>NC_066276.1:2500000-5000000 GCF_905404315.1 Leptidea sinapis
TTTATGAACATCTGTATGAACATTTTCGTCTACCTGGATGACGTAATTGTTTTCTGTATACGGATTTTTTTAGAATTTTCATTCAGGTTGATTATATATTATTATTAAATGACACTAAAACGTAAAAAATAAAAATAAAACTACGTTTAAAAAAACCGACTTCAAAAACTGTAAAGTATCGAATAACTAAAAATTTAATTTAATACACATACACACATGTTACATATCGATAGCTTTGAAGTCGGTGCCAAGCCAAATTGCAATAAAGGTACCATAACTCGCCACGCGTGAATTCGGACCGGATAGCTTCGTCTAGAACAAAACAACCCAAGCGAACAGACACGCTTGGCCAGACAACCTAAATAATTACAGTAAGCTGTATATAATATTAAGTTATATTTTCTTTAGGGCTTGGCACTGACTTAAAACCAATCAGTAGTTAGCACATATAAATAATAGTTTTTTTTATTAATATTAATGCTAAAGGTTTGCATAAGACGTGTATTAAATTAAATTTATAGTTATTTGAGACTTACAGTTCTTGAACTCGGTTTTTATAAACGTAGTTTTTTTATACCTCCTGAGATAGTTAGAAAGAAATGTAAATCTAATTAATAATTCATTTGAAACTATTCTTTTAATTTTTATTCTGAACGACAGGGGATACAATAAAGGCATAAAAGGCATTTATTTTCTCAAAATTGATTCCTTTAGAATTATTTTTGATGTCGTTTCTAATAACTACTAGATACTACTACCGCTTCGGAAACAAATAGCGCTCTGAGAGAGAAGAAACGGCGCAAGAAACTCTCTCAGCATTATTTTTTTGCGCTCTTTTCAATAAAAATATACAATTTTGTACAGTCATTTCTATCGCTATAAAATAATCACAATCTAGTCCCCGGCTGTCCGATCATTTAGATATACAGCAGTGGAGTAATAGGATTTACGAAAGAGCAATTTTTTATAAAACATTTAAATTTATTTATAGATAATGCCTGAACAGTGGCTGGGACTTTATTATAGAAGTGAATACATTTACCCTTAAAAGCTATTATATATCCTATGAAGCCTACTAGAATTAGTTACAAGTAATTCCTTATTTCTAGTGTTATAATAATGAATATCACTATTAAGAGCAAAAAGGTGACCATTTTTGTGAACGTATATTAAATTTTGATAAATGCTGCTGAGTCCAATTTAAATGAGTGCGCGCGAAATGAAGGCGCGCTGTTCGGTGAGCTCGCGTTACTTTGGGGCCATTAGCTGGCTTGAGTGGTACCATATCGCTTTTAACCTTCTCCGAACAGTTCGAGCGCTCATAGGTACTCCGTGGAAGTAGCGAGGTTGGTTTTGTATCTCAATGGAGGTAAGGTGACGATTTCTCAAGGTGATCGTCACGATGACACGATCCTGCCTTTCAGTTGTGACCCGAGATCATGGCCTTCCTTGGCGAGGAACAAAGCTGCCAGTCTCTGGGTAACTCTGATATACATTATGGACTGCAGATCGACTTAAATTAAGTTGACCACTCACATTTCTTTGGCTGTGACCGGCCTGGACAAGTGCCACAGCTTGGGCGGTCACTTCAGGCGAAGTATCCATAGATTATTGATAGAACCTCACCTTAATGTTAAGCATAAGTAATTTTTGTTGCAAAACCAAAGAGAAAAATCACACTTCCAAGAATTAAATCCAAATAAACCAATAAAATAAAGTTTTCTTAGTATTCGATTGTTTGATATCAACGAAAAGACTCCAAATTGTTTTTGTTTCTTTAATTTCTGTGTTCGAAATTCAAAAAAAGACTATTGAATGAAATTATGAATGTGCCATGTTCAAAACTGCATAAAAACCATCGACCTAATATAAATTATTAGCTAGGACCAAACGTAACTGAAAATGCAAGGTGGGCCAATACATGTGTCCAGAAGTGTATATGACAATATTGTGTATGTACAACATAGTGATTAACAATATATAAACAACTATGTTAAACAAGAGGTAGAAAAAAAATGCTGTTCCAACTTTCAGACTACATAAGAGTGGTTACTTATTAATGGGGAAATACATACAAAATTAATATAATATAATAAACTCCAAAATCTTACAACTGAATTTCGGTTAAATAAATAAATAATAATAATAAAGTAATGAAAAAAATCAATAATTAAAATTTTTGGGGTATAAAAAATAGATGACGACCGATTCTCAGACCTACCAAATATATCGTTCTACAATAATTATTATATTCGATTGCCATCTTGCAACCCTATTGCGGATCTGTGGATGGAATAGAATAATATTAAAATCGCGATACAAAAATAGGTGTTGATCGTAGACGGGTGAAAAGTTGACGTTGTATGTATTTTTTAATGCTGAATCATAATAAAATAAAAATAAAAAATTACGGCCCAAAAAATAAAAATAATATTTAGGGGTGGAACCCTTAACATTTATGGGGATGCAAAATAGATATTGACCGATTCTCCACCCTAGCCGATATGCACGCTAAGATTCACGAAAATCGGTAGAGCCGTTTCGGAGGAGTTCAATTACGTACACACGACATGAGAATTTTATATATTAGATATACTTTGAAAATGAGGATAAAACTTGCTGTGTTTCTGGCAATTTCATTCATTCATTATCTCAAAACTGAGTGAAGATATCAATTGTTTATCGTTACTTATTTACGTGTGTAGTTTCTGAAGAAAATTCCTCCAAACTTCAATAATTAGTACCTATGACGTGTTTTGTGACCTCGGTGTTTGACTTAATATCAATCAAGATGACGCGAAAAGTTAATTGTACCAAGACCGGAAATTAATAAAATGCTAATGTTTTATTTTAATTACTCATTTCTCCACAGTGATAGTTAAATTAGTTAACTGGAACTTTCTCACACAGTACGACAATATTAAAGGAATATGTATTATGTTACAGAAGAAGGCCCTAATGTCCAAATACTGAAGTACCATAGTACAGAACTTTTCTACCACCAAACAGAATAAATGTACAAGCACTATTTTGTTTGGGACTGATGGGGGCCGTGAGTTTTACGTCATTGTAATAACTACTTGTTATATACATATAATAATGTTACACTGAAAGACTTAAAAAATCCTTGAGCGAATAACCAGCTCTCATGAAATATAATTAGCTCTCATGAAAACACTTATGAGACGTAATAAGGCAAAGAGACAAAGAGAGACTGCACATGCGGTGAAATTCGTGTCTAAAAGACTTAAATCGAATAATCGCTGCAATCTATTTCGTAATTTCTTGGTAAAACCAATTGGATCGAAATATCGGCGTCAAATCAATGAAATATATATCGTGTGTACAATATAATCAGTATTTGCCTGTGAAATGTTTTTTTTGGATTATTGTTATGTGTAACAACACAATCTAATCAGAACACGACACTATAATATATTTTTAATTAATATCCGTTAAAACACAGAACAATAACGATAAAAAACTAAAATTAGAATAGACACACACGCGGTTCAATGTGACAGGAGACTAATGGACACTACATTGTATCAAACGGTTTCATGGTCTTCATCTATTCCGTCTCTTTCTCACACCTAGGTTTTGAACAAAAACTAGGTTTTGAAACATTGAAAATTCTAAAAAAATTGTCATATTCTAAACTTAACTTTTCGACAGACGGACAGACAGACAGAAGGCTGAGACCTTGAACCCAGCATGTCCACCCAAGACCGGAGCGTGGGCAAAACCCTGTCCTATTCCCGCTCACCTGCACCCGGCTCAGCCCGCAGTTCAGTCCCAGCTAGCGCCCACGAGGTGTGTCGCTTCATGTCACACACTTGGTCTCTGAGCTTTAAGTCCAAGTTGACAAGCTCAGGGACCCAGGAGCACGTCTCACTGCTACCTGTGAGTACATACAACTCTTCCGTCTCATAACGCGTATAGCGTTAATGTCCGGTTCGTTCCCCGACGAGTCATCAGACGTGATGACGGAATGAAGGACGGATGGACACTCTTGCTCATGTATGTGTATCTGTCTGGTTGCCGCACTAGCAGCTGCCGCTGTGCACCAACACACTCACACAAACAGGCATATAATACATAAAGTCTCCATAAAAAAAGTAGGTATGGAGATTATAAAGTAAGTATAGATAAATAAATATTAATTTTATTTTGTTTTTTATTTATTTTATTTTACATTTTTTGGAAAACTTACAGCTAGGTTAAAAAATATAAGTTACATACATAATCACAGAAGGACAATTAAAACTTTTAACAGATAGGAATGGATATATGATGTAAGAGTTAAGTGGACAACAAATACGAATATTATATAAAATGAAAAAGAGAAATAAAATTAACAAAATAACAAAAATTTACAATTACACCTGATTGAAAAAGTTCTCGGTAAGGAGCTGTTTTACCTGCCTAATTGGAGTGTTGAACAAATCCAGGTCTAATAGCTTAGACAAGTCGTGGAAAGACCGACCAGCCCGCAGTAGATAACTATTTTGTCTATAATTAGTTCTAGCTCCGGAAACATGCAGGCAGCATGGTCTCCGGAGTGAGGTAAACGGAACCTGAAGACCAATGCGCGCAACTTACGCAATAATAGTAAGTGGTCAATTCTATCGAAACATGTACTGTAATCTGTGTATATGACATCAACTTGACAAGGTTGTGATATATGGACACCCAGATAGTCGCTACGTCCTTTAAAGTCGTCCTTTCAAGAAACCATGTTGCTCAGAGCTAAAAGTGTGTTTTAAGCAATCATATAATTGCTTATAAGCAACTCTCTCTAAAACTTTGGCAAATAAGCATAATTTACAAACAAGTCTATAATTTGTAACTATATCTTTAGGGCCTTTTTTGTGTATCGTAATGTAAGCTGTTTTCCAAATTGCCACTCCTTCTGATAGAGAGCGTTTGAACAACAAGGTGAGGGGAATGACAAGACTCCTGGCACAATTTACAACAAACACTGTAGGGATGTTATCTGGGCCAGCAGGTTTGGCTAGATTCAGTGATTTTAATAATTTATACAATTTCGGGGGCACTATTTCAACATCATTAATATCTGTTAGAGTAAAATTATTCTTTGCAATTTCATGTGTAGAGTAGTCATCATAATTATTATCTAAGAAATTGGAACAAAAGTAATCGTTAAACATATTGCAGATGCCTTCCCCATAATCTGAGGAGCGCTCCCCAAAGCGTAAAACCGCGTGAAAGCTATTGTGGTTTTTAGACTTTATGCATGACCAAAACGCTCTTGGGTTTGTGCAGATATTTTTTTCTATACTGGAAATATAATCTGAGAACATGTTCTTTTCTAAGGCTTTACCACGTTCCCTGAGAGCTATAAAGGAATTGAAGTCTGATCTGTTACCATACATCTTGTATTTAGAATGGAACTTGAATTTCTCTTTTAGAATTTTAATGAGTGGCTCTTTATACCAAGGAGGATATTTACGTGACGCGATAATTATTTTTGAGGGTATATACTGATTTCGTAAGTCGTTTAAAATGCCATAGAAAAAGGTCAGGTCACTTGTTCAAGGGATCTATAGGAATGCCAATCAATTGTACTCAGCTTTGATATAATTGAGTCATAATCACCCGAATTATATAAGAACTTTGTGTAGAGCCGAGGTCTTAAAGTATGAAGCTGCATAAAGTCGGCTAAAATGCAGAGAGCTGGACGATGTGGGTCTTCAGGTACAAGGGGGTTAGGACAGGAAGAGACAAATACTTCACTATTACAAAAAAATATATCTAATATTCTGTCATTTACGTTAGGTATGTGGTTATATTGCGATAAGTTACTTAAATTAATTATATCAAAAAATTCTACTTTGTGTGGGCCTTGTACATTAAAAACAGTATAGGACGAATTTTCATTACATTGATTCCACCTTAGGTTCGGCATATTGAAATCTTCTAATAATATTAACTTATCGCGTGGGTTATTTAAAATAAAGATCGGTAAGGTGTTCCGAAAAGTATTTTAATTGTACAGATAATGAGTTACCTGAACTTTGGTTACAAAAATAAGCAATACATAAATGCAATTTATACTTAATTACAGGCTTACGGCATTGCGATGTCAGCGTCACCCATATATCCTCAACATTCGAGCACCAGTCACTGCGACATTCGGAAACCAGCTCTCGTAATACCCCGCCTCGAAAAGTTTCCTTGGTCTTACCATAGTTACGGTCACGTCTATAAACAACGTAGCGATCACTATGGAACAAAAGCAGAGATGTAAGGCTGGCCGACCAAAAAAACACGATATTCTTTGCTATATAAGGGAAAATCTGCACGTGCACATGGCACGTAAGTAAGCATAGTATTGAACAGCTGGCAAATCGGCCCTTCTGAAACTTTGAATACGGTTATAAGTATTATGAGTAAAAAATATAACAAGTTGAAACGATATAAAACTATAGCTTACAGCTAATTTGATTATGAAATCTTTTTGCGATCTGATTCTGATGCAATTGATATAATATGAGAAGTAGGGTTATTTCGAGCAAATATTTTGCACCCCTCGATCCAGATGTAGGAAAAATCCTGCTCCTTACCTAGCTTCTTTGCTTTATTTAAGAGCAAGTTATTTGTATACGTGAGGTGATCGTTCACATACTCGTAAACCCTGCTTAAACCCTGTAGGCCCAGGTCGGTGGGTATCAATGTACGCTTCTTTGCTGCAGCAGCGAAGTCATCTTTTAGGTATCTGTTATGAACCGAAACTATAATGTTCATATTATGCGTGTCATTGCACATAGGGACTCTTGAAATGTAGTTTATTTACTCTTTGGCATGCATCCAATATGGCTCCCTAGATTGTCAAAGACCTCAAAGAGATTTTCAGATGGACGCATAGGGGCACCCTTTATTTCTGCATTGTACATCCTAGATCGTTGCTCCGTTTGTAATAATAGCAATAATGCAATCACAGCGATTTGGTTCTCCTTATCTATGGATTTGGGTCCATTTTAATATCACACAATATTGGGTAATTGGCGCCAAAATGAGAAATCTCAATGAACAATCAAATAAAAATGATAGAGTCCGAACTCAAATGTAATAATTGGTTCATTTTTAATTGTAACAGTATTTATGGCCAGAATAAGTATTATACATAAATATCACCTATTATATATTTCGTACGGTTCTCTGTATTTATATTATTTTTAATTGAAATAAAGTCCAATACATGATATGATTTCAGTCTCGAAATTTTTAAAACCGGTCAAATAATTTTTAAGTTCATTTACTTATTACAAACAAAAACATATATAAACAAAAATTTTAATATTAATAAAAACCAATACACAAGAAATATAGAAAATATTATGTGAAATCTACTCGTGTAAGTGGGACTTACAATTCAATTAATAATATAATTACAATTAAATATCTAGAATTGAGAAAATTAGTTCAAAATAATTCAAAAAATAACCACAAAATAGTATAAAAGGCGGATTCTCAAAACATTCAAGCATTATATTTGTGAACTTCCAGTTAATCGTCAGATATAAAAACCATTCGCAAAATACAAAATGATTAAATATATTTTCATTGCATTTCTCATTACAATGGTTGTGGAAAATGTAAGTTGAATTCTATTCTTAATAAAGGTTTGCATTTTTTTAATAAATCGCTAAGATACTTTATTTTAGAATGGCAAAATCTTTCTTTATTTGTTTCAAATATTTTACAATACAAAAGTTTTATTTTTGAAGTGATAACTTCTTTTAGTGCGGTACGCATATATATTATAGATGAGATAAAATCTCTGGACTCGCGACACCGTTACGAGACGCAGCTATAGTGTGTGCATTTAATATGCATATGTACATATTGCAGACCGCGAACGCGTCTAGATAAATAAGAATTGGTACCAGGCAATCAAAGTTGAAGAAGAGATTGTCTTATGTATGACGCGAGTATACCTTAATTTATTCTGACGTCATTCGCACGAAGTATTAGGTACTACATAGACACCAGGAGAACATGAATATGGTAGCGGCGATAGAAGATCAACAATAGATGCATCACTAAAATAACAATAATAATATGACAGAAACACATAAATTATCTCGCTTACTTTCAACACCAATGTATTGAGAGTAAGCGAGATACATTACAATATTTGCTATCCCTTTCGCGTATGCAATATTTTTGTTTGAACCCAGTTCATCGGATCCCAATACACAATGGTTGCCATGGTGATTTCAGTTATAATTAAAATATGGGACGAACCATTCCAAAATATTTAAAAATGCACAAGGTTAATAATGTTCAAGTTTTCACTTCTGCCGGCACTTCCGGAGTGCGACCCGTATTTTTTATCTTTTTCTTATATACAGCAAGAGTATTTTCACTTAACTGATAATGTTAACTAGACGTGAATATTTAATTTAAAGTATTTATTTTTACTTCGTAAGTAAAAAATAGTATCCTATATACTGCTCACCAGTTTTTTGCTTTTTAGAGTTTACAACAAGAGTGGGAAAGTTCAGATATGAAACAAGAAGATATACCACCAGAACAAATGGATAAAGCTTCAGATATGAAACAAGAAGATATACCACCAGAACAAATGGATAAAGGTTCAGATATGAAACAAGAAGATATACCACCAGAACAAATGGATAAAGGTTACCGAGCCAAATGAAAGATGAAGTTCCAAATTCAGGCAAGAGAGGCAGGAAATATGGACTATAGGAATAGCCATTGCGCTGCTTCTATTGCACTACTTAATGTAATTTATGTATTTTTCGCCACTATATAAAGCTTCGGCAAATAAATAGTTTGAAAATCTTGAATCTCGTTTGATTCCTGAACCATTTGCAGTCCAATTTGCATAGATAACTTTTAATCAAATTCATATATTTTATTCAAAAAACAACATTTAAACTCACTTATTAAATGTTAGATTATACCTCTCATTCGGAAATATACGTCTCAGACTTTATATTACCTCCACTCAGATCTTGGGGCCTCTTTTGTGTCTAGTGAAATCAAAATTTTAGAGCTTAAGAGGGATCGCTTATATCAGGACAATGCAATATCAGTCAAGAGAATATGGCTAAGTCGAACGATTTAACGACTCTCTTTGGGAAACAATTCAGCTAGCCCTTCGCTCGAATAACAAACCAATAGACATTTGGGACTCACGGACGAGTAAAAAAAGAAGGACTCCGCGCCGTGATATTAAATGCAAGTGAAGCACCGCAGTGTGTGTGCGGTTACGGGGGATACTAGTTACACAATTTTTTCTCCTTTAAATAATGATATATGGCCACAAATACTTATTTAGTATCGTTTTTACACTTTTTCACAACGCACGACGGCATTTTTAAAATATTTTATTGAGACGCAAACTGATCTGTCAGTTGTCACAGACGATGACAAGTCTCATAATGGCCGCGTATCGGCCTGTAGTAGTGTAAGTATGTGCGTGGGGCTATGTATTTACACGTTAATCGGCTTGTTTTGGTGCAACAATGTTATGTAAGGTGCCACGGAGTCCTTATTTTTTTTACTAGTCCGTGTTGGGACTAAGTACTTCCTTCAGCGTTACAGTCTATTCGATCTTTGTTGTGTACGACCTATCATTGTACACAACACGAAAGGATGTTTACTGAAATCAGAAATTTAATCACGTCAATAAATATTAACCAATAGTTTAGGAAGTGACAGTAGGCTCTGCATATTGTGTAAATAATACAGAATAAGAGATTTTATTACAAGTTTTTATATACTATATGCGAAAAGATTTTTCCCCGACCTATAAACATATACGGCCTTACAAATAAACTGGGTATAAAAATATAACTGATGATAAACAAACAATATGCAAAATGTTTACAATATCGTTGACAACACTGTCAATACAATGATAATTCTGAAGTTTTCCGAATGACAAGCTGCCTTGCAAGTAAACGCGGGAAACGTTATAAATCCGAATAAACCATTCGTCAGCAAAATGTCTAATAGTAAACATTTTACATATTCTTTGTTTATGCTTAGTTATGACTTTATGCCAATTTTATTTGTAAGGCGGTTAGAATTGCAAAATTAAGAAAACAATTGTGCACGTTCTTTGTGCACGCGCTACAAGTTTACCAGTGGGAGGCTCCTTTATACAGAATGCCGGTTAGATTATGGGTACCACAACGGCGCCTATTTCTGCCGTGTAGCAGTAATATTTAAATATTTATTGTGTTTCGGTCTGAAGGGCGCCGTAGCTAAAGAAATTACTGGGCAAATGAGACGTAACATCTTATGTTTCAAGGTGACAAGCGCATTTGTAGTGCCGCTCACAATTTTTGGGTTTTTCAAGAATCCTGAAGATTGTAATAGGCAGGGTGAATCAATTATTATCAGCTGAACGTCATGCTCGCCTCGTCCCTTACTTTCATAAAAAAAAACTTTAAAGTAGTAAATATGACGAAATGATCGAAGAAACATTTAACCTAGTCTGTACTGGTTTATCCTATCGCCTTAAGGAACTTTATGATACGAAATATTATGATTTGGGTGAGGAACGGATAGTTTTTCCTAAAATCGGGTTTTGCCCGAAAATAATATGATACCATTTGGTATCTGATGTAAATTGTCTCCAAGAAAACGATATTTATCGAGAAAACATGTGCCTCTACCTGAATACCTAATGCGTCGTCTTTATTGAAACTAGTAAATGAACTCAGCGACATAGAACACATAGTCGTTCTAATTTTATTTGCGTATTTAATTACTTTCAAACATAATATTGTCGCAGCGCCAAGAGCTATCAATGAAGGTGTCATAGATCACTCTAGTAGTATATCTAGAGCTTGGTAGTCTAAAGCGGCCATTTTATTTATACTCGACAAAAAAACTATGAAAAAGTTTTTAAAAATTAATGGTATTATAATGTAGTAGGTAGGTAAAAAACTTAAACATTTTTGCAATTTAAGTTGACTTAAAGCATACTTGTACTGTCATAATATTAGTTTATTGTGATCTGCAAATAATCTTGTATTTATTTTATGGAAAAGGAGGACAAACGAGCGTACGGGTCACCTGGTGTTAAGTGATCACCGCCACCCACATTCTCTTGCAACACCAGAGGAATCACAAGAGCGTTGCCGGCCTTTATGGAAGGTGTACGCGCTTTTTTTGAAGGTACCCATGTCGTATCGTCTCGGAAACTCCGCACAAGGAAGCTCATTCCACAGCTTTGTAGTACGAGGGATAATCTTGTTGTCTCACTGTTGTTGCTGTACTGTTGTCCAGCGTAACTAACAAAAAGCTAAACTTGTTTTTAGCTGCTCGCTCACTCGTTTTTAGTTCCTATTACTAATCACTTCTCGTTCATCGTGAGCGGCAAGAAAATTTTCGCAAATCGTGCGGTTGCAGATTGTAAGAGAAATAGGAGCAGGTCTACTGCTTGATGGTAGTAAGAAGAGGAGAAAAGAGTTTAGCTGGCTCTCCGCTCCTCACAGCTGTACTGGTACTGGAGTGTCAGCAGGAAAATCAAAGCTTTCCCACCTCAACAAGTATAGGCCCACGCTGCCCCAAGGGCAAGCCACACAGTAAAACAGACGCAAGCAGTAGCGGGGAAGTCGCAACCCGACAGGCAAGCATGGGCAAAGATGTGTAACATACTCCAGCATAATCGCATAGCTCACAGGAAGGGTAGTCAATGTCTTAGAAGAAAATTCACTGTTAAAATATATTGACACAAAATTGGATCAGGGATTGGAAATCAAATACTCCGCATATAGGAACGAGTCGTTATTTGCGTTCATTTTACTGAAAATGCACTTCGCCGGTCTGCCACTGTTCCTGTTGTCGGCGGTGGTACCTTCAACAAATCACACCACACCGAACACTAGTTCTCTTGCATCTTCTTCTCCTGGATCACTTTCCACGTTTCACTACTTCTTCTTTTCCTTTATCCTTTAATCTCTGTTCGATTTGATCCTGAACTTAGTAGAAATTTCCATTAAACTTACAAAACCTAAAAAATTCCATACACTGGTAGATGTATCGAAACTGGGTCTAGAGCGTCTGAAGTAAACACTTTTCCGCTAAGCTACGAGTATTTCTGACGGAGCTGTCGAAATTATTAATGCCTTGAAGTTTGACAACTCTCGTCATGTGCGTCGAAACGTTGCTACGCGACAATAAACAAATAATTTTTATTCTCATTGTTTTACTTTTTTTCCAATGGATAATCAAATGGAAAGATAATTTCTATGTTATTTTATACGAAAATATTTGAACAATCCAGTTCAAGAAAGGGCTGGATACCCACTCTATTCTGTCCGTCTGTTATTTACTGGCTTCCCCTATTACCCTTCTACACACATCAAAAAAGTCTAAGCAACATGCATGATATTACATTTATATTAATTAATTTCTAAGTCTTTATTCACTCAAAGTGCATAAGTATGTAAACTTTTATTATTGATGACATACTGGCTGGTTGTAAAAAAAAATCGATTATGTTTTGTTTTTTTCATAAAATGAAATTAAACGGAATTTGTTTGAATTTAAGTGCGTTTTTATTGCCACGTTTAGTCTTGATCTTATAATTTTACCAACCATTTAAATAAAGTTAGCGACACAATTGAATTGTTAGATATTCTTTACGTCGTGGAGCGACGTCATTTGTCGGCAAATGAAATGCAAAGAGCTGTAGGGATGTTGCAAGCGGGAAGTAATCAATCTCACGTATCAGGCATTTTGGAATTCATAGAAGTGATATTTGTCGTCGTTGGCAGAGATACAATAATACAAGGGAACCCGCGGAACAGCATTCAGGCCGTAAAAGGAGTACAACCACTCGGCAAGACCGGTAGGTGCATACAAATGACTGCAAGAAGCCAGCCGATGTTAACCGCTCGAGAGATAAGTTTGAGGCTACAAAATTCAAGTGGTGTTGATGTAAGTCCCCAAACTGTGCGAATTTGACAGAATGAGTACGGCCTACGAGCTCGACGCCCAATTAGGTGCCCACCGATACGTCCCGGGAATCGCGCTCGTCAAAATAAATGGTGTAGAGAACGCAACACATGGACCCAGGAACAATGGGATAAAATTATGTTTTCCGATGAGTCGCGATTTCGGTTAAGGCCTGATACAAGAAGGGTGCGAGCGTGCTGTCGGCCCAGAAATACTGAAAGGCTCAGGTTCATTTAGGAAGTACATCCATACAGCGGCTCAAAAGTTATGGTATGGGCGGGTATTATGAAGAACAGGCGAAGTGAGCTCGATTTTGTAAATGGAAACATGAACGCTGAAAATTACGTTCAGGATATACTTAGACATAAGGTCTGGGGCCATCCATTTGCACAAACCTTTGGCTCCGATTTTAAGTTAATGCATGACAATGCGCGTTCACATCGAGCACGGGCCATGCTTCAGAGATATGTTTTGAAGGACTTGGAAGGAGTGACAATAACCCAACAGTTGATATTCAGGACATTTTCGTATTTCAAAAGAGAGTCATATGCGCTATATGTATATAAATGAAGTAGGGGTGAGACGTATTTATCGTCACAGGTATTTGTAACAGGAATTAAATTATCACCGGTTGTCACTGTGACAGGATATCAAAAATAACAGTGACAAGTATTAGGATTTTGTAACAACTAGTATTTTGTAACAACTAGTATTTTATAACACCTAGTATTTTAGTAACGACTGTTATTTGAGTAACACCTGTTACTGAACAAGTATTTGATAACAACTAGTATTTTAGTAACAACTGTTACTGAACAAGTATTTAATAACAGCTAGTATTTTAGTAGCAACTGATATTTGAGTAATACCTGTTATTGAACAAATAATTAGGAGTATTTAGTAGGTATTTTTTTAACAGTATTTTGATACAGCTATAATTGTGTGATTTGTAGGTCTGTTATATTATTTTTAATTCAATAGGTAATAAAATAGTTATGGTTCAACTATTCTTTTAAAATATATGGGATAAGAAAAACCCTGTTTACTTTTATTGCTTACTGAATATTTTTCTTTTAGACACATTTGTAAATAATAGATACATCACTTTCGTACATTTATTTAACATACTATTGTTAAGATTAGATAGGTAGGTACCTAATTAAAATATTGAAGTAAATTTCAAATGGAAGACCCTGTCTCTGATATCATTTTTCGTAATCGTATTTATTCACAGTTATATTATGCCTACGAGCAGGAAAATACGGCTCTCCTCTTCGATAGAAAAAACCTATATTGGTAATTTGATAGTACCTACTGAATAATATATCTTTATGATGATAAGGGCACATTTTTATTGTGTTCTAGGTAAGGATTACTGTTTAAGCATAGGTAGTGTTAAAACATAATGAATACGAAATTATATAGTTTATTTTTATTACATCAAAACTATAAGAATAATTAATAGGTCTATACAGATTTACCTTAACAGAACTTTTGAAATTCGAAGTTACCACAAGAGAAAGTTCTATGTAATACGTATAGATGGCGTTGCTAGTATATTATCACAGATAATATTAAAATAACAGCTAGTATTTTGTAACAGGTATTTGTCGCTGTTACTTTTGAGTCACAGTCACCGTCATACCTAGTATTGCATTTTGCCTAGTACGTCTCAACTCTAAAATGAAGACCTCGTGACTTTCTGAGAGATATACTTACGGCCGTTCCCAAGTTCGTTGACTTTTCTGTCCCAATAAACTTATCGACGGTAACTCACCTTATTCGTACACGCTGTCTGTCAATAGGATGACGTATACGTATATAAGCTATAGCTTACCAGCGATAAAAGTTTGTATGGAAATTGCAATTCACGCGTCCCAATATATATAAGTAATGGCACAGTTCTGTAATAAACTTAAATAATGCGTCCTTGATGGCTTAGGGCGATATCTATGAACAATATCAAACTGTATTCGATTACAAACCTTAACAGGCGATAAGAATGACTTATCGAGTATATTGAGACAGCTTCAGATTATTGACAGCTAATTAATGAGTAGAAGGTAGTAATTTATCTCTATCTGTAAGATAATAATAATATAATATAATAACTGTATACAATAAACATATATAGGACATCATTGTGTTAGTGTTAGTGATTACCACTATATTTATAATAAACAAGAGATGGAGACAATTGCTGTTCCAACTTTCAGACTTCATAAAACTGGTCACTTATTCATTCACAATATAAACAAGTATATAATAAACTCCCAAATCGTGAAACTGAATTTCCGTTACATCCAATTAAGGTTCATGGTAAAGAATATATATGATAAAACTCAAGGACGAGTAACAAAAGATGGACTCCGCGCCGAGATATTAGCAAAGTGAAGCAACGTTATGCTAGTGTGTATGCGGTTACGGGGGATACTAGTTACACCATTTTTTTCTCCCATAAATAATCATATATGGCCAAAAATACTTGCAAAGTTTTTACACTTTTTGACAACGCACGACGGCATTTTTAAAATATTTTACTGAGACGCAAACTGATCTGTCACAGACGATGACAATTCTCATAATGGCCGCCTACCGGCCTGTGATAGTGTAAGTGTGTGCGTGGGCTATGTATTTACACGTTAATCGGCTTGTTTTGGTGCTACATTGTTATGTAAAATGACACGGAGTCCTTATTTTTTTACTAGTCCGTGGAGAACTGTAAAATGTGGATAAAAATTGCCGAGTTTCTGGCGTGTTAATCTCAAAACAAGGCCTCTTGGTCACTTAATCCGATGGCATCAAAATTGACTTTCATAGGTACACAAATTTCATTTAAATTAATAAAGCAATTTTATTAATTCATTATCTCATAACTGCGTGCCGATATCAATAGTTTATCGTTACTTACTTGCGTCTATAGTTTCTGAAGAACGTTCTTCAAAACTTTAATAATTAGTACCTATGACGTGTTTTGTAACTTCAATGTTTGACTTATTTTTCAATCAGGATGACGGAATAAGTACCAAGAGCGGAAATTAATAAAATGCTAATGTTTTAATTTAAATTACACATTTCTCCACAGTGATAGTTAAATTAGAAACAAAAGGATTTTTAGGACTTTCTTACACAGTACGACACTATTATTATATATATCATATTATGAAATGAAAATGAATTTATTTTGGAAGAAAAACTGACACATTCACACAAAAATTTATATGACAATAAAATATATGCTTAATCTAATACTTAACTTACTTAATACAAATGAAACAAAAGCAAAACTTAATGTGGCAGTGGTCTTCCAAAACTGGAGTCCACTCAGTTATAGTTGTGTCCATACATTATGAGCACAACACTGATTTTCAGTGACCCCATTGTGTGAAGTTTGGAGCTAACTGACATATTTTTAAAAGCAAAATATAATTAACTGTGGCACTAAAATAATTATTATAAAAAAAATAGATTAACAAAAAAATGTTAATAAAAATAAATAATGACTACTTATAACACAAATAATAAAAAACGCATGTGTGTAAATATATAAGGAAGAAAAAGAATTAAAGGATTATGTATCATTTAAGAAGGACCAAATATCCAAGTACCACAGTATCGTCCTTTTCTGCCACCAATGATGAAAAGTCCGTTGTTTAAAAGTCCAGTCCGTGCGTGTCCGTACGCACAGTAATTTGTAAAATGGATTTTATAGTTTACGAGGGCCAAATAATAATATTTAATTAAAATAAAAAAATAATAAAAAACTTTTTTTATTTCAGCTTTTCTAGAGTCCATTCACGTATTGACATCGAAAAAAAAATTTTTTTTCGTAATAATTATAAGGATATTATATTCAATTATACATTATAACTATATTTACAATACTACGACTACATAAAATTTAAACTATCATTACGTGAAAGCGTACCAAGAATACTGGCAGTATTACCGCGTTGGATAGCAAGGCTGATCCGTTGACCGAAATAGCTGCCAGTGCTTGGGTTTCCAGTAGCCTTATTGAGGCGCGAAGATAGTATTTTGAACATTCTCCGCGCCTCTGGGCCCCACGGGCCAAATGTCTCAACACCAAACGGCACAAAGATGTATGACTCACTGAGACTAACATATATCGTAGTAATGTAAATATAGTTATAAGATTTGTTTTGTTTGAATAATAAAGTTAAAGTAGTAACCATAATATAATATATCATACATTATTATTGTTAAAGTTTTGTAATATCATACATAAATGCATACATACAACAATAAACAAGCACCATAGAATTTTAAACTCTACTCGTGTAAATCGGACTTACGATTTCATTAATTGAACGGAAATTGCTAGAAATGAGGAATTTGTTTTAAATAAATAATAAAAAAATTAACACAAAACAGCATAAAAGTCGACTTCTCAATACTAACTAGCATTACATTTCTGAACTTCCAGTTAAATATACATATACAATTCAATTCGCAACATACAAAATGATGAAATATTTTTGTATTGCTTTACTCATTACAATGTTTGTGGAAAGTGTAAGTTGAATTATATTTTTAAAATAATTTTGTTTATAATTAATTAATCGCCAAGATAATATTTTACAATGGTATCATTGACAAAATGTGATCTTAACCATTATAGAACGGTCATAGCGACTTTAAGTTCGATGATTCTAAGTTTGATTTTAATCAATATGTGAGCAGATGTAAATTTAAAAAAACCCTGTCGTATTAAATTTATTTTATTGTAAATTATTTCGCTGACGTATTAAATCATCCACAGTATAGATTCTTTCGTTTTTAATAATTTCATATTCGTAATATTATTTGTGCATGTGACTAGACCCTTTTAAAGGATTTTATTGTAGGAATAGTATGTAAAGGACTCCGGTAAGTCCCGGTTTCCACCAAAACGGAGAGGAGAGGAGATGCGGTTTGATAACCAATCAGATTTAGTTATTTCCGCATCTCTTCTCCGCTTAGCTTCGAAGAAAATTGATCAAGCGGAGAGGAGAGGAGATGTCCCATTTTTCTTTGATTTTGTGCCGCGTCGAGCGATCAAGATGCGTGTAGGCGTGCGGCCGGGCGGCCTGCTCCCTTTTTCCCGTTGCCTTCTTCCCACGCTTCTCACGCCCGAAAGCATTACTATAAACACAGCTCACATCTCCTCTCTGCTTCGGTGGAAATAACCTGTCAGCTTCGCGGCTAATCTCCTCTCGTCTCCTGTCCTCTCCGCTTCGGTGGAAACCGGGCTTTTACAATGTGAATAATTTTAAGTATTACATCGCGTCGTGCAGAATATTCTTGGCATTTTATCTTGAGTCAGCCAGATATTGGTTGAAGTAACATTAATGATACGGATAAAATCTCTTTGTATGTATTATTATAGATTTTTATTTTCGGCTATTGTTATTCTTATATAAAGGGTCTTGATCTTCTGAACATGATGTAATGAACCGGGCTACTTACCCAGTAAGGCGAATCAGATGTGAATCCTTAATGTTATTGTAAAACGTGAACTTTACAATGACATATTTATTTTAACTTCATTTATAATTTTAAAATACAATCCTAATTTTTTTTTGGGTTTCAGAGCTTACAAGCTAGAAGGGATAGTGATATGGGTACGACCAATGATATAGACCCAGAAGCCGTTGCAACACCTGCATCCTTTGGGATGAAAATGAAATCGATGGCAAAAGATGATGGACCAATGGTTCCAGAACCAGCTTCTTATTTAAAAAAAAATGGACAATAGAATCAGCCATCACGCAACCTGCCTTGCTACTAATGTAATAAATATATTTTTCGCCGCATTATGAAGTTTTAGCAAATAAAGTTTTTGAAAATATTTTATATCTTTCTTTATACTTCCGGAACCATTAGCAATCAGCAGCCAATACACAAATAATTTAAATATTTTTGTCCGAAATAGAACTTTTGAAGTCTGCGGTATATACCTCAGGCCTGCGTAAGAAACTCATGGCAGGCTTCTTCTCATGTAAAACAAGCAGGTACACATAATATGTTCAAATCTTTGTAATTTCTGTTTTCTTCCTAAATGCATGTTTTCTCCGCTTTTCGATAACACAACAACTTTACCAGTGGCAGGCTTCCTTGTACAGGATGCCGGTTAGATTATGATTGCAACAACGGCGCCTATTTCTGCAGAGAAGCAGTAATGTGTAAGCATTACTGTGTTTTAGTCTGAAGTGCGCCGTAGCTAGTGAAATTACTGGGCAAATGAGACCTAACATCTTATGTCTGTTGTAGGGGCGTTCAGAATTTTTGGGGTTTTTCAAGAATCCTGAGCGGCCCTGCATTATAATGGGCAGGGCGCATCAATTACCATCAGCTGAAAGTGTTGTTCGTCTCGTCCCTTATTTTCATAAAAAAACACACTTCCCTTTCAGCCTCGCTTAATATCGGAATAGTGGGTCACAAAATATCGAGCGATTTCCAATTCCGCGGTCGCAGGGCAAAGCGAAATTGGCTTCGAAGAAACTGGACGTCATAAATAGAGCACGGCAATACTTCAATTCGGCCCACATTCTAGCGCTCTACAAAGCGCAGGTCCGGCCACATATGTAGCTCAAATTGTCGGGGAGTGCTCTGTGAACGGCTGGATCACATGGCGTTGCATAGAGACATCGCTTCATTGTGTGTCTTCTACCGCATTTATAACAGGGAGTGTTTCGAAGAGCTGTTTCTCCTGATTTCTACCGCTGAAACCCACCTTCGCACGACACACCACAAACTAGGATATCATCCCCACAACCTGTGGATATGTGGCGGTTTTCAAGGAACTTTCTTCCACGTAGTGCAAAGCTCTGGAATGAGCTTCCTTGTGCGGTGTTCCCGGGAGGCGCACACCTTCCTTAAAGGCTGGCAACGCTCCTGTGAATCCTCTGGTATAGCAAGAGAATGTGGGTGGCAATGATTACTTAGCACCTGGAGATCCTTACGCTGGTTTGTCCTCCTTTTCCATAAAAACAAATATTTCTCAGCAGTTATAGACACAAGTAATGGGGGTTTAAATAAGTTTTGTAACTACGGCAAAATGACTTTTTGGCTCTATACATAATATAATATGTTTTTTTAAATAAGAGTATAACTGCGGCGACGCATTTTTTTTTATAACTGCATATAACTTATTAATGATTATAATTATAACTTATATATAACTTATTAATATGGTATATAATATCATTATGCGTGAACGTGTCACAATGCCTAATCTCAGTAAAGAATGTAACCATAATGCAAAATGTAAATATTTTCTACTATTCCGTCTATGAGGCAACGCAATTTCAATGTCAGAATTTGTACGCCACTAACGGCCGTTTTCAGTAACCTCTCTACCCTTAGTTTAATACTTACGGATACATTGCTGTCACCCTTTACGGCCGTTCCCAATAAACTATCTACAGATAGAGCTAAATTACTACCTTCTACTGTCAGTAATTATCTGTCAATAATCTGAAGCTGTCCCAATATACGCGATAAGTCATGTCAAGAAGACACTACCGGAACGCGTAACAGCGGTTTGTGCTCGGCATAAAAATATCATTTAAAATTAGATTCTCGGGACAAACACCTATACATGTGAGTTAAATAACTGTACGAACCGGTGAAAATTTATAATAAATGGTGACTGCTCAAAATACTTACGATTAGTAAAAATATCGTGAATTATTGTGAAACACAAATATCTTCAAAAAGGTAACAATTGCTATAAACAACTACACTGTTTATCACATTCACTTTTAGTGTTTGAATGAAAATGTACATTGTTTAACATTGTCAACGAAATATAATAACACAAAACCGATACAAACACAATTATAATACATCTAGATTATTATACCAATAGATATCGACTGGCTATATTTTTGTCCGAACAAAACAAAGTAACTCGAAACTACCCTCATTTGACTCATACACAATACCGACAATTATTCTGTTATGTGGTACAAATCATGAGCGTCAGGCGATCACCACCGGGCCAAAGTAGTTCTTTAACGAACTTATCCAAAGCAAGTGAGTTTTCAATGGAGTCTCAAGTTACACACAAAAAACGAAAGCAGCCAGATGTAAGTTGTAATTGTGCAAAAGAGCTTCAAGATATCCACAGAGACATAACAGCAATGTTACAAAAATTCATGGAAAACCAAGAAAATACAATGAAGTCAATTCAAGAAAACATCTCTGAAATGAAAACTCGGTTGAATGATATTAAAGCAGCAACTGACTCCCTAAAAAAGGAACAGATATCAATGAAGAAGCAAATATCTGATCTAACTAACAAAGCGACTACAACCTATAGTAAAATTCACACAATTGAATCTGATATTATGGGAATGAAAAACAACACGATTGCGAGTACCATCATCTGCAATGAAAACTTTCTTCATGAATTACAGGACCGTTATTCTAGGGAAAAAAATATTATCTTGATGGGTATATCGGAATGTAACTCTACGAACACTAAGGAGGGCCGCTTATGTGATATGAAGGAGGTAACCAATATCACAAATAGCCTATTAGAGGACTGCCCAAAACCTATCAGAATATTTCGACTTGGGAAGTATAATGCAAAAAAAGACCGTAGCATCAAAGTTTGCTTCGAATCTTCCCATACCGCGAAACTGCTACTTCATAATAAAGGTAAATTAAGTAAGAACATAAAAATCTACTCAGATCAAACACCAGCGCAACAAAAATACTTGAAAGATTTGAAAACTGAACTAGCGCAGCGTAAAGCTAATGGGGAAAACAACATCACAATAAAGTATGTCAAGGGTTTACCAAAAATTATTGAAATCAATGATTCAAAAAACTAAATATGACAACCAAACTCAATACCCGCAATGCAAACTCAAACAGTGAAGACACAATGACATATCAAGTAGTTGACACATACCAAAATGTACTTACCTGTAAATCAAGTCTTAACTTTTTCTACGCCAACGTAAGAAGCATATGTAGTCCAGGTAAATTTGACGAACTCCTCTGTATCCTACATTCCTTTAAAAAATGTATACACATAGTCCTACTAACTGAAACCTGGATAAGGTTGGATACACAAGTACAACAATTTCGAATTCAAAACTATACTCATTACTATAATATCAGACCAGATATCATCGGAGGCGGTGTATCCATATATGTGCATAACAACTTAAAACACGACATAACTACATCATTATATGTCGGTGGAAATAACTACCTATCCATATATCTCCACAAATATGCACTCACAGTTGGGGTTGTGTATAAGCCTGGACACACAAATTTTAATGACTTTCTTTGTGACTATCAGGAACAACTTCTTAAACAAAAGAGAACTATCATCTTTGGAGACACAAACATCGACTTGTTAAGCTCTGACAGTACAACTAGACGTTACAGTATCATGCTTATGGAATCCGGCTATAAACTGATTAACAAAATTGATCCAAAATACTGTACACGTGAGACTGAAACCACTAGAACAATCATAGACCACATTTCTACAAATCTAAAGTAAGACAATTTTCATTCAGCTATCATTGAGTCATCCTTATCAGGCCATAAGAATATCTTTACAGAACTAAAAATAATACGACCACCAAAGAAACAAATAGTTCAATACGAGTCTATAGATTTTGCGAAATTGTATAAAACGGTTGAATTGACAATTTTAGAAGTCAATACTCCTGATTACACACTATTTGATGAGTACAAAAAGATGATCTCCGAAAATAAAATATACAAATACAAAACACTTAATCAGCCACAAAATGAATGGATCAACAGACAGATATTAGCAGGAATTAATGAAAGAAATCAATTATGGTGTAGACTAAAACAACACCCTAACAATAGTCAACTAGAAAAAGATTTTAAAACAAAAAGAGACAACCTAGCACAAATAATAAGGAAGACAAAAGAAAAATATTATTACGGAGAATTCTCAAAATTCACAAATAACCCGAAAAAAATGTGGAAATTAATCAATACCCTTTCTAATAACAAAACTGTTAATAGTTGTGCTCCTCCAAACCTAACCTCTGAAAACGGCACTGTTACTACGGACCCAATAGAGGTATGCGAAATTTTTAGAGTTAGACCGTTTCTTGGACATTGCTTTATTTTTCTAAAATAAACGTAGCCTAAGTTACTCCTTATTACATCAGCTACCTGCTAATAAAAGTCGCCGGATTAGACGGAACAAATATTATTTTGGTGTATGTAGGTACCGTATATGTATTAATAATAAACATTTAGTAAAAAACGGTTATTTCAATATTACAACAATTTTATTTTAATGTATAGATAATTCACACAATATTTCTATAAATTATAATAGCCTATATGTTATTCTGGTGTGTAAGCTATATTATTGCAAAGTTTCATCAAAATCCATTCAAAATCAGTTCAAACATACATCCAGACATACAAACTTTCACATTTATAATATTATATTATATATTATAATAGTATAGTATGACACCGTCTCAATGTCCAGCATCCAATATTATTTTGCTATGCAAGAAGAGAGACATAAGAGACATCAATGAGTACCGGCTGGTAAGTATTTTGCCAAGTATTTACCAAATAGATATATAATTTAACATATATAAGATAAACAATTATAAAAAACATCAATGTCAATAAAATTTACGGGGGCGAAGACAAAAATGGCCGCTTGTTTTAAATATTATAATAAATTTTACTGGCGTTCCGTGTGTATACATAGTGTGGCCATAAATATTGTTCCAATAAAAAAAAATCATTTGAATTTGGAATTTGTAATTTATTGAAATTTTATGAAAATATTATTTTTATATTATGATTAAGTGAGAAATAAATTTTTATATTAATAATAAATCATATTATGATTATTCATTGAGTTTTCTCGTTTAAGAGTGTCACGTCTATTTTATGATTAAAATAAAAACGACGAAATAAGTTTAAGAAATTATCTATTGAATTACACTTAAAATTAAGTTAAGTAAAAGAGAGTAAAAGTTAAATTCAAGAATAATTAAGGTTTGATTTTCGTATTAAGATCAATTTGAAACAAGAATTAATAAAGTACTCGTAGCTTAAAACAAGAAAGTTAAGAATTAAGATTATTATAGGGCCTCAAAGGTCGTAGGTAGGTTCTCATGTAGTCCCCTGGTGTGCACTTCCCTGGTCTGCTTAGTATGCTGTGTAGGTGCACGCTGTTGGTCTTTCTTCCCCAGTGGAAAAAAAAGAATCTCTTCTTACCCAGTCGTAGTTCCTGTTTAAGCCATTGACAGTATTATAAATGAGCCGAGTGAAGTCATGAACTGCCACGTGTCAATCCAGTGTAATTTTAGTGATGTGCGAGGAAAGCCAAAGCCGAATGTTAACTAGCGTGACAGTAAAATTTAGAATACATTTTACTGGGAAGATGTGGCAGTAATAGTGAGAAAGCAGATACGGTTACAAAATACCTAACTGCTGGCAAGCAAAATCAACAAATTAATAATTAAACTATTCAATCTTAAATCTATAACTAAAGAAGCTAGCTAGCTTACTAATTATATTTAAAATGTCTAAAACTTAAGACTAAAGTTAACTAAATAATTACATTTGTAACATTTAATATTTGAATAAACCTACCTAATAAAATCACAATTTAGCATTATTTTTCAATTACTTTAATTTGAAAAGCTAAAAGCAATTATAGATAATTACACAACTTACCCAGTATGGGATTAAATCTTTAGAAGTAAACATATAGACAAAATAGGTAACTTAAAAAACACAAAAGGTCGGGGCATATGTGAATTCGGCTTGATAAAGGGTACATTAAAACCTTTTTTCTCCGTTACCTTATTTGACAAAGCTTAAAAAAAATATATGTTAATCTACGCAATACAAAGCATGTCCTCTGCAATTTAAAAAAAGACGTGTGGCACTCGGGGACTGCCGCAGTAAAGCTATTGCATAGCATTTTTTATCAACTTATGCAATTATAATTATTTATTTATTTTATTTATGCAGTATTTTTTTCCTTTGTTTTTTTTTTCTTTGATATAAATTCAAGTTACACTTTTTGAGCGTGGTGACCGATAAGAAAACAAATTATTTTCTTTTATTAAATAAATGAGAAGTTAATATTATTCAAAATATTTTTATTATCTTACAATACATGTAGGTTATTCAGGAATATCATTGAAACTATAGGTTTATGTTAACTGAAATAAGAAACATAAGTTTCAGACTTGATATCTTCTAAATATCGGGAAAATACCGCGTCAATGGTGGTCCCATATTTTGTTGTGGATTCTTGTGGATCATTATTCATTTTCAAATTCAATACTATCGAAAGAAAAGTTGTCTGATTTTTTATCAGCTAAGTTGATGTTGAAATCGCCAGCCAAAATAAGTGGAAATTTATTACCATTTGTACCAAGTATTTTCAACCCTTCTTCAGTGTACTCCAGTTGCTTGGATTATTTTTTGGATACACTAAGTGATCCAAATGTAAATTTAACTTGCAAGGTATGACTACAGACAGACAACGGGACAGGTGAAACTAAATTAAAATGCTTGTCATAATAAAATAAAATAAAAAGTAGTGATAAAAAAAAATAAAGCAATTAAAAAAAATCAAGACGTACCCCAGTCTCGAACCTGGGACCTTCTGCACAAGTGGCGAAATATCTATATATTTCTAGTGGGGGTGTTAGGTTATTTTCGTTACGGAATTTCTGGATTCGGTCCCTACGTTCAAGGCACGCAATAGAAGCTTAATAAGACAAAATATTTTTTCTTTTTGATTTTCTGACATTTTCGACATTCGCTAATTTGTTTTTGGTTTCTTCGCCCATTTTTAGGACAGGCAAAGGGTTCGGCCCATACTGTCATATTTGTTAATATTCTGTAACAACATCATATTGATATGTGCTAATAATAATTTAACCTTCAATTTCTTACTATCAATTATTTTATTTAATGAGTGAAAATTTTAAAATGTGCGAATAGTAGTATTAAATTATGAATAGAATATAAAATGAAAATAACAATCTGTCAAATAAAATGATGGAATCCCAGGAACATTTTACTCTTTCATCAATAAGATTAAAAGAGAAAATTAAGGACCTGATAATCACTTGATCTGTAAAGTAAGTATTTTTTTTCTGAAGAATAATAATATCAGAACGTCACATTATAGTATTCTTTGTATAATATACATAATCTCACTTGATAAAAAAAATTTAATAAAATATTAATAAAGGCATTTGTTTTATTTTAGGTACAGTCATTGTCAATGCCAACTTTGCTCAAAGATGTTGTTATATCGGCAGCGCTTCCATGAAAAAACATTTAACAATGCTCCTAGCTCTTCAGTAATACGTCAGTGTTTAGTTGGTAACACGGCTTCATTTAATGAATATATAATTTAATATATCTATGTATCTCTTAGTTATTATTCAGTTTTACTTCAATCGCGCGTAAAGGTTACACACACATACTTTTTTTATTGGAATTACTTTTGTAAACTCTTACTAGTCTCTTGAACCAATATGGCATCTAAGTTGACTTTCATAAGCGTACAAATTGTATCTAAATGAATAAAGAAATTTCATTCATTCATAATATTACTTATCATGGTTATGGTCCCTTAATAAATATATAATTATCAGTACATGCTTTTCGTTATTGTGTTTACTTTATTTACATTTCCAGTCATCTGTTGAGTATGTGACTTTGTGTCGTAAGATGTAACTCCCTTAGGGATAATTTTTAACCGACTTCAAAAAGGAGGAGGTTCTCAATTCGATCGGTATTTTTTTTATGTATGTATATATATTTTTATATTGCTCAGAGATTTATGATCCGTAATATTTCGTAATAATTTACGTAATTCTTCTTTAGTTCGATGCGGAATAGATACCATTTGGTCCCATAAAACTTTTATATAATTTGGCCCAGTAGTTTTTATTTTATGGACATTTCTTATGAAATTTTTTGTCTACCTGGATGATATAATTGTTTTTAGTGTATGGCTTTTTAGGAGTTTTCATTCAGGTTGATAATATATTATTATTAATAACTGACACTAAAAAGTAAAATATAAAAAAAATCTACTTTGAAAAAACCGACTTCAAAACCTGAAAAGTATCAAATAACTCAAAATGTAATTCACCTCTTATGCAAACCTTTACCTTTAATATTAATAACATACTATTATTTGTATGTGCTACATATTGATAGCTCTGAAGTCGGTGCCAAGCCAAAGGTGATAAATTAGGTACCTACACTCGCCACGCGTGACTGTGTGCGGGATACCTTCGTCTAGATTCTAGAACAAAACAACCCAAGCGGACAGACACGCGTGGCCAGACAACCTTAATAATTATAGTAAGTAAGCTATTTTAATTTTGTTTAGGGCTTAACACCGTAGTAAACATACTATAATATATAACTATTAATAACAATTAATATTACATTTTTAGTTATTTCATACTTTTCAGTTTTTGAAGTCAGTTTTTTAAAGGTAGTTTTTTTTTAATCATAATATTAATATGACAACACCAAATACTACTCATGTCAAAACTATTGCTATCCAAAAGTGGCACGCGGAGACTACTTCTATAGTGTCATTAATTTTTTTTGCTCTATACTCATAAATTAATAAGATTTACAATATTTTAACATTTCTAATTTGGGTAAAAATAGGAATCAAGCGTTACAAGCCGAACATGTCGACTCAGTCTCATTCAGTAACCGACGGGATTCAATCTTGGACCGGTTCACACTGGTTCCATATCCGTGGACTTAGGGTGAGGTCAATTTGAAGGTCAAGGAATCGAACTATTACAAACACCATTTACTGATGTAGTTTTTCTGAGATATGCATTAATTTAAGAAAAAAAAAACATTAAATTATTTTTTGTATAGAGAAAATTATGTTTTATTCAATGGTTTTTATGCCGCCATAAAAAATGACGAAAATTGGAATTATCTGAAATAGTGTTAAGTATAAATTATTTTAGCAATATTTTTTCCTACCGTGTGAGAATAAATAATGTAAGATGATGAAATACACAAGTTAAATTAAAATGTTACATTTGACTCATTTCCGTTCTTTTTTAATCAAATGCTTAAATTATCTTATTTGAAAAGTGATCAATAAACAAGGTCACAGAACTTATTTATATTCTCTTAACAGTCGTAACAATCGTTGTATTCCACTACATATTATAAAACAAAGTCCCCCCCCCCCTCCGTGTCTGTCTGTCTGTTCACGATAAACTTGAAAACTAAAAAAACTAAACTGCAGGCCGCTATTGTAACCGCCTGGTGAGTCAAGCGTACATACATTCAAGAAGTTTAGCCAATATGTACAAGGTTAAGACCATTAAAAGAGAATGTCTATTTTAGGCTAGCAAACGCCCAGTAATTTACTTTTATCTAACAAAACTTCATATTTTTTCTTCTTTATAAAAAATATTAATATATCAAAAAGATATTTGAAAAAAAAAAGCTCGCCGAGTTTGTTGCGCCCATTCTTCTCAGGTCTGAGACATTCATTTTGAAATGGGTGGATTAGGCTAGGGTTACTATGGATGCGAGTTCTGACGAGAATTAGTTCTGACGAGTTCTGACGGATTCGTCAGAAGAAACAAACGCCTGGCATCCAATGACAGTGTTTACACTGGCAACGACGAACGCGTCAGAACATGCACAACGTCGTCAGAACCACTCGAGCGTTCAAACGAGTTTGATTTTTTCGAACGACCTGCGTCTGCAAATTTCGAGTGATTTGGTTTCCACCATGGATAAATTGACGATAAATTGATCAGTCTCGTGTACGATAACAGGTGTTTGTGAGATATGAGAGACAAAAATTATCACAACAGATATATTTCTCGGCAAAAGTTGGAGAAAGTTGCTACAGAACTCAACACTACATTTTGAACTATCCTTTGTCGTCTCTTATAATAATAAATAATAAATTTCGTTTATTTCAAAGATTACATATACATTTTTTAGTGGTTGAGACTTCCCAGTAAGTTGTCTTAGGACACTTGTATTGGGAATATCTCGCAACTTCCTTAGCAGATAACTTTTTATTTAGTAAACAATATAGAAATGAACAGAAATGAATAAAAACCAAATTTTACAATTTACAATTAATTGTGTGTGTGTGTGTGTGTGTGTGTGTGTGAGTGAGTGAGTGAGTGTGTGTGTGGATGTGGGTTTGAATTGGACCTTTGATTGGGTCCCTCTATGCAATGCGTGTGTTTATCATGTCAGTCTGATCAGAAGATTTTCCACTTCATCATAAGCAAGACAAGTTAGCCAATTATTTAAAGCTTTTCTGCATAGATGTAATGTCATAGGATATATATTTAGGACACGATTTATTTTATTATATAAGAACACTGATTGACAGCTAAACTCTCGTTCAGCAAAAGTAGTGCGAACAGTAATGGTATCTGCTACTTTATCATTTCTTCTACTGATCAATTTGGCGTGATCTAGGAAGTGACTTGTGGACGGCTGAAATGATGTGAAGATGAAAATGATCTTTGAGCTCTTTCCAATTCTAAGAGGCTTATCTTAGTTAAACCGCCCCATACCGGGATGCAGTAGGTGATCACTGATTGAGCCAAAGCGATGTATATTTTATTAAGGACTGTGCTATTCATAACGTGCCGCAGAGTTTTAAAAATCCACATAAGTTTTCTCACCCTGGTTATGACCAGTTCGATTTGGGAATGCCAACTTAACCTTTGGTCAATCAGGATGCCGAGATATTTGGTACAATTCACCTTTTCTATGGAGGGACAATTACAATTCAAATCGTGTGGGTTGGAGCATGATTGGATTCTGATATAGAAGTCTTGAACGGGCTGGTATCTGTCATGTGGAGAGAAACATATATAGTTTGTTTTTGATGTGGCTGTGTCGTCAGCATAAGTGAATATACTCGCCCCGTCGATCTGGAGGTTACATAGGTCGTTAATATAGATTAAAAAGAGTGTCGGGCCAAGGACACTGCCCTGCGGTACGCCAAATTTCACATTTTCCATTGTGCTGTGGTATAGGTCAACCTTAACTTCCTGTATTCGGTCATTTATGTAGCTGTCTAGGAGAGAGAGGGCTTTGTCACGAATGCCCAGGCCCTCCAATCTGCGCACAAGAATGGGAATAGAAACTGTGTCAAAGGCCTTTATTAAATCTAGGAAAACTGCGTGACATTTATTGCCCTTGTCCTCTTACTATAGTTTTTGTTAATCCTAAAATTGCGTCTTGTGTGGAAACACCTTTTCTAAAGCCATATTGATAATTAGAAATAATATTATATTTATTGAAGTATTTAAGAAGTCTATTGTTAATTATTTTTTTCTATTATTTTTGAAAGAGCAGACAATACAGAGATAGGTCTATAATTGTTTACTAATCAGTTTTAGTCCCACTCTTGTACACAGGAGTAACAATGGAACGCTTTAGAGAGGAAGGAAAAATACCTGATTTAAAGCAGAGATTAGCCAATCTTGTTATCAGTGGGATCAAGTAATCTTTAGAGAGCTTTAGAAATTTCGTTGAAATTCCGTCCCAGCCAGGAGCGCTTCTAAAGTCAAGACTCATAAGTATGCTGTTGATCTCTTCAGTATCAGTATCAAGTAGTACAAGAGAAGATGAATGAAAATGATGTACAGAGGGACTTTGGTAGGAGCCAGTTTGCTCAATAATTGTTTTAGCCAGCTTTTGCCCATTTTCAACAAAGATTCTATTAATCAGATTTACTGAGCTTTGTCGGTCAGGAGTAATATTAAGTAGCTCGATGTTTTTAGTTTTAGGAGGCTTATAATGAGTTATTTCATTTATAGTACTCCAGAGAGCTCTAGGGTGTCTTAGGGACTTATTTATTTGATCTTTGTTGTATTTTATTTTAAGCTTCTTTATGAGGTTAGTGCAATAATTTCGGAAACGTTTGTAGGTTAATTTTAGAATAAGACTCTGTGGGTATAATCTCAGTTTAATTTGCATATTGTTTCAAAGTTTGATGCAACGCAAAACTCCAGGCGTTATCACTGAGGGTTTAGTGTTTACTTGGATAGCAGATTTGATCATTTCTATTAAATAATTAGAAAATAAATTAGGGTCATTAAATATATTTAATTTAGTAACGTCATAAGGGTGCGATATGCTTTGTTAAAATCAGTAGTAGTTTTAATCTTGCGTTTTGACTTTTTTTCATATGTGCTCGATATAGTCAACACCACCATGTTGTGGTCTGTTACTGTAGTATTTGGTACAGCTACATAAGCTTTATTTTCGTTCTTTTCTAGTTTGAGAATGACATGATCGATGCAGCTATTCTCTCTCGTGGATGTAGTATGGCCCGGTAAGAGACCATGAAAAGATAGTACATTTAAATATTCAAGCCTATTCCTACGTACATGGGCTTTTTCAGTCTGAGTAGGTATAAGGCCAATATTTATGTCGCCTAGAATAAATATTTCTGTGATGCGTGATAGATTCAAGACATGAATTGAGGGAAGAAATAAAGTTATCAGCTTTGTTGCCTACAACAACATGGGGATCGATAAATTCCAAGTAAAGTATAATTAGAAGTCACAATCTGAAGTCCAGTTGCTTCACAAAGAGCTAATTCTAGTATTTGGACCTGCAAGTTACTTTTTACATAAACTACCACTCCATCGTTTTGATTAAGTAGTCTAACTGTATGATAGGAAGTATAATTTGTCAAAAGAGGGATTGGTTTAGCTAAATTTAGTCTGCATTCAGTTAGGATTACAATATCAACTTCAAAGCTAAGTTGCGATAACGTTATCTGGATATCTTCAATGTTCTTGTATATACTTCTAATGTTTTGAGTAATAATATATAAGTTATTGTGGGAACTACTTACATTTTTAGATAGATAGATCTTGAATATCACATTTAATTGAGGTTGCAGTTTGTATCTCATCTAGTTCGTGCAGATTATTTAAACTATCCATAGTGAGTTAATTGTGAATGGTAGTCATAAGACACTGATGTTCTATGTGTGGCCATTTTAGTATATAATATAAACATGCATATGAGAATGCTTTTGTTGTGTGATATCTGTGAGAGTAGTTGGAGTGTAGTTATACACATGTAACTTATTGGTATAAAATGATATTGACTTTTTGCCTTACATAATGCTAACTTCAGATTAAGATTGTGTGTTTTGAATGTCAGTAGATTAAGTTGTGGGATATATGTTATATTGTGTGTGTAGTGCATGTGTGAGTTATTATTACACAGTAGCAATTTAACATTAATAATATTGAAAATACTAGATTTAAAATTAAAAGTGTCCGTTTGAAATTTAATTAATAAAAGTCACAATATATTTTTCTGCAAATCTACTAGACACTGCTCTGATCTAATTATGATTTGTTTATCTCCTTCTTTTTTCCGGAGGAAAATATTGCCATTAGAGCACCAACAGAAAGCGTATTTCTTCTTCTTACGAAATTCTCTGGCTTGGAGATAAAGTTTTTTAGTTCTTGATGGTATTTTTTCTTCTATGTACACAGGTTTCTGATTCCCGGGGAGGCCAATCAGCTTAGTAAATATCTTCTAGAAAATAACTCGTTGACATGCTCTGTCTTTCCACTATTTAACAATAAAAATTTAAATAATGGACTTTCAAGAAAATCAAATTCATCTAATTCGTCCATCTTCGCTGGACGGCAGAAACGAACTGACTATCAGAATAACAGAAAACGCGCACAGTGTAAACGCCTTGTTTGACGAGGATTTCGGACGTACTCGTCAGAACAAATTTTCGTCAGAACTCGCATCCATAGTAACCCTAGCCTAAGGTTAGCGGTTCCAAGACAAAATGCACGGTCACATATTAAAAATAATATTACTTTTAGGCCAAGAATTACAAAGAGTAACCTAGGTAGGACCGCACATATTAACAGAATTGTAATGTCCTATAACAATATATTTAAAATAGCAGAATTGGACATATTTTGGAACTCTGCATCGATTTCAAGCGCAAAATTAAAAATCATTTAATTAAATAATATCATTCGTTTTTTTTTTCGTATTTAATAATAGTTGCTGTATTTTAAATTTAGTTTATATAAATGTTTATTTTTATGTTAAATATAAATTTCGTTTGTTTTTAGGTATAAGTTTTTATATTTTTGTGTAGGTTACTACTTTAAAAAGTAATTTGGGTAGTAAGTAAACAAGGAAATTGTCTTTTTTAACAATGTTAATAAGTACTTGTAATTCAATAAATTAATTGCATGTCGAGTTAGCCCGTAAATGGGGTACCTATACGATGTTAAATTATATCTATACGTAATTAATGTGTAAATATACCATAAGGCAACACATTGTACACAATGTGGGCTTCCTATTAAATAAATAAAAAATATTGTTGTCATCACATAGGTTTTAAATTATAATAGGACTTAAATTATAATAGGACTAGCTGACCCGGCAAACGTTGTCTTGCAATATAAATTATTTTTAGTGTTTGACCGTTTCTTCTCAGACTTGCTTTTTAAAGCCGACAACGAAACACGACCACTAAACGTCTTTTCATTTTTGGGCTAATATAATATAGCATAACACAATTCTATTGGTAAGAATAAATTTAATTTTTCATGTTATTGATTATTCATGAGCAATGAATATCTTGCAGATTGCAGATTTCTTTTCTACTTACTTCACACTTCTTTAATATTTTGGATAATTCACACTCTAGTTTTATAAATTACGCCTATGTGTTATTCTGGTGTGTAAGCTATATTATTGTAAGGTTTCATCAAAATCCATTCAGTAGTTTTTGCGTTAAAGAAGTACAAACATATATCCAGACATACAAACTTTCACATTAATAATATTAGTAGGATAGTAGGATTATGATGTGAATAGCTTATTGTTTTATAAAACACCTAGTCAGCCCGGCACCAGTAGTCAGCCGTTTGAGACATTATTTCCATATAAATAGTGTTGAAATTTATTAACACATTTTAAATAAATTTTAATCGAATCCTCGTCTCCTTATTGCCTAATACCTACCTATTCATTGGATGTTCCTCATATACCTATTGATTGTTGCACAGTGGAATAATTGTAAGATATTAATAAATGGTATAACGAGGCATATACATGCAGTGTTAATAATAAGAGTATAAAAAAGTAATGAAATAGATAAATAATTAAAATCTATAGGTATTTATTCGATTTCGTTATTTGAAAATGTCTTTGTAAAATGTCAACATACAAATCAAATTCCGTTTGTATTTGCGTGTGCGTTTTCAATTACTTTTTCTCTGTAATTACATTTTTACCGATGACTTGGCTTTTAAAACCTACGATTTTCTAACTTAAAGGACCACGGCCTAAATATGGACCTTGCTCCAGCTGGCCGCTTCTCTCGGTTACCCCAGCACGGACTTGGCCTCGATTTCTTGTAATTATGACGATCTTGGCTTTCAACCTGCAGCGACTACATTGCAGCCCTTTCAATTCCTGGACGCTGTGCTTATCACATGACCCCCAAAATAATATGTAAGACAGGAAAAATGTATTTGCAATTCGATGAAAAGCAGTAATATTATGAAGAATATTTTTTTCTTAAAGACCCATTCTTTTTAAGCCAATTTCCTAACTAGTTTCATATAGTTCGTATTGTAATCTACATATCCTACGTGTGCACTCATAAACGAAGTATGTTTGATGGTAATCCCGCTAGTATTTTCTCTCTTTTTGTTTAGATTAACTGCATGATTATATTCAACAAATAAAAAAAAATCAACAAATTAAGTAAATTAGTTTATTTCAAAATTTTGTTGGTTGTTTCAAAATTGGATCGCTGTAAGGATGTCCCCTACCCAGTTTCTTCGATGCCAGTTTCTTTGACGGCAGTCTCTCGTTCAATTCTATGTCTTCCGTACGTTGGCTGAGGGCTAGACGCGTGTTTCGCAAACAAGCCGATTTGCAGAAAGCTTCATTTAATATTATCACTAAAACATAAAGATTATAAGTGGATAAATGCTTACTACATCATTAAAATGATAATTCAGGTATGTGGAGGGTTTTGTAAGCACAGAACGTTGGATTAAAGCTATACAATATAATAAATATTTGTATAATATTGCTGAGTGTGTCCTATTCACGCGGAGATTACAGCGTTCTGCGTGCCACATATAATAATGTTTAACGTTTAGGAGGCTGTTGGGGCAACCGTGGTCTTGTAGTGCTTCTGGAATGTTTGCTGATGCACCTGTGGATGGTTTCCATGCTATAAAGCGCAAAAAAGCGGTCTCCATGTTGCAGCATATACGTGTTAGAAGTAACAGCATCCCGAAGATTATTGCTGCAAGAGCTAACTTCTCCTTCCAGAAACACTGCATACAGTTAGCTCTAGGTTTATAAATGTATTTGACTAATAATACTAACATACTTCATAAGATATATTGTTACTAATATATTTACTAATATACTTAGTCTGGCCATAAATACAATTAAAAAATAAATTGTTACAATTAAAAATAAACAAAATATTACATTTGAATTTGGAAATTGTCATTTTTATATGATTGTTATATATATAGTATAATATTTTGCGATATTAAAATGGAGTGGGGTGATGAAGATAACCGCTGTGATTGCATTGTTTACGGATGAGATTTTTGGAGTTTACTCCTTAAGAATCAAATTTCATATAAGGCGCCCGGTATGAGAAAAATATGGAGAGAAAAATCTACTTATCAAATGCCATAGTAACGTTTTTGGTGCGCATCAATTCTCGCGCACCTTTCACTTTCTTGTATTTGAAGTTTTGAAGTTTTATTATATTATTGAAATTGATTTATTATTATACTTTAATAAAGTTAAATGAAAATTCTATAAATTATGGAAGAAAGTGGTGTAAATACTAGTGCCGGAAAATCTGATAAGCACGTTACCCACGTGTACCCCTACCTAAGTATGTTACAATTCATACATTAATATGACATGTATTGTATATATAAACATGTGTGCTTTGAATTATTAAATATTAAATTATCAATATAGTTGATACAAATTTATATGAGCTATGCACATAATTGAATGTTTAATTTAATTTGGAGAGTATAATATTATATAGCGCATTTCACGCCAAATAGACAATTTTTAAGCTAACCTATTATTTTATTTTTTAATTAATAAGCTTTTATTAGCTTCTGCTGTATGTCTGTTTGTAACCGACTTCATTGTACTTGATTTTGTTTAGTACCTGTTCAAAGACAATCGTTCTTGAGGAGTAAACTCCAGTCGTGCGTCGGAGCTGACACACACACTTTTTTTTTACAATTGAGCAACATTTTAACAAACAAAATAACCGTATTTATGCTCAAAGCTCTGAGAAAGCTTCCCAATTAGTCGACAGAGTGCAACGGGGCCAGTATACGACTTCAGTGATGGTTTTATGGGTTATTAGCTAGACTAAACCATACTTTTGTGGAAAAGGTATCAAAACATCAGCACAAATGTATCAAGATACCATTCTTGAGAAGGTAGTGAAGCCCCTTAACTACACAAAGCTCGGTCTACGTAGTCTTGGCTGGAAACGAAAGTTTCGGACTTCATCAGAGCTGAAGACTTAAAAGCCTTTTTGTGCTTTAAATTATAGTATATTTATATATTAAACTAGCACGCTGTAAAAGTAATAAATGTTATTTATAAGACATCTCACAAATAATAATTCTCTTTAGATACAAAATCAAGATTAAAAAAAAAGACGTGTGGCACCCGGGGACTGCCGCGGTAAAGCTATTACATAGCATTTTTTATCAACTTATGCAATTATAATTATTTATATATTTTATTTATGCAGTATTTATTTTTTTGATAAAATTAATTTTAAAAAAAGCAAATGGGAAGTAAGTAAAATTTAACTTGCAAGATTTGGTTACATACAGACAACGGGACAGGTGAAACTAAATAAAAATGCTTGGCATAATAATAAAAATCAAAAAATGTGATAAAAAAATAAATAAATTAAAAAAATCAAGTACCCGAGGTTCGAACCTGGGTACTTTTGCACAAAAAGCATACGTGATAACCGCTGTTACACAGCAATCTAATAAGTAAGTGTTAGGTTATTTTCATTACGGAATTTCTGGATTTGGTCTCCACACTCAAGGCCCGCGATAGAAGCTATGCAATAGCTTAATAAAATATATAAAAATATATATTAAATACTTACTTATTACAGAATAATGAATAAGTTCACTTACCTATAGAGATTAATAGACAATAGATGACCAAGCCTAATAGAATTGCGACGTAATCCATTTTGTAAGAATTTAAGGTACTGAAATAGAACACCTTAGAATTATTTATGGAATAATATCATATTAACGTAAAGCTCTAGATTGAGGAAGAAAGAGTATTTAAGTCAGAAGTCTTGCGTACTATTCGGTTGCTAGATCCATCACACGATGGACTTAGCACAGACACGGTAAATCCATGAAATGCCAAAAATGATACAAGTTCGCTTCCTTTTATCTCAGGAACAGGAGGAATAACGTGATCGTACGGTCCTTATTTTACAATTACATTTCCTTTGTGCCATTAAAGGAATGTTGTTTAAATGTTTGATTGGAGTTTGATGAAATTTTCGTTAGGAGAACTATACACATCAGCTAACTAGCTTGGATCAGTAAGAGGCTCCTTTGCACAAGATGCCGGCTAGTTTATGGGGACCACGACGGCGCCCATTTCTGCCGAGAAACAGTAATGTGTAATAAGCATTACTGCATTGCTATCACTGCATTTTAATGGGCAATGCGTATCAATTACCATCAGCTGAACGTCCTGCTCGTCTCGTCCCTTATTTTCATAAAAAAAGTAGTTAGCAGATTGACTCAGTTCTGTTGCATAAGCCGTTAGAAAGATCAGAGAGTACACTAATGATGTTTCGGCTATATTAGTCTATTTCAGCTATTTTCATAGCCTCATGTCTCATTGTATGAGGCTACTGACATTATCATGTATCAACTCACTGTTTATTTATTAATGAAAATTTAATAGACTAAAGGAAAAATTGACAACTTCTTGGAACTTTTTAGGAAATAATATATATTTGTCTAATAGTTGCATATATTTTAGTTTTATATTTTAAAGTTAAGTTTTGATTCTGGTGCTGGCAATATTATTATTAACGACAGTTTGTCCCATGGTCTTTTTAAATTTATTTAGTGGCACAGGATGCATCCTGTATCATCCAAATAAAATTTATTTTGCGCGGCGGCCATCTTGGATTTCAAAAATGATCCCAAATACGTTCTCTGCACCCTCGAGAACCTCGGATACGATATCCATATTGTTGTAATCATAATTTTGCGCGCGGCCATCTTAGATTTAAAAAAACAAAATGGCGCGTAACCGAAAATCGTGATGATTTGCTATAAAATTTCTCTAATAAAATTTCTCTAATACGTCGATAAAGAGGCTTCACTTCAAAAACATACTGTCGCATTAAGAACTTCCTCCTTTTTTGAAGTCGGTTAAAAAGAGTGGCCGTTAATGTTCTCACGAGCTCAACTTTTTCAAAACATAAATGGTTAATTCGGTAATTTAATAGATATATTATAGTAACTATTCAAAGCGCTTAGTTTTAGCCTAATTGAATATTTTGCTGTTTTGACGGATTATACGATATAGTTTCACACACATACATACACACACACACACACACACACACACACACACACACACACACACACACACACACACACACATTCACATTTAATTTTGTTTCGTTTGTCACTGTCATTTGTCGAGGAATCACTGACCCCGAAGATACAGTTTTAACTAGTTTCGGGGTCTCATTTAATATAACTGCAAAACCGTTTTTCAATGTTCAATGTATTATTACAATTAGCGATAAAAAGATGTTATTTGCAGTGAGTGTAAAAAAGAAAATGAAATAAAGTATTATTAATTATTATTAAGTATTATAGTATTAGCTTAAATTAAAAGTTGTGAAATAGTATTAAGGTGGTGTGAATTGTGATTTTCTTAACATAATTTTTATTATAAGACGACACCCTTTCACTGCACAGTAAGTCATATTTCAATTAAATTTCGCGCACTGATTGTCCTGGAAGTTGACAGAATGACATTGACGCGCCGGGAAACGTATGTGGTCATAAACGAACACATTGAAACCTCTTCATTTCGCTTGGGCCTACTCACGTTCTAAGCGTTATTATTCTACGTATGTATGTACGAGCAAAACGCAATAACTACAGAAGAGGTTTAGAGAGATTGCCGATTATTTTATAGCAATAACAATGATAGTACATGAATACATCGTTTAAAATACATTATGGAAGCGTTTCTTGCGCAGCGGCTGTTTGTTCTCTGTCATTTATTTTGGATAGTGAAAGGAATCGATTTGAGAAACTAAATGCCTTTTATGCCTACTCATCAAATGATAATGATGGAGGTACCTACGATAGATCCAGTTGAAGATAAACAATGATTTGGCGTCTTTTTTTAAAGTATAACAAACAATCGTTCGGGTTCCGTGATGATCATTAGTAATCACCGATGTTATGGGTGCACATTCTCTTGAAACACCAGAGGAATCACAGGTGCGTTGCCGGCCTTTAAGGAAGATGTACGCTCTTTTTTTGAAGATACCCATGTCGTATCGTCCCGGAAACTGCACAAGAAAGCTCATACCACAGCTTTGTAGTACGTGGAAGAAAGACCCTGGAAAAACGCACTGTGGAGGACCACCACACATCCAGATGGTGGAGATGATATCCTAATTTGTGGCGTGTCGTGTGAATGTAGAATTCGGCGGAGACGTGAGACCAAAAGCAATGTGAGTTACTTACAAATAATATTATCAATCGTATATCTATCGTTAGTACCTTACAGAAGACGCAGTTAATTGTCCGGAACCGCATGGACCCAAGAGTTCTGATGATGATAATGAAGCATTCATCAGCCGTTCACCTTCTGCGCCATACAATAAATGTTATTATAAAGTTCTGATGGGAAACTATATATATAGTCACTATAGCTAAGACAAAACACATAGTGCTTCTCATGTTGATCATCTTTCCTAAAATCACTTCAGGTCTTTTTGGTGGCTTTCGCATCAGTATTCTCGAGGGTTTCAGTATTGCTTCACTAAATAAGTAGTTAAAATTCCTTTGGAGTGTGTGTTAATTTGCGAATTAACTGGCTTTAAATATGGAAAATATATCAATGTTATTAGTTATAAAGACTGATGTGGTAACGAATTATTTTGAGAATAAGACAGGCGAAAAGCTTTTCCAAAACCGAAAAACAATTTTTGTAGTAAGTTCCCATGCGCCAAATATAACAGACAGGAGCACACCCGTTTATTTGTTTTATGTTAATAAAGGATATTATTAATTAATTTTTAACTTAGCCTTTGAAAACTAGTTACTAAATTCCATATCCGAGTAAGTGTTTGCAATACCTTCCAACCACTCGTTACTGTTACTTGTAAGCAAGACGTTATATACCAGGGAAACTTAAAAAAATCGTTATATCGCTGTATTAAACCATAGTTTTACTCTCGCCTAAACCTGCGTCCCGGTCTGTATTTAGTATTAAATAGTTTCTATAGATCCCAATGAAGAAAATCCTTACCCTTGGCAAGGTACTCTGGCAGCTCTAGTGGCTCTCCAGAGACCTCGTATGGACAAAAATGCAGCAAACAGTATTAATAGGAAAAATGAGGTTTCCCAGAAATGTGCCACTACCAGCTGTGAACTCATTTTATAGTACTAGTGTCCATGGGACCTGAATTTGTTTGTAACTCAACATGAATGTGATTTTACTGACGTCTCATGTCAGTGTTACACAGAGAATAATCAATTTGTTATGGTTTTATATTGGATCTTCTTGGAGGATTATTTCAATCTATATGCTTTTACGTACCAGTTAATACATGTCTTACTACCATTCAATGAATCTTATGCTTGATAAGACGGAAAACACAGAAAATTTGCCTGACCATAAATAAGCAGAATATATTTTATGGGTGGCCAATTTGCTGACTTGTGAAGCTAGGTGGTACCAAAATTAATTTTAAGAGTGACAATGAGTTTCTTGTCACGCATTACACCTCAAATTTTCTGAAAAGATAGGAAGTATATAAACTACAATGGGGCCTCCATATTGGCTAGCGCTTAGCAGAATGGAATGGAATGTGGCCATGCCACATGCAAACTAAGCTGAGTATTTGAGGTCCAAAGTCAAAAGATAGCTATTGTTTTATTTTGTGACTTTTAGTATATTTCTTGCGGATGTGTTTATTATCTTTGTAGCAAAGATACGAGAAGTGAACTGGTTACTTTTTAAATTAGAAATGTCAGAAAAGATAACCTGATTCCTGCCGCCGAATTCCAACTTCGCACGACACGCCACAAGTTAGGATATCATCCCCACCATCTGGATGTGTGGCGGTCCTCCACAGTGCGGTTTTCTAGGAGCTTTCTTCCACGTACTACAAAGCTGAGGAATGAACTTCCTTGTGCGGTGTTTCCGGGACGATACGACATGGGTACTTTCAAAAAAAGCGCGTACTCCTTCCTTAATTGCCGACAACGCTCTTGTGATTCCTCTGGTGTTGCAAGAGATTGTGAGCAGCGGTTATCACTTAACAACAGGTGACCCGTACGCTCGTTTGTCCTCCTATTCCATAAAAAAAATAAAATGTCTTGTTCGGGTGTCAAACAGTAATTTTTTTATGATTTTGTGGACAGGTTCCTTTCTGTTAAGCGCTAGCCAATTGACTTAGTTATGCAGCAACGCTGCTGAGAAAATTAGACTGATATAGATACGGTGCGACTAGTTTATTAATTAATTAATAAATAGTTATAGGCTTTAAAGACACCTTCACACACAGACTGTTTACAAAAACATGATTTTCTTGTCACTCCCTACTACCCTGTTTATATCATTCTAGAAGTATCCTTACTGGTATAAAAGGACAGCTCATTATACCATATTTTCGTGTCGGTGGTAGATTTAGACGTCCAAAAAGTGATTTACAATTCCTTTTTGAGTAGATAATAATAATATTTATGAATATGTACACACTTTTGATTGATGTCTTGCAAAAGTGTGCAAATAGTGAAAGAATATACTTTGATACATCAAATATATCATAAACATATTAAAATTATAAGCGCCATCTTGTGGTGATTTTTATTTTAGGTGCAGTCCAACATTTTGGTACAAAATCGCTAATCCAGCGCAACTGTGACATCTAACGGTCCATCTCGTAATTAAATTTTGCAAAACACTACTTAGAGATTGCAAGTCTGAACAATATGTTATGTTTTTAAAGTGATAACCCTCACTTCTAGGATTAATACACAAATAAAATTTGATAGCTCAGTTGGTTAGAGCACCGGCATGGAACGCCGGAGGTCGTGGGTTCATAAAATTTTGTTTTTCAAATTTTATTTGTGAATTGCCAGTCTATGTACTCTTACTGATAAAACACATATAACATTCATTTATGGTGTTAAACAGCATTATAATAGCCCTGTATCAGGGACATTGTGATCAGATTCGTAACACATGTTTTCGAAATGACATATTATCGCAATGTGGATAATATTTCACTGTTCTTGTCCGGGTCTGCGAAGGCCACCTATAGGTAATTGTATAGTATTGACACGGGAGTGGGTCAGGGATTGGAAATAATACTCCGTCTTTTATTTGCGTTCACTTTTTCCGAACTTGCACTTCGCCGGTCTGCCGCTGTTCCTCTTGTGGGCGGCAGTACCATCAACGCGTCACACCGCACCGAACACTAAGTCTCTTCTATCTTCTTCTTCTTGGAACACTTCCACTTTTCACTACTTCTTCTTTTCTTCTTCTTCTTACTAGAACTGCCGTAGGCCACGCTTAGTACGGCTTATATACCCCCGGATCTGTTCTATTTTTAAAATGATTCTCCAATTCCGTCTTTAAATTTAAAATGTACTAGAAATTTCTTTAAACTATTTCTATCCTGCTTACACATTTTCCATCCGTTTTTTTCTGTTCGATTTGATCCTGAACTTACTAGAAATTTCCATTAACTTAACAAAACCCAAAAAAATTCCATACACTGGTAGGTGTATCGAACCCGGGTCTACAACGTCTAAAGTAAACACTTTTCCGCTGAGCTATGAGTATTGCTGCCGTAGCTGTTGAAATTAACAATGTCTTGAAGTTTGACATTCTCGTCATTTACGTTGCAGCGTTGCTACGCAACACTGCCCCCCCCCCCCCTAAGACATGACCGTCCTGATCATCGTTGCTTCCGTAGTACTTAGCCACCCGATCGACATGTACGATTTTCGGGGGACTTCGAGGGGTACGCTGGATCCTGAGAGTCACATCATTTATCCTTGTGATAACTTGGTTGGAGTTTCGGAGACTTCCCCTTTCGCCTTACGGGATTGTGTAACCAAATCAGGGTTCCCTCTTGAAAACTAGGACTATTAGCTCTTCGATCGTAGCGGGTCTTCATCCGTTCACTTGCCTTAAGCCCAGTTGTTCTAATTTCCTCGTAGATGTCAACCATCTTGTTCCGTAACTCATCCACATATTCTGTTATACTTTTCGGAGAATCTGGTGGACAGCCTGAGAGTAAATCAGCTGACAATTTTAATTCCCTTCCAAAATTGACGTACGCAGGAGTCACCGTAGTCGTCTCGTGTATTGCGGATCTATACGACATTAGAAACAGTGGAATGTACTCATCCCAGTTATCCTGATGACTGTCCACTACTTTTGCCAGATGCCGCTCCAATGTTTGGTTAAATCTCTCGACCATACCGTCCGACTGTGGATGATATGGCGTAGTTCTGGTCTTATGGATTCCCAAGATCTTGCAAACTTCTTCAAATAATTGTGACTCAAAGTTCCGCCCTTGATCACCGTGCATATCCAAAGGCACACCGAATCTGCAGAAAACTTCATTCACCAGCTTCGTCGCAACGGTGACTGCTTCTTGATTAAGTAGAGCAAATGCTTCCGGCCACTTCGTGAAATAATCCATCACCACCATTATGTAACGATTTCCAGCTTTGGTGACTGGAAACGGTCCGGCTATATCCACAGCTACTCTCTCCCACGGAGCCCCAACATTATACAACTTCATAGCTCCTCTGCTCCGGGTCTGAGGTCCTTTGACAGATGCACAACTCTTGCATTTACGACACCATCGTCTTCCACATCATCACGGCAATGCAACCAGTAAAATCGTTCTTTAATTTTTGTGAGAGTTCTTTTTATTCCCAAATGTCCACCTGAAGAACTATCGTGATAAGCTCTCAGGATCTCGTTCACCTTCTCCCTGGGAACGACCAGTTGCAGATGGCAATCCTTTCCCTTCGGGGTTTCCCATTTCCGGCAGAGCAACCCATCATGCATCACCAAACTGTCCCACTGTGCCCAGAGACTCTTGGTAGCCATGCTGTGTCTAGCTACATCAGACCATTTTGGTTAAAATTATCCACTTGCTAGCCAATGTAAAAGTGGTTTAAGATCCTTATCATTTTCCTGAGCTCTCCTCATTGCATCGTTGCTCCAGTTCTCATCGATCGAGTCTGTTCTGATCAGTCGGATTATTGGATTTTCTTTCTCCTCCTGACGAATGCAATGTTTGCATTCCGTAGGACAAGGTCTTCTAGATAAAGCATCGTTTCCATGAGCTTTTCCTCCTCAAAATTTCAAATTCAAATTCAAATATTTTTATTCAAAATAGGATGTGATATCACTTATTGAAAGTCAAAAAACTACAACCCATTCCAAAATGAATGCCTCAGACCTGAGAAGAATGGGCGCAACAAACTCAGCGGTCTTTTTTTTTTTCATCGAATAAATATGTTTACAAAGTAATATTCCACATACAATTAAACTTATTATTTAATAGCCTGAGGGCGGTCACTTCATTCCCAATCTGTGGTATCATTAAGAAAGTCATTTATGTTATAGTAACCTTTACCACACAAACGTTTTTTAACAATTCCTTTGAATAACGTTATACTTTTGTTTTGAACATCTTCTGGGATCTTGTTGTAAAAGCATATACATCGCCCCACAAAAGACCTCGATGTTCGATTTCAAAGTCATACTCTTGAAGTTGCTCAATCCATCTGGCCACTTGTCCTTCCGGATTCTTGAATTCTAGTAACCACTTCAAGGCGGCATGATCAGTCCTTACGAGGAATTTGCGACCCAACTAGTACTTTTTAAAATGTTGTCATGTCTTCACCACGGCAAGTAACTCCCTACAAGTTACACAGTAGTTTCTGTCCGGCTTCGATAAAGATTTGCTAAAGTATGCAATTACAACTTCTTGATCTCCCCTCTTCTGAGATAGCACTCCACCAATTCCAAAATTGCTAGCATCAGTATCTACTATGAAGCTTCCCCTCGTGTCAGGATATCCGAGGATAGGTGATTCACATAGTCGTTTCTTCAACTCTAAGAAAGCTTGTTCGCAGTCTTCATCCCAGGAAAAGGCTCTTTTCTCCTCCGTCAGTCGATGGCTTAGCAACATCGGTAAACCCTTTCACAAAGCGTCGATAATAAGAGCATAGTCCAAGGAATGCTCTCACATGTCTCTTTTCTGTCGGCATCGGCCAGTCCTTGACAGCACTTATCTTGGCAGGATCCGTCGCAACGCGTGCTCCGAGATAACGTGCCCCAAGTAATTCACCTGACATTGAAAGAAGGAACATTTCTTTGGACTCAACTTCAAGTTGGCACCCTGCAGTTTTGCGAAGACTTTTTCGAGCTTCTTAAGATGATCTTCAAAACTTCGTCCCATAATGATTATGTCATCCAAGTAGACAAGGCAGGTTTCTCCCAACATACCTGCTAGCACATACTCCATCAACCTTTCGAAAGTAGCTGGGGCATTGCATAATCCGAAGGTCATTGTTTTGAACTGCCATAACCCTTTTCCGGTTGAAAAAGCCGTCTTCTCCTTGTCTTTAGGGTCAGATCAACTTGCCAGTAGCCACTTTTCAAATCCAGAGTAGAGAACCACGTCATGCCACAAAGTGAATCTAAGGTGTCATCGATTCTTGGCAATGGATAACTGTCCTTCTTAGTAACATCATTCAGACGCCGATAGTCCACACAAAATCTAGTTGATCCATCCTTCTTCTTCACCAGAACCACTGGAGAACACCATGGACTTGACGACGGTTCTATCACACCATTTTCTTTCACATCCCGAATCATGTCTTCCACTTCTTGTTCGCGTGCAAACGGAATACGTCTTGGTCTCTGCCGTATCGGAATAGTGTGTCGATCTTGTGTTTCACCAAACCAGTTCTTCCGATGTCTCCGTCGTTCTTCCAGAACATCCTGGCCCAGCGTAGCAGGAAATTTCTCCCTTTTATTAATGGTAGCTTGGTAAGATTGTCCTTACAGCCATCCAGAAGTTTCTGTATGTTCACATCCTGGCTTGCAGCTACGGTCTTCCTCCCTCCTTCACACTTTCTTAACCAAGCTATTTCCTCACAAGCTCCGATCACTGTCCCCTTCCTAACGATTTGCTTCTCTTCATGAGGATTAAACACGGGAACCATCGCAATTTGGGAGTTTCCCACAACAGTCCTGGCTGGGATCCATGTCATGTCCGATGTCTCTCTCTCAATCATAGCGCAATTACAGGATCTTCCTCTGTCATCCCATGGCAGGACTACCAGGACTAAGGTCTGCGATCTCGGATTTAAGGTAGTGTCCCTCAAGCACAGCACTTTTCCAAAAATTCCGCCTTTTATTGGAATTTCTTCACCTCCATGCTTCATTACACCATGTTTCATGTCAATGGTACACTGATGATTTCGAAGAAAATCCAATCCGATGGTGCAGTCATCTGTTATATCCGCGATTACCACTTTTTGCCAGTACAACGCATCACCGATTTTGATGGCCACAATCTTCTCTCCCTGGACTGGTATGCGCTGACCGGTGGCTGTTGTGAGTGTTAAGTTAACATTTTCTCGCATATGTCGTCTTCCGATGCTCTCTAGTCTTCTTTGGCTAAAGACAGTGCGTGAGGCTCCCGTATCCAAAGTGAAACGGCAAGATTTTCCATTTACCATTCCCTCTATAGCTAAAGTGTTTCCGTCACATGTCTGCTTAACGAAAATCCTTGGGGCTTTGCTTCTACCGGCCAGCGCCCACCCCACTGCCCTGGCCTTTTCTAGTCTTCCTGCTGCTCCAGCGGTGATGTTGAGACCGCCGCATCCTTCCTACCTAACGTTATGCTCTCACGCCTAGGGCAAGTGCTCCTGATGTGTCCTCGCTCTCCACAGCCAAAACATACCGGGTTGTATGCTTGCCTTCGGTTGGAATCTGCTGGTACGATTTTGCGGAGTCTCAACGGCCGAGAATCGTGGCGTACCGCTTCTACTTCCAACGCATGTGCCACCGCTTACTTCAAGCTGGTATGATGACTTAATCGAACGGCTGCTCTAACTTCGGCGTCCCGTATTCCATCGATGAACACTTGGAGCAACATTTCTTCTATTGCAGCTGGTGACGACTGATAAGCTTTACGCACTAGTTTCTCAGCTTCCACAGACCATTGCTGCAGAGTTTCGTTGGCCCTTTGACTGCGGCCCTTAAGTTGCGCCCGATACAAATGCTCAAGGTGTTTATCGCCATAACGCGCCTCCAACGCGTCAAGAAGGTCTGTGTAGGTCATTTCCTGCTTCCCAGCGCCGAGTGCTTCCGATACGGAGAGTGAATCGTCACGGAAAGCCAGTGTGAGGGCAGAGTGTGCGTCTTGGTCACTCCAACCGCAGGCTCTTCTGACAGTCTCCAATTGTAGCTTGAAGGCAGCCCAGGAAGACTTGGCGTCGTAGGGAGGTACTTTTAAATTTCACGTCAATGTGGTTCCGCAGGTGACTCCTGTGTTGGTTGAAGGACACACGGCCCTCCCACTGAGCTGATGAATGGTTACTTCCATCTCTCCCATCTTCCGTTGAAAGTTTTCTTCAACTTTGTCCATCTTCTTTTCCACACTGTCAATCCGGGCGATCTCTTTTTCAACAGCGTCAATACGGGTGGAGTTTTTCTGCACAACGGATAAAATGTATTTGGAGAGGCCTTCATGCAGGCCTCGCAGCTGCTCTTCCTGTCGGCCCGTTTTTTCCTCGTGTAAGGCCCGCAGGTGCTCCTCCTGTCGGCGCGCTTGCTCTTGCATCATGGCGGCCATCTGCTGCATGAGCGCGCTGATGTCTACGGTAGGAGCCTGCGGTGCTGACACGGTCGCACTGAGTCCAGAACCGGATGTTTCTGACTCGTCCTCTGCCGCTGCAGCTGCTCCCGCTCGCGTGGTCACTCCCTTCTCGTTCCTGGGCACTAATGGCATCTTTCCAATCCCACTTCTGACACCAATTGACACGGGAGTGGGTTAGGGATTGGAAATAATACTCCGCTTATAGGAACGAGTCTTTTATTTGCGTTCACGTTTTCTGAACTTCCACTTCGCCGGTCTGCCGCTGTTCCTCTTGTGGGCGGCATTACCATCAACGCGTCACACCGCACCGAACACTAAGTCTATTCTATCTTCTTCTTCTTGGAACACGTCCACTGTTCACTACTTCTTCTTCTTTACACTTTCGAGCCAGAACTAGAACTGCCGTAGGCCACGCTTAGTACGGCTTATATACCCCCGGATCTGTTCTATTTTTAAAATGATTCTCCCATTCCATCTTTAAATTTAAATTGTACTAGAAAATTTTTTTAACTATTTCTATCCTGCTTACACATTTTCCATCCCTTTTTGTTCGATTTGATCCTGAACTTACTAGAAATTTCCATTAACTTAACAAAACCCAAAAAATTCCATACACTGGTAGGTGTAACGAACCCGGGTCTACAGCGTCTAAAGTAAACACTTTTCCGCTGAGCTATGAGTATTGCTGACGTAGCTGTTGAAATTAACAATGTCTTGAAGTTTGACATTCTCGTCGTTTACGTTGCAGCGTTGCTACGCAACAGTATTATATTAAGTAGGCTTAGTTTTGTTAAACATTTAAAAGATGCGTTGGACAGTTTCTTATCAGTTCTTCCCATGTCAAAGCCCTCTTTACGAAGTAATGTAGCTTTATGACGTTTACCAAGTGTTGTGACAAAATATTATATAATTCTTAGTACCTATGGTAAATAAATATATTTCTTATTCTATTTCATGAAACTGTCCTATAAAAATAGCAATTATAAATACAAGCAATCACACTTGGGTGACACAGGGGTGAGCATAGATTATAGACACCGGTTTTTGACAGTTCTGACAGATTTGCCTCGCTGCTTCCACAAACGTAAATATTTTAGCTTTGATTTGCACACGCCGGAATAAAATCGATCGAGCATTTCCTCTCTGGGATACGCGTTGATCCGAGCTGTCCCAGAGATAAGTTAAGATAATAATATCCCAAAAAAAGCACGTACACCTTCCTTTAAGGCCGGCAACGCTCCTGTGATGCCTCTGGTGTTGCAAGAGAATGTGGGCGGCGATGAAAACTTAACACCAGGTGACCCGTACGCTCGTTTGTCCACCTTTTCCAAAAAAGGGGTGTTCCAGATATCTCTCTCCCTTTATCCCCTTCAATCTTCTCTCCCTTTTTGCTTTAAGCTTTATCCCCTTCAACCTTTATCTGTACCTATACCACCACACCTATAAACCCTTTATACCTTGAACTTGAATAGAACAGTTAATCGAGGTACTAGTTTACAGAGCGAAATAAAATCAAATTACATTAATGGTTTTTATTGTTTGAATTACAACAATTTCTATGGCATAGTAACTGGTAACACGGCAAGTTACTCCCTACAAGTTACACAGTAGTTCTCTCCGGCTTCGATAAAGATTTGCTAAAGTATGCAATTACAACTTCTTGATCTCCCCTCTTCTGAGATAGCACTCCACCAATTCCAAAATTGCTAGCATCAGTATCTACTATGAATCTTCCCTTCTTGTCAGGATATCCGAGGATAGGTGATTCACATAGTCGTTTCTTCAACTCTAAGAAAGCTTGTTCGCAGTCTTCATCCCAGGAAAAGGCTCTTTTCTCCTCCGTCAGTCGATGTAAGGGCTTAGCAACATCGGTAAACCCTTTCACAAAAAGCGTCGATAATAAGAGCATAGTCCAAGGAATGCTCTCACATGTCTCTTTTCTGTCGGCATCGGCCAGTCCTTGACAGCACTTATCTTGGCAGGATCCGTTGCAACGCCTTGCTCCGAGAAAACGTGCCCCAAGTAATTCACCTGACATTGAAAGAAGGAACATTTCTTTGGACTCAACTTCAAGTTGGCACCCTGCAGTTTTGCGAAGACTTTTTCGAGCTTCTTAAGATGATCTTCAAAACTTCGTCCCATAATGATTATGTCATCCAAGTAGACAAGGCAGGTATCTCCCAACATACCTGCCAGCACATACTCCATCAACCTTTCGAGTAGTAGCTGGGGCGTTGCATAATCCGAAGGTCATTGTTTTGAACTGCCATAACCCTTTTCCGGTTGAAAAAGCCGTCTTCTCCTTGTCTTTAGGGTCCAGATTAACTTGCCAGTAGCCACTTTTCAAATCCAGAGTAGAGAACCACGTATTGCCACAAAGTGAATCTAAGGTGTCATCGATTCTTGGCAATGGATAACTGTCCTTCTTAGTAACATCATTCAGACGCCGATAGTCCACACAAAATCTAGTTGATCCATCCTTCTTCTTCACCAGAACCACTGGAGAACACCATGGACTTGACGACGGTTCTATCACACCATTTTCTTTCATATCCCGAATCATGTCTTCCACTTCTTGTTCGCGTGCAAACGGAATATGTCTTGGTCTCTGCCGTATCGGAATAGTGTGTCGATCTTGTGTTTCACCAAACCAGTTCTTCCGATGTCTCCGTCGTTCTTCCAGAACATCCTGGCCCAGCGTAGCAGGAAATTTCTCCCTTTTATTAATGGTAGCTTGGTAAGATTGTCCTTACAGCCATCCAGAAGTTTCTGTATGTTCACATCCTGGCTTGCAGCTACGGTCTTCCTCCCTCCTTCACACTTTCTTAACCAAGCTATTTCCTCACAAGCTCCGATCACTGTCCCCTTCCTAACGATTTGCTTCTCTTCATGAGGATTAAACACGGGAACCATCGCAATTTGGGAGTTTTCCACAACAGCCCTGGCTGGGATCCATGTCATGTCCGATGTCTCTCTCTCAATCATAGCTTTCCGTTGAAAGTTTTCTTCAACTTTGTCCATCTTCTTTTCCACACTGTCAATCCGGGCGATCTCTTTTTCAACAGCTTCAATACGGGTGGAGTTTTTCTGCACAACGGATAAAATGTATTTGGAGAGGCCTTCATGCAGGCCTCGCAGCTGCTCCTCCTGTCGGCGTGCTTGTTCCTCCTGTTGGCGCGCTTGCTCCTCTTTCAAGCGCTGTAGCTGTTCTTCCTGTCGGCGCGCTTGTTCCTCTTGCAAGCCCCGCAGCTGCTCTTCCTGTCGGCCCGCTTTTTCCTCGTGTGAGGCCCGTAGGTGCTCCTCCTGTCGGCGCGCTTGTTCTCGCATCATGGCGGCCATCTGCTGCATGAGCGCGCTGATGTCTACGGTAGGAGCCTGCGGTGCTCAGTCGCACTGAGTCCAGAACCGGATGTTTCTGACTCATTCTCTGCCGCTGCAGCTGCTCCCGCTCGCGTGGTCACTCCCTTCTCGTTCCTGGGCACTAATGGCATCATTCCAATCCCACTTCTGACACCAATTGACACGGGAGTGGGTCAGGGATTGGAAATAATACTCCGCTTATAGGAACGAGTCTTTTATTTGCGTTCACGTTTTCTGAACTTTCACTTCGCCGGTCTGCCGCTGTTCCTCTTGTGGGCGGCATTACCATCAACGCGTCACACCGCACCGAACACTAAGTCTCTTCTATCTTCTTCTTCTTGGAACACTTCCACTGTTCACTACTTCTTCTTCTTTACACTTTCGAGCCAGAACTAGAACTGCCGTAGGCCACGCTTAGTACGGCTTATATACTCCCGGATCTGTTCTATTTTTAAAATGATTCTCCCATTCCATCTTTAAATTTAAATTGTACTAGAAAATTCTTTTAACTATTTCTATCCTGCTTACACATTTTCCATCCCTTTTTTTGTTCGATTTGATCCTGAACTTACTAGAAATTTCCATTAACTTAACATAACCCAAAAAATTCCATACACTGGTAGGTGTAACGAACCCGGGTCTACAGCGTCTAAAGTAAACACTTTTCCGCTGAGCTATGAGTATTGCTGACGGAGCTGTTGAAATTAACAATGTCTTGAAGTTTGACATTCGCGTCATTTACGTTGCAGCGTTGCTACGCAACAGTATTATATTAAGTAGGCTTAGTTTTGTTAAACATTTAAAAGATACGTTGGGCAGTTTCTTATCAGTTCTTCCCATGTCAAAGCCCTCTTTACGAAGTAATGTAGCTTTATGACGTTTACCAAGTGTTGTTACAAAATATTATATAATTCTTAGTACCTATGGTAAATAAATATATTTCTTATTCTATTTCTTGAAACTGTCCTATAAAAATAGCAATTATAAATACAAGCAATCACACTTGGGTGACACAGGGGTGAGCATAGATTATAGACACCGGTTTTTGACAGTTCTGACAGATTTGCCTCGCTGCTTCCACAAAAGTAAATATTTGAGCTTTGATTTGCACACGCCGGAATAAAATCGATCGAGCATTTCCTCTCTGGGATACGCGTTGATCCGAGCTGTCCCAGAGATAAGTTAAGATAATAATATCCCAAAAAAAGCACGTACACGCCTCTGGTGTTGCAAGAGAATGTGGGTGGCGATGAAAACTTAACACCAGGTAACCCGTACGCTCGTTTGTCCACCTTTTCCAAAAAAAGGGGTGTTGAAGATATCTCTCTCCCTTTATCCCCTTCAATCTTCTCTCCCTTTTTGCTTTAAGTTTTATCCCCTTCAACCTTTATCTGTACCTATACCACCACACCTATAAACCCTTTATAACTTGAACTTGAATAGAACAGTTAATCGAGGTACTAGTTTACAGAGCGAAATAAAATCAAATTACACTAATGGTTTTTATTGTTTGAATTACAACAATTTCTATGGCATAGTAACTGGTAACGAGCGTGAAGAAACTAGCCTCTAGATTTACATTGCTATGCTGTAGCGAACTATCCTGTGACGTCAGCAAAAATGGCGTACTTTTCCCTATGCACAGATGCTTGAGAGCTTTTTAATTTACAAATACCGTTCAACGAAAAAATGATTGCAGCATTTATAACTATTTCAAACACCAACTGCATGAAAACACCGTTTCTGCAAATACACCATTACTCAAAATAGATCGCTACATCGAAAGCAAATTCGAACATTTTCAGAAAAATATTCATCTCCCAGTTGTGATAAATTAAACTTAAAAGACGATTCGAAGTACAAAAATTTAAAATTACCTACCGATTAATATGTCGTAAATTAAGATAAGTAATATATTAAACTAAAATCATCAATTAATAGCTAAACTTGGGAGGAAATATTCAAATATTTTAACTTACCCCGCGACACTTTCGCACATATGTCTCTCATTATGTCATTATTATCAATGGAAAGTGAATTTTACGGGAAAAGTTGAGATATTGATGTTCTTAAGCGTGCAAAGGGGCGTTACAAATCACAGTTTGTTGCAAAAATACAATAATTGTTTAAGGTATGCGTGATAAGTGTCAAAAAATGTTTTATAACACCAGCTTGGTGATGTAAGCTTCGTTAGTGAAACAATATAATCTACCCATTGTATAGTTTAACCAGATATATCTTATGATAACAAAGTTAATAAAAGAATAATAATAACTTATTAAATAAAGTATTCTGTCTTAGAATCTACAGAAATGTACTTGTTTTATTTCAAGCAGTAGTTGGCTTCGAAGAAGCTGCTAGAAAACATAAAATACCAACGAAATATGCAACCTTTCGATTCGGACATAAATTTAATTTGACATTAAATTATTCATTTAATATGAACGAAACGAATTTCCATATTGGACGGTCGAGTTTTGTCGTGCAAAAATATTCTCATTGGTATACTTATGAGGTATAAGAGTGGATTTATTTATTTCTACTTCTAATTTTACGCAACATGTGTATTTATACATAATATTTTTCATCTAGAATGGTTCTAAGAAATTATAAGCTCCCCGAAGTAATGAGATTGCTATCAAAATTGCCAAAATCCCGGCACAGTTGGAATGATATTTTAAATGCAAGAAATAGTCCAATTAAACATAGCCGGTTAAAACTAAATTAGTAAGTATCCTAAAACTAAAATATGTTACACATAAAGTACTATTGAATATTACAATTCAAGTAATCTTGTGATTATAGATAAAACACATAGACGCCATTTTGAATATGTACTAACTGTCATAACACAAGATGGCGGTAAACTTAATATTGTGTCATATTTCATAAAAACAAATTATACATAATTTAGCACCATCTTATTTCTCTTTTTTATCATTATAATGATAAAGTTCAATGATTTTCTATTGACTAAGTGCATTTATCGGTCTAATTCGGTCCTTCGTGTTGTTAAACTGTAGGTGGTTTAACAGAAAATCATTATAACCTCCAATCTCATACAATGGTTACGGTGATTGTAGAAAAGATAAATCTACATTACCTTTAACAAATTCAAAAAATATCGTGTAAGAACTACTTATCTAAACATAGATATGATATAATATGTCGTTGAACTTAAAAATACCTATAAATATTATAATTGAAATTCAATAACTAAACACTGACACTTTTGTCATATAAATTAGATTCAGTCTTAAATCACCTCACTGAAATTGAGTCGTGGATGTAGATCGCCGGCAGCCGACCGCGACGGGAGCTGGTATCCTCGAAGCTCCATTCCGAGGGTCTTTTCTCGGAGCAGCAAGTTGCCTGGTACTCGTCGACCGTTCCAGCTTGCCATCAGACATAACCCATGCAGAAGTGAAGTCAGCGTAGTCAGAATCCTTCGAGCTTGCTCGGGACAGGGAGTCTTCGCCTTTGGAATACGTCCGAATTATCTCTTTCATCTTCTCCAAAACTGTTGCGTCATCTTTAGCAGTTTCAGCTGATCTTAAAATTTGTTCCAGAAGTGGACTTAAAGCTTTCTGGTGCGTTGGCGACCTCAGAGTCGCACTGCTTGCCCTCAGTGGTGAGTTCCTCTTAAAAAACTCGTTTTGGACAGCTTTGGGCTTTGTTTTTGGTGATTTGTTTGGGTTCTCAAAGGTATCTGCACCAATAGTTGGACGGGACTTTGTTTTGCTTTGATTCGGGGCTGTTCTACCGCCCCAGGTATTTCTCGATGTCGGGGGTAACTTTGGTGCTAGTTTCGGAGAAGACTGCGCTGGAGTGTGTTTAGGACTGGGTGTGTTTCCACGGCTGGGAGTACGGGTTCTAACTGGAGAATGCGGTATCCTGCTTGCTTGACGACTGCGTATCGTCTTCGTTGGCGATTCAGAAGGTCCTCGTATCGGTTTTAAGCTTTTGCTCGGCGAATCGTTGCTTTCCGTGCTGATGATACACTCTGGACTGGCTCTGTTGGATTTCTCCTCTGAACTAGCCTTCCTGCCACCGTAGAAGGTGTCGGAGAAGTCCGTTTTACGCAGACCAGTCGTCAGACTAACGTAGTCATCCACACGATCGGTTTTGTCTGAACAGCCATCGTCATGGTCGAGACGCTCTGAAAAAGGAAAAAAAAAGTTTGTAAATTTGTGAATATATTAAATTAAAATAATAATGGTCAAATTGGAAGTAGAGGTATTTAGTTAGTATTACATAATCTTATTTAGATGAACATTCTTTTGTTATTTGGCTTCCCGTGATTATGTGATTGTCATAATGTTTAACAACACCAAGAAACAAATATAAAATTGTACTGCCTACTATTAGTTAAAGTCGAGTTACTAAGTCTTTTGTTAGACGAAAAATTAAAATATATTATTAAATGCCCTCCAACGTTCGGAAGTGAAATATTTGTGGAATTTACTTTGAGAAATTAGAAAAGCCATAATATTCAAAGCAGATTGAAATAATAATTGCCATATACAAATAATTGACTTATCGAGATACGAATATTTTCAAGTTTATTAGCCATAGAGTCACCATAAATACGCCCAACTCCATATGGTCACGATTTCCGATTTGTTTATGGTAAACTCCTTTTATAGGTAATTGGTGAAATAGTTCTTATCTTGGTAAACAATGTTGTTGCTAATTTGTCATTTAAATGACGAAATTGGTAAATAGTTTTCTAACTAAAATGGCTTTGACGGCGTCAATAAAATCGTAGTTTAATTTTAAAATATAATTTAAATATTTTTTTTTCTGATTATTAGTTTATGCATTAATTTTCTTTTATATTCTCGTAGCTTCGATGAATAAACCACTGCGTAATGAAGGCCGGTGTTTACCTTCTGGCCACTTAGTGAGCCTAATAGCCTCAGTAAGCAATATGTTATTAAGATCTTGAAGTGAAATATTATCACAAAAATGGAAAAATGTTTTCTTCCGGAAAATAATTAAGTATATGTACAATTTCGACGTAGCTATTTTTACCAATTTTTTCGTAGTGCTAATAAATTTCGTATGAAAACCAAATATAATACGTTATTTTAAAAAGTACTCATTGCACATGTACCTACACGCCTCAAAGATGATGCATAAGTAATTTGGTAGGATTATATTAAGCACACATTGAATCAATTTTCATTTTTATTACGTATAGAGCTTTAAGCACTGCTGTCATTATTTGGCAAATGTAGTTAATCCTACTACTCCACAGCTGAATATCTAACTGATCGGACAGCCTGGGACTACATTATGATTATTTTATAGCAGTAACAATGACATTACAACTCTCAGAGTCTCAGAGCACCATTTGTTTCCGAAGCGGTAGTAGTATCTAGTATATTAGAAATGACATTAAAAAGAATTCTAAAGGAATCAATTTTGCCTTTTTATACATGCACGGGGCTATTTGTCATCTTTAGGGACATACTGTATAGTATAAATATTAACAATTACAAATAATTGAATGGTAGACGTTTACACGCGGCACGCATGTGACACCATGAAGGCTTCGCGGCTGTGAAGGCTGTAGTGTATCTCAACTATTATGGCGATTCAGGAAACTTCAATGCACATTACTCACGCACATTACATTAATGCGAATATGTTTATATCTGTACGGACATATCACATCCTCATTCGAACCGAGATTGACAGGGTTGTTTACATAAACAAAGACTCAACTCGGTTGTTCATATTTTATTACTAAGATAATCATAATAAGCACTAATACTCATTATCTTTAGGATGATATAATGTGCAGAGTAACTTTGTGTTTGAGCATAGAGAACTTGTGAAGAGAGGATGAATAATCTCTTAATGATGCAAAACTCAGTTGTACTTAGTCCTACCATAAATACTGAAACAAAGAACATAAAATATTTCTATTGCAAATAACATTTACTTACTACTTTTACAGTGTGTTAGTTTAATACATAAATATAAAACAATTTCAAATAGAAAGCTTGTACGAAGTGGTCCCCATTGGCTGCAATACAGTCCTTAAAACGTTGAGGCCACTTATCAATAGAAGCACGCACTCTTTCCATGGGAAAATTCTTCACTGCTAATCGTTGAGGGTTGTTTTAGGGACTCCAAATTATTATGGCGTTTAGAGAAAGCCCTACTCTCTAAAACTGACCATAATCCAGCGGATTAAAATCGGGACTAGACGACGGCAAATTTTCAGGTAAGCAAATCATAAGGTTAATAGATATAGGAATCTGAGCTTTACCTACAATTCAATGATATTTAAAAGTATAGATAGGTTACCTAGACAACATTCGGTGTTTGAAGATGATACACTAACGCACACATGAATAATTTAACATTGCAATAGCACACTACATTACGATTACACGTCAAAGAAGGATAATAAATGCTATTATCGCAAGCGAAAAAAGAGATAAATCTAATTTGCTAATTGTTTCGTATTTGTATGGAAAAAAAACAGTTAATTCATCAGATATGATTTTCACCGTACCCCGTGATTTATGCAAAAATTACAATTCATTCATGAGTTCATGTAGTAAAAGCTGTAAAGGAGTCAAAGTGCATTAAAATTAGGTAAATAATGTGTCATTGAATTTATAAAAAAATATTTTAATTTTGATATCAATTATTTTAACATAAAATAATCAAAAACATACAGACACCAAAACAAAACCGAAAGATAACAGTAAGTATCCCATTTTTACAATTTTACTAACAACGGCTCCCGGCTTTTTGTATCTTATATTATTTATGAATGTCTTTTTGTTGAGGGTTTATTACAATAAGGTAAAGGGAGAAGAAGAAAATTATCCATTGATTCTTCGGCAGTTAGCAAGGGATATACCAAAAGGGACAGCGTTTCTGAAAAAACTTCTACGTAAGCAAATAGCACTCACTGTCAACGTCCGCTACCTACCCTAAAACTCGTTTTAGTAGTTTGATAGTTCAGCTACCTATATACGCACTTGTTTATTAAAAATTATTACATTTCATATTACATTCACTGCAACAACGACTTTTTTACATAATTTCTTAAAATATTCTCCCTCGATATATTCCCGCAACAGACAGCATCAATATTTCGACGTTTCTGTACGTTAATCTATGATCGGCTTGTCGGCGATCGGCGTTGTCATGGCGACATATTTATTTTGTAAGATAAATAATGAAATCAAATAAAATGTTATAATCCATGATTTCATAAATGTGGTATGTAATTCTATGATTTTTTTTACTTTCGTAATTAGTGCATCTTCCCATAACACAAGAAGGCATTTTAATGTTGTACCTATCAATTCTGTCAATAACAAACGCGTGCGTACCGTTTTCGTATCGAGAGAGCGACTACGACCAAAGGGACCAATTGTCTCAATTTAGGCGATTTATTTTTGGCGCGCTAGTGACATATCTACCTCTTTTAATACTATAATATCATTGCCTACAACTAGCGACCTTGCCATAAAGTGAAAGACACGCTTCACATGTAACTTGCTAGATCAATGATGTATAAACTAATTTGCTAAAATAATTTTTTCTTAGCAAGTAGTAAAATCATGTTGTGGCAAGAGATCTGCGTGACAAATGTGTGCAACTGATTTCGTGGAAGATCTCTAATACAAGTACCGATATGCATTGAAACGAATCGGTAAGACCGCAGACATCGGGCTTAAGAGGGGGACGCCGTTCTCCTTCAATACCGTAAATGCTCTGTCTAGTGACCGAGTTGAAACAGTTATTATATTTATCAGACATAATAATATGATACACATTATATAATATGTAGGGCACAAGGTTATTCTTAAAGTGTCAGTATAGCTGACAGTGGTTCTTGGGCTCTACACTGATCTTACATATTTGGTACCGGACATGGAGAGGACAGTCAAAGTCACGACTTACTAAATGAACTGGCTATCCTTAATAGGTTCACTTTGACCTCCAACTAGATAGAAAAAATTGAATCTCATTTCTCTTAGCAAATTACGATCTTTGTATCCACAAACGTATGCTTAGCAACTATATTATGTATTTTTAGCGCCGAGACGAGCAGGACGTTCAGCTGATAATCGATTCGTGCTGCTCAATACAACATTTTTTTTAACAGTAATTTACTGTGTCTTGTAAACACGTCGAAAAAATAGCGGCGAACTGTTAGCCTCTATTATAGTAAAATAATAGAAATAAATAACTGATAATAAAACAAAATGTCTAACGTATCGCGAGTGTAAAAGCCCTAACACATTATAGGATTACATGTGACATGACACGCGGTCTGGTAGCAAACCATAGTCGATGGTATGACGCAAGTGACACATCATTCTAATATATTAGCTAAGCCGAAGGACTTAATACATTATGAAATACCCCGAACCGAAACGATTTAGGGACACACAAGCCCAGTATCTCTTGACTGATATTCTTTGGTGTTGCAGATTCTGTTTTTCGATTCACCTTCCAAAAGGTGGATGCATCTTCTCCCGCATTTATCAGGGTGAGAGATCAGAGGAGCTGTTCGGTTTGATTCCAGCGGTCGAATTCCACCACCGAACTTTACATCAAAACACAAAATACCACCCGCATTGACGTCTGGCAATCCACAACCACGCTTTTTGCAAGAAATTCTTTGACACGCACAGCCATTTTGTGGAATCAATTTCTGCCTGCTGTTTAACCGAACCGATACGTCTTAGGGGCCTTCAAGAAAAGAGCTAATTAAATGCTAGCAACGCATCTCTTAACACCTGTTGTTGCGGATGTCCATAGGCGGTTGCCTCACCTCTCCCCATCCTGTGCCTCTTGCCCGTTTGTCTCCTCTTATAATAACAATAATAATATAATATAATAATATTGACACACTTTTTACACAAATTATCTTGCTACAAATGATTTAAGTTTTAGCCAAAATCTGGCACGAGACTTTGGAGAGACAACACGTGCTGAAGATGCCTCGTGTAGAGGCGAAACACGTGTCGAATTGTTTTAAAAACAAATATTGGCGGAATAAACACTAAAGAAAACTTAAATCATTTGTATAATTATGGATTCCCACAAAATAACGCCTAATTCAATAAGTTATCTTGCCCCAAGTTAAGCATATATTATAGCATGTGTTATGGGTTACAAGACAATAATATATTTAATGCAATATACTATACTTAAACATACATAAATTCATATAAACATACATAAATACATTCAAACATTCATGACTCGGAACAAACATCCATATTCATCATATAAATGCTTGCACCTACCGGGATTCGAACCCGGGACCTCTAGCTTAGTAGGTAGGATCGCTAACCACTCGGCTATACAGGTCGTCGGTTACATTAGAAAAAAGGTGCCACTTTTCCGTCTAATAAAAAAATACTCGAGAGATTATCATTGTTCATATCCCATTGCTTTTTAAGGTTGCCCTTCATGAGAAATTGAGACGAGTAGACAATACAATAGCTGTTCAAAACCCGTGACGTGTTTGATGACGCGCTCACGTTCGAATAAGGCTCGGTATTAAACATAAACAATAGAACGTCGCCAAGCGATTGTCGCGACCATCAACTGAATATAATTTTAAGTTTATTACATTTCAGTTTTACGTAACATGCTTAGATTATTTACGGCCGTTCCCAATATTCATTCTATCTCTTACTTGAGATAGAAATCGTAACTATCGTTGACTTTTCTGTACCAATAAACTTATCGACGGTAAGTCACATTATCCGTACACGCTGTCTGTCAATGGGACGAAGTATAGCTTACCAGCGATAGAAGTTTGTATGGAAATTGCAATTCACGCGTCCCAATATAAGACGATAAGAATGACATATCGGGTATATTGGGACAGCTTCAGATTATTGACAGCAAATTACTGACAGTAGAAGGTAGTAGTTTATCTGTATCTGTAGATAGTATATTGGGAACGGCCGTTATACTTCTAGATAGAGTTGAAATAAATATACTTTTAGATTCGCAGGAAGCAGTAAAAAATGCCTTCGCACAATTGTGGAAGTCCAACTATATTATATCTATATTATTCTATGACGACCCCTATAGCCCAGTCTTTAGTGACCCTGCCTACTGAGCTAGATGTCCCAACTTCGAATCCCGGTAGGTGCACTCATTTAAATGAAGAATATGAATGTTGGTTTCCGAGTCATGGATGTGTATATGTATTTATGCATGTTTAAAGTAAGTATATTGTATTAAATATATCGTTGTCTTGCACCCATAGTACAGGCTATGCCTAGTTTGGGGCAAGATAATTTGTGTAAGAGTGTCCATATTATTATTATTATTATATATTCTGAGTCATAGTTGTTTTTTTAAAAGTAATTTACTGCGTCTTATGAACAAGTCGAAAAAAATTGCGGCGAACTGTTAGCCTCTATTATCAGTATCGCACGCACAATATTAAAACAAAATGTCTAACGTATCGCGAGTGTGATAGCTTAAGGCGAAGAGTAAGCAGAAAACACTCAAACATGGTGTTTTTAGACAAGTTTTGTGGTGAAAGAATAGCATTTCGAGCTATGAACACTACTTAATCCTGTTACACATATCCTTAAGTCTTATTTGTAGGTTGGTAATGCTTGCAACGAAAACGTTATAGTTAACACTGCCGAGCCTTTTTGAACTACCACTTTTCTTTGAATTTAAACAAGTTTTTTGGCATGGCGTGACGCATTATTTTGGTACTTCTCTCAGAAAAGTTATTCTTATTGCTTGTACTTTTTGTGTAGGTTCATTTATTCAGATTAGTAGTGAATAACGAGGATTGTAAGCATATAAACTGTTTTCCACGAAAGAATTTTGAAAATATTGGCTTTGTTACATAGATGGCGGGCCGGCAGCCGTGAACTCATATCGCTCAAGGTCGCTGGCATTTAGTGTCGCCTTAAACACATGATCGAACCATCGGACGCGGTTTGGTAGCAGACCATATACGATGGTATGTCGTATTGTCCATTGCATAAAATTATTATTACTATCCGGAGTGTACAGAGTAAAACGCCGGATCAATCGGCGCGAGGTGCTTACCGGACCGTCAGATGGTGATGCGTTACAAATCCGACCATGTGTTTAGGCTGTAAGACGTAGCTGTCGTGCACACTAAAGTAATAAACCTGGCCTGTTATCATGCGTTGCCTGACAGCAAGAATACAGTTATCTTTATTTAAGGCCGCCATCCCAAGAAAGCGCCCAAATAGCGCATAGTTTAAACCATTTCTTGACTTGACATTTTTTCACTACATTTCTATTTTTTATACAGTGTGGAAAAAAAAATCACCAAAATACCCCTAACTTTTACAGTTCGAGCCATTACTAAATCTAGATAAAAATTATACGAAAATTTATTAATTGTACACTATTCAACATAACATAGTTTTGTTATTTCTGTAAAGAAAATTGTATTATCTTTGTAATAAATACAAAAACGCTTCTTATTCCGAATTAAAACTATGGCGATCTTGTACGTAAAAGGTAACCAAGCTCCGCTCGATTTCTCAAGGCCGTTGGCTCAGTCCCCAGCTATAAGAAGCTATTGTAAACGTTGCGTTCTTCGATGTGTCAAATGGGAATTCGTATTTGCTATAGAGAACAGCTGTGTCGATTTTCGTAGGAATGCTGACAATGAAAACAATAGGCCACCTGTCATAGTGCAGGTGTCGAGTTGAAAACATTATAGCGAAATACATAGTGCATACCGGTATAAAACACACCAGTGCATATTTAAAGGGTCTACTATGGGTGAGATTGTAAGCTATTTCTGGTTGATATTGTTAGCTATTGCTGGGTGAGATTGTTAGCTATTGCTGGTTGAGATTATTAGGTATTGCTTGGTGAGATTTTTAGCTATTGCTGGATGACATTGTTAGATATTGCTGGTTGAGATTGTTAGCTATTGCTGGTTGAGATTATGAGCTATTGCCGGGTGAGATATTTAGCAATTGCTGGATGAGATTGTGAGTTATAGCTGGGTGAGATTGTTAGCTATTGCTGGATGAAAACACACCAGTGTATAAGTGTCTACAATATTCTATTTATAGTTTTTTTGTTAGATGGTTAAGATTCCAAGCCACGTTTCGTAAAGCACGCATAGAAGGCACGTGTGGCCGGGTCCAAATATAAAAGAAATTAGGTGAAAATAAATTTCGATGGCTGGTCAGTGCGTTGTGGCTGCGATCAAGCGCTGAAGCGATGACCGATCTTCTTGTTATCGCGAAGTTCGCTTTTTTTGTTGGTCAAAAAAAGTTTAACTTTATATAATTATTAGCTAATGACCGGTGCACTTCTCTTCACCTATAGAAATGCATATAAACAAAATTAAATTTATTTTTTGTTTATTATGAAATTTGAAGAGGTTCAATCATTATAAAAAGTATTTAGTTATTGTTCTTGCAATGAAATTATGTCACAGAAGAACTGTCAAACTGTGTGTCAAAAATTTAACTCATAGAATTACTAATACAACAATAAAATTTGAAATTAAAAAATATTGAGTGTCATGAATCGAAAAAAATCTCTCAAGTTGGATTAAACTGCACGACACTGTGCAAAATTTTATTAAAATCAGTTCAGTAGTTTAGGCGTTCATCGCGGACAAACAACGACACGAATTTTTTTTATATTCTAATAATGCCTTTATTTATTCAGTGTTTGTATGTTGATGAACCTTCTGGAGTTTTTGATTTATTGGCATATTCATTACTTACATCTTTTAGGTCAAAGCTGTATCACGTTACAGAAACTGTATAATTATTTTGCAAAAAAAACTACGTTTCAAAAAACCGACTTCAAAAACTAAAAAGTATAAAACATCTTAATAAACATTTAATTTAATACACCTCACACGCAAATCTTATATCTTTAATAAAATACTACTATTTGTATGTGCTACCTTTTGATAGGTTAGAAGTCGGTGCGGTAAGATTCATAAAATATTTTCATGAAATGAAAACTACGGGGCCAAACTATGCGTAATTTCAAATTGAGAACCTCCTCCTTTTTGTAGTCGGCTAAAAATGCTGCAGCTGATAAATTGATTTGATTTAAAATAGTGGCAATGAGTTTTGTGCGAATTCTTCTTGTTATAACTCAGCTTTTTCTTAGTGATGGTTAATGGTAGAATGTATGTTTTTCATTTATAAGTGTCATATTTGACACCTAAGAAATCAAAATGGAGGTCAAACCTACATCAAGAAATTTAGGCCTATAAAATTGGAAACGAGTATATTGAAAAATTATTTAAATATTCTTCTGTATTAGTACCTATTTTGGTTCGAGTTCATGGTCTTGTTACCAATGCTCTAAGTAATTAAAATCTTAATATATAAATCCAGTGTCCTGATGTTTGTTTCCAGTAATCTCCTAAGTTAAAGAACGAATTTTAATGGGGATTACTTTATGGAGTGCAGTTTGGTCCAACTTGAGAGATAGGATAGTTTTTAATTCGATTTGGGGCCCATAATTATTTTCCAATATTTGTTTTGTATGGACAGTTTACTACAGTTGCTGTAAATCAATTTCATTATAACAGGGAGGATATTTTACAAAATAATTCTTGATGTTATGAAATTTCTTCACAAATTCAAACTGTATTTTATTTATTATCTACAGAACAACGTCTGTCGGGTCAGCTAGTAAATAATAATAATCATTCATGCATGTTGATAAAGACCATGAGAAACATGAACAAAAAGCTGATAATATGTACAATAATTGTACAAGGCGATCAAATAAAATAAAAACAAAACAATCTACAACTATCAATTATTAATTCAGTAAAGTATTGAAAAGTTAAATCGCTGTAAGTTTATAACATGTCCAAGTGTAAGTCCAGTGCAAAACAAACAATAAGCAACTCATGAGCAATTATTTGCAGATATTTCATTAGAGTCGCCGCGCTGAGAGTTGCGACACTGTCGCGACAGTAATGTCTCGTCGTTATGTGTGACAAGGAGACTCTTATGAACATTGGCTTCACACAATTGAGTAAGTAATTCAATATAAGCACGCTTATTACACACGGGGTTAAAAATTTCTCGACGCATAACTAACTTTCTGGTAGAAACCATGAAAAATTCTCAATCAAAATGCCGGTACTGTTACAGGAGGACCGGATGCCGGCAAGATTATAAATACCACAACGTCGTCTATTTCTGCCGTGAAGCAGTAATGTGTAAGCATTATTGTGTTTCGGTCTGAAGGACGCCGTTGCTAGTGAAATTACTGGGCAAATGAGACTTGACATCTTATGTCTCAAGGTGACGAGCGCAGTTGTAGTGCCGCTCAGAATTTTTGGGATTTTCAATAATCTTGAGCGGCACTGAATTGTAATGGACAGGGCCATTACCATGAATGACCTGCTCGTCTCGTCCCTTATTTTTATAAAAAAAACTGAATAGTTATGACTTTCTATAATTCTTTCTGAAGCTTTTCACATAATTCAAATTCAAATATTTTTATTCAAAACAGGATGTGTCATCACTTATTGAAAGTCAAAAAAACTACTACCCATTCCAAAATGAATACCTCAGACCTGAGAAGAATGGGCGCAACAAACTCAGCGGGCTTTTTTTTTCATCGAATAAATATGTTTACAAAGTAATATTTACAAGTTTAATTGTACAAACTTATTATTTAATAGCCTGAGGGCAGTCACTCCATTCCCAATCTGTGGTATCATTAAGAAAGTCATTTATGTTATAGTAACCTTTACCACACAAACGCTTTTTAATAATTCTTTTGAATAACGTAATAATTAACATTACATGCAATTGCCCAAATAAAAAAAATGCATTACGATTCTTAGCTCTCTTAGATCTCTCTTAGATCTCTTAGCAGGCCTATTCGAAATAAACTATATTTGAATTGATCATCTAAAACTTAACTAAAGTTGATTGACTTTGTAATCCTATAATGGTCTACAAATTTTTGTTCAACCTGATTTTGAAAAAAAAGCAATTTAGTACCGTTGATAATCTAATATATAAAATTCTCGTGCCACGGTTTACGTAATTGAACTCCTCCGAAACGGCTTGACCGATTTTCGTGAATCTTGCGTGCATATCGGCTAGGGTGAAGATAGGACAACATCTATTTTTCATCCCCCCAAATGCTAAGGGGGTCCACCCCAAATTTTTTTTTAGTTTTTTTTGTCATTTTTTTTTAATTTTTTTAGTTTAATTATGATTCAGCATTAAAAAATACATACAAGTTCAAATTTTCACCCAACTACGATCAACAGATACTTTTGTATCGCGATTTTAATATTATTCTAATCCATCCACAGACACGCAATAGAGTTGCAATATGGCAATCGAATATAATGATTATTGTAGTACGATAAATTTTATGTATGATATATTTGGTAGGTCTGAGAATTGGTCGTTATCTATTTTTATACCCTTTTTTATTACTTTATATGGCAATACAACGTTTGCTGGGTCAGCTAGTAATAAATAATAATTCCCTTTTAACATATTCGAAAATAGATAGCACACTTACCGCTAAAGTCAGCGTCATCCATAGAATTTTGGCTGTGCAAAGAGTATCGATTCGTAGTTTTTGTCGAGGGTGACCCCTGGGTAGATCCGGCCACCAAGCCCAAGCTCCTGTATCCTTCATCAGACACCTCCGACCCATTATCGGAAGCACTTTCCACAGCTGGCACCGGAGAAACCGGTCTTGGGCTCTTATTCCTCACTGCATGAGGATTTGGAACCAAATGGTTGGTGGTCACTATCTTCGTTCTTCTATCTGGAGAAGCTGAATGACGGCTGGGACTATGGGTTCTTGGAGCCAAGTGTTTTCTACCTGGACTCGGAGCCCGGTCTACGTCACCCAGATAGGGCAAACTCGTCGGACAATCTAATTTATTATTCGAGTGGTACTGAATACTTTTTGGATCATCGTTGTAGACTTTCGCGGAGTATTGTAGAGACATTGGTTCGTATGTTTTTGTGGTGTATTCCTTGTAAGTGGGGTTGGCTTCTGGTCGTTCATAGGTGACGGTGGCACCAGCCAGATCGTGTTTGGGGCGAGCCAGGCGAGCTGATAGCGAGGTGCGGTGCTGAGCCTTGCAGCGGCAAGGGTCGTGCTTGTCCAGATAATGGGCCAGAGTGTCCCAACCACCGCCAACACGCACCATGACGTGGGAACGGAGAATCTGAAAACGATTTATAAATATTATAAAAACTGCCAGTGTTCATCTAAAGTGGAAGGCTTCTTTGCACACGATGCCGGCTAGATTTTGGGTACCACAACGGCGCCTATTTTAGCCGTGAAGCAGTAATGTGTAAGGATTATTAGTCTTTCGGTTGGTCAAATTTTCTGGGAAAATGAGCCTTGATATCTTATGTCTTAAGGAGACAAGCGCAATTGTAGTACCGGTCAGAATGTTTGCTTTTTACAAGAATCCTGAGCGGCAATCCATTGGCATGGACAGGGCGTATAAATTATCATCAGCTGAACGTCCTGCTCGTCTCATCCCTTACTGTTATAAAATATAATCTAGCCGGCATCCTGTGCAAAATGAGACTCCCACTGGTATATAACGATGTTATATAAAACAATAATTACAATCAAAAGAAATTACCAGTTTAAATTTAAAGTTCGCATGTTGATATGTGATAATCAACCATAAAGAAATCTGGTGTTAATGAACCTAATCTAGAACTAAAACTTACATCAAAATAAATTATTTTGTAATATACAAAGTTGTATTCATAATATCGGAAAACTACTCAATCATATGACCATGTTTGCATTAATGCCAGCATATTAATCATGGTAAATTTTTAAGTCTAATTAACTTGTTGGTTATGGGTATATGAATATGTAGACAGAGCTATGTCATATTTTTATAGAATAGGTTAAGAATTAGGTATTCTGTGGGTAAATAGTGATAATTGCCACAAAGGTATTCCATTTCATATGCAGATTGTATATTCACGCCGTCGAAACTGTTTTAATGATAACTTGGAGGTACTGTAGATATTTATTACGTGAGGCTCTAAAATACAATCCAAACTTGTAAAGTCCTGACATTTAGAAACCGCAGTGCGTTGCGTTACGTTATTGTAATAACAATTTTGATAAGGCTACCAAATACTTAAAAGTTTTATGTTGAAAATATTATATAATTATAATATAAATTAAATAAATAGATAAATGATTGAACAAATGGATAAATTATAAAAATGTTCTAAAAAATAATTGTGGTAAGAATGACAAGACACACATCCAACGCTATGTATGGGCCTTATGAGAAAGCTCACGGTCGCTCAGAGGGCAACTGAGAGGGCTATTGCTCGGAGTTTCCCTGTGAGATCGAATCAGAAATGAGGAGAACCAAGGTTACCGACATAGCCCAAATCATTGCGAAACTGAAGGCGCAGTGGGCAGGGCACATAGTTCGACGGACAGATGGCCGTTGGGGCAGCAAAGTCCACGAATGGTGACCACGTAGCGGAAGATGCAGTGTTGGTAGGCCCCCCACAATATGAATCGACGATCTGGTCAAGATCGCGGGAATACGTTGGATGAGGGCAGCGCAGGACCGGTCGTCTTGTAAATCTTTGGGGGAGGCCTTTTTCCAGCAGTGGACGTCTTTCGGCTGATGATAACGATGATGACACCCAAATATGGAAAACAATTATTTCAAGGTACTCAATTACCACTGGAAAACGCCACGTATGTAGAAAAAAAATAGAAGTTATTGAATGCTATAGCTGCAAAACTCTTGAAATACGGGGACAAAAGAAATACCAAATTACCTGATTCATTAAATATATATTAATTACGTGGCTTGCTTTTAGAAAAGCAAGCTTTATTTCAAGTCATGTTTTTATCCGGAACCTCTTTCATCGTTTTAATTTTAGATAGCGCTCTATCTAAACATATTATAGCCATTTCGTAGATCCAAAAACGGCGCAAATATTTACAAAGGTCAGGCGCCAAACGTTCCTTAGACCTTTTGATATGACTATAGATGGAGCTGCGCGATCGTGAATCATTGGCGCGACGACGCCGTGGCCGGTAATGGCCGGCGCTGTCTTAAAATAGATCGTTATTGAAAAATTGTGTTGCCATTAATGGAATAGTTGTTCAGCCACGTGTTGGTAATTCAGCAGGCTTCCGGTATAGTTATATTTAGTAAATGTGCTATAGACTTATCATTTCATTCTGATTCAATAATTTCGTAAGATTACACTCTTAGTCTATTTTTCTCTTGCCACATATATGGTAAGAAAAGTACAACAGGGTAAACCAATCGATAAATGTCATTCGCAAGTAATTAAGTAAACTTATTATAGAAAAAAAGTAAAAAGGGTGCGTATCGCTCAGCAGCGGTGGACAAAAGTTATAGTTTTAAAGAAGTTGTGTAACTAGGTACGGCAATATAAAAATTCATTCATCGTACGTGTCAGCAATAACGTCAACAAATTATCAAAACAATTAGATCTTGACTTATTCTGTAGCAGCTCTGATTCCATTAAGCGTCAGTTAGGAAATGAGTTCTTTGGTCAATTTGGTGGTCGAACTGTTAATATATAATTAGATAATTAATACTAAAGTGTTAAGCATTTGATTTGTATACGTAACTCTCACTTTGTTTTATATTTTACAAAGCTACTCGTGAGAATCTGTAAATGGCTTTCTGTTATTTTATCATGTGACTATTATAAAGTATTCAGCTGTAGATTCTCCAATCATATAAATAAATAAATAAATAAATATTGTTGTTATCGTACCTATATATGGATATTGGATATAAACATATTTGTATAATATATTCTAGGAAATAAGATCAAAAGGGGGTTTATTACAATGAAGCTAAAATCTAAATAATTACTGTAAAATTAAATAGAAAAACGTTAAGGAGACTTCGCCTTTTATAGCCATCTTCTTTTTGTCAACAATACAATATCTTAATATATATAAATTACGTGACACGTTGTTTGTCCGCGATGGACTCCTAAACTAATGAACGGATTTTAATGGGGATTACTTCATCGAGTGCAGTTTAGTACAACTTGAGAGATAGGATACTTTTTATTTCGATTTGGGACCCATAATTATTTTTATTTCCAATATTTGTTTTGTATGAACATGTTTTCTATGAGAGAATTTAGTGACGCACGGTTTGACAGTTCCGCTGTGAAACAATTTCATTGTAAACAACAGGGAGCATTTTTTACGAAATATTTTTTTATGTTTTGAAATATTATTGGCAAATCTATATAAAACAGTATTTTTTTATTATCTACAGAACAACGTCTGTCGGGTCAGCTAGTATATATATATATATATATATATATAATATATTGGTCCCCGGCATATTGTATATAGACACTATAAAATAAAAACGTAGGTATACCTAATAATAATATGTTATAACACAAAACGAAACGGCGGGAAGTTGTTCTAACGAATGTTCCTATTTCAAATATTTAGTTTCATTAATCGTAATCGATCTGCGGCTCGAGATTGAGTGTCGCCAACATTAAAATGAAATAATCCGTAACTACATTTAGATTATTTTTATTTTATTTAAATTGGAATTGTTGATAAGATTTGTACATAAATGATGTATTAAATATTGTGTTACGGTAAGTTATGAATATTTTACATTTCAGGCTCCGTATGGGTTTAGTTAGTTTCCATTGTTCTGTTATATTATATCGTAACGTTGGTACTCAATTTGGAAATCAGAAAAATACTTTTTATTAAGAACTTTTTTCTACAACTGCTATTAAAGTGAATTAATAAATTTGAACTTTTTTTTTAATTGATATTTATAATACATTTACTTTTGTACACTCTGGGGCATATTTTGTCCATCTAATTTTAATTTCAAGTTTGTGCAGATATAAATAACGGAACAGGTGCAAGTCGGACTCGCTTTTAAAACACTATTGGTGTAAGAAACATTTTTTAATTGAATGACACGCATCTTGGACTGGGGCATTCTTATAGCTAAAAAGCGGTGTGACGCAGGAAGATATTTTTGCCGTGAATATTTTTAGGCGCTATGGATGGGTTTAGTTGACACGGTCGCGGTATAAGAATAACATTTTATTTATTTAAGATTATTCTTTTACTTGTACTATAAGATCTTGGATCAGCATCAATAGAGCCGGAAGACGTCCACTGCCAGACAAAGGCCTCCCCCAAAGATCTCTACGACGATTGGTCCTGCGCTGCCCTCATCCAACTATTCAGGCGATTTTGACCAGATCGTCGGTCCATCTTGTGGGAGGCTACTAACACTGCGTCTTCCGGTACGTAGTCGCTATTCGAGGACTTTACTGCCCCATCAGCCATCTGTTCGTCGAGCTATGTGCCCTGCCACTTCAGTTTCGCAACCACCTGGATCTTGGTTACTCGGCAATACCACTGGATTTATGGGCTAGATCTACTGAGCTGGAGGTGCCAGGTTCGCATCCCGGTAGGTGGTAGCATTTATATGATAAATATGGATGCTAACTTCCAAATCATGTTAATATGTTTGTATATATTGTATTAAAAATGTCGTTGCCTTGCACCACAGGCTATGCCTAGTTTGGGGGAAAGGTAATTTTTGTAAGACAAAAGAAAAGTATATTATAATATTCAGACTTCTATAAAAATTCTCTTAGAGCCTGCAGATGTTAACTTGACTGAACAAAAAAACTTATTAACTGACAAAGAAGTGAACCAAGAAAAGGAAAGAAAGTTAGAACTGAGAATGATTATATATTTTCTAAACTTTTATCATCGCGGATCTTTAAAATTTTAACTATTATAAGGGGTTTTAGTGAATTAGGGAATCAAAGACCGAAATGAACTAGGTGCCACGTGGACAGATTGATGTACTATTAGTGTGAATGTGTCAAGAGTTTCTCACCGCCTCCGCAGTTCCGCCGCGACCGCGATTCATGCAATCGAATCGAAATATCGGCATCAAATTAATAAAATATATATCATGAGTACCCGTCATAATAATTACAAAGTATATAACTACTAGCTGACCCAGCAAACGTTGTATTGCCGATATTAAAATCGCGATACAAAAGTAACTGTTCATCGTAGATGGGTGAAAATTTGAAGTTGTATGTATTTTTTAATGCTGACTCATAATCAAACAAATTTAAAAAAAAAATTCAAAAAAATTAAAAAAAAATCTTGTGGACCACCCTTAACACTTAGGGGTATGAAAAATAGATGTGGGCCGATTCTCAGACTTACTCAATATGCTCACAAAATTTCATGAGAATCGGTCAAGCCGTTTCAGAGGAGTACGGGAACGAACATTGTGACACGGGAATTTTATATATAAGATGACCTATAGTAATGATAGTTAAACATATTGATGGTTTCAACAAGTTTATTTGACATTTTTACTTTGTTATTTGAAATTGGAATGAGTATTTTGCGGATATAGAATTTACCTCAGCATTGCTTCTATTTACAGCCGTATCTAGATTGTAATATAAGGAACTGCTTAATCGTATTGACATAACGACATAATGATGATAACATTGGTATCAGTGTATCAGTGTATCTATACTTAATATAAACGAAAACATTTATTTCAATACTCTTGTTTATAACTCGAACACATGAGTTTCAGCACGCACACATACACACAATTTACACGGCCGCTAATCAATCTTGGGAAGACTAAGCTATTGAGTGCCACGCCGTACGCCACTGAGACTAGTAGCTGTCCGAGTACAATTAACTGCAGCGCGCCGACCGCGTCGTCAATCTTTTTGTATGTACCAACCCTAACGCTCCGCCCAGACGTATATATTAGAGACGGTATAAATTACAAGGAGACCGCTTAGTTACGCTACTGTTCTTTGACTTGTACAGTGGTATATCGTATATAGTACCGATTTCATTTTAATTTATCAATTCAAAATACTCACGCATCAGACTAGATAAGATAACAAATGTTATGGAGAATAAAAAGTTGATTTTGACAGACATGTTATAGATCAGTCTTGTATTTGGCTGTCGATCATTCCATATTGGGATTCGCAAGGTCTGTAGCGAGGTGATATTGAGCCATAGAGTTAATAGTTATAGACGCGACTGTGATACTCTAAGAGTACATTTATATGTGAACATGATTGCAATTACACAAAAGTTACACAATTATTCTTTGTCACGTGTACTGTGTACTGCAGCCATTGATATTATACTATAGTTGTTTAATGTCATCACCTCATGAAAAACCGGAAAAAGTATGTTGAACACTTTTGTTGGTGACATGAGTCTTTGTCAAATTATGAGAAAACCACCGTTACTTGCATTACCATCAAAAAATAAACGTATTTAGTATAATAATAAAATAAAGACACTTAAATACAAGTCTCTTACAATTATTCATTGACTGTATCTATGCTTTGCTACGTAGAGATAAAATATAGTCACAACGGAAGAGCACTGAAAAACAAATTTTACTAAAGCCTTCATGAAAATTTATTTTAACCGTCATTAATTATAGAAATATGCATATTATCGTGAATATGTTAATTATTTCAAATTTAATCCATTAACGAAATATTTCTGTTCATTGATATTATTCCTATTTTGCAAAGTGACTGCAGACCATCTCAAACCATCATTATGAGTTAACTAAGGGTAGTGGTTAATGTTGCTCGTTGGAATTTATTTAAGTATTAGTTATTTCACTAGGTATATATTATGCAAACATCTTATAAAAATTACTTACCTACACCATAATATATAGTATTTTTTAAAAAGCAACGGTGTTAATAAAAATAAACTCCGTCTATATTATTACTAAGTCTGTGCGTCAGTTTGTTTACGGTTAATGACATCAAGGTGGTCACTTCAGGCAGCTGTCAACGTAATTTAAGATAAATGTGGATCGTGTAAGGAATTGCAATGTTCTTAATATAAAATATCCATACTAGTTTAGTAAATGTGTTATTTTGTCTGTTGTGATGTGATGGTTCGTTCAGCTTTACCTTATACTTTGTAACCTATTATGATTGACAAGACGTAAACAGTCAGCCACGCCTAGCATTAGCTCTTTAGTATTTTGAATATTAAACCAATAGGTAACGCGTACACATTATCAAATATCACGTATTAGCGGGCTGTCACGTCACCTATACTATAGTATATTCTAACGGCCGTTCCCAATATTAATAGGCATTATAAGCATAAGCTATAAGTCTGTTCCTGGATATCATTGATTGATTTATTGCTCGCTCATGAATTCCTTACGTATGACGATGTACCAACCCGACCTGGTATTATCTTATCAACTTGATATCAACAACACATTTCTTTACACGTGTTTGGTACGAGACTAATGACAATTGTATTGAATTATATTTTTGTTACGTCACACTTGATAAGCATAAAACAATTTATGATGTGAATATATGATAGTTCCGTTTGTATTTATGTTAGAAAATGAAAATCACCAACGCCAGGAGTCAACAGATGCTTTGGCAGTTAGCCTAGCGAAACTCTCTAAGAAAAAAGCGATTCACTCGATTGTATGAAACGTGCAGTCATTGATAGATTGACAGATGACGGCTATAATCTTAGTATTTTCTTTGTTTTTATTTTAGTTAACCCGACGTTTCAAGACCTTTTCAGATCCCGTTTTAATGGGGACTGCAGATGAAATGAGTCAAAGATAGTATTTGTCATAGTTGTCAAAATGAAGTTTAGCGCCATTTATTTCCTCGGAGGTGGTATTTGCTGTACACAGATGGTTTTTGGCAAAATTTACTGACAGTGTCCTCTTCTATTTTGGTATGTGTAGTTATGGGTTTTAATTTAGAGATTATTTTGTGAAAATGTTAATGCGATCACAGAATACATCTACTTACTTACCAAGTTTCAACAGTATAGGTCTTATACTTTTGGAAAAAAAGTGTCTGTGACATACACGGACAGACAAACAGACATAGACGAATCTATAAGGGTTCCCATGATTCAGCATAGAAAGGATGATGTATGAAATGACGTGAGCGAGAGTTGTCAAACGAAAAACATGTTGTGAGAATAATAATCTATATATATAAAAATGAATTGCTGTTCGTTAGTCTCGCTAAAACTCGAGAACGCCTGGACCGATTTGGCTAATTTTGGTCTTGAATTATTTGTGGAAGTCCAGAGAAGGTTTAAAGGGTGAATAAATAAGAAAACGCTGCTAAATTAAATAAAAACAACAAATTTGTTTTTCCTTTGATGTGTCCATACATAATTTCTATGAGAGAATTTATTGACACACGGTTTGACAGTTCTGCTGTGAAACAATTTCATTACGACAGCAGGGTGCATATTTTACGAAGTAATTTTTGATGTTATGATATATTATTGAAAAATTCATATAAAAACATTATTTTATTTATTATATACAGAACAACGTCTGTCGGGTCAGCTAGTAATATAATAATATTGACACACTTTTTACACAAAATTTCTTGTCGCAAGTTAAGCGTATATAGCCTGTGTTATAGGTTACAAGACAATGATATATTTAATACAATATACTTACTTAAACATACATAAATACATTTAAACATCCATAACTCGGAAACAAACATCTACTTATATTCATCATATAAATGCTTGCACCTAACGGGATTCGAACCCGGGACCTCTAGCTTAGTAGGTAGGATCGCTAACCACACGGCTATACAGGTTGTTTAGCTCAGCATTAAACTATACATCTTATATCTTTAAACGAGCAATTCTTGTATATATATATAACCTGAATCTCGGAAATGGCTGCAACGATTTTCATATAATTTAGTATACAGAGGATTTCAGGGGCGATTAATCGATCTGGCTAGATTTAAATTATAAAAAATGTAGTTTTATCAGTGTTTTAACGAGAAACTGCTACAATCACATTAGAATACAAAGGTAAATTTCGCCACTACCTATATGCAAGACTATAATAGCTCAGATGTGACATTGGGTGATCGTGAAAACCCCGGTTCGAATCCAGGTGTCCTATTAGTTTTTTTTTCGTTCAAGTTTTGTACATTCTTAAATATCGTCGGGATCTTAATTATAAATACAGCATGAAATACTATTTGCGTCAAAGTCTAGGTGTAATGGTTCTCTTGCGTGTTACGTAGAAATCGATAAAACATTTAAAATGTAATGAATTAATATTGTTTGTGTTAATTCCGCTAAATGAAAGTAGATTGATTTCATATATTTATGGAGATCGATGCATGAAATACAATTGGCTTCAGAAATTTATGGAAATAAGGTGAATGTACGCTGAAAATAGTTTTTTTTTATTTTAAATTTTTCTTTCTTACTTTTGAAATATTATCTAATTAGTTTTTTTGTATTAACTATCGGGTAGGTGCATACATAGGTATGTTTTATTCCACTGTGTTTTGTGACTTTCAAATTAAGAATAGCTACTACCTATATTTATTTGTTATATATAATTTAATAATAACAAGAATATTGGCACACTTCAAATTATCTTGCTCCAAACTAGGCATAGCTTGTACTATGGGTACAAGACAACGATATATTTAATACAATATGCTTACATAAACATACTTACATATAAACGTCCATATTCATCATATAAATGCTTGGACTGGGATTCGAACCCGGGACCGTTAGCTAGCTCTTTGGTCAGGGTCGCTAACCATTTACGCTAGTCTATATGGGTTGCCTTTTAATATCTAAAAGAAACATGTTCCTTAAAACACTTACCCTAACAAAAATCAAAATCCTTGTATCGCCGATTCTGTATTTTCCCTCAGAGACCCTCACCATAGGGAATTGTGTTGGACAAGAGCATCTTTCCACCAGATCCCTGACTCTCTCATCTAAACTTCTCAAGTCGTTTGTCACCAGCTGTGGCTGAGGTCCAGACGGCACCAGGCCTAGCGCAGAGTCATCAGGCCGCAACTCCTCTCCAGCCAACTCCCGCTCTATCTGCTTCTCCATCTGTACCAGCAGTGGAGCCGGCATTCCCAAAACAGCGCCTTTTCTAGCAACTTCCAGAAGGCATAATACTACGTGTTTTTCGTTTTTTCTCAAACATAAGTCGTCAGTTTCGAAGAGTAGGCATTCGAGAATGCCCAGGGCTTTTCTACACCAGTCTATGAAGTTCGATAAATTATCTCTGGCAAAGAAAGTGCCGGCTTTTGCAGCTGGCAACATGTTGACTGGTGGTCTGGAGCGGAGAGATTTGGCCAGAAGAATGGCTTCTTCAGCTTCTGTTTTCAAGGACTCCAGGATTTGTCTGGCTGACTCACGAACGGCGTTTGCGTGCTGCAACAATAGAAAAATAAGATCAGTCTTCAGTTTGAATTAAAATAATAATCAGAGAAAATTCGGGAATGATGATGAAAGTCCATCATAATATTATCTTAACTAATATTATAAAGAGGAAACATTTGTGTTTTTGTATGTATGTTTGTAATGTTTTCACACAAAAACTACTGGGCCAATTTCAAAAATTCATTCACCATTAGAAAGCTGAGTTACTGAGTGTCATAGGCATACATATATTACATTAAACATAATAGGGATCCCTAATAAAAATTCAAAAATATAATCATTATATAAAAACAATATCTAATGTTTATTCAAAATAGATTGTAGTTCGTATATATGGTACATTTGTTAATATTTATTTTTATGTACTACAAAAGAAGTTAAAATTGGTCCGACGTTAACTCACACTAAAAATATTTTAATTATTGATATTAATTGTAAATACATTAAATTAGATTTTGCATTTTATTATATAGCTAACTTAAATAAAAATATTAATAATTACAAATTTAAGCGGAATCTAAATCTAAAATTTAAAATTTGGTACTGAGATCGAAGTTATTATGCTGCAAATATTCTTAAGTACATTCTTAACAAAAAAGCAAACACACACTCATGCATAAAAAATAAGTTTAATAATGAAATTAAAACTATATTTAACGATTATATCAAAGTTTTTATTCATAAGTCTAGAAGGCCATCTATGATTATCACTTACAGATTTGACCACAAAATAAATTTGTAACACCAATGTAAATACAAGTAACACTTTGGTAAAGACATATATATCTACAATTTCTTTCTTAGTTTTCATAAACCATATATAGAGATCGACAGAATAAATATTTAATTCATTAATTTTTATAAATAAACCACGCACACCTTACGTGGTTATTTATATGCAGTCGTTCAATTAAAGTATAAAAATAGTTTTGAAACACTTAAAAAACTACATTGGCTAGTCAAACACGAATTAGTGGCTGTTTTAGTGGCAGTTAACGAAACAAACCTATTTGGTGCGGTTTTAACTAACTTTTTTAAGGCTTTCTACATCCGAGCTGCCATATGGTGCCGGCCCAAACTTGGTAAAGACAACCGTTTCTGTCATTTATCTCACAATTTATCTTTATCTGCAGATACACTATTTATAGACGGACTATTTTTAGTCAAGTTGCATTGTGGTAAAGATTTATCGAAGATTTCACAAGGGTACAGTTGAAAGTTACTAAGCAAATAACAAAGTTACTAATAAATAATTTAACAAAATACGATTGACATTTTGACAGTAAATATTTATAGATTAGTTTTAGCCGTTTCTTAATATTCAAATGCACTGAAAAGCAGACGAAATTTGCAAATAGCATTTTATAATAAAATCAGCGAACCATACAAAAATTTTAACCCTAATTGACCCTCTGAACGGTTAAATTATAAAATACATTGATATGCGTATATATTTATTGCTTCTTAATTTAAAAATTGTCAAACTTTCAAACCGTTTTTAACTTTATTTTATCCCCTTTGGGGGTAAATTTCTGCAAATGCCTTCGTAATGTTCACTATAGGCACACTATTAAGTGAATCTGTTTGAGTATTTCTAGTTTGAAACTCAGTGATTTTGGATCCACTTTGATAAATTAGTCAAGATAAATAGTATGTATGGATGAGATGAGATATAGTGAGATCAAGTGATCCGTAGCATTTCAGCTAGAAGACGTCCACTGCTGGACAAAGGCCTCCCCAAAGATCCCAATGAAAATCGGTCCTGCGCTGCCCTCATCCAACCTACTCCGTTTGACCAGATCGTCTTTCCATCTTGTGGGGGGCCTACCAACACCGCGTCTTCCGGTACGTGATCGACATTCGAGGACTTTAGTGCCCCAACGGCCATCTGTCCGTCGAGCTATGTGCCCTGCCCACAGCCGCTTTAGTTTCGCAATCATCTGAGCTATGTCTGTGACTTTGGTTCTCCTCGAATCTCTTCATTTTTGATTCGATCTCCGTAGCATTTATATCATCTCAATTATCGTCTGACTAAGCGATCAATACTTTTTTTATATAAGAGAGGGCAATCGGGCATGATGCTCACGTGAGGCAACTATGGACATTCGTTCACCAGGGGTCATGAGATGCGTTGCCGGCCGTCGTTACGGCTCGGGGACGTCACGAGTCCCAATCAGATAGCACCTTATGTGCTATATCCCAGCGGATACTCCCAAGGGACTGCCGCTTGCGACTCTCTTTCCCCAAGAGAGGTCCCCATGAAGGCTTAGCGGTCACTTGCCCAAAGCCAACCTCAGGTGTTGTTTAAGGCACATCGGTTTTTGTGAGTCCCACATAACCAACGTCCTTAATCCGGAGTCCTTAGCCCTTTCTCTTAATCTGGGCGCAAATAAAACCGGTTCATGAAAACTGCAGTCGGTAATTGATTCCACAAAGTGGCTCACAAGTCAAGAATTTCGCACTGTTTTAAGGCTGGGGACTGAGCTAATAGCCTTGAGGAATCGAACGGAGCTAGGTTACCTCTCTCGCACAAGATCGCCATAGTTTTAATTCAGAATTAGAAACATTTTTAATTTATCACAAACATAATACAATTTTCTTTACAAAACTAACAAAACTATGTCATGTTATATAGTATTGGTGTACAGTTAATAAATTTTTATCTAGATTTAATGATTAGCATGGCTCCAACTGTAAAAGTTAGGGGTACTGTGGTGATTTTTATCCGCACTGTCTATAAAAAATAGAAATGTAAAGAAACTATGAATATTATTATCATATTCTGTACATATATAATTATTTATTGTGAAAATATAAGCTTTATATTAACCGTCGAGAAATGGTTATAGTTATGCGCTATTTTGGCGATTTCTTGGAGCGGCCTTAAGGCGACACTAAAAGCCGGCGACCATGAGTGATATGATGAAAACGTAACATTTTAACAGGCGCAAACATTTTATATGCATACAATTCTCATTATTAATTACTAATCTGAATAAATATACCTACAGAAAAAAGTACAAGCTATAAGAATATTTTTTCTGGGTAGTAAACAAATGCGTCATGTAGAGAAAACACTTGTTTAACTGCAAAGTGGTAGTCCAAAATAGCTTTGGAGTGTGAGCTATAACCTGCAGCAAGCATTAGCAACCTACATATAAGACTTAAGGGTATGTATAACCAGTTAAAATAGTGTTCACAACTCCAATTGCTGTATATTCACTTCAAAACTTGTCTGAAAACACTTCGTTTATGTGTTTTCTGCTTACCCTTCGCCTTAATATATTGTTCACGCGCGCTCTATTTTAATTAAAATATTTGTCTTTGAGACTTCTTAACGAGCAGCTGTTTAATTATCATGTTTCAACTGCCTACGTCTTAACCGAAGATTATAAAGTTTCCACAATTTCTATTGTGAAAGCAACTCGATACTTTCCAGGTGTGATGTGTGATTCGGGATTCTCCGGTGTGCCCACTTATAAATAACAATCAATTCTCAAGAATATGATCCAGGAAGCACATTCAGTATTCTAGGATATGTTGTTGTCTGTTAGACTCAGTGGAAAATTATTGGAATTGTAACTACGGTAACTAATAAGAATTTAGGAAGTCGTATATATATATATATATCAAGTAATATGAAGTTTTCATTTGTGCGCGCATCACGGGGAAACTACTGGATAGGTTTCAATTAAATCTTCTATGTTTTATTCCTTAGACGCTTGGCCCTTATATATTTTTTTATTTTATGAAAATAAGGGACAGAGCAGGACGTTCAGCTGATGGTAATTGATACGCCGTGCCCGTTGCAATGCAGTGCTGCTCAGGGTTCTTGAACAACCCAAAAATTTTGAGCGGCACTAGAACTGCGCTCGTCACCTTGAGACAAGATGTTGAGTCTCAGATAAGAAGTCGGTAATGCTTACACATTACTGCTTCACGGCAGAAATAGGCGCCGTTGTGGTACCCATAATCTAGCCGGCATCCTGTGCAAAGGAGCCTCCCACTGGTACCTCTTATTATTTGCGTTTACATGTTAAACTGTATATTTATAAATAATATTTGCTAGATATTTATGTTAATACATTTTTGCATTACATATTAGACTACCAGGATTCCTTATTTTCGCGCTAAGTTCACAAGTCACGTAAAAGGCTTTATTTAAAAGCCTTGCCCCACTTATTTTTATGTAAACAAAGAAGAAAACTGTAGCTCGTTTGTGAGTAGATAATTAAGTTGTTTTAAGATGCAAATTTAAAGGTTCTTAACCTCATTTGCATTTCGTTGATTTTGTTTAACATTGTAAATGCAGTCCTAATGAGATGACAACACTGTTTATTTTATATCTTATATCTTTAAACGAGTAATTCTTGTGTATATATACATAAATATGTATATATAATATGAATCTCGGAAACGGCTCCAATGATTTTCATATAATTTTGTATACATGCGATTTTGGCGGCCGTAAATCGATCTAGCTAGGTGTCAATATAAAAAAGTAATGTAAATATATAAATAAATCCGTGTTTTAATGAAAAACAGCTACAATAACATTAGAATACAAAGGTAAATTTTGCCACTATATACAAGACTGTAATAGCTCAGATGGGACATTGGGTGATCCGGAAAGCAGAAGACCCCGGTTCGAATCCAGACATCCAATTAGTTTTTTTTTGTTCAATTTTTGTACATTCTTGAAAATCCGAGCGAGGCTCGGTCGTCCGGATATTATTTTATTAAAACGAATACCTGTTCGTCCTAAAAAGGGTTAACGAAAAGTTAATGCTATTTTACAAGCGCTAAAAATATTAATATTGCTTCAACACAACCTTTAGATAATAACAATTGTAATGTTGAGTAATCACCGCCGCTCACATTCACTTGCAAGACCAGAGGAATCACAGGAGCGTTGCCAGTACGCGCATTTTTTTAAGGAAGCCAAATCGTATCGTCCTGGTCCCTGGAAACACCGCACAATGAAGATAATCCCATAGTTTGGCTGTACCAGTAGGAGGCTCCTTTGCACAGGATGCGCGGCTAGATAATGGGTACCACAACGGTGCCTATTTCTGCCGTGAAGTAGTAATGTGTAAGCATTACTGTGTTTCGGTCTGAACGTGAAGTCGGCTGTAGCTAGGAAAATTACTGGGCAAATGAGACTTAACATCTTATGTGTCAAGGTGACGAGCGCAGTTGTGTTGCCGCTCAGAATTTTTGGGGTTTTTCAGCTGAAGTCCTTCCCGTCTCGTCCCTTGTTTTCATAGAAAAAATGTTGGCTGTACGTGGAAGAAAGTTTCTTGAAAACCGCACTGCGGAGGAATGGTGGACATCCAGATGGTGGAAATCGTATTCTTAATTATAGTATTAGGAATATTATGCGGAGGTGGAATTCGGCGGCAGAAAATTTCTAATTATTGCGGTTTACGAGTTATATAAGCCTTCTGTATAAATAAATAAAGTTAGTTTAATAGTTAATTGAAATAAAATAATTTGACATTTTATAAAGTGATATATATACCTCACTTCTAGGATTCAAGTTTGAAAACAAATTTTAATAAGCCACAACCTGAGAGTTGATCAAGATGTATGAAGGTGACGTCACTGGACCGCGACAAGAGCGACATCTGAAGTCAATTCCTTAATATGCAAATATTGTGGTCAACCACAATATTTGCTCAAGCAGGTTATCAACTGTAAAGTAGATCGGTGAACAATGCATACAAGATTTTATGACGATACGTCACTTGAACGATTGGCTCAGTTGGAGAGCGCTCGCACGGAACGCGAGAGATCGCAGGTTCGAATCCGGCATCGTTCATATATATATTTTTTTAATTTAATTCGAGAAACACAATATTGAATACCCATTAGTTGCGGTTGTATAGGCCGGACTTATGGTAATGAGGTCAACCAACTGACTTACTGCTATTGTGAATCTGCTTTGCAAATGTAAAGTTATGGTAAAAGAGCAGACCTCTCGCGTTCCGTGCGAGCGCTCTTCCACTGAGCCAACCGTTTGAGTTAAGTATCGATAATAAACGATGAATCTTGAATGTCCTGTTCAACTCTCAGGTTGTGGCTATAGTTATAATATATGATAAGTATAATAAAATCTTATCAGAGTAAAACTAGCCAAAACGCAAAAACTACCAAACAGATTTAATTCTAATTTTGCATGAATATTCACAAGAGTAGAGACAACATAGAAACTACATATCTCGATATAATACACAGGCATACTGTTTTTGCTACTACTGCGACCACGCGGACGATGTCGCGGGCAACAGCTTGCGTTACTATTAAATTCAATTGACGATCATTAAGGCGAAGGGTAAACAGAAAACATGCAAACAAGGTGTTTTTAAGACAAGTTTTGTGGTGAAAATATAGGATTTGGAGCTATGAACACTATCCTGTTATACATACCCTTAAGTCTTACTTGCAGGTTGCTAATGCTTATTGTTGGTTAAAGTTAACACTCCAGAGCTATTATGAACTACCAGTTTTCTTTGAAGTTAAACAAGTTTTTTCTCGGCATCATGCATTTGTTTCTACTATCATAAAAGTTGTTCTTATAGATTTTACTTTTTTATGTAGGTACATTTATTCAGATTAGTAATCAATAATGAAGATTGTAAGCAATTAACAACAACATTTTCGAACCAAGAATTTTGAAAATATTGTCTTTGTTACATAGGAGCCGTGAACTCATATCGCTCAAGGTCGCCGGCATTTAGTGTCGCCTTAATCCTTGTCTTAGATGAGTGGCCGATTCAAGAAGAAGAAGCTCTATCTAAACGTATAAATTATCTAAGGCTGTATTACTTCTAGGCAATTGTCTATTAAATGACTATTTAACTTCCACTGCATTTTCGTGTTCTTTTATCAGTTCTTCTCCCATGTCAAAGCCCCGGAGCGAACTGATGTAGCTTCATGACGATCACAAAGTGTTGCTACCATATAATATTGACACACTATTTACACAAATTAATCTTGCCTCAAGTTAAGCATATATATGTGTGTATAGCCTGTGTTATGGTTTACAAGACAATGATATATTTAATACAACATACTTACTTAAACATACATAAATTCATATAAACATACATAAATACATTTAAACATCCATGACTCGGAAACAAATATCCATATTCATCATATAAATGCTTGCACCTACCGGGATTCGAACCCGGGACCTCTAGCTTAGTAGGTAGCATCGCTAACCACTCGGCTATACAGGTCGTCCATACCACAACTTATGGTAAATTTATGATTATGAGGAAACTCATTGTCGCTCAGAGGGCAATGGAGAGGGCTAGATCGCGGAGTTACCCTGCGAGATCGAATCAGAAATGAGGAGATCTGTAGGAGAAACAAAGTTGCCTACATAGTCAAGATGGTTGCGAAACTGAAGTGGCAATCGAGAGGGCACATAGCTCGACGGACAGATGGCCGTTGGAGCAGTAAAGTTCTCGAACGGCGACCACGCATCGGAAGACGTAGAGTTTGTAGGCCACCCACAAGATGGATAGACGATTGGTCAAGATCGCTGGAATAGGTTGTATGAGGACAGCGCAGCACCGATCATCTTTGCCTTTATCCAGCAGTGGACGTCTTCCAGCTGAAATGAATGGTAAATAAATATATCTATTCTATTCTGTTCTATGTGGTTACGAGTATAGGCGTCTTAACGTCCAGACCACCATTAACTGGATTGTCAAAATGAATGACTGCTACCCGAACGTTTCTGAAGCATATTATCATCGTTGGCACGAGAACAAACCAAACCAACGTAATGGCTGTGTACTTATCTACGAAATACCTTAATTACCATAACCATATATTGGCAGGTACAATATAAAATCAGCAGTCATTACATTGAATGCCGCAACAATTATGATTCGGAATCTGTAGATATATTATTATGTCGGTGCTCACTGGTGGTCAGTTGGTGTTCCATGTTCCATAATGTCAAAGTCAAATTCAAGCATTCGATTTCATACGATAGTTGTGTTGTATTTACCTTTTTTTTATTTTTATGACTATAAGGGACGAGACGAGCAGGACGTACAGCTGATAGAAATTGATACGGCCCGCCTATTATAATGTAGTGCCGCTCAGGATTCCTGAAAAACCCAATAATTCTGAGGGACACTACAACAGCTGCGCTGGTCACCTTGAGACCTTATGTCTCTGTGTTAAGTCTCATTTCACTAGCTACGGCGCCCTTCGAAACACAATAATTCTTACACATTACAGTTTCAAGGCAGAAATAGGCACCGTTGTGGTACCCATAATCTAGCCGGCATCCTGCGCAAAGGAGCCTCCCACTGGTACCTCTTATTTACTTGCGTTTACATGTTAAACTGTATATTACTGTTATTTGCTAGATATTTATGTTGATGTATTTTTGCATATTATATTAGACTACTAGGATTTCAAATTTTCGCGCCAAGTCACAAGTCACGTAAAAGGCTTTATTTAAGAGCCTTCTAAAATCTAAAATCTCTATAATATAGTAATATACTACTAATTATGACAACAATCACGACCATCATGTTCACGACGCATCCTAACACAAACAATAAATAAAAAAGCTCTAAAGGTTGATGCAATCAATATACGATAATTTATATTCATACATTTTATTCTTTATTGTATGAAATAATTTATATTAATTAAACATGATTCATATTGGGATGCAGCATCATACAAACTAATTTGTTATGTATATATATATATATATTACAGTCATTGTAAAATACTCATTTTGATTGAAAATAATAGCCGTTGAGTTTCTGGTACGTTCTTCTTACGAGCTCAACTTTTTCCGAACATATAGTTAACTCAGTAATTTATAAGAAATATTGATAGAGACTGTTCAAAAGCGCTTAGTTATTCTGAATAAAGTTTATTTCACTTTGACTTCGAATATGGTATAATTTACTGTTTAAATTCTGAAGCGTCTACGGTTGTCGAAATCATATTATAAAGCACCGGCAACGGTCTTGAGATTCCTCTAGTGTTACAAGAGTATGGACTGGGGTGATTATTTACCATGAGTTGACCCGAATGTGGCATACATCCGGTGTTTGTCCTCATCATAAAAAAACAAAAGAGCACTTTACATAAGTAATACTTTAAAAAATTGTTCAATTAAACTAAATTTACTTTAATAGTAAGTAAGCAAGTACAATGCATCTATTCGTCGTTATTTTAAAATATTAATCATATTTTTAATGAACGAAGAAACAGTGTCATTATTTCATATAGTAAATATTTTGGTATTTTCGGGTATAAACAGTGTGGCATGGTTCCTATCCTAAACGATGTAGTGTCAAATAAAAATATATTTTTTGCAATTAAGTTGTCTTAAAGTTTTTTGAAAATTAAGCATGTTTTGAATTATCAATAACTTTGAAAACGTAAAGCACGTGAGCAGATTATTAAAAAAAAAAACACTCACTGACTTCTCTCTTCGATTGGTCACTATTATTTCATTAGCACAAAAAAATTATGCTGGGAGAGTTTCTTGCGCCACTTCTTCTCTATTAGAGCGCTATTTGTTTCCGAAGCGTTAGTAGTATCTAGTATATTAGAAATGACATCAAAAAATAATTCTAAAGGAATCAATTTTGAGAAAATAAATGCCTTTATGCCTTTCATTGATATGTATTATTTAATATGGCCTCTTAGATTCTTAGAAAAAAATTAATGTTTGTCGGAGAGGAACTGAGAGAAGTTATATGGGGCAAAGACTAAGAGACAAAATTAATAATTTCACAATAAGAAAGAAAACCAAAAAAAAGATGTAGCCATATCTGTTCTACGTTTAAAATGGAAATGGGCTGGACATATACAAAGAACAAAAGACGAAAGATGGTCCAAAGTAGTAACGAACTGGTACCCTATAAATAGGAAATGAAAACGAGGCAGGCCTAATAAGAGATGAAGCGATGTCATAGTAGAAACAGCAGGAAAGATGTGGACAAGAATTGCAAGAGACAGGAACGAGTGGAAATCAATAGAGGAGGCTTTTACCGCTAAATGCGGGCCTTATGTCGAAAATAATAAATAGTAATATTAAGAAAATAGGTACTTTTATTTAAAACAGTAGAATGCTAAAACATACTAATAAATACAATTTATAAGTAAGGTATTTACTTGTATAGATGTGAGGAAATAAAGCTCTAAATAAAAATAAAAATATTTAATATTCACTTCTGTTTTATAAAGTTCAACATTTAACAACAAGAGCTGCTTATAAGTTTTGGAGAAGAATATATATCACACCGTAGAGGAAAACAAAACGTGCCTATGCCTCGTAAACATCTGTTGAAGTTCGGAGTAATGCGAGGTTACAGAGTCGAGGTGACATATAATCGCTGTAACCTCAGCGATTACTGCAAATTGATGCTAAACTTATGATATTACGAATTGTTGTTATGGTGTATAGAAATTATTTCGCCTTATGTAATTTATATGTACTTACAAGATGACCAGACAGACGTTGTTCTGTATATAATAAATAAAATAATGATTTTTTCATGAATTTGTTAACATCAAGAATTGCTTCGTAAAAATGCATCCTGTTGTTGTAATGAAATTGTTTCACAGCATAACTGTCAAACCGTTGCGTCAATAAATTCGACGGGGTACGCATCAAAGGAAAAACAAATTAGTTGCTTTCATTTAATTCCGAGCATTTTCCTATTTATTTACCTTTTAAACCTTCCCTGTACTTCCACAAATAATTCAAGACCCAAATTAGCCAAATCGGTCCAGCCGTTCTCGAGTTTTAACGAACAGCAATTCATTTTTATATATATATATAGATAAGCCTGTATAGCCGATTGGTTGGCGATCGTACCTACTAAGCTAGAGGTTCCCGGGTTCGAATCCCGGTAGGTGCAAGCATTTATATGATGAATATGGATGTTTGTTTCCGAGTCATGGATGTTTAAATGTATTTATGTATGTTTATATAAATATATGTATGTTTAAGTAAGTATATTGTATTAAATATATCATTGTCTTGTAACCCATAACACAGGCTATATATGCTTAACTTAGGGCAAGATAATTTGTGTAAAAAGTGTGTCAATAATATTTATTTATAAGCTTCGCCATGAACTGCGGCAGGGAGCGGTAACACCAATAAGTATAATATCGATACAAACTTAATCGAACACATAAAAAAACAAGAGTTCACAGCTTAGATAATTTATACGTCTAGATAGTCTCTCGCTGCTAGACAACCGATGAAAACAGGCCAGGTTTATTGCTTTTGTGTGCGTGACAAGCTACGTCTTACACTAGCGATCGGTTATCGGTTTTGGTCTGCGTGATAGATATATGATAAAACATGGATATTTTCTAGGTGTTAATTTCTGTATGTAATGATGTGCTTCGACCTATATAGATACTTGACCAGTGGGAAGCTGCTTTTCACAGGATGCCGGCTAGATTATGGGTACCACAAAGTCGACTATTTTTGCCGTGAAGCAGTAATGTGTAAGCATTTCTGTGTTTCAGTCTGAAGGGCGCCGTAGTTAGTGAAAAAACTGGGCAAATTAGACTTAAAATCTTATGTCTCAAGGTGACGAGCGCAATTATAGTGTCGCTCAGAATTTTTGGGCTTTCCAGGAATCCTGAGTGGCACTGCATTGTAATGTGTAGGGCGTATCAATTACCATCAGCTGAACGTCCTGCTCATCTCGTCCCTTATTTTCATAAAAAAAAACATAAGATGTTAAGTCTCATTTGCCCAGTAATTTCTTACTTAATTGCTCACACATTACTGCTTCACGGCATAAATAGGCGCCCGCCGTTGTGGTACCCATAATCTAGCCGGCATCATGTGCAAAGGAGCCTTCCACTGGTAACCAACCAATAATATTACCATTTTATTGTCACAGATATGGTTTATTTATGAGCTGTGTCCAAGTCAAGAAATAACCGACACTCAAGTAAACATTTATCCACTGAAATGCACAATTATACATAAATTATATTATTATTGTTGTTTAAGTATTAGGTCCAGTGCAAACCCGGCGGTTGAATAACCCATAAAAAACAAACCTTCCATATATTTTTATGATAATCATCGGAGGATGATGTTGTTATAATTTACTGGCATGTAATTCTTAGGATTTCCAGTATCGGGTTTCACAAACTCAATCTATTCACATAAGTAAATAAAATTGGAATGTCTGTTTGTAATATTGAAATAACCGTTTTTATATGAATATATATACGGTACATACACCAAAATAACGTTTATTACAATTTTTGTCTATCTGTCTGTCTGTTTGTTCCGGCTAATCTCTGAAATGGCTAGACCGATTTCGACGGGACTTTTACTGGCAGGTAGAAAAATAATGTTGCAATGTCTATGAAGCGGTCTTACTATAAAAATAATTTATATGGCAAAACAGCGTTTGCCGGGTCAGCGAGTTCGAAATAAATTTCAAACTTTAAGTTCATGTTTTAAATGTAAATTACACTAGTAATGACCCGCGGCTTCACTCGCTTAGATACCGATCTAGTGGTAGTGGAAAGTCTACTAAGTCGGACTATAGATTTATTTTTCTTAACATAAAACTTTAATTTCAATTAGTTTTTATTTTATTATTGCATTATTTTCTTTAGATTGACATTTTTAAATTCTTTATATCTTTTGAATGGAATGTCCGATTTTAATAAATTTAAAAGAATTTTAGAGGTATTGAAAGCGTCTTTAATGAAATATCATTTAATGGGGTTAATTCATAAGGGTTAATCTTAATAAAGAGGTAAGAATAATATGTTTTAACAACTTTAAAAAAGTAAAAAGGTAGTTATAGTGGCATAACTACAGAAGTTGTACATATGGCATCGCGGACTTTTTTGTAGATATTGATACGTTCTATAATACTGTAGAACATTTTTTTGTTCTAACATCAATAGTTTAGTGTAAGTATTATATTAATTTCAATGCAAAATAACACGAAGCGTATATAAGTAACAAGATTTGAAAGATGCCATTGAGTCTCAAGATGTCACGCACACAAGCATCGAATAGTTGCCGTAATACCTATAAAAGTACTTTAATCTAAGTAGCTAGGTATATCTTATTCATGTATAAATAACATGTGTTTAACACTACTTAATTAATATTCATATTAAAACAAGCGAGATACCGACAAAATAAATTATTAATAATTAAAAAAGGAAAATGTATAAATCTGCTTATTATAACGCGCGAAAAAGTCACTTCCGAACGTGCCCTTAGTATGTCTATAAGAAAATTATAAATTTACATATTATTATTGAAAATACTTCCTGTTTATAGCGACATTACATATTAACAACTTTATCAGCATAAAAGAGGCTCACATCTGAAGTCTTAACACATAGGCGGAAAGTTGAAACTGTTGGCAGAAAAAACGAATTGGATTTCGACGAATCGTTTCAGGCTTGGGCACATTCAGAAAATCGTAATAAAAAAATTTTTTTTGGACAGGACACACTATAAGTATATCTTAATATCTATACATATAAATAAAATTGGAGTGTCTGTTTCTAATATTGAAGTAACCGTTTTTTACTACATGTATATGAATATATATACGGTACATACACCAAAATATTTTTTTTTACAATTTTTGTCTGTCTGTCTCTCTGTCTGTTTGTTTCGGCTAATCTCTGAAATGGCTGGACTGATTTTGACGGGACTTTAATTGGCAAGTTGCTGATGCAATAAGGAGTAACTTAGGCTACATTTATTTTATAAAATTCTTTTAAGTTAAGAAAATAAAGTAATGTTGCAATGTCCAAGAAACGGTTTAACTCTAAATATAATTTATATGGCAAAACAACGTTTGCCGGGTCAGCTAGTAATATATAAATCCAGTGTCATGTGATTTTTGTGTCCAGTGAACTCCTAAACTAATGAACGGACTTTAATGGGGATTACTTCATGGAGTGCAGTTTAGTTTTCAGCATAATTACTTTTATTTTCAATATTTGTTTTGTATGTGCATAATATTTTCTATGAGAGAATTTGTTGACGCACGGTTTGAAAGTTCTACTGTGAAACAATTTCATTCTAACAAGGAGCATATTTGACGAAATAATTCTTGATGTAATGAAATATTATTGACAAATTAATAAAAAAACAGTATTTTATTTATTATGTACAGAACAACGCCTGTCGGGTTAGCTAGTATAAAATACACTGACCTGTATTTAAATACCACTGGACAGGCTGTTTCATATATTTGACAGCAAAATTTTTATAACTATTTGAAGCGCCATTCGCGAGCGTCCAGAGAACTAATTTTGAAGTATAATACAAATGGCTGCGAAGGAACGTAAAATACTGCAGTTTGAATTAGTTTCGTTCGTTTTCCGTGTTATTTATCTTCAAGAATCAATGTAATAATGTACACATTTTTTTTGTAAATATTTTCCCACCATCTGTCGGTGTTCGCTGCGGTTTTCATCACTAGTTTTAGTACCGCAGACTCTCGCTACATGGCCAACAGCGCCAAAATGTCGAATATCAAACAGCTACAATGGCACTTTGACAGCCGCCAGTCCAGTGGTATATAGCAGAGGTCAGTGATAAAATATATGAATTCTAAGTATCAAAACTATCAACTGAGCCCTATGTTTTTATGTGACATAATTCCATAACTACTCTTCTATCCTGTAACTATCGGTTCTCCACAAGTCTATCCTCATCGCCTAACAAGATAATAAGATTCTAAGCTTAGTTCGGAATAGACATACCCGGGTATATTACACCGCTGTTCACACTTGCTCAACAAGCTCTAAGTGAACCACTTAACATAATTGTGGATTATTATAGGTTTCAAATTGATAGCCTCCACTTACATACTTGTTTTGCAACGGTTCTGAATTGCAAATTGTATTTCATTACTTCAATACTTACATTACAATATTATTATATGTTTATTGCAGCATTTAGCATTTAATTTATAATACATTATTGTCAATAAGTTGATTCCGGTAGTATTAACTGTAGATATATCTTATAGCTTGATAACAATTTAAGCTAGGCCATGACTATCAAGTCATTGTTAATAAAAGGAAAAATATGAGAGATCTGAAAAAGGGCTCAAGCTGAGCCCTTTCTCTCATATATCTCCCAAGGGGTGACCATTATTGAGATTCACCAGTGAGAGGCTCCTTTGCACAGGATGCCGGCTAGATTATGGGTACCACAACGGCGCCTATTTCTGGCGTGAATCAGTAAAGTCTAAACATTACTGTGTTTCGATCTGAAGGGGTAGTTAAATTATTGGACAAATGAGACTTAACATCTTATGTCTCAAGGTGACGAGCGCAATTGTAGTGCCGCTCAGAATTATCGAGGTTTTTCAAGAATCCTGAGCGGCGTATCAATTACCATCAGCTGAACGTCCTGCTCGTCTCGTCCCTTTTTGTCATAAAAAACAAAGATATTATTTCGACGGGTAATCCCAATATATATTTTATTAATTTGAAGATAATATTTAGATTCGATTGCATGAATCATGGTCGCGACGGAACTGCGGAGGCGGCGAGGAGCTCTTAACACATTGATGCTTGACACGAATAGTACATCAATCTGTCCACGTGGCGTCTAATTTAGTTTCAGTCTTCGATTCCCTAATACATGACACACACTACACAGAAAGAAACCACGGGATTCCATGCTTGCGCTAGTCTAAAACCATCCTCCCTATTAAAATTCTTAGGATGTTTTTTTAATTTCGATAGCTTCTCTAACGAGCCGTGGGATGTATTGGCGTTCAGCAGAAATCTCCCGTGGGTTATGCAACTCGATCCAGTGGTTGGTTGGTGGTGGAATTTCTCGAACTATTGAGCTAATTTTACAGGCTTTAAATGCAGAACAGATAAAAAAACTGCTCTACAAAATTCACAAAGAAAAAGGAAGGCAAACTAACAATAATTGCTGTTGCTATACTTAAGCATCTTCAATATTCACCCGACCTGGCCCCCAGTGATTTCTATGTATTTCCAATGTTAAAAGATTAGGTATTTAATTGAGCAGAGATTTGAAGATGACAAAGCCGTAGTTATTACTGTAATGCAATTTTTAGATAAAAGATTTTCCCTAAAGACATTTTAAGTTTTGGAAAGCGATAAATATGCTTCTACAATATGATCCCAGAAAATGTAAAAAAAACTGTGTTATGAAATTTAAAAGAATTGTTAAAAAACGTTTGTGTGGGAAAGGTTATTATAGCATAAACGATTTTCTTAATGACGCCACGGACTGGGAATAAAGCGAACGATTTCACATTGTAATCCATATTTTATATAAAAAAAAAGCCCGCTGAGTTTCTTGCGTCCATTTTTCTCAGGTCTGAGGCAGTCTCTTTTGAATGGGTTCAATAAGTGATTTTAAAACCTATTTTGAATAAAAATATTTGAATTTGAATTTGATATTCCAAGTGTATCATACTAAAAGGCGACTATATCAAAAATAAAATTAGATTAAATAAAAATGACAGGCAACATGATATCAACGAATTGTTATTGGACGTAAGTGTGAACTGATAAATCTATTATACAGTGTTACAATAAAGCCTCATATAAATATGGTTACTATTACATTAAATTACTATAAAGCTAGGTATTCAAAATAATTTCATCTTTTTATGCTGCGGCCACATTTTTGCGATAAGGTCAAGGTTTGCGTTGTCGCGACAGGTCTAGGTACGCAACTCGTGATATAATTTATACATTAAAGTTATTTTTATTTTTCCATTCCAAATATAACTTCTTAAGTTGCTACGTAAATAAACACACGACTTTTTTATATTTGTATGCCAGTTAATAATTAACTAAAATACTCAATAGCTGTGTGTCCACCTCGAAATGTCATTGATCGATCGATAGATTGAGCTGACATTAATTAACATCGTTGCATTCGAATACGAGTGTATTTCCGCACCACACAAGATTGATTTGGGTCCTGTTTGCGAATTAAGCTACAAATAAAATTTGAAAACAAAATTTTATGAACGATGCGGGACTCGAACCCACGACCTCTCGCGTTCCGTGCGAGTGCTCTCCCAACTGAGCTAACCGTTCAATTGACGTATCGTCATAAAATCTTGTATGCATTGTTTAACTCTCAGGTTTTGGCTTCATCTACAGGATCTACTTTACAGTTGGTAACATGCTCAACCCCAATATTTGCATATTAGGAAATTGACTTGAGATGTCGCTCTTGCTAATCTAAACAATTTGTAATGTTTTTAAGATTTTTTTGTTTAATTAGGTTATTACTTTAAAAACATACGCAGGTCTCAACAAGGCCAATAAGCGGACGTCGCAGTTCTGTCGAGCCCTGCGCGTGCCTCGTTGAGACATGCATGACACCTGCGTATGTGTGCGTAGGTTATATCTAACGTTTGTACGTAGTTTCCATACTGGTTTAGGTCTACGGTGATAGTCAGGCCAGTATACTGAACAAAACTCAACGGCTAAGCCGCTTATACTTAGTAACATCTGCACAAATGTTTCAAGATACCATTCTTGAGAAGGTTGTAAGGCCCCTTAACAACACCATGCTTATTAACCAAGAATGGTTCTTCCAGCAAGACTCGCGCGGCGCCGGTTCATAAAGCTCGGTCTACGCAGTCTTGGTTGGAGACGAACGTTTCAGACTTCATCAGAGCTGAAGACTGGCCGTCGTCTAGTCTCTAGTCCGATCTTAATCCGCTGTATTATCAGTTATGGTCAGTTTTAGAGAGCTTACTCTAAACGCCATGATAATTTAGAATACCTAAAACAATCCATACGATTGGCAGTGAATTTTCCAATGGAAAGAGTGCGTGCTTCTATTGATAACTGGCCTCAACGTTTAAAGGACTGTATTGCAGCCAATGGAGACCACTTCGAATAAGCTTTATATTTGAAATTGTTTTATATTTATGTATTAAAGTTACACACTGTAAAAGTAATAAATGTTATTTGCAATAGATTTTTTATTTCTTTGTTTCAGTATTTATGGCAAGACTAGGTATATGTTTCGGAGGCAGGTGAGTGTGTGTGTGTGTTTGTTAACACCGAAGCCAAGGATAATATGTTCTCGTATCTTTGACTGTTTAAGCGGCGACATTTAGCTGATAGTATAATGAGGGCCTTATGCAGCCTGCTTCCTACCGGCCGCGGCAGAATGCGCCTTTTGTTTGATCGAGCTGATACATTATATATAGTATGGCCTTATAATAATAATATTCTTTTAATTCAGGCCAATTACGCCCCATAGTTAACATTAATTCCTTATTCTTATTAAAAAAAAACTAGAAAACCATCGCTATGTATAGGATAGGGGTGTGGTGTCCAAAGTATAAAAATTCATAATATTGATTACATGTATAAGTCCAATTTATTTTTTGTTGCTCTCCATGTGAACAGATGTCCATCGTTTATATATAGAGCTCCTGATATGATCAGACATAGCCGTGAGGATTTTATTATTTGAGCTGCGCAATCGACGCCAGAATGTCGCGATTCTTGTTCTTATTACAGCGAAGAAGTCAGGGACCCCACCCTCAACGAACATGCCTGATGCGCTGCAGCATCTCGGAAGATTCAAAAGGGCCCTGTATGTATCATTATATTTTCTACAAATAAGTATCTATCATAGATATATATACATATATCTGGAGCATGCATATTAAATAGATTATAGACAATTAGGCAGTGCCTACCTCTTTACGAACCAAAATGAATATAGTGTTAAAGTTAATTTAGTTTAATTATGTTCCGTTATTTTATAACCAAAATTCTTTTGAACACCTACTTATAATTTTTTCCTTGCGATAGATACTAAATACCTACAGTAAGCAATATCCAGATTGCATATTCCAAAGCTCAACTACGATTAGTTACATCTACAGTGGCTCCCTTTCTAGAAAACCAATGCACGCCACTGATTCGATGGATTTGAGTCGGCAACGCTCATATGATTCCTCTGGTGTTACAACAGAGTATGGGGCACGGCATCACATACCAACTGGCGACATCTGGTGATATTCCATAAAAAAAAATTGCGTGTGTACAAAGTACACATGTCAGAAACGTGCATTGTGCATGAACCTCTGAACTGCATATGAAGTCCTGGTACATGTTGCTAGGATGACACATGATTTCAACCGCTATGAAAGACATTACTAACACCGCTACCATATTTATGTTCTCCTGGTGTCTATGCAGTCGTGCGTATGACATAAGAATATATTAAGGTATACCTACTCGCCTCATTCATAAAAATAAAATAGTATGCATATTTCTGTCTCATTCTTTGCCGGCTTCATCCTACACATTTTTGTATTTGTGTCTTTTACCTGTCGTTTTTTCCGTTGCATCCGGTTTGAAATCACAACGATTCTAAAGAAGTTTCACTTCAAAAACAAGGAAATCACTGTAATAGTATGGCAGCAAGATGACGCCTAAGTTATCCCTAGATCAATCATGAACGCGTAACAGATATACCGTAGGACCGGCAGCGTGGGAAAACGTTACAGTAATAAGTAAGTTGTAAAGATGTTAGTTTACGGAACTGCTGTGAGTTCCGACTGCCAACCTATCACAAATATAAATACAGTAATATCTCTTTATTTGTGCGGTAACAGAAACCGTGAATATGGAATGGTAATTTATATGGAATTATACCTAGAGGTTGTTCCTAGATGAAAAAATATGTATAAAAAATTTATTCGATTGAAGTTTTTCACCATATTATTAATTATTACTAACTAGCTGACCCGTAAACTTTTGTATGTACGTCAAATAGTATTGTTTGCGTTCAGAAATTTAATTTGTTACAAACCTTAAGATGTATGATAACTTAAGATAGATAGTTAACAACTTTAGTTAATCTACCAACTATAGTTAGCTAAAATTATGTTTATTTTTTACCTACTGAGAAAGTTAGATGTATATAAAAATTCTAATTAGTTTAGATTTCTGAACGATGGGGACACATCAAAGGAAAAACAAAAAACATTTTCATATTTATTTACCTTTTAAACCTTCCCTGGACTTCCACTAATAATTCAAGACCAAAATTAGCCAAATCGGTCCAGCCGTTCTCGAGTTTTAGCAAGACTAACGAACAGCAATTCATTTTTATATATTTAGATATACTAATAACTAGTCAATACGATGAAAAAAATTTTTTTTTATATACTTATGTGTGTTTTATTATGACATCTAGGAACTTATCCTCTAAGTATAATTCCGTATAAAAGGTAATAATTTATTAGCAGGCTTAGGAAATATTTAATGAATTTCGTAATATTTTCTCGCTTGTCAGTTTTTAAAAGCTCCTTCAATTGGTTGGTATAAGGTGTGTGTTAATTTTTTATTAATCCGTTTGACGACGCGTTTAGAAATTTAATTTAATTGAAATTTAATTATACTTAGAGGATAACTGGATTTGATACCTATTGGAATCGCCTTTATTCATATGAATGTACCTACCGATGCAACGATGCACCGATTACATCCCCGAATAAAGAAATCTTTAGCCGCGAATCTAAGGTTATGTAATAAATGAAGGAAGCGCAAATAAAGAGGTTTTACTATATTACCGGATGTATTGTTTTAGTTTAAATAATATTATGACCTACATACAGAAATTCAGAACAGAACAGCAGAACATAGCAACCACTAAGCTAAGAGGTCGAATGTTTATGCATAATAAGTAAGAATTAATTAAAATGCATATTCTATACTGCATTATTCAATTTAAACAATATATAAGTGAATTATAATAATAGATGCAAAACTAAATTATAATTTCAGTACATATATTTGATTAAATTTATAAATTTTTATGAACAAAAAAAAACTATATTAACAACAGAAAAAAATAAGATTAAAAAAAAGTGTGCGATGGCCGGGAATCGAACCCGGATCAACTGCTTGGAAGGCAACTATGCTGACCATTACACCACCATCGCATCTGATGAGAGAATTGAAATACTAATTTAGTCGCGTCATTTGCTACGAATCTGCAAAATAAAGTCAATGACCCGTTTATGCTTATCAAGTTGTTTTATAGCCATTGTGATTATAATAAGTAGAATATTGAAACAAGCTAAAGAATATTACATAAAGATACAATGTCTTTAAAGGTAATATTTCATTATGTAGGTTTTTTTTTGTGAATCCAATACTGTTTTTTTTATGGAATAGGAGGAATAGCGAGTTAAGTGATCACCGCCAATTTATTTGATTTTAATTTCACCACCGCCCACAATCTCTTGCAACACCAGAGGAATCACAGGAGCGTTGTCAGCCTTTAAGGAACGTGTACGCACTTTTTTTGAAGGTACCCATGTCGTATCGTCCCAGAAACACAGCACAAGGAAGTTCATTCACAGCTTTGTAGTACGTGGATGATAGCTCCTTGAAAACCGCACTGTGGAGGACCGCCACACATCCAGACGGTGGGGATGAGCATCCAGGTCCGGCGTTATATGGAGTATTGCTGTCATCTCTGGTCTGGCGCACCCCAGGATCAGCTCGATCCATTTGACCGCGTGCAACGCAGAGCAGCTCGAATTGTCGGGGACCCAGTACTCTGTGAACGGCTGGATCACTTGGCGTTGCGTAGAGACGTCGCTTTATTGTGTGTCTTCTACCGCATTTATCACGGGAAGTGTTCCGAAGAGCTGTTCAACCTGATTCCTGCCGCCGAATTTCACCTTCGCACGACACGCCACAAGTTACGATATTATCCCCACCATCTGGATGTGTCCTCCACAGTGCGGTTTTCAAGGAGCTTTCTTCCTCGTACCACGAAGCTGTGGAATGAGCTTCCTTGTGCGGTGTTTCCGGGACGATATGACATGGGTACCTTCAAGAAAAGCGCGTACACCTTCCTTAAAGGCTGGCAACGCTCTTGTGATTCCTCTGGTGTTGCAGGAGAGTGTGGGCGGCGGTGATCACTTAACACCAGGTGACCCGTACGCTCGTTTGTCCTCCTATTCAATAAAAAAAAATATGATTTATAGGATAATATTTTTTGATACATTTGCTCAAAAAGTAGCCTTTACTATAGGTGTTTAGCGTCTGAAAATTTATTATTTTTTCCCTTCTATGTATAAATAAAAAGCTTTCTGTACAAAATATTTGTATGAAATGACTATTTTACAGCTTAAATACATAAAATTATTTTTAATATACAGGAACACTGTAAATAAATAAATAACGCAATTAAAATTACTGTCATTCAATTGGCTAAATACATAGAAAAAGTTGTACTGCCATGTCATATACAAAAAGAAACTTCAAAGTGTACAAAGTACTCATTATAATTTTGATCGAAACTAAAACATAATAATTATATTAATAACTAGTGCTTTATATTACTACTGATTGTGAACACATGATATGATGATCAGATAAATTACTTAGAATATAATACATTTTAAGACCAAATATATTTTTTAAGTTTTGTTGGATAATAATTATGTTAATTAAATTAAAACTATTACATATTGAAACGTGAATTAAGGCCTTCGTAATAGGTCACTTTTTATTACATCTCCATTCATAAATATATGTGTGGTTATATATTTACCTAATCAAAAACTAAAAGCAAATTTATAGATTTTTATTGGAAATCATGGCCAATCTATTGTTTGTTTTGTCGCCAATCGAAACCGCACTCAGTTTACTATGGAGCAGTTCCCACGGATTTGAACTCCGACCTTTGCCTCGTACACTTGTTAGCCATATTCGGTTCCTTTGGCTTATTGCTTATAACAAAGGATTTAATAAAGCAGAACTGTTACAATTTGATTCTAGGTAGTGGCAGACTTTCACTCATCTATTAGAACATTCACTATAATCAGCTTGTGCTTTATGTACTATTATTTCGGCCAGTACTCTTTTTTTTGTTCAATTGTTTCTGCTCACATATGGTAAGGTCTATCTGCTTCTGTTTGATTTCACAAATACTTCCTTAACATGAGTTAAGTAAATATTTATATCAGTACGAATCCATTTTAAGATAATAAAAGTTTGATTTATCAATTTTTTATGTTTTTAAAGTGATAACTCTCACTTCTGGGATTATATAAATTAAATTTGTAACCAAAATGATGCGAGACTCAAACCCGCGAGCTCTCGCGTTCCGTCCGAGCGCTCTTCCAGCCAGTCGTTCAAGTCACGTATCGTTCGTAAATCTTGGTATGTCTTGTTCAACTCTTAGGTTGTGATTCCATTTAGCGGATCTACTTTACAGGTATACTATTCATTTACATTACCTACTCAACCCCAATAATCGCATATTAGAAAATTGACTTGAGATATCGGACTTTCAGATCTAAATAATTATTAATTAAATCTAAGTACAATTTTGGTTATAAACCAATGGAATTATTTCAATCTTCATACGATTTTTTTATTATTTCGAAGTTAACGACTAATAAATAATAAATATATTGTCAGCAATGTATTGTAAAAGACAATATTGCAATAATTCACAAATAATATAGAATTCTGGCCATTTGCGTCAGTGTTTACTAGATTCTTGAGTAGCAATAGATATTCGATATTCAATACAATTTTCATAGTTAAGCAACCTAGACCGAACTTGTCTATCCTCAAGCTAAATCTAGAATAATTATTATTTATGGTAGTAGCAACTTGTTTTATTAAATATTTCATCATTTTATCTGGTTTTATTAAACGTGACAAATCAGTAACAGTTTTCAGTTTTAAAATCATTTTTAATTTTTTTTTGTAATTACAAAATAAAAAATATTAACATCTGCTTTTGTTATCTGTGCAATATAATATATTTTGTTTAATTTCGTGTTATACTTTTTGTCCGTGATAGATACTTAAGCTACTAAACCAATTTCAATCAAATTTTGTATACTACGTGCTATTTCGATTAGTTACCCTCAATACTTTTTAATTTCTATATGAATATTTTTTAGGAGATAAATTTTTGACAGTTCTGTTGTGATATTTCATTACAAGAACAGGGAAAACTAAATAACTATATGTTGTAATGATTGAAGTTCTACACTCGTAAATATATTTTAAATTTGGGTATGAAATTTTATAAACCCATAGGTGCATGGTTATATATTAAGGTGAAGGGAAGCGCACCAGTCACCAGCTAGTTCCTTATAAATTACGTTTTGTGCTTCGAATATATTATTATAAGAGGAAAAATGTGTCTAAATAAAACACAACTGTTAAATTTTTATTGCAAAACAATTTTTAAACTAAATAAAAATAAAGTATATTTGGAGTGTTAAAGCATTTCAAAAGTAGTTTTGGAAAATCAAAACACTTTTGTTTTTAATTTTTTAGATCGATATTCAATAGATAGGTCACATATAAGTTAATAAGTTTTTATCATAATTGAGATATTTTGCATTTAAAATAGCCATGTTCTCGATAGGAGCAACGTTACACAGTTTTTTCACATCAGGGAAACAAAATCTTCCAGCTTACGTGATAGTAGGTTTACCATCAATCAAGGAGAATTTCGGAAAAAAGGATTTGAGCTTTTCGATACAATACTTGCTCACGGGTTATTAAATTATTGTTATTTTTACATTGTAGAAACTTAATATTTCTCGGAAACGATGTATGAGGTTTAAAAATTAAACGTTAGCATAATAGTCCGGTCAATCTAGACTATAGTTTCTCAACCTTATTTTGCTCACCGCTCACTTTGAGGATATGTTTTTTTCTAGAGTATTTTCGTGTATATTTTTGCCTTTTTAGACTATATTTTTTAATCTACCCACGCCCCATCTGCGCCATCTCAATGCCCCTTAATTTTCTCTGGGTCTTCTACTGCCCCCCCTAAAGTCTCAAACGCCCACAAGGGGGCGTTATCGCCCACGTTGAGAACCTATGATCTAGGCCAAGAAGTGAGAGTGAATCGTTATATCTCAAAAACGATTGCTTGTAGGACAAAATGTATTGATACATTTTTTATAAATAATTTTATAATCTATAACTTTTGTCGTGGGTACTTTTATGGTAAAACTTACCGTTTTGCTGAAAATCGCGAAATAGAAAATTTATTCACCTTTGACCTCGAGTAAAATTTTTTCCATGCTCGGGAATGATGGGGGACGTATTGGGAAGACTTGTATTTATAATTATTATGTTTAAAACAATTTTTAACTGATATTCAGCGTGTTCTGATTTTATGCGCCTTCCAATGTCTAGATTGACCGGACTATAATATAACAGGTTTGTTTTTGAAGGTTTTGTCATAATACAACCTGAATAGTTCATCTATCTGTTTGTAAATGGAAATCTATATAATAAAAATTCCTTTTTAATAAAAATTTTACAAAATATATATATTTTCTCTGTCCTTTTCTTTTATGATATTACATCACCTAAAGCTAGTTTTAAAATCGTTATTATTATTGTATTTTAATAGTTATTCATTTATGCTAAGCATGCTGTGTACACACCCTCGTGGAGTTGCAGCCTATCTTGTATTTAGCTGATAGTTTTTTTGTTAATTATGTATTTGTTGTAATTTCTGTAGTGTGTACGTATTAGATAAACAAATAAATAAATACCACTCAGAGACGTTATTCTACAGGTCGTCCCAAAGTTATTCCGATTCCCAGACGAGGCAAGTAATTTTTAGGAAATCTTTGAATGCAGAATTACTTACTTTTAAAAATAACATAAAGTCTTCTTTCAGTAAAATACCCTATCTACGATATTTAAGGTACTTTCCTTGTATGTCCGATAATTTTGGGACGCCCTGTATAGTTTCATAAAATACTGCGTCGTTTTATTGGTATTATTTGAATTGTGCCAGTAAGATTGAAATGTTTAGTAGGTTGTAGGTGTCTGTCAACGGAAGTAAGATTCAATTCAATTCAAACTTTTAATTACCATACAGTAGTGAAACTATAATAATTGTATGTGTGTCACGCGAGATATCACAGTACCGTTCATCTCCCACGCTAATAGCTTCATGATGCGGGTACGTTGGGACTGCGATGTGGAGTGCCAATCACTCTGGTTCCCAAGTTCATTATCATGATGTTGCTAAGTGCTCGTACGGACACCTGTCTTGGAAGAGGTGCTTGACGCCTGGATGTCATGTCTATTATGGAGTAGGGCAACGAGCTGGCACCAACTGAGATTGCTTGTTCATCAGATATGATAATTGATCGTATTTGTTTCCAAATCATGGATGTCTATATGTATTTATCTATGTTTAAGTAAGTATATTGCATTAAATACATCATTGTCTTGTAACCGATAACACAGGCTATATATGCTTAACTTGGGGCAAGATAATTTGTGTAAAAAGTGTGTCAATATTATTATTATATTATTATTATTATCAAGATGTTGCTAAGTGCTCGTACGGACACCTGTCTTGGAAGAGGTGCTTGACGCCTGGATGTCATGTCTTTTATGGAGTAGGGCAACGAGCTGGCATCAACTGAGATTGCTTGTTCATCAGATATGATAATTGATTGTATGTCACGTGATTAAGCTATATATGCCAGTATATATACGAGAATCTTCGGTACGTTCTAAAACATGTTAGCCAATTTAAAAAGAATAGCGATGTACATAATGTCAATACTCGAAACAAACATAAACTCGCAATTCCATCTACTAGGCTCTTGCTAAATCTTTTAAAGTGGATTGTGTTATATTTTATAATAAACTCCCAAATGATATAAAAATATTACCAATTAAAAAATTTAAATGTATCATAAAAATATATTAACATCTAAGGCCTATTATAGTGTGAAAGATTATTTGAATGATAAAAATAGTTGGAATTAATGTATCTAAATTTATTGTGAACTAGCTGACCCGACAGACGTTGTTCTGTATAGGTATAATAAATAAAATAATGTTTTTATATGAATTTTTCAATAATATATCATAACATCAAAAATTACTTCGTAAAATATGCACCCTGCTGTCGTAATGAAATGGTTTCACAGCAGAACTGTCAAACCGTGCGTCAATAAATTCATAGAAATTATGTATGGACACATCAAAGGAAAAACAAATTTGTTATTTTTATTTAATTTAGCAGCATTTTCCTATTCATTCACCTTTTAAACCTTCTCTGGACTTCCACAAATAATTCAAGACCAAAATTAGCCAAATCGGTCCAGCCGTTCTCGAGTTTTAGCGAGACTAACGAACAGCAATTCATTTTGATATATATAGATAGAATTTAGATAGATATTGTTATACTTTTGAATTTGAATGTTACTGTAACTTTTGTATTTCATTCTGACTTGCACTAAATAACTTATAAAGTATTACAGTGAATAAAGATTTTTGAACGTGAATTTGAATTATAGGATATAAAATGGTACTTATAAACGTCATTTTACCATTTACCACCACTTCGGAAAAGTTTAGCTTTTCAAAAATTAGGACTTGCTATGCTTACTAAAGCTACTTATTTTAATATATTAACGGTGTCACTTGCTTCAATATTATAAATAAAGATATCACTTTACATTATACTATAGTAAAATTTACCGACTCACTATTATTGTTGTGAAAGTTATAGGGTTGTGGGCGTGCATAGTATAAATTTACTCTCATAACTTTTCGCAATCACGCCATAACATATATATTGACACACTTTTTACACAAATTATCTTGCCCCAAGTTAATATATAGCCTGTGTTATGGGTTACAAGACAATGATTTATTTAATACAATATACTTACTTAAACATACATAAATTCATATAAACATACATAAATACATTTAAACATCCATGACTCGGAAACAAACATCCATATTCATCATATAAATGCTTGTACCTACCGGGACTCGAACCCGGGACCTCTAGCTGAGTAGGCGGAGCATAAGAAGTGGAAACTTTTCAAAATATCGATCGGCAGCGCGTCATCACTGTGGTGCGGGGTGATCACCTGCTATGAAGTCTCATGCACGTCCGTTGTTGGCTGAATGCTGATATTAAACAGCCTAACGAAACTCTGTACAAAAAGCGATTCACTCGATTGTATGAAACGTGCATTCATTGATAGACTGACAGATGACGGCTATAATCTTGTAAAGAACGGAGATAGCCGAAGTCCACTACGTTTTAAGCAACTGTTCGCTTTCAAACCGGCTTAGATTAAGGATTCGAAGACCCAACCTTAATCTATATAAGCAGGACTATACTTCTACACCAATCTCCATTCTGTATTTACTACCTACTATTTTAAAACTTATAATCAAATCACTGCACATTTCAAACTAAACTAAATTTCAAATGTTTTCAAAAAAATTTCAAAAATTTCATTTCTTAATACGTATCTAGTATTTACATCCTCTTTGATATCAAATATAATATTTATTTTTGTGCTTTTTTCAAGTTTGACATTGAAAGGGCGTTCCGATACGGCACCGGACTAGCAAAACATCAAGACCTTGAAATATCATTCAACAAACTACAATAAATTACAATTGACACGGATGACGTAAGCTTGACAAATGAACAACTGTCACAAGACAATGCCTCACCCGCTGGCTGGCCAGGAAGCTTACAGCCTGACGTCTGACAAACTGTCACTTTGACAGCTAATATACAAATGGTCTTGAACTACTGCATTGTGTTGTTATTGATGAATATTTAGATGATGTCATAATTATTATTTTAGTTTAGTTGCTTTGAAGACTGGAGGATAGAACCAATGGTTACCCTAAGTTAAGGCGACGATTTGTCATTACTTATATAACATTTTTAATTAATTTAATGACGAAATATTATTTAACCAAAAGGACTGATAATTGTTTCAAAAAGATGATTAGTAGGTTACAATGAAGACTCGCTGAACGACGCCGCCACAAGCAGTAGTACCACTTAGAGATATTAACTTTTAAAATATATTGTTACTTTTTTAATTTAAGTCATAATAAGAGAATCACGTATCGAGTTTCCTGAGGATTTTTAGCGTCAGAGACATCTTCATAATTGGAAGTCATATATAATACTAGCTGACCCAGCAAACATTGTATTGCCGATATTAAAATCGCGATACAAAAGTAACTGTTCATCGTAGATGGGTGAAAATTTGAAGTTGTATGTATTTTTAATGCTGACTCATAATCAAACAAATTTAAAAAAAAATTCAAAAAAATTAAAAATTGTTAGATACTACTTATATATAAAATTCTCGTGTCACGGTGTGCGGGACCGAACTCATCCGAAACGGCTTGAACGATTCTCATGAAATTTTGAGTGCATATTGGGTAGGTCTGAGAATCGGACATCTATTTTTCATCCTCCTAAATGTTTAGGGTGGTCCCACGATTTTTTTTTTAATTTTTTGGCATATTTTTTAATTTGTTTGATTTTGAGTCAGATTTTTCACCCATCTACGATCAACAGTTACTTTTGTATTGCGATTTTTAATATCGGCAATACAACGTTTGGTGGGTCAGCTAGATAATATATATTATTACACTTTTGACTTTGAACACGATTCAAATATTGGATGCGGCACCTTATGAACTAATAAGTTTTGTATATGGCCTTTGAGTTTCTTGTAACTTCTTCTCGCATGCTCCACTTTTTCCAAACATATGGTACATTCAGTGTTAAATTACTGAATGTACTATTTGTTAGAAATATTTATAGTGACTATTCAAAAGCGCTTATTTTAACCCTAATTTAATAAATATTATTTGACTTTGACTTTGAATATAATAACCTAACTATAATATAATCAGAAATAACAATAAAACAGTACTGACCATCTAGCAATGTCTGTAGTATACCTACTTTGTTTGTATATCGTTTGGATTAGAATTCATGCCATATTTTACCAGAGATTAATGTCTACAAATTTTCTATAAACACTAAATTTTCTACAAAAATTTTAACTTTAAATAAATATTTTTTACCTGGTCTTTGATATATAACTGAGGCGGACAAAACCGCGGAGTCCGATCATATAAGCCGGAACAATTGGATGGTAATTACAAGCCATCGACGAATAACGCGCGGGTGACTCACCGACCTTGTCCGCGTAACCATCGTGTACGATTTATCGTGTCGTGTCGGGGTCACACACCAATTTATTGTACGATACACTGTCATACTCGCCGCGGTCACATTTCAATGGTTATTGTTATTTATAGATTTCGTGATAAAAAGCGCGATATTTTTCCTTAAGTCCTGGTATCGCTACAATATCTGCATGACAATGTGTGTGGGCTGTAAATACCTGTAAAATCCTCTTTCCCTCGAGTAAAATTAATTATAATAATATTAATTGTAGATAGTGAAATTACTCGGCAAACGAGACTTAGCATCTTATGTCTGAACGTGATGATCGCAATTGTAGTGCCGCTCAGAATTTTTAGCAAGAATCCTGAGCGGCACTGCATTGTAATGGGCAAGGCGTATCAATTACCATCAGTTGAACATCCTGCTCTTCTCGTCCTTTATTGTCATAAAAAATTAAATCTTTCTACGATCACACTATACAGTATCTCTCTTACGGCCGTTGTCCGATAGAGATAAATTATTACCTTCTACTGTCAGTAATTAGCTGTCAATAATCTGAAGCTGTCCCAATATACCCGATAAGTCATTCTTATCGCCTTACGGCCGTTCCCAATATTCAGTCTATCTCTTACTTGAGATAAAAATCGTAACTATCGTTGACTTTTCTGTCCCAATAAACTTATCGACGGTAACTCACCTTATCCGTTCACGCTGGCTGTCAATGGGACGACGTATAGCTTACCAGCGATAGAAGTTTGTATGGAAATTACAATTCACGCGTCGGCGATTCACTGTCAATCTATGTAAGTTATAAATAGCTACGTTGTAAAATTTCTTAAATTATATTTATCGAAATACAGAAAGAGGTGTTTATATGAATAAACTGAGTCTATTCTCTTATATCTTTTATAAAATATGTTATAATTTGTTGGTTACGATTGTGAATTTGTTGTCAGTTAAAAGAAAATATAAGATGTCCAAAAATATATGATTGTAAAGAAAATTTTAATTAAATTGAAAGTACCAAGAAAAATAAACGTGTATTTCCGAGTGGAAAAAGAAAAAAAAATAAAACTCAATTCTTTCTCGTTTACAATAAAAATAATACAAATTTAATGTTATTTGTTGGCATAAGTAAGCGCGTGCTTCCCTTTGCGGGTCCACCTTCATCAGGACTGAAACTCCTCACATTTTTTCAACTTTCTATTCTTTGATCGCCTACTTGTATTTCTATCAGTCAACTTCGACCGTAAGGAACTTCGTTCTAACCATAACGGTTATATACAACATCACAAGATAAGGTAATGACTATAAATTTACTCCAATTGTAAGAATCTATAAATGTTTCCATTGTCAACAAATAAATGTTTTGAAAATAGGTAATTTATTTATTTATTGACACACCAACAGCATTACATACAAACATTAAAAATAATTATGGTCTTATAGGTTTATAATCTGGTATGAATTCCAGTTACTGGTGCATACACCACTCTCATTGCAAGACATTAATTTAAATACAAAATACAGTTCGACCTACAAATTTAACAAGGATTTTAAGCAAATTACTAAAAATAATAGATACAATATAACGATGAAATAGTTTGTATGAATATCAACTATATAACTAATATAATCGCTGACAGTTGAACCACACCCTAATCTGTCATATTCTTACGTTAAATAAAGACAAAATTCTTTATTTTTCAATGCAGCGGTATAAACAATAACCTCCGTAAAAGCTTAAGTAATTTATCACATGAGTTCATTGTATCTCGTTATGTCCAGTCAAGATATTAATTTAAGTATGTTAACAGATAAGTGTTCGATGTCAGTCTGTCTGTCTGCCCGTCGAGCATGATTGGCGAATCTTGTTAAAAACAACATTAACATCAGTTGAACATTGAATAATTCAACTTTGAATCACTTTAAAAGCCCCCATTTCTGAGAGACGACCTTACGTATTGACATGTGAGGAGTAAGGCGCCAGTCATATTTCAGAATCGGTTAAGCGTGGTCAGACATATTAATTTTCGATTGTTTTTCGAAATTTAGATACTTTTATTTGATTGACCGTTTAACTGCTAAACTTTATATAAATACTAGCTGACCCGACAGACGTTGTTCTGCACACTATATAATAAATAAAATACTGTTTTTTTATGAATTTGTCAATGATATTAAATAACAAGTTTTTATATTGTCAAGAATTTGTTTCACAGCATAACTGTCAAACCGTGCGTCAATAATTAATTCTCTCATAGAAATATGTCTAAACAAAACAAAAATTTGGGAAATAAAAATAATTATGAGTCCCAAATCGAAATAAAAACCATCTCATCTCTCAAGTTGGACTAAACTGCACTCCATGCAGTAATACCCATTAAAATCCGTTCACTAGTTTAGGAGTGCACTGGAAACAAACATCAGGACACTGGATTTATTAAAATAATAATAATTGGTGAATGCCACTCTAGTATCTGCTACGCCTTTGTACCTATGATAAAACTAGCTATGGATGTCGGATCCATTATATAGCAGTGCTAACAGTGTCTGCGTGCATTGGTATTCTAGCAAGGTTAGGCACTATATATCTACGGCCGTTTTCAATAACCTATCTATCCTTAGTTTAAGGCGACACTAAATGCCGGCGACCTTGAGCGATATGAGTTCACGGCTCCTATGTAACAAATCCAAACTTTCAAAATTCTTGGGTCGAAAATGTAACATTTTAACAGGCGCAAACTGCTTAATTGGTTACAATCCTCATTATTGATTACTAATCTGAATAAATGTACCTACATAAACAAGTAAAATCTATAAGAACAACTTTTATGATAGTAGTATACTAAACAAATGCATGATGCCGAGAAAAAACTTGTTTAATTGCAAAGAAAACTGGTAGTTCATAATAGCTCTGGAGTGCTAACTTTAACCAACAATAAGCATTAGCAACCTACAAGTGAGACATAAGGGTATGTGTAACAGGATAAAGTAGAGTTCATAGCTCCAAATCCTATATTTTCACCACAAAACTTGTCTAAAAACACCTTGTTTGCATGTTTTCTGCTTACCCTACGCCTTAACATACTAGACTTAAACAAATCTGTCCTTTTACGCTTACTTACATTTCAATAACCTATTGACAGATAGTATGGGACTATAGGATAGATCTTGTCATTAAACGGTGACAGCAATGTATCCGTAAGTTAAACTAAGAGTAAATAGGTTATTGAAAACGGCCACTAGTTGTAGTTGCGCTTTATTCCGACTCCAATCGCTGCTTGCTTCGTATATGCAACCTGTAGACTGCCTACCGTAGGTAGTAATTTAACTTTAACACTAATGCTGTATTTATTTAGGTTCTTAACGAGGTAGGCACTGCCTAATTACCAATATGATATGCACGCCCCTGAGTGTCTGAGACTTGTGACTCGGGCGTAGGTTTAAGATTGTCACAAAATCGCGCCAACCGTAAGTTATAGTATCGTAGTAGAGTGTAACATTACTATATTATAAGCTAAGATTAAGGATTGGTCTCCGCTGCGCTCCAACAAGATACCGCAGGCGTATTCGCAAAGTGCGCAAACTAACATTATGCCCAAATGGGCGTACTGGAGCCGGTCTCGAGCAATGTGTGACGTTCACGTGCCACATGTTCTGTTACTAATAATTGAAACTAAAATGCCGGGTCGCGTAGTAAAATTTCAATGTAAATTAACACGAAGTGTATACAAGTTACTCAATTGGAAAGATGTCATTGGGTGTCAAGATGTCACGCACACAAGCATCTAATAGTTGCCGTAATATAAAAGCCATTGTTCTTAGGTAGTGCGGTATCTAGTTGGAGCGCAGCGGAGACCAATCCTTAATCTTAGATTATTATAAATAAAATATTCATATATTATGTAACATTCGCGTGGTGTCTTCAGCCCTCGCTTATAACTTATACCATACAATTACTTTTTTACCTCTCACCATTATAGTAGACAACTGCGCAACTTACCTGAAACAAACATACAAAAATATAAATATGTTTTTATATATGTAAAGAAAAAGCTATAATTTAAATATAATAATATAAAATAACAGCTTTTTACTAGATATATATCATTATTTATAATTTTACAAGCTACCAATGCCGAATTATTTTGTTTAATTGGGATAATATATAGATATATACAGGTTGTCCCAAAGTTATGGGACATGAAGGGAAAGTACCTTAAATATCGTAGATAGGGTATTTTACTGAAAGAAGACTTTATGTTATTTTTAAATATTAGTAATTTTGCATTCAAAGATTTTCTATAAATTAATCCAGACGAGGCAAGAATTTTTTAGAAAATCTTTGAATGCAGAATTACTAACTTCTAAAAATAACATAAAGTCTTCTTTCAGTAAAATACCCTATCAACGATATTTAAGGTACTTTCCCTTCAAGTCCCATAACTTTGGGACATCCTGTATATATGAAACGACTGAACCGAAGGGCAGTTAGCTCATGCTGTAAGGAGTCACTAAGAATAGTTTAATTATAGAAAATATATTAGGGTTTAGTTTAAGTTGAATCGTCTCTCTTTAGATAATTGATACATGCTTATAACTATGGACTATTAATTTTAACATGTGTTTATTTTTATTTTGGAAAATTCACATTAAATAGATATATTTTTATCCGGAGGGCAGTATTAATGTTTTAATTTATTTATTTAGGGAAACAAATACTTTTGGTTGAGTTCTACAAAAATAAACGTTGAATGTATTAACAAAATAATTTATTAAAATGGGTGTAACGTTTTAGGTAGACAGTTTAATTAGATATTACTATTAATATGATAGAATTAATTAATAATTAATATTTTTTATGGAAAAGGAGGACAAACGAGCGTACGCTGTTAAGTGATCACCACCGCCTCTTTTCGTTCTCTTGCAAAACCAGAGGAATCACAGGAGCGTTGCCGGCCTTTAAGGAACGTGTACGCGCTTTTTCTGAAGGTACCCATATCGCATTGTCTCGGAAACACCGCAAAAGCTCATTCCACACAGCTTTGTAGTACGTGGAAGATATTTTCATTGAAAACTGCACTGTGGAGGACCGCCACAGATCCAGATGGTGGGGATGATAACCTAATTTGAGGCGTGTCGTGCGAAGGTGGAATTCGGCGGTAGGAATCAGGTGAAACAGCTCGTCGAAACACTCTCCGTGATAATGCGGTATCAGACAAACAATGAAGCGACATCTCTACGCAACGCCAAGTATAAAAAAGATATTTTTAGTTGGAGATTCAGCTGCTCTTATCGCCAGAGTTAGCGACAGAAATATTGTTTTAGAATTCAAAGTCTCAGAAAAGCCTTAGTTACGTTGCCTTAATACTTAAGCCTTAATAATAAAGCCAAAAATCTTAAGTGTAGAATGCGTTGGCCGCGATACGGCCGTAAATATCGCAGGTGGTAAGTAATGGTTAGTGGTAAGGTCGGCGAGGTGGTAGGTGGCAAGTGGGCAGGTGTCGCAACGACCGACCTGTTCTTGACACGCCGCTCCAAATATTAGATATTTGGGAACTACTGTGACTAATCGCTGATAACCATAGACAAACAATATACATAGACAGCAGAGCAGCATAGACAAACTAAGTGTGCGAGAGGTTTTTTGTGACAATAAGAGACGAGACGAGCAGGACGTTCAGCTGATGGTAATTGATACACCGTGCCCATTACAAATTACAATGCAGTATCGCTCAGGATTCTTGAAAAACCGAAAGCAGCAATACAATTGCGCTCGTCACCTTGAGACATAAGATGTTAAGTCTCATTTGCCCAGTAATTTCACTAGCTACCGCGCCTTTCAGACCGATACACAATAATGCTTACACATTACTGGATCACGGCAGAAATAGACGCCCCATGTCCCGTCCAAAATCGTGCATCCTGTGCAAAAAGGAGCGCAACGGTGAACAATCCTTAATCTAAGTTTAAATATCTGGACGACCGAGCCTTGCTAGGATTTTTAAGAATATACAAAACTTGAACAAAAACTAAAAGGACATCTGGATTCGAACCGGGGTCTTCTGTTTTCCGGATCACCCAATGTCCCATCTGAACTATTATAGCGTTGTATATAGTGGCGAAATTTACCTTTGTATTCTAATGTAATTGTAGCTGTTTCTCACTAAAACACTGATAAAACTACATTTTTCAAAATTGAAACCTAGATAAATCGATTTATCGCCCCCGAAATCCCCTGTATACAAATTATGAAAATCGTTTAAACCGTTTCCGAGATTCTGATCATATATATACAAGAATTGCTCGTTTAAAGATAAGTTAATAAGATAAATACGCGATAAAATCTTATAATGTCATGAAATTCTTGTGGCACAACTTACAAATAAAAAAAAATACAGCAAGGTTCTTGACGCGTCAAATACTGTCACTTAATAACTCATAACCTCAGTAAGAACCGAACTCACTGTCCATTGTGTAAGACTTAAAACAATCTTGACACTAAATACGGAGTCGTTAAAATTTGTTAATTATTAAAATTGTTGACTTAATTATAATAAATTGGTTTATGTTCAGTTTGCAATCTGTACGTAACTTATAATTCATAAAATAAAAGCGATGTTGAAAGATCGTAAATTATCGTAAATATTGGGTGGGCGAGAAGTTGACGTCCTAAGCTAAAATTTGAATTTGGCTCATTTTATTGGCCAATGTTCTGGGAAGTTTTTAAAAATAGTTAGAAGCCATAGGCTCCATTTCATTTATTTTTTGATACCTTGAACGTTTTCATGAATTTAGCTGGAGCAGTTATCTTGAACTTACGACTCAATTCTAAACTAGTTCCGCATTGTCTAAACTATTCATAGTTTCTTATGTGGTTATTGCAACTGTAGTTAATAATTATCAAGAATAAAATTAACTAAAAGTGTTCAAAAAAAATAGAAAAAAGTCCTAAACCACAAGTAGGCGAAAAAAGCGGATAAAAGGGGAAAAATATTATTATCTCCTAAATTACGCAAAATCGTAGAACATACATAGGGGTGATTCGGATACTCATCACCATTTGGCTTTCAAATTTTAGCTTTGGACGTCAACTTCTCGGCCACCTGTATGTGTATTTTATTTTGCAGTTGTAATTACTGTCAGCCGAGGTATGACTCAAGTGACATAATGAAAGAAATCACTTAATAGTTTTGTTTTTAATACCTTTATCTTTTTGCGTACCGTACCCGAAGGCTAACCAACGGGTACCCTGTTACTTATAACTCCGGCTGTCTATTCATATGTCTGTCAGCATGCTGTTAATATAAACCGCAATAGCTGGACAGAATGATGTGATAATGTATAAAGTATGTATTATGTACAATAGCTGTTAAACTAAAATATTTGGAGTTCCGAGTAAGTAGAACATCTTCCTCACTAGAGTTGGTTTACGGCAAATTTACCGGATAGTTATTATTCAATGACAATATGATTGCTTTTTTACGTTACGTTTTCACAGTATATAATGGTTCCCTAGGGGGCAGTAGGAAGAAGGTAATAATAGAAATTGACCAGATCATCGGTCCATGTTTTCTACCAACACTGCGTCTTCTGGTACATGGTCGCCATTCAAGGACTTTACTGCCCCAACGGCCATTTGAACGTCGAGCAATGTGCCCTGCCTACTGCCACTTCAGTTGCGCAACCATCTGCACTAAGTCGGAGACTTTGGTCTCCTGCGGATCTCCTCATTTCTGATCCGATCTCGCAGGGAAGCTCAGAGCATAGCCCTCTCAATAGAGGGTACTCTATTGACCTCATAGGACTCATTAGAACTAGATAATTAGCCACCCTCTCTAAATAATAATAATAAATACACTTATCACGTGAGCATCTCGATATAAAATACAAGAACCGGAGGCTAAATAGGAGTCAATCATTAAGCATCTTAATAGAGGTCGCGGAAGGTCACCGGAGAGCGCACGGGTCAAACGTGTTTATGTTAAGAAATCTTATTGAGATAATGCTCTAATAATTAATGGAATTGACCAATACTTCAAGTACGCTCGGATAAGAAGTACGTGTGTGCGCGACTTATCAATAATGTCACAGTAGGAAACAGGTGCTATTAGCGCTGACAGACGGAAATACGTGCCGTATCGCGTGGGAACTGCTGACTTCACAAATTAGCCAGTCTATAAGATCTAAAACGTGTTATTTATTTTTCATTTCTCATACTCGGAAAGTTATGTTGTTTTGATCTGATTATTGGGTGGAAAATACTGCTTCCCTCCATAGAGAGGGAAAAACTCATACAAATTACTTCCCACCAAAGGGCCGGAATGAATTTTAAAAAGGGAACTGCCGTCAGCTGTGAAGTTTTATGTAAAAAAAAAAACTAAAAAAAAGAACTGCGGCCATGTGACTTTCTAAACAGCCAGTGTGAACTTAGCGCAAACTTCTTTGAGCGGAAGAAGCCGCAACGCGGTGAGTTCCTGATTTAAAATTTAAAAAGTCGACATAAATTGTCCTAATTTGACAATTAATTTTAAATAGGTACTACTAATATTATATATTATCAATAAATAGTTTAGATAAACAACTAGTTTTATTTTCCTCATATTCGAAATTCAAAGTACAGTGTTTAACACGGGTAAAAGAACCTATTCCTACTCGGACTATAGCCACCCTTGCTGCGCTCGGGGGTCTAAATACCTCGGGAATTGATTCTTTCGACCCTCGGTTAACAATCTACTATTTAATGCTCCTAAAAATATGAGAGATGGCTAATTCGATTCGGAATAAAGGTTACTATAACTATATGCTCTATGGAATCCATTCAATGATGGGTGGACTTCCCTAGTTTCTGAAATACTAAGGTTTGGTATGAGCATTGGAATTGTATAATTAATTCAATAATTCTTTAATATTCCTTTTTGTGTTTCGTCTAATTAGTGTGAGTGTCACTGCCGTGTTAATTGGACAGTAAATAAATAAATAAAATAAAAATGAATAACATAAATCACTTTCTTAATGATACCACAGATTGGGAATGGAGCGACCGCTCTTACACTTTTAATTAATAAGTTTAAATGTACGGTACAAATTTTAAGGTACAAAGTAATATCTTTGTACCTTTTACCATTTTTATGAAAAAAAATAATCCCGGTGAGCTGCGCCCGTTTTTCTTAAGTCTGAGGCATAGGTACATTTTTGAGTGGTTTAGAATCCTATTTTGAAGAAAAAAAAAATGAAATTGATAATATCTAACTTTGTAAGGTATGGTGTGAAGATGGAATTTGGCGGCAGGAATTAGTTCAAACAAATACTTTAAAAATAAAATAAAACATTTCTTCAGCTCATTATGAAGTCATCACCCGTCAGAAGTGAAGGGGTCAAATCGAGTCAACATCGTGAGGGGGCAATTTGTCGAGTATAGCGCGGGGTCAATCCTCGCGACCTGTTGTATTGCGCCCTCAAGACATTTATATCGACATTTACATCACTAACACATTGTTACCTTAATCACAGGATATTGATAGACTACACCGTCTTATTTTCATCACGATCAAATACACGAAAGTTAAAATTGTTGATAGGGATAGTGTGTACGCCACAAAACAGTTTAAAGAGATTTCTTTTATCTGTTCTGTGGTGTAAGCACTCTTTGTTTTCATTTGAGCGCCGTAATAAAAGTAAAAAGGCAAAGTAATGTATGTGCATAAACTTGGAATATACTAGCCAGGGACGGATTTAGGGGAGGGCAACTGGGCTATAGCCCTGGGGCCTCCACAAGACCTTTCTTTCTTTTTTCCGAATATGCTATTGTGGCCCCAAAAAAGTCTTAACAACTTTTCCTTTGATATTTTTTAGGACTTTACCTATACAGTAAAGGTTAGGTAAAACGCTTTTACACTATACACTTCGAACATTTATGATTATTCTAAATATAGCTTCAGATAATTATATTTATATAATGTTTGTTAAATAATCTATATATATAAAAATCTATACTAAGTTTCATAATAAATCATTTATTGAAAAACTCTACCGAAAAAAATTGTCAAAAAATTATTTAAATCATTTTAGGGCGAGGGGGCATCCACTTCTCGTTGCCCCGGGGCCTCCAGAACTCTAATCCGACACTGATGGTCTATACTCTATACGATTCCTTACAGCTCGATACTGTGTCATCACCTATTAATTTATCCTTCTAAATGTGTGCGTTAACTAGGGATTCGATATTCAAAATTCTATCCTTTGAATTTTGAATAACGCCAAGCGTAGCTTTCACAACTTGTCATCAAAATCGGTTTCTGTGACAAAAGAATCGCTTACCTTTTCTATTTTTGTTAGGGATATACTTATCTCTTGTTTATCTATACGTTAGTGTATTGTAAGCCTATCCTTAAAAATTAAGTGTATAATAAAGTCCCAGCCACTTTTCAGGTAATATCTATAAATAAAATTAAATGTTTTATTAAAAAAATGGCTCCACAGCTGAATATCTAAGTGATCGGACAGCCTATGATTATTTTATGCAATAGAAATGACAGTATTAAATTGTATATTTTATTAAATAGAGCGCAAAAAACGAATGCTGAGAGAGTTTCTTGCGCCGCTTCGTCTCTCCCCCATACCGCCATTTGTTTCTGAAGCGGTAGTAGTATCTAGTATATTAGATTACATCAAAAAGAATTCTAAAGGAATCAATTTTAAGAAAATAAATGCCTATTATGTATTCTAAGACAATCTAAAAATGAATGAGATATCAAAAGTAAAAACGCAAAAGTTAGTATAGTTTAATACATATTATCTGCGTGCTTCTTGTAAAAAAAACATACATAACAAAAACCCCAGCCTTCAATGGTTTCCAATTTGCAACACCAAATAAGCGCTCCATACAAAACCAAACGATAGCAATAAACGCCGCGATGTCATCGCAATTAATCAATATTGGTGCTTAATGACGGACAGACCGACGATTAAACAGCTCCGGAGCCGCGGCGTCATCCATTATCATGTATTGATGAATACCGGCGGAGACGCGATCATTGTGTCACGCCATATACAAGATGAAATGATGTGATAAAAAGTTTTTAATAAGATGGGGACAATTATGGGGTCATACGCTATTATTTTCTTTGAAGTTTAACGACAGGTCATGTATCTACCAAGATATGGTGGAAGATTTGACGCCCTATAAGTAAGACGCCCTTCCGTATAGGCAACGCTCCTGTGATTCCTCTGGAGTTGCAAGAGATGTGGGCGGCGGTGATCACTTAACACTAAATGACCCGTACACTCGTTTGTCCTCCTTTACTATAAAAAAAGCGATTTCCAAACCTATTTGAGTATGAATATTTTTATATTCATCGTATACGGTAGGAAAAGGCCATTTTAAACTTTGGAAAACTGTAGGTCCTTTTTTTTACCCTGTTTCCCGGGAGATAAGTAGCACTTTTCGGCCCTATGAATTTGTTGACGCATGCGTCTAACAATAGATCATACTCTGGAGACATTTTGCAGGTAGAGTGAAATGTCCTGAATCCTTCTTTATTATCATAGTATACTACGAATTAAAAAACTTTAATAACCATAATTGCGTCATTTAGAATTATAAATATGGCATCTGAATTAGAAATAGAAAAAAAAATTAACAAATAACCAACCGACCTTAAAAAACACTATTCCAAAACAATAGAACTTATAATATGCACCTAAAAGTATAAAAATAATTGCGTATATTTAACCAATCTAATTAATTAATCTAGTTCTAGTTACGATTATTGTTATTTTTGGAATCGGTGTCTTCCCGCCGCGGCCCCGCTCTCCTCTCGCTTCCACAACTCGCGCGTGCGACTCAAGCACATCTCACCTATAACTATGTATGTAGTTAAAAACCTACCTTGGCTGACACCGACTCCAAAAGTAACAATAATCGTAACTAGAATTAGATTTAGCATACGAACGAATTCAGAACCTCCTCCTTTTTTGAAGTCGGTTAAAATTATAGAAATAGCTTTTAAACTTGGTTACCAAAATTACATTTTGATCAGATTCAAGTCCAGATTAGGGAAGTACGGAGCTTAGCGCGGCGTATCGAATGCGCGCACAAATCAGACAATTATCGAATGGCCGCGGGTCACATTTCTACATCGATTATCGATAATATCAACACAACATTACTTAACGTTAGAAAGTGAGAACGCTCATTACTTTCTTCTCCGCTCAAGTATTCTATTAATTTTGTTAATGCGAAAGTTTGTTGGTTTGTTGCTCAATCATGCAAAAACTGTGGAACGGATTTGCGATAATTGCCGTACTTATTGTAATATTAATTCAAGTCATACCAGTTAGCAAATGTGTAGAGATTATAAAAGATTATTGTTACCGAAAAATTTTACCGTTCAGATGCCAAAATCTCTCTCAATATTATATAGGTATTTTAAAATATATATTCCGAATCTCGGTATCGGCTCTACTTAATGATTTAATTTATAATAAACTGTAACTAATGATAAACATAATAAATAGTAAGTGTTTATTAAAAAAAATAAAGTTCAACAACTTTCAGTTTTCGAATTCATAAATAATGTACGTTAATTCGACTTTTTAAGGTCGGCAACTCTCTTGTGATTCCTCTGGTGTTACTACAGAGGAGACATATTATGTCACACCGCAGTGATCAGGTGACCCGTATGTATGTATGTCGTCCTCTTCTATAAAAATAAAAACAAAACTATAAGTTTATACACTCTTGTTTAAAAGATTTCAAACTTACTATTTTTACATTACACACACACACACACACACAAACAAGACTGTGATATATTCTAAATATAGAATATGATAGATTTTCATGGATATGAAACTTAGAACAGATAATGTACCAGATTTGTAAGTTTAGTGGACGTGGACCCTAATAGTTTCCTAATAACACAGGGGCGGGGGCGGCTCAAAACTAACGCTGCTTGGGGTAATGTACGCAAGGCAGCAGAAGATGAGCCTACTTGTTGTTTTTATTTTAATTTGTAATCATATGTATGTTATTCTGTATTTTTTTCTTTGAAAACAATTAATATGATTTTATTTATTTATTTTATTAAGTGTGGTTAGTACTTTTAAATGTAAACGTTGTAACGTAATATACATCCATTAGCTCGAAAAGCAGAATCTAATAGAATAAATAATGTAAGGTAATGTCAAGTTAATCAATAAATGACTTCACATGTCATCAGGTTGTTGCACGTAGATAAACATTAACACAAGCCACGAAAAAATGAAGAAGTAGATGTAAATCGCCGACAATTATCAATTAAGGCGCAGACCGACTACCTCCGATGCTATCACTTGCCAGGGTTGCCACTCCAGATATTTTATTATTAAATATTTTATTTATTCACTCGTTTACTGTGAATAAATTTAGACGTCATTTGTCATTGCAACCGCTCAAATGTGCCACTAATTATGTTGTAGGTACATATAAAATCAATTAATTAATTAACCAAAAGTTAACGATTTTTTGTAATAGACAGTTTCCGATTAATGAAATACAGTATTATGTTAATTTAATATATTTTTAAGGCTAGCTAATTTAATTCTTAAATAAAATCTCAAGATTACTAAAGCAGTCCTCTAGACCTTTTTATTTCTTATCATCAAGTTATGACTTATATATTGGAAATCTTTCGGTGAGGTTACTACTACTGCGGTCGATACTGTGTTAGGCAGATAATTTTCGAATGGTTGGTAGTTTTTTCAATAATTGATTTTGAAATCAAATACTTTTTTTACCGTGCGTCACCTGCGTCATGTGTATATTTGAGGGCATACTTTGTAAAGGTGTAAGGAAGCGGTGTTCATTTCTAACGATATTGTAGTTGTTGTAATGAAATTGTTTTACAGCAGAACTGTCAAACCGCGCGTCAATATATTCTCTCATAGAAAATATGTCCATACAAAACAAATATCGGACGACGGGGGACACATCAACGGAAAAACAAAATTGTTGTTTTTATTTAATTCCCAACACTTTCATATTTATTCACATTTTAAACCTTCCCTGGACTTCCACAAATAATTCAAGACCAAAATTAGCCAATTCGGTCCAGCCGTTCTCGAGTTTTAGCGAGACTAACGAACAGCAATTCATTTTTATATATATAGATAGATAATAAGTCTAGTTCAAATGTGGCGTTAATCATTTTAGACTATACGTAGCCTGTCTCTAGTTTTTAGATTATGATTGGAGTATTTTAACCCAAGTATTATAACCCAAAGCAGATAATAATTCACAGGGTATTAATTAAATCAGAGGTGTCAACCCTACCACAGTCACCTGGTTGCCGGCACACGTAATACCCACGCAACGAACTGCGCAGGCGCACGCAAAGCGTAACACAACACCGTGTCCGAATAATTGCTTCCTAATAACTGATTGTTCGATCATAGATGTAGTTTCTAATTGAGTGTGAGGAGACGCCACAAGCCATCACATCAGCCGAGACAAGACAAAACGTATTTATAATTATTTTAAACAACTTCAAAAAGGAGGAGGTTCTAAATTCGATCAATATTTTTTTATGTATGTACACCGATTACGCTGAGATTTATGATTCGACTTTGCTGAATGCGAAATGTCTGCCATTTGGTACCATATTTTTTTATACATAATTTGGCCAAACTTGAACTGAAACTTTGCTAGATAGCCGAGTCTGTTTCGAATTCAGGCATTTGCCCGTTATTATTATCATTATAATGGCTTTATAGTTATCTAATAACACGAAAGAAAGAACGGCTCTGTAGCAGTTTACCCAGATTGAGTAATTCCGTATTGTGTGTGGTTTCCCATCGCTCTCGCGTTTAATTATTTACTTATATAATTTGAGTTTTTTACACGAACAAAGGAATTATATGAAATATCTAAGTATAGGTTCCAACCGGAAAGTATGGTAACTTACCGATGTGAACTTTTCCGTAATTAATTCCTGTTTGAAAGTACTTTTAACTTAAGCTTAAGGGAATCTTAACGTGTTAAAAGCATTGCTATTTAAAATGTTATAAATCATATTTTAGTGTTATTTTTTTATGGAAAAGGAGATTTTTTTTTTATTGAAGTAGGCGTTACTTTTAACTTAGTTTAAGGGAACCTTAACGTGTTAAAAGCATTGCTATTTAAAATGTTATAAATCATATTTTAGTGTTATTTTTTTATGGAAAAGGAGATTTTTTTTTATTGAAGTAGGCGTTACTTTGCGGAAATCCATAATTATACAAATGATTTAAGTTTTCTTTAGTGTTAATTCTTCACACTTCAGTCTCGTGCCAGATTTTCTGAGGATGCCTCGTGTAGAGGCGAAACACGTTTGTCGAATTGTTTAAAAACAAATATTGGCGGAATTAACACTAAAGAAAACTAAAATCATTTTATGGAAAAGGAGGACAAGCAAACGTACGGGTTACCTGGTGTTAAGTGATCACCGCCGCCAACATTCTCTAGCAACACCAAAGGAATCACAGGAGCGTTGACAGAGTTTATTATTGTAAAACTTATCGGAATTAAGACTGAGTTATTAACTTTAATGTAGATCGAACGATAGAACTTGATCTTTTATATATTAACTGCAATGTTGCTTGGTCTAATAGATATGTTGATGACAAAATATGATTTTTTCCTTCAAAGAACATAATAATATAGTTATTATAATGTTGCCCCACTTGAATTACAACCTAGCCTTAACTTAGGCTAATAAGTAATTCTACTTTAACATAAATTGCTAGATTAATTAAACTTAGAATGTGTCCATTAACATATTTCTTAATGTCTCTATTAAGGGGAAGTTAATGTGTCTTTCATAAAGATACAACAGATTGCGAATATTATATAGATTAAGAATTATCCTACGATAGTTTTATTATAGGTTGACAAGTCGTCAACATTCAGCCACACATGGTATAAGGTCTATAGTAATTTCAATATAAAACTAGCTATCAGCGCCGCTATGTGCTGCAATGTGCGCTGATGCCGAAATCTTCATCGGCAGCGTGGAGGTAAAAATTGGTCGGCGGCGGCGTAAATGGCGTCATAAAAAATCTCGGCATGAATCACTATATCGAAACAATCGAGCCAAACATAACTTAGTATGTAATATTGTAGAAGGTAAGGTAAGGTAAGTACGCTTTTGAAAGCATAAAGCACTTAGAAGCTCAAATTACAGAAATAAATTTTTAATTTTACTTAACTCCTGAACAATTATTCATCATTATTTTGTTTGATAATTTCTAAACAAAGCGTACAAAAAACTTGATCTTTTTTTTTCCATCCAACTCAATCACTAATGTGCCAAATTTCTTCCAACAAACACTTCTTTTTGATGAAGATTGTAACACGATAACAGAAATAAAGTTTATTTTGGTTTTCATTAACGTAAGTTTATTATTTTCCGATGACATTTCGACAAACTGAAGTCTTACTGCTTAGATAATTTATATATATAGATAGAGTCTCTTGCTGTTAGACAACCGATAAAAACAGGCCAGGTTTAATACTTTAGTGTGCGTGACAAGCTACGGCTTACACTCGCGATTTGTATGACAGCTTGGATTAGTGAGCGTGCATTGCTCAAAATAGAGGTTAGCTCTAATTAATTCGACGTTATCACAGCTGTTATAGTCTATCTAGATGTATAAATGATATAAGTCTAACTGTTACTCGTAGATCATAATTAAATATAAATAGACACTTTCCACGGGCCGCTAAAGAGGGGAGACGATCAGAAAGCACTATGTTTGCTAGCAACCGTGCGGCCGAATATCTTTCTCGATATAGATATTTCGCACACAAATCAAAATTGATCGCGTATTATCCGCCTGTCAGGTCGTGTATTCTCTAGTATATTCTAAGTCTATGTGTCGACGTAACACGACTGTGCAGATCCAATAATCAGATAAGATATATTCGTGAATCCAATATGGAACGGTCCAATATGGTGGTCCTCAATGGAAGTTTATTGACAATATTATGGAGCATCATTTATATTCACAGCGTCTTGCCGTGAACCAGCATTCATGTCAGCCATTATTAGTGGATCATTAAAAAAACTGTCTGTAACTTTTAGGGCTCTATATCCGTATGGGCACCAAAGTATTTTATATTTATATGTGTATATATATATGATTTTTTCTTGAAGGTCCCTAAGTCGTATCTGTTCGGGAAAACCGCAGCCGGTAATTGCAAAACGCGCGGTTGTGGAATGCCAGACGTCAACGTGATGCAGGTGGTAAGTACGTAATATCCGGTGGTGGAATTCAGCCGCTGGAAGGTTAAGCGACCAAACTATTGCTGGATTAAGATTTTGAATATCATCACGAAGCATCCTTATACAAACAATGAATTTAAGCTCTTAAAGCTTAGGATCACACCAACGAATTTCAGCGTTTGGGCGGAGCTAGCTATCTCGATTCACGTGCTCAAACCAATCCCAAACAAATATAATTCGTGTGAAAGTCGCCCGCACACGGATCCGTGGACGGCCGTTTGAAATAAATATAGTATTAAGTACCCTATGTCAAAGTTATAATATGATTTTTTTAACTTTTAAAACATTCGCTTTTTAGAGAAATAAAATAGCGATAAAAATATCACCAGTAGTTTCAGTCCTGCACATATACTTTTTAAGCTCCCAGCCAACTCATTGCATAGTATTAGGCCCTCAAAGATGAAGATTTCACGATACCAAGCGCCTTAATGCATCTAATATAGGATAATTTATATTTATACAGTTTATTCTTTATTACTATTCATGAAATATTTGATATTATTTATGTATTTGATGCAGCACCTTACAAACTAATTTGTTATGTATATTACAGCCATTGTAAAATACTCTATTTGATTGAAAAGAGTGGCCGCTGAGGTGCTTGTATGTTTCTTCTCACGAGCTCAATTTTTTCCGAACATAAGGTAGATTCATGTTTATGGACGGCTTATGGGTGGCTTTATATTTTATCATTTCCATTAGATGAGGCACTTGCGCGATTGCAACTTGAATTAAGTTATTGCAGCAGAACAACACGTCACTGTTTATAAATGTTATGACGTAACTTGCACTTTTATTCCGTTATTTGAAGTTACAATGAAGAGATGATCGCCGCTGCATTTATAAATAATTTACGCGGGGCGATCTGGCGATGCCTTAACCAATGTTTTTAAAAAAATACCACCTGAAGCTCGTGAAATCAAACCCTGTACCGGTTGCTAGCAAAGCCCGCCCATACCTTCCAAGCAAAGGGTTCGATCACGACCTGTTTATATCGAAGCTAACACAAATTGGTGATTTAAATTCAAGAGGCGCGCTCACATCCTGTGAATGGGTTAACATAATGGCTGCTCCACACCGGTTGCGGAGAAAACGTCAGCGAATAGTTTTCTACAAAATTGAATTTTAATTTCAGCAATTCGAACACATGTCGGCACTTAGGCACAAATAAGTTCTAAATTTTTGTGTGACTTATTTCAAACCTACGGTCTGGGATATAGCACTCACGCCTATAGTGCTGTACGAGTCACACGTCCCTTTAAGGGCCGTAAGTACTGGAATGATTTCTGATGCGGATGGAAATTTAAATAAATAATTAATAACATGTATAAAATGATATGTCACCAATCGAATATGATAATATTCATTTGTATGTCATATATATTTCTGTGTAAATTCATTTTTTTAAATCGTGTACACATTATGTAGTATGGATATTATAACCAGCGAAATAACAATAATTGACTTTCGAGAAAAAAATCTTTAATATTTTCAGAGAATTACGTCTCAGAATTTTATCTGTGTCTATCAACGTTTTTATCTTTTTGAGTTATTTTCACAAAGATTTTCGGAAGCCACTTTTGTTTTAGCATGTTTTTCGATTTTTTTTTATAGGAATAAAAAAAAACGACAATAATTTTTATTTCAAATACTCTCCTTTATTCTTATGAGTACGATTTTAAGCAGTTTTTTCATTATTAATTTCGAGCACCAAGTTTCATCAGCTGTCAGCAGTTGGATATGTTTCGTAAGTAGTTTTTGGGTAGAAATTATCAAATTTATATTTTACTTATTTATTAAGAGACTTAAAAAAGTGCACACAATTTACACCATAATTTACAGACCAATGTATTAGACTAAAACTTAAAGCCTGAGCTAGGACTGTACAAATATCCTCGGCCAAATTGTAAAAAAAAATTGAAGTTTTGATCTAAAATTTTAAGTTTGTGGATTTATGGATTTACTTAACTAAATTTAATAATTATTAGTTTTCTTTGGGTTATCATATGTATAAACATAAAAATTTAAAATATACAAAAAACATAACATTTTATCATATTTTTATTAATTCAGCTGTATTCCGTATGAAAAGCCTTTTATACTAAACATTCGATTAGCTCAGGTCCTTAATAACTTATTACACATAAACATTAGCCCTATCACTCATAGCATTAGAACTCAAAATTGTGAATCAAAGCATTTAATCTAATCCTGTATAAAAGATTAGCTTCAATCGAATCTAAACTCTAACGAATAAATTTTACAGTTGTTAATTTAATGTATTGAATTAGTGTTGCCATTTGGGGTCGGATTCGCAAGACTAATTTAAATGCAGAATGGTGGCGCTTTGCTTAGTTTTTAGCACAAAGGATTATATAAATATCTGATGCGTTTGTTTCGGGAATTAGAGTTCGAGGAAACCAGACCTTGAAATATTTTGCACCTGTGGTGATAAATATTAATTTTATGATACAGACACATTTGTAGAAGATTGCCAGGATTATGTTACAAATCGCTTTAAATTGAATGTTAGTTTATTAGATAATTTATACGTGTAGATAGAATCTCTTGCTGTTAGACAACCGATAAAAACAACCTAGGTTTAATACTTAAGAGTGCGTGACAAGCTACGTCTTACATTCGCGATTTGTATGCCACTTTGGGTTAGTGCGCGTGCATTGCTCGAAACAGAGGGATTAACTCTAAACTCAATTTTTCAACGTTTTCAGAGCTGTCAGAGTCTATCTAGACATATTAATGAACTAAGGGTAATTTTTGACTTTTAATAAGTGATTTAATATCATATTTTGAATTAAAGTATGAATGAAGGCAAAATAATAATAGGATGAAACCTATTGGAAAAGGAAGATAATTTAGATCGGCAAGAGGAAAGGAGAGGAAGGTTTAAGGGTAAAAAACGGTTGATTTCGATTTCCGACAAAACTATAAGTAGGTACTATGGAAAAAAGATAAATCGCAAAGCTGTAGGTAATAAAAAGGTTTATAACTTTTGTATTTACACTTTTTCCAAAATTCTCACTCCAAAATATCAGCTATTTTTTAAAAAAGTCAGTGGGCTTATTGTTCGTTGTAATCCCACTTTCTGATGGTATTAAAATATATACATTACAATGGTATTATTTATTATATAGATTATTTATTTATATATTAAGGAAACAAACAGATACATCACTATAGTACAAAATGAAGCTAAATAGAATATAAATATTACAATATTGGATATATCCTGGAATAGTTTCACTGAAAACGATTACTATGGTATTTGTACTCAGAAAATGCAAAGAAACGAAAACAACTCGATTTTCTTAACATTATGTACAATTTTTTTTTATGGAATAGGAGGATAAACGAGCGTACGGGTCACCTGGTGTTAAGTGATCACCACCGCCCACATTCTCTTGCAACACCAGAGGAATCACAAGAGCGTTGCCGGCCTTTAAGGAAGGTGTACACGCTTTTTTTGAAGGTACCCATGTCGTATCGTCCCGGAAACACCGCACAAGGAAGCTCATTCCACCGCTTTGTAGTACGTGGAAGAAAGCTCCTTGAAAACAATTCTGAGCTATTTACTAAGAGTTATACTTAAATAGCATATAAAAGGGATTTCATATAAAAATGTGACTGCTATAATTATAGGTATATTCATTCACAGTTGCCACTTAATATAACAAGAGGTTATGCTAATTGCGCTATTATTTTTCCCTCCACTTATGACCTAATACGTCGATTAAACACATCACACTGTACACGGCAACAAGAAGCATCAATTACAGTTCTGTCAGTTTTGACAGACATTTGACATATGACATCTCCACCCAAAACGTAATGGATGACACAAGAGTAACCTAATCGAAATTCGAGTATCGCGCGCCTCATCAATAATTCATTGACACATAAAAGGCATTGACAATGACATGTCATTGGCAGCCGCCCGCCCATGACAGTAACCAGGTAAAGTTCAAAGACATTATTAATGGTGGCATTAAGACAGTGATGACAAGAGCCAAAACTATTTCCGAGATAAGATTTAAATGTCAATTAATGCGAGTTAACTTAACGTATGGTTTTATTGTCCCTGTTGTCTTAATTATGTATTTTGGTTGCCATTTAAGTAATTGTTAACTTACCTTTTCGTTGGAAGCGTGCCCTTGAGTATCTGATTAACAGAATCCAGCAATCAGACGATAACTTTTCTAGCACTGGGATTTTGTTCCTAAGCCCGTAACGCGGAATATTCAAATTGAAAAACAGAATCACACACAATTGATAGGAGCAATGGTCTTATTTCAGAAAAACTTTGAGAATGATCAACATTTTCCATTAATTTCTATAACCTACAATGTAGCTAAGTCACAATTAATCGCAAAGGTTTTGATAATTCTAAATAGCCTAGATAGTCTCTTACTGTTAGACAACAGATAAAAACAGGTCAAGTTTAATACTTTAGTGTGCGTGACAAGCTACGTCTTACACTCGCGATTTGTGTTGCGTGAATTGCTCAAAATAGAGGATAACTAGTGATGATTAGGTGATCTAGACGTATAACTGATCTAAGTGTTATAAATGATAGCACTGTCAATACAATGATAGTTCTGAAGTATTCCGAATGTCAAGCAGCCTTGCAAATATGCGTTATAACGTCTGAATAAACCAATCATAAGCTAATCGTAAGCATTTTGAATATACTTGGCTTATTATCAGTTTTTATACCAAGTTTATTTGTATGGTCGATTAAGATTAAAATTACAAATAGCGTACCTACCGTCTTCGGTACAACAAAGTCACAACACTTCAATAAGTTTTGTACCTAAAATTGTTGTAAAGTACAATGTATAGTGTGGTATCGGCAGTGTTTATTTATTAATGAAACATATTATGTCGTTTGGAGGCCGCCGACCAGTGCACTGGTGACATTCTGATAGCGCATGGTTGGTTTCCGTGTGGAAGCGTTTATTTAGCATTCAGAGGTCGTTCAATCATTCGTTTATAGGTACTGCTACTTTCACTACTATACGTTTAGTATACTGCGGGATACAGCACCTTACATGAGTGTCAAAAAAAATAGATGCTTAATGATTTCTATTAATTTTTTTATGAAAATAAGGGACAAGATGAGCAGGACGTTCAGCTGATGTTAATTGATACGCCATGCCCATTACAATGCAGTGCCGCTCACCTTGAGACATAAGATGTTAAGTATCATTTCCCCAGTAATTTCACTAGCTGCGGCGCCCTTCAGACCGAAACGCAGTAATGTTTACACATTACTGCTTCACGACAGCAATAGCCGCCGTATAGCAGTATTGGTAAGGTATGCGCTATGGTTTTCCGAGGCATAAGGCCCAAGGGTGTCGTAAGAGACGACTCAGGGCATTTAGCAATGGGAGAATCCTTTGCACAGAATACCGGCTAGATTACTAACCACAACAGCGACGTTTTCTGCCATAAATCAATAACGTGTAAGCATCATTGTGATTCGGTCTGAAGGGCGCCATGCCTACTGTAATTACTGGGCAAATGGGACTTAACATCTTATGCCTCAAGATGACAAGCACAATTATAGTGCCTCTCAGAATTTTTGGGTTTATCAATAATGTTGAGCGGCACTGCATTGTAATGGGCAGGGCAGATCGTATCAATTATCATCAGCTGAACGTCTCGTCGCTTATTGTCATAAAATATTTAAAAAAAGTAATAATGGTGTGATATGTTTCTATTGTTTTTTAACTATATTATGAATACTCCGTTTCGTTTGTTTTGACGGGTCTTACCCTTGGCATAATTTTAAAACTGACAATTGACAATCAGATATTCCATACCCCCTAATGAATTTGCCAAATACAATTATTGGTGGTAGGTAGGACATGTGCTTGAGAAATTAGTCATAACTAGGTGCACGATCTCATAGAGAGCCTATGTTTTCAGAATCAAGCTGTAAAAGGGAAACCCTCGGACCAATTATTATACTGGACGGAGCTATTGCTTGTTTTAAGTTGTTGCCACTCTTATACTGTGTGTATAGTCTGTATTTCTCGAAAGCTTTGAGTAAAAAGGATAGCGCATGTAAATTGCGGCCTCCAAGGCCCCCGCCCGGCTTCGCTGTAAAAGCCTTTAGCACAGAGGATTTTAGTCGGTAAGGGGTGTTTACACCCGAGCCCGACATATGGGCCACGTTTCGAGGTCTTCAATCCGTAAATGTATTTTCCTCCTCTCCAAAAAAACACCATGTAAATTGGCAACGTCGCAGTATACATGTAAATCGTGTCAGCTTGGGTGATACCGAGTCGGTCAAGTCGGTCACAACATTGCGATTTAGTGCGTTAATTAAGTAAAATATATCATATTAAAGCTAAGTTTTATGTAAGTAAAGTCTGAGCAAATTCTAAGTACGCTCTATAGATCTCAGCCTAAGAATCAACGGTTAATCATATCGCGCTACCGCCGCTTTTAAACTTTACTAGATGTTTACTAGATAAAAGGAATAACACAAATCATTTCCACTAAATTGTTTTATTGTTTGGCAACATCTCCGTTCACACAAACACGGACGTGTCAAACATAAGAAGTGACAAAACAATGAGATTCTCGAAAGATCAATAATAATTCACCGTCACAATGTTGCCATGATTAAAATTCAGACTGCACTCAGTTCCGTGAGAACTTTATTTAGATGGTGTTTGCCATACGCAAAAATATGCGCTGGTTGTGGGAATTTCGTACATTGCCTGTACATCACAGGTGCTCTATACGTTTCCTAGGTACTTATAATACAGGTTGTCGATTACATGTAAATTTTTCATGACAATTAGGGATGAGACGAGCAGGACGTTCAGCTCATGGTAATTCATGATTCTTGAAATATTCTGAGTGGTACAACATTTGCACTCGTCAACTCGAGACATAATCACCACCGCCCACATTCTCTTGCAACACTGGAGGAATCACAGGAACGTTGACGGCCTTGAAAGAAGGAAAGTTGTATTACGTGGAAGAAAGTTCCTTGAAAACCGCACCGTGGAGGACCGCCACACATCCAGATGGTGGGGATGATATCTTAATTTGTGGCGTGTCGTGCGAAGGTGGAATTCGAAGGCAGAAATCAGATGCTCTTCGGAACACTCAACGTAATAAATGGGGATAGAAAACACGCAATGAAGCGACGTCCCTACGCAACGCCAAGTGCTCCAGCCGTTCACAGGCCACTGGGTCCCCGAAAATTCGAGCTGCTGTGCGTTTCACTTTGTCAAATGGATCGAGCTGACACTGGGGTGCACCAGACCAGAGATGACAGCATTAATCCATATGTAGCCGGACCTGCGCTTTGTAGAGCGCAGATCAATGTAATTGTCATAGTACTCAGTGACCTGGCTCATTATACGCTTTATATTAGCTTCACCTTTATGTTTGTATGTTTGTAACCGACTTCTTTGGGCGCGATTTTGACCCACTTTAAACGGCTAGATTTCGTTCAAACTTTGTACATTTATCGAGGACCGATGACATTACACTAATTTGACTAAAAAATTAAAAATAAATAATAGTTAAAAAAACTTAATAATTCTTCTACACCCCACGCTTTTTTTACAATAAAAGATATTTTTGTACACTATTTTCAATTTAAATTTATTTTCTATTTTTTAGTTGAATTTTATGTAAAGCGTGCTTTTTAATTTTTTTTAATTATTATTTATTTTCAATACATCCTCGACTCCCGACCCGACGTACCAGGCTTCTACGCTTTGGTCGACCTTTCCTAGCACTTCTTTTACATTTGATTTATAATTTTTTTTGCAGTCAATTTGATGTTTGTTCGTACTCTCTACAATCAACATGGTCGCCTCACCCCTAAGATTTTCCTATCAATATCTGCTACTTTGCATGAGGAATATATATGCATCTATTTTACTCCCTATTTGATCGTATAACATAAATCATAGAGAATTAAATAAAGTAATATAATTATCACATCATTGAAGAGATAATGCCATAAAGATGGATATAACTTAGATCACACTTAGCAATACGAAAGTGAATCGTCCTTGAGCGCCGGCTGCGAGGGCGGAGGCTCAGGCGCGGGTTGGCAGGTGCTACGCTAGTTAGGGTTGCCAACGTACAATAAAATAGTCTAATACTATATTTATTTTTATGAAAATAAGGGACAAGACGAGCAGGATGTTCAGCTGAATGTAATTGATACGCCCTGACCATTACAATGCAATGTCGCTCAGTATACTTGAAAAGCCCAAAAATTCTGAGCAGCTCTACAATTGCTCTTGTCACCTTGAGACATAAGATGTTAAGTCTCATTTGCCTGAGTAATTTCACTAGCAACAGCGCCCTTCAGACCGAAACACAATAACGTTTACACATTACTGCTTCACGATAGAAATAGGCGCCGTTGTGGTACCCATAATCTAGCCACTGGTAAACTACAGTAATAAGTACTGAAGGGGACAGGCCACTATGATCAACCAAAGAGCACGCATAACGATTGATGATCGATTGTTCACCGCAAAGTGATTTGGGTTTAATCAATAATCCTGAGCGGCACTGAAATGTCATGGACGGGGCGTAACACTTACCATCACCTGAACGCCAGACTCATTTTATTACTTTTTCTCATAAATAAAATCAGACATTCTCTAACTCTTCCAGAAAAATTGGCAACCCTACCTACACTCAACCGTGTTTTAACAGACTGAGTGTAATATACGAGTACACACATACTGTATAAACTCGCTAACTGTTAATTAATTACTATTTCGTATGCTGTAGGTGTTATTGGTTTTTTTCTTCTGGAACCTCAGAGACGGTACAAAGAGTAGTCATTGTTATAGTCTAAATACATTATCAGGTTTGGAATGGCCGAATGATCGGAGGCAGTCTGCTAGCAGACCACATTCGATATTATAGCAGGCCTATTAGATGTACTAATTATTGCCAAATATATTACACAACGTAGTTTTATCAGCTATTAATCTTTCTTATCTCCATTTTCTTTTGTATTAAACTCTACCACTTAAATAGCTCATAGAGAATTAATAGTTTGTAAACCTTCGTGTGATAGGACTGTGCGTTAGTAGCGCTCTCTGGGTTTCTGCGAAAGACCAGCGTTGTGGATTCTTTCGAAACCACAACTATGCTGAGTTGGGGTCCCATTGGCGTCATTAGATCATAATTAGAATGATATAACTTTAAGAACTATAATCAAAATGTATAATGACGCCAATAAACATTTATTCTTTCTTTCTTTCTAAAGTGATATGTAGTTACAGTATCTTATTATGCACACTAATCAATACTATACTGAATAATCTTGTGCAACATATACAGTACAAATTATTATATTCTTTATTTGAGCTTTGGAATAAGCAAAGATTGTTTACCGTAGGTAGATTAGGTTCATAACGAGGTTGCCTATATGATATGCACGCCCCTGATACAATAATCAAACTATACTAAATATTCTTATGCAACAAATACAGTACATATTATACTCTTAGTTTGTTGTATATTAGGTCAAGTTAAAATCTTCATATCATATTCATAACATAATTATATATACTAAATGATATCTATATTAGATAAGAATTGCTATTATTGACAGTATTCAGCCTCCTAAATCAGAGGCTATGGCTTTTATAATATTCATCCCTTATCGACCGCCATTGATTATCTACATAAATGTCGATACAAACATTATCAGACATACGCTAAATACTTCACGCACACAAGGCCAAACACAGGTTACAAACGCACACAAACCTTCAGTGCTATGATGCCCACTTACTTGGAGATTGTGAAATATATAAATGATATTATGTGAAATAATATTGAAATTGATAGAAAAAGTTAGTCACATTTAATACTTATACATCTATCTTACAAAAGTATAATAATATGTAATTTCTACGAATTGGTAATTCAATTTAGTAATAAACAAACAAAAACTTTCTCTGTCTTTGACTTGCCGCTTAAATGGGCGGGAAATGTATTGAATACATACATTACTCTGGTGAGTGGTTTCTTTTTTCGCTCAATGTAATGGCAAAGGTACACCCATACAGCCAACGCGGGAAAATATAAAAGAACAAAATATACCTGGCAGCATCTTGGCACATTAAATAAACAAGTTTTTTTAATAATAATTTAAACAATTTAGTTTTCTGTGGCACCAAAACAACTGTGCTTTTTTGGCGACATTATAGTACGGTAAACAATCCTTTTTTAGACCATCGAGTTATAGAATTTAGAGACTCGATAAAGTATTTACTTATATTACTGATCGTGGGTAGTTGTAGTTCAGTAGAAAAAATATATTTAAGTAATACTAGCATTAATGATATATTTTGAATTTATACAATTAAGTTTTAAGTGTGATGCGATGCTAAAATTAAGGTCAGCTGTAATGACCAGGGCCGGCGCGGCGTCATATTATAATAATATACCTTAGTGTCTATTCGTAAACGTTAGTAACGCATCATTTTTCACACCGCACGGAAATAGTTCAAATGCGAATGACTAAAACTGAATTCCGAGTGATTCAGGCGTTTACAGAAGTTGACTCACGTGTACCTTTCTTTGCCTTTACTCATTCACAACCGTTACAAGTGCTGGTATCTAATGAGGATATTGCTTTTGTTTTAACAACGTATCTAAAGGTTTTTAACGATGTTATTTTATTGATTCGTCTTCGCGGAAATTCCGTCAAAGGCACTGATAACCTGATATACAGTCACGGCTATCATACGCCTTAATTGTATGAAATACCTACTGCATGAACGGAGACCGTAATCATTTTATTAATTTTATTTATTGCTCCAACAGGGTAAGCACCAATACAATTTTTTTATGAAATAAGAGGACAAAAGAGCGTACGGGTCACCTGGTGTTAAGTGATCACCGCCGCCCACATTCTCGTGCAACACCAGAGGAATCATCTTTTTTGAAGGTACCCATGTCGTATCGTCCCGGAAACATTGCACAAGGAAGCTATTCCACAGCTTTGTAGTACGAGGAAGAAAGCTCGTACAATTCCTTAATAACTAACACAGATATATCTATTTAGGTGACACCCCAATTATAGGTGCAAATCGATAACATGTAGCAAAACGAACATAAACAGAGCATTACTTACGTTATAGCAAATTAATATAAGAACATTATTAAATTAGAAAAAAAAAAATTGGGAGAGACAAGAAAAAAATTGAACGATATAACATAATCATCATCACATAATATCTGGTTGTGAAAAAGTAGTTTTTTAACTTCCCGCTTGAAATTTAAAAAAATTCGGAAGTTATTTGTTTCACCCTGTTTTTCGAAAACCGAGTTTTCTGAGTAGTTTTTAGCGTCATAAAGAATCTTTGAATTTCATTTGATCGAACTCGGAATTTCGAAGTAATTCCGAAAAAAAACACCTTTTTTCAGTTTATTTCGTCAAAGATAACTCACGAATGAATCAACCGATTGCCTAATTTTATGTAGTAAATCCTGTCCTGTGTGAGTGGAACGGATGTGGTTAGGATATGTAGTAAGGTCATTGTCCGAAATTTCTTATTCTTAGCGACCGAATAGTTATTGAACTCAGTACCTACATTATACTTGTTTAATTTAACGAGCTTAAATATATATGTTTTTTTTTTTTTAATTATCATCAAAAAATAATTCTGGCATTACAATAACAGTATTTATAAAGCCCAGCTCTACAATTTTTTATAGAACACCTGCCTGTCAACAAAACAAAAAACTATCACATTTAATTATAAATTATAAGAAATAAACAAAATTATTGTGTTATTCTAAGAAGACCTGTATTTTTGCTGGGGTTACAATTAATTAATTATTAGATTGGTTGGCGGTGATCACTTATTATCTGTTCAGTAAAATACCACTATGAATTAATCATATAGAGTAGTTTATACCATCAATTTACTAAATTTATGTTTCCAAATGCAGTAAGTAATGTATTCTTTCCAGAGATAAGCACGACCTTTACGCAAGCAGGCAAACATACAAGAAGAATTTCACAATCACACTTGCTTCCAACATCTGAAGGTCTTTATACTGGCTCTAGCACCCAAATGTCACGCTTGCTTACGAAATATTCTAATCTAATTAATTATAACATGTTTACTAACAGCTCTATGTAGATACTGATCTATTGCACATACTGTCTTATTAATTAACGCAATTTAAAGTTATTCCAAGTTTAAAATTATTTCTCCCTGTCATGTAATTCTGTATTGACATATTATGAAAGATATAGACAAAATCTTTTAAATTTGGAATAACTTTACTTCGCGATTATTAATAACACAGAGAAAGTTTAAAATACCAATATCACTTTTTAATTAGCACAGAGTAAGGATGAAAAATAAGGTATTGTATTAGTTAGTATTATTTTTTAATTTGCAACCTGAAGGTATGGTTTAATGGAATTAGTATCGTTTAAGATCATAAACAATTATGATGTTCAATAGTTTACGAGTTATGAAGCAAAATACATTAAATATATGAGTGAAATAACAATATAATTAATTGAATTTAGATTTCTCATGTAAGTGACAATATGTCTTAATGAGAATAAAGTTATTTAAACCTAAAATACTAAAGGGCTAATGCCAAACGTGGCTGTCTGTTTAACACTTGTCAATAAAAATCAGTTAAAATAACAATAAATTCGCGTTCATTTTCTATCTTGGTGTATTTCCGTTAGAGATGTTCTTCTGTCATGCAAGCTGAGTTTGTCTATTACTAGATTTAGATTATTTTATAGCAATAGCAATGACATATATTGTTATGGGGCAGTGCGGCCGATATTAATACTATCTTTGTGCTGCAGAAGAGGGCTATTCGCGCGATTTATAACCTAGGTCCTAAAGAATCATTAAGAGAAAAATTTAAAGAAATAAACATTTTGACTGTTGCTTCTCAATACATTTTTGATAATGTTTTGTATGTTCATAAGCACATTGAGGAATTTTCTAGAAACTGTGACATTCATAATGTTAACACGAGGAACAAACATAAACTTGTTATGCCTACTACTCGGTTGGGTCGAGTTAGTAAGTCTTTTGTTGGGCGATGTATATGCTTCTACAATATGATACCAGAAAATGTACAAAACAAATGTGTTTCGAAATTTAAAAGAATTGTTAAAAAACGTTTGTGTGGGAAAGGTTATTATAGCATAAACGATTTTCTTAATGACACCACGGACTGGGAATAAAGCGAACACCCTCAGGCTCTTTAATTATTAATGTTTATTGTACGATATTACATTGTAATCCATATTTTATATAAAAAAAAAAGCCGAGTTTCTTGCGCCCATTCTTCTCAGGTCTGAGGCAGTCTCTTTTGAATGGGTGGTAGATTTTGACGTTCAATAAGTGATTATAAATCCTATTTTGAATAAAAATATTTGAATTTGAATTTGAATTGACAGTACAATATTGTATATTTTATTTAAAAAGAGCGCAAAAAAATAATGGTGGGAGAGTATCTTGCGCCGCTTCTCTCAGAGCGCCATTTGTTTCCAAAGCGGTAGTAGTATCTAGTATATTAGAAATGACATTAAAAACAATTCTAAAGGAATCAGTTTTGAGATTATGCCTTTAATGCCCTTTTATACCGCTGCTGAGGAAGCCTCCTTTTGTATTATGATATCGGTATTAATGAAAGTCAAATGAAATGCGAGTAAAAGCGACTGAAGTACTGTTATCTCTTATCGGCGTATCTAATCGATCAATACTATTGGCCTCTTTATTATTACTTAGTTGAATTATTAGAAATATTACAATGACGTATTTATAATGTACTGATACCCCGCGACTTCGTCCGCATATACACAGGACTGAGAACGTAGTGGCGGCATTTCAATGAAATATTTATAACGCATTGGGTAACATTATTGTAGTTTTTGTAAGAATCCCTAATATTTTTGAAACTATAATATAGCCTTTGTGACCTGGGGATGGTGTAACTTCCCAAAAGTAAAAGAAGTTTTCTAATATGTTCAGTAGTTTCTGAGTCTATTCAATACAAACAAACAAACAATCAAATCTTTCCTCTTTATAATCTTAGTATAGAAGTATAGATAAGTTCACCAGTGGGAGGCTCCTTTGCACAGGATGCCGGCTAGATTATGGGTACCACAACGGCGCCTATTTCTGCCATGAAGCAGTAATGTGTAAGCATTACTGTGTTTCGGTCTGAAGGGCGCCGTAGCTAGTGAAATTACTGGGCAAATGAGACTTAACAACTTATGTCTCAAGGTGACGAGCGCAGTTGTAGGGCCGCTCAGAATTTTTGGGTCTTTCAAGAATCCTGAGCGGCACTGCACTGTAATGGGCAGGGCGTATCAATTACCATCAGCTGAACGTCTGGCTCGGCTTGTCCCTTATTTTCATAAAAAAAGTTAGTAAATCATTGTATTTGTTCGATGCAATTACTTATTGTGACAGTAATCACGACCATCATGTTCACGAAGCATCCTTACACAAACAATAAGTTCAAGCTCTAAAGGTTGATGCACCCAGTATACGATAATTTATATTTATACAGTTAATTCTTTATTACTTTTTATGAAATCATTTATATTATTTGAACACGAGTCATATATTGGATGCAGCACCTTACAAACTAATTCGTTATGTATATTACAGCCATTGTAAAATACTCTATTTGATTGAAAAGAGTGGCCGTTGATTTTTTTATCTTAATATATATTATAAAGTACGTGACACATTGTTTGTCCGCGATGGACTTCTAAACTAATGAACGGATTTAAATGGGGATTACTTCATCGAGTGCAGTTTGGTTCAACTTGAGAGATAGGATAGTTTTTATTTCGATTTGGGACTCATAATTAGTTTTATTTTCAATTTTTGTTTTGTATGGACATATTTTCTATGAGAGAATTTAATGACGCACGATTTGACAGTTCCGCTGTATAACAATTTCATTATACTAACAGGGAGCATATTTTACGAAATAATTCTTGATGTTTAGAAATATTATTGGCAAATTTCTATAAAACAGTATTTTTTTATTATCTACAGAACAATGTCTGTCGAGTCAGCTAGTATAATTATAATGTTCTTCTCACGAGCTCAATTTTTTACGAACATATGGTAAATTTAGTAATTTAAAAGAAATATTTGCAGTGACGATTCAAAAGCGCTTAGTTTTAGCATAATTGAATAAAGTAAATTTGACTTTGACTTTGTAAATCACTTGGATAATTATATATTATGTAAAGAATTCAGTAAGAGTGGATCTATTGAATTGCTTTTTTATATTAATGGGTATTTTTATGGGAAAAGAGATACTTTCGTAACATCAGATGAATCACAAGAGTTTTGCCCACCTTGTTAAAAATACACGTACCTACATATATGAGTTTGGATACCCAAAACACATCGGTACGTGTACCTGAAATAGACTAAAATACTCCATTTTAGAGTGCGGTTGTCAACCCTATATCAATGTGTCAATATGTGTGTGGTACACACAACACGTTTTGTATATTCTGTACTAGCTGATCGCCGCGACTTCGCTCGCGTAGCTGAAGGGTTTTTAAAAATAATAAGCAAGTCTGGAATTGAAGATTATCTCATGTCCTATTCCAATTCCGGTTCCTGTTTTCGCTCCCGTTCCCAACATATTATATGAATCTTATTTCGAGGAAGATTGTTATGGCATACTTAACCTACTATTGGTATAGTAATGGCTCATCGACGCGAATTTCACTTTAAAACAAATCCCGCGGGAATCAAGGACTTTTCCGGGTTAAAATGTAGCCTATGTCCTTTCCCAAGATCTAGGCTATCGCTGTACCAAATTTCATCCAAATCGGTTCAGTGGCTCGGGCGTAAAAGCGTAACAAACAAACTTACATTCACATTAATAATATTAAGTAGGGATATATACAAGGTCGCTATATTCAAATATTACTCACCCTGCACAAAGCGACGCCCGTGTCTAGCCTATCCAGGAAGTTGTCGGCCGTGATCCTGAGCTCCGGGTACAGCACGGTGAGCCATTCAGCCAGATCTTCCTTCATGGCATACAGGTACTCCTCCGAGGACTTGAAGGGCCGGAAGGGCCTCGCCTCCAACAGGACAGCTCCTGCGCTCGCCATTTTCAGTTTGTGGACATTACTAGTTCTGCAACAACGAAGAGAAATTTTTAAACGGCAATGACGACCCCTATAGCCCAGTGGTTAGTGACCCTACTGAGCCTACTGAGCTAGAGGTCCCGGGTTCGAATTCCGGCAGGTGCAAACATTTATATGATGAATATGAATGTTTGTTTCCGAGTAATGGATGTTTATATGTATTTATGTATGTTTAAGTAAGTATATTGTATTAAATACTAGCTGACCCGACATACGTTGTTCTGCATATAATAAATAAAATAATGTTTTTTATGAATTTGTCAATAATATGTCATAACATCAAGAATTACTTCGTTAAATATGCACCCTGCTGTCGTAATGAAATTGTTTCACAGCAGAACTGTCAAACCGTGCGTCAATAAATTATCTCATAGAAATTATGTATGGACACATCAAAGGAAAAACAAATTCGTTGTTTTTATTTAATTCCGAGCATTTTCCTATTTATTCACCTTTTAAACCTTCTCTGGACTTCCACAAATAATTCGAGAACAAAATTTTCCAAATCGATCCAGCCGTTCTCGAGTTTTAGCGAGACTAACGAACAGCAATTCATTTTTATATATATAGATATCATTGTCTTGTAACCCCTAGTACAAGGCTATGTTTAGTTTGGGGCAAGATAATTTGTGTAAAATGTGTCAATATAAAAAAAATTGCATGGGAGTCATCTGGTGATGATCAGCGCCATCAAAACTTAAGAGATAAGAGTGGTCTTATAGATATAAACAACTTTGTAAATCGCGGGAAGTATAAAAAAACACACCTAGTTAACAATTAGTGTTATGATTATTAACCTACTTGTATAATTATTACTTTTGACTTTGAATTTCTCAATTTCTTTTCCCATATTTGATATAGACTTGTAATTTTCATGGCATGGCATGTTCGCTCAGGGGGCAATGGAGAGGGCTATGCTCGGAGTTTCCCTGCGAGATGGAATCAGAAATAAGGAGATCCGTAGGAGAACCACAGTTACCGACGTAGCCCAATTGGTTGCGAAATTGAAGTGGCAGTGAGCAGGGCACATAGTTCGACACACAGATGGCCGTTGGGGCAGTAAAGTCCTCGAATGGCGACCACGTACCGGAAGACCCAATGTTGGTAGGCCCCGCACAAGATGGATCGGCGATCTGGTCAAGATCGGAACCCCTCTCCGGAGCGAGCACTGGCTCCAGTGTAAGAGAGGACACGGCTCGTCAATGTTTGTTTTGTTTAGTCCCGACCAGACCCGCCTAGACCGTCTGGTTAAGAGAAATTCCGCTAATAAGACTGAACATCTTATGTCTCGAAGTGACGAGCGCAAAAGCGATGTCGCTCAGAGTTATGGCTTTAATAAACAATCCTGCGCGGTAATGCATCTGAATAATAATATAATAAAAAATTATTTCAAGTATCATGACTCATATAGCGAGCAGCCCATAGTTTAAATTACAAGAATCAACTTTCATCCAAAATTTCAACGACTGTCTTACGAATTTTCTAACAGGTCACGTGCCCTGACGCGAGTTTAACATTTTATATCCTTCCGAAGAAAATTTCTCAACGCCGCTAAAGAAGCATTCACATCAATAATAAGACAATCCAATAATTTCAACAATTTACAGATAAGCACTTTAAATTTATCTAAACCGTACAATATCAAGACTAAACTCAATTATTTTATAATTAACATCGAAAAACCCATAAATTCAACAATCGAACAATTATATAAATACACGCAAAAACAATTTGATACGAATGTCGGTTCTAAGTTATTTGAACGTCGGCTCACATTCACTAAACTGTGGCTAATTGGCAGCAAGCAATTACCAACAATTTCGCCAATGTTTTTATCTGTCTGGGAGCGCCAGATGATTCTCGGATCGTATCAAATTAGTTTAGAGATAAATTGATTTTGTTGTTAGAAATCCGCGTAATGTTTAACGGAGGGAAATGGTTACAGATTATCTGTATGTCATGCCGCAGAATTACACCTTACGGTTGCTTGCTTATTTCTGCCGTGAAGTGAATGTGTAAACATTACTGTATTTCGTTCTGAAGGGCCCTGTAGCTAGTAAATTCGATAAAAAAAAGTAAAAAATATATCCGTTTCTAATGTGTGTGTATAACACAGACGTGAATTGTGTTTAGTGTGGTTGAACCACAGACAACTTAAGGATGCACTGGCGCTCTAAAATATTGAAAAAATAACACTTTTTGGAAAGTTTAAATACACTAATTACTACTATTTTCGGTAAATAATGTTTATTTTTATCATTGCATCACTGTAATCAAGATATTAGTGTTTTTTTGTATTCATATTAAATGGGGCGAATTTAATGAGACGGGTTATTTACATATAACATTAGAATCAACTTTAATCGACGTTTATATAGCAATCAATAAATAATATACCTACAAATATGTAGATATATTATTTATTATATACAATTGAGGATAGTTTGAAGCGTAACTTTTGTATGGAGCTTTTTTTATGAAAATAAGCGACGAGACGAGCAGGACGTCCAGCTGTTGGTAATTGATACGCCCTGCCCATTACAATGCAGTGCCCCTTAGGATTAATGAAATACCAAAAAAAATCCGAGCGGCATTACAACTGCGCATGTCACCTTGAGACATAAGTTGTCAAGTCTCATTGGCCCTTCAGACCGACACAGTAATGCTTACATATTACTGCTTCACGGCAGAAATAGGCGCCGTTTTGGTATCCATAATCTAGCCGGCATACGGTGCAAAGGAGCCTCCCACTGGTATACAGATACTGTGTATACAGAGTTATTATATATTGATGTCGTTTCAATGAGTTAGAGAATGGAGTCCTGGTTAGTGCACAGTGAGTACTTCGGCCGTTATGCCCGTGACGTCACGGCTCACTGGCTCGCACACAACGGAGTCAGACACTGCACGCACGTAAGTCCAATATAGTAATCTACAATCACGAATGAATCGCTGTTCTACGAGCAACAATATTACAATGACCGTGTGTGAAATCGTCCGCATGGATTTGAGTTTTATCTCGCACCCATGGCAACTAGTCTCCGTTTTATCCGGACTCTATAAACAGATCTACCTTAGATCATTTATTCGTATAGATCAGAGATTATCCAACTTATTTCTTTTACCGCCCCCTTTGAAAATCAATTGTTTTTCAGCGCCCCCAATTTTTGATACACTCCTACACTGGCCTTCAAAAGTAAGTATCACACTTTTAAAATTGGGATAACGTTTTACGTTTCACAAGATATACTTTCGAAATAAAAAGGACTCCAAAGAGATTCAAATTCAAATATTTTTATTCAAAATAGGATGTGACATCACTTATTGAAAGTCAAAAACTACCACCCATTCCAAAATGAATGCCTCAGACCTGAGAAGAATGGGCGCAACAAACTCAGCGGGCTTTTTTTTTCCATCGAATAAATATGTTTACAAAGTAATATTGTACAATTAAACTTATTATTTAATAGCCTGAGGGCGGTCACTCCATTCCCAATCTGTGGTATCATTAAGAAAGTCATTTATGTTATAGTAACCTTTACCACACAAACGTTTTTTAACAATTCTTTTGAATAACGTTATACTTTTGTTTTGAACATTTTCTGGGATCTTGTTGTAAAAGCATATACATCGCCCCACAAAAGACTTACTAACTCGACTTAGCCGAGTAGTAGGCATCATAAGTTTATGTCTGTTCCTGGTGTTAAGATTATGGTTATGACAGTTTCTGGCAAATTCACTTATGTGCCTATGAACATACATTACATTATCAAGAATATATTGAGAAGCAACAGTCAAGATGTTAATGTCTTTAAATTTTGCTCCCAATGATTCTTTAGGACCTAGGTTATAAATAGCGCGAATAGCCCTCTTCTGCAGCACAAATATTGTATTAATATCGGCAGCGTTGCCCCATAGCAATATACCATAGGACATAATACTATGGAAATAACTAAAGTATACTAGTCGCGCCGTATCTATGTCAGTTAATTGTCTAATCTTTTTAACCGCGTATGCTTCAGAACTAAGTCTGTTCGCCAATCCTTCAATATGGGGGTCCCATTGTAATTAAATTTTGTACATAATAACTTTATAGTCGGTAACCTGCTTTTAAGAATTGGCTGAAAAAAAACTTCAAAAACAAAACCATTCCTTTTTCAAAGTGGATTTTTCCGATTTACAATTTTACCATTCACATTTTTCTTTCTGTTTAAATTTATGCTAAAAAGCACATAACATTTATTTATCATGCCTCTTTCAGTTGAAGAATGTGCTCGGATCATGGCTTTTCTGGAACTAGGCATCAGTATGCGTCGCACTGCAAGAATGGTGGGTGTGACGGTACGAACGGTCCAGAAGGTAAATCGAAGGTACGAAGAGACTGGGCACCATCTGAGGAGACCTTGTAATAGCAGACCCAGGTGTACCAGTGCCCGAGAAGATCGTTATATTATTTCCACTGCGTTAAGAAATCGCCACCAAAATGCAGTTGAAGTCCAGCAACAGCTACTTCAGACCCGGAGGGAGTACATTAGTGACAATACAGTGAGAAGAAGACATGCTGAAGCAAATTTGAAACCCCGAAGACCAGCGAGTGGCCCAAAACTCGAGAGACAGCATCGAGTAGCGAGACTGCGATACGCCCGTGAACACATGCAGTGGGATGAAGGAGAATGGTCAAGAATTTTGTTTGCAGATGAGTCTCGATTCTCCCTTTACACTTCTGATGGAAGGCGAAGTGTTTACAGTCGACCTGGTGAGCGATACCTTCAAGCCTGCATCTCAGAAAGAGTCCAATACGGTGGAGGCAGTGTACATGTATGGGCTGGCATATCTTCAGAAGGTCGCACAGAGCTAGTAACCATAGAAAATGGCACCCTAACTGGGCAAAGATATGCTCAAGAGATTCTCGATGAGTATGCAGGGCCGTATTTAGCAAATATGGGTGATGGCTCTATGCTGATGCATGATAATGCCCGGCCACACACGGCTCATATCGTACAAGAGTATATTCAGGAGGTCGGTATCAGCGTGATGGCATGGCCATCAAGAAGTCCTGATCTCAACCCGATTGAACACGCCTGGGATGAGCTTGGGAGGCTAGTCAGAAATCGCAGACCACCACCTACTACCCTCAGGGTACCAAAGCAGGCCCTGGTAGAAGAATGGGAGAATATTCCCCAACATCGGCTCCGAAACCTAGGGTTCAGTATACCAAACCGGCTCGAAGCTGTAGTAGAGCTCGAGGAGGCAATACCAGTTATTAAAAATTTAATAACATGTAATACATTTTAGTTGAATTTTTTTACTTTAAACTAAAAATATTTCATTGTTTTATCTTTTTTAAGTTAAAAATGTTACTAATGTATAATTTTAGTTTCTAAGAATTAAAGCCTATAAAATTTGCAACAAAACGTTTTTAATCTTAAATCTCTACCTTCTCTATAGAAGAATGTAGAGATTTAAGATTGAATCTCTTCTTTATGCTTAACTATTTAAGAAAAAAAATTAATTTGAAAAGTGTGATACTTACTTTCGCAGGCCAGTTTAGTATAAGTATTCCTAATATAAATATGTATAAACTAATTATGTGTCTCTGCACTCATACGTTTTAAATTCGTATCTGTGATTCTTCAAACAGGCCGTCATACAGAAACGTACATTCAGATCGTATGATTTACATGGATCCGTAAAATCACAGATTATTGCACAAATACCCTTATTCAAAATTTTAATTATGAGTGATAAGTCTATCTAAATGACATTACAAATCAACTATAGCTCCCCTAACCACGCCAATGCCCCTCTTTTTTTTCTGGGCCCTTTAATACCCCTCCCCAGGACTATATCGTCCACAAGGGGGCGTTGTCGCCCACTTTGAGAAAGACTGGTATAGATGGACTGTGACAACTGTGAAAACGTCGAAAAATATTGAGGTTGACAGTTAACTTCTATATCAAAGAAAAGGTCTCGTTACCAGGCCATAAAATCCAAAAAAAAAACAATGCACCTTACATAATTTATATGTGTAGATAGATTCTCTTGCTGTTAGACAACCGGTAAAAAGTTTAGGTGTGCGTGACAAGCTACGTCTTACATTCGCGATTTGTATGACACTTTGTGTTAGTGTGCGTGCATAAAATCATTTATACGTCTAGATAGACTATGACAGGTGTGAAAAAGTCGAAAAAATTGAATTTAGAACTTACTTCTATTATGAGCAATGCAGTCCCCCTAACAGAAAGTGTCATACAAATCGCGAGTGTAAGACGTAGCTTCTCACGCACACTAAAGTTTTTACCGGTTTAAAGTGGATCCTGTAGATGAAGCCACAACCTGAGAGTTGAACAAAGGATACAAGATTTTATGAAGTCGTGGGTTCGAGTCCCACATCGTTTGTAAAATTTTGTTTTCAAATTTTATTTTTCAACTAACTGTAGACATAGTTTGAGGTTAGGGGATAGTATATGTATCTCTCAAATAGTCTTTACATCTAGAATCTAGAAAGAGCCACGTACTGCTAGGCAACCATTTCCAACTGAGCTAACCGTTCGAGTGACGTATCGTCATAAAATCTTGTATGCTTTGTTCAACTCTCAGGTTGTGGCTTCACCTACAGGATACACTTTACAGTTTCAAATTTAAATTGTGTATTAATCCCAGAAGAGAGGTTGAGAAAGGTTATCACTTTAAAAATAATTTATATATAAACATAAATTATTCACACTTAGTTTCATCAAAATAAGTTTAGTAACTTTACCGTGTAAGAGTAATAATTAGAGGTACCAACACAATATGACAACACTTCTCTTAAAGCTACCCAAAATTAAGAGCGATTTACAACTTCGCAGTTAACGGAAAGGAAAAGCTAAATTTGCTTAAATAAATCTCTATTTGCTCTCTATAAGCCGCAGGATTGCTTACGTCGAGACGAGCAGGACGTACAGCTGATGGTAATGGATACGCCCTGCCCATTACAATGCAGTGCCGCTCAGTATTCTTGAAAAACCCCAAAAAATCTGAGCGACACTACAAGCGCGCTCATCATCTTGAGACATAAGATGTTAGGTCTCATTTGCCCAGTAATTTCACTAGCAACGGCGCCCTTCAGACCGAAACACAGTAATGCTGACACATTACTGCTTCACGGCAGAAATAGGCGCCGTTGTGGTACCCATAATCTAGCCGGCATCCTGTGCAAGGGAGCCTCCCACTGGTCGTTGTATGTATGTATCCATAAAAAAATATGTGGGTTCACTGTCTTGTCAGGGTTAAGGTTTTGTGAACAGTTTACTAAATACTTGGGACCTTAGTGTAATTGTTGTCAACTTCTATAGCAATAAAGCCTGCACTTATAGGACATATAAGTTGAGGCTGTATAAATTTTATTATGTAAAATTGATGTTTAATTAGTAAATATTACATTTACATTTGTTACACGCAATAAAACTATTCATAATTCAAACAAATTCAAAATTACTTTAAATTTCTTCGGTTTTTTCTTAACTATATGTATTTTATAAGATCTCAAAATCATAGTCTCATGCCAGATTTTGGCGAGACAACACGTCCTGAGGCGAAACACGTGTCGAATTGTTTAAAGACAAATATTGGCGGAATTAACACTAAAGAAAACTCAAATCATTTGTATAACTATGGATTTCCGCAAAGTAACGCCTACTTCAATAAATTTTCTACTATTATACTGTAAGGATTTTACAATCGTACAATCAATCAATCAATCAATCAATTTCAGGTTCACACTAGCATTGCAAATCATTTGATACAGACATTTATATTATGATTATTTCAAAAGCTTGCAATTAGCTCCCGTGCTAGATCTGTCATAACATAATTATGACAGAGATGGATTGACACGCTCGTGGCATAGGGTAACAAGGTTGTAGTGGCCCTGAAGTTGTGTTAGAGCCGAAGTCACCAACAGACGATTAAGGCGAAGTGTAAGCATTAAACACGCAAACAAGGAGTTTTTAGACAAATTTGATGGTTAAAATATAGCATTTGGGGCGATGAACACTACTTAATCCTGTTATAAATACCCTTAAGTCTTATTTGTAGGTTTCTAATGCTTGCTGTTGGTTATAGTTAACTCGGGAGCCTTTTTGAACTACCACTTTTCTTTGCAGTTAAACAGGTTTTTTCGCATGGCATGACGCATTTGTTTAGTACTACTCTCAGAATAGTTATTCTTATTGCTTGTACTTTTTTGTGTAGGTAAATTTATTCAGATTAGTCATGAATAACGAGGATTGTAGGCATATAAACTGTTAAAATGTTTCGTTTTCCTCGCAAGAATTTCGAAAATATTGGCTTTGTTGCGTAGATGGCGGGCCGACAACCGTGTACTTATATCGCTCAAGGTCGGTGGCATTTAGTGTCACCTTAAATAATGAACGACTGTTTAAGGTTTTAAACGGCCGTTTATTAATATTTTAGTTTCACCATGCACTAACCAGATTTGGTACTTTAACCAATTGATTAACTTAAACCTTTGTTTAAGTTAATTTACTTTTAGTATACGTAGGTTAACCATTGTTTTGCTCCATGACGTGGTAAATTGTTGTCTGTTTCAAAATAAAATTGCAAGACGCTTTGAATTTTTGAAGAAGACGATATATTCGACGATTTTGAGAATATTTAAAGAATAATGCGCCCTTTTCGTTTATTCCAAATACGGAGTAATTACTTTTACTAATCATTTGAATGGTTGTTTATTTGTTTCTATGGCAACTATAATAATGTCAATTACATTGACAGAAAGAAAGTTGCTAAATTATAAAGCCGTTCACGCTATGGACATAACTTTGACAAAACGTGTCTTACATTATGCAACATTGTTGGTTACCCTTCCATTTGTGGATGTCATTTGGTTAAGACCAATTATAACTGAATATAGTGTCATCTTTACACAGTAATGTTACACTATTCCGTCAGTTGTAACTCATTTATTAAAAAAAGCTCGGTTAGTAAACCGTTGGATAAAAAAATATGATGAATACGAAAAAAAAGTTGCATGTTAAAATAACTGTTAGCTGTTAACAGACCGGTTAAGTAATCAACAATTATAATATTATAGTTGATAAACTCGAGTCTTAATCTAATATAGTAAAAGCTATCCGGATTAATATGTACGATCTTGTACCTACTGAGCTAGAGGTCCCGGGTCCGAATCCCCAATCATTTATATGATGAATATAAATGTTTATTTCCGAGTCATGGATGTTTATATGTATTTATTTATGTTTAAGTAAGTATATTGTATTAAATAGATCGTTGTCTTGCAACCCATAGGACAGGCTATGCCTAGTTTGGGGCAAGATAATTTGTGTAAAAAGTGTGTCAAAATCGCACATTATATTGTACTTGTCAGCGGTTTACATACACTCACGATTTTATTAATTAGTTCGCACGAAAGCAGCAAGGCGATCGCACGTGCTCACCACATCATTAAGCATAAATCATTAATCAAGATAATCAAAGCTAATAAAAAAATAATTAATAATAATAATAATAAATAACTGGATTAAGGGTCGTTAATTTTGGGAAATTCCTCAGTCTGTCGCCACAACCACCGTTGGAATTGTAAAGAACCTACGCCGGTCCGACTCTTTTTTTTATTATATAAATATGTTATAATTATAAATATTAAAATACCAAGTATTAATAGATCATACACATAAACACATACTTAATAACGTCATAAGTTCAGTTTGAGTTTATCCTCAAATAAAACACAGTTCGTGAAATTCCATGATGATAAATCCTCATGATGGTGCTATTGACGAATTCAAGGTTTAATCTTAATATAATAATTTCTTGCGAATTACTTGCATAATGTCATAAGAATTATTTCATTCCTATTTATAGTTTTGTAGTCATTATTGCAAGCCGAATTGTAAATATTATAAAGAAAAATCTTTTGTTTATGAAAAGAAGTGGGCAGGATGTTCAGCTGATAGTATTGATACGACCTGCCCATTACAATGCAGTGCCGCTCAGAATTCTTGAAAGACCAAAAAATTCTGAGCTGCTCTACAATTGCGCTCGTCTCCTTGAGACATAAGATGTTAAGTCTCATTTGGCCAGTAATTTCTACGTTTAATAAATACCTTTTTATTATACAAATGATTTTAGTTTTCTTTAGTGTTCATTCCGCCAATATTTGTTTTTAAACAATTCGACACGTGTTTCGCCTCTACACGAGGCATCCTTAGGACTCGCTGCTGTCTCGCCAAAATCTGGCCAGTTTTCAGTCTCGTGTAAAGAGAACTTAAATCATTTGTATAAATAAATACCTGCCAATAAAAGTCCCATCAAAATCGGTCCAGCCATTTCAGAGATTAGCCGGAACAAACAGACAGACAGACAAAAATTGTAAAAAATGTTATTTTGGTGTATGTATCAGGGATGTTGCAGATGCCGATATTTTCACATCCGCGGATACGGATGCGGATGCGGAGTTTAGCAGGCTCACATCCGCGGATGCAGATGCGGATGCGGATGTATAAGATATTATGTAAATAAAGTCTATCCATGAAGAATTAAAACAATGACAACGTAATTATTAACATTTTTATTGTAATCAAACATAATTAAGTACTTATTTTTATGTTAAAAATATAAGTCATGTATAATGTAACTGAACACCTTCTGTTTTTTATATCAGTAGTTGAATTTAAAAATAGGAGCATTATACTTGATGAAGAGTAGTATTGCCGCCTTTTCTGGTTCTAGTCTGTTACGCAGAGGTTCGTAAATTAATCCCGCGCTACTAAATAGTTGTTCGCTAGGAACACTGCCCGGTGGAGCAGATAAAAATCTTCGTACTATCGGCGATAATACCTTGAATTCCCCTCGATGTACACTCCACCAGTTTAAAGGATTTTCACTCACATTTATTCTTTTTTTAGTACGGTAAGCAAGTAACTCTTTTTTTAATACAGCTTCAACGCTACTATTTTCTGGCTCATCTTGACTTTCGTCTTCACTCGACGAATCTAACATCATAGCCAGGTCGTTTTTTAAGCATGGCTTTTTGTTGAAACCTGAAGTCCCTGGTCCTAGTTGTTCTGTTTCATTTTCCATGCAATCAGTTATTTTAGCCCTTTTGGCATTGGTATTAACTGATTCAAAATTGTCATTCTCAATATTTATCATTTTTAAAATGTCATCTTTAATCTTTTCTTCAGTCACCGGTGTGAAAAATTTGTGCTTATAGCGAGGATCTAAGTAGGTAGCGATGGTATATAAATTGTTTTCTCCCAAGCTAGAAAACTTTGTAGAAAGTTCGTTTTTCAAAGTCGTTACAGCCTGACGAATCGGATCAAACTCTTGCGATCTTGTTAAATATAAATAGTCATCAACTTTTTTTTCAAGCATTTGTATTATCGGTATCACAGATGAAATAAGAGCAGAAGAGCTGCTCAGTTCCCGTGTTGCTTCCTCAAAAGGTCCCAGTAATTGAATGAAACTTTCAATCATTTTCCATTCTTCTGGTAGAATAGGGTCAATTTCATTATCATTCATGTAAAGGCTCAGAGCATCCTTTATCTTTGAAAAACGCTCGAACATGTAGAATGTACTGTTCCATCGTGTTACACAATCTTGAAACACTTTCAGGTGCGGTTGATTCAGTCTGTCCTGAATTGATTGCAGTTGTTTCTGGGCAATGGTAGAGTGATTGAAATGGGTCGTAATTCTCTTACATTTTTGTTTTAGTATTTTTATGTTTTCTTGAGAACCTAAACAACTACGGATAGCCAGTTGTATCTTGTGAACAGTACAGTCTATATCATTTAATGCTGCTAATCGCGCGGCTCGTTTCATATTAGACCCTTCATCTCTGATTAGGCAATGCAGTTGTTGTTTTTTAATGTTCCATTCAGAAAGCATGTTACTGAATTTTTCAGCAACTATGTCACCAGTGTGACGGCCGTCAAATGTCTCACATTTCAATATTATCGATGATCTATCAAAGTTTTCTGCAATTCCATGGCAAGTCAGGCTAAGCAAAGAAGCGTTTGAGCTAGGATCCGACCAAATGTCAGACGTAAACGACATGTTATCAAAATTTTCGATTAATCCTTTAACTTTTTGAGCCACTTTGCTATATAATTCCTTGCATACAAAATCTGTAAAAAAATTGCGTCCCCTAAAGTTATATCTTGGTGCTAATTCTTGCATCAGTCTACGAAAACCTAGCCCTTCAACAAAATTAAACGGCAAATTTTGAAGTGCAATCATTTCTCCAATGAGTTTATCAATTTTTTTAGAATTCAAGTTATTGACGTCCCACTTCTTTTCTTTTAGAACCATTTCCTCTAATGAAAGTTGTTTCTTTGATTCTTGCAGAGGAGTGGTAACTTTATCTGAAAAATACACAAATAAATAAAAATTTTCGTTGTAAAAAACTATTTACTTAAAAGTAATTAAAAAGTGAGGACATTTTAAAACACCAGAAAACCTTTCTATCAAATGTCCAACTTATATTGCAAAAAATAAAAATAAAAGGAGTTTATTCCTTATAAATATTTATAAGAAGGAAGGATCCCTAATGTTTTCTGGCATTAACATTAAATATAGCGTGAAGCTAAACTACACTAAAAAGAAAAGGTACACTTTTTGATAGTGATAAAATTTTTGCAATCAGCCGAATAGTTTTTGAGTTAAGTAATTCACTATTCATATTTTAATATCATATTAAAAATATACATTTATGTACAGGTTGTTTTATTTTGAAACAATAAAAAAGTAGATAAATGAATTACATATATTAGTCTTTTTACAACTGACGTTTTATATGACAGCAAATAACTATAATATTGAGTGGAAACTTAGCCAATAAACCACAACTAAAACTATTCTTTTATTAAACTAACCAAACAATGCCTCAAGTAAATATTAATTAATTAAAACTATTAATTATGAAACTTACTTGCGTCAGATTTCATCTGTTGTAATTTTTTTTCTTTACTAATGTTCTCAAATGTAGAAAATTCTTCTGAGTGCATCGACTTAAGATGGTTTTTTAAAGACGACGTGGTGCGGCCCTTGCGAGAGTAGCTTTTTTTGCATATTTTACAATCAGCTTTATCCTGGTCTTCTTTATTTGGTTCAAAATAATCCCATACATTACTTTTGGTCGGTGGTGACATTGTTGACTAAATAGTTAGATAGATAAACTATCAATAACGGGAATCACACTGGAAAAATAACGAATTTCGTCATAAAACGATATTTTTTCCTACAATAAAACGTATTACCGGCGTAATATAATAGAAGTTACCCTGTGATCTTATGGATATTAGTCTTAAATAATATAAAGTTTTCTTGTAAACTCTTCTTATTTACACACTGTATCACAATAACATTAAAAATACCTATTTATCTTTATGATACGATAAGTAGTTCACTTTCACTTCACAACGCAAACAAACACGTATTTATTCACTTCCACTTGCAAGGAAAGGAACAAACAAATGATGCACTAGCGAAAACAAACAAACGTGTCGAATCTTGTCACTAATTTCTTCGCTCCCATTGGTTATTGTCACGTGCGACCGGCACGCGTCAATCACCGGCCCCGCCCAATTTCTTTCTTGTCGCTACTTGTATAATATTCGCATCCGCATGAACATTCGCATTGATTAATGCGGATGCGGAAGCAGATGCAGATGTCCAAAACAATGCGGATGTTCCGCATTTGCGGATGCAGATGCGAATGTTCGCAACATCCCTGGTATGTATATTCATATACAATTTATTAATATTTCAATATTACAAACAGACACTCCAAATTTATTGTATGTATATATAAATAAAAATGTTCCTGATATCAGGAAGCCCTGAACATGATTACAATTATTTCTTAGCAATTCCTTTTTTATTACTTTGTAATAACAGTAGAATGCAGATCTAAAGAAGCGCATATTGAGAGAGTGTGTTGCGCCGTTTCTTCTCTCTCAGAGTGCAACTTGTTGCCAAAACGTTGGTAGTGATTTAAATGACATTCTCATTGAACTCATTTGAAAAGATTTCTCAAGCAATCAATTTTGATAAAACGACTTTTACTTTTAATTAATTTGTTAACGGGAGTAGGAGGCACTAGGAGCAGCTGGTCCGCCTGATCAAACCAACACGCAACACCAAACGTCCTAAGGCGTAGCATAATTCGATACAACTCCGTTAACATCACCCGGAGTCGGTAACTCTGACATTTACTCGTAAGATGGAAAGTCTTATTTTCCTATAATTAATAATAATAAATAAAATAAAAGGCTTTTATTATTATTATATTATTATTTTGACTATTAACTAGAGTTTAACTAATATACTAACAATTTGAATATCTATTGATTATCGGCAAACGGTAGTTCGGTTACAACTTGTCTTTCGACAAAGGCCTCCTCTAAAGCTCTCCAGTCTTTTCTCATTTTTGCAGTGCGAGTCCATGTTGAACCCGCTATTTTCTTAACGTCATCCTCGCATCTCTTAGCCTGTCTTCCTCTATGTCTCTTTCCGTTTAAAGGGTGCCATTCTGTGGTAAGTTTTCCTATAAATATGTATCGATAAATATTTATACGAATTCAAATAATAAAGCTCTATATCTTTTAGTAACAGACTATAAAGAACTGAAAGAACTATAAAGAATAGCATAATATATGTATGTATGTGTGTTTGTGTGCGAGTACAGCTTTGACGAGCATGCCATAACAATAGCGTGAAGATCCGCACTCCACGTCGTTCTTGCGTAAGGGAACGACTTCCTGCCATGTACCGATAGCATATACAACACCACATATTATATAATATTTTATATTTAAATGTGTTTTATAGCACAGCCATCATTGTGTTCATTATCAATACTTATCACCATGAATATCAATTGGCCATTTTACTTATTTCCAAATTAATAATTGTTGTTAACTCAAAATTGTTATTATTTTAAAGTGTCAGGATATGCGATCGAGTTAAACATGTATATTAAATAAATATTCACTAAATATCAAATGGGCTATCTTGTGAAGTTTAACTATATTCCACTAAAATAGGAAAGCTAATCTAATATATAAAATTCTCATGTCGCGGTGTTTGTAGTTAAACTCCTTCGAAACGGCTTGACCGATTCTCATAAAATTTTGAGTGCATATTGGGTAGGTCTGAGAATCAGACATCTATTTTTCATCCCCCTAAATGTTAAGGATGGTCCACCGCAATTTAATTTTTTAAATATTTTTTAAATTCGACCCCATCTACGATCAACAGTTACTTTTGTATCGCGATTTTAATATCGGCAATACAACGTTTGCTGGGTCAGCTAGTATAATATAAAAGAGCAAAAATCAAAGGACCCAATAACTACTCATTAACTAATCATTTTCAAATGAAATACAAGGTAGGAACTTTTTTTGATTTTTTTATTGTGTTGTATAACAAGATCATACGTATACTAACTAGTTAACTTTTGGTATGAAGGATTATAATTATTGACCAATGATGATGTAATTCAGTTTCACAAAGCAGCACTAAATCCTTATCTACGATATTAAAAATTAATTTCCCGCGAGGTAATAAACTTCAATGTATAAAAAGCAGTCAAGCATGAACTGCAATCATCAGCGCCTTGATTATGACATTTCCATTGTACAAAGTGAAAATTAAATTAAAAACACTAAATAGCGCTATGCTAAATTATGAAATCAAAAAATCTAGTACAATTTAAGTAATATTTTTATATTATATTACACAAATTTGAGATCCATATTATGAATTCAGACTTAATTAATAATAAGAAAAATGAAATTTAACGAATTATTATACAAATAATTCCTATACAAATAATACTTGAAAAAAAAATATGGACGATGCGTCACTGGAACCCACGATCTCTCGCGTTCCGTGTGAGCGCTCTTTCCAACTGAGTCAACCGTTCGAGTGACGTATCGTCATAAAATCTTATATGCTTTGTTCAACTCTCAGGTTGTGGCTTCACCCACAGAATCTACTTTACAGTTGATAACCTGCTCAACCCCAATATTTGCATATTAGATTATTGACTTGAGATGTCGCTCTTGCAAATGAAAACAATTTGTTGTGTTTCAAAGTGATAACCCTCACTTCTGGGATTAAATTTATTACACAAATAAAATTTGAAAACAAATTTTATGAACGATGCGGGACTCGAACCCGCGTCCTCTCGCGTTCCGTACGAACGCTCTTACCAACTGATCCAACTGTTCGAATGACGTATCGTTGATAAATCTTGTAATAAGATTGTTTTTGTATGCTTTGAAAATTGATAAATATAAATAAACAAATAATCAACTAATAAGCTATGTTGTTGCGCACGTTACCTGTCAGTGTAACGACGACCAAGCGATGGTTGTGATATGAGTTGTCACAGAGCACGTAATCCGTTCCGTTATTGTTGTCACCTACTGCCACTTACTTAAACTGTGGCATATTTAGGTCAATGACACTATACAAAGGAGGGTGATTATAATAAAATTATTAGATAGAACATAGCAAGGAAGCTTGGGTATCTGGTGCTTGATATGATGAGTAAGTCATTAACGCCGTCTGTGTTAAATAACAACATGCCAGGATGAAAATCTACGTCTTTTAAAATAGAACATCGAAATATTGCCGAATATACTTCTTTGTTGCGCACTAATAAATACATAAATACGAGATGAATTACAATGATACATACATTTCACGACACTGATGAACAGAGGTTCGCTGCCACATCCAAAAATTTTGAATCTAGATTTTGTATAATTATATATCAAGTTCGGTCACGATCTTTGAAATATGATGAATAATCTATATATATAAAAATAAATCGCTGTTCGTTAGTCTCGCTAAAACTCGAGAACGGCTGGACCGATTTGTCTCATTTTGGTCTTGAATTATTTGTGGAAGTCTAGAGAAGGTTTAAAAGGTGAATAAATATGAAAATGTTCGGAATTAAAAAAAAACAACAATTTTCTTTTTCCTTTGATGTGTCCCCCGTCGTTCATAAATCAAATTGAAAGAATAGTTTAAAATGAATAACTAATTAGAATCTTTGCATCTGTCTAACTTTCTCAGAAGTTAAAAAAACAAACTTAATTTTAGCTACCTATAGTTGATAGATTAACTATAGTTGATGATGATACTATGATGGCAATACAACGTTTGCTGGGTCAGAAACCTATATTTTTTTTTGTACTAGAACAAATAGTTTGTATTAAAACTCCTTAAATAAGATCAATTTCAACAAAATTAGGTCGTGTCAGCCTCTTAAGTAATCATTCCAACGATAATATTTACGACAGACGTGCGACCGGGATCGTACGTGCAAATCGTTGTTAAGGGATTACATCCAGAATATATTGAAACCGTATGTAAACCTAAGCTGACCGTCAGTTAGCGTTTCGTTCATAAAATTTAAGTATGATTTTTTAACTCAAATATGGCACCATCTAAAGAATCTACTTTACAGTTAATAATAGCCTGCTCAGCCATAATTAAATTGCATATTAGGAAATGACATGAGTTGTCGCTCTTTCAATCTTGATTTAATTCTTGTAGCAGTTTGAATCGTTAATAGATCACTTAGGGACTACGCGCACTTATTCAGCTTTTGTCCATAGAAAACAACAATTTTGTATGGAGACGTGTACGCGTCAATTCAGCTTTCCGCGTCCCATTCTGCTTTCGCGGCAAACCAGCATAAAATGAGGATAAATGTATTTTTATTATGCGAATGCTATAGAGAGCGTTCGGCGCTGTTCCGCCGAGTACAGCGCTGTTCGCCGTCGAATGCGGCGGAACAGCTCTTTACAGGGATGGTTCGCGACTCCTTGTCGACAAGTTGTTCCTGCATTGTTCCTGCATTGATTTGACGCAGTCATTATGCACGCAAAGATTAAAGAGTGCAGACGTGATTTAATAGTTATTATTCTCTTTCTTACGACGCCGTACGCGGCTGATAGAAGCAGAGCTGTATAAGTGTGGCCAAAATCGTTCAGTGAAACGCGAATGGAGCTGAATAAGTGCGCGTAGTCCCTTAATGCGCAATCGAGAGAAAATAAACTCTTTTGTTTTGAAAGTAAAACCTTTACGCACTAAGCATAGTTAAAGATTATAAGGCGAAAAGTGCAAGAAGCTGCATAGATCATATCTTATTAAAATTACATTAAATTAAATACTCCGCTCACACGTCACGTAAGTTACTACTTTTATATTCGTTTATCATATATTTTAGTAACAATATTCATATTGTAGGCTCAAATTCACATGTTCATGTTATCATCAAAACTCAGAAAGTCTGTTTTTAATTCCACCCAGTTCTGACGAAAGATGGATTTGTCATATTCTGGTTCATTTTTGTATCTATAGAGCTAAAAAGATTATTCTCATTTTCTACACTCACCATAGCAACTAAACTATTATAATTTCATCTCTGCAGATTCACCGTTTATGATATGGCTATATCCGTGGTTTGATACAAACGTGATCAAACATATCAAAGTCTTATCCAATATCACAATATTGTTTAAGACTGAATAATTTACGATACACTCAACAAACACTGACTGCTAAGTAATGCTCTCGCATACTTTAAGCAAACATAGAGACAGAAATAGTTGGAATTTTGTCTAAATATATCGCCGTCCCCCACAGCGATGGAGCAAGCGTCCCCGACGCATCTCAAAATGGCGCACTTACTAATATAATAACAATAAATCAATACTGTATGGGGATTATTCAATAATTTTAAACATTTAATTTAAGCGGCGTTAACTTTAATACATACGTGACAACCTTGATTATTTCTTGACAATCATAAAAAAAAACATGTAAAAGAATTCTCACATTGATAATAAAAAAAATATAATAATTTTATTCAATTTTTTTGTCTACAGTACGCAAATGTTATATATAGCGTAGCACAACTGAATTTATTTCAAAATACTCGTGAATTTGTTAGCTTCATTAAAATTTATTAAAATTATTACTATTTTTAGTTTTAAATTAAATAATATTATATTGAGTTATATTAACTAACACTTGCACCGGTTTAAGTAAAAATTAATTTTAATAAGCTAACTGGTGAAATCGGAACTTATTGCAAACAAATGGGACTACCTTCTGTAAATAACTTCTGAACCAAGTTAAATATTTTGTTAACATTAAAAGTCTTAAACTTGTCATAAAGTAATTTGTAACAGCTGCATACAATCTAATATATAAAATTCTCGTGTCATGGTGTTAAACATTGAACTCCTCCGAAACGGCTTGACCGATTCTCATGAAATTTTGAGTGCATATTGGGTAGGTCTGAGAATCGGACAACATCTATTTTTCATCCCCCTAAATGTTAATGGTGGTCCACACGATTTTTTTTTTAAATTTGTTTGATTATGAGTCAGCATTAAAAAATACATACAACTTTAAATTTTCACCCACCTACGATGAAGTTACTTTTATATCGCGATTTTAATATCGGCAACACAACGTGTGCTGGGTCAGCTAGATTTTTTGTAAAAGTTTCTGAGGGCCAACTATACTAGAAAATATGGATTCTTGGGTTACGCCGTCATTGCAGTGTTTCCGAGATGTTAATGGTAGCAAGAAGATTAGATTGCACTTTTTTTTATATATGAGAGGGGGCAAACGGGCAAGAGGCTCACGGGATGGGGAGAGGTGAGGCAACCGCCCATGGACATCCGCAACAACAACAGGTGTGTCAAGAAATGCGTTGCCGGCCTTTAAGTTGGGAGTATGCTTTTTTCTTGAAGGTCCCTAAGTCGTATCTGTTCGGGAAGACCGCTGCCGGTAGTTGATTCCACAAAGTGGCTGTGCGAGGCAAGAAACTTCGAAGAAAACACGCGGTTGTGGAATGCCAGACGTCTACGTGATGCGGATGGTACTTTGCAGGTAATGTCCGATGGTGGAATTCGGCCGCTGGAATCAACTCGAACAGCTCCTCTGAGCACTCCCCGTGATAAATGCGGTAGAAGATGCAGAGAGAACCCACATCTCTACGCAATGCTAGAGAATCAAGCCGATCGGAGATGACTTGATCGTCGATGATTCGAGCCGCTCTTCGTTGTATTCGGTCAAATGGAAGAAGCTGGTACTGGGGAGCACCCGCCGAGGTGAGAACAGTACTCCATGTGAGGCCGAATTTGCGCCTTATAAAGTTGCAGGCGGTGGCTTTTAGTGAAGTACTGTCTCGCCTTACTGAGTACACCAAGCTTTTTAGAGGCCAGTTTGGCCTTCTCTTCCAAGTGACCACGGAACTGAACGTCGCTCGATATATCGACGCCAAGTATGCACACCCGATCAAAGGCCTTCGCTATGTCCAAACTCACCGCCAACGCCTCTCCTTTCGACTCAACCGCTTGCGCCCATTTATGGGTGAGGTACGCAAGAAGATCACCAGCTGAGCGACCCTGACGGAAACCGTACTGGCAGTCGCTGATCAGCTGGTGCCCCTCTAGGTATCCCAAGAGCTGGCGGTTGATGATCGACTCCATTACTTTGGAGAAAATGGAGGTAATGGCAATGGGGCGGTAGTTGGACGGATCTGAGCGTACACCTTTCTTAGGGATCGGGTGCACTAAAGCCGCCTTCCATAATTTCGGGACTACGCCTCATGAGTAGGAGAGCCAGAAAAGACGGGTAAGGACCGGCGCCAGTTCCGGAGCACATGTCCGCAGCACTATCGGGGGAATGCCATCGGGCCCGCTCGATTTGTGAATGTCCAAGGTGAGAAGCGCCTTAAGCACGGCACCATGCCGGATTTTTACCTCCGGCATATAAGAATCGCACCGCGGAATATGCGGTGGTGGTGCACCTTGGTCATCCAGAGTCGAGTTGGACGCGAAGAGGGAGCCCAGCAGATCAGCTTTCTCTTTCGCGTCATGGGCCAGCGAGTCATCATCCCTGTGCAGTGGCGGAATGGCTGGCTGGCAGAAGTTTCCTTGGACAGCCTTGGCGAGCGACCAGAACGCACGAGATCCCGAGGGAAGGCGTGCAAGTCTCTCGCCAATTCTGCCAATGTGCTTCGACTTCGCGTCAGCAATAACTCTTCTACTATAATATATATATAACGCCATCCTGAAATGGCTGGGCATTTACGGTTTATAAGAATGTAATATTTCTGACATTAATCGTCTCTGCAAATTTTTTTAATACATTTTATCATTATTATTAATTTTTTTATTTTATTTAACTGCCATCAGTCGGAAGAGTTCCGTAGAGTTTAGCGCCATCACCTCGACCAGCCCTTGTTCTAATACAACTTGCTTTCTTTTCAGTCTTCTCAAGACTTGAGAGGACCCAAGCAGTTTAGCACCCAAGGGATTTGGGTGTGTGGCTAGGCGTTCGGCATTATTTCCCCTTTTATGGTGGGCATGTCCAAATACTTATGTATCCAGTGCGAGCAAACCAGAGTGCATTTACTGTTGTCCGCAAGATACCGTTTTGTGCTCTTTGAAGACATATTATGTTGCTGTCACTGGCTGTTCCCCATAGTTGAATACCATAGGTCCAAATATGTTTGACGACTGCATTGTATAGAAGTAATTTGTTGCCTACGGAGAGAATTGAATACCGCCCCGTTAACCAGTACATATTCTTGAATTTAAGGATTACTTTATTTCGTTTCTGTATTATTATATGGACTTCCAAGTGAGGCGGCGATCCAGGTGAAACTTAATACAATCACAGTGTGGCAAGACATTATTGCCTAGTTGTACTGGAGGGATTCCAACAGATTCCTCCTCTAATTTATTAATTAATATTATCTAATATTGTCAGTATAGTTCCAGAAAGGCGTATCTAATTTTTTTAGTAATAACCAATCCATCAATTGTACTCTAGCCAAGCCATTTTCATTGCATTATGTTAATTACAATTATCTAATTGGATAAAATTGATTATTTCAATGATAAACTGATATTCCAAAGTGTGATTTCTTTAACCTAAGTGGCTTAAGATTATTAAAAATATTGATTTCAATATAAAATTGCAACTTTTGAAAGGATCCCAATTATTTTGTTTTAATTACATTTAATTATTTAGCAACTTGCTGACCCTACAGACGCTGTTCTGCCTATAAAAAATGATAAGGATTAATATCGTATTTGTGCAAACGGCTTTTACAATAAAATTCCAAATTCAAATATTTTTATTCAAAATAGGATGTGACATCACTTATTGAAAGTCAAAAACTACCACCCATTCCAAAATGAATGCCTCAGACCTGAGAAGAATGGGCGCAACAAACTCAGCGGGCTTTTTTTTTCCATCGAATAAATATGTTTACAAAGTAATATTTTACAATTAAACTTATTATTTAATAGCCTGAGGGCGGTCACTCCATTCCCAGAAATTTATGTTATAGTAACCTTTACCACACAAACGTTTTTTAACAATTCTTTTGAATAACGTTATACTTTTGTTTTGAACATTTTCTGGGATCTTGTTGTAAAAGCATATACATCGCCCCACAAAAGACTTAATAACTCGACTTAGCCGAGTAGTAGGCATTATAAGTTTATGTCTGTTCCTGGTGTTAACATTATGGTTATGACAGTTTCTGGCAAATTGACTTATGTGCCTATGACCATACATTACATTATCAAGAATATATTGAGAAGCAACAGTACTGCTTTATAATTGCCAATTTTGAAAATAATAAAATGGATATAGTATGTTATCTTTAAGAGAAAGACATTTGCCATCGCGGACTTTTCGGTAGACCTATAACCTATATATATAAGATACACAATTCCACCGTACATTATTTTGTTATATCTCAAAGGGTTTTAACAGTGTTTTCGTTCAAAGCTCCCAGACGGCTTATTTTTTCCGACATCTCCAATAAATTTCGTTAATACATACGAAAATGTAACAATAACTTAACAAATAACGTACTAAAACCTTCCTCGAGAACCACGCTAACCATTGGTCAAAACATTGTGAAGATAGGTGCAGTGGTATTTGAGTTTATCGCAAACAGACAGACGCGGCAGAGGACTTTTTTTATAATAAGTAGTGATTCAAGTTTAATTTAATTATATTAGGTTTAAATAGACTATTAAGCTGGATTAGACAATAATTTAATCATTAATAATTAAATCTTAGTAATAAGAAAATATAACTAACGATTATAAGGTTTGTTTTTATGAACCCACTTGATTAATATTACTAGACTTTGTCGCTACTTTTTACAGTCATACGTGCCAATATGGATCTTGAGCTGTGAGTGATTTCACACGAGGTAGGTACAGTAGAACTGAACAGAACGCTTCGCCAATAAGAATCCATAATTATTTGACTTCTCTGTAATATTATTACATTTTTATTTTTGTTTCAATCAGTGTTAACATAAACGTTCGGTTAATATTACTCCAAATAACATAATTTTTGTTTCCAAAGATGCAGAAAAGAAAATTACATCGGGTGATAGTGTTAATTTTTTTTAAGTCATCAATTATTATTAATTAATAAATATTTTAACCTTTAAATACGACTCGTACGCCCTGATCACCCCCCATATGGTCAAGGTCACCAGCGTGTAGTAACGCCTTAAATAATTTCGGTGAGACAAAGCCAAGCAACTCTCAAGTTTGAATCAACAATTGTTATTTAAAATAATGATCGTGACAATAATATTAATTGCTTCTTCATAAAGCAGTTTCTGCTATTGTGTTGGTCCTAATACGAATCATTGAAAATTTTCTTCGGTGTACTTTTTGATACTAGTTGATAACCACGGTCTCTTCAGGAAAGTGTAGGTTACTAAGAGACTAATTTACACGAGAAAATATTTAATTGTTGTGGCAATATAGTCAAATTGTTTGTATTCGTACATAAGCAATTTCATAAATATTACGGCGCTTATTTCTGCCGTGAAGCAGTAATGTGTAAGCATTATCATGTTTCGGTCTGAAAGGCGCCGAAGCTAAAGAAATTACTGGCCTTATAAATGAGACTTAACCTCTTATGTATCAAAGCGACGCGCGAAATTGTAGTGCCGCTCAGAATTTTTGGGTTTTTTGGTTCATTATTTATTTAGAGAGAAAGCTACATTCAAATTCTTTATTTCTAGTTAGATAAAATATTGAGACAAAAAATAATAGATGTTACGGATTGAAGTTTAACCCCCGACTCAGGGATTATATCTAATTTAAAGCCTAACCTATATCTGTGTCTGTCTGTGGCATCATAATAGCTCCAAAATTAATAGACCGATTCCGATGCGATTTATTATTATTGAATGCTGGTGAGATGGAAACGTTAATTCTTGTTTTGTTAGTTATATCACTGCTGCAATAGTAAACGGCCGAGGTTATTTCAACTTACTCATATATACGCCTAATAAAGCTTATCAATATAAAATTATATACTTAATTACGGTTCCAGAACAAATTTAGTTAAAGGTACCTAAAAAATTTTTCGAGGACCCCTAACTAATGAATATTTATATGTTCCTAATTCAAGAAAATGCAATCTGTATCATTTTGCGTTCCACGAAAAAAAAAACCCAAATTAAATATCATTAATAAATCCAATACTATTAATATTATGCCAAAATATATTTTATATCATGTTTTTTTTTAATACATACATAAGTACTTTCATTTATTATGGATTGATAATATCTATGTAAACTGCGGGCCATAACTTTGTGTTTGTAAAAAAATAAAATTAATATTATATATAAGTTTATAAGATGGTAAATATATTCGTAAAGTTTTTGCTACCAGCTATAAAACAACATAATAATTCAAGTAATCAAAAATGTAGAAACCAATAAAACTACGAGAGACAATAAAATATTCGATACAAACAGTAAAAATTATTTTCAATTGTATCTCTATAGGTAGGTACTCAAAAGATTATCTAATCTTATCAATAAGTATTTTATGATTAATATATTTTGTACATATTACCTTCATATAGGTGACGTTTTAAAAAGACTACTACCGGTTTCAATCCAATGTATTTACTCATTCGATTCCCTGATCATGAAAAAATTATGAAGTTCGGGATTGTAATGATAAAAAATTATAAACTTGTCAAACACAAAAAAAAAACATTTAAATGTCATATTTTATATTGTAGGTATATTACACGCAATACGATTTATGAAGGACTAATAATATTCATCGCAAAAATTATATCAAATGTTCAATGCAAGTTAATAATAACATCTATTGTAACAAAAAGGACGTTAAGGATATGACAATGAATTAACAAGTCTGTTTATATAAATAATTAGTAATAAATTAGGTATATTTTACCTCTATTTGATAAGAAACAATTCGGCCACAGCTGAAATAATTAAATCCACTACAACACAACACTCCGGCGACTTGTGCCGTGCTCGAACACGCGCATATAACTCGAGCGTTGATCGCAGACTGAGTTTTGTATCAATCGTAATTTAGTTCGTCGTTGAATTTTAAGCTGTGTTGTGCGTATGCGCAACGCGGGGATGCGGCCACTGTCGAATAATGATAGCCTTCATGCGATTTCAAAATATTTATATTTCGTGGTAAAATTATTGTTTGAATAAGATTCAGAATACCTAGATGACCTTTTAATATTCACATTTGATATCGTGTCTAAAATGAATGCAACGGCAAAATAATTTGTATACAGACGCTATCATTTGTTGATGTGCAAATGATGAGAAAGACCTTTTAACAGGTTTGGTGACAAGAAATTTATTTTATTTTATTTACATTAGGGAGTGACAATAAATACTTGCTAAACGTTTTGAAGCTTCATCAGTTCGTAAAGGGCTTTGACATGGGGACAAGATCTGATAAGAAACTCCAAGCCCATCTTTTAAACTATGGATTAATAATTACTTAGGCTACATGAAAGCCAGTCAAGAACCATGCATCATTATTTTCTTTATAATTCAAATTCAAATTCAAATATTTTTATTCAAAATAGAATTTAAAATCACTTATTGAACGTCAAAATCTACCACCCATTCAAAAAAGACTGCCTCAGACCTGAGAAGAATGGGCGCAAGAAACTCAGCGGGCTTTTTTTTTAATATAAAATATGGATTACAATGTAATATCGTACAATAAACATTTATAATTAAAGAGCCTGAGGGTGTTCGCTTTATTCCCAGTCCGTGGTGTCATTAAGAAAATCGTTTATGCTATAATAACCTTTCCCACACAAACGTTTTTTAACAATTCTTTTAAATTTCGTAACACATTTGTTTTGTACATTTTCTGGGATCATATTGTAGAAGCATATACATCGCCCAACAAAAGACTTACTAACTCGACCCAACCGAGTAGTAGGCAGAACAAGTTTATGTTTGTTCCTCGTGTTAACATTATGAATGTCATGAAAATTCCTCAATGTGCTTATGAACATACAAAACATTATCGAAAATGTATTGAGAAGCAACAGTCAAAATGTTTATTTCTTTAAATTTTTCCCTTAATGATTCTTTAGGACCTAGGTTATAAATCGCGCGAATAGCCCTCTTCTGCAGCACAAAGATAGTATTAATATCGGCTGCACTGCCCCATAACAATATACCATAGGACATAATACTATGAAAATAACTAGAGTATACTAATCTCGCCGTATCTTTGTCAGTTAACCGTCTAATTTTGTTAACCGCATATGCTGCAGAACTAAGCCTATTCGCCAATCCTTCAATATGGGGGCCCCACTGCAATTTGGAATCAAGAGTAATGCAAAGAAATATAGCAGATTCCACTGGTTTTACCACCTCTCCATTTAATAAAATATTCGCATCTACATTTTTGACATTTGGCGCGGTAAATTTAATATATTTGGTTTTATGAATATTTAACAATAAGTTATTGGCGCTAAACCAGTACACGATGTCAGATAGAGCATTGTTTACTTCGTCATACAAAACTTGACTTCGTTTCACTTTGAATATAAGTGAAGTGTCATCCGCAAACAATACCACCTTGTGTTTATTTTCTACAAGGTTAGGTAGACCATTTATATAAATTAGGAAGAGGAAGGGTCCAAGAATAGACCCTTGTGGTACCCCCATACTAAGAGGAGTCTACGATAATCTACGATAACCTTCTTTATTCAGGGTAACAGGTTAAGTCGCCTTATTCCCGTATTCCTTTTACGTACAATATTGGTTATTGAGGTCATAAAGAATCTTACTTTACATGTAAAAATAAAATAATATTAATAATAGGTAAGCCACATTTCAAAATATTTAAAGTGATAGCCGAATATCGGGTGGTTTTTTTTTTATAAAAATTTTAAGTGGGAGCAGTGGGAGGCTCCTTTTGCACAGGATGCCGGCTAGATTATGGGTACCACAACGGCGCCTATTTCTGCCGTGACGCAGTAATGTGTAAGCGCGTAGCTAGTGAAATTACTGGGCAAATGAGACTTAATATCTTATGTCTCAAGGTGACGAGCGAAGCGCCGCTCAGAGTTTTTGAGTTTTTTCAAGAATCCTGAGCGGCACTGCATTGTAATGGGCAGGGCGTATCAATTACCATCAGCTGAATGTCCTGCTCGTCTCATCCCTTATTTTTATCAAAAAAAAAGTCCAAATATCTCGAAAATGATTAAATTTAGGATAGATTGTTTCATAGTCAAGTCAGTCAGAAACCATGTAAACTATGAGCCCTTAACTTGAATAGGTCGACTTAACCTCGTATATTTCTTGAATCTATGCTCAGTGAGCCCTAATATAGTCTGTTATCCAGTGTAAAATTGAATACTAACTCATATGAAGGAGCCCTTAAACTTAGCTAAGCTATTGAACAGCACGTACAGTTTAAAATACAGTATATATAGAATGACGTTGGTGGCTTGAGCACGGGGACGGGCGCTGGTGTAGGACGCGACTTGCATCGATACTCTGACTCCTTCTCATGTCCAAGTTACGTCAGTTGGTGCTGGGGCTGCTGCTTCGACTGCCAGCAACAAGCATCGCAAATATGTCGGTCTCCGTGAATCTTACATCTTTGTGCCATTTGGTGTCGAGGCACTTGTCTTGGGACATCTTCGCGCCTCAATAAGGCTACTGGATCAGCCTAGCTATCCAACGCGGTAATGCTGTCAGTATTCTTAGTAAGCTTCCCCTTAATGATAGTTTTCATTTTATGTAATCATAGTATTGGAAGTATAGTTTTTCAATAAAGCTCAACCTTTCCCGAAGTGGTACTAAATGGTACACAAGTATATATGAAAAATACCCTAAGCGAATAAGTGATTCTTTTTGTTTGTTAGAATTGGTGCTACGCCCGAATTATATTTATTTTGTTAATATTAACTACATAGTCTTCATTATTAACTTGCCTTGAAGAATGACTTTTTAGCATCAGAAAATAATTTTGATGGAAAATGCATTTTGCTAACATAGACTGCTATAGTGGTACGAAGAAAAAATGTTTCATCATAATTACAATACGGACCTGCGTCAAAGAGTAGAACACGACCTTATTGGGACTTGTCACCATGATAACTATGATGTAATTATTCCAAGACTCAGATTTTCCACAGTACAACTGTGTGTTTACAACTTAAGAATAGAAGTAGGCGTTACTTTGCGGAAATCCATAATTATCCAAATGTTTTGAGTTTTCTTTAGTGTTAATTCCGCCAATATTTGTCTTTAAAAAATTCGACACATGGTTCGCCTCTACACGAGGCATCTTCAGGACATTGTTGACTCGTCAAAATCTGGCATGAGACTGAATCAAATTGACTCGTCCCATGAAATAACTCGCTGTAATTGGTCGGCTGTTGTGACGTATTACCCACGGAAGAGATACGTAACAATGGTGAAGAGACCAAATTTGTTTGTTCATTTCACACTTCGCGAAACATTTCATTGACACCGGTCACTCACTCGGAAACAATAATAATTTTAATATTTTACATACCTGTGAAGGTTTAAAGACGAATATTGGCGGAATTAACACTAAAGAAAACTCAAAACATTTGGATATATATTGGAATATTTGTGCTCTATTTATCATTTTATTTAGACTTGCTCGACAGTTCACACTCAATAGCGTGTAAGAACTTTACTAAGGTACATGTTAAAGGTATAGTTTCACTTGGTAGAGCAAGATATTAAAGCTGTAGAAATATTATATTTTCATATATTATATATCGCTAACTTTGGGCTTTATGAGAAAACTTATGGGCGCTCAGAGGGCAATGGAGAGGGCTATGCTCAGAGTTTCTCTGCGAGATCTAATCAGAAATAAGGAGGTCCGTGGTTGAACCAAAGTTACCGACATAGCACAAATGATTGCGAAACTGTAGTGGCAGTGGGCAGGGCACATAGTTGGACGGACAGATGGCCGTTGGGGCAGTGAAGTCCTCGAATGGCGACCACGTACCGGAAGACGCAGTGTTGGTAGGCCCCCATGAGATGGATCGACGATCTGGTCAAGATCGCCAGAATACGTTGGATGAGGGCGGACCGAACGTCGTGCAAATCTTTGGTGGAGGCCTTTGTCCAGCAGTGGACATCTTCTGGCTGATGATGATGATATGTGACTTGCTTATAATTAATTATTAGGCTTCCGAACGTAGAACTGAAAAAATTATTATGAAATTTCTCAAGAAGGAAGAGCGTAAAAGGAACTTAAATTACCGAATGTAATAAATAGAAGCTTACAATTTTACATTTGCAGATGGAAAGTAAACATGTTGCACCTATACCTATAGAAATTTGAAACTAAAACTTACTTTAGATATTATTAAGTAATTAAAAACCTCAGATTTACATGATTATTTGAACACGAGCCCTGTAGTAGGAAGCCGCCGGGGCATAAAAAGAATAGGGAAGTCCCAAGCTCGAGGGTGTCGTAAAAGGCGACTTAGGGCAGTCACCAGTGGGAGGCTCTTTTGCACAGGATGCCGCTAGTTTATAGGTTCCATATCGGCGCCTTTTGTTTGCGGTGAACCAGTAATGTGTAAACATTATTGTGTTCCGATCTGAAGGGCGCCGTAGCTAGTGAAACTATTAGGCAAATGTCTCTAGGTGACGAGCGCAATTGTAGTGCCGCTCAGAAATTTTGGGGTTTTCAAGAATCCTGAGCGGCACTGCACGTCTCGTCCTTTATTTTCATAAAAAAGTACCAAGCGCCGCGCCGATTGCAATGAAATATTTTCACTCTTTTTGCCTTTTATCCTTACCGGGATCACAGGGATAATTAAAATATATCGTTGTACTTACCAACGACGAAATTGAGCCATTAAAAATAATTACTTTTGATGCTTAGTATATTTAATTCCATTTCAAACATATGCATGACAATTCATCTATGGGATGACATATTTACTAATATTTTTACATTATTACTTGATTCAATGTCACTTATTATTTTAATTAGTGTTTTTATTACAATGTATGTGTAATTAAAGATAAATAGATATTTAGAAATATATCAAATCTGGATTCTAAGTTATCTTGTATAACATCAGTTTCATCAATTTTAAAAAGGATCACGCTACAGGGGTGCTTTGTAAGTATGCATTGTTCGTTGGGGATGGTGGATGTTGAGCCCAGGTAGAATCCCAAACGAAACCTCAGACTGCAAGAAATGGCCGGATATTGTTCGATCACGGAATGCAAAATACAGATATAATGTGTTCCTATTTATTTATTTAATTCCCTTTGGATTTTTTTATTTTATCTTATTTATACACAAAATATATTTTACAATTTTACTCATATGTGAGTACAAACATAAACCCATTCGGGTTTTACCGTGTACTGCATCGACGCATAAATAATTTATTAAGATAAAATAAAAAATATACGAAACTACATAATATCAGTTCTTAAGACTTATTATAATATATCTTCTAAAATATTTTTATTAGAATTTTACAAACTTATTCGCCTCATTTGTCGTATCACCGCTTTTCGATAACACTTCCTTTAAAGCCTCGCCTAGTATGAGAATCCTAGGTCTCGATATCTCGATTGCCAATTCCGCAGTTATTTGGAAGGCAAAACCAAATTGGCTTCGAAGATAGAGACGGGCGTTACAAATAGAGCACGGCTATACTTCAAGACTTCTACATTCTAGCGCTCTACAAACCGCAAGTCAAGCAACATATGGAGTATTGCTGTCACCTCTGATCTGGTGCACCTCAGTTTAAAGGTCGAACCATTTGACCGCGTGCAACGCGGAGCTGCTCGAATTATCGGGGACAAAGTGCTCTGTGAACGGCTAGATTACGTGGTGTTGCGTAGAGACTTCGCTTCATTGTTTGTCTTCTACCGCATTTATCAAGGGGACTGTTGAGAAGAGCTGTTTTGACCTGATGCCTGCCACCGGAATCCAACTTCGCACGACACGCCATAAATTAGGATATCATCCCCACTGTCTGATGAGTGGCGTTTCTCCAAAGTTTTCCAGGAACTTTCTTCGGCATATAACCGAGCTGTGGAATGAGCTTCCTTGTGCGGTGTTTCCGGGACGATTCTACCTTTCTACCTTCTTCTCCTCCTAGCGTCCTCCTCCTCCAGGTAACCCGTACGTTGATTTTTTCGTTTGCCTTCCTCTTCCATTAATAAAAGTAAGTTAAGTGCGTAATAAGCGTGAAAATTATATCGCGATATGAGTTATGAAGCTCGTGTTTTTGTTGTCGATTAGAAAACTTGATAACCGTGCGAGTTTCGAGCAGCGACCCTAACCGTATTGTTATGATATAATACTTATTGTTTCAGCTAATTCTCATCGCTTTCTGTTCATGCGATTATGTTATCAACATGTGAACTTGCTATCTTTTTATGTTCCACTAACTTTTCCCCGTGACTTTCAATGATGATATTAAGAATCTTTTTATTTAATGCAAGATTTTTTATTTCAGGTTGGCTTGTAATGTTCGGTTCGTTATTAATAAATTGTAATGTTAGTATTATTTTTAAGCTATTGCATAGCTTCTATCGCGGGCCTTAAGCGTGGAGACCGAATCCAGAAATTCCGTAACGAAAATAACCTAACACCCCACTTACTAGATGTATATAGATATTTCGCCATAGTCATATAGAAATAAATAATTATAATTGCATAAGTTGATAAAAAATGCTATGCAATAGCTTTACCGCGGCAGTCCCCGAGTGCCACACGTCTTTTTTTTTTATATAATCCTTCTTGGGGATTTAAGTAGAGGGATCCATTGATAACTTTTAATAAACTATGATTTAGCTTCAGTTAAATCATTAAAACAAAATTAAACAGATATAACATATTATTATCTAATATATAAGGGTCAGCTAGTACATTATAAAATACCCTCACACTCTTTTACCACCCAGGGACATCAAGAAGCACCTTACTGTAGAACTATATTGTTTTCAAAGAAAAATGTTTTCGAAGTGGATAAAAGTCTTGATAAACAAAATTTTATGAACGATGCGGGATTTGAACCCACGATATCCGGCGTTCCGTGCCGGTGTCCTAATCAACTGAGCTAACCGTTCGAGTACTGCCTCGTTATAAAATTCTGTTTGCTTTTTGTTCAACTCTCAGGTTGTGGAATCCCGCATCGTTCATAAAATTTTGTTTATCAAAATTTATTTGTGTATTAATCCTAGAAGTGAGGGTTATCACTTTAAAAACATAAAATATTGTTTGGATAAAAGTCTACAGTTCCCAAATATTATAAGAGAGTTAATGAATAAAAGCAAACTACTTTTATTCATTTCATGATTATTTTCAAATAAAAAATCGACACGTATTTTTTAATAAACATATTTAATGTTATATTACGGTACCTTACAAGTTATGCGTTATGCATATAATACGGTAAACATGTACTTTAGTATTAATATAACTTTGGGGAAAATCACATGATAATGATGATCAAAATAGATCTATAAGAAAATGTATGCCTCAGACGAGAAGAACGGGCGAAAGAAACTCAGGGCTTCTTCTTTTTTTTGTATCAAAATTGTAACTAGAAAATTTATAATTTAAATAGCTTGACGATGGTCGGTCCCGTGATCTGTGATACGATTTAAGAAAGTCTATTATAGTTATACTTCTTTTAACAATTCTTTTGAATTTCGTAATATATTTGAACATTTCTGTCGTATATTTGACGTAGGACGTATATTCCTGACGTCATGTTGTTACTCGTAAATCAATTAACACATGAAATTCTATTCAAGAATTTGCCACATTATAGGAAAATAATTGTCTATATATCGTAGATTGTGTACTTTTTTTGTGTACTACCAAATATTAGTAAACATACTAATAACCCATATTTCTATTTGTTTTTATAAAAATGAGACGAGTAGGACGTTCAGCTGATGGTAATAGATACGTCCTGCCCATTACAATGCAGTCCCACTCAGGATTCTGGAAAAATCCAAAAATTCTGAGCGGCACTACAACTGCGCTCGTCACCTTGAGACATAAGATTTTAGGTCTCATTTGACCAATAATGTCACTAGCTACAGCGCCCTTCAAAGCGAAATACAATAATGCATACATATTACTGCTTCACGGCAGAAATATGCACCGCGGAGCCTCCCACTGGTAAAATGTGGTAAAATATGTCTACACGTCTGTTTACAAGACTTGCGTGTGTTCGACCCTGACCTAGCATTAGCCGCGGCGCCAACTCCGGTTACTGGTTACCTGACGGCTGACCAAATCATTACCAGCTCGCTCATTTGCGGTCATCTACGAGACATTGTACTCTTATGTAGGGTACGGATCATTCAGTTATAGCACTTCTCTGAAATTTGACCTCTCGATGATTTAGGGCCTGACTGCAATAATTATTTTGCGTATTACAATTTTCTACAGGTTTTTTTTTATGAAATAGGAGGACAAACGAGCGTACGGGTCACCTGTTGTTAAGTGATCACCACCGCCCACAATCTCTTGCAACACGAGAGGAATCACAGGAGCGTTGCCGGCCTTTAAGGAAGGTGTACGCGCTTTTTTTTAAGGTACCCATGTCGTATCGTCCCGGAAACACCGCACAAGGAAGTTCATTCCAACGCTTTGTAGTACGTGGAAGAAAGCTCCTTGAAAACCGCACTGTGGAGGACCGCCACACATCCAGATGGTGGGGATTATATCCTAACTTGTGGCGTGTCGTGCGAAGGTGGAATTCGGCGGCAGGAATCATGTTTGATTTCCAAGAAATAATAAGTTAAGTTAGATATATAAGTAAAATAAATGAATGAGCAAAGGTGATAAAACAAGCAGGACTCTCACCCTATAGCAGGTTATATACTCTGCCCTCGTAATGCAGTGCCGCAGGATTTTTTAATTGAACCTCTGAGACATAATAAGCCTGTTTATTTGACAAGCAATGCCGCAATAATACTGACACATTGCTAATTCCCGGCAGAAGGAGACACAACTGTGGCCAAACTAGGCATTATGTTCCAAGCAGCCTCCAAATTATTATAATAATAATAATAAAAGCCTTGTTGATAATAAAATTCATTGACCATACATTTTAACTTTTATACTATTTATTACACAGGTTTTCTTAAATCTATTAAAAAGTAAAATTAATTAAAATTATATCAATGTAGAGCAACTACTTTATTGGTATATCTTTCGACACAACGCTCCCCAAGAGAACAAGATAGAGATAAGTGGAAGAAACTGTTCTTCATTTGTGTTCTTCATTCTCCATCCTGTTGGTAAATCGTCCTCCCATCTTTTAATTTGACGTGCTCTTTGTCGTTAAATTATAACTAAAAAGCAAATTAGTACATTGTTCACTAATTGGAGAATGGAATCAATTCAGGCGTAGTTGATGTCTTCAACTCACTCGAGTGTATAGTATAGTATAGTGCTTCATACTACTATTAGTTACCTACGTGTGAAACAAATTAATACACAAATTACAAATTTAAATTTTTAAGTATGTAACAAATAAACTATAATTTGTATAGCATTTACTAAATATAACTGGCCAGCTACATTTTTCGTCAAACAATAGTAGATTTTACAACGAGTGCACAAAGCGAACCATTTTTATCCGAGACCTTTAGGCTGATAGTGATGTCGAGAATAAATGGTTTTGTGGACGAGTTATAAACTCTGCTTTACATTTCGATTGCTAGAAAATATAACAGTAGTATTACATAACATTTCTTTAATTAATATTCAAAGTAAAATATGTACAGTTCTGAATACTGAAGGAAATTGTTTTTCCCGGCATATTAACGATATTTTTCAGAATTTTTGAAGATGACATATTGTGAGAAGATGGCATATTATAAGAAGATGGCTCTGACGATATTTAGAAAATTATCGTAAACTTTGAGATATTTTTCCCGAGACTTTGCCGGTAATATCTGTTGCACAACTCTCAGTGCATTAATTTCCATAAGCGTATTGGGTGAGAGTGCTAAATCCTCTTGTTGACTGGACATTTCTAACAATTTTAGCAAATTTGAAGAAATTAAAAAACGCAAGAAAAAACAAGACCTGTTTCCCGCCGCTTTTTTTTTTAATCTTACGACATTGATATTAGGCTTGGGCTCCAGACCTATACAGCCTACTATTAAAATTAATTTTGTAATATATATTTCTTAATTAATTAAATAACCTACCGTATTTTTATTTAAATTTTATATCTTTTATGTCTTAAAAACCACATGAGGCAAATACATTAAATTAAATATTATAAAATAACAAATTCTATCCCTGAACTTTTTATTGTGTTTGGCTGTATGGCTCATTTTCTTTGCCTTAATTTAGATACATTTATGAGTAGTTACGTTTATGCACTTAGGCACAAAAATAGATTTTGTGCAGCCTATATCGTGTACAAATAAGCAATTTCAGAGCATGAGAAGTGAAAAAATATTTCTACCCACATATTAGTACGAAATAAATGATGCAGTTTCGGTCCAGTTGTCAGCCGCCCGGCTTCGCTGTAAAAGCCTTAAGGGCTATCTTCACAGAGTAGGTAAAAACCCTTAATAAAATAAAAATTCGGTATGAATAAAATACGGTTATGAATATCATTTAGATTTTGTTCAGAATTTATGAGTTATTTTTTGTATTATATGTTGTTTAACCGAATAAAACGGTTTATAAAGGATGTTTTTTTTAGAGGTATAGAACTTTAAGTTGGCATTACTGTTCAAGATGGCGACCGATTTAACAGATGTCAAGCGACTTATTTTTTACATAGGGTATGTTGTACCTTGGCCATAGATCCCTTTTTTCGTTTTGATTATTAAAACACGAAAAAGTATGAAATAATCATTTTTGATATTTTGGTGGTGAATAATCAAATAATTGACCTTTCAAAATATGCAAAAATCGTTTGAGTACAGTTCGACAAATAAAAAAAAAATATCTAATTTATAAAATTCTCGTGTCGCGGTGTTTGTAGTTAAATTCCTCCGAAACGGCTTGACCGATTCCCATGAAATTTTGTGTGTATATTGGGTAGGTCAGAAAATCGGACAACATCTATTTTTCATCCCCCTAAATGTTAAGGGTAGTCCACCCCAAATTGTTTTTTTTCATTTTATAAAAAATATTTATTTTTTATTTTTTTATGATACAACTTTAAAAAATACATACAATTTAAATTTTTCGCTCGTCTACGATAAACACCTATTTTTCATTTACGATTTTTATATTATTGTGTTACATCCACAGATTCGCAATAGGGTTGCAAGATGGCAATGGATTTTTTTATTTATTACTTTATATGGCAATACAACGTTTGCTGGGTCAGATAGTATATATCTAAAAACTGTCCTGGGTATAACAGGTTCCCGTACTCTTTATTTTTAAAACGTTAGCGATATTAACAGACATGATTTTTTTTTATTATTTATTTATTTATACCATTAATCATTTACAGAAAGAATCTTAAAAGCTAACATAGTCCCGCAAAACTGTTTGGACAGTTTGTCTGCAGGATTATTATAATAATATAATTTAATATAGCATTATAATGGTATAATAAACTAGATAGATGGATGGTTAGATTGGTGCGGTAAAATAGCAAATATAATAATTATAGAACATAATTGCTGTAATGAAATTAGTCACGTCGCGCACTAAATCAGGCAGCCCCGCTGAAAATCTTAGTGAAATCTTCGTTATTTCGGTAGTGGTGACACGTTCACTGCGAGCTAATTACCTGGACTGCGGAAGTGACTAGTGATGGGATAGTTTTATCGATAGAACATTAAGTGATAATTTTTTGGTACAACCAAATAATTATTACGCTGTTATCCAAATGTTTTCAGTTTTCTTTAGTGTTAATTCCGCCAATATATGTCTTTTAAACAATTCGACACATGTTTCGCCTCTACACGAGGCATCCTCAGGACATGTTGACTCGCCAAAATCGCTCACGAGACTCTAAGTCTTAGTCTATAATTATGGATTTCCGCAAAGTAACGCCCACTTCAATAAATTTTATTACGCTGTTATACACCACTTATTGTACGTCTTTTGATCCATTAGAGTTAGTGTATATTAGTTAGATAGTTGTGTGTGTTAGTGTTATTTAACTCGCAGACCTTAAATGATAATTTTGAATGTATTTGGGAAACATTACTACATAGTATTCTTGATAGCACAGTGTCTAGATAGAAATATTTACAAAAGCTCTACTATACGTTTTATTATAACAAATGTTTGACATATTCCCTGACGTCCTTACTGAAGTTAAAAGATAAGTAACAAAAAAAAATTTGAAATGTTCCATAATTAGAATTATCTCCTATTATCGAGGATATTTAATATCGTTTTACTATTTTCCAGTTTACAGTCACGCCGCGCAGTTACGTTCAGTAGTAAAATGAAAATGTAATAAACACAAAAAGATTAATTTTATTCAGAACGCTGATTAATTAATAATATTTTATCTTCTCACAAGAAATGGTTAGCTTGTTGAATTAAAAGAAAACCGTTGTGTAAAAATACGTTCTAGAGAAATATAAAATATAGAACTTAGTGTAAATTATTTATCGACAATTTAAATCAGGTTACACAACACTAGTGAAGTCATAAAGCTTACAGCACAAGTAACATTACATTCTCAGTGTTCTCATTGCAAATTCTCCGTCAACATAATGTATTATGTTGATCATTAATTATATTCCGATGAATGTTACTATGAACTACTTTATTACATGTTATGACTACATAGAAAGACAGACATTTCACCGGTACAGAATATTTATGCATATGAATTTAAATAATAATTATTAATAAGGTACAAATTAAGAGATATTTGAATTGCTATATCGCATATCTTATGTTCAACTATACTCGATTGCTATATAAGGCGAAGAGTAAGCAGAAAACACGCACACATCGTGATTTTAGACAAGTTTTGTGGTGAAAGTATAGCATTTCGAGCTATGAACACTACTTAATCCTGTTACACATATCCTTAAGTCTTATTTGTAGGTTGCTAATGCTTGCTGTTGGTTATAGTTAATACTGCCGAGCCTCTTTGAACTACCACATTTCTTTAAAGTTAAACAAGTTTTTTGGCATGGCGTGACGCATTATTTTGGTACTTCTCTCAGAAAAGTTATTCTAATAGCTTGTCCTTTTTTGTGTAGGTTCATTTATTCAGATTAGTAGTGAATAAGGAGGATTGTAAGCATATAAACTGTTTTCACGCAAGAATTTTGAAAATATTGGCTTTGTTATATAGATGGTGGGCCGGCAGACGTGAACTCATATCGCTCAAGGTCGCTGGCATTTAGTGTCGACTTAACGATTGATCTCCGCTACGCTCCAAAAACATACTGCAGGCGTAGTTGCAAAGTGCGGTAACTACAACTACGCCCAACTGGGCGTACTCGAGCCAGTCACGAAGAATATGTGACGTTGACACGCAAGAACATCTGTTTAACTTTGCTAATAATTGAAACTAAAATGCCGGGTTGCGTAGTAAGACTGTGTAAAAATATTTCTACAAGAAATAAGAAAGACACAGGGACAAGGTCAAGGCTACGCACACAGGCATCTAATAGTTGCCGCAGTAAAAAAAGCTATCGTGCTTAGGTAGTGCGGTATCTAGTTGGAGCGCAGCGGAGATCAATCCTTAATCTAAGTTTCTTTTATTTTAATATGCGCTAGGTATACTCCTTAATCTTAAGGTGAAGAGTAAGCATTAAAACACGCAAACAAGGTGTTTTTAGACAAATTTGATGGTTAAAATATAGCATTTGGAGCTATGAACACTAGTTAATCCGGTTATAAATACCCATAAGTCTTATTTGTAGGTTTCTAATGCTTGCTGTTAGTTATAGTTAACACTCGAGAGTCTTTTTGAACTACCACTTTTCTTTGCAGTTAAACAAGTTTTTTCGCATGGAATGACGCATTTGTTTAGTACTACTCTCAGAAAAGTTATTCTTATAGTTAGTTAATTTATTCAGATTTGTCATGAATAACGAGGATTGTAGGCATATAAACTGTTAAAATGTTACGTTTTCCTCGCAAGAATTTCGAAAATATTGGCTTTGTTGTATAGATGGCGGGCCGACAGCCGTGTACTTATATCGCTCAAGGTCGCTGGAATTTAGTGTCACTTTAAGAGACAGGGGAACAAACATGAATATTGTAATCTCGTGGTACCTAAGTGATGATCTCTGCTTATGACGTCATTATTTCATGCTGATAGGATAATTAAGCGGGTATAACCAATCAAATTTAAGAAAAAAACACCGAAGGAGTTGGAGGCCAAACGTAGGCTTCGGTACTCCTCAGTTAAGTCATGTTATTCTGGAGTTATTGGGCGTTTGCTTAAGATACCTCTTAAGAAACTAAATAATCCCCACGATCGTCCGACCATGAGTGTTATCCTAGCCACGTGAGAACACAGCAATCGTACAACGACCTTACACTGTGCCATATAAAGATCGGCGCCAGATTAATACTTGCTGAGGGCGACGCTTGGTGCATCGCTTCCCAGACCAACACTTCAAATAAATTACTGTTAAAATAAAACATTTTTCAAGGATCAAAACGCATGTAATTGTAGGTATCTGTGTTTTTACATTTATTCTTCTTTTTGACCTTTCTTATACTTTCGTCTGTATAGCACAGTCCATGTTACTTTACGAGGATTTCCCCTCATTAGATGAGCTGCCTCACATTTTGAGTTCAAGAATGTAAAGGTCTTTCCATCAACCTTAACCATGGTTTTGCCATGGCCAGGATATATTTTGTAACCGCTGTAAGCGCAAAGGCCGAGCTTCATTTTGACGTCTTGTTAGAAAGAAACAAAGACTTTTTTTTAATTTTTTTTTTTAACAATTTTCTTACATTTAATTTTTTGCGTAAAAGTTACATTTTTATTTTCCAGACCTCGTTTTCAGGGGGACTGCAGATGAAATGTGTCAAAGATAGTATTTGTCATAGTTGTCAAAATGAAGTTTAGCGCCATTTATTGCCTCGGAGATGGTATTTGCTATAGACTGATGGTTTTTGGCAAAATTTACTGACAGTGTCCTCTTTTATTTTGGTATGTGGGCTAGATAATTTTAGACCGTCTTCTCTATTGAAATTTGGGTGTTTTTTTACATTCAATGGTTTCACATACCAGTCTTGGGCGAAATCTATTCTCATTTACCAAAACTTTTGGTTAGTCGAACTGGATGTAGTGATAAGGACGGTCTGTTATGTGTTCACATACAGCTGACTTAGAGTGACGTCTGTGTTTGATATCCGAAATGTGTTCTATTACAGCCGTTTTCAATAACCTATCTATCCTTAGTTTAACTTACTAGAGGTAAACAATACTCTCCTTTTATGCTTACTTACATTTCAATAACCTTCCAACATAAAGCATTGGACTATAACTACACTGGCCTTCAAAAGTAAGTATCACACTTTTAAAATTGGGATAACGTTTTAAGTTCACAAGATATACTTTCGAAATAAAAAGGACTCCAAAGAGAATTTCATTTTGTACATAAAAACTTTATAGTCGGTAACCTTCTTTTAAGAATTGGCTGAAAAAAAACTTCAAAAACAAAACCATTCCTTTTTCAAAGTAGACGTTTCCGATTTACAATTTTACCATTCACATTTTTCTTTCTGTTTTAAATTTTTTCAAGATCGATGGGTCTTGTTTTAAAAATTTATGCTAAAAAGCACATAACATTTATTTATCATGCCTCTTTCAGTTGAAGAATGTGCTCGGATCATGGCTTTTCTGGAACTAGGCATCAGTATGCGTCGCACTGCAAGAATGGTGGGTGTGACGGTACGAACGGTCCAGAAGGTAAAGCGAAGGTACGAAGAGACTGGACACCATCTGAGGAGACCTTGTAATAGCAGACCCAGGTGTACCAATGCCCGAGAAGATCGTTATATTATTTCCACTGTGTTAAGAAATCGCCACCAAAATGCAGTTGAAGTCCAGCAACAGCTACTTCAGAGCCGGAGGGACTACATTAGTGACAGTACAGTGAGAAGAAGACTTGCTGAAGCAAATTTGAAACCCCGAAGACCAGTGAGTGGCCCAAAACTCGAGAGACAGCATCGAGTAGTGAGACTGCGATACGCCCGTGAACACATGTAGTGGGATGAAGAAGAATGGTCAAGAATTTTGTTTGCAGATGAGTCTCGATTCTCCCTTTACACTTCTGATGGAAGGCGAAGTGTTTACAGGTGAGCGATACCTTCAAGCCTGCATCTCAGAAAGAGTCCAATACGGTGGAGACAGTGTACATGTATGGGCTGGCATATCTTTAGAAGGTCGCACAGAGCTAGTAGCCATAGAAAATGACACCCTAACTGGGCAAACATATGCTCAAGAGATTCTCAATGAGTATGCAGGGCCGTATTCAGCAAATATGGGTGATGGATCGATGCTGATGGATGATAATGCCCGGCCACACACGGCTCATATCGTACAAGAGTATATTCTGGAGGTCGGTATCAGCGTGATGGCTTGGCCATCAAGAAGTCCTGATCTCAACCCGATTGAACACGCCTGGGATGAGCGTGGGAGGCTAGTCAGATATCGCACACCACCACCTACTACCCTCAGGATACTAAAGCAGGCCCTGGTAGAAGAATGGGAGAATATTCCCCAACATCGGCTCCGAAACCTAGTGAACAGTATGCCAAACCGGCTCGAAGCTGTAATCAGAGCTCGAGGAGGCAATACCAGTTATTAAAAATTAAATAACATGTAATTACTTTAAACTAAAAATGTTTTATCTTTTTTAAGTTTAAAATGTTACTAATGTATAATTTTAGTTTCTTAGAATTAAAGCCTATAAAATTTGCAACAAAACGTTTTTAATCTTAAATTTCTACCTTCTATAGTTAAGAAAAAAAATTTATTTGAAAAGTGTGATACTTACTTTTGCAGGCTAGTGTATATTGGATATAACTATGGATAGATAAGATCTTGTCATTAAACGGCGATAGCAATGTTATACAGATTAATGCAGATACGTTATTGAAAACGGCCCCAAGTCGGTTTGAGATATTGTGTTTGGTTTGCCCAATGTAAGACAGGCCACAGTCGCAGTCCAGTTTATAGACACCTGCATCTTGCAATTTTAAAACACGCTTTAAAACAATTGATTTGTATCTATTTACTTTTCGACATCATTTGAGAATAATCCTTATAGGTATAAATAAGACGAAAGCATCCATTTAGCTCGTGCGTTAAGGAGCAACTGAGTACGAAGTGGCACTGGTTTATATGGTGACTTGGAATATAGACTACTTACTATACTAGAGTAGAGACGAGCTGTCAGAATAATACTTGATAATGAATGAACAATGACCTAATGTCAAGCGTGGCTGACCTTTTACGACTTGGCAATCAAAATATTATTAAAGTTTATTTGTCAATTTATGACAATGGCCCAGTGGCGGCTAGGACTTCGGCTTCACCTTATTCTGCCATAGAGCAGGGTGATGCTGCTCAGGATTTTATGTTTTTCAAAAGTCCTGAGTGGCTCTGTGGGGGAGGGGGTTGTTACTTACCAACAGGTGGAGGTCCAGATCGGCTCATCACTAGCATATGAAACTAAAATCAGAATTGCTTATAATTTAGGTGACTACCCTCATTAAATGAGATATAGTATATTTTAACTTCTATTATTTTCGCTTTTATTCAGATCAGTCACTTCCCTGTTTTTTTTTATTATTGTTAAAGAAGTGGCATCACATTTATCGCTCTCGATAGAAAAAAAAACTAACCCCAAAGGTCACATTCATAGACGACGACGAGTTTTCTTCTCACCCTCTGTGTGTGTGGAGGAGGGTGTCAGGGCTGAGCCCTATACCCTGGCTCTTCTTCTCCCAAAACGTTGGGAGTCTTTGGGTGTTATTAGGGTCGTTGCTACTTGCTCGGGTCACAACGATTTTTTTACATTCATAGACATGCTTAGCTTAGCCCTTTATATTAGTGATACTCCACAGCGACGCAGAAGTACAGATGGGTCAACGTACCCTTATCTATTATGCACTTGTTATCAACACGGCTCCAATCCCACACGATGATAACGTGTGACCCATATCTATGTGTTTTATACTTTTTGTGTTCACGCAATCGTTTATAAATTAGCGAGTTTGGCAAAACGAATTGATACACTAAAAATATGAATATAGCGTCCTGATGGAATGATCCTGGTGGCTTGGGCACCAACTGCATTAATAACTATGTAATCCTATATATTATTTTATACTGGATAACAAAGTTATTATTATTATTATTTATGATATATATAACTGGACCGAAATTGCAAAATCTTTTGTTTTCTTTTGATTTACACACTAAACACTTATTCTATTCTAAATTTGAAATTTCTGTCTGTAAATTTGTTATATACCATGTTTATACAGTGACTGTTTGGTAAGTTTTGGTAATTGAAAATTCAGGTTTCTAGTTTTAACCACAAAGAAGTTATAGGGGTTCGAAAATGGCCCGAACTACTTCGAGATAAGGATGGTACGACCGTGCCTCTTATTTCTGCTCGACTTGGCGGGGACAATACTCCAGATATTTCATACATTTTCAAATGTGTGTTTATGGTAGAGTAAAATTGCGCAGGTATGTAGGTTTCTCGTTTGGACCTGACGAATTTTGTTTTGATAATTATCAATTATTTAAAGTTCAAATTACTTTAACATGACTTGTTACTTATTAATTTTTTATCGATAAATTCCATTTGCAGCTTAAATCCGGAAACAGTTATTTATTTTTATAAGAAATTACTTCTCAATATGGTGTTACATATCTAGTACATGTTCGTTTCAAATTTTATGTCACTTCCTATCATTTCAGTTTATTATTTTATTCAATCACAATTTTATCAATATTATCTGCAAGTATACAGACAATGTAAGCTGGTTTTTTTATGACAATAAGGGACGAGACGAGCAGGACATTCAGCTGTTGGTAATTGATTCGCCCTACCCATTACAATACAGTGCCGCTCAGGCAATACAATTATTGCGCTCTTCACCTAGGGACATAGGATGTTAAGTCTCATTTGCACAGTAATTTCACTAGCTACGGCGCCTTTCAGACGGAAACACAGAAATGTTTACACATAACTGCTTCACGGCGGAAATAGGCGCCGTTGTGGTCCCATAATCTATCCGGCTTCCCATGCAAAGGAGCCTCCCACTGGTAACTAACTAACACTGGTTTCATCAACCAGCATCCAGTCAGTTGGCAGTAATTAAAATAACTTATTCGGAACGCAATACAAAACTATTTTAAACGTATCGTACCGTAATACATCATCGAACGTGTTGCACGTCACCCTGATTCATAAAGATGGACGGCCTCAAGCGTTTTAATTTTTCTAATTTTTTAAATAATAACTTAATTAAAATTTGTTCTTTAACATTTTGTACTTTTTTTTTATTTATATAGAAATATTTGTAGAATATATTTTAGAGTTCTATGACAAACAATATCAAAAAATGTTTTCTTTTAATTACTTATTTAATTTAAATTTGTTCTTATATATTTTTTTTCTTATCAGTTTAGAAGTAATTGTAAGATATTTTTAGATTGATATAATTTGTTATTACTTTACGGCCGACAAACAACGTCATAAAATTATTTTTCTGACATGTCTAATTGCCTATGAGTATTTTTTAAATAACAGTAATGGACGAGACGAGCAGGACGTTCAGCTGATGGTTATTGATACGCCCTGCTCATTACAATGCAGTGCCGCTTAGGATTCTTGAGAAATCAAAAAATTCTGAGCGGCACTACAATTTCGCTCGTCACCTTGAGACATAAGATGTTAAGTCTCATTTGCCTAGTATTTTCACTAGCTACGTCGCTCTTCAGACCGAAACACAGTAATGCTTACACATTACTGCTTAACGGCAGAAATAGGCGACGGTGTAGTACCCATAATCTAGCTGGCATCCTGTGCAAAGCAGCCTCCCACTGGTGAAGTATGTTGTAGTTTCTGTAGGTAATCTTAAATAAATAAATGTGTCAACTTGTAAAACAGTGTTGAGTAAACTCATTATATCTCGCAAAAACAAAGCAGCCAGTGTGTGAGCACGACATTCTCGGCGTTTCCTTCCGGGTCGGTGCTGGTTCGGTCATCTGGTTGTCCTCTGAGCGAGGTGGGATGTCCCAACATGGTCATTATGATTGCGAACAACGACGCGATGACCGTTCGTAACATCGGCGACATTTGAGTACATAATGCATCTGTCAAACCATTCAAACTGTGTTTTCTGTTATAACTTATCGGTAATCGAATTAATGAGATAACTGGGATGAAAGCACAGACTAAGTCAAAGTCAAAAATATTTTATTGACATAAAAATCAAAAGAATGCCCGTGAACGTGAATCACAAAAAATACTACATACATATTAATTACAAAGTTTAAACATACCTACACATATTTTTTAAATAATGCAATGCAGTAGAACAATACAAGGCTGAACCATAATATCCATAAAAAAAAACAACTATAATACTATTCAATTCCATATTGTAATATCGTTTACGTAATCTTCAATAATGTAATAAGCCTTCGAAATAAGTCTGTGTTTAATAAAAGATTTTAATTTATTTATTGATAATTCAGATACACTTTTTGGTAATTTATTGTAAAATTTAATACAATTGCATGCAAAAGAATTGTTTAATTTACAGAGCCTAGTAGGGGGCACTATAAGCTTATAGTTATTTCTAGTGTTCAAATTATGTTTGTCGCTTATTTTAGTGTATAAATTATAATGTTTATGTACGTGCAAGAGATTGCTATAAATATATTGGCCGTACGTGGTCATAATATGAATATCTTTAAATTTTTCCCTTAAACGTTCTCGTGGGCTCATTTGGTATATGGCACATAAAGTGTACTATTTTTTAAGATTAGACATACAAATATTGGAGAGAGGAAACGATAACTTTATAAAATGATTTTCTGTTGTGGTTTTTAATTTATTAAATTTCATTCAACAAATTAAAAAGATCTTAATACGATATTGAATATTGACAAGTGCTTAAGATCTACAATATTACAACAATTTACTTATAAGCTTTATAAGTAGGTGTTTGCAGACTTATACCTATAACCTTATCTTTTTTTTATGACAGTAAGGGACGAGACGAGCAGGACGTTGAGCTGATGGTAATTGATACGCCCTACCCATTATAATGCAATGCTGCCCAGGATTCTTGAGAAACCCAAAAATTCTGAGCGACTCTACTCTACAACTACGCTCGTCATCTTGAGACATAAGATGTTAAGTCTCATTTACCCAGTAATAATTTATTTCTTAAATACCTTTCATTGCATACATTTAACATCTACATAACTTTATGTAGGTTTTACTTATTATATAAATTCTAACTTTTTGTACGACTTGTATTTATGTACATGCTGTAGCTGCCTAAAAATATAATTATGTGTATCCCTAGCACCTAAGACTTGTTTAATGTTAATGTATCATATGTTATGTTAATTCTGTTGGTAGTTCATCTATATATACAGGTGTCCCAAAGTTATGGGACATGAAGGGAAAGTACCTTAAATATCGAAGATAGGCTATTTTACTGAAAGAAGTTATTTTTAAATATTAGTTATTCTGCATTCAAAGATTTTCTAAAAATTATTCATCTAATCGGTCCATTCGTACCAATCCAAGTAGGAAAACATTCATTTAACGTTGTTCCTTGCTTTTAAATACTATGTTACTTAAGAAGAGTTATTAGTTTTTGGCCATTCTTTCGATTGGCATCATAGGAGTAGGGGTGTTTTTTTTTTACATTTAAGTCGGATCGATTCCCACACGACGCAAGTAATATTTAGAAAATCTTTGAATGCAGAATTACTAACTTTAAAAAATAACATATAGTCTTCTTTCAGTAAAATAGCCTATCTTCGATATTTAAGATACTTTCCCTTCATGTCCCATAACTTTGGGACACCCTGTATAAAAGAGAATGTATGTTTGTATGTTCCTTAATAACTCCTAAACTATTCGACCGATCTCAATGAAATCTTTTGTAATAGATTTGTTGAAGCTCAAGGAAGGTTTACATATATAGTTTGTAGTGTCACGATGCCACCCACGCACTCACCCACGCATTTACCATATCTCTCGAACCGTTTATTGACAGAAGAACGTCTGTCGGGTCAGCTAGTAAATAAATAAATGAATAAGTCTATGGAGTCAACTAAACTATCATTATCCTTATCTCTGTTAATGATTCATTAAATTCTTGGTAATACAGAAAGCATCCGTTGAAAACAGAATTGAATTGTATGTTCACCCACGTGGCACATTATCAAGCAGAATTTGGGTCTAGGGCGTTTTTTATGTTCTTTCGATAAATATCATTAATTTTGTACCAATTTACTGAATACATTTATGAACGTTTGAAGGTGTTTTTGACTATTAAAATTGGCAGAGTTCTCTTAAAAAAGATAAACATTAATCATTGTACGTAGTACAGAGATAGTTAGTTATATTAAGTCGATTGCATTGCTAAAGGGTATTATTTTATATTATCGGTTTGAAGTTGAAGCAAAAACTGTTGATTATTAAATAAAATAAATTTGTTTTTTTTTATGTGAATGTTTGCATTGGTTTCAGACCACACATATTCGTAAGCAGGACGTTCAGTTGATGGTATTTCATACGCCCTACCCATTACAATGCAGTGCCGCTCAAGATTCTTGAAAAACACACAAATTCTGAGCGGCAATACAATAGCACTTGTCACCTCGAGACTTAAGATGTTAAGTCACATTTGCCCAGTAATTTCACTAGCTACGGCGCCCTTCAGATCGAAATACAGTAATGCTTACACATTACTGCTTCACAGCAGAAATAGGCGCCGTTGTGGCACCCATAATCTAGCCGACTTCCTGTGCAAAGGAGCCTCCCACTGGTAAACTAGAGCGCCCTACCGCTACGCCCAGAAGTAGGTATCAATTTCAAGGACACCACTGAGTTACGCTTATGTTTCTTTTATGTATAAGAGGACGCAAACAGGCAAGAAGCTCACGGGACGGCAGTATTGAGGCAACCGCCCATGGACATCCGCAAGAACAGGTGTCAAGAGATCCGTTGCCGGCTTTTAAGGTGGTATGCTCTTTTCCTGTAGGTCCCTAAGTCGAAAACAGCAGCCGGTAATTGATTGCTTCTGAGCACTCCCCGTGATAAATTATATGTAAAGCATTAATGTGTAAACATTATTCTATTTCGGGCTGAAGGACGCCGTAGCTAGTAAAATTACTGGGTAAATAAGACGTAAACATCTTATGTCAAGGTGACGAGCGCTATTGTATTGCCGCTCAGAATTTTTGGGTTTTTCAAGAATCCTGAACAGCACTGCATTGTAATTGGCAGGACGTATCAGCTACCATTAGCTGAACATCCTGCTCGTCTCGTCCCTTATAGTCTTAAAAAAAGAAATGCGGTAGAAGATGCAGAGAGAATACAAATCTCTACGCAACGTTCTACTGTTCTCTCATTACTTATCCTAAGCATTACTGTTCTATGATTACTTGTATTAAGCCTATTTGTATTTTCCAACGTACATTATAAACCACCTTCAATGAATGTAGGTACTACAGCAAGTAAAATGCGATCTAAATTAGTCACTTGCTCCAGTTATTCGAAGAAAAAACTTACACTCTCATTATTCGTGTTATCAACACGAGAAATGTTAAAAAACTTTAGACTTACTTTAATTAAGAAAATTTTAACGAATTTCTACTTCATTTCTTGTAAGTAGCTCAATTTGCTATTTTTTTAAAGTGATAACCCTCACTTCTGGGATTAATTACACAAATATAATTTGAAAACATAATTTTATGAACGATGCGGGACTCGAAGCCACGACCTCTCGCGTTCCGTGCAAGTGCTCTCCCATCTGAGCTAACCGTTCGAGTCTAAATCTTCATTTTAATCTTAATGTCCATATCTACAACCAATAATGTAAATGCATATTTAAATTAAAATCCATCCTCCCGAAGATGTTTTTGCAAAAACATCTTTGGTGATTGAGATACATAAAACGGAAAATTGATTGAAATATCAAATATCTTGGATCGCCAATCTAGGTTTCAATAAAGTAACCTACCTAAAAAATCGTTATATAACTTCAAAAACTCGAAGGATATGTTCAAGACTTCAAAATTGTTTTTATTCAATTTTCTCATTTATGTATAGGTTGTCTTCAATTAAATTTATACGTCGTGATTGATAAGTTGTTGATTCAATACTTGTACAAAATAATATTGTTTACAAACACGACTACGACCAGTGATATTTACTTAACGCGCGTGTTGATATTCTATCAAAGTTTATTAAGTCGTGTCATAGACAAAGAGACAATATATATATAATATGATATAAATAATAAAAAATATAAATATTCAATAGATATATGATCGAACAGTTTAAGAAAGATATTTAGAGAATACTTGTATAAATAATTTTACTTAAGTTACCTATTAACCGTTTGGTTTTTTGGAACAAAGTTCCTTACGGCAGGCTTGGAGATGATAGGGATTTTGCTGCGCGACCGAACTGAAAAAAATGTGATAGTAAAACCGTAAGAAAAAATCCGTGGAAAAAAGTGCGTGGAATAAAACCGTTAAATGAGACGTGCGCAGGCGCGACAGTCGCATACACAAGCGAGTAGTGTATATATATTATCAATATTATCTTATATCTTTAAACGAGCAATTCTTGTATATATATATATATATATATATATATATATATATAATCTGAATCTCGGAAACGGCTCCAACGATTTTCATGAAGGGGATTTTCAAAAGTATGCAGGGGATTTCGGGGGTGATAAATCGATCTAGCTAGGTTTCAATTTAAAAAAAATGGTTTTATCCATGTTTGAATGAGAAACAGCTACAATAACATTAGAATACAAAGGTAAATTTCGCCACTATTTACAAGACTATTATAGCTCAGATGGGACATTGGGTGATCCGGAAAGCAGAAGACCCCGGTTCGAATCCAGATGTCCTATTAGTTTTTTTTTTGTTCAAGTTTAGTACATTCTTAAAAATCCGAGCAAGGCTCGGTCGTCCGGATATTTATATTAATATATGATAACGATTATAGCAATATTAGAACGATTATTTTTGCAATTTGTGTCGATTCTACATTAGCCGAAGGAACTTCGTTCCTACCTGGTGTCCCACGACACCACACCATTTTTTATTTTTTATAATTTAAAAAAGGAACCTTTAATAAAAATTTAATTTCAACATAATATGTTAAAAACTATATACCTACTCTTGCCATCAAAACTGTCACAAAGAAAAAATAATATCGCAAAATATTGTACAATGTATTGGCGCCAAACTGAGAAAACTCAATGAACAATCATTTACAAATGACACAGATTCCAAATTCAAATATTTTGGTTATTTTTGTAACAGTATTTATGGCGAGACGAAGTATATATGAAAACTATACTTAAACTGTAAAGATAACTAAAAAATAATTAAGACTGACCTTTTTTATGACAATAAGGGACTAGACGAGCAGGACGTTAACTTGATGGTAGTTGTAACGCCCCGCCCATTACAATGCTGTGCCGCTCAGGATTCTTGAAAAACCCAAAATTGTGAGGGGCACTACAATTGCGTCCATCACCTTGAGAAAAGATGTTAAGTCTCATTTGCCTAGTAATTTCACTAGCTATGGCGCCCTTCAGACCCAAACACACATTCCTGTTTCACAGCAGAAATAGGCCCCGTTATGGTACGCATACTCTAGCCGGCATCCTATGCAAAGGAGCCTCACACAGTTCGATTTACTGAAATTGAAATAAAACAAAACAATAACATCGAGGAGCTGCATATGCATGCATTGTGTTACTGAATCAGGTAATTTTTATCTAAGTCTCTCGGTCTAATGTGATCACGGTGTCATTATGATTATGTTATTATAATCTCGACCTTTACGACACCACACATAACGTCAACCATGGAAGCAGACATTGTTATTTATCAACGTTAATATTGCATTTTGATTTAATGAAAATTTATCGTACGTTTATTAATGCAGCGCTTTTATTTATTTATACGATCCTATGCAACAAATGCCGCTTTTTCTCTCTCAGAGCGCCATTTGTCTCCGAAGCGGTAATAGTATCTAGTATATTAGAAATGACATTAAAAAAGAATTCTAAAGGAATCAATATTGAGAAAAAAAAATGCCTTTTATGCCTTTTTATAAACTCTATAATCCTACTGTAGTCGTTGTACAGACAGCTACTTTCTGAGCCAAACGCATCCAAACAATCCTTAACATTTTGTTGCAATATTTCTCCCGTAATGCTGAGAGAGATTTTAATACTACTTGAGACAACTTAAAATAATTATTACATTCTATTTGATTTTGAAGTTATTATCTACTATATTAAAGTAGATTACATATTGTTAGTTAGTCATTTTTCCAGTGGGAGGCTCCATTGCACAGGATTCCGGCTAGATTATGGGTACCACAACGCCGCCTATTTCTGTCGTGAAGCAGTAATATGTGTTTCGGTCTGAAGAGCACCGTAGCTAGTGAATTTACTGGGCAAATGAGACTTAACATTTTATATCTCAAGGTGACGAGCGCAATCGTAGTGCCGTTCAAAATTTTTGGGTATTTCATGAATCCTGATCGGCAATGCATTGTTATGCGCAGGGCATATCAATTACCATCAGCTGAACGTCCTGCTCGTCTCGTTACTAATTTTCATAAAAAAAATATATCTCAAACTTACTGAATTTCAGAATTGATACATTTTGGATATAAAGTATCCATATTATGTGACTGCGCCTTTCAGAGCGCTAGAAATTGAACTTATTACAGAGTTTTTCTATGAATGTTATACGATTGTTCTACTCCCGGTACGCATCATGAAAGGGCATAAAAGACATTGATTTTCTCAAAATTTATTCCTTTAGAATTGTTTATGATGTTATTTCTATTATACTAGATACTAATACCGCTTCGGAAACAAATGGCGCTCTGAGAGAGAAGAAGCGGCGCAAGAAACTCTCTCAGCATTTTTTTGCGCTCTTTTTAATAAAATATACAATATTATACAGGTATTACTCTTGCTATAAAATAAACAAATCAAATCAAATGAAAATCAGTTTATTCACGTAGGTCACGGAAATGACACTTATGAATGTCAAAAAAAATTAAATATTTTTCTTATTGAATCTACCGCTACTTCGTAAAGGGTTGAGCTAATGAGAAGAAGTAGCAAGAATCGAAAAAATCTTAATTATGTCCTTATGTCCCAGGCTCTCCGATCACTTTGATATTCAGCTGTGGAGTAGTAGGATTTACGACAGAGCCATTTTTTAATAAAACATTTAAATTTATAGATAATATCTAAACAATGGCTGGGACTTTATTATAAAAGTGTATACATTTACCCTTAAAGCTATTATGTATTTTATGAAGCCTACTAGAATTAGTTACAAGCAAACCCTTATTATTAGTGTTAAAATAATGAAAATCACTATTAAGAGTAAAACGGTGACGATTTTTGTGAACGTATATTAAATTTTCATAAATGTACTGACAATGAACAGTCATAATATTTCATGTTCAATTAAAACATCTGATAGGAACGTTAAAAACAGATAACCTTTCTGAACGTGTCACTAGCAGCGTCTTGTCATCACCAAACCGAAACGTGACCCGAAATATATTGAATGATCTATTGACAACGAGAGTTCCCTGGGGATTGATGTGGGCCACTTCCGGCGAGGGTGTCGGATAATGAGACGATTGTACTGTTTGTTGATTTGAGATTGAACAGGACTCGGGATAACGGTTCTTGTTAAACAGGTCATTTCTTTATCATGTTGTCATTTAAACATAGAAGTTAATATTTAATTTGAAATAGGAAAACTACTTATATCACTACATATTATAAAGGAAAGTCCTCCGCCGCGTCTGTCAGTCTGTTCGCGATAAACTCAAAAACTACTGCACCGATTTTCATGTTGTTTTCACCAATTGATAGTGAGGTTCTCGAGGATGGTTTGAGTATATAATTTGTTAAGTTTTTGTATAATTAACGATATTTGTTGGAGGTGTCGGAAATAATAAGCTGTCTGGGAGCTTTCAACGAAAACGATGTCAAAACTATATATCTTCTAAATATATCTTCTAAAGATAACATACTATATCAATTTTAATAGTTTAAACAATTGGCAATTATAAATTGGTAATGTAAAAGTTGTTTACACAAATACGATATTTATCCTTATCGTTTAAATGTATTAGATATTTTAAATGAAATTTAATTTACATATTTTATATCATATAATTTAAATGAATATTAGTCATACCGTAGGGGTAATCGATTCGATTGATGCGATACGACTTTTTTCTATTGACAGAATTTAATATTGCTTTTTGATTTAATTAAAATTTATCTTAACATTTTTTATGACAATAAGGGATGAGACGAGCAGGACGTTCAGCTGCTGGTAATTGATACGCCCTGTCCATTACAATGCAGTGCCATTCAGGATTCTTGAAAAACCCAAAAATTCTGAGCGACACTGCAATTGCGCTCGTCACCTTGAGACATAAGATGTTAAGTCTCATTTGCCCAGTAATTTCACTAGCTACGGCGCCTTTCAGACCGAAACACAGTAATGTTTCCACAAAACTGCTTCACGGCAGTAATAGGCGCCGCTGTGGAACCTATAATCTAGCCGGCATCCGGTGCAAAAGAGCCTCCCACTGGTTATAATTTATAGGTAAACGTGTATATTTTCCAAAGCGGTAGATAATTCACATAAAAATCTGGTGAAATTCCCAAAAGTTTAGAGTAAAGTAAGTTAAGGAAGAAAAGGAAATACCTAAAGACTAAAATACTCGAAGAAGTAACGTTTACAATACAGGCGTCAGTACTCACACTCTAGTCTCTAAATGAATAATAATAATTGACATACTTTCACACAAATTATCTTGCCCCAAATTAGGCATAGCCTGTAGGTACTATGGGCACTAGACAACGATATATTTAATACAATATAGTTATTTAAATATACATAAATACATATAAATATCCATAACTCGAAGACAAACTTCCATATTCATCATATAAATGATTGCACTTACCGGGGTCCGTACCCGGGACCTCTAGCTTAGTAATAAATAAAGTTAATAAATCTCAACATTTAATGTCGTTATCTGAATGGGTTGCTATTAAACAAAACCTAATGTAGAATTCATAAGTTAAAGTATTTTTAAATAATATTTTTTTAAGAATAAATATTACTTGTGTTTGACTTCGAATATGTTAAGGATATTTTAAAAACGATTTTTAAAGGTACCAAATATCATATCGACTAAAAGTATTAAAGTATTAAATTGGTTATACTATGTTATCCTTAAGAGAGAGTTTTTTCGTAATCGTGTTTTTGAAACCGCGATAATTTAGATAAAGAAATGAAGAAAAACATGTCAAAAAATTGGAATCGTAGTATTTGTAGAAGTATTTTAAATAGATTTTCAAAAATGTTACTTTTTAGGACTATAGCGACTTAAGAGTTAGACATAGGCGATCGCGGACTTTGCCCGATACATTATTTTGTTATATCTCAAAGGGCTAGACTTAATAGCCTGAGGGTGGTTGCTCCATTCATTTATCGTCATTTATGTTATAGTAACCCGTACCACACAAACTGATTTTAACAATTCTTTTGTTTTTCGTAACACATTTTTGATTTTTTTTAAACAGCATACACTAAGCAAAGTCTAAATAGGCTCTATAAATATATAAGATACACAATTCCACGATACATTATTTTGTTATATCTCAAAGGGGGTAGACAGCGAGTTCGTTGAAAGCTCCCAGACGACTTATTTTTTTTACGACATCTCCAACAAATATCGTATACAAAAATGTAGACAAATACTGAATAAATTATATACTTAAACCATCCTTGAGTACCATGCTATTCATTGGTGAAAACAACATGAAAATCGTTTCAGTAGTTATTGAGTTTATCGGGAACTGACAAACAGACAGACGCGGCGGAAGATTTTGTTTTATAATAATATGATACAAATGATTTAAGTTTTCTTTAGTGTTAATTCCGCCAATATTTGTTTTTAAGCAATTCGACACGTGTTTCGCATCTACACGAGGCATCCTCAGGACGTGATGTCTCGCCAAAATCTGGCACGAGACTGATAATATTATGTTGTGTACCTCAGCTGAAACATCATTTAGATGACCGAAGACGGAATCGGCGGAATTAACACTCAAGAAGGAAAGTACCGCCTACTTCAATAAATTTTCTATTATTTGAGGAGACAATTATGTAAGGAATTAAATCAATATAAACTTCCACATTTATTTTATTAAGTTTCCTACTGCGAGCGACAAAGTGGAAGTACTAATGAGTAAGATATAAAGAGGTCGTTATAATGTTACATTAACGAGTGCAGTCTACAAAGCGCCGGATCCGAAGTGATGCTGCCTCGGTCACTAAACTTGGCTTGCCTTGCGTCATGCAAGGAGCTGCTGATAAAAAATATGAGTTAGTTTATTACATTAACCAAACATAATTTATGTATCTTCTACTTCTACTCTGACCCACTGAAGCCGTAACCTTAGGACAAGAAATATCAAGATTTATGAACCATACGTCACTCGAACGGTTGGCTCAGTGGAAGAGCACTCGGATGGAATCCGAAAAGTCGCGGGTTCGAGTCCCGCATCGTTCATATATTTTTTTAGAATTTAATTGTGTAGTCATTATTGTCATCATCGCACATGATTTTTGACTTGGTCGAAAGGCGTTTTTCTTGTACCCCAATTAATACAACAGATATTAAGATAGATAAGTATAAAACACTAAAGTGGTTCATAGTTCATAATATTATACAATAGTTTAATTGAGCGTAGCTGAGCGGAGCTCCCACCGGGTGACTCCAATTGATTTCTGAATTTCTATACCGATTTAAAAAAAAATTAATTTATAGACAGCTTTCGAAATATTCTAAGTTGACGAGAAAGAGTTGAAATTTCGAGTTGATTCAATTATTTTAATTAAAAACAAACATGAATAACAAATTATTCTAAATTAGCACGCGCTATTTATATTTATTTAAAAAAAAGAAATTCTCGTGTGACCAAATAAGGTATTAATTTCCTCATGTTTAAATGTGGCGCCAAATTTCAAAAGATTCGTTTTATTCTTTATTGTTTGGATTAATTTCGTTTTGTTTTTGTACACAGAGGTTAGCTCACTTCGCTCAAATATACGACGCAGCGAAGCGTTACGACGAGCGATTGCGGCATCCTAGTCAACTAGAATCTTACAGATATATTATTCATATTTTTACAAATAAAAATGTGCGTATCTCTTTGTCTATATATCAAATTAGTGACAAACTGCATGAGGGGGACTTCCACATGTGTTATAACTTAAACAATGCACCAGCAGCCTCACACGATTATCTACCTTAACTATGTAGTAAAAGGGATTCTTTTAACTAAACACGATTAAAGTCAAGTTTTAATTGAGCTTTTAAGAAATTTTCAGCTGTTATTACGTTTGATGTTTGTGAGGAAATATGAGATGTAATAGCAGTTAGTTTTATATTGTTAACTCATTAAATTGTATTAAGGCGAAGGGTTAGCAGAAAACACGCAAACAAGGTGTTTTTAGACAAGTTTTGTGGTGAAAAAGTAGCATTTGGAGCTATGAACACTACTTAATCTTGTTACACATATCCTTAAGTCTTGTTGTAGGTTGCTAATGCTGGCTGTTGGTTATAGTTAACACTCGACAGCCTTTTTGAACTACCACTTTTCTTTGCAGTTAAACAAGTTTTTTGGCATGGCATGACGCATTTTTTTAGTACTACTCTCACAAAAGTTATTCTAATAGCTTGTACTTTTTTTGTGTAGGTGCATTTATTCAAATTTAATTAATTCAAAAACCGGAAGCATTTTGAAAAAATTGGCTTTGTTACATAGATGGTGGGCCGGCAGCCTTGAGCTTATATCGCTCAAGGTCGCTGGAATTTAGTGGCGCCTTAAGAAACTTGTAAACATTAAGTTTATTTTCGAAAAAACTCTTCTAGTAAAATCAGTATATTTACTTCGTGAAAGTTATTGATTTTGACGTGAAGATGTGGGATTCTTTCATAGCTTTTGTATGAGCATTAAATCTGAACTGTACTACATTACTATGACAAAATATACAATCATTTTTTTTTTATTAGAAAAAAATACATACATTCAACTGATGGTAGTGATACGCCCTGCTCGTTATAATACAGTGCCGCTTAGGATTCTTGGTAGAATTACAAGTTGCTTTAAGGCTGAGATCCACCCCCTTATTCAAAATAGTCTGCTAACTTAAAGCATTGCTAATTCTCACTCTGTCTTCTTCTATTGACCTAAGTCAGAATGAGAAAAAGCACTCCTAAGCGGCTGTTTAAAGTAAGCGGACCATTATGAATAAGGGGGCTATTATAGACCGTACTTAGACTGTACTCAAACTTTACTTACTTATAACTTAGCTGAGTTTATTTTTTCATTTCGGTTTTATAGTCATTCGAAAAAGTATTCCTTAGAGCTAAGAACAGGCACAAGAAACTCAGCTGACTTATTTGTTTATAAAAATATGGTAACAGTGTTTTATCGTACAATAAAATATATATTTTAATAGCTTGAGCGGTCGCTCCATTCCCAATCTGTGGTATCATTAAGAAAGTCATCTATATTATCTAAGTATCATTTACCACACAAACAGATTTGAACAACTCTTTTGTATTTCGTAATATATTTTTTGTTTTGAATATTTTCTGGGATCCTGTTGTAAAAACATATACATTGAGCAAAGTTGTACGCTCTATAAATGTTATGAAATATTTAAAATAATTTAAGGTATAATTAAAATACAATTCATATACAAAACATAAGTTGTAGGTATAGTTCAATAGATTAATTTAACGAAATTTTTTACTTTTTCTTGTAAATTGTAAAATTTAAGTTCTGTAAGAAGGTTGTTTTGGTAATCAGCCCTTTTTTTTATGGAATAGGAGGACAAACGAGCGTACGGGTCACCTGTTGTTAAGTGATCACCGCCGCCCACACTCTCCTGCAACACCAGAGGAATAACAACAACAACATAACAAGAGCGTTGCCGGCCTTTAAGGAAGGTGTACGCGCTTTTTTTGAAGGTACCCATGTCGTATCGTCCCGGAAACACCGCACAAGGAAGCTCATTCCACAGCTTTGTAGTACGTGGAAGAAAGCTCCTTGAAAACCGCACTGTGGAGGACCGCCACACATCCAGATGGTGAGGATGATATCCTAACTTGTGGCGTGTCGTGCGAAGGTGGAATTCGGCGGCAGGAATCAGGTTAAACAGCTCTTCGGAACACTCCCCGTGATAAATGCGGTAGAAGACACACAATGAAGCGACGTCTCTACGCAACGCCAAGTGATCCAGCCGTTCACAGAGCACTGGGTCCCCGACAATTCGAGCTGCTCTGCGTTGCACGCGGTCAAATGGATCGAGCTGATACTGGGGTGCGCCAGACCAGAGATGACAGCAATACTCCATGTGTGGCCGGACCTGCGGTTTGTAGACCTGCGCTTTGTAGCCCTTTCACGCTAACATTATCCCTACTAATATTATAAATGTGAATGTAAGTTTGTTTGTTACGCTTTCACGCCAACCACTGAAACCATTTTGATGAAATTTAGTACAACGATAGACTAGAACTTGAAAAAGGACAAGACAAAGGCTACCTTTTATCGCGAGAAAATAAATGGAGGGGATGAAATAGGGGATGGCAGTTGGTATGGAAATTCGTTATTATCGAAGATAAATGCATGAAACTTTTAAACTTGCACTTGATAAAAAAAGATTATAAACATTTGTCAGAGAATTTTTGAACCATCATGCATTTGCATATTTGACCTACATGAGAAATGAAATAAGAGATTAAAGTTCCCAGGGAAATACTATTAAAGAGACTGTCCACAATGACAAGGGATATGCGCTGTATAATATTAACAGCGCTGCTAGCAGCGGAAAGAGCAGTTTGTATGTGTATTCTTTGAAAAGTATCCAAAAAAATAAAAAACATGCCCAAAGTAACTATTCAACGGGGACGAAGGTAAAAGTAAATTATATAAATGATATTGGATTTGTTTTATAATAAGCCATCTGCTTAAGTACATAATATATATGCTTTGTTACTGGAAAGATAAGAAGAGATACGAATTTAAGGTGTAGTTAACCGTTTGTTCGAAAGAGTAAAAAGTTTTTAAACGTCTGTTTTGTGGGAGAGGAGGACAAATGAACGTACAAGTGATCTGTTGTTAAGTGATCACCACCGCCCACTTTCACCTGCAACCTCAGAGGAATCACTCACACTCTACAGCTATCTGTACTCACACGAAATAAATTGCGTGCATACAAAGTGAAACTTGCATTGTGCATGAATCTCTAAACTGCATATGAAGTCCTGGTACATGTTGCTAGGATGACACATGATTTCAACCGCTATGTATTATTACTATCACCGCTACCATACCTATGTTCTCCTGGTGTCTATGCAGTAATATGTCGTGCGCATGACGTAAGAATATGTCAAGGTATACTCGCGTCATACATAAGATAATCTCTTCTTCAACTATGATCGCCTGGTACCAGAACAATGTATAATGCTTCCTATCTCATTTTCTCCGACGTTAAATCTTGTAAAGTTATGTGTCTGTCTCTTTTTACTGTCGCGCTTTTTCGTTTCATCGACTTTCAAATCACAAAGATGCGAAAGAAATTTTCACTTCAAAAATGATATATTCCGCTAATACATATTTCTGAGGAATAAAAGATTATTACAAAAATGCCTGGTTGCATAATAAAACTTTGTATTTAAATAATTTTACAAGAAATAAGAAAGACACTGGGATCACATATTATCATCACTAAATATTTTGTATTTTATTAATTTCAATGTAAAATAAAATGAAGCGTATGTTACTAAATTTGAGAGATGCAATTGAGTATAGTATCAAGATGTCACGCACACAAGCATCTAATAGTTGCTGTAATAAAAAAGCTATTGTTCTTAGGTAGTGTGCTATCTAGTTGAAGACCAATCCTTAATATAAGAGACATATGCCTATATCTAAAATTTTGGTATTTTATATAATACAATAGCTTGTGCAGTAAGTTTTGTTTTATAAAGAGTAAAAGAAAAAATTAAATTAATCCTTTCTCGTCCGCGTGTGGTCCCGATGTTACGAAGAAAGAATATAGTTCGACAATAAAAGACGTCCCCAGTAAACAGTTGGCTAACTCGTTAAACTCATTCAGTGATATATTTCTTTCCTTTAACAGAAGCCATACAAACAGACCACACATAAATGGAGATATAGTTAGCAATGTAAGTAGATTTCCGCGCGACCTAAACAAAAATTACGTAATTTGCATTTTAATGCAATTTTTTTAATGAAAATAAAGGACGAGACGAGCAGGACGTTTAGGTAATTGATACGCCCTGTCTATTACAATGCAGTGCCGCTCAGGATTTTTGAAAAACCCAAATTCTGAGCGGCACTACAGTTGCGCTCGTCACCTTGAGACAAGATATTAAGTCACATTTGCCCAGTAATTTCACTAGCTACAGCGCCCTTCAGACCGAAACACATTAATGTTTACACATTACTGCTTCACGGCAGAATTAGGCGCCGGTGTGGTGTACCCATTATCTAGCTGGCATCCTGTTTAAAATAGCCTCCCGCAATACGATCGTCATCCCGTTTAACACGCCTAATACATCAACAACATAAGAACCCTGATACTGCAGGGATTTCCTGGATATTCTTGCATTGATGGACAATGTGTCACCCACAGACCTGGATCCATATAGATACCGCGAGTGTATGTACTTTCAAAAATGTCAAAAAGACGACAAAAATAGGATCAATGCTCTTCCTTTGACGCCTTTATTTTATTTTATTTTTTATTATGATATACATCGCTGATTTTAGTAATAAGCAATACCGACTATTAATGTACTGAAAACGTCAACTAATGATGAGGTAAGTAGCTAAACGTTTTGCTCGATGCACTGGCATTTTTAACGACGTCACAGTAGGTACAAAAAAAAAGGGCACGCTTGGTTTTCATACAAACGGAGGGTATTGCGTTATCTACTTGGATCTATGTCTGTGGTGGCACCCTACGAAATTCAATAAATTGAAGACCTTATTGAGAATGAATTACACACAAAAAGGAGCCCTAAGTGAGAGTAATAAAGACGAAGAGGAGTCAACTTCGATTTTTCCAAGCGCCCAGACATTATGAGCTGTTAACAATTTAAGACGCCATGCAGCTTCTTTAAATCAAAGCAAAGACGCACTGCAAAAGTTAAATTACTTATGTTGAAAATCTTGTAATTGCTAATGTAGCAAAATCTTTCTGTCAAAAAAAAATAAGTGATAACTTTAAATAACGCAAATAAATTACACTATGTATTTAATTTAATATACCAGCTGTTTTAGAGCCAAATGGTATTACCCGCCGCGATGGCAAGCGACCTGATGAAATGACGCTGGTGGCTTGAGCACGGGGAAGGGCGCTGGTGTGGGACGCTACTTGCGTCGGCATTCTGGCTCCTTCTCATGTCCAAATTACGTTAGTTGGTGCTGGGGCTGCTGGTTCGACTGCCGAAGACGGCAAGCGTCGCAAATATGTTGGTCTCAGTGAGTCATACATCTTTGTGCCGTTTGGTGTCGAGACATTTGGCCCGTGGGGCCCAGAGGCGCGGAGAATGTTCAAAATACTATCTTCGCGCCTCAATAAGGCTACTGGAAACCCAAGCGCTGGCAGCTATTTCGGTCAACGGATCAGACTTGCTATCCAACTCGGTAATGCTGCCAGTATTCTTGGTACGCTTCCACGTAATGGTAGTTTAAATTTTATGTAGTCGTAGTATTGTAAATATAGTTATAAGATTTGTTTTGTTTAAATAATAAGTTTACATGTATAATTTAATACCTACATACCTATACGATTTTATTTTATGATAATAGAAGGTACTTACTACGTTTTATTTCCCTATCCCGTATAGGTAATAAATACGCTTTCAATTTCACAAGGACCCAACCAAAAATGCGTCTTAAAACGTGTCCTAAGCGTGTTTAACTGTATACACACATATCGCCAGTCAAAACTCACAAACACAAAACTAATCGAAACGTAAACATTATGTTTGTGACCACCTTTACGAAATAGGTCACAATCCTTGCCGTCGCACGTTTCCATTGACAAAGTTAAATGGTTATTATAGTCGTGTATATAATTATCCCCCCGATATTTTTCATCTGTTTGCTTAGTCCCACGTGCCTTGTTTCACGAATAAGGATTCGCTAAACATATCGATGTTACTTAAAATTAATGTCGTAGTAATTCCATCGACCAACTTAAAAATCCATAGTTTGAAGTTATATTTCTTTAGGCGCGTTATGAAAAAATTATGAGAGTGTAATTTTAAGATGGGCGCGCAGCACTGTAACACAAAAGTAACAGGTTGAAGCTGGTTCCTAAAATCTGACGTTTGCGTCATTCGTTATTTTTTTTTTTTTTGGTTTCTTCGTCCATTATTAGGATAGGCAGAGGGTTCAAGCCCATACAGCCGTATTCATTATTTAATAATTAATATTGTCAAAGCCATCATTGCAAGATTTTGACAAAATTGTTCTTTCTAAAAACTTAGAATAGCACGAGCAATAAATAATTTTAATGATTTTTGCTTCATTAGGTCAAAGAAGTATAACTACTTGCGTGCATACATAAGTACAATTTTTATTTATATTTCTCATTTGAAATTGTTTGAATGCGTAATATGTAAACAACCTTCTTTGATGAACAACAAAACATTAATTTGGTGAAAAAAAAAACTACCTTTGGTCCCAGAGTAAGGGCAGCGATGATCATTTTACTTCAGGTGTCACACATGCTCATTTATCTTTCTATTGTAAAAAAAATCAATGGTTAAAATTAACTTATCGTAGCGTGCTTATAAACTGCAAGTAAAACTCGGCAAAACTGTATGAATAAAAAAATTGTGAGCCGACACGGGACGCCTGGCAGATGTGAAACATCGAAATTATTTTGTACAAATAATAGGCACAAAAGTACAGATACAGGATACAGGAACTAAATATGGCATGATAAAAAAAAACAATATTACGAATTTTCTCCAAAAAATGATGTTAAAATAATTATGTAACTTCTGTTTTACCACAATAAACAGAACCTTTGAAATTCGAAGTTACCACAAGAGAAAGTACTACGTAAAACATATAGATGGCGGTAACAATGAAATAGCGTGGCGAAGCGTCGCCACGGCATGTATCGCCACGCCAATTATCAGGTTTACCCTCAGCCTATAGATGTTTCACAAAACAATCAAAATTATTGTGAGTAGATAAAGAGGTTCGGGAGTCCGGGTTTTTCTTCAGTATGTAAGTCCTGATAACATATGCTTTCCGTCTTGAATCTGGTTATCATAGAGAACGAAATAAACTTGCGACCAAAAACATAAATGCCACCAATAAGTAACCCACAATCTAGTTGAAATAAACATAACTTGTTACTACAACATAAATTACTTTTTTAATAATCATAGATTGGGAATGGAGCGACCGCCCTCAGGCTATTAAGTATTAAATGTTATTGTACGATATTATATTGTCACAATATTTTTGCGAAAAGAAGCCCCGGTGATTTCTTTGCTCCCGTTCTTCTCAGGTCTGAGGCATACTTTTTAGAATGGGTGGTAGATTTTGACTTTCAATAAGTGAGGTCATATCCTATTTTGAATATAAATATTTCAATTTGAGTAATTAGATATAGATTTTGAAACATACGGCAATATTAGTAAATATGCTTTCGAACCTTTATAATTTGGATTTGTCTAAACTGCTAATTATGATTTCATATCCTATTTTGAATAAAAATATTTGGATTTGAATAAAAGTTACTTATTCTAGTTTTATCGATATATCAGAGAACATAACATCGATATTTTGTTTCACATAACCGCAAGTCGCAACACTAGTTGTGAGCAAACAACAATGCACCCTTGCCTTATTTGGTAACTAAATCTCACAGCTGCCAACAAACTGCGCTGACTTGTTTATTTGGTGATCATTAATATGGCTAGATTTATTTTAACAGAGGGGTCTTGTTTGTTTCATTTTCATTCTGCTCGTGAATGTAAACGAACTAACTACAAAGTAAAATATCTGGCATTTTTGCCACACACTTTTACTTTTACAAATAAATCCAAACCAATAATGTAAATAAAGTTAATATAATGCTTTTCTTAAGGTTTCCGTACCTGAAATGTAACCAAGGAAACCACATTGCTAAGACTTCACTGTCCTTTAGTGAGTCTATCCAACCGTCTGTATGTCAACTGACTCTATCTCATAATCTGCAATACTTACGGCCGTTCCCAATATTCAGTCCCAATAACCTTGACACAGTTCATAAGCGACAAATAAGAAATTTGTTGGCTTGCCTAATTTCGATCTAATCAATACGTTATCGAACGCGATTGGCGTTGGGTGAGTGCGTGTTCTCTATAGTGCTGAATACCTGAATACTATAATTTCCATTAATTTTGTCTTCGTGTATTATATATTTATACTTTTATTGTATAACTTCTTGATTTTTGTTCATTATTTGTCACACACTTATAGTTTCTAAATAGATGCATACTTTTTTAACGTATTTATGTTATGTGATACTGTTGGTATTCCTAATAAAATAAAATAGCTTGCCCTGGTGAAAGCATTGAGGGAAATGTGCCATAACACCTAAATGTATAGCCGAGTGGTTAGCGATCCTACCTACTAAGCTAAAGGTCCCGGGTTCGAATCCCGGTAGGTGCAAGCATTTATATGATGAATGTGGATGTTTGTTTACGAGTCATGGATGTTTAATTGTATTTATGTATGTTTATATGAATTTATGTATGGTAAAGTAAGTATATTGTATTAAATTTATCATTGTCTTGTAACCCATAACACAGGCTATATATATGCTTAACTTGGGGCAAGATAATTTGTGTAAAAGAGTGTGTCAATATTATTATTATATTATTATTATTATCAAGATGTTGCTAAGTGCTCGTACAGACACCTGTCTTGGAAGAGGTGCTTGACGCCTGGATGTCATGTCTATTATGGAGTAGGGCAACGAGCTGGCACTAACTGAGATTGCTTGTTCATCAGATATGATAATTGATTGTATGTCACGTGATTAAGCTATATATGCCAGTATATATACGAGAATCTCCTGGACGTTCTAAAACATGTTAGCGTGCATTAACAATGAATATGGACGACAAGATAATATTAGAAACACTGACCTAAGGAAGATTAAGAAATTTACCGACACACTCAAACGACATAAAGTGGAGAATTAGAGCAAGAGAGTTGCAGAATACAGGTACCCAAGAGATGGTAAAATAACACGAGGAAAACAACACACAGGGCGGGAACATTGAAACTAACTAGAGAAGAGCTGTTTCCAAAACAAACAAAAGTAGAAATTGTTGAAAATCGCGATTAGGGATTGGAAATCACGCGGCCTGTATTCAATTTCGGCATTTGCGTGACTACGAATTTTCAATCACGCGGGATCTCGGTATTTGCGGGATCCCGCATATTGAAAATATGCACAGTTTTAAACAATGAATTCATCAACTCCACATTTATTTACGAACATATTACTATTTAAATGAGATCAATCAAATTATACTGTTTTATTCACAAAAAAAAAAAAAAAAACTTCTGAATAAAACGCAAATCAAAACAAAACAAATCGTTGTCAAAAAATACACAATACCGAGATCTCGGTATTGCGGGATTGGAAGCCCTAATCGCGATTCGCTACACACCGAACTAAGAGAAATAATTATATTGTAGATTGTCGCTTTGCATTTAGTATTTCAAATATTAATTTGCCGAAAGGTCGAAATAAATTAACAATGGTACTACCATTCACCAAATAAACAATGAAAAATCAGTTTGGACGCATATACGCTAAGAATTCTTAGTATAAAAAGTGTTTTATTTGAATATATGATACTCGTATTCACTTCAAAGTATCATAAGTAGCTTTTTACTGCAACAAAACTTTATTAACTTCCAGCGTGTAGTTCTAAACTCTAAAGCCCTAATATTTATGGAAATTCTAGATGTGTGTAAAATCTAAACTAAATGGTATTTTTAAATGAAACAAAACAAGAGTATTTTTAAATTTATACGGCCTTAATAAATTTGGTATAAAGTTATACCTGAGCATAAACCAAGAATATACAAATTGTTGACTATCGGCCGTTTTCAATAACGTATCTCTAGTCACGGATACATTGCTGTCACCGTTTAATGACAAGATCTTATCTATCCATAGTTATGTCCAATATAGTTATAGTCCAACGCTTTATGTCGAGAGGTTATTGAAATGTAAGTAAGCGTAAAAGGATAGATTTATCAAGCTCAGCTAATTTAAACTAAGGATAGATAGGTTATTGAAAACGGCCGTATATCGCTGACAACACTGGCAATACAAAGTTCTAAAGTTTACCGAGTGTCAGGCAGTCTTGCAAGTAAACGCGGTAGAATACGTCCGAATAAACCAATCTCCAGCAAAAATGTCTATTATTTCGCATACATACTTACAGTCTTAATTCTCGCTGGATATTTATAGATGAACCCGCGACCCTTAATCTTATCGCGCGCCACCTCCGGTCTAGGTCGAGGAGTTGGCGCCAATTCACATCAATTATGTATTAGTCGGTCATTGAAGCATTCCATCTGTATCACTTATTAATACTACAACAATATTCCTTACATGTTTTAGAGATAAATGCTTCCTTGTTCTGTCTATCTGTATGTCGCAATGATGTTGGCAAAGGAGAATAAAATATTTTGTTTTAACAATTTTAAATAAAAATGGTACACAATAATATTAGACTCAACTCTTACCAACCTACCTTATAATATTTCTAATTAAATTTGTTTATGTATATAAACTGCCACTTAGGAAATGCAAACTAAAATAAGAAAAAGTGATTAGAAACTGAAAAGCAAAAAAAAACACACTAGATTTAGTTTTATTATTACTTTACTTAGAATCCGCAACCGCAATCTCAAACAAAAAACCAAAATTAGACGAAAATTTAAATATTTTTTCAGTAGGTATACTCGATTACAAGAAAAGTCCCTGCTAGGTTTATGGGCAAAAAGATTTCGTAACGTGGGAAAGAACTCCATTTTTTATTACGCTTGATTAAATAAATATATGGCTTCGACTATAGCAGTCGATCGATCTATACATTGCCGCATTTACTCCAGTTGTTTAAAATATTCTTGGTCAAAAACCAGCAATGTAAAACATTTATTCAGTTCAGATTTGATTCTCACAGTGACAGTTGACACACAACTAAGGAGTAAAGTGTGCTTACATTATTTTTAAGCACATTTTTGCCGTTCCGCTATTAAACTGCGAAAGACATATCGTTCATATCCTTATACGCGTATAGAATGTCTTTGATTCATCTGATGTAAATGTTATTACTATACCTATACTAGCTGTCCCAGCAAACGTTGTATTGCCGATATTAAAAATTTAAAATTAAAAAAAAATTCGTGTGGAGCACCCTTAACATTTAGGGTGATGAAAAATATAGTAATAGATGTTATCCGATTCTCAGACCTACCCAATATGCACTCAAAATTTTATGAGAATCGGTCAAGCCGTTTCGGTGGAGTTCAATGTTTAACACCATGACACGAGAATTTTATATTTTAGATATACTAGCTGACCCAGCAAACGTTGTATTCCCATATAAAGTAATAAAAAAAATTTTGGGGTGTAAAAAGTAGATGCAACCAATTCTCAGACCTACCAAATTTATCGTACTACAATTATTGTAAGTATTGAAGCGGAATTGTGGATGGAACAGAATAATATAAAACACGCGATACAAAAATAGGGGTTCATCGTAGAGGGTTGAAAATTTAGGGTTGTATGTATTTTTTAATGTAGTATCATAAATTTTTGGAATAGTAGCCGATTCTCAGACCTACTGAATATGCTTATAAAATTTGGTACAAATCAGTAAAGCCGTTTCGGAGGAGTAAGGTGACTAACATTGTGGCACGAGAATTTTATATATAAGATACACAAAGAAATCAAACATGTAATCGTCATGTAGGCAAAAATAAATTAGGTATAGAAGACCTTGTTATATGAAACTGTGGAATTCAATTTCACAACAGATTCGTACGAGATTTGGCAACAATACACTTGTACTAACGAGATTTTTGCAAGCCATTACAGTTTTGGACATCCATTGAGAGCTTTTGACGAGATTAGTCATGCTATAATGAAACGTATAATCTAGTAGATAAAATCTATTTTGTATGATCAAGTAGGTAAGCTATTGTTTGGTGTATTTAGTTTAAGGGCCGTGTTCCACCGATACTTGTTAGCTATATCATCTTCTATCTTTTTTATCTTATAAAAGAAAAATATTGTAGCACAGATGAACACTTAATGGTATGTAATCACCGCATCCAGTCGTGAAGAATACACTTATACACTCTTTCTGAGGTGACTTATCAAATTGATTAATAAATATTATTATCTACTCAGCTTAGATATTGACTTACAAGTTTATTTTATTACAAAATAAATATTGAGTTAGATAAACTGTTTTAGAAACATTATTTTTCTCAAAAAGAATTTAAAATTCACATACTGGGATAATACTATTCTATTAAAAAAGAATATTAGCTACAAAAATTAATAATTGAACATTTAAACGATTATACGATTTTATTAAAGAAACCAATAATTCTTATAAAATTGTTTTTATTTACTTTGTTATAGCATTTAAGAAATGTAATGTAAGTGTTATCCTTAGCATTTTTAGAGGGCTCAGTAAAGAAAAGTAATGCATCTGAACCAGTACGCTTACAGGGCACTGTAGACTCAATAAACAGTCTGTCTTAGACTTCGAGTAGTTTTAGAGTGTTAGATTCTGTAACAATTGAGATGAAACCCACTACACTTTATGTGATTACAATCCTACATAGTTGTAAAATCCTTTACTCACTCGCTCACTGCGAAATATATTTTAAGATGCATGACAGAAATAAATATAAAATATCTTAGTGGTTAGCTATAGTTAAAATTGGCTATCACAAAAGATGATATCAGTTGCAGTGAAGAAGGACTATCGCCGAATTGTATAAAGCCATTATTAAAACCATAACTATAGGTTTATTAACAAATACACAACAGTACCGTTACTATATAGTATAGCTGGCGTTGGATAACAGGATTATTACACTAATAGACGAGAGATAGGTGCTTGATAACCCGACAGATTAAACACAGGATAGGCGCGCCGCGCGTACGTTGCCGTGGTCGCCGCTCTCACAAACAAACATACGCCCACCTCTCAGTAGGAGCACGTATATGGGACGCTCGTTTGTAACCACCAAAAAAGGATATTATGGCTTAATTTTACAAACATAAAAAACAATTAAGGCTGATTGCACACAAAGTAAGTAGGCAATTTAATTATAAACTCTGCAATGTAATGAATCTCCTACAATTCATTCTTTATATTAAAAAAGCGGCCAAGTGCGAGTCGGACTCGCCCATGAAGGGATCCGTAGCAGCATAATTGCGATTTACGATTTATGACGTATTAAAAAAAACTACTTACTAGATCTCGAACAAACCAATTTTCGGTGGAAGTTTGTAATGTACACGGGTTGCACTCCGGGAGTGCCGGCTGAAGTGAAAACTTGAACATTAACGTTATGCATTTTTGACTATTTCGCAATGCTTAGTGAATAGAATTCGCGCTATTTATAGCCTGGGTCCTAAAGAATCATTAAGAAAAATTTAAAGAAATAAACATTTTTACTGTTGTTTCTCAATATATTCTTGATAGTGTTCTATATTTTTATAAGCACATCGAGGAATTTGCTCTAGCAAAACTGTGACAATCATAATGTTACGAGGAACAAACGTAAACTTGTTATGCCTACTACTTGGTTAAGTCGAGTTAGTAAGTCTTTTATTGGGCGATGTATATGCTTCTACAATAATATGATCCATGAAAATGTACAAAACAAATGTGTTACGAAATTTGAAAGAATAGTTATAAAACGTTTGTGTGGGAAAGGTTAGTATAACATAAACGATTTTCTTAGTGATACCACAGACTGGGAATGAAGTGGACACCCTGAGGCTGTTTAATTATAAATGTTTATTGTACAATATTACATTGTTACATCCATATTTCAAAAAAAAAACCCGCTGAGTTTCTTGCGCCCGCTCTTCTCGGGTCTGAGGCAGTCTATTTTGAATGGGTGGTAATTTTTGACGTTCAATTAGTGATTTTGAATAAAAATATTTGAATTTAAAATATATCCATCCCCAGAAAATTGGTCAACGCCGCTAAAGAAGTTTTAGCTTCAAAAATGTTAACAAGCGGAACTGATTGGTTGAAAGTTGATATTTTGTCACCATTCTGTAATTTCGAATTCGCTCTGTTCAAATATGGCGTCTCTTTTCAAATATTTAAAATTTCCCGAAAATGTTACACTATTTACACTGTTCTTGTTCAGTATAATGTAATAATTTTCATAATTAATTTAGCGTGGCACTTCATTTTGTTGGAGTTATATTGAATGAGATGTTACGCTCTGCTATGTTCGGTGGGGTGAATTCAGCTCAAGTCGATTAACAGAGAGTCACCTGGATTCAATTCTGTCACTTGTCACATATTTTTTAATGTTATTTCCCAACTACTGGGGTTGTAAGGAGCTTGTATACGAAATCTGGGGCAAGAATACAAATTGTTGTATCTTAATAATATTATGTTTGTGTGTCTTAAGCGTCTGTTTCTTTCAGTAAATATTTTTATTTATAACAATAAGGGACAAGACGACCAGGACGTTCAGCTGATGATAATTAATACGCCCTGCCCTTTGCAATGCAGTGCCGCTCAGGATTCTCGAAAAACCCAAAAGTTCCGAGCGGCACTACAATTGTACTCGTCACCTTGAGACATAAGATATTATCTCTCATTTGGCGAGTAATTTAACTAGCTACGGCGCCCTTCAGACCGAAACACAATAATGTTTACATTAACTGCTTCATGACAGAAAAAGGCAGGCGTTGTGCTGCCCATAATCTAGCCGGCATCCTGTGCAAAGGAGCCTCCCACTTTTTCTTCCTCTACAATTATTAACGACAAGAACACAATGACTCAGTGGTTTCACAACATGACTAGTGACCGTAGTCTATCGTTCTCGCCAAATAAAGGCGATAGAGGTCAACAGTAACATTATCTCGTCATCACAATCACCACTATCAAGCCGTGTCTTGTTAATTGTACCGAGTGACCCCTCGATCAATGATCTGTTACTTTTATCAGTACACGCATCTGATCACTTGCTTAGGCCCGGTATCCACCAAAGCGGAGAGAAGAGGAGATAATATAAACAAATATTGATAACTAGTCGTTACTAGTAGTACAGGATGCCGGCTAGATTATGGGTACCACAATGGCGTCTATTTCTGCCGTGAAACAGTCATGTTTAAACATTACTGTGTTTCGGTCTGAAGGGCGCCGTAGCTAGTGAAAGAACTGGGCAAATGAGACTTTGTTAAGTCTCATTTGCCCAGTTCTCTTCAGTCATAAGATGTTTCTTATGTCTCAAGGTGACGAGCGTAGTTGTAGAGTAGAGTTGCTCAGAATTTTTGGGCTTTTCAAGAATCATCATTTTTCTATAGAATTTGTGCCGTTTCGAGCGATCAAGCGGCGCGGCCAGAGCGGAGATGCGAGAAGATGGGCCTTTCGTAGACATCACTTGACTGATTTCGAGCTCTCACAGCTCACATCTCCTTTCCGCTTTGGTGGAAATAACCTGACAGCTTTGCGGCTTCTCTCTCCTCTCGTCTCCTCTCCTCTACGCTTTGGTGGTACCGAGCCTAACAGTTCAACTGAATGGGTTCTATAATACCGAATTTTAGACAATGCTTGGGTCTGTGTCAGGTTGACGTAGTTTTTCCAAGTTACATATCAAAAGGTAAGCATAAAATGATCACCATCGACGTACTATAAATAACAAGACTCCCGATCGCCTATTAAAAGGTCGTCAAAAATGTCCTAGCGACGGTGTATGTATGTCGCAGGGATATTATTAAAACAGTGATTTGATCAAATCTCGGAGGATGTTAAAATAACAACACAGTTTTATCATTTCTCGAAACAAATCTAGTGATTTGACCAAATGCCAGAGTTGGTTCCTTGAAATGACAAAAAGTATTTTCTTTAGTATTTATTAAGTTTATTTGGTATGACTTAGACATAATTTGGTAAGAATTTAGTATTGTGTCGCAAGTGGTGGGGGTGAGAGGGGAAGGGGAGGGAGGGAGAAATTCTCTGTCCCCTGGCTATTTCCCCCACTCCTATGAAAAGGTAACGCACCAGTCTCTTGAAAATCAAATTAATGTAACCTAACCTCAAAACAGATAAAAGTTTAAAAAAAGGCCGAACAGAAGCCCATTCATGTATCCATCCATGTCAGAGTATGACTCAAGTCTGACGCTCGCTTCGCTCGCTTTTACATCCAAAGTTCTTCTAGTCGCCTCACTCATTGTTATTTCACGAAAGCAACCCTGGCATTTGATCAAATCACTATATTTGTTTAGAGAAATGATAGAATCGTGTAGTTCTTTAAACATACTCCGTGATTTGATCAAATCACTTAGGGAATTGACCAAATCTCTGTTATTATCATTACCCTGCGACATACATACGAATACATTAACTTACACAGGTAACATTAAAATATTCATTCAAATTAATACCTTATGGCGGTAATGTTCAAAGTCTATTGTGTGCCGTCCGTCTCTTTCGCACATTTCGTCGGCGATGTATTTTGTTTTAGCATTTGAAATGTAATTATTTTGCAAAATGATTAATAACGTCAAGTTAGTAACATTTTCAATAAATAAAGTAGTAAAGGCATGTAATAAACAAATTAGTTTGTAAGGTGCTGCATCCAATATATGAATGTTTTAAATATCAAATATTTCATATCGTAATAAACAATGAACTGTATAAGTACAAATTTTCCTATATTGTATGAATCAACCGTGGTGACTTAAGGCGACACTAACTGCCAGCGACCTTGAGCGATATGAGCTCACGGCTGCCGGCCCGCCATCTATGTAACAAAACCAATTTTTTCAAAATTCTTGCGTGGAAAACGTAACATTTTAACAGGTTCTAACAGTTTTTATGCCTAAAATCAATACTAATTTGAATAAATGCATCTACACAAAAAAGTACAAGCTATTAGAATAACTTTTCAGAGAGTAGTACTAAAAAAATGCGTCATGCCTTGCCAAAAAACTTGTTTATCTGCAAAGAGAAGTGGTAGTTCAAAAAGGCTGTGGAGTATTAACTATAACCAACAGCAAGCATTATCAACCTACAAATAAGTCTTAAGGGTAAGTGTAACAGGATTAAAGTAGTGTTCATAGCTCCTAATGCTACTTTTTCACCACAAAACTTGTCTAAAAACCCCTTGTTTGCGTGTTTACTGTTAACCCTTCGCCTTAAGAGATTTTCATTTCAATACATAACGCTTACATATTTTTATATATTTTCAATTTTATTTTGAAGTGAAAACTTATTTAGCGGCGTTGAGCACTTTTCTTGGGATGGGTATAAAATGTTAAACTCGCGTCAGGACACGTGGCCTGATCGAAAATTTGTAAGACAGTCGTTGAAATTGATTGATTGATTTTTCTGTGAGAAACTAGTTTAGTGTAAAACAATTGTAATTGTTCTGAAGTGTTAATTTTTTTATGTAATATAAATTGTCATTTTTGTGTACGATAGATGCAATAAATGAATATTGTTTTTAACCATATAAATGCTATTACTTTTATAGTGATAAATAAAGCAATTCTTGCGAAATTATTTGCTAACCAATCCAAAATATTAAAAAAAAATATTTAAAAAAAACTAAAAAGCACGCTTTATATAAAATTCAATTAAAAAATAGAAAATAAATTTAAATTGAAAATATTGTAAATAAAATGTATTTTATTGTAAAAAAAGCGTGGGTGTAGAAGAATTATTAAGTTTATTTTAACTATTATTTATTTTTAATTTTTTAGTCTAATTAGTGTAATGTCATCGGTCCTCGATAAATCTACAAAGTTTGAACGAAATCTAGCCGTTTAAAGTGGGTCAAAATCGCGCCCAAAGAAGTCGGTTACAAACATACAGGTGAAGCTAATATAAAGCGTATAAAAATGCCCAACGTTAATGTTCAAGTTTTAACTTCTGCCGGCACTCCCGGAGTGCATCCGTATTATTTTTTTTAATTTTTATTTGTAGGTTCATGTTAAAATTTAATAGGTTTGTAGTCTTTTCATTAGAAGCTGTTCACGCGTCTCCCGTTTATTTTGCGTGATGTCCTCCCAGATGCACGAATTTGTAAGTAGAACAAATTAATACAATATTTCATGACTTATGCACTTAGTAATGCAATAATTAATAACCTTGTGGCAAAGTCAGGTTATTAGAGGTACATATAAGTGGATAATAGTTAGAGGCATGTCCATATTTGTCTGGCGGAAACGGACGCAGAGGTCAAGCGCGACATGACTCATATCTTCACGAGCGCTCAATTATTGTCATAAAATACACTACGTTATTATAAATTGCAGAATTTAACCTTTGTGGTGCCTTTTTAAGGTTTCATTTGTCACTAGTTCTTGGGTATATTGACCGATAAATATGATTTTTGCTCTATGAAAGAGTTTTACGACACAGCCAAACACAATTTATATATTCACCAGTGGGAGGCTCCTTTGCACAGGAAGCCGGCTAAATTATGGGTTCCACAACGGCTCCTATTTCTGCCGTGAAGCAGTAATGTGTAAGTATTAATGTGTTTCGGTCTGAAGGGCGCCGTAGCTAGTGAAATTACTGGGCAAATGAGACATAACATCTCATGTCTCAAGGTGACGAGCGCAGTTGTAGTGCCACTTAGAATTATTGGGTTTTTCATTAATCCTGAGCGACACTGCATTGTTATGGGCAGGGCGAATCAATTACCATCAGCTGTACGTCCTGTTCGTCTCGTCCCGTATTATTTTCATAAAAGTGGATTAAAATTCTTCAAAATCGTTAGACCATATCATTATCATTTCAGCTGAAAGACATCCACTGCTGGACAAAGGCCTCCAATAATCTCCACGACGATCAGTCCATCGCTACCATCATCCAACGTATTCCAGCGATCTTGACCAGATCGTCGGTCCATCTTGTGGGAGGCCAACCAACACCGCGTCTTTCAGTTAGAGCATATACATACATATAAATTAAATTTGTCCCATATAATATAATATATTTACTATAATTGCTCAAGTAATACTGCAACAGTACTCAAACACCCCAGTTTTAGTATTGTAAAACCCTACTGGACTTCCAAATCAATTGCAACAATTGGACTTTGGCCACTGAATCAGCGGGTTATGTTTACTAAAAAGTCGAGTGGTGCGTGGCCCAAGGTCACCAGGTACAGACAATGGCCACACAAATTAAATATGTTTACATTGACTTATATGGGGACCGTACCGCCCACCACAGTACGAGCTTAATAACAATATTACGTTATCTCTTTTATTTCGTTTACAATATTAACTTAGAGAGTACGTAATATCTTAGTTGGCTTCACGATATACAAAGTGATTTAAAACTTTGCTAAAGGCTTAAAATTTATGCCTGTATTACATAATATTATATTATACTAGCTGACCCAGCAAACATTGCCGATATTAAAATCGCGATACAAAAGTAACTGTTGATCGCAGATGTGTAAAAATTTGAAGTTGTATGTATTTTTTAATGCTGACTTATAATCAAACAAATTTAAAACAAAATGTCAAAAAAATGTTAAAAAAATTCGTGTGGTCCACCTTTAACATTTAGGGGGATGAAAAATAGATGTTGTCCGATTCTCAGACCTACCCAATATGCGCTCAAAATTTCATGATAATCGGTCAAACTGTTTCGGGGGAGTTCAAAGTTTAACGAGAATTTTATATATTAGATTTTATTTGGGGAGCTTACAGCAACATTTACAAATCAACAACTATAAGTATAGATTCTCACTCTGTCTTCTTCTATTGACCTAAGTCAGAATGAGAAAAAACACTCCTTAGCGGCTGTTTAAAGTTAGCGGACCATTATGAATAAGGGGGTTAGAATAGAAACACTTATACATACACAGATATAAAGATAATTACACTAAACTAGTCTAAAGATGTCGTAAAATCCTTTGCGAACGCACTTTTTATGCTTTTCATACTACCACTAAAAAGATCAATTCGGCTATGACCAGTGGGCGGCACCTTTCCACAGGAAGCCGGCTAGATTATGGGTACCACAACGGCGCCTATATCAGCCGTGAAGCAGTAATGTGTAAACATTACTGTGTTTCGGTGTGAAGGGCGCTGTAGCTAGTGAAATTACTTAAAATCTTATGTCTCAAGTTGACGAGCGCAATTGTAGTGCCGCTCAGAATATTTGGGTTTTTCACTGCATTGTAGTGGGTAGGGCGTATCAATTACCATCAGCTGAACTTCCTACTCGTCTCGTCCCTTATTTTCATTAAAAAAAAGTCATTGATAACTTAACTTTATTATTTTTATCTTCATAGAAACTGTGACGGCGAATTATATTTGCGAATGTTAATTTTCGTAAGGTAAGCGTGACTCAGCGGGGTCGTTGGCATTTGATGGTTACCGCGATGCCGCGGCTTCGATTCCCGGAAGCAGCTGTATATTTATCGTGCACATCTCAACACGCCGTTGTTTTTGACGAAATCTGAATTATGTACGACAAGTGACATTGAGGTTTTTGCATTATTTATGTTAGGAATGTGACGGATAGCGGTTCATCTGTTTATCTACACGATCCTACCAGACTACTGCTATCCTAAACGTTTTTATATATATAAGAGATTTTAACTTATGTACTGAACGACACCTATTTCTGCCGTGAAGCAGTAATGTGTCAGCATTACTGTGTTTCGGTCGAAAGGGCGCCGTAGCTAGTCAAATTACTGGGCAAATGAGACTTAACATCTTATGTCTCAAGGTGACGAGTGCAGTTGTAGTGCCGCCGAATTTGCATTGTAATGGGCAAGGCGTATCAGTTACCATCAGCTGAACGTCCTTTTTTTTATGGAATAGGAGAACAAACGAGCGTACGGGTCACCTGGTGTTAAGTGATCACCTGGTTGAACAGCTCTTCAGAACACTCCCCGTGATAAATGCGGTAGAAGACACACAATGAAGCGACGTCTCTACGCAACGCCAAGTGATCCAGCCGTTCACAGAGGACTGGGTCCCCGACAATTCGAGCTGCTCTGCGTTGCACGCGGTCAAATGGATCGAGCTGATACTGGGGTGCGCCAGACCAGAGATGACAGCAATACTCCATGTGAGGCCGGACCTGCGCTTTGTAGAGCGCTAGAATGTGGGCCGGCTTGAAGTATTGCCGTGCTCTATTTATGACGCCCAGTTTCTTTGAAGCCAGTTTGGCTTTGCTCTCCAGATGGCCACAGAATCGGCAATTGCTCGAGATTTCGAGACCCAGTATTCCGATACTAGGCGAGGCTTTAAGGGAAGTGTTCTCGAAGAGCGGTGATACGGCAAATGGGGTTTTTTTAGTGGTAAACGCGCAAACTTGAGTCTTCTGGGGGTTAAATTGGACAAGGTTCAACTTACCCCATTCCGCGACCTTCTCGAGAGAGGACTCGATAGAAGACACAAGTTTCTCCCGGCACTGGTCGACGTTTTCCCGAGAGAGACCTGCATGGCCCGTGTATACGGCATCACCAGTGCTGTCGTCTGCATAGCAATGCATGTTGGCGGTGTCCAACATATCATTGATATGCAGAAGAAACAGGGTGGGAGATAGCATACAGCCTTGGGGCACTCCAGCGTTCACGGGCTTGGGATTCGAGCAATAACCGTCGACAACGACCTGAATGCTGCGCACAGTGAGGAAGCTGGAGGACCACTTGCATAAGCTCTCGGGAAGCCCAAATGCTGGAAGTTTTGCGAGGAGCGCCTTGTGCCATACACGATCAAAGGCCTTCGCTATATCCAGACCAACTGCCAGGCCTTCCCCCTTGCTTTCAATAGCCGCCGCCCATCTATGTGTTAGGTATACCAGAAGATCGCCAGTCGACCGACCATGGCGAAAGCCGTACTGCCGGTCGTTGATCAACTGGTGACCCTTAAGGTATACCAAGAGCTGGCGGTTAATTATGCTCTCCATGATTTTGGAGAGTAGGGAGGTAATAGCAATAGGCCTGTAGTTTGCCGGATCCGAACTATCTCCTTTTTTTGGGATCGGCTGGACAAGGGCTGACTTCCATGAATCAGGGACTACGCCTTTTGAAAAAGAGTGCCGGAATAAACGCGTTAGCACCGGCGACAACTCAGGGGCACACATTCTAAGCACGATTGGAGAAATGCCATCCGGCCCGCTCGACTTCCTGACGTCCAACGAAAACAGAGCTCGCCTAACAGTTTTCTGTCGGAACTGTACTTCAGGCATGGAGCTCTGACACCGCGGGATGGTCGGCGGTGTTTTTCCGATGTCGTCAAGAGTCGAGTTGGAGGCAAAAAGAGTGCACAGGAGATCGGCTTTCTCTTTTGCCGTATGGGCTAGGGTGTCATTCCTCACGTGCAACGGCGGCATGGACGGCTGGTTGAAGTTACCAAGAGCAGCTTTCGACAACGACCAGAACTTGCGTGTTCCGGTTGGGTAACTGGAAAGCTACTCGCCAATTTTGACGACGTGCTTCGATTTCGCACGGGCGATTTGCCGCTTAAAAAATCTGGAGGCACGGTTATATTTCCACTTCAGATCTTTGCAGTTCGGATCCTTTGAGCCCAGCGCCGCAACCCAAGTTCGATACGCCTGTTTTTTGCAGTCAGATGCTGCTTTAACTGACGCATCGAACCAGGGCTGTGATCTGCCACCGATCGGTACTACAGAGCTTGGTATAAAAATATCCATGCCCTGCAGCATCACATCGGCTACTGCAATGGCGCAGGCACTAGGATCAACTGAAGGGAAACAAACCCCGCCCCAAGGGTAGGATGCAAAAAAGGAACGCATCCTATCCCAATCTGCTGACTTGTAGTGCCAAACGCGGCGGTTCGCTGGTGGTCTGCGACGTTGGCGTCGGATAGGCACTACACTCCTGACCAGGCAATGGTCGGACGTTCCGAGAGGGGCGTCGACAGAGACCTGGTAACCATCGGGATGTGTAGTCAGCGGAAGATCAAATAAGGACGGCATGTGGCTATGCACATCCGGGAGCCGCGTCGGCGACTCAACCAATTGGGACAGACCATACGCCAATGCAAAATTATGCAAAGATCGCCCTGCGTAGTCTGTGGTACGTGATCGAAGCCATTCGGCATTGTGCCCGTTGAAATCACCTAAGACTACGATTTCAGCGGAGGGGATCTGAGCAAGCACGTCATCAAATGCCGCTTTAATGCAGCCCATGAGGTGATCCGTTTCTGCGTTATCATCATGTATGGGACCTGTAGACACACGCATAGATGCGGACGCGGTCCTCTAAATCTACGCGGAGCCAGAGAGTAGACAGGCCCCTACCCTCAAAATTGCTGATACGGCGACAGCAGATATCCTCCCTAACGTACACACATACCCCGGCATGAGGCATGAAATTATGCTCAATTTTGTACCCGGGGTACGTTAAATATGATGTATCGCTAGGTTGAGATATCTGCGTCTCCGTAAGGAAACACAAGGCCGAGTGAATTCCCCGGATGTTACAAAAGTCCACATTAAGCGTGGAGCGGGGTGCCGTGGTATTGCTGTCCTCTTTGTCCTGTGACATACGCGGTACTGTGCCCTCCCCAGGATACGAGGGGCAGCCCGAGCGCGAACCACCGGTCCTCGACACTAACCTATGCGAAACATAGCGGCACTAGGCCGCTACTTCACGCCCTTATTCTGTGCGAGTGTGGTAACTAACCCGGACGAGTCTGGCCCGATTGTGCTGACGTCATAAGACAGCAGCGTGACTCTCCCACTTTCAAAAAGCCCGTAGTCGCCTCTTCCGACACCCTTAGACCTGGGACTACCCTATTCTTTTTACGCCCCCGGGCAGCACAGGGCAAAAAAATCTCGTCTCGTCCTTTATAGTCATTAAAAAAGACATTAAAGTACAAAAAACTTTATTCAATTAGGCATAAACTAAACGCTTTTGAATGCTCACACAAATATTTCTTTTGTTGAGCTCGTGAGAAGAACCTTCAAGAAACTCAATGGCCACTCTTTTCAGTCAAATAGAGTATACAACATAACAAATTAGTTTGTAAGATGCCGCATCCAATATATTATGAATCGTGTTTAAATAATTTAAATTATTTTATAAAAATAAAAAGAGAATTAATGAGAAAGTAATAACATACAAAATAATTACTGATTATATGTGATCCCGGTGTCTTACTTATTTCTAGTAATAGTTACATCACATTACATGTGGCACGTCAACGTCACATATTGTTAGAGACTGGCTCGAGTACGCCCACTTGGGCATAGTATTATTTGCTGCACTTTGAGACTACGCCTGTGGTATTTAGTTGGAGCGAAGCGGAGACCAATTCTTAATCTAAGGTTATATTACCTTAATAAAATTAATTGGAAAGTAGTTTCTATGTTCTTATAGTAGAGATAATTATTTATAAAACAATTCCCATTTAAGGCAATAAGGAAGATCTTAAGTCAGTTTTTGTTTGCATCAATCACTGATGATTGACAAAAGTCACGAACCCAGTGCTATTGTGACGTTGATGACTGTTAGAACGCACGCCAATTATCTACACCCACACTGCAACAATATAACAACGTTATTATATCGTGCTATGATTTTTTTGCGACGTTTATATACAGGGTGATCAAAACAGGACACCGAAGAAAGAAGAACTGATTTGAAAAAATCTAAGAAAAAAGAAAGAATGCCCGCTTAAGACCGCACGGCAGAAGTGAAAACTTAAGTGGCAATCGCAATTATATGAAACGTATTTGCTACTATATTTTTCTTTGTTTATATAATATTAATTTAGTATGTTTATTGTCAATAAAGCTAAAAATTAAGGAAAAGTTTCATCACAATCATTCTACCAAGTTTTTTCAAATTCAAATTCAAATATTTTTATTCACAATAGGATGTGACATCACTTATTGAAAGTCAAAAAACTACAAGGACTAACATCATATTAAAAAAAATTGGAAAATCCAAAAGTCGAACGCTCATGGTATATTTTTTTTATAGTTAAAATTCAAACAAAATCGCATCACCTGCGTTTAAAAAAAAACGAGAAGGCCTACAGTAGTGATTTTCGAAAGGAACCTTCTCAGCTTAATTCTGAAAATTGTGAAAAAAATTTAAGTCGTTTCGTCAAGTCATTCTCGAGATATCCGTACCACGCCATTTATTGAACCACAGACTAATGGACGTCCACGATAATTTTTTTAAAGCTATTTTTTATATTAATACGTATTCGACAACTTAAAAAAGGACCAGGATTATTCATTAGTATCTCAGCTTTATATTGATGTACATTTTATAATGTGTAGAAGAAAGAGTAATAGAAAAAAAAATATGCAGTTTAAAGAGTGGAAATCGTATGACCTGGACAGGTCGGTTATAAAGCACAACCTCGCCGCTTCGCGCTCGAGGCGTGCATAATAATATAATATAATAATTATAATAATTTTAATAATTATTATAATATTATAAACTTAGGCTTCACATTATACAAAAAATATTCGGATTATTTCATTGCTTTTGCTGTAAATTGTAATTTTAGTTCAACGAGAAGCAGGTTAGGTAAGGTTTGTACTAATACCCAAATCGTTTTGGTTTCGCTTACGTTTTGTTTGATGTAATATTTTACGAGTCATTACGAGTCAAAGTGACCGCATTTAATATTGATTAATACCACAAAATTGATAACTCTGTGCTTTCCGGAGAAACATACACACAGACAGTCGGGCAGACAATATTAAATCAAGAATTACTAGTATATATAATATATCTTAATCTTATTTCTTTTGTGCGTCTGTTGTAACTGAACTCCTCCTAAACGCCTGGACCGATTTCATTGAAAGTTTCTGTGCGTCTTCAGGTGGATTCGAGAATGGTTTAGATTCACAATTGAACTACCTCCTAAACGGCTGGACCGATTTTGATGATTTTTTTTGTGTGTTCAACTGAATTTGAGATTGGTTTAGATTCTCAATTCCGTCCATATAATATAATTCTCCTGCTCATGTGTATGTTAGTGAACTCCTCCTAACGGCTGAACCAATTTTTCAAATTTAAGACTTGTTTACAGGACAACGTCTGTCGGGTCAACTAGTGATAATATATAATATGATATATATATCTATATATAAAAATGAATTGCTGTTCGTTAGTCTCGCTAAAACTCGAGAACGGCTGGACCGATTTGGCTAATTTTGGTCTTGAATTATTTGTGGAAGTCCAGGAAAGGTTTAAAAGGTGAATAAATAAGAAAGTGTTCGGAATTAAATACAAAAAACAATTTTGTTTTTCCTTTGATGTGTCCCCCGTCGTCCGATATTTGTTTTGTATGGACATATTTTCTATGTGAGAATTTATTGACGCACGGTTTGACAGTTCTGGTGTGAAACAATTTCATTATAACAACAGGGAGCATATTTTACGAAATAATTCTTGATGTTATGAAATATTATTGACAAATTAATAAAATAACAGTATTTTATTTATTATATACAGAACAACGTCTGTCGGGTCAACTAGTATATATAATATATAATATGATCTAAATTTACCTAGGAATAAATTGTGTGTTCTTCATCCGGCAGACGTAGACTGCTGGACAAAGGCCATCTCCACGACTTTTTATGCAAATAATGTGTACCTGTTGATAAAATATTTGTATACTCTGTTATATTTTTGTTAATTTTAATAATAATTAATTCAGCTTGAAGCAACTTTAAGCTATATTGAAATGAAACAATCGCCTCAAACTTATCGTACATCTATCGCTTGTCGCATTACAGGTGGCTGCCGAATAGGGTTTTTGATTCATTAATTTCAACTACTGCTTTCGAGTCAGGTTGGCTAAGTGGTTTAAGACGCCATTTCTAATTTCGTTCTGGTTCCCGAGTGGGGTTTTGGTTCAAACCCAACATCTCTCAGAGATTATTTTATCAGATTTTTTTTAAGAAGTCAAAGATAACATATACATTTTCTTTTGATTATTATGTACAAATTATTGTTACTCTATTTTATGACAAAAAGTTTCACTTGAATCGTGTTTTCATAAAAACACACAATTGCTTTTATTTTAAACAAAGAACTACACATTTGTAATTTTGTTTTCCATCCTGTATATTAAATAAATTGTTGCGGCCATTTATATAATTAGATTCAACCAAATAAGGGTTGAGAATTAATAATAATTGTAATATTATGCTAATGGGTCGTGGCAGTTCTTGTGTGCGTCGTTGAATTCGGTCTATACATTATGTTCTTTACACATTCATTCGAACATTCCAGATTTTTTCTTCATAGACTTAAGGGCTCTTTTTCTTAAATAAAGGGTGCAAGGGTTTTGACTTTCAATGAGTGATTTCGAATATATATTTGATGTTTTTTTTTAATTCTTTAACTGACCATTTTAAACAATTATTTTTTTATTTTATTATGGTAAAAGCGTACGGGACACCTCTTGCAACACCAGTGGAATCACAGGAGCGTTGGCGGCCTTTAAGGAAGGTGAACGCCCTTTTTTGAAGGTACCCACGTCGTATTATCCCGGAAATACCGCACAAGGAAGCTCATTCTACAGCTTTGTAGTACGTGGAAGAAACCTCCTTGAAAACCGCACTGTGGAGGACCGCCACACATCCAGATGGTTTGAGAATTCATTTGATTTGAAGTTAGAAACATTTTTTATTAATCTCTCGATAAACATGTATTGCCTTTTAATAATAACGCTAAGTACATTATGACGCCAGTGATAATAAAATAGTTAACAACATTATAATATTGGGATCCAAATTTTACTTTCCAACTCTAGCCAAACAATATTAAATTTAATCGATCTTTCGATATATGAAAAATAAATTAAGATTCATATTATCAAATTACTGATAACCCAAGGGGATTTCTCATTTTTAACTTCGACTGTTAAAGCAGAACCAACCAGCTTCTACAACGTCAATTTAGTACCAAGTTAGCGAGCTTTTCAGTGTAACATTTATTACAAAAGATGAATAGACGTAACTTACAAGTGCACAATGAGTGACACTTATAGTATCGATTAGTCTCCGCTGCGCTCCAACTAGATACCTCACTACCTAAGAACAATAGCTTTTTTATTACAGCAACTAGACTTAGATGCTTGTGTGCGTGGCACCCTGACACTCAATTGTATCTTTCAAATTTTGTAACATACGCTTCGTGTTATTTTACATTTAAATTAATAAAATACAAAATACTTACTGATGATATGTGATCCCAGGATCTTTCTGATACCTAGTATTATCTTTTCAAAGTTTTACTAAGCAACCCGGAATTTTAGTTTCAATTATCTGCAAAGTTTAACAGAATATGTGGCACGTCAACGTCACACATTGTTTGAGACAGACTCGAGTACGCCCACTTGAGCGTAATATTAGTAGCCGCACTTTGCGACTACGCTTGCGGTATCTAGTTGGAGCGCAGTGGAGACCAATCCTTAAGCTAAGGAGTGACAATTACTCGGTGTCGACTAAGATTAATATTATGTGCGGCCACAGGTCACAGCAATTTTAACAGGCATCTCTTTAATACAGGTGTCACGGACAGCCCTCTATGCAGAGGTTGCCTGGGGGCAGAGGAAACAGCCGCTCACGTTCTGCTGGAATGCAGTGAGGTGGCAAACTACAGGGCGAAGCACCTGGGGTCACCAGGCGCTCTTCGGGAAGTCTTTCGCGACGTTAAGAGGTTGAGTGACTTCTTGGAGGAGCTTGGCTGGTTGGAGTAGCCTCTACCACCCTCGCACGCAAAATAGGCGCATATGACGTCGAGTTGCGGAAAGCGCCCGTATGAAGAAGAAGAAGAAGAAGGAGTGACAATTTAATGGATAGTATGATTTGTGAAATATTAACAATCCTTTAGCAAAAAGAAATATTAGAGATGATTGTACTCTGTGTTTCACAAATTATCATTTTGTAAGTGCACAATAAACGTAAGAAGTCTTGATGAATGTAAATAAACTCTAATTAGTTATCACAGGCGGTGGGTTTGTTTTCAATAAACCGTAATGAACAACACGAATTACGACTGAAGAAATAGCCTTTACATCACAGACTTAACTAATATTTTAGACGGACCGCACTGGTCGAAGTATTTATGTTCTTAATTTTTAAGATTACAAAAGGGTAAATTAAAATGAAATAGTTTTTGAAGAATTGAAACGTGCATAGTCGTAGGTCAATCGTTTTAATCGTTTCAAACATGACCTGCAAAGGTCAAGAAACGTCGGGTTGAATAAATAAAAATTAAAAATGTAACTCTTACGCATTAAAAAAATCTAAAAATTCCGCTAAGCTAATATTTGCTTAGAACACGCGTTAATCAAAAAAATACTATGTTAAAAAAAGGTATTAAAAAAGACACAGAGCACTAAATAGTAATGTTATATGGTAGGATAAAATTAATTTTAGTAAAAAGTTATTTCAAGTCTATAAGATTACTACATAATTTTTAGAAATATTAAAATTATTTATAGAATATAAGGCCTCTGCCACATATACGAACGATAGCATAGCAAGTGAGAGCCAGAAAATGATATTTTTTCTTTTTACTTGCTATATTATATGTAGCTCTTTTGCCGTCGATCGTAATATGTGCGCTCGACCTCATAGGGCAGTGCCGGATTAAACAAGCGCGGAGTCCGTAGCAAATTCTTTCATAGAGCCCTTGATCTATTTTGTGGTATTGCCATCTGTTTATTTAAGTATAATTAAAAAGAAAAGATTCGATCACACCTCTATAACCTCCTGCTTCCCGCACCTTTTCCCCACGTCCTTCGACATACCTACCAGTAATCGTCTGAGACTCGCCGCGAAACAAGATGGAATCAAGCCTGCTAATTGCGCACACACATTGTGCTGAACTGCTTACTTTAAACCTTAATTATAATATTGGAAATAGTCTGACCGAGTATTTGATGTGTCTTGTCTTATGTTTCACGTTTTTGTGACATAAAGTTAATCTCAATAAGTTTCACTCAAAAAATTACGCTCAGGCAGAGAGCAGTTTGCTCAAATATGCGGGTCCTGTAGCAATTGCTTAACTTGCTACGTGGATAATCAAATCAAATCAAAATCACATTATCTAGTAGGTCACGCAAATGATACAAAAGAATATCAAAGAATTACTTTTGTTATTGAATTGAACCAGTATGAGGCTCCTTCGTACAAGATGTCGGCTAGATTATGGGTACCACAGCGGCGCCTATTTCTGCCGTGAAGCACTAATGTGTAAGCATTATTGTGTTTCGGTCTGAAGGGCGCCGTAGCTTGTTAAATACTGGGCAAATGTGACTTAATATCTTATGTGTGACAAAGGCAATTGTGCCGCTCAGAATTTTTGCGACACTGCATTGTAATGGGCAGAGCGTATCAATTACCATCAGCTGTACGTCCTGCCCGTCTCACCCTAATTTTCATAAAAAAAATAGAATATATATATATATATAGGGCAATAGAAATGTGTGCGGCCTCAAAACTGTACGGTTAATAACTTACCAACCATTATGTCCACATTTCTAATTTTGTTAGGTTTTCTTAAAAAAACATTACTTAACTCAATTTTAAATCGACGGTTTGTTATTTGCTCCGTCTATTTCTTTCTAACACTCGCTCCAAACCAATCACTCGTGTCTCATAATTTGTCTCTGCACACCGATAGTGCGCAACATTCAATTTTAATTATAAATTATCATCTGCTTCAATCAAATCAATCCTTATTTTAGAATACTTGTAATGACACTGATTAAAACAAGTTTGAGAAAAGTGACCTGAGAAGCAATTCCTCAAGCTGGGTATATCACCTGATGCCTGATGGTAAGTAACAGATGCTCGTCACAGAGACAACCTATACTAACTACATTTTTTTTTCGCGTTTAAATGTTCCACTTCCAACTCTAACTGTGGATCTCGCAGATAGTCGCAAAGTGCGGCAACGAATACTTTGTGGTGGGGGTACTCGAGCCAGTCTCGAACAATGTGTGACGTTGACGCCACGTGTACTGTTAAACTTTGTTAATAATTGAAACTAGAATGCCGGGTTGCGTCGTAATACTACAAGAAATAAGAAAGACACTGGGATCACATATCATCAGTAAGTATTTTGTATTTTATTAATCTATATATATAAAAATGAATTGCTGTTCGTTAGTCTCGCTAAAACTGGAGACCGGCTGGACCGATTTGGCAAATTTAGGCCATGAATTATTTGTGGAAGTCCAGAGAAGGTTTAAAAGGTGAATAAATAGGAAAATGCTGCTAAATTAAATAAAAACAACAAATTTGTTTTTCCTTTGATGTGTCCATACATAATTTCTATGAGAGAATTTATTGACGCACGGTTTGACAGTTCTGCTGTGAAACAATTTCATTACGACAGCAGGGTGCATATTTTACGAAGTAATTTATGATGTTATGAAATATTATTGACAAATTCCTATAAAAACATTATTTTATTTATTACTAGCTGACCCAGCAAACGTTGTATAGCCGATATTAAAATCGCGATACAAAAGTAACTGTTGATCGTAGATGGGTGAAAATTTGAAGTTGTATGTATTTTTTAAGACTGCCTCATAATCAAACAAATTTAAAAAAAAAATGTCAAAAAAATTTAAAAAAATAATTCGTGTGGACCTTATCATTTAGGGGGATAATAAATAGACGTTGGCCGATTCTCAGACCTACTCAATATGCTCACAAAATTTCATGAGAATCGGTCAAGCCGTTTCGGAGGAGTACGGGAACGAACATTGTGACACGAGAATTTTATATATAAGATATACAGAACGTCTGTCGGGTCAGCTAGTTCAATATAAAATATCACGAAGCGTATGTTACAAAATTTGAAAGATGCCATTGAGTGTCAAGATGCCACGCACACAAGCATATATTAGTTGCCGCAATAAAGAAGCTATTGTTCATATGGAATGCGGTATCTAGTTGTAGCGCAGCGGAGACCAATACTTAACCTAAAATTTCACATTAAATAAAAAAATTGTACATTATTTTATGATGCTCTTCTGAATTTGCTATCCCGTTACCAGATATAAAAATATTTTATAAATCTTTATCTATTTAATATCACGAAAGTTAACTCTTAAATGTGCACTCATCTTGTGTACTTTTGTAGCAAGGCGTATCTTCGCTCCTTCCGAGTCTATATTTATTTACTTAACTTACCTTCCACACAGAAAATACTCCAAAAAAAAATACGGGTTACACTCCGGGAGTGCCGGCAGAAGTGAAAACTTGAACATTAACGTTGTGCATATTTGAATATTTTAGAATGGTTACGAATTCCTATATTTATCAGTATAAAGTACAAGCAGTTTTGTGGTTAAATTCAATATTTATTTATTGCGCTATCGTACACAAGAATGACATCTTCTTATACATATAATTCTCGTGTCACAATGTTAGTTACCTTACTCCTCCGATACGGCTTCACTGATTTTTACCAAATTTTATATGCATATTCAGTAAGTCTGAGAATCGGCTACTATCTATTTTTCATACCCCTAAGTGATAAGGGTTGTTTTTTAACATAGTTTTTTTAATTTTTGGACATTTTTTTTTTGTTTTTAATTTATTATGATTCAGCATTGAAAAATACACACAACTTCAAATTTTCGCCCTTCTACGATCGATAAATCGAATCGAAAATAGTTCTACTATTTTTGGATCGCTATAACATCTATAAGGTTGCAAGGTAGCAATCGAATACAGTAATTGTAGTACGATATAGTTGGTACGTCTGAGAATCGGTTGCATCTATTTTTATAACCCAAAAATGTTTGTTATCGAAATTTTTTTAATTACTTTATATGGCAATACAACGTTTGCTGGGTCAGCTAGTATACTATAATTATTTCACATTAAAAAGTTTATCTGTCTGGAAAAATCAACTTTAATCCATAATAAACTGAAAAAAATATTTCACAAGCTTAGATTAGAGCCCTCGACCTCGCGGTGTTTCTATCAGGCCACGTGTCCTGACGTGAGTTTAATATTTTATACCCATCCCAAGAAAAGTGCACAACGCCGCTAAAGAAGTTTTCACTTCAAAAGTTACAATAGAGTGGAAGAAATATCCTTCTTGCAAAAGACCGCTTCAAATTGCACTCTTACGCTATTAGACCACGGTCGATAATTTTTGAAACCAAAAAAAATTACAGTAGGATGAAACCCATGGGTAAAGAAATAAAAAAAATATGGGTTGGAAAATCAATAAAATTGAAAAAAAAGGTTAATTTAACACTGAATCATTATCCTTTTTACATTTATAAATAGATTTGATTAATCGTAATCCATATTTTTGCTACTACGAAACAACAGGTATGAATTCTTTATGAAATGCTTTTTGTTGGACTTAAATTTTCCGAACATTTACAATTGTAATTTATATTTTTGTACACCATCAGAAAGTAGATATTTCAACGAACAAAAAGCCCCCAAACTTTTTGAAAAAAGCTAATATTTTGACGTCAGAATTTTCGTTTGAAAATTAGGGTGCTTTTTTGATATTAAGTTAAAATAAGGCGAAAAAATATGTATTTTAAATCAAATAAATTACAGTGTATTTAGGACATAATAAGGTAAGTTTTCACCAAATTTCGTAGAATTTTTTTTTTGAAAAAGTTATAAAAAAAAACAAATAATTGGTTTTTGAAGGCTTCACCAAAATTTTGAGGTTATGTGAAAATGTGTAATTACAAAAGTTGTAGATCTCTTTATTACCTACAACTTTGCCAATTAACTTTTTGCCATAGGACTTGTAGTTTTGCCAGAAATCGAGATAAACCGTTTTTTCCCTAAAACACCCCTCCTTTTCCACTTCCCGACCTCAGATCGCCCGTAATTTATTTTTCCCTTAATTTTTGTTATATTCTCGTCCTTTTCCAATGGGTTTCATCCTACTATTATTTTGTTTCACTTTTTATCATTTTCAAAGGCTTCGGCACTGGTCTATATGCGACAAATCAAATCAAATCAGTATCACTTTATTCATGTAGGTCACGGATATGACACTTATGAATGACAAAAAAAAATATATTTTCTTATAGAATCTAACGCTACTTCGCAAAGGGTTGAGCTAATGAGAAGAAGTGGCAAGAAACTCAACGAACGGCCTTCAAAACTCACTTTTAGTTGGTGGCAAAGAATGTACGTAACATAATCTTTGTACATGCATCGATTAGATAACACTCCATTTTAAATTCGCTTAAGAATGAAGAATGATTACTTCGTAGAACGATGCTATCAGCCGACCCATCGCTCGTAAATCCTCATCTCGCTTCATTACTGGCTGACTGGATTGTCTGATGTGGCCTGCCACGTGTGTCGCGGCGGAAACCAAACACCAGCTGTCAGCGGACCTTATTGTGACTTACGACTGCTGTTTAATTACTGCAGTATCCTGCATTATTTTATGTAACTACTTCTTCAAGACTCCGCTTATAACTCGGTCTTTAACCTGATTGATTAATGGAACAAGCAATTCTTGGAAAATATCTTATTTCGCATTTAAGGCTTTATTTTTTCTTATGACAATAAGGGACGAGACAAGCAGGACGTTCAGCTTATGGTAATTGATACGCCCTGCCCATTACATTGCAGTGATGCTTAAGATACCAGGCTCGAAATCAATCAGTTTCGGAAGAATTTGTTAATTATAATGGTGGCACACTAATACACAAATTATCTTGCCCCGAACTAGGCATAGCCTATGCTATGGGTGCAAGACAATGAAATATTTAATACGATATACTTACTTAAACATATATAAACATCCATGACTCGGAAACATACATCCATATCTATATATATATACAATGAAAATGGTCTTTGTTTGAGGCTCAATCACGCCTATACCACTGATCGTATCGCCATGAAACTACCACCATTTGATGCGAATTTTATCCTATATAGTTTATGGCTACTTACTTTTTTTTAATAAATTTAATTTATTAGCTTTTAAAATTCGCCCAGCGAAGCGGGCCAAAACGGCTCGTTCATCATATAAATGTTTGTACCTCCACCACCACCGAACCCGAATCCTCTACTTTTGACTTTGACTTTGACTATGTAAGTGGGCACTAGGCAGGGTCACTAACTACTGGGCTATATGGTTAATGGGCGACATACTAACATCACCTTATGTTAATTCAATTGACATTAGGTGATGTTCGTACAACAGCAACATGACAACCAGAACTAACAAACGAACTTACCCGACTTTTTGGATGAGATGCACAAGGCAGACATGCCTCCAGATTTTTTAAGCGGCAAATCGCCCGTGCAAAATCAAAACACGGCGTCAAAATCGGCGAGCAGCTTTACAGTTACCCGACCGGAACACGCAAGTTCTGGTTGTTGTCGAAAGCTGCTCTTGGTAACTTCAGCCAGCCGTCCATGCCGCCGTTGCACATGAGGAATGACACCCTGGCCCATAGGGAAAAAGAGAAAGCCGATCTCTTGTGCGCTCTTTTCGCCTCCAACTCGACTCTTGACGACAACGGAAAAACGCCGCCGACCATCCCGCGGTGTCAGAGCTCTATACCTGAAAATACAGTTCAGACAGAAAACTGTTAGGCGAGCTCTGTTTTCGTTGGACGTCAGGAAGTCGAGCGGGCCGGATGGCATTTCTCCAATCGTGCTTAGAACGTGTGCCTCTGAGTTGACGTCGGTGCTAACACGTTTATTCCGGCACTCTTATTCTAAAGGCGTAGTCCCTGACTCATGGAAGTCAGCCCTTGTCCATCCGATCCAAAAAAAGGAGACAGTTCGGATCCGGCAAACTACAGGCCTATTGCTATTACCTCCCTGCTCTCCAAAATCATGGAGAGCATAATTAGGCGTCAGCTCTTGGTATACCTAGAGGGTCACCAGTTGATCAACGACCAACAATACGGCTTTCGCCATGGTCGGTCGGCAGGTGATCTTCTGGTATACCCAACACATAGATGGGCTGCGGCTATTGAAATCAAGGGGGAAGGCCTGGCAGTTTGGATATAGCGAAGGCCTTTGATCGTGTATGGCACAAGGCGCTCCTCTCAAAACTTTCATCATTTGGGCTTCCCGAGAGCTTGTGCAAGTGGACCTCCAGCTTCCTTACTGGGCGCAGCATACAGGTCGTTGTCGACTGATATTGCTCGAACCCGAAGCCCGTGAATGCTGGAGTGCCCCAAGGCTGTGTGCTATCTCCCACGCTGTTTCTTCTGCATATCAATGACATGTTGGACACTTCCAACATACATTGCTATGTAGACGACAGCACTTGTGATGCCGTATACACATGTAGTATCAGCTCGATCCATTTGACCGCGTGCAATGTAGAGCAGCTCGAATTGTGGGGGACCCAGTGCTCTGTGAACGGCTGGATCACTTGGCGTTGCGTAGAGAAGTCGCTTCATTGTGTGTCTTCTATCGCATTTACCACGGGGAGTGTTCCGAAGAGCTGTTTAACCTGATTCCTGCCGCCGAATTTCACCTTCGCACGACACGCCACAAGTTAGGATATCATCCTCACCATCTGGATGTGTGGCGGTCCTCCACAGTGCGGTTTTCTAAATAGAAAACATGTATAGAGAAATGTATCCAACCATTATGATTTCAGCCTTCATGGATAACTTATATTATAAATCGAGTTACATAATCTTATTTTCACATCAGTTTTAATAGCTTTTTGCTCGTTAATCCATAAACGCATTTTTGGATGTAGCAACACCGGCAGCCGGTTTGTGATTAATTTTATGGCAGCACTAAAGCTAACCCATTTCCTTATAGGTCGTTATCTGTTTTTGGTGCTGGTAGCGTTAATACATTAAATGTTTTATAGCCGAAACCTGTGTCCGTTAGATTTCGTCTTCATTGTTATTAATTATTTTGCGGTTTACAATCTGGAACCGCATATACTCTGAATATCGTCACTAATTCTCGGACAAAAATAATAAATCGCTAGGTAAACTTGAACTCGCCACTCTTGAAGCACTACCACAATTCAGTAAGGGTTATATTACACTGGGGCACCACGCTGGAGCAACCAGTCGCCGCTACCAACAAAATATATACTCTATAGAGTCTTCTCACCCTGGTGTCCGTTTTGTTGAGCAACAAAATTGGTAGCGCGACCAGCTCGGACACGTCATGACTGGTCTCTGTATGGTGTCTAATTTGGTAGCTTACGGACACCACGATATGTGGTGGTGCGACTGGTTGCGTGACCGTGGTGTCCCGGTAAATTTAGCCCTAATCGAACTGTAATTTTACTTAATACTAGAGCGCCTGAATCGAGGCACTCACACTTACACACGATTTACACGGTCGCTAAGCAATCTTGGGAAGACAAAACTATTGATTGCCACGCCGTGCGCCGCCGTCACTGGTCGCTATCCGAATTAAATTAACTGCGCCGTGCCGTCCACGTCGTCAATCATTTTGTATGTACCAACCCTACCGCTACGCCCAGACGTAGGTATCAATTTCAAGAAGACCGCTGAGTAACGCTACTGTTATATTATGACTTGTATTAAGCCTATGTGTATTTTCTTAAGCCTTATGTTATATTGCTGAAAACACAATATAAGTGCAGGCGGATTTAAAACCACCTTCAACGAAAGTAAGTACAGCAAGTAAGCTGCGATCTAAATTAGTTAGTTGCTCCAGTTATTAATTTCACGGAGACCGCTGAGTTATGCTACTGTTCTATTACAGCCGTTCCCAATATACTATCTACCGATAGAGATAAATTACTACCTTCTACTGTCAGTAATTAGCTGTCAATAATCTGAAGCTGTCCCGATATACCCGATAAGTCATTCTTATCGCCTAACGGCCGTTCCCAATATTCAGTCTATCTCTTACTTGAGATAAAAATCGTAACTATCGTTGACTTTTTTTTTTTTTTTTTTATGGAATAGGAGGACAAACGAGCGTACGGGTCACCTGGTGTTAAGTGATCACCGCCGCCCACACTCTCCTGCAACACCAGAGGAATCACAAGAGCGTTGCCGGCCTTTAAGGAAGGTGTACGCGCTTTTCTTGAAGGTACCCATGTCGTATCGTCCCGGAAACACCGCACAAGGAAGCTCATTCCACAGCTTCGTGGTACGAGGAAGAAAGCTCCTTAAAAACCGCACTGTGGAGGACCGCCACACATCCAGATGGTGGGGATGATATCGTAACTTGTGGCGTGTCGTGCGAAGGTGAAATTCTGTCCCATTAAATTTATCGACGGTAACTCACCTTATTCGTGCACGCTGTCTGTCAATGGGACAACGTATAGCCTACCTACCAGCGATATAAAGTTTGTATGGAAATAGCAAATCACGCGTCCCAATATGAGGCGATAAAAATGACTTATCGGGTATATTAGGACAGCTTCAGATTATTGAAAGTTAATAACTGACAGTAGACTGTAGTAATTTATCTCTGTCTGTAGATAGTATATTGGGAACGGCCGTTATATTGGGACGCGTGAATTGCAATTTCCATACAAACTTCTATCGCTGGTAAGCTATACGTCGTCCCATTGACAGACAGCGTGTACGGATAAGAAGAGTTACAGTCGATAAGTCTATTAGGAAAAGTCAACAATAGTTACGATTTGTTAGTACACAGTACAGTACAGTAGTAGTTCCACAATACAACTAACGTTCGAACTACTCCCGATATTATCAGGTTGTTCGTTACTCTCGCTAAAACTCGAAAACGGCTGGACCGATTTGGCTAATTTTGGTCTTAAATTAATTGTGGAAGTCCAGAGAAGGTTTAAAAGGTTTGAATAAATATGAAAATGCTCGGAATTAAATAAAAACAACGATTCTGATGTTCCTTTTTTGATGTGTCCCCCGTCGGCGTCGTTCAGAAATCAAATTAAAATAATAGCTTAAAAGGAATAACTAATTAGAATTTTTATATTTTTCTAACTTTCTCAGGAGATAAAAATGAACTTAAGTTTAGGTAACTATAGTAGGTAGTTGTTAACTATCTATCAGATTATTTTTATGTAGATTGATAAATCTTAAGTTTTGTCAAAAAATAAAATTTCTAAACCTAACCGCACCAAAACAAAACAAAAAATATAGTTTATTAGAAAGCGTTTAATTGATTAAGAGGCTGTATCATAACTGTCTGTCAATATCAAATCACATATTTCAGGAAAACTCTGTTTTGTAAGTAAGCAACATCGTGTGTAATTAATCGAAAATAATATTAAAATTTCATTCAAACCGAGCATTTTTTTATTTGTTTTAATAAAAAGATGATTCCTATTGTTTTGTTTAAGTTTTTTTAAACAAAAGTTTAGGTCTTTTAATCATCCATTGAGGCAGTACGAAGTCTGCCGGGTCAGCTAGTTTCTTATAAAAATATAATGTCTACAATAATAATGATTGTCAAGTGTCGTTCCGAAGATCTGCTAAGTTATTGTACGGATTGCAGTACCTGTTGTACCTAGGACAGTTGTACTAACCGAAGATGAAAAGGTCACTCATGTAATCCTGGTATGTGCTGCGGTGGCCAACCAACGGGTAAAAACCTTAGTAAATACAAGGTCGCTCCAGGAAGTCTGCGAACACCCGAAGGAGCTGGGCTGGTTGGAATGACTGGCCATCAATGCACGCAAAATGGACCTAATTAAGCGGTCTAATTGCGGAAACAGGAGCCCTTTACCAATACCAATACCTAGGACAGTTTTTTAGATATCTATTTTTTTATTTGACGAAATGTACTCAAACGATTTTAGCATATTTTGAAAGGTCAATTATTCGAGTATTCACCACCAAAATATTAGAAGTGTAAAATTCATACATACATGTGTTTTAATAATTAAAACGAAAGGGATTTGTGGCCAAGGTACAACATACCCTATGTACCTAGGACAGTACTATGTTGTACCTAGAACACATTGTGTGGCGGTAATGTATGGAAAACATAAGTATTCTTAACTTAAACCGTTTTATTCGTTTAAATAACATATTTAACAAAAAATAACTAATAAATTGTGAACATCGAAATGATATTCATAGTTTCTTTTTTCTAATGAGACAAAGCGTTTATATTTTACTAGGAATATTATTTTACGTAAATTCAAGGAGCTTTCTTCCTCGTACTACTAAGCTGTAGAATGAGCTTCCTTGTGCGGTGTTTCCGGGACGATACGACATGGGTACCTTCAAAAAAAGGGCGTACACCTTCCTTAAAGGCCGGCAACGCTCTTGTGATTCCTTTGGTGTTGCAAGAGAATGTGGGCGGCGGTGATCACTTAACACCAGGTGACCCGTACGCTCGTTTGTCCTGCTATTCCATAAAAAAAAATGTTAAATAATTTAAAATATTCTCCTGGCCAAAGTACAACATCTAAATCTACCTTGGCCACTGACCAAGTAACCAACATCAACAAAACGGTGGATTTCAAATAATTTGGAGTTACTTATCTTACAATATAGACAGCATTATATTGGGAAAGAAATTAAACGAGAAACGACGCCATTTCAGGTTATTTTTTCTATTCGTACTCATCTTACACAAGTTAGTAACATTAACTCGTGAACTAAACATATTTGTTTAGTTCACGAGCTTAAAGATTTTAAAAAAAGATTTTAAATACTTGATGTGGCGTGAAATTTAAATATAATTTGGGCTATTATGGTAAGTCACGACCGTAATATGAATCATGTGATAGGGTTGTCAGTTCTGTCAAAATAATAATTAAAAGAGACTGACGATGTCTTTATTTAATTAATCTATACAAGTATTAATTGGATGACTCACGCAGTATCCTTGTAATTGTTTTGCAATAGTTTCAAAAAATGTTTCAAAAACTGCAATGTGTTTTCGGGGATGGAGTTTGTGAGTTTCATTGAAATGTATAATACATAGACACAAAAACCACTTGAAAGAATCAAGTGGTTTTTGTGTTAAATGACATTAAGGGAAAATACGAAAAAGAATAACTTTTCTTAATTCAATCTTTATATATATATATTTCTTTTGTGCGTGTGTATGTCACTGAACTCCTCCTAGACGGCTGGACCGATTTTGATGAATTTTTTTGTGTGAGTTCAAGGGGATTCGAGGATGGTTTATATTCACAATTGAACTACCTCCTAAACGGTTGGACCGATTTTGATGATATTTTTGTTTGTTCCAGTGAATTTGAGACTGGTTTAGATTCTCAATTCCGTCCATATAATATAATTCTCCTGCTCATGTGTATGTTAGTGAACTCCTCCTAACGGCTGGACCAATTTAAGACGTGTGTACAGGACAACGTCTGTTGGGTCCACTAGTATTTTAATAAAATGAATAAAATAAGAAAAAATGAGGTTTGAAAAATTCGATAAAAGCTTATTATGAAAGTGTTTTTATTTTTAATTTAGTTATTAGTATTAAGTTAATTTAAGTATTTGCCTGTATTTCACAGTTTCCTGGACTTCTCTTTAAAGCATATTATAATTAGTTGGATTAAAGTTTTATACCCTCACCCTACAAACCTATCTATATGATAGAGTTATAGGAATAAATTTTCGAAGACCCCCTTCATTGTCAGTTGCTAAAGTCATGTAGACTAAAAGCACTTTTCAAAATAGGCTTTTAATAGCAAATAGTGTATTTTATAAAATTATTTTTCGTTTTAGTCTGTTTTATAGAAATGCATTTCATCGGAACTGAGCCAACATGTAAAAAATTATCTCTGAAGGAAAAAGAAAGAGTCTGAGAAAATTTGGTTCTAATTCGGCTTACAAGATTTGACCACAGAATAATGAACTAATACAAATGACAACGAGACACTGAAATCCGAAAAGAGCAGCGTGATGATATTTTTTTTTTACTGATAATAAGAGATGAGACGATCAGGACGTTCATCTGATGATAATAGATACGGCCAGTCCCCGCTCAGGATTCTTGAAAAACCCAAAATTTCTGAGCGGTACTACGATTGCGCCCGTCAGCTCGATACGTAAGATGTTAGGTCTCATTTGCCCAGTAATTTCACTAGCTACGGCGCCCTTGAGACCGAAACACAGTAATGTTTTCACATTTCTACTTCATGGTTAAAATAAGTGCCGTTGTGATACCCATAAATGGATGGATGGATATATGCAAGTGTGCTAATATGGACGTATATTGAAATGATTTGAGCGCTATAGATAATATTATTGATACCTGTCCAGGGTCAAGGAACCAGTATGTATTTCCAAAAGCCAGTCCCTCAGTTCACTGTCAAGTAACGCAACATGGGACAGAATATACACCACCATGTGGATGTTTCGACTTGTCTCAACAAAAAAAAGCAAAATTTCATACATGTGGAAGCTCCTACAGCAAGTTGAATAAAAGCTAGTGACATTATTGGGCAAATGAGACTTATATATCTTATGTAAAGTAAAGTATTCATTTATTCATGACAACACAAAACATTATATACATAGTAAAATTAACAAATTTATGTAAAATTAACAAATTTATGTAAAATTAACAAATACGGCGTCACGAAAAGGACACCCACTGAGCATTTTTTGGAATTGAAATAAGAAATTCGAACACTGATTTTCAGTAGGTACCTACCAAGTCGACCTGTTGACAGCAGCCGTAGACAACACGGTTCCTTTATTTATAGGTCTTAAAAGTGACCGTCTAAAAATATTACAAACAGAGAAGACACTAAACTAAACTAGATTGAATTTAATCGGAGTTTTAAAAGTTTTTTTTATCGTAATAAATAGAGTATATTCTGTGTTTTTTTTTATTATTATTATTGCAGCTGTCTATCTTCTAATTATTATTATATCTCAGGGTGACGAGCGCAATTGTAGCACCGCTCAGAGTTTATGGGTTTCTCAAGAGTCCTGAGCGGCACTGCATTGTAATTGGCAGGGTGTATCAATTAGCATCAGGTGAGCCAGTCCTGCTCGTCTCGTATTGGCAAAAATAATATTTTTCATTTCTCATACTCGGAACGTAATGTTGTTTTGATCTGATTATTGGGTGGAAAATGCTGCTTCCCTCCGTAGAGGGAGAAAAAGCGGAATAAGTCGCAACAATTACGCGGAGAGTTCTATATTTAAAATTTAAAAAGTCATCATAAATTGTCCTAATTTGACAATTAATTTTAAATAGGTACTGCTAATATTATGATTTAATATCAATAAATAGTTTAGATAAACAACAAGTTTTATTTTCCTCATATTCGAAATGAAAAGTAAAGTGCTTAACACGGGTAAAAGAATCAATTCCTACATGGACTATAGCCGCCCTTGCTGCGCTCGGGTGTCTAAATACTTCGGGAATTGATTCTTTCGACCGTAGGTTAACAATCTACTATTCCATACGTTCAAAAATAGGAGAGCCATCGGGTAGAAAATTCAAGGAACTATCTCTACACTCATCATTTTGTAATAAAAAACCTTCTTTGTGGCAGCCCTGATAGCTTGTCTTCATCTTACACAATTGCAAAGCACAGATGGCGCGTGTCGTACAGAATTAGACGCAGCGCAGACCGGGAGGCGTGCTGCATGTATGCGGGCTGGTGTTAATAAAAGCTACCGATTTAGGGTGGCTGATGTATTCATCGGGGTAGCCTTTATTCGCTCGGCTTAGGCCCGCGTGTGAATCTGCGATTATTGTCGCAGTGTATTTGTTGAACGAACGTCCGGTTTTCAAAGTCTAACTTAATGGGACACACAATTTATTACAGAACAGTATTTATTTAGTTGCCGTGGAACAGCGGTTATCACGTATGCTTTTTGTGCAGAAGTTCCCAGGTTCAAGCCTGGGGTACGTCTTGATTTTTATTTAATTTCTTTATTTTTTTTATCTTTTTTTTATTTTTTATTATTTGACAAGCATTTTTATTTAGTTTCACCTGTCCCGTTGTCTGTCTGTAATCAAATCTTGCATGTTAAATTTTACTCACTTCCCGTTTGCTTTTTTTTTAAATAAATTTTATTAAAAAAAATACTGCATAAATAAAATAAACAAATAATTATAATTGCATAAGTTGATAAAAAATGCTATGCAATAGCTTTACCGCGGCAGTCCCCGAGTGCCACACGTCTTTTTTATTTATTTAACACCAACAAGACAAACTCTAACAAAAGCATAATAATATCATTACAAAAAGTCTTGCGTAGGCAAACACAAGTATTTAATTATTACAAAAATTAACGAAATATTTACAAATTGAATTAAACATAAATGAATAAGAAATCAATAAAATTTTATAATAATTAAAACATGCAACATTTTCCAATTATATAAAACAAACTTAAACTTACCATTAAATCAATTGTGTGTGACGAACATAATTTCCAACTGAGGCAAAAAGTGAGAGCGACAGGTCATTTAGGTCAGATATAATATTATATAGGTAAATCGATACATACTTAACTTAATCTTACAACCCTGTGAAAGTCTCAGCCCTTTCTTCTGGCTTTCCAAAGAAGTATCTAGTCGTATTATAAATACGAAAGTTTGTAGAAATATATCGTCCATATATTTCTGGATATATGAACCTGTGAAAATTGCAGCCCAACCTTCTGGCTTTCCAAAAAACTATCTGCTCATATTATAAATAGGAATGTTTGTGAGAATGTATGGATGTCTGGATGTATATGTCATGTGCATAATTTTCTAAACTATACCGGGAAAGAAATCAGCTGAAATTACAGACTGAAGAAGTCTGTATAGATTTGGAAAATATTAAAAGGGATTAAAAGGAAAGTGTTCAGTCTGAGTTATTAACATTAAATAAAAATCTGGATCTTGTGTCTCAGCAATATGAGATATCTTAAAAAGGCACATCTTACAGGAGAAATCTTACATGGCTGAACACATATCGGCTATGGATGAATTGATTGAGTTAAGTACCTATAACACAGAGTGTTTTTAATTCAATCTCTAAAATGTATAATAATTGTAACTGTCAGTTTTCTCCAGGCCCTTCTGGCAAAAAGAGTAACAGAAATTCTATTTCTCAGTCTGTGGGGGCTCACACTTCTGTAATTGTAAAGTAACATACATTACACAATATAGTTGTTCGAACACTTAGATATATCTGGAGAACGGCTGGACTGATTTTGATGACTTTTAATTTGTTGGATTTGCCTCCGTCCCGAATCGCAGAATAATATAAAATCATTGCAACATTTACAATTTTACATTAAAAAAAGAAAATACTTTTTTTCATTTAAAATCATTATCACAATTTTCTACAGGGTAATATTTGTATGGAAAAGGAGGAGTAAAGAGCGGGCCACCTGGTGATAAGTGATCACCGCAGCCCACATTCTCTTGTAATACCAGAGGAATCACAAGAGCATTGTCGGCCTTTATCTCTGGATCTACTACGCCGATTCTGTTACCAATAGAAATTCAAATATATTTGTGAGTGTCATATATATACTATATATTAACCCTCTAAAATACTTTTTCATAGTAGTTGTATTTATAAAATACGTCGAAGAAAAAATCGTCGAACACTAAAAATTAATTTTATGGCAAAACAACGTTTGCCGGGTCAGCTAGAATAATAATAATATTATATATGCGGAATAACTATGGTTGATTGGGCACGAGGAAGGGCCCTGGTCTGGGACGTGACTTGCGTCGAGACTCTGGCTCCTTCTTATGTCCAAATTACGTCAGTTGGTGCTGAGGCTGCTACTTCGACTGCCGAAGACAGCAAGCGTCGAAAATATGTCTGTCTCAGTGAGTCTTACATCATTATGCCGTTTGGTGTCGAGACACTTGTCCCGTGGAGCCCAGAGGAGCGGAGAATGTACGAAGTACTATCATCTCGCCTCAAGGACTATTGGCAAACAAGCGCTGGCAGCTATTTCGGTCAACAGATCAGCCTAGCTATCCAACGTGGAAATGCTGCCGGTTTCTTAGTACGCTTCCCCGTAATGATAGTTTTAATTTTATGTAAACATAGTATTCTAAATATAGTTATAAGATATGTTTTGTTTGAAAATAAATAAATATAACAAATATTCAGAAGATATAGTAATTAGGCCTTAGGGTCAACTGTTCGTGGTCATGTTTTATCTTGCAATTTTTGCAATCACTAACTTTAATTGCCGTTTCGCGAATTTGTAATTCTGAATTACAAAAATTGCTTCTATGGCTCTGCATTGATTTGACGCAATTTGATATTCACTTGACTGCCTTAATTGTAATTCATTCGTGTGTGAAGCTCGTCATGTATTGACAACGCGATCAGATACAAAAAGGTCTCATTAAAACCCATCACAAGGCAGATCTGAATCGTTAGAGAGTTGCAAAACTGTGGAACTGTTCAAATATCAATCATTGACAAGGATCGCTCGCCGATCTCTTGGCAAAGTGTGCTTTTATCGTACTACCTCTGCAGAGACGTGCCTTGTTTTAAGCTGTCCAATTGTAAATGAGTATATTATGTAATACTTTGTGATTGTGTGTTATGGTAAATGCTTTAACTATGTTTTGGTAATACTTGTTATTAAAAGGGATGCGATATTTATACAAAATCTATTTCTCTAATCTAATAATAATTTACTACTGTATAAAACTGTATTAAACACAAAATGTCAAAGACAAATAGGGACGAGACGACCAGGACGTTCAGCTGATCTATTAATATCATTAATATCTATTAAGATACGCCGTGCCCATTACAATGCAGTGCCGCTAAGGATTCTTGAAAACCCAAAAATTCTGAGCCGCACAACTATTGCGCTCGTCACCTTGAGACATAAGATGTTAAGATGTTAAATGTCATTTGCCCAGTAATTTCACTAGCTACGGCGCCCTTCAGATCGAAACACATTAATGCTTACACATTACTGCGTCTCGACAGGAATAGGCGCCGTTGTGGTACCCATAACCTAGCTATGTCAAGTTTTGCTATGATTTTGTACACTCATTTAGGCATAAAAGGCATTTATTTTCTCAAAATTGATTCCTTTAGAATTCTTTTTCATGTAATTTCTAATATACTAGATACTACTACCGCTTCGGAATCAAATGGCGCTCTGAGAGAGAAGACGCGGCGCACGAAATTCTCCCAGCATTCTTTTTTTGCGCTCTTTTCAATAAAAATATACAATATTGTACAGTCATTTCTAAAGTTTCGAAATGAAAAGCAATAAATAAGTGACAACGAATGTTTATCAAAACACAAACCGTTCTGTTAACTACTTGAGACACGTTACAGTTAGATAAAGCAGATATTATAATTTATGCATCCCTATCTTAGCCGCTACCGTAACATACGAGTCGGTGCACAAAGCGATTGGGCCACACAAGACGGGCGACACTCGTCTCTCTTGAGAACCCCTCGCCACTTGTCTTTCACGCTCTCAACGAGATCTCAACTCTACGCTAAGATAATACATTATTGAATTATCTATATAGAGTAACCATAGAGTAGGGATAGATATTAACGTATATTATGCAACAATCATAACCTTTATTGTTTTTCAAACAAACAATTTATCAAACGAGTTATCCCGATAAGCTGCTAAGTTGCTGTCAATGTTTAACCTCTTCTATAATATAGTTATTTAATTTAAACTCACATTTTTAGACGCAGCGAGACTCGAACCTGTGCCTATCGGACTCTGACTTTTGGCTCGGTTCGTAAGAGCGCTTTACATATCTATATATATAAAAGAAAGTCGTATTACTTACACCATTTATAACTCAAGAACGGCTAGACCATTTTTCTGTTGTTTGATTTTTTGGGTTACTCTTAGTCCGGAATAGGATAATAAGTAATAAAATACCGAAAAAATCACAAAAATAATCTTAATATATATAAATCTCGTGTCACAATGTTTGTCCTCAATGGACTCCTAAACTAATGAACGGATTTCAATGGGGATTACTTCATGGAGTGCAGTTTAGTCCAACTTAAGAGATAGGATAGTTTTTATTTCGATTTGGGATCCATAATTATTTTTATTTCCAATATCTGTTTTGTTTGGACATATTTTCTGTGAGAGTATTTTTGACGCGCGGTTTGACAGTGCTGCTGTGAAACAATTTCATTATAACAACAAGGAGCATATTATTATGTTACAATGAAAAATTATTGACAAATTCATCAAAAACTGTATTTTATTTAGTATGTACAGAACAACGTCTGTCTGGCCAGCTAGTATTATTATAAAATCATTTATTTTCTCATACATTTTGTATGGATTGACATTTTGATGACATCTCGAGAATAGAAAGAATTCAATGAAGTTTTTGTTAGTTTCACGCTACATGAGTAATAAAATACAACTGACAGTGCACGTCATAAGCGAGTGACGATAATGCAACAATAATAATAGCAATTCTTCATGATCTGCAACAACTACTTCATGAACATTTTGCATGTCGAGTTAGAACCATAAGGCGTAGAGACATGAAATTATATAGGTAGGTAGGAATATTACTTTGATCGAGTAGAGGTCAGCTAAGAACGGATTTTACGAAATTCCATTAGCGAGAGTTTTTTTTAACAGAACAACGTCTGTCGGGTCCGCTAGTAATATATATATATATAAGTATAGTACTATATAGTATGTACTACGTATTACCTTATTTTTCTATGTGCTTACTGTTCTCTGTGACACCAAGAAAATTACAGCAAAAAACAATATTTTTTATAGGCCATAGAGTATAGACTTTTTCAGACTTAATAAAGTACATACGTATCGTCTGTGTGTAAAGTATTATCGTGGCTATTTAAATGACAGTAAAAAGTAGAGGAGCAGAAAAAAGCATATAACGCATCGCCCAACAAAATGCTTATGAACTCAACTTAACCGAGTAGAAAGCATAACAAGTTTATATTTGTTAATATTTCTTAACCCATACACTTTCCGTCAAAGAAGATTGCTTAAGTAGCAACGATATTCAGAATTTTCCAATGAAATCTACTTTTGAACATAAACAAACCAAAATAATTGTGAAACCTAGTACCTTATGATATCATAGTAATATTTAGTAGTATATTTTTTATATTATGTGTATTAACCATAATTATAACAGCTAGTAATCATATTTATTCTATTATTACTAAACAATTACTTCCTAATATAGTTTAATTATTAAAAAATAATATCATATTAATAATAATATGACTTAATAATTAAAAACGCTATTTTTATAAAATAATAAAATAAAACTTAAATAATCTAACAAAATTAATCAATTACAAATAGAAAATATCATTAAGATCGCTATCGGCAGGTAAGGTGCCCATGAAGCTGGCAACCTTGCCTCTTTGTATAGCCAGACTTATCCTTTGACAGAGGAACGTAACAGATCTTGAGTCACCGGTTAAATCGGTTAGACGCCTGGACAGCTCTTTTATGAGTTTTTGTGCCGACTTCCTAATATTATTTTGTTTGTAAGATCTATAATAATGCTGTTACAGTGCGTCACATATACTATATATCCACTGACCTCTACTATATACTACTGGACTGGCGGCTGTCAAAGTCTTTTTGTGCCTGTTTGATATTCGCCATTTTGGCGCTGTTGGCCATGTAGCGAGAGTCTGCGGTACTAAATTATTGAAGAAAACCTCAGCAAACATCGTTAGATGATGGGAAAATATTTACAAAAAAATTGTGTACTTTATTACATTGATTCTTGATGTATAAATAACACAGCTAACGAACAAAATTAATTCAAAATGCAAAGATACTCTGAGTATTGTACGGTCCTTTGCAGCCATTTGCATTATACGTCAAAATTAGTTCTCTGGACACTCGCAAGTGACGCTTCAAATAGGCACAAAAATTCGCTGTCAAACATATGAAACAGCCTGTCCAGTGGTATATAACATTATGCAGTCAAAACTTCTTTAGGGGCGTTGAAAATTTTTCTTGGGATGGGTATAAAATTGTCATTTTTGTGTACGATAAATTGTGCCCAATAAATGAATATTGTATTTGACCACATAAATGCTACTTTTATTCTGATAAATAAAGCAATTCGTGCGAAATTATTCCCTAACAATTCTAAAATGTTCAATAATGCACAAAGTTAATTTTCAAGTCTTCACTTCTGCCGGCACTCCCGGAGTGCAACCCATATTTTTAATTTTAAATTAAACCATTGTTAATGCAGCTCATAAAAATTTACTTATAGTCAGGCCGACAGGCTATAAACGATTTAAAACGTAAATCGGCCTGGGTTGATAAACTTGCAACCCATTATTTTCCGCTTGAAACCGGTTCACAAATTGAAACTCCATAATATGCAAAACGCAGCATAGTTCACTTCATTTACGCAGTTCTCGACACAGTAATTACAACATAATAATTATATGCAGCGAGGACGATCTCTTAGAATCAGGCGTTCGTCCTTATAAGGACACGACCTTCTCAGATATTTACCACTCGACCGACACGTCACTCAAACGTAGAATATTATTAACATTGATTAAACTATTTGTGGGCCATTTCTTCCTGACTCTACTTCCGGATCCGGAAGACCTTAAGCTGTTAATGTGATATAAATTATTTTTGATCTCACAATTAAGCGTAAACTTTGAATATCAACTTAATTTCTGTGACATATCTTACTCTCGTTAATTCATATTGTTGAAACGACCAATTTAGCCTCTGATATATTTGTCATATATGTGTTTTAATTAATAAAAATAACTCTACTAGCGTTTATGTGGAATTTAAACGTTTACGGTCGATATTAAAGGTATTTTAACGATTGGCGACATCATCTATGGATAAAAAATACAAACTTTTCATCCAAAACGTGTCATTTGCAAACAATAGGTACTATTTCATGATTATTTCCCACAAGGTAGGGTAAATCGTTAATATAGATCAGATACAGAAATGGGCCTAATATTGAACCCTCTGGCATCCCCATTGTTACAAGTGTACCAGATGATACTATACCATTGATATCAATTCTCTGAATTATATCACAGCGGAAGGGTGTAGTGAAATTCAGAGTGATACTACGGATTCCATATTGTGTAATAATATCTGTGTATATCTGTGTAAAATCTGATGATGGACGCAATCAAAAGCGTTGGATAAGTCTAACTCTTATTAATATGATGAATATGGATGTTTGTTGCCCAGTCATGGATGTTTATATGTTTTAATGTATGTTTTAGTAAGTATATTGTATTAAATATATCGTTGTCTGGTACCCATAGTACAGGCCTAGTAAGATAATTTGTGTAAAAGTGTGTCAATATTATATATTTTATTAATATTACAAGCGGGGAGACAGGAAAGGAGGAATGTTTAATGATATATTGTAATAGAAAGAGTCATACTAACATCTAGTCGGCAAATATTCTGTACCAGTCAGTTATTGTGCCCCAATTTCTAGTGCTCTCATCCCGGCGAACAACGTATCATTTGACGAGTTAATGCACTGATGATATAACCTCTGGAGTCCGTAACTCCTTTAGCCGTACCCTCGACTTAGTTTTGTCCAACGACTCAATACAGGTCCCTGGTTTTGGTTATGCTCCTCTTGCACCTATCAACACACATTGCAGTACTCTCTTTTAAAGTTTTTATACACAAACCTCTACCATTTACTAAGACTTCTATGAATACAGCTCTAGGGGTATCAAATTGGCCCTCAGTTATTGCTGCGATCAGCGAGCACATTCCTCCTAAAATAATTTCATACGGTCACCGTGATTCCATCACAGGTCAACTCTCAGCGGTAATCGAACCTTGCAACAGCAACCCTTACGTAAGAATCTACCCCAGCTCTGCGGTTATACAATTCGATTCAAGAGCTTGCTGATTGGAATGACCAGCGAATATTCGTCGAGAATTCATAAAGCGTGGCGTTTTATTAATAGACACGTTCTAAATAATATATGTAAAATCAAATCAAATCAAATCATATCAAAATCAGTTTATTCACGTAGGTCACGGAAATGACACTTATGAATGTCAAAAAAAAATCTTATTGAATCTACCGCTACTTCGTAAAGGGTTGAGCTAATGAGAAGAAGTAGCAAGAAACTCATTGCCACTCTTTTATATCAAGAATTACATTTCCATCGATTTACAAATCATTTCAATTACAATGTAATATGTAAAATGATGCAACAAACATACTCAAACGTCAAATAGTCAATGATTTACACGAGTAAGTCAAAAAAGTAAATGTAAATTAATACAAAAGTTATTGAGTACAGTAGCTGCATCATCCACATACACCATAAATGCATATTAATCCATGCCAAATGAACACTTTTAACATCACACAGCAAACACTAAAACAACACAAATACAATATTACAATTTATCATACATTGCACTTGGTATCTTCTGTGATTTATCTAAGGCTTTTGATTGTGTTCAACATTCTATGCTGGTCAGGAAGCTATGCCACTATAGTATAAGAGGGTGGGTATATAGGATCTTCTGATCTCATATTGAAATAATAAGATTATGAGGGGCGATGTGAATGGAGATATCCTGGGACTCCTCTCGGTATGGGGTAAAAGCCCGCTGAGTTTGTTGCGCCCATTCTTCTCAGGTCTGAGGCATTCTCTTTGGAATGGGTGGTAGTTTTCGACTTTCAATAAGTGATTTCACATCCTATTTGAATGAATATATGAATTTGAATTTATCTATTTTCGTAAATTGAAACAGTGCCTACATAATATGTATAAATGTAATTATATTTTTTCTATAAAAAATATTAATATAACAAACTAGTTAGACTTAATGACCCAAATATTCTCAAATAGCCATAACGAACTAAATCATTATTTAAAGAATTCTGTGTGAACATGCTACAGAAGATACAATCGATCTTTAGTCCGTAGATAATGTTCTGTTGCAGGATTTCTACGCGTGCACTGTTTAATATGTCCCATTGGGCAACTCCTGTAAAATATACATAATGCTATGCATAGAATGTCGGATAGGAACATAATTAACATAACAGAAAGGTAACATGTAGTTCGGTTTGTTACAAGATCGGAATTCGTCCAGTTTCGCAAATGGCTCAGCCGTTCTATTATTTAATGGAGTTTGTCACCGCATTCATTCGTTATGATTACGACCAGTGCTAGCGAAGCGATAATATGTGTGATACGAACGTGTATATACATAATATAATCAAGTCCACACCACAATACTACTACTACTACTAATAATAATACTAATTTATTACTAGTATACTACAAGTAGCGCGAACCAGCTGTAGATGTAACGCGGAACAATACCATCACAACACTACACTGTGTTTCGGTCTGAAGGGCGCCGTAGCTAGTGAAATTACTGTGCAAATGAGACTGAAAATCTTATGTGTTAAGATGACGAGCGCAATTGTAGTGCCGCTCAGAATTTTTGGGTTTTTCAAGAATCCTGAGCGGCATTGTAATGGGCAAGGCGTATCAATTTCCATCAGCTGAACGTCTTGCTCGTCTTGTCCCTTAATTTCATAAATAAAGCTACATATCACCAGATTAGTTCAATGGTGGGTACTATACCCATTACCATTATAGTCGCTTAAATATCTTATCACATATCTTTTAGAGTTCCGCTTCACGAATCGGTATTTTCGAATAGATATAAATGACAATTTAGTTATTGAAATTAAAGCCCCATCGCAACAGCGTTTCTCGTTTTTGGTAACAACCAAAAACGAGTTCTTTCAATTACTCATATATCCCATCATCACATCTTATTTACAATAAGACATATCTGGGAATCTACCTTTCCAAACGAAAATAAAGATATGTGGTAACAAACATACAAAAACGTGAAGTCCACCTTCGCATGACACGCCACAAGTTAGGATATCATCCCCACCATCTAGATGTGTGATACGGTGATCACTTAACACGGAACGCTCGTTTTCTTCCTTTTCCATAAAAAAATATACCCTATAATATGCAAAGTCTGTTGAATTTTCAACACAATTAGGGTTTCGTGCAAAACTAATTCATAACATTTTGAACAAAATTAAATTTTACTGTCAGGTTGCCAGGTAAACTTAATCATATGGTGCCGACTCACCACAACTCTATACATACATATAGATAACATTGGAGTGTCTGTTTGTAATATTGAAATAACTGTTTTTACTACATGTATATGAATAAATATACGGTACATACACAAATAATTTTTTTTTAAATTTTTGTCTGTCTGTCTGTCTGTTTGTTCCGGCTGATCTCTGAAATGGCTGGACCGATTTTGACGGGACTTTTATTGGCAGGTAGCTGATGTAATAAGGAGTAACTTAGGCTACATTTATTTACGAAAACTTCTTTTATTTTAGAAAAATAAAGTAATGTTGCAATGTCTAAGAAACGGTCTAACTCTTAAAATATTAAATGGTAAAACAAAGGTTGTCGGGTCAGCTTGTAATAAATATTATGTCACTTCACTTAGATAATTTATACGTCTAGATAGAGTCTCTTGCTGTTAGACAATCGATAGAATAGGGCAGGAATATTAGTTTAGTGTGCGTGACAAGCTACGTTTTAGACTCGCGACTTGTATGATACTTTGTGTGCGTGCAGAGCTCAAAAGTTTAAATTAGTTCTAAATTTAAATTTCGACGTTTTCACAGCTGTCATAGTCTATCTAGACGTATAAATGATCTAAGTCACTTCAATTTAAATCTTCTTGATGAATCTATATAATAATATTATAGCTTCTACTGTACGACATGCATACAATCCTACAATAGAAATACTTATCTCGAATTGCGTTACAAGCCCGCAACGACAAGTTCAGTTTTTAATTTGAAATTACTTATAGTAATTGATTGTTATTAATTAGATAATCTACTAGAACATGTTTCGAGTTATTAATTATATTGTTCCCTGAGATTATCTTTATCAGTTATTTATGCTGTTGTTTTAAGGTCGTTTATGCGACGGTGTTGAAATCTAAAGACATTTTAGATTTGACAATAATACCTTGTTGATTATTGCTCTTATTAATCTAATATTATGATATTAGTCTAGATGGTCTCCGCAGCACTCCAGCTAGATACCGCAGGCGTATTTGGTAGGTCTGAGAATCGGTCTACATCTATTTTTTATACCCAAATTATTGAAAATTTTAATATGACTTGCATAATATATTATATGAAGTACGGAATTCTAAAACTCTGATATATGTAGCGAGCTCACTCTACTTGGGAAAGTTTTATTTTAGCCCTTTGTTTTATTTCAAGTACACCCTTCAAGTACTCGTTGTCATGCGGTTTGAACGCTAAGGAAGGGTTGCACGACATTCCGATAAACCTTTCGTTTTGTGCAACATTGTTTCTTTTAAAAGTTACAAAGGACAGCAGTATCGGACCCTTTCCGTGATGAAATATTCAAATGCGCGACGATAGTCGATGATCTTGTGGTACACTTTTGCCAGTGGGAGGCTCCTTTGCACCGGATGCCGGCTAGATTATGGGTACCACAACGGCACCTATTTCTGCCGTGAAGCAGTAATGTGTAAATTATACTATTTTTCAACCTGATGGGCGCCATAGCTAGTGAAATTACTGAGCGAATGAGACTTAACATGTCTCAAGGTGACGAGCGCAGTTGTAGTGCCACTCAGATTTTTTGGGTTTTCCAATAATCCTGAGCGGTACTGCAATGTAATGGGCAGGGCGTATCAATTACCATAAGCTAGACGTCCTGCTCGGCTCTTCACTTATTTTCATATAGAGCTACTAACCACTGGGCTATATGGTATTTACTATTTGTTCACCGCGGGCCATATACTCTTGTTACAAGAGCATTACCGACCCTATAAAGAGTCGAATAATAGTTATTTATGCAACTGTTGTGTAATAAGGGATATTAAAACACGAATTTGGGTTTATAACACGAAGCGAAGCCGAGTGTGATAATAGTATCACATGAGTGTTTTAATACCTAATTATCAACAGTTGCATACAAGACTTATTCTACACCCAGAATATGAATCCTTTAAAAGATTCTGAAACAGGTAACTTACTGCTAACATTAAAACAGCCAGCCGTCTTAGTAGTAACCTAATATCATCCATTACTTTTATTATTATTGATTATATACAAATAAACTCAAGAATTATTTATTTTAGTAGTAATTTACATTTTGTATAGAGGAATTATTAAAATTCACTTGAATATTATGTTCTTTTGCAGCGTTTTAAATATCCGGCGGTGTGCTGTCAAAACTTGAACCGCTCATTTTTTCAATAAAAAAGGCGGGGTTTCGAATAACCTACTTTTTTTACAGCGCGCCAAATTATTCGAGTGTGGAACGCGTGTAATCGAAAATGTTCTTTTTTTGAAATTCATACAGATACCACGCATCGAGCAATAAGAATGTGGCTGTATGTTGAAACTCTTTGCGCATGAAGGGATCGAAAAAAAACAAAAGAGTGTTGTTATGAAATTCAGTACAACACTACAACACTCGTTTGGATGATGTAATGGTTATTATGACATTGTGTGTTTTAATGTTGGTAATAAGCTAACTGTTTCAGAATCTTTAATAGAGAATTTAAAGCATGGGTGTAGATAAACGTATAAACGAATCCAAAAACCGTAATCAGAACATCTGAAATCCACAATATAAATTCGAGAAGCAAGAATAGACAAAATCGTACAATTACATAAAAGACTTCTTTTCAGATACAACACTCAATTAACATTTTTTTAAATATCATTTTACTTAATTTAATTACTTTTTACCAATTTCACTTGTTATATGTTATTTCAAAATATTCAATTATTGATATGTATATCAATTAACTGTCATTGTGTATAAATATATTTGTTTGACTTGTTAGTAATTACTATTTGTACGTCACAGCATGCGGGCAAGGAATGGAGGACTTTTATTGTGATTTGAAACATCTATGTATACCCATGACTACAAATAAATGATCTTATCTTATCTTATCTTATCTTAAACTAATATTGTAAACACATTGTCACGTGGCGGACGAGGATCAAACGAGCCGTGGTCTCCGTGGTGGGAGTCAACGGTTCTACAACGGTTGACACATGGAGTATTGCTGTCATCTCTGGTCTGGCGCACCCCATTATCAGCTCGATCTATTGGACCGCGTGCAACGCAGAGCAGCTCGAATTGTCGGGGACCCAGTGCTCTGGGAACGGCTGGATCACTTGGCGTTGTAGCGACGTCGCTTCATTGTGTGTCTTCTACCGCATATAACACGGGGAGTGTTCCGAAGAGCTAATTCCTGCCGCCGAATTCCACCTTCGCACGACACGCCACAAGTTAGGATATCATCCCCACCATCTGGATGTGTGGCGGTCCTCCACAGTGCGGTTTTCAAGGAGCTTTCTTCCTCGTACTACAAAGCTGTGGAATGAGCTTCCTTGTGTGGTGTTTCCGCGACGATACGACATGCGTACCTTCAAAAAAAGCGCGTACACCTTCCTTAAACGCCGGCAACGCTCTTGTGATTCCTCTGGTGTTGCACAAGAATGTGGGCGGCGGTGATCACTTAACACCAGGTGACACGTACGCTAGTTTGTCCCCCTATTTCATAAAAAAAAAGATAGACTTAGTACCTAGCGAAACCGCTTCAGTTTTTGAATGGTCGATGATAACATTAAGGTAATGCTTACAAAACACACTCTTACAGAACTAGAGTCTACCAGTGGGAGGCTCCTTTTGCACAGGATGTTGGAAGGCCTTTGATGTGCTATTGAAAGATTATATTTTCTTGCTAAAGAAGTGGTTGTTAAAAAACACACATAACTAATTTTGTTTGTTGGCTTATTTGTTATGATGTCGCGACCAATCTCGAGTCAGGGGTAGGTACAGAATGATTTACGGCCGTTCCCAATATACTATCTACAGATAGAGATAAATTACTACCTTCGACTGTCAGTAATTAGCTGTCAATAATGTGAAGCTGGCCCATATATCTGATAAGTTATTCTTATCGCCTTATATTGGGACGCGTGAATTGCAATTTCCATACAAACTTTATATCGCTGGTAAGCTATACGTTGTCCTATTGACAGACAGCGTGTACGGATAAGGTGAGTTACCGTCGATAAGTTTATTGGGACAATGATAGTTACGATTTTTATCTGAAGTAAGAGATGTTGCTGTTATTTGACATTACATTGTCTTGTACATTAATTTATCCCGAAATTTCAAACGGGGAACTCCAAGCGAACGCCAACTCAAAGCGGACAAAGCCACGGTCAGAAGCTTGTGTGATAATAATTTATAATATAATTCTTATGAGCGGCCGTATTTAATAACGTATCTCTAGTTACGGATACCGTGCTGTCACCTTATAATGACAAGATCTTATCTATCTATAGTTATGTCCCATATAGTTATAGTCCAATGCTTTATCTCGAAAGCTTATTGTAATGTAAGTTAGCGTGAAGGATAGATTTATCTACCTCTAGTAATTTAAACTTAGGATAGATAGGTTATTGAAAATGGCCGTAAATGGAAGATGTTGTAATAATAAAAGTTAAGGTCGAACTACTCGTTTTCTATATATATTTATCTGCATACTGGTGTATAATTTCGACATCATATTTGCCAACGTCCATACCACGTTGAATACACCGGTTCTCGTCCGATCACCGAAGTTAAGCAACGTCGGGCGCGGTCAGTACTTAGATGGGTGACCGCTTGGGAACACCGCGTGATGTTGGCTTTTTTATTTTTTCATGCTATTTGAAATTTTATACTTTTAAAATTTGATGTTTTACTAAAATTGATATTTTTAATAAGATTTAGTTCAATTTCGGTCTATTTTGGTTGGGTCTGGTTGATTTTATCCGTTTACATTTATCTAATAAAAATTAAATTAAGTTTCACCACAAAAAAATTAAATTGAATTTATTGATCAGAATTCAATTCATTTATCATCTTGGGATTGTCACCAAAAAAGCGCGGGCACAGTTGAGGGCGGTTTGTACTAAGCATAATCAAATCCTACGACATATAACTTTCACATCAGCCATGATATCGCATCCAGTGAAATGTTAATCCATTGCGTGTAAATTCATAGTGTTGCTTAACGAACGGGCCGGGAGGCGTGGGTCGTGGGTTCGAACCCGCCGGTATTTGTTGAGCAACCGTCGAGGGGGTGTGAATATGTTATTGTGTCAAGGAGTCATTCACGCCTTATCTTGTTGTGATCATTTAAACATATGTTAATTGTATCAAACGAAATGGATGTTCTAGTTTCGAAGTCCTAATTTCTTTTTGGAAATTATATATCAATATGCCTCTGCATATATTATTCCTCTGAATATACCTATATAGAAAACAAGTACGACCTTAATTTTTATAGTAATTCTACATCTTCTAATTAGTAGTACCTAGTATGTATAATATAAATTATTATCATAAAAGCTTCTGACCGTATCTTTGTCCGCGTTGAGTTCATATCGCGTTCGCTTGGGAACTCAATTTCGAGATAAATTAATGTACTTACATGACAATGTAATGTCATATTAATCATTCTGTACCCCTAACTCGAGATCGGGCGCGACATCATCTATACTAATATTATAAAGAGGAAAGATTTGATTGTATGTTTGTTTGCATTGAATAGGCTCCGCAACTACTGAACCGATTTGAATAATTCTTTCACTGTTGGGAAGCTACATTATCCCCGGGTGTTATAGGCTATATTACATTTTCAAAAAATTAGGGATCCCTACTAAAAGTCCAGTAATACATTACTGGACTTTTATTGGGTTACAACCCAAGGTGTAAAAATACGTTCGCGAACGACGTCGCTGGGTATTGGCTAATAACAAAACAACCGCCAAACAAAATCATATTCACATATTTTATAATAGATAATTATTAGTAGCGTATATGTATATTTTTTGGTAGCCACGGCTTCAGCCTAAAACAAGAAAATATGTGTTAATAATATATAAATAATATATAATAATAATGTTAATAATAAATAATATATAAAATAAATATATGTGTATATAATGTTGTTAATTTTAGCTTAGTAACATTTAAAGCAGTAATATTGCTTAATTTTTCATAAGCCTATCTATTCAAATTCTTTCATATTCTATAACTTCCAACAATACTGATCATAACGGTCTATTATTTTTAGGGTTCCGTAGCCAAATGGCAAATTACGGAACCCTAATAGACTCGTGGTGTCTGTCTGTCTGTCTATCCGTTTGTAACAGCCACTTTTTTCCGAAACTGTAAGAATTATACTGTTGAAACTTGGTAAGTAGATGCATTGTGTGAACCGCATTAAGATTTTCACAAAAATAGAAAAAAAAATCCCCATGATTAGAACTGAAACTCAAAACTTTTTTTCATCCAACGCTAAAACAAAAATGATAAGGTTTGTAATATATTTTTTTTCCAAACTTCCAAAAATAGTTTGCGCGAGAGACACTTCCAAAGTGGTAAAATGTGTCCCCCCCTGTAACTTCTAAAATAAGAGAATTATAAAACTAAAAAAAATATATGACGTACATTACCAAGCAAACTTCCACCGAAAATTGGTTTGAACGAGATCTAGTAAGTAGCTTTTTATACGCTTTATATTAACTTCACCTGTATGTTTGTATGTTTGTAACCGACTTCTTTGGGCGCGATTTCGACCCACTTTAAACGGGTAGATTTCGTTCAAACTTTGTAGATTTATCGAGGACCGATGACATTACACTAATTTGATAAAATTATTCAATTTTTCATTTTGCAAAATATGATTTTTGTTAATTTATATAATTTTCATCTATAGTCGATAAGGCAGGAATTGATGTTAAAGTACTTAATAGTTTTAAAAATACGCTTTTATAGAAATATTAACTAAAAAATGAAAAATTATTTATAGTAATAATTCTTCTACACCCCACGCTTTTTTTTTACAATAAAATATATATTTTTTTTACACTATTTTCAATTTAAATTTATTTTCTATTTTTTAGTTGAATTTTATATAAAGCGTGCTTTTTAGTTTTTTTTAACTATTATTTATTTAATACGTCATAAGTCGTTACAACGAACAAGAACTTTTATATTATGTTACGTGTTGCTACGGAACCCTTCATGGCCGAGTCCGACTCACACTTGGCCGCTTTTTAATATTTCTATGTATTAGGTAAATAATTATATTACAGCATACATTTGTCTTGATAACCATGCTATTGTTATCAGCTGTATTTTGTTGTAATATTCGATATACTATGGGTGGGTATGCAATGCTTGTATCGTTTTAAAGTATTTATCAGAACATGTTGATGTTATCTTACAGGAGACAAGTCATTTAGAAGTACTTATGTATCTTTATTTTAACTACTTTAAATTATATAAGGCATTTATTTTCTCAAAATTGATTCCTTTCGAATTCTTTTTGATGTCATTTCTAATATACTACTACCAATTCGGAAACAAATGGCGCTCTGAGAGAGAAGAAGCGGCGCAAGAAACTCTCCCAGCATTCTTTTTTTGCGCTCTTTTTAATAAAGATATACAATATCGTGCTGTCATTACTATTGCTATAAAATAATCTTATTCTAGTACCAGGCTGTCCGATCACTTAGATATTCAGCTGTGGAGTAATTTTTTAATAAAACTTTAAGTAATTTTATTTATATTTTAATTTTGAATATTTATTTATAGATAGCCCCATCAGAGGCTGGAACTTTATTATAAAAGTGTATTTGCCCTTAAAGCTATTATGTACCTACCTATGATATAGTTTGTAAAGTGCCTTAAATCAGTTCTGGGTAGTCTTGTCTCACTGCAATCAATATTATGTATTTAAATGCAGTTTAAATTTATATTGACGAGACCAGCAAGATGTGTACTTGGCCCTTGCTCATTGCAGTGCCGCCCAAAATTCTTGATTGACCCTAAACATGCACACGAACTATTAATTTTACAGAAAATATGTATTCGTGTGCTTGCAAATATTCTTACATTACCATGCACATATATAATCGAAATATATAAGTTTGTAAGAAAACACCCAAATCTATACACTAAAATCATAGACGTGCCCCGGCACAACACACCTCGCTATAAAAATAATCTTTTGCAAACTAACTCTAAATTAACATTACACAGTTACGGTCCCTACCCAATGCCAGTTAAAATTTATAATAAGTCACCAGAACACTTAAAAGCCGAAAACAATATTAAAAAATTCATAAGCTCTTTGAAAAAGTTACTTTTGGAAGAAAGTTACTATTCTATTAATGAATACCTAGAGGAAAAATATATTTGAATGTCTGCCCCTCTGTCGTTCATTGCTATGCCTTATTACGAGGTGCATGTGATAATTATTTAGTACTACAATTTTGTTTAGTAACTAAGTCGCATGTAACGCAATTTAATAAAATAAATAAATAAATAAAATTCCTAATATTCTGAGTACCTTCGCAACTGTGCTCGTCTACATATAGACATAAGATGTTTCAATAACCCAGTCATTCTACTAGCTAACGTGCCCTTAAATGCACTATGCTTGTGCATTGCTACTTCATGGCGGAAAAATGTGCCTGTGTTGTACCCATGTGGCATTTAAGTGTAAATAAGCCTACCACTGTTAAATTATTTGTACTGGCCGCTATTTACTTCTTTTTTTTTAATGACAATAAGGGATGAGACGAGCAGGACGTTCAGCTGATGGTAATTGATACGCCGTGCCTATTACAATGCAATGCGGCTCAAAATTCTTGAAAAACCCAAAAACTTTGAGCGGCACTACAACTGCGCTTGTCACCTTGTTACATAAGATGTACTGTCTCATTTGCTCAGTAATTTCGCTAGCTATGGCGCCCTGCAGACCGAAAGACAGTAAGACTTACTCATTACTGCTTCACGGCTAAAAAGGCGCCGTTGTGGTACCCATAATCTAGCCGGCATCCTGTGCAAAGGAGCCTCACAGTGGTAAAGTTCTAATATTGATTCCTTTCATGAACTATATTATACCGTTGGCAGTACTCTGATGTATCTCAAACGGTCTAAGAATTAGGTTTCCCAAAGACATTCGACTAAAGTATGCAACGAGGTTATATCCGTCGAGTTACAGTCTTAATGCTTTCGGATTCGTAAGGGTCCAGGATTAATGGTGCTTATTCTGCAGTCCCTAAGTTAGGATGTATAAGTTTTCTCCACTTCATCCTACTGTCTCACAAATAGTTCTTTGTTAAGGCGACACTAAATGCCAGCGACCTTGAGCGATATGAGTTCACGGCTTCCAGCCCGCCATCTATGTAACAAAGCCAATATTTTCAAAATTCTTGTGTGGAAATCAGTTTATATGCTTACAATCCTCGTTATTCATTACTAATAAGAATAAATATACCTGCACAATAAAGTAATGCTATAAGAATAACTTTTCTGAGAGTTGTATTAAAAAATAAGGTCATGCCATGCCAAAAACTTGTTTAACTGCAAGGAAAAGTGGTAGTTCAAAAAGGCTCTGGAGTGAAAACTATAACCAACAGCAAGCATTAGAAAGATACAAATAAGACTTAAGTATATGTGTAACAGGATTAAGTAGTGTTCATAGCTCGAAATGCTACATTTACACCAAAAAACTTGTCTAAAAACACCTTGTTTGCATGTTTTCTGCTTACTCTTCGCCTTAAGTGCAGGCAAATTACTCCGAAAACCACGAAGCCTATGTGACTGAAGGCACGTACGCCGTAGTAAAAGATAGATAAACAACTATAAAAATATCAATTACAAAGCGAGCTATCGACCGATAACAAACCTGCTGTTATCACTACGATATGCGTTTATAATGAGATTGAATCAGAGGTAAAATCTAGCTACCAGAAGACTAACAGTCTGTTCCGTAATCGGTCTTTTGGTTATTTTTTGTGACAATCATAATGTTAACACGAGGAACAAACCTTAACCTGTTATGCCTACTACTGGGCCAAGTCGAATAAGTCTTTTGTGGGGCGATGTATATGCTTTTACAACACGATTCCAGAAAATGTTCAAAACAAAAGTATTACAATACTCAAAAGAATTGTTAAACAACGTTTGTGTGGTAAAGGTAACATAAATGTGTTTCTTAATGATTCTAATATTACTTTGTAAACATATTTTTTGATGAAAAAAAAAGCCCGCTGGGTTTGTTGCGCCCATTCTTCTTAGGTCTGAGGCATTCTTTTTAGAATGAGTGGTAGTTTTTGACTTTCAATACGTGATATCACATCCTATTTCGAATAAAAATATTTGAATTTATTCGTATTTCTAAGGTATAAACAATAGTATTTACCTAGCATAAAACTGGTAAATTGTGAATTGTACTGGCACAATAACCGGCCGTACCATCGTATAAGATAGAAAAGTAAATACGTAAGAAACAACAGTACGCCAATGACTCAATTGTAATTTGCCAGCTCTGTTTTAATATTCTTCTTCTTGTTCGTTAAACTCTATATGGTGCGAGGCACGTGGATATACGGAGGGTGACCCAGTAATTCTACGTGTGACGTCCGGGTGGCCAATCAGTCGATCCTTCGCCTGGCGGTGCGCGAAGAGGCCTTATCGTAGTGAAGAAGAAATTAAGTCGTTACCGTCGAACTTTATTCAAGACAAGTTGGAAACAATTGTTATACCACTTTGGAGTAGGTATCTGATTTTCAATCATCTAAAACAATGTTGCGTAATGACCTGTACTTCAGAAGAACCCGACACCTATACCAGTGGGAGCCTCCTTTGTACAGGAAGCCGGCTAGATCATGGGTACCACAACGGCGCCTATTACTGCCGTGAATCAGTAATGTGTATAAATTACTGTGTTTTGGTCTGAAGGGCGCCGTAGCCAGTGAAATTACAGGGCAAATGAGACTTAACATCTTATGTCTCAAGGTGACGACTGCAAGTGTAGTGCCACTCAGAATTTTTGGCTATAAAAGAATCCTGAGCGACACTGCACTGTAATGGGCAGGGCGTATCAATTACCATTAGCTGAACATCCTACTCATCTTGTTCCTTATTTTCTTATAAAATTTCATAAAATCATAAAAAGAACCCGACAGGACAATCGTCTACTAAAATCGTATAAAATAGTATAAATCAATTTCATTACTTCTAACCTACCAACTGCAAGCAGTTGTATCGACCCAAGGCCCTTTCCTGAAATAAATTGTACTCCACCCCTTAAAGCACAACCTCATAACATTGTAAATCATACGGAATTTCCTAACGATACAATCTGTCAATAACATAGATACTCGTAAGTTACTTACGGCGGCCCCATTGCAGGTAAATCATACACACAAGTTTTACTTTATAGTAGATTCTTATGCGTGCGTTCGCATGGCGATAGCAATAACTGCGATGGACAAATTGTAAAAAATATGGTGTACCACAACCACCAGTATAGTTTACAACAGTATTTCCCATATTTTTGTATGCTGCAGTGACGTGGACGTTGCGACTAGTCGAGAAAAAGAAAATTGATGATCTGAAGATGTGGTGCTGAAGAGAATGCTGGGAGTTTCATGGACCGAGTTCGTACCAACATCTCCATTCTCAAAAAGCTTGGCATAAAACAACGCCTTTCGGTGTTAATATAGAGTAGCATTCTTATGTTCTTTGGACACGTCTCCCGGCGCAAGAGTGACTCCATTAAGCGCCTTCTCGTGCAGGGCAAAGTAGAGGGCACCAGAGGGCGAGGAAGGTCGCCCATGCGATAGACCGACCAAATTAAGTCTACTGTGGACGGTCCATTGAACGAGTGTACCAGACTGCAGGGAAAAGTGGTGAATGCTCGTGGTGCGAATCACATCTGCCCCAAAAGATTTCACTTCGTGATGACCACGACCGCTCTGTCAAGAGTGTAACAACGAAGAAGAAGAAGAAGATTCTTATACGAAGCGTGTAATATGCTTGAAATAAGCATAAAGAACAATTAACAAGTAACTAAGAGTATAAAAACAAAACCTTGAGCTTGTCGTTAAGTTTAAAATCTAGCGTGCTTATAATAGTTAAAACAAATCACGGGACAAATGGTAATGATAGAATAATAAATCACCAATGAAGTCTTGAACAAAACCAGCTTGTTTAGTAAACGAAGGACTTAGCTCAGGCCCTCGTTGGTTCGATAACTACTTGCACTACTAAAAATAAGTTGTATTTGCATGCTGTAAATAAATAAATTGTACTTTAAGCCGAGTCAATGGTGCGTTCATTGAAAAGCGATTGGGACTGATCGAGTGTTTCCTCTCGGAACAATGACAGAACTGACCCCTGCACTAATTCTGTTCAATTATTGTTTCCGAATGGGGATGTGGCAACTTATCGATATTCGACGCCTGCATTTTTTAGTATCAAAAATATCGATCGAACGTAAATTATTTAACCAGACGCTTCCTGACATAATACGAGTATGTAACAATATAATAAAATGGCACAACATTACAAGGGGGAAATCTTATCGAAACTATTAATAGCGCTTCTTTTGTCAATAAATATTTGATACTATATACTTGCTATATCAGCCTACTAATTAATTTAAAGAAAATAATGATAAAAGTATAAAATCACACTATAGGCCAGTTATATTTAAAAAAAAGTAAAATACTTACAAATAAACAGTCATCATACATATATGCTTTAGTTACAAAAGTCATAAAATACAAAAATTACATAATAATTCAAATTTTAATAATTATTAAAATCAATATTGTATTACTCTAATATTAGGGGATAACCTCTGCAAAAGCATAGTGCCATAGATATTAGAAAAATAATGGCTGGAGATGGATTTAATTACATAATAATTCAAATTTTCATTATTATGAAAATCAATATTATATTACACTGATATTAGGGGATAACCTCTGCAAAAGCATAGCGCCATAGATATTAGAAAAATAATGGCTGGAGATGGATTTTTAAAATATGTTGTCATAAAAGAGAGAGTACCTACTAGTTTCGGTATTGACATATTTGTACAAACTGTTGTGCCTGTTTTCCACTTAAACATCCAAAAATACCATAATATATTCTATGTTGGAAATCACTTTCTAAGAAACAGCTCATCCTTTATCACAAGAACGAAAAATGAAGGAAAACCCTAATAAAAAAAGTCAATTAAGTGACATCATGTACATATATACATTAATTAGTAATATACATATTAATTTAAATTATCTCTATCGTTAGTAAAACATTGCACAACCTACTAATAGAATATAAATTGAAATCGTGACACAAATCATTGCTAATTGAAGAGCTTGAACGCTCGATGCGGAAGGTACGATGCGCACGCGTTAAATAACATGATTATCGACAATATGTTACATCACCACAATGCCAAGGTCGATGATTCAGACAATAATTCTGTGTTTATCGATGTTTTGAGACAGTTAATCACTTGGGTATTATCTGTATTTGTACAAGTAACATATTTGAACTTTTTTGGCATTTACTGATAAAATGAACAGATTTGTGTGTGCGGTTGTATTTTACACCACGTTTATCTGCTTTTAAATGAGACTCTGAGGATATTTATCTTTATCATTCAACGGTTAGCATGAAATTAGGTATATTTTTTGGCAAATTTTGGTGATGCATTTGCAAAGTAAGGTGATGGTCACTGATCATCACTTGTAACTTTGCAAGATTCATAATATTTTGAGATTAATATGGAACAAACTTCGTTATATTTTAAATTGACATTGAAATTGACTTTTATATATAACCGAGCACAAGTACAGGATATACGAGACAGTACCTGATGATAGCAGCATAAAGCAGCAGGTTTAGGGTAGAGCGACATATGTGGTCGCTATAGGCACCACATATCACATACTAGCTGACCCGGCAAACGTTGTTTTGCCATATAAAGTATAATTCACGCGATAGTTTTATAAGTAATAAAATATTGCCTATATTATAGCCTGTACATCATTTTGTTCTATTGTCAATAGTTTTTGCAGAGCACGCAAAAATAGGTTTTCGATTTTACACCTTGTGTTATAAAATAGCTATTTTATTACGGATCCCTAATTTTGAAAAAAAAAATAGCCTATAGCCTTCCTCGATAAATGGACTACCCAACACTGAAAGAATCATTCAAATCGGACCAGTAGTACTAGAGATTAGCGCGTTCAATCAAACAAACAAACAAACAAACAAACAAACAAACAAACAAACACACACTGCAGCTTTATAATATTAGTATAGATATATAGTATTATACAATATATCATATATTTTTATGCAAGAAAAATTTTCGAGTGAAAAATAAAATATATTTTAAGGCGTTTTTTTAGAAGTGCGGCTCTACCCCGAGTTTGATAAATAACACTAAACGTAGATGCATAACACCAACGCTTATATATCTTTGCAATATCGATGCAATTTAAGATGTGTAAGTATCGATAAAAGTCAATCTTACTCTATCGTGATCAAGTTCTAGGCTGCCGCTGATAAACTAACATACGATAGTTTTAATTGTTGAATCCATTTTGTAATCCTCGTAGCCTAAGTTAGCTAAGCTCGATATTGTATTAATTTTTTTATCGATAGTATCATAGTAAATTTCCCAGCACTAGTGTGCTGTCGTCGACAGGACGCAAAACGCAACGGAAATATATCAAAGTGCATGTTTATGTACTTCACTACACACACATACACACTGTACTTATGTGATTTCAAGTGATTTTGCTTGCAATATTGATGTAAGAACTCAAGAGAACCCGTTTCCATACATGTTTTCGGTATGGTCTTTTTATATTCCAATGTTTAAAACGAGAAATCCTTCCTAAGTGCCACACTGCTATCGTAGCTTTATTCCTCCTTTCTTTAAAAATAAACGATTGCCAATTTCGTGGCCATCTGGAGGGAAAAGCCAAATTGGCTTCGAAGAAGCTGGGCGTCATCAATAGAGCACGGCAATACTTCAAGCCGGCCCACATTCTAGCGCTCTACAAAGCGCAGATCCGGCTACACATGGAGTATTGCTGTCATCTCTGGTCTGGCGCACCCCAGTATCTGCTCGATCCATTTGACCGCGTGCAACGTAGAGCAGCTCGAATTGTCGGGGACTCAGTGCTCTGTGAACGGCTGGATCACTTGGCGTTGCGTAGAGACGTCGCTTCATTGAGTGTCTTCTACCGCATTTATCACGGGGAGTGTTCCGAAGAGCTGTTTAACCTGATGCCTGCCGCCGAATTCCACCTTCGAACGACACGCCACAAGTTAGGATATCATCCCCACCATCTGGATGTGTGGCGGTCCTCCATGGTGCGGTTTTCAAGGAGCTTTCTCCCTCGTACTAGAAAGCTGTGGAATGAGCTTCCTTGTGCAGTGTTTCCGGGACGATACGACATGGGTACCTTCAAAAAAAGCGCGTACACCTTCCTTAAAGTCCGGCAACGCTCGTGTGATTCCTTTGGTGTTGCAAGAGAATGTGGGCGGCGGTGATCACTTAACAACAGGTGACCCGTACACTCGTTTGTCCTCCTATTCCATAAAAAAAAACTTTCTGCCCTGTATGAGAGTATAAAACTAGGAATACTTGTACTAGGAGTCTATAAAAAGTTTGGGACGCTGAAAAATAATTGTTTTTCAAAGGGGCGGTAAAAGAAATAGTTAAGTTTGATAATATCTGATATAGACGTATAAATTATCATGTTTGCCCACCAGCCATAAATGAGCCAGTCAACTATTTAATTATAGTCTAAATGGGAAATATTGCAATGCGTCATATTCTGAGTAACCAGTGCCTAACCACTTGCAAAGCAATTTTCTAGTCGGTCACGTGACCTCACACAGAGGGCGGGCCGTCTGGAATTCCCCTTACACCCCCCTTCCCTCTTGTTACCCTGAAACAGTCCACAGCGCATTTTTCCCCAGCACGCAAAAGGAAATTACGGTTTTCCTTTATGATTATTAGTACTGGTATTTCATTAAAAGTATACTTACGAAAACTAAAACTATTTGGTTTTCAATATTACATCTAATATATAAAATTCTCATGTCGCGGTGTTTGTAGTTAAACAACTCCTTCGAAACGGCTTGACCGATTCTCATTAAATTTTGAGTGCATATTGGGTAGGTCTGAGAATCGGACAACATCTATTTTTCATCCCCCTAAATGTTAAAGTTTTTTTTTTTAATTTGTATAATTATGAGTCAGCATTAAAAAATACATACAACTTCAAATTTTTACCCATCTACGATCAACAGTTACTTTTGTATCGCGATTTTAATATCGGCAATACAACGTTTGCTGGGTCAGCTAGTCTTAATATAAATATTTCTTTTGTGCGTCTATTGTAACTGAACTCCTCCTAAACGGCTGGACCGATTTAATGAAACTTTCTGTATGTCTTCAGGTGGATTCGAGAATGGTTTAGATTTACAATTGAACCACCACCTAAACGGTTGGAGCGATTTTGATGATTTTTTTGTGTGTTCCAGTGAATGTGACATTGGTTTGGTGCCTCAATTCCGTCCACATAATATAATTCTCCTGCTCATGTGTATGTTACGTGTGTACAGGACAACGTCTGTCGGGTCCACTAGTCATCTTGTATAAAATAACCTTTCTCTTGTACATGAAGTGTGGTTAACTTTAAGATACGCGTCAAATGGTCTTCCTAATTTACAAAATAATTATGTCAATATGGAACGTGATGTAGGTAATATTGCTGGATCATCCTGTTACCAGAAACTCTGCTTCATGTTATTAAAGTTATTATCTTAATATATATAAATTACGTGACACGTTGTTTGTCCGCGATGGACTCCTAAACTAATGAACGGATTTTAATGGGGTTTACTTCATCGAGTGCAGTTTAGTCCAACTTGAGAGATAGGATAGTTTTTATATCGATTTGAGACCCATAATTATTTTTAATTCAAGTATTTGTTTTGTATGCCCATATTTTCTATAAGAGAATAATTTAGTGGCACACGGTATGACAGATCTGCTGTGAAACAATTTCATTATAACAACAGGAAGTATATCTTAATATATATAAATCTCGTGTCACAATGTTTGTCCTCAATGGACTCCTAAACTAATGAACGGATTTTAATGGGGATTACTTCATGGAGTGCAGTTTGGTCCAACTTGAGAGATAGGATAGTTTTTATTTCGTTTTGGGACCCAAAATTATTATTATTTTCAATATTTGTTTTGTATGGACATATTTTCTATGAGAGAATTTAGTGACGCACGGTTTGACAGTTGTGAAACAATTTCATTATAGTCAACAGCAGGGAGCATTTTTAACGAAATAATAACTGATGTTTTGAAATATTGGCAAATTCCTATAATGCATTTTTTTTTATTATATACAGAACAACTAATTAAAAACAACTAATTCTTGATGTTATGAAATATTATTGACAAATTCATACAAAAATTATAATCGCTAATAAAATGCTCGCATTACTTTATTTATATTCGGTGTCTGTGTATTGATACTCCTACTGTTTACTCAATAACTCTTGTTTGTAACTTATTAAATTACATACTTATTTTTGAAGTGAAAACTTATTTAGCAGTGTTGAGCACTTTTCATTATCACCATCCCAAGATGGTAATAAAATGTTAAACTCGCGTCAGGACACGTGACCTGATCGAAAATTGATAAGAGAGTCGTTGAAATTATGGATGAAAGTTGATTTTTCTGAAACACATACTTTTTAATGCAAAATAATTGTAATAGTTCTTAAACTTTTTATGTATTGTATGTACTAGGTGAAATCCATTGCTATCTTGCAACCCTAGTGCGGATGTAACAGAATAATATAAAAATCGCGATAGGAAAATAGGTGTTTATCGTAGACGGGCGAAAATTTGAAATTGTATGTATTTTTAAAGTTGTATCATAAAAAAAATTATCTATAAATAAAAAAATAAATTTTTGGGGATGGACTCCCTTAACATTTAGGGGGACGAAAAATAGATGTTGTCCGATTCTCAGACCTACCCAATATGCACTCAAAATTTCATGAGAATTGGTCAAGCCATTTCGGAGGAGTTCAAAGTTTAACACCATGACACGAGAATTTTATATATTAGAGAAGATATAAATAATTGTCATTTTTGTGTGCTATACAAAATGATCGCCAATTACTTTATAGCGCAATAAATAAATATTGTATTTAACCACATAAATGCTAGTAGGTACTTTTATACTCAATATTCTTATGTTTTAAAGTGATAACCCTCATTTCTGGGATTTAATTTATTACACAAATAAAATTAGAAAACAAAATTTAATCAACGATGCGGAAGTCGCACTCGCGACCTCTCGCGTTCCATACGAGCGCTCTTACCAACTGAGCCAACCGTTCGAGTGAGATAAAATTTTGTATGTTGTTCAACTCTCAGGTTGTGAAAAAAAAGTATTTATTTGTCTGGCAATATTATTATAGCAACACAGAACAACAGAACTATTAACAACAAACGTCGAAACGTAACAATGAAAACAACTCAGCGATAGTATGAAAATATCACATGTACCTAACGGTAATGAAACTGCAGACCGTACTGACGCAACAGGACGACCGCAAGGGGGTGAAAGGGAAACGCGAGGGGGCTTAACGTTCCAGCGAGGGCCAAAGATAATGTGGCCGAGTAGTACCTATTGAGCCACCGGAGCTTTTTTTATAAGAAATTGGACAAGAGATTAAATCTCAGAAATTATAATATTGTGACTTCTTACAATCAACACATGTGAAAATATAGCAAAATTATTTAATAAAAACGTCAAAAAAAAATCCTTCAAAAACTCAAAAGTATAAAATAACTTAATAGAGGTTTAATTTGATACACCTATTATGCAAATCTTATACCTTTAATATTAATAAAATACTATTATTTGTATGTGCTACCTATAGATGTTTGGTTCTAGATGAAGCTATCCGGCTCAAAGTCACGCGTTGCGAGTGTAGGTATCTGCTATTACATTTGGTTAGGCACCGACTTCAAACCTATTAAGGCGACACTAAATGCCAGCGACCTTGAGCGATATGAGTTCACGGCTGCCGGCCCGCCATCTATGTAACAAAGCAAATATTTTCAAAATTCTTGCGTGGAAAACAGTTTATATGCTTACAATCCACGTTATTCACTACTAATCTGAATAAATGAACCTACACAAAAAAGTACAAGCTATAAGAATAACTATTCTGAGAGTAGTACCAAAAAAATGCGTCACGCCATGCCAAAAAACTTGTTTAACTTCAAAGAAAAGTGGTAGTTCAAAAAGGCTCGGCAGTGTTAACTATAACCAAAAGCAAGCATTAGCAACCTACAAATAAGACTTAAGGATATGTGTAACAGGATTAAGTAGTGTTCATAGCTCGAAATGCTATACTTTCACCACAAAATTGTCTAAAAACACCATGTTTTCGTGTTTTCTGCTTGCTCTTCGCCTTAATAGGTAGCGCATAAAAAGGTCACAGTCCTCTTTTTCGAAGTCGGTTAAAAGTAACTTTGCTTGTGGCAGCTGCGTCGCGTCGTTACAGTCCCGAAGATAGGTCGATGGTATGTGTCATGTTCGTGAACGAAAGCTGCATGTAGTGCCTGGTCAAAGAGCTATTTATGCAATAAAAACTTATGAATACATAAGTTTTTATTCCATCCTTGTTGAAATATTGCATATTATTCATTTACTTATATTTTATTTATACATTGTTTGCGGATTGATGTATATCTACTCGTACAATTTTTGAACTATTTTTAAGTTTGTCGAAATATTTGAGAAAATGCTGAAGATGTTAATAATATTATAATGATTTGAATGAGTGGCAATGAGTTTCTTGCCATCTATTGTCACTTTGCAGAAGTAAATGGGAAAATATAACATAGGTACTTCCATATATCTATATAGTACTTATATATATTATTATTAATATTATTATAGTGCATTTATATATCTATTTAAAAATTAAAATGAAAACTAATAATATTACTTATCTATTTTGGTATGATTATATTGATCAACCAAAATTGTTGAATAAGGTTCAGTATTTCACAAAGCTTGACATCGGCCCTGTGGCGCAACGGATAACGCGTCTGACTACGGATCAGAAGATTCCAGGTTCGAATCCTGGCAGGGTCGTGGTTTTTTTTAATTTCAAATTTATATATTCGTAATATTTTTTTTTAAATATTTTCTGGGATCTTGTTGTTAAAGCATATAACATCGCCCACAAAACTCAGTAACTCGACGCCAAGTATTAGGCATTTTAAGTTTATGTTTGTTCCCAATGTTTATATTCGGGCTATGACATTTTCTAGCAAATTTACTAAGTGCCTTTGTAAATATGTTATATATAACCATATTAAGAAATTTTGCTGTCGATGATTCGTTAGGATCTCAATGATACAGTTAACGTTCTATGGAAATGGTAGGATAATACGAGCCTTTAGCAGAAAGTGGACAGAATTTGAACTTAACGGCAACGAGTTTGAAATTACGTGAATAGCACCGTTTTTTGGCGGCTGACAAATGATGCAGCACCGCTGTGTTATGGCTGTGCTAACCACCTAACCTGGATCCAAAGCTAATGCAAAGGAGGCTCGCACTAGTAAATGGTGATAAATAGACGCCTTAGATCAAGAAGATAATAAAATTAATAGTCTTAAAACTCACCCGTGCACATACCAAAAAATAAGAGGACACTGTCAGTAAATTTTAACTAAACTTCATAATGACAACTATGACAAATACTAGCTTTGACTCATTTCAACCGCAGTTCCCCTGAAAACGAGATCTGGTAAGGTCTGTAAACGTAGGGTTAACTAAAATATTAATAAAAAATTAACTTAAACGCAAAATCTTATGTAAAAACATAGTTACAATTACAAGCGTTTTACTCTTTTAAAAAGTGTTTTATTTAAATGTGTAAAACTCGCGTTAATCAAAGAAAATACTTTAGATTATTTATACGTCTAGATAGACTATGACAGCTGTGAAAACGTCGATAAAAATTGTATTTAGAACTTACCTCTATTTTGAGACATTCACGCACACTAGCACAAAGTGTCATACAAATCGCGAGTGTAAGACGTAGCTTGTCACGCACACTAAACTAATATTTCTGGCCTGTTTTTATCGGTCATCTAACAGCAAGAGACTCTATAGAAAATACTATTAATAGTCGTTTTCACTCTTAAAGTGCTTGTACATTTAAAAAAAATATGAAAATAAATGACGAGACGAGCAGGACGTTCTGCTGATTACTATTAATTGATACGCCCTACCCATTACAGAGCAGTGCCGCTCAGGATTCTTGAAAAATCCAAAAATTCTGAGCGGCACTACAATTGCACTCGTCACATTCAGACATAAGATGTTAAGTTTCATTTGCCCAGAAAATTCACTAGCTACGGCGACCTCCAGACCGAAACACAGTAATGTTTACATATTACTGTTTCACTTCAGAAATAGGCGCTGAATAACCATAATCTGGCCGGCTTCCTGTGCAAAGGAGCTTCCCACTGGTACTGACAGCAAGAGACTATCTAGACTTCTAAATCATCTAAGGAAAATACTATTAATAGTCTTTTTCACTCTTAAAGTGCTTGTAGATTATAATTGTATGATAATCTTAGGTTAACAATATAATTGCATTTATTTCCGTCCAACAGATCGTGTACAGAGTATCAGAGTTGCCGTAGCCGCAATGTCCTATCATTTACGGTCGATTTAACTAATCACCCATTAAGTCCCCTTTGCTCTGCTATGTGATTATAATACCAGGATACACTATAACGACTTTAATCTATCTTTACGCGTTGTGGCCAATTGCTATTGAGAAGTTAATTATTAGTTAATTAGCGTTAATAATGTTACATAAATGCTTTAAGGGAGAATTTATTATTAGCCTTTGCCTTAACCGTTGTAAAATATAAGTAGGTAAAAATAAAAGTAGGGGTGTTTCTTTTACATTTAAGTCGGTTCGATTCCCAGACGAGGCAAGTATTTTTTAGAAAATCTTTGAATGCAGAATTACTAACTTTTAAAAATAACATAAAGTCTTAATTCAGTAAAATACCCTATCTACGATATTTAAGATACTTTCCCTTCATGTCCCAGAACTTTGGGACATCCTGTATAGTATTTTCAATGATTAACGCGAGTGTTACACATTTAAATAAAACACTTTTGAAAGGATTTAAATGCGTGTAATTGTAACTGTGTCTTTTTCTAGATTTTTCCGTAATACTTACAATAATGTCCCCCTGAAAACGAGATCTGGAAAGGTCTTGGAACGTCGGGTTAACTATAATAATTATTAAAATTTAACTCTTACGCAAAAATCTAATGTATAATCACCATTACAATTACACGTTTCTTAATCCTTTAGAAGTGTTCTTTTTTTATTGATGTTATATACTCAATTATTTTAAAACAAAGAGATCGTAATACGACTGTGATTATTTTTTGTTTTTATCAAGAGAGTAAATTTGATAATAATTTGTCTATAACTGCTGCACACACACACCGTGGGCGAACCGCGTGTTACGCACGTTGCCTCAAAAATTTAGAATAAAAAATTATACTCGAATTCTGGTCTTATACTACACGCTCACAAAGCGCTGTAGTCGCTTCGGTCACTATATTTACATGATTTACTGAAAATATATATGACCAATGTGCGTTTCGTTCACGACATTAAAATCATTTGACTCTATTGTCTCACAATAATTGTATTTCTATCAACGCCATCTGCCCGTACAGACTCGCACTCGCACTCGTACTGTATATAGTTAATTCCCACCTGTACCGCCGCAACCGCTATATCCATGCTTTGAAATCTGTTGTAATATCTTTGAAAATATTCATTTAAATTACATGCTGTAAATGGCCATATTGATCTACATTAAATGAACAATCTATTTAAGGTACTTAATTGGAAAAGGATTAATGCTGTATTGCTTAAAATCGCTTAGTAAATAAGTCATTATTGTTCGTAAAAAGTAAAGGATAAAAAATGGGTATTGTGGGTTATCCCTAAGAGATACACATATACCATCGCGCTTTTGGAGACTTATTTAAGGTGTACAATACTGTTGTAAATTATTTTGATCTATCTAGCCAACGTTTTCAGTGTAAGCGCAAAAAAAATGTGTTTATTGACGACATCATATTAGAAACCTCGAAAACTACAGTGTTTCTCTGCTATCACTCTATCTATTAGAAAAAACTGCATCAAAATCTGTTGCGTAGTTTTAAAGATCTAAGCATACAGCGGAGACAGCTGAGGCATATAGGGACAGGCAGCGGGATACGACTAAGTAACATTAAAATAGCCTTTATTGCTAGATATTGTATTAAGTAACATGTTTTATTATATTTACTCTATTTTTTAATTACTTCTAGCTTGTCCACTGACAAAAGCCTTCTCTAAGACCATCCAGTGCTCTCTCTTCCGCGCTTCTCTACTCCAAACTCGTCCAGCAACTTTCATTATATGATCTTACCACCTTAGTATCTTAGCATTTCTTTTAGCATCTCTGGGTTGGGCCCCTGATCGTATGACCCAACCATCTCCACTTAGGTTATTTGACAATGCGTATACATATGTTCGGGATAAGACTATGTAGTGATGATTAAAATTGAACTATTGCTTCGGAAGGCATTACGTTTTCTTTATATATCTTTTATGTACCTATATTGACTAATGTAAGAAAGCGACATACAGTTTTTAATGGCTGCTTCAATTATTACATATACTTAAATAATTGTACTTTATATGTAGGAGTTAATCATTTACAAACTCAAACAAAGGAATATAAATAAGTCATTAGCACATTAAGTAGGTAGGTATGCATCATGTACTAGATAGATAACTAACAGATAAATTATTAATGAAGATAATTCCAGTTATCATACTGACTAGACTTAAGTATAAATGTCATATTTAAATATTTAATTGCATTTATAGTTCAAGTATCAATCACATTATCATTTTGACATGGAAATAACATAATATAAATTTCAAACAGTCTTCGTAGTTCAAGAATAGTATTTTCTTTCATTAACGCGAGTGTTACACATTTAAAACACTTTATATAGGACTAGCTGACCCGACAGACGTTGTTCTGAATATAATAAATAAAATTATGTTTTCAAGAATTGAAACGCCACTATCACAATGGATAACCGAAGTAAATAAAGTTCTCGCACGTAGCGGTAATCGTCACTCACAAAGATAGAAGGATGAACTCTTTGTCTTAAGTGTCAATCGACATAGAAGATGGATTCTAATGGTCCATAAATTAATTTGGGACAAAACTTAAGATTTATCAATCTACTTATAAATAATCTGATAGATAATTAACAACCGTTGTTAATCTACCAACTATTAGCTAAAATTAAGTTTATTTTTTACCTCTTGAGAGATAGAAAGATAAATAGATTCTAATTAGTTATTTATTTTAAAATATTCTTTCAATTTGATTTCTGAACGACGGGGGACACATCAAAGGAAGAGCAAAATTTTTGTTTATATTAATTTATTTTCCAAGAATTTTCATATTTATTCACCTTTTAAACCTTCATTGGACTTCCACAAATAATTCAAGACCAAAATTAGCCAAATCGGTCCAGCCGTTCTCGAGTTTTAGCGAGACTAGAGCAATTCATTTTTATATACATAATATTATATTATATACATAATTGACCCGACAGACTTTGTTCTGTATATAATAAATAAAATAATGTTTTTTATTAATTTGTCAATAATATTTCATAACATCAAGAATTATTTCGTAAAATATGCATCCTGTTGTTGTAATGAAATTGTTTCACAGCAGAACTGTCAAACCGTACGTCAATAAATTCTCTTATAGAAAATATGTCCATACAAAACAAATATCGGACGACGTGGGACACATCAAAGGAAAAACAAAGTTGTTGTTTTTATTTAATTCCGAATACTTTCATATTTATTCACCTTTTGAACCTTCCCTGGACTTCCACAAATAATTCAAGACCAAAATTAGCCAAATCGGTCCAGCCGTTCTAGAGTTTTAGCGAGACTAACGAACAGCAATTCATTTTTATATATACAGATATAGATTAAAACGTATCAAGACCTTTCGAGATCTCGTTTTCAGGGGGGCTGTAGATAAAAATTGATTGATTGATTTCATCGGCAGTCTCCCTGAAAACGAGTATATGTATATATCGTCTTTCATTATATTTCCTGGCAATACTTGGTATTTCCGACTGGTTTCTTGTTACTAATGATCGTTATAACATTCTACTGGTAAAATAATATTAAAAATAGCCCAAGAAGTTTATTTATTATAAACAAGAACACAAATATTTCTGCTTCATAGTAGTATTATAAAGTATAAACAATAATTGTGTTGATATCTACCTACCAGGGGCGTAGCTACCGCCGTACCTGCCGTATCAATTATCCCCCGGGTCACGGGGGCCCCCAACGTGCGTGAGCAAAAGTTAATAAAAACTTTGCTGCTTTTTTTAAATGGAAATAAGGGATGAGACGAGCAGGTCAGCTGATGGTAATTGATACGCCCTGCCCATTACAATGTAGTGCCGCTCAGGATTCTTGAAAATCACAAAAATTCTGAGCGGCTCTACAACTGCGCTCGTCACCTTGAGACATAAGATGTTAAGTCTCATTTGCCCAGTAATTTCACTAACTACGGCGCCCTTCAGACCGAAACACAGCTTCGCGGCAGAATTGGCGCCGTTGTGGTACTCATCATCTAGCCGGCATCCTGTGCAAAGGAGCCTCCCACTGGTAACTGCTTTCCGAAAAAAGGCAAGGAGAGTGTACATTTAATTTTGGAAAAAGTGACAGATATATAATTATGATGAATAAATATTACTTTTAATGTTATGCAAACATTTTTTTGTGAGAATTTTTTACCCTTCATAAGGGCCCCCAGACAAATTTTTATGCAGAGCCCCGCCAAGGCACGCTACGCCACTACAACCTACAATTTTTTATAGATTTCACCGTTTAAATTCGAAATGTTTTCTCAATACCTTGTTAAAAGATATTTACGTCAACAATTGTAAAACTAATATAATAGTGATAAGTCTGTTAGTGTGTTGAACCGAATTCAGTTATTCACTAACGGTGCTCTCCACAAAGATGATTCCGCAACCTACGACAAAACACATTAGTACTGCAGTGGTTTCCAGACGTAGACCGTACAACTATAAACTAAAAATACTACGTAATACTTACTATTCGTCCTTTATAGTACAGTTTACTGTTGTGCTATGGCAGTAGGAACACGTGTTTACTAAGATATTCACCATATTTTGCTTGTAACATACTATAAATACTGGTCTTAATCTAAACATAACTTAAATCGTAGATATCGAGGCGCGTGATATAGCACGCGCGTTGACTATGAACGTTATAAATTTACCTTTATCGATTTCAATCAAAGTCGGCAATGAACGCAGAGCACGGGAACGATCACACAATCTAATATTGCCCACATATTCACAGCCCGCGTTGAGAGGACCACCCTCCGCGTATTTCAGCTGACTGGCCGGCGATCCGGCTCGCAGACCCGGTGGGATCCACGCATGCGGTCTAGAGAGCGCCGCGGGGTCTCTGCTCACTACGGGTCCTAATTCATATTATTGTATGTTACAAATATTAAAACCATAAGTCTACTCTACTTTAATTCCATAGACAGTGTTGGTTCTCTCTAATCTGCCAATCTCCTCTTTGTTCAGTAAGCTGTCAATCGGTTACTAACATTTTTAACACAAACGATCAGCAAGCCAGTCGAGCTTCAACAGTCACCTGGCATGGTTGCCTTCTAATACCATATTCGTACATTAAGTGAAGTAATATAAGAAGTTATTGTAAATTCTAATAAACCGCTTATTGTAAACACGACGTTTTACAGGATCGACCTTAAAATGTATTACTATATTTTTGACAAATTTTCTCAAATATATTTATAGGCCAATACTATATACCGATATGTGACCAATTTTGACTTGTCAATGTGTGCTAAAGCTATTTTAATATTGCAATACTTAATTATTTTTACAATTAAAATACAAGCTAATACCAAGCGTGGCTGACTGTTTACGACCTGTAAATGAAAATCGGTTACAGTAACAATAGATTCGCTTTCCTTTTTTATGTTGCTGTATCTCCGTAAGAGATGTTCTTCTCTCTTGCTCGCGTTGTTTATCTATTCGCTAGTATATTGTAAGTCTATTACTATAGACTCGAACTTTCGATTATTTGACATTGAAAAGTCATACTTTATTAAATAATTTTTGCTATAATTAACGAAAATCGCTATCTCCATCTCATTTGGACTTGTCGTGACGTCACTAAATATTTTACTGTTAAAACAAATATTATAAAAGATAAAGCTATTTAAAAAAAACAATTTGAATTAATATTTTATTTTTCCATATTAATAACTATTAGTATCATGTTTAAAAAAATCAGTTTTAAAATATTTTGTATGATATGAAACTTAATATTTATAAATTACTAGCCATCCCGACAGACGATGTTCTGTAGATAATAAAAAAAATACTTTTTTACAAGAATTTGCCAATAATATTTCAAAACATCAAGAATTATTTCGTAAATAATGGTCCCTGTTGTTATAATGAAATTATTTCACAGCGGAACTGCCAGACCTTATGTCACTATAAATTCTCTCATAGAAAATATGTCCATACTAAACAAATATTGAAAATAAAAATAATTATGGATCCCAAATCGAAATAAAAACTATCCTATCTCTCAAGTTGGACTAAACTGCACTCCATTAAGAAATCCCCATTAAAATCCGTTCATTAGGAGTCCATCGCGGACAAACAACGTGTCACGTAATTTATATATATTAAGATAATATTATTTGGAGTTCCCCACCATGCGCAAGGGGACTACGCGACGATCTCGGGGGTATAGACAAAGGCGGAATTTTAACACGTGGTTTAACAAAATAGTTGATTTTTAAATAAAAACAGTGTAAATAACTTGTTATAAAATCTGATCTGAACTAATATTCAAAATACGACTATTTCTAATTAAACAAAGAGGATGTAAATACTACTAAGTAACAATTGAAATTTAGTATGAAACGTGCAGTGAGATTTGACATAAGTTTCAAAGAGTAATTACATTAAGGCGACGAAGTATAATCCGGCTAAGTTCGAAAGCGAACACTTGCTTAAAACGTAGTATATCTCCATTATACAAGATTATAGCCGTCATCTGTCAATATATCAATCACTGCGCCTTTGATAAAATCGCTTGTTTCGCTTGGCTGTTATTATAGTTGATATTAACATTATCTATGATGTTAGGCATTTTTATTTTCTCTTACATTGTTTTTAATTGCACGTTCTATTCTAAATTGTGCAGCTTAAAACTTAAACTGACTATTTTGACAGTTGACAGATGGTTTTATGTTAATCCCCTAACAACGGGAATGTAAATACTATGTCCTCTAATTTAGATATATTCGACGCCAGAGTTTAATTTTGTGGAGCAATTTTTAAATTTATTATTGCTAATATCCAATTTGATTTAATCTATTTATTCGGCCTAAAAACTTTTCGAAGCTTTACTATATGCACTTTATTTGTATTAGATTGTTTCATTACCTTATGTCATTGCTCGACTATCCAAAGAACCAAATTTATGTTTATTGAGGTGTGACGACGCCTTAAAAATACAAATTTAGTTTGTACCAAAATTTATGTCAATGCAGGACTCAAACCCGAGCCTCTCGAGTTGGAACTACGTCTCCAACCTTTGTATGTTTGTGTCGATAAAAGTTGATATAAATTAAATTACCGTATCTATTATATTTTGTAGGCTCAATAATTTATAAGCTCGTCCTATGTAAATATCATGAAGTACATTTCAGTTTGCAAATCTAATCAGCGCTCGTTGTTACAGTAAACTCAGTTTTGATCAATACCAAATATGTCTCGAAATCGTACATTTATAGCAAACATAAATAAACTTACATTGAATCACTCGGTGCTTAAAGTCATCAATGATAATTTAAACAATAAGAGTTTCCCGAAACTGTACCTTGGGACAATCAAGTGGACGTTATGGTCAAGGGTAGACTGTGATTGCGAATGGAATGCTGCGCCAACAGCGACCCGGTGACGCCTGTGCGCGGCGCCTTCCGCTACGCTGTCGTGTGCCACCGAGCAGCATTTGTCACTTTTATTGTTAAAAGGTGCTTCACACAGACCACACAACGATTGACGCATTTGGGTTGATGTCGACTTCATCGTGACTAGTAAGTTTTATAAGCTGTACGCGGCAAAATTATTGCTTTAGATAAGGTTTTTGGATATGTGTGTTACTTTAATTGTAAAGCCCAACATAAATAAATTTGCTTCCAATTGCATTGGAAATATAGCTACAGTAGATAACATTATTCAAATTCAAATATTTTTATTCAAAATAGGATTCAAATTTCAATTCAAAAACTTATTGAACGTCAAAATCTATCACCCATTCAAAAGAGACTGCTTCAGACCTGAGAAGAACGGGGGCACAAAACTCAGTGGCTTTTAAAAAAAAATATGGATTACAATGCAATATCGTACAATAAACATTTATAATTAAAGAGCCTAAGGGCGTTCGCTTCATTCCCAGTCTGCTGTGTCATTAAGAAAATCGTTTATGCTATAGTAACCTTTCCCACACAAACGTTTTTTAACAATTCTTTTAAATTTCGTAACACATTTGTTTTGTACATTTTCTGGTATCATATTGTAGAAGCATATATATCGCTCAATAAAAGACTTCGTAACTTGACTTAACCGAGTATTAGGCATAACAAGTTTATGTTTGTTCCTCGTGTTAACATTGTAATTGTCATAGTTTCTAGCAAATTCCTCAATGTGCTTATAATACAAAACATCATCAAGAATTATTGCATAGAACAATGACATTGAACAAAATATACTATTACTATAATAAAGGGATCAGAATATTTTTTCAGGACAGACTATCTAGGTACTTATACCATCTTCCCCGCTAACGTTGATTCTCGCAGTTTTAGCGCAAAGTGCGTGTAAGGTTGTCGACAACGTAGCTACCAACAAATCTTCTATCAATCTTTTTGTTCAATCTATAAGATTTGGTGTAAGCGAAACTACGAAAACACGACACACGTAAACTCCTGTGACACGAATATCCTTTTAAGGAAAAGTAAATATCCTAATAAATTTTAACATGAACCTACGCCACAGAAAAAACTGACATTTAAAAATTAATTTGACATCTGACTTTAAAATAATTTATACATATTTAATTAATAGATAGATTGTAAAAATATTTAATTAAATTATCGTGATTTTGTTTATTATTTTCGGTTATTATAAATAACTCGGAAGTGATGGCTGGCAAACGTACTGTGCCCACAACCCACCGCCTTTTCTACTTATATCGTACGTATCGCGATGGTGTTCTACTTACAGATTTGCGTAAGAAACGTGCATATAAATCGGTCAAATACAAATCGAGCTCACAAGCAGTTCCATACCATCGTACAAGATATATACTATTTTGTAGTTGTAAAATAATTACTTTTTTTTTTAAAGAAACCTCTATTTTTCTTTTGCAACTCAACAATTCTGAAACTGCTATCTTAATTTGCATTTGTTTTTATAGTGGCACAAACGCGCACACTCTGTCTAAATTTCAGCTGTCTATCTATTGGAGTCTATGACGCACGGCCTGCTGACTAAAGGACGGACGGATAGCAGAGTCAGTAATAGGGTTTCCGTGTACTGATTCCTAAAAATACACTAGCAAATTATAGTAAAACGTTATGTATCAAATATGTTACAAATACAATACCAACATGCGAAAAGCGGTTGAACCGCATTCAGTGTGAGACAGCTTTATGTTTTAATATTGTCATGACATTTTTAATGGATTTCCAAAAAAGGAGGTTATTATTTCGATGCGTTTTGTATGCGACTTCCTTAAATGGCCTGATGCCGTTCAGATGTGTTAACCTGCACTTCCTGAAACGGTTAGACAATTTTTATCGCAGGCATTAAATGAAAATATACCTAATTATGTATTATAAAAATGTTATATATTTATTAAGTCTTGTGAACAACATTTTTTAATTATTTATAATTCATGCTATAATATTCTTGTTACATATGCTTGTCTATTTATAGTGGTCAATCAGCCAGGTGAATATATAATGTGAAAGTGACATATTTTTGAGGGTAAGGAAATATTAAAAAAAAATATTTATCATAAAAGTTATATGTGTAAAATTAAATGGAGCTGGATATGCCACACACTCCAGAGGGATCCCAACAATATACCGAGGCAAGCCCTAGACTGGGACCCTCAAGGAAAACGCAAACGTGGCCGACCAAAGCAAACCTGGCGGCGGACTGTCATTGACGAAGAGAAGTACATCGGATAGGCTTGGTGTGAAATCAAGAGAGATGCTCAGGACTGATCGCGATGGAGATGCGTTGTGGATGCCCTGCTAGGGATACAGGAAATTAAATGAATAATGAAAAATATCATACTATATTTTATTAATCTGTACTGTTATTATCCTCTTCGAAATCAGTTCTCAAATCCTTCAAGAAAACGTTGATGATCCTTTACCCATATGAATTTTCGTCCCCTATTTTAGTATGTTTCGGCTTTTGATCGGGAACTTTTACTTAGCTACATAAATACTGTGACCAAGATCTTTATTCAACATCAAAATGACAAGAAATCAAATAACAAATAATTATATCAAGACTGTTAGTAGGTTTTCCGATATGTCATGGCTTAGGTCTAATGAGATTATACACTACACTCAGGTATTTGTGTTGAGTATGTGTGTTATACAAATGTCTGTGGACGATTATTATTACAATGTTCTTTATGGAAGAAGAGGACAAACGAGCATTCGTAGGGGTCACCTGATGGTATGTGATCACCGCTGCACTCTCTTGTAACATCACAGGAATCAATAGAGCGTTGCCGACTTCAGTACTTTACTAACACCGAGGAGGAGGTACCGGAGGATCGTGGAGGGAAATTCCGACAAAAACCCTCCACTATGCTGTCAGACAGCTGGGAGGCTCTTATGCACAGGATGACGGCTAGATTATGGGTACCACAGCGGCGCTTATTTCAACCGTGAAGCAGTAATGTGTAAGCATTACTGTGTTTCAGTCTGAAGGGCGCCTTAGCTAGTGTAATTACTGGGCAAATGAGACTTAACATCTTATGTCTCAAGGTGACGAGTGCAATTGTATTGCCGCTCAGAATTTTTGGGTTTTTTAAGAATCCTGAGCGGCCCAGCATTGTAATGGGAATTATCGGCGTATCAATTACCATCAGCTGAACTTCTTGCTCGTCTCGTCCCTATTTTCATAAAAAAGCCCTTTACAACGACATAGCACGTGGGCCGTGGAGGCCGCAAATACTACGCAACAGCAATTGTGGAGATTCGAAACTCGGACCGGCTGTGTGAAGGTAGGAGAGTAGATCGCTTACTATCAAATATGATCTGCTGGAATAAGACTCGAAAGGAAGACAGGAGGGGTGAAGAAAGGAGACTAGAAATAGGCGCCGTTGTGGTACCCATAATCTAGCCGGCATCCTGTGCAAAGCCACTCCCAATACTTGAACAAAGCAGCTAAATTCGCTGTTCGGTACTCGTTTGCAACATACGACGACGGGCTCCTATTGGAACTTTATAGATATAATATATTTCATAGAAATTTTTATTTCGACACAAAGCTAACGGAGTATAGACATTAAAATGCAAGTTCGTGCGGTAGATTGCTACCTACAATGCATTGTATTGTAATTAACATCAACTCTACGACATGTCACTCGTGAGAACACGACAACGTGTATCGTGACGTCATGGTGCCCGCAACCCGTGCTACCTAGGTCTACAACATACACATGTTTCTTTGTGTTCCAGTGATCTATAATTTATGGATATGACTTGTATAGCTTCTTGCAAAGTCAGTCTCTTCTTGCACTTACATATCCGGGCATCCTAATGTAACAAATTTTCCAGTGTTGAATCAAACTGCTCACTTTATAAAGACAATTGCTGAGCATATTTTGTTCAATTAATGTCTTCTTCATTTTTAGAACTGCAGTCTTAATATAGTTTTTCAGAATGTCTTGTACTTGTGAAAGGTCTTGGATAAAAGGAAAAAAAGTTTACGTACTGATTAATGTGTATCTCACGTAGGCGCCCAAAATATATTTCTAGAATTTCTACATTTTTTTAAAGCTATTTTTGCACAAAAATCAACAGAGTTAAGACGTTTTAGACTCTTCAAAATGATAAAGAAATATTTCAACTTACCTTTGATGTTTTATTTATTACTTCGCTTATTATATTTTTTTCAATTTTTTTTTGACGTTATTTGGCGTCCACGGTGTGCACATCGCGGTGTCGCTCTCAATTTTGGTTGCTCAGGAATCCTGGGCCACACAACATCGGACAAGGTGTATAATTAGCCATCAAGTGAGCATCATCTTGTCTCTCATTATTACAAAAGAATTAATATAATAATTAAATTATGTTGTATTATTATTATGTTCCATATCTATTACAAGCTCATACAGAAATTCTATGAACTTTATCATAATATTCATTAAAAAATGTTTCCCTTTCGATCCGTTGGTATGGTATAAATAAGCTAATTTCCGCAGTGTGCTCGTATTGTGCGAGTGTCGTAATATATTTGTCATTCCTGGCACCCCAAGTCCTCCAGAAATCTCGGCAACCTCCTCTCCTTCCTAAAGACTCCCGGGAATGTGTTTCGGGTGCAAAGATGTTGAGCCCGATGTGCCGCTATACCTGGACAATGCAAAAGTACATGCCAAGCCGTATTTCTTCTACCATGGTTATGCAAAGGGGCCTGTAAGTTATGCCTATATTAAATAGATTTTTATAATTAGGACCGTGACCAGTTAGTTTAAGTTTAATTCTTTTGAGCTTAATAAGGCTATTTGCCATTTTAGTTTATCGGTAAGTATATATCTCTGCACTGTGGTAATTGGTCAGTCCCTAAACATTACCAACTTTAAGACTACTGTCGTAATGTAAATACCAACACTAACAGCTACTAATGAATGTGTCAGAAAGAACATTTAGTCCAATTGTTCGCAGCTCCGTCTGATTGAAGTAGGTCGGCTAACAAAGGACGTTCGTCGGAAAGTGTCACGCAGGCACTATAGAGTGTTGATGAATAAAATCCTAATCATTAATTTATTCTTTTTTTTATTATAAGCCTTCTTGTAATAACGATGTTATTCCTCTTTTAATCTTCTGTTTACCTCTAAAACAAAAATGGAAACCTAATAATTTTTGAAGTGAACAAACTTCTTTAGCGGCGTTGAGCACTTGTCTTGGGACCCATCCCAATTTTATATCCATATAAAATGTTAAACTCGCGTTGTTAGTAACTATGTAACAAATATTGAAAAAAAAAATAAGCGCCTAATTATTAATAATAGCAAAGTGTACAGTGTACTAAAAAATATTTTGTATAAGGTATTTGCATTGTTTTGCTTAAAATCCGCGTTTTTGTTATTTTACAAGAATTCTTGCAGGAAATGTTGCAGAAGTATACAAACCTGTTTTCATGCTGATTAGTGGACATCTCCACCCATTCTCTTTTCCGAGACCAGATAAATTTTTGCTACGTTAGAACCCGGCGCTTGAAGGATAGACATTGTTGATAGTTACTCTAAAATTATATTTATATACCGAACTCTGACAAAAATATCATTAGCATTTGCATTCAACATGATATAAGCCGAGTGTCTCTCCTGTAAAGAAGAGTGTAATAGGCTGGTTTGAGCTGATTGTGTGAATAATGATTGGCGATGAAAATATAAGAAGATATGTTTTCTTTTTTTCCTATTGTTAGTTCAAGCGCTTACATTTTCGTTGACATGAGGCGCAGTTGTAAGCGCAACTGGGTGTCCGGGTGAGGAAAGATATACAGGGACGGAGGGAACCGACCTGGCACTCCTCTTCAGCTCCCGGGGGAGAAAATTGCCCTTTATATGATTCCTTTCTTCTTCGTTAAGTTCGTGTTTGATGTTTAAGTCTCTAACGGCCGTTCCCAATATACTATCTACAGATAGAGATAAATACTACTAATACTGTCAATAATATGAAGCTGTCCCAATATATCCGATAAGTCCTTCTTATCGCCTTATATTGGGACGCGTGAATTGCAAATTCCATACAAACTTCGATCGCTGGTAAGCTGTACGTAGTCCCATCGACAGACAGCGTGTACGGATAAGGTGAGTTACCGTCGATAAGTTTATTGGGATAGTAAAGTCAACGATAGTTACGATTTTTATCTCATGTAAGAGATAGACTGAATATTGGGAACGGCCGTTAGTCACTGATGAGGTTAGTTAAGTGGTGCGTCCTCTGGGGTCTATATTAACAATGGAAGAATGGTACAGGGACGCCTCTAGAGAAAGACAGACCTCAGCCAAGATCTCCGCAGAAGTATTAAACTGTCAGCCGTGTTCTACAAGACACCACACCATGGTCTAGTGGCGAGACCGGCTCATCATAAGAGTAGGACTTATGACATAACTAGAGCATATACATACTCCAGCGAGCGTGCTTGAAGAAGATGACTTTTTTAAAATCTATATATATATAAATGAATTGCTGTTCGTTAGTCTCGCTAAAACTCGATAACGGCTGGACCGATTTGGCAAATTTAGGTCTTGAATTATTTGTGGAAGTCCAGAGAAGGTTTATCACTTAACATATTAAATTGTAATTGAATATAATTTCTAAAACGATGAAAATGTAAATCTTGATTTAAAAGAGTGGCAATGTGTTTCTTGCTACTTCTTCTCATTATCTTTTACCAGTGGGAGGCTCCTTTGCTCAGGATTCCAACATTCATTGCTATGCAGACGACAACACTGGTGATGCCATATACACGGGCCATGCAGGTCTCTCTCGGGAAATCGTCGACCAGTGCCGGGAGAAACTTGTCTTCTATCGAGTCCTCTCTTGAGAAAGTCGCGGAATGGGGAAAATTGAACCTTGTCCAATTTAACCCCCAGAAGACTCAAGTTTGCGCGTTTACCACTAAAAAAAACCCCATTTGTCGTATCACCGCTCTTCGACAACACTTCCCTCAAAGCCTCGCCTAGTATCGGAATACTGGGTCTCGAAATCTCGAGCGATTGCCAATTTCGTGGTCATCTGGAAGGCAAAGCCAAATTGGCTTCAAAGAAACTGGGCGTCATTAATAGAGCACGGCAATACTTCAAGCCGGCCCACATACTAGCGCTCTACAAAGCGCAGGTCCGGCCACACATGGAGTATTGCTGTCATCTCTGGTCTGGCGCACCCCAGTATCAGCTCGATCCATTTGACCGCGTACAACGCAGAGCAGCTCGAATTGTCGGGGACCCAGTGCTCTGTGAACGGCTGGATCACTTGGCGTTGCGTAGAGACGTCGCTTCATTGTGTGTCTTCTACCGCATTTATCACGGGGAGTATTCCGAAGAGCTGTTTAACCTGATTCCTGCCGCCGAATTCAACCTTCGCACGACACGCCACAAGTTAGGATATCATCCTCACCATCTGGATGTGTGGCGGTCCTCCACAGTGCGGTTTTCAAGGAGCCAATTAAGCTGATATGTGATTCATCTGGTGTTGAATTTAGTGGTTTACTACTCGAAAATAAATCTGCCAACGTCTTCCAGATGAGCGAAGAGAAAGACTGCCAATTATTAACTGGAATTAAATTAAACATTCAACAGGTTTCGGGTGGCGGAAAAGTCAGGTAAAAGAGGCCTTCATTATTATGGTAGGAATAAGATTAAAATCTCCTCTCTACTAACTAGCTCTAACACTCCATTCCACTCCATTTTAATATGGAATAGGAGGACAAACGAGCGTACGGGTCACCTGTTGTTAAGTGATCACCGCCGCCCACAATCTCTTGCAACACCAGAGGAATCACAGGAGCGTTGCCGGCCTTTAAGGAAGGTGTACGCGTTTTTCTTGAAGGTACCCATGTCGAATCGTCCCGGAAACACCGCACAAGGAAGCTCATTCCACGGCTTTATAGTACGTGGAAGAAAGCTCCTTGAAAACCGCACTGGAAGACCGCCACACATCCAGATGGTGAGGATGATATCCTAACTTGTGGCGTGTCGTGCGAAGGTGGAATTCGGCGGCAGAAATCAGGTTAAACAGCTCGTTTTCAGGTTAATATCGCAAAATATTGATGGTACAATGTATTGGCGCAAAAATAAGAAACTCAATGAACAATCATATAAAAATGACAGCTTCCAAATACAAATCTAATATTTTGAATATTTTTAATTGTAACAGTATTTATGGCCAGACTTAAGTATATTGTAATAAGTACGTTCATTTCATTTCCACGACTTGATTGTTGTTGTTGATACGTTAATCTTACGGATGATAAAAATATTACACCTTAGGAGGAGTAGCAGGTGTTTGTTGTAAAATCGTGTCGATAACTCGTTACCTTTTATTACAAGACGTCGCATCCAAAACTCCAAATCAAGCTCATTAGCGATATGGTCGTCACTTTATACTTTTAATTAACAATTCGCGTCGTTTTTGCTCGGCAACCCTGGCTAGCCGTCAGACGAACAAAAGCGCTATTTAATTAAAAATAACGATCAGTAATGAACGATCGATATCTGAAAAAATGCCGACAAGTAAGGCGGCGTTAACACCGCGCTTCTCGAGTTTTCAGTCTTAATTTTATTTATTGCAACTGAAAACTTAAATAATAATATTAATTATAAATACATTAGCAAAAAATCTTCAGTACGCAAATGATCGCTACACTGATTCTGTTATTACAAGTTCTGCTTTTTGGCAAAAAGTGTGGTTTAGCGTTTAATGTTTGCAGATGTGATATGGCTGAACTCTTACCTGATATAAGAAAAGTACAGTTAAATTATTAAAACTTTCGTGACACATTTTTAACTTTATTAATTTGAGCCGGCCTTTCTAGCGAATTATAGGTGACAGATGTTGGTACCGACGGAGATCACACATCTCAGTGATACGGGACGTTTCACGTTACCAACACCGATGAATCATGAAGAAAGCTGATTTAAATAAATGAAGATGTACATTTTTATAGAATCAAGGCATATAAAGTACTTGTAGCGCGTGGCCCTAAGTAAGTAGAACACCTTCCCTACTAGAGTGTGTAGGGATGTCGCCGTCACATTTATGAGCAAATCTTCGGTAAATGTTCTTTCCATATCTATGACACACATAATTTTTTATGACTTACTAGCTGACCCGACAGACGTTGCAGTTGTTCTGTATATAATAAATAAAATAATGTTTTTATATGAATTTGTCAATTATATATCATAACATCAAAAATTACTTCGTAAAATATGCACCCTGCTGTCGTAATGAAATTGTTTCACAGCAGAACTGTCAAACCGTGCGTCAATAAATTCTCTTATAGAAATTATGTATGGACAAATCAAAGGAAAAACGTTGTTTTTATTTAATTAAGCAGCACATTTTCCTATTTATTCACCTTTTAAACCTTCTCTGGACTTCTACAAATAATTCAAGACCTAAATTTGCCTAAATCGGTCCAGCCGTTCTCGAGTTTTAGCGAGACTAACGAACAGCAATTCATTTTTATATATATAGATAAAACATTTTATTAAAAATTCATAATTAAACGCGTTATAATAATTAATAAAATATTTTATTTAATTAAATATCGTTAAACACTCGCGTTAATCAAAGAAAACAATTTTTTTTTTTATTTGAAGATATCTTCGACCTACATTATCATTTTTTCACTATGACCGTACCTTTACAATAAAAATTTCACTTATCGGCGGCAACCGCGAAGCCAATAATGACTCGACACGAATAAACACTAGAGCTTGCGATGAGACATCCACAATATTTATAGGCGCTCCTTAATTATCTTATATCTCGATAATAACAACTCTGTATACATAATTACCGGCATGCCTCCGCGTACGACAAGTGTATTGAAAAATCCAGTAAATGTCGAGTTTTTATTTCATTAATCGAAGTTTTTAATTTGGGAATTGTAAAAGTGAAAGGTCGAGGGAACATCTTGAGTGACGAACTGAACCTGTCGTCGTGTATCATCGTATTTTTATGTAATACTCATGCCGGTTTTTGCCACCAGCCCTAAATTTTAAGGGACTTTTAGTACAGTTTTTTAAAGAAAGAATTCTAAATACTAATGGACCTAGATTGTAAATAGGGCACCTAGGCAAACACAACATAGGCAAAGCACTTGGAGCGCGTGGCTGCAAGTAAGAAGAACATCTTCCCTACTAGATTACTACTAGATATAGGCCTAGTATAATTCCTAAAATTTTTTTAAATACGATTTTTAAGCTTGTCCGTCAAATGTGGTATCTGGTACGTCCAGTCAACCTATTCTCGTCACAAAACGAGAATAGAATCGAAACGACCTTATGTCAAATAGTTAAACATCGTATTCTCGTAACACAAATTTACGATTCAGTTCCGATTTAGGGAAATCGTATGATGCGTTTTCTTGAAACAAGATCGATCGTCAATTATTGTTGGGAGTGAGGGGTGAGGACAGGAGAGGGGTGGCGAAGAGGATATAATGCCTTGCTCGGGATTAAATTGATAATTCTGCAGGGTTAGTGTTGTTAAATAATTCAGAGAGTGTATATTTGAAAGTTAAAAGTTATAATTATAATATCTGTACATCATACAGTGGTTTGTGTTGGATTTCTGTTTTAATTTCCCCTGACTGCTTGACAAAAAGCAAGAGAGGGCGCGATAGTAATTTGAACACGAAAATTTGTTTTTGTTAGTTCACACTCAGTAAAAATTCATATCTTACTATTGCGGTTTGGGGGATAGATAAAAAACAATTACAAAATACATATTCATTATCTTATCAATAAGAACAGATTGTCCAAACACGAATTTTCATTTTTCATGGTTCACATTTGTATATTCAAGCAGAACACCTCCCGCCATTGTAATCCTAAATAAAATTTTATCACAATAATAATATACAAATTGTGTTACCATAAACTTATTATACTACCGTAATAGACACACCCTGTGTGAGAGTGAAATATAGTTATTTAATAGTTCATAAGGATAGTTCCTTACATACAAACCTGGGTGTGAGAATGTGATGGAATAGATGAAGACCATGAAACCGTTTTGAAACAATTTAGTGTCCATTAGTCTCCTGTCAAATTGGACCGCGTTTTAATTTTAGTGTTTTTATCTTGTTCTGTGTTTTAACGAATATTAATTAAAAAATAGAATGGTGTCGTTTCTGTATCAGATTGTGTTGGTACATATAGATATACTAATACAACTAAAGAAACATTTCACAGGTAAATACTGATAGTTCAATACTACTTTCGCGATGTTTATTTTCATAGAACATATGCACTAAAATACTAAATATTACATTTTATAAACACTCTATTTTCTAAAGATAACACTAATTTTAAAAAAATATATGTTAGTAAATTAAATATTGTATACCTGCGTGAATATGACGCCGTTTATCAATATTTGTCATAGGGATTGTCTAAAGGCAAAATACTACACACTTCACTAACTCACCAACACATCTGTAAAACTATCACACATGAACATTTTAAATTTAGTCTCGCCGTAATGAGGAGAGTGTTTGTCTATTACGGTAGTATACTAAGTTTGTGGTTGTAATTTAGAAGCGTATTGTTTGAATGTTGACAAACTTGTTGTATATTTTTTTTAAACTATATTATATCATGACAGACTAACATTGACCAATAAAAATTTACACACAATTATACCATAACATATATATAACTCATAGGCATAAGGCAGATTGAATCAAATTCAAACAGTTAACTTTCACCGCTTATTGAAAGAAAGACACAAAAAAATGTTTATTTTGTAACGTATAAGTAGTAGTACACACAAATACAAAAGATATAAAATAAACTATGATAAAGACAAACAATAAACAAAAAACTAAAACATTTATATTATGTACGCATCCAAAATAAAATTACTTGTATACAATTACTTATTGTGACAGTAATCACGACCATCATGTTCACCATGAATCCTTACACAAACAACGAGTTCAGGCTCTAAAGGTTGATGCATCCAATATAAGATAATTTATATATTTTATACAATTTGTTCGTTGGTATTTTATTTTAAATAATATATATTATTTAAACACGACTCATATTGGATGCAGCACCTTACAAACTTATTTGTTATATATATTACAGCCTTTGTAAAATACTCTATTTGTTTGAAAAGAGTGGCCGTTGAGTTTTTTGTATGTTCTTCTCACAAGCTCAACTGTTTACGAACTAATGGTAAATTCAATAATTAAAAGAAATTGTAGTGACGACTCAAAAGCGCTTACTTTAAGCCTAATTAAATAAAGTTTATTTGAATTTGACTTTGAAAATGGTCCCAACTCACCTTTGAAAACCTACGCAGGTCTTCCGTTGGGCCATTGAACTGTACTTACATTTACGGGATCGGATCGGGAGGGATAGAATCTAAGTTGAATCTTATATTTTTACAGTTTAATGATTTGTTTTTTTAAGCTTTGTCATTAGCGAAGACGGAGAGTCTTAGGCGATAGTTATGCAATTAATTTTGTTAAATTTTTTTTATTATTATTTTGGTTCGTACCTCAGCTACCATAAACCTATTGTTTCAGTTTTTAAGATTAGCGATGATGATGCTGGTAATGAAGATGGTGAAAAAGTCGTTGAAATTACGGATGGAAGTTGATTTTTCTGAGGGATAAACTTTTTAATGTAAAATAATTGGAATAGTTCTGAAGTGTTAAGTATATTATGTTATATAAATTGTCATTTTTGTGTTCGATAGCGCAATAAATGAAAAATAATTGTATTTATCCACATAAATGTTAGTACTTTCATACCGATAAATAAAGCAATTCGTGCGAAATTATTCCCAAAATATTAAAAAATGCACAACGTTAATGTTGAAGTATTTCATTTATTATTATTTAAGAACTGAACAATATAGGAAGAGATACAAAATATAAATAAAGATGCATCTTAACACGTTTCCCAGATACAATGATAGCAAAAAGAAAAATTAATGGTATACCAGTCACAAACGTAAATATTTTACAGACATAACTAATTTGATTATATACATTGATACAAAAGATCTAACAAGTTTAATTAAATTAAACTTGGGACAAAAATAACAATGATTTTAATTCTAATTCTAAACCGTGTCTGAACGCATCAGGGGAGCATGAAAATATGTCGATGACAAGAAAACAATTGTAGTATATTTACACAAATTTTTTGAGATCTACGGGAATCTGCTAGAATCTGAGAAAATTTACTAATCATGCCGGTCTACAAAACCCCAAAAGATATCGGCTACTGTGGGCAGGGGTCAAAGTGGTCAAGGAGTGCTCCAGATGAAGAGGATTGTGCTTTGGACTCACGCGCGCGGACCTAAATTTAAAACTTTGGTCGTGTTTTTTATTTAGTCCATATTATGTTAGGGACAAAATGGACTCCATTGATATACACTATAAATAATATTTTTTATTAGTTTTTTACCTTTATATATATTGTAATTCATAGACAAGAAGTTTCTATGATTCAACTTTTAAATTTCAGTACTTATTATACAGTATACTGTATCAGATTATTCACCTCAACATTTTTTTTTTATTTTATAGGGGCAAACGGGCAAGACTACGTGATGGGAAGGCAAACCGCTCATGGACACCGTAAATCCAGGTGTCAAGAGATTTGTTGCCTTTTGTTGGGATTGCTTTAAGGTGTATGCTTCATACTTGAAAGTTCATGAGTCGTATCAGTTCGGGAAAACTTGATTCCAAAGAGTGGCTGCGCGGGGCAAGAATTTCCTCGCTAAACACGTGGTTCTTGCCAGATGAAACTATAATATAACAATTTAAACTCGTTTTGAAGTTTACAATACGATTTATATAAATATAAGTATAAGAGTATCTTATATAAGAGTAAATGAAATATTATATTAAAGTTTAGATAATATATTTATACTACACCCATCTACAAAGTCCTCTAACCATACTTTAAATAATACGCTACTGTTTGTACATTTAACGCTAAAATAATTTTCAACCTTTATATTCAATCTTCTGTAAGGCAAGATATCTTAGTACTTAATTAATATGTTTTGTTCAACTATACAAACTATATTCGCAGAATAACTATTAGGTACTGCAACGTATTAGAAAAATATTACAAGATAAATACACTCTCATTCTTATAACATCTTAACCACTACTTACTAAAGCTAAAATAAACATAATATCTTAGATAATTTATATGTCTAGATAGAGTCTCTTGATAGACAAACGATAGAAGGCCATGCAGGCCAGGAATATTAGTTTAGTGTGCGTGACAAGCTACTTTGTGTTACACACAGTGTGCGAGCATTACTCAAAATAGAGGTTAACTAAATTTTTTCAACGTTTTCACAGTTGTCATACTCTATCTAGACGCGTAAATGCATGATCAATGTTATTTTGTCCGTGGCGCGCCTACATACAAAAACACATCTCATATTAACATACAGCACAAAATTCTATATATTACAATGTAATAAATTAGCTATCCTATGAAGTAAGTAACCCACCGACCTGTATAAAATACCACTGGACAGGTTGTTCCATATGTTTGACAGCAAATTATTTGATTTTATTTGAAGCGCCACTCGCGAGCGCCAAGAGTACTAATTTTGACGTATAATACAAATGGCTGCGAGAGAAGCGTACAGTACTCTGGAGTATTATTGGATTTTGAATTAATTTCAGTCGTTTCCCGTGTTATTTATACTTCAGGAATCAACGTAATAAAATACACAAGTTTTTTTGTAAATAGTTTTGCTATCGATTTTTGTTTAGCTGAGGTTGTCATCAATAGTTTAGTACCGCAGACTCTCGCAATATGGCGATCAGCGCCAAAATGGCGAATATCACACAGGCACAAAGGCACTTTGACAGCCGCCAGTCCAGTGGTAAATAGTAGAGGTCAGTGAAGTAACCCCTCTCTAATGGTAATGGCCGCTACTCGTCGTGGGCGGTAGCTCGCTTGGCGTCATACCTCTCGAAGTAGTGCAGCAGCTCGAAGCAGACCTCGGCCATGATGAGAGCGATCACCATCCACTCCAGGCGCACGTGGTGTCGGTCCGCGGCCCACGACGACAGCAGTTCCAGAAGCTCCACGCAGTGGGACAACCGCTCGTTCAGCACCTGCCGCACACACACAAACACCCGTTTGGTAAAGGACATAAACCAACAATATTATGACAGTACACTGCCAGTACATATACGAGAACCTCCTGTACTCATAAACATATTAGCCAATTTAAAAAGAATAGTGATGTACATAATGTCAATACTCGAAACAAACATAAACTCGCAATTGCATCTACTAGGCTCCGTAAAATTGCTAAATCTTTTAAAGTGGATTGTGTTATATTTTATAAGAAACTCCCAAATGATATTAAAATATTACCTATTAAAAATAATAAAGAATCGTAAAAAAATATTAACATCCAAGGCCTATTATAATGTGAAAGATTATTTGAATGATAAAGATAGTTAGAATTAATATTCTAAATTTCGTTGAATGAATATTGTTATACTCATTTGAATGCTATTGTAACTTTTGTACTTCATTCTGACTTGCACTAGATAACATATAAAGTTATACAGTGAATAAAGATTTTTTTGAATTTAAATTTGACCACACTTTGGTAAAAATAGAGTTAAGTATAATATTAATAATATAATATTGACACACTTTTTACACAAATTATCTTGCCCCAAGTTAAGCATAAATAGCCTGTGTTATAGGTTGCAAGACAATGATATATTTAATACAATATACTTACTTAAACATACATAAATACATATTATAAACATACATAAATACATTTAAAAGACTCGGAAACAAACGTCCATATTCATTATATAAATGCTTGCACCTACCGGGATTCGAACCCGGGACCTCTAGCTTTGTAGGTAGGATCGCTAACCACTCGGCTATACAGGTCGTCAAGTATGCTATCGTACTCCTGAAGGTCGAATTGTAATATAGTAATTTTTAAAATGTAAACGGAAACTGTTTTTTTTTTGGATATTTATATGGGAGATTATTTAGAGCTGAAACTTCAAATGCGCATAACTCAAAAGTGCCTTTGTGTGTTTTGAGTCCTTTCTGCTTAACTACGTCCATTATTTAACAGTGATTAAGAAATTAAGATTAGGTGTGAAATTACTCCTTTTTTAACTGGCTTTCAACTGGCGATGGGAGTGCCAGAAGTTTTTATTTAATAATTTTATTTAAGAATCGATACGTCACTAGTTACGGTTAGCTCAGTCGGTTAGAGCACCGGCATGGAACGCCGGAGGTCGTAGGTTCGAGTCGCGCATCGTTCATAAAATTTTGTTTTTCAAATTTTATTTGTGTATGTACAACAAGCTGTTGGCTTCCTTAAAAATATTAAAATAAAATAAATGAATAGGCAATTAATTAAGATGACAATATCGCGCATCTTCGGGTATTCTTAAATGTTTCGGGATGGAATCTCTATGCCCTTTCATACCCAAGCCCAGACCAGCGTAGGCTCAACAACGAAAAATATAGAAAAGAAAAGAAATAAATTCCAATATCTTGAAATTTAAGTGTGTAGAACATGTGATTGTATAAATGATACATTATATGATGTTGGTACATTATGTTTTTTTTTTTTTTTTTATGGAATAGGAGGACAAACGAGCGTACGGGTCACCTGTTGTTAAGTGATCACCGCCGCCCATACTCTCTTGCAACACCAGAGGAATCACAGGAGCGTTGCCGGCCTTATATACATAATTATTTAGAATCCTTCTTCTTGGGTTGTGTTAGTAACTAGAGTCATTTATTTTTATCATTCCATGTGTGTGTGTGTGTTTTATGTGTTCCAATCACAGATTTGTATAAATACCACTGGACAGGCTGTTTCATATGTTGGACAGCCAGATTTTTGTGCCTATTTAAAGCGCCACTCGCGAGCGTCCAGAGAACTAATTTTGACGTATAATACCTTCGTATTATATATATTCGTTCGAACACTGAAGTATTTTTGTATTTTGAATTAATTTCGTTCGTTTTTCGTGTTATTTATACTTCAAGAATCAACATAATAAAGTACACAATTTTTTTTGTAGATAGTTTCCCACCAACTATCGGTGTTTGCTGAGGTTGTCATCACTAGTTTTAGTACCGCAGACTCTCGCTATATGGCCTACAGCGCCAAAATGGCGAATATCAAACAGGCACAAAAGCTCTTTGACAGCCGCCAGTCCAGTGGTTTAAAGTAGAGGTCAGTGGTTCCAATGTATCATGGTCATTCCAAATCACGGTTATGTAAGTCTGTAAGTGTTGCTGTGACAGATCTGATGAAATAGCATGGACATCAAGTCAATTACTGATTAGGAATAATGATTCTATCTTTGTGAATGACTTTTTTTTTGGAGGACGTTCAGCTGATGGTAATTAATACACCCTGCCCATTACAATGAAATGCCGCTCAAGATTCTTGAAAAATAAAAAAGCTCTGTGCGGCACTACAATAAGTACGCTCGTCACCTTGAGACATAAGATGTTAAGTCTCATTTGCCCAGTAATTTCACTAGCTACAGCGCCCTCCTGACCGAAACACAATAATACATAATACTTCTTCAATATATAGTATTACAATCGTTAACATGAAAGTATTATTGTGAGTGTACGTTGTACGGTACCCTGGTCCGGCGCGGGATTGTGAAGTACGCGACAGTGTTGGAGTAGAGCCGCTCGAGATTCTCTTCCTCCCAGTAGAAGTCGGGCGTGTCCAACAGATCCGAGTCCACGTTGATACGATGCCGGAGGGAGAACAGCTCTCCCAGCTTGCGAACTATCTGAATATTATAATATTTTTTTTTGATTCTTTTTTTTTATTTCTTTTTATGAAAATACGGGACAAGACGAGCAGGACGTTCAGCTGATGGTAATCGATACGTGTTGCCCATTACAATGCAGTGTCGCACAGGATTCTTGAAAAGCCCAAAAATTCTGAGCGGCACTACAATTGCGCTCGTCACCTTGAGACATAAGATGTTAAGTCTCATTTGCTCAGCAATATCACTTGCTACGGTGCCTTTCCGACCGAAAAGAGTATACACATTACTGCTTCACGGCAGAAAAAGGCGCCGTTGTGGTACCCCTAATCTAGCCGGCATCCTGTGCAAAGGAGCCTCCCACTGGTATTAAGTTTTTTTTGCAAATAAATATAGCTGTGATAGCTATAACAATAGATTAAATACATTTCAAATGAGATCTCTGCGAATACGTAGAAGTGCTTCACAATTGCTGTGTTTACATAAACTTTTAAGCTATGGACTGTCCTTCGCTTTATCACAAATCGGTTTACATGTGCCTGCCTTCAATTTTCGGCTTAGTACTTTACAAAATATATAACTTATACAAAAATGCACATTAAATTTCTTCACAGTAATTATGTCTTAAACTCTCCCCTACAGCCAATATTTCAATTATATAGTAGTATTTTCAATGTCGATGAAAACATTGATACCATCTTTTAAAATTTACTTAAGTTTATTTTTGCTCTCCAAAATTTGTAGATTTTAGATTTTAAAATATCACATGTATGCAGTACAGTAATGTTGTGCCTACCTATAATTTTAGTCCATTTAAAGTATTTTATTAATAAATTGTATTTAGTTGGTAAGCATTTATGAATAAATAAATAGATCTTTAAAAAAATCTAAAGCCTAGAATAATCTAGATATAAACTGTAAAATATAAACCTGTTGCTCACAATATATTAATCATTTGCAGTTAGAAATATAACACTGTTTATAGATTTTTATTATTATTCTAGCTAACCCGCCATTTCGTTTTAACCCGTTTTGCAGTCCCACTGAAAACGCGATCGGGAAAGGTCTCGAAACGTCGGGTAGCGAGTACCCATGAGATTCAGTCTTCAGATATAGAACTAGTATCAACTGCGTACCTCTTTCTTGTCGACTTTAGCGGCGCCCTCCTTCTCCATGAGGACTGTGTGTGACCTCACAGCCGCACCCAGAGTCTCTAGCCGCGCTTCCCACGCCCCCAGCCGTGCTGACTGGGCCATAGCGTGACTAAAACGTTAAGAATTACAAGCTAAAATTAATTCAAATTCTAATATTTATATTCAAAATAGGATTTAAAATCACTTATTGAACTTCAAAAACTACCACCCATTCAAAAGAGAACTACCTCAGACCTGAGAAGAATGGGCGCAAGAAACTCAGCTGGCTTTTTTTTACATAATATACTATTTACCTTAGATAATTTATATTTTAGACGTCTAGATAGAGTCTCTTGCTGTTAGACAACCGATAAAAACAGGCCAGGAATATTAGTTTAGTTTGCGTGACAAGCTACGTCTTACACTCGCGATTTGTTTGTTAGTGTGCGTGAATTGCTCAAAATAGAGATTTCTTCTAATGTTATTTATTTTTAAGTTTTCATAGCTGTCATAGTCTATCTAGATGATTAAATGATATAATCTATGTACTATTGGCTCCGGCTTAATATTACAACATAAGAAGTAAATGTGTGCAATAATAGAGCAAAAACTATGGGCAATTTCACCGTCTACGAAAAATTCCGAGTCAAATATTCGTAGTCCCATCCCGATAGATTCACTAGTTTATGAAGGAATGTGCCTCTAACAAGTATTATTCATCTTATATATACAAAATGGATATTACTTGTTAGTTGTTGTATATACAAGATCTTATATTCAATGTTTAACTAGAATCAAGGTGTAACTCAATAAATTAAAAATATTTTACAAAAATTTTAATAGTGAATTTAAGACTGTAGACTTTAATTTCTCTAACCTTATCATTCTTAGAATTAGTTAAAAGGTTAGGCTTAAAATACATTTTTTTTCTCCTAAAAAATTAATTCTCTTTCGTCGCTTTTAAATAAAATACAATATACAGTCTGGTCTCCGCAAGTTTAAAAACTGTTAAAATTATTAAAAATTTCTTAAAATTTTTTACTCTAACTACATTATATATATATATATATATATATATTATGTATCCATATATATTATGTATCCATACAAATAAGTAATTACCTGAAAGTGTACTTCTCCAAAGAGTTTTCATCGTGAGGAACCAGCACAAAACATGATTCTAGTAGGTGACAGCTCTTTCTGAAAAAATCAAGGTTATTAACGAAATTATTTTTTAATTTAGGTGGTAAATATATGGACATAAGTCCTAATTAAATAATAAAATAAAATATTATATTATATGCTTTATAAATGAAATCGTTAGTAGATAGTCAAGTTTTAACAGAGGAGGCATGAACCCTCTCTAGGGATTTTTGTTTTTTGTTGAGTTTAAAGTTATCTATAATAATAATATCCCCATACCTCAGAAGATAACTTGACCTGACAGTCAACTCAACTGGATGCCAAATAACAGCGTCTGTAGCTTTTGTAGCACATATTTTTAACCGACTTCAAAAAAGGAGGAAGTTCTCAATTTGTTGGTTTTTTTATGTTTGTTACCTCAGAACTTTCAACTGGGTGAACTCATGTTGATAATTCTTATTTTATCTGAAAGCAAGTGCTTCCCTTGTGGTCCCATTGCAATTTGGTCCAAATCTGACAATGGCATCCATGAGAAAACAATATGAATGAACATCTTGAATTATATGTATTTGCGCGAAAAATAGTCATAATATCGTCATATCATATCATATCATCATAACTCAATACCGCGCCAACCAATTATGATGATTCTTTTTTTATTGGAAAAGAACCTTTAAAGGAAAAGTTATGGGAGTTTAGTTAGGTTCTGATTATGGGATCTATGACAAAGTAATGGAACTCTTCATTTCTTAGGAAAAAATTAATAATACTCTGCCGAATATTTTTATGCATCTGTAAATTCAATTCAAATTCAAATACTTTTATTCAAAATAGGATGTGACATCACTTATTAAAAGTCAAAAACTACCACCCGTTCCAAAATGAATGCCTCAGACCTGAGAAGAACGGGCGCAACTCTGCAGGCTTTTTTTTTTTCATCGGAAAAATATGTTTACAAAGTAATGTTGTACAATTAAACTTATTATTTAATAGCCTGAGGGTGGTCACTCCATTCCCAATCTGTGGTATCATTAAGAAAGTGATTTATGTTATAGTAACTTTTACCACACAAACGTTTTTTAACAATTCTTTTGAATAACGTAATAATTTTGTTTTGAACATTTTCTGGGATCTTATTGTAAAAGCATATACATCGCCTTATAAAAGACTTACTGACTCGACTTAGCCAAGTAGTAGGCATTATAAGTTTATGTGTGTTCCTGGTGTTAACATTATGGTGTTAACATTTCTGGCAAATTCAGTTATGTGCCTATGAACATACATAAGTTACAATTCAGAAGAAATACTCACGCACTTGTCTGATAAAAGTAGGTCATCACTTCTCTCTCCCTGTTCACTACTTCCCTCGGGTAGCTCTCTATTTCAAACCTGTAGACAACAAGACTTATAAATAATTATTGAAGTTATCAGTGTAGGTTGATAAACAATAATATTGATTCATGAATTATCACTGGTATCATAATTTTTTAACCCAGTCTAGGAAATCAATGAAGTAAAGCTCCTTTGCTAGCTGGTCTTGTCACAATGATTGTGTAAGGTGAATTTTATTTAATCCTATTAGTAAAAATAACATTTAAGTAAAAATAACATTTAAGTAAAAAAAATGAGCACAAACATTAAGTGCTCTAAAACTAAAGCCAAAAAATGGGATTGGTCATAATTTTGAGTCGTCCTTGATGTTTCAATTTACAAAATAGTATGTTATTGATTGATCTGGACATTTATAACTAAAACTAATCCACAGCTTGCAAAAATTCAAAAAAAAATCTAATTTCCTGTCAAATTCAGAAAAATGGTATAGAAATTGCTTATCTTTCACATCCATAGAAAAACCAATCTGTCCGGGCAACAAATTCCTCATTACCTCCATGGGAATAGATACACATAATGATCCATAGATTGGATAATTAAATGGTAAATGCATGATATGGACTGAAATATCAATCTCAGACGATTCAATTTAAAAGATTGCAATTGAATATAGAAAGTAAATTGGCACCAAATTCAAATTGTTCTAGATTTATTTTAAATTTAAATTTATTTTTAATTTTTTTATTTTACACTTTTTAGTTACGAAAATGTGTAGTTAAATGCTGTACAACCTAATGAGAGACCTCAATCTATTGACATCTGCAGTATCTAAGTTCTTTCAAAGAACAAATATCTAAAGTTGGACCAAATCTTGCAAGTAGCAACACAAGTAGTGCCCTCATTGTATATAGTGCCCCATAAACTGTTGGTCACAAGTCAGTAGAACAAGTCTCTGGCATTCAGGGTTGACTTGAGGTGAACAGATCAGACTGGCTTGCCCTGCCATAGAACAGAATGCTAAGAAGTTATCTCACAATACCAATAAGCCCAACCTAAACAACTAGGACACACAGTTTCATGATTAGCTATTTAATTATATTTGTTTGGTTTATACAATCTTGTACCTGTTTAGTCCCCATACATGAAATACCTATAGCTAAACCCCCTTATTCATAATAGTCTGCTCACTTAAAGCATTGCTAATTAAATCACTCTGTCTTCTTCTATTGACCTAAGTCAGAATGAAAAAAAACACTCCTTAGCAGCTGTTTAAAGTTACCGGACCATTATGAATAAGGCGTTTAGTCTTTAGTGTCCTTTTATGGCCTTGTTCATCAGTGAAACTTTTTGTGACATGATAAGCTCTGTATAGTAATGCTGCTGGTGGAATAACCAAACTGCTATATGTATCTACTGGCGGGAGGCTTACCAGGATGCTGTCTAGATGGGTCCTATAGCAGTGCCTTCTTCTGGTGTTAATCAATAACATGTGAGGATTATTATTTCGGTTTGAAGGGTGCTGTAGCTAGTGAAATTACTCGACCAATGAGATTTAACATCATAGGTATCAAAACGACAAATGCAATTTCAATACTGCTCAGAATAAGATAACAATTTAACTTTAAATTGAATTGCAATTTTAACATGCCATCATAAACTTAATGCTTAATAGAATATTGACAATATGAATTTACACACACCACATTTATATTGATTAATTAAATTGAATGAAACATGGGATTTATAAGATCAAAATCTATTGAAACTGATAAAACATGATTCAATTTCAGTATACAATTTAGATGAATAATTATGTAATATATATAACAGCTTACGGTTTTATAAAATCCAGCACATTTTGGGCCTCCAGCTCTGTGCAGTTCCAGAAGACAACTGCTCCCTCTTTGAAGAATATAATCTGTCTTGGCTCATCTCCTATTGTGTAAACAGCATTAGCAACAACAACATCCCCAACTTCTTGTGCCTTCAGTCTGAGAATATAATATATTTATGTATAGTAATTTAAATCCTTGCATCATAAATGGATACCTACCCTCTCAGTGATAGAATATATAGTTGTGATGTAAATGAAAAGCATTTTTTTGTATTAATAATCATAATATTGCATAACTATTTTTGAACTTACGTTCCAGGTTCATAAAGCTTCTGTTGTACCAAAGCTTCCTTTAGACCTTTTAAGTCATATGAATTAGCTGTTGCATAAGCTAGTGTAAGAAAATGTCCCTCTTTCTGACTCACTTCCTCTAACACAGCCTTTTTATGAACATTTTTCTTTTTTAAAGGCATAGATGCGTTTTCTAATGCTAAAGCAGGTTGTGCTGCATCGAAAGAATAGCTCTTATGTTGAATTTTATTTGTTTTGTTATAGAAAATCTCGCTTTTCTTATTAGCTAAGAGGCTAACCGGAGCCATTACTTTTAACGACGAATTTGTACACAGGAAGCTTTTTTGAGTTGAATTTTGAAGTATATTTATAACAATTCTTGATAAGTATCTATTCATATTGTTAATTTTTTATTTCAAACCTTTTCTATCGTACTTAAATGCCTAATATTTTATAATTTTGAGGTTATATTTTAGTTTACAAATTACAAACTTAACGTACTTTTTTTTAGTAATTTTATGACCTGGTAACTAAGACCTTTAACCCTTTTTATGTCATTTTATCATTTCGACTAAAGGACTAGCATCCAAAGTCATGAAATTGATAAAAAAATCATAAGACAGAACTTAGACAATGCTACCTAAAATGTAGTGAATGAGTACTGTAAAACGTAAGATTTTTATTTTTTTTGGTAAATATGATTATATATTTGGCAATACTGAATGAAAGATGTAGTGTCAAGTTTACTGAGTTGCTCGTAAAAAGTGCTTAAAGTCAGTAGGGTGAAAGTATATATACTAGTACAAGTACAGAAGCCTCACTCCGCAAAATCCCTTAAAGAAATAGAGACTCTTGCGGCCATACATTAAGATGTAAATCATATCGCACAGCGCTCTTTCTATCGCGTGACTCTTACCTCTTCTAATGACATTAGGGTTGTCTTCTTTACCTAAAATTGTACTGTACTGAGATGATGGGAGTCGCGGTTGAAAACGTTAAACATAAAAGAATATCTTCAAGAGCGGCAGTAAATGCATTAGGGATACCTAGACGTAAAACCCTAGGGAAACGAAGAAAAACGAGTTTTGAACTAAAATATGATAAATCTGGTTGTACCATCCATCCACTTTTTGTCCATTCGTCTTCATCATCATCTGATGGATCTATCTCTAAATCAGAATCAGTGGTTATTTGCTGTTCTAATCGTGTTGCTTGTGGGGACAGTTCAGTAGAATGTTCAGAAATATTAAAATCGCAATTGTTGATGCAAGATGTTGTAGAAGCGACTTCAGCTAATTTATTATTGACCAAATTCTCACGTCCTGTTGTTCATATTCATCTTCCTCGTTTTCACAGTCATCTTCAGATGAATATGTATCAAAAGTAGGCTCGCAATCGTCTAGGCTGCTAATGTATCTTACATTTCTGTAACATCATATTTGAGTATCCACGACATTTTGTGTCTAAAAAATAAACTGGTATATATATTATTGTCTTGTTGAATTGTTATCTTGTAATATCACACCAAACGTGCAGTGGCAAACATATTGTCACCGTAAAAATACGGTACAGTTAATTACAAAGGCAAGCCAATATATTGCCACCACCAATATTACGCAAACACAAAGTCCACAAAAAAAGTATTCAAAATATACACGAAATGGTTGAAATACTCTTTAGAAGGGGGCTTTCGGCAAGCAAGTGTGAGTTCACTCCGGCTGATTTCAGTCTTTGTACTATTAGATATTCTTTGGTACAAGTACAATAATGCTCAGTACAGTTAAAAAAATAGGACTCTTGCTGCCACAGAATAAGGTGCAATTCAGATCGAACAGCGCTATGACATATATCTACATTTTTATTCACCTAGAAGTTGCCTCTCTTTCTGTCGCTCTTACCTCTTCTGACGACGTTAGAGTTGTTTAACTAAAACAGTACCTACCAAGTTTAAGGTCATGTTATAAAAATATCTCTGAAGGTTTTTCTATGATATAGATAGGTATGTAATCGTAATCTTAAATCAATATTCTTTCGTTGTCAAACCTACATTAGTTGTAAATAATTAAACAGGTGGAAGCCCACAACAAAGTTCATTTTTCTTCCAAAAAGTAGGAACTGTTTAAATAGGTAGGTACATATGAGCTTGAACAGAACCATAGCTAAACATAGAAGCTAGAATTGCACACAGCCTCTTAGATAGGTATTATATTATCAATAACAATTTTTTTTTTCGGTTAGCTCATGGTCTAAGTACGAAAAAGGAAACATAACCATTGAACCAACATAATAAATTTTTATTATTAGGTAGCTATCACTAATAGTTATTTCATCATAATCACTTTAAATTGGATTATTTCAGCGTCTATTGTTAAATTTACCGTACCAAATGTCAAAAATGTAGCAAGTGTTTTGTTAAATGGAGAGGTGATAGAACCAGTGGAATCTGCTATATTTCTTGGCATCACTCTAGATTCCAAATTACAATAGGGCCCCCATATTGCAGGATTGGCGAACAGACTTAGTTCTGCAGCATACGCGGTTAAAGATTAGACAATTAACTGACATAGATACGGCGCGACTAGTATAATTTAGTTATTTCCATAGTATTATGTCCTATGGTATATTGCTATGGGGCAACGCTGCCGATATTAATACAATATTTGTGCTGCACCTGCAGAAGAGGGCTATTCGCGCTATTTATAACCTAGGTCCTAAAGAATCATTGAGAGCAAAATTCAAAGAAATTAACATCTTGACTGTTGCTTCTCAATATATTCTTGATAATGTAATGTATGGCCATAGGCACATAATTGAATTTGCTAGAAACTGTCATAACCATAATGTTAACACCAGGAACAGACATAAACTTATAATGCCTACTATTCGGCTAAGTTGAGTTAGTAAGTCTTTTGTGGGTCGATGTATATGGTTTTACAACAGGATCCCAGAAAATGTTCAAAACAAAAGTATTACGTTAATCAAAAGAATTGTTAAAAAACGTTTGTGTGGTAAAGGTTACTATAACATAAATAACTTTCTTAATGATACCACAGATTGGGAATGGAGTGACCGCCCTCAGGCTATTAAATAATAAGTTTAAATGTACAATATTACTTTGTAAACATATTTTTTCAAAAAAAAGCCCGCTGACTTTGTTGCGGCTGTTCTTCTCAGGTCTGAGGCATCCATTTTGGAATGGATTTTGACTTTCAATAAGTGATGTCACATCCTATTTTGAATAAAAAAATTTGAATATAGAAACTCATAAAAATAAGGATCGCAATGACCTATTATAATATGCTTTGCTTTTTGAAGTGAAACTTCTTTAGAATCGTTGTGATTTCAAACCAGATGCAACGGAAAAAACGACAGGTACTCTTACCTGTGTCTCTACACAAATACAAAAATGTGTAGGATGAAGCCGGCAAAGAATGAGACAGAAATATGCATACTATTGAAGTGAAAACTTCTTTATTTATTGTTTCTCTATTATTTAAAGATCGGTCGGATCGGTGAAGTAGGTGCCGATCAAAGCTCTCGCGTGCGTCACTGCTCGCTTGTGAGCACTCGTGAATCCCTACTGGATAGCCCCGCTGGCGTGGCCATCGCGCGTACATTCGATACCTACACGGGGAGTAAGAGGGCCTGCCAGTAGGCACAATACCTATCAAGAAAAATTAAACCTTTTTCTTGCGTTCCCCTAAATTTGTCCATGAGCACTATTTAGCCGCTAGCAATAAAACAGTCTTGAGTAATTCATTTCTTTATTCAACAAGACTATCACCATCGTCAGCAGTGAACAGTACATGTAGTTTTCTAGCAAATTCGTTGCCGATGCGGCGGGTCTTAGCGCCCGGCACTGCGGACCGAGACACGCCCAGATTGGCAAGATCGTCTACACCACTGGGTTTCATTAGAGCCTGAAAGAATTAAAAGCTATTAATTAAGCTAAGCTAAAGTATAAGCTAAATTCTTATTAGTATTTAAGACCTAGTAAGTTTAATTAAATAGCAATTAACTCAGTGTAGAACCAACCTTATACAGGGCCCGGGGCGTTTGGTACTGGCCGCGGATGGTTCTCGCTGTCTCGAGGCTAGAGTGTGGCAGCACTGCCAACATTTGCTGCCACAGCATGCCTATGCCACTCCCTGTAATATATTTTTTATATTTGTATATTATTTGTATGAATTATGTTTTTAAGGAACTGTGTGACTTAATTATTAAATAATTCATAATCCGTTATAATAAAATTAAAATTATGACCATAAAATTAATAATTTAAATATGTATGTATTGCAATTTAATTTAACTCAATTTAATTGTACTTTAATTTTCAATTTATGACATAATCGTGATTAAATTTTAAAACATAGACATTTTTACTTTGTAATGTACTTGCTTTTTATATAAGAATGTTAATTGCGCCTGTTATTGAGGTAGCACTCGTATTTTGTCTATATATTTTTTTTGCATGAATTAGTGTATAATTTGATGGTGCAATAAATAAATAAATAATAATCTTGGCAGTAGTCTAAAGGTGCCTATTGACGATACGTCCATCAATACAAATGGCACGTTTGGAAATCCATGAATCTAATTCAAATAAACGTCATCCGCGACCGACTGTCTATGTCACCACTTCGGTTTGTAGACATTCGAATTGTCCATGAATGGGCAAAACAACAAAAATTGTATGGTGTCATATATCCAAATGCGATGTAATCGACGCGTATGTATGTTTTAACGGTACGCTCAGGTCGTATTATGGTGCGTAAGGTACACAACACAAAATCACAATAAAACTGGATTTGTTGCCGCTTAACATCAGATGGTTATTACCAATGACATTTAAAGACATAAATTAACGGTTACTGTTTTCCCGAACCGATACCACTAAGGGAATCTCAAGAATAGAGCCCTGGTGTTGCGGATTTCCATGGGCAGGCCCTTTTTCCCCCTCTTATATTATTTTTTTTACATAGAATTGACCAACAATAACTCGGCCGCTAACCTTTCCCCAAACCAAAGATCACTGTAAAAAGGCATTTATTTTCTCAAAATTGATTCCTTTAGAATTGTTTTTCATGTCATTTCTAATATACTAGATACTACTACCGCTTCGGAAACAAATGGCGCTCTGAGAGAGAAACGGCGCAAGCAACTGATGAGGGTGGCGAAGCCACAGAAGGCACGGTACTCGAACGGTTAGCTCAATTGGCTAGAGCAGCGGCACGGAACGCCGGAGGTCGTGGGTTCAAATCCCGCATCGTTCATAAAATTTTGTTTATCAAATTTTATTTGTGTACAACACAATTATCATAGAACAGTTCTATCATACCACTTTTGGCGATTAGCTATCTGATTGGTCAATTTTGATCGCGTCCAGCCACGCCCATACCCCCGATAAAAATAGTTGACGCGGTCTTTATAATATTAGTTTTTATTGTCGGTCTATTCTCTTTAAAAGGTTATTAATTAAAAAAAATATATTATTGCAATAAAATCATTACCATTGGCAGCAATAGGAACACATTTCTTATTGTCTCCTCTCATATAGAAGTCTGCTTGTTCGTCCACCAACCTCTTCGCTTGCCTGCAACAATTACAGCAGTATTAACCTTCTTAGGCTTCGTACATCAATAAATATAAAAAATTATGAGATTAATTATATTTCATAATATTAGAATAATATTCGAAGAGTTTCTTATCTTCCTCAGAGGGTCAGCTGTTGTTATCAGAAGTTTAATGGTGCATTATAAAAACATTGTTAAAAATATTGTGTCATTATTTAGAAAAATGAGTTCTGGTCACACCCCAGACAGCGTAACATTCATTTATACATTGTGGCACACAGTAAATATGTATTAACAATAAAAATTACAGAAACCATGCAGAGATAGCCACTCTAGTTGAGAGTTTTGATGAATGACATTATATAACCGCGCGTTTTGAGGAATCTTAATATTATCGCTTGCATTTTTCCCAAAGCGATACGACTTAGGGACATTTAAGCTTAGAGCCTACTCCCAAAGTAGCTGGCAACGAATCTCTTTACCCCTGGTGTTGCGAATATCCATGGGCGGTCCTCACTTCACTTCAGGTCAAAAGTAGATCTTAACACTGACATATAAAAGGCAACAGTCAGAAATAAGACTAAATTTATGTTATTATGACTGAGATAAGACTTAACTTGAGTAAGAATGGTCCAAATTAAGTCTAAACTCTTTCATATAAAAAAAAATTAAACTACTTCCCATAACATGCTTGCCAGTTTGCGCCCTCTTATATAAAAAAATATCAGTTTGCTGCAACTAGCAACTGACAAAGTTTATACAAGTTCGTTCCAAGTTGCTGGTGTCCCTTCACGCAGGAACCGGATATTTCAACAACAAAGCATTTACAAAAAAACCGACAGACAAACAATTTGTATTATTGTCTTCAGCTTCACTCCCTTATCACATGCAATCGGTTTTAGATAAAAAAAAATCCAATGTAATGTCCAAGTGACAATTTTATTATAGTAATAGATTTACTTACTTGTAAGGCGCCTCAGCTATTGCCTTGGTGAAGTGCACAATAGTCAATGCCACCTCGTTTGGGGTCGTTACAGTAATGGTATCACAGTCTGAACTTACAAGCAGATCTGAAATCAATCGACAAACGTAATTGATAGGGCTTCTCAGGTATTCATAGAAAAGAAAATTTAAAAAAAGAATTAGAAGGTGCTATTATTAATCCACAGAATGAAAGGCTTCATTTGATAATATCACTAATGCGGTTACAACAACTGTTATCAAAAAGTAAGCGAAAATGAAACATATCAAGATTTTTCAACGGAAGTACTTGTATTTGCCGAGATAAGATAGAAATATAATTTTAGAATTGAACAAAAGTCCATCAAGGATATGAGGAAAGCTTTGAGAATAATGCAATGCTCGACAAGAAAATCGTCGAGCATTGGATTATGTGGATGTGTGGCGGTCCTCCACAGTGCGGTTTTCAAGGAGCTTGCTTCCACGTACTACAAAGCTGTGGAATGAGCTTCCTTGTGCGGTGTTTCCGGGACGATACGACATGGGTACCTTCAAAAAAAAGCGCGTACACCTTCCTTAAAGGCCGGGAGAATGTGGGCGGCGGTGATCACTTAACACCAGTTGACCCGTACGCTCGTTTGTCCTCCTATTTCATAAAAAGAAATGTAATAGTACAAGATCCCAAAGTTTCTGCAGGTAAGTCTTTTTGTTGATAAAACTTATTTTAAATGAACGTTTAGGGAGTATGCAATTTATATATATATATATATATATATTTATATCGGAGATTTATTTGGATTTAAAATCGGGCGCTAGCTTGAAGACGAATGCGACCTCTCAATGAGCGCTCTACTGATGGACAATAATAACTAACTTCAATCACGTCACCGACATTGACGTACACAGTGACAACTTCAAACACACTTTGAAAGATGACGTTCGCCATCAGTTCAGCCCAATACACAGAGTAGAATATAATCATACAGGCCATATTACTTTTATATTCTAATTCTCCGACATATATATTAATATAATATATATAATAGCGATAGGTTGCCTATAAAAAATTGTGCCGCAAGTACCTGTAATTCATTTTAAGGATAATTAATTTTCTGATATAGATAGCACCAATATGTTTTTGTACGTCATCAATAGTAATTGTACGTCATTTTATAGGAAATTATATATAGAATGGAAAAAAAATAGTTGCCAGCTCTCATTCAGCCGCAACATAAGGTTTGCCAAGTGTAAACAGGTAAGTACATTTTTGTTAATAATTTACAGTTATCTGTTTTTTTAGTTTTAATAAAAAATGATTGTTAATTTAAAATTAGTTTTAAATCAACAATCATTTCAAAAAAACACGTACTTGCAGACTCGAGCGGTGGGATCATATAGCCTAAGATTGGTAAGGTGCGCACATAGACTAACGGCCGTTTTCAATAACCTATCTATCATTAGTTTAACTTAGATAGTGGTAGACAAATCTATCCTTTTACGCTTACGTACATTTCAATAACATATTGACAGATAGCTTTGGACTATAACTATATTGTACATAACTATGGATAGATAAGATCTTGTCATTAAACAGTGACATGTATCCGTAAGTTAAACTAAGGATAGATAGGTTATTGAAAACGGCCGTTAGACGACCTGACAGCGTGACCAACTTGAATTTGTCAATTGGAGCGTAAGCTAGTGGTTTAATATTCAAAATACTTAAAAGGTAATGCCAAGCGTAGCTGACTATGTGTGACTTGTCAATCAAAATATTATGTTCAGGAACAATAGATTCGCTTTCCTTGTTCTCCTCTCTTGCACCCTGTATTTATACTCTAGGCAAGTAGGTATATTGTAAATCAATATGCGCCAAATCATGATTACATCTCTATTACTCCTCTAACCTCCTCATTGAACAACTACTCTCATGGTAGTTGCCTTTTAAGAAAACTTTTATCTATGTTTTCATTTACAGAATACCTACATAAACATTTAAGCCCCGTGTACCCTTAGCAGAAAAAACAATAATAATTTCTTACCAGTCAAAGCCATTTCAACATCAACAGGTTGTATTATCTTATGGTTACTATTGCTGGTTTTGCGGCCTGAACTTCTGTAAGATTTAATGTAAACATTTTTTAGTTATTATATGTGATCTCCCACAACACTATTACTTAATATTACTTGTAACAGATGTTTCATATCGACCGGTGTATCCGTTGTTTTAACAATACTAGAAATACAGACAATGTTAAAAAATTTATGTAGCTGTTTTTTTTAAAAGATCAGGACATACAGAAAATAGCGTAAGGATCGCCTGACGTTCAGGCTGCATTTAGTGCTCGACCGACGATCAGCGCTGATGGCGGTAAAGCGTAGATATAACAATGAAAATATATGATAGCGTTCATGAATTGCTAAGCGCGTACAGCTACGTCGCACTGACGAGAATCGTCGGTTGAGCTAGTCGGTCCCCTAACGCGCCATGGCGATAAATTAGTAAATTCAGTGCGACGCTGAAGGAACGACCGACCGTACGCACGTTTATAACATCGTCACCACATCTGTTTAGTATAGGTGTCAGCGACAGCCCGCTGTGCAGAGCCTGCATGGACGCAGAAGAGACGGCCGCACACATCATTCTGGAGTGTGGCCAATTACCGGGCCAAACACCTGGGGTCACCGAGGACTCTCCCTGAGGTTATGGGTGACATCAGAGGTTTGATTAACTACCTTGAAGAGCTGGGATGGCAAGATTAGCCGCCCACCTCACCACGCAAAATAGGCGCGCCATAGTCGTCGAGTCGCGGATAGTAGCCCGTGATAACCTATAACATCGTCACCAAAAATCGTAAACAAAAATTCGTTTCCTTGCAATCTGGAATATATTGTATCAATTTTTTCTTTAATTTGACGCTCTATAGTAATTGGGTAAACATGATATCTTCTCCGTCTTTTATTCCGGAATCGTTTGCGTAAGTAGTACGCACATGTTAAATAGGTTAAAAATGGGTTTATTTTTCTTCGAAATTGTACACGCGCAATTGCTGTCAGCTGAGCACTAAACGCAACATGATCAGCGCGTACTTGTACGCGCTACGTTCGACCGACATCAGCGCTGACCGTCGGCTGACATTCTGTTGCAAAACCAGAGGAAACACAAGAGCGCTGCCGGCTTTTGGTGTAGAAAGGTGTACCTCCGTGCTTTTTTTGTATGTACCCATGTGAAAGACGTCCAAATCCATAATCACTGAAGATAACATAATTTATGAAACTAATTCTCGAAGACATATTGCATGTGTCTTTAAATGTGTGATCATCAAGTGCAATCGTCGGTTTATGCTATGCTAAATTCGCAAATTTGAGTCTTATGGGGGTTAAATTTCACAAGGTACTTTTTATGCCGTTGCGCGACATTCTCAAGAAAGGATACAATCTAATCCTCTATCGAATCCGAACTGTGCAAGCACGTCGTCAATTGCCGTTTGAACGCATCCTATGAGATGAATCGTTTGTGTGTTACCACTATGGGAACTGTAGACACACACGTAAATGAGGACGTGGTCCTCAAAATCTACGCGCAGCAAGAGAGCGGAAAGGTCCCTACCCTCAAAATTAAACGGCAGATATCTTTCCCAAGGAACACACAAAACATTATGCTAAATTTTGAGGTATGTTAAAAAAGTTGTATTTCGAGATATCTACGTCTCTGTAAGGAAAAACAAGGCCAGCTGTGCCATCTCAAGGTAGTTGGACGGCGTTTAAATGGAAGTAGATTAATCTAATGTTACTACAGGCCACAGTAAACGTGGAACGGGGTGCCGTAGTATTGATGCCCCGTTTGTTCTCTGAAATGTCTTCCCAAACTACGACGGGCGACCCGAGCGAGAATGCTCGGCGAAGGATTCTCTGGCTCTCTCTGGATTCTCTGAATCTCTTTTACTATGTCGATAAGATAGTATAGGATAGTAACATGAAATACTTACTTAAAATAGTTCTTAGGTGCAAATACAACAAGGGTCAGTTTACAGCCAGCAAGATCTGCCACCTCCTTCATATGTTTTGACAATGTTTGTGTGTGAATGTATGTCTGTATGTCATCCAGATGTGTGATGTAAAGTCCATGATCAGATTTCTCTTCAGTTGCAAGTGCCACCTAGAAAACAACAGATATACTTGAAAATCTGGAAAAGCTTTGGTTGTAGTTGAGTTTCACTAGCATAGATGGCATGATCACTTACATTAGGTGATATGTAAATTTTGACCTTTTTTCTATTCAAATAAGTATTCAATCAAATTTATACTATGACAACTTGCGTATGGAATTGTGTACCTAGGATTATAATATATGGAATAAATTGAAACAAAGAAGGGGCCATTGGGCCTATGATTTTCTAATTGGGCCATATTATTTCTAAATTATAACGACAACAAACTACCACATACAGCTTGATCAACGAATGAAAAATTATTCTTAATCTAACACGTATAATAAAATCGTAAAAAAGTAAAAACTCTACTCTAATATTTTTTAAGGGATAATTGCTGTGTGCTCTGCTTACATTAATGAATCCAAAAAAAGTGGTTTATAAAATTTTTGTCTTTAAAATGCAAAATTAATGAATAGATTTAATTCCAATTAATTATAGTAATATCCAATTAAACCTATGTACAATTAGAACAAGTTCAAAACAAAATACAGGCTACAAATTATAATACTAGATGTGCACATAGTATTTTTGCATTTTATAGTATCCAAATGGTGTTTTGGGCAGCAGATAAACAATATTAAAAATTATTTATTTATTTAGTAAACATATTAGACATAGGTTTCACAGAAACATTAAATAGGTACATGGCAGTTTAAATGTAGCCCTAAGTGAAAGGTCAACCCTAGAATTCGAAATAAGAATGTAACGGAAATGTTATAATTCTTTCCGGGATGACTATCATCTATGTTAACACTAGCTGACCCAGCAAATGTTGTATTGCCGATATTAAAATCGTGATACATAACTAACTGTTGATCGTAGATTGATGAAAATTTGAAGTTGTATGTATTTCTTAATGCTGTCTCATAATTAAAAAATTTCGTGTGGACCACCCTTAACATTTAGGGGGATGAAAAATAGATGTTGTCCGATTTTCAGACCTACCCAATATGCACTCTAAATTTTTATACATAAAATTTCATGAGAATCGGTCAAGCCGTTTCGGAGAAGTTCAAAGTTTAACACCATGACATGAGAATTTTATATTTATATATAATATATATTAGATAAAGTAGTAGTAGTAATAAAAATATTATTTAAAAAGATAAATAGCATTTAAATACATGCTCCATAGCACAATTATTTTAGTTTTTAAATATGTTGAACCTCACCATCCCATTTGAATTTGTGAGTGTGGGTTCCAACAGTCTCCTCCACATCACAAGTGCAACATCACACAGAGTACTGGAGGTCTGGACCCTGGCTCCAGAGGCTCCAACTTCTCTCAGCACATCGGCACAGTACCAGCGCTCCATGAGGGTTGGGTGCATTTCTACAACCATGTGCTGTAGAAATTATTCATGAATTAGTTAATGTGATATGTAACTTTACACTATATATCATAGAATGGCAAAACTAACATAATGTGTCAATGATATCTGTTAAATGTTCACAAACTATAAGAATGCATATTGTAGTAGAATGAACTTAAAAATACATAGATTAATATTTTTAATTGAAGATTTACTAATTTTTTTTTATTAGGTATTAATATTACACATATTCTGAGAAAATTCAGTACTAAGTAGTAAGTATTCAATTTTTATTTGATTTTTTTTTCAGAGTAGAAGGATATACTAAATTATTACTACTATGGGGCAATGCAAACAACATTAATATGATTTTTCTTTGTGCAGAAGAGGGCTAATTATTGTTTTCTAGGGTTCAATTTAGCTAAAATTTTGTTATTTATTTTAATAATAAAATATTTTTTTCACAGTGTTCGTATATACACCTCTTATATAAAAAAGGATGTTTAAAATAATCAAAGGTAAAAATTAATGACTTGTTTGAAAAAAATACATTTACACATACCTTCATACATTCCCCTGGTTTGAGTATTTTCAGTGATTGTTTATCAGCTGCTTGGTCTATGTGTTTTGATTTACAATTAATGTTCTTAGTGCTTCCTGAAAAAACAAAGAGCACAATATGATCTGACCATATGGTATTCTAAACCAGTTTGGTTAAAAAAATAGGAATATTTGTTTATACATATTCAAATAATTAATAAGTGGGAACCATTTCACAATAACTTACATAACAGACTCTCAAATACATGATATAAGTATATTATTTAAATAAAAAATGAATCAAATTGGAAGTTTGCTCAAAGGACTTGTCTCCAAACTCCAAAGCAGAAATAAATTTTGTAATATACCATTTGTTAGATCTGTGCATGTATGTGTTCCAATGCTACCGGATTGAGGAATTTCATTTACATGAGATCCTGTAGAAGAAATAAATTAAAATCTTTAATAATAATTTGTATCACTTCGAGTTGCAAGTATTAGGTAGTAAATAGGTGAGTAAGCAGTTTTAAAAACTAACGTTTTACACCTAAATTTAATTCAGGTAAATCATCTAAATTATCACTATCGTCTTCTGATAAATCTATAGTAACAGTATCCATTGTATTTTGATAGTCTTATGTTATTTACGTAGTCTTATAAAAAGTAATATCAGAAAACAATACATATTAAATCTAATTTCTCAAATTAAATCTTAATTTTCAAGCAGAGTAGTGTTTAAATTCTGTTTGATAACGGACATGGGCAGCATTGTTTCGGTTTATTTACAAAGTTTTCTATTTAGGATGCGATAGCGGCCAGTCAGTCGCCACTCGCCATTCGCCACCACCATTTAAGCGTGTCAAATGTCAATTGTCAGATACCACACACACTGACACTTGACAGTGACACTAACACCACACTGGCTCCTTTTACAGAATAGCAACAGAAACAAATATGAGCGCGAATGTTAACTTGAATTTCACGGAAAAGAAAAATCTACTGGAAGTGGCATGTGGGCGCTACCCTGTCTCCACTATTGTGTACAAATGTACCTACTCGAGGCTCAAGTGAGACCAGTCGTTTGATGTCAAGTGAAGCATAATTATCTTTTAAAAAAATACAAATATGCCTTATTGTGCGATTTTTTACTGTGCATATCATAGCCGCAATAAAAATATGTCCAACAAAGGGATTTCCTATCATCGGTTATCATAATTTTCCGATTTAAATTCAATTAATATTTTTTATGTGTTGTGAAAAATATACAATTAAAAATTGAACCATAGTATTACGACGTATGATTCATTTAGCTGTACGTTTAATCGATGTAACTTATGTTTGAATAATTAATGTAAACAGTAAAAATATCTTGGTGCATGCATGTACATATCGATATAATTTTATCGAAATAAATTGTATTCAAGGTCTGCTCTTTTCCATGCATCATGCGATAAGGGTGTAAGTAAGCATTATGGTTGTGGTAATTGTGTACAAGAGAGCCTACGATGAATTCAAATTAATAGTTTTAATTGTCTCTTAGGTACAGCTAATAATCATTTAACTAATATGTGTAAAATTCCAGTTTAACTAAATACCTAAACAATTTTTTTTAATTAAATTTAAATATTTGGCATATATTGATGTTCCACCGATAAGGTTGAGTCGAGGTGGAGTAAAAGAAAATCCTTATCACATTTTTTTTTAATAACGACGGGACTAGACGAGCAGGACTTTCATCTGATGGTAATTGATATGACCTGCCCATTACAATGCAGTGCCGCTTAGGATTGTTGAAAACCCCAAAAATTCTAAGTGGCACTTCAACTGCGCTCGTCAACTTGAGACATAAGATGTCAAGTCTCATTTGCCCAGAAATTTCACTAGCTATGGCGCCCTTCAGAACGAAACACAGTAATGTTTACACATTACTGCTTCACGGCAGAAATAGGCGCTGTTGTGGTACCCATAATCTAGCCGGCATCCGGTGCAAAGCAGCCTCCCACTAGTAAATACGTCACATCATGGAGTAGAGGAAATACGTCATAGAATTGTAAAACTTAGATCGAAAACCATGAATTCTGGGAATGTTTGCCATCATTTTAGCATATGTATATCATATTATAAAATATTATATGACTAACAAGATTTTTAATACTTCATCAGTACTTATAGCTTCTCTATTTATTAATCATTCGTTACTGCTTGTTTTGGAAATTTTCTTTCCGCACGCGCATTACGTATGGAAGCAGTACGGTTTATAAAATCTCATGTCTTACTGGCCCCTTGGGTTAATACAGAATAACGATGATTACTTATAAAAAAATACTATGTTTTATGCGTGTCTTGCTTCCCAGGAAAATATAATATTGATTATGTATCGAGTATACTGTCTTGATTTTATTTGAATTGAGCTAAATATTGTCCATCCTTTTAAATAGAACTATACCTAAGAAAAAATTTTTATTATTTTAGCTTACGACGTAGTTTATCGGTAATATACTTTATCAACCCTGATTAGATCATTTCTAGTTTTCACTAACCTATTTTTGTACACACTTTTGTACAACACTAGGTATTTTGGCAGAATTCAAATCTATGGTTCTAGAATTCCTATTACTTCAAGTTTTTATATGTAACTTTTCTCAATTTAACAAAAAGTTCTGAGTTTGTCACCATCACTATAAGAATATGAGATTAGCGTAATTGTAATAAGTTTGAATTTGTGAAGGCCTAACATAAAGCCGGAATTAAGTGTGTGTATTACATATTTAATAGTTAAATGTGTAAGTTTGGCGACATCGGTTTCCCTAGTAAAATGACATGATGCCACTTCTATCCTATTTTTTTCTGTTCTGTGTTGAATTCGTTAGGTATAGGTATTGGTGTCTGCTATGGAGGGTAGAGGTACAGCAAATAGAGGCAAGGAAAAACACATGGCTGCGTATAACTTCCAAAGTAATTTTTAGAAAAAATAAAACAATTTATACACGACTAGCTCTAGACCAAAAATACAAACAATAACTTAGTAAATAGTAGTATATCAAAAAACAAAAATACGCGCTTTTTTGAAAAAACCGAACCAAATAAATTTATTAATTAATTTTAAAATTAACATCAATTTCTGCCCTTGTAGACTATAGAAGAAAATTATATATATTAACAAAAGTCTTATTTTTGCAAATTGAATAATGGAATAATTTTATCAAATTAATGTATTGCCATCGGTCCTCGATAAATCTACGAAGTTTTAACGAATCTGGCTGTTAAAAGTGGGTCGAAATCGCGCCTAAATGAGTTGGTTATAAACAAACATACATACAGGTGAAGCTAATAAAGCGTGGAAAAAAAGGCATGGTGATATTTTCAATGTAGAAGAATTAATAGTTCTTGCAGAGTTACTGTTACAACAAAACACTTATTCTCTTCTAAAATACCGCAGTCCAATAAAAAATACACATTAATTATAATAGTGACACTTACGAGTATATAATTAAATATTTTGCGGTATAACTTTTAAAACGATAACAATAATTTATTGGTTAAAAAGCTCTAAGTTTAAAACTCAGTTGGTTAGAGCACTGGCACGGAACGCCAGAGGTCGCATCGTTCATAAAATTTTGTTTTTCAAATTTTATTTGTGTATTAATTCTAGAAGTGAGGGCTATCATTTTAAAAACGTTTTATTTTAACAAATTGTTTAAAAGTTTATTGAAATAATATTTTTTCAGAAAACCCTTTTATTTGAAAAACGTACCTAATATAAGTGGTTCATTATGTATGTGCTGTTAATCGTTGAATGGTTCCATCGGTGACAAATTATATTAATATATATAATGTTGATCTATAGAGAGTCCCTTTAATGTGAAGTTTATTCTGGATATCCATCTGGGATAAGACTCAAATATGCATATAATATTTTACCTCATTGAGGATAACAGATTCAAAATCATTTGCAAGAAGAACATTAAGAAAAAGCAAGAACACATACAAACCACCTACTAACACTTCAAGTTATACAAAAGTTAAAATGTTTAGTATAAGTATATAACTTAATATTTAAATAAAAGGTAAGTAAGGATACCGGGAGGTACTGAAAGGGGCGGGATATTGATTTCACATAAAACTGTCAAATGAATCATGTCCTGCGTCTTATTGTGCGCGGATTCGTATCTGACCACACAATCGGTTGTATGAGTGACACAATATTTATTAAATAAATGTTTTTAATAGACTAAAAACGTCCATCAAAGTCATCTCTAATTTCTATCATACCTCGAAGTTAAAATTAAAGTTTTCGGCAAACAAGCATTTGTTTGCTGGATCTTTTTGATATCAAACCCGAGACCAAATTTCTCCTTAGAGAATATATAATTAACAAGTATTATCTCTATGTCTGATAAATAATAAGTACTCAATTTGTATAAAGTATCTATTTATAAGTAAAAACCAGTATCAGATTGTCAATTATTTAATATCCCACACTGCTTCACGCCCTGCTTAGTAAAATGTCAAGAGATACGTCAACTGTAATTATCAAAATATTTTATTTCTGACCACTTAGACCACTTAGCTGTTGATGATTTGTACAATATAATTATTTTATCATTTTCTCTTATCAAAAACCATTGAACCCAAGAAAGATTTGCTAAAATTAACCTTTTTTATGGATAAGTACATAGTTACCTAATAATTAAAATTAATAATCTTTGTTATTAGGTATCCAACTTTCTTATGAGTTTTTTGTTGTAAAATATATAATGAAAATATTACACCTACATATCCATTATTCTATCATATATTATGTTGTAATTTAAAATACAAAAAGTATGACGCAGTTTAAATATAATATACAGTGTAATAAACGATTAATCAGGCCTAATTGAAAAAAAAAAGCAGGGAAAGGAGTATAAGTTGCCCTTGTATGCCCTCAGAGTTGGCGCGCGCGGACTGCATTGTTGTCGGGGTATACCGTATACTATGTGTTATCGAGATTGTCATAGAACAACTACTACGCAGAGAGTCCTTAAAATTATTCAAACTTTTGGCTTCACTCACGATTCGGACCATTCAGAAGTCCTCCATCAGGGTGGGTGTAATGAGTTCGCGGTAACGTTCCGTAGGCAGTCTCACGCTGAGGATTTGCCCTAGTAGTGCGCGGCTTAACAGGGCCGGGAGAATGGCTGTGCCGCCGGTGGTACCTCACTCACCCACCATCAGAAGGCTCTAAAGCGCAGTACAGCCGTAGTGAAGCCACGCTCTTCGTCGCATCGCAGTGTGTAACGGGCGCAGGCGAATGCACATCGCGGCACTGTCGGTAAACGCAAGCGGGTGCGCTACAAAAGGTTTTGTCGCGACAACATTCGCCTACGAAGCAACACCTCGCCGCTTCGTCATAATTCACGCGTCGGTCGTGCGGTAGGTGATCTTAGACCTTGTCCGGAAGGGGCGAATTCGTCGCGAATCGTATCGCGCGAATTCATACGCGCGTTGTCGAGGTACTAGACATCAATACATCGCGTCCACAAGCATCGCGCGAATTCAAAATACGCGTGTAAATCGCGTGCACTACGCCAGACTCTCGACTCGCGCTTGATTCGCGCGTATTGCGCGCGAGTCGAGATACTAAGGACGCCTTGTTGCGTCCAGTTAACGCGCGAACTCTAGAGCGAGTGCACGTATCGAGGGAAATGGAGCCCCAAAATTTTGACACGGAATTGTTTATAGACGAAATAGATGAAAAGGCCGGCGATATGGGATTTGGAATCACCTGATTATGCCAATAGGTTTTTAAAACGTAGGTCTTGGGAAGAATTGGTGTTAATATTTTCATCAAATGATTCACGGACATACGAAAGTAGTTAAAAAATTTCTTCTCATGTTGTCTTAATTTCGGATACAAAGTTTCAAACAAACTATGTGTCATTCTATCATTAAGAATTGGATGTACTAAATACATTCTATTTTCCCTCCGTTTCTGTCTCTTCCAGCGATAGTAAGCTAACCACAACGAGACCGCTTCGTTCAACTCGATGTTTTAGACTGGCTCCGTTCCAAAATGCTCGCGCGTTAGTACGCTCCTTCTGGACGCAACATACGCGCGTTTTACGTGCGATTGATTCGCGGCGAATTCACCCTTTCTGGACAAGGCCTTATTGGCTGCGTAGCTGTAGCCACGAACATCGCGTTAACCCGTAGACGATGTTTTTGGCGCGATAGTGCGACGCGTAACATCGCCCGTGTGAAGTCCGAGCATAACTGACCGTGATCGTGCACGCGATCGGGCGACGCGGACATAAGTTGGAGTTGGCTTTAGCCTCCACTTACATCCAACTATCCTATTGATTTTTCTCCCAGGCGTACCCCAGGATTACTATACAATAGTAACACAAAATATTCATAAGTATTTATGAATATTTAGTACATCTTAAATCGTTAATTTATTATATTAATCTAGAATCCTATTTCACAACACTAAGCGAAATACATATGACACCACTAAAACTATAAAGACCACTAAACTATTCAGGTATACACATTACTTACATATACATTATACACGTTAGTAACCAGCAAAGTCTGCCAATCATACATGCTAGCGAACCAAATAAATAAAATAGAAAATTAAGAAATATATGGACTATGGGTAACCTTCAAAATCATCCTTAAATATTGTATTCATAAATAAACACATTCAAAAATTTTTACCCAACAGATTTAAAGTTATCAAATGTTGTTAAGTGATCGCGGCCCTGCCCACATTCTCCTCTACTACAGAAAATAAATCACAGGAGCGTTACCGGCCTTTATACTCCGCAAAATATGTGAATAATGTAACAATGATAGTGATTATTGCGTTTGTCGGTTCTGTGAATTGATAATCTTTGCGGGAGGGTCGCTCAATTCCCTCCTCCGATCCTCCCACTTTGAACTCTAGCTAGTCAGTCTTTGTTTACGCGTCAAGACGGTTGCTTCGCAAACAAGCTTTCGTCTAAATATAACTTACGCTCGGATTTATCAAGTTAACTTAAACTGGCCTTGAACTTAAAAATCACACCTTGTAAACCGGTCTTAAAAAATAAACAAAACACTGGCTGTATGTAAAGTAACCATTGCCATTCGAAAAAACTAATTTAAAAATGGATTGGCGGGAAAAACTTTTTGGACGCTACTTGATAAAATGCGATTCACCATGTACTCAGAGCGGCAAATACGAGAGTATACCAACTTTAGAAGCTTTGGGTGATTGTGTTGAGGAAGGAGAAGCTGGTGCTGTATGTGGTATTTACTTCTCTTTCGCAAATATAAGTGACACTAGTGATGATTTTGGTGTACGTTTGGAGGAATTGTACAGACGAATTAGTCCGGGTTTGAAAGTCGTAGAAGTGGTGCTATGGGCCCATGTTGGTACGCCGGAAGGACCTGTAGAGAGAGAGGCCGGGTTCCGACGCACGTTGACCGGAAAGCCCTGGTTTGCTGTTCCATTCCACGACGTTGATACAAAGGTAAAATTACAAATTATATTAGAGTAAATAGTAATGCACTAGTTGATTTATTTTACGGCATTGAAGACAAGTACTTACTTTTTTTAAGCATTTTATAAATTTATATATTTTTTTTCACAATCACAAATTACCTTGCCTCAAACTAGGCATAGCCTGTATAGTATAGGGTACAAGACAACAGACAAAAATACATGTAAACATATACATAGACTCGGAAACAAACGTTCATATTCATTATACATCATATAAATGATTGCACCTACCGTGATTCGAACCCGGGACCACTAGCTCAGTAGGCAGGGTCATTAACTACTGGGCTATAGGAGTCGTCAAATCATGGTATTAAGAAGAATATTAAGTAAGAAATAATAAGTAAGTACTGTACAAAAAAATAAATAAATAAAGTACCTATGTTAAAATGTATGTTGGTAGTTCGAAAAGTATTTTCAACTGCGCCTTATATTAAATGATGTTACCTATAAAAATGCTTACAAAAATACAAAATAGCCAGTCACAATTTTCTGAGACTATACATTAATTATATGTAAGTACACCTTTTTTTGAAAACAAATGACGAAACGACCACCTGATTACTCAAAACAGTAGAAATATGAGTCACAACGCAGCTATCTAAGGCGTAGCGCACATACGCCTCAAACCGGAGTACAACGATAAGTAAAGTACCACTATCGGCCCGGACGAACATTGCACATAACTGCTACTAAATCTAAAAAAATATTATGCTATCAAAAACATAACTTTTTAAATAACCAAGTCTCGCAACTTAGTTCCTCCACCGTAAAAAGTTGTCAAATCAAATCCATGTAATACCAAGTCGGTCAGTTTATTTAATCCTTACTTGGGTCCTTTCTGTCTTAAGTTTTTACGTAATTAGCTAACCTAACAACATAACCAACAGAAAAAATCAGTCAAGTATTCACTCCTACCAAAATACTATAAATATTCAATGTATACTATCTTCTATATTATCCAGTGGGAGGCTTCTTTGCACAGGATGCCGGCTAGATTATGGGTACCACAACGGCGCCTGTTTCTACCGTCAAGCAGTAATATGCAAACATTACTGTGTGTCGGTCTGAAGGGCGCCGTAGCTAGAGAAATTACTGGACAAATGAGACTTAACATCTTATGTCTCAAGGTGACGAGTGCAATTGTAGTGCTGCTCAGAATTATGGGCTTTTCAAGAATCCTGAGCGGCACTGCATTTTACCTTGTCCCTTATTTTCATAAAAAAAAACGCTATGCAGCTATAAATTTATTTTTGTTTCTATGGTAGAACTACTGTAGCCCAATGCTCTATTGAATTATAAAGACACTAATGTCTGAAAGTCATTAAGATTTAAATAATAAAAAAAAGACTATAAATTAAAGTAACTTAAAAAGGAACGCACTATTCAAGGGAGTCGTAAGAATTATCCATGCAGTAAAGCACGTTCCCCTCTATAATTATTGCTAAGAGGCAGGGGCTTGGTTGCGGGGTGTTCATAATACCTACACCTACCACCTCCCACCTTCCCGGGGGTATCGTAAAGTGACACGTTATCGTAAATTAGTATTATAACGTCAGAGTTGGTATAGACACTCGTTCTACGTCTAGATGTATCTAAGAAATTGTCTCATTCTAATTTTGAAATGAAAATTTTTTCAACGCGCGCTGGGTACTTTATTTTGCGATTATTGAATCGGGTATATATCGCACATTCGGGTAAAGTAGGCTAGAGTCATATAATAGGGACTTGTATCATATATTAGCGGCCATTCCCAATATTCAGTCTATCTCCGGTTGTGGCCTACTTGAGATAAAAACTCGTAACTATCGTTGACTTTTTTTTCCCCCAATAAACTTATCTACGGTAACCCATCCTATACGTACACGCTGTCTGTCAATGGGACGACGTACAGCTTACCAGGGATAGAAGTTTGTATGGAAATTGCAACAGTGAACTGGCGATAAGAATGACTTATCGGGTATATTGAGACAGCTTCAGATTATTGACAGCTAATTACTAGCAGCAGAAGGTAGTAATTTATCTCTATCTGTAGATAGTATATAGGGTTCGGTCGTTATACATCTATGACTATGACAGCTGTGAAAACGTCGAAAATAATTGAATTTAGAACTAACCTCTATTTTAAGCAAGTCCGCACACTAACAAAAAGTGTCATACAAATCGCGAGTGTAAGACGTAGTTTGTCACGCACACTAATCAAATGAATTATCTAAGATATGTACACAATATAATTTAAATGTTAAAATTTTATGTGAAATTCTGTCTATTCTGATTTTTTCAGTACGGAACCCGAAAAGATGGATAAAATATCGAATTGCTTGGCCTCGCGTAGCGTGTTGATTGGAATCGCGTAGGTACCTAACTCGTGCTTGAAATCAGTGTGAACTTTGAATAGACATTCTAGGGAGCCACATCTTTTATAAGCAAATAAAATAACGAGTATGAAGTACCTATGTTGAGTATTTTAAATAGAGTATAGAATAGTGTCAACTTTGCTAACATCGTTGAACACTAACGGCCGTTCCCAATATACTATCTACAGATACAGATAAATTACTACCTTCTACTGTCTGTAATTAGCTGTCAATAATCTGAAGCTGTCCCAATTTTAATGATATGTCATTCTTATCGCCTCATATTGGGACGCGTGAATTGCAATTTCCATACAAACTTCTATCGCTGGTAAGCTATACGTCGTCGCCCATTGACAGACAATGTGAACGGATAGGGTGAGTTACAGTCGATAAGATTATTGGGACAGAAAAGTCAACGATAGTAACGGCCGTTAGAGCGCTTTAGTCCGATTCGAATCCGATCCGTACCCGTGAAAATACGGTCCAGTGTAGTCGTTGAACTATTTCTAACTGTTGACGGCAAGAAATCAGTGACAAAAGCTGGATCTAGAGCGTAAACTACCATACAAATAGTTTTACGACTACTTCGGATCGTATTTTCACGGGTACGGATCGGATTCGGATCGGAAGCGCTCTTAGGCTGGGTTGCATCAACTAACTTTAGCAATCACAAAAATGTTTAAGTACCGGTTAAGCAAAAAATATTTTGCGCCATTTGACAATTTTTAGATGACGTCATAACTTTAACTGTTAACTGTAACCGTCCAATCTTCGCCGGTTAAAGCTATTGTTAATATTAAGTTAAGCTAAATAGCGACCTGTCTAAAGTTTCAAATAAATACAAGTTCAATATAGACTTGATATTTCACTTTTTAACTTTACTTATGCCAAGGAATACGATGGTGCAACCAATGAACGCATGGTGCAACACATTCCGCAGTCTATGTTAAAGTCAGCGTTACTGTTAACGTTAAACTATAACAACTAATATTATACAACAAGCCTTAGTACAGAGTTTTTTTTAATAAAAAATTTAAAGGGTTATGTTTTGACCAGTGCTGATGCACTGAAGTGCTAAAATGCTTATGGATGGCGGAGATCACTGGCATAAAGTGCCCTTTCAGGAACCTTTGTCCTTCTTGCAATTATCGATTAGGTTTTGGCATAAAATCATCATCAAATTTGAAATTATTCAAAGAGTCGGTAGCGCAATAGATAAAACCGTTGACTCTCTAGTTTTTTCTGTTCTGTGGCCTCTCATTACTGTGAACCCGGTTCAATCATCGCTCGCCAAATATCAATGTGTTTTCGGTTTTCGAATTCATAGTAATACTAGCTTTTACTCGCGACTCCGTCGGCGTGGAATAGTTACTTTGGGCAGCATTTGCATTTTTAGGACACTTTGCAGATAATACACATACAAACAGCTCTATCCGCTGCTGGTGGCCCTCTTCTATGATACAGCGGATATCCCTTTACATTGAGGGCAGTTTCTTTAATAGTATTTCCCTACAAACTTTAATATCCTTTTTCACCCCCATGTTGGTCAAAGTTTCAAATATGCTCGAGCAAATGTTTATAAATTACTTCTTATCAAGTGCCTAAATACAAAGTTTATGGTTTTACTACTAACTTTAGTTTACATACAAACTTCCGTCTCCTATTTCAATCCCTCCGTTTTTTTTTTCGCAATTAAAGGTAGCCTGTCCTTTTCCAAGCTCTAGTCTATCTCTGTATAAAACTTCATTTTCAAATTTTAAATTTTAATCCGCTTTTTATAATAGCTACTTTTTACTACTATTACTAATTGGCCTGAGTTCCTGTGTCTGCCAGATGAGACAAACAGCGTCCAAATTGCTTATCCCATCGATAAATTTATTACCCTTATCTAGGGAACCAAGCTCAAGCATCATCCTGGTAACCCGGAGATAACCAATGATATACTATATCCACTTAAAAACACTCCCGACAAACCATTACTTTTGGAGCGTGGGAGGAAAAGGTCGGGGGTAATACTGCCAATTATTTCCGGTCTACGAAATGCTGAAATAATAAAACTCATATAACCCTCATTTCTGCAAAAGGATTAATGTAAGTTGGCAAGACGAAAAGCCGATAAGATTCTGTTATTTAAATGACAAGGAACCTTAAAAATAGGAATTTCACATATATATTAATATTATTATTTTAACAATTAGTTATTTTTTAAAGTGATAAAACCCTCACTTCTGGGATTAATTACACAAATTAAGTGAAGTTTAACAGTTCTGTAAATCCTGTAGATGAAAACCTCAACCTGAGAGTTGAACAAGACATACAAGATTTATCAACGAAACGTCACTCGAACGGTTCTCTTATTGAAAAGAGCGCTCGCACGGAACGCGAGAGGTCGCGGGTTCGAGTCCCGCATCGTTCATAAATTTTGTTTTCTTATTTATATTATTATCTTCTTACTTATTTTTCATTTAAACTAATAGGTATGCGATAATCGAGGAGATGTATGGTAGATGGTCACTCTATTTAACTGAATTCAAATTGTAAAAGATTATAATATTCGTCGTGAATGTTGGTAATATACATAATAATATATGTAACGATTACTCAAAGACGGCTTGGTGGATATAAAATAATAGTATATTATAATACAAGTAAGCTAAGTTGCTCATTATACACGAGGCTGTGGGTTGCAGCCCGAGACGTAGGCAAGGGTGTAAATCAGCCGAGTGTCTAGTGAGTAAGACGCTCACGAGTTTTATACGCACTTTTTTAACACACTTGCGAGAAAAAACAAACTATTTTCCAATTATTTACCATACCTACTACAATAAAATATGCTATACAAGCAAAATATGGAAAAAAAATTAAAAAAACATTTTTGCACAGGCCAAATGTAGGTGATTGATTACATATAGCCATACAGTTACTACTTCAAAATTATAATTTTAGTGATAAAATAATATATAATATAATAGTACAAGTAGTTTTGTTAATTTTATACAGTTAATGTTTGCTGTAGCGCTGAAACCACAGAACACAGAAGAATTTCTGTGTCCTGTGACTGAAACAGTAATTTGTCTCTTAACCACTAAGGGCGGTTTACCTGTCACACCGAATTTCATTCGACTAGTGAATTATTATTTATATCGATGACTGCAGGTTGTTGTGGAGGCCGGCCAAGGGTCGTGATTCATAAAAAAGATTACTGCCTATACATATAACGGTATACTCGTATGAGGTTTTACTATTCCTGAACAGCAGAGAAAAATGATCAAATGACGTCTTACATAGTTACTTACAGACTCTTTATCAATATTGTTTAAAAATACATAAACGTTATATTTTATACTGCCATTTACATTCTATGTCTTACCACATAATTTATGAAGAGATTAATAATAAGATTGAGTTATAAAACGATATTTTCAGAAGTTATTGTGTTTACCCTGCCATGCGGACTCTATAAATCCACACTATAAGCCACTAAAACCCTTTTATTTATGTAAAAATAGCAATTAAGCGAGTTATATTATAATATTTAATAAGTTCAACAATCATTTATCTTTCTGACGATGTGCTTTTTATATCATTTATATATATATATACATAGTACGGACAAAATATTAAGAATGAAAATTTGTTTATATCTTGAACATTTTAAGTTAAGAAAGCCGGAAGACGTCCACTACTTAAATAATTAAAACATTCAGTGATTATTCGGTAAATCAACCGATTATTCGGCCGAAAATTCGGCGCTTCTCAAAATTTTTAACTATCTACGAATTTTCAATTCATAAAACTTAAAAGGGAAGCCTCTCAGAACGTTTTGTATTCTATTTTTCCGCCATATTGTCTCTGAATAAATTATATTACTTTTGTTATATTTTCAGGTTTAACAATTAATGAAACCTGAAGGAGGCGAAATAATAATGTTAACTAAAAATTTTTGCAAACTTTTGACTGGCAATTAATTAATGTTAATAAAAGCTCCGCGGTTTATATATTTTGGGAAGAATAGCACTATGGAAACTGAAATCTACAACTCAGGGCTGTTAAATAAATATAATAACAATAACCCTCGTCGGTATACCCCTGTCGGTAGAGATCAAAATAATTATTTCATATTAACAAAAGGTAAGCTTTCTACATAAAAAATACCAACTGCAAACATATATAATTCGCACACAGACTCTATTGTAAGCAGAGCCTCTAAAATGCTGTTATTTGTAATTTCTAATGGCAAAGTTTTTAGAAACTGGTGTACGAAGGTGATCCTATATAAAAGTCTGGTTGTGGGTATTTTGGAATACGGCAGTACCGTCTGGAGACCACACTCCGTTTGCCATTGTCTCAGAATCGAAAGAATCCAGAAGCGTTTTCTTTATCACTTGGCTTTCTCAATTGGGAAATCTAGATCACTCGCAACATACTCTGAAAGACTTACATATTTTAATATACTAACTCTGAAACAACGTAGGGACATATTGGATTTACTTTTCTTAAACAAAAGTATTAACAACATTTATGACAACTCCTTTCTTGTGTCTATGTTTAATTATAGAGTGCCTAGATGTCCACGTAAACCTGTGAACTTATTTGAAAAACCTTCTCGCAGAACTATTTTGGGGATCAATTCACCTGTGTCGCGATTATGCAAAATTATAAACGATTTTAACCCATTCAGTGATTCGTTGCCAAGGTTTCGCAAAAATGTAAAAAATATGTATTGTAAATAAATAATTAATAAGAATTCTTTATTTGTTTAATACGTTTATCTTGACTTGTTTAGTAGATTTTGTTAATTTCTTAATTTCATTACATTATAGAATGGTTGTTTTATAACTTATACTTATTTTATGTAACTATTTCACACATAATTTAGCATGCGGTATTTACCTTAAAAGGTAATGCATGTAGTAATAAGACCCTTGTAAATTAGCATAATAATTATAAATGTATTGTTATTACCACTGGTGAATCTAAATAAATAAATAAATATATTTTACACAAGTTAAGATACTAAAAAAATACTACATACGGCTTGTTGGAAGTTTTTAACAAAATTTACTTACTAATAAATCTTCCTTATAAAAGGCGTCATAAGAACTTGTAAAGGACATTTATATCTTCAACATTGATATACCTTGAGAATAATTTTTTGAAGTCAATTAAATCATTATGCATTATAAATTAATGGCCTGCCGAGAGAGTAGTAACTGCACAAGGAACTCTCCTTTCATATGTATCTAAATATCATTCTTCTTCGCGTGCTTTTCCGACTAGCGAAGATCGCAGTCAACTTTGTAATGTTAACGTTTCGTCCTTCGCGAAGCGAAATATTTCTGCCACACTCGCGATTCCTGTCCACTCTCGGATGTTGCGCTGGCAAGACTTTTTTCTACAACCTACGCCTCTTCTTCCGGCAACTTTTCCCATCATGATGATTTGTAGGAGTTCGTACCTCTTGTGCCTGAGTACGTGCCCCAAATATGCGAATGCAAACATCATAACATTACATTATATCAGTCATTACTTATGTTTGAATTTAGCACATCGCTTAAATAATCTGTGGTTGAGTAATATAACTAAGGTACTGGAGAGCCATTTTTTAATAATCTTTTTATTTTTATTTAGAGACAACGTCTTAATAAATGCTGGGGCTATATTGTTATGTCTCTTTTGCCGCCTAAGACTCAATAGTTTTGTAGTGTATTTTATGGAGCGTACTAGAATTTATAACCAGCTATTACTTATAGCAAAAATATCCCGATTTTTATGAGCATATATAAAAAAAATTCATTAATATACACTGAACATTCATAATGTTTTTTCTTATTTTTTCTTCAGAGACTGTCTTTAACCAGCTGATATACAGCTATCTTCTGCAATGTAATAAGCAGGTGTTCGGTGTACTGTAAACATTTATGTTTACTGTTTTAAAGAAATTACTTATCTTAAACCAAAGTGAATAATGTACTCAAAAACCTTTGAGAGTTTTTGAGTACATTATTCACCTCGTCATCAATATATGTGCAATGCTTTTCTTTAAAAATAAGTAGAATATAATCAGTAAACAATACAATCTCTTGCAAATTGTCTGCCACAAAAGGTAGGACGTTATATATAGAAAACAACAAAGGACCGAGAATAGCACCCTGCGGAACATCTCTTTTTCTAGGTTTACCCTTTAGATGGTGCCGCGTTCGTAATAGTGTCGTCGACGTCATCGGGATCAACCAAGTCGTCATAAGTGTTTTATATTGAATTGCTTTATCTAAAAGTTTTAATAAGGAAGCTCTTTGGTTTTATTTTTGGGGCGAGGCGAATGAATTGTATCTAAATTATCTACCTGGTAACAATGCAGGTAGCTCTGTAGACCGTGACCAAACACGACGCTTGGATATGAAATTGGTCACATGCCCCTCCGCGTGCAATATAACAATGCTTTCATGCGTGCTACTGGGGTTGCCTCGTTTCTGTAGTGCATCGGGGATGTTTGCGACGGCGCGAGTAGATTGTTTTAACGCAACTATGCGCAAAAGATGTAGTTCCCTGGTGCGCAGAACAAGAGGCAACACCAACGGCATCCTGAAGATGATTAGCAGCAGGATAGACTGCAAATATATGAGTCACTGCTGCTCTATCACTAATGGAATGGAGAAATAGTCACTCAAATAATAGTAAGCAGTTAGTTAAGATTAGATCTTAGTACTAACGTAGTTTTTTAAGTCTAACTAACATGATTTTGAGTCTGTATTTACTTGAAAATAAAGATTTATTAATATTAATATCAACAATACACAATACTATAAAGCCAGTCCAAAATATCTTGCACGCACAGGCTGGTACAGTCAGGAAGTTGTTGTTCCACTGCGCGACTCCGATACTCTCCACTGAACACTAGCAGCGTTCATTGATACAATCGGCAGGATGTATAAAATATTTCGAAAATCAGTTATTTTATCTTTTGCATGATATAACGGTGTAACCTTAAAATAATCTGAATTACTTTTATTTATTTATAAGTTATACTTCTTATGGCGCGTTAGCGTTAGGGAAAAAATTATGAGAGTGAATTATTACGATACCCGTACACCGACACCCAAATTCGATACCCTAGTTTGCCAACTAGACTATTTTGTATCATACTTTACCTGTCGACCAACCATGGCGAAACATAATAAACTCGTTCCAAATTTGAATAAAAAAAATATGTTCTATACCCGCTTAGATTTTGCATTTTGAATTTGAATTAAAGCTATTCAGTAAAATTGAATATAGATCCAGTTTTTACTATGGTAAGATTTTATTATACGTATAGATATACGGATTAAGTAAACAGATTTATAACAATACTAGCCGGTCCCGCTCGCTTCGCTTTTATTACATCGTCTCAAACTTTTTCGTCTGTGTGTTGCATGTCGCGTGACGGTCGGGCGGCGCCTATAGTTCGCAGCAGCTGACCGTGTAGTGTATAGACGATTATTACTCATTTGTGCCAGTGCTCCACGCTATTTTGTTTGTTTTGTCAGTGTTTAATATAAATGTTGTAATTATTAAAATAAAACTTTTATTTGCTTTTGGTAAACAACGACACAGTTAGTGAGCTTTTTAGTTAAATGTCTATAATGTGAAAAAAAGTTTCACTTTTACCGTGGTTTCATAAAACCACACAATCCTTTTTTTTTCATAATACATATTAAATAGATTCAATGTTTTGCAGAAACAAGCTTAAATTGGTTTGGTTTCCGAATATAAAAAAACTTAAAAACATCAGTTTCCGAGATGAATCAATAGAACACAGGCCCGTTGTTTCTGCCTTCGTTTGTTCAGCCGTACACACATTGTATGTAGAGCTTGCTTTACTATAGTTTAGAGCAGACTAGAGCCACTCGACTCTATTCAGCTCTCAAACGTACTCAAAACTTTACATTTATTTTGTTTTATAGTCCTTTCGTTGAAAATTTGGCTTACAATTGTAACAACGTTTCATTGTGCTAGGATTGGTAGAGTATCTTCCATGTGAGAGATCTCTGTTTCCAATTGGCAATTCACGAAAATTTCATTATGCTGTTCGTTTTCATAGTTGAGAGTCGGATCGTTTACGAGCTATCCTCTTTGAAAGATAACTGAGTTATAACCATTAATATTATAATCCAGGATAGGATTACATAGTGGATACCCATTGGTTTTTTCTTTTGACAAGAATTGAAAATGCACTTAATTGATTATTGTTTAAACTAATATAGTATTTACAGATACTTATATTAATAGTCAAAAGTTTAATGTTAGGTTGTCAAGATATAATGAACAGTTCACATTAAAATAAAAATAAATAAATAAACTTAAGCTTTCCTTGACTTAACTTAATTTTGTATTATTTTTATTTTATTTTACATTTTTTGGAAAACTTACAGCTAGGTTTAATAAATATAAGTTACATACATAATTACAGAAGGACAATAAAAAGTTTTCACAGATAGGAATCGATATATGATGTAAGAGTTAAGTGGACAACAAATACGAAAATTGTATAAAAATATGATAAAGAGACAAAAAAAAATTAACGAAATAATTCAAATTTACAATTACACCTGATTGAAAAAATTCTCGGTAAGGAGCTGTTTTACCTGCCTTATTGGAGTGATGAACAAATCCAGGTCTAATAGCCTAGACAAGTCGTTGAAAGACCGACCAGCCCGCAGTAGATAACTATTTTGTCTATAATAATTAGTTCTAGCTCCGGAAACATGCAGACAGCATGGTCAGCATGGTCTACCTATACCTACTTAAAATGTTGAAATAATTGAAACAGCATCGCGATTCGCATAAAAGACAGTTTCAGCATATAAAATTGCACTAGGATATAAACTACCAACAGTGATTTTACTAACTACTGCGTTATATAGTATCTAAATATAACGATATAATCATAAGAGACAGGTGAAGAAAACCACCACTATAACACAATGCACTATGTACAATGCAGATCGCTTTCCTTTGTGCATAGCTAATTACAATTTCTTTGTAGCTACTACTTTACTTAAGATCTAAGCACAGGCTTACATGGACAATAAAAAAAGTGTGTGTGTACTTATAGCACGCAAGAAGTTATACTTCTTTGGCCTGACGAAGCAAAAATCATTAAAATGATTTATTCCTCGTGCTATTGTACGTTTTTATAGAAAGAACAAATCTTGCAAAGATGGCTTTGATAATTAATTATTAAATAATAAATACGGCTGTATCGGCTTGAACTCTTTGCCTGTCCTACTAAAGGACGAAGAAACCAAAACAAAAATAACGAACGACGCAAACGCCAGAAAATTTTAGGAACTAACTTCACCCTGTTACTTTTGTGTTACAGTGATGCGCGCGTATCTTAAAATGTCACTCATCATTTTTTCATAACGCGCCTAAAGAAGTATAACTTCAAAAAAACCAAAATATTGTTACCCCGTTAAGCCCACAGTACACATTACCCACTTATAAGAGCAACCTTGCAAAGAAAACTATGAAAAATGTTGTTCATTCGATCTCTATGAAACAAACCAGTGGGAGGCTCCTTTGCACAGGATGATGTGAAGCAGTAATGTGTAAACATTACTGTGTTTCGGTCTGAAGTGCGCCATAGCTAGTGAAACTCGGCAAATGAGATTTAACATCTTAAGTTTTCAATGGAAAAATAGATGACAATGAACTGTTGAGTAGATTCAATATAAACGTACCTCGGAGACCTCCTCGCAACCCATGTCCTTTCTTTAAAACTAATAATTTTCGAACGAAACTTGGACAGGACGCTCCTACAGCCCGTATGTCACGCGTATACAACGAATGTGTAAAAAACATAGCAACACTGGACATTGGTTGTGATAGGCTCCCACTTTTTCTAAAAAAATGTAGCGACGCTCTGGCCAATTAATGAGTGTTTAACTTTCTATTATATTCAACATTTGTTATTGTTCAGAAAACCATATTCTTCCAACTAATACTTATTATATAACCTATTTAAGATACTTAAGTAGTTTATAGTCACCTTAAATGCAAATTAACCACTGCTATTTTTATGGAATGATGTGTTCTCCTATAATTGGTAGTACATATAAATATTTAGTTATAAGGCATGTGTTAGATGTAAGTTAATATGTACAACTGTAGGAGATCCATACAAAAAATAAATAAAAAAATAAATAAATGTCTCAAGGTCTCGAGCGCAATTGTAGTGCCGCTCAGAATTATTGGGTTTTTCAGTAATCCTGAGCGGCACTGCATCGTAATGGGCAGGGCGTATCAATTACCATCAGTTGAACGTCCTGCGGGTCTCGTCCCTTATTTTCATAAAAAAAAGTATTTATTTATCCATGCTGTAATTCACCTTATCCGTACAAGCTGTCTGTCAATGAGAGGACGTACCAGCGATAGAAATTTGTATGGAAATTGCAATTCATGCGTCCCAATATAAGTCATTCATTCAGGCCAGCTTCAGATTATCGACATCGAATTACTGACAGTAGAAGATAGTAATTTATCTCTTTCTGTAAATAGTAGTATATTGGGAACGGCCGTTAGCTTACACACTTTATAATTTCAGCTGTCAAATGACTATTAAAACGTTTTTAAAATTTTATGTATGTAAAGTCTAACCCCCTTATTCATAATGGTCCGCTAACTTTAAACAGCCGCTAAGGAGTGTTTTTTCTCATTCTGACAAGAGAGAGAGGTCAATAGAAGAAGACAGAGTGAGAATTAGCAATGCTTTAAGTTAGCAGACTATTATGAATAATGGGGTAAGCCTAACTCTCATTACTACATACATTGTCAACTGAAATACTTGCTGATAATGATCAATGTCAAATATGCTATCGATCTTTGGAGTCGTTTTTTTTATTGAATGAGAGAACAAATTGCTTTATTTATTATTATTACTAATGCACAAAGAATTCTTTAGTAATCGAATCCGTCCGCGGAAATGAAGCTATTCGATCCTGATAGACAATCTGTGGCATTAAATGGCCTTACACTATGCAAGTTCCTAGTAATAATCGCGAAGTTCGAATTATGTCTGCATACAGAAAATGATACACTGTATTTCTCATGGTATGGACGCTAAGAACAATGCCCCGTACCGGATAAACCAATAAGCTAACTAGGTAATTACTAAAGCCAGACTTTGCATGTTAGCTATAAGCCTATTACATGTCCTGATTCAGATTACCGATATAACTATATAGGTACTACTAAAAAATTCTCTCAGCTTTGCGACGGTATATATAAACATATTATATGCATATCATCGTCACCTTTTTGCTCTTAATAGTGATTTTCATTATTATAACACTAGAAATAAGGGATTGCTTGTAACTAATTCTAGTAGGCTTCACAAGATACATAATAGCTTTAAGGGTAAATGTATATATACACTTCTATAATAAAGTCCCAGCCACTGTTCAGGCATTATCTATAAATAAATTTAAATGTTTTATAAAAAATGGCTCTGTCGTAAATCCTATTACTCCACTGCTGAATATCTAAATGATCAGAAAGCCTGGGACTAGATTGTGATTATTTTATAGCGATAGAAATGACTGTACAATATTGTATATTTTATTGAAAAGAACGCAAAAAAAGAATGCTGGGAGAGTTTCTTGCGCCGCTTCTTCTCTCTCAGAGCGCCATTTGTTTCCGAAGTGGTAGTAGTATGTAGTAGTTATTAGAAATGACATCAAAAAGAATTCTAAAGGAATCAATCTTGAGAAAATAAATGCCTTTTATGCCTTTTATCTTTTATTTTCTTTTTTTTTTTCACAATAAATAAAGTATTACAAAGCAAAATACATATAAAGTCACCCACACGAAACCCTGTAAGGTTTATCCGTGGGGACGAGATCGCTCTTAATTACTTACATTATATTAAATTGTTATACTAATTATATTAACACGCCTTATGATACACATAATAATATTAAATATTGTTTGTTTAATATATACTTTGCCTTTTCCGGTGTTTTCTCAATACTTTCTAAACTTTTCTGTCACAATGTCTGGCTTTCATCTACAGTGCAGTGTTCAATGATATTTCTTCCCCTTACAACCAAGCTGTGGAATGAGCTTCCTTGTGCGGTGCTTAGATACACTTTTCTGAAAGCCGGCAATGGCAGTAGCATTGCGATTTTACACTCAACACCAGCTCCTTTGCACAGGACGCCGGCTAGATTATTTCGGCGCCTATTTCTGCCGTGAAGCAGTAATGTGTAAACATTGCTGTGTTTCGGTCTGAAGGGCGCCATAGCTAGTGAAATTAAGGCAAATGAGACTTAGCATCTTATGTCTAAAGGTGACGAGCGCAGTTGTAGTGCCGCTCAGATTGTCTGGGTTTTTCAAGAATCCTGAGCGGCACTCCATTGTAATAGGCAGGTCGTATCAATTACCATCACCTCAACGTCCTGCTCGTCTCGTCCCTTATTGTTATTTAAAAAAAAAACAGTGACCGGAGTCTCCTTTGAGGCAAATAATACCTGTACCAACCAGGTGGTTCCGCTCTTGCTCCATGCTAGTGAAATAATAATAAAGTAGTTATGAAATGATTAAAACATAAATATAAATTGATAATATAAATATTTGGAAAGTTATTTTTGAACACCTTAACAATGCAGCGACATAGATTTACAAATATTATAAAAATTATTTAATTCTTAAAGAATAGGTAGGTTCTTTTTTTAATTTCAACTTAAATGATAACTGTATGTGTGTTTGAGTGAGTGTGTGCGTGTGCGTGTGCGTGTGTATATGTGGAAATGTTAAAATGTGTGAAATAACACAACAAAAGCCAAAAATTGGGTACCCGACTCGTATGATAACCTAATATATGCGTAATTGTAGTCATAGGACTTTATAACTAACCAATATATCTTATTGATATTCGTATACAGTGTTGGGCTACCGATCATTTCTAAATATAGCCTCAACTCTCAAGCATACTTAGCAACAATAACCAGAACCGGCGTACAATACAATGACGTCACCTGGTATGTGCATTTACATGCATATCAAATAACATATTATGCTTTTGTTTTTATTCCAGACAATAGAGGCAAAGGTTAAAGTATACAGCCGGTACTGAGAAATAAAATTGGACTTTTTATTATTTACTTTATTATTTTAACTTTGGTCTCTTACTTATTTTATTTTTATTTAATAAGTGAATTTGCTTAATGTCATAACCATAATATTAACACTAATACTCGGCTAAGTGGAGTTAATATGTCTTTTTTGGGATGATGTATATACTTCTTTCTATTTCACTTTCACATATGGCTAGCAAATTTTCTTTACATTTCCTTAGTGACCAACTTTAACACCCACATGTTAGAGATGGTAGGATTGCTATTTCGAACAGCTTTTTTTTTATATTAATACTGATGCATTTGCTTGCCATTATTATTTTTGAGCTCCAATATTTTTTCCACCCTATGGTAATACGTCTCTGAATTTCTTTTGCTATAGGATTTTCGAATAAAATCCATTGGCCTAAATAAATATGTTCCTATACAAATTCTATAATGTGTTGATTGTCAATGATTATGGGATCGTTCGTCATTATCTTGGTTTTATTGGTGTTAATACATAGATCCAATTTCCTACTCTCTTCTGTCAATTCAATCAACATGGTGGTTAAGTATGTCGGATTTTCGGCGAAAATTTCAATATCATCCGCTAAACGAAGATGACTTAACTACTCTCCATTCCCTCTCAATCCTTTTCCTGTCCAATTTAATTTCCTAAAGATGTTTTCAAAAACTGCTGTAAATATTTTTGGTGATCTCTTTGCCTAACACACCTTTTGTATAGGGAACCTTCTGCCCTCCCTTTCTAATCTGATTTTAGAGAACCTATTTAAGTATATTTCACGTAAAACAGCAATGTTACTTGCGTCAATAACCTGCTGTTGTAGCATTTCCCAGATTGAACTGTGGTTCAAATAATTAAAAGCTTTTTGGTAATCTATAAAACATAAATAGAGCTTTTTGTTATATTCCACAAATCAAATCAAATCATGTGATGATCTGTTTCAAAGTTCAGGTTCTTAATTATATCAAAGTTGTGTATTTATTTTGGGCGACTCGTATTGACGATATCCAATATCACAATGAGATTGATTACATATTGATGTAATCAATCTCATTGTGATATTGGTGATTTGATGATCACCATGTCCATTTTTATCGCCAGATAATTTCTACTAAAGATCATATAAGGAAATTGAGCAAAGAATAACAAGTACTTGGCAAAGGTACTGGTCACTCAAACAAATAATGAAAAGCGGTCACATATTCCAATCCATTAAGACAAAAGTTTTAAATACGTGTATACGTCCTTGTATGACTTATGGGTGCCAAACTTGGTGACTCACAAATAAAAATTTAAACAAATTAAAAGTGTGCCAACATGGGACCAAGCGAAGCATGTTGAAAATAAGAAAGCAAGAAAAATAAGAATAAAAAACATAAGAAAAAAACAAAAATGGAAAGTGTGGAAAAAGTTAATCATTCATATCTATTTTTTGTGAGGTTTTAAATGAAACATGTTGTTTACAATTTTTAAATTGTTCTCTATTACATAGTCTACCAGCTATTGACCACGTTAATTTCTCTTGCTAGACGAGTAGTTCCCAAAATTCCATTTTCAACTTGTTGCATTTCCCCTATTTTGTCATTGAAATCTCCCATCCAATTTTATTGCTAGTATTCGCTGATTCGCTGGCGCCTCATCCACTGTTTGGTTTAATGAATTTATTACTTCTTCATGGTAGCTATCTTCAGGCGCGTACAATTGAGTAATGGTCCATGATTTACACTTTTCTAGCTGAAACTCTCTTAGAATAACTTTTTAGAGATTGTTTCTACCCTTTGTATGAGTGGTATAAAATTAAATTATCAAGCCATTTATTTGCATAGATTGAGTGGGTACATTGTTGTTACATTATAATCATAGGTGCTAACAATTAGCCGGGTAGGCATGCAAAAATAATATTTAACAATTCTTACTCTAAGCTTACAGTTAAAACATACAACATAAAAACCACATTATTCATAAAAGTGTACAGTCTACTATCCATCATAATATTATTAAAATGTGAAAAATAAAAATTGTTTACTAAAAATGTCAACTTTAAATATCTAAATTAACTTATTCTAATTACTATAGATTCATGTCTGTTGAATACTCTTTAACTGAATAATATTTCTTCGTCATTGAAAATTCCTTAATTTTATTTTTAAAAGAGTTAATATTTAAGTTTTGGTCCGCTAATGATGCTGGCAGTTTATTATACAGTTGAGGAGCTATATTAAATATATTATTACCAAAAAGTGCCGTTGTATGCTGCGTGAAACATATTTTATTTTTTCTGCGTTTACTATCAGAGTATCTAAGTAGTTAATCATTAATTGTTCTAATGAATACTAGCACTTCATATATTATATACAAGCACGGGAAAGTAAGTATTTTAAATTTATCAAAATATGGTTTACAGGAATCAGTGGGGCTTAAATGAAATATAGTTCTCATACATTTTTTCTGACATTTAAAGACTCTATCCTTATCTGTGCAATTTCCCCAAAACATGATCCCGTACCGAATATTTGATGTGACATATGCGTTAAAAGCAACTAACACTGCGGACTGGATTACTACTTAAGAAAGCATGTCCAATGCAAATCAAAATCTATTTAGCTTCATGCACAAATTTTGAATATGTAAGCCTAAAAATTTTGTTTGTGTTATTTCAGATATTTTTTTACTTACTTGCTCTGCAACTGATTATTCTCTCTTCTGACTTCACCAAGGCCAATTATGTCACATTTAATTTTGTTAAGTGCACTTTCTAATTCTGTCGTCTTGAAGTAGAGTTCTTACATTGACACTTGAAATAAATTGCTATTAAGCTAAATAATTGCTAGTTCTTTTATGACACAAATAAGATTGATAATTGTAAGCCGTTGGAATTGCGTTTGCGCGACTTTAGTCGGCTTAAAATTAAAATTTTGAAGTAGGCTGTATGGCCATATGTAATCAATCATCTTACATTTGGCGGGCGCAAGAAAATTGCTCTCCATTTCAAATAATTTTCATATTTTTTTTGTATCGTATTTTTTTCTGTGAGGTGAATAATTGTAAAAATGTCAAGTTTTAGTGGAGATCAATTGATACATTTAACCCATCCAGAAATACTAAATGCAATATCGTTTTGAAAATTGTATATTCACGAATTCTTTTAATAAATAAATGATTTATGCAATATATGTTTGTTTATTCCTCGGAAGTGTGTTGTAAAAGTGCGTATGAAACTCGTGGGCAAATTGCTCACTAGACAGCAAACTCACTTGTATGAAAATATACCATTATTGTCCAATATTACATTGAAACCATATTTTTATTAAAAAAAAAGAAGCCCGCTGAGTTTCTTGCGCCCGTACTTCTCAGGTCTGAGGCATACATCTTCAAATGGTTGGTAGTTTTTGACTTTCAATAAGTGACATAATTTGAATAAAAATATTTGAATTTATAATATGGTCCTCCGTTCAAACATCGTTCTTCTTGCCATTTTCGGTCTCAGGTTCTACATAATAATAATTGTTAGCTACAAGCCAGGCGGTGTTTAGATTGTTGCCCACACATCCCACAGCTCTCGTAACGCCTCGGACGTGAATCACTGAAGGGTTGACGTCTCCACAAGTGCTCTCACGTTTCTTTCAAAGGAACTCGTTTTCACTTCTCAATTTGTTTCTTAGTGAAGCAAATGCGACGTCAGCTGTTGATGGTATCATAAGCTGCCTGTTTTAGAAGAGTTCTTTTTCATCATCATAGGTACTGTAACTTTTTTAGCATCATTGTGATTTGAAATTCGAAGAAACGAAAAAGCAAGACAATAACTAATTTTTGTCTCTTTAGACAGGACACAAAAATTCATAAAATTTTGTGAGGGAGAAAATGAGGTAGGAAGTATTAATTATTGTTTTGGTACCAGGTGATCATAGTTAAAGAAGAGATGGTCTTATGTTTGACGCTAGTACACCTTATATTATAGTATACTAGCTGACCCAGCAAACGTTGTATTGCCGATATTAAAATCGCGATACAAAAGTAACTGTTGATCGTAGATGGATGAAGTTGTATGTATTTTTTAATGTTGAATCATAATCAAACAAATTAAAAAAAAATGTCAAAAATTTTAAAAAAAAACTTCGTGTGGACCACCCTTAACATTTAGGGGGATGTAAAATAGCTAATGTTGGCCGATTTTCAGACCTATTCAATATGCTCACAAAATTTCATGAGAATCGGTCAAGCCGTTTCGGAGGAGTACGGGAACGAACATTGTGACACGAGAATTTTATATATAAGATATTACTACATAGACACCAGGAGAACATAAATATGGTAGCGGTGATAGTAATGTCTTTCATAGCGGTTGAAATCATGTGTCATCCTAGCAACATATACCAGTACTTCATATGCAGGTTAGAGGTTTAATGTACATTTTGCATAGGATACAGCGATTCCGTTGATTGAGTTTTGGACGCCAAATTTTATATGCTTATGATACAATTGTTTATATAATACTAACTGTTGCCCGCGACGTCGTCCGTGTGGACGTTATAAGCCGCAAAAACACTATATCTGCATTAAGCGTTATAATAGCCTAAGTATATATTGCTCCGGCCTCTTGAACGGAATTTAACTTCACTTCATTTGATTTTTGAAATAAATCTCTTCTGTTGATTAGGGGTTTTTACCGAACATATATAAAAACGGACAAAGAGACAAAAATTGTAAAAAGTAGGTACTATTTTGGCTTCGGTATTGTTCGTAGAACACAGAGCGAATATTCTTTAAAAAAATATTCAATGTAGTACCTACAGTTCTTAATTCGATTTTATATTATAACATACCTATGATATAGATCATACAATATTAATTGTTACATGCAAATATTTGATGCTAAAAGGAAACGATGTGGGCTTAATATGTAACATAAGCTAAGGCCTGTCTCATATTTAAGAATTCAAAATCAATATTTCCGTTGCGCCAACGTGGGCGAGACAGTAATCAGTACGATAAGGCAATTATAGCACCGACTTAACATCGTTAGTAAAAAACTCAAAATTCAAGGCTTCGTTCTCGACTACTTAACCTCTCTTGCTATTTTATAAATTCTTACGCACAGAATGTGTTGGTTTGTTTATTTTCCGCTTATTATTGTCGGATTCGTATACTAGGCTTCTGTTTGCGGCCTATATGGAGTATTGCTGTCATTTCTCGTCTGGCACACCTCAGTATCAGCTCAATCCATTTGACCGCGTGCAACGCAGAGCAGCTTGAATTGTCTGGGACCCAGTGGTCTGTGAACGGCTGGATCACTTGTCGTTGCTTCGCACGACATGCCACAAATTAGGATATCATCCCCACCATCTGGATGTGTGGTGGATCATCCACAGTGACACAGATTTAATGGAACTTTCTTCCATGTACAAAAAAATCTGTGGAATGAGCTTTCTTGTGCGGTGTTTCCGGGATGATACGAGATCGGTACCACGGTTAATTAAAGGTTGGCAACGCTCCTGTGATTCCTCTGGTGTTGCAAGAGAATGTGGGCGGCGGTGATCACTTAACACTAGGTAGCCCGTTCGCTCGTTTGTCCTCCTTTACCATTAAAAAATAATAATAAACCGTTTATATACACAGATCACAATATTATTTATGTTAATCGAAAAAAACTATTCATGTAGGAGAAAACGGCCGAAAGCGTTTGAATGGAAACATTTCTACTTAAATTCCCCTTTAAAACCACACTACAAGTGATAAGAGGGAGCGAGCTTATTAATATGAAATATTATTTCTGTACATTTTTGGTCTCTACACATAAAGAAATATGATGCATTTATTTATAGAGAAAGAAAAATATATATATGCTAGAACAATGATCCTAAAACTAAAATACTTATAAAATATAATAACTAAAATATAAAATTAAAAGGAGTCCCACTAAGCAAGGTTCCGAAGATACTGGCAGCGTTCCCCCTTTGAATAGCTAGACTAATTCTTTGTCCGAGGTAGCTGCATGCTCTTCGGTCTCCTGTGATGTCGGATAACCTTTTTCCTATTACCAAGACATAACATTACAAACATATAAAATTATAATTGTGTATAAACGTTTTATAGCCGATCGTAACTTTACCTCAGTCGAATAATCACAAAATAAAGTGCTCAACGCGCTTTTAAATAAGTGTTCAGTTCAAACGAGAACATTAGAAGTCTTCACACTACTATTCAAATAAACGATTAGAAGCGAGCCCTTGTATCCTATATTTAAATTTAATTCAAATAAATATTGCACTATAAGCCTTAACAAATATTAAAATAATATACATTTTTATCGCACTTGGAATTTTGCAGCGTAAAATGTTGCATAAACAAGTGCATTTTAATATACGGTGAAATCTCTCGCATCAGGATTAACCCCATATTTATGGCGGGGGTACTTCACCCCATGTGCCCCTCATTTACCCCTATGGGTCGAGGCAATGAGATGCACCTGGGGCGGATATAAAAATCATGTCTTTCAGTTGCGATTATATTTGTTTGTTTCACATTATGTCTGCCAAATAAAATCATATTTGATTTAACAGAATAAGGGGTCGGCAGCTGAACGCAATTTGACCATATTATAATTTATAAGATCAAGAATTATTCAAATGTATTGAGTTTTCTTTAGTCTTAATTCCCTCGCCAAAAAATATTTGGTGAGTCAACATGTATTGAGGATGCCTCGTGTAGTGGCGAAACACGTATCGAATTGATTAAAAGACAAATATTGGCGTAAAGTAACGCCTACTTCAATAAAAAAAATTAAGAATTTATTTCAATTGTAGGATTTTATCTAAGAGTGTAAAAGTAACGCCAAATTGCATATCCATTCTGCGGCAAAATAGTACGTACATAGCCACACGGGTGCTGGTTCAATAATAAATTTTTCAATAGACATATAGATGATTGTGACATATTCTTTTCAAGTTTTAGTTTTTACAAAAAACATGTGTGTGTGTGTGTCATTATGAAGATTACATCTAATCTTCATTATGACATAATTAGTTAATAAGTTTTAATAAGTTGTTTGTTAACCCCCTTATTCATAAGAGTCTGCTTACTTAAAGCATTGCTAATCCTTACTCTGTCTTCTTCTATTGACCTAAGTTAGAATGAGAAAAAACACTCCTTCCTTAGCGGCTGTTTTAAGTTAGCGGACCATTATGAATAAGGGGGTAAATGTATAGGGTAGGGTATAATAATTGTAAACTCTTTGGTGAATATTTCTAGATGGCAAGCCTGATTTTGCTACTGTTACTATTAGTGTATAAACTGAAAAGTATTAATTTTATATCCGGCATTTTAAGGCCTTAGGCATCTCCTTCTTCGTTTGCCTGATATATATAGATAAATATAAAAATAACGAAAGAGCGGAAACTATATTAGTTATATTCGATAAGCAGTGGGAGGCTTTGCTCAGGATGCCGGCTAGATTATGGGTACCACAACGACGCCTATTTCTGCCGTGAAGCAGTAATGTGTAAGCATTACTGTGTTTCGGTCTGAAGGGCGCCGTAACTAGTAAAATTACTGGGCAAATGAGTAAACGTAACAACTTATGTCTCAAGGTGACGAGCACAGATGTAGTGCCGCTCAGAATTTTTGGGTTTTTCAGTAATCCTGAGCGGCACTGCATTGTAATGGGTATGGCGTATCAATTACCATCAGCTGAACGTCCTGCGCGTCTCGTCCCTTATTTTCATAAAAAAAGTATTTATTTATTCATGCAGGAACCTATGTATAATCTACAAATCTGCCCTTATACTGAATTATGTACTATTTCTATAAATATTAAAAGTTTTGTAATACAAATAGAAAATTAAAATCATATAATCTTCCCTAATATAACATTTAAGATGTGCTAGTCGGTTGTGCTAGTCCTAATTCGCTAAAACAATATTGAAGGCCTATATTTAGGAAAATGCGTATCAAAAGACTTAAAACTTGCAACGTTAAATATAGTACACATATAATAGAATTTATATCTGCTTTGTAAGCTTCGTATAATACATTTTAAAGAATCCCCGGGAATCTATTTGAGATTGTTATATTTTGATTGTGACGTTTGAGCCCATTGTAGCGTTCAGTCTAGACTTTACAATTTTAGATTTATAGCTTTTCATTTATTTCGATACTGAATTGTTGCGTCTTAACGATGAGGAGTATTCTCACAATAAACAATTCAAACAAAAGTTAGAATTGTCTTATTAAAGTATTTAATAATGTATATAAATTAATGTATCTTATTCGATAAAATAACGCGTTATTTACATCACTTCATATTATGAGTGCCTGCTTAAAGCAGCTACACAAATTGTAGATAATGAATTAATTAGTTATGTAATTCAGTAATCTTCTAAATCTGCTTACCAAACTGCAACATTTCCGAAAATAGAAATATTTTCCTCATATAAAACGATTATTTATAATCTTACCAAAAAAATTCAACTTTTACGCAGTGCCATATCTAATACTTTCGTTAATGGTATTTATAACAATAACAATTAACAGCTGCAATTAAATAGCCGTGATAAAATCTATTTTCTATCACATAGTTCCAACTTCTAATTTGATCAATTGTAATTAAGAAAAGGGTGGGACCAAACAGAATACCCTGTGGGACGCCGTAGTCGTATCTCATCTCTACATCTTTGCTGATATTGTCTTTGCTTTCTGTCGTGAAAGATAATCACTGAAAGGAGTTTGTACACAAATGATGAGCATCTGTGTAATTAAAATCTCTTCTTTCGTATGAAACAAAACTGTGTCACTGAAAAATAGTGCGAAGAAAAATGTTAAGTTGAAAGAAAGGCCACAATACATCGTGTAGGTCCCAACTCTCGACCTCAATTCTTGTACTTCTGATATTACCTGCCAACGAAACGAGTACACGTTTTTTCCTGTTCAATTAAGGTATTTACAGCTATATAAAACTCTAGCCTCTGTCTGTAGTTACATTTTCTTGTGAAATTTTGTGATAAAAACAATTGCAAATGCAAATTTTCTGTATAAAATATACTCTATTTATTCCTGCCCCTTTGTGATGTCCTATTGTGAGTCAGGTACTTCCCTACCTATCTAAACTGATAGCAAATTAGATTTTTTTTGACTTGTAACAATGTTTTTCTTAATAAATGATTCGAATTAATTTGTATATGTTATAATCTGCTATGAAGTTTTGGCGTCAAACAAACGAAAGTTCTTTCCATTGCACTAGTATGTGAGTTGCTCTTCGTGTTCTCATTATCTATTCAAATAACTTTTATGCGAACATTCCTGCAAATTAGACTGCTTTTTAAAAAAAAAGGGTCAATAAATATAACGCCTCCAACGGTCTTAGCCCAATGTGTAGGCGCTATGCTAACAGCTCGATTAACCTAAATTACTAATAAATCTTAGTGTGTTTGTCCAACTTTCAGCTGTTCGGCTCTCAAGAGCTCACACATTAGGGATGTCGAGTGAAAATGAGCTTGGCTATTTTGTTCCAGCTTATCTCTGAACCGCCATTACTAGTATGGACTGGATTTTCTATGTTCCATAATTACTCATGAACGCAGAGTAACATGGTATGTAACTTTTTAGAAACAAAATCACTGTTACGCGCCATTAAACATCTGGAGTTGTGATGAAATCTATTTTCTATCACTCTGTTCCAACTTCCAGTTTGATCAATTGTAATCAGATGGCATTAAGAGTAAATAAGAGAAGGGTGGGACCAAACACAATACCATGTGGGACGCCGTAGTCGTATCTCATCTCTACATCTTCGCTGATATTGTCTTTGCTTTCTGTCGTGAAAGATAATCACTAAAAGGAGTTTGTACATAAATGATGAGCATCTGTGTAATTAAAATCTCTTCTTCTGTATGAAACAAAACTGTGTCACTGAAAAATAGTGCGAAGAAAAATGTTAAGTTGAAAGAAAGGCCACAATACATCGTGTAGGTCCCAACTCTCGACCTCAATTCTTGTACTTCTGATATTATCAACCAACAAAACGAGAACACGTTTTTTCCTGTTCAATTAAGGTATTTACAGCTATATAAACCTCTAACCTCTATCTGTAGTTACATTTTCTTGTGAAATTTTGTGATAAAAACAATTGCAAATGCAAATATTCTGTATAAAATATACTCTGTTTATTCCTGCCCCTTTGTGATGTCCTATTGTGAGTTAAGTACTTCCCTACCTATTTAAACTGATACCTAATTAGAATTATTAATTTAATTATTTTTTTGAGTTGTAACAATGTTTTTATAAATAAATGATTCGATTTGATTTGTATATGTAATAATCGGCTATGAAGATTTGGCGTGAAACAAACGAAGGTTCTTTCCATTGCACTAGTAGAATTGAATGTGAGTTGCTCTTCGTGTTCTCATTCCCTATTCAAATAACTATTATGCGCACAAACCTGGAAATTTGACTCCCCTTTTTTTAAAAAAAAAGGGTCAATAAATATAACGCCACCAACGCTCTTAGCCCAATGTGTAGGCGCTATGCTAACAGCTCCATTAACCCACATTACTAATATATCATAAGTGTTTCATCATTTATAATACTAAGTGGTTTGTCCAACTTTCAGCTGTTCGGCTCTCAAGAGCTAACACATTAGGGATGTCAGGTGAAATTGACTTTGGCTATTTTGTTCCGGCTTATCTTTGAACCGGCATTACTGATATGGACTGGATTTTCTTTGTTGAATAATTACTCATGAACACAGTGTAACATGGTATGTAACTTTTTAGAAACATAATCAGCGTTACGCGGCATAACCATCTTAAGTTGTTATAAAAATCTATTGAATTGTCATTAACGAAAGCGCAAGCAAAGTCACTCGTTCACAATATGGAAACGTTTTTGAATATTTCCCCCCGGTTTTAATCCTAGATCAATATCTTTTCTATTAAGATCTATATTATGATCATCATCAGCTTCAGTCTCTCTGTTTTCCTTTTTTTTGTTTTTCTAAGTGCGTAGAATAAGATAGAATAAGTAAGTAGGATACTTAAAAGAGTAATTATAACGGATTAATCATAGAATCATCATCATCAGTCGGAAGACGTCCACTGCTGGACAAAGGCCTCCCCCATGGATCTCCGCCACGATCGGTCCTACGCTGCCCTCATCCAAAGTATTCCGGCGATCTTGCTAAACCAGTACACGATGTAAAATAATATCGTTTACTTCATCATATATAACCTGATTTCTTTTTACTTAAAGTAAAAAGAATCAGTGAAGTGTCATCCGAAACAACAAAACCTTTTTTTTTATGTAGAATTCAAATTTAAATATGCGGAAGGTTTCAGCTAATGTTACATATTATATGCTACACACTACGAGTGTCTACCCAAAACACTGGCAACATTAAAAACAGTATAATAAAAGTCGCAAAAACGTGAGTAAATTTTAAACAAGCATTAATAGTAGTTTTAGTAAAAAGAACAAAATGAATTGATTCCTGCGACGTATCCAGCCAAGCTATTGAAGCTTCACAAAGATGACGCAATCAGCTAAAAGCCCAGCTCTCCAGAGCTTTCATGACAACAACGCTCCAACTATTCTGTTTGTCTCCATGCTGTTATTTTTTTTTGTTTCTTTTAATGTAAGTCTTAACAAATGCTACGTGAATAAATGTTAGTTAGCTTGGCTATCTCGCTATTATTTAAGCTATATATTGAATTACTTATATAAATGCGCTTTAACTGAAAAAAAATAATAAAGCTTGTATAGAGAATCACTAAAATTTATTTGAACGATGAAGTCCTGACATTGCCTTACTATTCGGTATTATTTTTTTCTAACGAAAAGATAACAAATTTATAAACTGTACAAAGTAATTTATAGTAAAATTCAAAATAATATTTTAAAACACGATACATACAAGTAGACAAACATAAACATATAAATGATAGAACACATTAGGAATTTATCAATCGCCCCCAGCTTCTTTGATCAAGTAATTTTTATAATTATATAATTTAGCCATAAAATATCCTGAATAAAATTTTATGAACGATGCGGAACTCGAACCCTGGCCTGACCTCTGGCGTTCCGTGCCAGTGCTCTAACCAACTGAGCTAACCGTTCGAGTGACGTATCGTCATAACATCTTGTATGCTTTAATCAACTCTCAGGTTGTGGCTTTATCTACTAAATCTACATTTTGTTTTCAAATTTTATTTGTGTATTAATCCTTTTTTAGATCCTGGATACTTATTATTATAATATTCGTCGACACTCTGGCTCCTTCTCATGTCCAAGTTACGTCAGTTGGTACTTGGGCTGCTGCTTCGACTGCTGAAGACAGCAGTTGTCAAAATATGTCGGTCTCAGTGAGTCTTACATCTTTGTGTCATTTGGTTTCGAAAGGTGCCCAGAGGAGCGGAGAATGTACTAAGTACTAACTTCTCGCCTCAATAGGGCTACTTTCAACCCAAGGGCTGGCAGCTATTTCGGTCAATGAATCAGCCTAGCTATCCAACGTGGAATTTGGAAATGCTGCCAGTATTTATTTATTTATTTATTGCACCAACAAAGTATACACTAATTCATGCAATATATATATATATATATATATATAGACAAAAATACAAGTTGAGTGCTACCTCAATTATAGGCGCAAATAACATTCTTATATAAAAAGCAAGTACATTACAAAGTAAAAATTTCTGTTTTAAAAATTAAATCACGATTATGTCTTAGATTAAAAATTAAATCACTATTAAATTAAATTACAATAAATTTATAGTAATAATATAATAATTAAATGAATATACAGTTTTTACTTATAACAGGTAACAAAAAAAAAACAATTTACTAACAATAGAATAAATAAAATTAAGCTAACAGCAAATAATAATTCAAATTAAGACAACAAACAAAAACAAATAATTATTAAAAATTAAATAATTCTATTAAATTCATATTTTACATATTTCAATTAACTACCTACTTAACTAAGATGATTTTTTATAGTCTCATCCGCCAATTTCTTAAATTGTGTTATAGAATTTGAGAAAATGTCTATCTCTAACAACAGGGACTATGTTATGAATCGAATTGTAACTTTTCATGCATCGGTATAGTGGTATGATGCTAATGATAGTTTTAATTTAATGTAATCATAGTATTGTTAATATAGTTATAAGATTTGTTTTGTTTAGAACAAATATATTTGTAAACTGTCAAAGCTATATAATATGATAATGTTCTGCTGAGAGTTAGCCACTTCGACATTTCTTTTCTGCGAAAAAAGCGAAATCCAATTTTGAAAAATAGTATATTACGCACCTAGGGAGAAAAGTAGGTCTATCTCACCCGCGGAATATTGAATAGTGACAATCGCGGGGGGCAATGTCCTACTTATCTCACGTTGTTGCGTATACGATTTTTTTTCCCACCTGGATGACAAGCTCGCTTTTAGTTAACCACTAACCATTAACATTAACAAAATCATACCTATGGAATGCCACAGTCGTCTGTGGCCACATAATGAAGAGATTATCTATAAAGTAAATATACATGCGGTGTTTGTTAATCATTAGTTGTGTAAACTACACACGTGCTCTTCCCGCCGGAAGTACAACTATATTTGGAGCGAACTTCAAACATAACTGTTCAATTAACTCGCCGCAACTCTTTACTGCGTTTATTTTATCTAACGCTGTGTTTAGTGGATTTATTTACAATTTGGATTTAGTAAATTTTTAATAATTAATTAAATAATTTAATGTAACGGAGACTAACTGAAATAAAATCGTAAAATTTGAACTAAATATAAGTTACATGCAGTATATATTATATAGTAACAACTATATACTTGCTGCATGTGCTGTAGGTATTCATCTGGGACTCTAAGGCAGTGACAAACAGGCATATCATGAGTCTAGGATTATTATCCACGGCACGCTACGCCTTAGATTATTAGTTTTGACATAAATTGTATTATCACTTTAATGTGATCACACTTTACATACATACGAGACCTTTACGTAGAATAGGTTTAAGCTGATTAAAAATAAATTAAGATAAGATAAGATAAGATCATTTATTTGTAGTCACGGGTATACATAGATGTTACAAGTCACAATAAAAAAGTTCTCCATTCCTTGCCCGCATGCTGTGACGTACAAATAGTAATTACTAACAAGTCAAACAAATATATTTATACACAATGACAGTTAATTGATATACATATCAATAATTGAATATTTTGAAATAACATATAATAATTGAAATTGGTAAAAAGTAATTAAATTAATTAAAATGATATTTTAAAAAAAAATAATTGAGTGTTGTATCTGAAAAGCTTTATTGTTGTATCTTATTATTATTATGTTGTATCTTTAAATTTTATGGTATTATATAAAATGCAATCGGCAATTATCCCGTGAACAAAACCGAACGCTAGTGTAGATATGATATGACACGGTCTGGCAACCACAACTTCCGGCCTATTGTCATGCGTTGCAGAATATTGCACTGTTTGAGGATCGTATTACTGCGGCTTACTTTGATTGCTTCCCTTTGTGAGTGAGCTGCTTCAGGCCAGGAGCCTTATTACCAAATTCAAATACGAAGTTTCGGTCGACGGATCGTACATTTTCCTATTACGAAGATGTTTCTGATCCGAAAGTCGATACGAAATTCGCGATTGGACATTTTGTCTTTCGTTTACCATATTCCTAAAATCACTTGACATTTACTTTCTTGTTGTTTGACATTATATTATTATGATCATATGGTTCCGAAACGAAATTCGTCCGCACTATTTGGATCCGAAGTACTTTGGTAGTAGGATTTAATTTGAAAGTCGTCATTCTTTCGTTTCAGACCGAAACTTCGGCTTTCGATTTTGGTAATAGACCTCCAGTTCACACCGCGGCTTTGTTCAATCAAATTTATGTTTAATCTCCTATACAGACGTGTTTGACTTCAAACTTTTGAGGCGAGAAATGACATTCTAACAGAGATGCTCGTTACAAACAAAGTGCGGTTTTCAAGGAGCTTTCTTCCACAAAGCTGTGGAAGAAAGCTCTGTGCGGTGTTTCCGAGACGATATGACATGGCGGCGCGTACACCTTCCTTAAAGGTCGGCAACGCAAGAATGTGGGCGGCGGTGATCACTTAACACCAGGTGACCCGTACGCTAGTTTGTTCTCCTTTTCCGTAAAAAAAAAATAAACAAAAATTATAAAAATGACTTATTTTACTCACTTCCTCGATGACATAACTACAACCGTTGATAATAGTTTTTTGCTTTTTTAAATCGGCAGTATTAGAGACTGCTGATAGAAATGAAAACCTAAAACTTTTAGTATTAAAATTTTAAATTTAATAAAAAAAGATGTGGTGTCGTGAGACACCAGGTAGGAACGAAGTTCCTTGGGCTAATGTAGAATCGAAACAATTTGTAAAAAAAAAATCGTGTTCAATTTTATGTAGATTTTCTTGATTTTTCTCTTAAATTTTGCAGATTAGTTTTTATTTAACTACACGAAAGTATTTAGGAAATTCAGTATTTTAAGAAATAATAAATTACGTAAAATAAAAAAAAACCGTAATCCAAATTAAATCCAATTAAAATAATAAAATATGTCTCTTTATTTTTGTTTGACAACATAAAATTACATAGAAATAGAAACGACTAGATGCGCACGTCTCATTTAACGATTTTATTCCACGGACTTTTTCTTACGGTTTTACTATCACATTTTTTTCAGTTCGGTCCCGCAGCAAAATCCCTATATCCTCCAAGCCTGCCGTAAGGAACTTCGTTCCAATAAATTTCACGAAATACATTCAATTTCATTCATAAGATATACTACTATAAGCATTTCGGTGACGCGAACTCAGAAGATATCACCCATCCAAAAAGTGCCTAAATATAATATTAATATTTTTTATTATTATTTAATTATCGCGTGCGCCAGGCATGAGCATGGCGTTAACGCGAACGCATAAGGTTTTCCCCTACCAAAAAGTCTCCAATGCGGCTAAAGAAATTTTCACTTCAATAATTTATTGTAAAGACACAACACGTGTACGATTTATTGTATAAAATGTGGTCAACAACCGGTCAAGTGCGGGCCGAAATAGCATACCACCGGTTTCGTATCACCCTACAAAATATAAAGCTATGTGCAAACAAATTTCAGCTGTAACAATTGCGGCTAGCTAATCATTTATTTCGGAAACAAAATAACATAGCAATATATGTTGACATTTCGCGATAAATAAATAATTTATAAAATATATAAATATTATATTTAGACACTTTTTTGGATGGACGAAATCTTGTGCGTTCGCGTCACCGAAATGCTTATAGCAGTATATCTGTAGCTATACAGCTGACGTATTGTGCAACATTAGTGCTATGTATATCTTATAAGTGAAATTGAATGGATTTAGTGAAAGTTCATTATTAAATTTAAAAAATTTCAAAATAGACAATTTATTTTTTCTTAAAAACTATTTTTAACGGTTGTAGTTATGTAATCGAGGTAGTAAGTAAAGTTCTGCCAAACTGCGCAGGAGGTTGTCGGCAGTAATAATAATAATAATATTGACACACTTTTTACACAAATTATTTTGCCACAAGTTAAGCATATATAGCCTGTGTTATGGGTTACAAGACAATAATATATTTAATGCAATATACTTACTCAAACATACATATATTCATATAAACATACATATAAACTTACATAAATACATTTAAACATCCATGACTTGGAAACAAACATCTATATTCATCATATAAATGCTTGCACCTACCGGGATTCGAACCCGGGACCTCTAGCTTAGTAGGTAGGATCGCTAACCACTCGGCTATTCAGGCAGTAATTCTAGTGTTTCGCATATTATAAGTATTTGTCTCCAAACCAATAATAATATGTTTTTATGTGTGACTATTTATTTATTTTTTAATTTAATAGTAGTCCCTACCAATATTTCTTACGTCTATTTATTATGCACATTGTGCTAAGTAAAACTTTCGCCATAAGTTCTTTACCTGATTTTTTGTTTTGCAATTCGACAATTGTGATGCTATATGGGTAGTCAATTCATTAATGGTTAACGTAGCAGCTCTAAAAGCTTAACACGATATTCAATATCATAAATTCTTTTCACAGCGTCGCTTAACCCAGAAATACAGCATCGCGGTGGGAGTGCCCACTCTAGTCATCAGAGGTCGTGCTGTGCGGGACGCCCTGCTATCTGACCCACAGGGGGAGAGGTTCCCGTGGCCAGCACCTCCCCTCAACGAGGTGCTGCGAGGTGTGCAGCTCCAGGGAGACGAGAACAAGCTGTACGAAGACCTGCCCGCTGATGCCATCAGGGTTTTCTACTTCGCTGCTCATTGGGTAATAATTTCAACATCATGCCGCAAAGTTTTATTTAATGACAATAAGGGACAAGATGACCAGGACGTTCAGTTGATGGTAATTAATTCAAACTGAAACACAATAATGCTTACACATTACTGCTTCACGACAGTAATAGGCGCCGTTGTGGTACCCATAATAGCCGGCATCCTGTGCACAGAAGTGTTCTTAGATGTGATTATATTCACTTATTGTTATGTTTGATATCGGCGGATTTATAGTATAATATTATAGTATGACTTTAATTGTCCTGGTGATTCTGGTTAATATTCAAGGCCAGAGTAATGATAAAATTATATTATTGTCATAGGTCGTAAATATGTGAAAAAATTTTTCAAGTAACATTGTGAATTGAATGGAAATCATGTTCGAAAATTCTGTAGACCGATGAAACAATTTCAAGCGTCATAAAGAGAAAATGCGATTTTTTTAATATGAAAGCCTTAGATAATTTATGGATTTTCTTTATGGAAGCGTACACTTCTGGCATTGTGGATACTTCATGCATGCTTCCTTTGATATAAAGGAGGAGCCCTACTGCTCTATGCGTAAGATCTACCATGATACAGGTCGAAAGTTTTTGAAGGATGTTGGGGGGGGCTGGCATGTTCAATCACTTACGCAAAATAAGCCTTTATGATATCTTTTATTACGAAAAACTCCTCTTTGGATTGATAACTTACACAATATGGGATTTGTTGACAGTGCCCACCATGTCGCTCCTTCGCCCCTGGACTATGCACTACTCTGGCAGCGGTGCGCAAACGCAGAGCTAAGTACGCCAACACTCAGCTCATCGTCGTTTCCAGCGACAGGTATGTTTTCTTTATCACTTATGCTTTACAAATACTGTGATAAGAAATTAAAGATTACGTATTTTCGTTATGCAGAAAAGATGGATGATAATGCTGCAAAATTGACATGACATAGACATGGCCATTAACTGTATTCTTACTTTATTTTATGAGTTCACTTATGGGATATAGATAGTGAAATTATCACGACTTGATGAAGAAAACAACATCACTAATCATCATCATTCCAGCCCGAAGAAGATCAGTCCTGGGCTGCCCTTATCAAGCAGTCCTCAACCTATTCCGGCGATGTTGACCAGATGATCGGTTAATTTCGTTAGCCTACCAATATTACGTCTTCCGGTACGTGGTCACCGTTCGAGGACTTTACTGTCCCAACGGCCATTTGTCCGTCGAGCTATGTGCCCTGCCCACTGCCACTTAAGTTACGTCACATTTAACCATAAAAAAAAATCAACATCACTCAAATGCGTGTTATTTGTACAAACACGATGCAAAGTCTAAGTGAGTTGATCACAGCTGTCCATAACTCATATTACAACCAAGCACGGCCACAAGCTCATCTGCCAAATCACTTCCGGTTTAAACTGACTAAACGGGCGTGCAACAAAATCGGATTGGTAAAAGTTTAAATTTGATTACACTTTTCTATCTAACTGTACTTCCCGCATTTTGGAAACTTCTGCCATTGAAATTCCCAATTGCTGGGATCCGTACATACACGTTTACTCGGTTATCCACGCATAAGTGCGTCTGTCTGTCTGTCAGCGACTTGTATGATCTCGCAATAATTAGACAGCTGTAGTTTTGGCAGAGCGATTACTATTTCTCTACAAGTAAAAATAAACTAAAAAACCTTAATATTTCGAACGTATTATAAAACTACCTCGTACGATAGTACAGAGTTATAGAATACACATTTTTTCCTACATACATATGTATAATTAGTATGTGTTTTCAGTTTACTAAGAGTAATCATTTTAAACGAAATTCAAAGGTTCCACACCAAAGAGCTCTCTGTATTACGTGTTAATAAATAATTAATACAGATTTATAGACAGACTCATAAAGCTTCTCAGACTGTTCTGTGCTACAAAATTATTATTATCTTTAAGTTAGAAAGCATTTAATAAGCTTCCTATTCCTGACTGACCTTTCGATTCCGACCTACCCTCAGTGTTTACGTGCAACTCTAGCTAACGCAACAATGTGTTTTAACAAAAGTGGCTAACTTTTGTTAAAACACATTGTTGCGGAACAAAGTTAAGCCCCTAATGCACCCTAACAAGCTCGTACCCACGGCCCATCGTACTGGCAATTAATTCAAACAATTAAACAACAGGGGAAAATCTCAAATCCAATTTATTTATTTCCTGAAGGGGAGAGAACCTAAGATTTGTTGTATGCTTTAATATTGTAAAGCAAATTAAGTGTGAGGTTATGTTATGTTTCAACCAGAATTTTTCGGGTAACAGCCCCCTGTTAACATACTAACTTGCTAGACAACTGATAGCAAGGGATTATCGTACTTCATGCATTCATAAACTATTATTTTATAATTATAATAATATTGACACACTCTTACACAAATTATCTTGCCCCAAACTAGGCATAGCCTGAACTATGGGAAAGTATGTAACGATATAATTAATACAAAATATTCTTACTTACATATAAATACAAAAAAACAGCCATGACTCGGAAACAAACATTCATATTGTCGCGTAGCAACGCTTCGACGTATATGACGAGAGTTGTCAAACGTCATATCGTGCAGCAACGTACATGACGAGAGTTGTCAAACTTCAACACATTGATAATTTCAACAGCTCCGTCAGCAATACACGTAGCTCTAGCGTAAAAGTGTTTAGACGCTGTAGACCCGGGTTCCGATACACCTACCAGTATATGGTATTTTTTGGGTTTTGTAAAGTTAATGGAAATTTCTAGTAAGTTCAGGAGCAAATCGAACAGAAAACAAGGGATGGAAAATGTATAAACAGGATAAAAATTGTTAAAAAAAATATCTAGTACAATTTAAATTTAAAGATGGAATGGGAGAATCATCTTGAAAATAGAACAGATCCGGGGGTATATAAGCCGTACTAAGCGTAGCATACGGCAGTTCTAGTTCTGACTCGAAAGTGTAAAGAATAAGAAGAAGAAAAGAAGAAGTAGTGAAAAGTGAAAGTGTTACAAGAAGAAGAAGTTAGAAGAGACTTCGGTGCGGTGTGACGCGTTGAAGGTACCGCCGCCCACAAGAGGAACAGCGGGAGACCGGCGAAGTGCAAGTTCAGAAAAAGTGAACGCAAATAAAGACTCGTTCCTATAAGCTGAGTATTATTTCCAATCCCTGACCCACTCTCGTGTCAATATTAATCATATAAATGATTGCACCGGGATTCGAACCCGGGACCTAGCTCAGTAGGCAGGGTCACTAACCACTAGGCTATGACTTGCAGTTTTCGATTAAATGAAACACAGCATATTTAAAATGCGCTGTTTCTTCTCTCTTAAAGCACCTCTTCTATATCTCAGCGCACCATTTGTTTACCACGCTGTGGTAGTGATTTAATAGATGTTAATGTATGTATTCGATAGGAATCAATTTAATGTTCCTTGTACGTTCTTCTCATGGGCTCTGATTTTTTAGTAAATTAAATATAAATGTATTGATTTTGTATTTGAATAAAGATTTAGAATAACTTTTAGTAAAATTGGTGTTATGAATATGTAAAAGTTGCAAAATGAATGTTTACAGGTAGGTACGAAGTGTCTATTCAGTGACTCGACAGTGTCTCAACATTTCAATCCCCGGAGGGTAATTTTACAGTGACTCCATTCAGCCAAGATATTATACAATTGCCTCATTCATCACGACTTCAGAAAAACCTGCTTCAAAAATAATTACAACGCACCCTTACAACAGGAGCGATGTAATACGAACCGTGGAGGATACAAGTAGGTGCTCTTCAAAAAAAAACCGTAACTCAATGGGGGAAGGTGTACAGTTGAGTGGGTATTCAGGGGAATGTTTTGTTCAAAAGCCTGGATTCACATAGATTGCACGCTCTTCATATTGACCCTTACCGAGCGCGAGGGTCACTAGCTGGTGTGGCGCAGCTAATTGTTTTGAGTCACAAAATATTCTTCACAATTTTAAGCAGCTGTAGGTGTGTTCAGTATTGAAGGGTATGGGTCCGTCATAATGGCCTATATTAGAACCAGTGCTATTTGATCAGGGTCGTATCCACAGAAATCTAAATTTTTTTTTATGATCGTAAGGGATGAGACGAGCAGGACGTTCAGCTGATGTTAAATGACTTCTGAGTGGCACTACAATTGCACTCGTCACCTTGAGAAATGTTAAGTCTCGTTTGCCCAGTTATTTCACTAGCTACAGCGCCCTTCAGACCGAAACACAGTAATGCTTACACATAAGTCATAACTGCATCACGGCAGAATAAGCGCCGTTGTGGTACCTATAAAATAGCCGGCATCCTGTGCAAAGGAGCCTCCCACTGGTAAAATATGAAGGAAGTAGAAATGTTAGTTAATTCCTTGCAGCACCACTGTCGCCTATATACATATACAAACTACATTGGTACGTACATTTACAACGCTCTGAATAGTCGGTCTGCTTGTTATTTAAATCTTTGTGACAACTATCTAATATATAAAATTCTCGTGTCGCGGTGTTTGTAGTTAAACTCCTCCGGAACGGCTTGACCGATTCTCATGAATTTTTGTGTGCATATTGGGTAGGTCTGAGAATCGAACAACATCTATTTTTCACCCCACTAAATGTAAGGATAGTCCACCCCTAAACGTTTTTTTTTTAATTTTTAGATATTATATTTTTTTTATGATACAATATTAAAAAATACATACAACCCTAAATTTTCAATCCTCTACGATCAACACCTATTTTTGTACCGTTATTTTTATATTAATATTCTATTCCATCCATTGATCGGGTAAGATGGCAATCGAATACAATAATTACAGTACGTTAAATTTTATGTATCCACATCTATATATTTGGTAGTATCGGTCGTCATTAAATTTTTATACTCCAAAAATTTTAATTATTGAATTTCTTTTTAATTATGGCAATACAATGTTTGCTGGGTCAGCTAGTTTTCATATAAAATTATCGTGACATTCTTTTGTATATAGGCAAACCAAATAGATAACTCATAACAATAATTTCTAAAGTCTTAATTAAATAACATTTAAATCTTTATGCAATCCTATAGGGTCGCACAGCTTGAATAAGATTCTAAAAATTAAATCAGCTTCAAAATTAATAATCGACTTAATTATTTTTCTAAGTTTATTAAAAAATAACGAAAGTCTGGAATCGAAAACATCCATGTCTAATTTGGCTATTTCATTATATGAGCGACACATTCTTATGATTGAGTTATAATACGAGGTGTTATTTGAACAAATGTTTAAAGTAAAGGTTTTGATCTTCGGCCCTTTCTGCCTGGTTTCAGTGTAGAAAATCTTAACGTTTTGTCAGTTGTGTCTGTGCATTAGCTGCAGTTGAAATTTTAATTGTGAATTTTTCGGTTGCTAATATCAAAACTATGATGACTAACTAATTCCAGAAGGGTCATCAGGTAAATAAAAAAAAACTTTTGTAAAAGTATTCAAAACTCATGATCCTTTGCGATGGTAAGAAACACTTCTTGTGCATCCGTCCACCTGGCACTCGACCGGGTTTGTTTTTAAACCTATCTGCATATTACGAAAGTCACGTCGAAATTTGGTCGTCAGTCGAGAGTCATCGAATTCGACAGGTAACGGCGTAACGAAATCGCAACCTTATGATGCACAAAGTTTAATTATTCTATATTTTATTATTTCTTGTATATGTCATGCATCAGAAATCAACGATAGTAATAATATATAATAGTTAAAAAAAACATGCATTTTATAGAAAACCGAACTAAAAAATAGAAAAGAAATTTAAAATTAACATCAATTCCTGCCGACGACGATGATAGATAGAAATTAAATAAATTAAGAAAAATATTTTTTTAACAATTGAAAAATGAAATATATCAAATTAATGTATTGTCATCGGTCCTCGATAGATCTACGAAGTTTGAACGGAATCAGGCCGTTTAAAGTGGATCAAAATCGCGCCCAAATGAGTCGGTTACAAACAAACATACATACAGCTGAAGCTTAAAAAAAAGCGTGTAAAAACGCGTTATGTTTAACAAGAACTTCAAGGGACACGGTTATTAGCTATCTTTCTGTGTTCTGTGGTTATTACTACTAAGCTGTAACGTCATTCACTCTACTCAGTTTTTCAGTAAACATGGCCGCTTGGAGTATTTTATATATTACAAGCTGACCCAGCAAACGTTGTATTGCCAAAAAAATTGAAAATTTTTGGGCTATAAGAAATTGATGTTGGCTTATTCTCAGACCCACCCGATATGCACAAAAAATTTCATACAAATTGGATCAACTGTTTCGGTACACTGTGACACGAGAATTTTATATATTAGATATATACTTAATTGAATATCTTTTTAATCTCAAGGTTTATACCAAAACTCATCAAGCGCGTACACCTTCCTTAACGGCCTGCAACGCTCCTGTGATTCCTCTGGTGTTACAAGAGATTGTGGGCGGCGGTGATCACTTAAGGCGATACTAAATGCCAGCGACCTTGAGCGATATGAGTTTACGGCTTCCGGCCCGCCATCTATGTAACAAAGCCAATATTTTCAAAATTCTTGCGTGGAAAACAGTTTATACTCGTTATTCATTACTAATCCGAATAAATATACCTACACAAAAAAGTACAAGCTATAAGAATTACTTTTTTGAGAGTTGTACTAAAATAATGCGTAAACTGTAAAGAAAAGTGGTAGTTCAAAAAGACTCTGGAGTGTTAACTTTAACCAATAGCAAGCATTCGCAACCTACAAATAAGACTTGAGGATATGTGTAACAGGATTAAGTAGTGTTCATAGCTGGAAATGCTATATTTTCACCAAAAAACTTGTCTAAAAACACCTTGTTTGCTTGTTTTCTGCTTACTCTTCACCTTAACAACCGGTGACCCGTCCGCTCGTTTGTCCTCCTATTCCATAAAAATAAAGCCCAAATTTCAGCACTATTTAGTAAAATGAATGCACAAAGTTATTCAATTTAAACTTCTTAGATCCTTCAAGATGTCTGATAAGGGTATAAGGTTCCTACTTTCTGAATCAGTTTTGTCTCACAAGTCGCAAGCTTCTAAACTTTATACTTATACTAATATCAGTCGCAAAACTTACTCTTGGTAGCAGAGATGTCATTCGGCGAAACTTTACCTGCATAGCTCCATTAATGAAAACTGTGTTACATCAGTTAGTTTATTTTTTTTATTTAGTACACAAAACTGACTACAATTGTATGGATTGCAAAGTAGTAAAATATACAAAAATACTATTTATCAATTGAGTCTACTGGATGTGGACGTGGCATGCGTGATTAAGTGATACAATAACTACAGCGCAACAAAACACGCTTAACAAACAAGCTTGATAAAAACAGGACTTATTACAACAGCCAATAACAAGAATAAAAAAAAATAATAGATTACTTACTTGCTAACTTATCTATGTACTTAATTTATTTTTTTATTTTGGGTATATTGTCACAGAAGATATCTATTATTAGCATCTCTGTAATAATTTGCCAAAAATTGCATTATATATAGCGGACTATTGCGATTATGTAAGCGGTAAGTTTATACGCAGAGTTACTTTGTAAGCCTTATATATTGGGAACATCGCTGGGTACTAGATTATGAGGAAACATTTAGTAGTCATTCTTTCCATACAAACATTCTGGAATCTTTTGCCTTGGTTTTTAATTCTAGATCGAAATTCTTTCAAATAAGAACAATATCATCATTATGTTATATGTCTCTCTGCTATGCTATTTTTATTTTTGTGTTTGTAAGTAGAGTACTTCAATATGTGCTTAAACGGCTTAACCCTATAGATTATAATGGTGTCAGATAAAAGAGTGTGTGTCAGCTCCGACGCACGACTGGAGTTTACTCCTCAAGAACGATTGTCTTTGAACAGGTACTAAACAAAATCAAGTCCAATGGAGTCGGTTGCAAACAGACATACAACAGAAGCTAATAAAAGCGTATTAATTAAAAAAGATCGACATCATATGTAAGGTTAAATAAACGCATTAATGAAAATTCTTAAAGAATATATACATTTTTATTTTATTCACATTCTTAACTACTCTTACTATCCGGCGAAATATTATATATCAAATATTTTACATTTAAGTAGATCTTACATGATTACATCATTATAATTATACTATCGAATCATTAATTATCATAACTGAAACTACAAAAATAGTTGATAGAAATTAAATAAAAATAACTTAAAAAAAATATAGATATTAATAAATAAAATAATAGGTTAGGTTAAAAATTGTCTATTTGGCGTGATATGCGCTATATATATTCTCCATATTTAATTATGTGCATAGCTCATATAAATTTGTATGAACTTTATTGATAATTCAATAATTATTTAATAAATACAAATCACACATGTATATATTATATACAATACATGTCATATTAATGTATGAATTGTAACTTACTTAGTACCTAAGTGCTTTTCAGATTTCCGGCACTATTATTTACACCACTTTCTTCGATAATTTATAGAATTTTCACTTCACTTTGTAAAAGTATAATAATAAATCAATTTTAATAATATAATAAAGCTTCAAACACAAGAAACTGAAAGATGCGCGAGAAATGATGCGCACCAAAAACGTTACTATGCCATTTTATGAGTAGGTTTTACCCTCCATATTTTTCGCATACCGAGCGCCTTATATGAAAATTGATTCTTAAGGAGTAAACACCAAAAATAATAAAATGTCTGAAATAATCTTTCCTGTTCAGTTTTCAATAATTTCGTTAATTTTCGAGGAGTAGATTTTCGAGAACGAAACCCTGATATTTGAGTTTATTACACACAATTTTAGATGGAGTTGTCCTTACTTCTTATCAGACTGTTGATTGTCTCACCCGCGTTAGCGCGACGGTATGTTGTTTCAGAATTCTTAAATCTGTTACCAAGGCCGGTTTACACTACAAATGTTTCCTCTTAATCTCCACAGCTAAACTCAAATTATACCATTTGTATAGCTTAACTATTTAATTTATTAGTTTCCATTTGGATATCCAAAGGGTGACCAAATGGAGCAATAATTAATTACCAAGACGTCCTCTTTGTCTTATCCGTCCTTTCTGACCATAGACAAAATACTTGCGTAAAGACAAACAAAGCGTGACAAGAGATGAGAGAGAAGAATATCACTAACGAATATACAGCAAGATTGAAAAGGAAAGCGAATTTATTGTTACTGTAACTGATTAACTTGATTGACAAGTCGGAAACAGTCAGCCACCCTTGGCATTACCTCCTTAGTATTTTGATGCACATATTGACAAATCAAAATTGGTAACGCGCTCATTTACTTGGTCAATTGTCAATATGATAGGGGAGGACAATTATATAAATAAGAAAGGGCCTCGAATTGCACCCTGTGGCACGCCCTACTGAAAATGCTTACCTCACTCCATTGACATCAACACTCTGTATTCTACAACTCAAATATGAATTCAAAAAATCCAGAATATTGGATTTAAATAAATATAAATGTTTGTTTCCGAGTCATGGATGTCTATTCATATTTATGTATGTTTAAGTATGTACCTTAGTCTTGCCATAACTACTGAAACAAAGAAAAACAAATTCTATTGTAAATAACATATACATTTTGTGTTAGTTTAATACATAAAAATAAAGCAATTTAAAATATAAACAGCTTATTCGAAGTGGTCTCCATGGGCTGTAATACAGTCCTTTAAACGTTGAGGCCAGTTATCAATAGCAGCACGCACTCTTTCCATGAGAAAAATCTTCACTGCCAATCGTACGGATTGTTTTAGGGAGGTTGAGAGCAAGCCTTACTCTCTAAAACTGCTCATAATCTAGCGGGTTAAGATCGGGGCTAGACGACGGCCAGTCTTCAGCTCTGATGAAGTCCGAAACGTTCGTTTCCAACCAAGACTGCGTACACCGTGCTTTATGATCCGTCTTGCAGGAAGGACCATTGTTGGATATTTAACATGGTGTTGTTAAGGGGCTTCACTACCTTCTTAAGAATGGTATCATGATACACTTGTGCCGATGCTTTGATACCTTTTTCACAAAAGTATGGCTCAGTCACTCCTTTATAGCTAATATCCTACCAAACCATCACTGTAGTCGGATAGTGCCCACGTTGCACTCTGTCGACTAATTGGGAAGCTTCCTTAAAGCATAAATACGGTCACTTTGTTTGTTAAAATGTTGCTCAGTTATAAAAAACATCTCATCCGTAAACAAATTTTTTCTATGACCTCTCGTTTATACCTATCTTTTATCACCCTCTTCTTTTTTAAATTATCAGTTAAGAAATGGCCAGTACGTCTCTTATAGGCTGTAAGTCCTAAGTCATCTTTTAAAATACGCGACATGGTTCTAGGTGTTAAAATTACTAAAGTAGATATTTAAAAAGATCATAGTGTTATTTCTTGAACGGTTAAGGACTGATTTGTGTGCCTCGCTGGTTTTTTATTGCCTTTTCTTTGTCGTGGTACTTGTTTTATCTTAACGAACGTGTTGAGTTTTGTTTATGTGAGTGCAAATAAATGACATAAATTAAAATCGAAATTTAATAACAGCTTAAAATATCTAAATCAACGCCAGGTTGTATTATAAATAAAATATGCAAAAAAGTGTAGAAGTATGTACGTAAACTTGATAAATTATTGATCAAAAATACTTTTACCCAACTCATTACCTACTTACGTATATAATAATATTCCAAGAAGTAGAACAGAGAACCTATTCCTCATTCGTACTCAAATAAAAATAAATTACTCGCGAAACGTTAAGTTTCAACTTTTTCAAGTTTGCTTTTAAAATGAAAAGCAAACGGAATAAAATGGGAAACGTTTAATGCACTTGATGTGAACGCAACCATAATTATTATAAAATGACGGATAGGTAACGCGAAAATGGCGGGAAACATGGTGGTCACGTAATGGCACCCCTTGACGTCTGTGCCGACTGGCAACATTTGCGCTATGTTTTACATTTGAACATTTTTAATAATCACTTTATAATAAGTTTTGTTGATGCCATTTATTTTGGCATTACTTTGATTTCTTGTTATTTTATGCTATTTGTCATGCTAGGCTTCATTTCACAGTTTATTCTTAATTGTGATAGTTAACGCAACACTCGTAAGCTCTCGTGTGTTAATATAGTTATATTTACTCAATAACCTTCCTAGAATCTAGAGTTAGGGTTAAAGGCTCCTTCATAGGTCTTTGTATCCAATTTTACAATAAAATACTTGACCGTATATTAGGACTCACTGAGTACAAATTCAAGACTTAAATTAACTTCTTCTCATTTTCTTCTTGACATAAAATTGCTTATAGATCATAGTTTCTCAACCATATTTTGCTCACTTTGAGAATATATTTTTTTCTAGACTATTTTCGTGTATTTTTTTGCCTTTTTAGGCTATATTTTTTAATCTACCCACGCCCCATCTGCGCCATCTCAATGCCCCCTAATTATCTCGGGTCTTCTACTTCCCCCCCGAAAGTCACAAGGGGGCGTTATCGCCCACGTTGAGAACCTATGCTATAGGTAGTTGTCAGGTATGGTACGTCTGGTTCTGCGCAGGCCACCTAATATTGTATAATATTTTTTTAGTTATTATATTATAATTTAAAAGATGGCCTGGGAATTTTCTTATCAGTTCTTTTCCAGTTCTCAACTTGTCAAAGCTCCTTTACGAACTGATGTAGCTTCACGACGTTTTTTTTATGGAATAGCAGGACAAACGAGCGTACGTGTCACCTGGTGTTAAGTGATCACCGCCGCCCACATTCTCTTGCAATACCAGAGGAATCACAAGAGCGTTGACGGCCTTTAAGGAAGGTGTTCGCGCTTTTTTTGAAGGTATCCATGTCGTATCGTCCCGGAAACACCGCACAAGGAAGCTCATTCCACAGCTTTGTAGTACGTGGAAGAAAGCTCCTTGAAAACCGCACTGTGGAGGACCGCCACACATCCAGATGGTGGGGATGATATCTTAACCTGTGGCGTGTCGTGCGAAGGTGGAATTCGGCGGCAGAAATCAGGTTAAACAGCTCTTCGGAACACTCCCCGTGATAAATGCGGTAGAAGACACACAATGAAGCGAAGTCTCTACAAAACGCCAAGTGATCCAGCCGTTCACAGAGCACTGGGTCCCCGACAATTCGAGCTGCTCTGCGTTGTACGTGGTCAAATGGATCGAGCTGATACTGGGGTGCGCCAGACCAGAGATGACGTTACCAAGTTTTGTTGCAATATGTTATGTTATTGTCACTCCCTATGGTAAATTAATATATTTCTATTCTATTATATTCTAAGTTCTGATTCAAATAAAATTTTTATTTATTTTTCTCAGGCTTCTTTGCGTCTGTCTGGCCATGAATCCCTGGTTTAATTCACTGTTTCCATTGGAAATGTTGTCACTATTTTTTCTAGAGATTTCTTAAGCGCCTCGATGACAGCGTGTCGTTAGAGCAGACGACTGGCTATGTCAATTAAAACTGACCATAATTTGTAGTCCAAGGCGAACAGATCTGGGCTAGACGCTGGCCAGTCTTCAGCTCTGTCTAGAATGTTAACTTCCAGCTAATCTTGGGTAGTTTGTGCATTGTGACCAGGTGCGGAGTCTTGCTGGATAGTCTATGGTCCATTTTAAAAGCGTATTACTAAGAGGTTTTACAGTACGATCTAAGCAAGTCTTCATACACTATGGCTGAAATCTTCGCCTCTTTTTCACGAAACTTAAGCTGTGTGGCTCCTTGGTGAGATACTGCAAACCAAACCAAAACTGACGCAGGATATGGTCCACGCTGAGTTTTTACGATCACTTGTTAAGCCTCTTTGGAGCTATGAGCGTAGACTTTGTATTTTTGTTTATTTTAGTGCTCTATCATTGTGAAAGTTTTATCATCAGTTAAAAGGATAGAGACAGCAAGTATTTTGATCGAGCCACGTTTTTACACGGGTTTGATTTAGGGTATGTCCTGTATATCAACGATAAATACGAACAATCAGGTTCTGTCGATTATTGATTGGATTTTAAAAGGTTACTATAACCTATGCATTTAGTTACTATAACAAATCTTAAGGTCTGTACAAACTATATTATTCCTTTGTTGAAATACGAGGCAAAATATCATAGAAAAAATTAAAACAGGTAGTCTCAAGTAAGTACATAAGCTTTTTTCTACCCACAGTTTTCTCAGCGTGGAATTCCGTTAATCAAGTTCAAAGAAACGCTTTATAATATCGACAAAAAATGCAGTCATGGTTCAATTTTCAGCGTGTATGTTAGAGAGTCGCATGGTCATGTGATAATCTAAAATATTTTTTTACCTCACGCGAATTCTGTTATTTTCCTAGATTAAAGGCTAGATAAGTTATAAGCTCTCTATTTTATTGAGTGGATAAGATAATTACCAGTTACCAGTGGGTACAACAACGGCGCCTTTTTCTGTGGTGAATCAGTAATGTGTAAGCATTACTGTGTTTCGGTCTGAAGGGCGCCGTAGCTTGTGAAATTACTGGGCAAATGAGACTTAACATCTTATGTCTCAAGGTGACGAGCGCAGTTGTAGTGCCGCTCAGAATTTTTGGGGTTTTTGAAGAATCCTGAGCGGCACTGCATTGTAATGGGTAGGGCGTATCAATCACCATCAGCTGAACGTCCTGCTCGTCTCCTCGCTTATTTTCATCAAAACAATGTGAAATTCTAGCAAAAGAACATACTTTCGCAATTACAATATACTCCTATGACTCGTGCCTAATGCTAGGAGTATATTGTAAATAATCTTGGCTCTTTAAGTCGGATTTTTAAAGGACCTGCCGGGCGAGACAGCTTTGAATTGACTGTATCAGCACAAACTACCCTTCCCAGTACACAATAACCCGTCCGCATCGTCGCGACTCTGTGACGTCATTGATACAAACAAACCGAAACGTAGGGTCACACTTAGAGCGATTGAATATTATATTTTTTATTTAGTTTAGAAACCTCATAGAATCGGGTGCCACGTTGCGTTACACCTGCCGTGTGCTGGTTGTGGCTGTGGTTATGGTACGATAATACGATAGCACAGCCGCGCCACGCCATTCGATATAGGACAGAGGACAAAGCTGCAAGTACAGCTGGTATTGCAATTAAGGCAATATTTTTTACGAAATAATCATTAAAAAAGGCACACACAATAATAAAATTATCCTCTAGAAAAACCACAAAAAACATACATCCATAGACTAACTAACATTATACTTCTGTGCGCGTCGCCCAGATATTAAGTGAATACAGTACTTCGCGCTGTACATGCAGCTAAGAATTGAAAATGTGAGTAAAAAATACTAGATTTTAGCAATTTTTGGTGTTTAGATAGAGCATCATAAAAATAATTTATAAAACGTATTTTTTATTTATTTTTGTTAATTATGAACGATTTTACGTGTACTGAATTACCCGCTCTTACTCGCGCCAAGTAACTATAAGTCTTACAGACGTAAGCCCTCGTTCAGCTTAGCCCCACCCCGACTGATTGAGTTGCAGGGGAGGCGCATTCGTCTGATGTTAAACCTTTGTTACCGCTTAATATGCTTCTACAGTCAGCTTGAATCTATCTTTGAGTCTCTGTTAGACAAGTTTTTATTGGAACTCATTATTTTTAATCTTTATTAATATGTACTGTGGATCATTTCCCTGACTTGCACTTGCAAGAAAGATCTTTTTTAAAATATAAGACCCAAGTCTTTGACTCTTTGAATTAGATTAAAAGTAGGTATCTATTTGAGTTTCATATATTATATATTTAAAATCCTTTACCCCTTGCGTACCGAGTTAGACAATCGCCTTAATTAATTATTAAAAAGTAGAGATTAGAAGGTAAAATAGAGTACCTACATAATAGTATTTAATGGAACAGCTGTATAAGAAGGGTCAAAAAAGTGAGTGGTGTGAGATGCGATAATTATAATATATTTTGCCTGCTAAAAGGAAAACATTTTAAATTTTAAGTCCAAGCTGACAAAGAAACGGGCACAGCTAATATAAGTAGATTACATTTCAGTAAAGTTTTTCCTAGTTAGAGTTTCGTAGTCATGGTAAAAGTTATGTTAAGGGGCTGGCAAGTTGGGGGTGTGTTGAGGCCAGCTATAATCAATGAACTATCTACGCGCAGGTTTCCATAGATAAACAGCATAAAATAAAGTGTATTATTTTATTGTATAAGAAGAAAATAATTGTTTTGCTGCGATATATTTAGTATGAATTAATTCTAACATAGATAGCAATAATTAATTAATTCTGTTATTCTAATGTAATAATAACTTACAAAAAAGTTAAACATGTGTTGAACATTTGTTTAGAAAAGTTCTGTTGTTTAGCGTAAAAGAATCTTTAGACATTGCTTATATTTAAACACGAGTCGAAGCTTGTCTAAGGTGTATCCAACGGATTCTGATTATATCATGACAGATAGATGACAGCTGACAAAACTTAGTTTCGTTCCTTAAAATGTTCCTGTAAACTTTAGTTTTTGTTGTGTTTATCGATGTTTTAGTTTAACACAAGCTAAATGTTTTGTAATAGAAAAAGTTAAATTCCATTTAAGCAATCGTTATTATCGTTAGGTCACTGACATTATTATAGTTTGGTCACTGTTTAACAGAACACGTGTCTAAGCCTTTTTACTTTTTCTAAGAATTTTTGGGCTTTTCAGGAATCCTGAGCGGCACTGCATTGTAATGGCCAGGGTGTTTCAATGACCATAAGCTAGCAGCAACGTCCTGCTCGTCTCGTCTTTTTTTTTAATTTTCATAAAATTAAAAAAAAACGGACGTATGGCCAATTGGTGGTGTGTTGAGGGCTGAGGCTAGCTATAACCAATAAGCGATATACCCGCAGTTCCCATAAATAATAAAAACTACATAAAATAGGTACAATACATTGCAATCTTTGCGTATGAGTAAAAAAACGTACAATTTCTAACTAAAACGAGGCTATCCCATAACTCGAATAAAACTTACGAACATAATATTAGTTTATTTTGTTTCTTTGAGAAGTTTAATAAAAAAGCTTCTCTCAAATAACGAACAAAATCTGAGCTGGGTGTTTGTTGTAAAAGCATGTAGGATTTTACTGCAATGAGTAAAATATTTTGTGAGGACAAAGTTTAGTTAATTTATAAGCTGTAAGATTTCGTTTGCTGCTTGCTAGTAAGTTAGTTATAAGTTTCTTATTCATAATAATCATTGAAACTAAAACTAATTCACCAGTGGGAGGCTCATTTGCACAGGATTCCAGCTAGATTATGGGTATCACAACGGCGCCTATTTCTGCCGTAAAGCAGTAATGTGTAAACATTACTGTGTTTCGGTCTGAAGGGTGCCGTAGCTAGTGAAATTACTGGGCAAATGAGGCTTAACATCTTATGTCTCAAGGTGACGAGGGCAATTATAGTGCCGCTTAGAATTTTTAGGCTTTTCAAGAATCCTGAGCGGCACTGCATTGTAATGGGCAGGGCGTATAAATAACCATCAGCTGATCGTTCTGCTCGTCTCGTTCCGTATTTTTATAAAAAAAAAATATACAGTTATATATTGTTCGTTACAATTTTGCGCTAGTATTTAATGCATAATAATATAACATTGGTAAAAGGCTCTAAACTTATTGATCAGCTGACAGCTTCATAATTCAGCGTCCTTTTTTCTCGTGTAGAAGTCTGCGAAGTCCCGGAAACGTTCTGAACGTCTGGAAGAAGCCAGACGGGTTGGAGTAACTTACCAATACTGGACGCAAAAAGGACTTGAGTGAACCTAAGAGTGTCACCAATCCTTACAAAAAATGGCCTCTGATAACAGTGTGGCTACACAGTGGATCTAGTATCAATACTGCGGATGAATTGAAAAGCCGCTGGCTCTCAGCTCAGGGGCTGGCTCAACACCATCTTATCTCAGCAAAATACGTTTATTGCTTCTACGGTCTCTTTACCATAACCTTCATACTCGGACAAAAAAAAATTAAGATTGGACTTTTCGATGCGATTTGAGGCAGGTTCTTTAAACATATGTAGTGTGTGGGTCCTAGATATAGAATATACCGCTGTTTTTTTTTTTGGATAAATTTAGATGCCACACTCAAAGGGAAAAGCCTCATATAGACAAATAATCGTTCGGCTCCACACGCAATAAAAGATTCGTATCTTAACAAGATAGATCTATTTTAAATACTTTCGCGGCATTATGTAAAATGGTACCTATAATATTTTGTGCTGCTGGAAAAAGCTGTTAGAGATATATTTAGTTGAAAACTTGATTATAAAATTATTATGGTTACAATACCTATGGATAATTTACCTACTATGAAAGATATATTACAAGAAACAAAAACAAACTGTTGATGCCCACTTCTAGGCGTTATTTCTATACTTCTAGCGTGACACAGCCGAGCTCAGTATTTATGATTTATGATAATAAGGGTCGAGACGCGCAGGACGTTCAGCTGATGGTAATTGATACGCCCTGCCCATTACAATGAAGTGCCGCTCAGGATTCTCGAAAAACCCAAAAATTCTGAGCGGCACTTCAATTGCGCTCGTCACCTTGCGACATAAGATGCTAAATTCAAAGTCAAAAACACTTTATTCATGTAGGTCACAAAATGACACTTATGAATGTCAAAAAAAATATATAAATATTGTTTCTTATTGAATTTACCGCTACTTCGTAAAGGGTTGAGCTAATGAGAAGAAGTAGCAAGAAACTCATTGCCACTCTTTTAAGTCAAAATTTACATTTTAGTTGTTTTACAAATCATAAGCTTAGTCTCATTTGCCCAGTAATTTCACTAGCTATGGCGCCCTTCAGACCGAAACACAGTAATGTTTACACATTACTGCTTCACGGCAGAAATAGACGCCGTTTTGGTACCCATAGTCTTGCCGGCATCCTGTGCAATGGAACCTCCCACTGGTAAAAAGGCTCAATCATAACCCACAACATAAAGTGCTCAGGGTGTCTAAAGCACTTTTCAACTTCAAAATTTCTCTGTAACTTTCACTTTCTCAAATTAAATCAATTGTAAACGTTTCAGATCAGAGCAGTCATTCAAGCGTACCGCGGCGTCAGTGGCGGCTGCCGGACCGCTAACCGTCCCCTGGAACTGCGAGGTGCGCACCTCTCTGCCTTCCACACTGGGTGTAGCCGGCATCCCCGCTTTGGTGATCACCGATGGTGACGGCAAAGTTCTCACCTCCAACGGGCGACACCACCTAGCCGCTGATCCCATTGGATTGGTTCGTATTCCCTTTCCCTATTACTCTATCTTTTATGTCACTATTACCTTAATAATTTAGGTTACCACTATATTGTTGTAACTCTAACTATTTTGTAGTATACGTGGAAGAAAGACCTAAAAATCGCACAGTGGAAGAACGCACATATCCAGATTGTGGGGATATATGAGTTTGTGACGTGTGATGCGAAGTTGGAAATCGGCTGCAGGAATCAGATCAAAAAGATCCTCTCATGTTTGATTAGATTGTGTTATGTTAAAAACATACGGCCTTACACATAACCTTATACCAAACCAAGAATATACACAATGTTTACAAATAGACATTTTGCTGGAGATTGGTTTATTCGGAGGTATCATATTTCCCGCGTTTATTTGCAAGGTTGCTTGACATTCGAAAGACTTCAGAATATCATTGACAGTGTTGTCACTTGTCAGTGATATAGTCGACATTTTGCATTCAGCTGTAGAATAAATGACATGTATAAATCTAAGATTAAAAAATGCTCTATTGTAAGACTGTGTTTATACTGAGTGCAGAGTATTTACATAATTAGACTCCCTGGAACTTAATATAAAAACATTAGAATATAATTTTATTTATAATAGAAAATATTATTAAGGATGCAAACAGCATTCTGGGAGATTTTTTTGTGATGTTTCTTATGTCAGAGCGCAATTTATTTTTGAACTAATATTAGTGTCAAAAATCAAATAATATTTGCTTAATAAACATGTGAATTGCCTTATCTTAAATATGTGAATCGTCAATGTTGACAGGATACCACTCGAATAAGTCGAGTAAGTAAGGCTATTCGAAGTGTCTGCTATGTGTGTAGCTGTAGGTGATGGGATACCAAAAAATATACGAAATTCAAAAGAATTGTTAATGAATATACAGCTTGAATGGCTATCTAAATCATAACAAATCATTGGGAATTATGCGGTCGTCCATAACTTATTTTAACTATAAATTTTATTTAATGCGTTTTTATTTAAAACGTTACGCTTAGTTTTAAAGTTTAAAAAATTAAACTTTAATTTGTTGCAAAATTCAACCTGTACTTTTACTAATTTCAAGCTGTCACACACAGCGTATAATATCTTCCACAAAATGTTTTCAGAACTTCCCGTGGGGACAGCGCCCCGTTTCTGTACTCACTGAACAAGCACTGTTGAAAATGGCTCGACATCCTGCTCTCGTACTATTTATTGGTAAGTAATCGAATATAGTACTTAATGAAAAAGATATCTCAAGTTTTGCGGGATAAGGAAAAGGGAAAAGGGATAAAAAATAACATTCCTAATGTTGCATTTTTAAAAGTAGAAATAGAGTAGGATGAATCATCATACCTAGGTAGGAAAAGGGAGACAAGAGATTAAAGTCGCCAATAAAATTAAAAATGCTCTTTTGTTAGTATGGTATACTTACACGAGCAGTCCTAGTTAGTATAATATATATTTCTGAGTACATTTTGTGTAACTAATGAAAATCGTTAGAACCATATACAAAACATGCAGGTTTTCGTGGGCAAAATATTAATCTAGTTAGGTGTCGTCATTTCTGGGGAAACGCGTTTTTCTGAGTTTTCAAAGCATAATTCCGTCACGTAAGGTTCTTATAAGTTATATACCGAATATAATTGAACTCCCTTTCACAAGCATTACACAATATAACTCTAATCTACGTAACGCTGTTCTGCTTTCCAGATGATGAAGATGCCGAGATAGAGTTCGCGGAATCAGTTCTGACACCTTCCGCGGAGTCTTACTACGAGGAGTGCAGCATCCAGTATCCTGGATTCTGTCCCTACCAGAACTCATCAGACGACGAGACCATGGACTTCGACTACACGACAAAATCATCCAAAATCAAGAAGAAGTCGTTCAAGCACGTGATGTTCTTCATCGGCATCGACGGCACGGACAGCGCTGACATGATCCGAGAGCACATCGGTCTTGATGACGCGGTTCCGCTGCTCACAGCCATCGACTTCCACCGGCAACGCATGGTCACCATGAAGAACGGAGAGGAGATCACCACAGACAGCGTGCAGAATTTTGTGGATTCCTTCCTCAGTGGAAATGCTGATTTTAAGCCACTCAAGCCGTATAGTGATAAGTGTTAGATATTGCGGGTAGTATAAATATGACGTCTATCTTATGTTCAACTTTATCAAATTATGGGCTTCGATCAAGTATGTATGAGACTAAAGTTAATTCCCGGAGAAATAAGAGCACAAATAACCTTCTTGCCTTTCTATTTTCAAGAACTGCGAAAATAACCACCCGAATAGAAGTAACATAAATTAAACTGTAACAGAAGGAGTAATTTTCTTAAGGGTTAAAAAATATTATTAAAGATTTAAATACCAATTTTTCCTCGTTCAGCCAATATTCACTGAAATATGAACAAACAATTTCTCCACACATATGATGATCTCTCGTATTTATTACAAAACAGATCCTATGTTCACTTTAGAACTGAGTATTAAAAATTATAATCTTTGACAATTTTATGATCAACTATCGTAGAGTCACAAAGAATTTAAAAACAGATTTTAAACTCAAAAATATAAAGTTAAAGATCACCGTTGCAGTAAACACTCAATGTGTTTTCAATTTTACTGATTAGATGTTTTTATTGAAGAAAAACAAGAGGTTCGCGTGGTGGGAACCAGAGGGGTGCAACTTCCCTACATTAAAAGTACTGCCACCTATTCTATTAGGTACGCTGCAACTTCACCACGATGGCGATAATTTAACATACATGATAGATGGATAGATGGGGCTAGTGATAGCAAAAAACTCACTTAACGTACTTATTAAAACAAGACTTGACTATCGTGTTGTAACTTGTAATCACTAATCATTGAAGGCTTCTCGTGATATAAAGGTGACTGCTGAACTTAATAAACGAATAATAATTTCCACCCACACTCAACAAACATCAACATGCATTCAATACGGTCTACAACAATAGTAAAAACTATAAACATAATTTGCGCCATCTAGCGACGGTACGCTAAGAGCGTAAAAATAACGCAGCGCCATCTCTTGGCCTAGGTACACTGATTTTACAAAATAAAAACATTAGTTGCACATCTATCTCTAGTATATAGTGTATTATCTATGGTGGGAATTGATGAGGCAACTGCCCATGGACTTCTGCAACACCTAGGGTCAAGAGATGCGTGGTATTTAAGTTGGGAACATGCTCTATGCTGAAGGTCCCTAAGTCGTATCGGTTCGGGAAAACTGAAGCCGGTAGTTGATTGCACAAAGTGGCTGTGCGAGATCAGAAGTTCTTTGCGCTGTTTTTAGAATGCCAGTCATAATGCGGGTTGATTTTCGTATTTTGACGTAATGATTGAATTGGGGTTGAATTCAGCTGCTGGTATCAACATGATCAATTTATAATATATAATGGCTCAACATACCTACTATAAAATTAGGAGTTTCAATTACTTCATAGCTACTGCTACTAGAAAATTTGTAGGTACGGACAGATATTAGAGTAAATCAGTAGCAAGGACATTCTTAATAGAAGGATAAGTAATAATTAGGTTATAGATGTAGTTATTCATATTTACCATTAGGGTAAGGAAGTATTTGGGGGTATTAGGCAGTTTTTGTATTTGGTATAACTAGTTTACTGCAGTGCATGCAAACGTTTTGTACAAGCCAAAACATAATTATAATAGAGAAAAATTACACCAATTCAAAATAGTATAGAAATATACTTAACCACATTTTTATTACAATTATTCAAAATGTCTAAGTCGCTTGTACATAACCTCTGTATCCTTTTTATATTTATATTATCTGTGATCAGTTTCAATTAAAGTAAATATTTACAATGATAGAACTGGTTTATTTATTCTTACCCACTTCTAATACAGAATGAATATTATAAAGATATAGTAGTAGATATCTTTTACTTAAGTGGTTCAACTTGTATCACGTAAACACAAGATTAAATACTATATGGTGCCAAACATTGTTTCCTCTACATGCAACTGTTTCTTTCTCACCTTTAAATTAAAATTAAATGTTAAAAATAATATTTACTCACAATGAGGGTAGTTCAATATGTACCAATAAATACCAACCGCTTTCTTTCTAAATACTTACTCGAATCTAAGTAAATAAAAAAAATGGCGTGCGTACAAAGTACACAAGTAAAACTTCATTGGAAAACTAATTTTAAAATCTCGTTTATATCAATTATCGTAATCTATTCTCTAACAGCCGTTCCCAATATTCTACTGTCAGTAATTAGCTGTCAATAATCTGAAGCTGTCCCAATATACCCGATAAGTCATTCTTATCGCCTTATATTGGAACGCGTGAATTGGAATTTCCATACAAACATCTATCGCTGGTAAGCTATACGACATACGTCGTCCCATTGACAGACGGCGTGTACCGATGGTGAGTTACCGTCGATAAGTTTATTGGGACAGAAAACTCAACGAAAGTTACGATTTTTATCTCAAGTAAGAGATAAACTGAATATTGGGAATGGCCGTAAGCCAATTGTTGTCAATATTAGATATTATTAGATGTACTACTTACTCGCGGCCACACGCTAAGCCTGCACGATACAACGCTAGGAGGGAAGATGTTCTACTTACTCGCGGCCGTGCGCTAAACCTGCACTATGCAAAGCTAGTGGAGAAGATGTTCCACGTTATCGCAGCCGCGCGCTAAACCTGCATGATACAACGCTAGTAGTGAAATTGTTTTACTTACTAGCGGTGCCGTGTGTTTCATGCTACGTTCGTCCTTTCTCACATTATAAAAATATACACATCAACTTTATCTATGAACATTATACACTTACACCTACATCCATAATTTTCAGAAAATCTATGAGTAACTTCATAAGTGAACTTTGAATATGAAAAAATAACAACAGCTAGCACCAGCACCTGCTAGCAAAACCAGCCTCGTTTATTTTTTTTTAATAACGTTTACAATTGTCTTGAATTTTGACACATTGTACTTAGATTAGATCTTAACAAGATGAAACTTTAAAAAATGGGTCAGGACGCCAAATACGATTTATTTTTAAATTCAATAATCGTTGTTTCCACCCCTGACATTAATAAGAGTTCTGCATCTGTTCTTCTCTACTTAATATTAATTTGTCCATATCTTGTTCGTGTATACTATAAGGTCCCAACTCCCAGGTTCTTTTCAGGTGAACAAAAAGTTGCTCTTTGTTGCAGTTGCAGTCCATGCGGGATAATTACAGGTTCCACTACCTCAGTGCGGTATTAAAATGAAGTTTCCTGTAAAACAAATACGATTAGTTACGACCAAATGATTTCCAGCCGAAACCATTAATATTTTTTTTATAGAATAGGAGGACAAACGAGCGTACGGGTCACCTGGTGTTAAGTGATCACCGCCGCCTACATTATCTTGCAACACACAATCACAAATCAATCACAAGAGCGTTGCCGGCCTTTGGCTATCCTAACTTGTGGCCTATGATATCCTAACTTGTGGCGTGTGTGAAGGTGGAATTCAGCGGCAGGAATCAGATTAAACAGCTCTTCGGAACACTCCCCATGATAAATGCAGTAGAAGACACACAATGAAGCAACGTCTCTACGCAACGCCAAATGATCCAGTCGTTCGCAGAGCACTGGGTCCCCGACAATTCGAGCTGCTCTGCGTTGCACGCGGTCAAATGGATCGAGCTGATACTGGGGTGCGCCAGACCAGAGATGACAGCAATACTCCATGTGTGGCTGGACCTGCGCTTTGTAGAGCGCTAGAATGTGGGCCGGCTTGAAGTATTGCCGTGCTCTATTGATGACGCCCAGCTTCTTCGAAGCCAATTTGGCTTTGCCCTCCAGATGGTCTTAAATTGGCAATCGCTCGAGATTTCGCGACCCAGTATTCCGATACTAGGCGAGGCTTTAAGGTAAGTGTTGTCGAAGAGCGGTGATACGACAAATGGGGTTTTTTAGTGGTAAACGCGCAAAGTTGAGTCTTCTGGGGGTTAAATTGGACAAGGTTCAATTTACCCCATTCCGCGACCTTCTCGAGAGGGGACTCGATAGAAGACACAAGTTTCTCCCGGCACTAGTCGACGATTTTCCGAGAGAGAACTGCATGGCCCGTGTATACGGCATCACCAGTGCTGTCATCTGCATAGCAATGTATGTTGGAGGTGTCCAACATATCATAGAAGAAACAGCGTAGGAGATAGCACACAGCCTTGGGGCACTCCAGCATGCACGGGCTTCGGGTTCGAGCAATATCCGTCGAAAAAGACCTGTATGCTGAGGCCCAGTGAGGAAGCTGGAGGTCCACTTGCACAAGCTCTCGGGAAGCCCAAATGATGGAAGTTTTGAGAGGAGCGCCTTGTGCCATACACGATCACAGGCCTTCTCTATATCCAGGCTAACTGCCAGTCTTCCTTCCCCCTTGCTTTCAATAGCCGCAGCCCATCTATGTGTTACACCAGAAGATCTCCTGCCGACCGACCACGGCGAAAGCCGTACTGTCGATCGTTGATCAACTGGTGACCTTCTAGATATACCAAGAGCTGGCGGCTGATTATGCTCTCCATGATTTTGTAGAGCAGGGAGGTAATAGCAATAGGCCTGTAGTTTGCCGGATCCGAACTGTCTCCATTTTTTTGGATCGGATGGACAAAGGCTGACTTCCATGGGTCAGGGAATACGCCTTTGGAATAAGAGTGCCGGAATATAAACGCATTAGCACTGACGTCAACTCAGGGGCACACGTTCCAAGCACGATTGGAGAAATGCCTTCCGGCCCGCTTGACTTCCTGACGACCAACGAAAACAGAGCCCACCTAACAGTTTTCGGTCTGAACTTTACTTCAGGCATAGAGAACTCTGACACCGTGGGATGGTCGGCGAAGTTTTTTCGCTGTCGTCAAGAGTCGAGTAGGAGGCAAAAAGAGCGCAAAGGAGATCAGCTTTCTCATTTGCCGTATGGGCCAGGGTGTCATTCCTCATGTACAACGGCGGCATGGACGGCTGGTTGAAGTTACCAGAGAGCAGTTGAGTAGCTTTCGACAACGACCAGTGTTCCGGTCGGGTAATTGGAAAGCTGCTCGCCGATTTTGACGACGTGCTTCGATTTCGCTCGGGCGATTTGCCGCTTAAAGAGTCTGTTGAGGCACGGTTATATTTCCTCTTAAGAACTTTGCAGTTCGGATCCTTTGTGCTCAGCGCCGCAACCCAAGTTCAATTCACCTGTTTTTTGCAGTCAGATGCTGCTTTAACTGACGCATTGAACCAGGTCTATGATCTGCCACCGGTCGGTACTACAGAGCTTGGATAAAAAATATCCATGCCCTGTAGTATCACATCGGCTACTGCAACGGCGCAGGCACTAGGATCATCAGAAGGGAAACAAACCTTGCCCCAAGGGTAGCATGCAAAAAAGGAACGCATCCTATCCCAATCTGCTGACTTGAAGTGCCAAACGCGGCGGGTCGCTGGTGGTCTGCGACGTTGGTGTCGGATAGGCACTACACTCCTGACCAGGCAATGGTCAGACGTTCCGAGAGGGGCGTCGACAAAGACCTGATAACCATCGGGATGTGTAGTCAGCAGAAGATCTAATAAGGACGGCACGTGGCTATCCACATCCAGGAGCCGCGTTGGCAACTCAACCAATTGGGACAGACCATACGCCAATGCAAAATTATGCACAGATCGCCCTGCGTAGTCTGTGGTGCGTGATCCAAGCCATTCGGCATTGTGCCCGTTGAAATCACCCAAGACTACGATTTCAGAGGATTGATTCTGTGCAAGCACGTCGTCAATTGCCGCTTTAACGCAGTCCATGGGTTGATCGGTTTCTGCGTTACCACTATGGGACCTGTAGACACACGCATAGATGCGGACGCGGTCCTATAAATCTACGCGCAGCCAGAGAGTAGACAGGTCTCACCCTCAAAATTGCCGAGACAGCGACAGCAGATATCCTCCCTAACATACACACATACCCCGGAATGAGGCAAAAAATTGTGTTCAATGACTCGTCAAGAAAGAGTATGAGTGTCCATTAAACGTCAGTCAATTCTTAGTGTGCTTTTCCCCACAACAAGAGTAACAAGACCATAAGCTCAAACCAAAATACAATAAAAGAAGAATATTTACATAATTAAGACGCAGTGTTCGCAGATCCCCACAAGATGGACCGACGATCTGGTCAAGATCGCCGAATACGTTGGATGAGGGCAGCGCAGGACCGATCGTCGTGGTCTTTCGATCTTTGGGGAGGCCATTGTCCAGCAGTGGATGTCTTCCAGCTGATGATGATTTAAATAATTTTAAAAGACTCGATTACAAGAAAAACTCCGTTAGGTTTATGGGAAAGACAATTATTGATAGAGGTTAGACCTCCATTTTTTATTTTAAATTTCAATAGAGGCAAACAATAAAGATTCATTTTTGCATACAACTCATTTTTGTACTCGTTTTCGTTAGTTTTTGAGGTATGAAGTTATATATGTTATAATTATCATATATAACATAAAGTTGAATTGAATATTAACATTGTAATTATAACATAATAAATAGACAATTTTATTTTTTTTGAATAAAAGTGGAATTTTTTTCGTATCTATATAAGTAAAGTTGTATTACCAACTTTATTTTAAAACACCATAACTGAATACCACAATGTGGTGAATACACAAGTTATCATAGTTTACTATGCAACTCTATCTACGTTCTTTTATGTTGTTTTTGCTCGGGAACATAGTCTGTGAATGACGCTATCGTTCATATTTTTAAAATTTTAACTCTATGAAAGTCTATTGTCTATTGCCTTTACCGACGCCATTAGCAGGAAATAATATTTTTCCAATTCGCAATATTCTAAACTATTCACGTGCTAGTACAAGTATATTAAAAATATAAAACTTACGCATTAAAATGGCTGATAACGACGATCTTCTTGACTACGAAGATGAAGAGCAAGCAGAACAGCAGACGACTGATGGAACCACCGAAGCGGCTCCCAAGAAAGAGGTTAAAGGCTCGTATGTATCAATTCACAGTTCAGGATTTAGAGATTTTCTTTTAAAACCTGAGATTCTTAGAGCAATAGTTGATTGCGGGTTTGAACATCCGTCAGAGGTCCAGCACGAATGTATACCTCAGGCTGTACTTGGTATGGACATATTGTGTCAAGCTAAATCTGGTATGGGAAAGACGGCTGTATTTGTACTTGCGACACTCCAACAACTGGAACCATCAGAAAACCACGTCTACGTTCTGGTCATGTGTCACACAAGAGAACTCGCTTTTCAGATTAGCAAGGAATATGAGAGGTTCTCCAAATATATGCCGGGAGTTCGAGTTTCTGTCTTCTTTGGTGGTATGCCTATCCAGAAAGATGAAGAAGTATTAAAAACAGCATGCCCCCACATAGTTGTTGGGACACCTGGACGAATCTTAGCCTTGGTAAATAACAAAAAGTTGAATTTAAAACATCTTAAGCACTTCATATTGGATGAATGTGATAAAATGTTAGAATCTCTGGACATGAGACGTGATGTCCAAGAAATATTTAGGAACACACCTCATGGAAAGCAAGTGATGATGTTTTCAGCTACATTAAGCAAAGATATCCGGCCAATTTGCAAGAAATTTATGCAAGATCCAATGGAAGTTTATGTAGATGATGAAGCTAAACTCACTCTTCATGGACTTCAGCAACATTATGTTAAACTCAAAGAAAACGAGAAGAATAAGAAACTATTTGAGTTACTGGATGTTTTGGAATTTAACCAAGTTGTTATTTTTGTTAAATCAGTACAACGATGCATTGCCCTCGCTCAACTGCTGACTGACCAGAACTTCCCTGCTATTGGAATTCACAGAAGTATGAGTCAAGATGAGCGCCTATCTCGCTACCAACAGTTTAAAGATTTTCAAAAGAGAATATTAGTAGCAACCAACCTGTTTGGAAGAGGAATGGATATTGAACGAGTCAACATTGTTTTTAATTATGACATGCCTGAAGATTCTGATACTTATCTACATAGAGTGGCCCGAGCTGGTAGGTTTGGTACCAAAGGACTTGCCATCACCATGGTGTCTGATGAAAATGATGCCAAGATTCTCAATGAAGTTCAGGATAGATTTGATGTTAATATCACTGAGTTACCTGAAGAAATAGAATTATCTACTTACATTGAAGGTCGATAAAATATCTAATGTTTAGTTCATTCCATCTGTATTCAGGGGTAATTGATTGATCACTAATTGTGTTGTGTTTACAATCAAATTATTTTTGAAACTTTGTGTAACTAACATTAAATTCTAAGGAATTTGTATTGACATGCTAAGTCTTATTATGAGTAATTTAGTTTAAGTGAGCAATGAAGATGTTTTGATTTAATGCCTGGTTTTATTTCCTTACATTGTTGAATCACCATTGTCTTAACAGTAAATTAGTTGGAGAGTTATAAAACAACTTATATTATTGTCAAGACAAATTTAATGCATGGAGCTCTGCAAAATATACATGCAAAGCATACCTGTAAAATCAAGTAAGGATCATCCTCCTAGTTTTGAATTTACATTGAAAAAAAATCTTGTAAGCAATGGAGGTGAAAAACATATTCAGTAGTTTGGTTATAATGATATGGACTTCTGTTTTTGAACATATAAACTCTTTTTTGGTCCATTTAGTAAGTTACCTGCCTAATGTGTGCATTAGGTGGCTACATAAGTTTTTGTTACATCAATAATAGCATAGACCGAGTTCATAAAACTTACAATCTAAGTAAAACAGTTTCCCTACTAACCTACCCTGAACAAATAAACATTCCCCAGTGGCAAAAGCATGGGAGACTAAAAGCAAACATCGAAAAAGTAAGCCCAAGATTTTGTGTCATGTATGAATAGCATCAAAACATACAACTCCAGCTACATGTCAACTACACACCTTGTAGAAGGAAGAAATAAAGAAAATCTGCATAAATAGGCAAGTTATTTTATACATTTATGAGATAAAGGAATCCAGAAGAGTCATTAATATATCTATTACAGATTGGGCAGTAATTAGTTGTTTTAGATATCTTTCAGCATAAAAAGGGGAAAAAAACTTACAACAATTTACATAAAAAATTTATTTAAAAATATACTTCCATTATGATCAACAGTAAATGATTATTGCCTTTTCAAAAAAGAGTTAGAACAAACAATATTCTTAAAATGTTACATATTTTTTATTAGTAAAAGTCTTCTCATGAGTAAGTCTAGTGATCATGTCTAATGCCCATTTAGGTTGATCACCAGGCACCATATGACCAGCATCTCTCACCATTATCTCTACCAACTTGCCACCTTGCTTAACATATCCAGCCAACTCATTATCAACCAACCAGTGATAACGTTTTGCTGTCTTATAATCATCAGCTCCAGTAAAGTTAAGATTTCTAAGGTAGTTAAGCGTGTTAGGGTATGCTACAATGATGTCAAGCTGACCATTATAAACTAGAACATAGTAATGATCTAGCAGCTCAGATATCCATGGCGCTACAGACTGCATCACATCTTCCTTTAAATTCTCCTCCACTATACTACCATCATGGAAACTTAGATTACCCACGTGAATAGCTTTTCTGACATAAGACTTCTGAATCATTGGTCCAAAATCCTCTTTTTTAAAGTAATCTTTTGTGTGTAGAAAATTGAAATAAAATTCGAATCCCGTCATGTTATAAAACATACTTTTGCCATTTATAAGGTCTCCATTGAGTAGTGAATCAAATGACTTAAAGGCCTGAAGCCATTGTTTATTTTTAATTAATTCAACAACTTTACTTTCAGAGTCTGCAAAGACCTTGGCCTGGTTCCAATCCAAAAGACCAATTTGATACAAATATTTGCTATACACCAACTGGTGTTCAGGGTCACTCAATCCATTTCCAATAGCAATTGCTTTTAAATTAATTTTAACTTTTGCAGCAGGATTGTTTTTGTATATAGTATAGGCAAATGCAGGCACATACTTTCCAGCATAAGATTCACCTGTTATGAAAAATTTATTTTTTTGAAGTTCTGGGAATAACTGAAAGAATTGTGTGATTGTTGAATACAGATCTTGTCCAACCTGAGTTTGATTGGTACAGTATCCCTTTGGGTTTTTAGTAAAACTGAAGCCAGTCCCAACAGGATTATCAATATAAATAACATGATGTCCTAGAGCCCAATTATATTTTCGCTTTTCAAATTTACCATTATGCACCCTCAACGGTCCATTTTCAGTAAAAAGTCCAAACAAAGATGTAGCACCAGGTCCACCTTGCAGCCATACGATAACTGGAGCATCCTTATTTGGCACTATGGCTGGAAAGTACCAGAAAAATTGGTTGGAGTCATATTCCTTGTTGACTGTGAAATATCCAGCATAACTTTTGAAACCCAAGCTTTCTGTAAACGGTACGCGAGCTAATCGTCTGCCTTCCGTAATATTGCCTCTTTCAATGTATGGTGTCAAAAACAGAGGAGCTCCTGTATCACCGCCATCTATCTCTGGAAGATTTAACTTTGGATAATGATGGATCATGCACTGTACAGAGAGAGATTGAATCAAGAGAATCCAATAAAGCACTGTCATTTTGTTGTACATTTTAAATAGGTATGTGAAACCGAACTGTATTTGTATGCATTAAATTATCTTGTTCCGGCCAAAATATATATTTACTCTAACGGTTCTTCTCGTTGAAGCTTTCCAATATGATATCGTGAATATTTAAAGCAATTCTTTGCTCTTACAGAAATTGAACTTAAGTGCTACTTAATAGTTATATCTCGTGTTGAACATGTTATCGTTACATTTTATCTCTAACTTCCCTGACCTTTCAATTAGGTTAAACAAGCAAACTAAACGTTAATATTTTTAAGTGTAATGATATTTTAAAAATTAAAATAATTTTTTTTTTCTTCTTCTTTTGGCAATAGCGTTTACTTTTTGCCAATAACGTAAATTAAAAGATTGGGAAACTAAGTTAAAAAAAGGATACGGAACACGGGAAAGGATCAAATAAGTAGAAAGAGGATTGAAACGGATATTAAAAATTTCATAAATATACATATATACTTGCTACTTACACAACATTACAAATATTTAAACTTTAATATGATTCTGAAGAATGAAAGATGACAATATTTTATAAAATTTACATGGATACATAATTAGTCAGGATATACAGGTAGGAAAAGGAACATTAAGAGATATTATATCATTCAGGAATGAGGAGCGGTCGTATAGAGAACATGAAAAGAAAATGTGATCTAGATCACATTTATCGGATTCACATTCACACATGTCAGTAGATACAATGCCTAATCTATTAAGATGAACAGGAGTGCAAACATGACCCAAACGCATTCTTATGATAGAAGAACATACTAACTTATTGCATTTGGCACGGAAAAACCATGGTTTAAATGAAATAAGCGGCTGAAGGTTAAAATATTTCCTGCCTTTTGATTGACCAGTTTCAGTCCAAAGTCTATTCCAACAATCCTGAAGGTGAACTATAGGGAGAGCACCTAGATCCTGGCAAAAAACTTTATAAGGGAAAATATCGCCATCGACCACGGCTTCATTAGCTAGTTGGTCTGCTTTTATATTACCAGGAATGTCGCTATGGCTGGGGATCCATACAAACAACACAGAAAGACCAAAGTGATTGCATTTATTTAATAGATTTCTTATTTCTATGACAACAGAACAAATGTTTTTTGATTTAAATGGGAACCTATTGAGAGACTGTAAGGCACTTTTTGAATCAGAGAAAATTATTGTTTTTGGAAGTTTAAATAGAATAATATATTCAATAGCCTTAAAAATACCATAACATTCCCCAGTAAACACCGATGTTTCCGGAGGTAGTTTAATTTTCTGTGATATTTTAAATTGAGCGTGATAGACACCTACACCAACGGGATCCGAGGAGGATTGTTTAGACGAGTCTGTGTAAATATGATGGTAATCAACCCAAACAGTATTTTTAAGAAGATTAAACGAAAAATTTGTACTAATATCGTGCTTATTTAAATCTGAGTTAAAATTAATTTCTGGAAGCAACATTAATGCTTCAAAGCTAGTACTGAAAAGAGGATAATTAATGGATCGATGAATAGGAGCTTTTATGTTGATAAATTTCTTAAAACTATTGATTAGACAAGGTGGTTTTTTATTTGACCAATATGCAGATGAATCTATATGATGAGAAAGTTTCTGAAGTTTGTTATAAAGAGAGTGGTTAAGAAACTGAAAAGATCGGAATATAAATTTGTCTGCTAAATATTGACGACGTAGATGAAGTGGAGGATCACCACATTCTACTTGAAGAGCATTGATAGGACTTGACCGCATAGCACCAGAAACTACTCGTAAAGCTTTGGACTGTATGAGATCTAGTTTTTTAAATGTCTTAACACTACCAGGCTCCAGCAAGAATGTACCATAATCTAATATACTTCTTATAAGAGCATTATATAACAATTTCATGCAAAAAGGGTGCGCACCCCACCAAACACCTGACAGACATCTTAAAATATTAAGAGTACGCTCACATTTAGCATTTAGGTAATCACAATGTGGGATACCAGTTAGTTTCGAATCTAAGACAATTCCCAAAAATTTAACATTATCTTTAACTGGAATCTGATAACCCTCATAAAATATAGAAATAGGAGGAGGAGTTCTTGATCTCGTGAATAAAACAATTGTGCTTTTTTCAGGTGATAGATCAAGGCCATTTAAGTCCAACCAAGTTTTTAAATTTATCAGCGGTTGTGTTATAGAAGAACTAGCTTTTTCAATAGAAATATCACGACAGTAAATTAATAGATCATCAGCATACTGAAGAACATATACACTATTAAGTGATGATTTTAAATCGTGTGTATAAATATTATACAATATTGGGCTAAGTACTGATCCCTGGGGGAGGCCCTTTGAAACAAGTCGAGTAATTGACTTCCTGTCATCTAGTTTCAGGATTATGTATCTTTCGGAAAGCATGTTTATGATAAAATTTGTTAATAGCAGAGGTATATTAAGTTGTAAAAGCTTACTCTTGGAAATACTTATTGCGACATTATCATAGGCACAATTTATATCTAAGAACGCAGCTATTACTGATTTATTATTTGAAAATGATAATTGAATATCAGAAATTAATATACTTAAGCTATCAATAGTACTTTTTCCACGTCTGAAACCGAATTGGGATTCACATAATAGACCGTTATGCTCAACAAACCATTCTAAACGATTTTTTATAAGATGTTCTGTAATTTTCATCAAAACAGAAGAAAGTGCGATTGGGCGATAGGCAGAATGGTCTGAAGAACACCTATTAGGTTGCAGTACGGGAATTATTTCTTGACGTTTCCACGTGGAGGGGATGTTACCAGATGTCACTATGGAATTTATAAGAGATAAATAATAAAATAAAGCATCATCATCTAAATGAGAGATAAAGGAATACGGAATACCGTCCAGTCCAGGAGCAGAATCCTTAACATGAGACAATACACCATTTAGTTCAGTGAGAGAAAATATACTGTTTAAACCAAAACAGTTATCATTATTTATATTTATTACAGGGTAACCAATTATAAAGTCTTCAGGAACGAAAGGTGGAGCCAATTTATCTAAAAAGCTATTAACTAAATGAAAAGGGATTGATTTTGGGGATGAATCTTTGTATTCAGATCTAAACCTTCTTATATTTTGCCATACAAGAGATGGATTGACATCAGGTGATATTGAATAGCAGAAATTTTTCCAGCCATCAAATTTCTTTTTCTTTAGAAATTTTAAGTTTCTGACATACTCTTTGTATGAATTTCAAAATTCTCGTCAGTGGAACATTGACAGTATGTAATTTCAGCATATTTTCTTCTCTTTATTGCCTCAGTACATTCGTTATCCCACCAAGGAGGAGAAGGAATAAAACCCAAAGAGCTATTTTTACTTGGAAATATCTCATTGGCAACCTCAATAAAGATTCTTGCTAAAGAATCTGCACACTGAGATTCTGTACCTGGATTAATTTTTGGAAGTGTAATAATTTTGTTTTTTATTAGATCTTTATATAAATCCCAATCAACATCATTAAGCTTATATTTTAAACGAGGAGAATAAGTTTTATGTAATACTTTATTGTTATTATTGCAGGTTGGAAATGATAATAATAGTGGGAAGTGATCACTACCAAAAGTAGATCGTAATGGATCCCAGGACAAAGAAGAAGCAAGATTAGGTGTAGTGACTGTTAAATCTGGAGCACTTGAGCCCTCGTCAGGATGAGAACGTCGTGTAGGACGACCATCATTTAATATACACAAATTCACCGAATCAAATATATCTATTAATGTGTTACCATAACTATTAGAAGATAAGTAACCCCAGGATTCATGGCGACAGTTAAAATCACCAAGGATCATAAAAGGCTTCGGAAGAATGGAAATAATATCTTTAATTTCATTTAAGATTGCAGAAGAAGGATGAGGTATATAAATAGATACATAACAGATATTTTCAACTAAAGCAGCAATAATAGAAAAATCATTACTGTGAGAAGGAATAGAGAAGAGAGAAAAGGAAAGAGGGTGTTTCACAAGCATGGCTACTCCGCCATGCCCATCCACACGATCTTCTCTGAGACATGAATAACCACGAATCTTAAATAAAGATCCTGGTTTCAACCATGTCTCTTGAAGAGAACAGATATAAGGTTTATATTTATTTAATAAATAAATAAGATCACATTTTTTTTAGGAGTGATGCTTTGACAATTCCATTGAAGAACTTTGTCCATTATTTGGTTTATAAATTTGAGTAATTGCAGAAACTAATAAGGCAGCGTTGGATGGTGAAAATTCATTCGATTGACTAAGAGATTTTATAAGAGAAATAATTAAATCAATTACTGAGGATTCCAAAGGATTTTCATTATCCTTTGCTAAGTGTAGGTGGAGGCTTTGGTTTAACAAAAACAGTTTTTTTATATGAAGTATTGTTTATAGCTTTAGGTGTTGAATGTTGATGCTGGGTTGTAAAAGTATTAGGAGTGATGAGAGTAATGTATCTGCATATGAAATTCGAGAGACAGATGTATCTTTGAAGCTTCTGAATAGGAAATACAGTTTTTAGCCATTGATTCCTTTATAGCTCTTTGTCTTTCATATTCTAAACATTTTTTATCAGTTGCAATATGGGAACCTTTACATAAACAACAAGATATAAAATCATCTTGAACAGAGCAGTTATCACCACTATGTCCTTGACCACATCTAAAACATCTTGGTTTAGATCTGCATTGAGATTTCACATGACCAAACCGACAACAATTGTAGCATTGAATAGTAGGATATATATACAAGTCTACAGTAAGAGAAGTGTAGCACATATATACTCGTTTAGGCAAAAACTGTCCATCAAAAGTAAATACCACAGACTCAGTACATTTAAGATGTCATGTCCATCAATCATCATCTTTCGTTTTATTCTCCTAATTTTTATGATTGGGCCACAGCCAATAGGAACAGAAACATTATCTTTTATTTCCTCTTCAGACCACTCAGCTGGTACTCCTCTGACTATTCCTATTCTACTCACAGAAAATGATGGAATAACAGCCTTATATTTTTCATTTTCTAAATTTTTGTTTTCAACAAAGTCATTTGCATCTTGGTACTTAGAAAAAGAAATAGATAACCTATTCCGGCCTATCCTTTTTAAACTTCCATTCACTATTTTTAATAGAATTTCTTTTGAGAAAACGACCAAATGTAACTGGATGTAAAGTAACATTATCATCGGGAGATGAATACTGTTTCTGAATGTGTACAACAAAAGGAGCAGCATCTAATGAGTTATATAACAGCCTTACAACAGGGGCTGTGGCTGTTGTGGAGTGTCTGTGTTATTTTTTTGTATGGTCTCTACTACTATAGAAGAATTATTGCAGGAATCGACTTTGGAAAGAATTTGTTTGTCACTAATGTCTACACATTTGCAATCACTTTCCTTAATATCCTTCTTATCACCACGGTGTTTTCGTCGTCTTTTATTACAGTGTCTGCATATTCTGGGTCGAGCTGACACTCTTTTACTGGCCGTAAAAGATAGATGTCTGAGACACAGAACCATCTGTATCCATAGTGCTACCTTCGTCATTATTAGAAATTGTCACTACATGACCTATATCAGGGGCTGTCCCCCCAGGATCATCCGGGGGGTCCATCATATCATAGAAAAGTGAAGAAAAGAAGACTTACCAATAGGATGAAATTTACACAAATTAACACTTTAATAAAAACTAACTACAAAAATATATACAAACTACAACTTATCTGATCAAAATATCTAAATATTTACATAAAATTTAAAAATAAAATGAAAAATTATCAAAATTACGTTCGACCGATCTTAAGTTTCCCGCCCTTTCTCATTAAAATACTTGTTTGTAATAATTGTATCCATAGATTACAAAACCAGCGTTAGCAACTTGAAGTGGACTGACTATCGTACCAGAGGAGTAAAAATTATCGTACATGGATCGAAATTATCATATTTTTTAGGATAATGTCTATTATAAATAAATCATATAAATTGTAATATTGATATGCATGCAAGTACTTCTTTCTTCACTTAATTTGAATAATTCCGTTTGTCAGAGCGAATACAGACATATAAATATGACGAAATAACTGCCAACTTTTCTACACGAAAATATACGATACATATGAAGTGTGAACATAATCGAAATATCGAACTTATATTCTCTTGTTCGCATTGGTAGATGCTATACTAACCAATAAGAAAGCGTGTACAGCAGGCGCTGGATAAAGTTACAATATCGGCAGTTGTGAAACTTAGTAGAGCGGATCGTAAGGACCAATAGGAATAGAGAACTTGTATTTCCCGGTATTTTCCCAAGATTTTATTGGACAAAATAAAATCATGCTACTGCGATTTAGACTATCAACGCATGAGTGAAATAATATAAATTCTCAAATTTTGCATCATGATAGAAATTGTCGTACAATCTGCGTACGATAATAATATGCTATCGTACATCGTACGTAGGCACAAAATTATCGTATGTGTACGATAATTATCGTACGGTTCCGAACGCTGTGCAAAACACTTATCCTGTTACGATAGGTATTGTATCCGATTTCCGAAAGAAAAAAAACTATCAAAGAGAATATTTATATCATTTTTCAATATATCCTACTCGGTTATAAGAAAAACCCCCGTTAGATTTATTTTATGGGATATGGGTAAAAAAATCTTGATATAGGGTAGCCTAGCCAGGCCCTGTACAGTCCGTTCACAGTTATTTTACCTCTGACAGAAGTTATATTATAATGTGTTTTCGTTATGTTGGTGTTCCTGTCGAGTCTATTTGTAAAGTTCCTAGCGTTTTTCTTTAATATATTTTGTGTCTGTTAACACGCCGAAAAGAATTCAAGGTAGCGGATGAAATATTATACTATCGGCGCGTAATTTCTGTGATAGAGAAAAACAAAATAATGCTCCTTTAGTTCCATTTACAAAGGTTCACCAGTCTTGAAATTTTTTCCCAATTTTACTGAAAACTTGATGTTCTAAAGAAAGATCCTTATGGAAAGGCTTGACACTGTAGCGGAGGTACGAGGTACAAGGTACAAAGAGGAGCAAGGTGTCCTAAAAACGGTTTTACTGGCGTGTGATGGATAATTCATGGAGGTGGTGAAATGGGATTTATACCACCTGCCTTATTAATATTTAAATCCCAGTCAAAATCGGGTGACTATCACGATGACATGAATAAAACAAATTTTATGAAACTGCTTCAGGAAAAACTCATTCCTAACTTGCCAACTTATAATTTAAAAGTTATGGAATATGCCCCTTATCACACGGTAAAATTAAACAAAGCACCGACATTAAGCTCTATCAAAGCAGAAATGCAAAACTGGATAACAAATGAGGGGTTATCTTATGTGTCTTCCATGGTAAAACCTGAACTATATAAAATTATTTAAGAGCATAAAGAAGCTCAAATATATGAAGCCGATTAAATGCTTCAAGCTCATCGCCACAAGGTGGCGTGATTAACGCCATACCACTGTGAGCTAAACGCTATTGAATCTCTTTAAAAGTGGACTCTCGTTAAAAGGCGAGTAGCTATTGAAAATGTACGGCAAGAAACAAACAACATTGTTAATTTAACTGAAAATTATTTTCAGTCTATCACTGCAGAAGACTGGCAAAAACAATGCGAACATGTGCGCCACATTGAAGAAAAGTTATGTGAAAGAGATGGGTTTATGGATACTGCTATGGACAGATTCATAATAGAATTGAATGCTGAGTCTGATACAGAATCTGAAAACAGTTACGATGATTCATCTGATTGTGATTATTCATCATCGGCAATCCGCATGGTAAAACACAAACAAACATGACAAAAAAAACAAATAAACATGATGTTTATTCAAAATATATATTTTAATTATTATAAAAAAATATTAACAGTAAATATATCACACTGATGTAATTATAATTGAAAATTTACCTTTACTTACTTTATCAAATATAACAAAAATTATGGTAAGCAAATTTATGTACAACCGATGATTCCAAATATAGATTAATTTAAATGCGTTCGTCCGGCCCGATAACAAAAAATCTTATTACAAACTTTACGTTCAAATATATCATTATATTGTATAAAAAAATTATCAGCATTACCGTAAAATTTAACAAGTTGAATAAGGGAGTCATAGAAACTAAATATGGCAACATTACGCTCAGGTTAGCTAACCTAACAGCTAGAGGTAAAATAAATGTGAACGTACTGTAAGCGGTCATTGTTGACAAATTTAACGTGATTGTAAATTTTTTTTATAGTCTGTGGCCGTGTTTGATGTGATAGAAAAAGTGTTCTGTATTGATGCGTTTGGAAGGCGCGTTTGAATGAAAATTTTATTGACGTCGTGTTTAATTATTGATAGTGTTTTTTAAACATGTTGGTGCACGGCTGAGATTGTCAAACAAACGCGTAATTTTCTACCAACTGCTTGACGAACTTGATTGAACGGTGTGAGGTTTTGATGACCTTGATCAACCAAAACAGAATTTGACAAATATGTTTGGTCGTTTACATTGCGCATAAGACCCTTATTAAATAAAAAGACTTTATTTCTTACTCGAAGTTCGAACCACTTATAGCCTAAACACATGGTCTGTTTGGTACGATCTAGTGGGCGCCTCCCACAAATTAGTCGGCCGTCATACTCGGTACGGTCCCTGTCTTATAAATTGTACCTAGGTCCTCCATATGGATTTAAAAAAAACCGTCACATTTGAAGTTACAATGGCAGCCATTTCGGTTTCGACTTATTATTGATGTGTACGTACTACGTAGGTAATGAAATAAACATAAGTATTGACTATTGGTCTCACGAGTCACGAGAATCGTATTTAGGATTCCAGTCACTGAGTACGTTTAGTAATACTTGATTCCAGTTTCTAAAGCTCTGGATAACTGTAGTACTTTTTTTTTTGTGTTATGTTTTGTGCCCTAGTGCCTCTACTGTATTACAATGAATAACATTTGTATTGGAGTGATAACTGTTCTAACTTTTGTAGTTAAACTGCGAGTGGCTCAGGCAGTATCTTTTCCTTTCGTGTATCCACGCATTGATCTAGTAGCGAACAAAAACAGCGATGCTGGAGATCCGTTAATACTTACTCCATATTTAGAAAGACAAGAAGGTGAACTAGCAAGGAACCTTTCAAGAGTTTATCTTACGCAAAAAATAGGATTTCAAAGTTACGCCGGCTTCTTTACAATTAACAAAAAATATGAATCCAACATGTATTTTTGGTTCTTTCCTGCATTTAATAAAAATATAGCAGCTCCAGTTATTTTATGGCTACAGGGAGGGCCTGGTGCATCCTCGTTATATGGACTTTTCACAGAAAATGGCCCATTAATAGCAAAAAAAGGAGGATTTGCTACAAGAAAGTATCACTGGGCTTTGAAATACAACATTATATTTATTGATAATCCTGTGGGCACTGGATTTAGTTTCACCAAGGATGCACAAGGATACTGCAAAGATGAAATTTGTATTGCAGAAGGCCTCTATGAGTGCATGCAACAATTTTTTGAATTATTTCCTATGTTGAAATATAATGATTTTTACATAACTGGTGAATCTTATGCTGGAAAATATATCCCTTCATTAGGTGTTTTTATTCATAAGCAAAACTTAATAGCCAAAAATAAAATAAATTTGAAAGGTATGGCATTAGGCAATGCTTACTGTGATCCCATTAATCAGATAGATTATTGTAATTATCTCTACCAGCTTGGGCTTCTAGATCGAAATCAGAGAATATTTTTCTCTCAACAGCAACTGAAAATTATTGATGAAATCCAGAAAAAGAACTGGGTACAGGCTGGTATTATGATGGACAAACTAATGGATGGTGATTTAAGTAATTTCTCATATTTTAGGGACTTTACTGGATTTAATACTTATTATAATTTTCTATTTGACAAAGATAATACAGATATGAGTATTTTAATAGATCTACTAAATAATGATAAAGTAAGAAGTAGTGTACATGTTGGGCGTTTGCCTTTTAATTCAGGCAAAGATGTGCAAATAAATTTAGCAGAAGACATCTTACAATCTGTAGCACCATATATTTCTACACTTTTAAATTTTTATAGAATGTTGTTTTATATTATTATTATATTGGACATAATTGTGGCATACCCATTAACAGAGAATTTTCTTCGTAACCTTAATTTTTCATCCAACTATGAATACAAGTTGGCACTTAGAAAAATTTGGAGAGTAGAAGGTGAGATTGCAGGTTACTATAAGAAAGCAGGAAATTTAACTGAAGTATTGGTTAGAAATGCTGGACATATGGTACCTCATGATCAAGCTAAATGGGCAATGGATTTGATTACAATGTTTATTGAAAACAAATAATAGATTTTAGCTTTTTATCATAATAGGTGTTGACTGTGGTAAGATATGATAGTAATATCACTCACTCATTAAGGTAGAGATTTTAGGGTGTAACATCACATCATGTTCAGCTGGCCTCTGCTAAATTGCTACACCCCAATCTAAGCACTGACTGAGTATATTATATAATAATAATTTATATTCTCATTTATAGATGTAATATTTCTTAATGATTTAAGTGTTTATACTCCAATAATAATATTACTATTAACTTTGTTAACACAAGGAATACTCATTACTCACTTAAATTTTAAGTTTTACAAAGAATTAAATGCCTTTTCATATGTACAAATTTTATTTTCAATTATTATTTAAAAATAAATAACATTGTGTTCCCTAAACAAACATTTTTTTACACTCATTCACACACATTTCATAAACATTCTTAGAAAATTAGAGGAGTTTTGTACATAAGGTTAAAAAATCTCTAAAATGGATCATATTTAAAACACAATTTAGAGATTATAAAATATTTTTTGTTGAGCCTATGAACTTTATTACAGGTACTAAATTAGCTAACTATTCACCAAAATAGAAATCTTAAATAAGAAGGTAATAGAAATATTATTAGTGCTAATTCCTTTTTAAGAATCTCAGAGTGAAAATTTATCCACACGTATTTTATTTAAAAAACAGCTGTTTTGTTAAAAATAAGACTTGCTGATAAAATATAATATTTTAATTGGTATATGGTATAAGTAAAGATTGTATATTAGTATTGACATATTTACAGATTGTTTCATGTCCAATCCATCACTACTTGCTCGCTGACATCTTTAACCAGGATATGTCTAGACATTCTTATTTAGATTTCTATGGTCAACAAGCTGCTATTTTCATGGTGAACATAAGTAAATTAAAGTCAAATCCATTTCTAGTATTTAAAAATTACTTAATAGTACATGACTGTTGGTTATGTGATGATTTATTTAATAAGCTAACCTATGAAATAAACTGTTTTTTTTCTTGACTGTTCCAAATACACAGACTAAAAAGCTCACAAAAAATTGGTTAAGTACATTTTTCGGTATCTGCTCAAATTCTGTGAATAAATAGTAACCTGCCATATTTTGTTAAATAAGATACAAATTATTGAATATTAACAAACTGGCTGAAAACTATTATTTATTCAAATAAATTGAAACTCTTTGTTTTGAACATGTCTTCATAGGTAGTCTAATTTTAAAGTTAAACAGATTTGTATCCAACATGCAGTTTTTTTGTTTGAATTAGTTCTTTTATAATATTGTTCTTATGACATGATCATATGAAATCTAATATTATTAATGTGAAAATTTTGATGTTTGTTACTCAATAACAACAGACTCTTAATTTAGCACAGAGATAGATTATAATCTGGAATAAAGGATGGTCCACTTTTGATACTGAGAAAATTTACGGTTCCAGTGGGATAGATTTCGTCTTTCGCAGAGCAAGGGTCAACATAATTTCTGGTAACCCACATCATTTCCACGCGATCAAAATCGCGGGCAATAGCTCTGGAAAATTCGAGGACATCTATCTTTAAATTTGACAGTGACTGTGTGCTGAATGCCTTATGTACTATACACATTTATTCATTGAACTGTAGAATATTCGGCCCAGGACAGACTTCGATTTATACTTATTCTTGTATACACATTTTTGTCATTGGACTGTAGAATATTCGGCCCAGGACAGACTTCGATTTATACTTATTCTTGTATACACATTTTTGTCATTGGACTGTAGAATATTCGGCCCAGGACAGACTTCCATTTATACTTATTCTTGTATACACATTTTAGTCATTGGACTGTAGAATATTCGGCCCAGGACAGACTGATTTATACTTATTCCAGAAGTGAAACCATGTTACAACTGATGGCCTTTTCAAGTCAATGGTAAGAAAAGTTAGGTAAGGTTAACCCAGATATATCGTGGCAATATAGAAAAGTGAGAGGCTAATAACCTGATGAGGCACAACTCCCTAGATAGCCTTGTCATATTGTAATTAATATTCACATTAATACCGATTTTGAACATTGTGGTGCTTGTTAATTCCTAGTCAGAGAATCTTTTCAACCATGTTAATAGTAGGTCATATGTGTTGGTCATGATGATTGCATCCAGTAATGACAAAATATAACCTTGTGCCCAACAATTTAAGTGTTTCAATTAGTCAGATAAACATAAAAAATGTTGTGTACAGTAAGTTATGAGATCATGCCAGTAATGCGGTGAGCGCGTCCAGGAACTGAGTCCGCTGTGAGGTTGGCAACACCACTACTGAAGTGTCCACATAGTCCAGCGACACACTAACACTACTCTTTGTAGCTGCCTGTTCAAAAGCTGCCCCGAATAAACTGAAAAAAAAATTATTTTGTATAAATAAATAAAACAATTTGTCTATCGTCACATCCAAGTGGTAGAATGCAATTTACCAGCAGGAATCAAGTCAAAAAGCTTTTCATGAGTCTCTTTCTTGAGTCTTCAGAAAATCCACAATGTAATGGTGTCTTTACGCAACACTAGTCTTCGAGCCGTTTACAAAGTACTGTATACCCGATGATTCGATAAACCCTGCATTGCACGTAGTCAAATAATTCAAAGTGATACTCAGGGGCACACCCCTGAGATGAATCCGGTTCATCAATCGTTATAAGTACAGCGCGATTAGAATTGTGTATTTCCATTGTAAAAACAATAACGCCCCGCTCATAAAAATGAGCCTTGTTAGACGCAAAAAGAGTGCTCAGAAGATCAGCCTTCACCTTTGCCGTATGGCACAGGGAGCCAGTCTCCATGTGCTGCGGTGGCAGGGATTGCCTCCTGAAGTTACCAAAACCAGCTTTCGACTGCGAAAGATTTAATGTGTCCGTACCGGGTGACTTTGAAAGCTTTTTGCCGATTTAGACGACGTGCATAAATTTTTGCTCGGGCCATTTGCCGATGTTATCTGGACGATAGGGCTGCTATGTGGCACAGATCAGTACCACAGTACTAGGTGTGAATGCTCTGTGGTATTTTATCGGCTTGTGCAATAGCACACGTACTAGGATCACTGGAACGGAAACAAAACCTGCTCGAAGGGTAAGATTGATAAACGGAAAGAAACATATATTTGAATCTGCTGTAGTAGTGCCATACGCAGCTGGTCGCTGGTGTTGTGAGACGAAGGCGTAGGCAATACCCTAAAATCCCAAGAGGCGCCGACGGATACTTGACAATTATTAGAATTTATAATAAGTAGGTCATCCAACAAGGACGCTGTGAGGCTGTGAGCCGCGTGGGCGATAAATGACACGCCAATGCAAAATTATACACAGATTACCATGTTAAGATTGCCAGTTCGCGACACTTACCTACCTATGCGAAACATTGCGTCACTTAGCCGCCGCCACCCAAGCCAGTTTATCGTTCGTGCATCAACATCAAAGTAGGGCATCAACTTAACGCATCTACATCATCAGAGCCCTTAGTCACCTAGTACCAGGGACGACCCAATTTTTACACCCTTGAGATGCACAAAGCGAGGAGATAAACTGTTATACATCTATATATTGCCCAACCAGCCCCACGCCAACATTGTATAGGGAGAGACATACTTGCGTGGCTCGGCGTCGTGGCGCGGTAGCAGCCCCAGCAGTAGACAGTGTGTGGCGGACAGCGGCGCAGAAGCTAGAAGCGGTCGCGAGCCACCCGTCGCACCCGCCACCTCGCCAACATTGTATAGGGAGAGACATACTTGCGTGGCTCGGCGTCGTGGCGCGGTGGCAGCCCCAGCAGTAGACAGTGTGTGGCGGACAGCGGCGCAGAAGCTAGAAGCGGTCGCGAGCCACCCGTCGCACCCGCCACCTCGCCAACATTGTATAGGGAGAGACATACTTGCGTGGCTCGGCGTCGTGGCGCGGTGGCAGCCCCAGCAGTAGACAGTGTGTGGCGGACAGCGGCGCAGAAGCTAGAAGCGGTCGCGAGCCACCCGTCGCACCCGCCACCTCGCCAACATTGTATAGGGAGAGACATACTTGCGTGGCTCGGCGTCGTGGCGCGGTGGCAGCCCCAGCAGTAGACAGTGTGTGGCGGACAGCGGCGCAGAAGCTAGAAGCGGTCGCGAGCCACCCGTCGCACCCGCCACCTCGCCAACATTGTATAGGGAGAGACATACTTGCGTGGCTCGGCGTCGTGGCGCGGTGGCAGCCCCAGCAGTAGACAGTGTGTGGCGGACAGCGGCGCAGAAGCTAGAAGCGGTCGCGAGCCACCCGTCGCACCCGCCACCTCGCCAACATTGTATAGGGAGAGACATACTTGCGTGGCTCGGCGTCGTGGCGCGGTGGCAGCCCCAGCAGTAGACAGTGTGTGGCGGACAGCGGCGCAGAAGCTAGAAGCGGTCGCGAGCCACCCGTCGCACCCGCCACCTCGCCAACATTGTATAGGGAGAGACATACTTGCGTGGCTCGGCGTCGTGGCGCGGTGGCAGCCCCAGCAGTAGACAGTGTGTGGCGGACAGCGGCGCAGAAGCTAGAAGCGGTCGCGAGCCACCCGTCGCACCCGCCACCTCGCCAACATTGTATAGGGAGAGACATACTTGCGTGGCTCGGCGTCGTGGCGCGGTGGCAGCCCCAGCAGTAGACAGTGTGTGGCGGACAGCGGCGCAGAAGCTAGAAGCGGTCGCGAGCCACCCGTCGCACCCGCCACCCCGCCAACATTGTATAGGGAGAGACATACTTGCGTGGCTCGGCGTCGTGGCGCGGTGGCAGCCCCAGCAGTAGACAGTGTGTGGCGGACAGCGGCGCAGAAGCTAGAAGCGGTCGCGAGCCACCCGTCGCACCCGCCACCTCGCCAACATTGTATAGGGAGAGACATACTTGCGTGGCTCGGCGTCGTGGCGCGGTGGCAGCCCCAGCAGTAGACAGTGTGTGGCGGACAGCGGCGCAGAAGCTAGAAGCGGTCGCGAGCCACCCGTGGCACCCGCTACCCAGCGCGCTACCTCGCCTAGCCACAGCGGGCCCCGCACACACCAGCACTCGCTAACGCCCTGTTAAACATACATTGTAATTAAAATCTCATGAGTCATTTCGCAAACGACAAGATTGGTTACCACTACTAACATTAAGAGAAAGAACAGAAACAAAATTATAACTAGCGTTTAAGGTGAACAAAAGAAAGCTTTCGATATGGTTAGCCACAAAATAAATAATTTTGTGGCTTGTAGTAAATTTAATGATAGTAGCAGCACTGTAACTCACACACAATATTTGAATTGTACTATACGTATCGCCAACAACTTGTTAAACTTGGAATAAATGAAAGCAGCCTGAATTCTGCGTGATATGGGTTCCCCCAAGGAACAATACTAGGACCGTAGCAACATGCATATATTATACACAAAAAATGATATATCTCTCATTTCGTGTTAATATATAGCATAAGACACAAATAAAGTGTCTTTCAAAATCGGTATCATTAGATCCAGAGATTCCCCCCTCCCCCCTTACAATCGCACAAACTCAATATAGTATTAGTTAAGTAAAGGCTATACTAACTTCTTGAATGATAAAGTAATTAAACGGTCCCGCTAGCATTAAACTTTTAGAAGATAGTATGCCATTTGACAGCCTGCCTACAGCCTCCATAGATCTCTTTGCAGCGGCAATGCCAAATTTAAGAGATTCATTCTCCCCGGTTATTTGTAACGCCGCCAGGGCCTTCTGAAAACCATCCGCTTTGGGTATTGTATCCTGAAACAATTTAAAAAAACATTATTATACGTCTAGATAGAGGCTCTTGCTGTTAGGTAACTCATAGCCAGGCCAGGTTTATTACTTTAGTGTGCATGACAGCTATGTCTTACATCACCGACTATAAATCGCTTTAGTGTGCGTGCGTTAGCTGAAAATAGAGGCTAACCGTAATATTTTTTCGACGTATTCACAGCAGCTGTCTATCTAGACGAATATATTATCTTAGTGTCACGTTTTGCAAATTCAATTATTCAATCATTGTTTACATTCTTAGTACTAATCAATTATAGTATTAAAAGAGGTAGAAATGTCACTAGCGCGCCGAAAATCAATCGCCTAAATGGAGTCAATTGGTTCCTTTGGTCGTAGTCGCTCTCTCCATACAAAAACGATACACACGCGTTTGTTATTGACAGAATTGCTTACAATTTGATATAGGTACAACATTAAAACGTCGTCTTGTGTTATGGGACGATGCACTAATTACGAAAGTAAAAAAAATCATAGAATTACATACCACAGTTAAGAAATCATGAATTATAAAATTTTATTTGATTTCAATATTTATCTAACAAAATAAATATGTCGCCATGACAACGCCGGTCGCCGCCAAGCCGATCATAGATTAACGTACAGAAATGACAAAATGATGATGATCGAGGTAAAATATTTTAGGAAATGATGTAAAAAGTCGTCGCTGCAGTGAATGTAATACGAAATGTAATAATTTTTAATTAACAAGTCCGTATATAGGTAGCTGAACTATAAAACTACTAAAACAAGTTTTAGGGTAGGTAGCGGACGTAGACAATGAGTGCTATTTGTTTATGTAGTAGTTTTTTCAGTAACACTGTCCCTTTCAGTATATCCCTTGCTAACTGCAGAAGAATCACTGGATCATTTTCTTCTTCTCCCATTACCTTATTGTAATAAACCCTCAACAAAAAGACATGCATAAATAATATAAGATACAAAAAATAAAAATTGTAAACTTAAAACTTTTTGGGAGCCGTCGTTAGTAAAATTGTAAAAATAGGACCCTAACTGTAGATACCTTTCTTTCTGTTTTGCTTTTTAATGTCTGTATGTTTTTTATTATTTTATGTATAAATAATTGATATCATCAATGTGGCTGTATCATATAAAATCAATGACAAATTATCTACCTAATTTTAATGCAGTTTTACTACTTTATAGCTTACTACATGAACTCATGAATGAATCTTTCTCTTTTAAATGGGTGGTAGATTTTGACGTTCAATAAGTGATTTTGAATCCTATTTTGAATAAAATTATTTGAATTTGAAATCGTAATTTAGGCATAAATCACGGTGTACGGTAAAAAATCATATCTGATGAATTAACTGTATATTTCTATACAAATACGAAGCAATTAGCAAATTAGAGTTATCTCTTTTTCGCTTGCGATAATTGCATTTACTATTCTTCTTTGACGTGTAATCGTAATGTAGTGTGCTATTGCAATGTTAAATTATTCATGAGTGCGTTAGTGTGTCATTTTCAAACATCGAATGTTGTCTACGTAACCTATCTATACTTTTAAATATCATTGGTACTAATGTCAAAACAAGAGTCAAAATGTCACATGAAAAATTCAGAACAAAACAATTAAAAAGAGTTTATTTTCTTTTGCTATCGATGTATAAAAACACCTTAAATATAAAAAATACGAGTTCCGACCTTATATTTGTCATAGTTTTATAATATCCTTACTTCGCTTGGTATTGTCTTAATGACAGCTCCTCATTTCATTGCTACTGTCGTGTCGCTCACACCTATAGCAAGTTTATATCGTTGTTTCATTCGAGAATAGTTTGAAAGCAGTCATCGCAACTGATGTCGTATTTTTAGGATAATCACGTGACCTAGCAGTCACGGAAGAGAATACCGCGGAGTATATTATTTTTCCTATTATCGTGCAGTTTTATTTTGCGCATGCATTTACGTTCGCAAAGTACCACTTTCCCAGACGTTGACAAGAGCGGGCGGGAATGTATAAAAGTAAGCGAACGATTCCAAGATGTATACGCGCGCGTCATCTCTGGCACTCTGTTCGCATTAACACTGTCGCTCCGAGCCCGGGCGCTCTCGCTCGCGCCGGTTTGTTTACATCTTTGTCGTCTGGAATGGACCTGTCAAAACGTGCGTTCTGTGTTTTTATCCTGCCGTTTTCTTAATACGGACAACGAGCCCCAACGCCACCCAGTTATTCAAAATAACTGTAGTGGTCGAACTTTGCGCAACTTAATACTATCGTATACTATTTTTCGTAATGAGAAATGGTAATGTATTAATACCATTATTTATGTAAATCATGCACAACATTAAAGTGGCAGCGTGGCAGCGATGCGGTCATGACTCACGTGTTCAATGAGCGCCATGACAGCGAGCACGGTGTCAAGCGCGGCGAGCACGTGCGCATGCGGTCGCCGCAGCAGGAAGGCGGCGCGCGCCGGCGCGGGCAGGCGGAGGCGCGGGGCCGCCGACTCCAGCGCCGACAGGAGCCCGTGACGCAGCTCCACGTCCATGGAGCGGTACGCCTGCCGCGCCTGCTGCAGCGGGAACCTGGCGCAGCGCAGACGCACATGTATTAGAGGAGTGAGGTACACTACAATATCTGCTTGTTATTGTTGATTGGACCCAGTTTATCGGCTTCCAACAAATAATGGTTGCCGTGGTAAAATTATATTTAATTTAAATTCTGATTCATTATCATCATCATCATTTTAGCCGGAAGACGTCCACAGCTGGACGAAGGCCTCCCCCTAATATCGCCATAACGATTGGTCCTGCGCTGCTCATCCAACCTACTCCGGCAATCTTGCCTACCAACACTACGCCTTCCGGTACGTGGTCGTCATTCGAGGACCTTACTGCCCCAACGGCCATCTGTCCGCCGAGCTATGTGCCCTGCCCACTGCCACTTCATTTTGGCAATCATTTGGGAATTCATTTCATTCTGATTATTAATTGTCTGATTAGGAGTGAATTCAGATATTATTTAAATATGGGACGTTGTTGTCAATTATGATGTACAAATCGTTCATAACGAAAACATTAAAACATAACGCATGTCACAGACTATCGCTATCTCATTTACATACGCTGACAGCGAATCCAGTGTTCATCATCTATCTATCTATGAGCTCGAAGAGCTCAAAGTCGTCATAAGTAAAATTTTAAACGTTTAGGTATGGAATTAGCGGGATATTTTTTCTAATGTTCCGAACACTTAATAAATGTTAAGTAATTATTATTAAATACGTTATGTTCAGAAGGTAGAATTAAACGTAAGAAAACCAAGCATAATAGTATAATAATGAATAATAATCTAGGGATATTTAGTGTGCTAAGTTGCTATCGCTACTAATATGATGACGGCGGGGTGGAGAACGCGGAAAGGGAGAATGGCAGCTTCTCGATTCAGGTCCCAAGTAAGGTTGGCCGGGTAGTACGTGTTTTACCCTATAATCTGGTAGGTTATCCACAATTTGTAATAAGTTGCGAAATAGCCTATAACATAAAGCTGTGGAATGAACTTCCTTGTGCGGTGTTTCCGGGACGATACGACATGGGTACCTTCAAAAAAAGCGCGTACGCCTCCTTAAAAGCCGGCAACGCTCCTATGATTCCTCCTGCAAGACACAATCGGTTACCCCATATCAGCGAGCAGCTGTCTCAAGCGCGCGGGGCCGGAGGCAGCATGCAGACGCAGCACGGGCGCCAGGCAGCGAGCGTGGCTCAAGGCACTCTCTACTGACCAGCAGCGGTACAACGGTATACACAAGTCTTTCTCAACAACCACGCGAGCACCCTGAAACATAAATATTTTTCACGTTTTCTCTCAACATCCATAGTTAGCAAAATAGTGCACTGGCTGTTAAAAACCGATATGCTATGCTCTTCATCTCAATCGCCTGAAGACACTTGTATCAACTATTTCATGTGTACATTTGTTCTAGATTGTAAAAATAATCATTTTTCATCAGTTTAACTAATATGTAATCTCCTGAAAACTCGGTCATTCCGTGGTTACTATCGCATTTCTTGAAAACACACTGAGGTATATAAGAGAGTCCGCACGTTAGCTTTTGTTAGACCATAGTCATCATCATCATCAGCCGGAAGACGTGCACTGCTGGACAAAGGCCTCCCCCAAAGATCATCGATCGGCTATATCGGTGACTTTGTTGGACTATACTAGGCACAAATAAGACCAGTGTGCTGTTTATCAAAACTTATATAACGATAATACCATGATAAGAATCGATGATGTAAATACTCTTCAACCTTCAAATTAAAAGTAAAAAACGGGAATACTTTGTCATAATATTAGGCACAGACAATATAACTCAGCCATGTGTTTAAGTAGGGTTATTCAATTTAAAACCGAAAAAATATGGTGGGACAGAAATGTGGAATACATTTTTGATTTTAGAACATACAAGCAGAATCAACAGGTGTTCAATTTTACGAGCTCTGTAGACTTTTTCTGATAATCGTAATTTAAACGAACTTGCAAAAACTTGTAAACCTTCTATACAGGTGTCCCAAAGCTATACCACATAGAGGGGAAGTACCTTAAATCAAAATAACTTTATTCATGTAGGTCACGGAAATGACACTTGTGAATGTCAAAAAAAATATTTTTTCCTCTTAAATATTGTAGATGTACAGAAAGAATACTTTATTTTAATTTTAAAAACAAATTAAATTGCGTTCATAGATTTTAAATAATTGCCTGGTAGAAACAGGAAGCGAAACGGCTACTCAAAATAATACCCTGTAGCTTAATCACACTGATCAAAAGGCTCATTCATCAGAATGATTATTTTTTGGTACAACATAACACAAAATCAGAAATAAAAGCACCATTTAATTAAAAGCTAATATTGCCATAAGGACATACAACTGACATTATGGTATTTGATTCACATTTATTTAAAATTTATAAATGCAGTTTAAATTGTTTTCTTCTTCACAGTCGTTCCCTCATTGCTGAAGATCGTGACTCCGCTTAAGTTCGTCTACAGCTTTCCTCCATCTGTTTCGGTCTGTCGCATGGTGGAGTGCGATGCTGATGGGTTGTTTAGTCTGCTCGGATATTTGGTCAGACCAGCGTCGTGGGCTCCGGCCTCTTGGTCTCTTCCCCTCAATTTTCCCGGTGACCATCAGACGTTCAAGGTTATCAGCACCGCGTCGTGCAATGTGGCCAAAGTATCTCATGATCCGCTGCAGACATGTAGTGGATAGACGTGGACTGCTCCCTATTTTAAGCTGTATAAGGATCGAGGCGTTATTGCGGTAAGCTGCCCATGGTATCCTTAGCAGGCGGCGCCAGCACCACATCTCAAACGCGTCAATCCGTTGTCTATCAGTCGATTTCAGGGTCCAAGTTTCAGCTCCATAGAGCGCGATGGGAAAGACAAGAGAGCGGACCAGGTGAATTTTCGTCCGATTGGTGATATTTCTGTCCTTCCACACCTTGCTTAGCTGTGTCATTACTGTTTTGGCCATTCCAATTCGCCTCCTTATTTCGATCTCGCAGTTACCTCTGTTCGTGATCACTGAGCCAAGATAGTTGAACTGATCCACGGTTTCATAGCTCTGTAGGAGATAAGTGCGCGGGATGGCTGCGAAGCGGTCGACGACCATGACCTTGGTTTTGGCCGTATTTATTGCCAGACCCATCCTGAGGCTGGTAGCCTCTAGCTTCTTAAATTATTTATTAAATTAAAATAAAGTCTTCTTTCAGTAAAATGTTACATCTAAAATATTTAAGGTACTTTCCCTCCATGTGGCCGTGGGACATAGTATATATTTTATCAGTTGTTTAATTACCTCAGCATGAGAGTGTGTGGCTAAATAGCGGTGCAGGGGTTCGGCGTCGAGCAAACAACGAGCGTTAGTCCGCAGGTGCAATGCGGAGTGCGCCGTGCACGCAACCGCGGCAGCCCAGAGTGCCGCCGTGTTACAGCGAGAAGCACGAACCGCCAACTCCAAAGCCACACAACCACTCTGCACACAACAAAAATCACCATAGCAATTCATTGAGAAGGATTATTTTGTTACACAATAATTAACAAGCTTTTTTAATGTACTAATTTTTAATTGTGGCGACGACGTGGGGCGGGTCGTTCCTTTCCCTAAAATATGTCCATGTGTCATGCTCATGAACGGGCGCTGCTTGTGGTGGCTGGATGATCCTCTCACTGGGAAATCTGATTTTTTTTATTTCCTTTATTTTCTTAAATTAAAGTTATTATATATATTTTTAAGTATATATCTAATAAAATGCTCGCGTGATACCTAAACTAAATACCGTATGTGCGGATTGATGCATCTACTGTATTGTACTTTAAGTATGTACTCAATAACTATAACTATGTTTTTACTTATTAATTTTTTTAGTTACTTGTGTAAGGCATTTAATTGATGTTTGTGTATTTTGTTGCATCACTTTATATATATTGTAATTGAAATGATTTGTAAATTTAATTGAAAATAAGAACCTGTAATACCATTCCGTTTTGTAAAGAGCAACCCTAGAGTTTCCTCGTTCTTCTCTAAGGAAGTCTGCCTTCTGAATGAGCTAGAGTATAAAAAATGACATATTTCAAGTGTAATGCAATTTACCTATGAAATAAAATAATTTTGATTTGATGAAACCTGGGAAAAATGCACTCTGAAGAGAAGTGCCCCAAACCAAGACGGTAAGGATAATAAAAAAAGGTTTTCAACAGCAACAGTCCTCAATGATAAACATGTCACAAAACACACAATAATCAATGCCTTTACACAACTCCAAATCATCAAGCTATTCAGAGAACTAGAACCCAGACACTGTAGCAGCTCTTGGAAACTTTACTGAATAAATTACGCTTCAATAAGAATTTAGAACTTTGTTTTGACTAGCATAAAATTATTATGCTATCTGTACAAAATCAAAAATAACATTTTTAATAACGGCAATAAACTGATATTAATTATTTATATAGGCAAGTACAAAAAGCTCAGACAAAAACATTAAATACTGTAATTGATGAACTGGCAACTCACTTCCTGAATATATTAATAAACTGCTTTCTTCTCTGGGGTTGGATAATCTAGTACAAGATCAGAAACCAGTGGTAATAATAATTAAATGATAACTTATTATAAAATTCATTCTCATCATGTAAATAAAGTTATTTATATTTGAAATACCTATATAGAAGTCTTACCGGTTTACCATAATATGAAAACTGTGTGTAATTAAACATAAGAGTGTGTCTCCTTTCCTCCCAAGCCTTTCTCTCCCTTCTTTTCTGGACTACAGCTTCTAGTCTCTCAGTTCCCTGTAATTCCTCTTCTGGTTCCTGAAAAAACATGCAACAAAAAAAAATATTTTACAGTATAAAATGGTAGTGTTTTTGGATTTAAATATTTTTTTAAGTATTCTATTTTTAAATATCCCTGAATTTTTTTATGACTTTTGTTGGTTCAAACAAAATACTCACATGATCATCTTCATCTTCATCCTCTCTAAATATATCATTGAAGTTTGGAATGTTCTCTTCATCATCTTTGTAAATGACCCTAACCTGAAATTACAATCAAACAAACAACACTAAACACAAACTGTATCATTAACTTAATATAATCATTATAAACCATACACAGTTATCTTATATCAATATAACAGCACTTAACGATTGATAAACAAAATCTTGTATCTAACATACCTGTCCGTCACTGTACACATTACAAATATCTGTAGGTTTATGAGAGTCTAACACAAAAAATACCACATCCTCTTCTGGTTGTAAGATATCGACTAAATCAATTGTCCCGCCACAGTTCACTAACACTACATATTTGATTTCTTCGTTGTTTTCTTCATAGGCAGTCTTCAATTCAGATATACCTCCAACAGGGACAAGTGTGTAAGATATATTATCACATTTAAATAAGTCTTGAAGTATTTTACAGGTACATATTGCATCCACATCATAGTGGACTAATAATAAAACTCTCTGAAATGAAATTATTTATATATAATGTAGAAACACTTCAACGGCTATGTATCCACGATTATAAACATTTAAAAAAAATCTCACATTTCCTAGGAGACTGTTGTAGAAGTCATTTTTAATGTCTTCCACGAACATTTTCTGCTCTCCTCAGTATAATATCATAATTTATAAATCCATCTTCAATTTTCAAATTAAGCAACAAGTGGGGAAAGGCTAAACACCTGCTAGGTGCGTGAAAGTTGACATTAGCAGTAGTAAAATAGTGACAAACAGTAAAACAAGATCGTACAAGTAACAACTAACTTTTTGTTTCCCGCCAAATTTTAGTGTTGCTCTTTTTAAAAAAACTGATGCTCGTGTTTGTTTTATATAATCTATTGTTTTGTTTTAGTCTTCCCTTTCGTAAGCCTGTTCCCTGTGGTTAGTACATAATAATAAAAATGGTATTTCAATGGCTATTTTATAATCTATTAAATAAGTGAAAAAATTATTAAAATTCCTCCATCCTGCACATACCCATTACCCTAAAAAGGAAACGTTATGTATAACTTTCAACTTAAGGCTTGAAATTTACGGCATTGATGCCAAAAGCAACAATCAAAGTTGAATAAAACATAGCCAATGAAAGTACCATATTCTGAAGACAAGTTTTATTCCCAAAAAAGGCTTAGATAATAGATAGCTTATTTACGACTCATAATCTAACTATGCCCTTCTTATTGTTTTTTTCTAACGATAAGCATGTATAAACATCGGAACAAATCATCTGTTCGATGCTGGCTCAGTGCTGCTGCGGCACCGGTTGTAGTATGCGCAATAATAATTATAATCGTATATTCATATACATGCAGTCGTAAATATATTATATTAATCATACCTCAGATTTTTTGTGGTAGGTATTGAGAGGAATTAGTGCTTCACAACAAGTAATTTTCCTACAAATATAATAATAATCGCCACGTGACATCGTCCATTCTGAATATCGCCGCGCGAGAAGACGACCGCGGTTACTTTTTTAGAGACTGAGCGTTTGGTGATTAAATAAAACAACTGCTTGACTGTAAGGAATATGTGGAAGATATATGGAAGATATGATTTATTAAAAGGTAACACGATATATATACAAAATCCTTAAAACTAGTTACCCAATTACAATCGTTACTTAAAAAATATTTACAAGTTCAGAAAATACACACCAATACTAAAGCTTACATTTTAACCAATAGTAAAACGTTTCATTCAATAAGAATTGAGAATAATATTATGTGTTCTATCTCGCTCTAAAACTAATGCTTTCGCAGTTTGTGTAAACTCGCGTCGAAGCTCGATCATACGATGTCAATGAGCATTCCGCACCTACGCTATTGCTCATTGATTAAAATTGCATGAATAGCGATCGACGCCCGAGTCCCGACGCGTTATTGGAGGACGCTCGGCCTTGCTGTGTGGTTGTGTAACGCGGAGCATATGACTGATCACGTGAGTATGTCTGCGATCGTCGAGAGAAAGTACGATGCTTGAAACTTCACTGAGATGACTACTGGTGATCTGTATGATTCTATGAGTAGAGATGTACAGCATTATGAAATGGTTCTTATCAGAGCTAATATTACGTTATATAAAATAAAATGTTCTTGTCAGAACGAATCTTTCGGCATACGCTTATTACAGTTATTATGCACGATTACTATTTCTACGATCTATAATGCTACGTTACAAGTTAGGTATTAGACATTTGTATTAAGTGATATTATTGGTTGTAGGTACAGCTACACTTTGATGCAGTCTCAAAAACCAACAAACGATCGGTTCGCATGGAAGCAATGCAAGAGCTATCGCATGTGGCGACTTTATGTCCATAGGGCGCTATCGTTGCGCGTGACTGAGTTCGAGGAAAAGAAAGGTTCAGGCTTCTCGGAGCCACCTCATAATTTGGAGAATGTTGCCCGTTGGTCAGCCACTCCTGTATATTTGAGGGTTATATGTTTAACCGATTCGCCTTCGACCAGACAGACTGTACTTGGGGCTGTCTGTTATGCCGATTGCTAATAGGTGTTTACTTAGTGGTAGGTATGTGCCCCGTTATGTTGCCCATCATAATTCTCACTGACAAGTTCAAAGTCAGACTGTCTACAGCTTGTAAGATTTACCCATCGCCTTTACGAAGGAAAGATAGCGTAGCCATGATCGTATTTGGCTGAGGGCTAATGGCATTGCACAAGCTATCCAAGTCCCGCCTTGCCAGTCCATCCACTGCATCGATACCTAATGAACCACCGTGGCCCATGATGCATAAAAAATGTCCGAGCGGCATTGTATATATTTTAACTTATATAGATAACATTAAAACATTCATTCAAATTAAGTAAGATATGTAATGAAGTAGTGTTCAAAACCTATTGTATACGCTCATTAAAAGTTCGGTCGCGAACACGAGGCAAGAACATTTTGTTTTAACAATTGAATTGTAATTATTCAGCTAAATTATTAATAACGTCAAGTTATTTACGCAATATTGTTAATATATCGGGGCACTTAGCTGAAATACGACACTCCAACATTCAGGGTCCATTCCATATATGGCAGAAGGCCCTTTTGCAGCACAAAGATACAATCAATATCTGCAGCACTACCCCACAAGGCCCTATAAGAATATGCCGTGAAAATAATTAAGCTGTGCAGTTTCCATGCATGTTAACAGCATATGCTGCAGAACAAATGTCTGTCCGACAACTTGCCTATTAAAAGGGTGTTGAATGCAGATGACCAGCTATGATGTTAGCTCCAGGATGTACTGTATGTACATCCAGTACTAGAAATCAAATTATCAATATGTACTACCAATATGGCAATAAAACACTGAATTTGATAATATAAAACCTTTATTAATTTATTACTCCTACCTTTTAATCCTTAGCTTAAATGATTCTACATGGTGTTGGGCAATCTTATAAGCTATTGTTCCTTCTCTCAACAAATTACAAGTTAATGCTCTATGATACGACTTTAATAGAGATTCATCTAATTCTTCTGGATAGAGATAATCATTTATTCCATAACAAAGTTGATTTTCGGGACAGTCTAATGCTCTTAAGCACCCAGCATATTCAGACCACATTAATTTTCTCCATTTAATATTATGTTTTTGTGCTACTGGCACCAATACACATGCAGCAAATGTGTCATCTCCATAGCTAACAGACTGGAACTGTTCTAGAATTTGTGTGTAAAAATCTTGGAAATTATGCAGACCAACAAGCTCTTTATCAAAATCAAACTTTGAACCCATTTTAAACAATATTTGAACACATTTTTCTAAAAGCATTTTGATTTTCTTGTTCAAAAATAATGAATTATCACATAAAAATACACACAGTATTCTACAAAATCTATCAGTAACATCAATGTCTTTCAGTAAATCTGGAAAGCATAGCTCATTGAATAAAATCCATTCGAGGCTACTTTTTATTATAATTTCTCGCTCTCCTGCAATCTGAAGATGTATCTTATTAGCATGATCTCCAACAACTTTAGGTGCGACATTTTCTTGACTTTTACTGTACAATGATAATATTGGCAGATATATCCAATCCCGGGGAAGAATTGGCTCCTGCCATTTATGTAAAATGATAATCGACCCAGTGTCTACAAATTTGAGGCTCACACTTCTATAACAAGCTTTAATATCTTCTATATTATTTAGGGCAACAGAAAACCCATCTGCTTCTGATAATGACACTAGATTAAACAGTCTCTGGGCTGTAAACCAAGTTTTGTTAAATATTATAGAGTCAAAAAGAAATTCCAATTCCATTTGCTTATCTATTCTTAAGATATAACATAGTTTACTTGCAACAGCATATAATAAATCTTTTAAGGTTTCTGGTATGTCCAGTGATGAAGATAGCTTGATTATATTAAATATCATATCTGTTTCCATTCTAGTGAACCAGTTATTCATTAAATATGGTGAAGTGTTGGATATTCTTTGCATATAAGGCAGAGTTTGTTCCAAGTAAAACATAGCCAAATTCTTGTTGTCTATCACATTCAGTAATTGGAATAAAGAATCCAAAAATGGTATTGGTGATCCAGGATTTAGAATGGGTAGAACTCTTTCTTTTAGACTACTACAAGACCCCAATGTTACTAAATTTTTTATATTGTGTATATCTTTGTCTTCAATTCCAGATAAGAGATTAGAATTAGAAGTCAAACTTTGCATGATGATTCTAATACCAGCAGATTTGCCTAAATTAAGTAAAGATTCCTGTAATTCTTTGATAAATAGTTTATCTGTAGTAATAATGGTTTCAAAACAATTAAATAATGAGGAAACCAGGCGCAAATGTCCACATGTAAAAGCATCTAGTTGAGCAGTTTGTGTGAACCATTTGTGCATGCCTTCTGTTAATAATGGGTATAATTGTTGCTTGTAATAGTCTAGATTATTCAAACCACTAAGAAGAAAATTGTTCACGAATTGCAATAAAACAGCAGCATGGGTTGCTGATAGTATTGATGAGTTGATAAATATACTAGTTCCTTGCACATGTTTATACAGTGCCATCACAATAATTGGGCAAATAGACATAGCTTCCTCCATGCCAAGTTGGAACTTCATAATGTTTGTAAATATAGAATATGCTTCTATCTGTAATCTCAGCCCATATGTGCCATCTACTTCAGAACATAAATATGTTGATAGAGGCTTCAAAATATTGTATTTTTCCACTAAAGTCTGACTAAGATCTCTAGATTGCAGTGATAATATTCTTATTAGTTTAAGTGCACTCAATACTGGTTTACCATTATACACAATACCATGCTCAAAGCAAAAGTTGATGCCAGTATTTGGCACAAAATAGACTAGAATTGCATTCATAAGATGCTCTGTACCAATAATTTCTTTTGCTGTTTCCAGAGAATTTCTCACTAAACGAATTAATATTTGCAATGAATATTGCACACAGTTAAATGATGGCTTCACATGATTCAATATATAGTAGATCCTTTGTAATATTGATGTCCTTAAAGTAGCTGCCACAATGTCTATTTCAGCCAAATGAAAATCTTTTATTTCAGACTCTTTGTATTCTGTTTCCGCTATTTCTGATTTGTCATTTTCTAAACATGGCTGATATGCAGCATCCCTGAAACCTATCAAAGCATCGAGACTGGCCTCATCTAATCTATTGTACAGCAAATTTCTCATCCCTTTTAGGGCAGGCTCCAATATAATGAGTTTATTTTCATCCATAGCAATTCTGATTAAAAAGAATATTTTACTGAGTGGAATTTCAATGATTTCTTTGTAAATTCCTGCATTCTCATACTCTAAGATACCAGCTATAGCATTTAATGACATCACCCTTTGTTGAATAATGGTTGATCTTGAGAGTTCAAAAAGTTCATTTAAAGTATATCCTGGTCTATGTGGTTCTTCACCATGATGGAAAAGTGTTTTAGTTTTCTCAGTATACTCAATTGAGTATGGTAATAAATATCCTTGAAAATTAAACCTAGCTTCATAGGGTTCATCTGGCTTTATTCCATGTTCCTGCAAACCCTGCATCCAGTCTAGTTTATCCCTTTCTAACTTGTCAAAATTTAACCATTTGTTTATGTGAGGGTGGGAAAGAACATCATTATCCCATAGTATATCATCAGCCAAACTCTCCTCAGTAATGTCCATTGAATTTTCCTTTTCATCAGAATTTATTGGGGTTCTAATAATTTCCTCTTTACCCTTAGACATTGCAGATCGTTTGGATTTTATAAATTCTATCAATTTAGGATCCAAGCTATTTAGTAATTTATGCTGTTCATTTAAAATATCTTTCTCTGACATTTTACTTAGAATATCAATGTTGTCTTTGTGGATAGCATTTGCATCATCAGTACTTACAATATAACTTTGGTTAGGAAGGTTATTATGTAAATTTGTTGAATCCATCTCATTTCCTGGTGGTTCATCAACATTCATTTTTTCTTGAGTTATTGAGGTACTAGCATTTCTTTTTACAGAGAAATCTTTTTGATTGGTAACAACTGGAAATCCTTGAGAAGGCATCTGTTTGAAATCCAGTTCAACTTGAATATCAGAAGTTTTTTCGACTATGTCTCCTAAAACTGAAGGAATTATTTTCGGGAAGTAAATATTATCATCCATTGATTCAGGTATTTTCTTAGTGTTGCTTTCATCTATATTTTTTTCAAGGATGTCACCAACAATGGAAATGTTTTCGTCAAATTTCACACGCTTGTGTAAATTATTCGAAAGACCCTTAGTTTGTGCATATTTTGATGGTTTACGGTCTGTCGATGTACCGGGGCTACATCGCTTAGTAGTTTGATGCTCGGCTTTCCGTAGGTTTATAACCTGTGCCGCTGGTTGAAGGTTTTGATTTTTTCCCTTTTCAAGCAAATATTCTTCTTGCATTCGAAGTATCTCAAACTCGTCGTCACCGGGTTTAGGACGTCTTAGCATTTTTATGACTTTTTCAACTATACAAAATAAGAAACGCTGATAATTTCACTTCTTGATAAATGTAATGTATTTTTATTTAGTTTAATATAGCCAATTTGTATAAAGATCAACAATCACAACAGTTCTAACATTACCTACTAGTTATAATATCAAAAAATTATTTCAAGAAACTTTAAAATTATACTATTATTCTTTGAATTAAATTATTGTAGCTTTTTCTGTTTTCAATTTTCAGTAAAAGTAAACAAAGAGGATGTCAAATGTCAATACTATGTCAATGTAAATAAACACTCCAATTTTTTTTTATTCGTCTCTCTGGACAGACTGTAGCGGCCCGGGGCCTTCCTGCCTAGTACCTTGTCTTTATAAATTGTTCTGCAGAAAATCGACTTCGGAAAATTGTAGTTATAAATATAAAATAATATAAAACGTATAAGTATCTGGATCTCGAAACCTCAAGCGATTGCCAATTCCAGGGCAAAGCCATATTGGCTTCGAAGAATCTGGGCGTCATAAATAGAGCACGGCAATACTTCACGCCGGCCCACATTCTAGCGCTCTAGAAAGTGCATGTCCAGCCACAAATGGAGTATTGCTGTCATCTCGGGTCTGGTGCACCCCACTGATAAGTTTGATCCATTTGAACGCATGCAAAGCAGAGCAGCTCGAATTGTCTGGGTCCCAGTGGTCTGTGAATGGTTGGATCACTTGGCCTTGCGTTCCAGAGCTGTATCACCTGATTCCTGCCACCGAATTCCACCTTCGCAAAACACGCCACAAGTTAGGATCTGGATGTGTGGCAGTACTCCAGAGTGCGGTTTTCAAGGAGCTTTCATCCATGTAGCTGTTTTATGAACTTCCTGGTGTGGTGTATCCAGGACGATACGACATGGGTACCTTCAAAAAAAGCGCGTACACCTTCCTTAAGGTCGAGCTACGCTCCTGTGATTCCTCTAGTGTTGCATATTCTATGAATTGTTTATATATAATATTTAATAATTAAATGGTTGAAATAATATTATGACGATTAGCGCCGCGCAGTGCAGCGATGCTCAGTGCGTCACAGCAAGCGGCGCGTCGCTTTAGTATGCATACTGTTAATTGTTAAGTTTATAGGATTTTGTCTTATAATTAAATTAATTATAAAATCGAAATAAAAATAATTTTATTATTTAAATTTAATCAATTAATAATTTGATTTATTTTGGATGCATACCCCTACAAACAAATTTATTTTGTAGCCATTGTAAAATACTCTATTGATTGAAAAGAGTGGCCGTTGTGTTTCTTGTATGTTCTTTTCAAGAGCTCTTATTTATCGCTCATCTTGTAATAAAGCTCGCACGGGAACTGGTATAGAAATGACGAGAGTTACCGCTTACTGCAGTTGTAATGAGATAGGTCCCGTTAAGCGACGCGCAGCGCAGCACCGCTGTAATGCGTTCCGGTATTAGAATGTAATCCGTAGACCTCGTTAAAGTGAAAGTGTTCTATGCCGTAGACGTCCGTCACGAACAACGCGCGGAGGTCAACTAAATTGAAGCGGAGCGATTTGAGCTCGCAGACCTCATACAACAAACATTAAAATAAGAAAACTTATATCATTTGTCCAAATCAAAAAGGCCAAAGGACGAATATAATGATAACTATGATCAACAGCTACGAGTAATAAAAGTCATTGGCTGAATGCGCATACTGTGCAGTGCCAAAGAAAAAAAAATGCATTTGACAATTACATGAATGTTTATGCTGCGAAAAAAAAAAGCGCGGGATCTCTTGGTTGCATAAGGCGGTCTTTTTAACTATAACATTAAATATTTCTATTATGTTGTATATAATCCTCATATTATTGAAAAGTATATAAGTATTTGTAATGTTTATCATTTAATTTGTTTAGTATAAGTAATAGTCTATATATTTAGTGATTTAGGTTTGTAATAAGAGATGTCGAAAAGGCGGAAAAAAACCAAGCCGGAACGAGATAAAGGTGAGTCTATTTTAGATTCCACCTCTGAAAGTAGCGAATAGTCAGATTCGCGTACAGTTTTGGAAGACCACGAGGACTTTTATTTGCCATATAGGGTGGCCGACTATTGTCGCCGATATCCGGAAGACGCAGGTGCCGGTCATGAATTTATAGTCTTCATAGAGAGTGTCACTGAACAGCCACTTGGTAGTCGTGACATGCTAACTCTTAGTAGCTACTTATCGCGCTTCATTAAAGGCATTAAATATCTTAAGAAACTCAACAAATATAAGATAGGAGTAGTGTTTAAACGACCCAATTTGGCTAATACATTCCTAGACAACACGACATTTTTAAGGGAACAAAATATTAAGGCGTCCATCCCAGCTGGTGCCACTGAATTGTCTGGAGTGATTTCCTCCGTACCCATTGATATGTCCAACAAAAAAAATTTCAAATCTTTGTCAAGTACAAAAAAAAATATTTCTGTTCGGCGTATAATGAAAAAAAACAAATCCGATAGTGGTTTTATATTACAACCTACACAGGCAGTCATTATTACTTTTGCGTCATCTACTTCACTCCCAGATTACGTTCACTTAAAGACGTGGCGTCTACCAGTGCGACCTTATGTGCCGCCAGTTAAGCAGTGTTTCCGATGCCTTAGGTTTGACCACTTGGCTAAATTCTGTAAGAATGCTCAGCGTTGCTCAATCTGTACTGAAAATCATTCATATAAAGAATGTACTATACCTATTGACAAAGCAGTATGTGTGCACTGTAAAGGTAACCATCTTGCAGTATCAGGTCAATGCCCTATAAAACAAAAAAGATATTGGATAGTAAAAATAAAAGTAAAACACCATTATCAGATTTATTTAAACATCCAACAAACTTTCCATCACTCAATAAGACAGAGAACACACAAAACATAATTAATTTAATTTTATCCAATCCAGCAGCAATGAACCTAATCACAGAATCAATAATCAAAGTCATTACACTAGATAAAACACAGAATCAAAGCATTAGCTCACACGCAATTAGTTCAGCTATTAAAGATACCATACAAATTAAAAATAAAACATCACATTCAACTGTCACAAACTTAACATAGTACAGTGGAATGCTCAAAGTCTGTTGAGTAACAGACTTGAGCTTCAAAACCTACTTTATGAGCAGGACATACACATAGCACTTATATCAGAAACTTGGCTTAAACCAAATATACAGTTTTCTATCAGAGGTTATATAATACTAAGAAATTATTGTGGTAATGATCACAATGGTGTAGCAATTTAGAAATTACATTTATTTTCAAAAGTTGGAAACATTTTCTGATAACTCCTTGCAAAATGTAGCAATCAAAATTAAATACAAACAAAAAGACATCTCAATTGTTAGCTTTTATAGTCCTGGCAACAGTGTACCTAACTTTGACAAATCTAAATTTAATAGACTGTTGCATAGTATTCCAAAACCACTAATAATTGCTGGTGATTTTAATGCTCACCATACCATTTGGGGTTGTAATAGAACCAATTCTAGAGGTAGAGACATCATGGATGTAATGGACGATAATGACTTAATGCTCTTAAATAATGATCAACCAATTACAGTGGGTACTAATTCTTGGAGACCGAATGGACTAGATCTAACAATAGTATCATCTTCATTATTCCTGTGCTGTGAATGCCAAGTTCATCAGGACTCTTTGGGCAGGTATCACTTGCCTACAATCACAAAATTTTCCATGATAGTGTCGGAAACTGAATCTTCTTCAATTCCATCCAACATTCCTCCACACAGTAATCTGAAAATAGTAAATTCGGACCAATATGAGAACTTAGTAAATGACTTGTTAAAACAATTTGATATAAATAATTATAATCTACAGAAGTCTTACAATAACTTCTGTTCCATAATTCTTAGAGCGGTAGAAAATTCAGTACCTAAAATCAACTATCACTGTAACAATATTACTAATCTACCTAAAAGAAAGCGACAACTTCCTTGGTGGAATGGGCAATGTACTAAAGTGGTAGAAGATTGCAAACAGGCTTATCTGTTATTCAAATCAAATTGCAATATCCAAAACTACATTCATTTTAAGCAAGCTCAAGCAAAGAAAAAATGTATATTAAGACTTGAACGTCGTAAATCCTGGACAGATTTTTGCTCCACCATAAATAGGTTAACACCAATGAAACAGATTTAGACAAAAATGAGGAAATTTAAGAACTTATATTCTAATAATAATTGTTTCTCTAGCAATAATTGGATATCCAACTTTTTACACAAATATACTCCAGATACAGTACCAAATTTGACAATTATTCATAATAATCATCCTTTAAATAGCACCAACTCATTTATGATTGCCCCTTTTACTATTGAAGAATTAAAAGCTGGTCTATCATCAAGAAAGGACTCTGCATGCGGTTTGGATTGGCTCTCCTATAAAATGTTTAATCTCCTAAACTCTTCTAACTTAAATAAGTTTCTAAAAATATTAAATCTCCTATGGAAGAACTCCACTATTCCAGAAGAATGGAATAGTGGACAGGACTATATTAACCAAACTGACAATAATTCCTACTATCAAGTAGAAGGCATCTCTGATTTGTTACATTTTTCTTGTGATCTTAATCTATTTTCTAGTATTCTTTGGCCATGTTATTTAAATTCTTATAATTCAAAATATTGTCACAGGAGTGGGTCAGGGATTGGAAATAATACTCCGCTTATAGGAACGAGTCTTTATTTGCGTTCACTTTTTCTGAACTTGCACTTCGCCGGTCTGCCGCTGTTCCTCTTGTGGGCGGCGGTACCTTCAACGCGTCACACCGCACCGAACACTAAGTCTCTTCTATCTTCTTCCTCTTGGAACACTTCCACTTTTCACTACTTCTTCTTCTTCTTCTTCTTTACACTTTCGAGTCAGAACTAGAACTGCCGTAGGCCACGCTAAGTACGGCTTATATACCCCCGGATCCGTTCTATTTTCAAAATGATTCTCCCATTCCATCTTTAAATTTAAATTGTACTAGAAAATTCTTTTAACTATTTTTATCCTGCTTACACATTTTCTGTTCGATTTGATCCTGAACTGACTAGAAATTTCCTTTAACTTCACAAAACCCAAAAAAATCCATACACTGGTAGGTGTATCGAACCCGGGTCTACAGCGTCTAGAGTAAACACTTTTCCGCTGAGCTACGAGTAATGCTGACGGAGCTGTTGAAATTAACAATGTCTTGAAGTTTGACAACTCTGGTCATATACTTCGAAGGGTTGCTACGCAACAATATACACCTATTAAAATAATTATTAATGAATCATTAAAATATAAGGAAGATGTATATAGTATGCTGTCAGAGTGGCAAAATTATAACCAACTTTATACTGATGGATCTAAAAGTAATACTGCTGTCTCTATGGCAGTTTATGACATACAACTGCGGAGTGGGTTTGGTCATAGGTTAAATACCTTGGCTAGTATATACACAGCAGAATGTGCTGCCATATATGCTGCTCTAGAATATATTGGAGAACAGTCATATACGAGGGGAGGCTGATAAGTAATCTACCTAACTATGAAAGAAAAGACTTTGATGGCTAGTTTTTTTTTTATTTTTCTATATAGTCTCCTGCAAGTGAAATACACTTATGACATTTGCAAATAAGTGACATCATGCCGTTATAATACTAATTTTTATTTTGCTCGTCAAAATGGTCAGTCACAGCCTCCTTCATTTCTTCGTCCGTCGAAAATCTGTGACCCCTCAATTTTTTCTTTAAATCTTTGAATAAGAAATAGTCACAGGGAGCCAGATCTGGACTATAAGGTGGATGGTTAATTTCTGTGAAGCCCTTTTTGCTCAGGGCTGACCTCGCCGTTTTAAGGCTGTGTGTACAGGAGCATTGTCTTGTAAAATCAGAACACCTTTGCTGAGTTTGCCTCTCCGCTTTTCTTTGATTTGTTCACGAAGCTGGTCAAGCAAGTTTGCATAATATTCAGCATTCATTGTTGTATTTTTAGGCAAATAATCTATCATCAAAATCCCTCGACATCCCAAAATACGGTGGCCATTAGTTTTCCAGCCGACGGCCGAACCTTGAACTTCCTTGGCGGCTTTTCTCCTTTAAATTTCCATTGCATTGACTCTTGTTTGCTTTCCGGATCCCACTGGCGAATCCAAGTTTCATCACAGGTCACAATTCGAGAGATAGTCTCTTCTTCTTTACCTTTGACCAGGTCTAGAAATGCCTGACAACATTCTACTCGCCTTTGTTTGTCAAAGGGGGTCAACATTCTAGGGATTCAACGCGCGCTCACCTTGGACATGCCCAAATGTTCGTGAATAATTTCATGAACTCGTTCCTTGCTAATGCCCACATCTCTGGCTATCTCCCACTGCTTGATTCGCCGATCTGCAAGAATCAGGTTCTTCACCTTTTCAACATTATCTGCGGTAACAGCAGAAATTGGCCTTCCACTACGTGGGTCGTCTTCCAGGCTCTCACGGCCATGTTTAAATTGCTTCGACCAAAACTTTATGACGAATTCAGAAGGACTTGAATCACCAAACACCTTTAACATGCGCTCTCTGATCTGCGTAGGCGTATTTCCTTCTTTACTTAGGAATTTAATCACTGCTCGATGCTCAAATTTCATCATTTTACAATTTTCTTTCGACATGGTGAAATCAAAGCCGCGCCAAAAAAACAAAAGCAAGCGAAAAAAAATAAGCGTCATAATTTTGAAAAAGGAATAAATATAGAATATGATTTTGCAGTGGCCAGTTCGATTTTCAAAACTTTCTTTAACAAAGTAGATTTTATATCAACCACCTCTCGTAATAATTGGATTGTTATAACGGATAGCATGAGTGTTTTAAAAGCTTTACAATATCCTAAATGTAATGTTACAACTAATTTCATCATTTACAATATTAGAGACAAATATCAATGCTTATCCCTAACAAAAGATATTGTTTTATTCTGGACTCCTTCACACATAGGCGTGGAAGGAAATGAACAAGCTGATTATCTTGCTAAATCTATTGTGAATAGTAATTAGATACATACTGCTTTGAACATTCCCATACCACATACAGATGCACTGTCTCATTTTAAAGGTACATTCTTGCAAGACTTTCAGAATTATTGGCAACAAGTTGTTCAAACAAAGGGCAAATTAGCTTTAGCTTAGCTGGTTAGCCGACATTTAAAACGAAATCTCTCCTCCCTGGTTTGTTAAAAAGAAAAAATACTTACACAGAAAATTTTACACCACAATTTGTCGGTTACGTCTGGGACATTCTCGTAGCGGTGCTCATTTATTTAGGATCGGTGTTTTAGATTCTCCAACTTCTCAATTCTGTAATTTATCCATCCAAACTCTTGATCACATTTTCTTTGACTGTCCCCAATATAATCTTCAAAGATTTACATTGATAGACTGCCTCTTGGATATTTATAAGAATGCTGAAAACATTCCGCCAGTGTTGCCAACCCGAATTTTAGAAAATTAGTAGATTATGTGCCAAATGTTGGTAGAAGTTGGTAGAATGTAAAATGCAAAATTGGTAGATCTACCACCTCAATTTAAAAAAAAAAATAAGATTAAAAATGCATGAACTGTTCTTAAAATGTTTATTTTTGAAAATTATACATATTTTTATTGAAAAATTGTAAGTGTTCTGTGATAGGCTGCCCGTTGTTTGCTATAAATCTTTTAGTACGCAACAATCCCTCTAGAGTCTCCGTGCAAATTCTATTTCTCTGGAAGGTTTTCATATTATTAATTGCAGAAAACAATCTCTCAATGTTGGCGCTACTATGTGGAAGTGCGAGTAATTTTCTCACGAATTCGCATAGCAGGAGAAACATTGGAGACTGGTCTCCTTTTTTAATGGATGAAACATGCTTCCAGAATTCTTCAGGTGTAGGATCCACATTTTTTTCTGTGAAATGAAATGTCATGTTTCTTAATAATCTCACAAAAAGTAAAGATTCACCATTGATTCCGCAACTAACCAACCGGGAATGAGCCACAGATGACAGAACAGTATAATAATGGCTATGACTTATGAGCGCGAAATAGCGCGAACGGCGAACTGTTGCTGATGTTTTTTTTTGTGGTTTATGGCCTGGACTCTATGTATGCTTGACGCATCGTCGCATGGCTCACGCAGCACATCGAATCGTCACTTGTCGATATAAAAATAATTTAAAGTGGTGATATGGTCAAACTAATTACAAAATAGGTAGTTTTTAGGTCTAGGGTGGTAGATAGGTAGACTGAGGTGAAAATGGGTAGATCTACCAAAAAGTTGGTAGATATGACATCACTGCATCCCGCGCTCACTTCAGCAGTTATTGAAAACTTATGACTGCTTCGTGCCGCTTTACAAATTTATCGTTTCAACGGTAGGCGAAATTTGAAAATACGGCTTGGCTTTTGACACAATCCCTTACACAGACTTAAAACATATTCGTCCATAAATTATTATTGGACTTGTGTTTATAATTTAAATTTTAATATAAAAATGTAAATAGTATATTTGTAGTTATACCTTAAATTAGTTTCATATTATCTTATAATTATTATATTCAACTAATATTCATCATTATTATTTATAATTCATGTATAATATATTTCTTATAACGTATATGAGATTTATATTTTAGTATTATGTCATAAAAGTTTATTATTAAACCCGCCCGGGGTTTAAGCTTGATCTTCATTGGAACAAGAATATTATCAATAAAAGACTTGGCTTCGGCCTTTCATGTGAACCTATATGTATATGAAGAAAATGAAACATGAAGAACACGAAATACTACTTTTATGTGAAATTGTACTATTTATGTTTGAAGATGATATAAAGACTTAGCTTGACTTTGAACAAGCTGTGTAAAGTGAAGACTGAAGAATAGAAAAATAAAAATAAGACTTGGCTGTATGGGCTTTTGACCCCTTTGCCTGTCCAGATGGACGAACAGAACCAAAAAAAAAAATGTTTATGCTGCCAATCGCCTGTTTTTCATGTCTGCATAATATTTTATAGGTTATTTTCACCTTTTAGACAAAGTTTAATAAAATATATATTAATAAGAGAAGTTAAAAGCTAATCGAAAATGCCAAAAGTAAAAAATTTAGAAAAGCTTAAGCATCCTAACAGTAGAAGAATGTTGTCACTTACTAAGAAAATGTGTAAACAAGAGAAGAAAAACAATAACAAACTTGGGACTCATATCAAGCAGAACTTAGTTGGTGAAAAAATAATGTGGTTTAAGGAAAGATTACCTGATGGCTGTATAATTTTAACTAAGGAACAGACCCTAGAGTTAATAGAAAGGTATTTAACTAGGTTTGATGAAGAATTACAGCAAATAGCTTTAAAAAATTCTATAGGCCAAAGGAAAAATCGCCAACATGCAAGTAGAGAAGACGTTATAAATATAACTAAGCAGAAGGAACGCGAAGAATTTGAAACATGTGGTTTAGAAATGCCAAATTTAATGGACCATCATGAAATGGAGGTTCTAAAGAATTGGAATGGTGAATTACGTTTTCTTCAACATTTTAAGTTAAAAAGAATATCTAAAAAGCACTTGACATGATTCAGGTTTTATTTTTTGTGGACAGAAATGTAAAATAATTATACGAATAAACCTTGTTACATAGTGATTATAGTCTATTTCATACTTTGATAACCAAAATGGAAACCCAAGAGAGCATAAATTATGAAAATTAAATACTTACTGAAATGTTTAAATAAAATATATCTATTATTACTATAATACTTTTTTTTGTTATTATAATATGATAGTCACACATAAATTCACATTTTGGAATATTTATTCATGTAATTAATGAATAAGATAAATTGTAAGATGAAATTTGATTGTAATTGTGGAGAAGTCTTAGAAGACCTAGATGGAAAGCAACCTTCACCTATTCCTTTTAGGGATATAAAGTGTTTTATATCAAATTCAATAAGTTATAAAACAGTTAGGAGCTACAATAACTAAACTTTTTTTTTTGAAAATATCAATTATTTTACTTAAATTTTTAGTTTTTTTTAAAGTAGTCTCTACTCCTGTTTTTGAAGTAAAACTTCTTTAGGCGCAACTTGATAGTTTGATATTATTCATTAAAAATAAACACTTACATCTTTTACAGGTCCATAGGATGTATGCATGTAATTTATATATTTTAGTTCAAATGTTTTTTTTTTACTTTATCTATAAAAAAAAATCTTAAATAGTTTTTTCTTGTTAAACTTTAGCTGAATAATAATTATTAAATAAACAAAAGTGTAACAATTAAAAATACACCCATAATATAAAACATTGAAACACAATGCTATTGGTTGAAGCTCAGTGTGTCGTAAAAGTCCAGATTATCATAACCAATAATATGGTTCCAAATATAGGAAATATATTGCCCAAAAATAATCTTAATTTTTTAATTCAATAAGAATGTTTTTAACAATAATTGGATATCTTTTAGGAAGTAAATAATCAAATTTAAGTATTTTTAAAAATCATGCATAATATGCATGATTTTAGGGTATTCTAAGTCATATTCTTGATTTCCTCTTATATATTGATGAAAGAGCCAATCGTCCTGGGACTCGACTCGTCGAGGAAATGACACTAAGGAATATTGAAACTCTTCTTTTTAAATTTACGGGTTGGACTTTGTAGCCCGTAGCACGAATTAGGAGGTAAAAAATATTGTAGTTGATAGAGCTTTAGTCCAAGATTATAATGATACCACTATTATTACAAGGTAATGCTCCGTTTTCAAGAAAATAACCAAAAAATGTGTGTGTACATATGTATGCACGCGAGAATTTGTACTTCTTTGGCGTAACAAAGCATAAATCATTAAAATTATTTATTATTCGTGCTATTCTACGTTTGTAGAAAGAACAATATTGTAAAAATCTTACAAAGATGGCTTTGACAATTAATTATTAAATAACGAATACGGCTGTATGAGATTTAACCCTTTGCCTGTCCTAATAATGGACGAAGAAACCAAAATAAATAACGAATGTCGCAAACATCAGAATATTTTACCCAAAGAAATGAAAATACTAACGACAAGGCAGTAAGGCCCCTGGCTATAGCCTGTTCGAAAGAACGAATTAATATAAAAAAAAAAAATCAGAATATTTTAGGAACCAACTTCACCCTGTTACTTTTGTATTACAGTGATGCGCGCGCATCTTAAAATTTCACTCTCATCATTTTTTCATAACGCGGCTAAAGAAGCATAACTTCAAGAATATTCTAAAACGGATAAGTAAATGTAGATGTAATGAGTATAAAAATACTGTAGATGAGCGCTGTCTTGGAGCCAGGAGGCTAAAAACTGTCAATTATAATGAAAAACAGTAAAATGAAACGGAATCGTAAAAATAGTCGAGGTAAGACTAGACAGTTTCATCAATTATAATATTTAAACTAAAAAGGCTAGAACCCAGAGTTGTAAAGCCAGTAAAAAAAACAATAATTATTTTTCTTAAACCTTGTTTATTCCAATTTCCTAGAATGTTTATTCTTTATTCCGTTTCTTGCGTTGTTGCGTTAATGTTCCTATGTTCTGTGTTTTATTTACGTGTTTTACCCGTTTAGATGTTGTAATTTATTTTTTCGTTATTTTATTGAAAATTGTGCATTACCTTGTAATATGATTAGTAGGACTATAATCGTGGACAAAAGCTGTATCAACTATAATTTATAAATATTGGTTAGGTTATGTTAGAACAATGAGAAGAAGTGGAAAGAAACTCATTGCTTTCAAATCAACATTTACAGCTTCCTCATTTTGGCCACACCGCATGTGGCCGGAACCGCACCTTATAAAGCACACAAATATGGGCCGGTTTGAAGTTGTGTTCCACACTACTTGAAAAATTGTTGGTAAAGACTAAAATAAATTACTGGGCAAATGAGACTTGGCAAGTTGACGAGCGCAGTTGTAGTGCCGCTCACAAATTTTGGGTATTTTAAGAATCCTGAGCGGCACTGAATTTTAATGGGCAGGGCGTATTAATTATCATCAGCTGAACGTCCTGCTCATCTCGACCCTTATTTTCATAAAAAAAATGAATTATCTACTTAGAACACCATTAAAATATGGATTACCCAATTTTTCGGGTAATGTCCCTGTTTATATTCCGGTTACACTGGATGTTACTATCGCGCGTTTGCCACTAAATAAATTAAAAAAAAAACTAGCGTTGTGGAGGTTTTGTGTTCCAAACATCTAATTTATTTGTAAGAAAAGAACAAAAAAAGTGTGATAACTACTATTCTATCTGTGAGATGTAATTCCTTGACATTTTTATGTTCCGTAGTATTGTGATTACACATTTTCACAACGCGCGACGGTATTTTTAAAATAATGCTTGTATAAGTGTAAGTGTGCTATGTATGTACACGTTATCGGCTTGTTTTGCTGCTACACTGTCATGTAAGGTGACACGGAGTCCTTATTTTTTTACTAGTCCGTGGTAGTATTTAGTCATGAAAAAAATAACTCGTATATCAAATATATAATGCCTTACCTGATGTCAGTCAAAAATATTATATCCTCCTCCTGCCCAGGCGTTTAACCGAATGCCTTGTAATTTTGCCCGGTGTCATTTATAAAAAACATTAATATTCACGTGCTTCCTGCCCAAGACAAATAAAGACTTTATTTTTCTCATATGAGCGTGTAGATTTTTTGAACAATTTTTTTCGGATACCCTTGGTCTATTCTAAATGTATTGGGGTAATTCCAAACTCTGATATATTTTGTCCCTTTGAAAGCACATTGGGCACAATTACTTAAATTACCTAAGCTGTATTTGTCCATTTTGAAAGACATATGGTACATTTAAATGAAAGGATATTTATTTGAATCAACCTTTAATCTCAAAATCAGTTTCAAAAAGCATGTAAATCAACTAATTAAAAAACTAAAAACTTAAATATAAATTTGATCTCGAAATCTCGGGCGATTTACCAAGGAACTTACTTTGACCTAATTACTAGAGACAAAGCGCAGGTCCAGCCACATTATGAGTATTGCTGTCATCTGGCACCCCCAGTATCAGCTCGAACCATTTGACCTCGTGCAACGCAGTGCAGCTCGAATTATCGGGGACCAACCATGATGATCAATCATTGTTCATATAGTACAACTTTCCAAGTTGAGATTTGTCTCTTCTTCAGGCTCGGAATCAGTAGTGTTATTATCGCTTAGCGATTCTCCCCTGCGCTCCGGAATAAACTCCGGGTCAACATCTCCTAAGAGTACTTCTATTTCAATATTCTTTAACCTCGATTCTGTAAAGAAAATATCCAACGTGATTTTTAAATGACATAAATTTTTCGGAGACTACGAAAAAACAAATACTAGCAATTTTTCAAAAATAATGCTAAAACCAAACAAGTTATAGATTTATACTTACCTTGTCTCTGGCGTGGCAACATCTTGGATGGTGGAGTTATAACTGTCAGAAAATATTTTGTCTATGCCCCAGATCACATCTTGTCACTCATTAATTGCAAAATAACCAATCATCAAACAACATTAATTTAGCTATTGAACGGCAATTTCAAATCCTGTGGATGAAAAATGATTATGTAATTTTTGCTGGACAGTGGGCATAAAATTAAACAGGAACCGTGAAGTTTAAAATGTACTTTAAAAATACCAATGGGCAGGATAAGGATATTTATAATTTATTAATACCACTTACCATTTTAAAAATTTAAACTCTTTAATTTTTTTTATTGAGAATAAGAAATTATGGGTTAGATTAGCACATGCCAATTTAATTTTGATATTAAATATTAAAGAAGTTTGTAAATGTCAGAAAATTTATAAAAACTTAAACCATTACATTTTAACAGTTTATTAACATTTTCTTTTAATATAACACTCAGTTACTTCCGTCAGAAAAATATCTGAGTTACCCTTAATCCGCGCCTGAATAAGACTTACTTTAAAATTTATTTTCATGTTGCTTTGATTGGGGAACTGAAATACCACATTCATCATAAATTTATTATTATTGAGTGTCATTTTCAATTATATAAGACAAAGTCAAAATATTTTATTGACATAAAATCAAAAGACTGCTCGTCAAGGTCAATCACAAAAAATACAATTCAGATACATACATATTAATTACATAAAAGTTTAAGTATAGTTGTTAAAAAGGAATAAAATTTTAAAACTACATTTTATAGATAATTTATATTTATTACATTAATATTTACATGTTTAAATAAAGTATAATAATGAAATTTACAAACTTCATTACAATGATAATAGAGAAATCATAAAAAAATTACATATTTACAATTTTGATAAATTATAGTGAATTCATTAATATAAAAAAAATGATTTGGATACACAACAACTGGGTTATCACACTTGAGTGGTGTTGATAATAATTACAATATCATCCATAACATCATATTAGATTTGATACAATAATAAAATAATAAAATAGTCTTTACATTAGTAAGTCTTCAAAGAAGTAAGATAAAGGCTTCAGTATATATTTAGAACTGTATATTATGTACAAGGTTATTTCAAGGGCATGCTTTCAAAATAGGTTGAAACACTATACAACCATGGCCCTATAAATTTACTTTTCTGCTGCCTACTGTTCTTTTGTATGCAATATTCTCCATAATTTCGTCAACTAACATTATCTGGAACACTAGATACCTACATAATCACATTGGTTTTAAACGACTAAAGCATTTAATGTAGTTGGCAATCAATAATACTCGACTGATTTAAATCTTGTAATATTTCGATTACCATAATAAATAATCACAAACCGATCTATCAGCAGACTCGATATTGGAAGCAGAAAAAAGAAGATATTTTTTTAAGGAAAGTCCTTAGCACTTATATATTTGTTATTTCTTGAACTAGACCTTTCATAAGTTATTGTATATATTTATATACAATATATTATTAATAAGTTTACGATGTACCAACAAAAAGTAATAAATACTCTTTTTCCATAACACCATATTAATTTATAACTTTGGTGAATGTATTGATTGATTTACATAGTAATTACCAAGTTTTTTCAATATAATTTCATATTATTTAATTAATGTTTTTCTATACAGCTACATTGAATATCAGATCAGTAAATACTATGGTTACCTAAGTTAAATATGTTTAATGAATGATCGTAAATATAGAGCAAAATGGGCCACCGGCGGTAGGGGCGGGAGTACACATAACGTTTTTTTTTCATCGTATAAAACAGGGGGGGGGGGGGGGGGATTGCCTCGCGCACACTTTGTCAGACTCCCACACAAAAAAAAACAACAATACGTTATGTGCACTCACCTCTACTATATACCACTGGACTGGCGGTTGTCAAAGTGCTTTTGTGCCTGTTTGATATTCGCCATTTTGGCGCTGTTGGCCATGTAGCGAGAGTCTGCGGTACTAAAACTAGTGGACAACATAGATGGTGGGAAACTATTTACAAAAAAAAATTGTATACTTTAGTACCTACATTGATTCTTGAATTATAAATAACACGGAAAACGCACTAAATTAATTCAAAATGTAAAAATACTTCACAGCATTGTACGTTCCTTCGCAGCCATTTGTATTATACGTCAAAATCAGTTCTCTGGACGCTCGCGAGTGGCGCTTCAAATAGGCACAAAATTAGCTGTCAAACATGTGGAACAGGTCCAGTGGTCAGAACAGGTACAGGTCAGTGTTTATGTGTCATAACAGCGTAAGGAAGCGACGCAACTACACGACAAGCTGTGTACAGGCATGGCTGTACGACTGTCGATACGAACTATCTCGAATGTTCGGGAATTAGGTTTAAAATATTTTCTATAACGGTCCAATTAGTACTGTTTTCACACTATCCCAATGAATCACGCTAGGTTCAACTTGTGTCACACCGATATTGTTTTACAATTTACACAAAGAATTATATTAGATTGTCCTGAGTAACTTCATTGCATTTATTAAGCTTTTTCAGCACATTGACTTTAAATATTAACCCGCTTTAATTAATGGTCCGCAGACTTTAAACAGCCGCTTAGGAGTGTTTTTTCTCATTCTGACTTAGGTCAATAGAAGAAAACAGAGTGAGAATTAGCAATGCTTTAAGTTAGCAGACTATTATGAATAAGAGGGTACGTGTGTTTTACAGTACTAGAGAGTATTCTTATTGTGTTAGACTCCAATGTGAATATTTTCTGTGATAACAATTATAATAAGACAAGTTAACTTATTTATCCATTACTAGTTTTTAAAATGGGCTAATTTTGTCTAACTCACTGGAACAAGGTGGTCCATGTTGCTCTTAAAAATTCAGATTTATGAAAATATGATTTACACTAAACACAACAAGATTCAAACTAATATTACGATAATATTCTATGGGCTGATGGACAATACAATAATTTACTTTAATTAAATTAATTCCAGCATTTTCCCTTAAGCAAAATCAAAACACAAAATATTATGAGAGGAACTAAATTATATTAATATGACAAACCACCATAATCAAGATGATAAAATTGACTCATTTGATTACCTCTTTTAGTAATTGAGATTGAGGCACACCCAATTATTAATAATGTTGCATGGGTAATATTTAGTAACTACTAAACAAGGTTTGCAGCACAATTCTTGTTAACCATCACAAGTTCTTTCAACATTTATAATGATTTTCATACAAATGAAAATACAATAAACTTTCGGCTGTTTTTGTATGACTGAAAAAACGAATAGATGCCTTAAATTAAATTAAAAAAAACTGTAAAACTGTAGAGAGCACATCACAAAATCAGTCATACCTGGAATACACTTCACAATTTAGATTTCTACATCTCCATTAACCGTTCAGGTGAATAGAGGCAGGTGGTAGAAGTCGTAACCTCTCTGTCCACGAGCAGCCAGCCAAATGTAAACAACATGGTATGCACCAGGTACGAAGCAAATCATTCCCGCAACAAAGAACACTGCACCTTGCAGACTTTTCTCTGGCTCGGCGACAGCAAAGGCACCCATCCCCAACAGGCCAACTCCTACTACAAGGAGGATGACAGCTGCACACACAGTTTTCCAATTTTCTCTTACTTTGGGATGATTCCAACAGTAGACGGATTGTGTAGCCTCTACATATTCATGTATCAGTGAATCTGAGTCTCTGGATGCGGTATCCTCTGTGCATTTGTATGTTTTACTGTGAACAAACAAAAATAAAAATCAGAATTTTCACTAGGCAGAACTAGGCCAGATCAGAAATATCTATCAGCTATCGCCTGTTTTTAAATTAAAATCTTATGGTATTCTGACTTTGGGAAATGCTGCTGATATCCATAGTCTTTGTTTTACAATAACGGGTGGTAAGATAATTTTTTTTTATGGAAAAAGGGGGACATACGAGCGTACGGGTCACCTGGTGTTAAGTGACAGCCGCTCACATTCTCTTGCAACACCAGAGGAATCACAGGAGCGTTGCCGACCTTTAAGGACTTGGTGTAATTATCACCTAGGTTCAAGATATTCTCTAAAGGAGTTTTTTAAGGACATAGATATTTAACGATTGTGCGCATGTAACGCATGTCCGTCAGAATTTATATTTGTTTGAACAAACACAATCATAATTGCGTACTGAATATTATCGCCTGCAAAAAGTACATTGTTCTTCTGTGGGAATGTCCTCATTTATAAAAAAAACAACAAAATGCCTGCAAGAATTGCCCTTTGATAGATTTAAATCGGTAATCAAGGACATTTTCATAAAAAAGGCTTATATAACCCTGAAATGAACCTGAATGAAAAAAGTGCTTGGTTGCTTACCGAAACACAAAGAATAATAGATATCTACTGTTTAAAAATGAGTACTTAATAAATTGACATTCACATTAACATAATAAGTGATTTAATTTTTTTTAACAAATACAAGAGTACCTATGTACCCAAGTACTAAAAAAGTCATTGTTTTGGCTGTCGCGGGTAAGGAAACTTATTTTCATTTTTAAAGTTATAAAACGCACTGATAATCTAGATTCTATCTTGCCACGTGCCAGTCCATCCTTACCTACTGTATTCCCGTAACACGTAACGTAACGGGAAGGAACGGATTAGGTAGGAAAGAACGAGCTATCTTAAAAGTGATGGCTCGTAAGTCTGTTACTATACCCGACAAAACAACTTTATTCGGAAAGTAAGATCCTAACGATATAACAGGTTTACATACTTCGCACAGTTATACGCAAAAATGACTCAAACCATTGTCGTGAGACGTAACGAGACAAAACATTTATCCACGAATAAAGTGCTGAACCACGCCTGCTGATTCACAATGTGATGATCTTCAAGTAAGCTATACAATAAACACACATAAAAAGTAAAGTAGCAGGGCGCCAGGTCAGGACTGTATGGCGGATGACTCATTATCTCGACATCTGCCATAGTCAAATATTAAACAGTACGTTTTGCGGAGTGCGCTGAAGCATTGTCGTGGTGAAGGAGGATTCTCCTTCGAGGGCGCTGCTGACGAATTTTTTCCAAGACAACAGGCAAACAGCGATTGAAATACCAGTCTACAGTAACAGTCCTTCCATCTTCTAGCACAAATGTCGCGAAATGACCTTTCCGGCTAAAGAATGAGGCAATAATTTTTTTCCTTGACTTCTTTCCTTATCTTTACCTTTCACTATCTTAGTTGGCCGATACTCGAAAGGAAACACCAACTGAGTTGATTGTCTTAAGGTTTTGGGTTCGTAGCAATATATCCAGCTTTCACCTGTGACGATGTCAAATACAGCATTTGAGTCACCGCCGTTGAATTTATCTAACATTTGGCGACACCAGTCCATGCGAAGGTGTTTATGGTCGTCGGTTAAATTATGGGGAATCCATCTGGTGCAAGGCTTCCTGACGCCTAAATGTTCGTGTAATATTTTTTGAACTTGACTCATACCAATCCCTAGGCTTTCGTATCTGCTGATAGGTCACTCTCTTATTTCCTCTATCATGCGTCGCACAGCACTGATCTTATCTTCAGTAGTCGCTATTAAAGGACGTCCCTCACGCGGATCATCATTGAGATTGTTACGTCCAAGCTTAAACTCGTTAAACCAGTTGTTAAAAATTGATCGTTGTAAATAATGGCACGAGATGCGGCTTCGGGGCGTTAGCTTCATTTTCACGTGTAACAAGTGTTTTAGATTTGCCGCGAATTCACAAAAACAAAATATGATAATGAATGCAATAGACTAAATTAGATTACCAAGGATTTCTAAAATTGAAATTCAGAAGGTTTTCATTAGCAATGTTTCTAACTGGCCAGTTCTAAGCATTTTCAGTGTTACCCACGTAGATCTAGTTTAAGAGTCAGGGATAATCCGATTGTAACATTTGAATAACCTACATAAAGCTTAGTAATTTTGTTATAAGTAAAATATTTTTTTGACTGGGACTGTACCCAATATGGTTTCCTTTTGATTTCGTCTATTGTTGGTTTGGTAATTGGATTATTCATCGGTAAGTATCATCTTGTGATGCACGATTCTTATAACATGTATTCCGCAAACATGGCTCAGTGTGCAGTACTTCTAGAAACACAAATACTTTTTCGTTAGCGTACTCCATAATTATTATACCATCGAAGATATAGTACAAACACTAGACGCGGTCCCGGAGTTCAATGACAATCATATTGTCACCCGCTTTAACGCACATACCTCGCGATAATTTTTTTCATGTACCCACACCCGAGTTATTGCCTTACGGGAAATGGCAATGTGATCGCCGTTGTAAAATTATCGTAATAGTCCGTAGCTACACTAGCGTCCATCAGCAAGATGGTGATTTACCAGTCGGAGGCACCTTTGCACAGGATGCCGGTTAGAATATGGATACCAACGACGCCTATTTCTGCCGTGAAGCAGTAATGTGTAAGTATTATTGTATTTCGGTTTGAAGGGCGAATAGCTAGTGAAATTACTGGGCAAACGAGACATGACATCTTATGTCTCAAGGAGACGAGCGATATTGTGGTACCGATCAGAATTTGTGGGATTTTCAAGAATTCTGAGCGATAATACATTGTAATGGGCAGGGCAATTACATGAGTTTCCCTATAAATAATTAAAAACAACATCAAAAGCATCGTTGCACAAAAATTACCCAATAATGTTTACCCGCGTACAGAATTTTTATCATTAATTGAATGTTCTTTCAGCTGTAAACATTAAACAGCATCAGTTATGGTACGTGGTAATTGGATTGTCAACAGAACACTTAAGGTTTATAATGTCAGTCCAATGAGTCAGGTAATTCAATTTAACAACATTGCAGATACCATCCATTTACAGATTAACAAGAGTAATGATCGACACATGTTTAAAAAGGGACATTCAATAAAAGTCTCAAGATACATTGTAAAAATTACATATTACAATGTTACACAAAGATAGTTCTGCAACTTGCCGGAGTAGTGTGAAGAAAAGAGGCATTTCTTCCTACTCACGACAGTAGAAGTGAGGATTATCACTTTAAAAACATAACAAATTGTTTAGATTTACAAGAGCGACATCTCAAGTCGATTTCCTAATATGCAAATGTTGGGGTTGAGCAGGTTATCAACTGTAAAGTAGATCCTGTAGATCATAGTTTCTTTATCATACCTAATTTTGCTCACCGCCCACTTTGAGAATATGTTTTTGTCTAGAGTATTTTCGTGTATTTTTTTGCCTTTTTAGATTATATTTTTTTATCTACCCACGGCCACGCCCCATCTCAATGCCCCCTAATTTTCTCTGGGTCTTCTACTGCCCCCACGAAAGTCTCAAGTCGCCCACGTTGAGAACCTATGCTGTAGATGAAACCAAAACCTGAGAGTTGAACAAAGCGTACAGGATTTTATGATGATACGTCACTCGAACGGTTAGCTCAGTTGGCTGAGCACTGGCACGGAACGCCAGAGGTCGTGGGTTCGAGTAGATGAATCTCTATAAACATTAGCTGGATCATATTTTACCAACTAATGTCAAATAATATTAAATTAATATGTTACTTAAAATAGAATTATACAATCTTACTTAAGAATATTACAAATTACAGAAGGTCAGAATTGGATTGTCTCAGACTTGAGAAATATGGGTGAATTTTTTTTTTAATCGTATATAGTAGAAATGTTTAAGTCTTTTTGTTTTTTGCTTGTTCATAATATAATCTTAAGTATATTTTTTATTTATGTGAACATACTACTTATATGTTTAAAAAAAACACGCATTTTCACTAAACAGCCTCAGGCTAATACTTCATACGAAAGTGTGGTAATGAAAATGTCTCCTAATAATTAAAGTTTTCAGTAATGAAACTGCCGTTTTGTACTGAAAAATTCAAACATTTTTTAAGTTAAAATATAATTATGTAATCGAAGTATCTACACTCGTATTCTATACATTCTGCTGCGTTAGTTCCACGCCGGTACACGTATTAAAAATTACTTTATTTATTTTTTTAATTTTAACGCCTTTTGAAATCTAGAATGTTCAAGTTGTCATCTCACAATAAGGATTTATTTAAATCTAAATTAGTTAGTACGCTAAAACGGCAATTTAATTAAAACAGGACATGCAGATTTGTATGCTATATTAATTAAGAACTGTATCTGACTATTCAATGAGCAAACATCAAACTGTGAATAATGTGAAATCGCAAATTTTGTGGAACTTACGTTTTTGTCAGTAAATCTGTGAGGTTATTGTCCAAAAGTGGACAAGTTTGCATAATACTCGTGTATGGACAAATATAATAATAATTCTACAAATAGCCATTTAGTGATCTCATTAATGTTATGTCCCTCAATTTGACATTTTTATCGGTAGCCGATTCTAAATTGCCTGAATGCACATGGCAGTGCTAGTGCAATAGCCCAAATAATACGAAAATATCTTCCAATCCTAAGCCGCCCAATTATAATACACGTACTCAAACACAAAACAGAGCCTCGCCCATTTTGTGCGCTGAGTGCAGAACCGTAATGACACCGCTCACGCTGTTCATGAAAGAGCTAGATGATGTCACCGAAGAGGTAACCCCCAGCATATGCATACAACTGAGTCTGCCATTGGAGCAATTATAGAAAAAAAACGGAGAACTCCCAACATATACGGTTACTAGCTGCTCCGACTGACGTTGTTCTGTAGATAATAATAAAAATAGTGTTTTATAGGAATTTGCCAATAATATTTCAAAACATCAAAAATTATTTCGTAAAATATGCTCCCTGTTGTTATAATGAAATTGTTTCACAGCGGAACTGTCAACCCGTGCGTCAATAAATTCTCGAATGGAAAATATTATGTCCATACAAAACAAATATTAGAAATAAAAAAAATTATGGGTCCAAATCGAAATAATATCTCTCAAGTTGGACCAAACTGCACTCCATGAAGTAATCCCCTTTAAAATCCGTTCATTAATTTAGAAGTCCATCGCGGACAAACAGTGTGTCACGTAATTTATATATATTAAAATTATCCAATTAGGATAATCACTTGCAGATTCAGCGAAAGAGGATGTTGAAAGTTGTCTAGATGATAATACATGACAGGACAAAAACCTTCCGTCACGGGGCTCATAAATCTTACACCTAAAAAAGAAAGATTACACCTAAATGAGAAAAAATTATGCGGGTAAGCATAATGAAGAAACAGGTCGTACTATGAAAAAGTAGATGGTCTCCCCTTAATTGCTACAAACAATAATGCTGTTACCGTAATAAACTAAACCTTGGTAGTATCCAAAAAATGCTACGTTGCAACTAACAAAAGTTAATATCTGATTTTTTTTACTCCTATAAGGGATGAGACAAGCAGGATGTACATTGGATGGAGCCATTGTGGTACCCATAATAGGAGCCTCCCACTGGTAATATCTGAATAAGTAATAACTTTACGTTTAATAAACATAAAGTTATTAAAGCTTCAAATTATTGTCACTACGGAAAACATTGCTCAAGACGATCTTTAGAACTAATCTAGTCATTTCTCAACTTAACAGATGTTGCCAGCCATATTTGGGTCACTCAACAGCCAATGTCAGATCCCGATTTAGATCCATTGGTATACCATGTAACACTCCCGTTTTTCCAAGTAATTTGGTTGTTTAACCAGTCAGCTCTTGAGGGGAATTCCATACTAAAGTTGCTGATGAAGTAGAATTTCGCCAACATGCCGAATGACAACTCTAGTGACCCCAGCACCATTCCTTTAATAAAGACCCTGTTTTTATGACTTTACTGTAAATATATGGTCTTCAGACATTTTCCTGTAATTGTAGTTTATGATGGGTATTACTTGCCAAATTTCATAGTTCTAGGTCAATGGAAAATAACTTGTTGAAATATATGTTTGTTTTGGCATAAATGGCTGTATCTTTTTTTTAATTAGCTTGGTAAATTGGTTTGCTTCAAGAGACTGTAAACTTGAATATATGGTTTAAATTTCCACTCCATACCTCCATTTTCATGTCACTCCCCTCCTCCCTCCTTCAGCCCTCAAACCTTAATTAAGAATGCAAATTCAAGCCTCTATTTATTTGAAAGAACTCAGCATGTAGCAGTGAGATTGGAATTGCAAATTTATAAAATACAACTCAGGTTGGTTTGGTTTACAGGTTGAAAGTATGCTAGATGAATATGAGAATTCTGACTAAACTAGGAGCTTCCCACGTTTTCTTTCTTAACTATTCATCACATTTTCTTACTGACATTGAAAATTTTCCTTTACTTCAAAATACTAATGTAGCTTGAAATGCATAGATAAAGGGGAAAGGGGATTGTGGGAGTCTATTTTGCTCACACACTAGACCAGATCAGAGTAGGGACCTGATATTTCTTATACTAAAAGTTATATTTACAGCAAGAAAAACATGAACATAACAATAGTCGGAAGCTCAGGATGCCAGCTAGATTATGGGTACCACAACAGCACCTATTTCTGCCGTGATGCAGTGTTGATGTCTAAAGGGCTCTGTAACTAGTGAAATTACTGGGCAAATGAGAATTAACATCTTATGTCTCAAGGTGATAAGCGCAACTGCAGTGCCGCTTAGAGTTTTTGGATTTTTCAAGAATCCTGAGTGGCATTGCATTGTTATGGGCAGGGTGTATCAATTACCATCAGCTAAATGTCCTGCTCATCTTGTCCCTGTCATAGCCATAGATAGAATCTTCAGATTCATTTAGCATACTGTTAACCCCAATCAATTGTTTTCTAAATAAGAATTACTTGAATTATTATGTAAAAATAAAACAAACTATTCTAATGGGAACTTAATATGAATGTAAATAAAGCAACATACATTTCATAATGACAATCAATTAAGCTATTTCACAAGGACATAATTTATTTACTTAATTAATGTTGATAAGATACAAAGTGTTAAACAGGTACTGTTAAAAGGTTTGTAACTGTTTCAGTTGTATGACCCCAGAATTAGCAGATAAAAGTGTAATTAGAACATAATTAGCATGCTTAAGAGGTGTTATAAATAACGGGTATAGACTCAGTTCATAAGCCTTTGCCCCACTAGCATCATGACTCACAGAAGGTCATGAACACACAGACCTGTTTTGTTATTGTACTTTAAAGATCATATTTCATAACGCCTAAAAGTGCAACAAATACAAATATGGCCTAAATAAATAAACAAAGAACTCACCTAGCAATATAATCGCCTCCGTTCTTGAATTTGTTTTGAAATTGAGGTCTATCGCCCGTTGCACCGTAAACTTTGATGGCTTCATCCGTCTCTTCTTCGAATGCATCGTCAATTGAAAATCGCTTCTCGCTGTTGCCAAAAGATTTAGTCATGGTAGCTGCCTGGTATATTATTGAATATGTACTTAAAAGTTAAAACATTACAATTTTGTACCTTTGGAATAGGTACGATTGAATCGCGATAATTTTAAGATTACACTTTACACTATACAAAATGTGAATTGTGAAATGTGAAATGACAAGAGACAGCTGTACAAGTCAACTGTCAACTGTCGAGTATGTGATGTTGACAGTTAACACGAAAGTGACAGTTGATTTATTTAGTTGGTAATCTGTGTTATGGTTGACGTGTGGCACATAACATACAACAATTATTGTACTTTTTGAATATATGTTATTACATATTATAATTAAGTATATGCTTTAGCAATCAATACACAAATAATACTTTTCTTACCTATAATAAAACATTTATGTAATGTAAGTACCGCACCTAGTGGTGGCGCCACTAACCTCTACTACGTACCACTGGACTGTCGGCTGTCAGAGTGCTTTTATCCTTGTTCGATATAGCTCAAGAAAGTTAGCCCCCCAGATTTTTTTTATTTTTTAAGTTTTTTTTATTACATCGTTAGTTCGCCATTTGTTCTTGATTGTTCTCTATAAACATTTGTTTGTTCTCGATTTTGTAATTGTTTTTAAATAAACAACAAAAGAACAAACAATTTTTTATAGCGAACAATTAAGAACAAACTATTGTTGTGTTATGGGTGTTTATTACTAACCGTACTGACTCTTGTTGCCTATTCTTCAGTTCACAAAAAAACCACAGCTATATCAACCGATCATTTCCTTTTAAATCAACTCTTTATATACTTCAATCAGCTAACTTAAAATAAAAAATCTCTCCACCTTGACGTTGGCCGAATCGTCGACATTCAGTCGACGGAGCGCGTTATAAAAAAAAACCATGGAACAAAAAAAAAAATTCAAATTCAAGATTTCTATATTTGGTATTAAATACATTTTACAAAATTACTTAAATCTACTTATTAAAGCAATTTACAATTAAGCCTTATATATGTAGGTATCAGAAAACTTATTTCTACAACCCTATCTACGTATTGAGGGATAAAACTTTATTAAGCTTAAAAACTAATACATGAGGTTTGTGGGGGGGGAATCCAGGAAACTGGGAAAACCTGGCTATTTGCTATTGATATAACGTAATATTAATCGTAACCTATCACTTAACCTAACTTAAGACTAATGACTAGAACTTAAAACTAACTTAAAAACTAAGGTAAATAAATACATAGATATGTATACATACATATATAACATAAATATAAGGGGGGGGGGGAGGGGGGATCTTGGGAAAGGGAAGGAGGGAGAGGGAATAGGAGGCCAGTTTTCGCCGTTATTTAATTCTTATAACTAAACCAATTTACAATATATTGGTTTTACATTTATTCAGACATAGATAGAACTCTGTGTGCGTGGGTGTGTGTTTGTCTATACGCTAGTGTTCTGTGAGCTCTAACCAGTTGTGATGTGGTAATGCATGTTTATAACGTTTTATGCTGAGGCAGTACTCTGTGAGTGACTTACGACTACAAGTCGACCGGAGGGCGGGGTTTATTCCGTCCTTCAGTCGGCGTAGCCCTCTGTAGAAGTTATGAGATATCTCTTGTATGTGTTGTTCTAGTGTTGGGATGTTTTTCTTTACATGAAGTCGTTTAAGATTTGTACGCGGGTGGGTCCGGTAGATGGTTTTAAGGGATCTATTTTGCACAGTTTGTAGTTTACGATAATTGTTTTGATTTGTGTTAATCCATACCGGACTTGCGTATGTCATGACCGGGCGTATGTACGACTGGTATAGTAGACGCTTGTTACTAGTTGAGAGAGTGGAATTCCTATAGAAAATGGGTCTCAACAGGCTCAAGGCAGTAAGTGCCTTAGAGCGGGCGTAATTAATATGAGGCGTGAAGGAAAGTTTCCGGTCGAGGATAAGTCCTAGGTATTTAGCCTGTGACTGCCATTCGACTGGGTGGTTATTAATATGTGGCTTTAAAGAGATATTGAGTTTACGGGAAGTTTTGTATGAGAAAAGAACCGCCTCGGTCTTTGTGTCATTGATTTTAAGCTTCCACTTAGAGAAGTAGTTGCTTACACAATGTAGGGCTGTATTAAGGTGTGAGACTATAGAATTGATGTTCTTACTGCTGCACAGATAAGCTGTGTCATCAGCGTACAGGGCGAGGACCGTGTTCGGAGGTTTTGGGATGTCTCTCATATAGAGTAAAAATGCCCTCGGTGAGATGATGGAGCCCTGTGGAACACCTGCTACTACTGGATGTGGGGAGGATAAACTATTTTTGACTCTAACTCTAAGAAATCTATTCGTAAGGAATGATTTTATTATTCTACAATATTCAAAGGGGACTTGTGCTTCGAATAATTTGTGAACTAAGGCATCATGCCAGACGGTATCGAAGGCTTTCTCAAGGTCGAGTAGAACCATACCAGTCTGGTGTCTCAAGTTAAATTGGTGTGTTATATGTTCGACTACGCGCGCCAGTTGGTGAGTAGTCGCGTGTGACCTTCGGAAACCGAATTGTTCGTCAGGTAGGTTTGATTCTATAAGTGAGTTTATTCTATTATTAATTAAAATTTCTAATATTTTACTTTGTGTGCAAAGTAAACTAATTGGTCTGTAGTTCGCGGGGGAGGTGGGATCTTTTCCCGGTTTGTGAATCGCGGTGATTACTGCTATTTTCCAGGACGAGGGAAAATAGGTAAGACGAAGGCACGCATTAAATATATTAACTAAGGTGTCTATTGCTTTTGAAGGGAGGTGTTTTAGAAGTATGTTCTGTATGTCGTCGTGCCCGGGGGCTTTTCGCGGTTTACAGGTTTTTAAAATTAATTTTACTTCGCGAGGTACAACTGGCGTAGGTGCGGTCGGTCCGTTTATTTTGTAAAGGTGGTCTAGAGACCGCGACACCTCGCGTTCGGTGTCGGGGTCGCTCAAATCCACGGTGAGTCTATGCTGTCGCTCGAAGTGTGTACCTAGGGCCTCGGCCTTTTCAGCGTCCGACCGGGCGGGGCCCGAGGAGGTGCTGAAGCAGGGTAGAGGGGTGTGTACGTTTTTGAGGCGTCTCGCGAACTGCCAGAGGGAATTGTCGCGGGTGTCAAGCGATTCGAGCTTTTTGTTCCATTCGTTGGAAGTGAGAGATTTTATTTTAAAAGATATTTGGTTTTGAAGTGAATTAATAATCGTGTTAAACCGACGCGTATGGAGTCTCTGTGCGTGATGTCGGTATTGGTTTTTTAGTTTGATAAGTCTTGTTATGTCGTGTGGAAGTTTGTTTGTTTGTTTCGGTGTGAACGTCGGGATGTTCGCGTTACGGGCTTTGATTATAGCGTCAGTCAGTGTTTGTATGGCGTTGTCCACTAATTCGGGTCGGTGTAATTTTAAGGAGCCGGGGGAGGGGAGGGCTTCATTAATCTGTTTTTTATAAGTGTCCCATTTAGCATTACCGTATTTAAAAATAGGTCGCGAGATGCGCGGGATGAGGCTATTAATTTCGAAAATAATGGGACAATGGTCCGAGATAACGTCGTAAGTCAGTGGGTCTGTAACGTTTGTGATATTTTTGGCAAGGGTGAGTTGTAATTTAGCGGCCGAGTGCCTAGGGTTGGAGGGGAGGTGGGTCGCTTTGTCCGGAATTAAAATATTATATTCGTGACCTGCAAAGTGATTAAAAAGACGCGATCCATTGGAATTTGCTCGATTGCAATCCCAGTGTCTATGGCGGGCGTTAAAATCTCCGGAACAGATGACGGTGTTGCCGAGAGAGAGAGCTTTTGCGATGGCTGTCGTGATTCTACTGTCTTGCTTAGGGCAATAAAAGTTAACTATTGTGATGGGTGTCTGTCCGCGGTGAGACTTTAATCTAATTGCAATTATATCGCATATATCATGCTCCACCGGTGGGAGTGAATGATGCGATATATTTGACTTGACAAAAATTGCGACGCCACCTCGGGCGCGGTTGTCTGTCTGTCCGTCACGTCTGTAGCAGGTGTAACCGGGAATTGAAAAACGTCGTGCGGGAACGAGGTGTGTTTCTTGTATGAGTGTAATGTCGATGTTGTGTGTACCTAGGAAATGTATGAGTTCTCTTTTCCTACTCACAATACCGTTTATGTTAAGCGACGCTACTCGTAGAGGACGAGCAGTGCCAGTCAGGGAAGGGGTCGCCGTCTCTTCATCCATGGATGCTCAGGAACTCGAATACTGTGATGATTTGCTCCTCGTAGCTCATGCTGCGGCGGAGCAGAGGCTTCAGCTGACCTGCGATTTTAATTAATTTTATAATTTCATGTGTTGACATTTCCTCCGAGTCTGGCTCTTCGGTTGTTTTAAAGGCGGCTGAGTCTGTCTCGACTCTTTTAAAGCCACCTGGCATAGGGCCAGTGGGCCTAAGGCCTGGGAAGATTTGTCTTCCGGACTGGGTGCCCGTGAGGGGCGGCGGTCCGGCAGTGGACCGCGTTGTGGGTGGCTGAAGGCCCTGTGGCTGAAGGCCTGACGGTGACGGGGCGTTCCCTGTCATAACTGAGTTCCACCCGCGGCCGTTCGCCATGTTCGATTTGAACATGCGGGGCTGGGGTGGTGCGCTTTGGCGGGTCTGGAAGCGCTCCTGGCGCTCCTTGACGGCCGCAAGGTAGATGCGGCGTTGGGGGCACTGGCGGTACGAGGCCGCGTGCTCTCCGCCGCAGTTGCAGCACCGGACTGGAGCCTCCTCCTTCCGGTCGCACTCCGCTGTGAGGTGGGCTCCCGTGCACTTGACGCAGCGGGCGGCCCGGTTGCAGTTCCGTTCTGCATGTCCGAATGTCTGGCACCTGGAACACATGGTGCCGTATTTATTGTTCGGTTTATATTTGTAGATACGCACCGATTGGTGGCAAATATATTTAATTTTCCTGAAGGCACCGATATCAGTGCTCTTCAGGAGCGTCACTTGGTACCTTGGTACCAGTGCATCGCCCTTGAAGGCGACAACTTTAGTGGGTTTGAACCCCAGTTCTAGGAGTGCACTACCTAGCTCCTCTGCGGAGCTGTAGTACAGCCCTTGGACGACAGAGATGTGAGCTCTGTCGTCCTTATCCGTGTATGTGTGGAACTGCAAACGTTCCACACCTTTGAGCGCTGCAAGAGCCGATTCTTTATCGGCCTTAGTCTTGCAGGACAGCTGTGCCATATGTGGCTGGATGTTGAAATTAAAATTTTTGATGCCCGCGGCGATAAGCGCCGCTCGGCATCTTTCAAAGTCGAAATTCTCCTTAGAGATAACAATTGGAGTCGGCCTCGCCTGTGAGGGCTTGGCCGTTACCTTGGCTCCCGGTGTCTCCTGTACCGGGAGCGGCTTAAATACGTTGGCCGTTGCCAACGGCTTGGGGCGTCCGTTGTCCGGGCGCGGCTTGGCCGCACGTCGCCGCGTCACGGCGATCCAGTCCGGCAGGCCGCCGTGCAGCCGCTGGCCGGACTCCTGCTCCGGCGGCGAGGCCGGGCTGTCGATGTCCATTTCGGCGATCACCTTCGCCGCGGGTTGCTCACCGGGGCTAGGGCAGCCCCTCTTCATGTCCTGCGACACAGAGTTCAATACACTAATTAATACACTGCTTCGAAACCGTTAAAAAGCGCGCCAAAGGGGCGCGTGTAGTTAATAATAAAAGAAATTGCGATGATAATAATTCCACAAAAACCAGCGCGCAAACACTTCTCGTCCGTTCAAGCGCAGGTAGCGGAATTCAAAAAAAACAAAAACCAAAACCATGGAACAGTCTGTCCAGTGGTATTTATACAGGTCAGTGGGTGGCGCCGTATGGTCTATGACCCTTGCCTGGCCAAGTTGATAAAAATAAGTAAAAATATTTAAATTTGACAGTTTTTATAACCTTATGGTTACGATGGCAGCATGGCTCTGCCTTTGTTTTTGCCAATAACGGAAAGAAGAAAAAAAAAATATAACTATGTCAGAATGACATTGACATTGATAAAGTTTATATATGTCAAATGTCAATGTCATTCTCACATGGTCGAGTCTCGATCTCGATGTTTTGATTTCCATAATATGTATTATGATTCTCACTAAATATAAAATATATTTGTGTTCTTTTATAAGTTAATACTTTGTGTTTATTATTTATTTTATAATACGGTTCGCAACGTAGTAAATTATGGTGGAAAAAGATTGGGTAAAATGTTCACCGGTGCTCTCTAAACCCGTTCTTAACTGTATACAAAAACAAGGGTTTAAAAACATGACACCGATTCAGGCTGCTGTAATACCATTATTGCTCTCTTGCAAGGATGTAGTGGCTGAAGCTGTGACCGGCTCTGGTAAAACATTAGCGTTTGTTGTGCCTATGCTCGAAATGCTAATGAAAAAAGACAAAGACTATCCTCTTCGGAAGGATTTTGTTTATGCTGTTATAATATCACCAACTAGAGAACTGGCTTCGCAAATATTCAAGGTATGGTTATATTCTAAAATCTTATTTATATACTTCAACTACCTACATTCATTGTTTTTGATACTAGTGTAGTCTACAGTCACTTGATTGTATACTGATTACATATTTTTTAATATTGAATTCAGTACTTGTTAAAAAGAGCTCCTGTTTCGCAGTAAAACTCCTTTATTAGGTATGTTTTGTGTACAGGTTTGGCGGGTTTCTATGTCCAGCCCAGCTCCTTCCAGAAGTTTGGAACCTTCTTGGGAGGTTCACAGATTTCTTGCAACCTCATATTTTCAAGATTTTTTGCATATTGCTTGGCTATTCCTGTACATTTCAGGATTTCCATGAGTGAGCATATTTTTCACTAGAAATTATGAGAAATGTATAAGGATGTTTATTGTTTAAAGGTAATAGAACAATTTCTCCAAGAGTCAGAACTATCACATATAACATTATGTCAGCTAGTGGGTGGAAGACCAGTGGAGGTAGATGCTGCAAGCTTTAAAAAAGGGGCTCAGATCGCAGTATGCACTCCTGGAAGACTACAAGATCTTCTAGCAGAAAGAAAACAGCTTAATTTGCCAGCTAGAATTAAGGACCTGGTATGTTATATTGTTTATTGCAATTGTATTAAGTTGATGTTTGATATCCACACAAGTTTTTTTTATGGAAGAGGAGAAATGGAGAAGAGAATCAAGCAAATGGGTAACCCGATGTTTATCGCCAACGAGGGAAGGATACCAACAAACTTGGATATCCTCTACTGCATTTTTAAGGAACTTTTTGCTATGCATAACCAAACAATGGAATGTGTTTCCTTATGCAGTGTTTCCAATATAATATGAGAGAAAATGTGAGAGAGAGAATGTGTAAAACATATGCTTCATTGTAGTTCTCTTTTATACAAAATACCTGAAGCCTATAATGACTAACTTACAATTATGGTTTACAATTAAAAAATAACTTTCTGTCCCCATCACAACACACATGGTTTTGAACAAACCCAGTTTGTTGTTCATTCTTACTACTTTGGTTGTAAGGAATGGCTTTAAAATTTTTTTGGTAAATCCTATACAAACAAGGTTTATGTATTGTTCTGGTAACACATCCAAAAGGAGATACATCTATTGATCTCTAACATCAAAAAGCTGATATCATCATAGCCACAATATCATTGACTGCGATTGACTTATAAGAATTTTTGATTACTTATAATAAATTAATTTTTTCAAGTATTACCAAAGAATATAATATAATAGCACAAGTATGAAAGTCTGCCTTTCTTTCTATCGCGTGACTTGCGTATCTTGAAAAACAATAAGAATTTTGTTAGAAAATTAAAATCTATTTTCAGCGCCTTTCATGGTCCAATTGTAACCTACCACCTAGGGTGGTACCTGACTTACATAGTTATAAATTTTTTAGAAAACATAGACTTAGCGCTCATAGTTTCCTGGGATAGCGCCAGATCGCCTTGCATTTAATTAGATATCTATCGCCAATTGTTGTAGTATCCAATTTCTGATTGCTTTATCAATTTATGATACATTTATTAAATCATTTAATAAAAATCTGATGACTTAAACTGTTAATTGAATGTGGTGCGTTGAATCTATTGATCTCTAACATCAAAAAGCTGACATCATCATAGCCTCTATACAGATTGTGTGAAGGCGTCCATAGAGCGTAACGAAGGCTCCAAAGTATTTGCATGAGATTTGTCAATTGGGCACAGCCAACTGACGAAGCTGAAGACGATTCTTCTAAATCCGAACTTTTGAGGGAGGTGGAGAAGTTCTACGGACTGTTATACACGACCACACAGGCGCCTGTTACCAACAAGGCTGAAGACCTAAGAGCCAAATTAACCCGACACTATACCGTAGATATCCCAGACGTCAGCCTGTACGAGATTAGTATGGCCCCTAAAACAGCTTAAAAACAGCAAGGTGATGGAATTACAACTGAGCTTCTGAGAGCTGGTGGTACCCATGTATTTAAGAGCCTCCAGAAACTATTAAATTCCGTCATGCTCGAGGACAAAACCCCGCAAGCATGGCGCAGAAGTATAGTGGTGCTGTTCTTCAAAAAGGGCGATAAAATGCTTCTGAAGAACTATAGGCCCATATCACTTCTGAGCCATGTATATAAGCTGTTTTCTAGGGTTATCACGAATGATCTCGTGCGCAGGCTTGGCGACTTCCAGCCTCCCTAACAAGCCGGATTCCGAAAAGGCTTTAGCAACATAGACCACATACATTTATTTTATATTTTTCAGGAACTTTTAATTTTAGATGAAGCAGATCGTCTTCTAGATCTTGGATTCAGCTCTACACTAACAACCATCTTACAATATCTTCCAAGACAGAGACGAACGGGACTATTCTCGGCTACACAGACTAAAGAGTTGCAGGATTTAGTGCGAGCTGGCTTGCGAAACCCAGTCCTAATAAGTGTTAAAGAAAAATCAACTATCAGTACACCAGTGTCACTAGAAAATTATTACATAATAGTAGAGCCCCAAGATAAGTTTCTTTTGCTGTTAAACTTCATTCGAAATAGGCGGATGTTGAAAGGACTGTTCTTTTTGCCGACTTGTGCGTGCGTCGATTATTGGGCCGACGTGTTGCCAGTGTTTCTGCCAGATTTGAAAATATTCGCAATACACGGCAAAATGAAGCATAAGAGAGGAAAGATATTGGAGAAGTTTCGAGCTGCTGACAGTACAATATTGTTGTGTACAGATCTAATGTCAAGGTATGTTTTGCTAGTAATTATTTTGTATTTTTTTATAGATGAAAGTAAAGGACGAGACGAGCAGGACGTTCAGCTGATGGTAATTGATACGCCCTACCCATTACAATGCAGTGCCGCTAAGGATTCTTGAAAAACCCAAAAATTCTGAGCGACACTACAATTGCGCTCGTCACCTTGAGACATAAGATGTTTAGTCTCATTTGCCCAGTAATTTCACTAGCTACGGCGCCCTTCAGACCGAAACACAGTAATGTTTACACATTACTGCTTCACGGTAGAAATAGGCGCCGTTGTGGTACCCATAATCTAGCCGGTTTCCTGTGCAAAGGAGCCTCTCAATTGTAAAACTGGTGGTTGTTTTCATGTGATGCTTTTTTCGCATATCCACTTGAGTTATTTCTTTTTAATGTTGTGAAGATGTTGGTGGCTAATATCAACTGATATTGCCTTTAAATAAGTGATTGTAAAATCTAAATATGCACGTACATAATATACAGAATTTGCCATCATGTAACATTGGTCCAATTCTAAATAAATATTTATAATAATTTTGTCTGGAAAGAAAAAGTTTTATGAGTAATTTGTCTGTGTAACACTCGACAATTATTATATTAATAATTACAGTTGTCTTTGTTATATAATACACTAATAAACTAAATAATAATAAGAATAATCTTATATCTCAAACCCTCTCTTCTTAAAACCCTGTCTGAAAAATTATCATTTGTTTTTTACCTATAGCATACAATGGAATTTTTCATGTTATTTTTATTGTTTTTGGCAAATGTATTTGAGTGAGATGACTTTCTTTCACATACAATCTAACTAGCAATGAGCTTCCTTCTGCGGTGTTTCCAAGCGATAGTAAGAGAAGCCAGGGGAAATAACCCAATAATAGATATATAGATTATTAAATCACTTAGATTTAGACGTGAGAAGAACGGACGCAAGAAACATCTTTTTTTATCTATAATAGCGTTAGGGATAATTTTGAAAATTAAGATAATGCCCATGTCGCACCGATTCCCGTAACAGTTGGGAACTGTACTCTCGCAATTGTTGACGAGTACATCTTGGATAAATAATCCATTTGGGCCGGTCCAATTTCGGGAAATAGATCACTCGTCGAATCCAATTCGAATGGGCAGCGTTTCTCCGTCAAATCTTCGCGTCCAAAATACCACAATGTCTGAAGACGAAGGTTTTTAACCAAGGTGTGTTGCCAGTGATGATACGGATCGCAGACGTGGTCGCTAACTATGGGCCTTATGAGGAAGCTCAGTGTCGCTCAGCGGGCAATGGAGAGGGCTATGCTCGAAGTTTCCCTGCGAGATCGAATCAGAAATGAGGAGATTCGTAGGAGAACCAAAGCTACCGACATAGTCCAGATGGTTGCGAAATTGAAGTGGCAGTTGGCAGGGCACATAGCTTGACGGACAGATGGCCGTTGGGGCAGTAAACTCATTAAATGGCGGACACGTACTGGAAGACGTAGTGTCGGTAGGCCCCTACAAGATGGACCAACGATCTGGTCAAGATCGCCGGAATAGGTTGAATGAGGGCAGCGCAGGCCCGATCGTCATGGCGATCTTTGGGGGGCCTTGGAGTCCGGCAGAGGACGTCTTTCGGCTGAAATGATGATGATGATGAAGAATATAGATCTTTGTCGTTATTATATTTACTTGATATTGTTGCTTAGGGGGTTAGATATACCGGAGGTGGAATGGGTGATACAATGGGAGCCCCCCAGTAACCCGGCAGCGCTGGTACACCGCGTGGGGCGCACGGCGCGGGGTGGAGCGGCCGGGTGCTCGCTGCTGCCGCTGCTTCCCAGCGAGGACAGTTACGTTGCCTTCATCAAAGCCAACCAGCAGGTGGAGCTGGCAGACTGGCGCAGTTCTAACGACGAGATCAAGATTAGCGATAAGTTGAGGAAGAAGGTAATTAAACATAATAAAATTAAAAACGCATTGTCGCTGGTGCAGCAACTTGAAAGTGGGCTTAGCGTTGCTTCGTACGACTTAGCTACTTGGAACTCTTCCAGATAGATGGATAGATATTTCCGAGATTTGCCTTCGCAACACCACGATCCAGTCTTCCAGTCTGCTCATTTATACCATCCGTGTGTGTGTGTGTGTCACCAGTCACTGAACTCCTCTGAAACTGTTCTCGAATTTTGAAGAAACTATGTGGGTTTAATTAATCCCGATAATGGTACTGATTTGCAATTGGACCACGCAGGTAGCGTTGCGATTGACTTTTAAGAATTATTGATTACAATAAATACATTTTTCTAACTTGGATTTATTTATTAAAGTATTACCAAAGAATATATTATAATAGTACAAGTACGGAGTCCCACCCGGCAAAATCAATTTAAGAAATAGGGACTCTTGCGGTCATACAATAATTTTTGTCATAAAACTAAAAGGCTATTCTAATTTATTTAAGTACGTGTCTTATATAGACCACACCTTACTTGCTACTATTGGTCTAACTAACTCCAACATACTATCTTCTTTATTTCGTACTTTTGTCCACTAAACCGTTTTCAAATTCATTATATTTTATGATTGTGAGTGATTGAGGCGATTTTGGTAATTTTTCTGCAACACGATAAGACTTCTATTAAGTTGTTCTGTTTAGACGAAAGAACGTTTAGAATCGTTGGTAATTATGATTTTGTTAAAGAGCCACCATCGCGAACATTGGATCCCCTGTCCGTTCGTCTATCAATTTATTTTTGCATCTTTTTATTGCGCATTCTCTTGTTATTTAACAAAAGTAGGTATTTAATAGGTCGTTATGTACCAACGTAGAACAAATATCTTGTACGATGTTACGAAACCTTTCGTTTGCAAGTAGCGATCGCAATTCACTTTTTCGCATTGTTTCAGGTTCTATCAATTCTGCACCAACAACAGATGAAAGACCGCGCTATTTTTGACAAGGCGCAGCGTGCCTTCGTCTCCCACATGCGGGCCTACTCCAAGCACGAATGTAACATTCTGCTGCGGCTCAAGGAGCTGCCCCTGGGCCACATAGCCACCAGCTACGGACTGCTCAAACTCCCGATCATGCCCGAGATCAAACAGGAGCACCAGGGGCAGTTTGTGGGGCCTGATGAGAAGGTCGACTTCAATGCTATCCCGTATAAAGATAAGCAGAAGGAGACAAGTCGGCTGTTGAAATTAGAGGAATACAAAAAGACGGGGGTTTGGCCTTCGAAGAAGAAGAAAAAGATGGTACCTACGCTAATATTTACATTTTTGGATAGCAAATAGGCGCCTAGATTGGATAATAGGTACTGATGCAAATGATTTGAGTTTTCTTGAGTGTTAATTCTGCCAATATTTGTCTTTAAACAAATCGACACGTGTTTCGCCTCTACACGTGTTTCGCCTCTACACGAGGCATCCTAAGAACGTGTTGTTTCGCCAAAATCTGACGAGGCTGACTAGAGTCGTGTAGAGGGGAAACACGTGTCGATTTGTTTAATGACAAATATTGGCGGAATTATCACTAAAGAAAACTCAAATCATTTGAATAATTATGGATTTCCGCAAAGTAACGCCTATTTCAATAAAAATAGGTACTGAGCTATCATTGGCAAATTGGGTTCGGGTCATTAATATAGTTAGACAATACTTCAGGCCGATCCGCATTCTAACCATTCAAAAGCGCAGGCCGGGCTATAATATGGATTATTGCACTTACCTCCCGTCTGCTGCCACACCAGAATCAGCTAGAAATATTTGACCGCATATAACTGTGAAGGGCTCGATTACTTAGAAAAGCACGCCACAAACTCCTCGGCATCTGAATGTGTGGCGTTCCTCGTTTGCCACGTAAGAACTACCAAATTATGGAATGAGTTTCCTTGCGTGGTGTTTGCGATGAAGACGTCATGTAATAGTTTTATCAAACTGCCTGAAAGAAGTTTCTGTGAATTCTCTAGTGTTGTTACAGATGGTAGGAGGCGGTGATCACTGATCAGGGACGTTCGTTTGTCCCTCCTCTTCCATGAAAATAGAAAATACAAAAATACGTGCAAGTGATTTCGCGTAGGGAAAGGGTGGGGCATTAGCAAAGTAACTCAATAATAGCTTGCGTATAAGTTATGGATAAACCTAGCTTACATTTCCTTTTCATTTTTATTCTGTGATTATAAGTTCCTTTCTGTACTTCCGTTGTCATCATACAGAGGCCAACAAGCCGGTTCTGTCATTGTTGCCGTTACAATATTTTTACTCTGCCTAAAAAAAGTACAGTTAACTCTGTGTCATATTTTTGCTTCTAAATGTTTCTCAACACCACAAATTTTTCCATGGCATAGTTGTTACATCCATAAAAGTAAATCAACAAAATTATTAATGGCTGAAACTACAGATTTGCGTCCATAGTAGTCAGTTCCAAGAAAACCTAAATTATTACTCATTATAACATATACATTATAACATATCCTCACGACACAGATAAATTATTCTTATTCTAAAAAAAAACATTACGGGGGTAGATCGTGAGTACAATTTTTGGGCAGAGATCAGCTGGACATAGATGATTCAACTTTGTGGCTGTGCGACCCTAAAAATTCACAACAAATGCGCTCTTGTGGATTAAAGTGTGCCGGTGATATCAGAAATTCGGCTGCTGGTGTTATCCGAAATGATCCGAATAAAATACGAAAATTATCCTTTGATATATTATGTGGTAGACGATGCAGAGAGAATCCACATCGCTTCGTAACGCCAAAGTATCCGCCGACCGGAGATGTCTTGATTATTACGGAGTGTGGTGGTGATTAGGTGTTCCACCTTTATTTTATCCACTTATATTTGAAAATCTTAAACAGTGCTTCTAAAAACTTAATAAATAATATAGTGTATACTATAATCTTAAATGTTGATTTTTTTTATTTTCAGAGCAAAACACAACCTTGGGAGCAGACAAAGATAAACAAACAAGAGAAGAAAGAAAGACGGATTAAAAGAAAAGATCAAAAACAAAAAATGGCTGCGGCGGGAAAAGCTAAGAAGAGGAAGACTGTGACGCAAGAGGAGTTGGTTGAATTGGCAGCAGATGTGGCGCTGATAAAGAAATTAAAGAAGCGAAAGATTACTGATGAGCAGTTCGATAAAAAGTTTAATGTTGAGGAATAAATTATTATTATATTGTTAAAGTGAATTTTATATTGTGTTCGGTGACTTACTTCTCACAGATAATGTACTACTAATTATTCCCACATCAAATCACTAAATAATAAACAAAGTTCTCCGCCGCGTCTGTTCGCAATAAACTTAAAAACCACTGCACCGATTTTCAAGCTGTATTTACCAATGGATAGTATGATTTTCGAGGAAGGTTTTAGTATATAATTTGTTAAGTTTTTGTACACGTTAACGATATTTGTTGGAGGTGTCTGAAAAAAATAAGCCGTCTGGGAGCTTTCAACGAAAACGCTGCCTAAAATGTAAACCCTTTGAGATATAATAAAATAATGTATTTTATTTAAGTCTACAGAAAAGTCCGCGTAGCATATGTCTATCGCTTAAAGATAATATTCTATATCCATGTTAATACTTTAAAAAGTTGGCAAACATAAAGCGGTAATGTAAAAGCTGTTTACACAACGTAACATACGACATCAAATCATTTTCATTTTATTACTAAATATTATAAAATCAATCAGAAATATGTTATTACACATTTCCGATGACATAAGCCTACATTATTTCCAAATATCAAAGAGAATTTAACCACTACGTTCTGCGAATATTTACATATTTTTTTTCTATTGACAGAGCGTCTGCCGGGTCAGCTAGACATCATCATCATCATTTCAGCCGGAAGACGTCCACTGCTGGACAAAGGCCTCCCCCAAATATCGCCGTGACGATCGGTCCTGCGCTGCCCTCATCCATCCTACTCCGGCGATCTTGACCAGATCGTTGGTCCATCTTGTGGGGGGCCTACCAACACTACGCCTTCCGGTACGTGGTCCCATTGGAGGACCTTACTGCCCCAACGGCCATCTGTCCGCCGAGCTATGTGCCCTGCCCACTTCAGTTTCGCAATCATTTGAGCTTTGGTCGGGTTTGGTTCACCTATGGATCTCCTCATTTCTTATTCGATCTCGCAGGGAAACTCCGAGCATAGCCCTCTCCATTGCCCGCTGAGCAACAGCGAGCTTCTTCATAAGGCCCATAGTTAGCGACCACGTCTGTGTTCCGTATGTCATCACTGGCAACACACATTGGTTAAAAAACCTTCATCTTCAGACACTGTGGTATTTTCGACGAGAAGATTTTACGGAGCTTCCCGAACGCTGCCCATACGAGTTGGATTCGACGAGTGACCTCTTTCCCGAAATAATTAGACCTGCCCAATTGGATTATTTGTCCAGGGTAGGCGTACTCGTCAACAATATCGAGAGTACAGTTCCCAACTGTTACGGGAGTAGGTGTGACATGGGCATTAGACATGATCTTCGTCTTGTCGATGTTCATTTTGAGACCTACTCCTTGGGAAGCTGTATTGAGGCCATCGAGCATATGGCTTAAGTTCTCCATGGTCTCTGCCATGATTACGATATCGTCTGCGAATCGAAGGTGAGTGATGTATTCGCTGTTGATATTGATGCCCAGCCCGTTCCAGTCCAGAAGCTAAAAGACATCCTCCAATGCAGCGGTTAACAGCTTCGGCGATATAACATCGCCTTGTCTGACTCCCCGCTGCAGTCGGATAGGCTTCAAGAGCTGATCCTGAAGACGGACTGACATGGTGGCGTTATCATACAAACACTTCAACGCTTCGATATAATGATAATCAATGTGGCACCTCTGAAGAGACTGAAGCACGTATGCTTCGGTCAGCTAGTATTATAATATAAATAGAAATATGATATCATAGTTTTTATAAATAATAAACAATTCTAAAATGTTTACAAGAAGCTTGGCTTATCTGGCAAAGAACTGTACTTGTTTTGGTTTTTTTTTAATTATTTTAAGTATATAATTTTTTGTATATAAGGTTTTTGTTACTTTATAGATATGATATATTACTATACTTTTCTAACCAAACTATCTTGTAATGTTTTCGTGATTTAGAAGCGGGTACTGGATCCGGAACTACTAAAACTGACTGGCAGTAAATTTGGATGAAGTTATTGTTTGGTTCTTTTCGGATAGGGCTTTTCGATTGCTGCAGACTGTTTGTTGCAAATAAAGAACTTTGATAATTACCAGCTTTCATATTACTGTGGTAATGTCTGCCTGTTTTTTGTTTTGCGTTAGTTAGAAGCTTCTGGAATGAATCTGGAACAATCACAAGCATTTACCCTTGAAAATAGGTAACTTCGCTCCCTCGTTTTATCATGACCGTGGCAAAGCTGTGAGCATTAGATTTATCCGTAAATATCATAAATATTAGACGACGATGTGATACATATATATTGTTACTAGTGACGAACCGCTCGTCCCTTGTCTTCTGCACGTGTATTCATGCGTGGTTAAGCATACGTACGCAATGGTAGTTTAAGCTAACTTTATGGGAAATGTTTAAAACATGAATACCATTTGATCTCGACCATCTTAAACCCAAACTCATGATTATAAGCTTTATCAAGACCTTTCCAACGGTGTATTATGGTGGTCTGTGCCTATTTGCCTGGCCTGAGTGAACCGATTTTGATGATTCTTTTTTTATTTGAAAGCTGGTGCTTCCCGTGAGTTCTGACCACGGCATCCATAGTATGTGCGCGACAAATGGACGAATAACTCAACATCACGCCAACCAATTTCGATGATTCTTTTTTTATTATAAAGGATATACTCCAAGTGTAGTTTGATGAGAGTTTGGTTACGTTCTGATTGTGGGATCCATGACAAGGCAGAATCTTTATATGCTATTCGGATATTTGAGTCACCTACGGTAATGTCGTTATGGTCAAGTAATGTTTGTAGTCAAGTCAAGTGGCAGAATTGATGTCTGTAATCAAATTGCAATGAGCTTACGTTCGTTGCTGCATTGTAACATAAAAATTGTAATAATTTGATTGACCTTTAGGTTGTCTAATATCTTTCATTTCATTTTGCTTAGGAGAACTCAGATTTTTTGAAGTCGGTTGTTTTTTTGTTAAATAAATGTCATTATAATATATTTTTGTGAAAACGTTATTTTTAATATTTGCATAATTCACTGCCTACTAGTGAATCGTTTCGTATACTGTCGCACCCATAACACACTGACAGCTCAAAGTCATAATGAGCCACACACATATCACCTTCACAGCTTTTGGTACAAAGAGTATCTGCCTTATTACTGTAATCTGTGGGCCTAATGAACAAATAATACCAACAATGAAAATAGTAAAATATACATTTATTTCAGCTCAATCTCATACCTGCAACATTTGAGTATTTATCTACACAACAAGGCACTTTATTACATTTTAAATTCATTTCATTATCAATGACTTTAACGAGACAATGTTTACACAAGTTTAAGTTTATAAAATATATATATCTTAAGTGGAGGGGCTTTGCCACCTTTTGTAACCAGAACCAAAACGTATCAAATTCAATTTACCATCAATCTTGTATCTTATATATGTATCTGACAAATCTTTTTAATTGTCAAGATTTCCGGACACAATCATCAATAATTATGGATACAGCAATAGAACACAAATCCTCTTCATTCATACAAATGTACGGTTGGCGATCATTTTGATAGTAATATTTTTTAAGATTTGTGGTCTTTAGTAACCATAGACCTATCATTTCTAAAAGAACTGATTAAATTGAACTTATATATTTACACATAAGATACTTTAGATGGAACATCTGTTTATCATAAATTTTAAACCAGAGACCGTTCCAACAAGAACAGCTACAACGAAGGTCTGTGTCTCGATGGTTTATCTTGCCTGCCTAAGAAATGTGGTTCATGAAAATTTTGTAATGAATAACCCTAGATATTACACTTTTATTATGATAATTAAATGAATAAAAGGTGTTTAATTGATTAAATGATATTTTTAAATCTCATGTTTAATTTTATTTTACTACTGGAACTCATTGTAGTCATGGTGGTGAATGAATTGTAGTGTATATATATCTCATTTCATATCTTTTTGCTATCAGTAATCAGTCCTTTTTGAATGATAAGTCCATGGTTGTAAGCGAGGCTTAAACGCGAGTGGCGTTTCAATAAACAAAGAATTTGCAATGACCACCTCGCATCGACCACACAGCCCAAAACACATCTAAATGATGTCTATTGCTCATAATATTATATTTGTATAATTCTGAGGTCATATTTCCGCCTTCACATCATAAAGTAAATGTATCAACAACTTTAAAACATATGAAGCACAAATATATAATATAACCACTCTTCAAAACTACATTAGAAATAAGTTGCGTCGTGCTTCGATTATTTCGTACATTTTAAAGAGAACAAGAAAGAAAACAATTATATAGTAAATAAGCTGTCAGAATCTTCGGGAACCAACAGGGTATATGCATAATTGATAATTTTTTAATAAATCATTTGTATGTAGGCAAGTTAGCCCAACGTATGTGAGTGACAATAAAGTCATATACTATGACGTCACATCAAGCGCACCAAAATGGCAGCTAGGTGAACTGTTTTACTTTTGTAGCGTTAAATATTATTATGGACTTTTATAAACTGTTTATAAGTTTAAATATAACACTTTTTAAAGGATTAAAACGCGTGTAAATTGTAACTGTGTTTTTATATTAGATTTTGCGTTAAATGTAACTTTTACGCAAAAATCGAATGTAAAAACACCCGTTTTAATCATTTAAATTATTTTATATTTAGTTTAATTATTTAAACTATTTTTAATTTTATTTTTAGTGTTTTATTGTAACACTCGCGTTAATCAATAAAAATACTTTGTTCAGAAGTTTTAGCACAAGATTCGATCATTGTTACACCTGTAGCACTTTACGTAAATAGAGTTCAACTGGGTTCATCACACCATATTAATAAATCATTTTACATCACAGCGGTATAAAACATGCATAACCCCTATTGGCCCTTGGGCTATGTCGCCGCCTCCAAGTAACAAGGATTGCACCACGTGCACCAAACCATCTAGCACCAATACATAATCATCAAAGCTGGACAAAGGCCTCCCCCAAAGATGCGCTGCCCTCATCCAACGTATTCCAGCGATCTTGACCAGATTGTCGGTACATCTTGTGGGGGGCCTACCAACACTGCGTCTTCCGTTACGTGGTCGCCATTCGAGGACTTTACTGCCCCAACGGCCATCTGTCCGTCTAACTATGTGCCCTGCCCACTCCCACATCAGTTTCGCAATCATTTAGACTATGTCGGTAGCTTTGGTTTTCCTACGGATTTCTGATTCGATCTCGCAGGGAAACTTCGAGCATAGCCCTCTCCATTGACCTCTGAGCGACCATGAGCTTTCTCATAAGGCCCATAGTTAGCGACCACATCTGCGTACCGTAAGTCATCATTGGCAACACACCCTGGTTAAAAACCTTCATCTTCAGACACTGTGGTATTTGGGACGAGAAGATTTTACGAAGCTTCCCGAACGCTGCCCATCCGAGTTGGATTTGACGAGAAAAAACCATTACATAACAATATAAATTTCAATAACAACTTATTCCCAGTAAGCATTAAATGCTAGCATTAAAATCCTGAAGCCGAGATTAGTTTATTCTACTTAATATTACACAGTTCATATCCAAAGAGCTAAATAAAAAAGATTAACAATACAACTTATATCTTAAACTACAAAACTTGACATTTCATCGTTGTCACAAGACTAACAAAAGTGCTGAAAGAAGTGAACAGGACATTGAAAGCGAATAGAATACATTGAGATGTTATTTTAAATATAGCATAAATCTATTCCTATTCACCACATTCAAAATATATTTATATTATCAAAGGGAGGGAAGACACTCAATACAGACTGGAAAGATATTATAATTATACTAACCAAACATTTTAACATCACTGCACTATGTTGACTCTAACGATTTAAACTAGCCTATATTTTATACAAGGACACTAAGCACCCTTCTTACATTACGATACTTAACAGACTTGCCTTCCCAAATCGGAAGTGCCCCAGGGCACTAGATTTCTCAGATACACCAAAACCGAGAGTGCCATACGGCACACTATTCCCTCACTAAGTTGTGACCCTTATTTTTTTATAAGATGGTTAATTTTGCGTGATCTTATAGCTTGTTTCAATAGATTTCTGATACATTCAGTCAAATCATCCTAATTATAAGCAATCAATTGCTTTACTTTTAAGAGAGTTTAAGAGTAAGAGAGGTAAGTGTTTCCCGGAACGGAAAGTCTAGTGTAACAAAATAGTATATATAAAAATATTGTTGAAAAACAAATTCCTTGTTTGTATAACTTTTAATAGCCTGCATTTTAAAGAACAGAAATTAAAATAGTAGTTATATGTGACCTGAAACACTTTGTACTGTAAATATAAATGATAACACTTTTATTTTTAGCCTCGACTAGCAAACAAGTATATGGTCTGCGCCTAAAACATTCTATCTATCCTTGCGGTAATCGTAATGTATGAAGGGCCTTATAGTCCGGGTATGTAACAATTACTTTACGGGCTATAAACACATTCACACGATTTGTGCGTTCTATTTGACGACTATTTTCATTTTTAATTCTGAAAACTGAGCATGTCTTTCCTAACCAGCTAGCACAGTGGACAGTCAATAAGTTTTGGCTTTCATAGAAACGGAGTTGGTTCTGCTAATTTGTGTATCTTTCTGATGAATACAAAGTTCCTTGTGATCTACAACTAAATATTGAAGATATCTCATAAAATTGCGAAATAGAATTAATAACCAAAGAGGATGTAAATACTACATAATAACAACGGGACTGCCTATGTAAAATTTAAATTTAATTTAGTATGTGCAGTAATTTGACATAAAATTGAAATAGTTATTACAAAATGGTGACAAGGTATAATCCGGCTAAGTTTGACAGCGAAGAGTTTCTTAAAACGTAGTGGATTCCAGCTATCTCCATTCCTTACAAGATTACATTCGTTATCTGTTAATCACTGCACGCTTCAATCGAGTAACTCGCTTTTTTCTTAGAGAATTTCGCTAGGCAATTATTAACAACCGCGTCATTTGATTATAATTATAATAAGCGATTACTAGACTTTTTTAAACGTAATTATTGATTATATTAAATCGCTGTTGTTCTGTGATCGGAATGAGCAGAAGGCCGGCCGGATAATTTGCGATATTTATCAAAAAGATGTCAGTCTGAACGGATTATAAAATTGACAATGGAGTCGCGAATCGCGATACATCATATTATACACACAACACTCTGCTCTGTGCCTGTTATTGTTAAAAAAAAGAAAAACGACATAAAAGTCAATTTTTTATATAAAAGGTATCAAAATGTAACAGTACTATTCTTATACACAAAGAAACACAAAATACGCTTCACCAATAGCTCATATGAATATTCGAAATATTTGGCACTTCAAGACGTACATAGAAAATGTATAATGACATTAATTTACCACGAAGCGAGGACATAATAAAACTATGTTTCCATATAAGTTTATAATAGCGCTATAAATATAGTTTTAGTTTAGATATCTTCAAGTATTATAGAAAACGAAACCTCAAATCCATATCTAACTAACTGATCATATAACTATTGTATCAGCCGCGCCAAGATTCGTGGTAACATTAAATCGTAAAACTATAACTCATATCTACCCTCACAAATATAAATTTTACAATAAGTACATATAGCTCGTTATTTCCTGCGCTTACGCGTTAAAATTATTAGCAATAGAAAACAAAATAATACAAAAATAACTCAAGCTTCACATAAAAAAGCCGCGCAATAATTTACATAAAAATAACTTACGGTTACACGTTATAGCCTCACACACAGCCAGCCAAAGCTATGGCATGATATTTATTTAGATAATTATGGTTTGTTCATTTTTAAATAATTCATTGAAGTGAAACTTCTTTTGAATCGTTGTGATTTGATACTCCATGAAACGAAATAGACGACAGCGACACAAACGGGTAGATGTATAGGATTCAGCCGACGAGAGAGTGAGATAGGAAACATTTTACACTAAAGGCGATCATATTGATGAAGGGATTGTCTTATGTATGACGCGAGTATACCTATATTCTGACGTCATGCGTCGACGTATTACTACATAGACACCAGGAGAATATGGTAGTGGTAATAGTAATGTCTTTCATAGCGGTTGAAATCATGTGTCATCCTAGCAACATGTGCCAGGACTTCATATACAGTTTAGAGGTAAATTTTTTATCGGATACAGCGATTACGTTGATTGAGTTTTTGGACGCAATTAAATTTGAAAATGTGCAGCAGTCGCACTGTCACAAGATCAAAAACAGTAATTGATGCAGTATTCAAAAGATATATTGACCATATTAATTCCAAAGTATTTATTTCATTCTTTAGTTACCTTAAGCCTCTTGTATCCAAAATGTAAGCTATGTATCTGAATAAATCTATGTAATATATACGAATAAAATGTACAACAATTATCAAACTTTGTATCATATCTTGAAAACAAAATTTTTGAAAGTTTCACTTCTACCACGCGTGAATTGCACGCATTAGCTGCCTAGTGGCACGAAATATCATGCCATTATAAGCCATTGGTATGTATCGGCTCTAACACGAGCATTTCTTATAAACTATACCATACACTGCCTTGTCATGATTTTACAATTACATACAAATGAACATCTAAAAATACGCCATCTTACAATTATAAAATATTAAAAATTATATTAAAACGATAGTCGTGTTATAATACTAATTGAGACTATAATACTAATGCTGTCAAGACAATGACAGCGCCTCTGTCAAATGCCAATCTGACATGACTAGCTGTCAAAACACTGTCGAAGTGTGATCAAATCACACACATCTGAAGGTTAATTAAAAAGCAATATTGGCATAGGCAGATAATATATAAAACTGTGTGGCACCGTTACACCAATAGCCAAACATAAAAGTTATTGCATGATTCTCAATATTTGAGATTAACATATTTCATTAGTTTATATATACATTATACATGCTAATATTTTTTTAATAAATGACATTGAAAGGTAAGATACCATATTGTGGTTGTTGTTTACATTGTCATACAACAACAGTCTATAATAAATGACCAAAATAGTTAATATTCTATAGCTCATTTACTCCAGTCACATTTTGCTTAAACACTAAAAAGAAAATACAGTTAAATACATAAGAGATAAAATAATATTGCGACTTATTATCATCGTACTCCTAAAATAAATTACTTTTTTTTACTTCAAATCTCCAAAATATTATTGTAAATGATAATAGATTTATAAAATTCATTACACTATTCAAAAATCTCTAAAATAAATTTTGTCCAGGCAATGCGTCCTCCCTTTCGCACCTTTGCAAACACATCTTAAAAAGACAGAGACCAATTGATGTTTAAATACTGAAGCTACGATTAAATCACTTACCAACTATTGACTATCTATTTATATGTAGTGCAAGTCAATATAATAATGATTTTTCGGGATAAGGTTTTTTTGTTAAATAATGTATCGATTGTTTATAAAATAAAGATAAAATTCAAATAAAAACAAGGATATTACAACAAATAGAAAAATATTTCCTAAATAGCAAAGATAGTGAAAATTGAAAGCAAGCTACTAACTTGAGACCTAGAAATGGTGTAGTCACAGTCTCTTTCTTGGAGTATTTGTTGTTGCTCAGTTAACTCAGTTTGTGGTCGGATGAGTTGCCAGAAGTAACTGATGTATACCATCCACCGCTGCCGTTACTCAAATTGCATAACTTTAACTATACTCTACGGGTCTCAAGGTATCGCGCTCGGGCTGGAAATGAAAATCTAAAACTACCCTCGAAAAATCATTAAATAAGACTTCAGGTCAGGGGGTTCAGACTTCGTCCGGCGCCATGCCGTCGTCGTGGTTGTGATCGGGCGTGGTGGAGGTGACGGGCGTGCTCGCGGTAACAGGCGTACTCGCGGGCGTCAGCACGGTCACGGGAGACGGCTCGGGAGGCACCAGGCTCGCCTTCACGGTCGCCTCGAGCGCTCGGATGCGGTTCTCCTGCTTCACTATCACTGATTTCAACTTGCGTATCTCTTCTACTAGATCAGACATCTGTTTCTCCTGAAATGGACAGCCAACATAATAATTAAATACTGTATCTATATCGTTGTCTGTTGAAATTATGAAAAGAAAATAAAATTACACAACAAAATGGAATAACTATGCAAAACGATATGATATTTTCATATGCGTGAAGTTGCGTAGGTGAGTTGCCCCGCTTCGTGTTGTGTTGTGTAGACGCGTTTTAAATACAATATATTATATACATATAGGAAACATGTTCATGCTCTTCAGGGTCTTCCCTGCAACACGTGTATGCAGAGACTGTGTATTAAGCCACTAGACCGTCACTGGAAGCTTATTATTAAGATTTTATGAGAGATTTCTACCAGTTTTCATACTATTTTTCTACCCATTTTCCGTTTTTAGTGGTGACACCTGGCAAACCCGCGCCATGGTACTTCATTGGCGTTTCGTTATCCGTCGAAGCAGCTTGTGAGCAGCAGAAGCACTGAATCTTTCACGGTTGCTCTTAAAATTATACACCAATATAATTAATACTTATAAAATTGTGATGTTAACAAAGTGTTATTTGCGAAAATCTATAAGTGATTTTATCTTTTTTCTAAGGATACACTAGTTAACGAATTTCCTGTTCGTATCCTTTGTAAATGTAAGCTGGTCATTCATAATATAATCATATTGTACTGTATTATGTGATATAGCATAACGACATCGTAGTCAGATATTATATACTTATTAATTAATAATGAAAACATTATTTTCTGAAATAGTGGTTAATTGAATGACATATGACGGAAGTCAAACAGGGGTAACTAAGTAAGCTATGACAACAATGACATTTAATTCGTGAATTTGTTATGATCATGTATAATTTTGATTGCAAATGATATAATCTACCGGTTTGTAGCGGGATAATGTATGAAATATAAAGAATTAAAGAATTAATTTTTGTAGAATGGAAGATATTTCGGCTTTGATTTCCGAGCCGCAAGCGGTTGCGGGTCCGAGCGTAGGCAAAGTGGTTCAACGAGCACCAGCAGCTACTCGAATTCCTCAGCCGAAAGCAATAAAACGCCTTCTAAAAAGCGATCACGCCGCCATTGCCGTAAGAAATCTAAGCACCCCACCGTCGATCCCAGGATGGAGAAGCTAATTCTGGATATGGGTGAGCTACAAAGTGTTATTTCGAATTTTATTAGTGTGAATTCGGGTAACTTTGTTACAACTGGTCGCGATGACGTGTCTATTCACCCTGGAGTTAGTGGAGAACTCTGTAACAATCAACCTATACCACCGACGAGCTTGTTTCTGATATTAGAAGTGTGAATCAACGTGGGGCCTTTACTTTTAACATTATAACAAAATTAAGTATCCAGTTGTACCAAATACGCCCAAAATTTTTTTGAAGATGCTGATCGATGTGCAGCGGCTAGGTAGTACCACGTGGTCAGATGTAAGATACGCTGATACACAAAAAGCATAATATAACCATACTTCAGGTTTCATAGACTTGGAAACAAACGACGAGGTAAATACATGTGACACCTTACGTCACCTAGGCAATGCTGAAAGAGCCTATGCAGCGGTAACATACTGCATATTAAAACAAAAAGAAGCCTTGCAAGAAAGCATTCGAAGCCTTATTTCTTGGGCTAAGGATACGGAAACTAATTATGTTAATCTGAGTGAAAAGATTGATGAGCTTTTCCACAGAGATGAATTGCACAAAGTTTCATCTGGTCGTTTACAATTAGTTTGTGGGCATCGAGCTGAAGCTCTTGAAATGCTATGCGAGGCAATTACGAGTCAAGTTCGAGACCCGTTGGTAAAAGCATCACTAAATCGGATTCCCCCTTCAATTACACACATATTTGAGGCTTAACGATTTACGGCTACTTTGGAAAAAGTGGGAGGAGTTCGAAAGGGTTTTTCGCTTCCAAAAACTGAGGGCTATTCCCAAAGTAAATCCAATTGTTTTAATAGCCGCCCCACGCGGGAGCTCGGCATACGGAGACAAACAGTTCCATCGCGTGGAACTCAGCATATCTTTCGAGAATCGGGTGTATCAGCAGCTAGAAATGTCGGTAACAACCCACCCTCGCGGGGTGGATATAATCATGCCTACTATTCAAGTAGAGGTCAATCCGCAAATGTACCAGAACATCAACCTTTTAGAGGAAAGAGCTCTTTTCACAACCTAGGCTCGCGGCTCAATTGTGAAGGATACCAAGGACACACTCATGCTCTCAAAAATATAAAGTTGCATCAGAAACGGTACAGACAAACTCGAAGCCATTTCGAGCGGGTCAATTAGCGCACTACCACTCAACAATGGAAAACAAATGGGAGCATCAAAAATAGTTTTAAAATTAATTCGATACCATTTTTTAAGAAACCCCCTCTTTATTATCCCAATGTAAAAAGAGGCCCATTTCACACTCCAATCACGAAGGAAATGTCATTTATTATAGAAAACATGAAAAAGCAAGGAGTATTAAAAGTAGCGACAAACACACTAAGCTTCATATCTCCACTATTTCTGCCAGCCAGGCCTGTTTTAACTTAAAAGCGCTAAACGACTATTTATTGACAGAACTGTTCCAAATAATAAATATGTACAGGATCCCAGATTTTTTACAACCCCACGACTGGCTGTGCAAGATAGACTTGTCCCAGGCCTACTTTCATCTGAACATAAAAAAGTCACACCGGCGTTTTCTAAGCCTTCTATACAACCAAGAGCTCTCCTAGAAATGACATGCCTACCGTTCGTGTTAAGCACAGCTCCCATGACCTTCTCGACACTTACAAATTGAGTGGCCCAAATGTTGCGAGAACGATGGAAGATACGAATAGTGGTATATCTCGACAATTATCTTCTGGAAAATCAAAAAGTGCACGTGCTTCGCGAGCATGTAAATCTGACATTGGAAGCCTTAAAGAATCTGGGATGGCTAGTAAATTTCAAGGAGACAGTCTTGAACCCCCTAAAAAGCATAATATATTTATGGGTACTATGGGATCCCTGGGGCAACTTTAAATCATTGCCAAGAGAAAAAACGATCGAAATAATCGGAAAAACAGCTCGGACGCTCGAACAACGAATCGGGACCGAAATGGTGGCCATATTAAATGCTCTCGAAAGTCAAGGTCAACTGCTGTACAGTGCGACAACAGAACAGCTGTTGCTTACTTACGCAAAGAAGGAGGCATGAAATCAGAAGCCTTAATGGAACTAACGTAAAAAACTTTTCAGTCTCTGACCAAGGAGAGGACCAGCACCAGATACACATGAGTATTCACTATATCCCGGGCAAGTTCAACAGTCATGCCGACAATTCTGTCCCATCATCACCGTCCCCCGGCATGGCACCTCTTATCAGCTTGTACAAACAAAGTATTTGCCAAGTGGGGGACTCCAGTTGTAGACCTGTTTGCGTCGGAGACTGCGCATGTAATCTACAATTATGTGTCACGAGATCTGAAGGATCAGAAATCTCTTTATCACGACGCTTTCAGTACCCCGTGGAACTTTCCACTTGCATGGGTGTTTCCTCCACCGTTCCCAATCGCAAAAGTCTTGACAGAACTGAACCAGTCGAGGGGAATATACTTGCTGATTGTACCTCGTTGGAAACAGTTGTTATGGCACGCAGACCTGAAAGCACGAGCCATATCATCCTCGTTTACCCTAACAAACCTACAGAAGCATTTAGTCGACACGGCGACAGGGCTTCCACCTCCTCGAGTCGAGGAAATGATTTTAGAGGTTTGGAAATGTGGGGGTGGACCGAGGAAGTAGAAATGAGGAACCCAAAACAATTATCATTGCTACAGGAGTTTTTACCTGGCGAAAATCTACTATTAAGACTTATGAGGTAGCTTGGAAACGTTTGGTATCGTGTTCTAATTCGAAACAGATTGATCCCAAAAATCCCACTGGGTCACAACTAGCCCAATTTCTATCGGACCTATGGTTGATTCACAAATTATCATATAATACGATCCTTTTACGCAAATCGGTGGTATGTATATATGGTAAAAAATATTTTAAAATTAATTGAACTAAGGGCTGCAAAACCTATCAGACCACCAGTTTAGGACGTCAGTAGACTTTTGACTTATCTAAAATACTACTCAATAGACTTGAATAGTACATTTAAAATTTCGCATCATACAGCTATTTTATTATTATTATGTTCAGGCAGGCGCATACATGATGTAGCTCTTCTAACAATGGGTGCGTGAGGCAAGCCTTACTCGCCTCACGCACCTGCACGTACTATAATAGCCGGCTGGGTAAAACTTTATGTAAAGCGACAAATATTGTAGCAAGCCAAGGAAGCGTTCGAGCTGCTGTAGCTTCCAAAGGTTGGCTGGAAAATAATTCCCTTGAGGATACATTAGCCCGAGATAATTGGCGATCGGCTAGTACATATCTTTTATAGACGAGAGGAAATGAAAAATAACTATTTTGAAAATAATTACAAAAAATAAACCACTATTATTTGATTTGATTACTTAATAAAAGAAATGTTAAATGTTCTATGAGATGATAAAACGTTCTAATTATGAAATAATTTTTTTTTGTAGAAATTGTTTTCTAATTAGTATCACAATGGCGTTTGCATTTTCAGTATTTCCCTTTTTTAAATAGTGGCAACACCAGGCGATAACAAACATATCTCAATAATAAGCATTCAGTGATGGTCAAGTGGTATAATATCGGCGTTTTACCTGAAATAAAACGCATATTAAACTATTAACCTCACTGGAAGCTTAGTTTCACTCCTGCCTGGTGAAAAAGAGCCAATGAAGTACAATGGTGCTGTACTTAAAACGTACACTCATAAATGGCGCGGGGTTGCCAGTGTCACCACTAAAAACGGAAAGTGGGTAGAAAATAGTAGGAAAACTGGTAGAAATCGACGGAAACGGATGTGCCATCTCAATAATAAGCTACCAGTGAGGTAAGTAGTTTAATATGCGTTTTATTTTAGGTAAAACGCTGCTTGTAAGTAGTCTTAATCCAAACTATTTTTCTATGTCATTTTTTTCGTTTGAGTCCGTTCCTCAATATTGTGACATTCTATATTATCTCCAGTATTAACAACAATTGTCAATTTGGAATGCCTATTGGATAGCCTGTATAAATTATGGTTGCTCACAGTTTAGATTCTCAATTCCGTCCATATTTTGATATATTTCTTTTGTGCGGTAAACGGTTGGACTGATTTTAATGAATCTTTCTGTGTGTCTTCAGGTGGATTCGAAAATTCATAATTGAACTACCTCCTAAGGGGTTAGACCGATTTTGATGATTTTTTTGTGTGTTCCAGTGATTTTGAGATTGGTTTAGATTCTCAATAACGTCCATATAATATAATTCTCCTGCTCATGTGTATGTTAGTGAACTCCTCCTAATGGCTGGACCGATTATTCAAATCTAAGACGTGTGTACAGGACAATGTCTGTCGGGTCCACTAGTATATATATATACTAGCTAACCCGACAGACGTTGTTCTGTATATATTCGGAAACGGCTCCAACGATTTTAATTTGTATATATTTATATACAAGAGTTGCTCGTTTAAAGACATAAGATAACAAGTTCCGGGCACGTACCAGTGCGGCGGTGACGGCGGGGACGGCGGGCGGCGGCGTGGAGGCTGCCGGCGTGCCCGCGTGGCTGTCGGCGCGCGCGGCCGGCGTGGGCGAGCGAGCGTCGTCGTCACGGTCGCGGTCGCGGCGCTCGCGGTCACGGTCGCGGTCGCGGCCCGTGGCCAGCGCGTTGGTCCGCCGGGTGACCGTGAGCTGCGTGGCTCGCCCGCTCACGTACCCTCCCTGCACCACCAGCGCTCGTTCCTGCATACCGTTCAGACCCCGCGTACCCATTACGTCACATTCCTCTATCCTCGACAACCCTAACATCACTGCGCTCAGATATCAACACTACTGTGTTATCAATACAATTACACTCTTTTGCAATCATAATTGATCACACATAGCCTTTTCTGATATGTTATCGAATAGTACTATGGAGATACAGCTTCGAAAGATCATTATCCCGATAATATTGATTAAACCATCTCTGTACTGACATCAAATATTATAAGTGATTTAAGAGTTAACACAAAGGCCAAACGTTAGTAACACACAGAACGGTATTAGTTTAAAACATTTAAAACACACGCTTTACAGGAGAAGAATAGTATTAGAGGAAGCCAACGTAATCAAACGCACTCTGAACGATTGCAAGATGACAAATAGCCACTTAATACGTGCAAAAACTATTAGAATTGGAATGTTAGCAAAGTGAATAATGAGATTTTTTGGTGTCAAATTATGTACCAAGGTTTAAATACCATTAAATAATGACAAAAATGCGGTACTTTTAACGTCATGGCATGATGCGTTAGTAACCGCAAATGACGTCTTATAAAAAGTACCCACGACCATAAATTATGGTATATTTTTATTCAAAGAAAACAGATTTCTCTAGTATTAAAAATCTTAATAAATTTAACGTCACGTACGCTTTATGTACATTCCTAGTTAAATTAAATTGTTATTTGTGAACGATTAACTGGCCATTTGAAAATATATTTCACCAGACAATTTCCATTATTGTCTTTAATTATAAAAAAACACAGTATTTACACACGTTATACGTCAAATATTAACAAAATAATATCTAATGAACGATGAAGTGTTAAAGAAGTAAAAGAAATAATATTCATTGAGAATGACTTAAAATTTTCTGTTACTTCTTTATTTAATATTATTTGTCAAGTGTTAGATGATCACTCATGGATAAAGTAGAACCCTTAAAGGATATTATCAAATCTCTCGCTTTCATAAAATAATGTAGCTAGATTTACATACCAAGGAAAAGATTGCAAACGATCCAATCCATTCTCCTGTAGTATCTGAGACACCACAGGAGCGTTGGAATTATAATTAGAATTGAAAAAGAAATTACTTCTTTTTGAATAAAAACTTATATACACAAAATTGATTTACATAACATCTTATGTAAATGATTGATATATTTTTTTACTATGAATGCGTAATGTGCTAAAGTGAGATGCAATATTACTGTGGCCTTTAATTACACTAGTCCACATGTCACCTGGTGGTACGTCATCACTCTCACACCAAGCCGCGATTTAGAATGACAGTTTATTTTTTAAGGTCTTGTCATATAAAGCGGGATACATTGCGCGAGGAAATTAATTCTACAGTTTAGTTGGAAGTGAAAGAAAAGTTCTAGAAAGTTCCTTAAAAACCTCGCTACACCTCCAAATAGGTTTCTAGCGCGACCAACAGCTCTTTGGAACAGTTCCCGCGGTAAATTCAGTAGAAGACACATAACGAAGCCTACGTATATATTTTTAAGTTGCAAGTTTATGCAAGAGTATATATATATACTCTTGCATAAACTTGCACCTTGCACTTGCTATAATATATACTGAAAACAGTGTTGGAAAAGACACGCTATTAAAACAATAGTTTATAAATATATTAGTAACATTCATCAATTTAAGTTATCACATACCTTTTCTACAAATTATAAAGTTAATTCAACTGCAATTTAAGTAAGTCCCGTTGTGCAGTGCTACTACATCATCGTAAACATCGTGGTTTCTTCAAAGTAAAAATAACAAATTGTATGCCGTAATTATGATGAAATTAAAAGTAATTAGACTGATATGAACAGAACCTTCGATGTTCACAGGTAGATAGATAGCCGATGGTAAGGGACGTAAAATAGGAATAACATAAACAAATCGAACTACATACACAAATATCTTCAATAATGGGAGATGATGTCTAATAAGCATTAGATGTAGGTCCCGTATTAAATGAATGAATAAACACCAAGCACTTATTTAGATCATAGATAATTTATTCGTCTAGATAGAGTCTCTTGCTGTTAGACAACCGATAAAAACAACACAGGTTTAATACTTTACTTGTGTGCGTGACAAGCTACGTCTTACACTCGGGATTTGTAGCACTGCATTGTTCAAAATAATTCTACACTTAAATTTTTTTTCGACGGGGTTGTAAATCGATCTAAATTCTAGACGTATAGATTATCTATGAAATTGAGTCGTATTTCATCTGTATTAGAAATCTGCTCAACGACTGTGATAAAAGCTTTCAACGTCAGATTATTAGTATTTTTACTTAATAGAAGGCACAAAATTATACATACAATATTGCAGTTATACCCACAAGTAATTTAACTTCGTTTAAGTTCTTTACGTTGTGACGTTTTTGTGCAGGATGTCTAGAATATCACCAGCGTAATGTGTAAGGTTTACCTTTAGCAGCCTCGTTCTGGTACCAACTGGTTGGCATTGAGAGAGCTTCGTTGATAAATATCCGAGTTACGACTACTTTGAAAATATATACAGTGCAAAGTCCCCGGCTAATCAGTCGATATTTCTTTTTGATAAATAACGTGTCCCAGTCACTACTCTTGAAAACTCTAAATAAAACCATCCTTTCTGTCTGTCAAGTCTCGTCTGTAGTAGTCACTGTACTGTATTTTCCTTGCTACTTAAAAACCGCAAAACATTTAAGATACAATACCTTAATGATTGAAGCAGTGACCCGCGTCATACCTGCGATAAAGGTGTCTGCCCACTATACATGACCAAGCTACAACGTTAGATACTTAAATATTCTTTGTACGAGTATAGTACTAAGTACGATTTTTTCTTTTTAATTTATTTTTGATGATTTTATTTTTAACCAGAGCTTAAGGCGAAGAGTAAGCAGAAAACACGCAAACATGATGTTTTTACTTTTAGACAAGTTTTGTGGTGAAAGTATAGCATTTCGAGCTATGAACACAATTTAATCCTGTTACACATATCCTTAAGTCTTATTAGGTTGATAATGTTTACTGTTGGTTATAGTTAGCACTGCCGAGCCTTTTTGAACTACCACATTTCTTTGAAGTTAAACAAGTTTTTTGGCATGGCGTGACGCATTTTTTTGGCACTTCTCTCAGAAAAGTTATTCTTATAGCTTGTACTTTTTTGTGTAGGTTCATTTATTCAGATTAATAGTGAATAACGAGGATTGTAAGCATATAAACTGTTTTCACGCAAGAATTTAGAAAATATTGGCTTTGTTACATATATGGCGGGCCGGCAGCCGTGATCTCATATCAATCGTATCATCATCGCTCAAGGTCGCTGGCATTTAGTGTCGCCTTAAATCTGGCGCCTTAGACCGCGCGGCCAAACTGACTGAAAGGCAGTAGTTGAAATGAATTATACAACTTCACCCCTACTACAATTTATTGTCATGCTACATGCAATGGATGGGCTTAAAAAATTAGAGGCGGTGTAATAAAAGTTTCACTTTAATATACTCGTATGGCGACCAATTTTCACAATGAAATTTTTAGTTTATTTGTATAATCGTCATTTTGCAACACAATTGATTGAAACACAAGTTCCTCAATATCCGGAGCTTTGCAAGCATACCAAGCAATAAAGTTATGTATATTTAGACGATAGTCGTCCCGCAAGGTATTAGCGCTTTTAACACTTCTATTAACTTCTTATTTAAATTTCTACAGTTCTAGTACAGTAGCCCGTGTCGTGTATCTTTCCGTGATATGGTACGGTGCAGTGAGCAGACACCTTAAATGTCAGATCATAGTTACTTGTGTTGAATATTGCTCACGAATAGACGGCGTCATCCCCCACACGTTGATCGCTATGTCTGTTTGATGGTTTGTTTACCTTGAGCGACATGGTACACGGCTCGGCATCTTCGCCTGCGAGCCACTCGTCAGCAGTGAGGCTGGCTTCGTCGGAGAGAGTATCTGGATAGAGATCTTCTTGGAACAGCTCAGATTTTCGCGGCACTGTCATTGACACCACCTGCAATAAGATAAAGTCTAATAAATTTCTAGGAGGTACCTTACTTTAGAGGTAAATAAATAAATATATGAGAATAAATCTAAACAAACATACAATTTAATTGAGATAGTTAAGGCAATAGCAGTTGTAAAACGTACAAAGAAGCGAAAGAGAATGGGAGACCTTTGGCAAATGGCAGACCTTTTACTGGCTTTGTATTCTTGTAATTCTATACATGCAATTTCTAAACCTTGTTATGAACCTAAAAGATTCATAACTAATTAATGAACATGTGGAAATGTCTTTCAACAAGTTCAAAGCCTATATATTAAACATAATTTTATAGAAAAATTGTATTACAATTAAGAGGATTATTTTAGAAAGCTTTGGTATTACTCTTAATAAAATATAATATTAATAATTATGAATAATATTATTATGCAAATGTAAACAAAATGGCAAATTATTAGTAGAGGTATTAAGTGATTATTGTATAATATTTATAAGAACATTATTTTTTGTTATTTGGTTGATTTCTCGTGACAGGTTTCATCATGCTCGCTTAAATGTCACTGCTTGTGGCGGCGACGTGGGACGGGTCGTTCCCTTCCCTAAATTTAGTCGGGGAAGACTATGGCTTTTTTTTTTATGGAATAGGAGGACAAACGAGCGTACGGGTCACCTGGTGTTAAGTGATCACCGCCGCCCACACTCTCCTGCAACACCAGAGGAATCACAAGAGCGTTGCCGGCCTTTAAGGAAGGTGTACGCGCTTTTCTTGAAGGTACCCATGTCGTATCGTCCCGGAAACACCGCACAAGGAAGCTCATTCCACAGCTTCGTGGTACGAGGAAGAAAGCTCCTTGAAAACCGCACTGTGGAGGACCGCCACACATCCAGATGGTGGGGATGATATCGTAACTTGTGGCGTGTCGTGCGAAGGTGAAATTCAGCGGCAGGAATCAGGTTGAACAGCTCTTCGGAACACTCCCCGTGATAAATGCGGTAGAAGACACACAATGAAGCGACGTTTCTACGCAACGCCAAGTGATCCAGCCGTTCACAGAGTACTGGGTCCCCGACAATTCGAGCTGCTCTGCGTTGCACGCGGTCAAATGGATCGAGCTGATACTGGGGTGCGCCAGACCAGAGATGACAGCAATACTCCATGTGAGGCCGGACCTGCGCTTTGTAGAGCGCTAGAATGTAGGCCGGCTTGAAGTATTGCCGTGCTCTATTTATGACGCCCAGTTTCTTTGAAGCCAGTTTGGCTTTGCCCTCCAGATGGCCACGGAATTGGCAATTGCTCGAGATTTCGAGACCCAGTATTCCGATACTAGGCGAGGCTTTAAGGGAAGTGTTCTCGAAGAGCGGTGATACGGCAAATGGGGTTTTTTTAGTGGTAAACGCGCAAATTTGAGTCTTCTGGGGGTTAAATTGGACAAGGTTCAACTTACCCCATTCCGCGACCTTCTCGAGAGAGGACTCGATAGAAGACACAAGTTTCTCCCGGCACTGGTCGACGTTTTCCCGAGAGAGACCTGCATGGCCCGTGTATACGGCATCACCAGTGCTGTCGTCTGCATAGCAATGCATGTTGGCGGTGTTTAACATATCATTGATATGCAGAAGACACAGCGTGGGAGATAGCACACAGCCTTGGGGCACTCCAGCGTTCACGGGCTTGGGATTCGAGCAATAACCGTCGATAACGACCTGTATGCTGCGCCCAGTGAGGAAGCTGGAGGTCCACTTGCATAAGCTCTCGGGAAGCCCAAATGATGGAAGTTTTGCGAGGAGCGCCTTGTGCCATACACGATCAAAGGCCTTCGCTATATCCAGACCAACTGCCAGGCCTTCCCCCTTGCTTTCAATAGCCGCCGCCCATCTATGTGTTAGGTATACCAGAAGATCGCCAGTCGACCGACCATGGCGAAAGCCGTACTGCCGGTCGTTGATCAACTGGTGAACCTCAAGGTATACCAAGAGCTGGCGGTTAATTATGCTCTCAATGATTTTGGAGAGTAGGGAGGTAATAGCAATAGGCCTGTAGTTTGCCGGATCCGAACTGTCTCCTTTTTTTGGGATCGGATGGACAAGGGCTGACTTCCATGAATCAGGGACTACGCCTTTTGAATAAGAGTGCCGGAATAAACGCGTTAGCACCGGCGTCAACTCAGGGGCACACATTCTAGGCACGGTTGGGGAAATGCCATCCGGCCCGCTCGACTTCCTGACGTCCAACGAAAACAGAGCTCGCCTAACAGTTTTCTGTCGGAACTGTACTTCAGGCATGTAGCTCTGACACCGCGGGATGGTCGGCGGTGTTTTTCCGTTGTCGTCAAGAGTCGAGTTGGAGGCAAAAAGAGTGCACAGGAGATCGGCTTTCTCTTTTGCCGTATGGGCCAGGGTGTCATTCCTCATGTTCAACGGCGGCATGGACGGCTGGTTGAAGTTACCAAGAGCAGCTTTCGACAACGACCAGAACTTGCGTGTTCCGGTCGGGTAACTGGAAAGCTGTTCGCCAATTTTGACGACGTGCTTCGATTTCGCACGGGCGATTTGCCGCTTAAAAAATCTGGAGGCACGGTTATATTTCCTCTTCAGCTTTGCAGTTCGGATCCTTTGAGCCCAGCGCCGCAACCCAAGTTCGATACGCCTGTTTTTTGCAGTCAGATGCTGCTTTAACTGACGCATCGAACCAGGGCTGTGATCTGCCACCGATCGGTACTACAGAGCTTGGTATAAAAATATCCATGCCCTGCAGTATCACATCGGCTACTGCAACGGCGCAGGTACTAGGATCATCCGAAGGTAAACAAACGCCGCCCCAAGGGTAGGATGCAAAAAAGGAACGCATCCTATCCCAATCTGCTGACTTGTAGTGCCAAACGCGGCGGGTCGCTGGTGGTCTGCGACGTTGGCGTCGGATAGGAACTACACTCCTGACCAGGCAATGGTCGGACGTTCCGAGAGGGGCGTCGACAGAGACCTGGTAACCATCGGGATGTGTAGTCAGCAGAAGATCTAATAAGTACGGCATGTGACTATCCACATCCGGGAGCCGCGTCGGCGACTCAACCAATTGGGACAGACCATACGCCAATGCAAAATTATGCACAGATCGCCCTGCGTAGTCTGTGGTACGTGATCCAAGCCATTCGGCATTGTGCCCGTTGAAATCACCCAAGACTACGATTTCAGCGGAGGGGATCTGAGCAAGCACGTCTTCAAATGCCGCTTGAACGCAGCCCATGAGGTGATCCGTTTCTGCGTTACCACTATGGGACCTGTAGACACACGCATAGATGCGGACGCGGTCCTCTAAATCTACGCGGAGCCAGAGAGAAGACAGGCCCCTACCCTCAAAATTGCCGAGACGGCGACAGCAGATATCCTCCCTAACGTACACACATACCCCGGCATGAGGCATGAAATTATGCTCAATTTTGTACCCGGGGTACGTTAAATATGACGTATCGCTAGGTCGAGATATCTGCGTCTCCGTAAGGAAACACAAGGCCGGCTGCGCCGTCTCAAGGTGGTGGTGGACGGCGTTTAAGTTGGAGTGAATTCCCCGGATGTTACAAAAGTCCACATTAAGCGTGGAGCGGGGTGCCGTGGTGTTGCTGCCCTGTTTGTCCTGTGACATACGCGGTACTGTGCCCTCCCCAGAATACGAGGGGCAGCCCGAGCGCGAATGCTCGGGGAGGGATTCTCCGGCTCTACAAGAGCCGGTACCCTCCTGGGGTAATTTCTTTTTTAGGACCGCTCTCATATTTTGTTGGGGGGGGGAATGGCATCCGGTCCTCGACACTAACCTATGCGAAACATAGCGGCACTAGGCCGCTACTTCACGCCGGTATTCTGTGCGAGTGTGGTAAGTAACCCGGATGAGTCTGGCCCGATTGTGCTGACGTCATAAGACAGCAGCGTGACTCTCCCAAAAATGGCTGGCCCATGAGTCATACTCGTGAACGGGCGATACTTGTGGTGGCAAAACGGTCCTGTTACCAGAAACTTTGTTTCATGTTGTTAAAATTAAAGTTTTAATATTTTTTATAATCACTAATAAAATTCTCGCAATATACCTTTATTTATTTACGTTTTGTGTGTTTGATGCATTTAATGTACTCAATAGTTCTTGTTTTACGTATTAATTTACATTTACATTTTTTTGACTTACTCATGTAAAGCGTTGGATATATGATGTTAGAGTATTTTTGTTGCATCACTTTTTATATATAACTAAAATTATTTGTAAAAAGATAAAGCTGTAAATGTTGATTTAAAGTGTGGCAATGAGTTTCTTGTCACTTCTTCTCATCAAAGCTCAACCATTTCCGAAGTGGAGGTAAATATAAAAAGAAATTTTTTAACATTCATAGGAGTCATTTCCTGGACCTATATGAATAAATTGATTTTGAGTTGATTTGTTAATCGTCCACAAAAATAAATGAAAAATTCGGTGTTCACCTGACACAGTCCTGAATTGTTGAGTCTATAAAACTTAGCTATCTCACAGGTGGCGACGTCACATCCCCGCTTCGGCATCATGCCAATACCTGGAAGAAAATATTGAGGCTTCATGAGTCCACCAACTTATATAACAGAAAATAGGTGGCACTTAATGCTAATACAATTATGCTCTGGCTTCGTTCACGTTGAATTTGACGGTAGGTATAACAAGTCAAAAATATAACACATTAATCTTTGTACAGCAAAGCGTAGGAACTATAATTTAAGCAGGGATCTAAATTTTTTCAAAGGAGTATATAAGTCTTCGATAGTATATTCTACCGGTAAATTATTAAAATTATTATTATTGACTTACCTGTTACAAACAAAAAATCATACATACAAAGGACAAAGCTTTCCTCTTTAAAATATCGATATAACTATAACTAGCTGACCCGACAAACATTGTTCTGTACGTAATAAATAAAATTTCAAATTTTTTTCAAAATTCATTTTTTTTATGAATTTGTCAATAATATTTCAAACCATCAAGAATTATTTCGTAAAATATGCTCCCCATTGTTTTAATCAAATTGTTTCACAGAAGAACTGTCAAACCGTGCGTCACTAAATTCTCTCATAGAAAATATGCCCATACAAAACAATTAATATCGTAAATAAAAATAATTATTGGTCTCAAATCGAAATAAAAAACTATCCTATCTCTCACCAAAGTGCACTCCATGAAGTAATCCCCATTAAAATCCGTTCTTTAGTTGAGGAGTCCATCGCGGACAAACAACGTGTCACGTAATTTATATATATTATAAGATAAAATAAAGACTTAGTGGCTAATAATAATAAAAAACTATTCTGAGAATTAAGAGTTTGTGAAGAAATTGACTTGATGTTAAACTTTAAGCCAGTCTGGACTCGAACATAACTATTTTAAAGGAACGTCGCGACAAGCCCACACCAGGATTTTAGGTATTTCTGAAATCGCTTAGCAGCGGGCGATTTCATCTCCACATTTATATACAAAAAAATATTTTTTAAAAACCATAGTCACTGGCAAAGATATACCTACCTCTCTGTGGATCGGGCGTCTGAAAGGTATTGATGTAATGCACGAACGGTGGCTCCGGTGTAACCTGAAATCAACAACATACAATATTTGAATGGTTTTTTTGGTGTAAAGGGGGAAAATATTTTATATTTCGATTAGCTTTTTGAAGAGGTCGATGAGCTTGGTGTCAGTCAACTCAGTGACTGCTCTCACAGAACTTACTATACTCACCTCGAAGTATCGTATGACGGAGTTGCCCATCCCAGGGAGGTAGACCAGAAGGCCTACCATCAACTGTTAATTAGCGATGCTATTCCGATGCAGTTCAGTTTAGGTACCTAAACTGAATCGCTAAAATTCGTACCATTAGTGCCTTTTACTGAATGGCGTTTGGATCGCTAATGAAGAATGAACGAAATAAATTTGTCTGTGGTCCGCGGTGTGAGAAAGAGATGACGCTCTACAATCGTTGCCTAAGTTTGTCTCTCTTAGCCGGGCCGCACACCAGGCATACATTTGTAACTCAATAATTGTACCGCCACATTTAAAACGCGACACATTTAACGCCCCCATACATGTGTACGTGAGTCTGTATGGGAGACCGAGGAAACATTTGTGGCGGGCTTACTTTGTAGCGAGACGTTGTCGAAGATTCTTCAAGATCGAACACGTTCGGTTTTTGTGTCGCGTTGGTTTGCAAAAATGAAAGACTACATTGAATTTTACGTTGAGTTTATTGCAGGGTTGAAAAAACAACCCTGTATTATACAATCACATGCTCAATGATTATAGTAACAGACGGATTACAGAAATTATTTGGACTACCAAGATTAAACGGATGAACACAATTACGTCTTTTGTTTCTCATTAATCGCCACATCAAGAAATCTTCGTCATCAGACGATGATGTCGACATCCTCAAAGCGGTGCCACGCTAAAATTGTGCTTCCGATGTGCGCATTTACAATAAATTTGTAGCACATACAATTGTAGCGCAACGATTGTGACGACGTAAATAACAAATGTATGCCTGGTGTGCGGCCTGACTTACACGAAGCATATACGTTGCGTTTCGAAAACTAAAATGATGGAAAACTAAAAAATGGCGGTTTTTTTGCGTAGTAAATATTAAAAGTACATTTTATAATTGCGTTTCATAGCGTCAAATTAAAACCATTTGCCCTTTTTTGTACTTATTAAATAATAGTAATATAAATATATATAGTTCTTTGAATTACAAATTAAATGTTTGCTTAGGTGTTTTCGTAAAAAGAACGAGTTACGAACACACTGCGTTGATAATTGATTTGACAGGAGCACAGACTACCTTTTTATTAATTCATTCTTGCGAACAGGCAATAGTCCGGGCCCTTACTGCCTCGTCTTTAATATTTTAATTTTCGGTATATAAATACCGTACATTTCAGTATTTTGTTTTACAAAAAAGTCCAATAAAGTATTCTCACCTCATCTTTCATCAACAAAATTTTCTTTTTCTATTTGTTTTTACTATTTTTTAAAAGTTATTAACAACACGATTCACTTTCCTCTAAGGAAGCAGCAACCTTTTTCGAATCGTTCACTGTGACACAAGCTATCCAGTTTAGGTTGAAATATTACCTCACGGTACGAATGAATGAACGAACAAAATCAGTTTGCGATTCAATTGACATCATTTTTGGCATTAAATTGACATCATTGCGATTTAATCAGTTGATTTGACGTCAACCTAAATTCGATCGCTTAAATGATGTCGTGGTATGAAATATCAGAGCAGTTCATTATAGGTCGTCAAATGAATCGCAATAAGAGTTCATGGTAGGCCAGTAGATTGGTGTCGGGGTCATAGAGCGGGAACATGACACCGTTGCTGGTGTCAGTCAACTCAGTGACTGCTCTGGCACAACTTGCAGTACCCACCTCGAAGTATCGTATGACGGAGTCGCCCTTCCCGCAGAGGTAGACCAGGTTGGTGTCGGGGTCATAGAGCGGGAACATGACACCGTTGCTGGTGTCAGTCAACTCAGTGACAGCTCTGGCACAACTTGCTGTACCCACCTCGAAGTATCGTATGACGGAGTCGCCCTTCCCGCAGAGGTAGACTAGGTTGGTGTCGGGGTCATAGAGCGGGAACATGACACCGTTGCTGGTGTCAGTCAACTCAGTGACTGCTCTGGCACAACTTGCTGTACCCACCTCGAAGTATCGTATGACGGAGTCGCCCTTCCCGCAGAGGTAGACTAGGTTGGTGTCGGGGTCATAGAGCGGGAACATGACACCGTTGCTGGTGTCAGTCAACTCAGTGACTGCTCTGGCACAACGTGCTGTACCCACCTCGAAGTATCGTATGACGGAGTCGCCCTTCCCGCAGAGGTAGACCAGATTGGTGTCGGGGTCATAGAGCGGGAACATGACACCGTTGCTGGTGTCAGTCAACTCAGTGACTGCTCTGGCACAACTTGCTGTACCCACCTCGAAGTATCGTATGACGGAGTCGCCCTTCCCGCAGAGGTAGACCAGGTTGGTGTCGGGGTCATAGAGCGGGAACATGACACCGTTGCTGGTGTCAGTCAACTCAGTGACTGCTCTGGCACAACTTGCTGTACCCACCTCGAAGTATCGTATGACGGAGTCGCCCTTCCCGCAGAGGTAGACCAGGTTGGTGTCGGGGTCATAGAGCGGGAACATGACACCGTTGCTGGTGTCAGTCAACTCAGTGACTGCTCTGGCACAACTTGCTGTACCCACCTCGAAGTATCGTATGACGGAGTCGCCCTTCCCGCAGAGGTAGACCAGGTTGGTGTCGGGGTCATAGAGCGGGAACATGACACCGTTGCTGGTGTCAGTCAACTCAGTGACTGCTCTGGCAGAACGTGCTGTACCCACCTCGAAGTATCGTATGACGGAGTCGCCCTTCCCGCAGAGGTAGACCAGGTTGGTGTCGGGGTCATAGAGCGGGAACATGACACCGTTGCTGGTGTCAGTCAACTCAGTGACTGCTCTGGCACAACTTGCTGTACCCACCTCGAAGTATCGTATGACGGAGTCGCCCTTCCCGCAGAGGTAGACCAGGTTGGTGTCGGGGTCATAGAGCGGGAACATGACACCGTTGCTGGTGTCAGTCAACTCAGTGACTGCTCTGGCAGAACGTGCTGTACCCACCTCGAAGTATCGTATGACGGAGTCGCCCTTCCCGCAGAGGTAGACCAGGTTGGTGTCGGGGTCATAGAGCGGGAACATGACACCGTTGCTGGTGTCGATCTCCACTGTCACTATAGGCTCGGCCAGCGCGTCTGGTGTACGCAGCGAGTACTGTCGCTCCGACATGCGACTGAAACTTTAAATACAAAAAAAATTATACAAGGGAGGGAACTAAAGAGGTTCCCTTTTGGTGTTTAATAAACATATCTTGCATTTATTACCATCAAATTTTTTTTGCAGCACATTGAATCATTTTTATTGTCAAATTTAGAAAAAATTGAAAGCCTACCTCATGATAAGGGTTAGTATCGGTTAATAACTTTAAATTTATTAAACTAAACTAAAAAGAATTAATAATATAAAGTTTTACTGCAAGTTTATTTTTTGTTAGCGCTATTTCGCCATAAAGCATGTTTTTAATTTATTCATCTATCTTTTACTTATTCTCTTATCATGAAAAAACAAACAATACTTTATAATATGACCACTTACAGTCTTAGCTGGTTAGAGTTAAAAAAGAAATTGTTTCATAGAAAGGACAGTAAAAAAATTACCCAGTTGTAAAGACCAGTCCATGTTTAAGGAATATAGCTCTGGACGCCTTGCTTCCCTCGTGCGCTATGGCTTCCGATTCCACCTCTCCTTTGCGAGGGTCTATTATCCTGCGAACAACATAATATTGTAACGCTTCCGTTATTTGTGAATTATTTCATTTGTCGTGTCGTAAATTTAAAATGCAGTTGGTGTTATTGCTATAGACAGATTTCAATCGATCGAATTTTTGTCTCGTTTCATCAATAAAACCAAAACAAAAAGAGATAAATTTTCATTTGATATTATGACAGAAAAAGTTTTATTTTTTTTTATTTCCACATTTTTCCCCCGAAATTGACACTTATTTTAAAATGAAAACGTGTGCAATTTACACGTGGTAGAAGTGAAACCTTCACTATTCACTATGAAAGACATTACTATAACCGCTACCATATTAATGCTCTCCTGATGTTTATGTAGTAATACGTCGTGCGCATGATATCAGAATATATTAGGGTATACTCGCTTATTTTGTCGTGATAGTGATCACTACAGAAGTGAAAACATTATTGTTTGAATTTTTAAATTAATAATTAAATTTTGTACTTTCATTGCTATCCAAAGGGAACACTTCATAATCATGGCTATCTATCTATTCATATAAGATATAGACGCAATCCCGGTGCCTGTAATGTAATTCAATGCCCACAAAATAAAGTGTTTATATATATTTTTTTAATAAGTTTATTTACAATTAATTTTGTATTTCACAACACATGTATAGTGTATTCCTTTCATTTCCTGGGACCATGTTGTACAAGCACACTATGTGATTGAGTACCGACCTGATTTTCTTATCCCTGCAAGTGGTGAGCAGTTTGGAGCCCGTCCAGTTCCAACAGGCCGAGTATATGAGGTCGGGGTGACAGTCCAGGCTTATCAGCACCTCGCCGGTGCCCACGTTCCATATTGCGATCTGGTTGTCGGAGCCGGCCGTGAGCAGCACGTTCTGCGCCGTGGGATGCCACAGCACCAACCCCACGCGGCGCTGGTGGTATACAAGGTCTACTACTGGCTCTGTGAGCGTACGGGACAAGCCTCCGTCCGGAATCTGCCATACCTGCGGATAGCATATTATTACTTTGTTGTGCTTATCGTGTAAATTCTGCCAGATTGTTTTATTGTGACATGTGTAGACCAGTGCTTCAATAAATTTTCAGATCGTTCGGGTCTTTGAGGATAGCATAATACAAACTATGTATATGTCTATGTACCAATAGCTGTTTATGTATTGGACTAGTTAAAAATAATAATACTCGAATCAAACATAACATCGCAATTCCATCTACTAGGCTCCGTAAAATCGCTAAATCTTTTAAAGTGGATTGTGTTATATTTTATAATAAACTCCCAAATGGTATTAAAATGTTACCTATTAAAAAATTTAAATGTATCGTAACAAATTAATTAACATCTAAGGCCTATTATAATGTAAAAGATTATTTGAATGATAAAGATAGTTGAAATTAATATTTCTAAATTTTGTTAATGAATATTGTTATAACATTTGTACTTCATTCTGACTTGCACTAAATTTGAAATGGATTTGTTGTTCGCTGTGGGCTTTAATAACAAATTCTGACGAAAATAATATAGCCATTTAAGATTGTTAAGTATTTGTAGGTAGGACTGTCTATTTCAGTCCTTCGAATTCTAAAAATATGACAGCTGTAAAAACGTCAAAAAAATTGATTTTAGTACTAACCTATATTTTGACCAATGCACGCACACTATCACAAAGTGTCATCCAAATCGCTATTGAAAGACATAGCTTGCGAACACTAAATAATATTCCTGACCTGTTTTTAGCAGTTGTCTAACAGCAAGAGTCTCTATCTAGACGTATAAATTATCTAAATTTTAATCTGTTACCAGTGGGAGATTAGGCTAGATAATTGGTTACCACAACGGCGCCTATTTCTACGGTGAAGCAGTAATGTGTAAGCATTACTGTGTTTCGGTCTGAAGGGCGCCGTAGCTAGTGTAATTACTGGACACATGAGACTTAACATCTTATGTCTCAAGGTGACGAGCGCAGTTGTAGTGCCGTTCAAAATTTTTTTTACTATCAGCTGAACGTCCTGCCCGTCTCGTCACTTATTTTCATATAAAAAAAAAGAAAGACTAGTAATATGACGAATTGGTCGATACTGTATCTAAATACAAGATCATCTGATATTATATGCATAGTGATAATAAACTACCTTGACAACGCAGTCCTCGGAGCCGCTCGCGATGACGTTGTCGTTGTGCGGGCACCAGGAGATATCGAGCACGGGGCCCTTGTGGCCGCCGACGAGCGGATGATCTGGGGGGATCCGTCCCACCTGCAATATTAAAATAATACATTTGATTATTAAAACTTTCGTGAGTCATGTGTTTCACATTGATTCGCGATAACGTCCCACCTCTTACTGATCGCAAACCCACCTCACTCACCCTGATGAAAGGCCTCCGAATGGTCCGATACTAGTCGGTACCGACACCAACAAAAACATGAGTAAAGCCATTTTATTTGCTTTAACAAAATTACATTAGGATTCAGAGGCAGCAGGAGTCGATAGAGTTTTACCAGTGGGAGGCTCATTTGCACAGGATGCCGGCTAGATTATGGGTACACAACGCCTATTTCTGCCGTGAAGCAGTAATGCGTGTAAGCATTATTGTGTTTCGGTGTGAAGGGTGCCGTAGCTAGTGAAATAACTGGGCAAATGAGACAAGGAGACCAGTGCAATTGTAGTACCAATATATATATGTAACTTAACACTATAGTATATACTTATTAGAATAAATGCAATGGATTCCACAAAAACGTGGTTTTCCAAGCTAAGACGTGAAAAAAATTTGAAAAATATCGATTTAACTGTTACTATCCGCGTTCGTACAATTCACAATGTTATTTATACATCGTTAGATTAATTTGACCACACGCCGCTGTACTCCCACCCCGCCACCGGCAGGTTTAAAACATTGCAATACACTTTCAATAATATTTTAAGACATCCAATGTAACAGCAGCATTTTTTACCAAATTCAGTTATATTTCAGTACAAAAGAGACTGCATAGATATATGACGATGTGAGAGTGCGTGCGTATTGAATAGTGTGCGTGTGTGGCAGTTTGTGAACAAAACTGTTAAAATATTGAGATTTATTACAAAGTTGATTATGAAAAATACTATTCAATTTTTGCAAGATGTAGATAAATTAAATTTATTAGTTTTTCTAATTTATCTAGATTAATAAAAAATACTCTCAGCAGCACTTGCAGATATATTATTGTGTACTAACAATCTTGTTTTCTACGTTTCACAGCCTAAGTGAATATTTTATATAACTTAGTTACATATTAAGTTCTCATATAAGTGAATTATAATAATTCTTTAAGAAAATATATATCTTTACCTCACCACAGACTTCTTTTGCATCTTCAATGTAATATAATACTGATATTACATAGAGAAACTTAGATATGATTATTGTTTTCAAAAATTATAATGAAAACAGAATAACGAACTACTAGGCATTCCTTTGAATTACCCGGTTCCGGGTCCGTGGTGAGGAAGAGCGAGCAATTTCGGGCCCCCTTACAATGTACATTAGCACACAGGTTCAGGTACCAGTGTGAGGCTCCTTTGCACAGGATGCCGGCTAGATTATAGGTACCACAACGGCGCTTATTCCTGCCGTGAAGGAGTAATGTGTAACAATTACTGTGTTTCGGTGTGAAGGGCGCCGTAGCTAGTGAAATTACTGGGCAAATGAGACTTAACATCTTATGTCTCAAGGTGACGAGCGCAATTGTACCTAGTGCCTCTCAGAATTATGGCTTTTCAAGAATCTTGAGCGGCACTACATTATAATGGGCAGGGCGTATCAATTACCATCAGCTGAGCGTCCTGCTCGTCTCGTCCCGTATTTCCATAAAAAAAAGTTCATTACATGTTGTACAGCCTGCTTAGCCGTCGAGAAGAAACTCTGTCTTCACGTCCGGGGTAAAGTTCAGAGACTGCATTAAGCATGGCTTTAAGTGTATTTTATAAAATCCCGCAACAAAATTAAAATTAAAATAGGTTTGTTTAGGTAGGTTTAGGGTAACATGAAATGGGGATGAATTTAGTCTCATCTGTCCTATGCCGTAGAGTGTCAGTGGATATATCAATAATATTATGGGTGTGTGAAAATCATTTCTAATTTTTGTTACATCCTAAGCCCTACACGCTATATGGATGTTGTGGATCCTTTTATATTCAGGAACTAAAACTAAGGAAAAGGTTCAATATAAAAGCTAAAAGTGCTTTGCAAATAATCGAATAATGTCAATGAACTGATAAAGAGTACTTGGAGAAGTAAAGAGATCAATTAAGTTAATGTCGACTTGGTATTTATAGGCTCCTTCTAATAATAATCGCTATATAAGACATTGCTACGTGCACTTATCCGACTTTAAGAGTTACCTTTGTGGTAATTTGTGAAGTCATCGCTTGGTATAATAACACATTCACATCACATCATATTCTCATCGTTGGCCCGCCCCTATCGAAAAGGTGCCAAAACGAATGTTCGATGTGAATGAAAGACTTAAGACATATGAATATATCAGTTGGGCGAAGTTCAGAAGGTTCGTGTTCTTTCTTCTTGGTACATAATAAAATACACAAATAAAATTTGAAAACAAAATTTTACGAACGATGCGGCACTCGAACCCATGACCTCTCGCGTTCCGTGCGAGTGTCTTCCAACCGATCTAACCGTTCGAGTGACGTATCATCTCATTATTAATCTCAGTATTATGTGTATTAATCCCAGAAGTGAGGGTTATGACTTTAAAAACATAACAAATTGTTTACATTATAAGATTGTCGCATTTTTATGCAATTATTCATAGCGCCGCGTCATACAAGCAATTGTATGACAAAACAATTATGTTCACGCGAGTGAACTTCGCACGAGTATTGCACAATAATATAAACGGCAATGTGGCAGTACAACAAAAGGAAAGCAGTTTGCTGTACTACAAAAATTACACGATCGTCGCCGGTCATGTAGGATGCGCTTTACTTTTAAAGATACCCTCATTGTATCGACGTAATCTCACAACTTACAAACGTCAATGTCTGACAGACCAACGACTAGTCTTACTAGTATTTATTACGTAAATGCTTAGATCATAGATACTTATAGATAGACTATGACAGCTGTGAAAACGTCGAAAAAAAATTGAGTTTAGAACTAACGTCTATTTTGAGCAATGCACGCACACACTAACACAGTGTCATACAAATCGCGAGTGTAAGACGCAGATTGTCACGCACACTAATCAAATATTCCTGGCCTGTTTTTATCACTTGTCTAACAGCAAGATACTTTATTTTAGACATATAAATTATCTAAGTGTGAGTGTCAGATATAGAAATGCGGGTTGGTTGTGAAAAACGTGAGCAAAGGTGTTTTCGAAGTGACTCAGTTGAAGGGACGATATGTAGGCAATTTTCTATACTTGATCTCTAATGAAAAATTATTTAGAATCCAGAAAAGAATGAATCTGAATTTCCGATTTGATAAAGATTAGAATAAAAGTGTTCCGCACAAGATGGACCGATGTTCTGGTCAAGAATCAAGATCCCGCAATTGGTTGGATGAAGACAGCGCGGGACCGATGGTCGTGGCGATATCTGTCATATTCTTACATAATATCTTAATATATATAAATTACGTGACACGTTGTATGTCCGCGATGGACTCCTAAACTAATGAACGGATTTTAATGGGGATTACTTCATGGAGTGCAGTTTAGTCCAACTTGAGAGATAGGACAGTTTTTATTTCGATTCGGGGCCCATAATTATTTTTATTTTCAATATTTGTTTTGTATGGACATATTTTCTATGAGAGAATTTAGTGACGCACGGTTTGACAGTTCCGCTGTGAAACTATTTCATTATAAAAACAGGTAGCATTTTTTATGAAATAAGTATTGATGTAAATTCCTATAAAACAGTATTTTTTTTTATCTACAGAACAACGTCTGTCGGGGCAGCTAGTATACGTATAAGCTAAAAGTACAAATACGTCATCCCCTAGACGGATTGAGAAAAGAGTTCCAATGATCGCTTATTGAAATGACTAAAGCAGGAAATGGAGTAAATTTTTTATTATTAATTGTTTAATATGAATATCAGATTACCGATTGCATATAGAAATAAGTCTTTTAATAATGCTACATTATAAGTAGATGTTGGGTGACGGCGGTGATAAGTAGGTAGTCATGGTGCGATTAACAAGATCTGATGGTGACTGATACGTGATGCCCTCTACAGTGTGTTTACGGTTTGGATTCTTAAAAACAAGAATACCTATTTGTGCCTTGATGATGGCGACTACTTATAGCAGCAGCAGTAGCGTTTTATTTTAACAGCTCGTAACACGATATTTGCAAGGCTACACCCAAAACCAGTAACGTACAAATAATAGCTAGACTCACAATAACGTGCAAAAATTGTCTGAAGAACTCTGCGTACGCGTCTTTAGGCAGAGTTTTCGTTCAGTTGTGTTTCAACCGCGCTTAGAATACAACGCCACGCAATGACAAAGTTTTCAGTGAAAACTGTCCAAATAATAGCATATCCAAATAAGTGCCCCTTTAATTAATAATTACATTTCAATTGCTAAAACAAAATAGATCGCCGACGAAATGTGCGAAAAGACTTCCGTCTCTTATCATACGATATTAATTTGAATGAATGTTTGAATGGACAAAAATATTTGCCCTGCATTTTTGACGAGTCACTTTCTCAATGTCACAGTGTTTAAATGTGCAAATGCAAATTTTACACAATCGGTCGTAAATATTCGACACGCATAAGCGGCGATTATAAAGATTGTTTGGGATGAAGCCAATTGAGGTTATTCCTCCTATTGTCCACAAATCTTGGTTAGTAATAACAAAAATAAACTTCACCTTACTTTTCATAAACAATATGTTATGTTTCTAACCAACTGAGCTTACTTTTCATACCTTAAAAAATATTTATATTTACAGACGTAAATTTCAAGATACCTGTTTTTATAACTTATTGTATCTAGTATATTTTTGGGTTGTCTAGAAGTAATACCTTCAAGCGGTAAGAACTTCCATTCCATGCCTGATGACTGTAATTAGCATAATTTTTATAAATTTATATTTTCAAGACTGTATGGTATTCAATAAAGAGTCTATCTATCTAATGTTTCATGAATAAAAAACTTCTTCACAATCTGTCAATGCAATACGTTTATACCTCTGTGTAAGTACCAACGCAAGTATAGTCCTTAAAAAATCCTGTTGAAAAACTCGAGTATCTACTTCAATGATCAAAGATAGATAGAATCGCTCGAAAACACATAGTAAACATGTTTTATTTGGATGAGAAATGACGGAAAAATATTTTTTGCAAGAATTGCACGCAGTAACTTGTTAGCTGTTCTCAATAAATTGACAGCAATAGTTATTGCTGCTTATACAGCATAAAATGTATCTTTCAACGCTAAGTCACTAAATAGGGAAGACGTAAAACTTATGTTTGCAATAGTTAGACTAGAGAGGGAGACGCAGCTGACGCAGCACAGTACAGTTTTTGAAGGACAGGGCAAGAAAAGCAGATATAGGCCACGAGCGTATGCTATGACGCAGCAAGAACACTTTTGCGTCGTACAAAAAAATAAACGCATTCTAATTGACGAGCAAAATGAGTACATAGAATTAGGATGAGATGAGCGAGATTTGCTTTTATAGAACGCGACACTTAAAAATTATTTAAATACTAGGGGCAGTTTCTTATGTGTTGAGGCCGTTGCAAGAAGTCTCTTGTAGGTTTTTTTATCCAACATACATACTATGAAAAATGTTTAATATCTTAGCAATACTATAACTCTTTGAATATCTTTTTTGAATAGTCTGGATGGTTAGAATTATACAAATAAGGTTCACAAATTCGCACTAATTCAATTAAATGATCTGTAATTTAATCAAAATTAAGAATTAGCGGTAAATACATGCCCGCATCGAGCAGAAATCTGTGCCGGCGCTACAACGACACGCAGAGCAGGTGAGACTCATGTCTGCCCCGTAAGTGTCTGCGCATCTGCGTACGTAGATCTTAGTACGTACATATATTACAAAATCTTCTCTGCCCTGTGCTGCTTGGACCTGTGCCGTCTGCGTCAGCATACGCTTAGCCTAATCATGAGGACCTCAAAACTTTTGAAACACTCTATATATAAAAGAATATGCTGTATGCGATTCACTTTCGGAATGAGTCTTCATTATAAATGAGCTGAATTTCTGCTAGACTGATGAAAATATATACTTAGAATTTAATTCAGAGAGATTCAGAAAGCCACTATACAATGAGGGGCATGATTAACACGCATAGTATGTTAGTTCATAAGCACATGCCAAAGTGTAGTTTTGCCAATCGCAAATGGTCGTTGAGTATTCCGACAGTGTATTATAAAGAAACTAAAGAAGCAATATGAATTGATATAAAAAACGACAAGAATCAAGTAGCAAACACAACATGCCTTTAGAACGGGCGAATTTGAATATCACGTACGTAACGGGGTACGATTACCCAAACCTATAATTAGTGAAATTAACACGCGGCAATCTAATTCTGTAATAATGATTATGGGCGTGACGAGAATAGACCCGCGAACTTCGACGTACTCGCGTGCTCGATATATCTCTGACGTAGCAACTGTTACTGATGTACGGTAATGTCTATGTTGTCCGTGTGGCCGCGTCAGTCTGTCTGAAGATTTATTTAATAGTCTTTATGGAGCGTGTTTCACTTGATGCTAGATTACTAATGCCACCATACAATTAGTTCTTAATACATTATTGATAGCGTAATGTTGAATGTAATGAAAGTTCAAAAATTCAAATCCGTGGTCCTTTTTTGCAAGACTAAGACTTTTTTCAATGCGCTCATCGCGTTTTGTAATAAACGAACAAATATATCGTTTCTGTTTCGTATTTCGTAAATCTACGTGGATTTATTAGACATTTGGCGCGAGTGGTCGGGAATGCCGATGGAAACGGGGACAATGACAACCTGAGCTCATTTGCACGAATATTTTGGTTGGACATAGGGGCGCTTTCATAAGAGCATTTACGATTTCACTAAAAATATATTTTAAACAATCCATTTTTCTGGAATAGTCCTTCTTTCGAAAACATTATTACTTTCCTCTATTACTGCTGTTTAATAGTTCTTACAACGTATCTGGTAAGGAGAATTTCTGACAGGAGTACCTTATGATCTTTTAGGCCGTCTTATTTGGCTCAATTACGAGAAGAATTGTGAAATCGGGATTAGTAATTCCTAAAGTTAATGTATTACAATTTTGTCTTTTCTGTTAGAGCGGCTGTGAGTGATCTGCATGCCAGAACGTGTACCCTGAGTTGACGCCGGCGATTACGCATACATACCTCGAAAGGCGTAGTTCTGTACTCATGGAAGTACCTTTGTCCTTTTATCACTTAAAAATAAAGATTTGCTACTTCGGCTAACTTTAGCCCTGTTGTTATTACCTTCTTGCTCTCAAAAATCATGCAAAGCATAATTAACCGCCAGCTCTTGGAATATCTAGAGTGCCACGGATCAAAGGCCAACAATACGTACGGCTTTCACCATGGCCGATCTTCTGATAGATCTAATAGTGACGGCTATCGAACGCAAGGAACGAGCAACGCCTAGAAGTTAATGTGGATATGGCGAAAGCCTTCGTTTGTGTCATGCACTTCAAGGCACTCCTCTCGAAACGTGTACGTGGATGTTTCAATTATTGATAATTGACTCAATGTTTAACGGATTATGTTTAAGTCTAATATGGAACATCTCTATTGAGTTAAATTTTCTAATGTAATGTAATATTTAAGTACTTGCCGACCCGACAGACTTTGTTCTGTTCATAAAGGAAACACTTTCGGGTGGAATTTCGTAAAATCCGTTCTTATGTGACCTCTACTCGGCGAAAGGAATATTCCTACCACAATTTCAAGACTCTACGCCTAAAGGTGGGTCCACACAAGGATTGTTCACGACATTCGCCGGCACACAACGGTCATTATGTTCGCGGCTTCGGATAAGATATTATTCGGCTAATCTCAGCGATACTGCAGCTTCTGTGGCCTACAGTGGCAAGTATATAAAAAATTGTCTCCATATCGCCGGCTTAACTGAGCGGCATGTGTGGATCCACCTTTATGGTTCCAGAGATATATATATAGATAGTGATAAGTCAATACATAGACGGAAACCCTTTATCTTTATATAATTCTTCTGTACGTGTGTTGACAGTGAACTCCTCCTAAACGGCACGAGCGATCTGAATGAAATTTTCTGTGTGTGTTCAAGTGGATTCGAGGATGGCTTAAATTCACAATTGAACTACCTTCTAAATGGCGGGCCGATATTGATGATTTTTTTAGAGTGTTCCAGTGAATTTGAGACTGGTTTAGATTCTCAATATAATTCTCTGGACCGATTTTACAAATTTAAACGTCTTTCGGTCCGCTAGTGTATGTATATATATACTATATAGATAGATAAACTAAAGACAATACAGTAAATTTGTTTTTGTTTAATGGAAAAAATTAGATCATTCGTTCTAACAATGCTTAGGTCAAGACTAGGTATAAGTGTGACGCAAACTTTATCGCAATGTTTACTCGGCTGCGGGTGCGGTGGCAGCGGGCATATCGCCAGAAATCCGATACATTGCGCGTCGACCGCGTCCTCCGCGGACCGCGCTGCAAGCCCACACCGACCAGGTGATTCATGCTCGTAATCTAATCAAGCGCAACTCGTACACTGCTGCATTGTTATAACATTTCATATTGTTATAAAATCGTAGGCAACCGTTTGAGTAATACATATTAAAAAAAAAAAAACAATTTATACAATAAAATGTTGTTATTATGTCACCGAGAACAAAGATTTATTATTTTCGTCTGTTTGTCTGTGCGTTCGTGCACGCAAATATCAGACACTCCTAATTTGATTTGAATGCAATTCTCACTAATGTATTGTGTTATGTTGAAGCGATACAATGGAATTAGCTAAATTCCTAGTTGACAGTACGGTAGTTTGCAAAACTATATTTTTGATTTTCTTTTTTTCGGCTCACCACCGAAACGGCTGTGTCTAAACGCAGGTCTAAACCCTCTTGTCTTTGTGGGAAACATATTCTTAATTTTAATTAATATGGGTTATATAAGAGCTTTTTTATGATAAAACTGATAAGGCGAGCAAGCTAAACCTTATAACTTAAATTAAAATTCAAATAATTTTATTCAAAAATGATTTTTAATCACTTATTAAACGTCAAAAACTACCAGCGATTCGAAAATTTATGTCTCAGACCTGAGAAGAACGAGCGCAAGAAACTCATGGGGTTTCATTTTATAAATTAAAATTTATGTTTTTTATGACAATTAGATATGAGACGAACAGGACGTTCAGCTGGTGGTAATTGATACGCCCTGCCCATTACAATTGCTGTTGCTGTCCCGATCAGGATTCTTGATCAATCCAAAAATTATGAGCGGCACTACAATTGCGCTCGTCTCCTTGAGACATAAGATGTTAAGCCTCATTTGCCCAGTAATTTCACTAGCTACTGCGACCATCAGACAGAAACACAATAATGCTTACAAATTACTGTTTCACAGTAAAAATAAGCTTTGTTGGGGAACCTCCTTCCAAAGGAGCCTCCCACTATTAATATGTGTACATATAGCCTGAGGGCGATCGCTTCATTCCCAATCTGCAGTATAGTTAAGAAAGTCATTTATGTAATTGTCACCTTTACCACCTTTTTTAACAATTCTTTTGAAATTCCTAACACATTTTTTTCATACTTTATCTGGGATCATGTTCTAAAAAAATATGTTACTGCAATGGCGCTTGTTACCTTGGCACATAAAATAATAAGACGTATCAGTAGACCGGAAATATTTGCCAAAAGTTGGCAAAGAACTTACATGCATAGCCCCATTAATTTTTATTTTATAAAAAATATTACGTACGAATAATTCTGTATAAGTATTATAAATTTCCAAGCACTAATTCAGAGTGATATATATTTCTATCTTTGTATCAATATTCTTATATCTTACTATGGCAAGCTGACTTTGAAGCCAGTGGGAGGCTCCTTTGCAAAGGATGCCGGGCTGATTATGGGTACCACAACGGCGCCTATTTCTACAACGTAGCAGTAATGTAAACATTACTGAGGTAGCTAGTGAAATTACTGGGCAAATGACGGTTAATCTTATGTCTCAAGGTGACAAGCGCAATTGTAGTGCCGCTCAGAATTTTTGGGTATTTCGAGAATCCTGAGCGGCACTGCATTGTAATGGGCAGGGCGTAACAATTACCATCGGCTGAAAGTCCTGCTTGTATCGTCCCTTATTATCATAAAAAAAACATAAGAAATGGCTCTATCCATCGAAGAGTAAGACTGGTAATGTCGAGCCTCTTAGGCCGAGATTTATAGAACGTACTTAGACTTTACTTATGTCAAACTTAGCTGGGTGTGATAAAACGCGAACTCAACTTTAACATTGGGCTGTATTAAGGCGAAGGGTAAACAGAAAACATGCAAACAAGGTATTTTTAGACAAGTTTTGTGGTGAAAATATAGGATTTGGAGCTATGAACACTACTTTATCCTGTTACACATACCCTTAAGTCTTACTTATAGGTTGCTAATGCTTATTGTTGGTTAAAGTTAACACTCCAGAGCTATTATGAACTACCAGTTTTCTTTGCAGTTAAACAAGTTTTTTCTCGGCATCATGCATTTGTTTAGTATACTACTATCATAAAAGTTGTTCTTATCGATTTTATTTTTTTATGTAGGTACATTTATTCAGATTAGTAATCAATAATGAGGATTGTAAGCAATTAACAATAACATTTTCGACCCAATAATTTTGAAAATATTGTCTTTGTTACATAGGAGCCGTGAACTCATATCGCTCAAGGTCGCCGGCATTTAGTGTCGCCTTAAGGTCCTTAAGGTCCCATGGTCCGAAAAATCGCGGACGCACGCAGACCAGCTCGCACGACGCACTGTGGGACCGGCCTCGTCCGTGATAGCACAGAAACGTATGTGGCTTTGCGTCGGTATCCATCGCGAGTCGGTAACTTCAAAGGTGCGGTCAAGTGCGGTGCGTCTACGTCTGCGATGGTCCGAGCGCATCCGCGTCCGCACAGACGGCAGGTCAGAACTCGTTCATTTACTGATGAATATAATCACAGTGGCAGCTGCAGCGACGATACGTTCTCTTTCACTTTGCATTGTGAAATGCAGCTTGAAAAGATCTACATAGACCGACACGCACCGTTGGAACGGCCCTGCCTGCGGTGTGTCGCCGTCCGTGCTCGTCGGCTGTGCGTGGCTGATCGTTTAGGACATTGGAAATGCTTTACCGTGCTGTTTTTCAAGTTGAAATCGAAATTATTATTTTATTTATGAAAAAAAAAACTTATGAATACGACCTTTTACTGTCTGAATCGTTTGTGTGTTGCTAAAAACAAATAGTTTATGCTATAGTGACGTCACAACATGGTGGGCCGCGTTTTCGGTCAGGAGATATACATATAAAAAATATATATAATTCTCATGTTTTACTAGCAATTAAGTATTGAATCCTTTTTTCTTACGGAAAAAAAATATAAGTAACATACTTTCAGAATTTAATTTTGATAGATGAAACTGGCCTACTGACCCCTGATGCAGTTCAAATCACTTGCAACCTAGTTTTGAACTGCATTATTTGCAATTTTATGTATAACTGTCTATATGTATAACTTATAACTTAAATTGAAATTTAAAATTTTTTTTTTTTGAAATATGATTTTTAATCACTAATTGAACGTCAAAAACTAACAGCCATTCTAAAATTTATGTCTAAGACCTGAGAAGAACGAGCGCAAGAAACTCGTGGGGTTTCATTTTTTAAATAAAATTTATGTTTTTTATATGACAATAAAATATGAGACGAACAGGACGTTCAGCTGGTGGTAATTGATACGCCCTGCCAATTACAATTGCTGTTGCTGTTCCGATCAGGATTCTTGATCAATCCAAAAATTATGAGGGGCACTACAATTGCGCTCGTCACCTTGAGACATAAAATGTTTAGTCTCATTTGCCCAGTAATTTCACTAGCTACGGCGCCCTTCAGACAGAAACACAGTAATGCTTGCACATTACTGCTTCACGGCAGAATTAGGCGCCGTTGTGGTACCCATAATCTAGCCGGCATCCGGTGCAAAGGAGCCTCCCACTGGTATATTCGTGGTGAAGGCAGTGTTTTGACTTTTTCTCCCAACCACCACGGATCACCTGATGGTACGCAATCACTGCGACCCATACTCTTTCGTAACACCAGAGGAAAAATAAGACCGTTGCTAACTTTTTAAGTGTCGAATAAACGTACCTACATAGGAATTCTAAATTCGAAAACACATTGGGCACGTGGCGAGCGAGGATCCAACCATAGACACCTTGGTAAGAGTCTACGGTGGTAATATTGCGCTAACGAGACATTTTATCTAACTTAAATTTTGTTTAAATTATGATAAAAACAAAAATAATATATATTTTATTAATATAAAATTCTCGTGTTGTGTCTCGTTACCAAACTCCTCCGAAACGGCTGAACCGATTTGTATAAAATTTTGTGTGTATCGAGTAGGTCTGAGAATCGGCCATCATCTATTTTTCATACCTCTAAATGATAAGGGTCACCCATCCGTAAACATATTTTTTTGACAATTTTTTTATTTTTATTTCAAATTTGCGCCCTTCTACTATCTACAACTATTTTTGTATCGCGATTTATATTATTCTGTTCCATCCACGAATCCGCTATAGGGTTGCAAGATGGCAATCGAATACAATAATAATTGTACTACGATATATTTGGTAGGTCTGAGAATTGGTTGCATCTATTTTTTGTACCCCAAAAATTTTAATTAGTAGTATTTCACCATCTGGATGTGTGGCGGTCCTCCACAGTGCGTTTTCAAGGAGCATGTTTCCACGTATTACTAAGCTGTGGAAAGAGCTTCCTTGTGCGGTGTTTCCGTGGCGATACGACATGGGTACCTTCAAAAAAAGCGCGTACGCCTTCCTTAAAGGCCGGCCACGCTCCTGCGGTTCCACTGGTGTTGCAAGAGAATGTGGGCGGCGGTGATCACTTAACACCAAGTGACCAGCTCGTTTGTCCTCCTAATCCAAAAAAAAGTGGCAATGTACACATTAAATATAACACATTTATAAAATAAATAACGAAATGACCTAGAAATTTGACGCGCCTTTTTGAGAACTTGAATGAAAATTGAAATTTGCTAAATCTTAATATATATAAATTACGTGACACGTTGTTTGTCCGCGATGGACTCCCTAAACGAATGAACGGCTTTTAATGGGGATTACTTCACGGAGTGCAGTTTGGTCCAACTTGAGAGATAGGATAGTTTTTATTTCGATTTGGGACCAATAATTATATTTATTTTCAGTATTTGTTTTGTATGGTCACATTTTCTATGAGAGAATTTAGAGATGCACGGTTTGACAGTTCCGCTGTGAAACAATTTCATTATAACAACAGGGAGCATTTTTTACTTTAGAGTATTTTTTTTTATTATCTACAGAACAACGTCTGTCGGGTCAGTTAGTATATATATAAGTCAAAGTTTTCTCGCGGTAATTTAATGTCCCGGGACAGTAGACACAAAATCTCACCTGACCTATATACAGTTATCAGCGAAAATAGCGAATAGGATCATTTATACTGGAGTGCACACGCCTCGCTCCACGCCGTCCGCGGCGGTGCGTGGGCGATTTCGACGCTTGCTCAATAGAGTAAAAATAAGATAATGGTCACAAAATATAATACTTCATTTCATTTTCTTTTACACTCACTGTAAACAACTTAAATTACTAAATGTACAATATTTATTACATAACTAGCTGACTCAGCAAACGTTGTATTGCCATCATAGTTAACAACCGTAGTTAATCTACAAACTATAGGTAGCTACAATTAAGTTTTCTTTTTACTCCTTGAGAAAGTTAGAAAGATACAAAGATTGTAATTAGTTATTCATTTGAAACTATTCTTTCAATTTGATTTCTGAACGACCGACGGGTGACACATCAATGAAAAAACATTTTTTTTTTTAATTCCCAACATTTTCATATTTATTCACCTTTTAAACCTTCTCTGGACTTCCACAAATAATTCAAGTCCAAAATTAGTCAAATCAGTCCAGCCGTTCTCGAGTTTTAGCGAGACTAACAACACAGAGAACAGACTAACAGCAATAAATTTTTATATATATAGATACTAATTATTTAAATCTTTTTATCGTTAATTGTAATAATACTAACATTGAAAAACGGCTTTGCAGTGATATTAATAGAGGTTGACCTCTGACCCCGAAACTAGTTAAAACTGTATCTTCGGAGACAGTGATTCCTCGACAAATGACAATGAAAAACGAAACAATAAAAATTAAATAAATAAAAATTAAATGTGAATGTATATATGTGTGTGTGTAATTCTTAGTGAGTATGTACAGTAGACTTTCCGTTTCTGAATATGATAATTGTTTAAGATAGGCGGTGTTTTTCTTTTTTTACCTCAAAATTGTTTAGTGTGTAGATAAAAGAATAATATTCAATAACAGACAACGCGGGCTCAACAATGACGGGAGAACTGTGGCCCGTATCAAGTTCAAATATTTTTATTCAAAATAGGATGTAACATCACTTATTGAAAGTCAAAAACTACCACCCATTCCAAAACGAATGCCTCAGACCTGAGAAGATTGGGCGAAACAAACGAAACGCGAAAAAAATATGATTGCAAAGTAATATTGTACAATTAAACTTATTATTTAATAGCCTGAGGGCGGTCGCTCCATTCCCAATCTGTAGTATCATTAAAAAAAACTTTTATTTGGAACAATTTAACAAAGATAATACAAACAAGTAAAACGATGGGAGCTGCAAAAGTATAAACTGCAGCACAGCTAACAACGCCCTTCTCCGAATACAATAAGGAATGATGTTCCATGCACTAAGATCTAAATAGTAAACAGAGTACGGTAATTAATAAAAGACATTAAAAACTAGTACAGGACATGTGATTTGAAATATATACATCATTATTATTACATTATGTGTTTAGTTTTGGGTGAAGTGTGTGGGTGAGTGTTAGAGATACGTATATAGTAAGTGAAGTTTGTTACATTTGTGCTGTGTGTGGTTTTCTTAGGTGTGTGAGGGAGTGATGAATATTTTACACATCCACAAGTTTCTCTGTATTTTCATAATCTAATGTTTTTAACCAGGAGTCAAGTTTCGCTTTACATTTCCTCTTGGTCAGTGGGTAGATGTTTAAGCTTTTGTTGATTTTGTTATAAATTTTAGAGCTTATGTGTTTGTAATGGCGACTTGCAGCTATGGTTCTACGTGAATCAATATTACATACCCTATTTGAGCGGCGTGTGGTACAGCATTCAGGGTCAAAGGTAATTTCGGAGTGTTTGCGAAGAGCAGTTTGAAATATAAAGAGCTGTCTAACTGAGAGGACCTGGCATTAAGAAAGTCATTTATGTTATAGTTACCACACAAATGTTTGTTAACAATTTGTAATACTTTTGTTTTGAAAATTTTCTGGGATCATGTTCTAAAAGGATATACATATACAAAAGACTTGCTAACTCGACTTAGCCGAGTAGTAGACATTATAAGTTATGTCTCTTCCTGGTGTTAACATTATAATCTAGCCGGCATCTCGTGCAAAGGAGCCTCCCACTGGTATTATATTATGGTATATAGAACTAACAACGCTTGCCTCTACTTGTCTAGTTTAGAATCTCGGATGGAGCAGACTCCAAACACTATGTTTACATATTGGTTTCCTATTTCTCAAATGCCTCTAGCTATGTGCGTAGTAGCACTTACACATAGTAATGCTAGAAAAACCGGCTCAAGTATTAGGAAACCTACAATTACTTAATGTATACAGCCTGCAACCAAGGTACTTATCTATCTAAATTAAAACTTCGCTCTTATCATACAAAAATCCGATATCTTCATATAGTCCAGTGTACTCGCAACGCCTCTAACCGTCAGAAATGGAAGCACATCGCCAGGAGATCTACCCTCAGAAAGGATATTGACCCACCGAACACCCCACCATGTACCTCATCAGCGCAACTACGACCACTCTGACAAGAGTGTCCGTCTAAGAAGATCTTCATAAAGTTATTAAAGTTTTAAAAAAACGATTTATTAGCACTACAATCTCTGTCATGTGTGTACGCGGACGAAGTCGCGCGTTTCAGACAATAACATAATATGTACGACGACCTGTATAGCCGAATGGTTAGCGATCCTACCTAATAAGCTAGAAGTCCCGGGTTCGAATCCCGGTAGGTACAAGCATTTATAAGTCAAAGTCAAAAAATCTTTATTCACTGTAAAACTTTATAAGTTATTTAGTGCAAGTCAGGATGAAGTACAAAAGTTACAATAGCATTCAAATGAGTATTATAACAATATTCATTAACAAAATTAAGAACATTAATTCCAACTATCTTTATCATTCAAATAATCTTTGACGCTATAATAGGCCTTAGATGTTAATTTATTTTTTACGATACATTTAAATTTTTTAATAGGTAACATTTTAATTTCATTTGGGAGTTTATTATAAAATACAACACAATCCACTTTAAAATATTTAGCAATTTTACGGAGCCTAGTAGATGGAATTGCGAGTTTATGTTTGTTTCGAGTATTGACACTGTGTACATCACTATTCTTTTTAAATTGGCTAATATTTTTATGGGCGTATAGGGCGTTAATTCTGGTTCTCGTATATGTACTGGCAGCAAGCATTTATATGATGAATATGGATGTTTGTTTCCGAGTCATAGATGTTTAAATGTATTTATGTATGTTTAAGTAAGTATATTGTATTAAATATATCATTGTCTTGTAACCCATAACACAGGCTATATATGCTTAACTTGGGGCAAGATAATTTGTGTAAAAAGTGCGTCAATATTATTATATTATTATTATGTACATATATGTACATAATATGTACACATCGGGACTAGACGGTGACTTTTTATTTCAAAAATTACAAAATTTTCTTCAGTTTCACCGATCGTAAATATGCTTTATAAGAAGGACCTCAAAATTGAAAGAGATCTACGACATTATTGAATATAACATCACACCTGACGGAGCGGATGTGTGATACATGCGCATGCGCACCTATATCGCTAAATGCGTCAAGATGTGGGCCGCGATATATTAAGTGATTTATTTGCATTTGCATGGTTTGTTGTGATCTATGGGATCGCGAACGATATTGACACGCTCATAAGAGTATGTTATATGTATGTACCCCATATTATAGATATTTTAATTTAGGTAAAATGCTCATTTATGATATACTTAATAACAGTTTTTAATTACGATTCGTTGCTTTAAATTGTATTGTCATTGTCGTCGCTTCGATTTAAATGTTACTTTCTAAACTTTTCATCTAATGACCGATGAAGAATTAGTTATAAGTATAGTATCACATCACTCAAGCCAGCTGGTCCCCATGGGAAGTTAAGTCCCTGAAATCTGCCGAAACACTACAAGTCCTTAAAATTGCAACAAAAAATGCTTTTTTTTATAAGAGGAGGACAAACGAGCGTACTGGTCACCTAATGTTATGTAATCACCGTCGCCCACATTCTCAAGGACAACATCAGAGGAATAACAGTAATCGTTGCCGTCATACGCGCTTATTTTGAAGGTACCCATGTCGTACCTTCCAGGAAATACCGCTCAAGGAAGCTTATTCCACACCTTGGTTGTATGTGGAAGAAACTCCTTGAATACCGCACTGTGGTGGAACGTCACACGTACAGATGGTGGGGATGATATTCTTATTTGTGGCGTGTCATGCGAAGGAGGAGTTCGGCGACAGGAATCAAGTCAAATAACCCTTCGGAACACTCCAGACCATAAATACGATAGAAGACACATAATGAAGCGACGTCTCTACGCAACGTATAGTGATCACAGCCGTTCACAGAGCACTGGATCCTCGACAATTCGAGATAACTATTCGACCGTGAGCAAAGGAGAACAGCTCTCTGTTGCTCACGGTTTGAGCTGATACTTGGGTGCGCCAAACAAGATTTGACAGCGATACAGCTACTTCGAAGACATTTTGGGTTTGCCTTCCGCTATACTGGCAATCAGTCGAGATTTTTTAGATGCAGTATTCCGATACTAGGTGAGGCATTAAGGGAAGTGTTCTCGAAGAGTGATGATACGAGCTTTTTTTAAGTGGCAAACTTGAATGTTCTGGGTGTTAAATTGGACAAGGTTTATTGCTACCCCATTCCGTAACCTTCTCGAGAGAGAACTCGATAGAAGACAATAGTTTATTCCGGCACTGGGCGACGATTTCCCGAGGGAGACGTGCATGGTCCGTGTTTTCGGCATTTCCAGCACTCTCATCCGCATAGCAATGCATGTTGGAAGAATCCAACATATCATTGATATGCAGAAAAAACAGTGTAAATGTTATATACTTATAAGAAATCGGAAGAAAGGCAGATCTGATGCAGGATGGTATAGCACTGGTGGTAGATTTTGCTATTTTAATTTTTGAATGGGAAAAATTACGAAACGAGAAAGACATTCACCTAATGGTAAGTGAAACGCCTTGTCCATAACAATACAATGCCATTGGGATATCTCGAGAAACCCTTAATTCTGGAATTCGGAATCGCAATTATAAATAAAATACTTTATGGAATAAGGCGATAAGTCTTATTAGGCAAGCTTAATTAATAGCTCTAATGAAATTGACCAGCTATGGTGCCCTTCACACCGAAACAATAATGATTTCATTTCAAGAACCCTCCCCGAATTTCCCTCGAACGGCACGCCCGACCCGCCCGCTTCGCTCACGAGTAAATAAAAAAAAGTGCAAATAAAGTTACAACTTACGCAATATTTGATTAATAAATTACAAGTTACTAATATGCCACAGTTTTCTTCAAAAGTACATTCTATGATAAGTACATCATTTTTATGTATCACTTAAGGTTTAGCCTATGTGAGCTATATAAAATTATTTTTCTGAAATTTTCTATTTAAATAAAAACGTATTTAGGTTTATTATAAAAAGTCTGGCCATAAATATTGTTACAACTTAAAAAGTCGATTTTTTTAATTCAAATTCGGAACACATTTATTATGTAAGAAACATAGTAATTTCTCGCAATTTCAAAAATTTTTATTGAAGTTAATACGAAATAATAATAACGGTATGTGGTGTTAAGGGAAACAGAATTGAAGTGATTGACTTCACAAAGTGGCTATGGAGCCATGGTCATTTTTTAAACACTTCAAAAGATGTTCATTAGTGTACTATCAATAGATAAGCACATCCTCTGTAGAGCTAGGACTCTTTCGTTATTATTATGGTACATGAAAAAGCTCAGCTAATAAAGGATATTTTTCTATGACTTTGTGACACCATTAAAAAATTATGGGTGACACTAACACGACAAGACATGACAAGATTCATGAAGCTGAAATATCTCTTTGTATACAAAGTCATCTAGTGGTTTATATTGTAGATTAACCGATTTGAGGGTAGAAATAAAAAGACAGTACTAGCTTTAGCTAAAAGTTTTTGAAAACAAAATTTATGAACAATGACCGCATTATTTTATTTAAACAATTTGTTACTTTTTGTTAAGTGATAACCCTCCCTTCTGGGATTAAATATACAAATTTACTCAAATGAATCAAGAGCGGTCGCAGGGAACGAGAGGTCGCGGATTCTAGTCATTTGAGTAAATTTGTGTAATAAATTCCAGAAGTGAGGGTAATCACTTTAAAAAAATAAATTGTTTGATAAAATACTTACAATTTTAAATAATATCAAAACATACCTTGTTGCCGCACAATGAACCCTAGATAGCATTGCTAATGTTATGTACACTATACAGACATATTCACACTATTGTTACACCTTTTGTGCCATATCAGTTACACAATGTAAACTGCATACAAAAAATTCTATTAGAATTCCGTGAACCTCTTCAAAGGAAAACAACCATTGTTACATTTAGATAGATTTCAATTTTCCTTGAAATATGCTTTGATAACAAAGTAGTGCTTCCTTTAAGATAAGGCAATAAGCTATAGATAGTATTATAGAAGTATAATATATACATTCATAGTGTGTTTATAAAACAAATAATTTCAATAATATTTACATGTACAGTTTAAAAAAAGTAATTTATATACTGCATACAAAATGAGTTTTTGAACAAGCAGATTATCCACCTGCAGGCTGATGTTCAGTTGCATCATCACCTATAATGTAACAATATTAACGACCCTGTCAACACCTATCTTCACTCATAATTCTGAGACTTAATAGTGGTAGAAAAAGCACTAAAATAACAATAGACAATTGAGACATTATTTTTAAAGCATAAGATAATTTACTTGGTAATATCTGCCATCATGCTTTCTTCCAATAGCGATTCCAATTGAAATTAATGATGGTCTTGAAGACAAATATGCTAAGTGGAAAATTTATTTACACCAAATGTATTTAAATTTTTCGTTTACATTTATTTCAAAATCCTTCCTGTTGTCCTTCTATTTTGTTTGAAAGTTTATGGGTACTGTCTTTTTATTTCTACCCTCAAATCTGTTAATCTCCAATATAAACCACTAGATGACTTTGTATACAAAGAGATATTTCAGCTTCATGAATCTTGTCATGTCTTGTCGTGTTAGTGTCACCCATAATTTTTTAAAAACTGACATCAACTTTCATTTAAATAAGTAAATATTAGATGTTGCAAATATAACAATCTAGCTGACCCAACAGATGTTGTTCTGTGCATAATAAAAAAACTATTGCCGATGGAACTTCGCAAAATTCTTTGCTGATCTATACTCAGCAAAAGGAATATTCCTACCAAATTACAAGTCTTATGGTACCAGGAGATATAAATACATAAATGTAGTGAAATATGGCTTGCATACCTGTATAGGCGAGTGGTTAGCGATCCTACCTACTAAGCTAGAGGTCCCGGGTTTGAATCCCGGTAGGTGCAAGCATTTATATGATGAATATGGATGTTTGTTTCCGAGTCATAGATGTTTAAATGTATTTATGTATGTTTATATGAATTTATGTATGTTTAAGTAAGTATATTGTATTAAATATATCATTGTCTTGTAACCCATAACACAGGCTATATATGCTTAACTTGGGGCAAGATAATTTGTGGAAAAAGTGTGTCGATATTATTATTATACACAAATAATATATAGAACAATTCTGATCATTAAAATCATACAACCTAGATCATCATGATAGCTGCAAGTTTTTTAATTTTAGATTGTTTAACAATGACAAGCTGTAAGTTCTTAACATTTTTTGTCTGTTATTTTGTTCCAAAATATTTTGTAATGGCTTAATTATTTGTACAGTAGTCTTAACAATATCAACTTAGATTATTCTTCTTAGGGTTCTGTAGCCAAATGGCAAAAAACCGAACCTTTATGGATTTGTTATGACTGACTGTCTGTCTGTCTGTCCATATGTCACAGCCACTATTCCGAACCTATAAGAACTGTACTGTTGAAACTTGGATGTATTCTGTGAACCACATAAAGTTTAATACGCAAAAATAGAAAAAAAAAAACAATTAATTTTGGGGGTTCTATGAAAAAACACAAAACTAATTTGTGAGCATTTTTTAAAATAAAGTTTCATTCCTATTTATTAACTAGAATAACATTAAGGGTAAGAATTTATGACATCACAAATAATTCTAAAGGAAATAATTTTGAGAGTATAAATGCCTTTTATGAAAAGCTTTTTTGTAAAAAACTGTTTAGAATATCATAGTTTAATACTAAATAAAAAGTAAAGTATATTGAACATTATAAGTTTTTTATGGAAAAGAACAAGTAATAAGTATCTCAAGATGGTAATAAGTATAGATTTAAGAGATTGACAGAGGTCTGATAATTAATATAAAACTCTTTTTGATGCTACTCTATAAATCTATGTAATTGATTATAGGTGTATATTTTAATAATAAAGTATATTTGGATAATGAAGAAATTATTCAGGAATATGATTTTGCATACATGTAGCCTTTAGAAGAATTATGTATGATTGCTTTAATGTATACAAGAGCTTATTATAAGTTACCTTGTTATGTGGCAGAACTATGAATGCTCCACCACCAGCAGAGTCAACGATGATGGCCAGGAACTTCGGATTCACCGCACAGAACGTCGAGTCCCAAGAACTTTTAGATACGCGAATGTTATCATAACACTGTTCTCTTTTTAACGGCTGACCGTAAACGTGACGGAATTTAGAACTACGAACCACTCTAAACGACATCTGGAAATTAAAATACGCACTTATTACACCAGAAACTCTCAAAAAATTTGATATATTAGCCTAAAACATAACCTATTTAGTACAGCTTTGACCTATATTGACTTCTTGATTTTTTATCACTAACTTACTTTTAAACGTAAGAAGAAATTATAACAGCTACACAAAAAAGCACAACAAATTCATTTGAATTGTTTCCAATTTAATAATAAAATTAAAATTGAGAGCTACTAAGGTTCGAAGGGAGGACGGTTGGGAAAACGAGCGAACTCCATATTTGGTAATGCTTACAGTCACTATACAAAAATATGATTAAATAAATAATTTATTTAAGTTTGGGTCACACCTTTATAAATCTTGATATATAAACGTAATAAACGGTGTGTAAATAAATAAAACAGACGAAAATTAAGTTGTGGCGCTAAAATAGTAAACTTAAAATATTGTTTGAATTATCCCTTTATTTCTGAACGTTTGTGTCAAATGTCAATATAATGTCATTGTCAACTGTCATGTCAAAATAACATATAACAAGAAAGTTGAGGGTAGTGGTCTAATTGTAATTTGTAACCTCCATGGTTACAAGCTGGTTACAATGTTTGGATACCAGAGATAATTTAGATAGGCACACTATATTTTAATTAGAAAATCCCAATTTGTCGTATCTCCACCTTCGAAAACAATACCTATACTGGTATCAGAATGCTGAGCCACAAACTTGGGGATCATTCTCACTATCTGGATAAGTGGCGTTCCTCTATATAGTGAGGTTTTCTACTACGAACAACCAAACTTTGTAATGAACTTCTTCGTGCGGTGTTCTCAGGACGACACGATATGTTTACATGCGAAGAAAGCATGTTCACCTAATTTAAAGGTCCTGAGTCCAGTTATTTGTCTAGTGTTTCTAAGAAAGTGTATGCGACAGTGACCACTCAACTTTTTTTTGGCTTTTTGGCTGGCTGCTGCCACGCTTTTATTTGAAGATAACCACATCTTACATATCTGAAAATAAGTCGTATGGATTTTTGGCGATAAAAATTTTGAAAATGATTTCTCTTTTTTAATGTAAGTGGAACATGACAATATTGACTATAACGGATAAATTGTAATCCTGCGCGAATCAGTTATTAGATTTTATTGTAATATATGTTTTATATTTGGGATTCATTTATTGCCCACGTCTTAGTTTGTAGTTAATAATAACTTTACAAATTGAGTACCTGTACATAATTTCGAATAATCTTTCTAACTGAAATTATTAAAGAATTTATTATTAATTTATTAACTGTTAAGATTATCTTAAATTTCGTTTATATACCAACATGTTTATTATCAACACCTAAGTTGCTGTTCAGCAACATACTAGAATTTCGTATTGAATATTCTAACAGCCTTACCTAATATCAATACTTACTTATAATGAACAATTAACAGTTTTTGATATTAATAAGAAAAAGATTCAACACATAGCCTACCTTGGGAATTATTGGTTTAACGTAAGAAGCGTTAACTTTTTTCGAATTTGTTGGAAAATGAAAGCTTTGGCATCTTTCTCTTCCACCTTTCTTATGATCGTTTTTAGTGCCTCTATTTGATAAACTGTTGTGCCGTTCGCGTCCCTTAAAAGTAATGCATTGATTAGGAATCTAATATTGCAAATGTAGATTTAATTAATTATAAATCTTAATGGAATCGTAGATTATATAAGTGCACCCTCATCACAGTTTTATTAACTACTAACCGTAAATTCTACGTCCATTTCTAATAATCTTCAGTACTAATTTGGAACAAAATATGATGACAAATATGATAAAACGATATTTCACTTAAATTGTGATAGTTGACAACAATTGAAAATGTGGAAAAACACTACCATTAATCAAGTTTAAAATGAAATTGTGAATGTACGCACATCGAAATTAATAAAATAAAATTGAAGGTAGTACATTATTTTACAAATCAACTGTCATGCCAATAAATACTATATTATCATAGACTGGTAGTTTGCCAACATTAGAGTTTATTATGCGTGAAGAGTGTTAGGATCGTGTTTTTATTGAAAATTCAATATGAATGAATATTGAAAGTATAGGAAAAGTAAAATAGAATGGAATTATCTAAGGAATATACGTATAATTTATTTAGTAACGTGTTTTAAGCAAAAAGTCGAGTCATAACCATGAAAATAAAAAGTTTCTCATTTAGTTACGAAAACTTATAAAAGTATTTGTAAATAGTCAGAATATTATATTGTTTCTATTAGAAAAGCAAGTATGCAGAAGCTTCAAAGAGTAAACTACGTAAGCAACGCAAAATATTACTGTGGGAATTTATAACTAAATTACTAAATTGTTACCAATGTTAAAGCGAACAAAATACATTCTCAAATAAATAATTATATTGATAAATAATAATAAATATAGATGTAATAGCTGCGAAGATGTCGAAGAAAATTACTGTGAACTGTTAAGCTCTATTTTACTACTTACTAAAACAAAATGCCTGGTATACGTGAGTGTAAGACGTAAATGTCTTGCAAGTAATAAGCCTGACTTGTTGTTTACCGCTGTAGCTGTACCGAAAAAATCTGACACGAGAATGATCAGTCTCGTGCCAGATTTTGGCGAGACAACACGTCCTGAGGATGCCTCGTGTAGAGGCGAAACACGTGTCGAATTGTTTTAAGAACAAATATTGGCGGAATTAACACTAAAGAAAGCCAATTTGGATTTCCGCAAAGTAACGCCTAATTCAATAAATATCAATTAACACAAATGTCTAATATCTAACTTGTAACGTAGCATTATAGATCGTAGAAATAGTAATCGTGCATAATAACTGTAATAAGCGTATGCCGAAAGATTCGTTCTGATAAGAACATTTTATTTTATATAACGTAATATTAGCTCTGATAAGAACATTTTATTTTGTATAACGTAATATTAGCTCTGATAAGAACCATTTCATAATGCTGTACATCAACTCATAGAATCATACAGATCACCAGTAGTCAGCTCAGTGAAGTTTCAAGCATCGTACTTTCTCTCGACGATCGCAGATATACTCACGTGATCAGTCATATGCTCCGCGTTACACAACTGCACAGCAAGGCCGAGCGGACTCGACTGACGAGTGAAGCGTCGGGGTTTTTTTTTTTGAGAGGAGGAAATACTGTTACGTATTTACTATGTCGGACTCGAGTGTCCGCGTAAGCGGACACCCCATACCGACTAAAACCTCCTCTGTGCTGTTAGCAGCCCTGGTTTTCACAGCGAAGTAGGACGTGGGCCGTGGAGGCCGCAAAGACTACGCAACAACAGTCGCGGGGCGTCTCCTAAGGAGACTCGAACCTCAGACCGGCTGTGTGCTTGTGGGAAGGAGAGAGAATGAAAATGAAGATGAAAGATGAAAAGGTGATAAGAACACACTCGCCGGCGAGTGTGGTGATGTTTTGTGTAATGTATGTAAGTGTGTATGTATGTGTTTATGATTGTATGTATGTATGTTTGTATGTATGTAAGTAGTGTAAATTTTTGTGTGCATGTATGTTTGTGTTTGTGTCTGTTTGTGGAGTGTGTTTGTGATTGTGTAAGTGGTGTATGTCAGTCCGTCAGTCAGTCCGTGTGTGAGTGAGTGTAGTGAAGCGATTACAGGACGAGGACTAACGTCTCGTCGGGTATCAAAACAATGTGTGGTGTATCAAGGGTGCGGGCCGCTGGCCATCGTCAGAGTGACGAGTGCCAGTGGTTTGCGGTGGTTGACCGCGCCTACACCTGCGAAGGCGGTGTGTGCGTGTCTGTGTCGGTGTTTGTGTGGGTGTCGCGTTCGCGATGGTGATGTCATCATCCGGGTCTACCGTGACGTGTCTGGGACGTCTTATTGGGTTGAGACCATGGTGAAGGAGGGTGTACCCGCATGCCTTCCTAACCAAGATGTTGGGATGGTTAGGCGCCTTGTCAAAGAAGCGTCGCGAGATCTCTTTAAAGTGTTGAGCTATCGTCGGAAGCTCTAGGTCGCGGTGAAGGTCAAAGTTTCGGATGAACCACGGGACTCCGGTTGCCATGCGCGTGAATTTATTTTGAACTATTTGCAGACGACGTAAGTAGCTCGGTCGGGTGTGCGCGAAAACGACGCTTGCGTATGACAGTATGGGCCGTACGATGGTTTTGTACAGCGTCACTTTGTGTTTGAACGGAAGTTTGCTTCGCCCACACACAAGTGGATAAAGGCGACTGAGGACAAATCGGGCTCTGTTGCATACCGTATCAATATGTTGCTTGAAGTTCATATTGCTGTTGAACGTGACTCCTAAGTATTTGTAATCCTTCACCCACGGAATGGGTGTTTCATACAGTTTAATAACGTCGGTCGGTTGTTTTTTAGCGCGGATGCTATTCGCGTTACCGAAGAGTACCGCTGCACTCTTGGTGGGGTTCACTTCAATCCGCTATTTTCTGAACCAGTTGCCTAGTTCATCGACGGTGGCTTGAAGCACTTTAATGTTCTTGCTCAAGGTTGAGCGGTTGAAGCCAAAGTAGAGTGCCGTGTTGTCAGCGTACTGAGCGAGCTGGACACTCGGAAACTTGGGAATGTCGCTCGTGAAGAGCGAGAAAAGAGTGGGAGAGAGGACCGAACCCTGTGGCACGCCAGATCTGATGGGTCTGGGTGAGGATAGGGTGCCCTCTACTCGATATCGGAAGGAGCGTTCAGTAAGGTAGGCTCGAATGATGCGCACGAGCATATCTGGCACTCCCAGTTGATACAGCTTGAATACTAAGCCGTTGTGCCATACCTTGTCGAAGGCCTTCGCGACATCGAAAAACACGGCTGCCGTGGTAGCGTGAAATTGACGCCGTATGAGAATGTACTCGGTGAGCCGGTGAGCCTGCTGGGGACACGAGTGAGCGGTTCTGAATCCGAACTGTATGTCGGGTATCAGGTCGAGCTCCGCGATGTAATGATTAAGACGCGCGAGAATTAATCTCTCGTAAAGTTTCCCAATCGAGTTAATTAAGCTAATAGGCCTATAGCTACTCGGATTATTTGGTTAGCTTTAGGTTTATTGGGTTTTGGGATACCGATAACAATGGAATCCTTCCATTGTTCGGGGAACGCGCTATTAGACAATAGAATATTAAAAATGGTAACCAATAAAGTAATAAGAGTCGAGGGTAGGATTTTAAGAACCCTATTGTTTATAGTGTCGGGCCCCGGGGCCTTCTTCGAGTGAAGCTCCTTAATGATTAGCTTCACCTCTTCGTAAGAGGTGGGTTTTATTACATCGCCTGAAGGGCTCAGAGCGGAGCGACGTTCAACTTCACGATCAACTTCGTCAACGTGTGTCGGGTCGGCTGCTGCGTTTGGAGAGCACTGACTCTCGAGACTATCGGCGAGGCATTCAGCCTTCTCATCGTCATCGAGCGCCGGCTGCAGTCCCGGTCTGTCCAAAGGAGGCATGACAGTGGGCGGCTCCTGTTTGAACGCGCGAGGCAGCTTCCAGAAAGCCACATGTGATGGCTTAAGGTTGCCGAGCAAGCGGTCCCAACGTTCGCCGCGGAGTTCCGCGATACGTTCCCGTACTACCCGCTGTAGGTAGCGGAGGTGGCGCCTATTCTCGACCGACGGATACCTGTCGTAAAGTCTAGTGGCTCTGTGCTTCTGTGTGAGTAAGTTCCTGACCTCTGGAGGCAGGTTTAGGCGATGCGGTTGCATCGTCGGAACCTGCCTGGAGCAGGCCTTAATCCTATTCTGTATGTGTGACGTCACATGAGAGATAGCACTGTGAGCCGTGTCGACCGAGTCGATGACGTCCGGTATACGGTCAAGGTCGTCGGACTTGATAGACTCGAGATCCTTTTCCAGCCGTTGCCAGTCGATCACTGTTTTCGTCGGTGGTTGAAAGTTGGGCCGGTGGGCCTAGATTTAGGACGACGGGCCGGTGGTCTGACTCTAATTCGTGAAAAACCTCGATTGAATTTACATTGAGCGTTACGTTCTTAAGTAACGCAACGTCTAGAATGTCGGGTCAGTGCGCGACGTTATCCGGATAACGTGTTGGTTCGTCGGGTGCTATTACTGAAAAGTTCAGCGTGTCTGTGAGAGAATCTAATAAAATTCCGTTTCTATTTGTGGATCTACTGTTCCAGTTGGAGTGTTTGGCATTAAGATCGCCGCCAACTATGACTGCGGCTCCGTGGCCGAGTAATGCTTCTATATCTGTGTCTAATATTTGTTTGTTCGGCGGAAAATAAGCTGAAATAACAGTGATCGGCTGGTGATTCGCCATACTGACTCGGATGGCAGAGGCCTCGATGTTAGTGAGGACCGAAGGATCTATAGGTATACAGTGTAGAGACCTTTTAAAATAAATGAGGGTACCACCCATACGGGTGGTGCGATCATTTCTGACTAAGTTGTAATTAGCGATACGCGGATCGCGTATACGTGGTTTTAGAAATGTCTCTTGCACTAAGAATAGGTCTAATTGATGTTCGTGAGCGAACTCCTTCACCAAGTCTAGTTGAGGCTTAAGGCCTTGGGCGTTAAAATACGCTATACGGAGCGTATGTGGCTTAACCCGTCCGCTTACGTAATTAGGCATCGCGAATTTTTTATACTTTCGCCCTATATCGGTGAGGGCACGGAATATTTTGGCGTTGTCTGCCATAACTTGCAGGAGCGACGGCGGGTCGTCCCGGACAGCCTCGAGCCTGCTGGCCAGGGCTGTGATTTCATCTATGTCGAACATCTCTGACAGTTTGAACATGAATGCAAAGGCGCTGCCGCCTTGGTTACCTGTTGCCGCGGACGCGGGCGCCGTCGGGGATCGATCGCTATTCATGCAATTCTAATCAATGAGCAACAGAGTAGGTGCGGAATGCTCATTGACATCGTACGATCGAGGTTCGACGCGAGTTTACACAAACTGCGATATCATTAGTTTTAGAGCGAGATAGAACACATAATATTATTCTCAATTCTTATTGAATGAAACGTTTTACTATTGGTTAAAATGTAAGCTCTAGTATTGGTGTGTATTTTCTGAACTTGTTTTAAGGATTTTGTATATATATTATGTAAATTTGCAAATAAAATATATATCTTCCACATATTGCTCACAGTCAAGCAGTTGTTTTATTTAATCGCCAAACGCTCAGTCTCTAAAGTGGTGATCCCGAACAAGAACACCGACAGAAGGAACCCGAACAAGAACACCGACGGAAGGAACCTGAACAAGAACACCGACGGAAGGAACCCGAAGAAAAACGCCGACGGAAGGAAGCCAGGAAGCCCGAACAAGAACACCGACGCAAGGAAGCCAGAACAGAAGAACACCGAACCTCTGCCCGGCTACACATCGAAGAACAGCTTCACCAGCTCACCGAAACGACGAATTCCTGTTCGACGAATCTCTGCTCGAGGAATATCAACCCGACGAAGAAATGGAAGACACAAACCAGGCTCAGCCACTCCCAGCGTCCACCGCGACAGAAATCTCCACCATTTCACTGTCGATGCGCATACCACCATTTTGGCGGGAAAATCCGCGATTGTGGTATCACAGCTTTGAAGCCGCCACCGATGATCTCAAGAGGAGTCAAGCCCAGCTGACACAGATGGTGCTCGTCCAATTAGAAAAGGCTGACATCGAACAAATCTCCGACATCCTATTTAACATACCGAGAGACAAACAATATTCAGCAATCAAGGAACGTCTCATATCGGTGTATGAAGAATGCGACAGCCGCAAGTTCCAGAAGCTACTCGCCGAGATGGAGCTCGGAGACCAGAAGCCTTCACAGCTACTGCGACGCATGCGTAACCTTGCAAGGGTCAAGGTTACCGACTCCACCCTCCGCATGATGTGGAGTAAGCTGCTGCCAGCCCACGTCCGCTCCGTGCTCGCCGTCAGCGAGTCATTCAGCGCGAAGTCCACACTGGAGGAACTAGCGTTGCTTGCTGACACGATGATGGAGCAAATCCAGGAGGTAGCAGCCGTCTCCAGCCAGCCACCAGCATCAGGTCCAGAATCATCGACGTCAAATCAGGTAGATCACACACAATTCCTTATTAACGAGATACGAAAACTATCACTAGAAGTCGCCGAACTCAAGTCAAGGCCATCTCAACACTATCATCGCCACCGATATCGCTCGTCATCTCGCAATAGAACTTCGTCACAACACCGTTCCCGCACCCTCAATAGCTCACCAACACTTTACTGCTAGTACCATCGCCGATTTGGTAGTGAAGCACGACGTTGTACTACGCCCTGCAGCTTCAAGAAGAGCCATCGGGAAACTAGAACGGACGTTAGCTGCGGCGGAACCCGGCGTCCTTCACACTTCATACCGCCTTTTTGTCACAGACAAGAAAACAAAGATGTCATTCTTAGTAGATACCGGTGCTAATATATCCGTCCTACCAAGAAAACCAGGCCTGAAAGCAACGCCTCTACCATTTAAATTGTACGCTGCAAACAACACAACAATTTCAACTTATGGTGAGAAAACATTAGAACTCGATCTCAACCTCCGTCGACTATACAAGTGGCAGTTTATTGTAGCTGACGTCACGAAACCAATATTAGGTGCCGATTTTCTCAACCACCATCAACTTATCGTAGACTTAAAAAATCGAAGATTAATTGATGCCGTTACATATTTAAAAATCAACGCGCCAATAATGTCAACGACCTCAGCCACAATACGAAGTATCGATATACAGGCCCCGTACCACGCGATACTCGCCGAATTCCCCGGTACCACGAGATTAATATCGATGCAATTATCGCCAAAAATTAACGTGGAACATTATATTGAAACACAAGGACCTCCATAACATTGCCGTGCTCGTCCCATTCCACCTCATCGTTATGAAATAATGAAGAAAGAATTCGAAAACATGATGCAACAAGGACTCTGCAGACCGAGTAAAAGTCCATGGTCTTCACCACTCCATATAGTACCTAAGAAGAATGGAGATATGCGGGTATGCGGTGATTATAGACGATTGAACAGCATAACCAAACCCGATCGTTATCCAGTGCCGAGAGTCAAGGACTTCACCCATCATCTGTCTGGCAAAACAATATTCTCCACAATCGACCTCAACCGCGCTTGCCAACAATTGAAGACCAGGGAACAGGACATAGAGAAAACAGCTATCATCACACCAATGGGTTTATTCGAATTTCCTCGCATGTGTCCTGGTCTGAAGAATGCGGGACAATTTCAGCGATTTATTCACGAAGTGCTCCGTGGATTGGACTCCGTTTTCCCATTCATCGACGATTTGCTCATAGCCTCAGCAAACGAGACTGAGCATCGCGATCACCTAAGAATAGTTCTCAGAAGATTGGAAGAAAACGGTATTACTATCAACCCCGCGAAGTGTAACTTAGGCCAAACGGAAGTCAAATTTCTTGGATACATCGTATCAAAAAACGGTATACAGCCACCAGAAGAGAAGATTAAAGCCATTACCGAATATTCAAAACCGAAAACTATAGAAGGTTTAAGACGATTTCTAGGCATGTTAAATTTCTATCGTGACCACATACCGAATGCTGCATTAATACGAGCTCCGCTAAACGCTTACCTACACCATGTTAAGAAACGTGATAAAACAATAATTGAATGGACCGACGAAGCATCACAATCATTCGAAGAGTGCAAGAATAGTATATCCAAAGCTACCTTACTCGCTCACCCATCACATGATGCCCCTATCGCAATATTCTGCGATGCGTCTGACAATGCAGTAGGTGCAGTCCTACAACAATACATCGAAAATAATTGGCAACCACTCGGTTACTTCTCAAAGAAATTCTCAGAGGCGGAGAAGAAATACTCAGCGTATGACAGAGAACTCTCAGCCGTCTATAAGTCAGTGAAACACTTCCGTAAGATGTTTGAAGGACGCGAATTAATTATATTCACAGACCACAAACCCCTCACATTCGCTATGACTAAAACACATACTGCAAACGAAACGCCACGCCGAACGCGCCAATTATTATTCATCAGTGAATTCACAACCGATATTCAACACATCAGTGGAATAATCAATATTATTGTCGACGTATTAAGTCGAATAGAAACAATAATAGTGTCACCTACGATCGACTACAGAGAATTATCAAACGCACAAAAGCGAGACAGCAGCATAACACAACTCATTCAACAACCAAACTTAACCTTCAAGAAAATAAATGTACCTAACACGAACCTAGAATTATATTGCGAAACATCAACAAGTCATGTACGTCCTTACATACCTACAGAATTCCGCAAACAAATTTTTAATAGTGTACATAATATTACTCACCCAGGAATACGAACATCACGTAAATTAATATCTCAAAAATTCTTTTGGCCATCAATGAATATCGACATCGGGAAGTGGAGTAAAACTTGTATAAATTGTCAGAAAAGTAAAATACAACGCCACACAGTCAGCAAAATTCAATGTTTTGACGCAAGCGATCGTTTTCAGCATATACACATAGATATCGTTGGACCTCTACCTACCTCTGCTCAAAGACATCGTTATGTGATAACAATGATCGACAGACATACTGGTTGGCGTTGGTTATGCGGACGACAGCACAGGGTATGATTTGCAGTCTCTCGTTGTGAATATCCATGGGCAGTTGCCTCACCACCGCTCATTCCGTGAGCCTCTTGCCCATAGGACATACACTTTTTAGTCTATGGCACCTGGTGCCGGTTTAATCAAGCGCGGGGCCCATGGCAAATTCTGTTTAAGGCTCCGCTCTAGGTCTGCTTTGAGAATAAGGTGCTATAAGTGCTATTTCTTTTAAGTTCACTATGAATAGATAAGTATTTCAATAGGCAAGTTAACAGTAAATATATATAGATATAATATGGTATTGGCACACTTTTACACACTTTATATATACACCTGTCATAAAACGTTTTTAAAATAATTACCACCATAGACGCACTGATAAAGTGGACTCAAAAAAACTCGAAGTCGGCAGATGCATAAAACGTGCGAGTCAAAATCTCCTAGATACAAGAAAAACATATTGTATATCTATTATAATGCGTCAGATGTCAGAACTCAGAAGGTTGACACTTGATATGAGAATTTTTTGTCTTTTGTCATTGTTGATAGGATAAAAATATGTTTTGATCAAAACTTTATTGCCAAAATGTTGCAGCTTTCAGAATAGAGTTTAAATTTTCAGTTTCACTTTCAAGTTTGATTATTGATAGACACATCAAACTCCGAAGCATTGTGTCGGCTTAATGCCTGCCTAAATTTATTCTATTATTTTACATCCTGATTCTTTGCAGGAAAACAAATACAAAATGTTTTAGTATAGAAAAATTCTGTAACTATATGCTTAGTTTGATAGAACTGCAGATTTCTTACAAAAAAAAATGAAGCTAGGAATAACTAAGGTAATTAAAATTAAATATTAATAAGCATAATTTAAGATATAATTATTTTGCCTCACAAGGAATCACATAATTGTTGTTCTTATATTTGTTGTGCTGTTTGTTTTAAAAATGTTATTAATACTTAATTTAATTCATCTATAAATAGACATCATCTTCCTGGCTCTTGTATATATTATCTTGTATACCTTATGGAAACATTATTTTTACTATTAGAAATGATTCTGATCCATTTAAATTATAATAGTCAAATATCAGTAGGTTTCATGTTTTTATACCTCACACCAATTATTTCACATAATGTATCTTTCAAAACTATTACGCTTAAGGTTCATTTTGATTGCATTAAAAATGAACTTATTTCTTGGGTAGAAAATATATCTCTTTCTTGCAGTCTTTTATGATATGCTTTTCATCTATTACAAAATATGTTCTCGTTAATAAATTTTAAACCTAATAATATTTTTAAATATTGGCATTAATTGTCATATTACAATGGGATATTGGCCATCTTTCTCAATATCATGTTTTGCATTCTTTACAGTTATCACTCTCCAATATCTAAAATACTTGGAGCTTAAGGTTGAAATTATTCCATGGCCCAAATCCTGTATATTATATTCTTAAAAGGAAGGCTTAGTTCTTGTTTCTATGCCTTAACATGTTTGAATCATGCGGTTCAGATGTGTTTAACAATGTTTTGGTGAGAGATGTAAAATATAAAAAAATTTGAATTTTTGTCCAATATAAGAAATTTAAGTGTAATAATTTACAGTTTGATATATATGACATAATATGTATTTTGAAAAGTTCATATGATTTTCAATTTATTTAATTTTACCATGCTATAGGTACTTAGTCTACATAGTTTATTAATGTATAATAATGTCCTTATTAACTATGGTTGTTGAAGGCACAACACCACACTGTAGTGTTGTGGGTACTCGGAGCTTGCAATGCCGCATCCTTCTTTGCTGCACTACAACTAGTTAGCAATCTTGCACCTGAAGATCGGTGAGTTTGAATTCTGTTACTTTTTATTCTGTTTATTTTTTGTGAAACAGCACAATCAAGAAGCATTTGAGTTACAGGATGTTAAGTGATCACCTACCCATATTTTTTTGTACCAAACACCAGAAGAATCAGCGCATGAGAAATGTGTGCCTTTGGGTTAATAAACTTGAGTATAAGCAAAAATCTTCTTTTATGGAAAATACATTCAAGCCAGTGATATATCTTTAAATACATTTTTAAGACATTATACATGATGTTTCAATGATCATAGATAATGGTGTTAACAATGTGTTCTTTAGAAAATAGATATTTCAATCAATCAATGATATGGACATCTCCGTTGTGTAGAAACATAGCTTCAATGTGTGTCTTCTAGCACATTTATCAGTGTGTCCCGTTGTATTCGTCCCAAGATCCTCACTATCAATGTGTTTTGTTGCTCTACAGTGGGGTTTTCACCGAACTTTCTTCCACATACAACCAAACTGTGCAAATGAGCTAACCGGTGTGGTTTCCAGGACAATATGACATGGATACCTTAAAAAAAAAGGCGTACACATTTGTAAAAGGCTGGTGACGTGTTGTTATTCCTGTGATACATATTGAAGGAAAATGTGGGTCACGGTGATTACTTAACATCAGGTACCAGGTATTACTTAATACCGTTGGTACGCTCTTTTGTCCTTTTTCATATATAAAAAACTAACCACTCTTGTGTAATAGAATAAAAGGACCGGCAAAAACCACAAACTTTAGGTAATATTATTACTTAATATATTTATAAGTAAAGTATATTTTCAATTTTAAGCTAAACAAGGAAACATTTGGAGATTTCTTAAATAGAATTTTACGTAAGCAGTGATGTAATGTGTTGCGATACGCTTAAACAGTAGGCGCCGTAATTAATATATTAACGTGAGCTTAGGTGACCTTGTGGATATCAGCTGAAGCAGTTACTTCAACTGTTTTCGTTCATTATTATGTATTAGCTTGTAATCGGTCTTCGACAGATGTTGTATTGGTACTCGAATATCTATCGATAGTACGATACACGAACACAGCTGACACCTAGCTTTTGAAGTGTCTTGTGAATGACCGACGGCTCCATACCCTTTACTTTAAAGCAAGAATTCTGATTTTAATACACCACATTCCGTTATTCTGATTTCATATTAACCATGAAAAATTAGATGAAATTTCGGGAAACAATCGAAGTGTCTAACATAATTAACCCGGTTGAATAATTGAATTAAAATATTAATTAATTAAACGCTTATATAATAGAATGGGATGCAAAATGACGGCAACATGAATAAGTTAGGAATCTCAAGCAGGCCTGTCTCAGTCCCCGTGTAGATATCGAAATCGTAAGTACGTGCGGCGGCCTCTATACAGTAGGCCATCCAGTAGGGACTCACGAGCGATATTTAAAAAATGGAGAAACATAAATAAAGCGATCCAGTTTATTTTTTTTTAAGATTCCTAAAGACGCTGAAACAATCGAATTTAAAGTGATTATATAATGAAATTATCATTCATGATAGATGATACCTCTTTATTTCCTATATACTAAGTAGATTTGACTATGTCGTGGTCTTCCAACCTATACATTAATATCTGCAACTAATGTAGGTTTGACAATGAAAGAATATTGATTTAAAAATACTATAATATACCTATTTATATTATAGAAATGCTGAGCTATTTTTATAAGATGACGTTACACTAGGTAGGTGCAGTTTTAGGTAAAGAAGGCAACCCTAATGTCATCAGAAGAGGTAAGAGTCACGCGATAGAAAGAGAGGCAACTTCTAGGTGAATAAAAATGCAGGTTAGTAGCGTTGTGCGATCTGAAGTACACCTTATTGTATGACCGCAAAAGTACCTATTTCTTTGATTGATTTTGCAGAGTGAGACTTCCGTGCGTTGACGATTTATTATATATTCTTTGATCTCAGTGAAAAATTATCACCTGGATATAAACAGCAGTTTATTTAAATACATAGAGCCTACACACCGATGAAATGTAATCGTTTCATTGGTATTATTGCAGGTTTTGGAAGAGTTTCCGCAGTTAGATATACTAAATTAATCGTTGTTTCACGTCCGCCGTTCGGATTAATACATAATCACTACTGACTCGCTGGTCCATAGGCCACCTGTGACGCGATATGTTTAACGCGGCTATGTCACATTTAATATATTCTTATTGCGATTTTTATGGTTACGACATATCACATAGGTCGTACCTATTATGTCTTATGGCCCGATGATTCCTGATCATCAGCTCGTATATGCTCGTTACGTCTATTATTCCCATCACAAATTAACCAAAAAAATTTCCAAAAATCAATATGCCATAAGTGAGGATTAAAATAATTAACTAATTTAATGTGGTTTGTTTCTTATTTGCTAGGTATAATATGACCTCGCCCTTGAACAGCCATGCTCATTGCTCATTACAACGTATAATGCTCGGGCTTCATTAGCGGCTACGGCGAATATTCGCCATTCGTTGCATCGCTTGTGTGTCGGGCGCAGACGATTGCACATCAATGTCGGTAAATGGGCGCGCATCAAAGGGTTTGGTACCGCCGAACCATTGGACGAGGTCCGGTAGCGGACCATAATTTTGTCTATTGTCTATCGCACAAAATTATTATTATTACCGCTCGAACCGTACCGAGTTTGACGTCGGAGCTAATGGTGCGTTACGCCCACCACGCTGGTCCGTCCGATGGTCCGGTCAAATCCGACCATGTGTGTATTATAACTCACGCCAGTTACGCGGTAGGCGATCTAGTTCGCTGCGTAGATGTAGCCAAGAACATCGCGTTAACCCGTAGAAAATGTTATTGGCGCGACAGCACGACACGAAATTTCGCCCGCTAGTGAAGCCACACCATTAGCAGTATGAGGCATGAGCTATGATCATTTATTCATTGCGCAGTAAAGTACGTAATAAATAATTATAATAATACTAGTTGACCCGACAGATGTTGTTCTGTACATAATAAATAAATACTGTTTTTTATGAATTTGTCAATAATATTTCATAACGTCAAGAATTATTTCGTAATATATGCTCCCTGTTGTTGTAATGAAATTGTTTTACAGCAGAACTGTCACACCGTGCGTCAATAAATTCTCTCATAGAAAATATGTCCATACAAAACAAATATCGGACGACGGGGGACACATCAAAGGAAAAACAAAATTCTTCTTTTTATTTAATTCTGAATACTTTCATATTTATTCACCTTTTAAACCTTCCCTGGACTTCCACAAATATATCAAGACCAAAATTAGCCAAATCGGTTCAGCCGTTCTCGAGTTTTACCGAGACTAACGAACAGCAATTCATTTTTATATTTATAGATTATTTATTATTGTAGATGTAACAAAGACTTCACTGAAGCAAGAACAATAATAATTTCAGTTAGAAAAATCCAAATGAGTCAAAAGATTTTTTTAAAATTTATAGGTAGGTCACGCATTTATATAATAATTTACTTGAATATATCTTATATCTATAAGCATTTTTGACGTATTTATTTTATTGACGTAATTCAAAACCTCTTCCTTGTTAACCATAACATACTCGTAAGCAGCTAGTCCTACTAATATCTTCCCTTTCTTGGCGTGCGTCTGTGCAGAATGGGATATCGCTATGCCTACTTAATGGCTGACAGGCTTGTCCTGCATGTTTCAGAATGAAATCTCTCTGTTTTCATCATCATAATTCTCATATTAAACATTTTATTGAGATAAAACCTTTACCTTTTTACCTTTTGTTTGCAACGGGCAACTACTATTATTCTATATTATGTAGACTAACGGTCACGGCAAACTTCGCCCTGACCTGCCCCGCTCGAACAAATACTAAAAAAATAACGTTACCTCATATTTAGGGAATTTATGAAATGTTCTTAAAACAAGATATTTTTTTCTCTCTTCCGCTTCTTCTCTCTCAGAGCGCCATTTGTGTACATATGTGTCCAAAGCGGTAGTAGTACTAGAAATGCCATCAAGAATTTTAAAGGAATCAATTTTGAGGAAATAAATGCCTTTTGTGTCTTTTAATTTGCATTAGGTACGCCAATTTTGTAATTCGTCATATTTTTTTCATAATATTTGTTGTTATAGCAGCTATACTAAAATACATTGTCAAAACTTCTGCCGCTATTACGGTTTATAAAATACTAGTAGTTGCCCGTTGCATTCGCAACTAAAGGTTTTATCTCAATAAAATGTTTAATATGAGAATAATTATTAACAGAGAGAGTTGTCATACTGAAACATGCAGGGCGAGCCTGTCAGCCATTAAGTTGGCATAGCGACATCCCATTCTGCACGTACGAACGCCAAGAAAGGGAAGATATTATTATAGCCCGCCGACGGACGGTCTGATAAAAAATTTCTGAGTTCAACTGCATAGTGCCAATCCTCCTCGATTAAGACAGTCAAGAAGTTTGACAGAAGATCAGTAGAACCTTCCTGATTGCTTTGCTAATGTAGGCATAACCATTATTTATAATAATAATATACAAATAATTTATCAAGTACCTATCCGCCTTCGAAGCTAACGTAAAACCGATGAAAATTTCCGAAAAGAGAAACTACTTAACATGTACGACAGTTAGGATAAAGTTCGCGCAATATTAGGTCAGAATTGGCGAAACGAATTCGTCATTTCATATCGAGAAACGCAGACCTTAAACGTTCCCGATTCATCAACGCGAATGCAAAATGAAATTTTCGTAAGTTAATTATGTGAAGTGCTGTTAAAATTTGCCTATTTAGTTGAGGAGCGCTACGCAAACACGTCAATGCATACTCATAATAATTATGCTTATGAAGCGGCTTTGTGTAAGGCTGCTTTTATGATTAATTAAATCACGTTCACCAGTTTAAACTTATCTTTACTCAGCTTGGCCATAAATATGGCTATTGTTACAATAAAAAAATGATAATCTTACATTTGAATTTAGGACACCATACTTATATGAAGAGTTAGAAGATATTAATGACTTTTCCCATTTATTTCATAATTTATATCTATATAAAATATATATATACGCAAGCCAAATGTAATAGTAGGTACCTACACTCGCCACGCGTGACTTTCAGCGGTATAGCTTCGTCTAAAAAAGCAGTATTATATTAATATAATTAAACGGTTTCAGTTTTTGTAGACGCTTTTTAAAACGTAGTTTTAAATTATCAGGTGACAACCCTAGCGTCGTCAGAAGAGGTAAGAGTTACGCGATTGTAAGAGTAAGAGAGGCAAATTCTAGGTGAATATAAATGTAGGTTAATAATGTCCTATTTCATTAATTTATTTTGCGGAGTGAGACTTTTGTACTCGTACTATTAAATAGCCCTTGCCAAAACGCAAATATTAACTAAAAAAATTTTTTTAAGACATCAGCTTTTTATTAGTAGAATGTTGGTGTACCGGGCTGGATAGGTACAATAAAATCTACTCTGTTTTTCTGACAGAAAAATCTATCCGTAGACGTATTATTATTTCTAAATTATGTCTAAGCTGTGAACGAAAGAATTCCAAGAAACCCGATACGAAATGAAAGTGTTTTTTTTTATAACGGAAAATGGACATAGAACTATGTCGAGTATTTTTAAAGACAATTTAGCTTATAAGAATGGCACTCGTAATTATTTAAATCATTAAAAATTCAATCAATATAGGAATCCTTACAATTGGGAATTGAAAGAAAATTGTCAATTATTTGCTGTTTACGTGTGGTATATTTAGATATTATTTTTTTCTCATTTTGATAAGTACTTTTAATATAACAGTGTTAGTATAATATACATAATATAATATTATGCTTTTAAGTTCGTTTAGTGTTGTGCTACTTTGTTCGTACGTTCGTTTATAATGTCACTTTTGGGCGCATGCATGGTACCGAAGAAGTAGATCGTCTGGTCGTCTGAAGTATTTGTCGTGAAATTTTAAGTTTATAAGATTAGAGTTTCTCCCTATGCAAATTCCGAAATAATGTTACTTATATAATGAAACCTGCTCCTAATTTCAATTAACTAACCAGATGTTTGCTTGTAAACAATTTCATTAATACATAATCATATATTTCATACCTTCAACCCTAGATTAAGGATTGGTCTCCGCTGCGCTCCAACTATATATCGCACTACCTAAGAACTTTTTTAGTACGGCAACTATTAGATGCTTGCGAGTGTGACATCTTGACACTCAATGGCATCTTTAAAATTTTGTAACATACGCTTCGTGTTATTTTACATTGAAATTAATAAAATACAAAATACTTGATGATGATCCCAGTGTCTTTCGTATTTCTTGTAGTATTATTTTTACAAAGTTTTACAACACAAGCATTTTAGTTTCAATTATAGCAAAGTTTAACAGAACATGTGGCACGTCAGCGTCACACATTGTTCGAGACTGGCCCGAGTAGCGCTGTATTAGTTGCCGTATTTTGCGACTAAGGTATCTAGTTGAAGAGCAGCTGAGACCAATCCTTAATCTAACCTTACGGCGTATATACGACGTCGAAATTAAGCGGCAAAACAAAAGTCAAGTGCCGCTCTATCTCGTATCTGACTGAAACGATATTATTATCAAAGATGTCCAATCTTAGATTAGATGGAAAGGCTCATAGACGAGGCACTTCTTGTTTTTATCGTTTATTCTGCACTTGGCTGCTGATACTATTTGGCTGATCTAGACATTATGCACACTTCCGAAGTCAATCAAGATGAAAATTCTGTGATAATTCTTAATCTAAAGTTTTAAGCTGTGCGTCCAATGAAAAAAGACACACAGAAAGTTGTAATGTTTAAATAAGTATTCTTTGAAACGTCTTAATCTCTTAATCGTAATTTACTTTGTCGCCAGTCGATTATTTTATATTCGCATTTTTTGAGAATGCGTTTACGTGTAAAACTAATATAAGAACATTTGGTCGGACTTAGGTCCATGCCTTTTAATCGACACCAATCAGTAATTCTACCAATATCCTCCTGTAAAGACTGAGTATCACCTTCTTTTACGATTCTTTTTTGCGAGTTTCAGGTCCTACGCAAAAATTAAACAGTTAGAATTTAGTATACAATTGGAAATATCGATAGATATTAAATAAAAGTGGCCCTAAAATGGATCCTTGAGGGATGCCTGATGAAATGCAATATAAACGGGATGAATAGCCCTTAATTGTTACGTATGTGTTCGAATATAATAATAACTAATAGCCTTTCTTAACAAACAATAAAATGTAATGTATTTGTTACATTTAATCATAATTATTCTAAGTGTTATATTTTGTTTCGATAAATAAAAGTTTGTCATAATTTTCATATTACACAACACTTTCTTAATTGTCTTGCTTTCTAGAAAAGGCAAGTGTTCTTCTCAAATATCTATTTGCTTTCCTCATCCAAGTCGCTCTTGCCAACCTTTTAATATCATCTTCCCATCTTCGATACTGTCTACCTTTATTTCTCTTCATCATTCTGTCATTTTCTTACTTCTTATTAGTCTATTTCCATATTGTTTGATTTTGTGTTTATGATATTGGTTCCTATTGTCATTGCTGCTAACCTAAATTCGTCTTTTAGTTTTATCTTAGGTTCACTTTCTTCCATTCTGTTTCGACAGGTTTTAAGCGCTTAAATATTTTCATTCATGCTACTCCAATTCTCACACCCGTAGGAAGGAGCAACTGCTGAGACTAATGCCTTTTGTGACACGGCGCAAATTATTACAACGACACAGAAGTGTAGAAAAGTTCCATCAGTAGACAATCAACTGTACTTTCATTATGTTAAAAAATATTTCCAAAGCACAAACATGACGTCAGTATTAAAGTATCGAAGAATGAATGGTTTTTGAAGAAAAATAATATATACTTAGTTTGAAAGGTTTCTAAAGAATGACGCAGTTTTTAATTTTAATAAAAGTATACGGCAATAGGGCCATCTTAACTGAAGCATGACGTCACACCCCTATAATGATCATCGAGTTGCGTGCAGGTTTCGTTGTTATTCTACGTGTTGTCATTCATTTTAGAGGCGTGACGTCATAATCGGCTACCATGACACCTACAAACATTTCCGCGCGTAATTCAAAGTTGATTCAAAATGATACATCAATTTACGTTACATATTATTATTGCCGCAATACATCTAATATATAAAATTCTCGTGTCTCGGTGTTTATTACCAAACTCCTCCGCAACGGCTGAGCTTATATGAAATTTTGTGTGCATATCGGGTAGGTCTGAGAATCGGTTGTATCTAATTTTAGACCCCAAAAAATTTAATAATTGTTTTTTTTTTATTTATTTATATGACAATACAACTATTGCTGGGTCAGTTAGTATTATAATACAATTTTTAGAAATCCATAATCTGTCATCATGGCAATAATTATATGTCGGATATTCCCAACGAGTGCTAATTTTACTTACACAATTTTTAATAGTCTTATCATTTTATTGCGTAATAAAAATGACACGCAGTTGTAAATTCTTATCTCTGTTAGAGCCCCAAAAGTTGTTTACCGATGATCGTATGCTCGTTTTAGTGCAGCGGCACCAGATGCCACGTCAGGGTCAACAGATCCGGCGCAAGAGATTAAAAATTATATTGACGAGTTTAATCGACATTTAATAGATTTTCAGAGTACATAATATTATGTTAGTCTGCTTCATAGAATAGAACTTGTAGTTGCATATCAATTACATGAATAAGTTTGTAAATATATATCAGTGGGAGGCTCCTTTGCACAGGATGCCGGCTAGATTATTGGTACCACAACGGCGCCTATTTCTGAAGTGAAGCAGTAATGTGTAAGCATTATTGTGTTTCGGTCTGAAGGAAAGTACTGGGCAAATGAGACTTAACATCTTATGTCTCAAGGTGACTAGCGAAATAATTGTAGTGCCGCTCAGACTTTTTGGGTTTTCTATAATCCTGGGCGCTTCTGCATTGTAATGGGCAGGGCGTATTAATTAACATCAACTCAACGTCCTGCACGTGTCATGTAATTAAGGGATATAAAAATAGCTATAGTAAAAAAGATTGCTGGTGTTGATACAAAAATATGTACTAAAATAAGCTGTGCAGATATTACTGAACGTGTTGTAGCATGTCACAGAAATCCTTAATAATAACTGCTGCAGTAACATGAATAACTACTACGTTAATGTAACTGCACTCTTGCTGCACGTTTACTGCAAAATTCTGTTCTCCGTATTCTGACAAAATATTTGAGTATTAGTGTCAGTGTTTGAGCAGGTTTACTAAAGCAGGCGGTACACTTATTTCGCAGGGCAATTTTGGGATGTTCTTACTTAAAAATAAGTTGATATAGACTCCGCAGCCTCATCATGCAAAAACTTTTATTATCATGACAGAGATGCCTTTTATAAAGACGACTGTAAAAAATAACCGCATGACCTTATAGTAATCGCAGACCTTGACTCCTCATATACATATAGGAAGAATCGAGAGTTGTCATATTTCCGCTTCACATTTGAGTCGTACAGTAGCAGTGCAGTGGCAATATCTGTGGCAATAATGTATTCTGATAAAGTTCGCTGCACTGCGACTGCCCAAATCCTGCAATCGCGTACAACAAGTAATGCTACGTAAGTTTTTTTTGGCAAATCTGCGTAATAGCTATACTGATTTGGCCGGAATTATCACTAGCACATAGATCATGGAATAAGAAATAACTTAGGCTATAGCTTTGTCAAATTATACCAACGCTAGGCTATATTGTAACAATGTGCCCCGGCATTTAGTAATAAAACTAGGAATAGTAACTATAAACTAATTCATCGACGAAAATACCCCATTTAGGGGGTCAATTCCAAAACCCTACCAGCTAGTTTTATTTTTATGTTTTCAAAATTCACCTTAATTGTAAAACAAATGCCTTTAAGTTCTACGTGTGTAGGGTGTTTGTTTTTGTGTTTGTTTTTTTACGGCAAAGAAAAAAAGATGGGTTAATAATGTAGTTTAAGCACAATTTTAAAATAAAGATATGCTTAAATACTCTAAAAAATAAACATTCTCCCTTCGGCAATCACAAAAAAAACAGTTATTTGCCAGCTTTTTTTATAATTTCAGTTACTTTACACCTTTGTTTTTAAAATAAGTTTTATGAGGTTTTGTTTCATTTATGTACCGGGCCCGGTATTCATAATTTTAGCCGATTTTAATAACGATAACGTAATATGCATATAATTCGTGCAAGTAGTTTTCTTTCTGGCATCCTCGTCCTATGGACAACCTCAGTTTGTCTTCAATAGATCGATGCAGTCACCTATATCTGTTTCACGGTCATACTCCCGCAAGATACTGCAGTCTGTTGTATAACTTTTCATCGTTTATCACAAGTGCTCGATAGCGAAATTCCTGGTCGAGATACGGTGTGTTTTATGATTTCTAGAAACGTAAGTTAAGGTGATAACGTCACGCGTTGCTGTGAAATCAAATTAATTTAGTTTAGTTATTTTTATTTTTTTATTTATTTTCATCCATTAAAAACCAACAGCCGTACTTCTTGAGTAAAACTACAATCTTAAGAGATAAAATAGATATTTGTAGAAACTATTGCTATCTGGCGTGTATCGTTTGCATTTTCAACTTAATCCGGACTCGCTGATAATTAGTTTTTGACCGGGGCTGGCTGGATACACGGATTTGGTACTTTGCTTTACTTTTTGGACTCGGTTTGCAAATCTGATTTTGATTTACTATTTTCGTTACCTACGGATTTTTTTTATACCAAACTAATAATGGAAATTACACAAATTCATTGCCTGCAACTTCCAAAAAGACTTAATAATAATAATATAGGCTCCTCATCGTCAGAAACTTATTGAGATGATCTTAATATTATTTTTAATGACGATATCGGATAACGAAATCATACATTATTAAAGTAGAATCGTCGGTATAAAATATTAATTTTTTTCAATTTAACGCTTTGATACTCAACTTTGAGAGGAAACAAAAGGGTTTTGCAAACAAATATTTTTTTTTACATTTAACGTTCGTGTTTGAATGTAAAATGTAGAAAAAATATAAATAGTGGGGTATAATGAAAACCCAAATTTGAAACTAAGTATAAATAAAGCGTTTGTGGAAGGAATCTTTTTTTTATGGAAAAGGAGGATAAACGAGCGTACGGGTCACCTGGTGTTACGTGATCATTGCCGCCCACTTTCTCTTGCAACACCAGAGGATGAATCAAATGAGTGTTGCCGGCCTTTAAAGAATGTGTACGCGCTCTTTTTTAGGTACCCATGTCGTATCGTCCCGGAAACACCGCACAAGGAAGTTTATTCCACAGCTTTGTAGTACGTGGAAGCTCCTTTAAAACCGCACTGTGGAGGACCGCCACACATCCAGATGGTGGGGATGAGATCCTAACTTGTGGCGTGTCGTGCGAAGATGGAATTCGGCGGCAGGAATCATAAAATTTGTAGTACGATAAATATGCCCACTGCAATTGCCTACACGAACATTGAACAATGTTTAATTTTGCTGTCCTGTGATAGCAGTAGTTTCAGAATGGTAGACCAAAAAATTGGTTGTAAGCAATTATTGGGGGCGACAACTAGTGTAAATAAATATTTTGAGGGATGACATAGGTAATTCTTACGTTGCAGGATATCAATAAAGCGTGGTACCGCGCTCACGGCGCTCGGCTTCGTCTACTTCATGTCTCTGTTCGAGCTGCTCAACGTGACAGCGCTCTTCACCCGCTTCGGTTCCCGCTTTCGCCGCAAGTACCAGCTCAGCTCCGGCGACGTTCTCGACATAACAAACAAGTAATTCAATTTATTGAAGTAGGCGTTACTTTGCGGAAATCCATAATTATCCAAATGCTTTGAGTTTTCTTTAGTGTTAATTCCACCAATATTTATGATTGACCAATTCTAGACGTGTTTCACCTCGACACGCTGGCTATCAAATCGGACTTTAAGTAAGTCAAGTTTCGTGCCAGAATTCGACGAGTCAACATGTCCTGAGGATGCCAGAATTGTTTAAAAGACAAATATTGGCGGAATTAACTCTAAAGAAAACTCAAAACATTTGTATAACAAGTAAGTCCTCCTTTTAGGTATCTATTGGATCATTTAAATATCCAAATTTTCTTGAGTGTTAGTTCCGCTACGATTTGTCTTTAACCAATTCAAGACGTGTTTCACCTCTACACGTGGCATCCTTAGGAGATCTTGACTCGCCGAATTCTGGCACGAAACTTGATTTATCTAAATCAAGATGGCTAGCGATACGTGCAACATAATTTCAAAGAAATAGGTATAAAGTCTTACGTGCACATAGTACATGTTTATTTTTATAGGCTAAACTGCAATCAGTCACTTTAAATGTTAGCGGGCTCGTTAGGGTTACTAACCGTGCTTACTCTATTCGGTCGGCAGATTTCCTCTCTTGAGTACTAATTGGCTACAGACGAGGATGAGATAGTAGGTCGGGATGACCTTTTGGTTTTTTGAGTAGCGTTTAGTGTTCCAAAACGGGCGGCATTATTGGTCGTGTTGTTATAAGTTTACTAGGTTGTCTCTCACACGATCATAATAATGCATTTTTTCCCACCCCGATGAAAAACTGTCTTTTAGTCCCTGGTACTAGGGACAAAAGTGGTCGATTCTCTCCCGGCAAGACGACTCTTGTCGCTCGTACCAGGGACTAAAAGCGAGCTTTTCATCCAGGTGGGGAAAAAATTGTATACGTAACACGTGAGATAAGTATCGCCACCCGCGTTGTTACTCTTGCCTTCGGCTCGGGTGTCAATATTCCGCGGTCCAGAATGACCTACTTTTCTTTCTATGTGCGTAATATACTATTTTTTAAGGCGATTTGATTGATTTGATCTTAGATTGGTGTCAGCGGTACAGGCGGCGTTCTGTTGCGCAACGGGCGCAGTAGTGTGTGCATGGTCGTGCACGCGGGACCTGGTGCGCTCCTCGCATTTCATATCCGAGGCTTACGCCTGGTTCGGTGCCGCCTACTTCTTCTACGACATATGGTCCATGTACATGGTGGGTACTCCGCGAGATTTTTATTTACCGCAATTGTGTTATATCGTTTATCTACACCCATGCTTTAAATCCTCTATTAAAGATTCGGAAACAGTTAGCTTATAGCCAACATTAAAACACCCAATGTCCTAATAACCGTTACATCATCCAAACGAGTGTTGTAATGTTGTACTGAATTTCATAACACTCCTTTGTATTTTTTTTCGGTCCCCTCATGCGCAAAGAGTTTCAACAGACAGCCACATTCTTATTGGTAGATGAGTGATATCTGTATGAATTTCAAAAAAAGAACATTTTCGTTTACGCGCGTTCCACACTACCAGAACGTCGCGCGCCGTAAAAAAAAGTAGGTTATTCGAATCCCCGCCATTTTTATTGTTCTTTTTTACAAAAAATGAGCGATTCATTTTAAACGCTGCAAAAGAACATTATATTCGAGTGAATTTTAATTATTGCACCATACAAAATGTAATACTAAAATAAATAATTGTTTCATTAATACTTAGTTTATTTGTATGTTTATTATAATCAGTAATGAATGATATCAGGTTACGACTAGGACTGGTGTTTTAATGTTAGCAGTAAGCTAACTGTTTCAGAATCCCATGGAAACAGTCGGTAAATCCATATATTCGTGGACAGACAGATTAAAAGCCTGCATTGAAGCCAAAGCTAGTCTTTGCGAATATATTGTTTTTATTTATTTATTGCTGAGACTTCAGTAAAATTACATTTCGTCATAAAAAATAAATGTACTTTTATTTGTTCGGGAACTTATAGCCAGACTAAATGTATATTGACGACTGGAGACGACAGCAGTTTCGTCACAAGTAGTATTCTTCTTCCAACGTCCAAACTAAACGAACTTTTTTCAGTAGTTTTGCAAATATATAAAACGGGTACCTTCAAAAGAACCACATACTGTCAAGTAGCTAACTAGTTTATTTATTTTATTTATTTATTTCTTATTAACAAATTACATATTATAGATAACAAAATTATTGTACATACATAAACTCATTCGAGTTTTACCGTGTAGAATAGGTCGTCGGAATACATAGATATAATATTATTTAAATTTAAAGTTAAGTACTTAATTAATTTTAAAAGAAAAAGGAAACAACTTAAAACTACAAACAAAAATTAAGTGCTAAGAAATTTTATGAACAACATTACAAACTAAATCATTTACAAATACCCTCAATATTAACACTAAAAGTATTATTGCTCTTTATACAGAGTGATTATTTTGGTTGTTATAGTTAGAGGTTGTTATTGAATATATACATCGTGGCGCTACAATGGCAACATTAAATGAACATACAGGTAGAGCTATTTAACTGTAATCATAAAAAAATATATTTAAAAATTAAATACATAATTCATCTAAATAAATCAATTTTCCATAACATCATTTCGGAACATCCTGTAATAAGTAATCTAGTAGCTGCGAGCTCACGTAGGTACTGACACCTACTTCTTCCACGCGGCGCCGTAGCCGTCAAAAGTCCATAGGTAGAATAGTGCCTACGAAAGGGTGATTAAAATTTTGTTTACCAAATTTACAATTTTTTTTTTCAATTGTTTACTTTATTTTTTAGAAATATTTTTTATTATTACGGTTAAGTAGCTTATATATAATAAAAGTATTTCTTCCGATTTCTGCAAAGATTTGCATTGTGTTATCTCTAAATAACACCTTCATTTTCTTTAAGGCATTGTATGAGTCTTAATTCCGCCACCGTGACGTAGTTCTTAGCATAATTCTTTTATCTTATACCTTTAAACGAGTAATTCTTCTATATATATTTTGAATCTCGAAAACGGCTCTAGCTAAGTTTCAATCTTAAAAAATCTAGTGTTATCCGTGTTTTAATGAGAAACTGCTACAAAAACATTAGAATACAAAGGTAATATTCGCCACTATATACATGACTATAATAGCTCAGATGGAACATTGGGTGATCCAAAAAGCAGAAGACCCCGGTTCGAATCCAGCTGATGTCCTATTAGTATTTTTTTTTGTTAAAGTTTTGTATCTTCTCAAAAATCCGAACAAGGCTCGGTCGTCCAGAATCCAGATATTTTAGCTTAATTAAGCAACTTAGCGAAGCCTTCAATTTACAGGTCCATGTGTATATGACTACCACAAACTTGGGCTACAGATCTAAGATGATCAAACCGCCGAAGAAGGAGTCGTTGCCAAGCGGTGACGCGATTAATGACGTCACATGTGACAGCACGAGTGACACTGTCGAGCCGGCGCCGTGCTCGGGAAAGCAGGTGTCATTCTTCGCGTACTGCAAGCACGAGCCCGTCATACTGATGCATCACCTGTTCATTGGAGGCTTTGGTTTCCTTGTTATTGTGGTGAGATTTAAGTGTTTTCTATTTCATACATTTAATTGTAAACAAAGAAACAGACTTAATTCTTTACTAAAGTAAAGAATTAAGTCTGTTTCTTTACACCTCAATTACTTGTGTTTTCAGCGCAGCTTTCTCTGTGAGAGAATCTTTAGTAGGAACGTTTAAAACTTAATTATGTTCGATAATCTAGACCAATTTAATTTTGAATCAGTTAGAGAAAATTTGTCCCTGAAATGGTTTTACACCAAACTCACGACTGGACTGGTGTGTTTGGTGTCTTTACGTTGGAAATTCAAATTTAAATCCTATTCAAAATGACCTGAGAAGAAACTGGGCGCAAGAAATTCTGTGGGCATTTTATAATATGAATAACAATGTTATATCATAAAATAAACATTTATAATTAAAGAGCCTGAGGGTGTCTGCTTCATTTCCAGTCTGTGGTATCATTAGGAAAATCATTTATGTTATAATAACCTTTCCCACAAACGTTTTTTTACATTTCTTTTAAATTTCGCAACACATTTATACATAATCTTAGATAATATTGTAAAAACCCAATAAAAAACTTACTCAGAAGGAATCCGAACTAGTGTGCCCTTCAAATACAAATCCTATTCATCTATAATTTCATTAGTTATCAATAAATATTCCACTTTGTGTCTGTTTACCTATTGTTAGGTTCAAGAAATAAAAATTTTTCCTTTTACTTTAATCTTTAACGTCACAAATGCCATAACCATATCTTCATATTAAAGTTTTATTTTGTTGTCTGTCGTCATTTGTACATTTGAGCATCAGTATTATCATTAGTACTTAGTACCACGTATATATAAAAGATGGACAGTCAATTTCAACTTTTATTTGAAAAAATGAAAAATGAAATGCAAAAACAAACAACAGAACTGACAAACTCCATAACTAAAACAATAATGGAAAGAATGGATGAAAGCCTACAACCTATCATAGCAGAAAATAAAATCTTAAAAATTAAGTTAGAAAATCTTGAGAAAGAGATAGAAACACTGAAAAGGGGAAACAAACAAAACAATTTAATTATTTCCGGATTGAAGGAAGATGAAAAATCTACTCAAGATCTAATACATAAAGTGAAAAATATCTTCAAATCAGAACTAAATATAAATTTCGAGGAAAGTGAGGTAAATAAAATTTTTCGTATTGGAAAGGAAAAGTTAAATAACAAACCAAGGCCAATTCTATTTTCTTTTGTGAATGAATGGAAGAAAAAAGAAGTAATGAAAATGAAGAAAAACAAAGATATATATATTGCGGAAGATTATACTAAAGAAGTTCTGGAAAAAAGGAGAATGCTGCAACCACAATTAATTGAGGAGAGGAAAAAAGGAAATATTGCATAAATAAAGCTTGACAAACTAATAATAAAAGGAAAACATATTAACACAACCAACGATTAAAGAAAAAGAGATAATATATCAGTATCACCACAAAATAGTACACATATAAAGAAACATCAAATTTTAAAGCCCACAAACACCAACTCAGTAAATGCGTATAATATGATGAAGATAAGATCTAATTCTCTTCCCTCCACAATAAAAACTAACAAACTATAACAATTAACTATCGGTAAACGGAAAACCCAACAACCTAGTTATATAAAGGACAACATAAGAACAAAACATCACCCTCCCCCAAGCCGAATGGTCCTCGTGGGGGAAAATGACCACGACCCTCCAAAGATTTAAAATAAAATTCACACGAAGAAGAAAACAAATGATTTTCATATAGCAACTATCAACTGTCGATCGCTTAGAACCCCTGAAAAACTTCAAGAACTGGAAATGGCGCTCGCACAAATTAAATGGGATATTATCGGACTTAGTGAAACGAGAAAATTGGGAGAAAGTATAGAAGATCATGGAACATACATATTACACTATATAGGAGAAACGCCGGGGTTGTACGGAGTCGGATTCATGGTGAAAAGAAAAATGGTAAACAATATAGAAGAACTCAGAGGAATCTCAGAACGTATTGCTATTCTTAATATAAAATTAATGTGAATGGAGAACAGGAAGAGAAATGGTCCATTATACAGGCCTACTCACCAACAGAATCAGACAAAACCGGAGATATAGTAAAAATTTAAAAATTCTATCATGACCTCCAAAATACTATTGCAACCGCATATAAGAATATCATAGTAATGGGAGATTTTAATGGCCAAATCGGAACACCTAATAACGGAGATGAATATATTATAGGCAGATATGGTTTTGGTAATAGAAGTAAAAATGGCACAAGATTAATAAATTTTGCTTTAGAAAACAGACTTACCACACTAAATAGCTTTTATAAGAAGAAACCCTCAAATAAATGGACATGGATATCACCTAATGGGCTCTATAAGAATGAAATCGACTACATTATGTCAAACAATAAAAAAGTTTTTAAAGATGTATCCATTATAAAAAATTTAAACTTTAACACAGACCATAGGATGATTCGGACAACGTTGTCAGGAACACGTATCAAGAAAACTAGACCATTTATCAATAAATATACAGCTTTCATTTGAATCACAGGAAACACGGAACTACTGCTTAACAATCTTCAGACATCACTAGATAAAGAGGAACATGATAACAAAGAATCGACATCTATACAAGAAAAATACAATAAATTAATTAACAATATAAAAACTATCACAAGCAGAACAAAGACAAGAAACAAAAACGAAGCATCACCTAAAGTTAAAAAATTACTACAGGAACGGAAGGTACTTTTACAAAAAAAGAAAAATAAAGATAACCGTCAAAAAATAACAGAAATTAGCAAACAGATTAGTGAACAACTTAGGAAAGAAAGAAAAACTAAACATTCAAATACGATGAAAGTTTATATAGAAAAAACAGGTGGAATTAAAAAGGCACTAAAGGAAATTAACCACAAAAAAGACTGGATACCAAATATTAAAAACAAAGACGGTAAAACTAGTAGCAATAGACACGATATATTAAAAATTGCTACCGAATATTATAAAAATTTATACAAAAGTCATAAAATTCGAAAAACTACAAAAGAATGCATTGCGCTGACGGACGAAGAGCAAATACCTGAAATATTAAAGGATGAAACTATAAAAGCTATTAGGACACAAAAGTTCGATAAGGTACCAGGACCAGATCTCGTTACAAATGATCGCTCCAAAACTAACAGATATATTTAACGAGACTCTCAGAACGGAAATTATTCCAGAGGAGTGGACCAAATCGACTATAATACTACTACATAAAAAAGGAGACAAGACAAATATATCAAATTATAGACCAATCATCTTAATGTCCAATGTTTACAAAGTGTTTTCCAAAATAATATTATCTAGAATAGACGAAAATCAGCCTAAGGAGCAAGCTGGATTTCGTAGAAATTTTTCAACAATAGACCACATCCACACCCTTCGACAAATACTACAAAAATTTAAAGAATTTAAGAAAACCTACTTTATCGGATTTGTTGATTTTAACAAAGCATTCGATACCTTAGAACATGAATTTATCTGGGATGCATTACATTTTTAAGGAATACAAACAAAATACATTCGAATCCTGAAAAACGTTTACAAAAAGAGTACTGCACAAATAAAGTTTGAATCTACAGGTGAAGAGTTTGACATTGAAAGAGGTGTTCGCCAGGGAGACCCTATCTCACCTAAACTGTTTTCAGCCGTCCTAGAAATGGTATTCAGGAATCTGAATTGGTCAAAGAAAGGACTAGATATAAATGGCGAAAATCTGAATCATCTACGTTTTGCTGATGACTTAATCGTATTTTCTGATAGCCCAGAAACTTTAAATGGAATGTTACAGGAGTTAGCGGATGAGAGTATTAAGGCAGGCCTTTCAATGAATTTGAACAAAAACAAAAATAATGACAAATTCTGCACAAACAGTGCAAATAACAGTTAATAACGAGCAAATAGAATACGTTCAGGAATATATATACTTAGGGCAGTTAATATCTAATGAAGAATGTATGCAAAAAGAAATATAAAGAAGAATAGTTAATACGTGGAAACGATACTGGTCACTTAATTCAGTTATGAAGAATAAAGAAATGCCTATGAAAGACAAAAGGAAAGTATTCAATACGTGCATACTACCATGCTTATTGTACGGTTGTCAGACATGGGCATTGACAGAGCAACTAGCCAACAAAATTAAAATTTGTCAGAATGGAATAGAAAGAAGCACAATAGGAGTAAAAAGAAAGGATCGTGTGAAATTAAAAGCAATTAAAAAGAAGACAAATTTTAAGAATGCATACAAAACATTCAAACAATTAAAATGGAAATGGACAGGTCATATGATAAGAGAAAAGACAGAGAAATGGGCAAGACTAATAACTGAATGGCAACCACTAGATAGCAAAAGAAATAGAGGTAGACAGCCTATGAGATGGGAAGACGACATCAAGAAAATAGCGGAGCAACTATGGACTCGTATAGCAAAAGATAGGACAGAATGGAAATCTTTGGAGGAGGCCTATGTCGGAAGACAAGCTGTACCACAGTAAAAAACCGTTTGCCGATAGCATTTAGAGGCACTTTTTTACTATTTTAGTAACTAGTATGTAAAATTTGTACAGTAATAAAGGCTTTTTTATTTATTTATTTATTATCATTAGTATTACCAGTGGGAGGCTCCTTTGCACAGGAAGCCGGCTAGATTATGGGTACCATAACGGCGGTCTGCGACTGTGTTTCGGTCTGAAGGGCGCTGTAGCTAGTGAAATGACTGGGCAAATGAGACTTAACATATTAAGTATATGTCTCAAGGTTACGAGCGAAATTGTAGTGCCGCTCAGAATTTTTGGGTTTATCAAGAATCCTGAGCGGCACTGCATTGTGATGGGTAGGGCGTATCAATTACCAGCAGCTGAACGTCCTGCTCGTCTCGTCCCTTATTTTCATAAAATACAAATCATACTCAGATCACGGACTAGTAAAAAAAGAAGGACTCCACGCCGTGATATTAGCAAGTGAAGCACCAAGCACCCAGCTAGTGTGTGTGCGGTTACGGGGTATACCAGTTACACATTTTTTTCTCTCCTAAATAATCATATATCCACAAATATTTTTATATTGACGGCATTTTTAAAATATTTTATTGCGACGCAAACGGATCTGTCACAGACGATGGCAAATCTCATAATGGCGGCTGATCGGCTTGTATTAGTGTAAGTGTATGCGTGGGGCTATGTATTTACACGTTTACCGGCTTATTTTGGTGCCTCACTGTTCTGTAAGGTGACACGGAGTCCTTATTTTTTTTCTTGTCCGTGACTCAGATGGAGATTATTACAAACCATCGCGCAAATTTTGCCTCTTCCAAAAAACAGTGATCTCACGATGTTTTCGTCAGTATTTGCGCGGTGGCCTCGGCGACTGTGTCTTCGGCTTCGTGTACCTGATGGAGGTGTCTACTCCGTTCGTGTCGGCGCGCGGGATCCTGTCGCGTATGCGGCTGAAGAGCTCCCGGCTGTACGTGGTCAACGGACTGTTGATGCTGGCCACGTTCCTGGTGTGCCGCGTGCTCAGTCTACCCTACGTGTGTCTGCTGTACAGCCGCGCTATCCGCTTGCCCTATCTAGAGGTGAGTTGTATGGTATATCTAGTGCAGGTGTGTGTTCAAACGATATCCTGTCGCGTATGCGGCTGAAGAGCTGAACGTGGTGAATGAACTGATTATGATGGGTACGTTTTTCCCTGCGCATCCTCGGGTAAAATAACAAATATTGCTGTAACAAATAACAGATAAGAAACGCAACAATAAGAAATAAGAAAGGCAACAGCTCGAATCAGCTGCTCTCATAATAAACTTCAAGTTCTTGGCAGACCTTGATAGACAGACAGGCTTTTGCCAGGTCGATAGGCTGGTGATCTTCTAGTATATCTCTATCTATCACATAGATGGGGGGTGGTCATTGAAAGCAAAGGAGGAACCTTGGAATGGGGTCTGGATATAGCCATCGATCGTCTATAGTATAAGGCGCTTTTCACAAGATTTTATCATATGGTCTTTCCGGAGGATTTTACAAGTAGATTACTAAATTCCTTACGGGTCGTTTTTGACGGTTTTTGCTTAAATATAAATTCGATGAATGCTGGAAATCCAATTCTGCGTTTTATCTCCAGCTATCCCTGCTTGTTTGTGCATATAAATGACGTTTTGCATTTATCTCTCTCGCTTTATTAAGAGCAGCATAGACCTTGGTATTCCTCGTCTTCTACCGGAATATTGGAGTCTCGAGAAGAAAGGCAAAGCCAAATTCATTTCAAAGACAACGGGGGTTATCTTACGATCGACTTACTTCAAGCCGGCCTACATTCGAGCGCTCTAATAGGCGCAGGTCCATCCACATATGACTATCTATTGCTGTCATCTCTGGAATGCACCACATCAGTGTGTTCTTTGAAATATTTGACATTTTCCACTCAATAACCTAAAGTACTTGTAACCACCCAATTGACACAATCACTGTTTTTAATGAAACAATCTATCTAGTACTATTATTTTGCTATAATACCTCGGTATATGAATCACTATCACACATGTATTTTCTTCTCCAGGCAATAAGTTCTCTTCCGTTGGGCTGCAAGGTGTCGATATGTATCCTGCTCCTACCCCAGCTGTACTGGTTCTACCTCATGTCGTCTGGCGCGCTCAAGATGCTCTTCAGACGGACCCGACCCAAGCAGAGTTGATCCCCTGTATGGACAAGCTCATATGTAACCTCGGCTTACGCAAATGCAGTTCATCTAAAATGCCTATTTAAATCAAGACAACACACTCAAACTGACTGAACTGAAAATATTTGATGTTTTCTTACAGATATGTCTTCCTTTTTACCGACAACGTCAAATAGTCAACAATTAGGTTTTTTGTACTTTGGTCTCTGTTAACGATAAAATCAGAAATCAGAAAAAATATTAATTTTTTTTTTTAGATTAGGTTTACTTGAATATCGCTCAAAGAAATATTTCAGTGACGTCAGTTATGGAGTTACATGAAGAATTAGGACAGTTGTCCTTGAAAGCCAATCAAACGAAGTTCTATAAATAGACGCTGCCATATTGCTTTTTTTAATCTCTGGTGTTTGTTGAAAATATGTAACATGTAGTTCAATAAATAGCTCCAATGGGCTCGAGGTAGCGGGGGGTGATAAGTTATGGCTGTCAAATATGTATAGTTTATAATTAATAATTTATTTAAAATAATGTAATTATTTACTTTGTTTATACTTGAAATATTCCCAGAATTGGAGAATATGTTAATCGTCTCCAAATGGCGATACAAAAAGTCGAAAATACCAAAAAAATATATATTTAGTTGACTTTTGTGGGTTTCTTAGAATGGTTATTGATATTGAGACTTGACGAGTAGACCCAACTTACACAGATGGAAAGTTTTTGAAATGCTATGGAAACCGACAAAATGTTTATAGGCAGATTTATACCTACCCCATAACTGAGGGTAGTTGGAAAATATTAAATTTCATAAAAATTACCATTGATAATTTTGACCATTGCTTCTGTTATAAGCTAGTTACAAAATCATTTTGCCTACTTAGTTTGTCGTTTAATTCCATATAGATTATTATATATTTGAATATATCGGGTCTGCTCGTGCTGTGTATATACAATGTTGACATATAGACCCTGAGCTTACCAAACATAGATAGTATAAAGTTATATTGTTACCAGTTATAGAATATTTAAATATTCAAACGCCATATTATTTGAATCTCTGGCACCTATTTTGTAGTTTTATAGGTGCGTGTGTTATTTTAATATAGAAAGATGCCGAGTTAGATATAGAGGAGGTATTGTTGTGTCACATATAGACAGAAAAATCTTAACTTGCTTCTTTTCAGTCTTCCCAGTATATGCTCATACAGCTCTCCTATTTAACTAAAAGGTTAGAGAAACTTTCTTTGTATTTGATATGAAAACTCAAGCAATTTTTTTGATTCAAATTTTATTTAAATTTAGATATGTGCCATTTGTCAATTAAAATCAATCATTTCTCTCGCTTTTTCTTTACTTATTGCTTTAATCTCATCAGTTGTTCGCAGTTGGGATCCGAATGGATGGTTCTGTCCGGCAGTAAAAGCTCTCATAGCGAACAGTAACAAGCAGTAATGCCCATATCCTACCATACACACAGCATCACCTTATTGAAAAGTAAACCGGGTTATGTCGTGTGTCTGTGAATAGAGATTTATACGCAAGCAATGGTATGTTAATTAAAAACGAAGTTTGACTTTTTTTCAATACTTGCAAAGTATTTATTATTATTATAATGGCTTTGGTTATTTTAATAAGAATTTTGGGAGATTTCTTTTTTTTTTTTATAATTGAAGTACCATAAAACAGTAGTAAGTGTAGTGGACTTGCACGCATCACGAAACGAATGGTGATGTCTGAGTTACATAATATTCTTCTATGGTTGTCCGTATGTATACATATTCCATTTCCATTTTTTGTGGTTGTTTTTGTAAATTTCCCTGATAATAGTAAGGGATGTTTAATATGCTGCGATAGTTACACTATGTATTTGTATTGCATTTTTATAAAGTAATTTACGATGTACTACATCAATTTCCGCAAATTTGTGTCCAAAAATGGGATCTGTAGGTACTTTGTGGTGTTTCTATTGCACTGCCATTGCAATTATCTATATCTTTCATCAGGCTGATGATTTAGTCAAATTGAGTCCCCGGGACATATACGAAATAAATTCGTAGTGGACACCTTTCTAATAACGTTTGACTGGCTAAATACGATATTTAATTACAAAATAAAGTTTGGATACATCGCCGCTAAGTACACAAATCTTTCGTTAGTTGAGCGCAAGCGCCGACAGGTTCGTGTGTGGGCTATCACGCTTTGTAATTTCGCACCCCGTGATTAAAGTATTATTTGTGCGTTACGTATTTAATTGCTTTGCTTTACGTTATTTATGTTTTTTTTTCTTTATTTATGATTTCCAAGTTAGTCATGCTGTATAAAGCTCTGCGGTGCTCCTGTAGTGTTGTAGATTTCACTTTTTATAATTCAGTTTCATACCAACTAATTTTCTTCAAACATTCAATCTATATTATACAGCGTGTTGCTAAAATGGCGATATTAAATAAACACACGGATACTTGACTGTCATCATAAAAAAGACATTCATAAATTCACCTGAATAAATCAATTTTCAATAATATGATTTCGGAACGTAATCTAGTAGCCGCGTGTACGCCTAGCGTAGGCACTGACACTCACCTAAGTAAGGCTGAGATTGTAATATCGTATAGACTATAGAGCGTGCTTAGAGTTTGCTCAGACTTTACTTAAGTAAAACTTAGCTAAATATGATAAAACGCGAACTAAAACAGCGTCGGGCTGTCTTAGCATAAGTTGAGCATAATTTCAGCTATGAAATGACACTAAGAACGAAATCAAAGATTATACTCAGCTGAGTTTAAGTAATTAAAGTATGAGCAATGTCTAAATATGCTCTATAGACCTCAGCCTCAGCCTAGTCGGGAGTAATTAAGTAAGTAATTTCGTTACTTATTTACTTAAGATTAACACTTTTTATGATCAAGCTACATATAGCGTTACCTTATATTACCAGTTCGGAGCTCCTTTGCACAGGATGCCGTTTAGATTATGGGCACCACAACGGCGCCTATTTCTGCCGTGAAGCTGTAATGTGTAAGCATTATTGCATTTCGGTCTGAAGGGCGCCGTAGCTTACAGTGAAATTACTGTGCAAATGAGACTAAACATCTCATGGCTCAAGGCGACGAGCGCAATTGTAGAATTTTGGGTTTGTCAAGAATACTGAGCGGCACTGCATTGTAATGGGCAGGGCGTATCAATTACTATCAGCTGAACGTTCTGCTTGTCTCGTCCCTTATTTTCATTAAAAAAAATCTTGTGTTTATTTAATGTCGTTGTTGTAGCTCCGCGCCTTATAATTAGAAACTGTACCATTATATTAAATATTATAATACCTACTGTATATTATTAATAATAACTAAGATTGGCCTTGGTTTCATTTAAATATAGTTGAACAGAACGTCAAAATAAATCAAAAAACACAATATTATATTACGCACCTAGGGAGAAAAGTAGGTCATTTTCGCCCGCGGAATATTGACACCAGTGACAATCGCGGTTTTTTTCCACCTGGATGAAAAGCTCGCTTTAAGTTCATGGCACGAGGGACAAAAGTCGTCTTGCCGGGAGAGAATCGGACACTTTTCTCCCGTACCAGGAACTAAAAGACAGGCTTTCATCGAGGCGGGAAAAAATGAACTCTTCTAATTTAGAATGTTAGATATTTTTATTGTTACGGGTAAATAATTGTTAATTCTGCCGCATCATGTATGCATCATCGTGCCGAAATAAGGCCTACTAGTGTAACATCAAAACAAATATAAAAAGTATTTATATAACCTATGTATAGTTATAGCTGTATTAAACATAAGCTATTGGTGCATATAACATACTTAGTATACTAGCTTAATAGACAAACACTCCTCATTACGGCGAGACGAAATTTAAAATGTTCATGTGTGATAGTTTTGCAGATGTGTGAGTGAGTTAGTGAAGTATGTAGTATTTTACTTTTGGTCAATCCCTATGACAAATATTGATAAACGGCGTCATATTCACGTAAACAATATTTTATTATGTAACACATGTGGATTAAAATTAATACAATCTTTAGAAAATAGAGAGTTAAAATGTAATTCCAAATATTTGTAATATGTTCTACGAAAATAAACACCACGAAAGTAGCATTGAAGAATCGGTATTTACCTGTGAAATGATTATCTGGATTGTTGCTGTATATAAAAACACAATCTAATACAGCACACGACACCATTATATTTTTTAATAATTAATATCCGTAAAAAACAGTATAACTACAATAAAAACACTAAATTTAGTACGCGGTCCAATTTCACAGGAGATTAGTGGACACTAAATTGTTTAAAAACGTCCATCTATTCCGTCTCTTTCTCACACTTAGGTTTTTGTGTAACGATAGCTATCTCACACAGGGTTCGTCTATTACGCTGGTATACTAAGTTTATGGTTATATCGGACTCAGTCGGGTGACATAGAGCTTATAAAATTTCGAAATATTTAATTATGGATGTTGAAAATGTATCTTAAAATAAATCTATGTGTGTGAAATTTAAGAAAAAATTACAAAAAAAATATTGGTGTTATTTGATTAAGGTTTTATATTATAATCGTAAAATGTGATTGAAAAATATATATATTTATTTATTTATTATTTGAGAGATATTAATACAGCTACGAAAATGTATATTTGTAATATAGAAAACTTACTACAATCATCTATGTTTTGTGTATTGGACTGTGTTTAGTGTGTTAAGTGTTAAGCCTTGTATCGTATGTGGTGATAATTACGCGTGTTATGTTAGTCAAAGTCAAATAAACTTTATTCCATTAGACTTAAACTAAGGGCTTTTGAATCGACACTATAAATATTTCTTATAAATTTAATTCTTATAGTTGAGATTATCAGCTCTATATATATCTCCATATAAAACGTTCTTTGGTCGATATAACGCGGCGATTGCCCACATACATATTTCTGTACTGTGAAATTTATAATGATTTGTAAAGTTCATTATTGTTATAATTGAAAACGCTTGTTACGAATTGTGAATAATTATTATTCTACCGCGTTATAGGGGTCATTTCCTCTATTTAGTTTGTTCCAGTGGATTTTGTAGTAGGTTTTCTAAAGTGTTGCAATGTCAATAAGTCACAAGTTCTAACAGCGCAAACAATGCGAGCGCGGCGTCTACGGAATGTAAACGATTGCTGGGATTTAGTGTAAGGTTAGTAGATGTGTGTGCTAACTTCGGTATGATTATGTAATTGATATATTATGATTTACATAAAATTAAAAATATGCATGCGGTACGGCATCGTGTTGTTACACCCACAGCTGCGACGTACGACGCGAGTATGCCACAGGTTTTGAGCCGTTGGTTTTGATTATACTTTTTCAGTCGCTCAAAATGAATTAATGTTAAATTATTAAAACATTCGTGAGACATGATTACTACTGAATACTACTTTCGGACGATTCGAAGGTCCTTCATCAGGGTGAGTGGGTTCGTGATAACCATAGATAAGAGTAATAATATACTGACATAGATAGACAACTCGACACTATAAATTTTCTTACCCGTTAACGCCATCTGGACACCGGATAGTGCAACTTTTCTATATGTGTTTTAGAGTACCTACTACATGAAACCGTGTGTAGGTGTATTTATCTAAAATTTAGAATCTAAATATTTTATTGCTTTTTTTTATTTACTTATTTGTTGTATAATTGACTTAACTTGACTTAACTTAACTGAAATAACAGTTAAACAAGTACATATATCTAAAAGTAGGTACTCTGTTAGTTAATTCACGTAACAAGGAGTTTAGTTATTTCGAATTGCGATAAGCACATCGTAAGCAGTAGCTGTCTGTAGTCAAGCAGACGCCATTTGCAATAAATAAAATATTGTTTTTTTACGTTATATGAACTGTCAAATTTCAAACTCAGTTTCTATAACGGCATATAGATGGCGTTAGTTTCAGTGAATAAAATAATGTTTTAAGTTACCATAGCAAGGTGATAACGTCCCGTCTCATTCTGCGGACTTGTGCTCGTAGTGCGCGGCTGGACAGGGCGGGGGGAGCCGGTGGTGATTACGAGCACGGTATTACTGAAACTATGTCACTATTAGTGTCCACTACGTGATCATCGGTACTATGGGTCTTATTGCGTGATGCGTTTAATAACACGGGTTTCGTTTTTGAATTAAAGTTGTGATAACTACCGACCTAAAACTGACCTCGATGTTTATGATTTGATGACGTCAGCACATGATACGTTAGTGAAAAGTTTTTTTTTTATTGTTTCTTCAATCGGTCACCAAGACCATAAGCGGAATTTTTGAAGGAACTATGACGTTAGAGTGGAGCGGCCAACGCCGCGCCTCCTTCTTGTATGTGTATGTCACGTTTGAGTCGCCTAACCACTGGCATTTGTAGCATCTCTGTAATCAAAACATAGTGATGTTGTTCCATACGATCTGTGTGTTTCACGCGGTACTGCGCGATCTCTAATTTAACAGTCGGTGTTTTAAGATAGTCGTAGATCTCAGTTGATTTTATAAACCACGGTGTATTGACTATTGCCAGCATTATGCCGTTTTCAGCTCGTTTATGACACGTTATGTTGCTGTTCCTGGCTTCGCTCAAAAGTTGAATGCCATTAGTCCATATCGGTTTCAATATTGAATTTTAAAACAATAATTTGTTATCGACGGACAACATTTTCATTTTTATATGATGTTTACAAGTCAGGCGCCTGTCTAGATATATTCCTAGATACGTAGGGTATGTTCCGATATGCACTGCGACCACTGTACAGTGTGACGTTAATTTAGTATACTGTGAAGCCGTTCCTTTATAGCCAGTTATACTATTTAAAACGGAACGCAATCCCGTATACTGTCAGCCGCGTTTTTTGACGCAGCATCCAAATGAGTGTATTACTTTTCCAGTTCATAAAAAAACTGTTGTTGGAGTACTGTCAAATTAAAATTATTTGGGATTAAACTGTAGGTATTGTTTATAAAACGTTAGGCATTCGAGTGGTTTTGACTGATCACGTGATCAAAGTATTGCGAGTACCTTACTTCGAAAACGCCAGTGCTCACAATAAAATACGGCGGCGATTTATGACGTCATATATTTCCCTAGGGTACTGCGGCAGTATACTGGCAGTCCATAACGGAAAGAATTTTTCTACAGTGATAGCATTGTGCAGTGCTCGCAGTGCATATCGGAACATACCCTGAATGCACTCCGTTTGTGGTATGATAGAGTTACCAAGTTTAATGAATAAATTGAGTACAAATACTTGGTGAGTGTCTCGCGTGCACGACGCGGCTGTGTGTAGCGTGCTAATGATGTAGTGTGAATGACGCGCGAGTTGACTGTCCTGCGTTGTGTGTCATATATATTGTGATATTATGTATTAAATACCGCACAATGCTAAAACATATAGTAGTATTGTAAGGCTATGGCGAGGTAGGTAGCCGATACTGGTCTTAATGGTGTAGTTAACATGTTAAATTTTAAATCGAGCTTACCTTACTGGACTACTTAAAACTGACAGATAATACAATAAAGAAGTCCCTTCCTATATATGATGTAAACACAATACTAGAAGCGGCTATTTATCTCGTTACATGTAAGCCCTTAGGCCTTAGTTCAGTTTCATACAGCAGGTCGTAATTGTATCATCCAATATTTATCATTAAATTTTTTCTGCAACATGTACAGTCAGCGTCAAAAAGATAGCGACACTTTGGGTGGTTCTATATTTTGGTAACTTATGTGTAGTGACGGATATATTTGACTACTTTGGTTGACGCTATTTATTTCATGTCATCATCGGGAAGTCCACCCGGACCAGCCTGTTATTTTATTTATTTTCTAAATATGTGATTTAATAAGTTATTACTAACACTATTTTGTAAGTTTGCAAATTGTAACAATGAATCCGAAATAAATGATTATTATTATTATTTGGTCACTTTCGGTGAATCGATGTATATGGTAACGATGGGTGTTACCAAGTTTTTGAATACAATGTGAAGCTATCTTTTTGACACTGACTGTACCTACTTTATGGTCTTTTGTTTCTTACTGTTGCCATGCAACTAGCTTTGGGAATTAAACGTTAATTTAACGTATATTTTTTAGTACATGTCATAGTTTTTTTTTATATTCGGTATTCCCAATAAACATAAATTACATACTTTAATACATCCATTATAATTTGCCCTACAATGTCTACCACAGTTTGAAAATACCAAGCTTTTACTTTGTAATTCGGCTCGTTAATGTTGTGGTTATATCGTCAGCTGTAAACTGTGCCAGTTGTTTATAGATTTTCATTGTTACTTATTAGACGAAACGGGATATTAACATTGAAAGGCATTTATTTTCTCAAAATTTATTCCTTTACAATTCTTTTTGATGTCATTTCTAATACTACAGCTTCGGAAACAAATGGCGCTCTGCTCTCTAGAGAAAAAGCGGCGCAAGAAACTCTCCCAGCATTATTTTTGCGCTCTGATTAATAGAATATACAATATCGTACTGTCGTTGTTATTGCTATAAAATAATCCTAATCTATTCCCAGGATGTCCGATCACTTAGATATTCAGCTGTATTTACGATTAAACAGTTGGATTTATGACAGCCATTTTTTATTAATTCTTGCGGTATTGCTCTACCTAAGTAATGATTTTCGGCCATCATCCCGTTTCATCTGATATATTTAATGTGTTCTGTCATTTGTTTTCTAGTATCTGTAGTTAGTTAACGTACCCAAAAGAAATGTCGCCGAATTCATAGATTAAATGTAATCGAAGTTTGTATACAAATTATAACTATTGGGCCTAAAATCTTATGACACTAGGACTTATTAATAAAGTAGAATATGGCGTGAAATATTAACAATTGAACTTCAATTAGGTACCTTTTCAAAATAAAAACTTAAATAATACCTACGTTCAATTCTTCCATGCGTTAAGAATAAAGGTAGATACTTTTTTAACTTCACCTGCAAAAATATTAGCCTGACACGTCAGATTAGATCTATGTTTTAATAGTGCGGAATGTTAGCTTTTACAAGTCATTGTTAAACTTGCAAGTACAAAAATGAATAGAAGAAATAACATAATACCTCTAGAGTCTAGACGATTTGAAAATTGTAGATAGCTGTTTGTACAGACAAAATTACGACTTGTAGCCATCAATACTAATGCAGAAAAACAATTGTTTTTATTTTAAATAGATATATATAAGAGGGGGCAAACGGGCAAGAGGCTAACGGGATGGGGAGTGGTGAGGCAACCGCCCATGGACATCGACAATAGGGGTATAGAGATTCGTTGGCGACATTTAAGGTGGCAGTATACTCTTTTCTTGAAGTTGTATCGGTTCGGGAAAACAGCAGCCAATAAATAAATAATTTGATGTGATAAATTGTGATTTTTATTTACTAAATAAAATTTAATCATGCTTTTAAAATTTGCATTTAACTCTTTCCAATTTTTTGTTGGGTTTTAAACTGTGCCAGTCTTCCTTCGTATATGTATTTATTTTTACAATTTTAGTTTATTCACAGGTTTGTCTTCACATCTTGTGTTTATTCACATCTTTCAGTTTAAGCGCTCCGCAGACAGATCAGAGCAACTTTGTGGAGTAAATTATCAATATTGTTCAAGAAAACAACATTTTAAAACTTTTTGTTTGATGTTACCAGTTGCAGCAAAAAAGCCAAGTGTACGGTTGCAGCGATTTAAAAAAAAACAAACTCCAAAAAGCCACACTTGTACTTTTATTATGTTGCTTAATGCCGCAATATGGAGATCAAAGTTGTTCTGTCTGTGTAGCCGCCGTACTAAGTTGTTTTGTTTTGGAGTCGCTCGTTATTAAAGATTTCCTGACATCATAGTGATACTCTTACATAATTAATACGTCTAGATAGAGTCGGTTGCTGTTAGACAACCGATAAAAACAGGCCAGGAATATTACTTTAGTGTGCGTGACAAGCTGTCTTATACTCGCGATTTGTGTTAGTGTGCGTGCATTCCTCAAAATAGAGGTTAGTTCTAAATTCTTTTTTTTTCGACGCATTCACAGCTGTAGGTCTATCTAGACGTACCTATAAATGATCAAAGGTAATATTATGGATATAGGTAGGTATCCTATCTCATTATGAAATTGACCTAACTGGCACAACTGATGTTAAAAAATCATTAATTGTAAATTTCATGATTGTGTGATAGTGATTACACCACAGTCCGTCCAGCACATGGGTAGTACAAATTTCTGATGGTTGGTTCGTAAAGACAAAGTGTAGTCAATAAAGAGCAGCATAAATATGGTGAATTTCGTGATTTTTACAAAGAATATAGGATACGTATATATCCAGACAAATATGAGTACTCACACAAGAATGAACGTAGCAACTTTTGATCATATTTTTCAACACAGAAGTTCACTTACAATATCACATAAGATCAAAAAGGGTTGTCACCAATTCAGAAAAACTGTTTCTCGCGTTAACTTAATAATATAAATATATTATAATAAATAAATATTTATTTCATCGTCATCATTAGCGAAAGGCATCTACTGCTGGACAAAGGCCTCTCCCAATGATCGGTCCTGCGCTGCCCTCACCCAACGTATTCCAGCGGGCCTACCATGAAGTCTTATTGCGATTCAATTGACAACCTAAAATAAACTGCTTTGCTATTTCGTACCACGACGTGATTAGAGCTATCTAATTTAGGTTGACGTCCAATCAACTGATTAAATCGCAATGATGTCAAAAATGATATCAATTGAATCGCAAACTGATTTAGTTAGTTCATTCATTCGTACCATGAGGTTATATTTCAGCCTAAGCGGATAGCTTATGTGTCAAAGTGAGCGATTCGAAAAAAGTTGCTACTTCCTTAGAGGAAAGTGAATCGTGTTGTTAAAAACTTACATTTTATTTGTAATTCAAAGAACTATATTTATTTATATTACTATTATTTAATAAGTACAAAAAAAGGCTTAATGGTTTATAATTTGACGCTATAAAGCACAATTTTAAAATGTATTACGAGTACTTTCTACGCAAAAAATCATATTATTTTACATTTCGAAACGCAACGCATATGGTTCGAGTGAGAGAGACAAACTTATGCAACGACTATAGAGCATCAACTCTTTCTTACACCACGGACCACAGACAAATCTATTTCGTTCATTCTTCATAAGCGATCCAAACGCCATTCAGTAAAAGGCATTTCATGGTACGAATTTTAGCGATTCAGTTTAGGTACTTAAACTGCATCGGAATCACTGCACCAGCATACATGTTTCGTTCGCGGCCCAAACCGCGCGCCGCTGTAGACATTCGCCCGGTGAAAACCGATCGCGTTGCCATCAATAGCGGCGCCTCGCGGCGTGATTCAACATTTTAGTTCATTTGTTCTTACCGCTTGCCGCCTCGCGCTTAGCTGCTGCTTGTGGCGGCAAGATCGTGACCGGGCTGTTACAGGACGCACTAACGGCGCTATGATAGATCTACTTATTCAAAGAGGGTGTAAATATTAATCATTCATATATTAAAATTATGGTACAATACATAGCGCTCTTGTAGTTTAATTTAATTAAACCTAATTATTTCATACTAACGTATGCAAAGTTATCGCTTATTAAACAAACACACCAGTAATAGACGCCAAGTTTGTCTGCTCAGTCAAGCAAATAGGTACATAAATAAAACACCATTCTATTTTATAGTTTTATTTAACAGAAATAATCTTACATATTTACCATACATTCTACAACTGTCACAAGTGCTTTCAGTAATTAGTTACTTAGCCTGTCACAGATACAATATGAACTCATTGGTACCGCATCACGTCTTAGAATATATTAGTAAATTGATTCAGTTCAAACCATACCATACTATCACTGTTTTATTTATAAACAACTAACAAGCTTTGTTGTAGAATATCGAAATGCTACATCCGTTTGTTAATTTTGTGATTCACAAAATGTAGATACCATGGCCTAATATTGATATTTTATTGGCTGTGTGTATACAGAGACCTCGAGCTTCTATCAAGTGATCTCACTTCAACTTAAGCATTATAAACTAATGACTACACATCCCTACAATACAAAAAGAAATTGTCACATTCAGTGTTTTCAATTAAAAAATATATTAATTATTCGAATATTGGTATATTGGTTAAAGTAAATATATAAATTTTATGGGTTTGTCATTGTGTGTTGTCGCAGTTAAATAATATTTATGCAATTGCTGTGTAATAAGCCAAGGGGTATTAATAAAACACAAAAGTGGTGATAATTGTATCACATGATTGTTTTAATACCTTCTTATCAACAGTTGCATACAAGACTTTATCTACACCCATAATATGAATCCTCTGTAAAAGATTATGAAACAGTTAGCTTACTGCTAACATTAAAAAGGCCAGTCCTAGTAACCATTACATCATCCAAACGAGTGCTGTAATGAAAACGGATGATGTAACTGGATTTCATTACAACACTCGTTTGGATCATGTTATGGTTATTAGGACATTAATTTTACACTGTATTTTAATGTTGGCAATAAGCTGTTTTAGAATCTTTAATAGAAGATTTAAAGCAGGGGTGTAGATAATATACAACCTAGTGTTACATTGATCATTACACTCGAGGTGGTATTATATGCGAAAGAGCCACAGGCGATCGCGATAAGGGTAGCGAGAGTGTCATGATCAAACCTTTGTGCTTGTCATTCGTTTTTAAAGACACCTTGCATTGGAAAAAATTGAATAATCAAGATCGCAACGAAAATCTTAACGTAAATGTGTGGAAAATTATTGTTTTTACAATAGCGCGACATACGGGCAATAAAAAATACCGATCTCTATATAAATCAAATATTATTAATATTTATGACATATTACCACAAACTCAAATGTACATTCCCATAGCTAAGGAAGAAATATTTTTGTTTTGTGTTACAAAGTAACTCTATAGGAGAAATAATAATGTTTTGTTTACATACATACAATATAACTTCTATAAGATACAACACTCATTAATACAATGCTGTAATAGTAACATAAAAAACACACGTGCTTATATTATTATCTTAGAGCGAATAAACTATGCCAGTTGTGGGCTAAAGTAATAAAACAACATGGCATATCTAACAGTACAGACACAAAAATCATAAATCAACCTAGGAACGTCTATTAAGGTTTTAATAAAGTAAAAGCAAATAATTACTCTCAGGGTACAGTTCCATTCATTTGGAATTGAAAATCAAATGAAAATTTATATTACTAAGAGTCACAAGACCTAATAGGTTTTCTTTTATTATAACAATAGTACACTACATATTACATACACTAATGTATGATCCTTTAGAGCTGTGATAAGCACTTATTACAATAACACTTCAAAATACACGCAAACACAAATTGTCACTTCAAAAATTATTTCAACTGCCACAGAGTTGAGCTCTGTTGATTTACACACTCAGCATGGGTTCCAAACGGCTTCATTGTCATATAACTAAACACTCACCACAGCCAATGTGTGGATGCAGATTATGATAATCACATTTTAGTATAGTGAGAGTGGTCACTTTAGAATTGTCCTCTCTGGAAGCCAAGCCCCACACCCCTCATAGTGTGTGTGGTTGCTCGGGCCACCTCATACTGGGCCTGCATCGCTTGGAACAGCTCTTCTTGTTTCTTGTTAGGGTCTACATCGGGAGGCGCAGGTTTCACAGCCGCTGTCAATTTGGTAAATATTAGTTGAGCAATATTACTTATAAATATGGTTCAAAAAATGATAAGGTAATAGATACAAATTAATTGAATGAATTGGATTGATGAAACAAGCTGGGACAGACCATTGTACGAAATCTAAAGGAGGGCAGTTGTACACCAGCCTAGCGAAACTAAGAAAATTCGATTCGAAATGCGATTCACTCGATTGTATGAAACTTGCAGTCATTGATAGATTGACAGATGATGGCTATAATCTTGTAAAAAACGGAGATAGCCGAAATCCACTACGTTTTAAGCAACTGTTCGCTTTCAAACTTAGCTGGATTATACTTCATCCCCAAACTATATTCAAATTTTTACTTAGGCAGTCCCGCCTCTTATTGCGTAGTATTTACTACTTAGCGGTATACGAGCGGTGTATAATTATCAAGGTTCCGTGACGGCCCAACCTCCGTACTATTTATTTCCAACTGTGAAATGACAACCAGCCATGGGTTGGTCACCTTACCTATTATAACTTAAAAAAAAGCAATTAAAATCTCACATGCGATATGCCCTCGCCACTTATAATGCTCAACATAGTGGAGGTTTTCGTGAATTCCAAAAAAAAACTTGTTTTATATGCTAACATACCCGGAGAATACAAATAAATGATAATTTCTTTTATCTTATTAGGCAAAGGCAGAGAGATAGGTCACAAAATAAACACAAAATCTCCACTACATGCTGAAGACTGCTTCAGTGATAATTGACACTAACCTGGCTCCTTGATTCCCATGAGCCTCATAAACTTGGACACCTGCTTGCCGTCGTTGTCCTGTGCGAACTTAGCGCCGGTCCACTTGGCTGCCTCATCTTCTACACTTTTGTTCTTGTTGGCCCATAGCAACTTTCGCTTTTGTACCTGCAATACAATTTAAGCCTTTAGATACTTTCACACCCAACTGCAGTAGTTTAGCAGAAGTAAAACTAATAGATTCTCATGTCTGAGGGTAGGCATTACAATCAATTTTGTCGATAGTACATATAAGTGATTTGACAAAGTTGGTGATACTCTCAACTTTGATTTGAGTCTACGTCTACAAAACAAACATATATGTAATATTCACGGACGAGTAAAAAATAAGGACTCCGTGTCACCTTACATAACAGTGAGGCACCAAAACATAACGAAAAAAATGTAAACGTGTAAATGCATAGCCCCACGCACACACACTAATATAAGCCGATCGTCCGCCATTATGAGATTTGCCATCGTCTGTGACAGATCAGTTTGCGTCGCAATAAAATATTTTAAGAATGCCGTCGTGCGTTGTGAAAAAGTGTTAAAACAATAATATAAAAGTATTTGTGGATATATGATTATTTAAGGTAGAAAAAATTGTGTAACTGGTATACCTCGTAACAGCACACACACTAGCATAAAGATGCTTCACTTGCTAATATCACGGTGCGGAGTCCTTCTTTTTTTTACTTGTCCGTGGTAATATTAGCTAATATGCCAAGAAATACAATAGTTTTCAATTCAATAAAACCAAGCGAGCAGTTTTTTTAAATTTGAATCGCAATCACTTTTAATATGTTTCTACATTTTTAAAAGATGGGTCGGATCGCTGACAAACAAAGCTCGTGCGTGCGTCACTAGTCGCACGCGAGTCCCTTTTTTTATGGAATAGGAGGACAAACGAGCGTACGGGTCACCTGGTGTTAAGTGATCACCGCCGCCCACAATCTCTTGCAACACCAGAGGAATCACAGGAGCGTTGCCAGCCTTGGAGGAAGGTGAACGCGGTTTTTTTGAAGGTACCCATGTCGTATCATCCCGGAAACACCACACAAGGAAGCTCATACCACAGCTGTGTAGTACGTGGAAGAAAGTTCCTTGAAAACCGCACTGTGGAGTACCGCCAAACATCCAGATTGAGGGGATGATATCCTAACTTGTGGCGTGTCGTGCGTTGGTGCAATTCGGCGGCAGGAATCAGGTTAAACAGCTCTTCGGAACACTCCCCGTGATAAATGCGGTAGAATACACACAATTAAGCGACATCTCTACGCAACGCCAAGTAATCCAGGCGTTCACAGAGTATTGGGTCTCTGACAATTGGAGCTGCTCTACGTTGCATGCGGTCAAATGGATCGAGCTGATACTGGGGTCTGTCAGACCAGCGATGACAGCAATACTCCATGTGTGGACGGACCTGCACTTTGTAGAGCGGTAGAATATGGGCCGCTTGAAGTATTGCCGTGCTCTACTAATGACGTCCAGCTTCTTCGTAGCCAATTTGGCTTTGCCATCCAGATGGCCACGGAATTGGCAATCGTTCGACATTTAGAGACCGAGTATTCCGATACTAGGCGAGGCTTTAAGGGAAGTGTTGTCGAGGAGCGGTGATATGACAAATGGGGTTTTTTTAGTGGTAAACGCGCCAACTTGAGTCTTCTGGGGTTAAATTGGACAGGGTTCAATTTACCCCATTCCGCGACCTTCTCAAGAGAGGACTCGATAGAAGACACAAGTTTCTCCCGGCACTGATCGACGACCTGCATAGCCCATGTATACGGCATCACCAGTGCTATCGTCTGCATAGCAATGTATGTTGGAGGTGTCATTGATATGCAGAAAAAACAGCCTGGGGCACAGCCTTGGGGCACTCCAGCGTTCACGGGCTTCGGGTTCGAACAATATCGGTCGACGACGACCTGTATGCTGCGCCCAGTGAGAAGGCTGAAGGTCCACTTGCATAAGCTCTCGGGAAGCCCAAATGATGGAAGTTTTGAGAGGAGCGCCTTGTACCATACACGATCAAGGCTAACTGCCAGGCCTTCCCCTTGCTTTCAATAGCCGCCGCCCATCTATTTGTTAGGTATACCAGAAGATCACCTGCCGACCGACCATGGCGAAAGCCGTACTGTCGGTCGTTGATCAACTGGTGACCCTCTAGGTATACCAAGAGCTGTCGGTTAATTATGCTCTCCATGGTTTTGGAGAGCAGGGAGGTAATAGCAATAGGCCCGTTTGACGGATTCGAACTGTCTTTTATTTTTTGGATCGGATGGACATGGGCTGACTTCCATGAGTCAGGGACTCCGAAAGAGTGCCGGAATAAACGCGATAGCACTGGCGTCAACTCAGGGGCACACGTTCTAAGCACGATTGGAGAAATGCCATCTGGCTCGATTTGCCACTTAAAGAATCTGGAGGCACGGTTATATTTCATCTATAGAACTTTGCAGTTCGGATCCTTTGAGCCCAGCGCCGCAACCCAAGTTTGATACGCCTGTTTTTTGCAGTCAGAATGCTGCTTTGATAGACACATCGAACTAGGGCTGTGATCTGCCACCGATCGGTACTACAGAGCTTGGTATAAAAATATCCATGCCCTGCAGTATCACATCGGCTACAGCAGCGGTTGTACCGTTGCAGTAGCTGGGATCATCCGAAGTGAAACAAACCCTGCCACAAGGGTAGGATGCCAAAAAAAAGGAACGCATCCTATCCCAATCTGCTGACTCATAGTGCCAAGCGCGGCGGGTCGCTGGTGGTCTGCGACGTGGGCGTCGGATAGACACTACTCTCCTGACCAGGCAATGGTCGGACGTTCCAAGCGGAGCGTCGACAGAGACTTGGTAACTATCAGGATGTGTAGTCAGTAGAAGATCCAATAAGGACGGCGTGTGGCTGTCCATATCCGGGAGCCACGTTGGCGACTCAACCAATTGGGACAGGCCAATGCGAAACTATGCATAGATCGCCCTGCGTAGTCTGTGGTACGTGACCCAAGCCATTCGGCATTGTGCCCGTTGAAATCACCCAAGACTACTATTTCAGCGGAGGGGATCTGTGCAAGCACGTCGCCAATTGCCGCTTGAACGCAGCCCATGAGATGATCGGTTTCTGCGTTACCCCTATGGGACCTGTAGACGGGTACTGTAGTAGACGCAGCGATGCGGACGCGGCCCTCTAAATCTACGCAGAGCCAGAGAGTAGACAGGTCCCTACCCTGATAGCCATGCTGACGAGGCCGCCGCGAGTACTTACGATTTCGATACCTACACAGGGAATGAGACAGACCTGCCATGTTGCGCGTGACATTTTGAACACTCTTGCATCGCATTATTTCCAGAATTCTGAATGCCTAAAGTGTACAGCAAGGTCACCTGGTCTAGGATGCGTGTCGCGCTAGAGCTGGAGTAGGAGGGCAGACCGGATGGTTCTCCCGCCGCGGCTCGTAACTGCTGCGCCGTCGTCATCGATCCGTCCGGGGTCTTTATCTGCAGACCTGCCAATAAAACACATCGAATAAAACTATAACTGATAAAAAATGAATTTACCTACATTGCTAACATTATTGGTTATTATATAACAGTCATTTTCATAAACGTAAATATAATCCTTTATAATCAACAAATCTTAAAGGTGGTTTCGATATTTTTACAACTAACACATGTTATAAATACAGCAATATGTCAATACATTGTTATACTATTGCAGTAATAGAATGAGGGTCACAAGGATTTTAGCTAAATATACAGCGTGGCGCTAAAAATGGCGTCATTGACGTGCTATTTTGATTGATCATGTCACAATATGAACAACCAACAATACTCTACTCCGGTACTAACTAAGAAACGATAAGCAATAGATGTTTGATATAATGTGACGTCACGCAAAACGGACAACATGGCCGTCGCGTTTAGGTTGTTTTAGTCAACAGATAAAAATAGCATATTATTTTTAGAAATTTCAAATACTTGCAATTTACAGTTTTGCAAAAAAAATATTTTATAATTATTGTTTACATAATAAGGTAAGATATTACTTGCATATCACTACTAATATTATAAATGTGAATGTAAGTTTGTTTGTTACGCTTACACGCCTAAACCACAGAACCGATTTGCATAAAATTTAGTACAGAGATAGACTAGAGCTTGAAAAAGGACATAGGTTACGTTTTATTGCAAAAAAATTAACAGAGAGGTTGAAGTAGGGGACGGCAGTTTGTATGGAAATTCTTTATTATCGAAGATAAAACCATGAAACTTTGTATTTAGGCACTTGATAAGAAATAATTTATAAACATCTGTTCGAGCATTTTTGAAACTTTGACCTACATGTGGATGAATCAAGAAATTAAAGTTCACAGGGAAATGCTATTAAAGTCCACAATGACAAGGGATATGCGCTGTATCATAGAAGAGCGCTGTCAGCAGCGAAAAGAGCAGTTTGTATATGTCTTATTTGAAAGGTATCCAAAAAAAATGCCCAAAGTAATTATTAAACGCGGATGAAGTCGCGGGTAAAAGCTAGTATTTCATATTTTATTATAACAACTGTGAAATAGCCAATTTCTGTAAGCTTATGAGTGCAACTAAAATGATAAAATTACCCATTTTCTCCATAACTTCAAGCTTCTTATTGACTTTGTATGAGGATGGTCTGTATTCACCGGATGTAGGTGATCTGCGCTCTCTGTCATTTGTTCTGTTCAAAAGAAAAAACAAGTGTCACTTTAAAACAATTTAATTAATACTTTAATTACAATTTCAACGCGAATAAAACAGTTTTTTGAAGCTGATTGGGCAATTTACAATAATTTAAGATATCCCTACGGAAACAAATAACAGCACGCTGAGAGAGAAGAAACGGCGAAAAATCTTTAGTATTCATTATTTCATTCTTTAAATAAGATGGATAAAATTAATACAATATTGTATGCTGTTAGACAGGATATATAAATTAAAGCAAATGTGGAAGACTTTATATCAACAATCTCTTTTTAGTGGGAAATTAAATATTTATTCAAACAAAACAAATAGTATAACTATATTGACTATAACATATTTACATTATTATTATTATTACATTATTTACATTAAAATTATTACTACGGGAAACTATAACTATTGTTACGGGAAAGTGTAACAAGAATACTGGCAGCATTACCTCGTCGGATAGCTAGGCTGATCCGGTGACGGAAATGTCTGCCAGCGCTTGGGTTACCAGTAGCCTTATTGAGGCGCGAAGATAGTTCATTGTACATTCTCCGCGCCTCTGGACCTCAAGGTCGAAGTGTCTCAACAACAATCGGCACAAATTATTTATAAAGTTCATACTCACGAGTAGGGAGGCGGGTAGCCGTTGCCGCGGGATCGTGATCTTCCGCTCCGGCTGGACCCTGAAGACCTGCGATGAGAAATATCATAGTGTTAAATATGAAACAATATTGTTTAATATTAAACACAATACGAGGAATAATCTCCGAAATAATAAGTTGTTTAACTAGGCACTGCGGAGTGGGGTCGCTCGCTCACCGCGGTGACGTCTCCACTCATCCTTTTTTTTATGAAAATAAGGGACGAGACGAACCGGACGCTCAGCTGATGGTAATTGATAGGCCCTGCCCATTACAATGCAGTGCCGCTCAAGATTCTTGTTTGACCTGTTTTATCAAAAATCTTAGAAAAATTGCTAAACACAAGACTATTAAGTTACCTAGAAAAATTTAACATAATATCCTCATCTCAATTTGGCTTTAGGAAGAACTTATCAACGGAAGGTGCAGTAATATCCTTAACTTCGCTAATTACAGATCACCTTGACAAAAGAAAAAAGCGCCTATCAGTCTTTATTGACCTGAAAAAGGCATTTCATACTGTATCTCTCCCCATCCTTGTGCAAAAACTGGAATCAATTAGGATAAGAGGCACACAACTTGCTATTTTTAAAAATTATTTATGTAATAGGAAGCAAAAGGTTAAACTGGGCCAGTGGTCAAGTCAGGATGTCAACGTATCATGTGGTGTTCCACAAAGAAGCGTGTTAGGCCCTACTTTATTTTTAATTTATATCAATGATCTCTGTAGTTAATTAACAACGCTAAAATCTTCTCGTATGCCGATGATACGGCGATTGTCTTCGCAGGAGACACCTGGCAAGAAAGAAAATGCTGAACAAGGGATGGCACTAGTTGCCAATTGGTTGAAATACAATTTACTCACAATTAATACTGCTAAAACAAACTACATTTGCCATACCATCTACAACAACAGTCAACCCACAAATAATTTTGAAATCAAAATACACAATTGTGAAGACACTGCTAGTACTAACTGTAACTGTCCCAAGATTAGCAATGTGCATGTCACGAAATACCTGGGTGTTATGGTCGACCAGCGGCTTTCCTGGTTTCCTCAAATTGAATATGTTAGCGCCAGGATTAGAAAATTTATCTGGATATTTAAGTCTCTTAGGTACATAGCTCCCAAGTATTCACCAAAAAATAAGGGCCCTCAGAGATACTTACTGCATGACATATATGTAGCTCTAGTTCAGTCTGTTACTGTACATTGTATCGCAGTATGGGGTGGTGCTATTAAATCAAGATTATTGGAAGTGGAAAGAGCCCAAAGAGCACTTTTAAAGGTTATGCACTTTAAGCGACAACATTTTTCTACAGAACGCTTGTATCAGCTTTGTAACCTATTAACTGTCAGAAAGTTATATATTGTACAATGTGTTCTAAAATTACATAAAACAATAACATACGATCCTAATATTGAACACAAACGAAGGAAAGACAAAGTTGCCTTTGTTACACCATTTAGGACGGAGTTCTATAGCATGCAGTATAAATGTCGTGCGGCATTTCTTTATAATAAAATAAACAAACAGTTACATATATATAATAGAAACGCCCATGAATGTAAAAATGCACTGATCGCCTGGATACTACCACTAAATTATGATGATACTGAGTTGCTCTTACGACACATACACACACAATCACACGCACATTTAAAATATTATTAAGTTCTCTAAACATGTTATTTTAAGGCTAAGAAAGAGCGGAGCCTCCTGGCACAAGCATTCTTTATATGCTTAAAAGGAGGTTCTTGCCACTATTTATTATGGAGAATTTGTTAAAACTAATAAAGAATTTTTATTTTATTTATTATTTTTATTCTTGAAAGACCGTAAAATTCTGAGCGGCACTACAATTTTGCTCGTCACCTTGAGACATAAGATGTTAAGTCTCATTTGACCAGTAATTTCACTAGGTACGGCACCCTTCAGACCGAAACACATTTCTGCTTCACGGCAGAAATAGGCACCATTGTGGTACCCATAATTTTGCCGATATCCTGTGCAAAGGAACCTCCCACTGATGACAGCGGGCCTGTGAGTATGGAGAAGTGTGGCGTATCAATTACCATCAGATGAACGTCCTGCTCGTCTCGTCCCTTATTTTCATTAAAAATATGTAATTTCAGAAGTCTTATAGAGCCCATATGAGTAACACACCGTCTCTCTTCTGAGCGCCGGCTGCGTCCGTCGCGGTCGCGGGAGTGTTCTCGCTCGTCGCGGTCGCGGTCACGGTCGCGGGGTGCTTCTCCGTCGCGATCGCGTCTATCGCGCTCTACAAACCTATGACAAAATAATATTTTTTGGATTTAATACCTTAAAAACCGGGTATAATCCGACACAGTTTTATGTAACCAGAGCGTACAGTCCGTTCAAGAAAGAACCTCGAGTCAGTCCTCACCTGCACTTATCACATTCATCTCGTGGTTTCATCCTAATTCAAGATCTAGCTTAAAGCCATCTTCAAATCTTACTTACTTCACAGCAGATTATTTTATAATTGCAAAGGAATATAGTCCAATATTGATAAATGCTATTTTTAAAAGAGCGCTATAAAGTAACTTTGGGGGAGTTTTTTTGCACCATTTCTTCTCTTTCCTATAATAAATATACTTTGATGGTATTCTCTTCCCGTGACAGTTGGGTCACGTGATTAACCTAAGAATACGTCATCAGTATCGATGACTGTTCGAGTGAAATAACGCTTTATACTTAGATAATTTATACGTCTACATAGTCTCTTGCTGTTAGACAACGGATAAAACAAGCCATGTTTAATACTTTAGTGTGCGTGACAAGCTACGTCTTACACTCGCGATTTGTATGACACTTTGTGTTAGTGCGTGTTCCGTGCATTGCTCAAAATAGAGGTTAGTTCTAAATTTAATATAAATAGTTTTTCGACGTTTTCAAAGCTGTCATAATCTATCTAGTTATATAAGCAATTATGCTACAGATGAGAGCGACACGACAATGAGCGATGAAATGGCGAACTGTCAGTATGACATATATTATTATACCATGACGCAGATGATGCAGAAGTGTAGAACAGCTTATAACCATACCCTGACAAATAGCCATTTAGTTTCCTTCTTATTATAGCGACGGCAGCTTCCTTGCGGGCTACACACTCCTAGTTATCAATATTATTGTCATTTACATGAATTATCGGCCTTTATCGGCTGCGGTATATTATAGTTACTTGTATGCTTGAGTCAGTGGCGTCCATCCCATATAGGCAATAGGGCAATGCCTACCTTATAATAATAAATATAGTATTAAAGTTCACTAAGTTTCGAAACTATAAGTTTTACATTATGCTAAAAAACTAGTAAAAACCATTTCCTCGCGAGGTAACGTCAACCTCCTCGCGTTATGCGTGCAAAATCTAAATTTCTAACTATATTAGGTACCTACTTGTACCAGCATGACACAAACTTAAGCATTAGGTTTCCCAATTTGTCCGTACACTATATACGGAGCAAACACAATTTCAATAATTGATCTCAAAACCTAGCGCTGCCCGACTAATGCGCAACTACGACTAGTTAGATCTACAGTGCCTACCTTGCTAAAAAAAACCAATACACGCCCACTGGTTTGAATATAGTGGTAATGGTTAGTTACCTTGGCGACACTGCGTCCCTCGCGTCTTGTGACTTGTAGTCGGGGGGCGCATCCCCACCGAACGGCTTCAGATCCATCAGCGCCGGCACCTGGGGATCAAACATTTGGAATCATACAACTGCCGGCTACCAAGCAGGAAGTATTTCGTACGTTAGACCTGTATAACCTGTCTGTGTAGCTTCGGCGTAAATATAATGCATCTCGCTCGTTTTCAAAGATTTACATCCGTAAGGACGGCAGCCATTGCATCTGTGCAAGCGAGACGCATTATGTTCACGAGTGAGTGACAGGGACAGGTAATAGCTGGTTAACGTACGAAATTCTTCCTGCTTAGCGCCCGGACTTAAGCGTCCCATCTAATTTTAAAAGCCACGTCGCTTCGAACACTGCGCAGTTATAGTACGCAGTATTGCATCATTAAATGTAATATTGGTTTCAACTCTGGTATGGTGCTTCATTATGCATCTTCTACCGTCCTGTAACAAGGAGATCTTATTCGTATTATCGTATATAAAAACTCGTTGTTAAAAGGTAGGCCGGTTGATGACGCGATTAAGAAAAACATCGAGATAGAAGATGGAATGAAGTAAGAACGGTCGGAATGATATAATGTACAAGCTGACCCAGCAAACGTTGTATTGCCGATATTAAAATCGCGATACAAAAGTAACTGTTGATCGTAGATTTGTGAAAATTTGAAGTTGTATGTATTTTTTAATGCTGACTCAGAGTCAAACAAATATAAAAAAAAGAGTCAAAAAAATTAACGAACCTTAACGAACGGGGGATGAAAAATAGATTTCCGATTCTCAGACCTACCCAATATGCACTCAAAATTTCATGAGAGTCGGTCAAGCCGTTTCGCAGGAGTTCAAAGTTTAACACCATGATAAGAGAATTTTATATATTAGAAGAGAGAGATAAAGGAAACGAATAAAATAGAATATTGTACAGAAGCCTTTATCCTTATACATTAAAGGCACACACCTGATGTTGCGGATGTCCATGGAAGGTTGCCTCACCTCTCCCAATCCGTGAGCCTCTTGCCCGTTTGCCCCCTCTTATATATAAAAAAAAAGAAGATATGGGTTTGTTTGTACATTGATCTCACGTGTGAGGGAAGTATTCTGACGCACCACAAGTCAAATCTTCTATTAGGTACGTCGTTTTCACTTATGGAGTTAATATTTGGGGGTGTTTCCAGGGTGATGTGAGCAGTTTCAAAAATCTTATAAGCCTGTCTTCTGTAGTTTTATCAATTAACATCAGATGACCTAAATGCTCGCTGTCCTCGCTAACCATGCAAAACCTGCAACTTTCTTCTCGCAAGATAGCTACCAGCAAGGACCTGGTTCAGCTCTTCATGACTTACATAAGAAGCACTTACCCCGCGCGAATCTCTGGAGTTCTTATCATCGACGGGGCGGTCACCGAGTAGGCCGCGCTTGCTGTCGCGGTCAGATCTGCGGATAATTGTTATACAACAAATTAACTCAACGCATAAATATTTTAAATAATACATTATTTAAGTGATTTATATAATAATATCCTTGGTATGCTTAGAGCAACGCCAAATCGGATACAGAGCCAAAGGTTGCATGTACAATAAACAATAATTTCAGGTGCAATAAACTTATTGAATTCATCTAAAGTAACACTAAAAACTCTTATTCTTGTTACTGAGCAATAAGGCCATTGATGTTATAAAGTCATCCCTACGAATATTATACTTATTATATTATTATTCCTGACGACCTGTATAGCCGAGTGGTTAGCGATCCTACATACTATTGTAGCGGCCAAATCCGCTACTTACTTCCGCACCGCCGCTTATGTTCTTGGACCACACGACATCACGCCACATCGTACGATCTATGACGACAGCCTACGTCACGGGTGGTGCGAGCTGCGAACCGGCTGCATCGCGTGCGCGTCCCCGCGCCCGCGCTCCCGCCGCACACCGCGGGCCCTGCGCCCGCCGCCACAGCTAGGCCTCCCGCGCCCGCGCCCCGCGCGTCGCATAAATACCAGAGGCGATCGCCCGCGCCACGCATTCTGCACATTTATTTACCTCGCGCTCACAGCTTTCCGCTTGCTTTATTTTTGCTTTGTATAGACGCTCATTTCATTCTACATTTTGTAAAGTATTTCTTTTAATTAGTAGTAAATTCAACCTTTCATCTTTGACTCAATCTTTCATTCTTACTTCGCTTCAAACAAATATCATAGCATCCCTAGCTCAGCCAGGGGTAGTCATCGAGAAGTCGTAGGAGTAGAATACGTGCTACAGTGGTGACCCATCCGACAAGTGACACGATGACTGGCGCAGAACAACAACAAAAGGGATTAGGCGGTGGTCCAAGTACAAGTGACGGCGGAAATAACAGTGACGTATTTCGAGTGGGCGTACGGATACCACCCTTTTGGCCCGAGGAACCGGCTGTATGGTTTGCCCAAATTGAAGGTCAGTTCATTTTGTCTAATGTTACAAGTGACTCCACCAAGTTTTATTATGTCATTAGCCAATTAGACCATCAGTACGCAGCAGAAGTCAAAGATATCATTATTTCCCCGCCGGCTACAGACAAATACGAGAAATTAAAGTCGGAACTTATCAAGCGCCTCACAACGTCTAGAGAACGTAAAATTAAACAGTTGTTGATGCATGAAGACCTTGGTGATAGAAAGCCATCTCAATTTTTGCGTCATTTACAAAGCTTAGCAGGGAAGACAATACCAGAAGAGCTTATACGAACTATTTGGTCGAGTCGATTGCCAAATAATTTACAAACAATTGTCGCATTACAGAAGGACAGCGCCCTCGAAACCGTGGCAGATCTGGCGGACCACGTTCATGACATAGCACCGCCCGCAGTCGCTCAGGTAGCCAGATCAGCAACTGAACAGCCAGGTACTGCTTTTGAAATTATGTGTAACAAAGTAACAGAACTGACACGGCAGGTGGAGTCACTAATGCAGAGCCAGCAACGGCAGTCTCGATCCCGCTCCAATGACTTTAGGAACGAATACCGCACGTCACGATCCCGCTCTAATTCCCGATACCGACAGCAACCAGAAGACGATACACAATGCTGGTATCATTTCCAATTTGGCTCGAACGCAAAGAAGTGTGTCAAGCCCTGCACATTTCGTTCGGGAAATGCCAAGGGCAGCCACTAGTGGCCGAACACGTCTGCCCTACATCATCAGGCCGCCTTTTTATCACCGACCTTAACACAAAAGTACAATACCTTATCGACACAGGGTCTGACTTATGCGTTTATCCACGTTCTCGCATTCAAGAACATCGCACGAAGACGCAGTACGAGCTCTTTGCAGCAAACGGTACGGTGATATCAACATTCGGGTACGTTCACTTACAACTCAACCTAGGGTTGCGCCGCGTATTCAGTTGGCGCTTCGTGGTGGCAGACGTCTCCAAACCAATCATTGGCGTCGACTTCCTTAGCTTTTATAACCTGCTCGTCGACTGCCGCAATCACCGCCTGGTCGATGGGGTAACGTCACTGTCCGTCGCCGTACCACGCCAGCACCACAAGGAGGACATCTCATCAGTACGTACAACATCGCCAGGGGACTCGTTGTATAACGACATTGTACGAGAGTTTCCGAACATTACACGCCCAGCTGGTAAGCCAAGTGAACCAAAACACAACACGGTTCACCATATTAGGACGACGCCTGGCCCACCAGTATTTTGCCGCCCTCGTCGGTTAGATCCGGAGAGACTCACCATTGCCAAAAAGGAGTTGGAAGAGATGGTACAAAATGGTACAGCTCGGAGATCAGAGAGCCCCTGGTCCTCAGCACTGCACCTAGCACGTAAGAAAAACGACGGCTGGAGACCTTGTGGGGATTACAGAGCATTGAACGCTCGCACTATTCCAGACCGATACCCTGTGCGGCACATCCAGGACTTTGCGCACCAGCTGGCAGGCAAAAAAGTCTTTTCTACGGTGGACCTCGTTAAAGCATATAATCAGATCCCAGTCCATGCTGACGATATTCCTAAGACTGCCATTACCACGCCTTTCGGATTATTTGAATTCCCTTACATGACATTCGGACTTCGTAATGCTGAACAATCTTTCCAACGTTTTATGGATGAAGCACTTAGAGACCTAGACTTCTGTTTTGGGTACATTGATGACATCCTAATCTTCTCTGAATCTCCATTACAGCACCAGCAACACCTTCGCCAGCTATTTCAACGTTTGACAGATTACGGCATACTGATAAACACAGCGAAATGTGTATTTGGTAAGGATGAAGTAACTTTTCTTGGCTTCACAGTGTCCGCAGCAGGCGTTAAACCTTTGGAGGAGAAGGTCCAGGCAGTTCAAGACTACCCGCCACCCAAGACGGTAAAGGAGTTGAGGCGATTCCTAGGAGTCATCAACTTCTACCGAAGATTCATTCCTGGAGCAGCAGCAATACAAGCACCGCTTAATGCCTTGCTAGCTGGACCGAAAACCAAAGGATCACACCCAGTCAACATGACTCTAGAGCTGCTAGAAGCATTTAAAAGATGTAAGTCTAGTCTTTCCCATGCCACACTCCTAGCACATCCAGATACCACAGCAGAGCTGGCGATACAGACTGACGCTTCGGACCACGCTATTGGAGCCGTACTGCAGCAAAGTAAGGGAAACACCTGGCAACCCCTCGCTTTTTTCTCCAGAAAACTCAGCCCTTCCCAAAAAAAGTACAGCCCTTACGACAGGGAATTATTGGCGATTTATGAAGCGATTCGTTATTTCAGATACATGGTTGAAGCGAGGACATTCACCATCTACACTGACCACAAGCCCATTACGTTTGCATTCAGCACTCAACGTGACAGCTGCTCACCTCGTCAGTTCCGGTACTTGGACTTCATCAGTCAATTCAGCACTGATATCAGGTATATCCCTGGGAGGGACAACACAGTAGCTGACAGCATGTCTCGGGTTGAAGAGATGACAACGCCCCTAGATTACCAGTCCCTCGCCCGTGCCCAGGATTCTGATGCTGAACTTCAAAACTTACTCGTAAGTGGGTCAGGCCTAAAATTAGAAAAGGTCATGCTAGAGAACTCTGATATTCAGGTATTCTGCGACACTTCTACTCAATACACCAGACCTTTTGTTACTTCAGCTTTCCGACGTCAGGTATTCAACACGTTACATAGTCTAAGTCATCCCGGAGCAAAAGCCACAGCGCAATTGGTAGCACAACGCTTCGTTTGGCCGGGTATTAAGAAGGACTGTCGACAATGGGCCAAAGAGTGTCAACAATGTCAGCGCAGTAAAATATCTCGCCACACATCAGCTCCATTAGCAAAGTTCACAATGCCTTCAGCTCGCTTCCGTCAGGTCCATATGGACATAATAGGTCCCTTACCTTCTTCTGTTGGTCACAGGTACTGCCTCACCATGATCGACCGCTTCACTCGATGGCCGGAGGCCATGCCCTTGCAGGACATCACTGCAGAATCCTGCGCTGCCGCCTTCGTAACTGGGTGGATTGCGCGGTTCGGTTGCCCCGAGAGCATCATAACCGACCGCGGCCGCCAGTTTGACAGCCAGCTGTTCAAGAGGGTCGCCGCGCTGGCAGGCGCCGACCACCGCACCACAACAGCTTATCATCCCGCAGCAAATGGCCTCGTAGAGAGGCTACACCGTCAGCTCAAGGCCGCTATAACCTGCCACACCAGTGCTCAATGGACGGAGGCATTACCTCTCGTGCTGCTGGGCATACGCAGCGCGTGCAAAGATGACCTGCAGGCGTCTACCGCGGAATTAGTCTACGGCGAGCCACTCCGCTTACCTGGACAGTTCCTTCAGCCCATACGGGACGACCACATCGACGTTACCGACTTCGCCAGCAGACTGAAACAGCACATCACTAAGCTGTCACCAACATCTACGTCATGGCACGGACAACGTACATTCTACGTGCCCAAAGACCTACAGCACTCCACTCACGTGTTCCTGCGCCAGGGTCCTGTAAAACGGCCGCTACAAGCCCCGTACACCGGACCCTACAAGGTACTACGTCGGGGCTCCAAGTCATTTGACATAGAAGTCCAGGGTAAGACGTCAACAGTAACGATCGACCGTCTCAAACCAGCATATATCGCAGATGACAACTTATCAGGAAAAGACACACAAACACAGACTGTACCTACACAAAAGGAAACTACGGAAGAAGAACACATCAGAACTACAAGAAGTGGACGAAGAGTCAAGTTTCCCGACTACTATCACCCGTAGTCACGGTCTCAGTGGGGGAGTACTTGTAGCGGCCAAATCCGCTACTTACTTCCGCACCGCCGCTTATGTTCTTGGACCACACGACATCACGCCACATCGTACGATCTATGACGACAGCCTACGTCACGGGTGGTGCGAGCTGCGAACCGGCTGCATCGCGTGCGCGTCCCCGCGCCCGCGCTCCCGCCGCACACCGCGGGCCCTGCGCCCGCCGCCACAGCTAGGCCTCCCGCGCCCGCGCCCCGCGCGTCGCATAAATACCAGAGGCGATCGCCCGCGCCACGCATTCTGCACATTTATTTACCTCGCGCTCACAGCTTTCCGCTTGCTTTATTTTTGCTTTGTATAGACGCTCATTTCATTCTACATTTTGTAAAGTATTTCTTTTAATTAGTAGTAAATTCAACCTTTCATCTTTGACTCAATCTTTCATTCTTACTTCGCTTCAAACAAATATCATAGCATCCCTAGCTCAGCCAGGGGTAGTCATCGAGAAGTCGTAGGAGTAGAATACGTGCTACACTATGCTAGAGGTCCCGGATTCGAATCCCGGTAGTTGCAAGCAAATATATGATGAATATTGATGTTTGTTTCCGAGGCATGGATGTTTATATGTATTAACGTCTGTTCATAATGTATTTAAGTATGTTAATACGTCTTTATGTACGTTTAAGTAAGTATATTGTATTAAAATATATCGTTGTCTTGCAATCCATAACACAGGCTATATGCTTAATTTGGGGCAAGATAATTTGTGTAAAAGTGTGTCAATATTATTATTATTACTAATATGTATAATATAAATGTGAATGTAAGTTTTTTTGTTACGCATTCACGCCTAACTCCAAAACAGATACACAAGCAACCCTATGTTGATATAAAGGGCATGAAGTGGTTGAAATAAGTAATGAAAGTTTTCATATAAATTCGTCATTTCAATCATCTATTTGAAGATGAAAATAAGAGATGAAAGTCCACGCGGACGATGTCCCGTGAAAAAGCTAGTATTCCATAAATATGATTTAGTTATATGACTATATAGTTGATGATTAAGTTAAATAAATAAACTGATGACTGAACCGAATAACCTGAAACTTATAAGGTGAGTGTTACTTCAAGTAATTACGTATTTTTCAATTGAAACGTTTTCCTCACAGGAAGTAATGTAAATTGGACTGTTTCAACTATAAAAATCGATATATTAAAGTTATACTTCATTAGGCGCGTTATGAAAAAATGATGAGAGTGAAACTTCCAAGATGCGCGTGCATCACTGTAACACAAAAGTAACAGGTTGAAGTTGGTTCCTGAAATTTTCTGACGTTTGCGTCATTCGTAATTTTTTTTTGGTTTCTTCGTCCATTATTAGGACAGGCAAACGGTTCAATGCCCAGCCATATTCATTATTTAATAATTAATTGTCAAAGCCATCTTTGCAAGATTTTTACAAAATTGTTCTTTCTAAAAATGTAGCATAGCACGAGGAATAAATCATTTAAATGATTTTTGCTTGGTTAGGCCAAAGAAGTATAACTTCTTGCGTGTATACATAAGTACCCTCACACTTTTTAATATAAGAGTGATTGTTAGCCACGTGTCTCATATTGTGGTCGGTATTAAATAACGACAGTACCTAACTGTCACATTTCTTATACATCACAAATACAATCATGCATATCGCGTCACCATCACATTTCACACATACACATCGTGTTACTTTTCGTCCACCATGTAGCCGTTATCAGAACTCGCGCCCGCCCGTATAATTCGCAATCGGTCAATCTGTATTTTTACGAGTTATTCTCTTCACGGCAGAATTGAACTGCTGTTTTGAATTACCACGATTATATTGAAATGAATAATAACATCAGTAAAGTTGTAAATACACAGTGCTATTCTTGAAACTAAAAAAACAAAGAAATTTTGTATATGGCATTACTAAACACATTATTACATGAAAATAGCAAATTATTGACAATTGCCAATTACATGATTCATTTTATACATAAATTGATGAATACGACATTCAAGACCCTTCAAAAAAAGGCGCGTAGAAGAACAAGTATATATTAATTATAAACTTAGTTTATACGATGTTTATATAAAAATTATTGAGCCGCTAAGATATGGGAGTCAAAAGAAATAAATTATTATCTATATATATAAAAATGAATTGCTGTTCGTTAGTCTCGCTAAAACTCGAGAACGGCTGGACCGATTTGGCAAATTTAGGTCTTGAATTATTTGTGGAAGTCCAGAGGTTTAAAAGGTGAATAAATAGGAAAATGCTGCTAAATTAAATAAAAACAACAAATCTGTTTTTCCTTTGATGTGTCCATACATAATTTCTATGAGAGAATTTACTGACGCACGGTTTCACAGTTCTGCTTGGAAACAATTTCATTACGACAGCAGGGTGCATATTTTACGAAGTAATTTTTGATGTTATGATATATTATTGACAAATTCGTATAAAAACATTACTTTATTTATTATATACAGAACAACGTCTGTCGGGTCAGCTAGTAATATATTAAAAAATAAGTCATCTTGCACTAACGGAACGTTTTACGCAATTGGCATCTACATTTCTTTGACATGGCAGTCCTCATCATTAATTATATGGATGTTACGACACCATCAAACTATCTATACCTACTCAAATAAGTAATTCTGTAGTAATTCAAAATAAGATTCAATAAGATTATTATTGTTTTTTGATACTAAAATCAGTAGGTACCTAAGTATCTTTAAAAGATTCGATAACTGCTCGTAAAAATAATGAATTGTGAATCCTCAATTATTAGCTGCTGGCCAACCTTCCACATATATATAATATTATCTTTTAGCAGACAGTAATTAGGCATAGACATAAGACACAAATTATTGATTGAACAATATATAGGTATAGATTAATAATTATAGGTTATATTTTACTTATAGGTCGGAATATCTTTTTTCTCTCCCACTTTTTTATGCTTATGTACGATTTGCTTTTTTCTTAGTTTTGTTACTTTCTACAATTATTATTAATAAGTTTCCATGATGCACGCCACTTCTTTCAGTGGGTCCCAAAATACATGCATTCTCGCCATTCTCCTATCCTATATAAGTGTCGGTGTGTTTTTGAACGCATCCACAATGGTAGAACTAACTGAAAATCGAACAAACATCTGATGAATTGAAACCTGTTTTGTTTTAAGCGCCAGAAGCGTTATCTCTGGAGGCAGCATCTTGGAATCCAACAAACATCTCTCATATTAAATACCTGTACTTATCATCGCGTCGTGGCGACCGTCGATCACGGTCAGACCGTTCGCGGTCACGACGCGGTGACTCCCGCCGCTTGTCACGCCGGTCGCGGTCACCGCCTCGCTCGCGGTCGCTGCCTCGCTCGCGGTCGCTACCACGCTCGCGGTCACGACCGCCGCTATCACGGTCACGTTCTTTAGCGCCGCTATCACGACCACGATCACGGCTCTCGTCTATCAAAAACAATGGTCAATTTATCTGATGACCATAAAAGTATATGCATGATTTTTAAAAATACTTAAATTTGATTTTTTTACATCCTAAAAGTTATTTATCTACACCCATGCTTTAAATTCTCTATTAAAGATTCTGAAACAGTTAGCTTATTGCCAACATTAAAACACCCAATATTCTAATAACCATTACATCATCCAAAAGAGTGTTGTAATGTTGTACTGAATTTCATAACAACACTCTTATGTTTTTTTTATCCCTTCATGCGCAAAGAGTTTCAACAGACAGCCACATTCTTATTGCTCGATGCGTGGTATCTGTATAAATTTCAAAAAAAGAACATTTTCGTTTACGCGCGTTCCACACTACCAGAACGTCGCGCGCCGTAAAAAAAAGTAGGTTATTCGAATCCCCGTCATTTTTCTTCGATATTTTTATTGTTTTAACATTATATTCGAGTGAATTTTAATTATTGCACTATACAAAATGTAAATTACTGCTAAAATAAATAATTGTTTCAATAATACTTACTTTATTTGTATATATAATAATCAGTAACGAATAATATTAGGTTACTACTAGGACTGGTGTTTTAATGTTAGCAGTAAACTAACTGTTCCAGAATCTTTTTGAGGATTCATATTCTGGGTGTAGATAGTCTTGTATGCAACTGTTGATAATTAGGTATCAAAACACTCATGTGATACTATTATCACACTGATAAAAATATTCTTACTGAATTAAAAATAAATATTCTTTTCCGGCACTATATTTCAGCTATATCAGCACAGGCGCCAATTTGAGTGGGGTTTGTGTGACGTCAGAGTCTATATCAACAATCCATGTTATCCTAATAATTAATGTATGGCCGGTTTATTGCTTTGGTGTTCTGCGAAACCTACTGAACCGATCGGAATAATACTTGTACCAATAGATGCAGCGTATTCTTTTCGGAGAAGGTTTTTAGTATATGATATTTGGTGATTACATAACCGGAACCTATTTTTTTTTTTCATTTAAAATACCTATAAATTCGCAATACAACTAATTCAGTCAATAACATTTTATTACATAATAATATGATAATTCATACAATGAGCGGGCGCGGGGTATTGCCAGATCAGCACATGTCTTGTATAAACAAATTTGTAATAATTCTGGTGAAACGTATTAAATTTAATTATATTTGTGATTTACAAAAAAATACCGAAAAGCAAAAACTTACTTAAGTATTTTCTTTTATATTACTTATACAGGCTGGCCGAGAAGTTGACGTCCAAAGCTAAAATTTGAAAGCCTCATGGTGGTGAGTATCCGAATCACCCCTATGAATGTTCTACGATTTTGCGTAGTTTAGGAGATCATAATTTTTATGCGCTTTTTTTAACTAATTGTGGTTTAGGACTTTTTCTAATTTTTTGAACACTTTTAGTTAATTTTATTGTTGATAATTATTAACTACAGTTGCAATAACCACATAAGAAACTATGAATAGTTTAGACAGTGCGGAACTAGTTTAGAATTGAGTCGTAAGTTCAATATAACTGCTCCAGCTAAATTCATGAAAATGTTCAAGGCTTAAAAAAATGGGGAGCATATGGCCTAGCTATTTTTAAAAACTTCCCAGAACATTGGCCAATAAAATGAGCCAAATTCAAATTTAAGCTTTGGTCGTCAACTTTTCGGCCACCCAGTATATATTTTTTCTAGTTCCAAGAGACTCAACTATCCGAGAAAAGTGGCGTAAACAGCAACCATTTGACCGCGTGCAACGTAGACCTGCTCGAGTTGTAGGGGACCCAGTGTTCTATGAACATACATAACTTGGCGATGCTTAGGGACATCTATTCATGGTGTCTTCGACTGCATCTATCACGGGGAGTGTTTCGAAGACCTGTTTGACTTGATGCCTGCCGCCAAATTCCACCTTCGCACGACACGCCATAAATTAAGATATCATCCCCACCATCCGGATGTGTGGCGTTCCTCCACAGTGCGGTTTTCAAGGATTTTTCTTTTATGACAACAAGGGACTAAACGAGCAAGACATTCAATTGATACGCCCTGCCCATTACCATGTAGTGCCTCTCAGGATTCTTGAAAATCCCAAAAATGCTGATTCATACTACTATTGCGCTCGTCACCTTGAGACATAAGATGTTAATTCTCATTTTCTCAGTAATTTCACTAGCTTAAGCGCTCTTCAGACCGAAACCCTAATAATGCGTAAACATTACTACTTCACGGCAGAAATAGGCGCCGTTGTGGTACCCATAATCTAGCCGGCGTCCTGTGCAAAGAAGCCTGCCACTGGTGTATTTCTTCCACGTACGACGGAGCTGTGGAATGAGCTTCCTTGTGCGGTGCTTCCAGGACGATACTACATGGGGTACCTTCAACATAAGCGCGTACAGTTCCTTAAAATACTGACAACGCTCTTATGATTCCTCTGGTATTGCAGGAGATTGTGGGCGGCGGTGATCACTTAACATCAGATGACCCGTACACTCGTTTGTCCTATCTTCCATAAAAAAATCAACGAGAAGAGATAAAGTATCTAACCACTTGCTTACATTGTTGTGGTATATTATACAAAGCATTAAAAATGCAATAATCCCAGTTAGGCATACATAACTAACAACATGTTAACAAATGATATGGATTATAATGTACTCACAAGATTCTTTCCGGTCATGTTTGGAGGGCGGCGTCCTGGGTTCGGCCGGCGGTAGCTCGGGCTCTGATTCGCCGCTCTGGGACTCCTACGACAAACACGGCTGTGAACTTAATAATCTGTGCAACGACACAGCAGTGTCCACAAATGAGGTTGCGAGTACCCGTTGCAACTGATAGCCAGGATCATAAATAATGCTAGGATTCAATCATTCATTCATACACTCACGCCTTGTTCCAGACAATAGAATGCCACTTGCTTCTATCCTTACAAACCTCACGCGCTTCCTCTTCATTCATTACTCTTTTTATACATGCTCGCCGGTTGCGGGTGCTTCGGACCTTTCCTTTTCTCAAAACGTCCCCAACTTGGTCGACGAATGTTCTACGAGGTCTCCCGCGACCGACTTGCCCACGCACACTTGCCTTATATATTTGTTGCGTCATTCTTTCTTCACTCATTCGCTCCAACCAAACCATTTCAGCATTCCTTTTTCAGTCCTTGTTACAACATCCTCTTTTAAACCACAGCGCGCTCGGAATTCTATCAGTCTTACCCCACACATACTACTCAGTGATCGCATCTCAACTGCGTTAATTCTGCATTTATGCTTCTTTTGCCATACCCAACCCTCACTTCCATACATTAACGTGGCGACAAGCACTCCATTATGTACAGCCATCGCTCTTCTATTGGCACTGGACGTTTCTAAAGGCATGCAGCGCTCCATTCACACAGTTTCCCGCAGTCACTCTCCTTTCAATATCACCTTCATATCTTCCGTCTCTTGTAAACATGCTACCCAAATATACGAATTCTGTAACTTGTTCTACCTTTTTTCATCTTCAATCGTATATTACACTTGTCAACTTTTCATCCTTCTCAAATACCATCACTTTTGTCTTTCTTGCATTCACTTTCAAACCAGTCCATCATTTGTTGCAACTCATTTACCGATGATGAAAAAATTACTTGATCATCGGCGTACAAGAGGCACTTAGCAAACAACCCCTCCAGATTAATTCCACATTGCATGTCTTTCACATCATTCGTGCATCTATCCATGAATAGGTTGAACAACCAAGGCGCCGCTACACAACCTTGGGAGATATCAAACCAGCCCGTACAGGCACCATTAATACGAAGTACGAACACAGGCTTGAGAATCCCTGTACAGATATTTCAGAGCCCTTATCAGAAAATTGTCCACCCCATAAGACCTTCCATAATTCCTTTCTATTCACCCTAGCATATGCCTTTTCTAAGTCTATGAACGCGCAATATACTTTCTGGTTTTTTGCCAGATTTTTTTCAGGATGCAGCGGAAAGAAAAGACGATCCATACAGATCTTCGCTAATGGGCGTATTCTCGGAAACACCCGAATCATTGAATCGTAAGAAACAATGCACTTGCATTTTGCACCTTGTGCGAAAGAAATAGGAGTCAAAAAATGTGTTCACAATACGAAAACAAATCGGGCGGTCGGCTGAGGTAGCCGGTCAGTCAGTCGTCTTTAAGTATTGGTGCCGACTGCACACATTCAGTCTATGTGGAATTACATAGAGCTCCTATTACACACCCCTCTTGTTATTATTATTGTAATATAATTCTACTAAATTATGCAAAAGTAATTCATTTTACCACTCCGTTGCCGAAAAGTGGCGAAGATCTGTATGCGCATTATTAATTTGGGAGCACTGTACATCCCATTCCCTTCCGAAATCCCGCTTGCACATCCCATACCCTGTCATTAGTCATATTCATTACTCTTTCAATCAATATTCTGGCATACACTTTTCCAACAACACTAAGAAGGCTCATCCCGCGATAATTTTGACATTCCTGCTGCGAATCTTTGCCTTTATAAATTGGGACAATCACAGCGTTCGTCCAATCGTCTGGAACTTGGCTCTTTTTCCAACATAAATTAAATAGGCGATGCAGCAGGCTCACTAATAGTCCATCGCCAGCCTTCAATATTTCAGTCGTCACTCGCTCATACCCAGCAGACTTTCCTGACCTTATAGCTCTTAACGCTTTCATAATTTCATCCATTCCATTAATGCTAGGATCTTAATATGATTATTAAGACGAGCAGGACGTTCAACCGATAGCAAAATATACGCCCTGCCCATTACAATGATGTGCCACAGGATTCTTGAAAAACCCGAACATTCTGAGCGGCAAAACAATTTCGCTCGTCACTTTAAGACATAAGATGTTAAGTCTCATTTGCCCAGTAATCACTAGCCACAGCAGCCTTCAGACCAAAACACAATACTGCTTCACAGCATATTATTCTTCATAGGCGCCGTTGGCGTACCCATAATTTAGCCGGCATCCTGTGCAACAGAGCCTCCCACTGGTGTAAATAGTGCTAATTTAGATATCTTCAACGACAATTTAGCGGATCTCAGACGAAAAGTAGCTTAACTAAAGTAAAACTTAAATTTAAGGTCCGGCCACATATGGAGTATTACTATCATCTCTGGTCTGGCGCACCCAGTATCAGCTCGAGCCATTTGACCGCGTGCAACGCAGAGCAGCTCGAATTGTTAGGGACCCAGTGCTCTGTGAACGGCTGGATCACTTGGCGTTGCGTACGTCTAGACATCTCTTCATTGTGTGTCTTCTACCAAATTTATCACGGGGAGTGTTCCGAAGAGCGGTTTCACCTGATTCATGCCGCCGAATTCCACCTTCGCACGACACAACACAAATTAGGATATCATCCCCACCATCTGGATTTCTTACAGTCCTCCACAGTGTGGTTTTCAAGGAGCTTTCTTCCACGTACTACGAAGCTGTGGAATGAACTTCCTTGTGCGGTGTTTCCGGGACGATACGACATGGGTTCCTTCAAAAAAAAAGCGCGTACAGCTTCCTTAATGGCCGGATGCTCCTGTGATTCCTCTGGTGTTGCAAGAGAAAGTGGGAAACAGTGATCACTTAACATCAGGTGACCCGTACGCTTGTTTGTCCTTCTTTTCCATAAAAATAAAAAATAAATCTGTTCATGGTGTAAATTAAGTGTCAGAAGGTGCGAGCATCATATTGGAATTCTCATCTGTTTCATAAAATAGAGGCAGGATTTTCAGAATCTATAAGAATAGAATCAAAACAGATTTTCATGTAAATTTATATTTATAGACATAGGAGAACCTGTTGTACATATGACATAGGTACAACAGGTCCTACATACCTAGGCCATGGTGGTGTTTTCAAAAATTCCCGTGATATTAAATTCTGTTGTCAAGTGTATTCTATCTATATACTGACTATTTAATTAGAACGTAGTCTAATTGAATGTAGTCTAGTTATCGATGTTAAAACATTTTTTGAGGAAAAAAGTAAGTATTTATAATAGCCACTGAATTTTTATATGCCATTGGTTCTTTTCTTTAACAAGTATTAAAATAATCATAAAGTTATGTGATAAGTAACCTCAATTAATTTTAAATCCACCGTTTTGTTGAAGTTGGAGTAGTGTTGTACCTCGGCCACTTTCATTGAATTATTGTACTATGGCCAAGAGATTTTTTTTTTAATTATTTGACATTCACGCAATATAATATTCCTTATAAAATATAAAAGGTTTGTCTCATTAGAAAAGAGAAACTATGAATGTCATTTTGGTTTAGTTTAGAATTTATGAGTTATTTTTTGTTAAATATGTTATTTAAACAAAGAAAATGGTTTACATACATTTTTGATTTCTGGTGAATACTCAAATATTAACCTTACAAAATATGCAAAAATAGTTCGAGTACAATTCGTGAAGTAAAGATAAAAAATAGATTGGAACCAAATGAATTTATAGCTGCTACTAGGGTTTTATATGAATAGGTCAAGAAACTAGAAATATTTTTATACAAGACAAAACAGCATACATTGAAAATATTACCACATTTCAATCATTTATTTAGTATGTACCATATTTTTTTTTGGATTGATTTGTTTTATTTTGGTTTTCTATGTACCACATATATTCAACATCTGTTATCTTTTCCACTAAAACTACTTCAGTACAGATTGCTTGGTAAAAATCACTCTTAAGCAATAAGGCCGCCTATTGCTTCTTATATATTCTTGATTTTTGTTATATTTAATTATTTTGTGGTGTGCCACAAAGATATATTTCATTTCAATTCACACATATTATAATGTCATTACAACATAATCTTTAAAATTAATTTTTCATTGAATTTAACAGTATCACTGTTTAATTTCAGTTAAATTCATTTATTTTTACCTAAACATAAATCATATTAATCAGAATCAGAGTCCTGCCTCACCATCTGGATGTGTAGTCTTCACTCACAAAATTAAATGCCTATAAATAAATATTTTATTTATGTAGCTGTAAATATTAACTTAAGAATGGCTATGAGTTTCTTGCCTGTTTTCCATTATTAGATATTAAATATAACACACCAAATGTCAATACGTAGATGTGACTGCTTTGTTAAACAGAGAGGTGGTACAACCGTTGGAATCAGCTATATTTTTTGGCCTAACCCTTGATTCCATATTGCGATGGAAAATATTGCGAATATTGAAATCCAATTGTGTATGGAAAAAAATTTACTCAAGGTCAAAGAATTAGTTTATCGTGATTTTAAGCATAAGTTTTATCATAAAAGTACCCCATACAAAAATTGTGGATCATAAAATTATCTATAAAGAAATGTATCAGTACTTTTTTCGTAAAAGCCACCATTTCTGAGATAAAACTGTTCAAAAAGTTGTCAAAGTTGTTGTTGTCACATATATGTTATAATCATGAATATTATCACGATATAATAATATAATTATGTTTTCAACAATTTTACTGATTTTCAGCTTGTCGGGAATTTATGCACCTTCACTTCCATTTTTTGGTCTAGATTGACCGGACTAGTACATATGAATTATGGTTGTTGTTCAACCATACAAATACAAATTTATACCACACTATTATTTGTGCTCTGTGGTAGTAGTTAGGAAATAATCTAGCTCATTTAATTTAATGGCAAATTAATTGTTAAATTTACTTGTGTTTGTTCAGCAAGTTTTATCATTTATTTATGGCTTTTAATATTTTTGTAGATATCCTTTGTACTTTACCTATTTACACTTATATAAAATAAAATTTAATTCACAAATTATTGGCAACCCTGCTTTTATAGTGGTAAAGATGCAAACATACAAGTAAGATGAAGTTCCATTAATTGCTCGCTTTAGTTCCTCTAAGTCTATGTACTTACATGCAGGCCCCATAGGTGATGCCACACTTCAGGAGATCATCTTGAATCCTCACAGAACGTTTTTGACTTTTGTTTTGTGTCAATTAACAAATGGGTAACATATAAAATAACAAAAGTGTTAATATCATAGTTGAAAATTATGTCTAATGGTTGTTAGTGCAAAACAATTACACATTGTTTAAATGAAGTTACATAGCTTTTTATTCATTCAAATTACTTATCTATTAACTTAATATTGTAACTTAGCATTGCAAACAAAGATAATGTAACAGTTATTCTACTTTGAGTGAACTTTAAACCCAATTTGTGATTTTGATCTTATCTAAAGAGTTTGTAGAAACCAAGGTAAGTACTAACCTCACTCAAATCCATGTTGACCTGCTCATAGTTTGTGTCATCTTCTTTCCTGCGGCTGCCTCCCTAGAATATTATTCTATTGTCAAGCAAAGAAACATATTAATATAGATTTCATAAATAACATAGAAATAATAATTTACTTTCACAAATTTATATGAGGTGAAGCTGGTGCAACAATATTAACCCATTATATTATGATACATTTGTTGACTAAGGCATCTTTAATGCAAAATTTAATAGGAGTTTTAGTGATTAGTAGTAATATGTACAGGATACTATTAACATATATATAAATGATTCTCACTATTCTCCAAGGTCAACAAATTGACGAATTTTACTATTTTATTGAAATAGAGAAACTACTCCATTACTATGATCCAGGTAAAAAAAAATTTTTAGGGAAAATTTTACTACCCAAAACGAATTTGTAGATTGGGTTCAAATAAATATTGTGTAACATATGGGTAATTCTAAATTCAGTACTTCAGTGAAAAATTAAAGTTCAAATAGGTATGTAAATTGTTAAGTGTCAAATATGGTGCTCAACTTCTTACCGATTGATGGTGTCCCCGACTATATCGTTCTGTTTCATTGTCTTCATCACTTTCATAGCCAACAAGAGAATTCATGGCTGATCAAAACTCTTTAGGAGACCTAAAGAGCAATTAGTATGTAGCTATATCAAAAGAATTATAATTTCTAACGCATATAAATTTATCAACCAACACTAAAAACAATATGGCAATTGGCAATTGTCAAAAGTCAATTTTTATTTTTTTATTTGTCATTTCGCTTGAGACTTGTCAGTTGAGACTTGAGACGCAATTCATTATAAACGAATAGCACGAATCTACAAACTTGGAGCAAATATCAAGTCTAGATATGTAAAAATAGGCTGTACAGCACTTGCTTGACTTTTCAAACCTATGCAAAACGCAATGCACTGAAGAGAGACAAAAGATAATATCTCATCTTGTCTGGCTTGAAATGCAAAACCATAACTTGAAGCCATTTTATTTCGTTTTGATCACCAGTCTGGTAACCATTGCGTGAGTGATTTAAAGTACCTATTGTTTTAATACGTTAATACTCCGATGTATAAGATGGGAGCGGTTCCGCCGAGTTCGTGAACACTGTACTCTTTGAGCCTAAATATAGCTCATATACTATGAGCTCCATTAGGCTCCATTGCTTAGTGGAATACAGATAATATGCATTAATGATTGTATTATATTATATTGAATGTGCATATTATATTATAATATTAAATGTTTACTCTTTATAATTTTGGTTCTTACTACTTGTATTGTCTATTAGTGAATATCTGTAATTAGCTCTAATTTTTTATTGTATTTTTATTTTGTGTAAATAGCTGTTGATATTCCTTGAAATCAATGACGTTCTATACATATAGATAATGCACCTCATACAAAATCAAAGCCAAAATATGGCAAATGACATCGTAATAACGTTCGACTACTTGTCTATTCAGTTCTGCATTTAGTCTAGTTTTTTAAAATTTTATCGGTAGTTTTATTTTATATTTTATTGGTTGTTTTATTTTATAGGCAGCAATGTAAACACTATTTCAGTTTCAGCTGCGAATTTTGAATTGAGAACCCGATTTGGAGTAGGAGTTAAGTATTTTTTTAAACCTAAACGAACAAGAGGGTTGCTATAAGTTTTACGTTCGTCAGTCTGTCCCTATTTTCCGATGAAGATGTGTAATGAATATGACTGATATTATAAACGAGAAAGTTTGTATATTTATTTATTGGCTTGTGTTTATATTTGTTACTTCTTTACGTTCTAAAGGGATTTAGATTTAATAAGTTGAGGTAACCTTTAATGAGAGAAAGTAATACTAATATATAATATTTTTATTTACATTAAGTAATTAGTTAAAGTGGTTATTGAAATGTTACGTTCCTTGAATTAAATAAAATTTGTCTATAAGACTTAGACATCTTTTCTAGGGTATATTTTTGGTATATGCAGTGTAAGCGGACATCAACATATATCCGTTAAATCCAAAAAACTTAATCCAGTAGTGGTGAAATATAAATATGCTTATTTGGTTTGTAAATTTCTTCACATCTGTCTCTTGCTACCAACTGGCGCCAATTCTCTTTTATTATCTCGTATACGGGAAAGTTACAAAATATTAGCTTTTACATATTTCCGATGTAAGTAAATAAGTATCAATTATCATGATACTTCCGTGATAACGTGTAAATCGCACTAGTATGTAATTTTTGACGCTCTTGTAAACCGTTCACATTACACAGAATATTGTTAATATTAATATTATCATTGTTCATTAGGCCTTTTTAACTTGTAATTTTACAAAATAACAACTGAATTCAATAACTATTCCAAAAAGTTCTGAGGTAACAAACATAAAAAACATACCGACGAATTGAGAGCCTCCTCCTTTTTTGAAGTCGATTAAAAAAGAGCGACTCTATAGTTTTCATTTCTGACTGTGTCCTTTCATCTGGCCCATTTTGACAATCGGGTCTTGTCTGGGTACTTGTCCATAAGTGTACCATATTTTATGAAAATATTAGTTATATTAAATTACATACGCTTTTCGCACATCAATCTTATATAAATAAAATAACCTAACCGATGATAAGTCACACCATCTTTTTTTGCGTTGTTAACGTATTTTTAAGCCCTTTTACAAGCACACTTAGGCTTGTTGATTGACACTCGAGTAAGGAGAAAAGTGTGCTTACATTGTCTTTTGCCGTTCCGTTAACAGACTGCGAATGATATGTCCATATGTATAGAACGTCATTGCTTGAAATAAATAAATAAATAAAATTTGATCTTTTTGACAGGCGTCACGTTCGTATCTCTATGTACAGCTATTCTAAGATGTACATCTATGTACCAATGAATCAATCGGATAGTCATCATATTGAAATAGATTTAGAGTTTAGAACTAAAACTAAGGTGAATTTCAAATTATAAATTTCCCACGTAATTAAATGTTTTAATTTAAGCCATGTATGTTTTAAGAAATCAAAAATTATTTTGATGCGGCATTTACATTATATTATTATTATTAGTATTAACATTGACAACTAGTGACAGATATCAATCTCGACATGTATCCGATCGGTGATTGGACATTTTTTCGATTCTCTGAGAGTGAAATTAATTTTTTAACATGGCCGAAGCATCGACCGCTGTCGAGACGTCTGATTTTTAAAACGTGCATTTATAAATATAATTTATTGTTTTAGTGCTGCGAGTGTTTAATTGAGAATAAATAAATATCTTCATTGCTGTAAATATCAAAAAAGGAGATTTTTGGCGACTCAAATATTTGCGCACAATTTTAAAAATGGTATGATAGTTTTTTGTTTTGATACTTTTTATGAACTTTACTTTGTTCGACAAAACATGTATTTGGCTAAATATCATATTTTTTTGTATGGTTAACATGCAAAATGCTCATATATTAATCGGAGTATGATTCTAATTCTTCAAAAATTAAGGATTTTACTATTTTTTACTTGTTTTTAACTTTTATAACCAATAAAATATGTCATGAGGTGGTTGATGTTTCACATGTTTTAAAATTCAATGTTTTTTACAAAAATTGTTATATCTTGAATTATGTTACGCATTAATTATGCAAGTAGGGTGTGGCTCTATTGATTTTCTCAGAAGGTTCTAGTGTTTCTATTAGAATACATCTTAATATCTGCACTTAGAATTTGGCTATACGTAACAGGACAATGCAGTCAGAATGCATCAAATGAAATGTTTTTCAAATAAATAGGCTTGTTTTAGTTATTTCTTCTTACGAGCTAAAGAAAATTCTTTACGTTCTATTGAAATTGTCGTAAAATTTGTATGTTTTATGATGTTTCTTAAGATTATGCAAGTAAGGTGCACTTTAGACATTACAAATTATTTCTTTGCAAAACTGAGGAATTGAAATAACAGTGCAATGTTTAATAGCTTGCTTATCAGTAAACTGTTCATAAGAAAATTATTCAGTTATAAGATGAATAATTTATTTTAATACATTTTTAGGTAATGAAGTGGAGAAATGGTTTGGACATATTTTCTTGATTTGTAAATTATTTTTAAATTTTATAGTGTGTATTCCTTTTTAACTATGTCATGACTATCAATTTATAAACTATTTAAAGTCATCAGAAGTTATTCACATAAATGTCACCAACAACATCTCTTATAAACTCTTTGAGTTTTATTCCTCAAGAGGTACCTTTATAGGGTTATTTCATTGTTTCTCTATGTTAGTTTATCTATTTATACCATTCTTTTACAGCATGTGAACTAAACAGAAAGTGATTTAATGATATCCTACCGTGTGAGAAGTGCTAGTAACCCATATTATTAATGAAATAAATAAGTTTAGGTATCTCAAAACAAAACACTCTTGTGTGAAAAAGTAAACAAACATTTGGAAGTAAATACATATTTTGTGAATTAGTATTGAATGTGTTGACATTTTCAAGCTTATTATATTAGAATATTATGGTAAATAATATTACATACCTTTTTGTTATACTGCCCTCCCGCTTAAAACAGACAATATATCGTAGCATAAACCTTCCCACATTGGTTTGTTTTGTCTGTGGACTCTACGGAACGTGATGCACTCCACACTGCTTTTTCAACCCTGAAAGAGCTTTACTTGATTATGATATTGTTTTAGATGATTGTGTAAGTGTAAATCCTAAGGATGTTTGAACAGCAGGTTAGGAACAGACAGATGAGGAAAGTTCATTGTTACTACCAATGGTACAAGAAATTGTGAAAATATAGTATTCTCTTCTCTAGCTATCCAGTGGGTCACCCACTGGATAGGTATAACCACTTCTGCCAATTAGGGTAAAGCAATATTATAAAAAAATAAATAAAATAAGCCTTTATTGCTGTCTTGCAATAAGTTGCAATTAATTTACATTAATTTTTTGCTGCGATTACACTTCTCTCTATCCCATTTAATAAAAAATAGTATTGTCTTAGTTAATTTCTCTGTTAGTGCCCATTTTCACATTCATGAGTTAAACATGGCAAAATTCACATGTTATATAGTTTTCTTTTCCATGTGTTGGCTATTCTTCTGTCAATAATTTATTTATACATAGTATCACTTGGGTATTTTAGGTGTCCCAGGTATACATACTCATCCACATATTCTATTTTCCATATTTACTGTGATGCTGTGAGGCATTAGTCTTAATTTTAATTTTTGTTGTATTCATTGTAAGTCCTGTTTGTAAGCTTAGATCTGATAGTTGTAGTATTTTGGGATGTTTTGAAAATAGAATTAGATTGTCTGTGAAGCGTAAAGTAATTAGGTTTTGTTGTTGTGTTGAGTCCGTTGTTATTCCAACCTAGTATTCTGAATATAATCTCTAAGACAGCCGAAAAAACAGCTTGGGTGAAATTGGATCTCCCTGTTGGAGTTCTCTTTCAATATGAAACTTTCAGCTGTGCTTTTTTAGTATATGTATTAATTATTTGTATGTTTTAAACCTCATTAAATTATCTATGAAGTTATTCCCTTACTGAATTAAAAAGTTGTGGCACTAATAAACAGTGATGGTGAGGTTTCTCTCAAAAGCCACAACCAATGCACCAAATGATCAATGAGCACTCCACCTTGCACAAGAGTTCTTGGACTAAGACAGTTTTAAACTATAAGAATCTCATACTTTTGTTACTTTACATTGTCCTTATTTTTTTTATTAAGAAAAAATAAAGTGTTAAAACATTAATATTATTATCCCTTAATGTTGGTTTTCATTTTATTTATAGTCTAAACGTGGAGATAATCCACCAAGTGATGACGATTCTGATTTTGATGATGATGAAGACCCTGACAACTTGGAAGTTCCAGGTAAGTCTTTATTTTAAACTACTCAGAAATAACACCAGTAGTACCATTGATTTATATTATATTACACAAATAAAACTGAAAACAAAATTTTATGAACGATGTGGTACTCGAACCCGCGACCTCTCGCGTTCCGTGCATATGATGTATTGTTGATAAAATCTTGTATGCTTTGTTCAACTCTCAGGTTGTGGCTTCATCTACAGGATCTACTTTACAATTGATAACCTGCTCAACCCCAATATTTGCATATTAGGAAATTGACTTGAGATGTCGCTCTTGCAAATCTAAACTATTTGTTGTGTTTTAAAGTGATAACACAATATAATACAATGCGGGACTCGAACCCGCGACCTTTCGTGTTCAGTGTGAGCTCTCTTACCAACTGAGCCAAACGTTCTAGTGACATATTGTTGATAAAATCTTGTATGTCCCACATCATTCATAAAATTTAGTTTTAGTTGTGTTATAAATCCCAGAATATAACAAATTGTTTATATTATTAATCCTTTAAAATGTTTAAAGCACTATCAAAAGCTGCTCTTGGTAGACTGTCTGCTACCTCCACTAATCTCTCACCATGGTTTATTATATTGCGAATATAACAATATATACATTCTTTTTAAAGCCTTATAAAAATAACAGGGAGGTTCACTTCCTATGCATGAAATTCCTTAACACATACTCTCCCAAAGACATTATAAAGATCATTGACAGGTTGGTTGGGGAGATGAAAACACTGTTGGGCAACAAGTAATTCAGCAGAAGATCCAATAAGGATGGCTTGTGGTCATCACTATAGCTCTTATGCTTACACATGATGTTTCATTTCCAGGTGGAGGTAAGACATTGGCAGCAGCAGCAAGGCTTGGAGATAAAGTGAAGATGCCGGCTCCTGCACCGGTCATGATCAAACCCACAACAAATCCACTTGCAGGTACAATCTTGGAACTGAATGGAACAACAACTCAAAAACCTTTGATTGCGGCTATTTTCTTTATCAGTATGAGTGTGTTAGAGCTACCTACCCTGTGTGAATTTATCAGATCGTAATCGAGTTAGAGAGAATTTTAAAACTAGTATATATTTACAATATATAATTTCAATTTTGAAACTATATATAGAAATTTATTTAATTCTCGTGCATTGGTAGTGGTTCAGTAGACAAATGAGTTACAAGAGGCTTGGTAGCCGAAGTATGATAGAAATGGGTGTCGAATTTGAGTGTCGGTGTGCGTGCGCATCGTAAAATTCATTCTGATAATTTAATAACGCGTCTAAAGAATGAAGAGATTCGTAGGAGAACCAAAGTTGCCGACATAGCCCAAATGATTGCGAAACTGCAGTGGCAGTGGGCACGGCACATAGTTCAACGGACAGATGGCTTTTGGGGCAGTGAAGTCCTCGAATGGTGACCACGTACCGGAAGACGCAGTGTTTGTAGGCCCACCACAAGACGGACCGACGATCATGTCAAGATCGCCGGTATAAGTTGAATTAGGGCAGCGCAGGACCGAATGTCGTGGATATCTTTGGGGGAGGCTTTTGTCCAGCAGTGAACGTCTTCCGGCTGATGATGATGCTGCGTCTAAAGAAGTATTACTTCAAAATAAGACGCGCATGTCAACTGTTGGAGATTGATCACCACCGGCCGGGCTCTCTCGCAAGTCCAAAGGAATGACGCGCTTCTGTAAATAAGAATGCGTCCACATGGAACAACATCATCCAGCTAGTGAATGAGTAAATGGAAATATTATGAATCACAATATCCTAGGCAGGTTGAAAGGCATCATGCTCCATTGACACCTTTTTTTTTATCTTCTTATTTTAAGTATTTTTTGTCATTAACTTACTACCTATGTCTTTTCATTAACTTGTAAAAATTTCTTTCTGCAGCACCATCTGGATTAGCATTTGGACAATCATCAAATGTTAAGCCAATCAGAATATCAGCGAGCTCATTGACTAAACCTATCAATATTGGTATTGGGAGAGGCAGGGGAATGCCAGGTGTGTAACTTTTAATAGGTTCATGTATAAGTTCTCATTTCATTACTATTGTCTATCATAAACCTTTATACGTAGGTATCTACGAAACAACAACATATACGAAAAATACAGAATTAAAAATGTTTACTAAAATGCAGACATTTCAAAATTATTTCAAATGAGAGTACAGAATATATAAAAAAAAATTCTTTATCCGTTGAGTAGATCAACTTCGGAAAGATACATATATTTTTCATTTTTGAATTTAATAATTGAATTGAATAAAATCTTGTTTTTTTTGTCATGGATTTTGAGTATAGATGAATTCAAATTATCAATAATTATTGAACTATTTATTTGAATAAATTTTACCCTAAAATATTCCCAAACACAATTTTACTCAGCCAACTTGCAATTATTGCACGTGTTCCGTGAGGTTCAAAAAAAAATTGAAAAAGTGAAGCTTCATGAAAAAAATTGCAAGTAATTTTTGATTGAAAAAGATTCGTCAGTTGGCAAAATATATAATGGTAACAAATTGAATTGTTATCAGCAATGGGGATGCCTGGCACTTCGGCCCTCAATGCGGTGTCGCTGCTTGCACAGAGTAAGTACAGGAAATTTGAATGAGTGCTCTGTAGCTTCTAAAAAATCCTTAACGAGTACAACTTTTGTAATGATCTTTTTATATTCCAACTCCGCTTTTAATAATAACGGGCACAGAAATTGTTAAATTTAAAATTAAAGGTACACATACAGTGAGATGTGATTGTAGTCACACTGCCTTATAAGTTTTATCTGTTATAAGATAACATCTGAGCCACCTGCTTTCCAGTAGTTCTTCCAAAAATCGTAGTATGTTTTTCATAATAATTCTCTTATGTCATATTCTTCTTCGATTGGTTCTTATATATCATATCCTTCCTGCATATTTCCATCTTATGTAAATTTATTTGCAAATTCTATTTATTAAAGTAGTATTGTAGTTGTTGTATTATCTGTTAACACATAGATCATAATATTTAGCACTGGCATTAGCGACATCTACGTTCTCACTGCATTACTTCTCGCAACACATTCTTCATTTTAAACCAGTGAACGCTTAAAAAACATGGAAGCAGTCTTGTCGTACTATCTACCGTTTATTTATTTATTTATTTATAATAGACACACCAACAAGCTATTCTAAACTAAACAAAAATAAGAAAAATATAAAACGAACATTATGAACAGAATAGCTTTCTTACAGGTATGTACAGCTCTGTTGTATTATTAAGGATAATCTTAGTTCAAAAAACGCAAAGTAATTTAAAGGTTAATAAATGTTAAAAATACAAATTATATCTTATGTTGAATATGAGTAAAGCGTACAGACCATATATATAATTAAAAACTATTATAAATAACACTGTTGCAAAGTCTTTTAAATTGTAGCACCGACATCCCAAACATATCCATGGAGTCAAAATTATTATTAAGGAGCTAATTAAATGATCTCATAGAGCGCTGCAGTGGAGAGTGAAGACCAATATTAGTTCTCGGAATAGCAAGATGAAAGAATTCACGATTAATAAGCCTTGCACCGGGGCGGGGTATATTGAAATCAATTTGTCGTAATATTTCTGGGGCACTAACAATACCATTACATAATTTAAATAAAAATAGCAAATCTTGAATACGACGACGATTTTCGAGAGATTTTAATTTAAAAATATTTAGCCTCTGGCTGTATGGTAAACATGAACCGTTGATTATTATTAGCGTAATAAACCACACAATAAAATCACTAGTTAGGAAACTATCAATGGTTAAAAAGAGAGTGTTATTGATATTGAATCTATGTTAGTATGTGCTTCATCAGTTACGCGGGTTTGAAAATATGCGGTAAATTAGCTCAGTGATTCGCCCATCCTCCGACCATACGCGTTACTCCAACGTTATTTACGTGGTTGGTTCTCGCCAAGACATGATTACAGTAATTGGTTCGCGCGCTTGACATCTTATCAGATACGAGGACGATGTATACGTTATGTATGAGGAGATCAGTCGTAAAATAAATTATTGTTTGAACTATACATGTTAGCTAGATTAGTTTTCGTTGGTTATTAATTATTGGGTAAAAAATCGCGTACACTTTTCTTAAAGGCCGGCAACGCTTCTATCATTCCTCACGTGCTTTGTGCTTGTTACGAGCATAATATAATTTATGTTCCGCAAAAAATCGTAAGTCTATTAATTAGTATTTTCTTTGATTAACGCGAGTGTTACAAATTTTAATAAAATACTTTTTAAAGGATTAAAACGCGTGTAATGGTAACTGTTTTTTCACTCGATTTTGCGTAAAAGTTACATTTTTATTATTATTTTTCTAACCCGAGGCTTAAAGAAGCTTTTCAGGGTACTGCCATTTAATGTAAAAACATTTACATTTACACACGTTTTAATCCCTTAAAAGTGCTATATTTAAAAGTATATTCAGTTTTTGGTGAGATGAGTTAAGTAAGGGGTCTCTTCTTGCTATATATATAGTACGAGTGTTCACAAACTCTTGAAAAACCTTTTTGACTGCATGTCTTAACATGACGTCCCGCAAAAAAACCAAATCTGTTTTTTTAAGTAATTAAGTATGTCATTGTACCAAATGGTATTGTTATCGAGCCAAACAAATATTGATGTAAAAAATTTGTACAGCGCTTTTAGTAAGCGTCGTGAATTTCATCTTGAATAAATTAAAATCTTCATTTTTAAAATGATGTAATCACATTTTAGGTGTCTTGTTGGATATCCAATTGTTTCCTGTCTCTCACTGAATTAAAAACCAAATTTGTTTGGAACTTTATAAATATTTCATTTCTATAATTAAAAGTTATCAAAATGTGCTTCTACGGTATGCATAATGCCATCCACGAAATAAAATATATTTTTATGTATTTTTAAATAATTAGACTACTTACACGTGAAAATAGTTTTAAATACCCTTCGGACGACAATCCTTATGATTTTTGCATGAACGAACACATGAATGTATTATAATCCTTACAATTCCAATTATACCTGTTTTTATAATCCCGCCCGACCCGTACTCGCTTAAGCGAACTATACCGCGTGCCGGGACAGTTTGTAAGCTCAGCTCACTACGGAATAGTTTAAGTTACGCTATTTTAAAGTTTCTGAAATGCCTCCATGTTTTTCTATACGTTCACTGTTTTAAACTTAGTAAGTGGCAATAAATATTTTTTCTCTTTTAGTAGATATAGTTATACACCTAGTCTGGCACTAAATACTGTTAAAATTAAACGAAAATGTAGTATATTAAATCGGTATGGAGCTAAATGAAAATTTTGAAGCTCGTCATCAGCATGGAATAAGTTGTGAATGTTAAATATGTTGAGGGTGTAAGTGTCAAAAGGGCATGGAATTTTTTCTTGAGAAGGTGATTAAGGCTCTTAACAACACTATTTTCAGGAGCAAAGAATGGTCCTTTGAGTAAATTTTAGCACCTGGTTATAAAGCTTGATCTGCGCATAGTGGTTGGATATGAACATGACTGACTTCATCAGAGCTGAAGACTGGCCGTCATCCAGTCCCTATCTAAATCCGATTATGATTTGTGCTCAGTTTTAGAGAGCGTCGTATGCTGTAAATGTCATGTTAATTTGAACTCCCTAAATTCATAAGATTGGTAGTGAATAATTTTCCCATGGAGAAAGTGTTTGTTTTAGTTCATGGCTGCCATCCTTATTTAAAGGATTATTATAGGCCAATTGAGATAATTTTGAAAAACTTCATATTTTTTAATATGTGATTATATTAATGTAAAAACTAACGAACACTACGGTAATAAATATTTATGCATTCGAAAATAGCTCTTTTCGATGTTACAATATTTATGGTAAGACTAGGTATACTTAATTTTGTTTTAGTAATCTGATAGTAGATAGCAATCTAGTATTATGGTATTTTGTTCTTCTCACATTTTTTTAGTAATCCAATGGTCTGTAGATTATTGACGCAATGATCGACTTGACGGACTGCAAGTATTTTAACTATCTCATAATGAGCTTGTGTGAAGAAGCTGATGTAGCTAGGGATAGAAGCTAGATATACTATGATATTGCTTAGTTATTAAGTATCAAATCAAATCAAAATTAAAAAATCATTTTATTCATGTAGGTGTCACGGAAATGACACTTATGAATGTCTATAAATTATATTATTAAATTTACCGCCATAGAGTCTTATAAGAATTATAGAGTGACTTTGTTAAAACTCGTACTCAACAAAATTGAACCAAAACGAATCAATTTATTAAAAAAAAAACAGGTAAAATACTCATTTGATCTCATAAATTAATAAAATATATTAAATATTCGTTAAATGATTTTTCTAAACGAGCATTAAAAGAAGTGATTAGGTATATAATATGCATTGAATGGAATACATTCTGCGAATATGCTTTAGCTTTAGTTAACTAGAAGTTATAAGTAGAAATTCTGTAAACAGTATACATATTAACAGCAATTGGCTATTTGTTGCCGCTAACTATAAACCGGTTGACGTTAGTTGACAATGTGGTACTGCCGGTTCTTTTAGCCCAAAAACTCGATCTACTATCATTAAATCCAATTTAGTATTACTCCAACTATTTTTCTTGGAAACTGGCACGCCCCTATTGACCTTTAGGGCTCTTTTCCTGTCACGCGGATCTGATCCGCCAACCATATATCCAAGTGGGATATTTACTTGCGTGTGGCCAGGAGCGTTCGTAGTACACGCATGCGGAACAGCTCCGCACGCGAAAGGCAATCCGCGTGACAGGTAAACGTGCCTTACGATAGGACTATTGCAAGTTCTATTTACTAGCTTTGGCTACGCATGCTATATTAGTGGCATGGCTTCTTGTTTCTAACCAGCCGATCACATTTTCTGCCACTAACTCTTATTGACTGTGACCAATTTGCTTTGTTGACAGTGGAAATGGCGGGAATGCAAGGTTTGAATCCGTACTGGCTACAGAATCTCAATCAGTTCCTGGCGTCGGGTATGGGAGGCCCGCTAGCTGGCATGTATGGTCAGTTGGGACAACTGGGACAGCTGAACCAGTTGGCAGCCTGGACGAACAAGGGAATGTGGCAGCAACAGGAGAAGGTTAGTATTGTTTTTATGAGAAATGTCGAATGAAGAATCGATTTGAGAGATTGTAAGTGGTAATACTCTTGAGCTTTACGAGCCTATTAGGTGGGTTGCTTGCGATTGAGGTTAACTGCTGCGACCGCGAGATTCTAAGTTCTGCACGGCAGTAAAAGCTTATTATGATTAATGCCACCATACACACAGCATCATCATCAGAGTTAAGCCGTGTTTTGCCACAATCTGTGAAGCCTGACCATACATTCTTGTCGTACGTTGTGATAACCTTATCATTAATCACAATTAATTATCAATCTGTTCAAATACGGTTCGATTTTGTTTCGTCTCAAAAAAGCTTTTTTGTACCAAGCTATTTCAAATGGGTTAAAATGTTTTGTGGTCAATTCCAAGTTCTTTAGCTATGTCGTAACTACTGTATGCCGATTTTACTAAACTTTAAAAAAAAATGGCGTCCATTTACGGGCGAACAGAAAAAGGCGCATTATATAATATCAAGATATTCAATTGAAAACACTTACTCCAACTATGTGCTAATATTACGGAAACTGCATTACGTCCATAAATCTCACATTTTCTTCCATTTTTGTCAAACAATTTCATAATGTTTCGAATTTCTTCATTATATTCACTTATTTGAGAGAAATGAAAATAAATGATAAATCGCTGGAAGTACCTTTCTAGTACTTTGTATCTTTTTGTGTTATATGTGACCTTTTTAATGTCGTCAAAACCAACCTGATTCGAATAGTCAAAGAGATTTTATTTCAATTTTATACACACTGTATACGAAAATCGTCATCAATGACTTCTCAGTAACTATTATAAATAGTAGATTGTTAACCAAGGGTCGAAAGAATCAATTGCCGAGGCTATAGTCCGAGTAGGAATTGATTCTTTCGACCCGTGTTAAACACGCTACTTTTCATTTCGAATATGAGGAAAATAAAACTAGTTGTTTATTTAAACTATTTATTGATATTATATAATAATATTAGTAGTACCAATTTAAAATTAATTGTCAAAAGTACAATTTGTGAAATTAAAAGTTACATTTTTATTTGGAATGTTTATGCCGTTTTGTTATATTATAACAAATATATAAATTTTTATAGTTTCAGTTAATTTGGTTGAAATTTTAGTTTTATTTTTGGCCTGAATCCTCAATGTAGCCTTCGGTGACTGTGCTGGATCTCCAGCCTCCAGTTTTCTTTACATAAAACTCTTCACAGCTGACAGCAGTTCTATTTTTAAAGTTCATTCCGGCCCTTAGGTAGGAAGTAATTTGTATGAGTTTTTCCCTCTCTACGGAGGGAAGTAGTATTTTCCACCCAATAATCAGATCAAAACAACATTACTTTCCGAGTATGAGAAATGAAAAATAACGTACAATTAAGCAGTAGAATGAGCTTCCTTGTGCGGTGTTTCTGGGACGATACGACCTTCCTTCAAAAATAGCGCGTACACATTCCTTATAGGCGGACAACGCTTCTCTGATTCCTCTGGTGTCGCAAGAGAATGTGGTTGGCGATGATACTTAACATCATGTGTACGGTACGCTCATTTGTCCACCCCCTTTAAGAAAATAATAATAATCAAATCAAAATTACTTATTAATGTAGGACTCGGAAATAACACTATGAATGTTAAAAAATTTTTTTTCTTATTGAATCGACGATTTACGAAATAGCGGTACTATTTCGTAAAGGGTTTCGCTAATGAGAAGAAGCAAGAAACTCATTGCCACTCTTTTAATTCAAGATTTAGATTTTCATCGTTTAACAAATCATTTCAATTACAATATAAAATTTAAAGAGATGTAACAAACATAATCCAACAGTTCCAGTGCTAATTAGTGGAACTTGTACTAAATGAGTTGTGGTTGTTTATCTGCAGATGGGCGGCGAGGAGGAGGAAGTGGATGATGAGGAAATGGGCGTGGCCGAGACGTACGCTGACTACATGCCCACTAAGCGTGAGTCTCTCTAGTTGTATCTTAATTAAAACTAGTTTTTACTCATAAGAGCATCGGTTTGCTTTCAATCTTTGACCACCGAGTGCTCAGAGTATATTAAACTTTTATATGCTTTGCGCTATTTATAATCTAGGTCGTAAAGAATCATTGAGGGCAAAATTTTAAGAAATAAACATCTTGACTTTTGATGATTTGATCTCAATATATTATCGATAATGTTATGTATGTACATAGGCACTTAAGTGAATTTGTTAGAAACTGTAATAACCGTAATGTTAACACCAGGAACAAACATAATTTTATAATGCCTACTGCTCGGCAAAGTCGAGTTAGTAAGTCTCTTTTGTGGGGTGTTGTACTTATATGCATTTACAACAAGATCCCCGAAAATGTTCAAAACATTTGTTTTATTTACAAAATTTACAAGAATTGTTAAAAAACGTTACTGTGGTTTTGTGTTTTAAAGGTTACTATAACATATATAACTTTCTTAATAATACCACAGATTGGGAATGGAGCGACCGACCTCAGGCTATTAAATAATACATTTTACTGTACTATTAAAATTTTTATATTTTAATAAATAAAGAAGCCCGCTGAGAGTTTCGTGCGCCCGTTCTTCTCAGGTCTGAGGTATACTTTTTCGAATGGGTGGAAGTTTTTGACTTTCAATATGTGATATTATATTCTATTTTTGAATCAAAATAGAATTTCAATTTTAATATGGTGTACAGCAAAAATTCAATTCTAAGCCTGTGTGAATATTTACACGCTTTATATTAGCTTCACTTGTATGTAACCGACTTCTTTGGGCGCGATTTTGACCCACTTTGTAGATTTATCGAGGACCGATGACATTACACTAATTTGATAAAATTATTAAATTTTTCAATTGCAAAATATGATTTTTGTTAATTTATATAATTTTTAAATAAATAAATCACTAATAAGCGCCATCTAGTAATTTATTGTAAACTACAAAGGAAACGCGCGACATGTCAAGACAGTTCCACAAAATTAAAGTATCTAATTCGTTTAGAAGCGAATAGATGGCGGTGAATTTATATTTCCATCATAAATTTGTGTAATTGAAAAGTGATTTAACTGAGCTAATTATTATAAGAGCTAGTTCGGGGATCTCGGGCTAGTTGAATTAAGTGATCATTCAATGTAATTAAAATATTTTTATTCGCAAATATTAAAATCCCTTCATTCAATCTAAAAAATGAAAAATAAATAACAGTTTTAAAAAAAACTAAAGAACACGCTTTATATAAAATTAAACTAAAAAATAGAAAATAAATTTAAATTGAAAACATCGTAAAAAAATATTATATATTTCATTATAAAAAAAAGTGTGGGGTGCTTTTTAAAATATTATTAAAATAATAATTCTTCTTTTCTAATATTTTTTTACACTACTTTCACTTTAAATTTATTTTCTATTTTTTAGTTGAATTTTATATAAAGCGTGTTCTTTAGTTTTTTTTTAAACTATTATTTATTTCATAGTTCGTTATTATGATTGTTCTGGCAGTAGTCACAAGGTTATGATAGCCTTGTGTGAATTTCCTGCCGAGGCATATATAGTACTTTCCTCAAAAGAATGCAGGGAAATAAAACACACTTTTTATATCATAATTATATTAAATTTAATTTACCTTGGTAATTTAATTTAAAAATTAATATTAATAATTAATAAATTTAATATCATCTGGGGCTTTAATTAAAAATTGCTTTATGATTTTGCCAGTAAAAAATTTCGATTTCTTGCTTTTGAATCCGGTCGATTGTTGTTTAAGAAAAGTGGTTAAATTCTCATAATTTTTAAGTTAATAATAATAATCAAGCCGCTTTTAACATGAACTGTATATTGCAGCATAGATTAAATTGCTCATAATGTAGGTAGCTTTTTAGTTTTAGCAATCTCATTAAAATACTTAACACTTTTTTCTCGTTTTGCCAACTCATAAAATGTTCATATACTTTTTTTATATTTCTATTTTTTTTGACTTCGCTGAAAGCACGTTTTCCATTGCTAATTTTGTTTCTGATTTTAAATCTGGTGGAGTACAATCACTTTCCATTTCACCCTTTGAACCGTTGAAACTCATGTTAATTATTATTAAATATATATTTATGAAGTAGGTATGTAAATAAGAATTGAAAACGAATTTTCAGCTTTCCCGCCAATTTAATTTATCATCTGTGCCGACAGGCAAACGCAAAGAGACTATGGTATGCCAAGAATGACAAAAAAGATCCGATCAAAGAGTATTTAATAACCGCAGCACGTCGTTTCATACAACATTGCAGGAGTGTTGTTCCAAATTCAAAAAACGCTCCTGCAATGGATTTGACTTTCTTTGTCCGAAAATTTGATACATCGCGTGTTCTTTTTTCGAAAATAATGACAATATTTCCATGCATGTTTGAGAAAAGATTAATAACGATTTGAATAAAAATTTCTCATATTATGAGGTTAGATGTTAATGTATAAGTCTCCAATGAGATACTTAATTTAATAACAATGAGATTTAAGTTTAAATTTAATTTAATTAAACATTAATTAAATTGATGCTGTTTCAATGTGCTATTAATTTCTGATTTGAATTGTAATTCCGATATACCTAATATGTCAATATCTGAAAAAATTTCATTGGATGTGCTAACTACGCGCTGCAGCGGCGCGCGTTTGCCGGAGTTGGTTCGAATTGTGCTAACTGCAAAAAGGGGACGCCTTCGCACACTGCGCTGACACACATATTTATATTTAATAAGAGCTGAAGAAAGGCTTTTTTCACGAGCCAATCCAATTTGAAGTGATCAAGTGAACTGTTATTTCAGTGAAGATTGGCCGCAAGCACCCGGACCCGGTGGTGGAGACGGCGTCGCTGTCGTCGGTGGAGCCGGTGGACGTGACGTACAAGCTGGCGCTGCCCGAGGACACGATCCGCTCGGGCGCCTTGTCCGCGCTGCAGCTGGAGGCCGTCGTGTACACGGCGCAGGCGCACGAGCACACGCTGCCCGACGGCACGCGCGCCGGCTTCCTGATTGGTGAGCCGTCCACTAGCTCTGTGTGATACGATGAGGGTGCGTTCGTTTGTCGGCCTTCATATGCCGCGCGAGCCATCTTTATATATATTATACAGGGTGGTTTTTTATTTAAAAGAATGTGATGGCCAAGTCGAAAACTACGAGTCTCAGAGAAAAGTGGTGAAAGTAGTCATGCCCTCGATTTATAAGAAAACAATAACTGCATATTTAGTTTTTTTTTTTTTAAATTTCTTGAACTTTAGACGGAAACCGAAAGATTTTTCAAAAAAAAATTACACTTATAGTATTAGCAATAACTTTAAAATTTCTGGAGCCTGGAGACACCTATACTAGCCTACAATACCTTTTTCGAGTATCAAAACAGTCAATCTCGCGAGCCAAAACTACATTCGTAGTGCGCGCGAGCGACACAAGCTCCTTCGATGGGGTCTCAAAAACCGTCAAAGCTCGTTTACATTGTACGAGCCTATGTTCGATGGTTTGCCGCGCTTAACAATGCGGGCAATTGCCGTTTCCTGGGAACCTATTACTCGACAATAAGTTATTGTATAATTACAAGTCGTTGTTACTATGACGTACCTACTACTACGTAATAATATAGACTCACAATGAACTTTGCCTGATAGTTTTGTGCTCGTAGTGTTTAAATTCCTTGCCAATATGGTTCTATATCATAATAAACAACTAATTTCCATTCATCTTGGCCGATAAGCATTTTTGATATGTTATCAAAATATAAACCTTGCGTTTGAATTATATTAACAACCTTATGGTTTCCTTCCGACGGAGATATAAAAAATGTGAACAAAAGTAGTATCATGGTAGCGTAGTGGTAAATTCCTTTTTTATTTCTCCGTCTAGATGTTGTTGGTTGTATTGCAGATTGCTAATTTTGATTTACTTTTGGTGGTGTTTCGGGATCCAAATTAGTATCATGGTTATTTTGGTTTGTAAATTGATCTACTGGCAATAAAGATAGCTTTACGACAGGTCTTTTGATAGTACCGTTTTTGGTCTTGACAGTTACTACTCTGACCCACCCATCGTTTCCCGGATGAAGCTCCACAACTCTGCCCAGGGCCCACTTGCCTGGTGGGAGATTAGTGTCATTAATTATCACAATATCGCCAATTTTCATATTGCGTTGGGTACTAAGCCACTTAGACCAAGCGTTCAGTTGTGTTAGGTACTCCGTCCGCCATCTCTTCCACACATCAAGAAATATCTTTTGAATGAGCTGCCATCTGGTACGTAAATCCTTTTCAGTTTCGACTATGGTTAATGTTGGACCACTTGAAAGAAAATGAGCCGGTGTGAGGAAATCTAAATCATCTGGGTCTTCATTTAAGGGGCACAAAGGTCTGGAGTTAAGAGTCCCCTCTAATTGAGCCAATAGCGTTGAAAATTCCTCGTACGTCAACCTTTGTTCTCCTAATACTCTTTTCAAGTGGTACTTAAGGCTTTTAACTGCGGCTTCCCAAAGGCCTGCACTGGGCCAAGACGGAGCGTTAAAATGTCACTCAATTTGCATTTCAGTTATCTGCGTATAGAACTGGTCGTCTATTAAGGATTTCAAGTTGACCATCTCTTCCTGCAGCATTCTGTTGGCTTTAATGAAATTGGTTCCGTTGTCACTGTACATGTGACCTGGAGTTCCGCGACGAGCTGATAGTCGACGGAGAGCTGCTATAAATGCAGACGCGGTAAGATCGGATACAAGCTCCAGATGAATAGCCTTGGTTGCCATGCATATGAATACAGCAATGTATCCTTTGGTACATTTTATTCCTCGTCCTTTATATCAACAAACCCTGTAAAATCTACTCCTGTATGATAAAAGTGTCTCGAAATATTGGTTCTAGCTGGTGGTAAATCACCCATTAATTGGTTATGTTTTGTAGGATTATGCTTTCTACATATAATACATTTTCTTAACCTCATTTTAACTGCACTATATCCGCCTATAATCCAATATTGTTGACGAAGCCATGATTGCGTTAAACGTGCCCCGCCATGGAAAGTCATTCTATGAGCATAACCAATAAGCATATCCGTCAAATGATGGTTGTGTGGAAAAATTATAGGATGTTTCATGTTATAATTCATTATATTTGCTGTTGATATTCGTCCCCCCATTCTTAAAACTTCTTGGTCATCCAGAAAAGGATGCATATTTAAAATCTTACTCCTAGGATGCACTCGCTTGTGCTTTTTAATATATCTGATATCCTCTGAAAATTCCAATGATTGTACATATTTTAATAAAATTAAATTAACTTTTCGCAGTTATGGTATTGTTAGATATGATGGTTTGTTACTCAATCTCATAGAGAAACGAAACATCCAAGCCATAACCCGCAATACTTGCTTATAATTGTTATGTCTGCTTAATAAGGTTTCTATGACGTCATTTTCATATTTTAGCGTAGACACATTTATTTGTGTTGAAATTTTAATCTCTGCATTTGTACTGTAGGGTGTACTTTCTGTGGTTTATTCCTCAAACGATAGCAACCAACCTGGCCCGGACCACCATATAGAATGCTGAACTAGCTGGTCAGCCGTGATTCCTCTACTTGCGCAATCGGCAGTGTTGTCCTTGGACTGTACATAGCCCCAGCATGATGACGGTATTTGTTCTGTTACATGTTTGACCCTATTCGCCACAAATAGTTTCCATCGATTAAGATCTCCGCTCAACCATCCTAATACCGCTGTGGAATCAGACCAACCAAATATCTTTATATTAAATTTAGACAAACACTTTACAAGTTGTTTTTATCAATTTTGATAGTAAAACAGCGGCGCATAGTTCTAGTCTAGGTAGCGAAATAATCTTCTTGGACGGAACAAGCCGTGTTTTTGATGCTACGATGACAACCGACGATTTGTTTTGTTCGTTCTTATGAATCCTAGCGTATATAACGCAAGCATAAGCCTTTTCAGATGCATCACAGAATCCGTGAAGCTCAATGGTGTCATTAGCGTTGCATTGTAGCCAACGTTGTATATTAATATGCTTTATGTTATTATTTAAGTTTTTCTTATGGTATCCCATCTAGATACAATGGTTTCTGGCAATATATCATCCCACTGAAGATCAAGTAACCAAATTTCCTGGAATAACAACTTAAACTTCGTTGTAACAGGTGATAACCAACCAAGTGGGTCGAATATTCTTGATATATCAGACAATAAAGTGCATTTGGTAAGTTTTAACGATGGTTCTAATATTAGGTTAAACGAAAACTCATCATCACTTGGTTTCCATTGTAATCCCAAGGCCTTTGTTGACTCTTGGTGCTTGAAAATATATGTGTGATCATTACTACTGTTCTCCGTATCTTCATCAAATAAATCAAGTTTATTAGATGACCATTTTCTGAGATTGAATCCACCCGAACTTAACAGGGCTATAAGTTCTGCTTTTAACCTTTTTGCGGATTCAAGGTCATGGCTCCCGTGCAATACGTCATCAGTATAGAAGCTGGTATTCAACATTTCTGCTGCATCAGGAAAACGATGAGCTTCATCTTTGGCTAACTGTTTTAAAGTCATCATAGCTAGGAATGGTGCAGCCTTGGTGCCGTATGTAACAGTAGCTAGCTGGTAATTTTTAAGTGGTTGTTTGGGATGGTCACGCCAAAAAATTTTTTGCAAAGGTTGATCTTTCTCATTGAGTAACACTTGCCTGAACATTTTTTCGATGTCAGCAGTAAAAGCAATTTCATATTGACGCCATCTAATAATAAGGTTGAGTAAATCCTTCTGTAGATTAGGCCCACTATACATTAAATCGTTTAACGAATAACCCGTCGAAGATTTAGCTGATGCGTTAAAAACGACACGAGTTGCAGTGGTCAATGACTCCGCGCGTATCACACAATGGTGTGGTAAATATGATTCCGGTGTCTGGTTACCGGAACATTGCTTCATATGGTTTAATTCAATGTATTCGTTAATGAATTGCTTATAATTCTCTTTAATGGTTATTTTTTTGATAAAACGTTTCTCTAATTGGTGAAATTGGGCGACCGCTTTGGTTCTGGACTCTCCCAATTTTTCTTTAAAATCTGGTTTTGATGGTAATCTCACAACGTAACGTCCATCTGGTTGGCGTTGCGTCTCTAATTGATTGCTGAATACAATAGAAATCATCAGTTTCCATATCTATAGCATTATCCGAAATGTCCTCTATCTCCCAAAATTTTCGAATATCCTTTAAATCAATTTTGACGACATGGCAATTATTTTGTAGTTGAATACCACCACTTAAGATCCAACCCAACTCCGTTTCTTGAGCAACAGGTTGCATTGCGCTTTTACGAATAAAGCCTGGTAGTATGATTAGTTTGTATACTTCTACACCTAATATAAGATCTACAGGTCTTTTCAAATAGAACTCTGGATCTGCTAAAGTTAATTTATTAATTTGTGGCCACTCTGGTTTGGTAAACGATTGGTTAGGCAAGTTGCCGACTATTTGTTTCATGACATACGCCTCTGTTGTAATGCTAGTCATTAATTAATGAGCATATGGTGATTTTAATAGCTCCCTTACTGCTTATAGATTTCTCTCCAACTCCTACAACCAGACAGTTTCGGTTAATGCGTGGTAAGCCTAATATCTGTGCTTCATTCTCTGTTATCAACGAAGATTCTGCACATGGGTCAATCAGAGCGCGCATGACGTGTTGGGAACCGTCTACAGCTTCAATATTAATTTTCGCTGTGGCTAATAGCTTAGGAGATACTTGTGGGGGTAAGGTAGATACGCATATATTAGTTTTTCTAGGTTCTTCCACTGCATGCTGACTTGATTTTGTTGGTAAGTACGTTATCTAAGCTTTATGAAGAAGTGTGTTATGTTTTTCTTGGCAAAATCTACATGTTTTTTCTAATCTACACTCCTTGCCTAAGTGATTTATTAAACAATTCGTACATAAGTTGTTATTTTCAATGGTTCTTCGTCGGTTTTCTGGTGAGTAATCTAAAAATGTTTTGCATTGAATTTTTTTTTTTTTTATGAAAATAAGGGATAAGACGAGCAGGACGTTCAGCTGATGGTAATTGATACGCCCTGCCCATTACAATGCAGTGCCGACTGAGCGGCACTACAACTGCGCTCGTCACCTTGAGACAAGATGTTAAGTCTCATTTGCCCAGTAATTTCACTAGCTACGGCGCCCTTCAGACCGAAACACAGTAATGCTTACACATTACTGCTTCACGGCAGAAATAGGCGCCGTTGTGGTACTCATAATCTAGCCGGCATCCTGTGCAAAGGAGCCTCCCACTGGTAAAAGGAGCCTCCCACTGGTGCAAAGGAGCCTCCCACTGGTAATCCACATCCTTTGTAATGCAATATCGTTCGACCTAATTGATGAATGGTTAATAATCGACTTATGTTGAATATTTTTATTCATAATTATTGTTTCTTATTTTATATGAGCTCTTCTAATTTTCATGAATGCCTGTCGGATTGAATGTACTTGACCCGAAAATCTACGTTTGTCTAATGTCTACGTTTCGTAGACTCCAATGAGGTAAACTTAATATCCAAAAAACTTAAAAAATCTGTGATAGTTGGTAAACCCTCGGGTTCCGTAGCGACTCTATGTAGTCGTTATGAGTCTCTGTATCTAATTTTTGGACTAAGATGTAAACAATTAGTGGATCCCAAGATGTTATATCGACCCCCATTGCTTTAATAGCATTCAGACATTCATTAGTGGTGTCGTGCAATCTTTTAATAAGTGCGGCTGACTGTTGTTGCAGATTTGGTAAATTCAGTAATATGTGAATATGCGAATTAAAAATAAGACGCATGTAACTATATCTGTGGTTTAAAATTTCCCAACAAATTGAGTAATTGTCTGAACTAATTTTTAAGTGCTGTACCAGTTTATCGGCTTCACCCCTTAATTTATTTTTTTTAAATTGCATCTTTTGTGCATTTGGTATGGATTTGTTTTTGTTTATGGTTTCACAAAACAAATCCTCAAATGACAACCACTGTTGATAATTGCCACTAAATGTTGGTATCTCCATTTGAGGAGTAGAATTTTCCCTATATTTAATAGAATACATTTTTGATCTTAAGACCTTTTGCATGTTTTCAAACTTATTTTCGTAGGCACTGAAAGCTGCCTCGTATTCATCATTATCTATTCCTTCACTATCGATCACCCAATGCAGAGAGTCGATGACCGACCACCTCGACCTTATTTTGGTCAAGACGTCCTCAATTTCCCAAGGTTCGGATATGACTTCTATATCCACAGCTTCAGTGGCGCGTTTTAAAGCTTTCAAATTACTTTTTTGCTTTCGTAGCATATCTTCACCTCGCCTAGAACTATTCTGGGACGTCAAGTGTTCCTTAGATGTGGAATACGAATTCCCCTCGGCAGGCGACATTGGTGTTACCTGACGATCTGAGTCGTAAGACTGTGGGGTTGCTGGTCTTAATAATGGTTTAGTTGCTTTGAATGTACTTATAAGATTTTTCAAATCATTATAAAATTGTAGAGCCTTTTGATAATAACAATCCCTAAAGTACGAGGGGCGGTCAAAAAGTTCGCGGAATGGCGGGGTTGGCGGGGGTGAGGTCGCTCCTCCAGGTAGCCGCTACTTGAGTAACTCATAATTACTATATATGCCAATTTCTAGCCTAATTGGGTCATTAGCTTTCGAGTTACAAACGAGTGAACAAGTAAATCGGGAACAAACTAGCCACTATGGAGAAAATTGAACATCGCGCCGTCGTAAAGTTCCTCACCAAACAAGGAAAAACGCCTCAAACTATTTTGCAAGAGATGTTAGCTGTTTACGGAGACTCTGCTCCTGGTAAAACCATGATTTACAAATGGCACGGCCTTTTCAAGCAAGGAAGGGAGTCAATTGAAGATGATCCTCGACCTGGACGGCCCATTGAGGCCACTACGCCGGAAATCATTGAAAAAGTTGAAAAACTTGTATTGGAAGACGGAAGGTTGAAGAAGAAACAACTTGCAGCATCAGTTGGAGTATCAGAAACCACAATTTTAAATATTCTTCATCAACATCTTGGCATGAGTAAAGTGTGTTCAAGGTGGGTCCCGAGAATGCTCACGCCGCTGCAAAAACGTGAGCGCGTCAACTGTTCCCGCGAGTATTTGGACCGCTGTGGAGAAGTTAGGGAAGAAATTATGGCCCGAATTGTAACCGGTGATGAAACTTGGGTTCACCACTATGAGCCTGAGTCAAAGCAGGAGTCGATGCAGTGGCACAAAAAAGGCACACCACCCCCAAAAAAATTTAAAGTGTCGCAATCGGCCGGAAAGATCATGGCGACTATTTTTTGGGATACTGAAGGTATTCTTTTGATCGATTATAAAGAACGTGGTGTTTCTATAACGGGAGAGTACTACGCTTCCCTATTGGACCGATTAAAAGAAGCTATTAAAGAAAAAAGAAGAGGAAAACTGACAAAAGGTGTACTCCTTTTGCACGACAACGCGCCCGTTCACACGAGTCATGTTGCGACGGCTGCCATTCATCGATGCGGTTTTGAACAACTACGCCATCCACCCTACAGTCCAGACCTGGCCCCTAGCGATTTTTATTTATTCCCAAAGATGAAGAAAGAGCTGCGTGGAAAAAAATTTAGAGACGATGATGAAGTCAAGTCGGCGATTTCGGCGTATTTTGACGCCCAAGACAAAACCTATTTTTTCGACGGTATTAATAAGTTATATGCCAGATCCCAAAAATGTATTCGTGTTAAGGGGGAATATATTGAAAAGGAAAAATAACATAATGTATCATTTCATCTTTTTTCCCAGTCATTCCGCGAACTTTTTGACCTCCCCTCGTAACTATGATTTGGATCCTCATATTCAGCACGCAATTTCGTGTGGTTAATTTGGAATTCACTCCAATAGCCATCTAAAGTATTTAATCTTTTTTCAATATAGGCAGGCGTCTTACGCTCCGGCCCATCCTTCTTAAAATTGGTTCGAAGGGTTTCCATTGCTGACATTATTTGTTCTTGGGCTGTTAATAGAGCTTCCATGATTAAAATTGTATAGTAACAAGTATGATAATATGTAAAAAAATAAAAGATCTCACTCTGAATAGTGCCGCGTGGTTGTCTGGTTTTTCTCGAAGCACTTTGGTAATGGTTTATGGTTAATGATATGGTATGGTTAATTAAATGCACTGGTATAAATGTCGCAATTAAGGTTAACTGACATGTGTTCACTATTCACTCGCGACAGTCCCGATTTACTACTAAATCTCGAAGGACCGCGTTCTACTCCACGCTGTACCACGATGTACACCACGTTACAGATTAATTTAATAAACTAGACTTAAGAACAATTAGTTTATTGACTTAGTCTAAATGGTTATAATGGTCAATGTTAATGAGCACACGCGAACCGATTGATGCTCGAACGTGAACTGGGGAAAATGTGGAAACACGGCACGCGCCAGCGCAACTGCTGACAGGGCGCAATGTGATGTGCGATGTTCCACTCGTACAGATTTTTATAAACGCATTTCATAAGTACATAGTTGTATATAGAGGAAAAAAGAAAGAAAAATGTAAAATTCACAAAACTCTCACAGGATTCATTTAATGGAAAAAGATAAAGGTACAAAACAAACCGAAAAAGAGCGTATTTAAGTAGTGATTGATTTAGTTTTGGAGAGTTTCTGTGCAGTTAACTGTTTTTTTACATCATCAACAATGAGGTACAAAACTTTGTTTAAATATTAGCAAAATTATAAAACAATAATTACACACGGCAGGTGTAATTATTAATAGTTCCGCCTAAAAGTTTCCTATCATAGGTACATAAAAAAATGGCTATTTAATATAAAGACCTGAGACTAGATTGTGATTATTTTATAGCGATAGAAATGACTCTAGAATATTGTATATTTTTATTGAAAAGAGCGCAAAAAAAGAATGCTGGGAGAGTTTCCTGCGCCCCTTCTTCTCTCTCAGAGTGCCATTTGTTTCCGAAGCGGTAGTAGTATCTAGTAGTTATTAGAAATGACATCAAAAAGAATTCTAAAGGAATCAATTTTGAGAAAATAAATGCCTTTTTATGCCTTTTAAAGAAATGTTATAGTTTAACTGATGTAATCGAGAAAAAACCTACTGCAGTTAACGGAACAACCTATTACAGACATTAATAAAAAACTACGTTAAAAAAACAGACTTAAAAAACTAAAAAGTATAATATAACATAATTAAGATTTATTTTAATACACCGCTAATGCAAACCTAATCTGAATATAATAATACTATTATTTGTATGTGCCACCTATTAATAGGTTTGAAGTGCCGAGCCAAATGTAATAGAGGTACCTACACTCGCTACGCGTTACTTTGAGCAGGATACCTTCGTCTAGAACAAAACAACCCAAGTGGGCAAGACATCGATGATAATTACAATAAGTAAGCTGTTTATAATATTAAGTTTTATTTTGTTTAGGGCTTGGCACCGACTTAAAATTTATCAATAGGTGGCACATATAAATCATAGTATTTTATTAATATTAAAGGTTTGCATAAGAGGTGTATTAAATTGAAACTTGATTAAGTTATTTTATACTTTTATGTTTTTGAAGTTGTTTTCAAACGTATTTTTTTTTATTTGTCATCAAGAGATGACTTGATAATCTGTACTAGACAACTGGCCCGGAATCCTACAATAATAACCCATGTATGTCAGAATAGAATTTCTGGTATTATGCACAAAGTCGAGGCAATGTATTTTTTATGAAAATAAGGGGCGAGACGAGTAAGACGTTCATCTGATGATAATTGATACGCCCTGCACATTACAATCTTGCAAAACCCAAAAAATCTGAGCGGCACTACAATTGCGCTCGTCACCTTGAGACATAAGATGTTATATCTCATTTGCCCAGTAATTTCACTAGTTACGTCGCCCTTCAGACCAAAACACAGTAATATTACACGCTTTTTATTAGCTTCACCTGTATGTTTGTATGTTTGTAACCGCCTTCTTTGGGCGCGATTTTGACCCACTTTAAACGGCTAGATATCGTTCAAACTTTGTAGATTTATCGAGGACCGATGACATTACACTAATTTGACTAATTCTTCTACACCCTACGCTTTTGTTTATAATGAAATATATTTTTTTACACTATTTTCAATTAAAATTTATTAAAATTTATTTTCTATTTTTTAGTTGAATTTTATATAAAGCGTGTTTTTTAGTTTTTTTAAAACTTATTTTTTACACATTACCTACTGCTTCATGGCAGAAATTGGCGCCATTGTGGTACCCACAATCAAGCCGGCATCCTGTGCATAGGAGCCTCCCACTGGTAAAATGCAATGCTGATATGCAATGAATAATTTGCTTTTGCGTTGTGACAGGAGACGGCGCGGGCGTGGGCAAGGGCCGCACAATCGCAGGCATCATCTTCGAGAATTACATGCGAAACCGACGTCGCGCCATCTGGGTGTCGGTCTCCAACGACCTCAAGTACGATGCCGAGCGTGACCTGCGGGATATCGGCGCCAACTGCATCGACGTGCACTCGCTGAGTAAGGTGCGTACACATACCGACAAACTCGCACGAAGATTGCTGGTGAGGCGTGTAAATAGCCTACACCTTTACAATTTTTGTTCTTAAAAACAAGTTAAAGGTATTCTTCCAGTGGCTTCCGGCCGGCGATAGATATCCTAGATAGATCCTATTAAATGCACCGGTGGAATGCTTGAAACACCAAAACTTAACATTCCACCGTAGGGTCGCACTGAAGCACAGATGCAGGTGTACTTATTTCACGGGATTCTTTAAGTTTTCATCAAATAGGAATTTTAAAAGCGGAGCGGCGCGAGCTAATGTAATTCGGTAGTCGGTGAGCAAGAAGGGTTACAACTGCCATTTACTGGCAATGTTTCGAGACAATCCTCATTAAGCCTCGATATATGTTTATGGGTATTGCGTGGATATATATTCGCGCGAGGATTCAAAATGGAATTTAAATTATTTTAACAAATTAAATTTTATACTTAATAAACTAATATATATAAGTATACAAATTATAATTCTAACCTATTTTTTTATTTAAAAACAAAAGGCATTGACGCTTCACCAATAGCCATTCATAAATAGGCATGATGTCTGATTTTGAAAAACATTTCGATTATATTAGTTAATAGCTGTTTCACCTGATTCCTTTCGCCGAATTGCCATCTGGATGTGTGGTCCGAGTCCAGTCTGAGGCGGTCCTCCACAGTGTGGTTTTCAAGGTTTCTTCCACGTACTACAAAGCTGTGGAATGAGCTTCCTTGTGCGGTGGTTCCGGGGCGAAACGGCATGGGCACCTACAAAAAAGGGCGTGACACCTTCTTTAAAGGCCGGCAACGCTCCTGTGATTCCTCTGGTGTTGCAAGAAAATGTGGACGGCGGTGATCACTTAACACCAGGTGACCTGTACGCTTGTTTGTTTATGGAATACATAAAAAAATATCTACTATTCCCAAAATAATTCCAAGCACCACAGACAATAAATATTTTGATAGTAAATTTGAATTTTCAACTCAGAATTTCGTTCAATAACGGATTGACAGTGTCATAACGTCTGTTCGTGACGTCATTTCAATTATTATTAATAATCAAAGTAATGAAATGTTAAAATGGTAGTTATATAAGATGTTGTATTTGTTTGCAATTGCAATAGTTGTTTTAATTTGGTGATGGTTCGGTACGGAAAGGAAAGGAAACAGCATTCTTCGGATAATTTTTTTATTGTAATTCTACAAGCAGCCATCTTAGAAGTGGCCAAAGAGAATGATAATAATTTGCCACAGAGCACATCATCTAAATTAGAATTGTTCGGTGGTGGCAGTTGTGTTATACCTAACACATAGTATTTTATAACAATTTTATTTTAATGAATTTATAATTTAACATTTAATCTGATGATAAGTACAGTTTACACAAACTTTGATCTAAATATTAAAATGATACTAAAAAGTTATTTTGCCAATTCTCGCTATTTATTTGACATTTGAAGAAAATTGCACACACAAATAAAATTTTTTGAAAAACAAAATGTTATGAACCATGCAGGGCCCGAACCCACGACTTCCGGCGTTCCGTGCTGGTGCTCTAACCAACTGAGCCAACCGTTCGAGTGACGTATCGCTATAAAATCTTGTACGCTTTGTTGAACTCTCAGGTTGTGGCTTCATCTACAATATTATTTTAGTATTAATCCTAGAAGTGAGGGTTTTATCACTTTAAAAACATAGCAAATTGTTTAAACTTGCACACGTTTAGTTTTTCTTGTGAATGGAGGTTGTATATTGAAACAAATTATTCATTTTTCTACAGTTTAAATACGCGAAGATATCGAGCGGTGTCAATAGTAACGTGAAGAAGGGCGTGATATTCTGCACATACTCTGCGCTGATTGGTGAGACGTCCGCCAATACCAAGTATCGCACTCGTCTCAAGCAACTGTTGCAGTGGTGCGGCGAGGACTTCGATGGACTCGTATCCTTGAAAAAAATTATACAAGCTATCTTAGATTATCAAATTATTAGCCAAATCTATGATTTCGGATAGAATTCAATCATTTGTCTAGATGTTCATAATAATTTTAGCATTATCTTTACAAATAGCAAATCCGACCACACATGGAGTATTGCTGTCATCTCTGGTCTGGCGCACCCCAGTATCGAGCCATTTGATCGAGTGCAACGCATAGCAGCTCTAATTGTCGGGGACCTAGTGCTCTGTGAACGGCTAGATCACTTGGCGTCGGGACGTCGCTCCGTTGTGTCCTTTACCGAATTTATCATGAGGAGTGTTCCGTAGAGCTGTTTGAGGTGACCCCCGCACGCTCGTTTGTCCTCCTCTTCCATTAAAAAATGATTATAAGACACATTTATTCATGATCAATAATTTGTATATGTATAATAGAAGTCGGTTCCATTGAATAGGCTATTAAAATCAAATTATATCATGATACAGTTCAACATAAAGTTATACCACATAACCAAATGTAGTATATGTTTATATATGTGTTTGGGAGTGCAATACAACCTGAGCTGGCACAGATCGTGTTCGACGAGTGCCACAAGGCCAAGAACTTGTGCCCGGTGGGGTCGGGCAAGGCCACCAAGACGGGGCTGACGGCGCTGGAGCTGCAGACCAAGTTGCCGCGCGCGCGGGTCGTGTACGCGTCCGCCACGGGCGCGTCCGAGCCGCGCAACATGGCCTACATGGTGCGGCTGGGCATCTGGGGCGACGGCACGCCCTTCCCCACCTTCATGGACTTCATCAACGCCGTGGAGAAGAGGTGGGCACTACCCGGCAGTGCCGCTCGGGAATGATTCTTGAAAAACTCAAAAGTTCTGAGCGACACTGGCAAAAGATGTTAAATCTCTATGGCGCTATTCAAACCGAAACACAGTAATGCACATTACTGCTTCACGACAGAAATGGTCGCCGTTGTGGTACCCAAATCTAATGATACTCAAATATTATTCAGAGGCGTGGGTGCCATGGAGATTGTGGCGATGGACATGAAGATGCGTGGCATGTACATTGCCCGCCAGCTCAGCTTCCACGGAGTCTCGTTCAAGATCGAAGAGGTGCCCCTCAGCGACTCCTTCAAGGATACCTACGACAAGGCCGTGGCCCTGGTGAGTGTGTTGCCTAATGCCTCATGTGATGCAAAGAATACCGACCAACAAAGGCCAATGAAAGGTATACCTAGGCTTTATCTAGTTTTTTCCCTACTCACCATAAGTAAACCATGCACAATATCTTCTCTTATCGTCCCCCGTCATTCAAATTCAAATATTTGTATTAAAAATAGAATTTTAAATCAATTATTGAACAAAAAAAAACCTGAGAAGAACGGGCGCAATAAACTCAGTGGGCTTCTTTTTTTTTATAAAATTAAAAAGAACCTGAGGTGGGTCGCACCATTCCCAATATGTGGTATCATTAATAAAGTAATATATGTTATAAGTAACCTTCACCGCATAAACGATTTTTTATTATTTTGAATATCGTAACACATTTGTTTTGTACATTTTCTAGGATTATGTTATAAATGCCTATTATTATGTATTATATACAGAGCGGCGCTACAATCGCGACATTAAATGAACACTCTGGTACAACTACTTATCCGTGATCAAAAAAAAGATTTCTAAATATTAACGTAAACAATTGAAACTTTCAAACATAGAAATTACACATTTCGAAAAAAAAATTTAATCACCCTTTCGTGGGTGCTATTCACCTACGAGTTCTGATGGCTACGGCGCGGTGTGGAACAACTGGTGTCAGTACCTACGCTAGCTCGCGGCTACTAGGTTTCTTACAGGATGTTCCGAAAGGATATTATGGAAAAAAAAAATAAACTAGGTGAATTATGAATTTTTTGATTTTTTTTTTAATTAATTTTTTACGGTTAAGATGAAGTAGCTCTCCCCGTGTGTTCAATTAATATCACCACGTTGTATACATTGGCCAACAAGACTTACTAAATTGTATTAACTGAGTTATACGCATAACAAGTTTATGTCCCCACCATCTGGATGTGTGGCGGATCCTCCACTGTGCGCTTTTCATGGGGCTTTCTTTCACGTACTACAAAGCTGTGAAATGAGCTTCCTTGCGCGGTGTTTTGGAGACAATACGACATGAGTACCTTCAAAAAAAGCGCGTACACCTTCCTTAATATCCGACATATTATGTATCAGTACGGCAAGTACTTACAAATGTTTGAAATGACTGTTATATGTAGACTATAATATTGCGTTAGACACTGTAGAGCCATAATACATACACTATATATAAAAAATTTACGCTCCACAACGCCCCATAAGGAATTTCGTTTCTAAAATACAGTCGAATGAACCTCCTCCTTTTTAAAATCGGTTAGAAAAATAACCTTACAATCCTATTGCATGGTTTGAGTGTACGCAAGTGTAGGTAAGTATTTTACCAACAAGGCTTAGTTTCCATACTGTTACATATGTCTACTGTGTTCGAGTACCTAGTGTGCGTAATCTAAGTTAACTCTGTGTTAAGACTTTACTGTAGCTGCTTGGCGCACCGAGTGCGATTTGTATTCATCTTTTTATTCGGCTACTAAAGTAGCTATTTCCCTAAAAATTAATGATTAAGTGAAACTTCTGAACGGAAGAAGAAAGACACTTTCAAAAATCACCAATCAATTAAAACACCTTTACCCGACTAGTGTCGTCACGCAGGCGATAATGTCGCAATAAGTAAGAATAATTTATGAATTATTCCTAATTTATATATTAATGTTGACTTACGCAACGTGATATGTAGCAGCAATTATTTAAATCATATTTCAAACTGACTGACCCTAAATACAAATTTTCTACGTGATAAAAGTCGCGTTGTTTTATTCATTTCACAAAAGCTGTCGTAAACATATCAAAAGAACAAAGGAGTAAAATGAATCAAAAATGTATTCTGAATCGTCATTGCATCTTTTTAACCCTGGAATAAATTTTATGTCGATATTATTGTCTTTTGCGTATTTGTAAAAACATCAAAAAGCTTATACCTAACTTCCAATGTCGCGAGGTTTTTTGAGTCAAATCTTGAGTTATTAGTTTTATATGTTAGTTTAGTTCCGAATACCTGTAAACTGAGCTAACATGTCTCTATATGCAAAATGCATGCGCTACAATAAAAAGTGTATGCGCTTTTGTTGAAGGTGCACCCATGTGGCATCCTCAGCAGAAACACCAACAAGGAAGCTCATTCCACAGATTGGTTTTAAGTTGGTACGTGGAACAATGTTCTTTGAAAACCGTGTAGAGGAACGCCAGATATACAGAGGGTGGGGATGATATCCTTATTTACCTAATTCCTAGTTGAGTCGTGTAGGTTAAATTGGACAAGTTTCATTTTACCCCATTCCGCGATATTCCCATTCTCAATAGAGAACTCATTATTTAGGGGTGGGTGATCCTTATCATTAAGGGGTATGAAAAAATAGATGTTGGCCTATCTCAGACCTACCCGATATACACACAAAATTTCAAACAAATTTGTTGACCCGTTTTGGAGGAGTTTGGTAACAAACACGGGGACACGAGAATTTTATATATAAGACTAGCTGACCCAGCAAACGTTTTATTGCCATATTAAGTAATAAAAAAAATCAAAAAATAAAATTTTTGGGCTATAAAAAAATAGATTACGACCGATTCTCATATCTACAAAATATATCTCTCTCTATTGCGTATCCGTGGATGGAATAGAATAATACTAAAATCGCGATACAAAAACAGGTGTTTGATTGTAGACAGGTGAAAATTTGAAGTTGTATGTATTTTTTAATATTGTAGGCATAGAATAATAACGCTTAGAAGGTGAGTTGGCCCAAGTGAAATGAAGCAGTTTCAATGTGGACGTTTATGACCACATACGCTTCCCGCTGCGTCAGTGTCATTCTGTCAACTTCCAGAACAATCAGTGCGCAAAACTTAATTGAAATATTACTAACTGTGCAGTGAAAGGGTGTCACAAAGCGTCTTATAATAAAAATTATGATAAGAAAATCACATTTCACACTTAAATACAATTTCACAACTTTTAAGTTAAGCTAATACATTCGTCAAAACAGCAAAATATATCTTGGATTTAAAAAATGATCTCATATTCCTTCTCTGCACCCTCGAGAACCTCGGATATGATATCCATATTGTTGAAATCAAAATTTTGCACGGCGGCCATCTTGGATTTCAAAAATGATCCCAAATTTGTTCTCTGCACCCTCGAGAACCTCGGATTTGATATCCAATATTGTTGAATACATAATTTTGCACGGCGGCCATCTTGGATTTAAAAAATGATCCCAAATTCGTTCACTGCACCCTTTAGAACCTCGCATACGATATCCATATTGTTGAAATCATAATTTTGCACAGCGGCCATCTTGGATTTCAAAAATTATTCCAAATGCGTTCTCTGCCCCCTCGAAAACCTCGGATATATAGCTGGAAACGGCGCCTTTATTGTCTCGCTTTTTCGTTCCACTGAGTTTCAAAAAACAACGATTCTAAAGAACTTCTTTACTTACACTTCAAAAATTGTTGCAAGAGTAATTAAATACGTGATGTTTTATTAAATTCTTAATTTATATTTTATTTCTTCTTTCTTTATAACATATAATCTAGTATTTCTTACAATTTACTGATTTAGGGAAATGTTTATTCACTTGCAACATTATTTGGCTGTCTTTGTGCGTGTTGGCGAGTGTAAGTACGTGACGCTCACGCACACATTAATTGTAATGTTGCTTTTATATTGACAGGAACTATGAATGAAACTATCGTTCTGAGCGCTATTATTCTATGGTTGTAGGTATCATAACAAAATCAAAAAATAAATAATTTATCTAAAAATTAAAAAAAAATGCGGTATGAAAAATAGATGTTGGCCGATTCTCAGACCTACACACAAATTTTCAAACAAATTTGTTTGGCCGTTTCGGAGGAGTTTGGTAACAACCACCGGGACACATTTGAATTTTATATATAAGATAAACAGTGTAAAAATATTTTGCGACAGTTTGTAAAAACGTTAAAATGAATGATTATATTTTGTATGTAGGTACTTGACATAAACTTGAGTCAAGTATATCACGTACTTCTCCGCTATGTCGAAAAAGGTGCTAACTGCTGTGTTGTGTCTCTTATATTATACAGATTAAACTATCGTATGATCTTGTTAATTGCGTTGTGTATAATTATAGTTTTTTTTACAACGAACAGTGGGTGGAAGCTATGCAGCGTTTCACCGAGGCGGCCGAACTCATAGACGCTGAGGCCCGGATGAAGAAGACCATGTGGGGACAGTTCTGGTCGGCTCACCAACGCTTCTTCAAGTACCTCTGCATTGCAGCGAAGGTATCCTCATTATTTCAAATTTTAGACTGTTAATATTTGCAAAAAAAAAAGTGCTTATTTCACTCTTCATTTGTTAGATTTTCTATATTTGATGAAAGTTGATAATGTAATCGATAATATAGTCGATAATCATTTATAGAAAGCGTTTATCTCAAGGCAATACCAATAACATAAAATAATTTAATAAGGACTTCGGGTAATAACATTCCGGCTCAGGCTAATACTATTCACTTATGAGTACTTGAGGCCAAAAATTACGTACGCTTCCATGCTGTGGTGAAACAAAGCCAGCTAGAATAATCTGCACCTAGGTAAGCCCGCAGGGATTGGCTGTATGGTGGTTACCGGGGACTTGACGTGCATTTCCAGGTGCGGCAATTAGGGCGAAGCTGAACATACTGCCTCCCACAGTGTTTATGCATTATAAGGGGGAACCAAGCTATCTGAGGCCCTGAGGGTAAACGCTCAGTGGGATCGTAGGTCTGGATGTCGCAAATATAAAGGACCCTAAAAGTCTCAGAATGATACTTTAAGTTACGAGACGAAAATTTTTTTATGTTAAGTAATACGTTTTACCCCTTTCTTGATTGTGCACAAAATTATGAGCATCATCGCAAACGCGCTTGTCACTTTTAGAAAAGATGTTTGGTCTCATTAGCCCAGTAGTTTCGACCAGAACGGTCCAAGTTTAAATCCCGCACAAAACTTGGAGAGTTATGCCGCCATCTTCCAGAGAGATGTATACGCCATTCAAGAATTCGCGGAAATCAATAAAGAAAACAATTTGCCCTGTGCTTCCCCGGGGCGTAATAAGAATAGGGGACACCCAGGCCCAAGGCGGACTAAGGGCTTTTTAGAAGTAGAGAGTCACGCTGCCGTCTTATGAGGACAGCACAATCGGGCCAGACTCGTCCGGGTTAATTACCACACAATATGGTTTAGTGTCGAGGACCGGAGGCCGTTCCCATATTTAAGCGGCAAATCGCCCGTGCGAAATCGAAGCACGTCGTCAAAATCGGCGAGCAGCTTTCCAGTTACCCGACCGGAACACGCAAGTCCTGGTCGTTGTCGAAAGCTTCAGCCAGCCGTCCTTGCCGCCGTTGCACATGAGGAATGACACCCTGGCTCATACAGCAATAGAGAAAACCGATCTCCTGTGCACTCTTTTTGCCTCCAACTCGACTCTTCACGACAGTGGAAAAACACCGTCGACCATCTCGCGGTGTCAGAGCTCTATGCATGAAGTACAGTTCAGACAGAAAACTGTTAGGCGAGCTCTGTTTTTGTTGGACGTCAGGAAGTCGAGCGGGCCGGATGGCATTTCTCCAATCGTGATTAGAACGTGTGCCCCGTGAGTTGACGCCGGTGCTAACGCCTTTACTCCGGCACTCATATACAAAAGGCGTTGTCTCTGACTCATGGAAGTCAGCCCTTGTCCATCCGATCCCAAAAAAAGGAGACAGTTCGGATCTGGCAAACTACAGGCCTATAGACATTACCTCCCTGCTCTCCAAAATCATGGAGAGCATAATTAACCGCCAGCTGTTGGTATACCTAGAGGATCACCAGTTGATCGACGACTGACAGTACGGCCTTCGCCATGGTTGATCGGCAGGTGATCTTCTGGTATACCTAACACATAGATTGGTGGCGGTTATCGAAAGCAAGGGGGAAGGCCTGGCAGTTACCCTGGTTATAGCGAAGGCCTTTGATCGTGTATGCACAAGGCGCTTCTCTCAAAACTTCCATCATTTGGGCTTCCCGAGAGCTTTTGCAAGTGGACCTCCATCCTCCTCCTCGTTATCGACGGTTATTGCTCGAATCCCAAGCCCGTGAACGATGGGGTGCCCCAAGGCTGTGTGCTATCTTCGGCAATATTCATCAATGATATGTTGGACACCTCCAAGATATATTGCTATGCAGACGACAGCACTGGTGATGCCGTAAACACGGGCCATGCAGGTCTCTTTCGGGAAATCATTGACCAGTGCCGGGAGAAACTTGTATCTTCTATCGAGTCCTCTCTCGAGAAGGTCGCGGAATGGGGCAAATTGAACCTTGTCCAATTTAACCCCAGAAGACTGAAGTCTGCGCGTTTACCACTTAATAAACCCCATTTGTTGAATCACCGCTCTTCGACAACACTTCCCTTAAAGCCTCTCCCTAGGAGATTCCGATACTATATCGGAATTCTGGGTCTCGAAATCTCGAGCGATTGCCAAGTCCGCGGCCATCTGGAGAGCAGAGCCAAATTGGCTTAGAAGAAACTGGGCGTCATTAATAGAGCACGGCAATACTTCAAGCCGGCCAACATTCTAGTCCTTTACAAAGCGCAGGTCCGGCCACATTTGTAGTATTGCTGTCATCTCTGGTCTGGCGCACCCCAGTATCAGCTCGATCCATTTGACCGCGTGCAACGTAGAGCAGCTCGAATTGTCGGGGACCCAGAGCTTTGTGAACGGCTGGATCACTTGGCGCTGCGTAGAGACATAGCTTCATTGTGTGTCCTATACCGCATTTATCACGGGGAGTGTTCCGAAGAGCTGTTTCACCTGATTCCTGCTCACGAATTCCACCTTCGCACGGCGTGCCACAAATTAGAATATCATCCCCATTATCTGGATATATGGCGGTCCTCCACTGTGCGCTTTTTTAAGGAGCTTTTTTCGACGTACTACAAAGCTGTGGAACGAACTTCCTTGTGTGGCGTTTCCGGGACGATACGACATGGGTACCTTCAAAAAAAGCACGTACACCTTTCTGAAAGGCCGGCAACGCTCCTGTGATACCTCTGGTGTTTCAAGAGAATGTGGGCGGCGGTGATCACTTAACACCAGGTGACCCGTACGCTCGTTTGTCCTCCTTATTACATAAAATAAAATTGTAATATGTGGCCAGGTGAATCACGCGGTGGTGACTGCCCGCGAGGCTGTGAAGTGCGGCAAATGTGTCGTGATCGGTCTGCAGTCGACGGGGGAGGCGCGCACACTGGAGCAGCTCGAGCGGGATGACGGCGAGCTCAACGACTTTGTGTCTACCGCCAAGTGAGTGTGGGAACATATATACAGGATGTCCCAAAGTTATGGGACATGAACGGAAAGTACCTTCAATAGGCTATTTACATTACATTTAAGGCGAGGTTTTCCCAACACTTTAGGTAAAAATTGCGCGAACGTTAGATTCGATAGGTACGCATGGACACGCGCGTCGGGCATGGCTGAGAACGAACCGAGCGATGCGTGTCAACGACCGCCGCCCCAGAAGGACCGCGTAATATTTTTTAAAACTTACAGTTGTGCTAGAGTACGGAATTACTGTGATAATATTTTTTATGCATTTTTGAAGTAAATCTTTTTATCGACGTATGAGAGAAATGTTATATTACGCGCAAAATTATGATTTTAACATTATGGATATCGTATCCGAGATTCTCGAAGGTGCTGAGAACTAATTTGGGATCATTTTTGAAATCCAAGATGGCCGCCGCGCAAAATTATGATTTCAACAATATGGGTATCGTATCCGAGGTTCTCGAGGGTGCAGAGAACGAATTTGGGATCATTTTTGAAATCCAAGATGGCCTTCGCACAAAATTATGATTTCAGCAATATGGATATCGTGTCCGAGGTTCTCGAGGGTGCAGAGAACGACATTGTGATCATTTTTGAAATCCAATATGGCCGCCGCACTAAATTATGATTTCAGGAATATGGTAATCGTGTCCGAGGTTCTCGAGGGTGCAGAGAACGATTGTGTGATCATTTTTGAATTCAAAGATGGCCGCTGCTCATAATTATGATTTCAGCAATATGGATATCGTGTCCAAGGTTCTCGTGGGTGCAGAGAACGATTTTGGGATCATTTTTGGAATCCAAGATGGCCACAATATGATCACACAATCGTTCTCTGCACCCTCGAGAACCTCGGACACGATATCCATATTGCTGAAATCATTATTTTGTGCGGCGGCCATCTTGGATTTCAAAAATGATCACAAAATCGTTATCTGTGCACCCTCGAGAACCTCGGACACGATATCCATATTGCTGAAATCATAATTTTGTGCGGCGGCCATCTTGGATTTCAAAAATGATCCCAAAATCGTTCTCTGCACCCTCGAGAACTTCGGACACGATATCCATATTGCTGAAATCATAATTATGAGCGGCGGCCATCTTTGAATTCAAAAATGATCACAGAATCGTTCTCTGCACCCTCGAGAACCTCGGACACGATATCCATATTGCTGAAATCATAATTATGAGCGGCGGCCATCTTTGAATTCAAAAATGATCACAGAATCGTTCTCTGCACCCTCGAGGACCTCGGACACGATATCCATATTGCTGAAATCATAATCTTGTGCGGCGGCCATCTTGGATTTCAAAAATGATCACAAATCGTTATCTGCACCCTCGAGAACCTCGGACACGATATCCATATTGCTGAAATCATAATTTTGTGCGGCTGCCATCTTGGATTTCAAATATGATCACACAATCGATCTCTGCACACTCGAGAACCTCGGACACGATATCCATATTGCTGAAATCATAATTTTGTGCCGCGGCCATCTTGGATTTCAAAAATGAGCACAATGTCGTTCTCTGCACCCTCGAGAACCTCGGACACGATATCCATATTGCTGAAATCATAATTATGAGCGGCGGCCATCTTTGAATTCAAAAATGATCACAGAATCGTTCTCTGCACCCTCGAGAACCTCGGACACGATATCCATATTGCTGAAATCATAATTTTGTGCGGCGGCCATCTTGGATTTCAAAAATGATCACAAATCATTATCTGCACCCTCGAGAACCTCGGACACGATATCCATATTGCTGAAATCATAATTTTGTGCGGCGGCCATCTTGGATTTCAAATATGATCACACAATCGTTCTCTGCACCCTCGAGAACCTCGGACACGATATCCATAATGCTGAAATCATAATTTTGTGCGGCGGCCATCTTGGATTTCAAAAATGATCACAAATCGTTATCTGCACCCTCAAGAACCTCGGACACGATATCCATATTGCTGAAATCATAATTTTGTGCGGCTGCCATCTTGGATTTCAAATATGATCACACAATCGTTCTCTGCACCCTCGAGAACCTCGGACACGATATCCATATTGCTGAAATCATTATTTTGTGCGGCGGCCATCTTGTATTTCAAAAATGATCACAAAATCGTTATCTGCACCCTCGAGAACCTCGGACACGATATCCATATTGCTGAAATCATAATTATGAGCGGCGGCCATCTTTGAATTCAAAAATGATCACAGAATCGTTCTCTGCACCCTCGAGAACCTCGGACACGATATCCATATTGCTGAAATCATAATTATGAGCGGCGGCCATCTTGGATTTCAAAAATGATCACAAAATCGTTATCTGCTCCCTCGAGAACCTCGGACACGATATCCATATTGCTGAAATCATAATTATGAGCGGCGGCCATCTTTGAATTCAAAAATGATCACAGAATCGTTCTCTGCACCCTCGAGGACCTCGGACACGATATCCATATTGCTGAAATGTTAATTTTGTGCGGCGGCCATCTTGGATTTCAAAAATGATCACACAATCGTTCTCTGCACCCTCGAGAACCTCGGACACGATATCCATATTGCTGAAATCATAATTTTGTGCGGCGGCCATCTTGGATTTCAAATATGATCACACAATCGTTCTCTGCACCCTCGAGAACCTCGGACACGATATCCATATTGCTGAAATCATTATTTTGTGCGGGGGTCATCTTGGATTTATCTAACTTCCCTAAAGTACATATATACAAAAATCCCGCGTGGCATAATATTCAAAATAATATTACGTAAATTTTATTTTAGTACTTTCCGACTTACATTTACCTATATATTTCAACAAATTATTTTGATACTATGATACCTGCTTTGTACTTGTTTGCTAAAATCTTACGTAATGTGAGCACGAGAGACACGAACACAGTACCTTCCTAGACAGTGGTCACGGGCGTACTGCTGGCTTGAGCGAGCATGCAACCAAGGCGTCGCGTTTGGTTTATTACGAAAAAAATTAATAGAAAATAATTCACAAAGCGTATTGATAAATCCCACAGTGAAAACTTATAAATACTAATAAACTATCGAATAAAATAAGTTTTGTGTTTATAACTATCATAGTTTTATGATAATATAAACAATTCAAATAATAAAGAAGAATATTTTTCAAAAAATTAATCTATCGAGATTTTTTTTCGTCATCGTGTTTTCGAAACAGCGATAATTTTGATAAAGAAATGAAGATAAACATGTCAAAAAATTGGAACCGTAGTATTTGTAGAAGTATTTTAAGTAGATTTTTAAAAATGTTACTTTTTAGGACTATAGCGCCTTAAGTCGGTTCGATTCCCAGACGAGGCAAGTAATTTTTTAGAAAATCTTTGAATGCAGAAGTACTAACTTTTAAAAAGAACATAAGTCTTCTTTCAGTAAAATAGCCTATCTTCGATATTTAAGGTACTTTCCCTTCATATCCCATAACTTTGGGACACCGTGTATAGACTGGGTGCTTGCGATGTTCTTTCTGTATGATTTTTGTTATCTTTTCAATAATTTTTCTTTCGATTTCTTGCTATTGCAAATCAAAATATTTTATTGCAAGTCACATTTTCAATAGGTAGGTACATTAAATGGAGAGACAAGATGTGACGCCCTGCAAGGGAATAGCAATGTTATACATAAAATTAATAAGTCTTTTACATTTTATACATTCTTAGGATATTAAAAATACAGACTATATTATAACTTATTCTCACACTTGTGTAATTAAAAAATTCGGGTAAATCGTAGAAGCATTTTGAAACTAAGAAATTTTTAAGATGTATTTTAAATAGAGAAGGCTTCTCTTTATTTTTTTATAATTTTTCCACATTCCCTTTTTCATTACATCTAATTCTAACAATACGTTCCAAAAATAATAGCTAAGTCGTATTTTGGGATGTGTCTCCAGATTGGAGATTCGATAACAAAATATCCTCAGTGTAAAGTTGTTCTGTAACACGAACATAGTATCTAAGTATATAATTGAGCAATCTAGTGTTTAGTTCAGTATTTAGTCAATTACAACGAAAAAATCACGCGCTATGTTATAGATCCGAAATAGACAGATTTTAATAAGCTTCCTGAAAACACACACATGTCTTTCAACAAGTCCAAAGCCTATATATATTAAATATATAATTATCATTTAGCGTTACGTAGAGACATCGCTTCATTTTCTGCATTTATAGATTATTTTTAGTTTTACAAACTATTGCGAGATAATATGAATTGAGAAACTTTATAATTAAATTGATTATCATATAATTACCTTGTGGCTTTTATAAATTCAGCAGAAATCAAATCTGAGTTTGAAACACAAAAAACGACTCATAAACGCGTCTATTTTTAATTAATGTCGGAGATTATCTGATTGCGCTGTAACAAATCCACTTTCAGTCATTGTAAAAAATAATTTCACAGATCATCGATTAAGAAAGACCTACATAAAATTTTATATATCTCTAACCAACGAAAATAATATCTAGGATCCGTACCATTGCTTTTATGGTCATCTAGACTTCGACATTACACTGCGCTTCAAACAAATATCATTGCGTTGCGATGTTTTATATTTCGCGCGTATTTATTGCACTATTATTTTTTTTTATTATTAAGCTAAAATAATTTACAACAGGTACGCTCGTTTGTCCTCCTATTCCATAAAAAAAATAACGATAGTGATAAATGTTAAAAAAATGAAATGCCAACTAAATACACGCATAAACCCTATTTCATACGAAAGAATTCTTGGAAATTTAGAAGCTCTTGGTTATTGTTGAGCTTCTAGGCTAGGCTTCTATTGCCATTAATGATATTTTGTTGGCTAGTTAGATTATATGAATTGTAAAAATATATAGCCATTTAATACGACTTAATTGCTTACATGATCAATACTTCATTTCAAACTTGAAGTACTTAACAATCAATTATCAAGTTCATTTTGAAATATCCGATATTTAATAATTTTTGTACATTGCGTAATGAACGCAAAACTTATTGTTTATTATTTAATTTAAAAACTTAATTGAATGTGCTGTTTTCAAACGCAAAACAACTATTTCATATAGCAATCGCATAGCAGCAATATAAACATTTTAAATAAATATAAATTTATTGAATTCCATTAAAATCGCTCATTGCTTTTTTCACAGCGTTAAAATATTAATTATGAAATGAGACGCTAGGTTCCATTTTTTCCATATTTATTCATAGTCACATTGAAAACACACAGAACAATCTTTTCATATTACATACATTATTGTAGTATTTTTTAACAATATAATATTTGAAATACACATTTAAATGACTTTACAGAACTACTCAAAACAAATTATTAAATTTTGACACAATTAACAACCATTACAATATTTATCACTATCATATAAATACAAACATTTTAAAAGTAGTTATTACTAATATTTTTGAATACGAAAAGAGAACTACTGATTTCTTTCTCATTTCGATATTGTCACCCATCAAAAATTAAAAATAAATAATGGTTTCTCTTTTACACACTTGTAATTCAAATATTTTGATACAATACAACAACAACACATTTATACATACATACATTTCTATTAAAAACATTATATAATTAAGAAATCAGTTTAAAAAAAATTTACAGTTAGTGTAAACATACCTAATACTACTTGTTGTATTAGGTATGTTTACAGATACTTATATCGTAATTTTGTAAAATCGAATGTCAAGTTTGAAAAAAAAAATAACTTAAATGTTTAATTAATTTGATACATTTTATTTGTGCTAAATTTTGAAATCCTTCATTGAAAATTCTGGTTTAGTGTGATCATCATGTAAATTATGAATTATTTCAATTTGGAGATAATAATGTGATCGTATCACATAATTACCTTATTGGATGCTTGACATTTGGTTGATACAAAAATATAATATACAGAAAATACATACCTACCACTTAGGAATAGGTTTTTATGTTAATTCAAAACATATGCAATATGAGACTACACTCACTAGGTTAGTTATTAATTTTCTTCTTCTTACTTTTTTTACTCTCACCCAATTCACTGTGCAAATTCTTTCTCTTGCGATGTTCGATAACTGTGGAATGTTGCTTGTCGTGTTTACGATTTATATCGTTGATGACGCAAGTGGATGACACTTCTTCTTCATCGCTCACTGTTATTATTTCAATGATAGTATCATCTTTCTTCACTAACTCGTCTGATTCTGTTTCTACTCTTGTGTCATTATTCTCCAGCCCCACATCATCATTATTGTTATTATTATTTGTGGATTCTGTGTCGTTGTTGTTATTACAATCACTACCGCCGGGCAAATCCTCATTGTGCACATCAATTAGCTCACCCAAACTACTATTTCTACTACTGTTTATTGTAAGTGATCTCGTAAGATTTTCGTTAGAATACATGATTGGTGGTAGTTCCAGCTTCTCATTTGAATTGTCACTGAGATTACTATTACAGCGGCAATTACTATTATTAAACTTTTCAGTATTACTCACATTTGGGATGTTTCTTTGCATAATGTACTGCTCCAAATGTATATGTAGGAAATCCTGGGGAGAGCATTTCGACAATATTCGGTGTATAAATATAGAAGTACATTTGGAGTTTGAAACGAATTCATGATTTCTGTTTTCCAATGATTTTCGGTGCTGAATTTCCATCAATTTCGACACAACATCGGTCATGGTTATTATGTTAAAAGCGGTGCACTTTTTTAGTACAAAAATCTCAGTTACTTTAATTGATACTTCAGTAATTTTATGCTCCCTATATTCATTCTTAAATTTACGAAGTTTTGATTTTTTATCGATACAATCGGACATCACCAGCGTTTTGTAATGATCGTCTGCCTGGGTTTTAGAAAAACCCAGAAATTTTAAGAGATACATTAGAAAATGGCGTCTTCTGGTGTTCATGTTATGTTCTTTGCAAAGCAATTTCCAAAATTTGTTGCAAATTGACCAATTGCATACTAACTGTTCAGTTTCTGGGTAGCATATGGACAGCGGGTCTTTCAAATCGGAGGAAGTCCTGATTATAAAATACTTCGGTTCAAAGGTATTACAAGCGCTACTTATGGTCGATTTCAATAACTGAAATACATTTTTGTAGTCGGTTTCCGAAATGTTATTGTGAATCGCTGAGGCTATGGGTAGTGTCCCTTCCTTGTCCGATATGAGCATAAAAGTCACAGCGAGGTTCTTCTTAACGACAAAGCTTGTTATCACAACGCACTCTGTGCTATATGTGCACAATATTTGCTTCATCGTCGGGGTTACTATTGCCACATATTTTGGATCTTCCAAGTACTCCAATGTACCGCCAGAGTCTCTTAGAAAAGCCTTCTTAGACTCCATATAGTCCCTAAAGCCGCGTTGAATTCCACTGCTCTGCATTTTATTAATAAGGCTTTCGATGTGATCAAGTGGTGGATTCAGTCTAGGATCTGCGACATGCCTCGATGTTTTACCATATGTCCCTATGAGTAATAATTCATGGTAGCATTTTGATGTTGCCGCATTGAAACCATTTTCAAAATAGTCCAGAAAAACTTTGTCAGTGTCTGATAAATTCTCTAAAAATTTCAAAGATTTTGTCGTGTACACGCAATGCGAATGCTTGAAATCTACGAATATGTGTAATTTTAAATTTTCACAGTCGTTAATAATTTTCACTTTTAAAACGATCGAAGCGGGGCACGCGTTTTGTCCACCAGAATCACAGGCGTTGTTTATTCCACACCCGTCTGGTTGGCATATGAAGTTTTGCTGATGTATCAGCGACTTTATCTTCATGTACGTAGTCTGTGGTTTCCAAACAGTGGCGGTAAAGTACGAAAATGTTCGTACCCATTGTTCAATAAGCGCGTCAAAGTCCGCGCCTTCCTCGATGTCGCACATTAATTGGATATTATATTCTTCATTGCTTGAAAAATTAAATTGAAGGAATTGGACATTAGGCGACATGTCCTCGATTTTTTTCCGTAATTGACCGTCCGTATACATTGCGATTGAGAAGCGCGTTTCCTGCGAAGGCCGCAGCAAGTCTCTGAGAACTTCTCTCGCAATGCATTTATAACGTCGGAATAAACAATGTTCGTATGCAATCGATCTGTTTGGGTCTGCGTCGCGCATGTCCTGGGCTTGCATCGTGATTGCGTCATATTTATTAGGCTACATACCGAACTCTCATTGCAAATTATTTAAATTATCGAACAAAGGTAAGAAAACCTACGAAAAAAAAACTAACTATTAAGCACGGCGAAATATGCAATTTATTTTAATTTTCACTTTTTTATGTTATATATACTTTAATATAAATTTTATGCTCATGCGAATGTTAAAAGTTTATAATTTGGATACATGTTTATGTTTAATAAGTTGATGACCTGTATGAGTGGTTAGCGATCCTACCTACTAAGCTAGAGGTCCCGGGTTCGAATCCCGGTAGGTGCAAGCATTTATATGATGAATATGGATGTTTGTTTCCGAGTCATGGATGTTTAAATGTATTTATGTATGTTTATATGTATGTTTAAGTAAGTATATTGTATTTAATATATCGTTCTCTTACAACCCATAACACAGGCTATATGCTTAATTTAGAGCAAGATATTATGTGTAAAAAGTGTGTCAATATTATCAATATTATTATGTAAGTCAACTTATTTAAGCTAAGAAAATAGTTTAACCTTTTTTAAGAGACATAGTTCTTAGGGCTCCGTAACCGAAGTGTAACTATGAGGAACCTTTTAAGCTCCGTTGTCCTTTCGTCCGTCCGTCTTTCTGTCAGCGGGCTGTATCTCATAACTCGAAATAGTTAGACTAGAAACAAATAGTAAAAATTGAGTTGGCCAATTACTATTACGTTTTGTAAGAAAAAGTATTTAACAAATGCATCGCGTTATTTATCGAACGATGTTACCGAAACTGTGACCTTGAGCGATATTTTATGTTGTGATGAGACTGGAAGTAACTTTAGTAGTTACTAACTACGGGCACTAGCCCATCGCCAATTATTTAGGCATTCTATGTTATCGTTATACCATACCGTATTGAAGGTATAACCAATTGCAAAATTAAGGTGCACTCTTGGATGGACTATCGTAAATTAAGGGTCATTACTTGTGTGAACTTTAAGAAGACGGTCCGCCTGCTGCGAAGCTGCTCCTACAGTTGAATAGAGTTAAATTTATGATGTCCTAGTACAACGGACAGAATATACCGGTCATCTTTGTTTGATGTAAGCAGATCACCAGACTCCCCTAACGCTGATACACTATATTGACAGATGACAGAATCAGTGGGAGGCTCCTTTGCACGGATGCCGGCTACATTATTGGTACCACAACGGCGCCTATTTCTGCCGTGAAGCAGTAATGTGTAAGCATTATTGTGTTTCGGCTTGAAGGGCGCCGTAGCTAGTGAAATTACTGGGCAATTGAGAATGTGCCGCTCAGAATTTTTGGGTTTTTCAAGAATCCTGTGCAGCATTGCATTGTAATGGGCAGGGCGTATCAATTACCATCAGCTGTCCTGCTCATCTCGTCCCTTACTGTCGTAAAATATACTTTAGGATCCTGCAGCCAGAACACGCAGTCGCCAACTATGTCCTAAATTCAACAACGTAACTAAATATTATAATAATAATAAACTTAGTTGGCAGCATAATTGCACTTTAATAACATTATTCATGTGAGATGTTTCGTTGCCTTGCGAGTTTACCGTTTTGAAGGGGACTGAAGGTTGAACCTTCTTTATTCAAATCTGAAACATGTAACTGAAATAATTTATATTTCGCCAGGGGCGTTTTTCAAACACTGGTGGAGAAGCACTTCCCCGCTCCGGACCGCGAGCGTATCAACCGCCTGCTGGGAATCGAACCCAAGGCCAGGCAGAGTCCGGCCGCTAGTAACGGTAACGCGACCCGTGCCACTGCGGCTCCCGTACCCGCAAGCAACGGCGACGATGACGCCAACACGTCCAAGAGAAAACGTAAGTCCTATTGTTAGCAACCAAAACCACAGTATTACTAGTACACTCCTAATACTATATATTCGCAAATAAAAAAGGGATTGTGTAGGCATTGGTGTGTTTCGGTCTGAAGATTAGCTAGTAAAATTACTGGGCAAATGAGACTTGACATCTCATGTCTCAAGGTGACGAGCGCAGTTGTATTGCCGCTCAGAATTTTTGGGTTTTTCAATAATCCTGAGCGGCACTACATTGTGGTGGGCAGGGCGTATCAATTACCATCAGCTGATCGTTCTTTATTAAAAAAAAGAAACAAAATAGTAAAATGTTGTTTCCAGATATTTTCCATTTGTGTTTTTGAAGTGAATTTTTCTTTAGCGGCGTTGACCACATTTCTTGGGATAGGGATAAAATGTTAAATAATAATAAATGTTTTTATGACATAAATTGTCATTTTTGTTTATGACTGCGCAATAAATGAATATTGTATTTAACCACATAGATGCTAGAGCTTATAAACTGATAAATAAAACAATTCGATAATATTCCCTAACCATCCAAAATATTCAAAAATGCACAACGTTAATGTTCAAGTTTTCACTTCGGCCTTCAGTGCAAGTTTTCATCTAGTGCTTTAGGAGAACGTGGGTGGTGATCGCTTAATATCAGGTGACACATCCACCTTCATATGTAAACTTGTTTTGGTGTCTTGGGAAATTCTTTAGGCAATGTCCGGCCAAAATCAAGAGAGGTGTTAAAACTACTTGTCACATCAAAGGGAATCATGGCAATCAAATATAAGCACCGACGTATGAATATTAGATCAATCAATATGTGTTATATTTATTTTGCCACTTTGCCAACAATATTTTCGTTACGTATATTTATCATCCATTTCTGAGAAGTGGCGGCAGTTGTTTTCGCACCTGATATTCGTCAGATCAATTCATTTAGTTTCAAAGATACCATAATAGCTATATATAACTTCAGGAGTTCTCTCAAAGTTTTAATTAACTAAAATATCATCGGATACGTATGAACCTTTTTATAATGAGACATAAATAAGCAATTAATTGAAAAACTCATTTTTATTTTGAATCGCTTGAAAAGCTTTTATTCGATCTACATTCATGTACTGCACATTAATATATCGAAGTCATATTACCACAAAATTTATACCGATCCATAAAAAAGTTATAAAGAGGAAGAGGAAAAATAACAGTGAACCAGTTTTTTTTGAAGCGTCAAATCGCCCGTGCGAAATCGAAGCACATCGGCAAAATTGGCGAGCAGCTCTCTAGTTACCCGACTGGAGCATTCAAGTACTTGGCGTTGTGAAAAGCTGCTCTAGGTAACACCACGGCCCATACAGTAAAAGAGAAAGCCGATCTTCTGTGCACTCTTTTTGTCTCCGACACGACTCTTGATGACAACATATCATCTCCACCATCTTGATTTGTGCTGTTCCTCCTCAGCGCGGATTTCAAGGAACTTTCTTCCACATGCCGCAAAGCTGTGGAATGAGCTTCCTTGTGCGGTGTTTCCGGTCCGATACGCCATGGATACATGCAAAAATATGCGGCAACCTTATGCGGTTTTGTAGTCCTTTTCAATAAAAAAAAGCTAAGTCCAAAATTGTATCTTATTTGTGATTATGTTGAATGAAGAATGTCTATTTATATGATGTACCTATTGGTGTCATGGCACCCCAAAATTATTTTTCTATATTAGAACTATCATCTGTACAGTGACGTCACGGCAGCAAGCGAACGTAGCAGCAAAACGCGCTCGCGGCGGTTCCTCGAGCGACGAGTTTGTCCGCGGCTCGGACGATGACATCGAGGAGCCCGAATCCGATGAGGACCGGCCACACTCGGACTCCGACTTGAGTGACTTCAACCCGTTCCGCGCTGGCAGCGACAGCGATGATGGTAAGTGCTGATTTGATCATTCCTATCTATAGGGCAGTGGCTTAGTACACTCTCAAGAAGATGTTGAAGAGGGACTTGTATATTCCATTGAACTCTTCATAGGAATAGGTTGTGGGATGAGATAATTTGAAGCCTACCCTCCATTGAAATATAATGCTCTACAACTTTAGGGGGCTTGTGCAGAACCAGACAAGAACCATGCATCATTACCTTCTTATACTCATACTATGTATAGCCTTCTTTGTGATAGAAACTTTAATATATCCATATCAGTGTATCCTGGTATAATATCAGGTACCTCATTGTTAAATTGAAAATCGAAACCTATGAAAGAGTCCTTAACCCTAGCTCACCAGTGGGAGGCACCTTTGCACAGTAAGCCGGCTAGATTATGGGTACCACAACGGCGCCTATTTCTGCCGTGAAGCAGTAATGTGTAAACATTGCTGTGTTTCGGTCTGAAGGGCGCCGTAGCTAGTTAAATTACTGGGCAAATGAGACATAACATCTGATGTCTCAAGGTGACGAGCGCAATTGTAGCGCCGCTCAGAATTTTTGGGTTTTTCAAGATTGTAATGGGCAGGGCGTATCAATTACCATCTGAGCGGAACTTCCTGCTCGTCTCGTCCCTTATTTTCATAAAAAAAACCTACACGGCACATACAGATTTCACATTTCTTTCTTCTTGGATTGATTTAAACAAATTTAACAATTTTTCTTGAATTTAGTGATGTTTTCTCTAACATACTTATTGTATTCATGTTTATTAACCGGAAGTTTTCCCGAAGAGAGAGTTGGACGAATATTATAAATTGCTCTAAGAGGGCTCCTCTTTTGGAGCAAAAAACACTATGAACATGCACGGTATTTCCTTACAATAACAAACCGCAATTATAATACTATGGAAGTACGCTAAAAATATACCAAACGAGTTGTGGCGGTCTTGGCCAAGGTCTTGCGAAAATTTACTCGCTATACCAGTTAAAACTTGTTGAACACACGGGCTACTTCATTTTTGTCATTCATTTATGAACCACTTACATTTAAGGTAATCTCTGTTTTGTTATAAGTATTGTCTCTACACGATTCAATATTTAAATAATGATCCGTACTGTTTTAATTTTACTCTCCCAATATATAATCTTTTATAGCTAGAGCTTTTGCCGTTTTACAAGTTTTTTTTTTAAATAATTTTAGTACTATAATAAATTTTAAATGTTTCATAATGACAGTAAATTTTCTTTTCATATAATTTTTTACAAATATCTGCGAGAGAATGTGTAATGTATAAGCCAGCTGCAGATAAATTGCTGATCGATACCCTTCAATCTTTAATTTAAACTTTAGTTAGATCGTTAATTTATGTGTGGAAGACTAAATAAATTACTGGGCAAATGAGACTTAACATCTTATGTCTCAAGGTGACGAAGGCAACTGTAATGCCGCTCGGAATTTTTGGGTTTTTCAAGAATCCTGAGTGGTACTGCATTGTAATGGATAGGGCGTATAAATTACCATCAGCATGAAATGAACTATGAATCTGTCAACTGACAGTAATAAGTTTTACGATAAGCTCGACCTATGTCAATATACCGGATGTTAACCTTGGTCGTGTTTATCAGCTGCACGTAATGGAACTTTTAAAGGCCAACAATGTAGACAGGAACGCATTTACGCATTAATTGTTTAAGCCGGTTTGATGTATAACCTTGACGTGGCTACTGAGACGGGAAGATGATTTAAAAAGGAGCTACTTGAATACGGTAAGAAAGGGATAGAAGATGCTTTTTCTTGTGGACAACGCATTTGGGAACGTTTATGAAGGAAGCGAAATATTTAAGTCAGCTACCATTAATTATAACATTCATGCCAAAAGTGAGATTTCTCCCATGTACCATTTGTATGTTTGAGTAATTGCAGTGGTAAGTAAAGACTGCAAATAGATCCTGGTGTGCAGAGGTTAGATTCCTCAAATTAATTATGTATGTTGTTCATAATTATATATGATAATAATGTTAATAGTAATACATCTTATTATATATAAATTACGTGTTACGTTGTTTGTCCGCGATGGACACCTAAACTAATGAACGGATTTTAATGGAGATTACTTCATGGAGTGCAGTTTAGTCCAACTAGATAGATAGGACAGTTTTTATTTCGATTCGGGGCCCATAATTATTTTTATTTTCAATATTTGTTTTGTATGGACATATTGTCTTTGAGATATATACATAATATTCAACGTCATTGACAAGGAGCATATTTTACAAAATAATTCTTGATGATATGAAATATTATTGACAAATTCATAAAAAAACAGCATTTTATTTATTATGCACAGAACAACGTCTGTCGGGTCAGCTAGTTATTTATATAATCTCTTATATATAAAATTCTCGAGTCCTGGTGTTTGTTACCAAGTACCTCCGAAACGGCTGAACTGATTTGTATGAAATTTTGTGTGCATATCGGGTGGGTCTGAGAACCAACATCTATTCTTCATACCCCTAAATGATAACAGTGCCCCACCCCTTAATATATATTTTTGACAATTTTTTTTGTTATTTTATTATGACCCAGCATTGAAAAAATACATACAACTCCAAATTGTCGCCCTTCTACTATGTACAACTATTTTTGTACCGCGATTTTTATTTTATTCTGTTCCATCCACAATTTCGCTATAGGGTTGTAAGATGGCAACCAAATACAATAATCGTAATGCGATATATTTGATAGGTCTGAGAATCGGTTGCATCTATTTTTTAAACCCCAAAAATATTTATTATTGAATTTTTATTAATTACTTTATGAGGCAAAACAACGTTTGCTGGGTCAGCTAGTATATTTATAAAGATTAATCCTTATCAGCAGCAGATTCCATTGGACCAATAATACAGACTGTAATCTTTTTGAAAAATCATTCGGGTTGATTTCTGTCGAAAGTTCAAGAAATATAATAATTTATAGTAAACAAATATAATAAGCAGGACTTATTGATAAGTCCTAAACCATCAGCTGAACGGCCTGCTCGTCTTGTCCCGTTAATTCATAAAAATAAATAAATGTATTTATTTTTTAATTTAGCCTCTTTCTGTCGTGAAGCAGTAATGTGTAAACATTACTGTGTTTCGAAATTACTGGGCAAATGAGACTTTACATCTTAAGTCTCAAGGTGACTGATGAGCGCAATTTTAGTGCCGCTCAGAATGTTTGGGTTTTTCAAGAATCTTGAGCGGCACTGCATTGTAATGGATAGGGCGTATCAATTACCATCAGCTGAATTTCCTGCTCGTCTCGTCTTTTATTTTCATAAAAAAAAACTGATAAGTTACTTTGGAAATGTTAGATCAAGCTTATTTCGACCAACTTCTTTATAAGGAATGTAGGAAAATGACATTAAGCTTACGGGTCACGTTTCAATTTTGTCGATAGTACCTATCACTAAAATCATCAATACGTATTAACAGAATCAAAGCGATTCCTGGATGTGTGGTTATAGATGACATATAATAGAGAGAGTAATGTGGCCTGATAAATGAAATAATTGCTTTATATAATTATCAGGATGGCTAATAATAGCATTGACGGGTCGAAGAGCATAGTTGTTGATTTATAATTTTATGTAAATATTTATTGATACTCTCTTAAAATAATCAACTATAGAGGCCACGGTTATCCCTCCTGATATTATAAATGTGAGATTGTATGTTTGTTTGTTACACTCTCACGCCTAAATCACTGAACACCGATTTTGATTATATTTAGTACAGAGATAGACAAGAGCTTGGGAAAGGACTTAAGCTACCTTTTGTCGCGAATGAAAGGCTTGGCGCTGTTGAAATAGAGATGGAAGTTTGTATGAAAGTTAAAGTCAATATCGAAGATGACACCATGAAACTTTGTATTTGGGCACATGATAAGAAATAAATACATTTTTGTTATAGCGTTTGTAAAATTTAGACATGTGTGGGGATGAAAGACCGAAAATGATGCCGAAAGTAACTATTGCACGCGGACGAAGTCGCGAATAAAGGCTATTAATTTATAAATATATTATAATTACTTATTATATTGTCAGTCCAGTTTATTATACTAATATATAATTATTTTTACAATTTCATTCTTTGTGTTAGGAATCAGGACGATGAGGGATTCAAACGCGCGAACTCAAATCAAATCAAAATCACTTTATTCACGTAGGTCACGAAAATGACACTTATGAATGTCAAAAAAAATATATTTTTTCTTATTGAATCTACGGCTACTTCGTAAAGGGTTGAGCTTGTGAAAAGAAGTAGATTTACATTTTCATCGTTTTACAAATCATTGCAATTACAATATAATTAGTAAAGTGATGCAACAAACATACTCAAACGTCAAATAGTCAATGCCTTACACGAGTAAGTCAAACTAAGATTTAAATCTTGGTATAATATTGGATGGTTATGTTAAGCTTAGCGGTTAAAGCAGTAATCTTCAGAGACGATGATGATGAATCATCAGCTGATCAGCTTTTGATTATCCTATCCCAAACAGACGTTAACACAATATTAATATTAATATCAAAAAGCCCGCAATACAACGAAGTTTAAAATGGTATAAAGCTGAATATAAACATTCAGATAATTAAAACCGTGCTCAGCTGAATTCGCTAAAGGATTTCTCGGTATTCATCAAACGCAGTATTGAAAGCGTGCCTGGGAACTGGATATAGACGGTAGGTAGAGCTGGTTGTCATGGTAACTTCACTGGGCTCTATCGATTTCGAGCCCTGGGAATAATGCTAGTTTGATAATTTGATGCAGCCTCTGTTATTGCATGATTTGTTTTCCACTTAAGCTTGCAGTTCTGCCCGACTTGACTTGTATTTGCTGTAACTTTGAATATTATTAGTATTTTTATTGTTTTCTACATCTTACAGTTTCATTGACATTTCAGTGTTTTTTTTTTTAATATTTTTGACAATCCTCGGGTCTCCTCAATTTCGAGTCCCGATGGTTCTTTAGTTGTAACCTTTGACCGGTGTACCTTAGTGTTTAAATAATACAATAATGATTTGTATAGTTTACTATACTAATAGTATACCTATTTCCAATTTAAGATAATTCTTGTTGATCAATTAAGTGGGTAGCAATGTATCTATCGGTGATAGTTTCCAACTCAATATAAAAATAACTAATAATGCTCGCTTAAAGTCTATACATCTTAATATATATAAATTACGTGTCACGTTGTTTGTCCGCGATGGACTCCTATAACTAATGAACGGATTTAAATGGTGGTTACTTCATGGAGTGCAGTTTAGTCTAACTTGAGAGATATGATTGTTATTATTTCGATTTCGGACCCATAATTATTTTTATTTCAAATATTTTTTGACGCACGGTTTGACAGTTCTGCTGTGAAACAATTTCATTATAACAACAAGGAGCATATGTTAAGAAATAATTCTTGATGTTATGAAATATTGTTGACAAATCCATAAAAAACAGTATTATATTTATTTATTTTCAGAACAACGTCTGTCGGTCAGCTAGTTTAATAATAATAATATTGACGCACTTTTTACACAAATTATCTTTCCCCAAGTTAAGCATAATATATAGCCTGTGTTACAAGGGTTACAAGACAATGATGTATTTAATACAATATACTTACTTAAACATACATAAATTCATATAAACATACCTAAATACATTTAACCATCAATGACTCGGAAGCAAACATCCATATTCATCATATAAATGCTTGCACCTACCGGGATTCGAACCCGGGACCTCTAGCTTAATAGGTAGGATCGCTAACCACTCGGCTATACAGGTCGTTAATGTAAATATAGTTAACGGAATGAACTCTCTTCGTCATTAATGTCTGATATATATGTCATATAAAAGTAGGAAACTATAATATCATATAATCTACTTATGAAATAATTAAAATGCGACACTTCTTTGTTCTTCTCTCGTGATTATACCAGATTTCGCGCATTTACATTGAAATATATATAAAGAAAATGGGCTTTGTTTGAGGCTCTTTCACGCCTATACCACTGATCGTATCGACATGAAACTACCACCATTCGATTCAAATTTATCCAAGATTGTTTATGGCTACTTACCTTATTTTTTAATTGTATTTTAAATGAGATGAATATAATTTATTTCCTTTTGAAATCACCCAGCGAATCGGGCGGGAACGGCTAGTTATGTATATGAGCCGATTTTGTTCCATAACTTTTGCCATTTTGAAGGTCAAAATGGGATCAAAGAAACGCGACTTGTACTTTTTGACATTCCTCTCTAATGTTAACCTGACACTGTCTCAATAATTCTGAAGATTATGGTGACCACAACGGCGCCTATTTCTGGCGTGAAGCATTAATGTGTAAACATTACTGTTTTTCGGTCTGACGAAATTACTGGGCAAATGAATGAGACTTAACATCTTATGTCTCAAGGTGACGAGCGCAATTGTAGTGCCGCTCAGAATTCTTGGGTTTTTCAAGAATCCTGAGCGGCACTGCATTGTAATGGGTAGGGCGTATCAATTACCATCAGCTGAACGTCCTGCACGTCTCGTCCCTTATTTTCATAAAAAAAATCTCCCAGCTAACCTCGCTTTAATTTCCCCAATTATTGTTAGTTATTATCTGCGGCAAAAGTTCACAATGTACAATGCCCTTCCAATCCCACCATATACACACCTTATTGCGAATTAGCCCGGCTTTTGCCGCATTTATGAAGTCTGGGCTATCTTTGACTACGCCCTTTTTTGGACGTTATTGTCGGACGTGATCACTAATTGATGAACATTAATCAATCTCTTAAAATAAAGAAAAAGCGGCAGAGTGCGAGTCGGACTAGCCCATGTAGGGTTCCGTAGCATTAAGTAACATAATTCAAAAGTTATAGTTTGTTGTGCCTTTCATCGATGTTTTAATAATAGTGTATTTTTATATTTGAGTTGATTGAATGAAAGACAAATCGCGGTTTTCGGATTTCTGACGTATTAAAAAGAAAACTAACAACTAGATCTCGTTCCAAACAATTTTTGGTTTGCAGAGTTTACATCATATATTTTTTTAGTTTTATGATTCTCTTTTTTTTTAGAAGGTACAGGGGGGGGGGGGGGGGGGGGGGGGGGCAATTTACCACTTTAGAAGTGTCTCTCGCGCAAACAATTCAGTTTAGAATAAAATAATATTATAAACTTGTAAAATGTAAAATGAAAAAAATATTTTGAGCTTCAGTTCTAAGTATCCACATACTTTTCATAACCCCCAAAATTCATTGTTTTTTTTCTATTTTTGTGTGAAAATCTTAATGCGGTTCTCTACGAAGAACGAAGAATACATCTACTTTCAGTATACTTCTGATAGTTTCAGAAAAAGTGGCAAAGTCCATACGGACGGACAGACACACAGGCATGACGAATCTATAAGGGTTCCGTTTTTTGCCATTTGGCTACGGAACCCTAGAAGCGATTCGGTTTCGTTTCGTTTCGATAAAGAATCGTAAACGAGTACACGGATCATTAGGTTTCTTTAAGTGAGCTCGTGCGGCACACAAATATCTTGCTGTTTTCAAATGGATCAAAATTGTTTTGTGATCAATTTCCAGTTTTTTAAATTCAAATTTAAATATTTTTATTCAAAACTAGCTGACCCGACAGACGTTGTACTGTATATAACAAATTAAAATAATGTTTTCATATGAATTTGTCAATAATATATCATAACATCAAAAATTACTTCGTAAAATATGCACCCTGCTGTCGTAATGAAATTGTTTCGCAGCAGAACTGTCAAACAGTGCGTCAATAAATTCTCTCATAGAAATCATGTATGGACACATCAAAGGAAAAACAACTTTGTTGTTTTTATTTAATTTAGGAGACTTCCACAAATAATTCTCTTGAATTTGAGAAATCGGTCCAGCCGTTCTTGAGTTTTAGCGAGACTAACGAACAACAATTCATTTTTATATAATATATAGATACGATTTAAAATCACTTATTGAACGTCAAAAACTACCACCCATTCAAAAGAGACTGCCTCAGAACTAAGAAAAATGGGCGCAAAAACTGTAAACCAAGCTAAGCTGTCATAACTACTGATATGCCGTTCTTGATTCATGTTACACTTTTTATAATATGGCGAAACGCTCAATTAAACTTTGTGCTGATCTTACTGACACTGCATTCGATCAAGCAACAACTTGAGGAGCATTTTTCCCTTTTTGTTATAAAATTTTATAATGTATCGATTTTATTTCATTATATTCACTTACAAGTGTTGACCCGGCACACGTTTTCTTACCATATTTATTTTTTATTTAAATACCTACCCCGCGCCCGCTCTTTATACAAATTGTTGTCTTAAGTTATAAAATGTCATTTGTATGGCGAATATACAGGTTCTTCTAAGTTAAAAATATAGTATCTGGAGAAATAATTACAATAAATGACATGCTAGAACTTTATCCGAAACACGCTGCATCTTATGGTGTAAGTATTATTCAGATTCTGTCAGTTGTTTTCGCAGTATGACCGATGGAAAAAACGGCTCTTAAATTATTACATTCACTTATTTTTACAGAATGAAAAGCAAGTGATAAATAGCTAGAAACAACAGCTGAGTAATTTGTTTCTCTTTTTTTTTAATGTCATAAAAACCAGCCAGATTATTGCAAGTTTATACATTATATATGCGCAAAGACTTTTTCCCCGACCTATTATATACATTATGTAGCTTAAGAATACCATCGATTTAAACGAACCTCATAAATCACTAACGATACCTCCTCCACCTCAGAATAAATTTGCAAACAAACAACTTTGAATAATTCCTTCTTTAAATTTATTATTCAAGGCGAAATCCTTAATAGATTCAATGATAATTCATAAATGCGCAGTTTCATTTTTTGCGCCTTTTCATTGGGCTGACGAGGGACTTGTGCGCTCACCTTGGACATCACAAAATGTTCATGAATTATTTCATGATTGATTTCATCATGGCAAGGATGAAATTCTTCACATTTTTTCACTTCTACAGAAGGCTTAGGCTTTTCATCACGGGGATCGTCTTCAAGATGCGAGACACAAATATTCTCTGTGGCTGACACATCTTACCTCTCATACCTGGGGTATAAACTGAAACACTCCTTTATAGTACGGTCTGGTTTCAAAGGTTTGGAAAGTGTGTTTCGTTGACCTTCTTTTGCGCTTGTCATACCGTTGCTTCATCCCAGCACCGTCCCGCCGACATGCGCCCAACACGGCCTCGCTTTCTAGGTTGCGTGGCACTATATGTCGGCATACTGGGATGAAATTTGCATTCTACCTGCCAGATTTGTATTTCGCTGGGAAGATCTTATTGCTGATGTAGTACTGCAGGTGTGGAACTCTTTATTCCGTTCTTTTCGGTGTCAACCATGGTTTAATCGCTGCAAAATAGTCGTTCGCCTAAAGCAGCAGTGCTATTAGGCTTGGGCCAATGTCGTGATATCTATGGATAGGATAGATGAAAATACCAGCCAGGTTAAAAAACACTATAATAATTGTGCCTCCAGGTCCCTCAAAAACTTATTGCCGAGGCGAAGTCGAAGCACATAGATAGAATTGACGAGAGACTTGCACGTATTTCCTTGGGAACTCGTGCGTTCTAAAATTTCTGGCATATACGCGAAAGAAATTTCTTTCACAGTTAATACTGTGTGTTAGTTTAGAATCAGGTAATATATGAATTGTAATTGCTGACATTCCCCTACAGTAACAGTTTGACAGTTCAGGATTTTTTTTTTTAGATATAAGCTTAATATGGCATTGCACACTTTATAATAACAAAAATATTCGTTTGACAGGTATTGTATGTTTACAAGTTAAGTAGAAATTATTAGAATAAATAAAATCTCCCTAAGAATTTTAAGAGACTGATTTTATCGTTATAGATCCATGGGTCGGTCTGGGGCGTAAAAAGAAACAGACGAAAAAGAAGAAACTTTCGACACCAAAAAAGAAAGTTTCCACACAGGATAAGATCGAGACAATGTTCGAAAAGAAGAATACCTCGCCAGCCAGCACGGTCACCGTGACAACGCCCGGTGGCCACAATTTGACCGGCACGCCCGTCGGCACCAACGGACTCTATCTGGGTAAATTGGTTGTATTCTTAGAGAGTGCTCTTGTGTTTAAGGATTCTTCCGTCGTTCACTAAAGTACAATTGCTTGTGGCGGCGTCGTGATGTGGGGTCTTTCCTTTTTACTGTAGTTCGTTTATATAGTACTTTAAAAACTTACAATTCCCACATCTGGATGTGACCTCAGTGCGGTTTTCAATCAACTTTTTTCCGCGTGCAACAAAACTATGGAATTAACTCATTTAAGCGTTGTTGTCAGAACAATACGACATGAATGTATACCAGTGAGAGGCTCCTTTGTAAAGGATGCCAGCTAGATTATGGGTTGGTATGTGGCACTACCCACCCAGGATTACCACAACGATGCTTTATTCTGCCGTGAAGTAGTAATGTGTAAACATTATTTTGTTTCCGTTTGAAGGGCGCCGTAATTAGTTTAATCACTGGACAAATGTGACATAACATCTTATGTCTCAAGGTGACGAGCGCAGTAGTTTTTCGAGAATCCCGAGCGGCACTGCATAGTAATGGGCAGGGTGTTTCAATTGAACCATCAGTTGAACGTCCCGCTCGTCACTTACCTAAAAGGCCGAACGCTTCTGTGATTCACGTAGTGTTGCTAGAGAGTACATGTGGTGGACGGGTGTCGGCAGGCGGCGCGCGGAAGCAGCCTCCGCCGCGGTCGGCCATCGAGCGCGCCTGCAGCATGAAGGAGGAGCTGCTGGCCAGCATCGAGCGGCTGGCGCGGCGCCTGCCGCCCAACACGCTGGACCAGCTGGTGGACGAGCTGGGGGGCACCGACAACGTGGCCGAGGTACCGTTGACGTCTGCCATCCATAGCCTCGCGTTCTTGCCTCGTACAGCCTCCACCAGTGGGAGGCTCCTTTATAGGTGGCTAGATCATGGGTACCACAACGGCGCCTATATCTGCCGTGAAACAGTAATGTGTAAGCACTACTGTGTTTCGGCCCGAAGGACGCCGTAGCTAGTGAAATTACTAGGCAAATGAGACTTAACATCATATGTCTCAAGGTGACGAGCGCAATCATAGTGCCGCTCAGAATTTTTGGGTTTTTCAAGAATCCTAAACGGCACTGCATTGTAATAGGCGGGGCGTATCAATCGCCATCAGCCGAACGTTCTGCTCGTTTCGTCCCTTTTTCATTAAAAAAAGCCGCTTTGTGGTATCAATTACCGGCTGCTGTTTTCCCGAACCGATACGACGTAAGGACCTTCAGAAAAGAGCAACGCATCTTCTGACACGTGTTGTTGCGAATATCCATAAGCTGTTATCTTACCACTCCACCACACCATCACGTGAGCCTCTTACCCGTTTGACCCCTCATATATATATTGCAGGTATAAAGTCGTTACCGTGATATTATAATTTTACTAGTGAAATTATAATTTAACGGGAAATTCGACTTCATTTCTTAAAATTAAATGATATATATAAATAAAATCAGGGCACACGTTTTATTATTCCCCTATTGCTGTGGCCTTTTTTAAGGCTGTTAATATGATAATATTTGATCGAAGACGAGAAGTGATTACTCTTAGATATTATAATCTGATATGGTTGTTATAACACTTCTATACACCTTGTTTTTTAATTTCTTACTCATACATTTCCATATTAATATTATAATTTATTAAATTTAAGGGTCTCAGATGTAATACTAACGCTTATTTAATAATATCATATAAATTCAATTTTTAATTGTTGTACTCGATCATATTTTCAACATTTGACTCACTATGTACATATTGTATGTCAAGTACAGTTTGAAACAAATCAGCCAATTGTCTCTAGTATAATTTATGTATCTCTTAAATACATTATAATTCAAGTGACAGGTAGGTTCGCCTTCATGTTTAAATTTTATAACAACCCAGAACCCTTCCTTCCGACCCCTATATCAGTGCACGAGCAACAACGGTACAAAAACCCTTCGCTTTTCGACCGTACACAGGTGTGGCAGTACTATCATCGGTATGCTGCTTGTATATTCTAACTCATAACTCCATAAATGCTGGTTTCAGATGACGGGTCGGAAAGGTCGCGTGGTACAAACGGAAGACGGTCAGATAGTGTACGAGAGCCGTGCCGAGGCCGATATTCCGTTGGAAACACTCAATTTGGCGGAGAAGAAGCGCTTCATGGACGGCGAGAAAGATGTCGCCATCATATCCGAGGCGGCATCGAGTGGTATCTCGCTGCAGAGTGACAGGAGGTGGGATATCTTCTGTGAAAAATATAAACTGGTCTCAGTTTAGATACTACATAAAAAGGGATGTTTTGAAAAGTATATACCTATCGGCCTAAAGGCCTCCTTCAAAGATTTTCACGACGATCAGTCCTGCGCTGCCCTCATCCAGCGTATTCCAGCGATCTTGACCAGATCGTCGGTCCGTCTCGTGGGAGGCTACCAACACTGCGTCTTCTGGTACGTGGTCGCCATTCGAGGACTTTTCTACCCCAACGGCCATCTGTCCTTCGAACTATATGTGCCCTGCCCACTACCACTTCAGTTTCGCTATTATTTGCCTATGGCTATGCTGGTGACTTTGGTTCTCCTACGGATTTCCTTATTTCTGATTCGATAGTCAAGTTTAATTGTAGCAATGTGTTGTTAGAGCGCGCAATCAGAGGCGGAGGGTTCACATTACGTTGGAGCTGCCATGGTCTGCGGACAGGGCGATACAACAGTTTGGTGAGCACAATTTTCAGTAACCATTAACGACGTATATACAATTTCAAAGCACATTAATAAAGTGTTTCTTTTTATATTCTATTTCTAGTAAAATCCTTGAAAAAATTTATCGGTAAAAATTTTGCTTTCCAGTTGCTATAAATTATAATACACAGTCAACTACCCTTACCCCGAAGATACAGTTTTAACTAGTTTCGGGGTTAGAGGTCAACCTCTTTTAATATCACTGCACTGCAAACTACCCCCACAGTGACTTGTGCTACATCGAATTAATGATAAAGTATGATATTATTATAAAATCTTTAGATATTTATTTATGGGACACCAACAATACAATACACCAACAATATATAGACACATGACATTTGCTTCAACATTATTAAAATTATATACAATCTTGTATATGTATTGCTTAGAGGCGCTCACTGCATATCACAATAGATATTTTCAATGGATTAATAAGACAAGACTTAAAAATTAAAATTATTTGGACGTAATTCCAGAAAAACGTTCCAAACCACAATTATGTCAAAATTGAGTTAAGAACACAAAACTGGTCACGTGATTCATATTAACAGATTGTCAAAAAACGGCAGCCCTACTGTCGCTCTTTATATGACATCATGTCTTAGTAGCCCAACCCTCACGTATACACTAATATTTATTAAACTTTAAACACTAATTCCTTAACATGGGATGTTTCTGGCTTGGAACGATTTCCAGGAACTACGTCCAATTATGATTTGGAAGGTATAATATGTATAACAACATAAACTGTCCAGGTCGCACGCACAGATCCAACCAAGTGAACGCGCCCGAATACATCTTCCTAATTTCCGACCTGGCCGGTGAGCGCCGGTTCGCGTCCACGGTCGCCAAGCGGCTGGAGTCTCTAGGAGCGCTCACGCACGGCGACCGGCGCGCGACCGAGACTCGTGACCTCAGCCAGTTCAACATCGACAACAAATACGGTGACTAGAATCAATATTTATTTATTTATTAAGGACAATCAACGGGTTACAATTAATCATTATTAAACTAAACAAAATGAGGTACTTACATATTAATTGTTAAATTGTAGACCCACTTAGAGATTGCCACAGCTTGCAAAAGAGATACTAGTTAGAAGCAGAAAAAACGAAAAAGAAGAGGGACAAGATATTATAAGATCCAACAAGCTGTAACAGTCAACTAGCTGGTTCTAGTACAATGAACAAATAACACACAATTAGAGCTAACATAAAAATAAAATAAAAAAAAACCTTATAATAAAATTTTCTAAATCTAGTACAATGAACAAATAATATAAAACGATTCATACATATGTAGAAGGGGCTGCTAGTTTGGGTTTAAACCCAAAAAATTCTTAATCACTGTATTTGGACAGAGTTTCCACTCGGAGATAACTTTCGATAAATATGAGCTGTTGAGTCACATGTTATTTGGATCAGGTCGCACCGCGCTCGAGGCGGTGATGAAGGCCATCATGAAATACGAGACGCCGCTGGTGGCGCCGCCCAAGGACTACCGCGGCGACTTCTTCCAGGACCTGGCGTCCGCGCTCGTCGGCGTGGGGCTCATCATCAACAGCGAGCATCAGCCCGGCGTGCTGGCGCTAGACAAGGTCAGGCTTTTATTACTTGTAATAAAAGCGTATACGGGCCGGTATCCACCAAAGCGGAGAGGAGATGTATTTTGATAACCAATCAGATTTCGTTATTTCCACATCTCTTCTCCGCTTAGCTTCTGTGTACATGGATAAAGAGAGGAGCTGACTCTTTTTTCTATAGAATTTTGTGCCGTATTGCGGCGCCTAGCTTGCGTGCCCCTTTCCTGCACATTTTCCCTCTTCCTTTCGTAAACATCACTTGACTGATTTTGAACTCTCACAACTCACATCTCCTCTCTGCTTTGGTGGAAATAAACTGACAACTTCGTGGCTTATCTTTTTTTATTTATTTATTTATTTATTAGGAAGACCAACAGCTATTAGCTACCTTATATGTTAATTTACATAACTGTGAGCCAATTATAGGTCTCCGCCAGTAGAACAGAATAATTAATTTCAACGATACTAATAAACACTAAAATAAACTAATAAAATACAATGCACAATTTAAATCAATTAAATAATTAAAACAGTTAATACACAAGTAAAGATTCAGTGACATTACAGTACTACTTTTAACTACTATCTTAATACTTATTAAAGAAACGCCGACTTAACATGCTCCTCGCTGACATAAAGTTAGTCTGGAAAAGATCGATTAAATTATCCCTAGATAATTTATTAAAATTATTACGTGCTCACCAAAGGAATGTATTTTGTCTATAGTTGGTACTAGTATGAGGAAGATATAAAAGTGGGTTGAACCTAAGCGGCCTAGACGGGATTCTGAGTCTAATTAAGGATAAAAGTTCGGGGCAGTCAATAAAACTAGAGGCTATCTTCATGAGAAATGTTAAATCGGCGATTTCGTGTCTTTTTTCAAGAGGAAGTAGATGGTGCCTTTTGTTAATATTAATATATTCAGATGAGTCATAGGATTGACCAGTGCGGAAGCATAAATGCCGCGCAAACCTTCTCTGAATGTTTTCTAAACGGTTAACATAAGTAGAGTACACTGGATTCCAAACCTCAGAGCCATATTCCATATGGCTGCGCACAAATGTACACTACAAGATTTTAAGTATCTTAGAGCGTTTAAAATCTTTAGAATTACGCAATATAAATCCTAGTGCCTTTAGCACCTAGGCTGTGATAATATCAATATGACTGTCGAATATCTCGTATGAAATTCTCTCTTTTCAGTAAATGACCTTTTAGCTTATAATTGAAGAGAATGGGGTTGCGCTTACGGCTAAAAGTTACCAAATTACATTTGGTAGGGTTAAGATCCAAACAATTCATATCACAATAGTTCTCCAAACAAGACAGATCATATTGTAGTGCTTGAGCATCTGATTCAGAAGATATAGTGGCAAAAATTTTCATGTCGTCAGCGAAACAGAGAAGCTTGGAAGATCGGAGACATGGGCCGATATCGTTTACAAAAATAATAAAAAGTAATGGCCCGAGTAAAGAACCTTGTGGGACTCCGCTGCGAACGATTACCCAGCTAGAAATGTAGTTATTATTAACCACCACTGCTTGAAAACGATTATTTATGTATGAAGTAAACCATCTAAGCAAGTCAACACTTATACCAATGTCACAGAGTTTCGATAATAGCAGGTTATGGTTAATTTTATCAAACGCTTTGCTGTAGTCTGTGTATATGACATCGACCTGTCCACCATCCTCCATAGCCTCAGTTAGTGAATTGTTCAGCAACACTAAATTCTTGCTGGTTACAGCACAGGGAATTCTTTATTGACAGATACATAAAAGTATAAACCAGCTTTTCGAATACTTTAGCTATTATACACAATTTGGATATCGGCCTATAATTAGTAACATCATTCTTTGGGCCCTTTTTGTGTACTGGCGTGATATAAACATGCCTCCAAATTTTGGGCACAACAGCTTCGGGATCAAGGTTTTTAATTGGTGTGCGCACCATATTGACATTTACCGGTATTGTGGATGTACCCGACGTGGCCGCGACAGTAGAAACGGAGTCGCGAGACTGCCGTTGAACGCTGCTTGTCTCCTTTCCTCTTCGCTTTGGATGATACCGGGCTTAATTCTTACATTCATTTCCATTTCCATAAATAAACCATTTCATTATTAATCGGTAAAAAAAACTATCATTGTCCATTTCTGCTAACAGAATCTTCATAATTTGTGATTGCTGTGTTTCATAAAGTAAACTATGTATGTATGTATAATACTAATTTATTTCATTATTCAAAATATCATTCAGTCAGTCATGATACAGCTTCAAACAAAGTAAACATTTAATGTGTGAGTATAGAAAATAAGATGATTTAGGTAATTAACTAAATTTGTATTTTTTCATCAGGATTACAACAACATGTCAAAATTCCTGAACAGGATACTGGGCATGCCGGTGGAACTGCAGAACAGGCTGTTCAAATACTTCACCGACACACTGGCTGCTGTTATGGAACAAGGTGAATCATTTTACTCTTTACTGCCCTTGACCCATTGTTGTCTGAAATATATTTATAATAATTGACATTTAACTCTTTAAAAATTACTAAAAACATCTTGGTAAATTAAAAAAAAAATTAGTAAGCTGCAAATTATATTGTTGGTCAGTATTTAATCAGTATTATGTTGATGCGAAAGCTCATGGTCTCTCAGAAGGCAATGGAGAGGGCTATGCTCGGAGTTTCCTTGCGAGATCGAATCAGAAATGAGGAGATCCGTAGGAGAACCAAAGTCACGGACATAGCCTAAATGTTTGCGAAATTGAAGTGGCAGTGGGCAGGGCACATACCTCGCGTTGGGACAGGAATGGAGATCACGTACCGGAAGACGCAATATTGGTAGGCCCCCCACAAGATGGACCGACGATCTGGTCAAGATCGCCGGAATATGTTGGATGAGGGCAGCGCAGGAGTGAGCGTCGTGGAAATATTTGGGGGTGGCCTTTGTCCAGCAGTGGACGTCTTCCGGCTTATGATGATGATGACGATTATACTCTATTTCATTGCAAAAAATTGTCTGTTGATACTGTTGACAGTTTTAGTTGTGTTACTATTATCGCTCAGCGAAAAACTGAAAGTGAATTCGAATGAGCATGTTCCGATTGTTCAATTTAAATCGGTTTAATGTTGGTAGCAATAGGATAGATTGGAGGATAGGTACCACAACGGCAGCTATTTCTGCCGTGAAGCAGTAATGTGTTAGCATTTGTGTGTTTCGGTCTGAAGCGCGCTGTAGGTAAGAGCAAATGAGACTAATCATCAATTTTTGGGTTTTTCAAGAGTCCTTATCGGCACAGCATTGTAATGGGTAGAGCGTATCAATAACCATCAGCTTAACATCGTGCTCGACTCGTCCCTATAAACACATGTCACAATAAAAAGATTGATTGCTAACATTTTTCGATGAATGTTCTCCAGCCAAGCGCAGCGGCCGCTTTGACCTCGGCATCCTGGACCTGGGCAGCGCGGGCGAGTGCGTGCGCCGCGTGCGCTGCGTGCGCTTCCTGCGCCGGCACGCCACCGGCACGGCGCCCGTCGAGCTGCACACCGTGTGCTGCGAGGTACCCGCACACTATATTATATTGTCTTCGACCTCGGCATCCTGGACCTGGGCAGCGCGGGCGAGTGCGTGCGCCGCGTGCGCTGCGTGCGCTTCCTGCGCCGGCACGCCACCGGCACGGCGCCCGTCGAGCTGCACACCGTGTGCTGCGAGGTACCCGCACACTATATTATATTGTCTTCGACCTCGGCATCCTGGACCTGGGCAGCGCGGGCGAGTGCGTGCGCCGCGTGCGCTGCGTGCGCTTCCTGCGCCGGCACGCCACCGGCACGGCGCCCGTCGAGCTGCACACCGTGTGCTGCGAGGTACCCGCACACTATATTATATTGTCTTCGACCTCGGCATCCTGGACCTGGGCAGCGCGGGCGAGTGCGTGCGCCGCGTGCGCTGCGTGCGCTTCCTGCGCCGGCACGCCACCGGCACGGCGCCCGTCGAGCTGCACACCGTGTGCTGCGAGGTACCCGCACACTATATTATATTGTCTTCGACCTCGGCATCCTGGACCTGGGCAGCGCGGGCGAGTGCGTGCGCCGCGTGCGCTGCGTGCGCTTCCTGCGCCGGCACGCCACCGGCACGGCGCCCGTCGAGCTGCACACCGTGTGCTGCGAGGTACCCGCACACTATATTATATTGTCTTCGACCTCGGCATCCTGGACCTGGGCAGCGCGGGCGAGTGCGTGCGCCGCGTGCGCTGCGTGCGCTTCCTGCGCCGGCACGCCACCGGCACGGCGCCCGTCGAGCTGCACACCGTGTGCTGCGAGGTACCCGCACACTATATTATATTGTCTTCGACCTCGGCATCCTGGACCTGGGCAGCGCGGGCGAGTGCGTGCGCCGCGTGCGCTGCGTGCGCTTCCTGCGCCGGCACGCCACCGGCACGGCGCCCGTCGAGCTGCACACCGTGTGCTGCGAGGTACCCGCACACTATATTATATTGTCTTCGACCTCGGCATCCTGGACCTGGGCAGCGCGGGCGAGTGCGTGCGCCGCGTGCGCTGCGTGCGCTTCCTGCGCCGGCACGCCACCGGCACGGCGCCCGTCGAGCTGCACACCGTGTGCTGCGAGGTACCCGCACACTATATTATATTGTCTTCGACCTCGGCATCCTGGACCTGGGCAGCGCGGGCGAGTGCGTGCGCCGCGTGCGCTGCGTGCGCTTCCTGCGCCGGCACGCCACCGGCACGGCGCCCGTCGAGCTGCACACCGTGTGCTGCGAGGTACCCGCACACTATATTATATTGTCTTCGACCTCGGCATCCTGGACCTGGGCAGCGCGGGCGAGTGCGTGCGCCGCGTGCGCTGCGTGCGCTTCCTGCGCCGGCACGCCACCGGCACGGCGCCCGTCGAGCTGCACACCGTGTGCTGCGAGGTACCCGCACACTATATTATATTGTCTTCGACCTCGGCATCCTGGACCTGGGCAGCGCGGGCGAGTGCGTGCGCCGCGTGCGCTGCGTGCGCTTCCTGCGCCGGCACGCCACCGGCACGGCGCCCGTCGAGCTGCACACCGTGTGCTGCGAGGTACCCGCACACTATATTATATTGTCTTCGACCTCGGCATCCTGGACCTGGGCAGCGCGGGCGAGTGCGTGCGCCGCGTGCGCTGCGTGCGCTTCCTGCGCCGGCACGCCACCGGCACGGCGCCCGTCGAGCTGCACACCGTGTGCTGCGAGGTACCCGCACACTATATTATATTGTCTTCGACCTCGGCATCCTGGACCTGGGCAGCGCGGGCGAGTGCGTGCGCCGCGTGCGCTGCGTGCGCTTCCTGCGCCGGCACGCCACCGGCACGGCGCCCGTCGAGCTGCACACCGTGTGCTGCGAGGTACCCGCACACTATATTATATTGTCTTCGACCTCGGCATCCTGGACCTGGGCAGCGCGGGCGAGTGCGTGCGCCGCGTGCGCTGCGTGCGCTTCCTGCGCCGGCACGCCACCGGCACGGCGCCCGTCGAGCTGCACACCGTGTGCTGCGAGGTACCCGCACACTATATTATATTGTCTTCGACCTCGGCATCCTGGACCTGGGCAGCGCGGGCGAGTGCGTGCGCCGCGTGCGCTGCGTGCGCTTCCTGCGCCGGCACGCCACCGGCACGGCGCCCGTCGAGCTGCACACCGTGTGCTGCGAGGTACCCGCACACTATATTATATTGTCTTCGACCTCGGCATCCTGGACCTGGGCAGCGCGGGCGAGTGCGTGCGCCGCGTGCGCTGCGTGCGCTTCCTGCGCCGGCACGCCACCGGCACGGCGCCCGTCGAGCTGCACACCGTGTGCTGCGAGGTACCCGCACACTATATTATATTGTCTTCGACCTCGGCATCCTGGACCTGGGCAGCGCGGGCGAGTGCGTGCGCCGCGTGCGCTGCGTGCGCTTCCTGCGCCGGCACGCCACCGGCACGGCGCCCGTCGAGCTGCACACCGTGTGCTGCGAGGTACCCGCACACTATATTATATTGTCTTCGACCTCGGCATCCTGGACCTGGGCAGCGCGGGCGAGTGCGTGCGCCGCGTGCGCTGCGTGCGCTTCCTGCGCCGGCACGCCACCGGCACGGCGCCCGTCGAGCTGCACACCGTGTGCTGCGAGGTACCCGCACCTGCAGACTATAATTATTATATGTTACTAGCTGACCCAGCAAACGTTGTATTGCCGATATTAAAATCGCGATACAAAAGTAACTAAGTTGATCGTAGATGGGTGAAAATTTGAAGTTGTATGTATTTTTAATGCTGACTCATAATCAAACAAAATTTAAAAAAATAATAATAAAAAAAAAATTTGCCGTTGACCACCCTTAACATTTAGAGGGATGAAAAATAGATGTTGTCCGATTCTCAGACCTACCCAATATGCACTCAAAATTTTATGAGAATCGGTCAAGCCGGGTGGTCTAAATAAATAATTGTACCCCTAATTTTTTTTTGGACGTAATTTTTTGTTTTTATTTTTTTCATGATACAGCATAAAAATACGTGCAACTTCAAATTTTCACCCGTCTGCTATCAGCACCTATTTTGTTTTTTTATGTCATTATGTTGTCTCTATCAATACAATTACATGGTTAATACTAATAATAGGATATTAGACCTGGTTGTTTCAAATATTGCAATAACAAGTCAAGAATCCAATGTTAACTTAAGCAAAAAGGATTCATTTCATCCTGTTCAGAAATATTGATTTCAAAAGTGTCATCTAAGATTTTTAAAGAAAAACCAAGAATCAGATGGTGATTTGATTATTTTGAAGTCAATGAGTATGTTCAAAGTGTTAATTGGACGGAACGGAAAAATTCAATGTAGATAACAGTTGTGTTGATGATATGGTTGCAATATTTTACGATGAGGTAAATAAAGCGATTAAAAATGATGTTCCGTCTAGTAAAACTCTGAAACATAATTATCCGACGTGGTTTGATAAAGCACTCATCAAATTACTTAAAGAGAAAGATATACTTCGAAATAAAATACGTAAATTTAAAAATCCGCGGGATGAATATGAATTTAATTACTTCGAACTCGTTGTGATAAAATAATCAGTACTAAACATAGTAAATATATAGACAAAATTGAAGGCAATATATGTAAAAATTTTAAATATTTCTGGAATATCGTAAAAATAGAAGAATGAATACTAATGATTTGCCCAATGAAATGCACCGTAATACTAATATAGCCGTGGATAGTGAAGAAATACCCAATCTTTTTGCGGAACAATTCAGTTCTGTTTACTCTAATGACTCGGATTTTAATAGCAGTGACAATGAAGGCACAATATATAAAAATAATGTCATACCACTCTGTAGCATTAGAATTACTGAGAAATTATAATAAATAAAATCAATAGCTTAAATATTTTTAAGGGACCAGGTCCGGATAATATTCCACCTTTATTTATTAAAAGATGCTCATCTTAGTAGCCCTTCCCTTAAAAATATTTTTTAACAGATCGCTTCAAATAGGTACCTTTCCCTCTGAATGGAAAAAATCCCGAATAATACAAGTATACAAAAAAGGCGAGACAATTAATGTTATAAACTACAGACCTATTTCAATACTGAACACTTTCTCAAAGATTTTTGAATCTCTCCTTTGTCCCATTCTTGCATCACATTGTAAACAGTACTTAAATGAAAAACAGCATGGTTTCTGTATCAAAAGGTCTATCGATACCAATCTATTTGAGTACGTCAATAATTTGGCAAATGCAGTTGACAAGGGTTAACAAATTGATTGCATCTACACAGACTTCTCCAGTGCATTTGACAAAGTCAGTCATCCAATCTTGCTAAAAAAGCTTGATTGTTTATATGAAATAGGTGGAGAGTTACTTAAGTGGTTTGGTTCTTACTTAACATAAAGAAGTCAGTTTGTATCAATCAATGGCTTCGACTCACTACCATTTATTGCTACCTCAGGAGTTCCCCAGGGCTCCTATCTAGGCCCGGTTCTATTTGCGTTGTTCATTAATGATATAGGCTCTTTTATTGAACACAGTACCTATTCTTTATATGCTGATGATATGAAACTTTCTAAAGAAATCCATAATGTTGATGATATGCCATTATTACAAAGTGATATAACGCGTGTTCAGATGTGGTGTAATTTAAATAAATTGTGCTTGAACGCGTCTAAATGTTACCATATAACATTTACCAAAAGGAAAATTCCTCTATCCACAACTGATGAACAACTGGTGAAGGTCACTGAGGTGACTTGGGGATAACACTAGATATGAAACTCACCTTTGAACCACATTATAATAATATAATCAGTAAGGCTTCCAGAATGTTAGAATTCATAAAACGATCAACTAAATGTTTTAAAAAATCAAAACCTAAAATTGTGTTATTTAATTCCTTGATCCGCAGCACACTTGAATTCGGTAGTGTTATCTGGAACCCTCAGTATTCTGTCTATCGCATTGAACTAATCAATCGCTCATTTACCAAGCACATATGATTTATGAATATAAGCAACAGAAGCAACTATGAGAAAAGATTAAAGTTTCTTAAAATGAATAAGCTCTCTGATAGACGTTGTATGCTTGACCACTCGTTTTTATATAAAGTTTTAAACAACATGCTAGATACACCCAATATCCTGAGCAAAATAACATTAAACATACCGAGATTAGGGTCAAGAAGCAAACACAAACTTTTGTATCTAACCACCGTAAGAACTAACGTTGGCAGCAACGCGCCACTATATTGTGTCTGTCATTCATTAAATAATATTTTGGAGACATCCGGGGCTGATCCATTTTGCGATAGCCTCATAGCATTTAAACGTAAGGTATTGCAACTATAGTATAGTGATTCTTTAATTACTTACATCATATTTTTTTATTGCCATATATTTTTTTTATTATCATATTTTTTTATATACTGTATAAGTCTCTGTGTTATATAAGTGCCCAATAGAAATGATTCTCATTTATGTTGTGTGCACCTGTAATTGACTCATACACTGGAACTATTTTTGTGCAATATTTAAGTTTAAGAGTGTATTGTGTATGTGTTGTTGGAGCACCTTTAAATAAACAAAAATTGGAAGTTGTATGTATTGTTTAATGCTGAATCATAATAAAATAAAAATAAAATAAATCAACAAAAAAAGGGGTGGGTGACTTTAATCATTTAAGTACAAAACAAATTGGTTTACAAAACACCGGGTCACGATAATTTTATATATAAGATAATATAAATCACCCAGTCCCGATATCCGTGTTGTCGTATGTGCATCCATAAAGCGCTGCCATAGTCTGCTGCTCCCTCTAGTGGCCGCTAGCGTGTCCTCTTTTATGAATTCTTGCAATTGCTCTCATATTAACTTATTCTGAGCTACATGACATCCCTGTCTAGGAATTTAGGAAAAGAGGAAATTGTAGAGAATCAAACCCCGACTTGAGCTTTTACTCAAGATTTTAAATCAAAGCTGCAGTTGGCCTTTTCGCACTAATGAGTGTCCTGTCATAATATTAGTATTATAACAAAAAACATAACAAATTAACGGAGTTTACCTATCAGAAATATTCATTAGAAGTGCATTAAATATAATATTCCCAAACACACATTGTTGACATTTATTTATTAGAATATTTTTATAAGTATTTCGTTCAACTAAAATATTTTTAAATATTATATTTACTATAAATCTACGTATTTATCCAATTTATAGATTATATAACATAATAAGTAATAATTAATAAAAATAAAGTTGTTATTGTTCAATGAGTAGAACAGATATTGTGTAATGTTTTTTTCAATGTTAATAAGGTATAACGTGGTGGATTTTAACATGTCTATTTTTTATTTTTAACTTCAAACAAACAGCGCGGTCTGGACTGGCTGGATGCATTGGAAAAGAGCGAAGAGTGTGTCGGCGCTGAGGGGTTCTACCTTTCGCAGCAGGCCAGAAATGGCAAGTACACGGCGGTGCTGTGCATTGCTGCCAACACCACGCGCGAACGGAACGTGCCCGACAAGGACCGCACCTACCAGCTGTACAGGTCACGCACGCACACACACCCGACTGACACCGCATATTATTATAATATTGATTACTTTATGTGATAATAAGCGCTAACAACGTCATGAACTACCATAAGGCATTCCAATTAATAATAACATTTATTTAACTACTTACTGTGTTAATGTTATTTTGTATAATTATCACTATAATTAGAAATAACTATAGATAACACAATATAATATTCAGATCTTTAGTTAACTTGATTCGTGTAAGTTACTTGGCACGAGTTACTACAGCAGTGCCAACTGACATTCACATTGGTAGCATCATCACGGTAGACAGTAGTGGCCTATATAAGAAGGAGCGCTAAGTTCGAGTGGGCATTACTTATTGTGAATTGTAAGGGGACACTATAATTATTGTCAGTGATTTTTATAATTCTTAGTGGAAAATTTAAAATACAGATATAACAGTTTTATTATGTGTTTTTAAATTACAAAACTCCTTCTAAAATAGTAAAGCAAAGATTTCATCTCTGACAATGAACTGTCATAATATTTTTCTTACACTCGTCTCAGCGACTGTTGTGTATCAAAGATAAAGTAGCCATGTTAATTAATTGTACACTGACTGTACAGGCCAAACACGGGTCTACAGCTCCGCGTGGAGACTCTTGGGGAAATCGAGAAGAAGTACCGCAAGGTGACGAGCGATGAAGCGGAGAGCGCATGGCGCGCGCAGCATTCTGCTTCCCAGCGTGTCTGCTCACACGCCTACTGGAAATCCGTGTGCCGGAACGGTGCCGAATGCGAGGTAACTCACTCATATCATAACAAACATAAACTAGCCGTTTCCGCCCTGATCTCTGAGCGAATTTTCAAAAGAAATAAATTAATGAAAGAACGATGGAATTCGAAAAATAAGTAGCCATGAACCTTCTAGGATAAATTTCGCATAGAATGGTGGTAGTTTCATATCGATACGAACTGTGGGTTAGGCTTGAAAGAGCCTCAACCAAATACCATTTTCACTATATATACATATATAGAAAAAGGAAATAAGAAGAACCCCTATTTATCCTGGTTACGCTATTACTTGAGAACAGCCTTACCGATTTCATTCATTTTTTTATGTTTTAATAAGCTATTGCATCTTCGCTTCTATCGCGGGCCTTGAGCGTGGAGACCGAATCCAGAAATTCCGTAACGAAAATAACCTAACACCTACTAGATGTATATAGATATTTTGGCACGGTCATTACATTTGTCGTAGAACAGCGGTTATCACGTATGCTTTTTGTGCAGAAGCTCCAGGTTCGAGCCTCGGGTACATCTTGTTTTTTTTATCACGTTTTTTTTTATTTTTTATTAAAATGACAAGCATTTTTCTTTAGTTTCACCTGTCCCGTTGTCTGTCTGTAATCAAATCTTGCAAGTTAAATTTTACTCACTTCCCGTTTGCTTTTTTTAAAATTAATTTTATCAAAAAAAAAATACTGCATAAATAAATAAATAATTATAATTGCATAAGTTAATAAAAAATGCTATGCAATAGCTTTACCGCGGCAGTCCCCGAGTGCCACACGTATTTTTTTTATTATTATTATGGCATGAAACTCGTAGCCACTCTGTTTTACATTCTATTTTATACCATGATGTATTTAATTAAACTGATGCACTAAAGTTACTGAAACTTTTTGGCTTGTTAAATTTAAATAAAAGAAGTGATTAACCATAAAAAAAATCTCAGAAGAGTAATTAATGACTGCAGTTATGTATAAATTCTCATAAACTGTAAATAAGTAACTATTAAAATGGTATATTATCAAAATAAAAATCCCCGAAGACAAGACCGATCAGGCGCGACAAGCAATGCCCGTTTACGAGCTTGACGCATGGACCAGTCATCGTCAGCTCCAAGAACTTACTTCAAAAATCGCCAAAAATTGTACCATTTGCGAACTGATCACTGCCTGCTGACATCACATAGACGATAATATGATAAGGTTCCGTCCCTGTTCAAAGGTATGGGTTCTATACAAAAAACTAAGGCGAAATCAACTGAATTGACCACACTGTCTTTCTCTTTCGTTCGTTCGTTTATGCTAAGATTTGCAAACCCTACCCCACCATACAAATGTATATTCAAAGAATAAAAACGTGTTTAGTAATAACTGATTTCTGATATTTTATTACATTATTTTTTTAACCCCACGTTTCGTTACTTTACAGAGTTAAATAAAAATAATACTAAGTAGTTATAAGTGCTCTGTGCCTTATATACAGTTGTATTATAATATTACCGATGCATACTTTTTTCAAAAACTTCAGTTTATTTAAGCAACGCAAGCGATTGCTGGTTCATGCGTCATGCACATGAATGGGCTCTACTGGCTGGATGATAATCTAGAGCTTTTGTTAATTTCAATGTTGAAACGTTTGAGTATGTGTTGCTTCGCTTTACATAGTTTTCATTTAAAATATTAGTAAAATGATGAACCTGTAAACATTTATTTAAAAATTACGTCTTATTTAAAAGAGTGGCAATGAATGAGTTTCTAGCCACTTCTCATTGAAATTTAACTTTTCCAAAGTAGTTTAAATAAAATGAAAAATGACATTCGTAATGTTTTTACCGGCATGAGAATAAGTAACTTATTTCATATTTTATGTTTTCAGCTTTTCCATAATGAATTAGCTGTGCCTCACAGTTGAGGTTTACTATTCACAGTATTTGTACTAAAATTGATGATATATTCGAGTGGTCACTATACTAGGAGATGCTTATAGTTACATCTCAATGCCAAGATGTACTAAGCTGCTCTAAGAGGTCTTCATCGTGGATGCTGTTAGCCGCTATTCGTTTAAGTCAGAGTATCCCAACCTTTTTTAGCCTATGCCCGCCATCTTGACATTTTAAATTTTTTTGTAACCATACATAATTTAAAAATTGTTTTGTTCTCTTAAATAAATATAAATGATAAGTTTAAGGAATAAATCACTATAAAATTGTTATCAAAATATCTAATGAAAAGCTGAAATTGAAGATTATTTTAATATTGATTTTTCTTTGTTAATTTATTGCGAAGATGCGCTTGCTGCATAGAGATTTTATAAAAGGTTAATCATTTACAGTACTAAATCCACATTCAGCTAAATATGAAGATGGAAACGGTGGTAAAAGTTTCTTGCACATTCTTGGAATTTGTCTTTTTTGTTTAATTAGTCACCGATATCTAAAATTGCATTTAAATAGTCGCGTCGAGTCCATTTTTAAATTACCTCCCTTAACTATCAAAGTGCCCCCCTGTGGCGTGGGCCCCACTTTGGGAAACACTGGTGTAAGCGGTGGAGCTCTGGATATTTAGATGATGTACATGAGGTCCATGTGGTGTGCAGGTGGGCCTGCGCGTGCGCACGTACCACGTGCTGTCGGGGTCGGTGCTGGCCGTGTGGGCCCGCGTGGAGGCGGCGCTGGCGGCTCGCTCGGCCGCGCACAAGATGCAGGTGGTGCGGCTGAAGACGGACGACGGCCGCAAGATAGTGGGTGCGTGCGGACAGGGACAATAGCTATGAGTTCTAAGAGGACACACGAGCGTGCGAGTCACACCAGAGGATTCACGGCCTTTAACGAAGGTGTACGCGCTTTTTTTAAAGGTACCCACCCACGTCGTATCGCCCCGGAAACACCGCACAAGGAAGTTCATTCCACAGCTTTGTGGTACGTGGAAGAAAGCTCCTTGAAAACCGCACTGTGGAGAACCACCACACATTCAGATGGTGGGGATGTTATCCTAACTTGTGTCGTATCGTGCGAAGGTGGAATTCGGCGGCAGGAATCAGGTGAAACAGCTCTTCGGAACACTCCCCGTGATAAATGCGGTAGAGGGCACACAATGAAGCGATGTCTCTACGCAACGCCAAGTGGCCCAGCCGTTCACAGAGCTCTGGGTCCCCGGCAATTCTAGCTGCTCTGTGTTACACGCTGTCAAATGGATCGAGCTCATATCAGTGCGCCAGACCAGAGATGACAGCAATACTCCATATGTGGCCGGGCCTGCGCTTTGTACAGCATAAGTGGCTCAAAGAATGATAAAAATTTTTGAAATGCAGTCCGGGAAAATAAAAATAGTACTTTTTATCACAAATCACTCTTTATTATAGAGTTTACAATTATAACTATTAACCTTAATATATACTCTGATAATAATTTAACAACACTGCAGAATAATTAATTATATCGCGAGCAAGACATCTATATACCGTTCGCCATCCCCTCTCCTCGCCTCACACTTCCCACCGCTACACTAGCGCCACCTCTCCGACACACGCTCCTCACTTCACTTTATTCGTTACATATTGTTATAAATATCTAACTCAATAGATTCCTGTTTAGGGGATAATAATGTTTGAAATGCAAATTTACTCCAAGAAAAATTTGATAATTTAGCTTGGAGTAAAATTGCATTCTATTTGAGAACGAAGCCAAGTGTTGTCGATACCTCTAATATTCAATTACTAATTTTATTTTACAGGTACGCTTATACCAAAGAATTGTGTCGACTCACTGAAGGAAACGCTCTCTTCCGACGCAGTGTCCGTCACAGAGCACAAGTTCGACAACATAGACTTAAAGTGAGCGCTCGCACCATGTAAATAGTGTTCATGTTAGCTTAGCGCCCCCGAAACAGTTCCTCTATATTTCGCGGCGATACCGTAAGGGACCATGTTGGATATACGATACGGTGTAAGAAGTAGGTAGGGAGAGAATGCAATGGCCCCGATGGGTGATGATTTTACTTGAGAGGGTTTTGTGTAGTAGTGAATTAGTCAAGCATGTTTCGATGGTGAGATTTCAGACCGATATTTGCTTCAAGCATGTGATGTCAAGGGAGCATTTCAAAGATAAGATTATCGAAATGCACTGACAAGGGTTGCTTGTAGCACAGTCAGTAGCCAGTATTTGTTTATATGTCTTGATGTATTCGTTGTGGTTTTTTTTTATTTATTTAAAACAAATGATGGTGCGTTTGTTTTTGATGTACCTACAGGTAATTTCAATAAAACAGGCACGCTGACAGATGCCATAACATAAATAATAGTAAATTTAATACAATCATAATTTCTAACATGCCCATAAGCGCGACTCAAGGCCGCGCGCGAGTTTTCGTTTTTCGCAATGCGTACTCACTACGCACACAGTGTGGTGTCATACCGTTATATTATGTGTGTTTGTACGTGTCCGCTTTAGTTAACTTATGTATACAACGTTCTATGGAACGGCGGATGTCGCGACCGCTTCCATGTGTGCCAAGCAACACACCAGTACACGACTGAAAAATCACTGTTTTAAATTTAAATATTCAGTTAATGTTTCACGACTCTAGGACGTCCCGTCTTTTTTCATTTGTTCAGAAGCTCATAGGTGTATAAATTATTATGCGTATTTTTAATTTACTAAAAATTATTTAAATGTACTATTCTTGTACATACGAGTACATAACATATATTTCGAATAATCTCACGAAAGAATACCTGGAGCTGTATTCCTGTCGTGGCAGCACACATAAGTTTTATCCGCCTTTTAATTATTTAAGTCCGACATAATTTTTTTTTTTTTATATATGAAAGTTATCCTTATACATATGAATTTGGATGCGTATAATAGGCATTGTAATAAGGGTACATGTAATTTATTTCTGTCGTAAACGTTAGCTAATATTATGTTAACAATGAGTTTGTGGAGAACGCGTATTGTGGTAATAATACACAGCATTAACATAGTAATTTTACATAAGTAGGGACAAACGTGTATTTACATACATTAGTTCAAGTTCCTTTGTGTATTTATAATGAACTGGGTTAACTTACAATTGAAATCGGTATTTACCAACGTGTCTATATTAAAAAAAAATACATGCATTGATCATGAACCTCGAAGCATATGAAGTCCTGGATGCCTGAAGACCTGTTGCTAGGTTGACACATGATTACATTACTATTGATGAAATACATTACTATTACCGCTACCATATTTATGTTCTCCTGGTGTCTTCATAGTAATATGTGGTGCGCATGACGTCAGAATAAATTAAGGTACACTCGCGTCATACATAAGACGATCACTTCTTCAACTATGATCGCCTGCTTCCTATCTCATTTTCTCCTACGTTAAATCTTATGTATTTATGTGTCTGCCTCTTTTTCGTTTAAATGACTTTCAAATCACAACGATACTAAAGTTTTCACTTCAAAAATTTCGTCGTATTTGCTATTTCTGTAAATCTTAAAACGAAACGATAAGATTGAGAGGTATCATCATATTGTGTTCTTGCATTATTGACATCACAAAATTGTGTAAATAGATACAATATTTATTATATAATGCAACTTGTATGTCCTGTTCGGTCGGAAATGCCGATTAGCTTAGATTACGATTAGTTTATTACACTAAATTATAACTGAAAAATAATGACAATACAATCAATACAAGAAACAGACCAATCAGGGACGGCCTCATAAACTAACGGCCAGTAAAATTGTCAAATAACATTGTCTTACGGCCGTTTCCAATATTCAGTCTATCTCTTACTTTATATAAAAAACGTAACTATCGTTGACTTTTCTGTCCCAATAAACTTATCGACTGTAACTCACCTTATCCGTACACGCTCTCTGTCAATGGGACGACGTATAGCTTACCAGCTGCAGCGATAGAAGTTTGTATGGCAATTTCAATTCACACGTCCCAATGTAAGGCGATAAGAATGACTTATCGGGTATATTGGGACAGCTTCAGATCATTGCCAGCTAATTACTGACGTTAGAAGGTAGTAATTTATCTCTATCTGTAGATAGTATATTGGGAACGGCTATTACAATATCACTATAGTATATCCGTGACATTGCAATTTCACTAAAACCAGGCCTCTAAAATGTAGGAAATGAAGTCGATTGACAATCTACCGTTTTACACTCCCACCGCAGTGTTCAGTCACGGTTTTATAAGAAATCGACAAAACGAAAATAGTTGAGAACTTCAGCAATGTTACAGTTTTGAATAAGCTGTATTCAACTTTATAATGTTTAAATTTAACATACTTAAATTATAAATTATTATTATTGGTTTAAAATTTAATGACGATGAGAGGTTTACAATGTGTGGCATTTTTATTATTTTGACCAAAGATGATGCATTACTTAGATTTTTTCCATGCATGGTATGGTGTTACCATATAGGTACCTAGAATGATACTGTTTAAATTCAAAATGACTGACTCCTTGAATACTTAAAAAATGCCAGATAGACATAAGATGTACAATAAATATTGCACTGTAACTACGTAATAATACTATTACAACACTATTAATTGATGATCATATAAAATAATTGTTGACCTTTACAATGATGAATGCTTAGATTATTTTTACATCTAGATAGACTATGACAGCTGTGGAAACGTGGAAAAAAATTTAGTTTAGAACTAACTTCTATTTTGAGCAATTCACGTACACTAAAACAAAGTGTCATTCGAATCTCGAGTGTAAGACATAGACACAAGCTTGTCACGCACACTAAACTAATATTACTGCCCTGTTTTTATCGGTTCTCTAACAGCAAGAGACTATCTAGATGTATAAATTATCTAAGCATGAATGCATATTTTATTATATTCAATATATTTAGCTTTTATAACGATGAATTAATATTCTTAGCCGAAATTGGTACAACTACAGAAATATGTGTATTACACTCAAAACAAATTATTTGACATGATAGTGAAACGCACGTCAATTAACCATAGTTAATTTTGAAACATAAGTATAAATAGATTTTATAAGCTATAAATAAATAAAAAACAACTTGAATAAAACTGATTATTTCGAACTGATAATTAAGGTTCCTTCAAATTATTTAAATAAGGCTTATTGACCACGACATGTTTCCGCCATACCATTGTGATTTTAAGTTGAACCATGTAGGTTTCAGACCACTGTACACTTTTCTATTGTATTTTTTTATGCAATATTAGTTTTAAATTTTCTTATTGTATACGATTAAGCAATCTATGATTTATTTGTACAAAGCTTGAGTTTATTTTAAGTTTTAGTGTATTTTTAACATAATTAGTTAGAAAAAAAAACAACATTGGTGTTGCCAACTTTTCGAATTGCTTAGGAATAAGAGACTTGGTGCGTATGTATTGGTGCGAGGTGTGTACAAAGACTTGATACGTACAGAACATGTACTAGGAGCTCATAAACCTGCGCGGATTTTTATCGAATAACTTGCGGCCCGCACATAGTTATTGGTTTTAAGTGTATAAGTAACAGTGTAGGTCTGTCAAGTTGTAAGTACACGCTTCGTCCTCGGTATTGGTTGCCCATAGATGGTTCTGTACCATACATATTGGTATTCTGATACAACTAGTCGATGTAACTTACTTTGTTTCTTCTTAGCGTCATCATAAATATGTGATCTCTAAGCTCTGTGTTATAATGTGCTATGTGTTAAAGTATAGAGTAGTCGTTCAAAACTGTCACTTTTATGTAACAGGTCTATTTGTATAAAGACAAATAAATGTGTATATAAAGTATATTTTGTGTTTTATTTTCTATGTTAACATACATTTGTAATATAGGTGATATTGATGTGTTCTCAGAACATTTATTATAGAATTATATTTATTATAAAATATATCAACAGTCCACTTTAAAAGATTTAGCAATTTTACGGAGCCTAGTAGATGGAATTGCGAGTTGATGTTTGTTTTGAGTATCGTATATAATCGACATTATGTACTTACATCACTTCTTTTTAAATTGGCTGATATGTATATGAGGGTACAGAAGGTTCTCGTATATGTACTGGCAGTGTACTTTCGTTATATTAATTTCAATAAACTTTTCTCTCAATGAAGAAGGGAGGTTCAAGGGAGAACGCATTTTATAGACTGCTCGAATTGCCCTTTTCTGCAGCATAAATATGTTAATATCAATGTCAATATCTGCGGCCCTACCACACAATATATTTCCGTGGGACATGATACTATGAAAGTAGCTTAATATAAGTACAAGTCTATCGCAAATACTGCAGAGCTTAGTCACCGTAGACACATGTACCAGGAAACTATCTACAATCGTCCGAAATGACACACACAAATTTGCGCATCGACGAGGCCGCTAACCGGTTTACGCGGCAAGACGAGACGAGTGTCATATTGTTATTTGTTTCCGCGATCTTTTTTTTCATCATGGGTGTAGTTTTCGAGGGTGCTGAAATAAATAGTGCTGTCAAAATGTAAATCCAAGATGGCGATCGAATGAAATTGACATATTGAAAACACATATTTCAAAGTTTCTTCTCAATATTTCAACGCAAAATAAAAAAAAAATATTCCCAAGAAAAACATTAAATAAAATGTTGTTTACAAAAAAGTCATCATGTAGACTATAATATTACATTAAACACTGTATACCCTATTATATTATACATAGATATAAACACAAAAATCTTACGCTCTACTTTTTTACGCTCCGCAACGCCCCATAAGGAACTTCGTTCCAAAAATATAGTCGAATTGAGAATCTCCTCCTTTTTTAAAGTCAGATAGAAAAATAACCTGACAATTGCTTCAATGGAGTGTACGCACATGTACATATATAGGTAAGGATTACGACAACAAGGCTTAGTTTCCATACTGGTACATATGTCTACTGTGGCTTATTATGATTACGTCTATTACATATGATTTTTTTGTGAGCTCCTCATTTTAAAAGTCTAATGTTAGTCTAACCCTAGGAATGTTGTCTTTTCTACTGCATCAAGTTTGTCATTATGAATTTTTATCTATACATTATTACCCATGCTGTAACGGCCGTTCTCAATATACCACCATCTACAGATAGAGATAAATTACTACCTTCTACTGTCAGTAATAAGCTGTCAATAATCTGAAGGTGTCCCAATATACCCGATAAGTCATTCTTATCGCCTTATATTGGGACTGTGGGCGTGAATTGCTATTTCAATACAACTGTATATCTGGTATGGTATGGTCTGGTAAGCTATACGTCGTCCCATTGACAGACAGCATGTACGGATAAGGTGAGTTACCGTCGATAAGTTTATTGGGACAGACCAATCTAATTGATTGGATTTAAACATTAGTTTGCCAAAGAAGTTTCACTTCTGACATGTGTACTTTGTACGCAATTGTTTTCTGATAACTTATTTATCAAAATGGGACATCTGATTTAGTTTTCAAAATATTGCTAGACATAAAAATATTGAGCTCATTGAATCAATCAAACATGGAATAGACAATGAAAAACTAGCCCTCCAACATTTATCCCAACAAAAGATGGTTAAAATTCAGCCATGTGGATTATACGGCTATGCCATATGGAAGGACAATACCTTAAATGTTGTAGATGTATTGCATTTTGCTGAAAGATTATTAATTTAAAAAAATAACTTTTACTGCATTCATAGATTTTTAAATAATTTCCCGATGCTACCAGGTGCCACCGCCACCGCCAACTCCAAACAAGGAAACCAATTATTAAATGTTATCATCATCTTGAATGTTGTACGTGATTTTACTTTTACCAGTAATAGTTTTGACTATATCCTTAGCCTTGGGTGCTATATTGTAAACAAGTCTATTTGAATGTTAGTGGTCGCGGCCATTTATTTCCTTGGCAGTGGTGAAATGATATTTATGACTCTCTATAATAATAGTAATTTCGTTAATGTCATAACTTAAACTATAATCATACTTACGCACATTTTATTGGTTAGTTATTTAAGAAAACAAAGATAATTTAATAAAAACTTTATTTCCGTTTCTTTATCACTTTATTAAAGGTTTTCTTGTTTTGTTTTTCAAATTTAACTTTCTTGGGTGGTGAAACAGTTTCTGAAACAAATTATTACTGTTAGATCATAGTTCTAAAGTTTGGACATTACATATTATCCAAAACATGTTTTACATTATAGTTTCACATATATCTGTGAGGTTTTTTAAGTTGAGTTCCCTGGGCAGCGCTTTTCGTGCTCGTTTAAATCGCGTTGCTCGTGGCGGCGCCGTCGTTGGGTCGTTACCTTCCCTAAAATATTATGTGTGGGAAGACATGGCTGGTCCATGCGTCATGCTCGTGAACGGGGCGCTGCATGTGGTCCTATCTTCGGGGATTTTTATCTTTTATTTTTAAATTATTAATGTCGCATCATACCTTTAGTTATTTACAGTGTAGTATCTCTCAACTGCACTCAGTCATAGTTATACGACATTCAACAGTGATAATTAATTTTTTATAGAATTTTATTAAAAAATCACGCGTACTACATAAGGATTTTGAGATAAAATAGGAAAGCAGTTTAACATAGTTTAAGAATCTAATAAAAAAAGCGATCTCGAAACGTCAATTTTGCAAGAGTTTTCATGACAACAACAGAAGCAATATATAATGATTTTGTAAAAAATATAAGTAGAATTGATTAGTGTTTTTTGTTAAACAGCTACACATATTCTCATGTAAGTGTATGATGATTATAATAGAGCCATTTTAAAACCACAAAATTGACATGTCGAGAGCCAACGTCAGCCACTTAGCGTTATGAGGTTTGCAATACCTGAATATCTAACTACACTGGAGAGCAAAAAAACCGACTCAATTCATACTTTCGCACTCAAAGTGCTCTAGGTTTAAAATTAAGACCTAAATCTCAATTTAGGTCTTAAAATCTTTAATTTCTAGATGTTAGCTTTATAATGAGTACAAATACTCTTATCTTGCACAATTATTTTTGAAGAATAAATGCTTTTAAACTTTGCGAGTACTGAAACTTGAAAAATGAAGGATAAAAATTTAAAAGAAAAAAACAACATAACATTTTAACTATAAACTTTATTAAACATGATAACAGCTTTAATACCTGGTGTTACCCCCTCTTGCTCTGATTACAGCTTCTAATCGGTTCCTCATTGATCCAATGAGGTGCTTCACTGCGTCTTGTGGTATGACCTCCCATTCTTCGGTCAGAGTCGCTTGTAGGTCAGCTCTTGAATCTGGTGCAGGATCTCTAGCCCGGATTCTTCTCTTTAGCTCATCCCATAAATGCTCGATAGGATTTAAGTCCGGACTACGAGCTGGCCAGTCCATAACAGCGATACCCACGTCTCGTAGATACTCACGCACGACATTTGCACTGTATGGACGGGCATTATCCTGCATCAGGATGAAGTTTTCTTCAATAAAACCAGCGTATGGGATGACGTGGTCTCCCAAGATTTCTTCAATATACCGATTTGCAGTCAATCCTCCCACATGGCGGCCAGTTTCGATAAAAACCATTTCGGTTTTTGCATCCATTGAAATGCCAGCCCACACCATGCAGGAACCTCCTCCGTACGCAACAGTTTCTGCTATGCAGCATTGTGCGTATCGCTCCCCCGGCCTTCTGTACACCCTTCTCCTTCTGTCGCTACCATGTAGGCATACTCTGCTTTCATCCGAGAAGAGAACTGAGCGCCATTTGTCCTCAGTCCAATCGACGTGTTCTCTTGCAAAACGTAGCCGGGCTGCTCGATGAGCTGCAGTCAATTTGTGACCCGTTGCTGGTCTTTTTGAAGTGAGGGTTGCTGCCTTGAGTCTTCTTCTCACTGTCCAAGAACTTACAGCTACCCCACGTGTTTCTCGAAGCTCCCGTTGAACTTGAACCTCGGTGAGAGAACGATTTCTCAGCGAAGTACTGACAATAAAGCGATCGTCTCGCTCCGAAGTGGACCGACTTCTACCGGAACCTCTTCGTCGGTGAAAGCCACCAGTCTCCTGGTGCCGTCGGTATATTCTTGATACAGCTGACTGGCTCTGCAAAGTACGAGCCACTTGTCGTTGACTCCAGCCCTGTTGCAAAAGCGTAACTGCTTGAGCCGCTACTTCTGCTGTTGTATCCATTTCCGGGATATTTTCTTCCTTGGAGATTGAGACGATGTGTATCTGTTGACGTTTCACGGTCAACTGATAAGGGTGACAGGGGTAGGTCACCTTTTATACCCATTGTACGCCCTAAGGTCGCGCAATGCTAACTGAGTAAACGAGTACGAAATCATACAGTGACCATTCCTCGACTATTGTGACGTTGTCTAAAAGTTAACTCTGCCAACTTGTTTTTATTTTTAAGGCTAGACCTAAAACTTTAAGAATTTATGACCTGAATTGAGATTTAGGTCTTAATTTTAAACCTAGAAGCACTTTGAGTGCGAAAGTATGAATTGAGTCGATTTTTTTGCTCTCCAGTGTATTATATTAATATGATTTTGTACTTAGAATGACACGAACTAAAGTATAAGTTTGACCATATAGTCCGGAAACTATATTAAGAAACTTAATGTGGAAAAGAGTAGACGGCTAAAATTCATAAAAAAAATTATGTTTGGTAAGTGTACAAAATAATAAAGTTTTCATTCATACTGAATATTCATAAATTTAACTCTTAACGGGCTTATATACCTTTATTTTATTTCTATGAAGAAGATTGGCATGTTAGAATTTACGGAAACTGTATTAAGTATATTTTCCCTACGCAAATATTTTTTTTATTAAAAACTTTATAACATCTATTTAATAATTTTTTCCCTTTCATTATCAATCTGTTTTTTTATTGACTATTCTACCGAAGCCTTGCTTAAAATAACCCATTAAGATTTCAATACACACACTCCCACAAACACCATTACACAAACACATGACATATGCACACTCACACACACTCTGCCATAACACTGCTAATAATCAAATCATAAATAAATATGTACACATTTATAGACACAGATAATGGTTAATTATATTATATTTATTTAAGAAAGGAGTACTTTACTTCAATCAAATATTTTCAGATCTCATTAAAACTTTAATTTTAAGCTCACTCATGAACATGTGTTTTAACTTAATTGTATGTTCACTTGTATTCGATACAGGCATGCCTAATGCGGAATGTGCTGCTAATTTTTTTATGTTTAACCAGTTTTTCAATAAATACATTTATTATTTCATTTAATGAACATTTTTGTAGGATTGATACCATACTTTTAAGTAACCCAGAATCAAAAACATTATAATAAAACAGTTTAAAGTACAAAACACCCCATAAACAACTTACTCTGTTCCTGTTTCCTTTTTAATGCTGCCTGTTGTTTTGGTTTACCGTCCTGCACTTTATTCTTCTTCACATTAACACTTGGCTTAAGAATAGGCTTCACTGATTTTTTATTGCTCTGTACTTCAATTCTGAAAATATTTATATACATGAAGATAACCAAACCATTACCAAATTCCTATTACTATTTTTGTAATTAACTTTATTAGAATTGTTCAAAACTGATAAATGATTTCATTAATTTTTACTAAATTATATGTTAAAGCAACACTGTTGTGATTTTGTTTTTAAACTTTTTTATTCAGTTTTGGTGACCTAGGTCCCAAGCCAATAAATATAACTAAATCAGAGTGTATTTTTTGCTTATCAACAAATTAGTCCTAAAGAAGTTACAATGTATTATGCACTTTCATGTGACCAAATTATCAAATAACAGATTAATACTAATATATTGGTCCTTTATTAGATTTTATGTTGCGTTTAAATTAGTTTATATGACTTACTTTTCATTAATTATTTCATCATCATCACCAGAATCATCATCATCATCCGAGGATCCCACAGAGTCATTTTCATTCATTAACCTTTCAAATTCGTCAGAATCAAACTCCAAAGACCCATCACTGTCACCATCAGATTCCTGTATACTGATGAAGTCTTCCATAGGCTTAACTCCGGAGTTCTTCAATTTCTGCTGTTTACCTTTTTGGACATCAATAATTTCCTCAGTTTGTTTTATGCCCTTGCCTTTAACTACTTTTTTATTTTTTTCTGTTTTCAAATCTTTACCTTCTTTTTCCTCTCTCTTAGGTTCATCATGATTTTTGTTCTTTTTAGTAACATCTTTAGGTTTAGATATAGTCACATTATCTTTAACTTTTTTTTCCTTTTTAGGATTTGTATTTTTAACTTTTTCATCAAGTTCCTTAACATTTTTTAACTTAATATTCTTCGCATCTTTTGTCTTTTTAACTGAAATGCTTTGAATATCCTGTGTTTTGTTTCGTTTATTATTATTCTCTTTTACGCTTTTATTCTTATCATTATTATCATTTTGTTCATTCTTAATTTTGACATCAATTTCTACACTTGAATTAGGTTTTAACTCAATTTCTTCAGGTATATCTACTGGCTGGAAGAAATCATAATCAATACCCAGTTCTTTTAACTTCGTTTTTGTTTTGTTTAACCTAAAAATTATAATAAACACTTTTATTTATGTGAATGACTGAAGAAAGTTATAAATAAATATGAATCAATTATGATTAATCTTTAAAAAAAAATTGTTCTCTCCACACCCATAAATGTATAGTAAACATTAAACTATGGATTCAATTCAAGTTCCCCAATCCCATGAGATCATTTATAAAATCGGAGGTTTACGTTCAAAACATGAAATTGTCATTTTTTACTAATAATTTTTTATACTATGCATGGTGAAACTTTATGGGTATACTGTATTTTTAACCAGACATTCTTTAGGACTTAGGTCATCATTAATGACTATGTGAAATCTCAGAAATGAATTTGCATTATATTTTAATACAATTTTTGAAGTGCTAAGTTTTCGCTACCACACATCAGTGACATAATATCAGACAACAGTAAAATGCCTACTATTCATTGCAGCTGTGAGGCGAATTATGTTCTATTATGTGCATTTTCTTCTTAACGGAAAAGCGTTATTGCATATTATAAGAAATGTGGCTCGCCCCCTGGATAAAATACAGCCTAACCTCTGCGTCACCCTTCAGGAATACAGGCGTGAAACTGTGATTTCTTATTTTGTTTATTTGTTACGCAATAACATGAAGTTAGTTTTTGTAATTGTATGTGAAATACATAAACACACGCTACAGGCTCTTGTGTGTTTCATGTAGTGTGCATACACCTTAATCATAAACCCAACTTCAATGGATTTTATGGATGGAAATTTACCTATTTACCAAAATAAGTAATTTTATACTTTAGTTATCTTTCTGCAATCGTGTTTGTCAGTTCGTCGCGTTGGACTTTGGATTGCAGTGATTTCGTGTGATAATCATGGCAGATTATGGGAACAAGACATGATATTGTGTGTGGGTGCGGTGAGAAATAACAATCAGGTCGCGGCCCGCGAATTGTACCACCGTCGGTACAGAAATAGGAGGCTTCCCTCAAACGTCTGTTTCCGAAGGTTGGTGTACAGGCTCCACTCAACTGGGTCATGTTGTAGTTCTGACCGTGGTGGAAGACAGAGGAGTGATGCTTCGTTTAATCATCACACATGTACCTGAGCTGTTTTGAAGGTACTTGTGATGCAATAACTGGGTACCTACGTAAGTACCTAACTACCTAAAATATAATCAACATGATGTGATGTGGTGTGATGAAATTATGGTACTTGAACATAAACAAAGCGTAGGTAACGCTTATGTTTAAGTCCTTAAAATCGGCGGTTTCATTAAAAGTTAGGGTTGGCTGAGAAAAGAAATTGAAAAATAATATTTTTATTTTGTAGGGTTTTTTTTATTTTATTATTTACTAAAACTTAAACATCACCATACTATTATACATATATGACTCGAATAACGCATGTACCCTTTCTGATTCACGCAGTATATTTATGTAATAGAAGTATTTACCCTAGTAATCGAAACATTTCTATCAACTTACAGAAAGTTAATTTTTGCTTTGATGTAGAACTCTGATGAGTCGGGCCATGATTGTTCAAAGTTCAGCGCAATAGACATTACCTATTTATTGCTTGACATAATCTGAGGAAGCTGTAAGTAACTACCCCATCAAGATGTGTGACCACTAAACAGTTACTATCACCTATCAATGGGTAAGCTTCGGATAAAGGCATTCTTTTGGCATTTAAGCTGTAGTCAGCCATTGCAGCGGCAATTCCCATATAGAATCCGCTTTTTACCTCACATCAGAATTTACCCTTGAATCCCTTCATTTTTTTCCTGAGATTAATTGAGAGGGCCTTATAAATATAACTATGTGATAGAAAACCAAATGATTTGTTGACCATAAAAGACTCTTTATATGCTTTATAGTATTCATAGTATTTTTCTACAATTTGCTTCACCACTAAGCTATGAAGTGGGACGCTCCTTTGCACAGGATGCCGGCTAGATTATGGATACCACAACGGCGCCTATTTCTACCGTGAAGCAGTAATGTGTAAGCATTACTGTGTTTCGGTCTGAAGGGCGCCGTAGCTAGTGAAATTCCTGGGCAAATGAGATTTAACATCTTATGTCTCAAGGCGACGAGCGCAGTTGTAGTGCCGCTCAGAATTTTTGGGGGTTTTCAAGAATCCTGAGCGGCACTGCATTGTGGTGGGCAGGGCGTATCAATTACCATCAGCTGAACGGCCTGCTCGTCTCGTCCCTTATTATCATAAAAATAAATGCATTTGGGAGATAGAGGCTGACAGCATTTGATGATAGAAATTAGGCTATAGGGCAATCCTTTAGATTCCAGATAATATGTTGTCAAAGGAGTGAGCACTGCAGTAAAAAATATATGACACATAAAAATCCACAAATTTTCAAATGAAGTTTGGTAGCTTTACAATTGATGATTACTTCACCTTGGTATAAGCTTATAATGTTGCCATAACCAATACTGGTAAAATTCACTTTCCAAGCAATAATCAATGGAATAACTCACGTTTTTATGATATTTCTTGCCATCTTTAAGTCATCAGCAGTAGATTTAATTGAATTGTGTTCCTGTTTAAGAAATTATTAAATTAGATACTGTAATAGTTTTCAAATAGTTTAAATACTGTGTATTCTCAGTCAGAAACATAGAAATACTAGCTGACCCAGAAAATATTGTATTGCCGATATTAAAATCGCGATACAAAAGTAACTCTTGATCGTAGATGGGTGAAAATTTGAAGTTGTATTTTTTTAATGCTGACTCATAATCAAACTTTAAAAAAAATGTCACCACCAGGACCAACCTTAACATTTAGGGGGATGAAAAATAGATGTTGTCCGATTCTCAGACCTACCCAATATGCACTCAAAATTTCATGAGAATTAGTCAAGCCGTTTCGAAGGAGTTTAACTACAAAGACCGCGACATGAGAATTTATATATTCGATAAAGATCTTATCAATTCTTAATCTAAGTTATGCGTTTGAAATAAATAAAAATTCGTTATAATTCTCAACATAATATATAAATAATGTGTCAATCAAATGAATTGAGTTAGTAAAAAATAAATTCAGTAATTCTAATGCAAAATTGAACAAAACATTATAGATAACATTAAATTTGACAAACAAATTTATGGATAAGACATATACTATATTATAAATATATATTATAAGAGGCTCATTCTATATTATATTGGCCCTGTGATGTAAAAGTTCTTTATTATTTTTAATGATTGTCCAATGCATGATGATATACAACACTATCACCTGCTATCCTTAGTAAGAAAATATATAGTTGTGTTAAAATTTACTGTATTTTTTTTGTCTTTATTGAAAAATTAAGGCTTAAATAGGTTTACTGGAATTTTACCCATATTTGTTAAATAATAATTAGCTGTAACTAAGAGACAATTAAAATTATTAATTTGAATTCATCGTAGTCTCTCCTTATCATTACTTACACCCTTATCGTATGATGGAGAAGAGCAATCACACTATAAGATTAGACAATTTTTATATTATGTTACTAGCTGACCCGACAGACGTTGTTCTGTATATAATAAATAAAATAATGTTTTTATATGAATTTGTCAATAATATATAATAACATCAAAAATTACTTCGTAAAATATGCACCCTGCTGTCGTAATGAAATTGTTTCACAGCAGAACTGTCAAACCGTGCATCAACAAATTCTCTCATAGAAATTATGTATGGACACATCAAAGGAAAAACAAAATTGTTGTTTTTATTTAATTTAGCAACATTCTTCTACTTATTCACCTTTTAAACCTTCTCTGGACTTCCACAAATATTTCAAGACCAAAATTAGCCAAATCAGTCCAGCCGTTCTCGAGTTTTAGCGAGAGTAAAGAACAGCAATTCATTTTTAGATATATAGATTTTTAGAACAAAATAGTTTTAATTTAATTGATACAAACATTAATAAGTATATATAATAATGATTACCTTTTTCAGTTTTAACAAACTGTTGACTCTAGGATTATTATTATTACTCCAATTTTTTCGAAATGCTCTTCTTTGTTTTTCTGGTGGAATATACACAGCTGTAACACAAAGTTTCATGTTTTATTTCGGTATAAATTAGTATTAAAACAAATAAATTAATTAATGGCTACAAAATCAGCTTCGAATATCTAATAAATTTAATAATAATATATGAAATGAAACCAAATATGAGCACCTAATTTAATAATATTATTATATGGTCAAATAGACTCTCGAAATATAATTCAAATGAGCATAAATCATCATCATTAAAAATATTTAAATAATTTAAATTACTGAATCTAGAATTTATTTGAAAAAGTAGCTTGTGAGAAAAACATACAGGAAACTCAATTGCCACTTTTTAAATTAGAGTATTTTACAATTGTTGCAATATACTCACATAATAAATTAGTTTATAAGGTGTAGTATCCAATATATTATAAATAATGATCAAAGTTAAAAGGCTGTTTTTTTTTTTTTGGAAAAGGAGGACAAACAAGCGTACGGGTCACCTGGTGTTAAGTGATCACCGTCCCCCACATTCTTTTGCAACACCAGAGGAATCACAATAGTGCTGCCGGCCTTTAAAAAAGGTGTACACGCCTTTTTTTAAGGTACCTATGTCATATTGTTCCTGAAACACCGTACAAGGAGGCTCATTCCACAGCTTTGTAGTACGAGGAAGAAAGCTCCTTGAAAACCGCACTGTGGAGGACCGCCACATTTCCAGATGGTGGGGATGATATCCTAACTTGTGGCATGTTGTGTGAAGGTGGAATTTGGCAGCAGGAATCAGGTTAAACAGCTCTTAGGAACACTCCCCCAAAAGCGGTAGAAGACACACAATGAAGCGACATCTCTATGCAACACCAAGTGATCCAGCCGTTCACAGAGCACTGACCCGAATTCGAGCTGCTCTGCATTTATATATAGATTTTCATATATTGGATGCATCAACTTTGAAAGGTTGAATTCATTGTTTGGTAATGGTAATTTATCAATTTTAAGTAGTTGCATAGTAATACAAACATATTTCCTTACTGATAAACCATTTTAGTACCTGAAAAACTCCTGTAAAATTTTATGATAGGCCTGAGAGAATAACATCATACATTTATGTACATTATTTAGTTTTAATAATTTTAGAAAATAATTATGACATGTATATTTTTAAACTAGCATGCTCAAAACTCACCTACTATAAATGGTGCAACTTGCATTAGCTGCTTTACTAAGTAAATTTACTTATTATTTAAGAAATTTAGCCACTACAGTTAAAATACTTGAAAATGTTTTATCAATGAAAATTATTTTTGTCAACATTTTGTGGCACAATGTTTTTTAAAGAACTGGTCACGGGCATTCCCTTTTTTGATAAATACCTTTGATAAGCCTCTTTCCCATCAAATAATTGTTCATGGTTTCAGCTACAATTTGAGCCACAGAAGGATCGTAAAACTCAACAAATGCACATCCCTTAGAATTTCCAGTTTTTGGTGATCTGATTACTCGGACATTGGTAACACCACCAAATTGTTTGAAGTATTGGGTCATTTGATGCTAAAAAATAATTAACGTAATTTATAATAAAACTTCTTAAAGTAAAAACGTAATCTAGTAGTCTAACAAAGAGAAACATTCAGGGTAAATTTTTAAAAAGTTATTATTCTTTTTTTCTTCTAAAAACCTAACACAAAGTAAGCGTTTGTTTTCCTATACTGCAAGAATATTTAATGGTTTTTAATTAACAATGACAATACTAACCTCATAAAAACCATGTGGTATATGTGATAAGTACACTAAACCTTTAGGTTTTCGGATTTTTTTCTTTTCAAGCTTATCTTCGGGTGCTCCATCTTCCGTTTGCTTATCTATATCCTTTTTCTGTAAATCATAATGTGTTAGAAATGCAAAATATAACCTAACAATTTTGAATGGCAGCAACTACTTACAGCTAACAATTTTTTAATGCCTTTCACGGATTTAACAAACTCTTTCTGCTTATTTGCATCCAATGATACATTTTCCTCCATTATATTGATTTATTAAAAGATACAGTAATTGCTAAGTTAGCAGTTATCACATAAATTAGAACATAAATCTCTTTGCCTATAACAATTTTCAAATGTCAAACTTTATTGTAAAAATAATATATGTCAGTAGTCAAATGTCATTAAAAATTGTAAAACGCAATGAGGCAAAGACCCTTGTATGTTCCGATATGCATTGCGACCACAGAATGGAAGGAAGGAAATCTAGTAGAAGTGGCATCATGTCATTTTACTATGGAAACCGATGTCGCCAAACTCACACATTTATCTATTAAATATGTAATGCACACACTTAATTCCTGCTTTATGATAGGCCTAAATTCACAATCACGAAAAGAAATAACTACAAATTTATTTACATCAATTTCGAACTTTATACCATTATATGAGATTAGCTCATAATCTTAAAATGATAATGACAACCTCGGAAATTTTTCTTAAATTGCGAAAATTAACATAATATAAAAACTTGATGTAATAGGAACTCTGTAACCATAGATTTGACTTCTGTCACAATACCTAAAGTTGTACGAAAATTAATAAATATATCGATAAGTTAGTGAAAACTACAAATGATGCATTCAGGGTTGATAAAGTATATTACTTATTTATGGTTTTCGATATATTTTTTACAATTATATGACGCATTTCCTCTTCTCCATGATTTGGTGAGGTTTTTCATTTGATCCACCTCAACTCAACCTTATCGGTGAAACCTCAATATATGCCAAATATTAAAATTTACTTATTTTTTTTTTGTCTTTATTGAAAAATTAAGGCTTAAATAGGTTTACTGGAATTTTTCTCATATTTGTTAAATAATAATTAGCTGTAACTAAGAGACAATTAAAATTATTAATTTGAATTCATCGTAGTCTCTCCTTATCATTACTTACACCCTTATCGTATGATGGAGAAGAGCAATACATGAATACAATTTATAAAGAGAAAATTTATTTCGATAAAATTATATCGATTCGTACATCCATGAACTTGTTGAGTAACAAGATATTTTTAATGTTTACATTGATTATTCTTTCATAAGTTACATTGATTAAACGTAAAGTACGTCGTAATATTATGGTTCATTTTTAATTGTATATTTGGCACTATTGGTATAAAATATTAATTGCATTTAAATCGGAATATTGATTAAACATAAAGTACGTCGTAATATTATGGTTCATTTTTAATTGTATATTTGGCACTATTGGTATAAAATATTAATTGCATTTAAATCGGAATATTATGATTACCGATGATAGGAAATCCCTTCATTTGATATATTTTTATTGCGGCTATGATTTCTACAGTCCAATATGGCATAATAAGACATATTTATAGTTTTTTAAGAGATAATAATGCTTCACTTGACATCAAATGACTGGTCTCACTTTAGCCTCTAGTAGGTACATTTGTACACAATAGTGGCGACAGGGTAACGCCCATATGCCACTTCCACTAGTTTTTTCTGTTCCGTGACTGCGACCACTGTACAGTGTGACGTCAATTCAGTATACTGTGAAGCCGTTCCTTTATAGCCAGTTATACTAGTTTCTATTTAAAACGGAACGCCGCATTTTTGACGAAGCATTCAAATGAGTGTATTAACGTTCTCTAATTCATTAAAAAACTGTTGTTGGAGTACACAGCAAAGTACTTACTGCTGTCAAGTTAAAAATATTTAAATTAATATTAATTGTAAATTGAATTTATAATATAAGTAGTTTTTCACGATCTTTGCAAGATGAAAAATTTCTGCGTAACTTTCAGCTCGTATTGAACATTTTTAAGATAGTCTAATAAGGTTAATTTCTGCAATTCTTCCATTGTTTTATTTATTAATCTTAACTTTTTACAGAACTCTAAAATTTTCGTATTATACTGTAGGTATTGTTTATAAAACGTTAGATGTCCTTGAGTGGGTTTGACTGATCACATGATCAAAGTACTGCGAGTACCTCGAAAACGCAGTGCTCACAGTAGAATTTGGCGGCGATTTATGACGTCATATTCTACCTGCGTGCCCCTAGGGTTCTGCGGCAATATACTGTCAGTCCATAACGGAATGAATCTTTCTAAAGTGATAGCACTGTGCAGCGCTCGCAGTGCATATTGGAACATTCCCCAAATCATTATAGATAGATAGAGTATAAAGGTAGCCAAATCACGATTGTAGGCTGACAAATTAGAGAATATTTACACTATAGAAATAGTCCCCACGTGTCCCTTTTAGATAGCCATAGTTTTGACAAGAGTAGTCTTAGGTGCTGTCATATAGAAATAAAAAATCTCTCCACCCTGACGTTGGCTGAATCGTCGACATCAAGACGACGGAGCCATTATGGCATTCTTAAAAAAAAATCATATGTATTTATCTTTACTGTACAAAACTGTAAACGATCATTTAACTAAGTTTATGAAATCAACATGTATAAAAATATCTATCTCGAGTATTAAAAATATGCTGAGCGTTTGTGTATAATGTTAATTATTAATGACTTCAAGTATTGAGACTATACAAAGGACGGGAGATACCATGGACATTTCAGCTATACATTCGATAAATATTCAAACAGAATCTCAAAAGTCTACTGATAATGATAAAAATCGATCTAAAAATAGTAATGATACACAGGGAAATTGTTACTGGTAAGAATAAAAAAGTTTATAAATTTATTTCAGGCCAGGAACTGTATATTTACGCAACTGACAACCTCTTTACTTTTAGCGGCAAAGAAAGAAATCTTAACATAGTGGAACTTCTTTGTGCATCATGTAACAGATGGTACCACGAATCGTGTATTGGCTATCAACTGGGCAAATTGGTTCCATTCATGACAAATTATCTATTTATCTGTAAGAACTGTTCACCTACTGGTCTAGAAACATTTAAGAAGAATCAAGCTCGTAAGTAAACACTCTTGTTCTTTAGTTCTGAAAATAAATGTTTTATAAATTATATAAGTAATAGTTGCATGTTTATTTAACACTGTTGGACTAGTAAGTTATGAAAATGTGTTTTTTTAGCTTTTCCACAAATGTGTTTGACTGCTATTGCAAATTTAAGACAGGAAAGTTTTAAGGATGGAAATAATAAATCATTGTTTAGTAAAGATCGGGACATAATACCATACATTGACCAATATTGGGAGGCCATGACCACTATGCCCCGGAGGTAAGAATTACTTTTAAATTATAAATCCTCAGGAGGATATAGATTTTTTTTAATTTTAGTCTAGGTAGATTATCTGACTTGAGGTGCATCAAGCTGAATTGTCACAAAATAAAAATAAGCAAAGATCAGCATACAGAACAGTAATATATTCAATTATTGGAAGCAGTGTGTACCATATAATTATTAAATAGTTGTCAATATTCTATGTATAATTTTACATACTTAAAGGCTTTACAATGTGGTCACCAGCTTAAATCATAGCAAGAATATTAAAAAACAAATGTATTCAAATAAAAAAAATAAACATCCCTTAGGTGCTTAGGAAATATACTTTTGGTTTGTCTTGTGGTTATTATATCTCCAATATATTTTAAAAGCAAATTGCAATGTTGTTCTTTTTTTGAATTTCTATTGCTGTCAGAATGATTTAAAAACTTATTAAATAAAAAAAAATCTTATTTAACTATTTATCTTATATAACTATTTATCTTATAATTAACAATTTTAGTCACTTTCAGAGTAACTCAATCTTGGTATGCAACAGTGCAAAGGGCACTAATCAAAGATATACAAATCCTATTTACATATGAGGATGATCCAAATCAAGGACCCATGTTTGGGCTTTTTAACATGGAATTAACAAATATTAAACCTAATTATGAAGCTATGATAAAGCAAGGGCAACTTAAAGTTACTGATATGGGTGTTGCAACAGGTGAGTTGATTTTTTTTTAAAGAAATGGAATGGTAGATAATAATAATAATATTGACACACACTTAAACATACATAAACTCATATAAACATACATAAATTCATATAAACATACATAAATACCTTTAAACATCCATGACTCGGAAACAAACATCCATATTCATCATATAAATGCTTGCACCTACCGAGATACGAACCCGGGACCTCTTGCATAGTAGGTAGGATTACTAACCACTCGTCTATACAGGTAGATCACTTAATCTATTTAAAAATTGTTATTAAGCTGAATTGTACCACACATTTGGTAGGTCAATGAAAATAATGTACTTATGTAGATAGTTTTATAAACAACTTCGTGATTATAATACATATATAAATATATATTTTATTTTTCATCAAATTTTATGTGGCTTTTATCACAATAAAAAACAACTGAATACTGAGGATGTGATGTCATTCCTCGCCTCTTTTTTCATAGATTTATTTTGTTGAAATCAAACCTATGTTCTTCTAACACAGACTTTAAATCCTCACTCCCAATTGGACAGAGTGTTTAAACTATACTAGATAGAAGATACTAGTGGCCTGAAACCTGAAACACAGAATATAATATACTGGCTTGCCAACATTATTATGTAGAAGACATCTTCATTCAGAAACATATTTTTCAACAATTCATTGACACTCACTATTGAACCTTTGTTTGATCCTCGCTTTGTACCAATATGAATGTTTATGTGACTTTTTAAGCCTGCAACATTTGTGATTCCTCTGGTGTTACAAGAGTAGGTGGGCCGGGGTGATCACACCATCATGAACCCATCGATACCTATGTCCAAGATACCACACTCCATTGTCTTCCTCCTCCATAAAAACCCATGAAAACAAATAATATTTTTAAACCAAATGATTTTATCAGATTTTTTATTTTACTCTAACTAAAATAAAATTAATTAAAAATATTGGCTTCAATTTAGTTTCTTCAATGTCAAATTGAATATAGACTATGGTTGATTCATAAATACAAAGTTTAATAGTTTTGAATCAATTATCATTACATTTTACATTTAATTTACTTTATTTATAATAATAATAATATTGACACACTTTTTACACAAATTATCTTGCCCCAATGATATATTTAATACAATATACTTACTTAAACATACATAAATTTATGTAAACATACATAAATACATTTAAACATCCATGACTCGGAAACAAACATCCATATTCATCATATAAATGCTAGCACCTACCGGGATCCTGGGAACTCTAGCTTAGTATAATGTTTTCATTAAGAATTTCTAACCTGCGATAAGAATTGGTCTCCAATCAATCACTTTCTCTAATAATTTGGTGGCTGCAGTATTTGCAAACAAATAAAATTTTGGGACCTACAAGCTGAGAGCAAACTCTCACTTCAAAGGCCACCTTACTAGGTCGGTATTGTTAGTCACTTTCGATTTGGAATTTTTTCCCCTTCTATAAAAAATCTTACTCTTCTGAAAATACAATCATGTTCCACATATAGACGACCCATATAGCCGTTAATGCCATATTATATATAAACCATAATGGTTAGCCTACTAAGCCAGAGGTCTCGGGTTTGACTCCAATGTGCAATCATTTATATGACGAATATAGATGTTTGTTTCCGAGTCGTGTATGTTTAAGTAAGATATTGTATTAAATATATCATTGTCTTATACCCATAGTACAGGCTATGCCTACTTTAGGGCAAGATAATTTGTGTCAAAGTGTGTCAATATTATAATTTATTTATTATTATTATATAACAATTCTTTTCTTCATATTCTGTTATTTTGCAGAGGCCCTTTTCCATCAAGAAGGACTCATTCAATTTGGTTTCTCTATTAGTCTGGCTCAAAGAACACATGTTCTTTGACATCATTTTCGCAGTTCAGATTAAGAAGCTCATGAGCAAGCTTGTTCAGATTGACTTCTAAATGAGTTCTATATTTTTTCGAGTTGCCGCAATTACCTGCTTGACATTTAAAGTCAAAGTCAAAAAGATGTTAATTTATTTTTACGATACATTTAAATTTTTTGACAGGTAATATATTAATATTATTATTTGAGAGTTTATTATAAAATATGACACAATCCACTTTAAAAGATTTAGCAATTTTACGGAGCCTTGTAGATGAAGTTATTGAAGTGAAGGCCAATGGTATATCTATATTTACAGTAATTCGTTGGGGGTTACAGATAAGAAACTACATTTTTCTTTTCAATATTTCTGTGTAAACAGCCGTGTACTTGTACCCTTGGGGTCCTGATGTCAAATTCTTTGACAAATTATTGTTACTGCTACACGATTTACCACCTCTTCACAAGAGTTTTCCATGAGATGTGTGAAGGAGCTTCTTGGCACACTTTCCGTATTTAACAAGTTATTTTAATAAAGTAGTTATTTTAAAAATATATGAGAAAAATAATCCCATAATAATCAAGACATTGAAAAATGACATTGTGTGTTCATACAATTCACAATTTTATTGATCAATTGCTAGGCGAAATTTTTGACAACGCGTCACCTGGCGACTTCCTCACGCTTTTAGGGATCGAAATCAAGCAATTTAGCAATGGAAATTTCCAGTGGTCTGTACCACATAACCACACTAGTCAGGCTGATGAAATTTTGACAGAATAGTATGTATGAACATTGTTGGAATGACAACAAATAATAAAAACGAACATCGAGAATCACTACATATTATAAAACACAGTCCTCCGCCGCACCTGTCTGTCTGTCTGTTCGCGATACACTCAAATACATTGCACTAATTTTTATACTGTTTTCACCAATGTATAGAATTATTGTTCTCAAGGAAGTTTTTAGTATGTTATGATTTGTTAAATTTTTATATACATTAGCGATATTTGTTGAAGATGTCGAGAAGAAATTAACCAACTGGGAACTTTCAATGAAAACACTGTCAGTTATTAAAAAATAATATTTGGTGAAATTGTGTATCTTATGCAGTGGGTCTACAGAAAAGTCTGTGATGGCATATATTTTCTCTTAAGGTTAACAATCTATATCCATTGTAACATTTTAAAAAATTGCCAATTTATAGCAGTTATGTAAAAGCTGTTAAACAAATACAATATTAAGTATTATAAATTAATCCTTATCCATTATAGTGGCTTTATTTCCGAATACATAATAATATATAGACACTTTTTACATAATCATGATAAAGCACCCTCTCTTCTTTCGTTTACAAAATTATTTAAAAAGTACATAAGTAGTGTTTTTTTAATGATGGTACAAGTTCCCCTCGTATGTCTAACTCACCGCTTTATTACAAAGATCAGGCCAAATCCGACCGAGCGACGTGCGTCTTGCCTAATCTGAACACTATTCAGGTTGGCGCAACTCTCTAATAAACTTGAAAATATATTAAATTGTACTAAAATAATGGCGGCAAACGCCGTCTCGCTCTAATAATATATATTCGACTCTTGTTCGTTTTGGTTTGAGTGTCATGTGACATGTCATTCATTCAAAATAAAAGTGATTGTTAACCATTTTTGTTGCGAATTTTTGATTTCTTTTACTTTATTCAGGGTAATTTGCTTAATTATTTATAGAATAAATGCGTAAGGCATTTCTAAGCTATATAAAATTTGTACAATATGTGGTTTAAAATCTGGCCCGTCAGATGGGAGTAAGAGAATTTTAATGGCTAAATTCTTTTTGGATAAAGAAAGCTAAGCATTAACCAACAAATAATTAGTTAATAAAGAATGCTTAAAGTGATAGAATATTGATTTAATTCATCTAGAGCAAAAATTATAATATTATAATCTATCTGTAGTGTTTGACACTTTTTTATCGATTGTCAATATTTTATTTTAAATTATTATTTTTTGTATTTATTTCATTTTTATGGTATCTATATTTTAGTTTAATAACTTTATTGATCTTAAAATAGTTTATAAGTTTCTTAAATATTTATTATTATCGATAAAAATTTTGGATTGATACCAACCCTATATGTTTATTATATTGGCAGCTCTGATATTACGTCATTAGTTGATTATGTTGGTATCAAGATTTAGTACAATACATAATAGCTATAAGGGTAAATGTACATATACACTTTTATAAATAAATTTAAATGTTTTATCGAAAAATTGCTCTGTTGTAAATCCTACTACTCCATAGCGGAATATCAAGTGGTCGGACAGCCTGGGACTAGATTATAATTATTGTATAGCAATAACAATGACAGTATAATATTGTATATTTTATTAAAAAGAGCGTAAAAAAGAATGCTGGGCGACTTCCTCGCTCCATTTCATCTGTCTCATAGCGCCATTTGCTTCTAAAGCGGCAGTAGTACAAGAAATGACATCAAAAAGAATTCTAGAGGAATTAATAAAAAAAAATCATTTTATACCTTTATTGGTGGTATATACCGATACGATATTAGGGATGTAATCTAACATTTGCCTAAATATATTCTGTTCTTATTATTAGAGAAATTTTAATCAAGATGATCACTGAATTATACCCCCTTATTCATAATAGTCTGCTAACTTAAGCATTGCTAATTCTCACTCTGTCTTCTTCTATTGACCTAAGTCAGAATGAGAAAAAACACTCCTAAGCGGCTGTTTAAAGTTAGCGGACCATTATGAATAAGGGGGTAAGTATTTCAGTTATAGAAGAACATAAAGACCGAAAAATTAAATTGAAAAGACCCGATTTACATTAATTATTAATAATTAGAGTACACACCTCGCCAAGCTTTCAGTTCGCTCTGAAGTTCGATTTCCTTTCTCCGAGACCCTATTTTTTTGTTACTGCGCAACTTCTCTCAGCAACGTCGGAGCAGACTTGTAGTTTGGCAAAGAGTATCACTCTTGAACAGAGTAGTCTGATTGTTCTTTCCGCGGGTGTGGCTCGTTTGACATTTCTTGCCACTCGTCTCATACCGCTGCTCTCGTAGTATAAGTATAAGGCCGGCAACGCTCCTGTGATTCCTCTGGTGTTGCAAGAGAGTGTGGGCGGCGGTGATCACTTAACAACAGGTGACCCGTACGCTCGTTTGTCCTCCTATTCCATTAAAAAAAAAGTATATTCTCATGAGCGATCTGCCTCGTTCTCACGTGTCCTCAATCCGCTAGCACAAGGCGTTCGTCATCTCCCGACGTAGTGACGCGTCCCCTAGCATGTAAGGATGCAAGATTTTACAGGGAACTTTACAAGATGCCCTGCCTGAAAACCTGCCAAGTGCCAGTTGGACTCGCGTGAAGAGGGTTCCGTACAATGCCAAACCCATTTTCACTTTATTATCAATTGGTAGAATTCTTATAGATATACCTGTAATCTACAAGCGGTGAACTATATTATATATTTTTTTCAAAATTTTAGGCTCAGTAGTTTTGGAGAAGGGTTGTGGGGGGCATTGGTCAATTTTCGTCTTCTTTCGTGAATAAAATATTTATAAATATTAAAAATATAATATTTGAGATCCCTACAACGAGCCCCTTCATTTGATACATGACACAGTAAGGTTAGCAGAAGTTTTTTTTTATTTCCTAATATTATGTCCCCCGAAAATGACAAAAAGTTATTTACTTTGCGCATTTGTATACCATCTTACCAAATTTCACCTGATTTTGTCCAGCGTAGCAAATTGGCTGTGACAGACGGACGGACAGACAGACAGACGTACGAGTGATCCTATAAGGGTTCCATTTTTTAGTTTGTTTGTCTTAAAGTGACAAACGCAATTGCGATTTCGCTCAGAATTTTGTCTTCAATCTAGAATCCTGAGTGGCGCTGCACTGTAATAGAGACTGCACATCTCTTACTATCAATCTAAGTGATCGGACAGCCTGGGACTAGATTATGATTATTTTATAGCGATAGCAATGACAGTACAATATGGTATATGTTATTAAAAAGAATTCTAGGAGAATTCCTTGCGCCGCTTCATCTCACGCAGTAGTAGTATCTAGTATATTAGAAATGACATCAAAATTGTAAAGGAATCAATTTTGAGAAAATAAATGCCTTTTATCATGTCGGGTACATTTTCTTATAAAAAAAAGCTTTGTTTCTAAGTACATCCTTCATTAGTATCCTATACTTTGAATTCACAACCAACTCGTTGAGTTCAAGGTTTTACCTTGACCCGAAACAAAGTATCAACTAGACGCTGTAACATTAATTTATAAGACCGCTAAATTATAAAACCGGTTTTAATACGTAGTATGCGCACAGTAAAATGTTTACATTATTGGAGGTCTGGCTAATATTCTAGGGGCGATCATAACTGGAAGTCACTAACAGACTTATTTTTTAATTTTATATTTCCCAATTAATCGCATATTTTTGCTACCCAAATGTTTTGAGTTTTCTTTAGTGTTAATTCCGCCAATATTCGTCTTCAAACAATTCGACACGTGTTTCGCCTCTACACGAGGCATCCTCAGGAAATGTTGACTCGCCAAACTGTGTCACGAGACTGATGCCACCCAAGAAAATTGACACTCAAGAAAACTCGAGACATTTGGCTAATTATTGATCTCCGCTGAAATAACGCCTACTTCAATAAAAAAAAAAGTTGTGCTACATTTAAGAGTAGACTCACAAAAACGTTTCCAATTCATCAGTCGCGGTGTGATCGATTGAAAGTAATTTTATATATTTTTTTTTACTCTTAATAAAACAGTAACTCAGTGCATGGTGTGGATTGAAATCCAATAATATCATTAATTGTCAATGGAATTTTAATTTTTTCCCAAGTAAAGTACCTATGTGTTACGTCACGCCCAAGCTCTCGATGAAAACAACACGCAAAGTAGAGAATAACATCGAATGCGACATAAATTTGTAGAGCATTGAATAATGACATTGTTCTGTCTCGCGGTGGTGTTTGTAAACACACACTCACACACCCGCACCAACTATAACGTACTTTATTTCGATGTACAACGCTCACATAGCCGGTCTGACGACGATTTCTCTATCGATTCATTAAATACCCATATTAAACCTTGAACTTTATGGCTGGTGAGTTATCTTTTTAATATATTTGCACGATAATAATTATTGATGATATTTTTTCAATTGTAATGAAAACAATTTGATCCAATTATGTACTGTTGGTTTATAGGTGTGTATATTTGAGACGGTAGGTCTTCTTATCTTATCTCGGGCGGTTGTGTCGAATTTTGGTGATTATTACGCGCATTCGACATGGATCGTAAGTGTTTTATGGTTTTGTACACGGTGTCGTTAATATATTGTGTGTAGTGCTATTCAATGTTTATACTCAAACAGGTTTATGTGTCGGGTTTTCTGGCGTTACGTATTTGAAGCTTTATAGTAATAAGATGAAATCACATTGAAAAAATGCATAGCGCTGTACTCATGATAAGAATCTATGCGTCGGAATTTAAATTGATATTATTATACAGTAATTCTTAATTATTTGGTCAAACATCTAGGTCTCGGCAATTACGGAATCTTGACTGACACTACAGCAGTTTCATCCAATCATTAACCTCGATTCGAGAATTTCTCGCATTAAATACCTATCGATATTGCTTGGTACATTATGTACATCAGTAATTTACTTGAGATTTTGCATCGCAGTTGAAACAATTTGAACTAAAAACAAGTTCTAAGGCATGAGAACTTGTTTGAAAACAATCCGAAGTAATCTTGTACGTAAGACTTACATAATCAGCGTGTGGTAAATTAAATTTTTGGAATCGTAGGTAGGTATTTAAATATTGTTTCTACTAACTACGACGTATATAAAATATTGTACAATGTACATGTGCTTAAGTACAGCATATTTGTTGCTAAAATAGTTTTACTCGTTAAAGTATTTACAGAAATTTATTCTGCCAATTAAAATTCAGTATAATACCTTTGTATATTTTATTAAACGTTATAACTGTTAGGTGCAACTCGTGTGTGTGCAGTTATTGGATTGAAATCGTTCGATTCAATACTTAACCTTGCTTTTCCGTTTTCCATATCACTCATGATTTTTTTATGAAAATATAAAGCAGCTTAGGTACATAAAATATGAACAGGTTTAATATATCTCTTATGTTTCAATCCGAGAACCTCTCAATCTCAATACTAAGACTATCGAATGAATGCCATTGTTTTATAAAAAGATTGTTAAAAAAGGCATTTATTTTCTCAAAATTGATTCCTTTAGAATTTGATGTCATTTCTAATACTACTACCGCTTCGCAAACAAATGGCGCTCTGCGAGAGAAGAAGCGGCGGAAGAAACTCTCCCGTACGTTATATTATTTACATCGATGTAATTTAATTGCCTTAGCACCAAGCCTCTTAATATTCACTGTTAAACTCTGTACTGACATGCAAAGAACTTCTATTCTAAGGTAATTTCATTTTTTCATTAATTCGTTTGAGGCTTGAATATCCATGCGTTTATAATATTTACAAATGTAACAAAGTAAAAAGGGATGCAAAAGTACAACGATAATCTTGTAAGTAGTTGTTGTCTTGTCGATAATCGCCCTCCATTTTCGAGCAGCCACTGCAGACAACATGGTAGCCACAAATCTGTTTTATTGCGGACTATTTTTTCACAAGGTTGCTTGGAACCGGTTCTGTCCTCTTCATTCGAAAGACGCGACGCCTTGTATTGTTTTTGTGTTTTGTTTTATTTCGTTATTGGCGACCGAAGTATTAGTAAATATTGTTGTTTGTAAGTAGCTATAAAAGTTTTGTTCTGAGTTTTTGTAATTGGTGAGATAGTGTTATACTGTCTTATTCATAATCTTAGCGGAGAATTGAAACATCGCTAATATACGCTTGTTTAAAAATGGTATTCATATTCGCATATTAGAGCTAAAACGCTCATTATCTTTTTGATAAAGCTGACGCGACTTTAGTAGCCAGGACCCTTCTATAAACCTATTTTAAGCACTCGAACGCAAAAATACATGGCTGACATCGATCAGCTGTTGTTAAGTAATGTGATAAATAGCTTCCCGCTCAAAGTTGTTGGATATCCGTCATAGATTGACAAGCGACAGACTTCAAAACATTGATTTTTGAAGTTTTTAAATTATTTTGACATCGACTTTTGACAACTGGCAAACCATTGACATTGAAAACATGTCTGTTTCCATTGACAGTTCCTCGTTCATTAGTTAAAATCATGTTTTTTGCACGAAATGGCAACATTGCGTAATATAGAGACGTATTAGTTATGGGAGACTTAAATAACGAATATGAATAAAGAATTTTATCGAACGTTCGATAGGCTTATAACACGTTTTAACTAATATAGCTTTATACCTTCGAAAAGCGTTTTATTATGAATAAGGCAGATAGTGTGCGCGGAATCGCTAGTCACCGCCTGAGGTATGCGAGCGGCAGGGTGGGGGAGGTAGACAAACGTCAAGCTAACTCATTCTGTCAGCGTCTTGACGATCTCGCCCTCCCCCGTCTCAACCCCTCACGTACCTCAGAAGGTGACTAGCGTTTCCGCGCGCACTATCGTAAACATTTTTGTTTGTACGTAGGTATAAAAGTTTTGTTCCTGAGTTTTTGTAATTGGCGAGACTGACTGTATATACTGAGAGTGACCGTATTATTTGTAAAGTGTGGGAATAAATTACTTACGGTTTTTTAAACCGGCTTAAGTTCTCACTTCGCTCCCTTTCTCTTTTTTTCCACTGTTTACTTCTCCTTCGTTCGTTATATAAAGACTAACCGTATATATAAATAAAATATAAATACAAATGTCGGGTTACACTCCGGGCGTGCCGGCAGTAGTGTAAACTTGGACATTAACGTTGTGCATCCTTGAATATTTTGGAATGGTTAAGAAATTATTTCGCACGAATTACTTTATTTATCAGTATAAAAGTACTAGCATTTTTGTGGTTAAATACAATATTCATTTATTGCGCCATCGTACACAAAAATGACAATTTATACTACATAATGCAAAAGACTCAAGTCCCTCCATCTTACGTATTTTCGATCAGGTCACGTGTCCTGACGCGAGTTTAATATTTTATACCCATTCTAAGAAAAGTGCCCAACACCGCTAAAGAAGTTTTAATTTCAATAAAACCCTTAGCTATGTAGTCAATCTGATTATTAAAATGAAATTGTAAGCATTTAATAATAAAAATATCCGCACGACCGAGCCTTGCTCGGATTAAGAATGTACAAAACTTGAACAAAAAGAACTCCTAGGACATCTGGATTCGAACCGGGGTTTTTCTGCTTTCCGGATCACTCAATGTACCATCTGAGCTATTCTAGTCTTGTACAGTGGCGAAATTTACCTTTCTATTCTAATGTATTGTAGCTGTTTCTCATTAAAACACGGATAAAACTACATTTTTTTTAAATCGAAACCTAGCTAGATCGATTTATCGTCCCCGAAATCCCCTGTATGGTAAGTTTTATGAAAATCGTTGGAGCCGTTTCTGAGATTCAGAATATATATATATACAAGAATTGCCCGTTTAAAGAAAATAACCACCGAAACCGTACTTCATAATAATGTATTTTTGGCGCATTTATATTATTATTCCAACGATGAGTCTTTCAACGCAATTTTCATAACCTTCAAAACATCCGACTTACTGGAATATTTGCACACAAATTTAGAACCGATGACAACTCTATTTTCATTACTTTGGCTTTATATCATAATCGTATCATCATATAATTAAAAAAACAAGAAAAATTGTTTACTTGGGATTTGATATTAAAGTGGATATGCTATTTATTTTATTTACATTTATAGCAAAATCTATATGTAAGTGCCTTTGCAAATTGTATATATTGTTTATTTCAAAGATTGCATATACATTTTAGTGGTTGTGATTTCCCAGTATGTTGTCTTAGGACACTCGAATTGGGAATATCTCGCAAATAGACTTACAAACATCCAATAAAAATTATATAGTAATCAGTAAAGCATATATTTGGCAATATAAACTTTAGGGTTCTGTATCTGAAGGGCAACCAACAGGAACCCGTTTTTATTGTCCGTCCGTCCTTATGTATTACAGCGGGTTGCATCTCATTAACTTTTTTTGACATTCATAAGTGTCATTTCCGTGACCTACATGAATAAAGTGATTTTGATTTGATTTAACCGTATTTTATCTATCGCCTATACAGGTGGTTTTTTCAGAAGGGTGATGGCCAAGTCGGAAACTGCGAGACTTAAAGAAAAGTCATGATAGGAGGGCATGATTTAAAAGAAAGGAATAACTGCGTATTTAGTTTTTTTTTTAATTTCTTGAACTTTTGACGGAATTCGACCCGAATGATTTTTCAAAAAAATTACAGCCTGTATTATTGAATTAATGGGCTCTGTTGCTGATAAAAATCAATCTTTGCAATGATGTGTATAACTAAAAATGAAAGCAAATAGAAAAATTTTACAAATTGCCATTCGTATTCGTACCATGACAGGATTTATCCTCGATAGAATATCAACAAACAAAATAAAATTTCTAAGAAAAAGCTTGAAAAGGAGGTGAATTTTCTTCCGTGTAAAAATAATATAACAGGAAATTTGGTATTTCCTTTAATTTTTAGCAATAAATTTCTTTGCAATTTTTGATCCTTATCAGCAACCTAGTCCATTGATCCAATAATAAAGGTGTATTTTTTTTGAAAAATTATTCGAGTCGATTTCCGTCAAAAAAATCAAGAAATTAAAAAAAAAAACTAAATATGCAGTTATTAAGTCTTATAAATCGAGTGCATGACGCCTTTCATGACTTTCCTCTAAGTCTGGTAGTTTCCGACTTGGCCATCACCGCCCTTTACCAAAAAACCACCCTGTATAAAAACAATAATTATGGCCACTAAATGAATAAAAACATCTTTCTTATTCAAAAGTTTTTTTGATGTGTTATCAAATCAAAATCAGTTTATTCAAGTAGGTCACGAAAATGACACTTATGAATGTCAAAAAAATAAAATATTTTTCTTATTGAATGTACCGCTACTTCGTAAAGGGTTGAGCTAATGAGAAGAAGTAGCAAGAAACTCATTGCCACTCTTTTATTTCATGTTATAGTGTTATAATATCATGTACAACGCCCGACGGTAAGGAAACCTTCGACTAGTCCGAATTACACATGTTTAAATTGTCACCGAGTGAAATATCTAAAGTTATTAGAAATTTGTGGTGCGCCTACACTACAGCAGTGATGTGGTGCTTACGTTATGTAAGTGGCGAGGGACTCGCGGAATGAGGTCGGTTTTTATTACAATCGGCTTAGCCTCATTAAATAAAAGTTTGTATATTTCATTAGATAAAATTCAAGTACCTATGTATGTACAAATAAGTCGTTGTTTCGCAATGTCACTCCAGAAGATTAATGATAAGATAAATACTTAATTGACGTGGATTGACCAACTCTATGCTATGTTTAAGTTTCCTTTTATGATTCAAGTGTGATGGTTAGGGCCCTATAATCTATCTATCATATGAGTGGGTAAATAGTGGGTCAACTCCGTTGTTCTTTCGCTAAATACCTGCAACGCTGTCACTACGTCTAGTGGTAAAATATCTAAGGGCTGCCACGGACTAGTAGAAAAAATGACTCCGCGCCGTGATATTAGCAAGTGCAAACCTTTATGCTAGTGTGTGTGCGGTTACGGGGTATACCAGTTACACAATTTTTTTCACCCTTAAATAATCATGTATCCACAAATACTTTTATAGTATTGTTTTTACACTTTTTCACAACGCACGACGGCATTTATTAAATATTTTATTGCGACGCAAACTGATCTGTCACAGACGATAGCAAATTTCATAGTGGCGGCCGATCGGCTTGTATTAGTGTAAGTGTATGCTTGGGGCTATGTTCACTGTTATGTAAGGTGACACGGTGTCCTTCTGTATTTACTCGTCCGTGACGAAATAACACAAAAATTTACTATAGGATATTGATGCACAGTAGGTACTTTACAGCACAGTCAGTACGCAATCTTATGTTCGAATAAAATAGTAAAAAATCGGTACATATTGTTCGAGCAAAATAATACAAAATGGATAAAAAAAAATAATTAGTACTAAAATTGAGTTGTGACATGAGAACACGTCGAAACACGTGTAATATGTAGATGACATGCCTCAATGCGAATACCGATATGTAAGCGAGCGAACCGGTACTCGTATTTTACTACCGTAGAGTTTGCTGGTAGGAGGGGGACGCAGTTCTCTTTCATACCGTACCCCTTCTTTGATCCTTCTATCCGCCGAATTGACTTATAAATTTGTATTTATTGCATACTATTAAAGTATTATTTAAGAAGTGTGCGTATCATTGGACCCGTATACTAGTTCAACCTGTTCGCACTTTTAGAATGCTGAGCGTTCAAGTCGCAATAGGACCGGAGGATTTGTAATTAAAATAAAATAATATCTAATAAATAAGTCAGACTCTATGATAGAAATAACCTTAGGTACTTAAGAAAACTTTTGTACAAGAAACACTTTGATTTTGCATGCAGATCATTTTGGATTTCGCTATCTTGGTATTTATTATTGTTGTTATAGGGGAATTAGCAATACAGACTGTCAAAATATCAGCTGATTTTGATCTTATAATGCTCTTTGTAATCTGGCAATGCTCTCACCTGATGGAAATTGTAAACACATTCCTCCATGGACATCCGCAACATGATGAGATGTGTTGCTGGCCTATTAAATACACTTAATTTAAGATAAACTATTAAGTAGTTCTATCTTAATATTTCAGTTCCACTTGCGGGCAACGTGAAGGGCCGTCAAGGCAAGCGCCGTCCAGCAGTGGGCATCGAGGCCGGAGCGCCAGTGGGCAAAAAGGGCAGGTCTAGTGATATAAACACACTCAAGTTGCCTTCCCACGGGTATCCCACTGAACATCCCTTCAACAAGGATGGCTATCGGTATATACTTGCCGAACCCGATCCACACGCGCCCTTTCGTCAGGTGAGTCAGCGATCATTGATCACCAGTCAAATTCAAATAATTTATATTCCAATTTAAAAAAGCCTGCAACGTCATTTACATATTCTTACACTTTGCTTTTTATTAGCTTCACCTGTATATATGTTAGTTTGTAACCTCACTCATTTGGGCTCGAATTTGACCCACTTTAAACGGCCAGATTTCGTTTAAACTTCGTAGATTTATCGAAGACCGATGACAATATCAATTTGATAAATTATTCCATTTTTCAATTTGCAAAAAAATATTTTGTTCATTTATATCATTTTCATCTATCGTAAGTAGGACCGACTTCAAAAACGGAAAAGCATGAAATAACTAAAAATTTAATTTAATACACCTCTTATGCAACAACTAACATATAAATAATAGTACTTTATTAACATTCAAGGTAAAGGTTTGCATACGGGTTGTATTAAATTAAATTTTTAGTTATTTCATACTTTTCCGTTTTTGAAGTCGGTTTTTTTAAACGCAGTTTTTTTTAATTATTTACTTTTTAGTGTCATTAAATAATAATATATAATTAACCTGAATGAAGACTCATAAAAAAGCCGCACACAAAAAACAATTAAATCATCGATATAGACAAAAATTTTCATATAAAATGAAAACTACTGGGCCAAACTATATAAAAATTTTATGGGACCAAATGGCATCTATTCTGCATCGAACTAAAGAAGAATTACGTAAATCGGATCATAAATCTCAGAGTAATCGGTGTACATACATAAAAAAATACTGATCGAATTGATAGCCTCCTTCTTTTTGAAGTCGGTTAAAAAGTAAGTAATATTTTCTATTTTTTGTTCGGTTTTCTAAAAAAAGGGTGTTTGTTGTTTTTTTAACTACTATTTATTATTACAACCACAGATTCGAAGAGCTGCTTTTGTTGAGTACTAAGGACTGAGTACTACAAAAAATAATATCAATTCCCCTCAAAAAGAAATAAAATTATCAATTCAAAACTCAAGTTCAGTTAAAGTGGCGTTGTCAACAGGAATGGAGAATAGATACTTCTCTCAAACTGTGAATATATATGGATAATATTTAATATTACCTGCACAATGAAGTTTTAAACTTAATAGCCGGATAATATAACTGATTTTAATACATATCTATTATTATTATGTATATCTTAAAATATTAAAATTAGAATATTTATGATTCGTTTTATAGGATGAAACTTATGATTCTTAGTAAAATAATGTTTTCTTGATAATAAGTTTTCTTTAATATCTATGCACTTTACACAAGGTAATACCAGTGGGAGGCTCCTTTGCACAGGAAGCCGGCTAGATTATGGGTGAACGTGAAGCAATGTAATGTGTAAACATTACTGTGTTTCGGTCTGAAGTAATGTGTAAACATTAGTGCGTTTCGGTCCGAAGGGTGCCGTAGCTAGTGAAAGTACTGGGCAAATGAGACTTAAAATCTGATGTCTCAAGGTGACGACCTCAATTGTAGTGCCGCTCAGAATTTTTGGGTTTTTCAAGAATCCTGAGCGGCACTACATTGTAATACGTAGGGCATATCAATTAACATCAGCTGAAAGCTACGCAGTGACAGTATATAGAACAAAAACAAAATGCGATCAGATTTCAATTTTCATTTTAATTTAACATTTATGCTTCACACCTGAGAAGAACGAGCGCAAGAAACTCAGTCGCCATTTCTTTTTTCTATCTACTCGCTCCGTCACTTATCCCCATAAAAATATTAATAGTATCAATAATAAAATAATCGAAGGAGTTCGACGAAAGCCACGAGTGGAGTGGGAAGCCCATCCCGGGCTGGTTGTATCGGTCGCTGTGTCCCAGCGGGGTGCTACTGGCTCTCCACGACCGGGCTCCGCAGCTGAAGATATCCGAGGACCGGCTGGCTGTGACCGGCGAGAAGGGGTACTGCATGGTCAGGGCCACACATGGTGAGTGTTACAGCCTCCAATAACAACCTCCAATAATAATAATAATTTTGACACTTTTTGCACAAATTATCTTGCCCCAAGTTAAGCATATATACCCTGTGTTATGGGTTATAAGACAATGATATATTTAATACAATATACTTACTTAAACATACATAAATACATTTGAACATCCATGACTCGGAAACAAACATCCATATTCATCTTATAAATGCTTGCACCTACCGGGATTCGAACCCGGGACCTCTACCTTAGTAGGTAGGATCGCTAACCACTCGGCTATACAGGTCGTTTACTACCAAGCACATAACACTGTCAACAATCCAGTTCCATGGAGAATTGAGTGACCAATCACTAAGAAAATATTCAAGTTTAGAATTATCTGCAATAATCATCGGCTGTGAGCATTTCATAGATGCTACTACAATGTACATCTCATATTGCCTTTTACAGCAAGCATTTTTCCAAGTAATTCGCTTCTTCTCTCTCAGAGCGCCGTTTGTTTCCGAAACGGTAGTAGTATCTAGTATATTAGAAATGACATTAAAAATAATTCTAAAGCAATCAATTTTGAGAAAATAAATGCCTCGTATGCCTTTATTCAATATAAACCGGCTCTTTAGCACAAAACAGGGTTATGTATTTCTTTTACTTTTTAAAGTTATTCCAAACAAGTGTCCTTTCTAAACAGTATTTTAATTGTTTTAAAAAGATTTAAGGCAAATATACAAGCGGTCGAGTTCACTGCGATCAATTAATTATTAATTATAGCTCACTGCGTTGGCGTCGATATATCGAGCGACGTTCAGTTCCGTGGTCACTTGGAAGAGAAGGCCAAACTGGCCTCTAAAAAGCTTGGTGTACTCAGTAAGGCGAGACAGTACTTCACTAAAAGCCACCGCCTGCAACTTTATAAGGCGCAAATTTGGCCTCACATGGAGTACTGTTCTCACCTCTGGGCGGGTGCTCCCCAGTACCAGCTTCTTCCATTTGACCGCATACAACGAAGAGCGACTCGAATCATCGACGATCAAGTCATCTCCGATCGGCTTGATTCTCTAACATTGCGTAGAGATGTGGGTTCTCTCTGCATCATCTACCGCATTTATCACGGGGAGTGGTCAGAGGAGATGTTCGGGTTGATTCTAGCGGCCGAATTGCACCATCGGACATTACGTGCAAAGTACCATCCGCATCACGTAGACGTCTGGCATTCCACAACCGCGCGTTTTGTTCGAAATTTCTTGCCTCGCACAGCCACTTTGTGGAATCAACTACCGGCAGCGGTGTTCCCGAACAGATACGACTCAGGGACCTTCAAGAAAAAAGCATACTCCCATCTTAAAGGCCGGCAACGCATTTCTTGACACACCTGTTGTTGCGGATGTCCATGGGCGGTTGCCTCACCTCTCCCCATCCCGTGAGCCTCTTGCCCGTTTGCCGCCTCTCATATAAAAAAAAATCTGAAAAATATACCGAGAATGAGCGTAGGTGGGTACTTCGATATTAAAGTCGGCCGTTGACCTTTGATATTCCCTACAGAGCCAAAATCCAAACATTATTTCCAATGTCTACAGTTTGTTTTTAGGCCAAGCATAGCCAACTTTAATCACCCAATTTTTCCCGCAGGCCTTATTATTTTGACAGATATGAAAATTGTAATGCGACGTGAAAAACACGTGCGTAGGTATATCTTCATTGTTATCCATTTTTATTTTGGCTCGCGGAAGGAGTATAATTAATCGCTAAGTAATATAGTGCATGTTAGTAATTATTATCTGTGTAATCTCTGTGTCTAACGTTTGGTTACTGGTGAAACAACTGTTCTGAGTAAGTAGCACTAGACCCGGGGACGTCCTCTCCCAACCGATGGCCGATAGAGAGTTGGAACTGGCGTTCCTGGTTACCGTTCTTTATTTAGTACTTAATGTCACACGTATAATGTCACTTTCGATGACAGTTACAATGATTGTGAACACATTTAATTCAGACTAGATGTCAAGCCACTACAATCAGTACATGTAAATACCATCAATCATCATTGAGCCTTAAACGGGTGTGCAGGCGTCATTAATAGTGGTTAATGTTGTGTCCAGGTGTCTCGCGTGGTGTGTGGTACTGGGAGGCGAGCGTGGAGGAGATGCCAGAGGGAGCTGCCACGAGACTGGGCTGGGGGCGTTGTTACGCCAACCTGCAGGCGCCACTCGGCTTCGACAAGTTCGGCTACTCCTGGCGCAGCAGAAAGGGGACTAGGTCGGTCTGATGGAACAATGCGACTATAATGTGGCCACAGAATACATTAAAACTGAGCACTGTTTTTTTCACTGGTCTCGTATCAGCTCGATCCACTGAACCGGGAGCTGGAGTTGTCGTGATTTAGTATTCAGTCTTTGTGGACGTAGCAGTAGCGTCGAGAATTCTTGATATTGTTCGTCCATCAACGGCAAGAATTCCGAAGACATAGTATTTGATCAGACACTATCAAACTCAGTTCTGGGATTAATTACACAAAATTAAATTTGAAAATAAAATTTCGCACGGAACGCGAATTGTCGCGGGTTCGAGTAACGCATCGTTCATAAATGTAATTTGTGTAGATTTATTTTCTATTATTTGTGGAATATTCATGTATGGCTTCTGTCTGATCCGGTGGTTATAACCCTCAGGTTCCACGAGTCTCGCGGCAAGCACTACAGCAGCGGCTACGGGGAGGGTGACACGCTAGGTTTTCTGATCGTCCTTCCCGACAGCGAGACGACCAAATATACACCCAATACTTATAAGGATAGGGTGAGTTATCGTTAACGATCATTTAATTTGACAATTTTATTATTATATTGTTTCGGGCATGGTTTGGTAAAAATTTTGACAAAACAGTGGTTATCCAATGAAGATTTATTTGCCTCCCCAAAAAGCCTCCATGACAATCGGTCCTGTGCTGCTCTCATCCAACGTATTCCGGCGATCTTCACCAGAACGTCCGTCCATCTAGTGGGAGTCTACCAACACTACGTCTTCCGGTACGTGGTCGCCAATCGAGGACTTTTCTGCCTCACCGGCCATCTGTCCGTCGAACTATGTGCCCTGCCCACTGCCACTTCAGTTTCGCAATCATTTGGGCTATGTGGGTGTTTTTGGTTTTCATTTACATTTCTGATTCGATTTCGCAGAGAATCACCAAGCATAGGCCTTTCCATTGCCCTCCAAGAGCTTACTCATAAAGCCCATAGTTAGCGACCACGTCTGCGTACCGTAAGTCATCACTGACAACACACCCTGGTTGAAAACCTTCGTCTTCAGACACTGTGGTATTTGTGACGGGAAGATTTTACGGAGCTTCCCGAACGCTGCCCCTCCGAGTTGAATTTGACGAGTGACCTCTTTCACGACCAATTGGACCTGTCTAACTGGATTGTTTGTCCAAGTAGACACTTGTCAACAATGTGTACAGTCTATGACTTGTGTACAGTCAATACATCTTTATATATATAATTCTTGTGTGCGTGTGTATGTCACTGAACTCCTCCTAGACGGCTGGACCGATTTTATTGAAACTTTCTGTGTGTCTTCAGGTGGATTCGAGAATGGTTTAGATTCACAATTGAACTACCTCCTGAACGGCTGGACCGATTTTGATGAGATTTTTGTGTTCCAGTGAATTTGAGATTAATGTGTGTCTTCGGGTGGATTCAAGAATCGTTTACATTCACAATTGAACTACCTCCAAAACGGCTAGACCGATTTTGATGATATTTTTATGTGTTCCAGTGTATTTGAGATTGGCGTGTGACTTCAGGTGGATTCGAGAATGGTTTAGATTCCCAATTAAACTACCTCCTAAACGGCTGGACCGATTTTGATGACTTTTTGTTTGTTTCAGTGAATTTGAGATTGGTTTAGATTCTCAATTACGTCCATATAATATAATTCTCCTGCTCATGTGTATGTTAGTGAACTCCTCCTAACGGCTGGACAGATTTTTCAAATTTAAGACGTGTGTACAGGACAACGTCTGTTGGGTCCACTAGTAACTGTATATATTTATTACAGTCTAGACTCTAGAAAAGCCAATGGCGAGAATGAACTTGTTCTTTCGTGTATTCATTGTACTCCGTTTCCATACCAATGCACTTTAAATCAACGCATTTCAATGCATGGGTTAAATTTCATTATTTATTAACCCTTAAGTAAATTGTGGGTAGCTGAATTTTTTTCCTTTTTAAGAGTTATAATGTTCATAATAAGGGTTATTTTATTACTTTTCATTATCACACAAAATAGGGTGTAACGATATAAGGCGCTTATTAAAGTATTGTCGTTATTAGAGTAGTTTAGACGTGTTTTTAAACTTATCACCAAGAACTTTTTGTATACGTCTTTGCAGAGGTAAATCTAGAGTCTCAAAATATCACACAAGTTAAATTTGAAAACGATGTTTTTTAACGATGCGGGACCTTGAACCTGCGACCTCTCGCGTTTCGAGCGAGCGCTCTTCCACTGAGCCAACCGTTCGAGTGACGCAAAGTTCATAAATCTTGTTATGTCTTTGTTCAACTCTTAGGTTGTGGCTTTTAAATTTTGTTTTCAAATTTAATTTGTGTAATTAATCCCAATTTAAAAAAAATATAACAAATTGCTCAAAATATTGTCTAAAAAACCATAGTTGATAAAATTGCACTGATATTTGATCTATATTATTGCAGCCGTTAGTGAAGTTCAAAAGTCACCTGTATTACGAAGACAAGGACAATATCCAGGAATCTCTGAATGCTCTCAAACAACTCTCCGGGAGCAAGATATATTTCTTCAAGAATGGTGAATGTCAGGGGGAGGCTTTCACAGATGTGTATCAGGGCTGTTACTACCCGTCTGTGTCATTGCACAAGAATGCCACTGTCAGTGTCAACTTTGGACCCAATTTCAAGTATCCGCCATCAACCGAACATTCATATAGGCCGGTGAGTGATATATAAATGTTTTTTTTGTGCCTGCAGCTCTTTATTTTTGAAGTATAGTTTGACCATAGATGATTAATATGTCTAGACTCTAGATAGTCTATTGCTGTTAGACAACCAATAAAAACAGGCCAAGAATAATACCTTACTGTGTGTGAGAAGCTACGTCTTACACTCGCATTGTGTATGACACTTTGTGTTAGTGTGCGTGAATTGCTCTCAATAGAGGTTGACAGCTGTCATAGTCTATCTAGACGTATAAATGATCTAAAAGTTTGACCGAAGGCGCTGTAATGGGAGAGGGGAACGAAAGTTCACGAGTTATGAGAGATATCAGTTTTTAACTCGCTATCAGAAGCGAGAGCATTTACACTGGTTGAAAGAGCGGAGTGACCTGCTGTATGTCCCCATAGACTTAAATATACTAACGTATACACGACCAGACAGCCCCATGATGCTTGACCAATCTTGATTTGTCAATATGTGTGTATTACCTGTTGGTTTTATATTCAAAATACTAAGGTGACAAGTGTGGCTGATTGTTTACGACTTGTTAATCAAAAAATGTTATAGTAGGGTAGGGCGGGGCAAAAAGGTCCAATTTCACTTTAAGCAATTATATTGCGAAAACCAAACATACTACATCAAAACAAACAACATATATGAAACAAACAATTATCGAACTATGTTTGGCTCAATACTTGGTTGATTCATATCATTATCGAAATATATCTTTTTACTGTTTTTCTAGACATTGTCATCTGTATCTTTTTGCCCCATAGGGTTAAAAGGGACAGCGAGGGAGCAAAAAGGTCCAATATTTCATTCTTAATTTTAAAGGTTTGCTTGAAATAATAACTACAGATGATTTAATGGAAATAAAAAGTGTATTTGTTTTTCGAAAAACAAAATATAACTATAAATAATAATAAATTTGATATAAACATTAAACAAAAAAAGTTCTTCTAACTTTTTTTACTTATAAGAGATATTGCTTTGGTTTATCTGTTTTATCTTAATCAGTTTCATCTTATTCTGAATGACAATTATTAAATTAATAAAGTAAACACAACCTCTGTTTGAAATACATTTTTCAATATGTAAATGATGTGAGGTAAAAAGGACCAACTGGACCTTTTTACCCCGACCGCGGGTAAATATTGACAATACACTTTAAAAACCAAAAAAATATATATTTATTAAAAACTATGTTCAGGGATCGTTAATTTAATATCAGTCCTTGAAACCAAAAATATTAACAACGAAAAAAAATACTTACGTTAAAATTTGGAGACACGACCGTGTATCTCAAGCAAGCGATGTCGCCCGATGGTTGGCGACGGCTTGTTACTCCTCCCGCGACCGCTTCTTTACACTCATATCGTTAGCAACAACGATGCGTCACTTGTTTTTGAGATATTTGTGGTGGACCTTTTTGCCCCGCCCTACCCTAACTATAGATTCGCTTTCCTTTTCTAACTGGCTGTATATCCGTTAAAGATGTTCTTCTCTCTCGCACGCTGTTTGTCTATCCGCTAGTACATTGTAAGTCTATTGTCCTCCCCGCAGTTCGCCCGCACAAATTTAAGGCGAGGTACAGCGATTTTGGTCAAACTATATCATACTTAATAATCAATGCTCCTTTGCACAGTATGCCGGCTAGATTATGGGTACCACAACGGCGCCTATTTCTGCCGTGAAGCAGTAATATGTAAGCATTATTGTGTTTCGCCGTAGCTAGTGAAATTACTGGGCAAATGAGACATAACATTTTATCTCTCAAGGTGACGAGCGCAATTGTAGTGCCACTCAGAATTCTTGGGTTTCTTTGGGTTTTCAAGAATCCTGAACAGCACTGTATTGTAATGGGCAGGGTCTATCAATAACCATCAGCTGAACGTCATGCTCGTCTCGTCCCTTATTTTCATAATAAACTTAAATAAAATACTTTTTAAAGTATTTTATTTATAAAAAATTATAACTGAAAGCGTGTTGGACTGATCCCGATGCTCTCTGTCGCAACAATAGGGTAACAGGAACTTAAAAGTGATGAACACACCTTCAATTGATGCTGTTTTATCGATTAACTACTTTTTTATATTATTGAACTAGTGTAAGCCGCCCATAGACATCTACAATATCACAGATTTGTTTCAGTACACCTGAGTACAGGGATTCAACTAAAAATAGTATAAAAGGTTGCTCAGTTCACTGCATATTTTTATTGTTGAAATGATCCTAAAGGCAAACTCAATTTATCACACACAATATCTGCCATGTATTGTGTTAACAAGTTGTTGTTAACTATGGTCAATCCTTAGTGTTTACAGCTTTGCACCAGCTCTTGTTAATCACACATACAAATTCAAATATTTTTATTCAAAATAGGATTCAAAAACACTTATTGAACGTCAATTCCATTCAAAAGAAGACTGCCTCAGATCTGAGAAGAAACGGGTGCAAGAATCTCAGCGGGCTTGTTTTTTTTAAATAAAAATATGGAACACAAACGTTTTTTAACAATTCTTGTAAATTTCGTAACACATTTGTTTTGTAGATCATCTCATAGCCAACAATCCTTAGTGTACAATTTCGGTTTTCATTCCTGCTTTTTGTTACAGATGTCTGAAAAGGCGGAGGAGGCGATATGTGAACAAACAATGGCCGACCTGTTGTTCTTGACAGAACATGAGGGTAGACTGAGACTTGATAACTTTAATCTCTGATACTACTAGCACCGTTGAACGGTGTGTGACTATATCTCGAGTGACACTTGATTATTCGGTTTTGAAGTGATTCAATGAGTGAAGTTAACATTTAAGTAGTGACAGTACTGTGTGTGTATATTTAAATGTTTTCAGTGGTGGAACACGACTAGAAAATATATGGGTACATAACTTGCTGTGAGGAAAAAATCGCCAAAAGGCTAGTTAACTGAATGTAAGACAATGATTGATTTCATGTCTATTCAACATGAATACTGTATTTTATATTTTATAAAACCCGAACATTATTTTTTTGCGATTTTAAGTCGATAAACTTTACAGACTGTGATGGCGTCTTGTGTATGACGTCATATTGTTGTTATTCTGATATTTCGAATTTGTTTTAAATTAAAAATAAGTTCCTTGTACTGCAAGTACTTACTGTAAAGTGACCCACTTGAAAAGCACAACTGTAAATGAAATAATACTGAACTGAGTATTATTTAGAAAACCAGGATGTAATTTTAATGTCAAGTAAATAATTTCGAATAATGAATCTTTAAAATTGTTGAGCCTGTTTATCACGGGCCTAGGCCGTTCTGTAGGAATACTGTCTGATTATGTGATTAAGTATTATTATATAAAACTATTATCATATATAATAAAATTCTCTTGTCACAATGTAAGTTACCATAAATTTTACATGAATATTCAGTAGGTCTGAGAATCGGCTACTATCTATTTTTCATATCCCTAAGTGATAAGGGTTGTTCACCCTTAACTTTTTTTTAAATTTTTGGACAAAATTTTTTGTTTTTATTTAATGATTCAGCATTGAAAAATACATACAACTTAAATCTTATCGATAAATCGAATCGAAAATAGTTGTACTATTTTTGTATCACTATTTTTACATTATTCCGTTCCATTCACAAAACTACGAAAGTTCTATTGGTTGCAAGGTAGCAATCAAATACAATAATTGTAGTACAATATATTTGGTACGTCTGAGAATCTTTTTTATACCTCAAAAATGTTTGTTGTTGAATTTCATTTAATTACTTTATATGGCAATACAACATTTGCTGGTTCAGCTAGTATTATTACAAAATAGATGGAATTTTTTTCAATTTTTTTTTCTGTGATGTGACAATGACAGAATAGTGAACTTTTTTCAAAAAGAACACATTTTACTTCTAAGGTAAGTCATTACTTTAAGAAAACTGTGTAAGAAGTGTACTGGAATCTATAGTATATTGCTAGTTTTGTGGTCATGTACATAAATCGATTTACTGCATAACTTGTTAGATCCAACATATTCGGTAGAATTTCTATTACTACTACTACTAGGCTGTTCACCCCAGATTAGAAGTGTTTGTGAATTCAGTCAGATTGGACAGTCAACATAGAATATTAGATCAATGAATTATGTACCTACATTATGTATATTGAGCGAATATAGTTAAAAAATTATTCTGTCAAAAAGTAAATGTATTATTGAATCTCTATTTTCGATTGAGAATGTGAGAAACATAAATAAGTTATTGAATTTTTCAATGTTTTTTGAGATCAGTATAAATTATATTAAATTTTTATTTTAAAAGTAAGAATTAGAATAAAATAATTAAAATAATAAAAGTATTTTATTTTTCTATTTAGTCAATGTTAGTTCTATCCCCAGTTAATAAAGCCATGTGGTACATAGCATTAGTAACGAGCTTAATACAAGTAGGTGTAACTACTCATTTAAAGCTATGTAGCACCCATTTTCAATGACTGGGGTAAGTTGGTACTAGTCAATTGCCCTGTATATCCTCGTTTTGCATATCCCATTACTGTGTCTTAGTTAAAAAAAAACACTTATAGATATTAATTCTTATAATAACATACCTGTTTTGCTACCCTGACTATTAGAGTTAGAGTTTTGGTATCAGCTAACATTTTTATAATGAATAATATGCCACACACAATATACAAGCGTATAGACAGAGTGTGCAAGAGGATAATGGAGATACAGAAAGATAGAAAAGAAAGCAAAAATATTGTGAATTCAAATTTAAAAATATTTTTATTCAAAATAGGATTTAAAATCACTTATTGAACGTCAAAAACTACCACCGATTCAAAAGAGACTACCTCAGACTTGAGAAGAATGGGCGCAAGAAACTCAGTGGGCTTTTATTTTTAATATAAAATATGGATTACAATGTTATATCATACAATAAATATTTATAATTAAAGAGCCTGAGGCCGCTTTATTCCCAGTCCGTGGTGTCATTAAGAAAATCGTTTATGCTATAGTAACTTTTCCCACACAAACGTTTTTTAACAATTCTTTTAAATTTCGTAACACATTTGTTTTGTACATTTTCTGGGATCATATTGTAGAAGCATATACATCGCCCAACAAAAGACTTAATAACTCGAACCAATATAATGAATATGACCGTTTTTGATTGACAAGTACAATCAGAAATACATTGGCATAAGCACCTTAGTATTTTGAGTATTAAAGAAGTATTGAAAAAATCGCAAGTGGTCACACATTATCAAGCTGCCGGATCGTCTATAATACGCTAGTTTATTCTGATGAAATGAGTGAATCTTATGAAGAAATCCGATACATTATAATATTTTATTACCTATATAATATTAAAAAAGCGAAAATAATTTGTGTCATTTATGAACCTAATGCTACTAACAGTAAGAGTAGCACAAAGTTGATTCAACCGTTTTCAATCTGGAAATTTTGATTTTAAAGATGCACCTCGCTCCTGTCGCCCAGATAATATAATAAATAATATTACGGATAAAATGTGAGCCATTTTTGAAAAAGTGGAGCATGATTGGTTACGACATAGCTGAAAAACTGACAAAGGACAAATTGGGAATGTGTAAGCTGTTTCCCACATTCTTTTCGAGTACTACAGCAACCAAAATGGTAAAGTGTGTACTTATAAAGAAGCTTCACAAGTGATTTGAAAGTGCAATGCACATTATTCTGCATCAGTCATGATTTAGTAGGGAGTGTTTTAACTCTTATCTAACAATGCTTCATTCGCGAGTTTGTCTCGTAATGGGCTACACTGAAAACTAGCACTGTAGCATTTGCTACAGCATACGCTGAGTGGTGTCCATTTTCACATCATTGTTGATTGTATTGTTAATTATATAATTATGTTCACAAATATTACTTAACTTTAAGCGATATTGTTATGAAAATTTATTGAATTAGGCGTTACTTTGCGGAAATCCATAATTATACAAATGATATAAGTTTTCTTTAGTGTTAATTCTGCCAATATTTGTTTTTAAAACAATTTGACAAGTGTTTCGCCTCTACACGAGGCATCCTCAGGATGTGTTGTCTCGCCAAAAGGTGTATAATAAAACTTTGTAAATTAAATTGTGTGATGATGATGTGAAATAAAATATGTCTATGTCATTTCTGTGTTTAAGACTTCAGGAAAGTGTATCAAGAGACTGACCAAAGTTATATTCTGAATAATTTTAAAAATGTACCTTGGACTTTCCAGTATGAATGCACCTGGCCACAAGGCATGAACTAACCCCAAGCATGGCTAGAAGTCAATGTTCAGAACTTTATGAGAGCTGAAGAATCACACTTGTCTACCTTTGATCTGAACCTCTTGGATTACAAATTCTAGCTCAGTTTCAGAAGATAAGGCTTGCTCTAAATGACACAAAATTACAATATACCATTAAAAAACAAATGCGGTTTTAGACAAGGTATTTCTTAGATTAATATACTCCACTGTTGACTTAATATTATTTATTTTAAATCATCATTCCAATCAAATTCCACAATCAGTCTGTGAAAATGTTGCATTACAATAAACAAGCTAATCAAATTTAATCAAATATGAATAAATAGAATTAGAGAATTCTCAAACACATGGCTGTCTAAAGTTATTTATTAACTAATTTACAATTACGTAACTTCATAATCATCTTCCAAATCCACCTCTACAATTCGGACTGCTCTCTACAACTTTATCACTCTTGTCCCACTGTTCTGGTGTTTTTGCTATAATAGAGAGAGCATGCACACCACTTTGTAATTCTTCTTTGAGTATATCATTGACAAGCCGGTGCCTCTGTAGAAATACATTGATTTAATCTAATATTCATTAGCAACTTTCATAACAGACTATGTAGATCAGCTATTAAAACTATTTGGAATAAAGCTTAAATCATTTATTACAAAAGTATGAAAAAACACCATTTCACAAAATATGATTTATCTGAGTTAACTGGGGTATGATGTTCTGCAATGGAGACTTTTGGTAATCTATATTATACACAGCTTGATACATGCAGGACAGGCTGCTTTTTCAGTGACATCCGGTTGAGTTATACACTTCAAAATACAACTATCTGCTAATGTTAGTAGTAGTATAGATATTCCTTAATATTTCTTATAATTGAATATGCACCTAGGGAAATAATCTTAGAATGGATATAAACCTAGGGGGCAATATTATCATAACCTCAGGTCATGCAATTGTTAAAAAAAATCAAACTCTCAACTATCTGATGGTGTCAAAGAAACTTAAGGGAAAAAGCCTACATGGTGACATTATAGAAACTAGATATGAAAACAGGGATGTGAACATATCAGCTTGCAACTGCCCATTACTAATTAAATAACCAAATTTAATGTGTCAATATTATATTTATGGGACAAAGGTAGAAACAATTTAATCTATGTGACAGTTATTTCCATGTATTACAAAGTTCTTAAGGAAATGTGATTTTAGCAGCCATCTAGCAGCTTTTAAAGGTCATTGGTTAAAGTTACTGGCTATCTGTATAGTAAAAAGTCTAAACCAAAAGTTTTGGCAGCCCAAATTTTGAAAGAATATTTGTCTCACCTTGTCAAGTTGAATTCCATCGAACTTTTCGGATACTACATCAATTTTGGTGTCTGAGGACTTTAAAGGTCCTTACTGGCTATTTGCTTATTTGTATAGTAAAAAGTCTAAAGCTCAATTCTGGCACCCTAAATTTTTCATTAAAATATTTGTCTCACCTTGATAATTGGTAGTCCATCAAACTTTTCCGATACTACAACAACTTTGAAATGTGTTTCAGCATCCTTTGGAACATTGTGCATGAATGACTCATTTATCACCTCAAGATATTTGGTCTCTAAAGCTGACTGAAGCTTTGTTTGGATTGTTTTTGCGATAATACCGCTTAGGGACGTCATTTTTCTTAAGACTAACAAACTGATTAGTCTATCTGTTTTGTAAAGAATATAAAACATAATAATTAGTGAGTAATTATTACCTAATAGTCGTTTAAATGTTGAATGGATAAACTTACCGTGCTTAAAATTTACTAGAGACATTTAAATTGTAAACTAATATAATATATATATTTCGTATACGTTATTTTACTATGCATGAATGCATTTTCCAGTTATATTTCATAAAATATGCACTATTTATATTTGATATTTTACTTCTTTGTTTTGTTTTCAAAATTAAAAATTCAGATTAGAAATATACAATTTCTATACTTTTCGCTTGTCAGAACTCAAACCGGTTGAAGTCGTCAGACGTCAACTGGTTCGACAGTTGACTAACTAGTAACTTCATTCACGGTTCACCTCGTCTGTTGTGTAATTGTCATATTATGTCAGTCAACCAGTCAACTTCTTGGATCTCAGAGCAATTACACCGGTCAACAAAAAAAAAAAATTATGCGCATGGGGCCCCATGGGTTTTACATAATATATTCTGATTATTTAAGCACATGTATATAAAAAATTAAAATATTTGCTTTTTAAAAACTTAGAACAATTTGACTATTTCTGATTTTCGTGCCTAATGAATGCCGCTCTTCAACTTACGACATTATTAAAATGCTATTAACTGCAATTAAATATATGTAATATTGACATTTAAATTTACTTTGTGAAACGCTTATGGTTATGCTTTCCGTATTTAAATATATAAACTCATATTATAGCCATTTTTTAGAAAAAATATGCAAAATATTAGTTTCACAATTTCACATTCACAATTTTGCTATCGATGCGATAAGCATACAGTACAGTTCAGTACTATACAGAAAATATACAGCAATATACAGTAAATATTATACTACTTTAAATCAAATAGGTAGATTATATTTATTAATTACCCGATATAACTACAAATTTATATGTTCGTAAACTCTGGGGGCTGTAAAAAAATTACCATGCCCTTGTTTAAGGTATATAATATAAGAAAACCATTTTTTATTTCTATCGATTATATTATTTCATATTTTTGTGAAGGATCCACGCGGCTCTGTAAAAAAATGAAGCGTTCAAATCATTCTCTGCTTAGCTCAAAACATATTGTTTCAAATTGTTATGAGGAGGGCAAGAAAGAAAAGTTCTTTGCAGAGATGCCATGCCGACCATATTCTAAAGTTACCCTACTTATTTACAAAAGGTATAATCCAAAGTAAGCAACATATTAATGGACACCAATCATTTCTGTCTAAGTTTTATTTTTTCTGTTTTTCCTTTATTACAGTTTAGTTATTATTTCACCGGAAAATCTCATCAAAATTGGTCAGTCGTTCTGGAGATTACCCGGAATAAACAAACAAATGGGCAAAATTATTATTTTAATATTATTTTGATATTGAAACAATTTTATTAAGTTTTATATTCTTTTTTGTACAAAACATATTATTTTTTGTTTTTGAATTACAGGAATCTTCAAAGAAGTTCGAAATGATACTTTGAGTATCACTAGAAACCTTCAATCTGTTGGAGATCAACCATAAATATCAAGAGATAATGTGCCTGTAAGTACTTCTGAATCATTTTCTGCGCCGTGTATTGATGAAAGTCGTCGAAAAATACACTTCAGGAGAATATTGTAAAATAATTTTCACAACGTTTCAAATAATTAAAAGCTTTGCAACAAAAATGCAGAAGATTAAAACGCTAAATTGCATCACTAGAAAGTATTGTGAGTTAAAATCCAAAAATTAAAAACCGGCCAAGTAGTACCATTATCTATTAAAAAATCAGGTTTGTGGTGTGGGAACAAAAAATATTTAGTCTTTTAGTATTTGAGCAATAATAGAAATACGTCATCACGAAATTCAGCCGGGAACTGAAGTCCCGTTTTACCCTTTGGATACGGAAAGCTATAAAGTTAGTTTTAAAAAAGTTATCGACTTTATAAAGTGTTGAATAAACGTACATTATCAAACAGGATGTAAATACTACGCAATAAGAGGCGGGACTGCCTGGATAAAAATTGCATTTTAGTTTCCATTTTGTATGAAACGCGCAGTCATTTGACATAAGTTTCAAATAGTAGTAAATTAGAAAACAATTTTTTTTGTAATTCAACTACTGTTTTCGGTGGTGGCGAGTTCTAGCAATCTTCCATTAAGGGTGCTGTATCTGCCAACAGCCTTGAGTATCTGGGCGAAGCGAGATGTTTTGCCCGCACCTATCGGCCCCCGCTATTATTCGCTGGCCGCGCGACCGCGCTGCAATATGCTACTGGGCCAACGAGGCGTCGTGCGTGCGGGCTGATGTTGTCGAACTATCGATTGAATATTTAGGTTCAATTATACTATAGTAAAAAGGCAAAAGGCATAAAAGACATTTATTTTCTCAAAATTGATTTCTTTAGAATTCTTTTCGATGTCATTTCTTATACTACTAGATACTACTACCGCTTCGGAAACAAATGGCGCTCTGAGAGAGAAGAAGTGGCGCAAGAAACTCTCCCAGCATTTTTTTTTGCGCTCTTTTCATTTCTATCGTGTCATTTCTATCGCTACAAAATAATCACAATCTAGTCCCAGGCTGTCCGATCATTTAGATATTCAGCAGTGGAGTAATAGGATTTACGACAGAGCCATTTTTTTTATAAAACATTTAAATTTATTTATAGATAATGCCTGAACAGTGGCTGGGACTTTATTGTAGAAGTGTATACATTTACCCTTAAAGCTATTATGTATCTTATGAAGCCTACTAGAATTAGTTACAAGCAATCCCTTATTTCTAGTGTTATAATAATGAAAATCACTATTAAGAGCAAAATGGTGACGATTTTTGTGAACATATATTAAATTTTCATAAATGTACTGACAATGAACAGTCATAATATTTATTTCTTTAAATTTTTCTTTGAGAAACAGTATTGCTGTGTATTGAAAATATCGATACTGTCAATAGTTTATCGACATTATTTGGCTTCAATTATCAATTATAATATCCAATTGATAAAGGACTATTAAACTGAAACACTTTTGCGTGTCATGGCTGTCATTTTTATTAGGTAGGTACATTTTATTTCTATGGTACAACTCGGGCGAATCAACATGACACCTGGCTCAAATGTCGTTTGTGCAAGTGTGCAAAAAAGTTTTTGTTTCAATTTCGTTTCTCGTACGAAAACGAATAATATTTATATTTTTTAACGTCTTATGTCTGTATATTATTAAATAACATAGGTAGGCTTTAGGTAATAACTTGTAGTTGTTATTCGATTTATATGGAAATAAAACATAAAGATATTTAATAAAAAAAAATATAAAATATAAAATAATTATTCGTGTTATTGTTTGAGATTTATTTATTTTCCATAGTTAAAAAATTATACTTTTACTATGTTTTATTTGTACTCTATCGCTATCATTTTCATCTATTAGAAATATCTTCTTCAAGAAGAAAAGTCCAAATGTAACAAATACAACAAAAATATTAAAGAGTACAATTACACGCGTTGTAATCCTTTAAAAAATTTTTTATTTAGACAAAATCTTATCAGATAGCTAATAACAATAACCTTAGAGCGTGCGACGGTAACTGCGAAGATATCGCTTAGTGTGTTACAAGTTATAACAGTTAATATAAACTGTTACACTGTTAAAAAAACTAACCATGTTAATATTAAATGCTGTAAAGGAATAAATTCAATTATAATTTTTTAAGTTAATTGTGATCTATTATCCAAAAATCTTCAATACACTCGATAAAATAAGTGTTCGATTTGAAAATACTAAATATTTTGTTAATGTGACACTACACACAATACAGTAAACTAGAATGCCGCAGTCGCTGGTCGTACCACTTTGCTGCGGTGTATATTTGAGCGAGGCGAGGTAAACGAAGTCTGTGTACAAAAACAAAACAAAATTAATCCAAACAAAAATAATAAAAAAATTTTTTTGGAATCTGGCTCCATATATCAATCGGCTCAATTTTTAAATAAATATAAATACACAAATAAAATGAGCACTGGCACGGAAGCCTGAGGTCGTAGGTTCGAGTCCCACATCGTTCATAAAATTTTGTTTTCAAATTTTATTTGTGTATAAGAAGTGAGGGTTATCACTTTAAAAACATAACAAATTGTTTGAATATAAATAGCACATATTAATTTAGAATATTTTGTAAAACAGGTTTGTTTTTAATAATTATAATAATTGAATCGAGTTGAAATTCAAAATTCTGTCTCAACAATAGTTTTTTTTTGGAATAGGAGGACAAACGAGCGCACGGGTCACCTGTTGTTAAGTGATCACCGCCGCCCACAATCTCTTGCAGCACCAGAGGAATCACAGGACCTTTAAGGAAGGTGTGTAAAATAAACGAGTTTTCAATTAAAAAGATTTTAATATGACAGGAACAGTGAAAATATTCCATTCGCGATACTTTTAGTGCAGCCTATGTATATATAGAGTTTAATAATACGCAATACCCAATTCACAAATTAAATGTGTTTATTGCATTAAGTGTCTCTAGTTACACAAACAAAGAAAAACTTATAATTTTATCGCAAAGATATTCTATTTAAAGATTTTTTAATTACTATGTTATATCACAGAAACTGAGTTACGAAGTTGTGCGTTTCATTTTCTGTTTCATTACTTAAATCAGGATTCGCTCAATAAATCTGCTATTAATAATTGATCATTGACATAAGAGGACGTGACAATACGATTGTTTATCTGTTATCAACAACAAAATGAGAAAAGAATCGAAAATATGAATCACAAATCAACCTAAAGCCCGTCTATATCACTTTGAGCCGGGATTGTTCCCGCAAAAACGGACATAAAGCGAAAAAGATAAACGGATATTATTTGAACATGATACATCAACCGAATGGCGCAGAGAAAAACAAACTCAATAATAGATATAATATTTTCCACTATATCCATTTTTTATGAACGTAGGTATTGTTTTGTTATTTAAGTGTTCATTTTATACTGTATTATGGCTATATACTTACCTACCCAATAGAGTTGTGCATTTATTTAAAACTAGCTGATGCCCACGGCATCGTCCGCGTAGATAAAGGGTTTTTAAAAAATAATAAGCAAGTTTGGTTTTGAAGATTATCTCATGTCCTATTCTAGTTCTGGTTCTCGTATTCGCTCCCGTTCCCTACATATTATTATATGAATCTTATCTCGAGGGAGATTGCTATGGCAGACTTAGTTATAACTCATCAACGTGAATTTCAGTATTTCACAAATCCCGCGGGATCCATGGATTTTTCCGGGATAAAATGTAGCATATGTCCTTTCCCAAGCTATAGTCTATCGCTGTACCAAATTTCATCAAAATCGAAATCATAACTCGATCGATTCATTTGTCTAACTCAAGTCAATCAGTCAAATCAAACAAGTCATTAGTACTCGCATGTTTCGGATTGCTTCGGAGAACTCTGCATCATATTGTAGTGGTGTACAGTCAGACTTCAAGTATAGAGCGAGGAGGTATATCTTTTCTTCGGTAATTCCATAATAATATTTAAACACATTATTATTATGACATAATAATATAACACTAGAATAAAAAGTGTTTATAATGAATGTTTTATTAGTTTTATTTGAAATATGAAAGAAGAGTAGGTACCTATAGTGTAAAATCCGTGATATAGAGGGATTCGTAACAAAAATACTATTTTATTTTCCCTCACCACTTAAATTTTTATGTATTTCGATTAAAATTATTTATTTATCTCGACGTTTCACGTGCTTTGAAGTTGAAGCATGTGTGGTCACGGGCGACTAATAGCGACGTAGCAAGCCATGCTGGTGATGAGTCAATAGAGCCGTCAGTGTCTAAGCTATCATGTGTCACGCAAGGATCTCAGAAACGTGTTCAGCACGCTTCCAATATCCGTTCATGTCACGCTGATGTGTGGCTCACAAGTTGCGTGTCCCAGAAACGAAGCGATCACTTTATTACTAACGAGCTTTAGCAGTAACTGTTCTATTTAACTATAAGGCTTACCACCTTCTTATTCAGACTTCATTTATAAGGCTGATTGGCATGAAAATGAGAGACGAGACGAGCAGGACGTTCAGCTGGTTCGTAATTGATTCTTGAAAAACCCAAAAATTCTGAGCGGCACTACAATTGCGCTCGTCACCTTGAGACATAAGATGTTAAGTCTCATTTGCCCAGTAATTTCACTAGCTACGGCGCCCTTCAGACCGAAACACAGTAATGATTACACATTACTGCTTCAAAGCAGAAATAGGCGCCGTTGTGGTACCCATAATCTAGCCGGCTTCCTGTGCAAAGGAGCCTCCCACTGGTATCTTGGCTTGCTTATAATAATTTAAATTGAGTCTCTGTTATTATTAATTTATATTTTTTAAAAGTGATTATCCTCACTTCTGGAATTAATTACACAATTATATTTGAAAACAAAATTTATGAACGATGCGGGACTCGAACCCGCGACCTCTGCCGTTCCGTGCGAGTGCTCTTCCAACTGAGCTAACCATTCGAGTCGTAGATAAATCCTGTATGTCTTATTCAGCTCTCAGGTTGTGGCTTCATTTACAGGATCTACTTTACAGTTGATAACCTGCTCAACCCCAATATTTCCATATTAGGAAATTGACTTGAGAGGTCGCTCTTTCAATTCTAAACAATTTCTTATTTTTTAATGTTATAAACCTCACTGTTTCCAGATAGTTGGGTAACAGCCCTCTGCCAGAGATTTTTTGAAAATTATGGTCAGGGGAATTGATAATTCTTTCGCTAATCTAGATACAGTAATAGGATGAATCTCATCTACGCCTGCACCTTCGTTTATGTTTACAACTTGTTGTAGCTTCATGACTATTTTTCGTGTAATATTTACTGAGGAAATGTCAACAGTGAATGAATCCCCATCACTTCAGGTCAGGGGTGGGACAGACGCCTTAAAGTGACGTTTTCAGAAGACAAAAGTAGTGCCATCTGTTAGTTGGCCCGAAAATGAAAGCTTTGTCAGCTGTCACTCGCTTTGAAACCTTTCAACTTTTCTTTATTTGTGTCACTGCCCACTGGTCATAAAATGGCGGCTACTTCTAGCGTTTGCGCATGTATGTAGCTCTCGTGTTCCATTTTGCATATTTACACTACTAAATCTATACTTTATGTTCTATGTTGTGACAAAATTAAATAACTAACTCTACGCGCAATTTCAACATGGTAAAAAATTGCAATACCTATATTAAAAAGTAGATACATATATATAGTAGATATATAGAAAGTTATTTAATTTCGTCACAACATTAAAAATGAATTTTATAATTTTGAGCTTATATATAGTTATTTTCGGGGCCAATCTCCAGATGGCGCTAGTTTTCAAATAGACAGCTCATAGAGGGCTCTCTTTTCCCTATATGTTAATATACTCTTTGCTTCAGGTGTACTCATAGGTTCTGTTCACTTACAATACTGGTGGGAACAAACACGGAGGTAAAATAATCGTACAACATATTACTAACTGTTTCTGGGTCATTTGAGGAAATCTGTCGATAGTCATGTGAGACGGTATACCGTTATCACGCAATTTAGACTTGATAAATTCAAAAAAAAGCGAGTAAATGCTTTGATATTCTCTTAAGCTCGGTTAAAATACATATAATAGCATTTTTAGCAATTTAGCAATTTTGTAACCTAATTTTTATAAAATAGCCTGTAAGTTCCATTTGAGTGGAAATTCCTTGGAACAATAAATGTCTTAAACCACAATCAAGATATGTAATTCAATAGAAATAGGTTACTGCTTGTTTGGTATTTATACAATTATAAATACCAATAATAATAAGCACAGAATAATAACGCTTAGAACGTGAGTGAACCAAGCGAAATGAAACAGTTTTCAATGTGGTCGTTTATGACCACATACGCTTCCCGCTGCGTCAGTGTCATTCTGTCCACGTCCAGGACAATCAGCGCGAAATTTAATTGAAATATTACTAACTGTGCAGTGAAAGGGTGTCACATAGCGTCTTATAATAAAAAATTATGATAAGAAATCACATTTCACACCTAAATACTATTTCACAACTTTTATTTCAGCTAATATTATATTCGTCAAAACAGCAACATATTTTGTAAACAAAACAGACGCCATTAAAAAAATATGTTGCCAGCTATGAAAGTACTATATACCCCGAGGTCCTCCGCTGGGATAGTTTTTTGTGTTTATTGGTAGATATTGAAAGGAGCCTATAATGTACGACGCCACATGATGTTATACGTATTCAAAGTCAAATAATCTTAATTCAGTTAGGCTTAAACTAAGCGCTTTGAATAGTCACTATAAATATTTCTTTTAAATTACTGAATTTACCATATGTATGGAAAAAGTTGAGCTCGTGGGAACATTAACGGACACTCCTTTTAACCGACTTCAAAAAAGGAGGAGGTTCTCAATAAGTCCGTATGTTTTTGAAGTGAAGCTTCTTTATCGACGTATGAGAGAAGTTTTATAGGCTAACGTCACGGTTACGCGCCATTTTGTATTTTTTTTAAATACAAGATGGCCGCCGCGCAAATTTATAATATCAACGATTTTAGTTCCATGTGGCACAACAATTTTCACCGCAGCCATCTTGGATTTCAAAAATGATCCCAAATTCGTTCTCTGCACCCTCGAGAACCTCGGATACGATATCCATATTGTTGTAATCATAATATTGCACGGCGGCCATCTTGGATTTCAGAAATGTTTCCAAATTCGTTCTCTCCACCCTCGAGAACCTCGGATACGATATCCATATTGTTGAAATCATAATTTTGCACGGCGGCCATCTTGGATTTCAAAAATTATTCCAAATTCGTTCTCTGCACCCTAGAGAACTTCGGTTAGAGCTGGAAACAGCGCCTCTATCGTCTCACTTTTTCGTTTCATCGAGTTTCAAAAAAGAACGATTCTAAAGAACTTCTTTACATACTATAAAATATATTACTTCAAAAATTGTTGCAATAATAATTAAATACGCGATGTTTTTATTAAATTCTTAATTTATATTTTATTTCTTCTTTCTTTATTACATGTAATCTAGTATTTCATACAATTTACTGATTTAGGGAAATGTCTATTCACTTGCAACATTATTTGGCTGTCTGTGTGCGTGTTGGCTAGTGTAAGTATGTGACGCTCACGCACACATTAATTATAATGTTACTTCTATATTAACAGGAACTATGAATGAAACTATCGTTCTGAGCGTTATTATTCTATGTTTGTAAGCATTGTGTCCCAATTAATTTCTAACAAGCCTTTACGTAACATCTCAAAATTACTTGCATGACTTATAAGTACAAGACGCTCTTTTTTTTTATGGAATAGGAGGACAAACGAGCGTATGGGTCACCTGGTCTTAAGTGATCAACGCCGCCCACATTCCAGATGGCCACGGAATTGGCAATCACTCGAGATTTCGAGACCCAGTATTCCGATACTAGGCGAGGCTTTAAGGGAAGTGTTATCGAAGAGCGGTGATATGACAAATGGGGTTTTTTTTGTAGTAAACGCGCAAACTTGAGTCTTCTGGGGGTTAAATTGGATAAGGTTCAATTTACCCCATTCCGCAACCTTCTCGATAGAAGACACAAGTTTCTCCCGGCACTGATCGACGTTTTCCCGAGAGAGACCTGCAAGGCCCGTGTATACGGCATCACCAGTGCTGTCGTCTGCATAGCAATGTATGTTGGAGGTGTCCAACATATCATTGATATGCAGAAGAAACACCGTGGGAGATAGCACACAGCCTTGGGGCACTCTAGCGTTTGCTCTTTCTCTTTTAAAAATCCAGTTTGAGATAATGTAAGAGTGATTACCAAAAATTTATAGTGGGCATCTTCGACTGTAAGTGGAAAAGGTGAAGCTACAACTTCACATTCAGAGTTAGTTAAAACCAAGACAAGTATAATATTCTTATTCACACTGAAACAACCATTGCTTTGGAACAACACCGATAAGTTCATAAAATCCAATAACAATATAGCCTTCCTATCATTATTTTTATTAAATTTTAAATTATTATTTTCATCAAAAAACCAGCTTATATTGGATATATTAAAGTCCCCTAATTGCTTAATTTAAATACTTAACTTACTTAATATATACAGGGCGTATCACTTTAACCAGTGGGTGGCTCCGTTGCACCGGATGCCGGCTAGATTTTGGGTACCACAACGGCGCCTATTTCTGCTGTGAAGCAGTAATGTGTAAGCATTACTGTGTTTCGGTCCAAAAGACTTGACATCATGTGTCAAGTTGACGAGCGCAGTTGTAGTGCGGCTCAAAATTTTTGGATTTTTCAACAATTTTGAGCAGCACTGCATTGTAATGGGCAGGGCGTATTAATTACCTTCAGCTGAAGGTCCTGCACGTCTCGTCTCTTATTATATTTTTTTTTCTTTATTCATTTAGGGGCTTTTATACGTAAATACATGTCAACCCCATTATAATCTAAGGACATTAAAAAAACAAAAGAAAAACAATATTCTTAACTTAACAAACTAAAAAAAAGTTAATAAAAGGAAAAGCAAGTTATACCTACAGTGTTCAACAAATAAGACTTATGGATTCAAACAGACTCATGGCATACTTAGATGCAGGACGGGCAAGTATATTTACAAACATGCCCGCATCAAATCTGTTCAAACCCATAAATCCTACAATTTTGTCTCTACTAGACTGAAATCGGACACATTCATTTAATAAGTGCTTAACATCCTCAATTGTTCCACATGAATCACATAGAGGTGACTCCGCAATTTTCATTAAAAATTTAAACTTATTCAAAGGCTTGTGTCCTAATCTCAGTCTGTGAGCAATAAAAATCAACATCCTTTTAATCTATACATTATAAAACCACGGTATATGAGGAGGTGCTGCAATTTAACTGCAAATTTCTTACCAAATTCCTTTTTCTAAAGATCTACGATCAAAGTACTCTCCCCATAAATCTTGACATTTCCTTTTATATTTTGGTAAGAATTAAGTAAAATCTGGTTTAATATACATCTTTTTACCCACACGGAAGGCTAATGCTTCTTTAGCCAGTCTGTCAACCTCCTCATTGCCCCGTAAACCAATATGCGATGTAACCCATTGTAATCTAAGTTCTTTTTTATTTCTATTATTAAAATCCAAAATCTTTGAGAGTATAACATAAGCTATCGAGACACCTCTGCACCCAGAGGCGCATCGAGCTATATGTTGTAATGCTTTCTTACTATCAGTGCAGATTAAGACCTTTTATATGGCAGATTTTGTACATAATTAAGTGCTTCAGAGATAGCAATTAGTTCCAAAGACATGATTGATACATTAGTGTTCACCTTAAAACAATTATTGAAATAGTCAGCTACAAAATATGTCATCATAATGTAAATCATAAAAAGCATCATAACCATCTTTAACACTTTTGGATCCATCGGTAAACCAGGTGTATATGGGCGCAAATCGCCACCTACCGTCAATTGTTTGCAACTATTGATATTTATGTTTTAGTTTATCGTTAAAATGAATATATTATTATAAATATATCTGATATATATAAGATTTAAATACAAATAGCTATTTGTAAACATAAAACTGTTATTTATTAAGGTCTAACTAATTTAATAGACACTGTTTTGACTGTTTGAATTGTTTGAAGATGTTTGATGTTTCATTTATTGTTAAAATACTTAATTGAATGTGTAATGTGTTCAAATTAATTTGTATTAGAATTAATATCGTTATTCTGTATCAAACTTTATTATTTTATGCAATAAGTCTTTCTTAATTGTATTTCGAAACTTGCTTGCAGCGCCATCTTCTTACTTCGTAATGTTTGTTCAAATTAAATGAATAAACTATTATACAGGGTGGACCAAAAGTCCGTTTACATTTGAATCGGTTGCCGCGTCTAGCAGCGGCGGCGGAGGGGGGTGAAAGGGTTACGCATTGCAAGAGGGGCCAATGGGAATTTAGAACCATGGCGTCGTTTAGCGGTAGTCAACGTGCATTTTGTGTACGCGAGTACTATCGAAACAACGATTCTGCGACCTTAGCTCAACGAAAGTTTTGCAATCATTACAAGATACGACACAAAAATCAAGCTCCATCAGGTGTGTTAATTAAAAAATGGGTGCTCAAGTTTGAGAAGACGGGTTCAACAATGGATTTACGTCGATCTGGCCGGCCTAGAACGTCGAGGGACCCCGAAAACGTGGAGCGAGTATAATCGTCTGTTCGTGACCAACCTGGACTATCAACTCGAAAGCGGTCTGCTGTCCTTAACGTGCCAAGATAATGATGTATTAAACCGCATCCAAATGGTGCAGGAATGCCTCAGGACCATGCCACTAGGTTGCAGTTTGCGAACGAAATGGTAGAGCGATTCACCAGTTTTACAAACATTTTTTTCTCAACAAGGCACACTTCCACCTAAATGGGCATGTTAATAGACAAAATTGTCGTTATTGTAGTGACACTATGTCATGGTGATCATAAACCCCTGCATTCCAGCCAACCAACCCAGTAACTCTTGACGAATTAAAGGATCGTATTCGCACAGAAATCCAAAACATCTCAACAGAAACATGTAAAGCTGTCATCGAAAATTTCTGCTCTAGATTGCAGCAATGCCAGAATAATGAAGGATTGCATATGGATGATGTGATTTTTAAGAAATAAATTCCCCTTTTGTTTACTATCGAAAACAATAAATAATATTGATCTACTGTACTTAGTTTTTTTTTAATCATCATTCCAATTATAAACAGACTTTTGGTCCACCCTGTATAAATCATTTGAATTTATATAAATTCACTAAAACATTTATTGAGCTGTATTTAGGAATTATTTTACAATACCTAATTTTATTTGTGTTTTAAAAGAAGTTGTATCTACTCTGTTTCATCTATTGTACGGAAGCTATAAAAGCGGTTATTTAAAGACTTATTATGTAAAGACTGTTCATATCTATACTAGCAGTTGTGCTTCAATAAACTGAGAAATTCTTAGTGTTGTATTTCTTCATGATTCCAGGGATTCAAGGAAACCATGGCGTAACGCCGACATGTACCATTCATGATATTTGTCTGAAATTTCTTTGATTATATTGAATTTTAAATATGTGGAATCATAAAACTATTTGGATACTTTCAAACTATTCAAATTAACACATATAGTAATATCAGCCAGGTATCATAATACCGCTGACCCAAGAATTTAAGTTAAACATTTCTAATTGACCTGACGAAGCAATATCATCCATACTTATCTCAATTCTTGTTGTAATCAATAATGGTAAGTATCTTTTTATTAGTCCAATATCGGTTGGTACACAACTCTCTCAATTCATCCAGTAACAGGCTTGTGACTATGTTTGACGACAATGCTGACTTTAAGTTATATTTTTTTCCCAAATAAAAAGATAACGTTCGTCTAGTTATTAGTCACTTTTTCTCACAAAACAATATGAATATGAACCATTCAACCAGATCGAAGTAGCTACAAGTATAGCCCGTGCCAATAAAGAAACGAAATCTAAAATGTCGGCCACTAATGATGATTCGCTCTCACTCTCACATGTAACATCACCTATCTGCCACTCATATTTCGCTGTCATCGCCTGTATTGCCGCCATTTTAGATTCGTTTCATTATTGGCACGGGTTATAACTTATAAGCATAGTGTGAGTTATATCCGTTACCATCCCGTTACATTAAAATGCTGCGAGAGTTGTTATACTCTGACCACATTAGGTATGAAAATGACTATTAAAATTACAAAGATTACCAGCCATATTGAACAGTAATAAAATACCGTCTTTTTGGTATTTTACTATATATTAGGTATTTTTTATTTTGTAATTAAACACTTATTATTTGTTTCCCTAACTATCTTTCAAACAATTCTCAATAATAGGTTTAATTTTATGTAGTCATAATATTGTAAATATAGCTAAAAGATATGTTTTGTTTGAATAAAATATGTATTCTCAATTGGTTATTGCAAACTTGAAAATTATTTTTGTATATTTTTTTATCTCTGGTTTTAGTTTTTCACTCACTTTTAGATTTATAAAGTAATGAAAAGCGAAATTAGCATGCAGTGTTTACTTTTAAATGATTTTTCATATCCTGTGTATGTAATTTAAATAGATAATTTTTTTTTTTATGTAAAACGGCTGGTACACCAATAAATAAATAAATAGTTAGTTTAATATTTAAAAAGTCATTTTTTTCATGAAACTGCTTTATTTCTGAGATAATCAAGTGTACTTAATTTTTGTCACAAAGGCATTATTTCCTGCTTATAAGTCAAGAACTGGGAGATTATGCGATACAAAATCAGCTCTTGAATATTCATATTTATAACGAAACTTATCTCCAAACCATGAGGTAGGACTTTGGTCCATAATGCAATAGGATAATGACTTTAATGCGTTGATACATTTGAGAAATGCATGAGGTATTGAAGTTGGTGATAATATGCGCACTTATTTCATCTTCCAAGGCTTGTCTTATAACACGACTATATCTAACAATAATAACGATCTACATAATATGACATTCATTTGGTACAAAAATTTATTTATTTATTTAGGTTCACCAACAGATTATACACTATTACTAGCTTATAAAAATAACAAAATAAGTATATATTATGGTGTAAATCCAGTTAAAGGCAAACCAGCATGCATTTTTGAGTTCCACAAGTGCAGGGTTGCAAGTTTACAATGAAAAAATATTGTATTGTACTATTATAATGTAGAAGTGAACAAGTGAAAAAAAAAAAAACTAAAAATTAAATTTTGGATATAAATCAAAACAAAGCATAAGTTATGTGGTTTCTGCACTGATAAATTGCTGCAATATTTTTTTGTAATGCTGAGGGAGGAGGAGTGGATGTCAACAGGAATAGTTTTGAAAAGATTATTGTGCTCCCGGCAGATCCTTTCTAAAATACTATTAGCACCGAGTTCAGTTCTATATAAATTTCCAATAAATGGTTTGAAATTTGTGAAACGTGCACTTTCGCGTGGCACTGAAAATTTAATTTTGGCTAGGATATTGGGACAGTCTAATTTGTGATTTACCCAGCGACGATTGTCTAGTGACGTTATATTAAAGAAATGTAATCTATCGTTATAAGAGGTTAACTCGAACTGTTTTTTTTTTCATGTACTGACAACAAAAAAAGAAAGCGTTTCTGGATTCTTTCGATTCTTTTGATAGGATCCTTATAGAATTGATTCCAAACGGTGGAGCCGTATTCTAATAAGCTACGAAATAGAGCAAAATAAACCATTTTAATAGCTAAACATGAATAAAACGTTTTGCAATTACGCCAAACAAAGCCTAATAATTTGTAACATTTATTGATTGTTACATCAATGTGTGTATTGAAGGATAATTTCTTGTCTAAAATAATTCCAAGGTCTCTGATGTCATCCACTTCATCTAACAAAAGATTATTTAAAGAATATGAAGTATTAAGCGGTATTCATTTCTTTGTAAATTTTATATGCTGACATTTTTTAACATTAAGGGGCAATTAATTTTTAATAGACAAATGTCGCCAGCAAATAACGGAAAATTTTGAACATTTTAAATGGTTACACAAGTCGTTTATAAATACTAAAAATAATACAGGACCTAGATGGGATCCCTGAGGGACTCAAGATGGAGCCATGAATGGATCTAATTGATACCCGCAAACTATAACTTGTAGTTGTCTGTACGACAAAAACGACGAGAGCCAAGACAGTAAAGTTCAGCCTTGTCCAGTCCTTGAATGCCAGCGTTATGTTGTTTACTTATAAAAATTGAGTGGTTGACCCGATCGAAAGCTTTACTCACATCCATATATATATAGCGTCCACTTGGTGTCCCTTGTCTATATTATCTATTACTTGAGTTGTAAATTCGGTTAAATTGGTTATGGTAGACATTTTATTGCGGAAACCATGCTGTTGAGGAACTGAAATAGATTTCAAATGAAAAGAAAAATAAGGACATATCAAAGATTCGGAAACCTTACCAAAAATGGACACTATAGAAATTGGCCCGTAGTTCATTATAGCATCCGCTTGTCCGCTTTTCGGAATTGGCAGACTTCCATTGTTCAGGAAATATCCCAGTGGCCAGAGATCGATTATATATAAGATATAGCGGATAGGACAGAGATGAAGCGCAGTTTTTATTTTTTTTAATGTAATTAGCCGGTATCTTATCAGGACCAGCTCCTTTTCTATCGTCTAATTTTTTCAAGGCATTTCCTATTGAATTTTGGTCTAAAGAAATTTTGAAAAGAGATTTGTTTGCTGAATCGGCAACTGCGTTATTATCTGTGGTTGAAACTATATTAGGCTTGATTCTAATGTCCGTATGATCTGGTTGTGTATAAACTGTGGAAAAGTGTTCAGCAAAAGCGTTACTGATTGATGCGGGAGATCGTCTCCCAAACCATCTATGTCTACAAGTCGATACTTGTGTGGCTTTAAATGTTACATTACGTTTGAAACCGTTGCCTGACTTTTTCTTTTAGATTTTAAAAATGAGCACAGTACTTTCATGTTATTTTTACAAATTAAATCTTCTATACTTTTTTTATAATTAACGTATCAACTATTTATTTGAGTATGACATCTTTTTCTAGCTTCTTGAAAATCGTATTTTGTGAGAGGACATTTTGTATTTTTTGTATTTCAGACGGAAGGCCTCCTTTTCCTTAATTAACCTGATAAGGTTATGTGTAAACCAAATCTATCTCTACTAGCTGTCATTTTGGGAACGTTTTTTCCATAAGTCCTTTAATAATGCTATAAAATTTCTCTATCATTTGGTTAATAGTGTCCGTTGTTTCAAAAATGTTATCCCAATTAATTTTCCTTAACTGAATTGAATTGAATTGAATTAATGAAAATTGTATTTTATAATTTGTTTGGACTTAGTAATTCCTGTTTGTGGAAATTAAATACGGAAAGTAATGGTGGGTGATACGGATCAATTTTACTTAACGAGATATCCGAAGGAAGTACTTTAGCTTGCAGTGACCCACTGCAAAAAACTAAATCTAAAATTTTGTTGCCTTTATAGCGATGTTATTATATTGTTTAAAGCTATGAAGGGACATAAAATCTGTAAGAAGATAACCTAAATTGCAGTTAGTGTTAGTGGATTGGGTAAGAGTTACGTCTAAGTTCGACTTTACTGCTGCCCAATGTATGAAGCTGAGATTGATATCACAAAATTCTTGAATAAGTAAATATTCTGTAATTAAATGAATCCTGCTAGCGCATATAACAATAAAGGGTTTATCATGTGGTAATAATACTTTAATAAAATTATAAGCTGACTGAGTAATTCTTTTTGAAGAGGAATTCCCAAATTATTTTGGGCGTCAGACCTCTTTTCCCATAAATGAACTGACTCCATAGCCAAATCAAATAATACATATCAATTAAACGAAATGTGATTGTCACCAAACTAGACATCATTTTGTTCATCAAAATAAACAAAAGAAAAAGACATAAAATTCAGTGAGTCTGAAGGCTAATTAATAATTAATTGACATTAATAATAAAAACACTAGAATCGCAAAGTAAAGCTTAAAATTTAAAAAATCGATGTGTGTGATGAATCTGGTGACTGATGATCAATCTAACTAAAACTGTTTCCATAATTATGTAACTGTAACATTACATGTTGAATTAATTAAAACGCCTTAAAATGCTTTCTCCGAAATGGTTTCTTTGTATTGTCAAAATGTTTAGTGGGATGCTTCTTTGCACAGGATGCCAGCTAGATTATGGGTACCACAACGGCGCCTATTTTTACCGTACATTCCTGTGCTTCGGTCTGAAGGGCACCGTAGATAGTGAAATTACTGGGCAAATGAGACTTAACATCTTACGTCTCAAGGTGACGAGTGCAATTGTAGTGCCGTTTTTCAAGAATCCTGAGCGGCACTGCATTGTAATGGGCACGTATCAATTACCATCAGCTGAACTTCCGCAGGTCTCGTCCCTTATTTTCATTAAAAAAAAAAGTATACTGAAACCTTTTTCGACTAAGCATGATGATGGAAAAGCGGTAACGTATTTTTACAGTGTAAGATACTGTGTTTCAATAGTATAATTTCTGATAGCCTTGGTTTATTTTCTGGTTAAGTCCCACGTCTCGGCTAATGGAAAACTCTACTTACATGGCTGTGAATTCGAAAATTGAGTGATTGAGTATCAAGATTCCACGTTCATAAGCATCTAATAGTTGCCGCAATAAAAAACCTATTGCTCTTATGAATTGCGGTATCTGGTTAGAGCGCAGCGGAGACCAATCCTTAATCTAGAAGCGATTCTTTTCTTCAGTCACCAAGCTATATTTTGCAAGCACTATTGTGTTTCGGTTCCGCATCACAGCGGTCCTATACTCGAAATTTCAGAGTTTCGATCCTTTCCACGACTGTGCTGATGGAAAACTCTTCTTGTATGGCTGTGATATTATTTGGATTTATTATCCATTCAGTAATTTGAAATTTTAAGAGATCCTCAAACCTTTTAATAAATTCGTAATGCGTCTTAGGGTAATTTTAACAAATATGCAATAACTTGTGAATGTATTCAACAAATAGTTGGATGTGCTTGTGAATGTATTGAACAAATATCCCTGTGCTTTCCTAGGATCCAAGTCACAAGGGTGTCGTGAGAGGAAACTAAGGGCTTTTTAGAAGTGGGAGAGTCACGCTGCCGTCTTATGACGTCAGCACGAACGACTCGTCCGGGTTAATTACCATGAGGCTATCCCCCCCCTCCACCAGAAGCCAGAGAATCTGAATCCACTCCAATTTAGACGCCGTCCACCAACACCTTGAGATTGCGCAGTTTGATTACCGACTTTAGTTTGATTATATATCACAATTATTAACTGACACTAAAAAGTTAAAAAAAACTACGTCTAAAATACCGACTTAAAATAACTAAAAAATTAATTTAATACACCTTTACCTTTAATATTAATAAAATACTATTATTTGTATGTGCTACATATTGATAGCTTTGAATTCGGTGTCAAGCCAAATATAATAGTAAGTACCTACACTCGCCACGCGTGACTTTGAGAGGCATAGCTTCGTCTAGAACAAAACAACCCAAGCGGACAGACACGCGTGGCCAGACAACCTTAATAATTACAGTAAGTATGCTGTTTATAATATTAAGTTTTATTTTGTTTAGGGCTTGGCACCGACTTGAAAGCTATTAATAGGTAGCACATATAAATAATAGAATTTTATTAATATTAAAGGTAAAGTCTATTAATTTAAATTTTTAGTTATTTGATGATTCTTTTCAGTTTTTGAAGTCGGTTTTTTTAAATGTATGAGAGAAATGACCGTTTTGGGACTCCAGATTTAAAAATGTGTCTTCCAGACGAGTTTTTAGTGCCAAAAGTATAACTAATATAATCTTGAGATATGAATGATAAAGCTTTATAAATCAGTGAGATAATATTAAGGGTTCAAAGATAAAACAATATAATTGCCAAAAAACGTTAGTAAATAAGATAATACAAAATCAACGACATGAAAAGGCATAAAAAGGTATAAAAGGCATTTATTTTCTCAAAATTGATTCCTTAAGCATTATTTTTGATGTCATTTCTAATAACTACTAGATACTGGCGCTCTGAGAGAGAAGAAGTGGCGCAAGAAAATCTCCCAGCATTTCTTTTTTTGCGCTCTTTTCAATAAAAATATACAATATTGTTCAGTCATTTCTATCGCTACAAAATAATCACAATCCAGTCCCAGGCTGTCCGATCATTTAGATATTCAGCAGTGGAGTAATAGGATTTACGACAGAGCCATTTTTTTATAAAACATGTAAATTTATTTATAGATAATGCCTGAATAGTGGCTGGGAGTTTATTATAGAAGTGTATACATTTACCCTTAAAGCTATTATGTATCTTATGTAGCCTACTAGAATTAGTTACAAGCAATCCCTTATTTCTAGTATTATAATAATAAAAATCACTATTAAGAGCATAAAACACCATTGAAAATAATATACACGCTGCGCTGTAAAGATAAAACGTTGGTATGGGATTTGTAATTTGTTGACTTCTTGTTAGGCTATCTTAAATTAATTGGATCGTATCCTTACCTTAACACTTACTTATCACACATTACTCTATTGAGCTCCACCATGACCCACATACTCTTATTCTATACTAAAGATGTTTTATTATTTTACACTACCGTCAATATTTATTACGTGGCGAGATATAAGAATTGAATATTGTGGTTAGTGTGGTCATGATTTGGTTGTATTTTATGGAATGCCAGGTAAAATTGCCTACAACGTCAACAAGAGTTCTTTTGATTACATAATCTCAGCAGATATGAACCAGGTGTCATTCGATTCGTTCGATAAAGTTACAGATTCGTTCGTAAAATTGCAGAAGTCTAATTAATATAAAAAAGGAATATTACCTTTATTTGAACTTCCAGACGAGAACAATTAATTAATTATTTATGATATATGAACAATTAATTAATTATATATGAAGACGATTTTGAGCTCGAAGAGTCTGATGAAGGTTAAATAAAACCCTATTTTATAAATTTTTAAACCGTAATTACTTTTGAATGAATAAACCGATTTTCAAACAGTTTTCAGTCGATCGATAAAGCCGTTTAAATACTATTCCAAAATAAACACATATAGATTTTTTTTAGTTGTTTTGAGATTTCTCTAAAGCTACCGGTCCGAATCGGTCCTAATTGTATTCAAAATAAGTTTGGCCAAGCCCTTTCGAATGGCGTCAACCGCGATGAACTCGGTCGAGCCATTCAACAGTTATAAGAGGTTTACATAGATCCATACACACACACACACACACACACACACACACAAATATATACAGAGGTATGGACACCATCGCGGGAATATTCAGGAAAGTTTCCTAGGACCTTAAATCGTTTAGATATGACGAAAATCTATTTTTGAAAAACTAGATAAGACCAGTAACTTCCCGTTTTTTGATAATTTTCAAGCGGGAAGCTTAAAAAAATTTTTGACTTAACGAGATCCGAGATTATTTTTATATATGCTATAAAATACCATGTCATGTTTTACATATTATGTCAATATGCTGTCTCAAAATATAAAAAGCTAATTAGCTGTCAAGGCATTTGCTTTCATCGTAAAGTAATACTCATTTACATCACTCATATTCAGTAAGTAGGTCCTTATTACCCCCAAATGGGGTTTGTAGGTGATCAATTAGCGCTCTAGGGTAATAATGTAGCTTGAAAAGTCCTAGAGCGGTAAGTAATTAAAAGAAACTCTTCAATCTTTCAAAAAGTTCGCGTACATCTAACCATCATACTGGCAATAGACATGATGCATTCAGCCGCAGCAGCTTGTCTTTGTATGAGTATAATAGTCATCAATTTAAAAAAATAAACAACTTGAAAAAAAATTTAAAAAAAAAGATGAAAAAAGTCGGGAATAGAAAATTTTATAATTACGTGATAATTAAGAAAAAAACATGAGTTCTGCAAGTGATGAAGATATATACTGCACTCCTGATTCGATTAAAATGGAAGCTGAAGAAGCAATTAACAATATTTATCATTGTAATGCCAGTTTTTTTCTACTTACCTCACAATCGAGATGTAAAGCAGAGTAGTTAGGTCGGGTGTAAGCATCAATTGAACTCTCGAACTATAGGCTAAATATCTCGGGCTGCAATTGATGCCTTACAGCCCTTGGCTACTAATCTATCCCAATTAGATAGGTATGATAAAAACAAAAATTTTAACGATAACGACGTTATAAATAAAGTTTTTAGCAATAAATTTATATGTTTATTACAATAACTACATCAAATAAAAATATTAATACCAATCAGAAATGTTGCTTTGAATATCCGTATTAAAGACTTCAATAATTATTCAGTTAATGCACTTATTTGATGCAGGTAATAAATTATAGATTTTTGAAGTGAAAACTTCTTTTGCGGCGTTGAGAACTTTTCTTGGGCCATCCCATACCCATGTATAAAATGTTAAACTCGTGTCAGGAGACGTGACCGTAATTCGTAAGACAGTCGTTGAAATTATGGATGAAAGTAAATATTCTGAGAGATACGTTTTAATGTGAAAATTTTTGAATAATTCTGAAGTGTTAAATTTTTTATGTAATATAAATTGTCATTTTTGTGTACGATAGCGTAATAAATGAATATTGTATTTAACCACATAAATGATAGTACTTTTATACTGATAAATAAAGCAATTCGTGCGAAATTATTCCCTAACCATTCCAAAATATAAAAAAATGCACAACGTTAATGTTCAAGTTTTCACTTCTGCCGGCATTCTCGCAGTGCAACTCATTTTTTATCAAAATTATTTTAATAGCAAGTGAGTGGCATTGACGTGAAAAAATCAACAATTTTTTTTTAATTAAAATAAGAGATGAGAAAATGAGAGAGAGATTCAGCTGATGGTAATTGATACGCCCTGCCCATTACAATGCAGTGCCGCTCAGGATTCTTGGAAAACCCCAAAACTTCTGAGCGGCACTACAACTGCGCTCGTCACCTTGAGACATAAGATGTTAAGTCTCATTTGCCCCGTAATTTCACTAGCTACGGCGCCCTTCATACTGAAACACAGTAATGCTTCCACATTACTGCTTCACGGCAGAAATAGGCGCCGTTGTACCCATAATCTAGCCGGCATCCTGTGCTAAGGAGCCTCCCACTAGACTAACAATCGAACTCTTATGATCTTTGTAAATTTAATTGGTTTTGATATGAAAACAATGTGGGTCACAGCTCAAATTACGTTCTCCACGATATAATTTGAATCATCAGCAAATTAACAATTAATTCACGTAAACAATTAGCTAATAGATAATTAAATGTGTAAGCAATTATTTATAATAGTAGAATCGTCATATCGGAATAGGTTATATTACATACTAGCTGACTCGACAGACGTTTTTCTGTAGATAATAAAAAAAGTACTGTTTTATAGGAATTTGCCAATAATATTTCAAAACATCAAGAATTATTACCTTATAAATACTCCCTGTTGTTATAAGAAAATTGTTTCACAGTGGAACTGTCAAACCGTGCGTCAGTAAATTCTCTCATAGAAAATATGCGTACAAAACAATCTATTTATATATATAAAAGAGAATGTATGTTTGTATGTTCCCTAATTACTCTTAAACGATTTGACCGATCTCAATGAAATATTTTTTAGTAGAATCGTTGAAGCTCAAGGAAGGTTCACATATATAATTTATATGGCAAAACAACGTTTGCCAGGTCAGCTAGTTGGAAATAAAAATAATTATGGGTCTCAAATCGAAATAAGAACTATCCTATCTCTCAAGTTGGACTAAACTGCACTCCATGAAGTAATCCCCATTAAAATCCGTTCATTAGTTTAGGAGTCCATCGCGGACAAACAACGTGTCACGTAATTTATATATATTAAGATAAGATATATAAATCCAGTGTCCTGATGTTTGTTTCCAGTGAACTCCTAAACCAATGAACTGATTTTAATGGGGATTACTACACGGAGTGTAGTTAAGTCCAACTTAAGAGATTTTATTTCTATTTGAGACCCATAGTTATGATAATATTATTAAAAATACAATTTTAAATGGGCGTTAACGCGCTTTCCTACATTTATCTAATGTATTCTATTAACTAATTGCAAGTATCCTGATAAAATACACGCCGTTAATAATTACAATTACTGCTACTAATTTACAAATATTTGTAAGTTAATTATTGTTACTAATATAAAGTTAAGTGTATAAACCACATTTTGTTTGATAAGTATTAAAGAAGGCCTTAAGATGACAATAAAATGATATACTACAAATCATTACCAACAACACTCACAGAACTAATTTCTTAAATTCGTTTCGTAGTTTTTGTGTTATTTGATTCGTAAGAGTTGTAAGGGCCATACGCCTGTGTCTGAAGCGAACGCTCATCCGAAGTGCATTAAATAATTTTATATGCAATAATTATAATTATGGAATTGTGATGGATGAAAGGAATCCGGAATTCATCAGGAAAATGACGTGGCTTCCATTTTTAAGACAAGTATGTTATTTTATTACTTATTAAGGTGTAATATATATTAAGTTTTGAATAAATATAAATTGAGATATACTGTGATTGCATTATTAAGAATCATTATTATTACTTAGATTTTATTTGCGAATCCCAATTGTTTAAAATTGGCCTGAAATAATAAATTGTTGTTTTTCAACTAAATATAATATAGTGTGCTATCATGGCTGATTAAAAATACATTATGTATTCAGAATAGTTTGTGGTAATAACACAGAATAGTTCAAATTGAAAGATTTGTTTAAAATTTATAAACTGCAGTGTGTCCGTTATTGGATTAATTATAGTGTAACTATTAATTTAATTTAATGAAATTTAGATGAGAATTAATGTGGACATTATTATTGAGGGTACTGACATAAACAGATCTCATTCACAACACTTCTTTTTAATAAAAATACCGCCTTGGTGATTGAATTTGATCATAATTAATTAACCTTTTAAGATTGAATATTGTTGTATTGTTAACCCTCATGTTGAGGGTTCATGGTCGAAGAGACTAATTAATCTTCGGTTTCTAAGTTTCGTAGTATAGCTAGAAAGGTCCATCACAAAAGCGCCATTTTCTACCGCCAAGCTAAAGTGTGCTATTAAAATTACTGCACTTTTGAAATTATCAGCAATTGTGATGATCATTTTAAGATTTTTCACATCACTAATTTATAATGGGCAAAGAGCATCACTAATCATCAGGTGTAGGTACGTCTTTTTCGTCACTTCTGTTCAAATCATGTAAATATAAAAGTAAATATTTTATATATAAAATTCTCGTGGCCTGGTGTTTGTTACCAAACTATTCCGAAATGGTTAAACCCATTTGTACGAAATTTTGTGTGCATATCGGGTAGGTCTGAGAATCGGCTAACACCTATTTTTCATATCCCTAAATGATAAGGGGAACCCACCCCTAAATATTTTTTTTTACAAATCTCGATTTTATTGTTATTCTATTCCATCCACAGATGAATGGACGGGAATAACGTCAGAATGCTTGAAGTACTGTGAGCGAGATGAATGTCTAAATTAATAATAAATTAACTGTAATTAATGTAATTGGTGTTAACCGTTTTTATTAAAGTATGTTAATAAATAAATATAATATATTACATATTGTACTCGCAGTATATTAAGTACAGGAGGTCTACTCGCAAAATCGACAACGATATATTCGGAACGATACGACAATACACCTATAATATATCGCACCTATCCTACCCTTACAAATGTTCGTATTCCGAATCGTTTATCGTAACAACATCGTAACCATAGACTGATATTTTATTTTTTTACGATGGTAGAGCGAATGAAAAACTAAATATTATCTGTGCTATGTCGCTGTTAAGTGTCAAAAGTCAAATCATAGTTTAGGCGCAAAGGTCCATGCCAGACTCTGCACCACCAATTTGCATCATTTACACAAAATGTAAATATTCACAAATTATGTAATGAATATAATATGACCATATAAAATTGAATAAATAATACAAAACTTGCGGATACTAAAATGTAAAAAAGTAACTCAACCCTTCTCGTCGACTTCCTATTTCTCAAGCGGCCATTTGCATTACTTTCTACGCATAAACGATCAACAAAATGACTTTAATTACTTGGTAGTAAAAAAATCCTGTTGAATAGCAAATCACATATATTTAAAATAAAATTTATTAAGTAAGTATGTATATTGTACGGCAAATATATCTATACAACTTGAAACGATAATAGCAACGACAGCCTAGAAGGTGTCGTTGAGATTATCGTAAAAGTGACGCTTATTAGTTGTCAAATTCGAATATTCGTCTCTGACATTTTCAACTATGGTTGGTTGGTTGAATCATCGTTTCGACATTGAATACGATGTAACTAAGAGTAGGATTCGATACGACTAATGCCACGATATATCGATTTAAGGAGTAGGCCGCCAGGTGATTTTAAATTTATCTGATGTCTATTAATCATATAAACAAGATGCTTTATCTAGATTCTAGATGTATTAATTACCTGAGGGCACAACCCCAATCACACTGCTCTGCGCCCACTAATCTGAGACTTAACATGGCATGTCCTCCCTGCCTGTCATTACATGCACCGGCTACAGTTAACTGTAGATAATTTTTAGCAATCAAATAAAATCAAAATCACTTTAATCATGTAGGTCACGGAACTGACACTTATGAATGTCAAAAATTATATGTCATTGTTAAATTTACCGCCACTTCGTCTAGGGTTGAGCTAATGAGAAGAAGTGGCAAGAAGTAGAAATGGTAAAAAGAGTAGGTAGGTTGTAGCAGTAGGTTTTTCTTATTACAATAATTAAAATATCGAAGAATCCAACAAATGAAAAGTAAAAGCAATTTTGCACGTATTATTGAAATGATTATTATAAGAATTTATTGCCAATTTTTGAATTATGCAACTTAACAAAAACATTACAAACACAACGCAACTCGATCTATGTATATAAAAATGAATTGTTGTTCGTTAGTCTCGCTAAAACTCGAGAACGGCTGGACCGATTTGGATAATTTAGGTTTTGAATTATTTGTCGCAGTCCAGAGAAGGTTTAAAATGTGAATCAATATGAAAATGCACGGAATTAATTAAATGATTATTGGTAATATATATATAATATTGATGTATCACCTGTCCTTTAGAAATAAAACTGAAAGAATAGTTTAAAATGAATAAATAATTAGAATGTTTATATCTTTCCAACTTTCTCAGGAGGTAAAAAAAAACTTAATTTTTGCTAACTATAGTTGGTAGATTACTTAAAGTTGTTAGCTTTATCTAACAGATTATTTTTATATTAATTGATGAAATATGGCGATATATTCATTTAATATAAAGTTTTAAGAAAAAAAGATTTTTAACAGTACTACGTGCTTATTACGCAAACGAAGTCATACATAAGTACCTATTAATTATTTACCTAATATAAATAATTAATAACCTTTACATAAGTGTCATCTGTGCATGACTCAAACCAGCTAGGCAAACATATTAAATATGTTAAAAAGCAAGCTGAAATAATATATGTAAATAACTTTTCAATCTTAGGTACTAGTCTGTTCATAAGTATCTTTTTTTTTCATATGGTTCTGTGCCTCGATACAGATATATACATTTACGGCCTTACAAATAAACTTAGTATAAAGTTATAACTGATGATAAACAAAGAAAATGCAAAATGTTTACATTATCGTTGACAACACTGTCAATACAATGATAATTCTGAAGTTTTCCGAATGACAAACTGCCTTGCAAATAAACGCGGGAAACGTTATACGTCCGAACAAACCATTCGTAAGCAAAATGTCTATTTGTAAACATTTTACATATTCTTGGTTTATATTTAGTTACAACTTTATGCCAATTTCATTTGTAAGGCCGATAAAAAAACGGATTGCACTCCGGCAGTGAAAACTTCAACATTGACGTTGTGCATTTTTTAATATTTTAGAATAGTTATGGAATAATTTCTCACGATTTTTTTTATTTATCAGTATAAAAGAACTATCATTTAAGTGGTTAAATACAACATTGATTTAATGCGCTATCGTACACAAAAGTGACAATTTATCTAATATATAAAATTCTCATGTCGCGGTGTTTGTAGTTAAAGTCCTTCGAAACGGCTCGACCGATTCTCATAAAATTTTGAGTGCATATTGGGTAGGTCTGAGAATCGGACAACATCTATTTTTCATCCCCCTAAATGTTAAGGTTGGTCCACGCCAATTTTTTTATTGACATTTTTTAAAAATTTGTTTGATTATGAGTCAGCATTAAAAAATACATACAACTTCAATTTTCACCCATCTACGATCAACAGTTACTTTTGTATCGCGATTTTAATATTGGCAATATAACGTTTGCTGGGTCAGCTAGTATTACATAAAAATTTTGCACTTGAGAACTATTGACCAGCGGGGGGCTCCTTTGCACAGGATGCCGGCCAGATTATGGGTACCACAACGGCGCCTATTTCTGCCGTGAAGCAGTAATGTGTAAGCATTATTGTGTTTCAGTCTGAAGGCCGCCGTAGCTAGTGAAATTACTGGGCAAATGAGACTTAACATCTTATGTCTCAAGATGACGAGCGTAATTTTAGCGCCGCTCAGAATTTTTGGGTTTTCCAAGAATTCTGAGCGGCACTGCAGGGTAGGGCGTGTCAATGACCATCCGTTGAACGTCCTGTTCGTCTCATCCCTCTAATCCATAATTTTAACGACTGTCTTACGAAATTTCGATCAGGTCACGTATACTGACGCGAGTTTAACATTTCATACCCATCCCATGAAAAGTTCTCAACGCCGCCAAAGAAGTTTTCATTTCTCATACTCGGAAAGTAATGTTGTCTTGATCTGATTATTGGGTGGAAAATGCTGCTTCCCTCCATAGAGAGGGAAAAAGAGAAAAACTTATACAAATTACTTTCTAAGGGCCGGAATGAACTTCAAAAATAGAACTGCTTTCAGCTGTGAAGAGTTTTATGTAAAAAAACAACTAATTAAAAAAATGCTGCGGCCATGTGACTTTCTAAACAGCCAGTGTGAACTTATATTATAATAATTATAGTTTTTATATTATATTCACATTTTCATAAGGAAAGGTGATGAAACGGGCAAGATGTTCACTGACAGTAAGTGATGCGCTCATTACAATGCCACTGTATTCTTTTCACCACTGCTCTTGATTGAACCCAAAGCTCGGAGATTAAGGATTGGTCTCCGCTAAGCTCCGCAGGCGTAGTCCCAAAGTGCGGCAACTAATTTTACGCCCAAGTGGGCGTACTCGAGCCAGTCTCGAACAATGTGTGACGTTGACGTGCCACATGTCCTGTGTAATTTTGATAATAATTGAAACTAAAAGGCCGGGTTGCGTTAGACTTTGTAAAAATAATACTACAAGAAATAAGAAATATACTGGGATCACATATCATCAGTAAGTAATTTGTATTTTATTAATTTCAATGTAAAATAACATAAAGCGTATGTTACAAATTTTGAAAGATGCCATTGTGTGTCAAGATGCCACGTACACAAGCATCTAATAGTTGTTGTAATAAAAAGCTATTGTACTTAGGTAGCGCGGTATCTAGTTGGAGCGCAGGAGACCAATCCTTAATCTAATAAGTGGTTCTTTTTTTTCAGTCACCAAGCTGTAGTTTGCAAGCTCTATCGTATTTCGGACATTTTCATCTAACACGCTTATTTACATCGAAATTAATAAAATACAAAATACTTACTGATGATATGTGATCCCAGTGTCTTTCTTATTTCTTGTAGTATTATTTTTACAAAGTTTTACTACGCAACGTTTTAGTTTCAATTATAAGCAAAGTTTAACAGAACATGTGGCATGTCAGCGTCACACATTGTTCGAGTCTGGCTCGAGTACGCCTATGTGGGCGTAGTAAAAGTGTGACTTCGCCTGCGGTATCTAGTTAGAGCGAAGCGGAGACCAATCGCTTGTTAAATCATCTTCAGATATTAGCCGATGTCAGATGTATTTGTATATATATGAAATATTGTTTATTTAATGGCTAACAATTTTACGTCGATTAAAATACCTTTTATTCAAACAACTTTTCTGAATGTAATAAGTATTTAGTGTGCTCTTTTTGTCTTCCTAATTATTCATGTCAATAAAGACTCCAATAATTTTATACGAATTAAATTCGACCTAACTGGGCACTGTTTACGATGCATTTAAATCGTTTTTTCAATCTTTTAAATCTTTTTTTTATCAAGAAAAAGAGTGTAGTGTTTTTTGTTTGGTTATTGTCGCGTAATTTTCTTAGCAGCGATAAGTAATCTATGCTAATAAATTGAGATCTTAATACTTATGCCATAAGATGCAGCGTGTTTATGCAGGAGAAAGTTTGGTATATTATTAATAAAATAATAAAATTATGGTGATAACTTATTAGGTATTTGACTTAGACATACCTATTTATTCACAATACAAATAATTTAGTCAGTTACATTTCATTAGATATGACAATTCATAAAATGAGAGGGCTTGTAAATATGTAATTTTAAATAGAAAGATGTAATTAATGACATAAGATACGCATGCACGCATTAGGTATATCCTGATCAGAGCTTTTTTTTTAATGACAGTAAGAGACGAGACGAGCAGGACGTCAGCTGATGGTAATTGATACGCCCTGCCCATTACAATGCAGTGCCACACATTCTTGAAAAACTCAAAATTCTGAGTGGGACTACAAATGCGCTCGTCACCTTGAGACATAAGGGTTAGTCACATTTGCCCATGAATTTAAATAGCTACAGCGCCCTTCAGACCTAAACACAATAATTAAAGCTAACACATTACTGCTTTACGGCACAAATAGGCGCCGTTGTGGTACCCATAATCTAGCCGGCATCCTGTGTAAAGGAGCCTCCCATTGGTAAATCTGAGAAAGGCTTTAACTACCTCTATATCGAAATAACCCCCACAAAAATCTAGGCCACCATTAACCGCCTATCATGCATCATTCTGTATGCATATGCTACTTTGTTTTTGATAGTGCAAAAATTGATATAATGTGTATACTGGGTAACGGGTACTGCCGGGGAAGTGAAAACTTGAACATTATTAATGTTTGAATAGTTTGAAATGGTTGGGAATATTTTCGCACGAATTGCCTTATTTATCAGTAGAAAAGTGTTATTTAAATTTATGTGTATTTATTTATATAAGTGTATGTTTATTTATATAAAACTTCAGAACTATTACAATTATTTTACATTAAACAGTTTATCTCTCAGAAAATTCAACTTTCATCCATAATATACTGTCAAAATATTTCACGGCTGTGATTCGATCCCTCGAGTTCGCGGTGTTTTCACGTCGGCTTCACAATCACAATGATTCAACCACTGGACCAATGACCATTAAATTGAAATAGCCGAACTAAAATTATTTACAAGAATAAATCTTTCATCCATGATTTCAAAGACTGTCTAACGAATATTCGCTCAGGCCACGTGTCCTGACGCGAGTTTTACATTTTATACTCATCCCAAAAAAACTAAAGAAGTTTTCAGTTCAATAAAAAAAAATTAAAATGAAATAAATAAACAACTTCTGTGCTACCAAACATAAAATACAGCCAATGGACCATCCTAATTCTTTTGAGGTCGGGTAATTATTGATAACTAATAGATAAACTTTATTTTTTTTTCAGTTTTACATTTGTTCCGGAGAAACAATTTTACATTTTTGCTATGGCCTTTATTTTGGATCCCCGACTGTTTTCATTCCACAAATACGAAAGGAGGCCAATACAACCGACATTATTAGCTTAGAAATGGAATCTTGGTTATGTAAGTTATTTTTTGCTTGCGTATTATATATTATTTGTACTGTACAATAATGTCAAAATTTATAATATTTAGATATATACCATAGATGATTTAAAATATACAAGCGTATAGGACGAACAAAGCGAGAAAGAGAGAATAACTAAGAAGCTCTAACCATAAACTCAGTACTACCGTAATAGACGAACCCTGTGTGCAAGTGAGATAGCTATCCTTACATAAAAACCTAGGTGTAAGAAAGAGACGGAATAGATGAACACCATTAAACCGTTTTGAAACAATTTAGTGTCCATTAGTCTCCTGTCAAATTGGATCAAGTTTTAATTTTAGTATTTTTGTCGTTATTGTTCTGTGTTTTAACGGATTTAAATTAACAAAATATAATGGTGTCGTGCACGGACTAGTAAAAAAAGAAGGACTCCACGCCGTGATATAAGCAAGTGAAGCACCTTTATGTTAGTGTGTGTGCGGGTACGGGGTATACCAGATACACAATTTTTTCTCCCTTAAATATTCATGTATCCACAAATACTTTTATATTATGTTTTTATCCTTTTTCATAACACACGACGGCATTTTTAAAATACATTTGATTGAAATGTATTTGATTGCGACGCAAACTGATAGTAAAACTAGCACACATGAACATTTTAAATTTAGTCACGCCGTAAAGAGGAGAGTGTTTGTCTATTACGCTAGTATACTAAAGTTATGTCTTTAGCTGTCATACAGTAAAATAGAAAAGGAAAGCGAATCTATTTTTACTGAAACTTATTTTGATTGACATGTCGTTAACAGTCAGCCACGCTTGGACACACGAATTGGTAATACATTACCAAGTTGTTAGGTTTGTACTCCTATGTTATATTCTAGTCTTCGATAGTAACTACGCCCCGAATTTCATATAGATATACTAAATGAAATTCGAGGTCAAAAATGACACAGGAAAATTTATACAGTCATATTTTATAAATTACTTATTTAATACATGATTGCTCAAAACTTTATGTGAAATCCCTACCAATATTATAAATGCGATTGTAAGTTTGTTTGTTACGCTTGTACGCAGGAGCAACTGAACCGATTTTGACGAAATTTGGTACAGCGATAGAATAGAGCTTGGGAAAGGACATAGAAAAATTCATGGTTCTCGCGGGATTTGTGAAAAATTTAAAGCTACAACTATGCCAAATTATATGCCAGTTTATATGCTTACAATCCTCGTTATTCACTACTAATCTGAAGAAATGAACCTATACAAAAAAGTACAAGATATAAGAATAACTTTTCTGAGAGAAGTACCAAAAATATGCGTCACGCCATGCCAAAAAACTTGTTTAACTTCAAAGTAATGTGATAGTTCAAAAAGGCTCGGCAGTGTTAACTATAACCAACAGCAAGCATTAGCAACCTACAAATAAGACTTAAGGATATGTGTCACAGGATTAAGTAGTGTTCATAGCTCGAAATGCTATACTTTCACCACAAAACTTGTCTAAAAAGTTTGCGTGTTTTCTGCTTACTCTTCGCCTTAAGTCTATGGCCAAAGTTCACAAGTCTCTTTCACTCGCCTCAACCTCAAGTAGCAAATTCATAATTTCTGATGAGGTGGAAATGCGATCTCCGAGTTTAGGTTTTTTCATTAGTCTGATCCTAAAGCCATTTTCGGCTTGCATTTGAAAAAATCCTCGCGTTATTCAGCTAAACAAGTTTACAAAATTAACGTATGCAAAACTTAATATAATTTAATTCGAGTGACGCTACTACATTGATTTTGTAGATGTGATAACCTCCTAAAGAGCAAGCATGCAAACTTCCTCGAAATAAGATTCATATAATACGAGTATGTTATTATGTATATTAAAAAAAATAACCCTTTATATACGCGGACGAAGCCGCGGGTCTCAGCTTGTAATATAATTTTTTTATTTGGTTCTTGAGCAAGTTATTAAATTTTTTTTATAGGTAAATCCCAAAGTTCTACTTGGGGAAGCTTTAAGATATTATGATTTAATAAATTAAAAACAAATTGTCTTCGTAGTGTCTGTTTTTTTTAACAGGTTTGCTTAAAATAATATCATATTTATATAGTGATTAAATTGAAGTCATGATGATTTTCGAATTATTGCTTTTTGATAGTACCTATATACATATCTTCCTAAATAAGAGTTCCATGTTTACTAACTTCTTAGCAAAGCTTATATTAATTTAAGCTGTTTTATTTCTTTTCTCACTTACGAGGGACAAAAGCGGCCGATTCTCTTACGGCAAGATGACACTAGTCCCTCGTCCTAGGGAACAAAAGCGACTTTTTCATTCAGGTGGGAAAAAAATCGTATACGCACCACGTGAGATAAGTAGGACAATGCCACCCGCGATTGCCGAAATTCCGCGGGCTCGAATGACCTACATTTCTCCCTAGTTGCGTAATATACAATTTTTTCCCACCTCGATGAAAGGCTGTCTTTTAGTCCCCGGTACGAGGGACAAAAGTGAGCGATTCCCTCCCGGCAAGACGAATTTGTCCCACGTAACAGTGACTAAAAGCGACCTTTTCTTCCAGGCGGGAAAAAAATTCGCATATACGCACCACGCGAGATAAGTAGGACATTGTCAAAATTCTGCGGGTGAGAATGACCTACTTTTCTCCCTAGGTGCGTAATATACTATTATATTGAGATGATTTTTATCTATTTCAGCTTCATCTCTGACATCCTATGCTGGTGTACCATGGACAATAATATTACCAATAATGGCTTTTTATTATGGCAGACGCGCACCTGCGATATTTTTATGGATTTTAGTATTGATTAGTACAATGATACTTTTCTACAGCACAACTATTACCGAAATCATCATTTGCCAATTGATTATTGGTGTTCTTCCAGGAGCAATTGTGACAGTATCAATTATGATATATACGGAATACACATCGCCTAAATACAGGGGAGTGTTTCTAACAGTTAAAGCTGCCACTTTCTTCTGGGGCATTTGGTTTGCAAATGTAATTGGTGCATTTTTTTATTGGAAGAATATTGCCATCGTTATGTTCGTATGTTGTGCCTTAAGTTCAACTATTTTCTTTTGGCCTGAATCTCCAATGTGGCTTGCTAGTAAAGGAAGATTCGATGAATGTGCTCTTGTCCATCGCTGGCTCAATGGACACGACCCTGGTTCTGAAAAGGAGTTGTCTTCTCTAATAAAACTACATAAAGCCAAACTTTCGAACGTCAATGAAAAGAAAAGCATAAAGAATGAATTTAAGAAATATATGGAAGCGATAAAAATGAAGACTTTTTACAAACCTATTCTATTATCCGTTCTGACAGGGCTTCTTTATATTTGTTCGGGTAAATTAGCATGTTCTGCATATGCAATTACAATAATTAAGAAAATAACAACATCCGAAGAAGCTGCATATAACGGAATGTTAATTTTAGATGGATTTACTATTTTGGGGATGTACGTCGGATGTGTTCTTTCAAAATATTTTAAGCGAAGAGCATTACTTCTATACACAAGTCTATTCGAGATTTTATTTTTATTGATATTATCACTGTATTTGTACCTAATAAAATTGTCAGTTATAACTGAAAATCAATACTTTACTATAGTATTGCTAACGATATTTTCAACCGCAGTTAGTTGTGGTCCAATTATATTAGGCCCTTGTATTTGTGGTGAATTAGCACCAGTTAAATACAGAAGCCTTTATTTTTCACTGGGAGCGATTGTTATGTCCATTTTAATTGCAACTTCAATAAAAATTACTCCGTTTTTATTCGATAATTTAGGAATGCACATTGTTTTTTTGTTAAGTGGATTATCTACTTCTGTTGTTATTATTTTGGTTTATAAATACTTGCCGGAGACAAAGGATAAAACTGTACCAGAAATACATAGACTGATAGTGGAAAATGCAATTGAACTTCCGGAAGAAAGTGCTGAGGAGAAGATGTATGTTTTTAAGGCAATAAATGACGGGGACGCACGAAACAGCTATTTAGCTATTGAAGGTGACTGTATTGAGAAGCAGGATGTCTAAGTAATACGAAATCATTTTATTGATGCTATGCTGACTATTATGGTCGAGTTATCGTTGGAGTGACATATTTCGGAAGCTTTTAATTATTTTTGTTTGCCCAATACATAATTATTTTGCACTTTTAGTAAACAATAAAAATAACTTGAAAATCAAAACTGTAACTCTAACATTGTTATATACTGAGACATTTTCCTGTTAAATGTTCCTACATTTACTGTTTAAATTGTTGTAAGAGAAATTGTATTATATATACTGATCCAAATGATTTGAGTTTTTCTTTAGTGTTAATTCCGCCAATAATCTTTTAAGAGACTGACAGTGCCGTGCCAGATTTTGGCGAGTCAACACGTCCTGAGGATGCCTCGTGTAGAGGCGAAACACGTGTCGAATTGTTTGAAGACAAATATTGGCGGAATTAACACTAAATAAAAACTCAAATCATTTGGATAATTGTGGATTTCCGCAAAGTAACGCCTACTTCAATAAATTTTCTTATCTATAGTGGTTATGTATATTTAAGTTGTCTTGTATATTTATTAATGTTTAAGCGTTTAAATCACAATATTCGTTTCGGTCCAATTACTTAATATGAATTGAAGCAATATAAACGAATATTAATATTTATGGTATGTTATATTGGATACAGTCATTTAAATATTAGTTAGGATCTAACGAACCTTGTGAGATTATTCTATGGAACTATTTCATTCAGATGGAGCAGAGACCGCTTTTGTTAAGTCTAATAACCTAATTAAAGAGGTTGCATTTGCTGAGCCTGTTAATTGTCATCAATTAATATTAACACCATTAGACTATGTACCAAAAAGATTGGACTATGCAAAATGCAGTCAGTATTTTGGTCCGAAAAATAACTGAAATATTACTTATTAGACCCAAGGACGAGTAAAAAAATAAGGACTCCGTGTCACCGTACATAACAGTGAGGCACCAAACCAAGCCGGTAAACGTGTAAATACATAGCCCCACGCATACCCTTACACTAATACAAGCCGATCGGCCGCCATTATGAGATTTGTCATCGTCTGTGACACATCAGTTTGCGTCGCAATAAAATATTTAAAAAATGCCGTCGTGCGTTGTGAAAAAGTGTAAAAACAATAATATAAAAGTATTTGTGGATATATTATTGAGAAAAAATTGTGTAACTGGTATACCCCGTAACCGCACACACACTAGCATAAAGGTGCTTCACTTGCTCATACAATATCACGGCGCGGAGTCCTTCTTTTTTTACTAGTCCGTGATTAGACAATCCTATCTAAAATTAAGTACATTGTAACTCGTTTGAAAGTTAACTTGATACTCAATGTGCCACATCAATACATTATTTGCTAACAATAGATTCAAAATAATTTATAATTGTTTAAATATTTATTTATTCAACCATTATTTATGTAAATGATACGATTGCTGAGAAAAATATTTAATTTGCGTACTATGTTATGATATGGAACTATGTGACGATGCAGATGCCTTTAACAGTGACACATTGATTTTAACTCATTCGCTTTTAGGCGTAGCGTGATGCGATACGACCTTGACCACATTACTGACTACTGCATTCTCACTAGAGATGAAACGGATAGCAGTTTGGCCGGATACCGGATATTCGGCCAACCATGTGGCCGAATTGCCGAATATCCGGCCGCCGGATAACCGGCGAAACTTAGCCGTTTGGTGTATCGCACACACAAACACAGACTTGCGTAGGCGGCGCGCGAAGCAACCAAAAGCGAAACCGCTTGCTACCTCTCAATGCAGAGAAATTAGTATTTATCCACCATAATTTGCCTTTAGTGCAGTATGAGTAGTAATTAATAAATTTTTTTCTATTACATTCATTTACAATGGTGTGATTAAAAATTTACAACTAAAACTAATTATATTTCTTAAGTGATACTAAAACTAACTAAATAAAGCAAATAATTACTTAAAAATATATTTTTTTATACAGATTTTTTTTAATTCGGCCTGATGCCTATCCGGCCGAATAGTAGATACTTATCCGGTATTCGGCCGGATAGTATTAAGGCCGCTGGATAGGCCGGATAGTTACCGGATATCCGTTTCATCTCTAATTCTCACTCTGATTGAATGACGAACTGTTATCATGTATCTGTAACTTAGAATGACTTTAAGTGCAAATATACACTAAATACGACCTGTTAAGTAATTGAATAATAATAATTATTTACCTTAGATTAATGATTGGTCTCCGCCGCGTTACAACGAGATACCGCACTATCTAAGAACAATAGCTTTTTTATTGCGGCTACTATTAGATGCTTGTGTGAGTGGCATCTAACGTACGGTTAATGTTAAGTATTTGACATTGAAATTAATTAAAAGTTTGACAGAACATGACATTGTGACGCATCAACGTCACACATTGTTCGCCACGAGACCACACGAGACTGGCCCGAGTACACCTACGGGCTTAATATTAATTGCCGCACTTTACAAGTATGCCTGCGCTATCTAGTTGGAGCGCAGCGGAGACCAATCATTAATCTAAGTTATTTACTTAATTTGATAGAGAAAAGTCTGTGACTAATTTCTTTTTTATATAACAATATAACAATTATGTATACCTAAGTACGACTAATGTTATATAAATTTGTAAAAATGTTTGATTCAATGTGTCTGTAATATATTTATTTTCCTTAGAGTAATAACGTATTATTTTCATTATACGTGTTCCAAAGATTTGTATGTTGTTACTTCGTCAATACCCGTACATTATAAAGCAGCAATCAGTACCGTACAATCTCCCGGGAAATAATATGTTTCCAATTTACTTTCAATTGCCGATAGTCTGGGGAGATGCTGTAAATTGATTTAAACAATCAGGAAAGTCTATATAACAATTTATTAACCAAGTTTCCTGAGCAATGGGATTTAGTATTTCATTTGTATGTTGTTTTCCTTTTTATTACTTTAAACAACTTAGTTAAACACTTTTTGACTTTACAGGCTTGATACCATTCCATTTCAGCCGGAAGAAGTCCACTGCTGGACAAAGGCCTGACCCAAAGATCGCCATGACGATCGATCCTGCGCTGCCCTCATCCAAACTATTCCAGTGGTCTTGACAAGATCGTCAGTCCATCTTGTGGGGGCTACCAAAACTACGTCGTCAATCTATGTGGCCTGCCCAATGTTACTTCGGTTTCGCAATCATCTGGGCTATGTCGGAGACTTTGGTCTTCTTACGGATCTCCTCATTCCTGACTCGATCTCGCATGGACACTCCATGCATAGCCCTCTCTATTGCCCTCTGAGCCGTGAATTTATTTCATAAGGCACATAGTTAGCGACCACGTCTGCGTTCAGTATGTCATCACTGGCAACACACACTGATTAAAAACCTTCGTCTTGTCCGCTATTATTTTACAATAAAAACAGGGCACTGGCAACAAAATGGGCATTTTTGTGATAATGATTCACTTCAGATCTCGTGTCGTACAAAACAGCAAATTAGTTACCCTACCCCCGGTTTCGAATTTACAAAGACTATATAACATTAGAGTGAAAGTGCAAACTGAACTGGCTTAGCTTTTCGCCAGCCAGGCAATAAATTGCATGCAAAACTAGATGCGGGTGGAATTTTGAATCCGGTGTTGTAATTTGGCTGCTGGTATTAACCCAAACAACTCCTTTGATAAAATCACGTGATAAATGCGGTAGAAGATGCAGAGAGAACCCACATCTCTACGAAATGCCAAATAATCAAGCCGATCGGAGATGAACGTTAATGATTCGACCCGCTCATCGTTATATGTTAAATAGAAATTATATATGTATATAAAATATAGTTTAACAAATAGAATATTCCCTGATTTTAAAGCTTTTATGCCTCGATAAATAAAGCCTCTGCCTGCTATATTTATTAGTTTAGTGTGCGTGACAAGCTACGTCTTACACTCGCGATTTGCATGTCAATTTGCGTTGGCGAGCGTGCTTGCTCAAAATATAGATAAAATGTTTTTCAACGTGTTCACCGCTGTCACACTTTATTTAGATGTATAAATGATTAAATTATATAAGGTTTTATGCTTCAAGCAAGAATAATGAAAAGAAAAATGTGCGAGAATTTCATATAGTTCAGAACGAGTTGTAATTAAAAACGGTCTCTATTAGTTCATATTTTAGTATATTCGCCACAATTAGCACTGACAAAGTTAGTCACAGACATGCGGGTGATCACTATTTACATAACCTGATGTAAATTAGTGATCACGATTCAGAAGAACCACACGAGGCCTTTAGAAAGATGTACTCGCTTTTTTTAAAGGTATCCACGTTGTATCGTCCTAGAAACACCGCACAAGGAATCTTCCATACTTTGACTGTACGTGAAAGAAAGTTTCTTAAACAACGCACTGTAGATAGATGCAAGACATCCAGATGGTGGGAATTATATTAGAATTTTCGGCGTGTCGTGCGAAGGGAACCAATCCAATCTGATAAAATAGCACTTTGGAACATATACCTACTATACAGGATGGTTTATTGAAATGGGCGGTGATGGCCAAGTCGGAAACTACGAGACTTAGAGAAAAGTCGTGAGAAGTAATGCCCTCGATTTATAAAAAAATAATACAGCCTGTATTATTGAGCCAATAGACTCTGTTGCTGATAAGGATCAAACTTTGCAAAGATATGTATTACTAAAAATGAAAGAAAATATGAAATTTTTTGTTTTATTATTTTTACACGGAAGAAAACTCACCTTGGTCCAACCGTCCAACCGGCAACGCTCTTGTGATTCCTCTGGTGTTGCAGGAGAGTGTGGGCGGCGGTGATCACTTAACACCAGGTGACCCGTACGCTCGTTTGTCCTCCTATTCCATAAAAAAAAAAAAAATAAAAATAATACAGGTGTAATTTTTTTTGGACAATCATTCGGGTCGATTTCCAGCAAAAGTTCAAGAAAATTCAAAAAACTAAATATATGGTTATTGCTTTCCTATAAATCGAGGGCATTACTCCTTTCAAGACTTTTCTCTAATAGTCGTAGTTAGTAGTCGTCAGACTTGGCCATTACCACCATTCTCAAAAACCACGCTGTATTTCCAGGTGTCAATGACAAGACAAAAGTGTGAACACGTGTATTCAATCATCAAATTAATAAACAGCACTATTTGCCGATTAAATACATATTGCTTTATTTATTTATAAAAATACTCCGTTCAGAATATATAATGGGCTTTCTTGACGCGAAATTGAGCGAAATTGAGGCAAATATGTACAGAGTTGCCGACGAAAAAGAGTGGTTTTAAGCTATCAAATATCAATGAAGCACTTCGCAATTTAATATCAGGTTAAAAAAGAAAAGTATTCTCTTTTATTTAGTTATGCTAGGTCGAATATTGTAACGAAGGCAAAGGTATATCAAATCAAAATTCAAAGATGAAGCTGTTATAGATTTAGGATGTGGCTGTACATTTTTGGTATTGACAGAAAATAATCGGGTACTATATCTTGAGGCGTATATTGAAATCAAGTAGGAGAACAAATCAATTTCAATTATCAATTTTCAGGAAATAAGCACATTAAAAAAAAAGATTATTAACGTATCCAATTATAAAAGTTTGGACACCTCTGCCTGAGACCATTTTAATTTTCCTCGCCCACACACCCATTTTATTCATGTACTCTGCGAAGTAGGGCTTCCAATCCCGCGGCCTGTATTCACTCTCGGCATTTGCGGAACTACGAATTTTCAATCCTGCGGGATCTCGGTATTTGCGGGATCCCGCATATTGATATATGCACATTTTAAAACAGTGAATTTATCAACTCCACATTTATTTACGTACATATTAAAATGATATCAATCAAATTATACTGTTATTTTCACAAAAAAAAACAATAACAAGTTCTGAATAAAAAGCAAAACAAAACAAATAGTTTTCAAAAAAATACCCAAAGCAAAATTACATAAACAACCAATAAAACACATTTTAAACAGATAAATTATTACTTAATTATTAAGTTTTTCAGCTTTTAATATTAACTGAAAATGTTTGCGAAGGAAATACAACATTTCCAAACTGTCGTGTGCGTATTTTACTCTATTGCCTGGCCAGAAAATGCCCTTTCTGCTTCCACACTTGTGGGAGGTATTCCTTTTAAGGGCTTGTACGTGAATGAATCGTTCATTCACGTACACACCCTTAAATTTTTATTCTATTCTAAAAGGATGTATCAATAAACATCACGAAAATACGAAACAGTTAATAACTTGAGCTATTAATAATAATAATTCACGCAGATTATCTTATATTGCATCGCATGTACGCTTTTTTTCAGTCCCGCAAATCCCGCGGATCCCGCACCCGTAATTCCGCATCTCGTGGATTGGAAAATGGTGCGGGATCCCGCAATACCGAGATCTCGGTGTTGGAAGCCCTACTGCGAAGGGCATGGTAGCGGCGTCATAAACAAAAATTTTATATTAATATTAAACATCGCCCGCCTTATTCGTTTGAGCCGCCGCACCGCGCAGCTGATACTCGCTATTAATACACTATTGTGTGTTTCGGTTTGAACGGTGCCGTAGCTAGTGAATATACTGGGCAAACGAGACTTAACATCTTATGTCTCAAGGTGACGGGCAGAATGTTTGGGTTTATCAAGAATCCTGAGCGGCACTCCATTGTAATGGGCATGGCGTATCAATTACCATCAGCTGAAAGTCCTGCTCGTCTCGCCCCTGATATTCTAAAAAAAATTTCGAAAATAATACCAATCAGACTATTTAAATTGATTAACATAATATAATACTTACCTAATTTAACATTATTATTATAATTACTATCAATAATTGTAATAATTTTTCTAATTGCAATGAATCGTTACCAATTAGTGAACCGATACACATTCTAACAATTATTAAAAACCTCTTTTGAAATCATGATGCAGCCACACGACATGGCTTCACATTAAGTATAAATAAAAGTTATATTACCAATCACATTAACTTTAACGACAAAACAATTCTGTAGATGAAATCTGTATAAATTTTTGGGTTGCCGTGAAATCATAATGTAAAATTCAATGAAATACACTTAAATTAATAAGGTACAATAAATACATTTTAAGAGTTAAAAATTATTCGTTATTGATGTACAGGATGATTGAAATATAATGATTGCGAAACTGAAGTAGCAGTGGGCACGGCACATAGTTCGACGGACAGATGGCCGTTGGGGCAGTAAAGTACTCGAATTGGCGACCACCTACCGGAAGACGCAGTGTAGATGGACCGACGATCTGGTCAAGATCGCCGGAAAACGTTGGATGAGGGCAGCGCAGGACCGATAGTCGAGGAAATCTTTGGGGGATTCCTTTGTACAGCAGTGGACGTCTTCGGGCTGATGATGATGATGATGATACGGGGTGTAATCGTTAAGTGTGACCAGTCGATTATTCCGTAACTATTACAGATATCAAAATACTTTGAACCGATCACGGACTAGTAAAACAATAAGGACTCCGTGTCACCTTACATAAACAGTGTAGCACCAAAACAAGCCGATCAACGTGTACATACATAGCCCCACGCACACACTTACACTACTACAAGCCGATAGGCGGCCATTATGAGAATTGATATCGTCTGTGACAGATCAGTTTGCGTCTCAATAAAATATTTTAAAAATGCCGTCGTGCGTTGTGAAAAAATGTAAAAACGATACTATATATGTATTTGTGGCCATATATGATTATTTAAATAATTTTATTATTATTATATATTTATTAAATATAAAAAATTGTGTAACTAGTATCCCCCGTAACCGCACACACACTAGCATAACGGTGCTTCACTTGCTAATTAATATCACGGCGCGGAGTCGTTCTTTTTTTACTCGTCTGTGGAACCGATATCGAAAGTGCGTTACCTAATCAGTAAAATGGTATCAATAACTTTCTAAAAATCATACTAAAAGTATCCAAAATGTTGATATTAAACACTCGTGTAGTGCAGCACGTACAGTAGACTGTGAAAAAACAGCACATAACCAGTGGGAGGCTCCTTTCCACAGGATGCCAGCTAGATTATATGTACCACAACGGCGCCTATTTCTGCTGTGAAGCAGTTATATGTAAGCCTCATTGTGCTTCGGTATGAAGGATTCCGTAGCCAGTCAAATTACTGGATAAAAGAGTCATAACATCTTATGTCTCAAGGTGACGAGCGCAATTGTAGTGCCGCTCAGAAATGTTGGGTTTTCAAGAATCCTGAACGCCCAGTCATTGTAATGGGCAGGGCGTATCAATTACCATCAGTTGAACGTACTGCTCGTCTCGTCCCTTATTTTCATAAAAAAAAACAAAAGATGAAGAGAAAAGGTGGCATTACTTGTAGAGTGTTGTGTGTTTGTCCAATTCGGCGGCAGGGATCGGATCAAACAGTTCTTCGGAATACTTCTCATGACAGATGCGGTACGCAACGCCGAGTGATCTGACCGTTCCCAGAATACTGGATCGCTGACAATTCTATTAACTCTGTATTGACCATGATATGACAGCAGTAATGGACCGGCATGGAGTACTTCTATTTTCGACCACCAGATAATTCTAAGACAATTTTTTCTTTTTAATAGAAGAGGAGGACAGACGGGCGTACGGGTCACCCGATGTTACGTGATCACCACCTCCACATTCTCTTGTAACACCAGAGGAATCACAGGAGCGTTGTCGGCCTTTTAGAAAGGTGTACGCGCTTTTATTGACGGAACCCATGTGGTATCGTCCTGGAAACACCGCACAAGGAAGTTCATTCCACAGCTTGGTTGTATGTAGAAGAAAGTTCCTTGAAAACCGCTCTGTGGGGGAGTTTTGTCTAAATAACTGCAAAATTAGTTTGTCGTGGGATTTGAAACGCAGTAGTAATAAGGGGAGTGTTGTCGGTGATAGCAAATGGAGTAATTAAGGTGATCAACCCGCAAACTTGAGAGAAAAATCTAGTATTGTTGGCTCACTTATAAACAATATTGCTTTTATTTAATGTTAGAAGCCCGATGCACTCATGGCAAAAAATGGGACATATTTCACCTTTCTTATACGCAGTACTTTGTAAAAGTTGCAATATTTTTTTACTACATACAGTGTGAAAACACGGTCCGAAATAGTCGTAGAACAATTTCTATTGTACTTTACACACTAGATCCGGCTTCCGGCATCCGATTTCTTTCCGTCAACCGTTAGAAATAGTCCTACGACTACACTGGACCATATATTCACGGGTACGGATCCAATTCGGATAGGACGTAGTGCGAAAGCGCTATAAAAGATTATTTGTACAGGACTGACTGTCTGTCCGGCAACCGGGTAAAGTAAATAAATAAAGTAATAAATCCGACTTGCACAGCCTAGCAGTGTAAAACAAATATTAAAATAAGTAAACTAATAGATATTAAAGATAAAGCATGAAATAAACTTTTGCACACCAATGGAGTAAGCCACAGATAATGTTATTATAACTATAATTATATATTGACGATCTGTATAGCCGAGTGGTTAGCGATACTAGCTACTAAGCTAGAGGTCCCGGGTTCGAATCCTGATAGGTGCAAGCATTTATATGATGAATATGGATGTTTGTTTCCGAGTCATGGATGTTTAAATGTATTTATGTGTGTTTATATGAATTTATGTGTTTAAGTAAGTATATTGTATTAAATATATCATTGTCTTGTAACCCATAACACAGGCTATATACTTATGCTTAACTTGGGGCAAGATAATTTGTGTAAGAGTGTGTCAATATTATAACTAAGAGAGTTAGTTTTCCAGTTATTTGGACAAAATTATGGTCTAAGAGCCCATGGACCCCAGACCTTATGGAGTTTGGGTTGCAGTAGCTTTGGTAGGTAAACGGTACTAAAGGTGTGTAAAATACCGATATAAATAATAAAGTGCGATTTTTCGGTATTACCTTCAGAATATTATTAAAAATCATGTCATTCATTGCCAGACACCCTTAATGTTCATGAAATTATAATTTTACTTACGTTATAGTATAAAAGCTGATTTTTATATATAATACTTGGGTAATAAGTAGATGATGTTCCCTCATTAGCCAGACACTTTTGAAGTTCCAACTCCTTATTATATTATTAAGTGTCCACAAAAAATAATTGTGATGACTCATATTGCACAGTGGTTAGTGATCCTGCTTACTGTGCTACAGGTCCCGGGTTCGAATGCCGGTAGGAGCTAAACATTTAAATATGATGAATATGAATATATATGAGTCATATATATTTATGTATGTTTAAGTAAGTGTTTAAATGTATCGTTGTCTTCTACCCATAGTACAGGCTGTGCCTAGTTTTGGGCAAGATTGTGTAAAAGTGTTGCAATATTATCCATTTATAATTAATTGACAAATATAATAGAAATAAGAAATTTAAACAAAAAGGTGTACTTAATAAATCGTGGAAAAAGACGTATAATTGTATTGTACACATAAGATACACTTTGCTATCAATATTATTCAGGCGCTTATGAAATCTGTATAATATCAACCACTTTTACACATATTTTTAATATAACTTTCGCTTTAAATTGTCCTCAATTTTTTTATAAATCTAATTTTTAGGGTTGAATCAGTTAACGTACAGATTTCGACAGTGTTCAATATTTTAACGCGTTTTCTCTGTTCAGTTTGTGCTCGTAAAATGCGAATTCAAACTCGTTTATACGTGCCAACTAAGTTTAAAATTGACTTATTGCGTTTATGTTCAACGGTAAAATCCGAGTTAAGTTAAAGACCCAAGCACACTTCTCAATAATATTTCAGAAGTAATAGTTATTTCTAATAAGTAAACATTTCTCACTAAAAGTCTTTTCGCCAGCATTTTTCGAAGTTCAGAACAATTTACATCTGCTGTTATTGTTTGAGCGGATTTGAACAAGTAGTGGATTACACCATGAATGTAGTGGATTTACCAGTGGAAGGCTCCTTTGCACAGGATGCCGGCTAGATTATGGGTTCCACAACGGCGCCTATTTCTGCTGTGAAGCAGTAATGTGTTAACATTACTGCGTTTCCATCAGAAGTGCGCCGTAGCTAGTGTAATCGCCATAATATCGAATAACTGAAACCATTTCTTATCGGTTTGTATTTGTAAAGCTTTTATTTCTAAAAAAAATAATTACCTATATACTTACAGAATATGAGAAGAAATTTTTTTTTTCTTGACATTTCTGTCTATAACAGTTTGCGAAAAAAAATCTCCAAAGTAACTTTTATAGTTGAAACCATGTTAATCATTCAATCTAGATAAAAATTGTGTGAAAAATCATTTAATGTTTACCAATACAATTTAACATGATATAGTTTTGTTATTTTTATAAAGAAAATTGTGTTTGTAATAAATTAAAATTGCTTCTTATTCTGAATTAAAACTATATGGCGAACCATATGTGTTGGTGAGAGTGGTAACCTCGCTCGATTCTTCAAGGCCGTTGGGTCGGTTCCCAGCCTTAATATTTGAGCTATTTCAACGCGATAAGGCAAGCATCTATGCGTGCTTCTCTCTATAGGGCACCCAATTTTCAGGCTTTTTTATTTGACCGATTTCAAAACAATGGGTCAATATTGTCGGTGTGCTAACATAAAATCATGCCAATGCAATTTGGTGCGGATCGGCTACTATTATCGAAATCAATTCATCATTGTGAATTAGTGAATGGTCTTCCTGGGGGTTCATTCTTTAACTCAAAATTTCCTCTGGAAGCTATTCAAAAACTTAGATAATTTATAGGTCTCGATAGAGTCCCTTGTTGTTAGACAACCGATAAAAAAGGCCAGGTTTAATAATTTAGTGTGCGTGACAAGCTACGTCCTACACTCGTCATTAAGGTTAACCCTAAACTTAATTTTTTTCGACGTTTGTACAGCTATCATATTCTATATGTATAAATGATCTAAGTTCAAAACAAAAACGTACATAGACGAATCACCTTCGAAGACGTCATCATTAAAAAGAAAAAAGATAAATATTTAGAGCTCACTCTACTGCGTTATTTCCACGCCGGATAACAATAATAATGAAACCTTTTATTTCAGAGAAGTATTTGCCTAAAGTTGAAGATATTTGACATAAAAATTCATCGTTTTCACTGTATCCTCTTGGATTCACATTACTTCATCTGTTTGCCCGAGTTTGGCAAAGGCCTCCTTCAATGTTCTCTAGGGCAGAATTCATCAAAGAGGATGTAAATACTACGTAATGAGAGGTGAAGTCTGCCTTAGTAAAAAGTGTAATTTAGTTTATTATGAAACGTGCAGTGATTTGAAATAAGTTTGAAATAGTAGTAATAACAGTATGGCGATTGGCGACGAAGTATAATCCAGCTAAGTTTGAAAGTAAACAGTTGCTTAAAGCGTAGTGGATTTCGGTTATCTCCGTTTCTTACAAGGTTATAGCGATCACCGGACAATCTATTAACCAATTATTCTATTAAAGTTTCATACAATTGAGTGAATCGCTTTTTTCTTCGTGACTTTCGCTAGGCTGGAATTCTAATTAAAAAATTTCTCTAATTTAGTTTCTTTTTCTTTACTTTTAAAGCCGAATGGAAAAACAATTAAAAGCCAAAGAATCCCATGATGTACATTTTTTAAATTTAGAATGTTCTAGCTGTCATGTGAAAATAGTTTCACTCTGAAATCTCACACCAAAGAAGTTTTATTTAAATCCAAAGCCAGTAAGTAATCTATAAAGGCTATTTGATACGTCTTGCACCTATATTTCTTTTCATATACTTACTTTATGTAGTTTGTTTATACGATGATTTTAATGCTTTTGTCTTGATAAGGCATTTTCTTTGTCTTTATCCTCACCTTATCCTGTCGCTTGGGGTCAGTTTTCCTTATCATGCGGTGGCATTTGGTTTGTGTTTCGGCTTGAAGCTGCCGTATCTAGAGAAATTGTTGAGCAAGACTGACCCCCTTATTCATAATGGTCCGCTAACTTAAAACAGCCGCTAAGGAGTGTTTTTTCTCATTCTGACTTAGGTCAATAGAAGAAGACAGAGTGAGAATTAGCAATGATTTAAGAAAGCCAGTGTGACATTGTCTTTAACAGATCTCGCCCCACTCTTTTCGTTTAATCTTCTATAATACTAGATTAAAAAATAATGAAAATTGTCACTGTTGACATTGTATTTGATTTTCATCATCGTCATTCAAGAACATTTCAGCCCGAAGACGTCCACTGCTGGAAAAAGGCCTCCCAAAAGATCGCCACGACGACCAGTTTTGCGCTGCACGACCGGTCCATCTTGTGGGGGGCCTACCAATACTGACCCAACGGCCATCTGTCCGTCGAGCATAGCCCTCTCCATTGCTTTCTGAACGACCATGAACCTCAAAAGGCCCATAATAAGTGACTACTTCTACGTTTGATTTAACTAGTTGGTAGTATTATCTTTTTGTTACATTCTACTATCGTTCGATCTGTTTATCAAGCAAACTATTCGCATGGGTCACTTAGCCCCGATTCCACCAATGACACTTCAAACCGAGTTCAATAAAACTCAGTTTAAAGTAAACGAGTTGAAATGCCAGTCTTGATCTCGATTAAACACAAATCGTTTTCACCAATACCTTTTGACCGTGTTGACATACACTGAGTTTATATGTCAGAAACAAAAGAATGCATCAAATACCTGTCAAAACTGTCTACAACCTGTAATTCCTCAAAAACTTGCTTCTCCAAATTTAAAATTCCCAATAAAACAGTGATATAAACTATTTGTCGTTAACGTTTTAACCATGCTTGTACTGTACAGTTTTTCTAGCAAAACTAAGCATCAGAGACAATTCCCTTTTGTGAATGTAGTGTAGATGGGGGAAATGTGGATCATACTATGTTCTTCAATTGCCCTTAAATGCAACTTTTATACAATACTTTACCTCCTGAAGTTCTCCGCCCAATTTACTTTAATGTCTCCTCTCCCTAGTTTTCACTCCTTTTATATAAATATATTAAAGAGAATAAGATTAAGTTGTAAATATCACTAAATATATTAATAAATTTAAGCAATTATATTTGTGTATGTCCTTTATAGTCTAACAGCATGTATATTTGTTTCAGGTATAAAATAAGAAAATAAAACTTGCTTCAATCTGTAGCACCGACCACTGCCATTAAAAATAGAAAACAAATACTCTAAGCTTGGTGGTTTACCTTAACGTGGCATTGGGTATTGAGCTATACCTTCCACAGAAGCCACAGTAGGAAGAATAGAATATAATATGTTGGACGTCCAAAATTAGGCGGTCAGTATTTAAACGCGTTTAGTCTATAACTGCGTTCAGTTTGTGTTGGTGAAATCCGATTTCAATCTGTAGTCACTTACACGCGTAAGGTGTAATTTATAGTGTTCTAATCGCGTTTTACCTCCATGGTGAATTCGGGGTTTAGTATAACGTAAAGTAGGTATCCCATAACATGTTCAATATTGATATAAATATAAAGTAGACGCCACAAAGAGGCAGCAAACATCACTCCTTCCTCGCACATTTGAAAAGATTTCATCCGCGTCAGTGCACACCAACTGAACACGAATTCGAAGGTTCTCGAAACCTTTATGTGAAATCTTTGAATTCACCGCCGGATAGGCAACTATAAAGGAAACTTAAACGGTGTGTTTTACGTATAAAGTAAGACTTTAAGCTTTTATTTTTACGTATTACATCGAAATAAAAATTTATATTATGCATTGAAAGAGTTTATGTTTGTTTATAAGAACAAAACTTTACGAACGTTTTTATAACTTCGATATTATTACTGTTGAATTAATAAATGGATGAATGAATGAACGCCTTTATTTGCAAACAATATAGTACATTAACACGGCAATTGATTTACTCTCTTGTTTCTTCGGTATTCGCTTGTCTTCCGACATAGGCCTCCTCCAGATCCTTCCATGTCTGTCTCTCCATAGCAGTTCTTCTCCAGGCAGTTCCTGGCACCTTTTTTCTTCTTCTATGTCTTTTCCCGTGTCTAGGATATCATTCAGTAACATCTTTTGTCCATTTTCCTTTACTGTCCCTTCTTGCATGTTCTGCCCAGCGCCATTTTATTATCTAAACACTAATTTCAATACTTTCTAGTTTAGTTTTCTTCCTTATTTTAGTTAGATTTATCTTATCTCGTAATTTATTATTAAGCATTAAGAACGTGGTATACGTTCTATACCTTGTTAGCATGCTTTGAATTTATGTAGATTATTCTTAGACAGGCTCCATGTTTGGCAGCCATATGTCATGCAAGTTTGAATACAGATCTTGAAGACTTTGCTTTTGAGGGATTGGTTAGTGATATTGCTTTTCATAATTTGTTTAAGTGACCAATATCTTCTCCAAGTGTTGGCTATTCTCTTATCTATTTCTTTGTTATTTGGCAAAGATATGTATATTCTTCCTTTGTAGATTTATAGAGGACCGGAGACAATATATTAATTTGATAAAATCGTTTCATTTTTAAATTTGCGAATTAACTTTTATGATGATTTATATAATTTTAATTTATCGTCTATAAGGGAGGAATTTACGTTAATTTTAAATTTCAAACATTATCTTTAACCGATTTATCTAAGTATTAGGAAATTTTCGAATACCAAAGAGAGTCTTTAATTCAACAATGCAAATTAATAGCAAGTTTAAAAAACTAAATAAACGAAACTCATAATTCTGTAAAAAGCGTGTTTTTTTAGTTTGTTTTTAACTATTATATAATTTTTTATTATTATTAAAGAAATTTTATTACTTATTTCAAACTAGCTTCTGCCCGTGACATCGTCAGTGTGGACGCTATAAATAGCATAGACCTATGCCTGTATCTAGCGTGATAAAATGTAGACTATTTGTGTTAAATCTATTCTGCAGTTGTACATAAAGACCACCTCTACAGTTTTACCAGTCGGAGGCTCTTTTGCACCGGATGCCGGGTACTGCAGCGGCGTGAAGCAGTAATATGTGATCATAACTGTGTTCCTGAAGGGCGCTGTAGCTAGTGAAATTACTGGACAAATGAGACTTGACACCTTATTTCTCAAAGAGCAGTTGTAGTACCGCTAAGAATTTTCGGGTTTTTCTATAATCCTGAGCGGCACTGCATTGTAATGGGCAGCGCGTATTAATTACCATCAGCTGAACGTCCCCCTCGTTTTGTACCTTATTTTCATAAAAAAAAAACAAACAGACAGACGGACAAACACATAAAAGTTATACATATCATTAAGTACTTTTTCGGATTAGGTAGTGAATTGTTTAATTTATTTTTTAAAGAATGCTTGATGCTTGTTTTACAACCACATAAAAGTACAGCTGTAACTTTGTTACTCTTTTATTATTTATTTTAAACTCATACTCTCATTTCTGAGATAATGGGTTATAACAGACTGAAAACAAAAGGATTAAGAATTTCCTTTTAATCTACACCCATGCTTAAAATCCTTTAAAATAAAGATTCTAAAAAAGGCTTATTGCCAACATTAAAACACCCAATGTTCTAATAACATTATTAATTACATCATCCAAACGAGTGTTATAATGAAATTCAGTTCAACATTATATCATCCGTTTCTATAATAACACTCCTTTGGATGATATTATGGTTGGTATGGTTATAGGACTGGCTTTTTCAATGTTAGCAGCAAGCAAACTGTTTCAGAATCTTTTATAGAGGATACATATTATGGGTGTAGATAAAGTCTTGTATGCAACTGTTGATAATTAGGTATTAAAAAATTCATGTGATACTATTATCATCATCAGCCTCGTGTGATAAACCCACATTCGTGTTTTATTACCATTTATAACACAACACTTGCATAAATAACCATTAAAGATGTAGATCTTACCTGTCTGATTCTGTCCTTACAGAAACCACGATATAATAAGCTTCCATCACAAACCAGAGTTATTACCTGGCCAATCATACTCGCAGTAGCCTACAATCAAATCAAATGATCATCAAATTCAGTTTGAATTATGCAAATGAAGATATTGTTATAATTAATATTGGATGTTGTTAATGCATACATAATCACTGTTATGACATTAACACAAACAGAATTACTTAGTTGTACCTGGATCATTCCGACATAAGGGTTCTAGCTAAACACTAATGGTCTATGTTAAACGCTGTATACACAAATAAAAACACGTACTCGTATATTTCCAAGAGTGGTAGAAAAATATTTTGTTCAAATTGAATCTGTACCAAAAGGGCGGCATGAGGCGAATGTTGCGCCCCTCCGCCGCCCGGTTCGCCGGCGACGAATACGGTCCGAGTGGATATCGCCCAGGCCCGCTGCACTCCTTCTGCAAGATGACGTCTTCGCAGAATGTCGAGACTGCGGTAAAATGCCTTTCGATGCCAACCATGGAGCGTATGACGGCAAGCAGCGGGATATTCTCTCCAATGACTACAGTGAGGGCCTGGCGCTGCATGGCCCAGGTTGGGTATACTTCCAGCGTATCTTATATGCGAAAATCGTAAATGGTAAATAGATGTATTCTTTTTTAACCTAAACTAAAATACTTAGTCGAGTCCTCACTGCAGTCGCAGTGGTGAGAGGCAGGACTCAGTTCCCTCCGCGACCGAGTGCAGGTGGTTCCCGAAGCAGCCGTGCCCTGAAATTACCTGCGTCAGTCGGAAGGAAAGAGCTCCGTGCTGATGGACATCACGTGGAGCGTCCAGCCGGGATGACCATCGGACTAGGATGGCTCGGCGGGCGGCTTTTCACTACTCGCATTCCTCTTTGGGTGGGGACCAACTTTCAGTACCCGCCCGAAACATAGTCCGGCTTCGGCAAGCACTTCACAAATCCCAGGGGTCGTGCTGACCGAAGCGCACGCCGATTCCGTCGACACGGCAAGAATATGAGCTGACTTGAAGTAGTGTCTTGCTCTCTATAGGTTCCAGTTCCTTCAAAGCCTGTTTGGCTTTTAATTTCAGATGATTCCGGAATTGGCAGTATATTAACGAAGAACGATAATATAATGGATGCGGTTTTTTCAAGAAACTAATCAGGTGGTTAAATTGAACAAGGTTAATTATAGCCCCTTTCTGCAAACTTTCCAAGGGAGGTCTCAACAAAAAAAAACATGTTTTTAGAATGAGATAAATGACCGGAATATACCTACCTACGGCATCTTTTATTCAATATATCGTTTAAATGCAGAACCATCAGTGTGGGGGATAGCAGGACCTTGGGAAACTTAAGCGGTTACTGGTTTGGAGCAATATATGTCGATCGCGACAAGTCTGCTGCGTGAGCTGGTTGTCCAATTGCACTCTCGTGAATCCCAAATGACGGTAATTTCGTGAGAAGCGCCTTGCGCCATATACGATCGTAAAACTTCGCTGCCTGGCCTTCTCACTTGCTTTTGATAGCCGTGATCTAAGTATACGTTAGGAATACCAGAGCATCGCCAGCTTAGTAACCATAGAGAAAGTCTTACTTCTGATCCTCCTAGAGCTGGTGCTCCAATCTATTCAGCCAGATCTAAGCAGACACAAAAGACTCACCACGCTCGTTCAAGCCAAACTCCTGAAGAAGCCTCGTGTACACGACACACGTGATTTAATGTAATAAGCGGAATTAAAACTTAAGATCCTATATATACATATTTCTAAGATTTTTAGGTTATTTATTAACTTAATATGAGATCGTATATATTATAGATTATGGGTACCACAACGGCGCCTTTTTCAGCCATGAAGCAGTAATGTGTAAGTATTAGGGCCGTATCTAGTGAAATTATTGAGCAAAGGATACCTAACATTTTTTTTTTTTTTTTTTTTTTTTTTTTTTATGGAATAGGAGGACAAACGAGCGTACGGGTCACCTGGTGTTAAGTGATCACCGCCGCCCACATTCTCTTGCAACACCAGAGGAATCACAAGAGCGTTGCCGGCCTTTAAGGAAGGTGTACGCGCTTTTTTTGAAGGTACCCATGTCGTATCGTCCCCGAAACACCGCACAAGGAAGCTCATTCCACAGCTTTGTAGTACGAGGGAGAAAGCTTCTTGAAAACCGCACTGTGGAGGACCGCCACACATCCAGATGGTGGGGATGATATCCTAACTTGTGGCGTGTCGTGCGATGGTGAAATTCGGCGGCAGGAATCAGGTTAAACAGCTCTTCGGAACACTCCCCGTGATAAATGCGGTAGAAGACACACAATGAAGCGACGTCTCTACGCAACGCCAAGTGATCCAGCCGTTCACAGAGCACTGAGTCCCCGACAATTCCAGCTGCTCTACGTTGCACGCGGTCAAATGGATCGAGAAGATACTGGGGTGCACCAGACCAGAGATGACAGCAATACTCCATGTGTGGCCGGACCTGCGCTTTGTACAGAGCTAGAATGTGGGCCGGCTTGAAGTATTGCCGTGCTCTATTGATGACGCCCAGCTTCTTCGAAGCCAATTTGGCTTTGCCCTCCAGATGGCCACGGAATTGGCAATCGCTCGAGATTTCGAGACCCAGTATTCCGAAACTAGGCGCGGCTTTAAGAGAAGTGTTCTCGAAGAGCGGTGATACGACAAATGGGGTTTTTTTAGTGGTAAACGCGCAAACTTGAGTCTTCTGGGGGTTAAATTGGACAAGGTTCAATTTACCCCATTCCGCGACCTTCTCGAGAGAGGACTCGATAGAAGACACAAGTTTCTCCCGGCACTGGTCGACGATTTCCCGAGAGAGACCTGCATGGCCCGTGTATACGGCATCACCAGTGCTGTCATCTGCATAGCAATGCATGTTGGAGGTGTCCAACATATCATTCATATGCAGAAGAAACAACGTAGGAGATAGCACACAGCCTTGGGGCACTCCAGCATTCACGGGCTTCGGGTTCGAGCAATATCCGTCGACAACGACCTGTATGCTACGCCCAGTGAGGAAGCTGGAGGTCCACTTGCACAAGCTCTCGGGAAGCCCAAATGATGGAAGTTTTGAGAGGAGCACCTTGTGCCATACACGATCAAAGGCCTTCGCTATATCCAGGCTAACTGCCAGGCCTTCCCCCTTGCTTTCAATAGCCGCCGCCCATCTATGTGTTAGGTATACCAGAAGATCACCTGCCGACCGTCCATGGCGAAACCCGTACTGTCGGTCGTTGATCAACTGGTGACCCTCTAGGTATACTAAAAGCTGGTGGCTAATTATGCTCTCCATGATTTTGGAGAGCAGGGAGGTGATAGCAATAGGCCTGTAGTTCGCCGGATCCGAACTGTCTCCTTTTTTTTGGATCGGATGGACAAGGGCTGACTTCCATGAGTCTGGGACTACGCCTTTGGAATAAGAGTGCCGGAATAAACGCGTTAGCACCGGCGTCAACTCAGGGGCACACGTTCTAAGCACGATTGGAGAAATGCCATCCGGCCCGCTCGACTTCCTGACGTCCAACGAAAACAGAGCTCGCCTAACAGTTTTCTGTCTGAACTGTACTTCAGGCATAGAGCTCTGACACCGCGGGATGGTCGGCGGTGTTTTTCCGTTGTCGTCAAGAGTCGAGTTGGAGGCGAAAAGAGCGCACAGGAGCTCGGCTTTCTCTTTTGCCGTATGGGCCAGGGTGTCATTCCTCATGTGCAACGGCGGCATGGACGGCTGGTTGAAGTTACCAAGAGCAGCTTTCGACAACGACCAGAACTTGCGTGTTCCGGTCGGGTAACTGGAAAGCTGCTCGCCGATTTTGACGACGTGCTTAGACTTCGCACGGGCGATTTGCCGCTTAAAAAATCTGGAGGCACGGTTATATTTCCTCTTAAGAACTTTGCAGTTCGGATCCTTTGTGCCCAGCGCCGCAACCCAAGTTAAATATCCATGCCCTGCAGTATCACATCGCCTACTGCAATGGCGCAGGCACTAGGATCATCCGAAGAGAAACAAACCTTGCCCCAAGGGTAGGATGCAAAAAAGGAACGCATCCCATCCCAATCTGCTGACTTGTAGTGCCAAACGCGGCGGGTCGCTGGTGGTCTGCGACGTTGGCGTCGGATAGGCACTACACTCCTGACCAGGCAATGGTCGAACGTTCCAAGAGGGGCGTCGACAAAGACCTGGTAACAATCGGGATGTGTAGTCAGCAGAAGATCTAATAAGGACGGCATGTGGCTATCCACATCCGGGAGCCGCGTTGGCGACTCAACCAATTGGGACAGACCATACGCCAATGCAAAATTATGCACAGATCGCCCTGCGTAGTCTGTGGTACGTGATCCAAGCCATTCGGCATTGTGCCCGTTGAAATCACCCAAGACCACGATTTCAGCGGAGGGGATCTGTGCAAGCACGACGTCAATTGCAGCTTGAACGCAGCCCATGAGATGATCGGTTTCTGCGTTACCACTATGGGACCTGTAGACACACGCATAGATACGGACGCGGTCGTCTAAATCTACGCGGAGCCAGAGAGTAGACAGGTCCCTACCCTCAAAATTGCCGAGACGGCGACAGCAGATATCCTCCCTAACGTACACACATACCCCGGCATGAGGCAAAAAGCTGTGCTCAATTTTGTACCCGGGGTACGTTAAATATGACGTATCGCTAGGTCGAGATATCTGCGTCTCCGTAAGGAAACACAAGGCCGGCTGCGCCGTCTCAAGGTGGTGGTGGACGGCGATTAAATTGGAGTGAATTCCCCTGATATTGCAAAAGTCCACGTTGAGCGTGGAGCGGGGTGCCGTGGTGTTACTGCCTCGTTTGACCTCGGTCATGCGCGGTTCTGTGCCCACCCCAGAATACGAAGGGCGGCCCGAGCGAGAGTGCTCGGGGAGGGATTCTCCGGCTCTGGTAGAGCTGGTACCCTCCTGGGGTAATATCTTTTTACGGACCGCTCTCATAATTTGTGTGGGGGGGGGGGGAAGGGATGGCCTCCGTTCCTCGACACTAACCTATGCGAAACATAGCGGCACTAGGCCGCTACTTCACGCCGGTATTCTGTGCGAGTGTGGTAATTAACCCGGACGAGTCTGGCCCGATTGTGCTGACGTCATAAGACGGCAGCGTGACTCTCCCACTTCTAAAAAGCCCTTAGTCGCCTCTTACGACACCCATGGGCCTGGGACTCCCCTATTCTTTTTACGCCCCGGAGAAAGTACAGGGCAAATCTTTCGTCTCAAGGTGACAAGCGCACTAATTTTAGTGCTGCTCAGAATTTTTGGGTTTTTTTCAACAATCCTGAGCGGCACTGCATTCTTCCCTATCAGTTGAACGTCTTGCTCGTTTCGTCCCTTATTGCGAAAAAAAAGTCTTTACCTGCAAATATTTAACAAACTCTCTTCAATTAATGATTTTGTTAAATACTGATAAATTTGAGGCCATACTAATAAAATCTTACTTGGTTTTATATAAATGTATAGAATTTACAAAATATGAAATCAAATTATCTGTATTAATAAAAATAAAACTCTTTGCTTTCTCCTGTATCAAAGGACACAAACCGCCTCTAAGGAACTCATTCAATTATATTAGCGGGTCGAAGTTTTTAATTTTTCCAGTCCATTTACAGTTCTACAATGAGAAATAGTATGTCCCTGGAGACAAATACGTGCAAGGAGGCAACGTATTTTGAATACAATGTTAATGAATCTAAATTTAAATTATCTGTTAATACGGCTTTACTCACGTTTTTGTCGGTGTCGGTACCGACTAGTTTCAGACCACTCGGAGTGTGGTAGGTTCGCGGTAACGTCCCACGCAGGGGGGTGCAACTTCCCTACATTGGCACATGATAAAAATTTGCATTGAAAGTGCTGCCACCTATTCCATTAGGTACGCTGCAAATACAACACGACGGCGATCATTTTACATACAGGATACATGGATAGATGGAGCTTGTGATAGCAAAAAACACACTTAAGTTACTTATTAAAACAAGACTTGTCTTTCGTGTGGTAATCAAAGTAAAACTCACCATTGAAACCCCACAATCCCAAATAAAGAACAAACTACAATGTTTATTGATATCGCAATACGCAATCAATACGATCTACAACAATGGAAAAAAAGTATAAACGTAATGAGCGTTATCTAGCGACGGTACTGGGTTCCATACGGGCGGAATAAAAATAGCACAGCGCCATTTCTTGGCCTGGGTACCCTGATTTTAACATAATAAAATTATCAGTGGCACATCTATCTCTGGTATATAGTGTATTATCTATGGTCCCACGTGTTACTGCGGACTTGAGCTCGAAGAGCGCGGCTGGACAGGGCGGGAGGTGCGGCGGGCGCGGGGTTCGCTGGTGATGACGAGCACGGTATCACTGACACTGTATCACTGTTGGTGTCCACGGGTGCACAGAATGTGCTCACAATGTCCACTACGTGATCATCGGCACTATGTGTCTTATTGCGAGACGCGTTTTGTAACACAGGTTTCCAAGTTGGTGGCAGAGCCCAACCCTTGTCTCTATTAAAGTTAGGTCGACGGTCAATTTCTATGTCTTCTAGCAGCTTGCGAGACACAAAGTTTTTATTGCGAGCCAATACTTTCACCCTATCGAACCTAATATAATGTGACGTGTCGGAGTTTAGAGCGTGCTCTACCACTGCCGTGATATTGCTATCTAACTTACGTACTCTGCGGATGTGCTCGGTGAGTCTGGTTTTTATGTTGCGTCCCGTTTCATCAATGTAGCTTTTGCCGCACTCGCAAGGAATTTCGTAGACGCCAGGGCTCTCCAGAGGGTCCCGATCCTTAGGGCGACACTAAATGCCAGCGACCTTGAGCGATATGAGTTCACGGCTGCCGGCCCGCCATCTATGTAACAGAGCCAATATTTTCAAAATTCTTGGGTGGAAAACAGTTTATATGCTTACAATCCTCGTTATTCACTACTAATCTGAATAAATGAACCTACACAAAAAGTACCAGATATAAGAATTACTTTTCTGAGAGAAGTACCAAAAAAGAGCGTCATGCCATACCAAAAAACTTGTTTAACTTCAAAGAAAAGTGGTAGTTCAAAAAGGCTCAGCAGTGTTAACTATAACCAACAGCAAGCATTAGTAACCCACAAATAAGACTTAAGGATATGTGTGACAGGATTAAGAAGTGTTCATAACTCGAAATGCTATACTTTCACCACAAAACTAGTCTAAATACACCATGTTTGCGTGTTTTCTGCTTACTCTTCGCCTTTGGAGATCGTAGAAGACTACCAATCTACGTCAGGGGGTGGAAAATCGTCCTAATGCTATATCTACGGCGTAATAGGTGTCCAATTTGATCCGTTACCCCTCTCATGTACGGTAGATATGCCGCGACCCGCTCCACATGTTGAGGCCGCTGTTTGATGGTCGGGTTTGCCAATCGATAACACTGTCTGATAAAGCGTGAGTAAAGCCGTATTAACAGATAATTTAATAATGACTCACGAAAGTTTTAATAATTGAATCTAAATTCATTCATTTTTTCAGTGATGTTATAAAAAATTGGTACTCACTACACGGCAATAACTATGTACAATAAACTTCCCGACAACTATAAAAGCGTACTTTTAATAAATTCAAAAGAAGAACGCATGAGTTGCTTCTAAATAAATGCCGTTATAATAATTTTTCATTCTGAATTATTTAGTATAGTGATAATCTTATGTAACTTATCTATAATACCTAACGGTTATGGATATTTTAAAGTTTTTCATTATCACTATGTTGACATTTTAATCCTTACCGGTTTCTTTTTTTTTTGTTTAATTTAATTTAATGTAATAATCAAACACAAATTATTATTTTATTCATATATATTCGATGCATACCCTTACAAACTAATTTATTTTGTATATTACAGTCATTGTAAAATACTCTATTGTTTGAAAAAATTGGCTGTTGTATTTCTTGTTTGTTCTTTTTTTCCGAACATTATGGTAGATTCAGTAATTTAAAAGAACAATTTATAGATCAAAAGTGCTTAGTTAAAGCCTCATTGAATAAAGTGTACTTATTTGACTTTCAATTTTTTTTATGTCTTCCATTAAAAATTTCTTCTTCTGCACACAATAAGGAAATTCTTGTCACTATCGCGCATCTTGTAATGTTGCTCGCACGCGAAATGCTATAGAAATGACGCGAGTTGCCGCTTACTGCAGTTGTAGTGCGATAGGTACCGTCTAGCGACGTGAAGCGACGCGCAGCGCAGTGCCGCTGTAATGCGTTCCGACCTTTACACTGGTAAAATGTGTTAAGCTCATCAGACCTTTTTTACCAGTGGGAGGCTCCTTTGCACAGGATGCCGGCTAGATTATGGGTACCACAACGGCGCCTATTTCTGCCGTGAAGCAGTAATGTGTAAGCATTACTGTGTTTCGGTCTGAAGGGCGCCGTAGCTAGTGAAATTACTGGGCAAATGAGAAATTATTATCATAAAAAAAAGAACTTATTACGTGCATTTTGTTGAATAAATAAATCATTCATTCAAAAGTCTGGTAATCGGCAGGGCATGTCTAATAATCTTGTAAGGTTGTTGCTGTTTGCAATATCAGAGATTCTGACTTAACACAATTAAATATTTTCACATAAATATTTTATAATTTTATAGACTTTGGTGAATTTTGCTTATCGAATGAAATAGTTCACTATCTCAGGTCGGGTACCAATGACCGACGAAAATGCAGACCAATATCTTTACCACATAATTTCACATTTTTTTTTCATTATTATATATTATCTTTTTAAAATAATAATAAACTATACATCAGTTCGAGGGTCAGGGTTTATCAACCATTGGTCTCTAGTCAGTTACAGGGTCAATGAACTGATGATTAATGAATTTATTCAAGTCTTTTCGCTAATAGTATGTATAAACTTGTAACAAAATGTCTGTGGATGTTAATAGTTGAATCAATTATACTTTTTATATATGGTTGGTTTTTATGACATTAAAATTCATAGTATTTTTTTTGATTATTAGTGTCATTTCCGTCACCTACACAAATAAAGTGATTTTGATTTGATTTGGTTTCATTACAAAAAAGAAAGTGAATCTAATGAAGGTATAAAAAATTAATTTAATATTTTTTTACATACCTTATTGAACTTACACAATCAATTTCAAACCAATTGCACAATGTTTATTAAAATTTAAACTGAAAATAACTGCAGAAAGTGAATCTAATGTAGGTGCATAAAATTATAAAAAATAAAAACTTCATATTTTTTACGTACCTATTTGAATAACAATGATCAATTACACTTACACAATCTATTACACAATGCTTATTAAAAATTAAACTGAAAAAGCCTACATTTCAAAAAAGAATCTAATGTGGATCTAATGTAGGTGCAAAAAGTTATAAAAAATAAAAACTTCATATTTTTTACTTACCTATTTGAATAACAATGATCAACTACAGTTACACAATCTATTACACAATGCTTATTAAAAATTAAACTGAAAAAGCCTACATTTCAAAAAAGAAAGTGAAACTAATGTAGGTGCATAAAATTATAAAAAAAAAAACTTTATATTTTTTACGTACCCATTTGAATAACAATGATCAACTACAGTTACACAATCTATTTCAAATCAATTACACAATGCTCATTAAAAATTAAACTGAAAAAGCCTACAAAATAAAATACCGACTATTTTTTTTTAATAAACATAAAAATAACGACACTTAGTGCGTTGTTTACAATATGATGCAAATGGTAACAATATCAATGTCAGCAATTACTTCTAAATTCTAAAAGTAGGCATTACTATTTATTTTTCATTGTTTTCTAACCTTAAAAAGGTCTTTTATTTTACTCTTTTTTTTAGTAACGATAGTCGTTGGTGGTAGTTATTCCGTAGATACCAATTACTAGATGCTACTTATAATTAAATTATAATAAATGAAAAACTGAATTAAATTCGTAAATAGCATCTTCCATGAAAGCTATTTAAATCATCCTTGGGTTTCGACATTTTAGTAAATTTGTCAGAATAATTATCACACTCAGATCGAAACACGATCTTTTATTCACTTAAAGTATTTTTCTGCTCTAAAAATCCTAAATCCATTGCTATATTATTTTTTTGGCTGTCGCCGCCATTGATCCTTACTGACATTTCGTCTTCAGCTATTTCTTCTTTGATTTCTATTCCACCTTCTAGAAGCAGTCTTTGTATTTCTTGAACAGTCTTATCTTTTGTTTCTGGCAAATATTTATACACTAATACAATAACAACAGAAGTTGACAACCCACTCAATAAAAAGAATATGTGCATTTCAAAATTTTCAAATACAACGGGAGTAATTTTTATAGTAGTTGCGATTAATGTTGACATGACAATAGCGCTAAGTGAGAAATAAATGCTTCGGTATTTAATTGGTGCTAATTCACCACAAATACATGGACCTAATATAATTGGACCACAACTAACTGCGGTTGAAAATATAGTTAGCAATACTATAGTAAAGTATTGATTCTCAGTAATAATTGAGCTCTTAATGAGATACATGTACAGTGACAAAATAAATAGGAAGAGAACCTCAGTTAGGCTGGTGTAAATAAGTATTTTTCTTCTTTTACAATACTTTGAAAGAACACATCCAACGTACATCCCCAAAATAGTAAATCCATCTAATATTAACATATCGTTATATGCCGCTTCTTCGGTAATCGTGATTTTCCTTATAATTGTTATAGCGTATACAGAACAGGCCAATTTGCCTGAACAAATATATAGGAGACTTGATAAAACTGTGAAAATAATAGGCTTATAGATTGTCTTTAGCTTTATGACTCCAATATATTTCAAAAGTACTTCCCTAATGCCTTTATTTTGACTATTTTTTGATAGTTTTGTCTTCTGTAATTTGATAAGACATGATAATTCCTTTTCAGAATTAGTATCTTGTCCGTTGAGCCACCTGTGGATTTTAGCACATTCGTCGAATCGTCCTTTACTAGCGAGCCACATTGGGGATTCTGGCCACAAGATAATTGAAGAGCTCAACACACAGCAAACTGTCATCACAGTAACAATATTCTTCCAATGATAGTATGCTCCGATAACATTTGCAACCCAAACGCCCCAAAAGAATGTTGCAGCCTTCACTGTAAGGAACACTCCCCTGTATTTAGGCGATGTATATTCAGTAAATATCATAATTGACACTGTCAAAGTTGATCCTGGAAGAACACCAATTATTATTTGACTGATGACGATTTCCATAATCGTCGTGCTAAATAACAGCACCATTGTACTAATCAATACCAAAGTCCATAAAAGAATCGATGGAGCTCGTCTGCCATAGAAGTAAGCCATTATTGGTAATATAATTGTCCAAGGTATACATGAGTAAGATGTTATTGTAGAAGCTGAAATAAAAAAAAATGGTCAGTAAACTCTAAGAGTAATCGCGAGAGTTTAATAAACTCTTATCTTTCATTAAGAAATTAAATTAATAATAATTCATAGTCATCTGTTCAAATAACTCGTGCAAATGCTTCGTTATCTCAGAGTCTTTTTACATTGTGTTACGAATATTGTGATAAATTGCTCACTATTATAATTATGTAATGCCTACTAATATTATACATGTGAATGTGAGTTTGTTTGTAACGCTTTCACGCCTAAACCACCGAACCGATTTTGTTAAAATTAAGGACAGAGATAGACTAGAGCTTGATAGAGGAACTACCTTTTATTGCAAAAAATAAATGGAGGGATTGAAATTTGTCATTATCGAATATAAAACCATGAAAGTTTGTGTTTAGGCACTTGATAAGAAATAATTTATAAATATTTGAGCATTTTTGAAACTTTGACCTACACGGGGATGAAACAGGAGATTAATGTTCATAGGGATATACTATTAAGGAGACTGCCCACAATGACAAGGGATATCCGCTGTATCATAGAAGAGCGCTGCCGGCAGAAAGAGCAGTTTATATGTGTATTATTTGAAAAGTATTCTTAAAAAAAATGCATAAAGTAACTATTCAACGCGGACGAAGTTCCGGGTAAAAGCCAGTTTACGGTTTTTATTTATGAAAATAAGGGACGAGACGAGCCAGACGCTCAGCTGATGGTAATTGATACGCCCTGCCCATTACAATGCAGTGCCGCTCAGGATTCTTGAAAAACCCCAAAAATTCTGAGCGGCCCTACAACTGCGCTCATCACCTTGAGACATAAGATGTTAAGTCTCATTTTCCCAGTAATTTCACTCTATACGGCGCCCTTCAGACCGAAACACAGTAATGCTTACACATTTCTGCTTCACAGCAGAAGTAGGCGCCGTTGTGGTATCCATAATCTAGCTGGCATCCTGTGCAAAAGATCCTGTCACTGGTAACCTACTCATAATATGCCTAAATAATTGCAAATATTCATCGCAATCGGAAGAATTGTATCGAAGCACATTATATACGAAAACAAGGATAAGAAATTTTATCTTACATTATTTCTTATTTAATTTTATCTGACAAACCAACAAATGCACAAATGTAAATATATCAACAAGGAGACTTAAAACTAGAAGACACATAGCAAAAATATCAATAAATGGCATGTACAAAAGATTTAGAGACATACAGATTATTTAAAGTGGTGTAACAAAAATTATAGTATCTTCTAAAAATTAGCTCCCTTACACAGGGAGTCAATGGCATCACGACGAAAGCAGTTTGATGTGGAATTAAATAAATTGTGTTGCTGATTATTTTAAGTAAGTAAGTATATTAAGATGGTACGCCAGCGGTGTAATTCCATACAAACGTATTTCCCTTTTTTCTCCCTGATAATGGTTCTAAAGAGGAAATTTTTTGTCATAAAATCAAGATATTCTAAAGCTATGTCGGTTTGTTGTTTTTTTCAATCAACTAACGATAAAAGAAAATATGACTCTTCAAACATCGTAAAAAATGACATTTTAATGACGAAATCGTAACAATTTTAAAAGGTTTTTAAGAAAAAAGGAAAACCTAACGACACAGACTCGTTTTTCCTGAAAATATTGCATCACAAATTATTTTGGTAGCTTCAATATTGTAGAGGAAAACAGGGGAATACGAAACTTCTATTTAGTCAAAATTTTGTAGGTAACATCGGTCTGAGCTGCATTTGTCCCTGTCGTACTCTTCGGGGGAAGGCTGGAGGTTGGCCTGTCCGGACTAAAACTTATTGGCGACAAATACGATTGATGATTGATATAGGACGTTGTATAATAGAGTTGTAGTAGGAGGAGGTACGACAAACTTATAGTTTAGGGAGACTTATAGTTTTGAAGGCACAAACCTATGTCTTCAGACGGTTAAACTGGACAAAATGAAGCCGGCCCCATTCTGAGATTTTGCATGTTACAGTATCGATTCCAGACACAAGTCTACAGAGTAATGAATGGCCCTGATATACAGCATATCATCAATATGAAGCATAAGGGATATAACGAATTTTTGCGGGACACCAGCGGGTAGTCGATAACAACCTCGAAGCTTCGATATTTTTAGTTTCTGGCGTGTGCTGCTATGGTGGAATTCGATCGGGAATCAGGAAGTCAATCAAAACTCTCCATGTGATGTATGCGGTAGAAGACACAATTTTTTTTTATTACAGTAAGTGATGGGACGTGCAGGACATTATTATCAGGATTACAAGGCAGTGCCGCTCAGGATTCTTGAGAAACCCAAAAATTCTGAGCGGCACTACAATAGCGCTCGTCACCTTGAGACATAAGATGTTAAGTCTCATTTGCCACACATTACTGCTTCACGGCAGAAATAGGCAACGTTGTGGTACCCATGATCTAGCCGGCATCCAATGCACAGGAGCCTCCCACTGGTATTGTATACGAACAAATGCAAATGAATAACATACATAACCATGATTCCATTTCCAAGCTAATAGCCTCAGTTTTATTAGCCTCCTTTCGTATTTGTGGAATGAATACAGTCGGCGCTCCAAAATAAAGTCCAAAACAAAAATGTAATATTGTTTCCCCGGAACAAATGTATGCCTATAAATAATACACTATCAATATTATAGATATAATATGATTTATGCACATAAAACAATTGTTATAACTAATACTATGATAACATACGCTTCCACGTCATGATGGATTTAATTCTAAAACTATCATTACGTGGAAGGGTTCCAATAATACTGGCAGCATTTCCGCGTTGGATAGCTAGGCTGATCCGTTGACCGAGATAGCGCTTGGGTTCCCAGTAGCCTTATTGAAGTGCAAAGATAGTATTTTGTACATTCGCCGCGCCTCTGGGCCCCACGGGCCTTGTGTCTCGCCACCAAACGGCACAGAGATGTAAGACTCACTGAGACCGACATATTTGCGACGTTTGCTGTCTTTGGCAGTCGAAGCAGCAGCCCCAACACCAACTGACGTAACTTTGACAAGAGAAGGAGCCAGTGTCGACGCAGGTCGCGTCACACACCAGCGCCCTTCCCCGTGCCCAAGCCACCAGGATCATTCCACCAGGACGCTTGCCATCGCGGCGGGTAATACCATTTGTCTCTAAAACAGCTGGTATATTAAGAGCGGCAAATGCCCTGCGGATGATATCATTAATGCTGGCGTGACGACTGATACGGTCTGCCGATTTTAGTTAGGAGTGACGCTCAAGAGCATCTACCTGAACGCCACAACTACATTGATGTGGTTCATTCAGTTTTATAAATATTATAAATTAAAATATATATTAATTGTTATAATATATTATAAATTATAAGCATAATTAATACACAGACGTCTTTGATTAGAATAGAATTTTATTAATATTATCTTCATTAGGTGATAATAAGAAATTAATAAGGATTAAACACGGATATACCAATATAAAATATTCAATATGCAGACTCAACTAACTAGTTAACTACATTTAAAGTTACGTAAATGAGGTATTTTTAAAAGTAAATAATTAAGCAACATTGCCTTAATAATTAGGTTCGTTAGGATAGGAGAACCAAAGTCACCGACACAGCCCAAATGATTGGGAAACTGAAGTGGCAGTGGGCAGGGTACATAGTTCGACGGACAGAGGGCTGATGGGGCAGTAAAGTCGTCGAATGGCGACCACGTATCGGAACACGCAGTGTTGGTAGGCCCCCCACAAGATGCACCATCAATCTGGTCAAGATCGCCGGAATACGTTGGATGAGGGCAGCGCAGGACCGAGCGTAATAGAGATCTTTGGGGGAGGCCTTTCTCCAGTAGTGGACGTCTTCCGGCTGATGATGATGTCAGTTATTATGAAAAGTAGAGAAAGTTCGTGATATATTTTAATGGGTTCAGTTCGCGTAACAGCCTGCGTAGATTCTGGCATTAAATAGCATTGTTTGTGGCGTCAACGTGGGTCGATGACTGGGTCATGCATCTAGGTAATGAACGGATATTTCCTTTGTACTGACAGTTGTTTAATAATTAAATGTAAAATTAACATACTTGTCTTAAGAACGGTAGCCAAGACATTTTTCTATTATCTTTCGGTCCACTCTCTTCGTCCATCACAATTTTCATTATAAAAACAGCACTTTATCTACACAAGGTTCATATATACATGTAAGTATATACGTCATGCCTTAGCCGACACTATTTAAAGAATAAATCATGACTGTTCTCCTTTAGTAATTAATGCAAGTGGCTGTAAGCGGCTATCTCGGTAATAATAAAACATTTAGTTATCAGAAATCGCATATTTCTTACATTAAACATGGTCGCGGTTATAAATTGACATAATTATCATATCTGGCTTTTGCTCTCAGCATCATCGTGGAAATTCATTTTGTACGATCCCGCTTTGAATTACCAGTGGGAGGCTCCTTTGCACAGGATACCGGCTAGATAATGGGTGCCACAACGGCGCCTTTTTCTGTTATGAAACAGTAATGTGTAAACATTACTGTATTTCGGTCTGAAGGGCGTCGTAGCTTGTGAAATTACTGGGAAAATGAGACTTAACATCTTATGTCTCAAGGTGACGAGCGTAATTGTAGTGCCGCTCAGAATTTTTGGACTTTTCAAGAATCCTGAGAGGCACGGCACTGCATTGTAATGGGCAGGGCGTATCAATTAGTATTTGTATCCCCTATTCACATAAAAAAAAATGTATTCATATTGTTGAAATCGTAATTGTCCGAGGCGGATTTAAACATGACCCCAGATTCGTTCTCAAAATTCCCAAGAACCTTGGAAACGATATTTTAATAGTATTGTTGCTATTTAATAATGCTCATTATATTCCGAGAAGCGGCAATTTTTTTCTCACAAACTAGCTGACCCAACAGACGCTGTTCTGTCAATAGAAAATAAAATGATGTAAGTATTCGGGAATAATGTAGTCTAAAGTTATCGGAAATATGTAATCTAAATAAGTTAATGAGTTAAAAAAGAAACAAAAACATATTTCTGAATGATTTTATTATATGTAGTAATAAAAAATGATTAGGATTAATATCGTATTAGAATGGATATAGTATATTATCCTAAAGAGATAGACATACGCTACCGCGGATATTTCTGTAGATCTATATAAGATATATCTATATCTATATATCTATATATACACAATAGATACACAATTCCATCATGCATTGTTTTGTTATATCTTTCCCCCTTATTCATAATAGTCTGCTAACTTAAAGCTTTGCTAATTCTCCTTCTGTCTTCTTCTATTGACCTAAGTCATAATGAGAAAAAACACTCCTTAGCGGCTGTTCAAAGTGAGCGGACCGTTATGAATAAGGGGGTCTGAGTTTAGACAGCGTTTTCGTTGAAAACTCCCAGGCGGCTTTTACTTTTTCGACACCTCCAACAAATTATATAAAATTTATACAAAAATGAATACAAAAACTTAACAAATTATATGAAACCTTCCTCGAGAAGAAGGTCCTCGAGAACCACGACCAAAGGATAGCCATTAGTGAAAGCAGGATGAAAATCGGTACAGTAGTTTTTGAATTTATTGCGAACAGGCACACAGACACGGCGGAGGACATTGTTTTAAAATATATAGTGATATTTCCAAATTCATTTTCTGACATTCTCAGAACCAGCGGGCGAATTTACAAAGGCTATAATACTATTTGAGTCGCGAATCAGACTCTGCTAGATGAGCTATTGTTTATGTATATTACTCGATGATACCTTATCTACCTCAGTAAAAAAAATACTCAAATAGATTTGTTTTTGTATTTTCAATGAAAATGCACGGACAAAATTTAGTGCGATAGAAAACATGTTCACTCAAATAGATAAGATTTTGTCGCGATAATTTTAAACATTACATACGTAGTAATTAAAGAACCAAATCGGCCCTTGTTTACGTATTGTAGGTTTCATAATCATTTCACATATTTTTGGGGACCAACAAGTAACGATCACACGTAATGTCTACATAGAAAATAACCATCAGTAAATATCAGTATGAAAATTGAATAGCATTTGTATCTGTAATTTTCCTAGCAAAGTCTTTGGGATTTCAGTCACTTTCTGTAGAGTTAAGAGTTTTATCAAGTTTTTGGCACAGAAAAGCCAGTTCAGTTTGCACTTTCACTCTAATAACATTAGTGTTATATAGCCTTTGTAAATTCGAAACCGGGGGTAACTAATTTGCTGTTTTGTACGACACGAGATCTGAAGTGAATTATTATCACAGAATTCCCATTTTGTTTCCAGTGCTCTGTTTTTATTGTAAGATAATAGCGGACAAGACGAAGGTTTTTAACCAGTGTGTGTTGCCAGTGATAACATACTGAACGCAAACGTGGTCGCTATGTGTGTATATCAGTAAATCGCCTGCCGACCGACTATGACGAAAGCCGTACTCGGTCGTTAAACATCTGGTGACCTTCTAGGTAGACCAAGAGCTGGCTCCATGATTTTGGAGAGCAGAGTGGTAATAGCTATAGGGTTGTAGTTTGATGGACAAGGGCTGACTAAGCCTTTTAAGTTGAGTGATTAGATAAGCGCGTTAGCACCGGCGTTAACTCAAGGGGAACACGTACTAAGCACAATTAGAGTAATGCCATCCGCCCGCTCGACTTCCTTAAGTCCACCGAAAACAGAGCTCGCCAAACAGTTTTCTGTCTGAACTGTACTTCAGGCATAGAGCTCTGACACCGCGGGATGGTCGGCGGTGTATTTCCATTGTCGTCAAGAGTTTTCGTTCACGAAAGTTTTCCACAAAGTTGTTTTCAGTTTTATTTGTGTAATTACGAGTAATTCCAGAAGTGAGGTTTGCAAGAGCGACATTTCAAGTCAATATCCTAATATGCAAAATATTGGGGTTGAGCAGGTTATGATCTGTAAAGTAGATCCTGCTAATGGAGCCACAACCTGAGAGTTGAACAAAGCTTACAAGATTTTATAAACAATGCGTCACTCGAATGGTTAACACAGTTGGAAAGAGCGCTCGCACTGAACGTGAGAAGTTGCGGGTTCGAGCCCCGCATCGTTCATAAAATGTTGTTTTCAGTTTTGATGTGAAACATCTATAGCCGCACGTAAAACCGATTTCTGGCGTGGCGACGCATGCCGTGGCGACGCGTCGCCTTGTCACAGTAATACCGTCCTCAGAGGCAATATCGAATATAACTATTACCGAAGTCACTGATTAAACGAATTAAGTAGTCACGATTTGAAATAAATTCGTAAATTTTTGAATTTAATGAAAATAAATGTTTATTCAATAAATAGTCATCGTTATCTGGAAAAAATCGTAATATTTTATTTTATCATTATGACACATTTAGTTCCTATCACAATATGTTCTTTTCTGCATATTACTTTTACAAAATAATGTCGATGTTTCACATCTGCCAGGCGTCCCGTGACGACTCACATTTTTTATTTGTGTACTCAATAACTTAACATACTACTGTCATTATTTGACATTTGTAGTCCTCAACTTGCCGTGTTTTTTCAACACCAGTGGTTAATTCCTCCAAGTTTTGCTCTCTACGTGCCATGTTGGACGTCCCAGAACTTAGGCCCGACACAGTGGGGCTTAGTACGATCACCTTTAACCGCAAAACATGCATTTAAACCATCGAATTGTACTCATAAATAATTCTATTTGTGCTTTTATCATATTGCGTTAGTAATCATGTTTATAATCTATTTTATTTAAATACAAATCTCTTGTCACAATGGGACTTTATTATAAAAGTGTATATATACATTTACCCATAATAGCTTTGAAGGTAAATGTATACACTTTTATATAAAGTCCCAGCCACTGTTCAGACATTATCTGTATATAAATTTAAAAGTTTTATTTAAAAATGGCTCTTGGTACATCCTACTACTCCACAGCTGGATATCTAAGTGATCGGACAGCCTGGGACTAGATTATGATTATTTTATAGCGATAGAAATGACTGTACAATATTGTATATTTTATTAATAAGAACGTAAAAAAAATAATGCTGGGAGAGTTTCTCGCGAAGCTTCTTCTCTCTCAGAGTGCCATTTATTTCCTTATTGGTAGTAGGATCTAGTAGAAATGACATCACAAAGAATTCTTTGTGATGTCATTCGTCGTTTCTTTGTTTCTCAAAATTGATTCCTTTAGAATTCTAAAGGAATCAATTTTGAGAAAATAAATGCCTTGCGTGTTCGGGATGTAGTTCGAAACCCTAAAAAGAATTGAAAGTACTATTTGAACTCCACATTAGTTTAGTTAGCATTCGTTTTTTGTTGAGAAAAAGTGGTGAGACGAGCAATGCGATGATGATGGTAACCACTGACCTCTACTATATACCACTGGACTGGCGGCTGTCAAAGTGCTTTTGTGCCTGTTTGATATTCGCCATTTTGGCGTTGATATCCATATCGCGAGAGTCTGCGGTACTAAAACTAGTGTAGACAACCTCAGCAAACATGGTGGGAAACTACTTACAAAAAGAAATTGTGTACTTTACTACGTTAATTCTTGAGGTATAAATAACACGGAAATCAAACGAAATTAATTCAAAGGGTACAAAAAATACTTTAGAGTATTGTATGTTCCTTCGCAGCCATTAGTATTATACGTCAAAATGTCTATGGAAGTCATGGTGACTGATAAACTCTGCTCATTCAAATTCAAATATTTTTATTCCAAACAGGATGTGAAATCACTTATTGAAAGTCAAAAAAACTACCACCCATTCCAAAATAAATGCATCGGGCCTGAGAAGAATGGGCGCAACAAACTCAGTGGGCTTTTTTTAATCAAAAATATGTCTTACAATTAAAGTAACATTTAGAAAGTAACATTAAACTTATTATTTAATAGCCTGAGGGCGGTCGCTCCATTCCCAATCTGTGGTATCATTAAGATAATCATTTATGTTATAATAACCCTTACCACACAAAAGTTTTTTAACAATTCTTTTGAATAACGTAATACTTTTGCTTTGAACATTTTCTGGGATCCTGTTGTAAAATCATATACATCGCCCCACAAAAGACTTGCTAACTCGACTAAGTCGAGTAGTAGGCATTATAAGCTTATGTCTGTTACTATGCAATACCGCTCAAAGCTCATGATTGAACAAAAATTTCTGATCAGCATTGCAATTGTTAAGTCTGTTCGACAAAGTTATTCCAATTGCTACGGTGCCCTACACGACAATATTTGCACATTACTGCTTAGCGCTAGAAAAAGGCACTGCTGTGGATTCTACATGCTTTTTAAATTTATTTATATCACAACTATTTTATAGCATAACAACTTTTTTTCTAAAACTTATTACATTCTAACTGAATTTCAGTTTTTCACAAATCCCGCGGGAACCATTTAATAGTGATAAAATGCTTATGTCCTTTCTCAAGCTAGTCTATCGCTGTATCAAATTTCATCAAAATCGGTTCCGGCGTAAAAGCGTTATAAACAAACTTACTTGTGTTTGTTGGTGTCTCAAGCACTCAAGACAACTTAGTACGGAGTTAGCTCCTTTTAGCAAAGAATCACGCGCCGCACTGTTTCATATGAGTATTGTTATTTTAAATATTATATTGCTATTTTTTATCTCTCTTTTATTAAGTATATACATATTTTTTTCTTCTCAAATGTGATTTAGTATTGCAAGATATTATTTAAAGATAAGATTAGTGTGTGGCGTTAAATTATTGCTACTAATGATTTTTCTATTTCTATCTCATTTATAATATTAGTAAGGATAATGTCTTCCTTGTGAATTCACTCGGCTTAGAAGTAAAAATGTCCATCTCCTGTTCTACAAGGTTACGACTGAGATCTATCGAGCTTACTTAGACTTTGCTTAGACTTTACTTACGTTTAACTTACCTGAGTTGAAGCTTAGCGCAATATTTAAATTATGCTTAGTTTTAATGCGCTTATTACACTGAATTTAGTCTGAATTCAGTTGTTACTGAATTTAGACGAGTTTAATCGCATTCAGCAAGCTAACATCCTAAATTCAGAAATAAGGATGGTTTCTGACTGACTGGATCATTTAGAAGCCTAATTAGAAACACATTTAGAATGGTGTAATCGCATTAATTTACTGATTAATGTCGCTCGAGGCTATTTTATTTTGACGTACCTAAGTTTTGTGTTCCCGATTAGTAATAGCCGATCAAGTATCAGGAATAATTATTGTCAGCAGGCGTTGGGATATAAAACAACTGAATTTAAATGTTGATATGAATTTCTTGTTGCAATTAATCTTACTGTTACGACCAATCTTTCTTTTGCATAATACTGTCTCGTAGGAAAGTATCTTGCTTTTGAATAAACACTATCACAAGAATTAATAATAATAATAAGTATTCCCTAACCCATGTTCTTCTTTTTTTTTTTTTTGAGCCAATGGCCAGGGCTAGGGAAAGGTCAATTTTTCGGTTTCTGGAGCCACCCTTGCATACGACACGTTCGTCTTCGTTGCGCTTTAAGTGGTAACCGATTCTTAATTTAGGATAGTGTGATCAGAGGCTTCTAATTTTTAAGATGCGAAATTAATCCTAGCTGGTTTATGGCTATTTATTTTTTATTGTATGTGTAATAAGATAAATAAAATTTTATTTCTTTCATTTTAAAATTCGCACAATGAAGCTGACGGGAACGGATAGTGAATAAATAAAAAAAATATGTTTAAAAAACCGATTTCAAAAACATAACATGGTATACTAAAGAAAAGAATAACTTAATAAAGATCTAATTTAATATTAATAATTTGTATGTGCTACCTATTGATAGGTTTGAAGTCGGTGCCGAGCCAAATGTAATAGAGTAAGTACCTACACTGGCCACGCGTGACTTTGAGCGGGATAGCTTCGTCTAGAACACACACACAATAATAATATATAATTAGCCTAAATGAAAACTGTACAAAAAAATAAAATTACAACGTCCACGTAACAATAACTTCATTCACGTAAACATGAATATTCATAAAATGAGAACTTCGGAGTCGAACTATGTAAATTTTTTATGGGACTATTTCGTATCAAGTTAAAGAAGAACCACGTAAATCGATTCATAAATCTCCGCGTATCCGGGGTATACACAAAAAAATAATAATCCAATTGAGAACCTCCTCCTTTTTGAAGTCGGTTAAAAATGGTATTCGGTATTAAAGAAGAGAAGTCTTTTCAACTTTGCCCTCCTCACCAAACCACCTAAAATTACCTAATATTATTTTTAGTAATACCCTCAAATGGTCAGCATTGAAGTAAACGTTATTAGCAACAATACCTTTCTTCACATCTCCCGCCGTCCATCTAGTTTATATTCAGGTTTGGTGTGGGCAGGAAATCTAAATAAACGGATTAGAAAGGTTGCTCGTAATGTATGCTGAGTAGCTTTGTTTTGTCGCACGTGGTCTGATTCGAAAATAAGAGATCTCATTACGGCAGGAGAAACGTACCTACAATGTTTTGTTTTGGTTTTGTACACATTAGAGCGACTGTGTTTACGAAAGATCCCAGTGGTACTTCAAAAATACATGCGATCTAGCCATATGACCCTTTTTAATATTAAAGAAGTCTCTCGTCATTTTGTATTCAACGGTGGTCTTTCATTAGGTTAGGATACTATAATATTTAAAGATAAAAATGGAAAGATATTATAATACTATCTATATTCTGATATTAAGGATTGGTGTCCGCTTCGCTCCAACTACATACCGCAGGTGTAGTCGCAAAGTGCGGCTACTAATACTATGCCCAAGTGAGCGTACTCGAGCCAGTCTCGAACAATGTGTGACGTTCACTGTACACGAACAGAACATGTGGCAATTCTGTTAATTTTGCTGATAATTAAAACTAAAATGCCGGGTTGCGTAGTAAAACTATGTAAAAATAATACTAAGAGAAATAAGAAAGACACTGGGATCACATATTATCATCAGTAAGTATTTTGTATTTTATTAATAACACGAACCGTTTGTTACAAAATTTGAAAGATGCAATTGTGTGTCAAAATGTCACGCACACAAATACCTAATAATTGCCATAGTAAAAACCTATTTTTCTTATGTAGTGTATCTAGTTGGAGCGTAGCGGAAACTAAACCTTAATCTAAGTGTCGTAAGTATATTGTCAAAGCCGTGACATTACAATGTCACTAAATCCAGGCCGTTTAATTTTAAGAAGTATTAAGTCGATTGACTCTCTACCTTAATATAATAATATCACTAGTGAAATTGTAATAATACGACTTTGATATTATACCTGCGACATAGATATGTTATATTTCTCAGTTAGTTATGTCTTTTTTTTATGTGGAAAAGGAGCACAAACGAGCGTACGTGTCACCTGGTGTTAAGTGATGGCCGCCGCCCACATTCTCTTGGAACAGCAGAGGAAACACAGGAGCGTTGCCGGCCTTTAAGGAAGGTGTGCGCTTTTTTCCGCGCCCATACGATATCGTCCCGGAAACACCGCACAAGTAAGTTCATTGAACATCTTTGTAGTACGTGGAAGAAAGCTCCTTGAAAACCGCACTGTGGAGGACTGCCACACATCCAGATGGTGGGGATGATATCCTAACTTGTGGCGTGTCGTGCAAAGGTAGAATTCGGCGGCAGGGATCAGGTGAAACAGATCTTCGGAGCACTCCACATGACAAATGCGGTAGAAAACACACAATGAAGCGATGTCTCTACGCAACGCCAAGTGATTGAGCTGTTCACAGCTGGGTCCCTGACAATCCGAGTTGCTCTGCGTTATACGCGGTCATATGGATCGAGCTGATACTGGGGTGTGCCAGACTAGAGATGACAGAAATACTCCATGTGTGGCCGGACCTGTGCTTTGTACAGCCTCCAGATGCCCGTGGAAGTGGCAATCGCTCGAGATTTCGAGACCCGGTAATCCGATACTAGGCGAGGCTGTAAGGGAAGTATTGTCGAGGAGCTGTGATACGACAAATGGGTTGTTTTAGTCACATGTCAGTAAATAATAAAAATAAAAGTTTTAGCTGAATTCCTTACTATTTTTTCATCGGCCACTGAAATCCAATTTAACTCTTAACTCAATAAAAGAACAATTCAAAGAGACCAATTCTAAAAGCTTTGTTAACAAAAAACGATACCATAACGGACAAACAGGGCATTTAATTTTCAAAATGACAATTTACGTTTCGACAAACAAATATCTTTTGTTAAGTTGCGCTGTAAGCTGAATGTTTACTTAATATTTGAATCACTTTAAGAGAAACATAAAATACGAACTGAAAAGATGCGCTGAGCTGTACTAACAAAAATACTGTTTCATTCTCCAGATACATTATAACGAATTGTTTTCATTGTATACATTTTACTTTAGCCAGTGTTCGTAGGATATTATATAATTTTATCATAAACAAGCTCTTTCGTTTCGTTTCAAGACTTACCCATGTAATAGAAATTTGTTTCTTTATACTAACTCCTTCAACTAATAAAATCAAAATCCAAAAAAATTGTGTATTTTTTTTTAAACAATTATGTTATTTTGTACCTATGGATGCATAGTATATAAGTGGCTGTTACCCGCGACTTAACGTAACTAAATATTAATTTGTGTTCTCACGCTGCTACCATATTTATTTATTCATTACATAAACTACATATGAAAAAGTTAAATATTATATCTAAGGGTACTGGTAGCTTACAGTTACATTTTTTATGTAATATAAATTGTCATTATTGTGTAAGATAGCGCAATAAATGAATATTGTATTTAACCACAGAAATGCTAGTCCAAAAGGACTAGCATTAGGATAGAATAATTGCTTTATTTATTTGTATAAAAATACTAATAAATAAAGCAATTATTCAATAACCATTCCAAAATATTCAAAAAAGCACAACGTTTATGTCCAAGTGTTCACTTCTGACGGCACTCCCGGAGTGCAACCCGTATTATTTTAATATATAGTAATAATAACCCGACCAACGTTCGTAAATATCATCTGATTATATTAATAGCTTTGTTTTAAAGATTTTGTGTCATTCTCTTCTTTAACCTTAATTAATATACTGCCTCATTATTGACATAGTCATCAACATATCATACAACATCATGGTAAACCTTGGTACGATAAAAATACTTAAGCCCTGCTTTATCAGTTTATGGAGTATTACGTTCGGATAACACGAGAATATAAAGAATAGTGTTTATTGTGAAAATAAAACAAAAATGGAAGTATATGATGAATCAGAGTATGAAGAAAGAACAAGCAGACGTAGAAAATCATGGCTTCCATTACTAAGGCAGGTAAGCAGAACGTTTTAAAAGTTCCTTAAGCTCCTTTGCAAAGTATGCCGGCTAGATTATGGATACCACAACGGTGCCTATTTCTGCCGTGACACAGTAATGTGTAAACATTATTGTGTTTCGGTCCGAAGGGTGCCGTAGCTAGTGAAATTAACAACTTATGTCTCTAGGTGACGAGCGCAATTGTAGTTCCGCTCAGAATTTTTGGGTTTTTCAAGAATCCTGAGCGGCACTGCATTGTAATGGGCAGGATGTACCAATTACCATCAGCTGAACGTCCTGCTCGTGTCGTCCTTTATTTTCATAAAAAAAACCTTCACTAAAGGCCTGCAATGGACTTGTGATTCTTATAGTGGTGATCTCTTTTCATCAGGTGACCCTGCATGCTGGGTGCAGGTTTTTCCTTCTCTTTCACAAAGCATATGTAAATACGATGTATTCCAAAGTCAAATAAACTTTATTCAAATAGGCTAAAACTACGCGCTTCTGAATCGTCCCTATAAATATTTCTTTTAAATTACTGGTTAAGATATTTTCGTAAAAAGTTGAGCTCGTGAGAAGAACATATAAGAAACTCAACGGCCACTCTTTACAATCAAGTAGAGTATTTTACAATGGCTGTAATATACATAACAAATTAGTTTGTAATGTGCTTCATCCAATATATGAGTCCTGTTAAAAGAATATAAATTATTTCAGGAAAAGCTATAAAGAATTAAATGTATAAATTATAAATTTGGATGCATCAACCTTTAGAGCTTGTACTCATTGTTTGTGTAAGGATGCTTCGTGAACATGATGGTCGTGATTACTGTCACAATTAGTGACTAATGGTTTATATGATATTAAAATGTCTCTTGTTTGTTTATATTGTATCATTATACACCTTCAAACATGAATCACATACTGTGCACGTGTTAATAATAATAATAATAATATAACATTGATACACTTTTATTACAAATTTCCATTATTATACAAATTATCTTGCCCCAAACTAGGCATAGCCTGTACTATGGGTACAAGACAACGATATATTTAATACAATATATTTACTTTAACATACATAAATACATATAAACATCTATGACTTGGAAACAAACATCCATATTCATCATATAAATGATTGCATCTACCGGGATTTCAACCCGACACCTCTAGCTTAGTAGTTAAGGTCACTAACCATTTGGCTATATGGTTCGTCATATTATATGTTTTTAATATGTTATTTTGTCTTACGTTAAAGCGGCTGGCATAAAGGATATGATATTTTCAGATATTCATCAGCATATCTGTCGTTCTTTTTTTCTACATTCACGGTCTCTTTCTTGGAGCTCCAACCGTTTTTATACCACAATTGAGAAGAGAGGCCAATTCGACAGATGTAATAAGCATCTCCATGGAATCATGGCTATGTGAGTTTTTTTTTTCAACTAAGCAAAATAACATAAGTTTGAACTACATTCGAAAATAATTTGATGAAAATAGTAATGGTCTCCTTAATATTATTCAATTATGAATCACATGAAGCAATAGGATAGAAGTATTTATTTACGTATTACATATTACAAAATCCAAAATGATATTGTATTTTGAAGTATAAGAATATTGGAGGCCAAAAGGCTACAGTTTTTTTTCGAGTTTTATAATATTAGAAATTAATATTTATTTGTGCGCTGTTTAATTGTTGGTATACGACACCATCCATTCAACACGACAGCCGGCGATTGGGTTTTCTTAGCGGCTTGTAAGTAAGCCTGAGACTAAGTCTTATTGTGGTATTTTCATGCATTTAACTTTATTCTTATTTTGTTATTTTCTTTATTTCATATTTATTTCAAAATCAAAGTACGTAGAATTTAACCATTATTATTGTTTCAGCGTCAGCTATACTCTTCAATTCATTGCCGTGGTCCTTCATACTACCTGTTATTGCACATAAATTTGGAAGGAAAAAAACAGCAATTATTTTAAGCTTGGTGGTCACGATCAGCACCATAATGCTTTACTGCAGTGTGACACCGTTACAAATACTTCTAAGTCAGATCGTATTTGGTATCCTACCAGCGGCACATGTCATAACATCAATTATGATTCTAACAGAATACTTTTCTCCAAAATACCGAGGCATTTTTATGACGGTAAAGTCGGCGACTTCCTACTGGGGAATTTGGACGTCCAATGCAGTTGGAACCTTTTTTCATTGGAAAAATATAGCGATTATAAGCTTTGTTTGTTGCATTATCAATTTAAGCATTATTTTCTGGCCCGAATCGCCATATTGGCTTGCAACAAAAGGACGTTTCGAGGAGTGTTCCGCAGCACATCGTTGGTTAAAAGGAACCGGCGAAGATGCGGAAAAAGAGTTATTTAATTTAATCCAGTCTCAGAAAGTGTATATTAAACGACAACCAACTCCGGACCAAAATAATATATCAAAGTATTTCAAATTACTAAACACTATGTTGAAATCTAAGAAATTTTACAAGCCGATATGGTATTGCCTCCTAGCAACGGCTCTGTTTCACTTATCAGGAAAGATGGCATGCAGCTTATACGCTATAAGTATTATAAGACGAATAACATCAAGCGATTCAATGGCTTACAATGGAATGCTTATTTTAGATGGCTTTACAGTTTTAGGAATGTATTTAGGATCATTGTTAACAAAATTTTTTAAACGCCGTACTTTATTGATTACAGCCTCATCTATAGGTGCAGCGTTCATGTTTATTATATCTTTATACTTGTATCTTATAGAATATAGTGTTATAGAAGAGAGACATTATCTATCAATCTTTCTGCTGACAGTTTATTCATTGTCTGTTAGCTGCGGACCACTTATCATGTGCATGTGTATCACCGGAGAGCTTACACCCTTACAAAATCGGAGCACTTTTTTAGGTATACTTTGCTTTTTCTTCAATATTCTTATGGGACTTGTAATCAAGGTTGCTCCATATATGTTCCAATCTTTTGGGCTGCGCGGTGCATTCCTTTTTTATGGTATTTGCTCAGTTATATTAATATATTTACTGTATATTTACTTGCCTGAAACGAAGGACAAAACTATCATAGAGATAGAAGGATATTTTGAAGATATTACAGAGGCAAAAGAGGAAAAGGAACTTATGGTGAGAAAATCGAATATAATGAGTTGTAATCTGCAAGAAAACTAATGAAAGCATGATAAGGCAGTACTTCACTTCAAACCACCGCCTGCAATTGTAGAAAGTGCTATTCAGCCTCACATCGCGTACATTTCTCATCTGTGTGCAAGTTCTCCCCAGTACCAGTTTCTTCCATTTGATCGCATGCAACAAAGCGGCTCGAATCATCGACGATCAAGTTATCTCCGATCAGCTTGATTCTTTGGCGTTGCATAGAGATGAAGTAATAATATAGCTTACACATCAGAATAACACTTAGGCTTTAATTTATAAGCATATATAAATATGTCAAGTAAGAAGGAAAAATCTATGATCTGCGAGCTATGAATATGCAATGAAAATGTTTACCATACATAGTCCTACAAAAAAACCCGTAACTGCATATATCTATCTTTTATGTGTAAGGAATTATCGCCAAAAAGTGTGCCATACATACCACAAAAATTGATAATACTTTTTAAAGCACATTGGGTAGTTTCAAATTGATTCTTATATCAAAATAAACACGCTTTTATCGCTACTGTTTTTTTAATTAGAGTAGCGTAGTCTTTCATGCTACATCATTTAGACAAATATTTTTATGGTTACGACGATGACCAACCGAGTGCGCGATAATATGGTACGGTCCGGCGGCGGGCAAAATTGAAATATTAAAATTAGAGGTCGGGACAACATACAGGCTAAATATTAGAGTTATGAGCTGATGTTTGACATTTGCTGAAGCCAAGAAACTTGTGGCAGAACAGTGATAAAGTTATCTCTATACGTTATCTCTACCTAGCCTCGGGTCTCCCAGAGTTCCCACATACACTGTCTAGTGTATGTGGGAACTGAAACTTAACAGAATGGATTAAATAATAAAACTATTTATACACGTTGTATTTATGTTACTGAGGCTCAGTTTCAAAATGACTTTCAGTTTGACTGTTTTAGGTAACTCTATGAGGTTATGCACACTAATCACAAAAAACGTTAAACCGATTTAGACGCAGGTTTCACTGGTATATGGTGCTTTTTTCATTCCGATTGATTAGTTACAAAGCAAATAAATTAACATCTAAGGCCTATTATAATGTGAAAGATTATTTGTTGATAAAGATAGTTGGAATTAATGTTTCTAAATGTTGAAAATGAATATTGTAATACTTATTTGAATGCTGTTGTAACTTTTGTACTTCATCCTGGCTTGCACTAAATAACTTATAAAGTTTTAAAGTGAATAAAGATTTTTTTGAATTTGAATTTTGAATAAGGTCTGCCAGAAGTTATCACAATAAAACTTATAAAAAAGCAACAAAAGTGTACATAACTATTACTAATTGTATAACTAAGTATAGGTAACCATCACATGCATTTATACTACGGTATTAACCGTCCCTAGCTAATAGTTATAAGTACTTATATATTATTATTTTTTTTTACAACGCGTAACCTAAACATAAATAATACATGTATATAATTTATTTAAAATTACTTACACAAACAAACAAATACAGCCTAGATTAGACAGTTAAAGATGTAAATATCACGCTGTTTAAATCATTCTGTCAGAGCTTTTACACGTGCAGTCTGTGGGTTGACTCTACGCAAAAATCTATTAATGCTCTCCGAGTCCAATATAATAACATTTTCAGAATAATGTTGGGACTGCCTCGGTATTGTAAAGAGTCCCAATATTATTTTGAAGGTGATAGCCGACAGACAGGACAGTGCGTTCAAAGTGCACTGGATTTTTTCTTTATTGAAAATAAGGGACGAGACAAGCACGATTCAGCTGATGGTAATTGATACGCCCTGCCCATTACAATGCAGTGCCGCTCAAGATTCTTGAAAAAACCAAAAACAACAATTGCGCTCGTCACCTTGAGGCATAAGATGTTAAGTCTCCTTTGCCCAGTAATCATCACTGTCTACGGCGCCCTTCAGACCGAAACACAGTAATGTTTACACATTACTGCTTTACGACTGAAATAGGCGCCGTTGTGGTACCCATAATCTAGCCGGCATCCTGTGCAAAGGAGTTTTTAGTTTGTGAGTTTATTAATTATATCAACTAATATAGAATAAGTTTGTTACTAACATTTATAGTAATATGTAATTTATTAGTGTATTTATTAACTAAGACTGTTTCAGTAATTTTTATATATGAACCTATTGTTGTCTAAAATAAATAAATAATGATAGGGGAGAACGGAAAACTATTTCGTCGCTAGACTTAGTCTGGTGTGTTCAAGAAACCCTTGGTAATCCGTAGTCACATGCATCCTTCACCAAAATGTTCGATGGAACGTTGACATGTCGAAGAGCGAAAGCTCCTTCAAGTGCTGAGCGATAGGCCGCATAAGAACATTACCATCTGAACAGGTAACACATCTATCTCTAAGCTTATTAAGAATTCAAATAACGAATCATCAAGACTGCAATATGTTCCAAAACCTTCACAGTTAAATATAAATATTAAAGCCTTACCTCTGATGGATTATCCTCAAGTCAAGCGCGACAGAGGTATAGATTTCTTGCTTCCTGTTTTTCTTTTTCTTCCCCCGAAATTCCTGCTACGAATTTTGTTTTTGTATTAATATACCAAAAATTAGCTAATTTAGTTGTATGATATGAGCATTGATGAAAAAAAATGATTGAATTTAGCAGTTATTATGACGGGTACTCACGACATATATTTTATTTGAATTTGATGCTGATATTTATATCCAATTGCATGAATCGTGGTCGCGGCAGAGCTGCGGAGGCGGCGACAAACTCTTGACTCATTGACACTAATATTACATCAATTGGCGAAGTAAAAGATTTTTTACCGTTCATGAAGAATTACTGGCTTAAACATGAATGTTTTATTGCACGCACTCCACACTAAACAAAACAATTAACAGATATTGTGTGTCTTAAAAGAGGACATGGAAATTGACATTGAAAAAAGCCCAAGGAAAAAGAAAAAAATAAGAAAGATAAATTGGTTATTAATACGCAAACGAAACTAATTAATAATTATATATATTTAGGTATTTTTTGGAAATACTACGTTAATTAATATACCTATGTACAAAAGGTATACATCTTGCCTATTTTGGCAGATTGTACTTATCACACCACTAACGTTAAGATATAAGAGGTGTAGTATAAAACCCGTGGTGTTAAGACGAGGAAAAAATCATTTTCCGTCCATTGTCATTCGTTATCTAAACTATCGGGAATGTCGAGATCATGAGAATAGAAATTGACACATCACTTATATCAATTACCAACTGGGTGTAATAAAACCCTTGGTGTGACGACGTGGAAAAAAAATTACTCGTAGTCACATTGGTGTGACAAACTGGTGTGACCACGAGTCGAGAATGATTTCCTAATATGCTAAATATTGGGGATGAGCAGGTTATCACTATTACTGTAAAGTAGATGCTGTAGATGAAGCCATAACCTGAGAGTCGAATAAGACACACGCACACGAGAGCTCGCGGGTTCGACTCCCACATCGTTTATAAATTTTGTTTTCAAATTTAATTTGTGTAAAGCATAGCTCTGTTAAATCCCACACTAGTTACTAAATTTATATTTGAATAAAACATCAGTTAACGATTTTGAACCTTTTGCCCTTTCTTTGTCATATATAAATACTTCAATATCCTTGATACAGACGAAATAACATGAAATGCAATCCTACTAAACTACTACATAAATACTACACTACCTACTACATAAACTACATACATTTATTAAAAGGAAACATTAAACCAATCCGAAATCCACACAATCTCTAGACTTTACAATAAGACTTAAAAGAATATTACTAGTTTCTTTCAAGAAACCAATAATGCTTAAAATGAGAAAAAGTACGCATTCATAATAGGGCAAAGCCCTGAATCCTTCACAGAGATACATAATATATTTTCTTAGGATATCTTAAACCTCGATTCAATACATCGGACTCCAATATCAATACGTATGTGATGACCGTTGAATATTTGCTCAACTACTTTTGGGTATTGCTTTGGCAATTTGTATTTACAGATAGTAGTGGATTTACACTGGGGGCAGTTAGGGCAAGTGCCCAGGGCGGCAAATTTTTTAAGGCGGCAAAATTTTTAAAGGGATTTTTTTTTTGTCTTATCAAGATTGCTCAATATAATTAATTAGTTCTGTTTATTAATAATTTTTAGATTCATTGATAATTCGAGAAATTCAATTTATCCGTTATTTGTAAATTATAATTTTTGTAAGTTTAGTAAAAATTAATTTAAAAATTTATGTTTTTAAAGATTCTGCAATAAATTAGTTATTTTAGTTTTGAAAAATAAAATGTGTAAACTATAAGTTTAAGTAAAATTCCGGTATTGGGGCGGACTTTTTTTCCGTGCCCAGGGGCGGCATTTAGTTTAAATCCGGCCCTGTTTACAGATCTTTTTGTGCTTTCGTATATTAAAAGGATGTTTTCTCGGCAAAGGTACGATCGCACGTACGTATATTTTCTGTATGAGATATGGTTCTATATATTACTATAATTCAAAGTACTATCTATGCGCCTCAATACTGGGAACCCAAACGCTGGCAGCCATTTCGATGAACGGATCAGCCTAGCTATCAAACGCAGAAATGTAAACTACAATACAGTCCTTTGAACATTGAGTCCAGTTCCATTCATTTATCAGAAATAATTAAACACAAAATTAACATGTTTACATTGTTGAATGAACAAACAAATTTAGTCCCATCACCTTTGTTACGTGTCTCTTCCGGGGGTAATACGTCACAACAGCCGATCAATCACAGCGCGTTTTTTCATGGGACGAGGGTATAAAAGAGCGGCTTCCGGCTCATTTGATTCAGTCTCGTGCCAGATTTTAGCGAGACAACACGTCCGGATGCATCGTGTAGAGGCGAAACACGTGACTAATTGTTTTGGAAACAAATATTAGCGGAATGAACACTAAAGAAAACTTAAATCATTTGTATTGAGTCCAGTTTTCAATAGAAGCACGCACACTTTCCATGGGAAAATTCTTCACTGCCAACGGTACGGATTGTTTGAGGGACGCCAAATTATCAAATGGCGTTTAGAGCAAGCCGTACTCTCTAAAACTGAACATTAATCATAATCAAGCTTAAGATCGGGACTAGACGACGGCCAGTCTGCTCAGATGAAGTCCGAAACGTTCGTTTCCAACCAAGACTGCGTAGACCGAGCTCTATATAAGAAACATAATTCCACTATTTATTCGTTATTTTGTTGTATCTCTAAGGCTTTTTCGTTGAAAGCTCCCAAACGGCTTATTTCTTTCCGACTCCTCAAACAAATATTGTTAATGTTTACAAATAGTATGCAAAACCCCAACAAATTATCAACCTTCGTCGAGAACTACGCTATCCATTAGTGAAAACATCATGAAAATCATTTTTGACAGACGCGGCGGAGGACTTTGTTTTATAACTTTTTTTTATGAAAATAAGGGACAAGACGAGCAGGACGTTAAGCTGATTGTAATTGATACGCCCTGCGCATTACAATGCAGTGCCGCTCAGGATTCTTGAAAAATCCCAGAAAATTCTGAATGGCGCTACAACTGCACTCGTCACCTTGAGACATAAGATGTTTAGTCTCATTTGTCCAGTAATTTCACTAGCTACAGCACCCTTCAGACCGAAACACAGTAATGCTTACACATTACTGCTTGACGGCTTGTAAGTGTACTATAATCAATTTAACTAGTGGGAGGATCTTTTGCAATGGGATGGGTACCACAACGGCGCCTATGTTTGCCGTGAAGCAGTAATATGTAAGCATTAATGCATTTCAGTCTGAAGGCCAGAGCAATTATTGTAGTGCCGCTGAGATTTTTTTTTTTTTTTTAGAATATTTATTTAAAATACAATATAGTTATAGCTTACAATATAATAACACACACTTAAACTTTAGGAAGCTTATCTGTGTGTGAAGCCGCTTAGAATTAAATTACATAATATTTAAAAAGAAAACAACAATTACTTTCAATTAATACAGTTATTACAAGATGTTAACTTACAATTTTAAACAAAGTAGTATAGAAATCATTAAAATGCAAAACAAAAAATAATTATCAACTAAATGTTAGTAATTACAAATTAGTTGTCTACTTAGCTTACCGCAGATACAATTATATTAATGAAGGATTTTGTAAAAAGTACTTTTTTAACGATGACTTATATTTATTTTTATTTATATATAATTTTTGAATCTCTAAGGGAGTCTCGTTTAAGTATAGAGGAATGACGTAGTTGTTTGCTCTGGTGCCATATATATTTGTAGATTTAGGTAATTTAAATGACATAGTTGTTCCTGTAAATTGTCTTAGATGAGGCAGTCTTTGAATTTCTCGAAGGAATTTAGATTCATTTATATCTGACAATATACGGAATTTCACTTTATCAAAGACATTTATAACCTTGCAATGTTTAAATAGTGCAAGATCCGTATTTTCTTTGTGTTTATAAAAATAATTTGGAACGATAGTTTTAAGAATTCTTTTTTGTAATTTGTATATATCCTCTAAATATGACTTGTACGTCCTTCCGTAACTGCTTAGTCCGTAGTTTATAACGGAATCCGCCAGAGCCATATATAATAATCTTAGGGCACTATAAGGTAACTTATATTTTAAATATGCAAGTTTACAAAGCACCGATCTCAATTTAGCACAAACATGGTTTTTATGAGGTCCCCAATTGAGTCTATTATCAATCACAAGCCCAAGGTATGAGTATTCTTGTACATTTTCTATTTTAATACAACCACACGTCTGTATTGGATTGTGGAAACAACGGTGGTGGTGGGCGATAATAGCGGGTTCATTTTGTGTTTTATGATGACCTAAGCTGTACTTGAAGTGTATAATTTGTTAGTTGAAATAACATGCTCATATCCTGTTTTATATTCGCTTCAGTTATCATTATTATGTGTATTGTGTGCAAGGAATTTGATACTATATTTTCTAGCAATGCAAAGTTTTTGATAATCGAACGAATGTTTACATGAAATAATAGTAAAGATTTATTATCAAACGGTAGTTGATTACAGAAATCGTTCCAGTGAGTGCAACTTATTTCTAAAATGTTGTCACTATCCATATTAAAGTGTTAGATAGTTATTAGAATGATAAAAAACAAAAGTACTTAGATTTATAGACTTACAGTTTTTTAGGTATTAACTTCATAATGTCATCCACTGATCGAATCGATATAATTTTTGCACTTTCATTTTTTCGCACTAATATAGCACCATTTTTACACCATATATATCTAAAAAGATCCTTTAATTCCTCTTTCGTTTTCCACAATAAGAAGCGAGTTGCGGGGGCCAGTGATTCACGCAGGTACAGTTTGTTTCCCTGCCTTCCAATGTTTGCTGCTGTGAGTGATCCAGATTTGGAAGCTAAAATCCACTGATCCCGGATTCCATCGCGAAGGGTCACAGAGATTATGGGGTCTGGTTTTAATTTTTGATTTATAAGTTTAGGGTTTTTCTTCCAATGTGCCCTTAAGATGTCATTGGGATTAAGTTTTAAAGCTGTTGCAATTTCAGACGTGACACCCATCACATCACTATCTTCATTCTTTAACCCACATATTTCTAATTGATTTTTTAATAGGCTTTGTTCTATTTGATTACATTTACTCTCCAACACCTCATATTTCAAGTTTATGTTTTTTAAATTATTTTTTAAGTCTATATTCTGGTTTTCTAAGGTTTTCATATGTTTTTCGTAGTTGTTTAATTTAACTTCAAAATCATCAATTTTTTCGGCGTAAAATTTTAATGATCGCTGCAGCTCCTCCCTTATGATATTTTTTACTTCGTGCCGTATTTCGCTTAGAATTTGCTTGATTGATTCGTGTTGGTTATTATCCTTGATCTTCATGGATTCCGTGTCTGTATTTTCATCGCCGTCGTCATTATCAGGTACGATGACCGACAATCGTTTTGGCTTCATACCCACACAGTTTCTACATTTCCAGTCGATGGCATCCGTGGACGACAAGGTTGTTAGTTGTTCCACAGAAATTGCAGCACAGTTTGCGTGTAACCACTTATTGCATTTACAACATTGTAGACCTGGCGTTTTCTTTGATATAATTTTACTGCATTTTGTACACTTAACCATAATTAATATTCAACTGAGGGTAGATCTCGATTACAGAGCGCACAGTAATGTGTGTTAAAGTTGGTATCTAGCGAGCGACGAGATATTTTGGGTTTTTGAAGAATCCTAAGGCTCAGCATTGTAATGGACAGGGCGTATTAATTACCATCAGCTGAACGTCTTGATCGTCTCGTCCCGTACTGTCATAAAAAAACGTAAATACTTTCGAAAATATTTTTTTAATTTTATAAGTATCTCGCTGTATCCTTGCATTATCCTTATCTCCTTGTCACTCCGCCTGTCTACTTCTTAAGAATTAATTGCGTAGTCCTAAATTATATTTTTAGACGCTATCTTTTTTTTCGGTTTAAATATTAAAACCGTGCTGTGTTTCTTTGGATAGCAGAAATTTATTGCCGTGGCCTAAATAGAATTTATTATAAAGCAGTTAGTGTAAGTTTGCTTTAGGACATTTATAAAGTACACTTTAAGAAGTTACATACATTACATTACATACACTCACGCCTTGTTCCCGTCGGGGTAGGCAGAGACAACAGAATGCCTCTTGCTTCTGTCCTTACAAACCTCACGCGCTTCATCTACATTCACAGTCTTTCCATACATGCTCGCCGGTTGCGGGTCTCCCGGACCTTTCCTTTTCTCAAAACGTCCCCAATTCATTCGACGAATGTTCTACGAGGTCTCCCGCGACCGACTTGCCCACTCACACTTGCCTAATATATTTGATGCGTCATTCTTTCTTCACTCATTCGCTCCACGTGTCCAAACCATTTCAGCATTCCTTTCTCAGTCCTTGTCACAACATCCTCTTTTTTTTAAAGAAGTCTGTATGAAGTCAATGTCTTTAAGAGTGTCAATCGCTTTAGGCCACTGCTACTTCAGGACAACGCTAGACCATACAATTCACTACAGACGACTACCAAATTAGATGCCCTTCAATTGGAATGTCTAAGTCATTCACCGTACTCCCTGAACCTTGCTCCAACAGATTACTTGAGAAGAACAACCACAAAAGGCATAAAAGGAATTTATTTTCTGAAAATTGATTCCTTTAAAATTATTTTTGATGTCATTTCTAATATACTAGATACTACTACCGCTTCGGAAACAAATGGCGCTCTGAGAGAGTAGAAGCGGCGCAAGAAACTCTCCCAGCATTCTTTTTTTGCGCTCTTTTTAATGAAATATATTTAATAAATAAACGATTATAATTTGGTAGGCCTCCCACAAGATGGACCGATGATCTGGTCAAGATCACCGGAATACGTTGGATGAGGGCAGCGCAGGACCGATAGTCATGGCGATCCTTGGGGGAGGCCTTTGTCCAGTGGACGTCTTCCGGCTGAAATGATGATAATGATGAATAGACGACTATAAGATCTTAGATCTATTCAGAGACTCGTTATAAATAAATTGTAAATATTCCTGATTTGTTTAGTATATCTCGAGTAGTTTGGTAGATCTTGTTCATTTCTTTAATTTCGTTATCTATATAATATCATACATATTCTATATAATATAAGAGATTTCCACGTATATAGTCATTCATCACGATATCTCTGGAACCATAAGCCGTAGTGACTTGAAATTTGGTAGGAATATTCCTTTCGCCGAGTCAGCTAAGTCGGATTTTACGAAATTCCACCCGCAATTTTTTTTAATTATTAATATAACAACGTCTGTCGTTTTAGTTTTATATATGATTATTTCACAGACATTTTCGCATGCGGTATTCATCATAAAAGATGAATGAATTAGCAATAAGACCTTTGTTACTAAGCATAATAATTATTACTGTAATATTCTTATTACCACTGGTGAATATTAATAACAAAAAAATACGGTTTACGTATTGAAATACCTTCTGGAATGTAAGTCTTTGGATCGAATAAAATCGAAATATGAGAAATAAAATAGTAACTTAAATAAAATTTATAAGTAAGTAGGCTTAGATCTATTCTGCACAAGCGTAGCATCGGGCACGTTTTGAGTAACTAATTCTTTGACTAAATTGTTAGAGCATAAGTATGTAAGTATGATATAAGTTATATCTACTACTATCGTTGATAGTTTTAAGTGTTCGTAACTATTTTAAACTAACTAACTAACTAAACGTATACACTTCTATAAAAAAGTCCCAGTCACTGTTCAGGCATTACCTACAAATAAATTTAAATGTTGTATAAAAAAATGGCTCTGTCGTAAATCCTATTACTCCACTGCTGAATATCTAAATGATCGGACAGCCTGGGACTTGATTGTGATTATTTTATAGCGATAGAAATGATTGTACAATATTGTATATTTTTATTGAAAAGAGCGCAAAAAAAGAATGCTGGGAGAGTTTCTTGCGCCGCTTCTTCTCTCTCAGAGCGCCATTTGTTTCCGAAGCGTTAGTAGTATGTAGTAGTAATGACATCAAAAAGAGTTCTAAAGGAATCAATTTTGAGAAAATAAATGCCTTTTATGCCTTTTAATATGTTTCTATCTGTGAGGACCTTTAATTGGCTTCTTGTCACTATTAGATTTTATTTAAAACTATTGTACGCTGTTGGTCTTCCTATATGAATTAAATAAGTAAATAAATATACGACAAAATGTAAAATAGCTGTGTGGATCATATTAATTAAGCTGATTATATCATAAAAGATTTAATAGTCCCTCGTATTATACGTAATGCGTAAGGCGGGATGGATTGAACAAAGGGGTATTAAGTTTCGAGCCTTTTATCTGTATCGGTGGAATATAATTAGAAGGGCTTTAATTATTTGATGAATAAATAGCAGGATAATGAGCCGCGTCATTCCTTTTGTGACACTCAATAGTGTTATATCTGTGTAATAAAATGTTTCATGTTGTTATATTTCTTAATTTTAATTGTTTCGTGCCTCATGGGCAACCAGAACTCTGGACCCAGCTGAATGCCCGACTCTCCTTCTGTCACTCAGCGGGCGGTGAGATAGTTATTCCTAGTGTTATCATTATGATTAATACTTGAACGACCTTTCCTTTGCCTGTATCGCCTTGCTCGGTATTTTTTAGTGAATCGTAAACTTTCGTATCGTAAAATCGTATTTAGATACGACATTCATACTGATGAAATATGATTGATATTTCTGTTTATTTAAATAAAAAATCATGGGTGGAATCAGTTTGACATTTTTTTAAGAAATAAGTACTTACTTTTTTACAGTTTATCAAACAATCACGTAAGTAATTATATCATCGCAGTTTAAAAAAAAAATAGTTAAAAAAAACTAAAAAGCACGCTTTATATAAAACTCAACTAAAAAATAGAAAATAAATTTAAATTGAAAATAGTGTTAAAATTAAATATTTAAATTTATTTTCTATTTTTTATTCTATTATTTATTTATCATTTTTTAGTCAAATTAGTATAATGTCATCGGTCCTCGATAAATCTACAAAGCTTGAACGAAATCTAGCCGTTTAAAGTGGGTCAAAATCGCGCCCAAAGAATTCGGTTACAAACATACAGGTGAAGCTAATATAAAGCGTATAATGAGATTAGGTCATAATCTAATACTTCTTTCCATACTATATTGCGGGTATGTCGAGGATTTTCATGTGTAAGATGGACTTTAACTTTTTTCTTCGCTTAACTCTTAAAAGTCTAGAAAAAGCTACATAAAACATGCTAAACGTGAAGACCGAACCGGACTTTTAAGTCTACAACAATAGATTCGAATGTTTGCCCTTAGGATTTGTGTACATTTATGACAAATGCAGATCTAACAGGTAATTAATTGGTGATGCCGCATGGTGCCTTTTTCATGAGTCGAGAGCCATTTCCCTTTCTTTCTCCAGGATTGTTCACCAGTTACAATCTTCATATTCCATGAGTCTTACACCGTTGCATAGTCCTTCTGATACATCTAAGTTACGCAACAACATTATTGACGCATTTTTTTTTCAATTTTAGTTCGTGTTGTGGCAAGTCTGAAATATTTACGCAATTGAGACATTCTGTTCTAAATTCTACTGCTTCTTCAGGTTGATATTTCATTGGATTGAACCTGTCCTTGAACTTTTACTTAACTTTTCCTTGTCCTTTGTCCTTCGTAATTTTCAGTAGCTACACGTAGCGCTGCACACTTCCGCAAATCTCGCAGATATCGCTGTCGTTGTTGGTCATATTCAGTTGCTACATGTAGAGCCGCACACTTCCGCAAATCTCGCAGATATCGCTGTCGTTGTTGGTCATATTCAGTAACTACACGTAGCGCTGCACACTTCCGCAAATCTTGCAGATATTGCTGTCGTTATTGGTCATATTCAGTAACTACACGTAGCGCTGCACACTTCCGCAAATCTTGCATTTATCGCTGTCGTTGTTGGTCATTTTCAGTAGCTACACACAGCGCCGGAAACTTCCGCAAATCTTGCATTTATCGCTCTCGTTGTTGGTCATTTTCAGTAGCTACACATAACGCCGCACACTTCCGCAAATCTTGCAGATATTGCTGTCGTTGTTGGTCATGTTCAGTAGCTACACATAACGCCGGTCACTTCAGCAAATCTTGCATACATCGCTCTCGTTGTTGGTCATTTTCAGTAGCTACACATAACGCCGCATACTTCCGCAAATCTTGCAGATATTGTTGTCGTTGTTGGTCATGTTCAGTAGCTACACATAACGCCGGTCAGTTCAGCAAATCTTGCATACATCGCTCTCGTTGTTGGTCATTTTCAGTAGCTACACATAACGCCGCATACTTCCGCAAATCTTGCAGATATTGCTGTCGTTGTTGGTCATTTTCAGTAGCTACTCATAACGCCGCACACTTCCGCAAATCTTGCATTTATCGCTGTCGTTGTTGGTCATTTTCAGTAGCTACACGTAGCGCCGGACACTTCCGCAAATCTTTCATATATACACACAGCGCCGGAAACTTCCGCAAATCTTGCATTTATCGCTCTCGTTGTTGGTCATTTTCAGTAGCTACGCATAACGCCGCACACTTCCGCAAATCTTGCAGATATTGCTGTCCTTGTTGGTCATGTTTAGTAGCTACACATAACGCCGGTCACTTCAGCAAATCTTGCATATATCGCTCTCGTTGTTGGTCATTTTCAGTAGCTACACATAACGCCGCATACTTCCGCAAATCTTGCAGATATTGCTGTCGTTGTTGGTCATTTTCAGTAGCTACTCATAACGCCGCACACTTCCGCAAATCTTGCATTTATCGCTGTCGTTGTTGGTCATTTTCAGTAGCTACACGTAGCGCCGGACACTTCCGCAAATCTTTCATATATACACACAGCGCCGGTCACTTCAGCAAATCTTGCATATATCGCTCTCGTTGTTGGTCATTTTCAGTAGCTACACATAACGCTGCACACTTCAGCAAATCTTGCAGATATTGCTCTCGTTGTTGTTCATTTTCAGTAGCTACACATAACGTCGCACACTTCAGCAAATCTTGCAGATATTGCTCTCGTTGTTGTTCATTTTCAGTAGCTACACATAACGCCGCACACTTCAGCAAATCTTGCAGATATTGCTCTCGTTGTTGTTCATTTTCAGTAGCTACACATAACGTCGCACACTTCAGCAAATCTTGTAGATGTTGCTCTCGATGTTGACCATATTTAGTAGCTACACATAGCGTTGGACACTTCCACAAATCTTGCAGATATTGCTCTCGATGTTGACCATATTTAGTAGCTACACATAGCGTTGGACACTTCCACAAATCTTGCAGATATTGCTCTCGATGTTGACCATATTTAGTAGCTACACATAGCGTTGGACACTTCCACAAATCTTGCAGATATTGCTCTCGATGTTGACCATATTTAGTAGCTACACATAGCGTTGGACACTTCCACAAATCTTGCAGATATTGCTCTCGATGTTGACCATATTTAGTAGCTACACATAGCGTTGGACACTTCCACAAATCTTGCAGATATTGCTCTCGATGTTGACCATATTTAGTAGCTACACTTAGCGTTGGACACTTCCACAAATCTTGCAGATATTGCTCTCGATGTTGACCATATTTAGTAGCTACACATAGCGTTGGACACTTCCACAAATCTTGCAGATATTGCTCTCGATGTTGGCCATATTTAGTAACTACACATAGCGTCGGACACTTCCACAAATCTTGCAGATATCGATCTCGTTGTTGGTCATTTTCAGTAGCGCCGTAACACATAGCGCCTGTAACACAAAGCGCCGGACACTTCCGAAAACTCTCGTTGTTCGTCATTTTCAGTAGAAGTAGCTAAAAAAATTTTATAACTACGCCAATAAATGTCAGAATGAGCCATATTTTTCAGTTTATGTATCGATATAGAGACATTTATCTTTGTACCGAGACATCTCTAATAGAATAAAGGTATTTGCACAGTGTCGGTTTCTTTCCCAATGGAATTTAGAAAATATAATTATACTGTTTAGGTCCCCATAATATGTAGTTCTCACAAAAAAAGAAACTTGAAAATATAAGGGAAAAAATAATCGAACTGGAGACATCTGGACTCGAACCGTGGTCTTCTGGTTTCAGGACCGCCCTATATTCTATCACAAAAGAAAGAATTCGAAAAAAAAAAATAAAAGAACTGGAGACATCTGAGAACCGGGGTCTTGTTGCCTGAAGCCCACCTGAGCTGTTATAATCTTGAATGAAATGGCGAAATTTACCTTAATGTTATTGTAATAGTTTCTCATTAAACACGGATAAAACTGCATACATTTTTTGTAAATTGAAACCTAGCTAGATCGATTTATCGCCCCCGAAACCTGCTGTACAGTCAATTTCATTGAAATCTTTGGAGCCGTTTCCGAGATTCAGGTTATGTATATACTAGAAAGATTGCTAATGTGTCTATAAACATACATATTAATAAGAAAACTCGTGGAAACAAGATGAATATATATAATTATACGATGTCCAATAAGTATATGAATGTATATTAAATTATAGTTTAAGTAATTTAAAAAACGCTTTGATATCAAGCCGAACGAAGTAAATATTTTTAAAAATAGTGAATACGTAGTGGAGCGACTCAAAGTCCTCTTAGATATTTTTCAGATATAATTTACTAGTGGAATTTCTTTTGGTCTAAATGCAGCATCCAAAGTAATTACAGTTGAAAGATTTTCAATGAATTTCCTTCTTAAGAAATTCCTGGTTATTATTATTTTAGGGTTACATTTCTTTTTTATCTATTATACTTGGCGAAAATATAACGACCAAGTTATGAAAATGTGGTTTTGTCGTATTTTGTTGTAAATATAGTGCAAGTACTTATGTTGTCCTAAAGGTAGTAGCAATAACGTGAATGATTTCGTTATGTGAATAGAAAAAAAAAGAAAAAGAAAAATTCTTTATTTGTGACAGTAAAGTACTACAGTACATCTAAATACAAAGGACTTAAAAATTAAAACTTACAAAATTAAACGAAAATAATATTGAGGAGTATTATTTTCTATACTTACGTCAAAAAGTTTCCCCGACTCAGCATGTTTGCTGGTTTGAAAACCCGGTGTGGTCTTCCGTTGGGCCATTTTTTGAAGTCGCCTTGAAGATGATATAAAATAATAACTAATTATAGGTTGTAACCAAAACCCAAAACTATTCAGAAAAAATAAAAATTGAAATAATGTAAGAAATAAAAATAAACTTACACGTAATTAATTTAATTATATTAAGAACCGCAGTGTATCTTGGTCTGAGACAACGAGCCTGAAGATGGGCGTCATTAATAGAGAACGGCAATACTTCAAGCCGGCCCACATTCTAGCGCTCTACAAAGCGCAGGTCCGGCTACACATGGAGTATTGCTGTCATCTTTGATCTGTCGCACCCCAGTATCAGCTCGATCCATTTGACCGCGTGTAACGCAGGGCAGCTCGAATTATCGGGGACCTAGTGCTCTGTGAACGGCTGGATCACATTTTCTACCGCATTTATCACGGGGAGTGTTCCGAAGAGCTCTTTAACCTGATTCATGCCGCCGAATTCCACCTTCGCACGACACGCCACAAGTTAGGATATCATCCCCACCATCTGGATGGGTGGCGTTCCTCCACAGTGCGGTTTTCAAGGAGCTTTCTTCCTCGTACTACAAAGCTGTGGAATGAGCCTCCGTGTGCGGTGTTTCCGGGACGACACGACATGGGTACCTTCAAAAAAAGCGCGTACACCTTCCTTAAAGGCCGGCAACACTCTTGTAATTCCTCTGGTGTTGCAAGAGAATGTGGGCGGCGGTGATCACTCAACACCAGGTGACCCGTACGCCCTTACGAGTCAAATAATTATGAAAATATTTTATAATATAAGAATATTACCTTTTCTTTATGATTTTTTTGATCAGTAAATCACTGACTGAAACTATGATGTTATAAACATCATAAGTGTGTTACATATAATATCTTATTAGTTTACCTTTAGTATAGTAAGATTATGTAAGTATTTTAAGCTATAAATGTATTTGTATGTCGTCGTCGCTGTCCGTGCTGCGAAACACGGTGCCCACTGAAAATCAGTATCTAGCCTCAGACGGTTCGACGTATACTGAGTAGGCCTCCGATTGGCAACACTAAAGTGATTGCACTGCTCCTCAATGTTATTGTTCTCATATTTCTTTTTAAATTCCACTAGGTCTGTATTAATGATTTTTTATTATTGTTACACATTATGTTGAATTTATTAATTAATTGTATTGACACACTTTTTACACAAATTATCTTGCCCCAAGTTAAGCATATATAGCCTGTGTTATGGGTTACAAGACAATGATATATTTAATACAATATACTTACTTAAATATACATTACTTATAATATAAATACTCATAATATAATAATAATAACATAATAATCACAATACTCATATAAACATACAATATCCGGACAACCGAGCCTTGCTCGGATTTTTAAGAATGTACAAACTTGAATTTAAAAAAAAAACTAATAGGACATCTGGATTCGAACCGGGTCTTCTGCTTTCCGGATCACCCAATGTCCCATCTGAGCTACTATAGTCTTGTATATAGTGTCGAAATTTACCTTTGTATTCTAAAGTTATTGTAGCTGTTTCTCATTAAAACGGATAAAACTACATTTTTTTAAATTGAAACCTAGCTAGATCGATTTATCGCCCCCGAAACCCCCTATATACTACATTTTATGAATTATATATATATATACAAGAATTGCTCATTTAAAGATATAAGATATAACGATACATAAATACATTTAAACATCCATGACTCGGAAACAAGCATCTATATTCATCATATAAATGCTTGCACCTACCGGGATTCGAACCCGGGACCTCTAGCTTAGCACGTAGGCTCGCTAACCACTCGGCTATACAGGTCGTCAAAATGAAATTACTTATTTTCTTTAAGGTTCAATTTTTAATGATATGTATAATGTCCTGTAGTGTAATTTTGTTGCTAATAAAGTTTATTATTATAATATTAAAGTGAAACTGTTATTACATCGTCTCAAACTTTTTCGTCTGTGTGTTGCATGTCGTGTGACGGTCGGGCAGCGACTTAGTTCTCATATTGGATGCAATTGCGTTCGGGTGGAAGAGTAGGTTCGAACCCCACACACTTGATAAAGGATTTTTTATTTTATAAAATTAATGTAAAGCATAATATATAAATTTGTTTTTTTTTTTCGTATGCTGATATTAATATTATTATTATTACCTATGTTATTTTGTGAAAAAAAGTTTCATTTGCATCGTGGTTTTATAAAACCACACAATTGCTTTTTATTATTATAAATACATACAAGTTTAGATGAGAGCGTGAAAAAATATAAGTATGTGTAGTAAACAAGAGTTATCACATTCTATCCCCAGTAATCATGTTTGAGCCGAACATGGAAAGCATCTAAAGTAGACCAATAATCCAGGCTTCGTAGTTACCAACATGACAATGCCATTCTAAACTTTACTAATCTTGTTTCGATGTCAACCCGACCTTATACTTAAGACTATCTTTTTATACAATCGTATATTAAATTCAAATATTTTATCTGAAATAGGATTTGAAAGCACTTATTCAACGTCAAAAACTAACCACAATTTGAAAATTAATCCTCAGACCCCAGACATCATATCTACCTATATGGGTACCACAGAATGTTGCCTGGATTTTAACGTTTTTTGTTCATATCTCTCAACCTATTTATCAATATGGCTCTAAGTGAGTTTTAAATGGAAAACAGATCTTATGGCTTGCCAGGTAGAATTCAATTTTTTTTCTTCCACGCTATTTTTCTGAATTACCAGTACACAAAGACGTTGGCAAAGTTGTATGGAAAAGTCGCAACTTTGCATTGAAGGATAACTGGATACATATTATACATTTTTTTAAATAAAAAATAAGGGACGAGACGATCAAGACGTTCAGCTGATGGTACCTTCCGATTACAATGCAGTGCCGCTCAGGATTCTTGAAAAACCCAAATATTCTGAGCGACACAACAATTGCGCTCGTTATCTTGGGACATAACATATTAAGTCTCATTTGCCCAGTAATTTCACTAGCTACGGCGCCCTTCAGACCGAAACAATGTTAACACATTACTGCTTCACGACAGAAATAGCCGCCGTAGTGGTACCCATAATCTACCCGGCATCCTGTGCAAAGGAGCCTCCCACTGGTACTTATCATGCCAGTTTTTTTTCCGTGTGCATGAGACATTGTGCTTGTCCTCGCCAATAAAATTAATGCAGCATAGTGAATTATTTTTTTATTACAGCTACTAGGCAAATTTGTAACAAGCACTTTCCCTACAAAAAATATCATGGTAGGGTTGACCCATAGAATTAATACCGATTACTATTAGATAAGTAGTCGGGGTAAAGCGGCAAGATAAAGTGCAATTGGATCATATTACTAGCACGAAAGCATGCTTTTATTGAGCATGTGCTCATTAGTAGCACGTGTGTACTGTAATGAGCATACTTATTTAGAGCGTGCTTTAAGGTACGGACAGACGTGCTCAAAAAAACCGTGCTTTTAAGTATGCTTAAAGTGAGCATGCTCATGCAACTGTTCACATTTGCCAGCAATAAGCATGCTTGCTTAAGCATACTCATAAAAAAGCATGCTCAAAGCAAACGTACCGGACAGACGTGCTGCTATTTGGCACCAGGCTCTTGGACAGGACAGACTTTTGGTACTCATGATTATTAACATTATCAACAATCAATACAGCTGAATGATTCACTACGTCTGCGATGAGCGCTTCTTCCTCAAAAGATAACTGTGTGGGTCGGCCAATTGCTTTGTTATGAATGGTTTTGAATTTATTGACGATGGCCTGACGAGGGATCCCAAATTCCTTCTCTGCTTCTCCTTCACCAGTTGGAGGCTCCTTTGCACAGGAAGCCGGCTAGATTATGGGTACCACAACGGCGCCTATATCTGCCGTGAACCAGTAATGTGTTACGGTCTGAAGGGCGCCGTAGCTAGCGAAATTACTGGGCAAATGAGGCTTAATTAACATCTTATGTCTTAAGGTGACGAGCGCAATTGTAGTGCCGCTCAGAAGTATTGGGTTTTTCAAGAATCCTAAGCGGCACTGCATTGTAATGGGCAGGACGTATCAATTACCATCAGCTGTACGTCCTGCTCGTCTCGTCCCTTAGTTTCACATTTCCACGCATAACTTCAAACACGACCAGGTTTTGTTCTGCTCCGTTTGTTTTTGCAAATTTTTTCATTTAACTGCAATTAATAGAATAATGTGAGTTATCTTCTTGTATGCCTACAAGAAAAAATAATGATTTAATAATATTTTTCGGAAGTGTATATTACTTTGTTTTAAATTAATAAACGAAATTTCAAACGCGTGATGGATATCGATTGATAAATATACCATTGTTTCGTTCCTAGGAAGAGCAAATTTAATAACACTTTATGTTAGTTAAGACAATTAAACAACAGAAATAACTAAACAATATTGCAAATTATAACATTTAAACGTAATCTATACTAATATGTATTATAAAGACAAAGATTTGATTGTTTGTTTGTTTGCTTGCATTGAATAGTCTCCGAAACTACTGAACAGATTTGAACAATTCTTTCACTGATGGAAAGCTACACTAACCCCGGTTGATATAAGCTATATGATATATTTTTTTAAATTAGGGATCCTTACTAAAATTCCAATAATGTAACCCGAGGTGTAAAAAAAATTACCTAAAATATTTTTTACATCGCGTGTGCTGCGAAAAGTATTCACGGCTTTGCAGAACACATAATTATTTACAAAAAGTGTTGCGACAGCGTATTATGTTATGAGTGTTTTTTTATTTTTTCTTTTGTCCTGTGTGTACGCAGACGAAGTTGCTGGGTATCAGCTAGTAGATTATCTGTCTATATATATAAAAATGAATTGCTGTTCGTTAGTCTCGCTAAAACTCGAGAATGGGTGGACCGATTTGGCAAATTTAGGTCTTGAATTATTTGTGGAAGTCCAGAGAAGGTTTAAAAGGTGAATAAATAGGAAAATGCTGCTAAATTAAATAAAAACAACAAATTTGTTTTTCCTTTGATGTGTCCATACATAATTTCTATGAGAGAATTTATTGACGCACGGTTTGACAGTTCTGCTGTGAAACAATTTCATTACCACAGCAGGGTGCATATTTTACGAAGTAATTTTTGATGTTATTATATATTATTGACAAATTCATATAAAAACATTATTTTATTTATTACAGCTAGTAAAATTATAAAAAAAAATATCATATAGTTATTACTTGTTGATAAGATTTCTGTGCAAAATAGTGTGATACAATACAAAAGAAACCAAAAGTTCACAAGAAGGATTTCAGGGATCACGAATTCATCCGTTTTTCGCGCTGTTCCCCGAGATAAACCATCTAAGGTAAAGCTTTAATATTTATCGCTTTCCCAGCTACGAATCCAACAGTAAAAGCCGCGGAAATGTATTGCTGCCTTGATAATTCGTATTGTAAATTCTTCACAAGTTCTCCGATAGTTGTTATACTTAGTTGTAGGTGAAACTCAACACGTGGAGTTTAAAATATTCTGTGTTCAATTTGTTTTGCAATGCATATTTGAAACGTTTCCATTGTATTGGTTCTTGTTGAATTAATATGGGAGTGGGAATTTATACTCACCAGGGAAGCTCCTTTGCACCGCATGCCGGCTAGATTATGGGTACAACAACGGCGCCTATTTCTGCTTCTTAAGAAATTACTGGGTAAATGATACTTAACATCCTATGTCTCAAGGTGACGAGCGCAATTATGGAGCCGTTCAGAATTTTTGGGCTTTTCAAGAATCCTGAGCTATACTTTATTGAACGTCCTGCTAGTCTCGATCCTTTTTATCATAAAAAAAAAGAATATATTGTGTAATATGCAACATTCCTACGTATTTTATAAAGTGCGACGTATTTGCTTTAATTTTTACATTAAATAGAAAGAATTAAAAATGAATTCATTATTCAGGCCAAAGAAACCCTCCATGATATAGAATTATGTAATACTAGCTGACCCGACAGACGTTGTTCTGTTCATAATAAAAAAAAAACTCTTGCGGATGGAATTTTTGGAAATCCGTTCTTAGCTCACCTCTACTCGGTGAAAAGAATATTCCTACCAAATTTCAAGTCTTTAGCTCTAATGGTTCCAGAGATATCGTGATGAGTGACTATATACGTGGAAATCTCTTATATATAGAGAGACCGGATTATATGCTACAAAAAATGCCCAAAATATGCATGCAAATATGCAAGTAAAATAACTAAAATATGCACGATAATCCATAAAAAGGGTCGAAATTAGCATACAATTAAACAGGAAAAAATAAAAAGTCATATTTTTATTTTATTTTATAAAGGCTTGTACTGACAATCGTATTTGTGAAAGAAACTTTTACAAGATATACCTACTTTGGTAACTATGAAATTTAAGATTTACCTTTAAAAATATGTACTATTAAGTACTGTTACTGGTACTGTAAATACTGTTTTTACAAACATTTACAGTACCTAGTGTACTGTAAATGTTCTCTAGACAAATTGTGTCTACGATCGCTTAATAAATTTTTGTAAGCGGTAAAGGAGCGTTCTACATCTACTGAGATTACTGGGCAGAATTTTTTGAGTGCAATATTAGGGCGTACTAAGAAAAGCATCGAACGATGGACGAGATCGAGCGTAAATATGCATAACAATTATTTTTTTTCTAAAATATGCAACTACCGCTGAAAAGGTACTAAATATGAAAAAGAATATGCAATATGCATTTGCATATAATCCGGTCTCTACTAATATATATATAGATAGGCACATCTGAAACCTTTCCGTAACGCAATCGTATCAATTACATTTAAAAGCGATGAAGTAACCCCAATTTATAACGAAAGTTAATTTGAAAGGGTACTCTAAGCTACCCAAATAGCCATCGCCTGAACATAATCCATGTTTTATCTCGAAATATCGAATAGGAAGCGATGTTTTCTCTTAAATTAACACCAAGTTTATTTCGGGTCAATTTGTGGCACATATGTAATTAATTAATTTGATTGTAGGTATAAAAATACGCAATAATTTTAAAACTTTTTAGTGCACATTATAACTATTGTTTTGGAATCGTTTTTTTTAAGTTGTTTCTTTGTTAAATTTTTCTTATATTTTTTTATTTTTATTGAACTAATTTGTCTCAATATGTGTAGATCTACTAGAAAACTTTGCAATGCAGTAATGAACGTAAGCACATTGCAATTAGATTAAATATAGTTTGAAATTCTGTTTCAGATGCAATATTTGGTGAAATTTGTACTTGAAATTGTACTAACTTTAAGTCGTTAAGGAGTTCCATTGATCATCATATTAGACTACGATAATTACTTGACCATAACGACGTTACAGTAGGTGAGCCATATATCCGGATAGCATATTAAAGGTTCAGCTGAGTTCCGTTATTTTGTCATGGATCTCATACTCACAAAATTACCAAACTCTCATCAAACTACCCTTGAAATACATCCTTTCCAATAAAAAAAGAATAATCGAAATTGGTCGGCGTGATATTGAGTTATTCGTTAATTTATCGCGCACATATTTAATGCAAATTAAAGACTTTTATTAAAATAAAAATCATCAAAATCGGTTCTCCAGTCGAAAGTTCTGAGGTAACATACATAAAAAAATACAGTAGAATTGAGAGTCTCCTCCTTTTTTGAACTCGGCTTAAAAAGATACAATAATATGTTCTCTGTACAAAGAAATAAGATGAAGAGTTTCGTTTTCAGTTAACTTCATTATTAGGAAATTACCAATAGAATTCCACAAAAAAACAAAATGCTTGTACACTGTTCAACGAATAATCAAGCACTGGATTAGCCGTTTACACTATTCCAGTAGCACTGGAATGGGTGAGATGAAATGAAAAATAGACCGTTAATCCATTCAACTGGACTAGATTGATTACTGGAAGGGACCATTCCAGTCCGGATTCACACTATTACTGTAGCATTGCAGCACTGGACTGGAATAATGTGAACTATGCATATTATACTACGCGTATAATATCAGGACGATTATAATATACTTAGTACTGTAATTGTTGTATTCGTATTCCTATTCTAGATAGTTGTATTGTGATTTGCAACAATACATTTGAAACCAAGCCTGGTAGTGAGACAGAAGACTATGGAGGGTAGAGAATCATCTTTGTTTAAGAAAAAGTGTCCATGAAAATGAATTAATTTAGGGTGGCGCTACAGGGGTATCGCATCAGGGTAAATCTTATAAGAAGCGCCAAATATAAAATAATACTAATCACTCTAGGTGCAGGTTTCCCTTTAACAATTATTTAAGGTTATATTTACTAATACTATCTTGTTCAACCTTTCTTCTTCTTCTTCTTTAGCCGTTCCCCACCTCTAAGGTGTAGGACTCCTTCAGTTGAAGTCATCTTTTACGGTCTTGAGCAGTTTCCAACCACTATGTTCCCGCCAGTCTTTTGATATCGGATACGGTCTCTCAGTGTAACTCCTACCAGTTTTCTCTCAATTGCCCTTTGAGCCACCTGAAGTTTGAGGTGGATCTCCTTAGTAAAAACCAAAAATAATACGTAAACACTGGCAAGATGCACTGGTCGTGAATACGAGCTTTTTGGTCAGCACTAATTTCCATGTTAAACGCGAACTTGAGTTTGGAGTAAGCTGCCCACGCCAGTCTTATGCGCCTGTCAATTTCTTAGCCTGATTGTCCTTTCCCATTACGACCTCTTGACCAAGTTATACATACTTTTCCACTTTTTCGATGAAAGTGCCATTTACGCTGATGTTTGCGGTACTATTTAGGATGTTGGTCATGATCTTGGTTTTGTCGAGGTTTATTTCGAAACGACACTGTTCAGATGCTTGATTGAGATCCTGTATCAAAGCTTGAAGGTCGTCCGGGTTCGGTCGGGGTCGGTCCACAAACAGTACTATGTCATCCGCAAATCGTAAGGTTACTCAGTCTCTTGTCCTCTATATTAATGCCACGTTCTTCCCAATCCAACTTGTTGAAAATGTCCTCCAGTACTAGGGTGAACAGTTTTGGGGGGAATGTATCCCCCTGTCTAACTCCTCTCTGAATCTTGACAGGTTGAGTTGGTGGTAAGTTAACCTTTAAAGTTGCATTGTTGTAGATATTTTTTATGAGGTTAGTGTAACGGTGAGCAATACGGGCGTTCTGAAGGGACTGAACCACTGCCCAAGTTTCGATGCTATCAAATGCCTTCTTGTAGTCTATAAATGCGATCCACAGTGGTAGTTGATATTGGGTGGCTTTTTCAATATTTACTCTCATAGTTAATATGTGATCCATAGTGCTAAAACCACCTCTGCTACCTGCTTGCTCAACTGGTTGGTAATAGTCAAGTTTCCTAGTCAAACGAATGGTAATAATTTTCGTAAACAATTTATACGACCGTGATAATAGGCTGATAGGTCGGTAATTATTAAGGTCTAATTTGTTCCCCTTTTTGAGTAGCAAAATGATCGTTGCGCTTTCCCACTTTTCCGGTACCCGGCATTCTTCTAGGCACTTATTAAATAGTTTAATGAGGAACTGTAAGACGACGTCCCCACCTTCTTTGACCATTTCTACGATGACATCATCTTCACCAGGGGCCTTGCCATTTGACATCTTGAGTATTGCGGCCCGTATTTCAGCTTTTGTTATCTCCGGCACGTCTTCAGAACCAACGTTTGTTATATTTAGTGGTTTAGAATTCCTAGAACTATAGAGTAGCTGATCGTACTCTTCTACCACTTTCAGTATTTTATTCTGCTCAGTAACTAGGTTTCCCTCCTTGTCACATAGCTTTGTTATTTGTTAAGTATCGGGTTTCAGAGTTTTCATGAACACTTTTGGACCTCTATGCTTCCTAATTATGTTTTGCACGGTTTTTTCACGGTATGCAATATGCCTCTCAACATGCTGTCGTGTTTCGCTACATACTAGTTTAAGCTCGGCAGTGTGGCTTTTCCCTTGATTGATTAGGGTTCTCCTTTTTTCTAGTAGTGCCTTTGTTTCACTTTGTAGCTTGTGTATTCGACCGGTCGCGTTCTTTGATGAAACATTTTTAGGCGCCTTACAGAGTCAGCTGCTTAGAGAATCAAGAAGTTCATTAATATCAGAAGTCTCAGCGTCAATAGATTTTAACTGATTTTTCACTTCGTCCTGATATGTCTCTCTGTTTATCGCTAAGTATTCAGAATTTACTTTGATCTTTTTTCTTCTAACTGACGCGTACCTTTGCAATTTTGCATTGATTTGTACCACTGCACGGATAAGACGATGGTTGCTTCCTGTTTAAAAGTTATTTAGGATTGAGACATCCTTTACTATAAATTTGTGACTGCTAAACATATACCATTTTTACACTGTGGCGAAACTGCTAATTTTCACTACAACTTAGTCTTCAATTCCTTCTGTGAGGAATTTGACAGGATTTTTACTCCAGTAACGGTGACAGTAAACAACAAACATAGTTTTATATGGGCAACAATGGGTATCCACAAAAGTCGTAAACGCTTATATGACCTTTATTATGAGAAACATTACAATAATAGTGAAGAATTTAAAATATATGTAAAAAATACTCCAAGCTCTTTAAAATAGTTTATCATGAAGCGAAAACACGATTCATTGCAGATAAAATTAAAAACAGTAATAATAAAGTAAAAGCGACTTGGAGTGTAATTAACAATGAAACTGGTAGATCGAATTGCCGTAACACTTCTATCTGTTTTGATATTAATAATCGCGTTATAAATTCGGAAATAGAAATTGCAAATGAATTTGATAAATACTTCTCCGAAATCCCGATTGTCACGACCAAATACCTTAACTCTTCGCCTAAAGCACTCTACTGACTTGAAATTTAAGTATGTTACAGGTAGCGATATAATAAAAATCTTCAAATTAATTAACCTAAAAAATACAAAAGACCTATGCGGCCATTCGACTAATATTGTTAAATACATACTTGACATTATAGCACCTGAATTAGCAATAATATTTAATGAATGCATAGATGAGGGTGTGTTCCCTGACCTCATGAAATACAGCAAAGTTATACCTTTGTTTAAATCGGGCAGTTCTTTTGACCCTGCTAATTTCAGACCTATTTCAGTGCTGCCTGTTTTTAGTAAAATTTTTGAAAAACTTTTGCTTCAACAGCTACAAATGCATTTTTGTAAATTAATGAAAAAAAAATCAGTTTGGTTTCACTAGGGGCTTATCAACAATTAATGCGGGTACTAGACTCATTGAGCACATCTTTGACGCCTGGGAAGAGTCACAGGATGCATTGGCATTTTTTGTGATTTGTCAAAAGCATTTGACTGCGTCCACCATGAAACTTTACTCCTAAAACTAAAGCATTATGGAGTGCTAAATCTGTTAAAATCATATTTAAGCGAAAGAGTTCAGATAGTCGATGTAAATGGCAAACGGTCTTCGGGTAAACCTGTGGGAATAGGTGTTCCACAGGGTTCTATTCTCGGTCCTTTCTTGTTTCTTATATATATTAACGATCTACCGTTTGTGGTAGATGATAGCCATGAGATTGTATTGTTTGCTGATGATACTTCACTTATTTTTAAAGTGAAGCGACGTGCGGATATTGATGACGAGGTAAGCAATGCACTCTCAAAGATAGTGCGTTGGTTTGAGACGAATAATCTGCACTTAAACAGTAAAAAACAAAGTGTTTACGGTTCATTACACCAAACACAGCGGAGGTACAAACCAACGTACTTATAAATGACCAGAGATTGGAACTTGTGGACACTACGGTCTTCTTGGGTATCACGTTAGATAAAAAGCTTCAGTGGGGTCCACATATTACCCATCTAGCAGATAGACTCAGCTCTGCGGCATATGCAGTTAGAAAGATTAGAGAGTACACGAATGTTGCGACCGCTAGATTAGTGTACTTTAGTTATTTTCACAGCATCATGACGTACGGTATATTACTATGGGGTCATGCTGCTGACATTGATATAGTGTTTGCACTGCAAAAGAGAGCTGTTCGTGCTATATATCAGCTTGGTTATAGACAGTCTCTCAAAGAAAAATTTAAAGAAATAAATATTAGGACTGTTTATTGTCAGTACATTTATGAAAATTTAATATATGTTCACAAAAATCGTCACCTTTTTGCTCTTAATAGTGATTTTCATTATTATAACACTAGAAATAAGGGATTGCTTGTAACTAATTCTAGTAGGCTTCATAAGATACATAATAGCTTTAAGGGTAAATGTATACACTTCTACAATAAAGTCCCAGCCACTGTTCAGGCATTATCTATAAATAAATTTAAATGTTTTATAAGAAAATGGCTCTGTCGTGAATCCTATTACTCCACTGCTGAATATCTAAATGATCGGACAGCCTGGGACTAGATTGTGATTATTTTATAGCGACTGTACAATATTGTATATTTTTATTGAAAAGAGCGCAAAAAAAAGAATGCTGGGAGAGTTTCTTGCGCCGCTTCTTCTCTCTCAGAGCGCCATTTGTTTCCGAAGCGGTAATAGTATCTAGTAGTATAAGAAATGACATCAAAAAGAATTCTATAGGAATCAATTTTGAGAAAATAAATGCCCTTTATGCCTTTATGCCTATAGTCTATCTCGTTCCTGAATCTTGCTCCCGGAGATAGCCACGTCCACTTTCTGTTAGGTTGTGTTGTTGCTATTCTAGAAAGTTAATTAAAATGATTCCTCTAGAATTTCTACTGCCGTAACCAAAATTTCCCATCACGGATTCAGAGTCATCCTGCTTTACACCGATTTCGGCATTGAAGTCACCAGTGATTATTGTGTACGTGGTTCCCTGGTCTCTCAGACAAGTACTAATGTCTTCATAGACTCGTTCGACATCTATATCTGCGCTTGTGCTGGTGGGGGCATATACTTGGATAACCTTCAGAGTGATTTTCTTGGACACTTGCAGTATCACATACAAGATTCTGTCTGAGAGTGAGTTGATGGTTCTTATGTTGTTACTAATGCGTAAAGCCAAACCGTGTTCAGATCCCCTATACTAAAAACTATGTCCGTTTTGAAGCTTAAGACTCTCCTCACCCTGCCGTGAGCCGTCGCACTTCGGAGAATCCGACAATATCCCAATTGATTTTGTCCAGCTCGTAGAACAATTCCTCCATTTTGTCTTCCGTTCTCAAGGTTTTTGCGTTATACGACGCTATCGCCAGTCTCGTTAATGGCACCCCTGGTCTTGCCATATTCCACACTGCTGCCTTTGTTGCGTACCGCTACACCGCTCGGAATTCGGGGCCATCTTTTTTGTTGTGCATCCATATTTACTGAAGGGTTTACGCGTGTAAACCCACCCGCATGCCCTAGGCGTCCTGGTGAGTGGAGAGTAGCCCATCTAAATAGGACTATGGATGCTGCCGTTGATCTTCAATGTCAGATTCATCCGCCACCTTCCCTAGAAAACCATCCCCTCCAGATGGCTTTCAGACTACCTAACCGTGCAACGCATAGGTTGTCCCCCCTTTCTCTCGTCCGTTTGTTGACCTTACTTCCTACTGGGATTTGCACCCAATCTTCCGCAAGATTACTAAACGTAACAGGGCCTACCGCGAGAAGGTGAGAGTGGAGTTGGGGTGCAGAGGCTAGCAAACCACATTTGCCGAGGTTCATATATTGCGCATGACACCCCGTTAGGCCACCAGTTAGTTGTTCAACCTAAGTTGTCGAAATTTTCAATAATTAACTACTTTAGTCGACAGTAATATTAAATTTCTTAACTCGGCATACTTTAATTCGTTTACGATTGCTACATTCACCATACTTCATACCATACCGTGGCCTAACGACTTTATTCAAAATACTCGATGCCACAATTTCTTCTACCCTCTTGTCGGATATTCATCTAAGAGTTTCCAATCGGTCTTCAAGACATGAACAGCCTTTTACCATTCCGTTCTGTAATAATAATGTGTCCTTCCATAACCCTATCTATAGAATTTGTCGTCAATACAATGCCCTACTACTCGAAAATGGTAAAGTACCTGACGTCCACAGTTCATCTGTTTGTAAATGGAAATCTAGTTTATATAAATTCTTTAATTAGTTTAAATTATTTAAAAAAAATCTTTATCATCTTAAAAATCCTTACCATAATTATTCACGTAATTTTAACCAAATATTTGAACTCTCTGTCTTTTTCTTTAATAATAATAATATTACATTAACTAAAACTAGTTTTAAAATTGCTATTACTATTTTAATAGTTATTAATTAATGCTAAGCATGTTGAGTACACATCCTCGTGGAGTTGCAGCCTATCTTGTATTTAGCTGATAGTTTTTTTGTTAATATGTATTTGTTGTAATTCTGTTGTGTGTACCTATTAAAAAAATAAATAAATACCCTGTGCCTTCATCAGCGCCATTGAGGAAGATTTTTGAACTGTTATTTACAGAAAAAGCTGGCCACTTTTTTAATTTTTCTCCATACAGAAAACATTATTTAAGCGTACACCTTATGCCAAATGATACGTACCTTTACATTTATACTTATAAAGGATAATCGTAAGTTTACCAGTGGGAGGTTTCTTTGCACAGGATGCCGGCTAGATTATGGGTACCACAACAGCGCCTATTTCTGCCGTGAAGCAGTTATGTGTAAGCATTACTGTGTGTCGGGCTGAAGGGCGCCGTAGCTAGTGAAATTACTGGGCAAATGAGACTGAACATCTTATGTCTCAAGGTGACGAGCGCCATTGTAGTGCCGCTCAGAATTTTTGAGTTTTTCAAGAATCCTGAGCGGCACTGCATTGTAATGGGCAGGGCGTATCAATTAGCATCAGCTGAACATCCTGCTCGTCTCGTCCCTTATTAACATAAAAAAATCAAACAAACTTTAAAAATAACATTAAGGCTGCGGACCGAGCCAACAGCCTTGAGGAATTCAGCGGTGCTAGGTTAACTCTCACACAAGATTGCCATATTTTTAATTCAGCATAATAAAAATAGTTCAAATAAACTAAAAAAACACGCTTTTGGTTGAAAAGATAATGGTTGAAATTTAAATCAAATCAAATCAAATCAAATCAAATCAAATCAAAATATTTTATTGCAAGTCACATTTTACAGTAGGATGGTTGGTACATTAATGGGTAGACAATATGTGACGCCCTGCAAGGGCACAGCAACTATGACTACTACTAAAATGAACATCCTGCCTTATAGACGATAGATGAAAAAATTATATAAATTAATATAAATCTTATTTTGCAAATTAAAAAATTGAATATTTTTATCAAATTAATGTATTGTCATCGACCTTCAATAATTCTACAAAGTTTAAGTTTAAAGTCAAAATCGCGCCCAAATGAGATGGTTACAAACAAACAAACATACAGTTGAAGCTTTTAATTAAATTTTTATCTAGATTAATTGCTTAGCTTGGCTCCAACTATAAGAGTTAGGGGTACTTTGATGATTTATTTCCGCAATGTCTATTAAAGATAGAAATTTAACGAAAAAAATATTTTTCTTCTCATTTATAAACCGTTAAGAAATATAATATAATAATATCATATTGACACACTTTTTACACAAATTATCTTGCCCGAAGTTAAGCAAATAATATAGCCTGTGTTATGGGTTACAAGACAATGATATGTTTAAAACAATATTCTTACTTAAATACACATAACTTCATATAAACATACATATAAAGATACATAAATACATTTAAACATCCATGACTCGGAAACAAATATCCATATTCATCATATAAATGCTTGCACCTACCGGGATTCGAACCCGGGACCTCTAGCTTAGTAGGTAGGATCGCTAACCACTCGGCTATACAGGTCGTCAAGAAGAAGGAATGGTTTCAATTATGCGCTATTTTGGCGATTTCTCCGGATAGCGGCCTCAAACAAACACATTCTATTATTAAATTATTCCACTAGTTTGAATTTGAGTTAAATTGAGTGATTATTGTAGTACTAAGTGGATTGAAACAACACATACCAGTTTCCGGGTACCGTCAGGTATCGGTAGTAAAATGAGAAACAGAATCCGAATAGTCAGCAAGGAATATAACTAAGCCTTTGAGGGTTCATCAAATGTGTATTTCTGGTACATGCCTACGCCTTTGAAACAGTCTTTAGCTATTCCACATATCTCCAGTTCACAAATTATATAGGCGTTGCGTATTTATGTTACCGGCACTCCGCACAATTCAGGTATTCTATAGAATGCCCGGGCGTTCCAGCCTAGCGAAACTCTCGAAGAAAAATCGGATTGTATGCAATTGTATGAACTGTACAGTTTGACAGATGACGGCTATAATATTGTAAAAAACGGAGATAGCCGAAATCCACTACGTTTTAATAATAATAATAATAAATCATTTTATTTCAGGCTACAAGGCCCATAAAATAAATACCTTATAATCTAACATTCATATTTATATAACATAAATCTACGTCACATTTTCGCGGCGATGTGAGGCGCCGGTTTTTAGCAACTGTTCACTTTTAAACCGGATTATACCATATTATGTAATAGAAAAATGGTCATTTTTGTGTATGATAGCTCAGTAAATGAATATTGTAACCACATAAATACTAGTACTTTTATTATTATAAATAAAGCAATTCGTGCGGAATTATTCCCTAACCATTCCAAAATATTCAAAAATGCACAACGTTAATGTTCAAGTTTTCACTTCTGCCGGCACTCCCGGAGTGCATCCCGTATTTTTTTTTATGATTATAGTTAAGTAGCACTACTTGTGCTTTCACTTATTATAATTATAATAATTGATTTCAGAAAAAGTTCCATAATAATTGTTAGTAAAATAATAATAATAATAATAAATAATAAATTATTTTATTTAAGGCCCATAAAATAAATACCTTATAATCTAACATACATATTTTTAAAACTTAAATCTACGTCACATTTTCGCGCCGATGTGAGGCGCGGGTTCGGTAACTTCCGGCGGTCGATGACGTCCGCGATACTTGCGGAACACGACCCCCTTCGGCCACAGATTCACGTCTAGGAAGGTCGATATATGTTCTGTCAGGACGCGAACAACAAAAGAGTTAAAGTCTACTGCGTGACGCGTCACCAACTTTTCGACCCCCAACCGGAACCTTGTCTTCTCCACCAAATACTGAACAATGTCGGCCTTGGTGGTGTGGTGAAAGCGGGACACGTAGGTATATGTCGCTGGGACTACGGGACGGAGGAGCTGGTTCTGTCCTATCGGTGCTATGCCATATTGATTATGACTAGGCCTCCTCTTCTTCCGCTCCACCTTAATGAAGCCATCCTTGTCGGTCTGATCCTTCGAAACAGTCCTTAATATATTGTGTTAGTATCATTATAACTAAACAGGGACATGAAACCGCATAAATGCCTTTATAATTGGCGCATCGTAATGACTGAAAATGGTTTGCAGGATGATGTAAGGGCTACCCCGCAACTTCTTCAGAAATGACGCGGTTCTTTTGCGTTTGATGGCATGGAAGCTGTCCACTTGCTTAATATTGTACAGAATACTGAATTATAACTTTGACGGTAGCATTTACACCCAGAGATGGCTCTTTGTGTTAGAGCGTACAATATGGATTATTCTACGGAGAATTGTATGATATCCTTATCAAAATTATATAGGTAGATAATTTTATATGAATAATTTTAATGTTCCTACGCCTTTCGAAACATTCTCATCCATATTATATCTACTGTTCAATCTTACCAGTGGGAGGCTCCTTTGCACAGGATGCCGGCTAGATTATGAGTTCCACAACGGTGCCTATTTCTGCTGTGAAGCAGTAATCTGTAGCCATTACTGTGTTTCGGTCCGAAAGGCGCCGTGGCTAGTGAAATTACTGGGAAAATGAGACTTGACATCTTATGTCTCAAGGTGACGAGCGCAGTTGTAGTGCCACTCAGAATTTTTGGGTATTTCAAGATTCCTGAACGGCACTGCATTGTAATAGGCAGAGCTTATCAATATCTATCAGCTGAACGTCCTGCTCGTATCGACCCTTATTTTAATTTAAAAAAATAGAGATAATGTTTAAGTTTTGGATCTGCAGACACAGCAGAGCCAAAGAAGCAATGCACCAGCTCGCTTTTCTGGATATATATATTTAGGATAAGCTTAAGCTTGAAGATAATTAACCTTGGTGGATTCAATTGATTGAACATGAAACACTTAGTAGTTATTTCCCTTTTTGGTCAGTAAAATCTCAATAGACCGTTCGTGGTTATCAAGTTTTAATGATCAGATGTAATGCGCCTGATAATGTCTCGCAATCTCTATGTTTGAGGTACTTCGAGTAGACTCATGTACGAGACCACCCAAGGCACAGATTTGGTATGAGCGTTTCACCGCGGCCATTAAATTCTAGACGACTGAAAGAGAACTTTTTTTAATAGGTATACAGACAGACTGTACATATATATTATAGCAATGGGAAAATAACAAAATACAGCTTTCACTCCGGGAGTGCCAGCTGAAGTGAAAACTTGAACAAAGAAACACAAGTATAACTATTGCCTTAGGAGGAATTTTCGATAGTGGAAAATCTTAAAAACCAATTAATTAATCTGTAAAAATATTTCACGACTGAGATTCGATCCATCGACGTCGCGGTTTTTCGGTTTCGCTATCACAATGATTGAACCACTGGTCCAATGACCGTATGATCAATAAGTTGAAATAGTTGTAACTTATTAATTAGAAGCATAAATACTTCATCCACAATTTCAACGACTGTCTTACAAATTTTCGACCAGGCCACGTCTCCTGATGCGAGATTAACATTTTATACCCATCCCAAGAAAAGTGTTCAACGCCGCTAAAGAAGATTCCACTTCAAAAATGTTTAAGTAATACTTTAGTTACAGTGCATAATAATTATCACTAAATCGGTTAGTCTTGTCATCATAAATCTAGAGGTTGCCAAGCAATTTTAATCAAAATTATCAGAGCTTAGGGAACAATATTGTATGTACTTTATGGAGACAAGACTTCATGAATAATCTAAAATGCTAAGTATGTATCGCATCTTCTATCAGTGCTCTTGACTTAAATTAAATAATGCACTCATGATAAAAATAAAACATGTCTACGATATTAGGACCGTGTAGGGTTGTTCAAATTACATTATAGTTGTTGTTTTGCATTGAGGGCACTAATCTTTTTCGACCACTGAACTTGGAACACTGGGTCTTGAAATCTTGTCTATTTACTGGAAGGCAAAGAAAAATAACATATTTTTTTTATTTAAACATTTAGATATCATATATTTGTTGAGAGGCAGATGAAGCCATAACCTGAGAGTTGAACAATGCATACAAGATTTTATGACGATACGTCACTCGAACGGTTAGCTCAGTTGGTAGAGTACTCGTATGGAACGCGAGAGGTCGTGGGTTCGAGCCACGCATCGCTCATAAGAATTTGTTTCGAAATTTTATTTGTGTAGTTATCAATTATTCTACTGATCACGGCAATACTTCCAGCCAGTCCATATTCAAGTCCTCTACAAAGCAAAACATTGAGCTCATCTCAAGTCTGGTGCATCCTCGTACCAGCTCAAAACATTTGACGGCGTCCAACGCAGAGGTGGTTCAATTTCTAGGGAACCAAGCTGCCAATGAAGACAATGGTGTCTTCATAGTAAGATTTAGATTTAATATAAGAAGAAATAGATTGATTCTAAATGGCTCTGTCGTAAACTTTCCTACTCTACAGCTGAATATCTAAGTGGTCGGACAGCCTGGGACTAGATTATGATTATTTTATAGCAATAACAATGACAGTAAAATATTGTATATTTTATAAAAAAGATCGCAAAAAAGAATGCTGGGAGAGTTTCTCACTTATCTTCTTTCTTTCTCTCAGAGCGCCATTTGTTTCCGAAGCGGTGATAGTGTGAGAATTGATATCAAGAAGAATTCTAAAGGAATCTTGAGAAAATAAATGCCTTTTATGCCTCTTTAGAAATTAATTGTTTTTTGTTCTGTATTTATAAATTAATAAAATGTACAATATATTCAATTCAAATTCAAATTCAAATATTTTTAATCAAAATAGGATGTGATATCACTAATTGAAATTCAAAAACTATCGCCCATTCCAAATAGTATGCCTCAGACCTGAGAAGAACGGGCGTAACAAACTCAGCGGGCTCCTTTTTTTATATTTATATTATTATTATTGCGTTTTTATCACTCTGGTAAGCTTAAATAATAATATAATTTAAACTTTTAACTTACCTTAGTCGATCAGAACCGACTTTACTCGATCGAGTATTATGTATCCAAGCGTGACTGCTCAGTCTCATTAACCACCCACAAAATAAAATGCACAGCGCAGAGTACCTAAATAATTTGTCGAAATGAAAATGAAATGAAATTTTATTTGCAAGAAACATTGTACTTAAGATGTTAACAGTATATTATTGATAATCCAATATGTTCCGGTAATTTACATGCAAAATCTTAATATATATAAATTACGTGACACGTTGTTTGTCCACAATGGACTCCTAAACTAATGAACGGATTTTAATGGGAATTACTTCATGGAGTGCAGTTTGGTCCAACTTGAAAGATAGGATAGTTTTTATTTCGATTTGGGACCCATAATTATTTTTTATTTTCAATATTTTTGTGTGGACATATTTTCTATGAGAGAATTTAGTGACGCACGGCGTGACAGTTCGGCTGTGAAACAATTTCATTATAACAACAGGGAGCATTATTTACGAAATAATTCTTGATGTTTTGAAATATTAATGGCAAATTCCTATAAAACAGTATTTTTTTATTATCTACAGAACAACGTCTGTTAGTTCAGCTAGTATTATATAAAATTGTCTAAGTAAGTAAAGTAAGTGTATTGGACACTACTGTTATACTGAAACATGTCGGATTTCACAATGCTATCATAAATATTAAAAAAAAATTTAAGATATTATATAAGACGTAAGTAATTTAATAATTTATTTAGTACCTATGTATAATATCAACAAATTCAATGTCTATTATTATCATTATCTATATCAAATAGACTAATTCATAATAATAATTCATTTTGTATAGAAAAAATCACTTAAACAATAGAAGCACTTATTTACTAACCACTACTACTACATTTCATTAGGGAATTTAATATATATCTTTATAGCCATGCTGTAGCAATTTCTACTAAAAGATGCAGTTCTACAGAAGGGAATTATGAGTCTATTTCACTCGTATAACGTGTTTCTTGCCACACGCCAACATACGCATGACAGGATTTAGTACATATATTTTAAAGTGACAATAAAAAAACACGCCAAGTCACTCCTACTCTCAGTTAATCCGCAGTAAGTTGTTTGTAGCGCATGTAGTTTGTGACGAAGTTAATCTCAATGTTAGAGTATTCGACGGCCACCATCTGGGCCATCAAACAAGGGTTAACTGCTGTTTAACGCAAGGCCGTAGCGGGTTCCGCTCGTAAAGCCTTTACGAGGCCTACCAGCTTGTGAGTTAGCCAATCGTACTGCCGGCCTTTTTGAAGAGTTCTAATACAAGTTAAAATAGTTTGTTCTTTTGTATAGCACTACGTAATAAGTAATGGGACTGCCTAAATAAAAATTGAAATATATCTATACATATAAACGTAAAAGTCCTGACTGACTGACTGATTCACTCACTTAAATCAACGCCCAGCCCAAACCGTTGAGCCTAGAAAGCTGATTTTTTCACAACAGGTAGGTTACATAACGCAAGTATCCACTATGAAGGGATCTTTGATAATTCCACCCTTAAAGGGGTGAAAAGGGGGTTGAAAGTTTATATGGGGATGGAGTAAAATTTAGTATAAAATGTGTTGTAATTTGACATTAGTATGAAATAGTGATTACAATGAATGAAAACGAACAGTTGCTTAAAATATAGTTGATTTCGGCTATCTCCGTTTTTTGTTATTGTAGTAGTTGTAGAAGTAGTTGCCGTAACAAAAAAGCTATTGTTCTTAAGGGTGCGGTATCTAATTGGAGCGCAGCGGAGACCAAGCCTTAATCAAAGCTTTCAAGTTTAATTATTTTTGAGTCAAGATATAAAAGTAAGTGCACTTGAATATTATAAAATTCATCATTTTCATCATCTCAGCCAAAACACGCCCACTGCTGGAGACAAAGGCCTCCCCCAAAGATCTGCGCTGCCATCATCCAACATATTCCGGCGATATTGACCAGTTCGTCGGTCATTTTGTGCGGGGCCAACCAATAAGCACTGCGTCTTCCGGTACGATAAATTATTTGATTGTAAATATAAAATGATAACTTTTTATATGATAAAAGTAAATAAAAATATGCGAAATAACAAGAGACGAACGGAAATAACGTTTCTGACAATATTTAATCGAAAGTTTTCACATAAGCACAGTTCCGGTGATCAGGAAACATCAAAGTATCGTAAAGGGTAACGTAAAAAGGTGTTCAATGTATCGCAATTGGAAACGGAATTCTACAGAACAATAAATATATGGATGTGGCATACCAACGAAAATTATTTAATATTATTGATAGGTAATTGTTTAACAATTTCGATGCCCAAAAAGCATTAAAATGTTATTTTACGCCGAAACGCAGCGTTTCAACTACATCAAAGAATGTATGTGTACTGAAATTATTAATTGTAGTGAAGGAAACGCGTAGATATTTGGTTGACAGCTAACTTATTATCTAAACTGTAGGTATGAAAAGTATGAAATAGATCAGATTAAAAAAAATCAAAATAAAACTTTTTATTCGAAGCAGCCGTAGGTACAAAGGTAGGTGACAAAGTTAAATTGTTTATTTCTTCCTTGGCATGGTAACATCAAACTGATGTACGCAGACATAAAACTGGAAACTATTAAGCAAGAAATAGAAAGGTACAGTAAGAGCTACCAGTTTAGACTTAGCAGTCATAGAAACAAACTTGCTTTTCAACTTCAGGGTCCTGGGAGCCTTAAATTCACCAGGCTGAAGCGCCACTGTACGCAGGGACTAGCTGCAAGATTTGTCGACAAGGATTGAAACTAGGGCTTCCAATACTGAGATCTCGGTATTGCGGGATCCCGCACCATTTTCCAATCCCGCGAGATGCGGGATTACGGGCGCGGGATCCGTGGGATTTGCAGGACTGAAAAAAGCGTGCAAGCGATGCAAAATAGAATAATCTGTGTGAATTATTATTCTTAATAACTCAAGTTATTAACTGTTTCGTATTTTCGTGATGTTTATTGATACATCCTTTTAGAATAGAATAAAAATTAAGGGTGCGTACAAGCCCTTAAAAGGAATACCGCCCACAAGTGTGGAAGCAGAAAGGGCATTTTCTGGCCAGGCAATAGAGTAAAATACGCAGTAGTTTGGCAGACGACAGTTTGGAAATGTTGTATTTCCTTCGGAAACTTTTGCTGTTAATATTAAAAGCTGAAAAACTTAATAATTTATCAGTTTTAAATGTGTTTTCTTTTTGGTTGATTTTGTAATTTTGCGTTGTGTATTTTTTGAAAACGATTTGTTTTGTTTTTTTTTTTTATTTAGAATTTGTTATTGTTTTTTTTTGTGAAAAAAAAAACAGTATAATTTGATTGATCTCATTTTAATAGTAATATGTACGTAAATAACTGTGGAGTTGTTAAATTCATTGTTTTGAAATGTGCATATTTTCAATTTACAATCCCGCAAATACCGAGATCCCGCGGGATTGTAAATTCGTAGTCCCGCAAATACCGAGATTGAATACAGGCCGCGGGATTGGAAGCCCTAATTGAGACTCTTCTCACCGGAAAAGCCTCTCCTAAACACAACACCAAAATACAATCATTTTCAGACAGCATATTGGATCATTGTTGAAAGACAGATAGCCAAGACGCAGAATACAAAAAGAAAAAAAAAATATCGCCCAGTTGTATTTTGAGGTTGATTTTACTTTTGTAATGCTCGCTTTTCCCGTTTTTAATATAATCATAAAACTGAGTACTTACATGTCATTTTATAATAAAAGTGACTTATTAATATGAATTCAATGTTCTTTACTGTCAACCTGTTTCGGTTTTCTGTCCATTGAGCCGTGATCAATGAAACTATTCATTCAATTTTCCATATTTTGTGAGAATTGTCGGAAAACGGGACAAATATGGGACATTTAACAATACGGGACAGAATGTTTAAATACAGTGACAGTCCCGTACATGCGGGACGTATGGCAACTAACTATTGGCAATATCTTTTTTGTGAGAAGAAGTGACGAAACGAGGAAGAGTTTCATTTGAGAGTAAGTCATAATAAACATCACAGCCACTCAGGATTTAGCTAGGATAGCTCTATGCACCTTGAGATGATAAGTCTAAACAGGCGAGTAATTTCATGAGCTATGACACCATTGAAACAAAAACACAAAAGTATTTTCATCAAATTCAAATATTTTTATTCAAAATAGGATATAAAATCACGTATTGAACGTCATATCTACCACCCATTCAAAATTATATGTAAAAAATAAAAATATTGTTATTGTTCTGTATTTATAAATTAATAAAATGTACAATATAGTCAATTCAAATTCAAATTGAAATATTTTTAATCAAAATAGGATGTGATATCACTTATTGAAAACCAAAAACTACAACACATTCCAAAAAGTATGCCTCAGACCTGAGAAGAACGGACGCAAGAAATTCAGCAAGATTTTTTTTATTTATTCGCACTAAACTACTTTGCAACCTACCTGACGGCAGAAAAAGACTCCAGTGGTAACTCCCACTGATAAATTTAATACAATATACATATTTAAAGAAACAGTAATAGGATTAAGGATTGGTCTCCGCTGCGCTCCAAATAGATACCGCAGGCGTAGTCGCAAAGTGCAGCATATAACACTACGCCCAAGTGTGCGTATTCGAGCTAGTCTAGAACAATGTGTGACGTTGATGTGCCACATGTTCTATTAAACTTAGCTAATGATTAAAAACTAAAATGCCGGGTTGCGTAGTTAACATTTGTAAAAATAATACTACAAGAAATTATAATACTGCTGGGATTAAATATCATCAGAGGCTCTACCATGCATAGATCAGAGGCTCTCTCGTAAGCTGGTGAAACTCACACGATCAAGATTACGTAAGATAACTCATGTAATAACGGGTCACGGCCCCTTTAACAAGCATCTGTTTAATATAGGTGTCACTGACAGTCCCCTGTGCAGGGACATTGCATGGAGACAGAAGAAACGGCCACACACCTCATCCTGGAGTGCTGCGGTGTGGCCACATACCGGGCCAAACATCTGGGGTCACCGGGGACTCTCCCCGAGGTCATGGGTGACATCAGAGGTTTGAGTAACTTCCTTGAGGAGTTGGGATGGCAAGTTTAGCAACCCAACCCTATGACGCAAAATAGGCGCATAGCAGTCGTCGAGTTGCGGAAAGTAGCCCGTGAATAACTATAGCTATATCATCAGTAAGTATTTTGTATTTCATTAATTTCAATGAAAAATAACATGAAGCGTATGTTACAATATTTGAAAGATGCCATTGAGTGTCAAGATGCCACGTACACAAGCATCTAATAGTTGCCGTAATAAAAAAGCAATTGTTCTTAACTAGTAGGTACGGTATCTTAGTTGAAGCGCTGCGGAGACCAATCTTTAATATAAGCAGAAATACATACAAAACCCATGATTCAGAAATAATTGTATTGTTAGCATTCGTTAGAAGTTCATCAGTTCCGGAAATAATTTCTTGACTTTAATCTTGCCTCGAAAAAATACTCTTGTCAAATATATAAAATTTTGAGTGCATCAATATGCACTCAAAATTTCATTCCTACTTATGAGTCAGCATTAAAAAATATATACAACTTCAAATTTTCACCCATCTACGACCAACAGTTACTTTTGTATCGCTATTTTAATATCGGCAATACAACGTCTGTTGGGTCAGCTAGTTACTCTATAAATTTTGAGTTTAAGGCCTGAAATTTTCCGAGCAAGTTCCATGTTACTCTGAAATGCAAAGGCAATTTATTAATGTATTGATGCAGCAAGCTTGTGAGTAGATGCCAACATTATATTTTTCTGGCAATATTTATTCCAAGATTATGAAAATATTTAATAAATATTGTAAATAGTCCAAAAACTTATTAACATCTTGTCTATAAGAATATACAATAGATTTTTATTTTAAATTTTTCCTTGCCAGTACTTTTTAAATTATTTTATATTTATTAGGCTGTGTTGCATTATATTAGCTGTTATAGTTAAGTTTTAAATCAAATTGAACTTTAACAGTAACGCCGACCTTAACATATACTGCGGAATGTGTTGCACCATCGTATTACTGGGCAAAATTAAAAAGGGAAATACTAAGTCAATATCGTATATTTATTTGAATTTTGGCATGTTTCTATTTAATTATTTTATATTAAAAATAGCCTTATCCGGCGAAGATTTGACGGTTACGGTTAAATGTTAAAGTAATGACGTCATCTTAAAATTGTCAAATGGTGCAACTAATTTTTTCGCTTAACCGGTACTTTAACATGTTTGTGATTGCTACAGTTAGTTCGTGCAACCCTAAGTACCAGGTGCTTAACAATAATGAAATATAAAAGTGAAATACAATTAGGATTTTCAAACAACAATCAAGGTTGAACCAACAAACAATATTGAGTAGTAACAGTAGACAATGCTATGGTACCTATATAGCTGGCATACTGTGCAAAGTTGCCTCCCACTGGCATATTAACTTCATGAGGGTTTTCAAGAAACGGATCTTGCCTGGTATCAATTGTTGGAAAATGTATTCTTTGGGTTATCACACTGAGCAGGGCTCAGTCCCCCAGATCCTTACTACTATACCAAAAACTTATTAGCAAAATTAATGAAAATAACGAACATGTGAACCTGTGAACATTACCAGTGGGAGGCTCCTTTGCATAGGAAGCCGGCTAGATTAAGGGTACCACAACGGCGCCTATCTATGAATGCATGAATAAATTTATTTTGACTCAAATTATTCCACCCAATCCAATTCGATTCTCACATCAGACGAAGTCAAGTCGGTTCGTTTTACGAGGTGGGAATGAAGACGTGTCGTTAACGTAGACATAAACGTGTCGTATCGTAGTCGTCACGTCTGCAATGCGGACTCAATTTGTTCCAACGTTTTATGTAGCTATCAATGTTTACTGGAAAATTGCATTACGGTTACATAGTTTTATATTTTAATTGCTTATTGCTTTGAACGTTAAATGTTTACTCTATTTTATGATGTTATATGTTGCGTGATATCAACCATGTTAATAAATGTTTTCCCATATTTACATTACTTGTTTTACAAGTTCAGGGGCGTAGCTACCGCCGAATCCATTATGCGGGGCCCCCGGGCGACTGGAGCCCCCGACGTGCGCAAGAAAAAATTATTCAAAACTTTTGCTGCTTTGCCCGAAAAAGGCAAGGAGAGTGTATCTTTAATTTGAATTGTTTAATACCTTGGAATAAGTGATAGAGAGAGTATTATGATAATAAAATATTTTTTTTAATTTCATGCAAATATTTTTTTTGTGAGAAATCTTTACCCTTCGGAAGGAAATTTCCATACAGCTTCCAAGCTTCCAAGGGAGGTTCCTTTGCACAAGAAGCCAGCTGATTATGGGTATCACGGCGCCTATTTCTTTCGTGAAGCAGTAATGTGTAAACATTACTGTGTTTCGGTCTGTGTATGTTCAAAAAACTGTCAGTAATTGTAAAACTCCACTTCATAAGTAAAATCTGATTATTTAACAAACTTGTTTTTAATATATATCTTAACAGGTTTTCTATTTTAAATTATTAATTTATCAACGTATTTATATTTTACTTTTAGTTAACGTTTAACATCAAAATAATTAATATTATCTATATACATGAAAATAAATTTACAAACAAATATCAATTTTATAAATTGTATTATGTTTAATGGGACACAATTTCATGCTCCGTTTCTTCTCTCTCAGAACAATTATTGTTTGCGAAGCGGTTGTAGTGTTTTAATACATATCAAAAGTAATTTGAAAGGAATCAATATTAAGAAAACAATTCCTTTTATTCTTTTGTAATATTAAAGTTATTAGTTATAATTAGAATAAAGGAAATATTTATTATAATAATAATTATTCTTTATTTGCAGAATGTGTCTATAAAAGTTTACAAAAATTGCAATAGGAATGCAAAGGGATGCAAATATATATATTTCTTTTGTGCGTCTGTTGTAACTGAGCTCCTCCTAAACGGCTGGACCGATTTTAATGAAACTTTCTCTGTGTCTTCAGGTGGATTCGAGAATTGTTTAGATTCACATTTGAACTACCTCTTTACGGCTGGACTGATTGGGGTTTTTTTTGTGTATTCCAGTTTGAGATTGGTTTAAATTCTCAATTCCGTCCGTAAAATATAATTCTCCAGTTCATGTGTATGTTAGTGAACTCCTCCTAACGGCTGGACCGATTTTTCAAATTTAAGACGTGTGTACAGGACAACGTCTGTCTGGTTCACTAGAATAATAATAATTTTTTAACATATTTCTACACGTACATATTTCATGGTTACATGATATTAACATCTACAAAAATGTACAATAGATAGTCAAAATTAAACACAAGATTATAAAAAAAAATTTAAAAGTCAGACACACAGAAATTTTAATCAATTAGACATTCATTTAGTTGAGTTTTAAACGGACCGATATTCAATATTTTAATAGTATCGGTAAGCTTAGTAAATATTTGAATACACATGGCATGACAGTTTTTGGTATACCAAGTTATCCTGGGTGCTTTTTTGTAAACAAGTCTATTTGGATGTCGTTGGTCGCTGCCATACATTTCCTTGGCAGTGGTGAAATGATATTTGTCTCATTACAAAAATACTAATTTCGTAAATAAATAGGCACGGCAAGGTTAAGAATTGGAGTTTAGTAAACAGCGGTTTGCACGATTCGTACGGAACTACACCACAAATCGCAGGGATACATTTTTAAAGTTATACTTCTTTAGGCGCGTTATGAAAAAACGATGAGGGTCAAATTTTAAGATGCACGCGCATCACTGTAACACATAAGTAACAGGGTGAAGTTGGTTCCTAACATTGTCTGACGTTTGCGACATTCGTAATTTTTTTTTTTTGGTTTCTTCGTCCATTATTAGGATAGACAAAGGGTTCAAGACCGTACAGCCGTACTCTTTATTTAATAATTAATTGTCAAAGCCATGGTTGCAAGATTTTTACAATAATGTTCTTTATACAAACGTAGAATAGAACGAGGAGTAAATAATATTAAGGATTTTTGCTTTGTTAGGCCAAAGAAGTACCTAAAGTAGTAACTTCTTGCGTGCAGACATAAGTTCACACACACTTTTTTTCTTATGCAATAAATGCTTTTTGGATGTTTACGTCAATACCCCAAATTATGAGACGGTATTTCAAAATAGTTGCAACATAACAACGTGATAAATTGACAGTGTAGTACTGAAATAAGTAGTATTTCGTAGGCGCCTCAGGTAGTCCAAGTTCAAACTCTTGTGATCTGTTGCTCGATCTATTAACTTACTTAATTAAACTTAATGCCAGCCTGAAAAGAAAAAAAAAATTCTTACACTTACCCAAACTATCAATCTATCTGAACTATCAATCTCAAATTAAACTAACGGCCGTTTTCAATAACGTATCTCTAGTTGCAGATATATTGCAATCTTACTGTTGTCAGATCTTGTGATCTTATTTTTCAAAAGTTATGTCAAATATAGTTATATTATTAGTAATACTTATAATATAACAATGCTATCTGTCGGTAGGTTATTGAAATGTAAGTAAGACAAAAAGGATAGATTTGTCTACCTTTACGGCCGTTCCCAATATACTATCTACAGATAGAGATAAATTACTACCTTCTACTGTCAGTACTTAGCTGTCAATAATCTGAAGCTATCTCAACACACACGATAAGTCATTCTTATCGCCTTATATTGGGACGCGTGAATTGCAATTTCCATACAAACTTCTATACGTCGTCCCATTGACAGACAGCGTGTACGGATAAGGCGAGTTACCGTCGATGAGTTAATTGGAACAGGAAAGTCAACGATAGTTACAATTTTTATCTCAAGTAAGAGATAGACTGAATATTGAGAACGGCCGTTGGACAGTTTGATATTGATATATATGTGTCATATGTTACTTATTCTTAATAGCACCGTTCATGTGTCATTACGAATAAATAAATAACTTCGAAGGTCCCTAAGTTGTATTGATTCGGGAAATCTACCATCGCAAGTAAAGTCTGAGCTAAATCTAAATACGCTCTATAAGTCAACCTTACCGCTAGTTGCAGAAAGCTTCCTTAAAGTTAATGTTTCATCTATACATATAAATAAAATTGGAGTGTCTGTTTGTAATATGTAACTAAGGATAGATAGGCTATTGAAAACGGCCGTAAGAAAGCAACGCGAAACTAGTTCTAGAAAGCTATTCAATTTAAGATCAAGTACTCTATAGCAAAGCAGGCACAATATTAAGACCCTTCCACAATTCGCCTGAGGTATTACGTAATATTTCAGCGTTGAATTATGAATGTCGCGCGTAATTCACGTAGTGTCGAGTGGCACCAAGTTACGGATGAGTGTGTCAACTTGCATAAGTTCGTCGAGTGAAGAAATGTAGGCAGCACCTCGAGTGTACTACAGACGTACCATCATTTACCTCGAGAATTTGTGGACACACTGCCCCGTAGAATGATGGCTTCACTTTTTTTTATGAAAATAAGGGATAAATGCAGTGCCGTTTCGGATTATTGAAAAACCCAAAACAGTTCATTGCAGAAATAGGCGCCGTTATGCCATAGAGCATCCAGTGCCCAAATTTAAGTATCCCAAATTTATATTTTTTTTATTGATCATGGAATCTATGTAACTCCTCTAATTTATAGTTTAATATTATTTCATAAGTATATTCGTAACTTAAGTGTAAATTAAAAGCAAGGTAGGTGACTGGAAATTAATAAGTAAATTTACTCTCCAAAATTTTGCAGTTATTGTCAATTTGACCATAAAAATTCTTCTTATTTCTTTTTATTTTCTTCTTACTTCTTTTTATTTCTTCACACTCACTGCGTATAACTTAAAATAAACAAAATTTTCTATGTTTATTATATAATATAGTAGTTTGATATTTTCATGTTCTTTTTTTCTTACTCTTTATTAAATACGGTTTTTCAGTGAGATCTAAAATGTAAAACCTCTCGTATCGATACTTGTTTAAACTATAATAGTAAAATACCCATTAGCAATAATAATCGGAATTTAAAATTATACATTATTGGAGGTTAGTCTTTATCTCCTGGGGAAACTGATATTTAAAAGTTTCAAAGGGGCCTTTTGTTGTAGCCATTTTGTGTCACACACAAGGCAAGAAAGCGGACGTCCTAAGTAACATTGGATAAGAAAAGATGATAAAAATTTCTGGAGAAGACTGGACGAAAAATAGAATATCAATCTGAAAACTATTGGATAAGGTCTATACCAACCAGGGTCCTTAAATCTAAAACTATATTTATACATTAAATGTTACAAAAGTATTTCATGTAAGTAAAGGAAATAAAAGGGCTACATAATGATATAATAATAATATACTTCTCTTTTGTATGGTTTTTAGTGGCAGTGTGTTTATAAAAGTACTTATGTGACTAATGACTCAGAAAAGTACATTCTTAGTTTTGTTTTCGGCCCACTTGTTCTCCTAGAAGTTTTTCTTTTAAAATAACTTCGACAGTAAGTTATGGGACATTTTTTGGAGCAAGTTGAATTATATTGTAAAAGTCTCGAAGTAAGATCAGTTTGAAACAACAATGAAATTATACCGTAACTTTTACTTGTTTATTCTTTTAGGAATAAACCTAACAGAACTATAATTTATTAAGGTACAGATAGAAAGATAAATATACAAATTATATAGATTATAGGTATATAGATACTGTGCGACGGTGAGTCAAAAAAAGCAAATGTAAATGAATACTTAAAAACAAGAGTTACTGAGTACAGTAAATGCACCACTCCATAAACACCGTAAATAGATGAAGGTTATTTGCGAGCATTTTATTACCGATTAAAAAAAATATAATTAACTTAGACTACGGATTGATCTCCGCTGCGCTCCAACTAAATACCACAGTCGTAGTCACAAAATGCGGCAACCAGTCCTGTTAAAATTTAGCTAATAATTGATACTAAAGTGCCGGGTTGCGTTGTTAGGCTTTATAAATATAATACTACAAGAAATATGAAAGACACTGGGATCACAAATCATGAGTAAGTATTTTGTATTTTATTAAAATCAATGTGAATGTTACAAAATCTGAAAGATGCCATTGAGTGTCAAGATGCCACACACACAAGCATCTAATAGTTGCCATAATAAAAAAGTTATTGTTCTTAGGTAGTATCTAGTTTGAGCACTGCGGAGACCAATTAATATAAGATAGTAAGTTTAATTCTAAGAACATACAAGTCTTACTGCATAAATATTTTCTCTACTTTGATTTGAATTCGAGACGAGATCCGCACGTCTATTATGTCCTTTCCATACAAACTCTAGTATTCGCAAGAAACTTATTCAATTCGTGCATAATCTCATATTCCATTTGCAAAGTTCTCGCTCCTTTCATTTATGATGTTCAAACAACTCCACCCTTGCAAGCCAATTTGTCTTGTGTACTGTTTTTGTTCCCAACACCACTTTGTCTAGCACAACTAGAGCGTTCTAGAATATTCTTTAAATTATTTCACTCATTTTTAAACGTCTTACAATCCTGTGAAAGAATCTTGTTAAGAATTGTGTCAAGATTTTAGTAGCTCGTTATTAGCTTGCTCGTGAAAATGTACTCTAGAGAGTTTGTAAGGAGTAATTTCGACCTTCGTGGACACGTTTTCTATTTTAGCTTTTCACGTTTTTAAATTAAACTTAAATGTGACGAAGATTATAGTTGAAATTAGATTTCTTTATTAGTTTTGAAGTTCTGTATGAACTTTAATACTGGTACGGTTGCTAGAAACATAATTTAAATTTATATTTTTAATGGATGCAGACAGTGGCTTATTAATTTCTTTGCTTTTTCTGCCGTGAAGCAGTAATGTGTAAGCATTATCGTGTATCGGTCTGAAGGGCGCCGTAGCTAATGGAATTACTGAGCAAATGAGACTTAACATCTTATGTCTCACGGTGACTAGCGCAAATTGTAGTAAATTTTTGGGTTTTTCAAGAAACCCGATTGTTACTTCATTGTAATGGGCAGGGCATATCAATAACCATCAGCTGAATGTCCTGCTCGTCTCGTCTCTTATTGTCGTAAAAAAATCTAAGGCTCAAATTTTTTACTTTCAATTTACAGATATAAATCACGCCATAAATCATTTGAATTTTCTTACTTACCTGATAATCTTTGAAATAGTTGTACTTGAAATAAATCGATATTTTTTTTTATAACACCTGTGGTTTGCTTAAATTACTTGAAATTATAATCCCTATAAATCTCCTTCCTGAAACTTTTCAGGGAGCAAATTATATAATATCTATTACAGTTTATTATTCTATAGAATACTTTGGAAGAAATTATCAAAGTTCTAAACAATCCAGATATTCAACATTGCGGTCTCAGACATGAGCGTTGAAAGAATTTTCCATGGACAGCAATTTTTTCAGCAACTTTCATTCGTCCTTCCAAAAAAAAAATTTTACTATCGTATAGTGTACTAAAAAGTAAACTATAAACAAAAGATTTTCACATTTTTAAACCATTGTTTTCTTAGTTACAAAATGCAAAGCAGGGGAGGGAGGATTGATAGTTCCCATACTAATAAATGGAGAACCGTTTTTTTCAAAAGGTTTTACTGCGAAAACTACTGAACCGATTGGAATGATATTTATACTACAAGATACAACGTCTTTCGGAGCAGGTTTCAGTATATGTTTGTTGGTGATTACTTATCCAGAACATATATTTATTTGATTTAGAAATACCCATAATATATTCGCAATTAAAAAAACAGTCGTACAATGAGCGGGCGCGGGGTACTTTATTTATATGGCAAAACAACTATTATTAAAAAACAATTCAATCTCAATGTACATTTGAATTTACATTGAGGCAGCTCATAGTCGCTTAGAGGGCAATGGAGAGAGCTATGCTCGGACTATCCCTACATGATAGAACCAGATATGAGCAGATCACCAATACCTCCCGGATGATTTCGAAACTGAAGTGGCTGTGGGCACATAGCTCGAAGGACAATTCAATTCAAATTCAAAATATATTTATTTTCTCTCACAATAAAAACTTACAATACACAGTTTATAAAAATCTATATTGATACATTGTTATAATTGTGAGAGACGAATTGAGAGAGTTAAAATGATGGAGAACAGATGGACGTTGGGGCAGTTAAGTCCTCAAGTGGTGATCACATACTGGAAGACGCAGTGTTGATAGGCCCCCACAAGATGGACCGATGATCTGGGTGGCGCAGGACCGATGGAGTATCGTGGAGATCTTTGGAAGAGGCCCTTACCCAGCGTTGGATGACTTCCGACTGAAATTATGATCCATATCGCATCAAACGATATAAAAATTAAATACACAAGAAATCCGGGATGGAAAAGAAATATAAATGAACTTTTTAAATTATGTAATAATTTAATATTGACACACTTTTACACAAATTATCTTGTCCCACACTAGGCATGGCCTGTACTATTGGTACAAGACAACGATATATTTAAAACAATATACTTACTTAAATACATAAATACTTATCAATCGGAAACAAACATTCATATTCGAGATATAAATGTTTGCCCCTACCGGGATTCGAACCCGGGACCTCTAGCTCAGTAGGTAGGGTCACCAAAAACTGAGCTAAATTCCTATACTTATTCAATAATTACTATTTTGGAGGAATACATCAAAGATTAAACATTTCAATGAGGCACAGCCAAGTATTAATATTAACACACATAACAACAATACCTTCAAAGAATATTTACCACAAAGACCTCGTTTCTATCGTCTTATAAACTTCAATATAATAAATGAAGAACGGTTTGCGTAAAATATGCCGTAATAGGACACGATCAAATCTCGTTCAAAGATTGAAGCAAAACTGAAATTGAAAATTTAAGTTATTTCAGGTGGAGACATGTTGGATAATATGAGAAGATTTTCAATATAACGCTAGAAGCGCTTATCCGATAGTGGTTTTGTTTAGAACGATCTGGTTTGAACCGGATATTGCAAGTTGCGGGACAAAAGTTATTTCATCGAAATTTCATGGCATCGGGTATAGGATGAGCTTTGTTTTAAGCTATGGTTCACTAAACAATAACGTTATAAATTTTTACTTAACATAAAATATTACCAGTTATTATTAGTTTAATCGTAAATATTCATTCAATAATGGCTGACAGAGGCATTGCCTACACATACCTTGTTTATTTAAAAAAAAACAAGTATGTGGTCTTATGAAACTAAAATCCAAGTGAAATTGTTTTTTACATAAGAAATATAATAATGGCAAGAAAAATGATTTAAGTGTAAATATAATGCTTTACTATTATAAAAAAAATATGTGTGTACGTGTAATTCACATGTCATGATCTTTGAAGTTAAACCTTCAAAAATTTTGGTTTCAAGATAATGGGACGGATGTAACATTTCGAGAATAGGATAATTGTAGGTCTTAATAATGATCATAGTGATACAAAGTTTGATAATTATTTTACATTTATATGGGTGTAGACCCATCATATGAATCCTCTATAAGATTCTAAAACAGTTAGCTTACTGCTAACATTAAAAAAGCCAGTCATAGTACCCATAATATCATCCAAATGAGTGTTATTATGAAAACGGATGATATAATGTTGTACTGAATTTCATTACAACACTCGTTTGATTGATTAATAACCATGACATCATGTCATGGTTATCACGACATTGGGTGTTTTAATGTTGGCAATGACCTTACTGTTTTAGAATCTTTAATAGAAGATTTAAAGTAAGGTGTAAATAAATACTTTAACAAAAAACTTCATTTACGAGAAAGTTTAAAACCAGATAATATGAACTGAGTACTTGGTACCATAATATATAACAGAAGGTCCTAATAAATTTCAATATTTTTAAAAATTTTCTTTCTCTCTAAAAACTTGATTCAAATTTAGCTCGCTATCTCCTGATTCGCTCTCGTTACGGTCTGGCAACACCGCGTATAAAATGCAAATGTTGTCAGAATATTATTTGATGAAGAGCGAATGAGTGGTCTGAATAAATTTGCAAGTGGTTTTCATGACGTATGTATTTAACGGCTCTTCTTTGTTTAAATTTACATTTTACATTTTTTGGTAAAAATGCGGTAAAGAAAAAGGGCACAATACTAGAGATTTAGTTTCTTAGCCAACTTTTATCCATTTGCATCACTTTAAAAACGAATAATGAACGTAGTTAAACAGAAAGAACTCAAACCACACACAGCCACTTTTGAGTTATAGGCGTAAAGATTCAGCTCTAAATAATCTTCTATATAAGTATCCAAAAGAAACTGTTTCCGTGAACATTAAAAAAATGGGGTTTTCACTACATGGCAGATTCGGCCTTCAGGAATACGATGGCATACTTAACTCTATTTTGATCAAAGTGTGGTTTCAATCCTTTCTGCTAGTTAGCAGAGAGGAGGTAGTTACCTCCCATTTATTTTCTCTAAATTGATTCCTTAGTAAGTTAATTCTTTTTGATGTCTTTTCTAATATACTAGATACTGCTACCGCTTCGGGAACAAAAAATGGCGCTCTGAGAGAGAAAAGTGTCACAAGATATATAATTTTGTACTGTCATTGCGATTGCTATAAAATAATCATAGTCTAGTCCCAGGCTGTCCTATAACAAAAGTAAGTTATTTAACAAATTAAGTTAAAAACAAACTATTTACTAGATCATGATTCAAAGTCGAATATTTTTTAATTAAGGATTTTAAAATCACATATTGAACTTCAAAATCTACCATCCGTTTGAAAACATATATCTCAATCCTAAAAGAACAGACGAAGGGAATAAAATTTGGAAAACAAAATTTTATGAACCATGCGGGATTCGAACCCACGACCTGCGGCGTTCCGTGCCGGTGCTCTAACCAACTGAGCTAATCGTTCAAAAAAGTAATCGTAAAGTACCGCCTCGTTATAAAACTCTGTTTGCTTTGTTCAACTCTCAGGTTGTGGCTTCCTCTACAGGACCTACTTTACAGTTGATAACCTGCTCAACCCCAATATTTGCATATTAGGAAATTGACTTGAGATGTCGCTCTTGTAAATCTAAACAATATGTTATATTTTTAAAGTAATGACCCTCACTTCTAAGATTAATACAAAATAAAATTTGAAAAACAAAATTTTATGAACGATGCGGGATTCGAACCCACGACCTCCGGCGTTCCGTGCCGGTGTCCTGACCAACTGAGCTAACCGTTCGAGTACCGTCTCGCTATAAAATTCTGTTTGCTTTGTTCAACTCTTAAACAACCTATGTTCCACGACCTTTGAGCATCAGATAAAAACATGAATTTAACCTAATAACTTGTCTTATAAGATACATTTCTGGTTCGCACTGTTATACGGGACACTGAGTTTAGCTTTTAAAAAAAACTTTATTTTTTTAAATTAGACTGATTGAATTAAAATTCAATAAAATCTTAGAATAATCGAGTCTGAACTGATCACGACTGAACAGCATATAAGTTGGAAGTAGACTTGTTTCTCCACTGTAACTTCCAGAATGTAGATTCCACGAATGCTATATCCTGCTGACATAGGTCTAGCCAATGTACAGAGTACAATGTAAGCAATATGCCATACATCATGTATGTATAACGGAACCTTGGTGAACACAAAAAACGGATGATTCTTGATTGACATTCACAATTGAGTGAATTCTTTCTCATTTGATTTACTCTCTACCGCTGCCCATAAATTTTCGCTCCTAAATTGCATCGTCAGACAAGTCTTTGCAATTGGAATATCGAATAAAACTAAGTAAGTATTAAAATATTGCAATTTTTAGAGTTAACATTCTCTTTAATATAAGTGCCAACGTAGATCAAAATGAGCAATTACAAAACAGCTGAATCTTATCTCCTAGGATATTGAGATAATTAAAGTTCGAAAGCTTATTTAAATTTTGAGCAAACACAGTGTTCCACTGCTAGTTGGTGCCGCTAACTGAACTAGGCTTTAGCGCCTTCGTTAGCCTTCTAATTGGCTTAACGAAACTATTCAACTTTAAGGATGCAGCAGTGCATTGTTATTTTAAACGAGAATAGTCGTTTATACTTGGATACGAGTAGATAATAGCAGTGCTCAGAATAGATCCTGAAATTGGAATAAAAGTGAACTATACTCGTAGTGCTGATGTTTTCTAATGGACGAAGAGAACAAACAATAAACGCAAAGCCAACACTTTCTTGGAACACCAGAACCATACGAGGAGATTTGCCTACCTTTTAGGAAGGCCTTTGAAGGTTTCATCTTCAAAAATGAGGTTGAATAGCTCTTCGCACCAGCTTAAAATTGACACGGGTGCCTTCAAACGTTCAAATATTAAAATATACCAGTGGGAGGCTCCTTTGCACAGGTTGCCGGCTAGAAAATGGGTACTACAATGGCACCTATTTCTACCGCGAAGCAGTAATGTGTAAACATTACTGTGTTTCGGTCTGAAGGGCGCCGTAGCTAGTGAAATTACAGCTCAAATGAGACGTAACATCTTATGTCTCAAGGTGACGAGCGCAATTGTAATGGGCAGGGCGTATCAATTAACACCAGCTGAACGTCCTGCTCGTCTCGTCCCGTATTTTCATAAAAAAAATATTAAAAATTAAATATAAAACAATACACCAAGAGGCGCGGGTTAGAGACCCACATTGTCCATACATATTGGTACTAATTAAATTTAAGTATTTATTTTATTTATATCCCAGAAGGTCGCGGGTCGTCGCATACGATACATCGTTCTTAACATAATAAAAACAATTTGAGTGTTTTAAAGTCAAAAATTTTATTGAAACTGTGTAAAGTTAGTGTTTAGATATTGGCAATGACAATATTATTCTCTTAGGGGACTTTAATATTAATGTGCTAAACAGTGAAGACTTTAAGACTAAAAAAATTAACATGTTCCTATCCTGTCTGAACTTATCACAATTGGTTACAGAACTGACACACATTACGGAAACTAGTGAGACACTCATTGATGTTGTATGTTCTGATATGCACTCTCAAAACACCAGTCTTGATTATATATCACAATTTGGGCATTGCCTTGTGGTATGCGAATTTAAAGTTAAAAAAGAAAAAACATTACCACACACTTTTACCTTTAGGCCATTAAAAAGCATATGTCTCAAAACTGTCAACAGACATTTAGAATGTATAGAGTGGAATCAAATAACCAAGTAATGTTAATGATATGGTCACCACACTGAATCAAAACATAATTAGCCTTTTTGACCTATTTGCACCAATGAAATCAGTTGTTATAAGGAATATATCACCACCCTGGATCACAAACACCATTAGACTCATGAAGAAATTGCGGGATGAAGCTTCAACAGCATACCACAAGAACAAATGTGATAAGAAAAAAGCATACTACAAGTCTTTAAAATCAACTGTAAATCAAGCTCTCTTTTCTGAAAAAATGGCTTATTATAAATATAACATAAATAATAAAATTCATAATCCAAGACTTCTTTGGCGGACCATAAAAAATACTTTGCTGCCCAAAAGTAATGTGGAACTTCCTTCATTCTTAAATAATCCAACACTTATTAATAATCACTTTCTAAATATAGCACACACATCAAATGTCACAATCTCTTCCCTCACTTACTTTAAATATCAGAAATATAATATAAATGCCACATTTCACACAAAACAAGTTAGTTCAGAGAGTTTGATTAAAATTATTAAGAGCTTAAAATCAAATGCTGAAGGTTGTGATAACATTAATCTAGACATGTTAATAATGACTTTTCCCTATATAATAGATTGTATTAAAGAACTCATAAATGCTTCAATAACAACATCAACATATCCTGAACTTTGGAAACTTGCAATTGTGCGTCCTATGCCTAAAATATCAAACCCTGTTAGCTTGACTGATTTAAGGCCAATCAGCATCTTACCATGTTTATCAAAGATCATTGAAAAAGTTGTGTGTTCTCAGCTGACTGATTATCTCGAAATCAACAATATTTTTGCCTGAGTTACAATCTGGGTTCAGAAGAGGTCGCAGTACAGTAACCGCATTACTTGACATAACTGACAATATTCTCCGCTCTCAAGATGAAGGCATTTGTACAATCTTAGTGTCGTTAGATTTTTCTAGGGCATTTGATTCTCTGAATATAGACCTGTTATTATCAAAACTAAATTACTACGGTTTTGATCAAAATGCCTTAAAATGGTTCAATAGTTATCTTAGTAATCGTTACCAGTATGTAAATTTAAAATGTAATAATGGCTCATTACTAACATCTAAGAAGATGCCTGTAAAAAATGGAGTCCCGCAAGGATCAATTCTAGGACCAACTCTTTTTATATTATATTCAGCCGATATTACGACTGAATTAAAACACTGCAAATATCATATATATGCAGACGATTTACAGGTGTATATTTCATTCAAACCTTCTGATATCGACAGCGCTATTTTAAAACTAAATGAAGATCTTTTGAGAATATACTCTTGGTCTGTTAAAAATAGTCTCTTACTCAATCCAGTTAAGACTAAATACATGATTTTTGGTAGCAAGTACCAACTGTCAAAGTTATCGCCCTCCGTATGTGTATCCGCACGACGGCTTACTACATAGAGACCAGGCGAACATAAATATCTTCTAAGGGTAGCGGTGATAGTAATGTCTTTCTGAAATCCATCCCTTCATCCCCCATCCATCCATCACGGGAAGTGCCCCGTGATAGATGCGGTAGAACACACAAAACAAGCGACGTCTCTACGTAACTGCAAGTGACCTAGCCGTTCATAAATATTAATTATTCGATTTACTTTTATCAATTTCATGTTTATTTACTGTGTATCAAAACAAATTTATTGATATTTCTTTTAAAAACCAAAATTTAGACATTTAATAGCATGAAACAAAGTCAAATTTATACTAAAATAACTAAGTTAAGGCAAAGCTTTTATAGATGCATCGCGCTATGTGTTTTCTATCATTTAACTTTTCAAAAACACGAAAAAATGCCCGTGTTTTAAATTCAATTAACTACTTGTGTTTGGAACAAGTTAACAAATGTAGCGTGGCAGTAAAAATATACAAGGAAATTCCACTTACATTTTTATGTGAAATCATCTTCATTCTATTGTAATTGCGAAAGAGTGGATGAATGGATGTTTGTGAAACAATTACACTAGGACTGCTGATCAGATCTGGATAATATTTTGTACACATCCGTGAGATACTGCTCAAGGAAGTAAATTCCACGGTTGGATTGTACGCCGAAGAAATTGTAAGACTACATTATGAAGGAATGTGTGGTTTTTTTCTAAGTACGTTAGACGTGATGGTAAATTCGGGGGTAAAATCAGGTAGAACATCTCTTTGGAACAGCGTCGTTAGTATCATCAAGAACAGCAATGATTCATCTGATGTTTCAAGACAACATCAGTGGACTTCGTGTGGCCCACTTTCTCATTTATACTCTGTTTTGGTCCGTAAATCATAATAGAAGCTTTTAGCCATGTATAAAAAATGAATATATCTTACACGATGCATAATACCCGCTTGAATTTTGAATTATTTAATAATATGTAAGTATACAGCTACTTTGCAGAATTACCGGCTGCGGTTTTCCCGAACCGATACGACTTAAGGACCATACTCCCGTATATATATATATATATAATACCTTAAAGGCCAGCAACGCATCTTCTGACACGTGTTGTTGCCGATGTCCATGGGCGCTTGCCTCACCTCTCCCCATCCCGTGAGCCTCTTGCCCGTTTGCCCCCCCATATATAAATAAACTGCTGTAGTATCGTTTGATATATTTTCTTAAACACATGATATTTTCTATAGCGAAACGCTTATAGCTTACTCCACAAGAATACAGAATCTACTCGCGTGCCCTACAAACATAAATTGAACCGAGTAAGCATCCCGTTATTTCTCACGAAGATTTATTTTAAGATCACCCTTTAATTTATTTTATGAACACAACACCGTAATTGACAGCTTAATAAGCCACTCTCCATCAAAGATTTTCTCTATTGGGATGTGGTGATCCGAAAATTATAGTAAACATCACAGTTTGAGCGATTATGCCAGTGGGAGGCTCCTTTGCACAGGATGCCGGCTAGATAATGGGTACAACAACGGCGCCTATTTTGGCCGTGAAGCAGTGATGTCTAAGCATTACTGTGTTTCGGTCTGAAGGGCGCCGTAGCTAGTGAAATTACTAGGCAAATGAGACTTAACATCTTATGTCTCAAGGTGACGAGCGCATTTGTAGTGCTGCTAAGAGTTTTTGGGGTTTTTCAAGAATCCTGAGCGGCACTGCATTTTGATGTGCAGAGCGCATCAATTACCACCAGACCGTCCTGCTCATCTCGTCCCTTAATTTCATAAAAAAAAATTGCAGAAATTATGAAGACGTAACTTCATAATCATAAAAAAATCGAATCCAGAATAATCTCTGTTGCCTGTGCTTATGTATCACTATACATTATGTATTTTTTTTTCTATAGGCAGTAAGAGGAACAGTACATGGGAAGTGGCAACCGCCTATAGACAACCGCAACACCAGGGGTGAAGAAATGCGTTGACGGCCTTTCATTTGGGACTATGTCCTAATAATTATTTTTTATTACATAATAGCTTTAAGGGTAAATGTACACACTTTTATAATAAAGTCCCAGCCACTGTTCAGGCATAATCTGTAAACTCCACAGCTGAATAAATAAGTGATCGGACAGCCTGTTATTATGATTATTTTGTATCAATAGCAATGTCAGTACAATATTGTATATTTAAAAAAAAAATAACAAAAATAACCGACTTCAAAACAATAGATATAATATGTCTCTAAAAAGCATAAAAAATAATTGCGTATTTTTATACAATCTAATTAATTAATCTAGTTCTAGTTACGATTATTGTTATTTTTGGAGTCGTTGTCATCCAAGATAGGTTTGTAACTACACGGGAAGCACCAGATTTCAAAATCGGTATTAGCAAAATACGGACGAATTGAGAACCTCCTCCTTTTTTGAAGTCGGTTAAAAAGACCGCAAAAAGGAATGCTGGAAGTGTTTCTCTCTTTTCTTCTTTCTTTCTCTCAGAGCGCTATTTGTTTCCGAAGCGGTGTTAGTGTTAGAAATGACATCAAGAAGTATTCTAAAGGAATCAATTTTGAGAAAATAAATGCCTTATATGCCTTTTATTACTAAATTTTAGTTAATATTAAAATATTAGTTTATAGTTAGTAATAAAAAATATTTAGAAGTTAATTGCTTCAGCAGCAATTATTTATTTTAAGTAGATACGTTATCTGTACTCACATAATTTTTTTTATTTCATACAGCCGTTTCCAATGTTTTATCTACAGAAAGTGATAAATTATTACCTTCTACTGACAGTAATTAGCTGTCAATAATCTGAAGGTATCCCAATATACCCGATAAGTCATTCTTTTCGTCTTATATTGGGACGCGTGAATTGCAATATCCATACAAACTTCTATCGCTGGTAAGCTATACCGGGAGGACGTATAGCTTGACAGACAGCGTGTACGGATAAGGTGAGTTACCGTCGGTAAGTTTATTGGGATAGAAAAGTCATTGTTACAATTTTTATCTGAAGTAAGAGATAGACTGATGTTGGGAACGGCCGTCAGACAGTTTGATATTGATATTGATATACATATATATATATGTGTCATTTGGTACTTATTCTTAATAACACCGTTCATGTGTTATTACGAATAAATAAATAACCTAGAAGGTCCCTAAGTTGTATTAGTTCTGGAAATCTACCACCGCAAGTCTGAGCTAAATATAAATAATATTGGAGTGTCTGTTTGTAATATGTAAATAACCGATTTTTACTACTTGTATATGAATATATATACCGTACATACACCAAAATAACATTTTTTACAATATTTGTCTGTCTGTTTGTTCCAGCTGATCTCTGAAATAGCTTTACTGATTTTGATGGGACTTTAATTGATGGGTAGCTGATGTAATAAGGAGCAACTAAGGCTTCGTTTATTTCAGAAAAAAAAGTAATAATGTAATGTCCAAGAAACGGTCTAACTCTTAAAATAATTTATTTGGCAAAACAACGTTTGCCGGGTCAGCTCTAGTTAAATATAATACCATCACTTTCTTTTTCATTTTGACAGTCAAAGACTGCATGATAAAATGAAACATTAACTTTAAGTATACTATCTGCAACTACTGGTTAGTCTCAATATCTCAATAACTTCATTAGCTACTACGCTCTTCAAATAAAAGCACAATAATTAATGCACACTAATGAAATTTGAAAAACAAAATTTTACGAACTATGCGGGATTCGAAACCATTACCTCCGGCGTTTCGTGCCGTTGATCAAAGCATACAAGATTTTATAACGATACGTCACTCGAACGGTTAGCTCAGTTGTTTAGAGCACCGCTACGGAACGCCGGAGGTCGTGGGTTCGAGTCCCGCATCGTTCATAAAATTTTATTTTTCAAATTTTATTTGTGTATTAATCCTAGAAGTGAGATTTATCACTTTAAAAACATAACTAATAATGCACACTACTGCTCAATCACAGAAAAACCGTACCGCTGTGTGACCCAAAATATTAAATTAAATTATTTTGTATACTTTTTATTAAACCATCACAAAACATAGCATGTAGCCTCAATTACTTTTATAAACCCTGAAAATATGAAGCTAGCGTTTATAACCAGCCACATAAAGATGTTATCTTTTAACAGCGTTTTATTAAAGTGCTGATGTAATATCCTTTTTTGCTGAGTTGTAACGCTACTTCGTTGTGAATTTTTTTCGCGAATTATTGAGCTCCTGTCCTGGTGATACTGTTATATAATGTTATGAAACGGTCAAGTCTTTTGTTTAATGGAAAAGGAGGACAAACGAGCAAGGTCACATGGTGTTAAATGATCACCGCAGCCCACATTCTCTTGCAACACCAGAAGAATCACAGGAGCGTTGCGCTGTAGAAGGTATCTATGTCGTATCGTCCCGGAAACACCGCACAAGGAAGCTCAATCCACAGCTTTATGATACGTGGAAGAAAAATTCTTGAAAACCGCACAGTGGAGGACTGCCAGACATCCAGATGGTGGGGATGATATCGTAACTTGTGGCTTGTCGTACGGAGATGGAATTTGGCGGCAGAAATCAGGTGTAACAGCTCTTTGGACAATCCCCGTGATAAATGCTGTAGAAGACACACAATGAAGCGACGTCTCTACGCAACGCCAAGTGATCCAGCCGTTCACAGAGCATTGGGTCACCGTCAATTCGAGCTGCTCTGCGTTGCTCCGGTCAAATGATCGAGCTGATACTAGGGTGCGACAGATCCAAGATGAAAGCAATACTCCATGTGTGGCCGGATCTGCGTTTTGTAGAGCGCTAGAATGTGGGCCGGCTTGAAGTATTGCCGTGCTCTATTTATGACGCCCAGTCGAGTGTAGTCTTTGAATAAAATATTTTTCAATACAGTTGTTGAGCATGGCGTGGTTTTAGAGGCTATAATTAAGATTCGAAAATTAAATCTTTTGCATGATCATCTTTCTTTTAGGCGGTGGTGATGGTGGCGGCTTTTAGATGGACATTTTTACTTAGATAAATTACACGTCTATATAGAGCCTCTTGCTGATTAAGAACCGATAAATACAGGCCTGTAATAGTTTAGTGTGCGTGACAAGCTATATCTTACACTCTCGATTTGTATGTCACTTTGTGATAGTGTGCGCACATTGCTCAAAATAGAGGTTAACTGTCAACCGCTATGTTTTCGACGTTTTCACAGTCTATCTAGAGTATAAATGATGTAAGCATTTTTCACTTTGATTATCTCTGCGAGTTTTGGTCGTAAATAAACGCTTTCCTGTATATACTCCTAGGGCCTATTGCATAAGTTTACTGATTTTACTTAGTAACATAATTATACTAAATTTAATATTTTTTTCCACCACGCTACACAAAAAAATATACTTTGTATAACTTTATACCACGAGCATTTAATTCCTATCATAAAGATTTTTCTCATATGGATGTTTTTGGGTTACCTTATAAAGAATTGAGAAAGAAATTTATTCTCAAACTTATGTTATCATGTTACGAATAGATAATAAAATATAGTTATTGTTAGTTAATTAATAAAATATAGTTAAGTTATTGTATTGTACACGTTTGTTGTGAATGTTAACTCTTTATGTTTATGTTTAGCACTAGGTATATAATTTAACATTGTAATTTCCGGCACTATAAACATAACATTAAAATTGTGATTTTGTGACTGTTTCATGCCAAAATAAAATACTTGAAAATAATACAAGTTACAAGTCCTACTAATTTGTGTTGCATTACAATTTTAGTTTTTGCTAATAATACAAGAACAATACTGTTACTTACACTGCTAATATTATTACTAAACTACAAGTTATATGATCTCAATTTACTAGTACGTATGTCATGTGAAGTTGCTTGAAGAATACGCTTGGCTTTTATTAGTTAGTTAGTTAGTTTAGCAGGGCTGTTTACACACTTACGGCCGTTCCCAATATTCAGTCTATCACTTACTCGAGATAAAAATCATAACTATCGTTGACTTTTTTGTCCCAATAAACTTATCGACGGTAACTCACCTTATCCGTACACGCTGTCTGACAATGGGACTACGTATAGCTTACCAGCGATAGAAGTTTGTATGGAAATTGTAATTCACGCGTCCCAATACAAGGCGATAAGAATGGCTTATCGGGTATATTGGGACAGCTTCAGATTATTGACAGCTAATTACTGACAGTAGAAGGTAGTTATTTATCTTTATATGTAGATAATATATTGGGAACGGCCGTTAGCCTCTTGATTAGGCATATTTTGTCTTCGTTGTGTGCATAGTTTGTCTTCTTACTCCAACCAGCCCAGATCATTCCAGAAGTTTAGCAGTCTTTTTAAGTTTCTTCAGGCATCCGGAAGTGATCCTGGTGATTGGAGTATTTGTGCCCGTTGTTCGGCCACACTCCTGTACTCCATAAGCACGTGTTCTGGCGTTTCCTCTGCCTCCATCCGTTCTCTGCACAAAGGTCTGTCCGATACAGTTATGATAGACAGATGCTTGTTCAAGGGACAGTGACCGGTGACTACACCTACAATTGTACGTATATTTTCCCTGTGTAATCTGATCAGGTTGCGGGCTGACCACTTTGGGGGCACCGGAACCGCATTCTTTGTTTGCCTGTAACCTTTGCTGTTTTTACATTCGGTTAGCAGTGGCTCCATATGCTACAGCTTACGCTTGGCTTAGATCGATGGCATATTTGTATAACATATTTTCATATTAACGACCCATATAGCACTCTCTCTATAGTGGTTAGTGACTCTACCTATTGAGCTTAGACGTCCCGGGTTCAAAACCCGGTAGTTGTTATCCCAGAAGTAATTTATTAGTTATTAGTACTGGTATTTTGCCACTTATAGTTTATTACTGCTACTTTATTATGCAACAAAATAGTACAACAAGTAGTAGTTACACCAAAAATCACTAATAGTATTGGCTTGTACTATGTTGTGCAATAGGGCCCTGGTATACTTTATATAAATATCTGTTTAATACTACACTCAATATTTTTGTAATATATGTAAGATGGCATTATATAAAAAGTAGTGGTAAAGACGGCAGCATCTCTCTCCTAAATTTAATAGTCCTTACAAACACTTGGCTTGGGACATCTTTAATCTTTTTACTCCCCCGGGTCGCACAGGAAATGAAAGTACGACTTTGCGGTAAGTTTTTTATCGTAGACAAATCTATCCTTTGGTGATTAGTTACATTTCAATATCCTATTGACAGATAGCATTCGGTTATAACTATATTGGACATAACTATGGAGAGATAAGTTCTTGTCATTAAACGGTGACAGAAATGTATCCGTAAGTTAAACTAAAGATAGATAGGCTATTGAAAACGGCCGTTTATCATTACTAACCATAAATAATCTGCTTAATACCTTCTATGATATTTTTATTAAATGATAAAAAACATTACACTGTAGAGAAAAATTGTTAACGAAAACCAACCTGCTTGATTCAGTCAACCATTACTTAAATGTTTAAAACAAAATGCACACTGAATACAAAATCATAGAAATAATATGAAGTCAAAGACATGATTGCCAGCAATCTTAGATTAAGGATTGGTCTCCGCATCGCTCCAACTAGATACCGCACCACCTAAGAATAATAGCTTTTTTACTACGCCAACTATTTGATGTTTGTGTACGTGGCATCATGATATCCAATGGCATCTTTCAAATTTTGTAATATTTTACATTGAAATACAAAATACTTACTGATGATATGTGATGATGTGTGTCTTTTTTATTTCTTGTAGTATTATTTTACAAAGTTTTTCTATTCTGTTTATGATCTGATTGTATTGACAATGCAATAATATAAAATGATTTTTCGAAGATGAATATAAATAACAATAATAGCACACAATATTCAGATCTTTAGTCAACTTTAATTTAATTTGATTCGTGTAAGTTAGTTGGCACTACTTTTGTCTTATATAAGCTAGAATATTAACTTCGAGTATTCATTACTTATTGTGTGTTCTAAGTTTAAACTCTGCTCAAGTGATTACAAGAATTGTGTCTCATTTAAATAACCACCCTCAATCTTACATGGAGCTAATGAATTACAGCTAAGACTTATCGTATGTAACATAAATAAATATTAACATGTGTGTAATTCCCACTAAGTAATACCTTCAAAAGTTTTGGCTTCGAGATAATGAGACGAATGTAAAATTTCGGGAAGAGGATAATTGTAGGTTTTAGTAATGATCATAGTGATACAAAGTTTGATAATTATTTTACATTTAATTCATTAGTACATTTTTATTCAGACTCAAAGCTTACATTTTTGATAAAGGATACAAGAGGCTTAAGGTAACTGAAGTATGAAATAAACACTTTGGTCTTAATATGGTCCATATATCTTTTGAATACTGCATCAATTACTGCTGTTACAATATTGTTGTTGATACAGTGCGACTGCTGCACATTTTAAAATTTAATTTGTCGTCCAAAAACTCAATCAACGGAAACGCGGTATCCGATGCAAAATTTAAATTAAACCTCTAAACCGCATATGAAGTCCTGGTACATGTTGCTAGGATGACACATGATTTCAACCGCTAGGAAAGACGTTATATCATCACCGCTACTATATTTCCTGGATTCTATGCAGTAATATGTCGACCGCATGACGTCAGAATATATTAAGGTATACTCGCATCATACATAAGACAATATCTTCTTCAATTATGATACCCGGAACCAAAACAATGTATAATGCTTCCTATCTCATTCTCTCGTCCGCGTCGGCTGAATCCTATACATTTACCTATTTGTGTCTCTATCGTCTCGCTTTTTAATCGACTTCAAAAAAGGAGGAGGATCTCAATTCGTGGGTATTTTTTTATGTTTGTTACCTCAAAACTTTTGACTGGGTGAACCGATTTTGATAATTCTTTTTTTATTTGAAAGCTGGTGCTTTCCGTGTGGTCCCATTGTAATTTGGTTCAGATCTGACAATGGCATCCATGATAAAAACCATAAAAGTCTTAAATTTGCAAAATGGATGATAAATTTACGAATAACTCAATATCGCGCCAACCGATTTCGATGATTCTTTTTTTATTGGAAAGGATATACTTCCAAAATAGTTTGGTGAGAGTTTGGTTAGGTTCTGATATCGGATTCCATGGCAAAGTAACGGAACTCTTCAATTAAGCGTTAACATTCATTGTTGCATTGAAAAATTTAGTAGGGGAGAGGCGTACAAAATGGCATAGGCGGGTAATATGGCACACCTACTTATTTCTTAAATGTAAAACAAATATTTGTTCGCGCAATGGCCTGTAGAGGGTCGCTTGGTGACAGGTCGTAACCTGTGGCAGCTCCAGTAGCGTCCGTTCGACCGTGTGGTGCGCACTCGTGTTTTTATGATTTCTGCAGTCACGAGTTTTGTTTTGTTGGATTTTGCAAGTCGTAAAAGTGAGTATTTTTTGACGTTTATTTGTCTGTTCTTAGCGTTAAAATATTGTAATATTACTAAATAAGTTCCAGAATGTTTTGAAATCTCAAAATTCTTGTTACATTTTTATTCGTTGATTTCTTAAATTGCAGGTTATGAAGTGGACAAAACGGCATACACCTTGTTCGGGTAAAATAGCATACTATGTCATTTAACCCACCTTTTTATATTTCTAGCGTTGGGATACAATCTCCATGGAAAAAGCTATTCAGGCTATAAATAATAATGAAGCCCGAAGAAGATTTAACGGCAGCTGATAATCTATGCATATAATCAGCAGGTCCATCTCAGGTAGTAGCAGGCAGTTCTACGTCCCTGGTAATTGCAAGTACATCAGCTGCAGACAACCCAAGTCCAGTCTCAGTTGCCGAGTCTACAGGCTCAGTTATTGCAGGACCTATGATACCTACGTCATCTAGAATACTCCAAGACGTGAATATCAATATTCCTGTTAGCGTGCTATCTCCAGTACCTAAAGGAATATATGTGACTGGACAAGGCAAAAGAAAACCACGCAAGAAACCATCAGTATTGTTACTAACTTCAACGCCAAATATAGAAGAAACAAAAGCAAAATCCGCTCCTCTACCTCCTCCAAAGAAAAAGACAAGAAAGGTTACAAAAGTTTTAGACTTTAGTTCTGATAGCGAAAATGATTTTTCTTCTTTAAATGCTTACACAGTAATCATAGACGATGACGAAGATTGTCCGTGTATTTATTGTAATGACCTCTTCTCAAGATCCAAGCCAAAAGAGGTCTGGCTCCGGTGCTTGAGCTGTAAAAGATGGGCTCATGCATCTAGTGCAGATGTTAAGAAAAAGACAAAGCGTTACACGTGTGAACTCTGCATGTCGAGTCAATGCATGCAATCGACTGATTTTTGTTCCTAATTTAGTATGTCATTTGTCCACAGCACGTGTGTCATTCGCCGCCGAGGGCGGACAAAACGGATTTTTTCTAAGTTTTTAAAAATATTTTTTAATATTATTGTTTTTGTACTCAGATGATTGATCTCCATAATTATAAGTAGGTAATGAACCAAAGAATACATAATTACTTAAAGTGTTGAATATTATAAATAAATAAATATTTTATGACTGATTTTATAAATTTTATATATAAGGACATATTTAGACAAGTTGATAGTTAGTGTACTTCAAATTCACTAAAAATCAAAAAATCAAAAAATAAAGAAAATTAACAAAAAAACAACCGACTTTAAAAACACTATTCCAAAACAATAGATATAATATGCACTAAAAAGTATATAAATAACTGCGTATTTTTATGCAATCTAATTCTAGTTACGATTATTGTAATTTTTAAAGTCGGTGTCATCCAAGATAGGCTTGTAACTACATACATAGTTATAGGAAAGATGTGCTTGAGTCGTGAGGAGGTGAGAGGCGAGAGCGGGTCGCGGCGGAAGGACACCGATTCCAAAAATTACAATAATCGTAACTAGAATTAAATTGTATAAAAATACGCAATTATTTTTATACTTTTTAATGCATATTATATCTATTGTTTTGGAATTGAGTTTTTGAAGTCGGTTGTTTTTTTGTTAAAATTGTTTTTTCGTTTCATCGATCCTCAAATCACGATTCAAAAGAAGTTCACATCAAAAACATTCATTTTGATTGAAAAAAATTTGATACACAAGAGAGACACTGAAGTGTAATTATATCTGGGAACGGCCGGGCCCTTCCCAGTCTTAACGAGCAAGCAAGGAGATTGTAGACCCCCAATCTAAAAAGAAAAAAACAGAACACTAGTGTTGAGCGTTATTCGTGTTGGGAATAGATGGAGTGATACATCACTGTCACACGCTTCAGTCTCTCCAATTAACACGCCACAGACTAACTTCTAGTCTGGTTTAAACCGGATATTACAAACGACAACCGCAATGTGACAATACTCGATGTTCTGTGTTGCACTCTGAAACTTTTAAAGTGGCTAAGAAGAGTCTTAAGATATTTCAACTCTATTTAACAAGGCGAAAGGGAACACAAGAACTGTTATATCTATTACGGCTAACTGATTAACTCATCTACTGAACATATCTCACACGATTCTGCCAAAACTTTGGTTTTAAAACCTTTTTATTGATGCTCGGGTATTTGTTTCTAATAAATTCGTAAAAGATAGAAAAATGTCTAAAACTCACATGATGCATAACAGGTTTTTCAATTTGTTCATATGAAAGACATTAAGGCTAATATCTAATCTAATCTATCTAATCTCAGAATTGCTTTTACCGTTTAAAGATTCTTTATCTACTATCTTTATAAGAGATTTTATTTTACCGGTAGTGCGCATCAAGCTATGCGAAGCCCTGGTCTTATCCAAGTTTAATTATGCTGATACAGTAGTAGGGCCACGCTTACTTGCACATACTAAGAATTTAATACAACGTGTGCAAAACGCATGTGCACGCTACTGCTTCGACATTCCACGGCGTGCTCACGTAACACCTTATTTAAATAAAAATAAAATTTTAAAAATGGATTATCGTATGCATTTACACTTTGTTTCGCTTCTTTTCAATATAATAAAGTATAAAGTACCGCTATATCTTTATAGTAAATTACATTGGTTGAAAGATAATACTAGTGAATACGTCACAAGAGCATCTAAGTATAGATTACAAATGCCGTTACACAGGAGTGCAGCTTTCCGGGGTAGTTTCAAGTTTACAGCCACTAAATGTTGGAATGACTTGCCACCTCCTCTCTGTGACCTGAAAACAACTTCGAGTTTCAAATTAAAATATAAGACTCTTTTATTTCAGGAACAAATAAGCAATCAATAACCCATAAGTATTAGAAAATCAGTAACTTCAATTTATAATACATAATGTAGCATTACTTGAAACACCCTGGATCTTTACAAATTGAAATTATAATATTTTTTCCCATGCAAACATATTGTACAAACCGACTATTATTATTTAAAATTATTCTGAAAATATTGGAAAATAAATTAATATTACCTTTTTGTTATGGCCAAATAACGTGTCTATTGCCAATTTATTTTTTATTTTTTCTTTCTTCTTATTCTCTTTATACCCTGTGTCCGCGAAGTTTACATTTTTCAACAATAAACTATGACTGTAGTTGTGTTATAAAAATTTATTATTTATTTTGCTAATATAGTTATAAAATTTTGCTTTTAGTGTAGAAATATGTATTTAAATTGTAATTTAAGATGTAGGAAGTATTTGTATACCGCAGTCGCTGTCCGTGCTGCGTAACACGGTGCCTACTGAAAATCAGTGTCGAGTCTCTGAAGGCTCGACGTATACTGAGTGGGCCTCCGATTGGCAATACTAAAGTGATTGCACTGCTCCTCAATCTAATTGTTTTATTTATTTTAATTTTACTAGGTCTGTTTTAATTATTTATAGTGGTTTTTATAGTTTAAGTTCATAATTTTGTTAACTTATATTTTTAACCTAATATTTTACGTTAAAATTACTTGTTTGTTAAAGTTATTATATTATAAACTATGACCTATTTTAGCAGTGTAATTATGTTGCCAATAAAGTTTGTTATTATTATTATTATATTATTATTATTATAATTACAAGTTAAGTCGGTATTTTTATGATTAGGATATACTATTATATCTTAGCCTTAAAAGGAGAATGGCGGAAAATGGGCTAGTTTGCTCACTATCATGCGTCTGAACCAGAAAGAAAATTTCACATATATTTATTTTAGTCAGATGCAAACAGGGGTTTAAAAGTTATTTGAATAGAAAGTAAATAATCGTTTTGAAACAAGCGGAACCGCCATATTAGGCCGAAAGCGTCACTGTCACTTAAACACTCACCGAATGATACCAGTATATAATGAACTCCCTTTTTAAAGGGATAAGCAAGGATAACAACATATTATAGGAAATCAATCGAATGAAATCCGAAACAAACCAAACTTCTTCCACACCACTGGTTAAATATTATTTTATAAAATCATATTAATATGTTCCGTTTGCCGAATATTAAAAAAACTGCACAGTGATTAAAAATAATATCAGTATTCATAGGAAACAAATAATTTGGATAGTTATCGATATATTTTTAACTGGTAGATTTGGTATGCCAATTAGATCTGCACTTCGTGTTTCATTAACTTATTTTCGGAGCTGTTTATTGAAAAGCAAAGAATGCGTCACCGAACATTTTAACTGAGACAAACAGCACGAAGCAAGGACACAGAGTATTTACACTACCACTACACGCACAACAGACTATTTATACATGTATTGTGTTTTTTGATTTTTTAACGCGTAGATAATTTTGCAGAAAAAATAAAACATACTGACACGGGAGTGGGTCAGAGATTGGAAATAATACTCCGCTTATAGGAACGAGTCTTTATTTGCGTTCACTTTTCTGAACGTGCACTTCGCCGGTCTGCCGCTGTTCCTCTTGTGGGCGGCGGTACCTTCAACGCGTCACACCGCACCGAACACTAAGTCTCTTCTATCTTCTTGGAACACTTCCAATTTTCACTGCTTCTTCTTTTCTTCTGCTTCTTCTTCTTTACACTTTCGAGTCAGAACTAGAACTGCCGTAGGCCACGCTAAGTACGGCTTATATACCCCCGGATCCGTTCTATTTTCAAAATGATTCTCTCATTCCATCTTTAAATTTAAATTGTACTAGAAAATTCTTTTAACTGACCACAAGCTTGTTGTAAATTGAAATTGAAAATATCAGATAACTACAAATTCCCTGTTTATATCTCACTGATTTTTGTTTAATATAATCTTGAGAATATTTCTAATGTTTTACCGATGATTTGGTCAAGACGCAAGAATAGCCCAATTTTCATACTAGGATCGGCATTGTCCTTTCATATTGTAGTTACAATAGACTTTGCTACCTCTTCGGGTATGTAATAGCCGGGACTCTTTAAAAAAATCGGTATGTGCTTAAGGCCACATGAGAGAAGTGAAACCTTTATAAGCCACGCCAAAGAAAACCCAATTAGTAAATAAACAAATGAATGACTGTATTCGAAACTCAAATATACCAGCTAAATGGATTTCTAAATTTGAATTTCGAATTAATCGAAAATAATGCCTACTAATCGGCTAAGTCGTGTTAGTAAGTTTTTTTAGGGGCGTTGTATATGCTTTTACAACAAGATCCCAGATAATGTTCAAAACAAATGTATTACGAAATTCAAAAGAATTGTTAAAAAACGTTAGTGTGGTAAAGGTACCACGACTTTCCTAATAATAACACTATTTGATAACTGAGCGATTACCCATAGGCTATTAAATAATAAATTTTACTGTACGATTTTACATTATTACCATATTTTTATTTAAAAAAAGAAGCCCGCTGAGTTTGTTGCGCCCGTTCTTCTCAGGTCTGAGGCATAGCCTTTTGAAATGGGTGGTAGTTTTTGACTTCCAATAAGTGGTTTTATATCCTTTTTTGTATAAAAATATTAGAATTTCAATTTCAATTCTTAACCATAGAGGAGATATTTTAGATCAAAGTGGCCAGTACGACAAAACGACAATGTTATATGTAAAGACCTTTATTTATTAGTGTATACGAGTCTCTCTCAGGCGACTCGCGGTAACTTTACCATGACGTGACGGCTGAGTGTCATTCAATATGGACAAAATAAAGTGTTTGTTCAAGATTTTAGAAGTCTGCGTCTACAATTACTTTTCATATCATATAACATTTGCACACTAAAGCTATCGATAATTTGCTTCAAATATAAACCATTTGTGTTAAATAGACAAACATCCGCCTTTGTGTTAATGTGTCAAACAATCACGTCAATTAATTTAGTTAAACGTTAGCTAATTCAATTTTCCTGTCACAACAAACGAGTGAACACGAAAGACATTGTGCAAACTGTTGAACATGTAATGTTGGATAATTCGATACTGCATTTATTTCAGACTATCTTTCAAAATTTATGTTTAAACAGAACGAATGTCAAGATATAGAGTACTACATTGTTCACCAATGAAATGCCTAATGATGATGCAATTTTTAGGCACGAGACAAAAATGAAGTTATATTTTTGCAAATGACTTATTAATTTGATAAAGTCAACATGAATTATTTACTCTAAAATATTTTAATCGTAGACAATAATGTTCAATATAATAACGCGTTCCGGGTGCTGATGGGACTGCCGCGCCACTGCAGCGCCTCCGCTATGTTCGCGGCAGCTCACACAGATGGCGGCCATCATGCGCAAGCGGTGCGCTTCTACCATACGCCGCATGCATGCGCTGTCGGACCGGTGGGACTCCCCGATGCTGGATCGTTGGATACGGTTGCACGCAATCGTATAGTAACTTACCGTCATCATCGGGAGGTGCACCCGGACCACCCTGTTATTTTATTTTATTTATTTTCTAAATATGTGATTTAATAAGTAATTACTGACACTATTTTGTAAGGTTGCAAATTGTACTAACAAATATGGATGTAATCTCATCAATGAATCCGAAATAAATGATGATTATTATTATTATTATTAAAAATTGAGATATCTTAGGTTCATCAGGTTAGAGACAGTCGAAAATATTGGTTTCAGTTCATAACATAATTTTAATATAATTTTCACAAATTAATTGGGAAACAAAATTTATTAACGATGTTAGACTCGAACCCGCCACCTCTCGCGTTCCGTTCGGGCGCTCTTCCAATAAGCCAACTGTTCGAGTGACGTCAAGTTCATAATCCTATAAGTGAGGGTAATATAATAAATTGTTAATATAATTTTATAATCCTTTTCATATTATGTGCTTATTTTATTTAATTATCAAAACGGTTGTCGCCATAGTATTAAGTCCTAATATCATGGTAAATGTAAGCAAAGATGTAATATTGCTACGTGAAAACTTGCAGCAAAAACGCTTGTTGCTGCGAGCGTGAGGCAAAGTGATTTAAATTTCGAACCCCATGTGACCATACTCCGGGAGCTACTCCGCGTTACAAAAATAAACAATGCGATCCAGTGCGTTCCGAAACTCATTTCAGCCTAGCGTATAATCTCATTGTCACAAAAATTTATATGTTACTTATCGAAATATATATTTATTAATTTTACTTTTTAACAACTTAATATTTAAAATAAATACTAGTAATCATATTTATAATAAACATTGATAAATATTATCTTAATTTTTTCTCTTACTATAACCTATAACACCTTTCTCGCTAATCGAGGAAAATTGTATTTTTCACACGGGAGCAATTTTTTTTTGTCTCGTGCCTTTTAATCACTCACTACCTCAGAAGTCTACATTAGAATCAGCAAAAAATAAATTTGCTCACTTGTTTAACAAATAACTATTTATTGCTTAAAAATTAAAAAACTTCCAGTTTGACCAAAGTTTACTACTTAGGTCCTACTCTAAGTATCTTATTTTTATAATTATTATTTAGTTACATAAATAATACGAAACTGCATTTAAAAGTACATATTAATAAATGTAATTTAATACACAAAAAATAAAAATAAAACGGTGTAAATCAAATAACGTAAGAAAGTTTCTTTCATGTTCAGATGTTTTTATTAAAATCGCGGCAAACGCTCGGTAACTGTTTCGTTTCTTAGCACGCGCGAACGAATACGAATTTATTTTTCAGTGTCTGCTAAAAGGCAGTTTCTGGAGTAAACTAGTGTGAATATTCCACGTACCAGCCACGGCAGCTGGATACGTGATGAGCATTATGATATCCTAACATACTGCTTCTAATAGTCATCATCAATTTAACATGTGGAAATAGAATCAAAGCGGTACAGAAACTTAAGAAATGTTTTATTATACATTCCTATCAAGTCTATCTATTTCTATATCTATCAATTCTGCAGTTATCACGATTACTTCTACGCCACCAGTAAAGAAGGGAGGCTGCTTTGGTAAGGATACCGGCTAGATTATGAGTACCACAACGGCGCCTATTTCTACCGTAAAGCAGTAATGTGTAATCATTAATGTGTTTCGGTCTGAAGGGCGCCGTAGCTAGTGAAAGTACTGGGAAAATCAGACTTAACATTTTCTGTCTCAAGGAGACGAGCGCAATTGCAGTACCACTCAGTTTTTTTTTATTTGTCAAGAATCCTGATTTTCATTACATTTGCACTTCAAATATGTAATTTTAGTAAGAAATTGTAATTTTCAAAATTTATACGTTTAATCAAAAGTAGCACGATGAAATAAGTTCGTCTCTGTGAAAAGTGTCATTTGAAGTTTTTATTCTTAATTATTAATAGTATTGATAAATATTTGTCATAAAATAACTTTTTTTTCCCCACCTCAATGAAAAGCTGTCTTTGTCCCTGGTACGAGATTTTCATCCAGATGGGGAAAAAAGTCGAATACGCACCACGTGAGATAAGTAGGCCACTGCCAACCGCGAATGTCACCCTCGTCTTCCGCTCGAGTTTCAATATTCCGCGGGTGAGAAGACCTTTTCTCCCTAGGTGCGTAATATACTATTCATCCTTTTAACTGATAAGTGAAGGTGATTTAATAATCGGATGTTACACTTGAACAATTATACAAACCATTATAGGACTGACTCTATTATTTTTAATTGTGCTTGAACATAAGGACATTTATTTCCTTACAAAGATTAAAACTCTTTAAAAGAATTCAAATTTTAAGAACCTCATAGTATTCGTCATTATAAATAATATTTAAAAATATATAATAAATAAATGGTATATTTATTTAATTATATCAACATACTCTGAAGTTGCAATATTATAATGTGGATTATGATCAGTCCGAGCAAAATTTCTGTACATATATTAATCAATAACTATCGTTAATAACTAGCTACAGTGCTCTTTAGACCGAAACACAGTAACGTCAGAAAGAGGGCGCCGTTGTGGTACCTATAATCTAGCAGGCATCCTATGCAAAGGAGCCTCCCACTTATAGTTCGTTGTAACTTTGATCGATGTTTTCATAATATAATGTATTTTTTTTAATTAAGTTATTTATGACGTATCAAATAAGTACTTATTAGATCTCGTCCAAACCAATTTTCGGTGGAATGGTACTGTATATTATATTTTTGTTAATTTTATCATTATCTTACCTTAGAAGTTACATGGGGAGGGGGGGGGGACTCATTTTATTTCGGAGGAGTCCCTTGCGCAAACCTCCAAAATTTATTGTGTTTTGACATACGGATGGAAAGCCAGACAGACATGACGAATCCATACGGGTTCTGTTCTTAGCCATTTGGCTACGGAATCCTAAAAAACATCAGTATGTGAAAGCTAAGCTGCTGATCCGTGGGCCGATGTTGCTGCTAGCGGTTTGGTGACAATTGATATATCGTAGATGGAATGTAGAACGTATGCGTTAGACAATAAAGATTTAAATATCAAAAAGCGAAAAAGTCTGAGTGGAACTTGTACAAAGAGGGTTCTCTACTCATGAAGCTACCAAAAATACTTCAAAGTTAACGTTTCAATGTTAAAAAATACAATACACTTTTAAAACCACTCACACTCACATAACAAATCACACACCTACAATAACACTACACACAAATAGTCACACACTTATACACATACATTCACACAGAATTACAAACACACATACATATATCACACATACATATATACTCCTCAAACGTAAGAGTCCTAACATATATGAGCAGGCGGTCCGAGGTTCGAGTCTCCTTCCGAGACGCCCCACGCCTGTAAGCTACATTTTCGGCCTCCAACGCCTCCGCGCGCCCTATAAAAGCCTTTAGGGCTATCAGCTCAGAGGAGGTTTTTAGTTGGTAGGTGCTTACACCCAAGCTCGACATATGGGCCCCGTTTCGGGGACTTCAATACGTAAATGTTTTTGCCTCCTCTCCAAAAAAAGAATGTCATTATTGTAGGCGGTAAAGATTATAATAAAGATTTAAATAAAACACTTTAAAGGATTAAAACGCGTGTAATTGTAACTGTGTCTATACATTAGATTTTTGCGTAAAAGTTACATTTTTATTTTAGTTAACCCGACGTTTCAAGACTTTTCCAGATCACGTTTTCAGGGGGACTGAACGAACTTTACACCCGTCATTATAAAGTGCAATCGTAAACGTATTCACTGTTGGTTTTTTAAGAAATTTTAGTTCAATTTTTTTGTGGTAGTTTACCAGTTAAGAGATTACTATTCATTTGCACAGGAAACTGACTAGATGGATACCAGAGCGGGACTTGTTTCTGCTGCAAAGCAATATAGTCAAAGTTGAACCTATATTGGTTTATTGTCCTGAACGTTTTAATAGATTCTTGACAAACGATTTGCTAAAGACATATTGATAAATAATAATTAGATAATTATTTATATTTATAATTTTTATTAACTATATTTAAACTAAGCTTACCGGTATTTACTTACATAATTAAGTTATCAAATTGTTTTCTCTAAAAGTCAATTTGTAAATTCTTATAAGAAACAAATTCTTTAACCGTTAACCGTTTTGATAACATAATTCATTTCTTGACAGAATATGGTAAGGATATTAAAACTCGCCAAAAAGGATTAAATTTATTGAATAAATATTTGAAAAACCTAATGAACTATTGTGTAGGTAATACATTTCTTAGACAATAGCTGAACTCTTAAATACTAAAAACATAAAACTTATTTTTTATTTTTCTCAACTATATGTTTCTATTATTTATTAGCAAATCAATATGTCGACCTTGAATTGCAAAATTTTCATCTCGACAGTCACCTTCGCAAGGAGTTCCATTACAGACATAAGTTGTGTGTAGATCTACATCTGCCTTTTCTTTCTGTATTTCTGTTACACTTCCTTCTATCAATTGTTGTATTTCTGATAAAGACCTGTCTTTTGTTTCTGGTAAATATTTATAAACTAATAGAACAAGAATACATGTCGCAAATCCAAAAACCAAAAAAACTATATACATTTGAGCATATCTAAATAAAAATGGTGCAATTTTTATAGTACTTCCAATTAAAATAGATAAAATAATTGAATTTAATGTGAAATAAATGCTTCTGTATTTAATTGGTGCCAATTCTCCGTAAATACATGGCACTAATACAATTGGACCGATGCTAATTACGGTTGAAAATATCGTGAGCAACGTTATAGTTAGATATTGATTCAAAGTAATAGTTGAGTATTTAACTAGATACAAATAACATGACAATATAAATAGACTCATAGCTCCTATTAAACTTGTATATATAAGTACTGCTTTCCTCTTAAAATATTTGGAAAGAGCGCAACCAACATACATTCCAAGGACAGCAAAAACATCTAATATTAACATTCCGTTATATGCAGCCTTTTCGGAAGTTGTTATTTTCTTAAATATTGGAATTGCATATGCAGAACATGCTAGTTTACCAGAACAAATAAGCAGAAGACTTGTCAAACTCGTAAACAGAATAGGCTTATAAATTGTTTTTCTTTTTATGATTTGTATAAATTTCATGAAAAAGTTGGTTTTCGATTCATTTCGATTAATATTTGATAGCTTAATTTTATGCAGTTTGATAAGACATAATAACTCGTTTTCAGAAACAGCATCTTGTCCATTCAGCCAACGATGTACTTTAATACATTCATCAAATCGTCCTTTACTGGCAAGCCACAGTGGAGATTCAGGGCAAAAGAAAATAGTGGAACTCATCGCGCAACATACCAACATAAGAATTACAATATTTTTCCAATAAAAAAATGTTCCAATTGCATTGGCGACTAAAACACCCCAAAAGTATGTTGCAACTTTCAGTGTCAGAAAAACTCCTCTATATTTAGGTGATGTATATTCCGTAAATATCATAACTGATATTGTTGAAATAGCGCCTGGAAGAATTCCAACTATTATTTGACCGCAGAGGATTTCGATAATAGTGGTGCTGTAGAATATTATAACGGTTCCAATCAATACTAAAGTCCATAAAAGAAACGCAGGTGCCCGTCTTCCAAAGTAGTAAGCCATTATTGGTAATATTATAGTCCATGGTATAGATGCATAGGCCGTAGCAGACGCTGAAATAAATGCCATGCCAAAATAACTGTTACACAATAATTGAAAAAATGATCTAACGTAAAACTATAAATAATGATAATCCATGCATAATATAAATAAAATTTAAACAACAATACTATGCTAATGGAGAATGAATATTTGATGCTTCATTTTAAGTTTAAACACTTGTACAAGAAAATTATTTTTTTAGTTATGTAAATATTATTAAATTATTAATCTATAAATAGAACACTTGCATAGAAAACACAACTTACTTAACCAAGACTCCATTTGTAAGGTAATAATTTCAGTTGTATTAGCCTCCTTTCGTATTTGTGGAATGAAAACAGTCGGGGATCCAAAATAAAGGCCATAGCAAAAATGTAATATTGTTTCCCCGGAACAAATGTAAAACTGAAAAAAATAATAATGGTAGTAATGTATGATGATCCGCTGGTGGCCGATCCGATTGACCAGCTCTTGCTACATAAGATTGTCCATCTTATTTTCCATTTTTTAATTTCATTTTATTATAAAATTAAATAAAAAAATTCTACCGTTCGATCAAATTAATAGGGCTGATTTTCTGTCGCGTAATTGTGAAATAGAAAAAGATGATTATATTGCATTTAGGCATAAGTTAGGGCTAGATACGAACATATATTTATTTCTATAAAGTTCTAATGAAGTCCATTCTAGATGACTGTGTACTAAAGTAGGAGCAGAGTATAAAAGTCAAGGTAGTTATGCTTATCCTGAGTTGTACACTAGAGAAACATTTCGAGATATAAAACTTAAGGCGATGCATTAGAAGCGTTCAAAGACGAGTAAATCACAAACAGACTACGACGCCTCAAAAGTTAAATACGCTGTTGAATTGACCTTTGTGAAATATACAAAAAAAAATTATAACATTAAAATTAAATCTCTGACTAAAAATGATAGAGAGGTCATAATAACTGTACAGCAAAGCATAGATGAACTTGCTGAGCACCTTAGATCGCTTTATATCCCATAGAATCTAATTTATATGTAAACTTAGCAATAAAAGGAACAAACTTTGAGAATGTAATATCAAGAATTCACATTGGACAGTTACAGCTTAGTGTCGTACAGAATTCGCTGACTTTGCACCGAGACTTCTCCGACTTATCGCAGACTACTTTCGTGACCGTCAACAATATACCCGGCTTGGCCTGTTCGAATCCCATCAATACCACACGCGATCTGGGGCTAGTCAGGGTTCGATACTGGGGCCTCTTCTGTCTCTCCTAATGATTAATGGGCCCCGTTTCGGGGTCTTTCATACGTAAATGTTTTAACCTCCTCTCCAAAAAAAGAATGTCATTATTGTAGGCGGTAAAGATTATAATAAAGATTTAAATAAAACACTTTAAAGTTCCCCAAATTTCCACTAAATATTCTATATGTGGCTTTATCATGGAATTATATACTAAATACCGCACCTTTTTTGGGAGGCATCGGGCCATTCCACGAAGTGCTCCTGTTAGGGATGTAAGTTTGCTCCGTACACTTTCTATATGCGGTTGACACTTTAATTGAGGATCAAGAATTAATCCCAAGTATTTCTCTTTGTTAACATTGTTAATAACTTGACTGTTTATAGTCAATGGGTTGTAATGACCAATTTCTTTATTTTTTGCAGCGAATATAATATAATTTGTTTTGCTTGTATTTATGGTTAGTAAATTTGTTTGCAACCATTCATGTAGAAGATCAAGGTCATGTTGTGCTTTTTTTACTATGGTATTTATTGATTGACCCGTGTAGAATAAACTTGTGTCATCAGCGTATAATGTTATATCTCCTTGTAAACCGATTTCATGAATATCATTTATGTAAATTAAAAATAATAACGGTCCAATAATCGTAATAATCTTATTTTTATAATTATTATTTAGTTACATAAATAATACGAAACTGCATTTAAAAGTACATATTAATAAATGTAATTTAATACACAAAAAATAAAAATAAAACGGTGTAAATCAAATAACGTAAGAAAGTTTCTTTCATGTTCAGATGTTTTTATTAAAATCGCGGCAAACGCTCGGTAACTGTTTCGTTTCTTAGCACGCGCGAACGAATACGAATTTATTTTTCAGTGTCTGCTAAAAGGCAGTTTCTGGAGTAAACTAGTGTGAATATTCCACGTACCAGCCACGGCAGCTGGATACGTGATGAGCATTATGATATCCTAACATACTGCTTCTAATAGTCATCATCAATTTAACATGTGGAAATAGAATCAAAGCGGTACAGAAACTTAAGAAATGTTTTATTATACATTCCTATCAAGTCTATCTATTTCTATATCTATCAATTCTGCAGTTATCACGATTACTTCTACGCCACCAGTAAAGAAGGGAGGCTGCTTTGGTAAGGATACCGGCTAGATTATGAGTACCACAACGGCGCCTATTTCTACCGTAAAGCAGTAATGTGTAATCATTAATGTGTTTCGGTCTGAAGGGCGCCGTAGCTAGTGAAAGTACTGGGCAAATCAAACTTAACATTTTCTGTCTCAAGGAGACGAGCGCAATTGCAGTACCACTCAGTTTTTTTTATTTGTTACACTTCAAATATGTCATTTTAGTAAAAATTCGTAATTTTCAAAATTTATACGTTTAATCAAAAGTAGCACGATGAAATAAGTTCGTCTCTGTGAAAAGTGTCATTTGAAGTTTTTATTCTTAATTATTAATAGTATTGATAAATATTTGTCATAAAATAACTTTTTTTTCCCCACCTCAATGAAAAGCTGTCTTTGTCCCTGGTACGAGATTTTCATCCAGATGGGGAAAAAAGTCGAATACGCACCACGTGAGATAAGTAGGCCACTGCCAACCGCGAATGTCACCCTCGTCTTCCGCTCGAGTTTCAATATTCCGCGGGTGAGAAGACCTTTTCTCCCTAGGTGCGTAATATACTATTCATCCTTTTAACTGATAAGTGAAGGTGATTTAATAATCGGATGTTACACTTGAACAATTATACAAACCATTATAGGACTGACTCTATTATTTTTAATTGTGCTTGAACATAAGGACATTTATTTCCTTACAAAGATTAAAACTCTTTAAAAGAATTCAAATTTTAAGAACCTCATAGTATTCGTCATTATAAATAATATTTAAAAATATATAATAAATAAATGGTATATTTATTTAATTATATCAACATACTCTGAAGTTGCAATATTATAATGTGGATTATGATCAGTCCGAGCAAAATTTCTGTACATATATTAATCTATAACTATCGTTAATAACTAGCTACAGTGCTCTTTAGACCGAAACACAGTAACGTCAGAAAGAGGGCGCCGTTGTGGTACCTATAATCTAGCAGGCATCCTATGCAAAGGAGCCTCCCACTTATAGTTCGTTGTAACTTTGATCGATGTTTTCATAATATAATGTATTTTTTTAATTAAGTTATTTATGACGTATCAAATAAGTACTTATTAGATCTCGTCCAAACCAATTTTCGGTGGAATGGTACTGTATATTATATTTTTGTTAATTTTATCATTATCTTACCTTAGAAGTTACATGGGGAGGGGGGGGGGGACTCATTTTATTTCGGAGGAGTCCCTTGCGCAAACCTCCAAAATTTATTGTGTTTTGACATACGGATGGAAAGCCAGACAGACATGACGAATCCATACGGGTTCTGTTCTTAGCCATTTGGCTACGGAATCCTAAAAAACATCAGTATGTGAAAGCTAAGCTGCTGATCCGTGGGCCGATGTTGCTGCTAGCGGTTTGGTGACAATTGATATATCGTAGATGGAATGTAGAACGTATGCGTTAGACATTAAAGATTTAAATATCAAAAAGCCAAAAATGTCTGAGTGGAACTTGTACAAAGAGGGTTCTCTACTCATGAAGCCACCAAAAATACTTCAAAGTTAACGTTTCAATGTTAAAAAAAACAATACACTTTTAAAACCACTCACACTCACATAACAAATCACACACCTACAATAACACTACACACAAATAGTCACACACTTATACACATACATTCACACAGAATTACGAACACACATACATATATCACCGCGCTCGCCGGCGAGAGCGAAGTCTCCTCAAACGTAAGAGTCCTAACATATATGATCAGGCGGTCCGAGGTTCGAGTCTCCTTCCGAGACGCCCCACGCCTGTAAGCTACATTTTCGGCCTCTAACGCCTCCGCGCGCCCTATAAAAGCCTTTAGGGCTATCAGCTCAGAGGAGGTTTTTAGTTGGTAGGTGCTTACACCCAAGCTCGACATATGGGCCCCGTTTCGGGGTCTTCAATACGTAAATGTTTTTGCCTCCTCTCCAAAAAAAGAATGTCATTATTGTAGGCGGTAAAGATTATAATAAAGATTTAAATAAAACACTTTAAAGGATTAAAACGCGTGTAATTGTAACTGTGTCTATACATTAGATTTTTGCGTAAAAGTTACAATTTTATTTTAGTTAACCCGACGTTTCAAGACCACGTTTTCAGGGGGACTGAACGAACTTTACACCCGTCATTATAAAGTGCAATCGTAAACGTATTCACTGTTGGTTTTTTAAGAAATTTTAGTTCAATTTTTTTGTAGTAGTTTACCAGTTAAGAGATTACTATTCATTTGCACAGGAAACCGACTAGATGGATACCAGAGCGGGACTTGTTTCTGCTGCAAAGCAATATAGTAAAAGTTGAACCTATATTGGTTTATTGTCGTGTAGTGTCTGAACGTTTTAATAGATTCTTGACAAACGATTTGCAAAAGACATATTGATGAATAATAATAAGATAATTATTTATATTTATAATTTTTATTAACTATATTTAAACTAAGCTTACCGGTATTTACTTACATAATTAAGTTATCAAATTGTTTTCTCTAAAAGTCTATTTGTAAATTCTTATAAGAAAAAAAATTCTTTAACCGTTAACCGTTTTGATAACATAATACATTTCTTGACAGAATATGGTAAGGATATTAAAACTCGCCAAAAAGGATTAAATTTATTGAATAAATATTTGAAAAACCTAATGAACTATTGTGTAGGTAATACATTTCTTAGACAATAGCTGAACTCTTAAATACTAAAAACATAAAACTTATTTTTTATTTTTCTCAACTATATGTTTCTATTATTTATTAGCAAATCAATATGTCGACCTTGAATTGCAAAATTTTCATCTCGACAGTCACCTTCGCAAGGAGTTCCATTACAGACATAAGTTGTGTGTAGATCTACATCTGCCTTTTCTTTCTGTATTTCTGTTACACTTCCTTCTATCAATTGTTGTATTTCTGATAAAGACCTGTCTTTTGTTTCTGGTAAATATTTATAAACTAATAGAACAAGAATACATGTCGCAAATCCAAAAACCAAAAAAACTATATACATTTGAGCATATCTAAATAAAAATGGTGCAATTTTTATAGTACTTCCAATTAAAATAGATAAAATAATTGAATTTAATGTGAAATAAATGCTTCTGTATTTAATTGGTGCCAATTCTCCGTAAATACATGGCACTAATACAATTGGACCGATGCTAATTACGGTTGAAAATATCGTGAGCAACGTAATAGTTAGATATTGATTCAAAGTAATAGTTGAGTATTTAACTAGATACAAATAACATGACAATATAAAAAGACTCATAGCTCCTATTAAACTTGTACATATAAGTACTGCCTTCCTCTTAAAATATTTGGAAAGAGCGCAACCAACATACATTCCAAGGACAGCAAAAACATCTAATATTAACATTCCGTTATATGCAGCCTTTTCGGAAGTTGTTATTTTCTTAAATATTGGAATTGCATATGCAGAACATGCTAGTTTACCAGAACAAATAAGCAGAAGACTTGTCAAACTCGTAAACAGAATAGGCTTATAAATTGTTTTTCTTTTTATGATTTGAATAAATTTCATGAAAAAGTTGGTTTTCGATTCATTTCGATTAATATTTGATAGCTTAATTTTATGCAGTTTGATAAGACATAATAACTCGTTTTCAGAAACAGCATCTTGTCCATTCAGCCAACGATGTACTTTAATACATTCATCAAATCGTCCTTTACTGGCAAGCCACAGTGGAGATTCAGGGCAAAAAAAGATTGTGGAACTCATCGCGCAACATACCAACATAAGAATTAAAATATTTTTCCAATAATAGAATGTTCCAATTGCATTGGCGACTAAAATACCCCAAAAGTAAGTTGCAACTTTCAGTGTTAGAAAAACTCCTCTATATTTAGGTGATGTATATTCCGTAAATATCATAACTGATATTGTTGAAATAGCGCCTGGAAGAATTCCAACTATTATTTGACCGCAGAGGATTTCGATAATAGTGGTGCTGTAGAATATTATAACGGTACCAATCAATACTAAAGTCCATAAAAGAAACGCAGGTGCCCGTCTTCCAAAGTAGTACGCCATTATTGGTAATATTATAGTCCATGGTATAGATGCATAGGCCGTAGCAGACGCTGAAATAAATGCCATGCCAAAATAACTGTTACACAATAATTGAAAAAAATATCTTACGTAAAACTATAAATAATGATAATCCATGCATAATATAAATAAAATTTAAACAACAATACTATGCTAATGGAGAATGAATATTTGATGCTTCATTTTAAGTTTAAACACTTGTACAAGAAAATTATTTTTTTAGTTATGTAAATATTATTAAATTCATAATCTATAAATAGAACACTTGCATAGAAAACACAACTTACTTAACCAAGACTCCATTTGTAAGGTAATAATTTCAGTTGTATTAGCCTCCTTTCGTATTTGTGGAATGAAAACAGTCGGGGATCCAAAATAAAGGCCATAGCAAAAATGTAATATTGTTTCCCCGGAACAAATGTAAAACTGAAAAAAATAATAATGGTAGTAATGTATGATGATCCGCTGGTGGCCGATCCGATTGACCAGCTACATAAGATTGTCCATCTTATTTTCCATTTTTTAATTTCATTTTATTATAAAATTAAATAAAATAATTCTACCGTTCGATCAAATTAATAGGGCTGATTTACTGTCGCGTAATTGTGAAATAGGAAAAGATGATTATATTGCATTTAGGCATAAGTTAGGGCTAGATACGAACATATATTTATTTCTATAAAGTTCTAATGAAGTCCATTTTAGATGACTGTGTACTAAAGTAGGAGCAGAGTATAAAAGTCAAGGTAGTTATGCTTATCCTGAGTTGTACACTAGAGAAACATTTCGAGATATAAAACTTAAGGCGATGCATTAGAAGCGTTCAAAGGCGAGTAAATCACAAACAGACTACGACGCCTCAAAAGTTAAATACGCTGTTGAATTGACCTTTGTGAAATATACAAAAAAAAATTATAACATTAAAATTAAATCTCTGACTAAAAATGATAGAGAGGTCATAATAACTGTACAGCAAAGCATAGATGAACTTGCTGAGCACCTTAGATCGCTTTATATCCCATAGAATCTAATTTATATGTAAACTTAGCAATAAAAGGAACAAACTTTGAGAATGTAATATCAAGAATTCACATTGGACAGTTACAGCTTAGTGTCGTACAGAATTCGCTGACTTTGCACCGAGACTTCTCCGACTTATCGCAGACTACTTTCGTGACCGTCAACAATATACCCGGCTTGGCCTGTTCGAATCCCATCAATACCACACGCGATCTGGGGCTAGTCAGGGTTCGATACTGGGGCCTCTTATGTCTCTCCTAATGATTAATGGGCCCCGTTTCGGGGTCTTTCATACGTAAATGTCGTTACCTCCTCTCCAAAAAAAGAATGTCATTATTGTAGGCGGTAAAGATTATAATAAAGATTTAAATAAAACACTTTAAAGGATTAAAAAGCGTGTAATTGTAACTGTGTCTTTACATTAGATTGCTGCAATAGAAGTAAATACCGGTAAGCTTAGTTTAAATATATATGATCTTCCAGATGTGCTTGATAATTCTCGGTGCCTCCTTTATGCTGATGACCTAAAACTCTTCAAAGAGATCAAGTCTGATTCAGATTGCATAGCACTCCAAAATGGGATGTTCCAGTGGAGCTCGAGGAACCGTATGGCATTTAATACGTCCAAATGCTATGCCATGACTTTCAGTCAAGTCAGGTGACCAATAGAGTTTGATTATAAAATTGGTTGTGATTCCATACCTCAACCAGAAACTATTAAAGACCTGGGTGTCACATTCGATCGAAAGTTAACCTTCCATGACCATATTACCACTCTGGCCAAGGAATCCTATAGAATTTTAGGCTTTGTTTTGAGGAATTCTGGGGATTTGACATCTGAACCGGTCATATGGCTTTTATTTGGTGCTTTAGTGCGCAGCAAGCTAGAAACAGCTATGTGTGTGTGGAATCCGCATGAAAGTACTTATGTATGTCCTTCTCGAAAAGGTACAAAAGCTTTTCTTAGTTACCTTTACAAACGTTGTATGGATTCTACCGCTATATGTATCCAACAAAATTTCTTCTGGGTACATAGGCTACAACTCCCTCAAGGTTAGGCGAAAACGACAACAGCTCACAGTTATGTGCAGAGTTCTCAGAGGGTATATAGATGCGACGAGTTTGCAAGTTGAGCTATGTAGAATCTTTGTACCGGACAATTACTGTTCGAGGCGCAGGCATAGATTATTCGCGAGTGCAACACATCGCACTGTGGCTCACACCAACTCACCTATACCGAGGTCTCTCTCTGCTCTCAACGCTCTTCTCGAAGCCAGCCCTGCTTGTGATTTATTTGCGGATGGATGGCAGACGATTTAAACAGAGTGCTTTTGTTTTTGTGAGAGGAATGGATGAACGGTATTTGGATGTTATTTAATTGTTAGTTAAATAACTGAAAATACATTAAACTTTGTATTTATTAACTATTATTTGTGTAATATGTTTAGTTTGTAATTTATTATTTACATTAATATTGTTATTGGCTTACGCCGTTTTATTAAATTATATATAAATAAAATAAAATATAAATGAAATGTAATGAACATGCAAAAGAAAACGTTTATTGAATTCTTAACATTGGATGACAATGGGTTAAGTTCATTCATACATTTAATTTGATAATAAAAATAAAATTATCATATTATAAATATTATCTTGCCAGTTCCAGCGAAGATTTGTAAGTCTGCAATCCAAATCGCATCTTAGCACAGGTACGATCCCAATCGTCAGATGCTCAACATAAGCTTAGACTGCAACGAAACACCATATGAAATCAATATATTTCTTGTGGTGTTTGGTGCCATATAGTAACAGTGGACAGGTTGATGTGGACCACTTTTATTTAAAAAAGAGATTTGAACTTCTTTGATTATAATTGCGTAACGCACTGATTGGACTATATTAATGTATTATTAGTATTAATAAGTATAATGCCATTTTCGCCAAAAATGGCATTTCAGTTCTCTAAGTATAACATCTTGTTTACCTTGTTGTTGATTGTTTGCCTTTTGATTTTTTTCTTGTTATATGATTAGGTTAGGAGTTTGCTTTTGTTGGGAATTTTAAATTTGATTCTTTATCATTCATTTCTGTCAAAAAACACAATACACATGCCAGGTGCAGGGGTATTCAACTTTTTTGATTTTAGGAGCCGAGAATAATATGTTTCCGTGGGCCGCGACACAACGTAAAATATGTAAGTCTATTATCTATAAATTCGTAAGTAAAATATAAAAACAGTTATAATGAATGTTTTCGTAGTATTTTTATTTTACCATTAAGAGCCTCGATATTTTCGACTTAGTTGCCCTTATAGCTAATGAATAAGTTTAAAAAATAATGAAATACTCAGGTTGAAATACATTGGTTAAAATTAAGTATGTTTAGGATAAGTAAGTCATTGTGTTCGCATCCATAATATGATTCTGTAAAAATCTGTAATATACTTCTATGTGCACCTTGGTATTGAGACGTTTAAGACCTTAGAATGTACATAGTATTATTTACGCACCTCAATAGGGCTACTGGAAACCCAAGCACTAGAAGCTATTTCGACCAACGGATCATTCTATTCAACGCGGTAATGCTGCCAGTATTCTTGGCAAATATATTTTTGAATTAATTTCTTGAAAAATATATTCTATTAGCTATAATGAATTGGTAAATGTATGTGTAGTTTATATATATAATATTAAAATATAAAAATCATACTTGTCTTAAAAATGGAAGCCAGGACACGTCTTTAATATGTTTCACGTGATTTCTTTCCATTGCAATACCAAAAATTGATTTCTTAAAATATAACTTCACATAGAAACGGTTTCCAGTTTCAACTGGTTATAAATACAATAAAAGACTGTACCATCCAAATGAATAAGTACATTTACAATTATTATCAAGTGTTGTTTGCAAGTAATTTAATGCTCACTATACTAATTACTTAATTATAATGATTACAATAAGTTTTAAATTTATTTATCTAAACCGGTCTGAGAAATGACTACTTAACATAGAAATGAATATTTTTGACTAGATTAGTGGTGGTTTAGGATTCTGTTTGATAAGAAATACTTCTTTTTTAAATAATTATTGTAAGGTAAGAAATTGTAAGCAAGCCTGCCCTTTCGGACATGCCCTAAAAGCAGACGATGAGCAATAAATACGTTTTCAATCTGACCATTACATAAAACTTTTGATAACAATTTTGGAAGTCTTGTGACTTGCTTAGAAACTCAAAGTACATGACGGCCAGTGAAAATCTCATAAATATCAGTCAAGCCTTCTCAGAGGTTAGGTTATCTATTGAGATGTGGGAGGCTCCTTTGCAAAGGATGCCGGCTAGATTATGGGTACCACAACTGCGCCTATTTCTGCCGTGAAACAGTAATGTGTAAAAATTACTGTGTTTCGGTCTGAAGGGCGCCATAGCTAGTGAAGTTACTGGGCAAATGAGACTTAACATCTTATGTCTCAAGGTGACGAGCGCAATTGTAGTGCCGCTCAGAATTTTTGGGTTTTTCAAGAATCCTGAGCGGCACTGCATTGTAATGGGCAGGGCGTATCAATTACCATCAGCTGAACGTCCTTTCCGTCTCGACCCTTATTGTTATTAAAAAAAAATTTTATTGGATCCCTAGGATAGCTCAGGCTATATTTATGATTCGAAAATTAAATCTTTTGTACAGATATCTTTCTTTTATGCGATGCGGTGATGGTGACCGTTTTCAGATGGAAATTTTTACTTAGATAATTTATACGTCCAGATAGAGGTCTCTTGCTGTTAGACAACCGATAAAAACAGACCAGAGGGGCTACCATCAACTTTTAATAAGCGATGCGATTCCGATGCAGTTCGATTTAGGTACCTAAACTGAATCGCTAAAATTCGTACCATGAAGTGCCTTTTACTGAATCGCGTCTGGATCTCTTAAGAAGAACGAACGAAATAAATTTGTCCATGGTGAGAAAGAGATGACACTGTTAGAGATGTCTCTCTTACTCGAACCAACGACTGGACCGAACCATATGCGTTGCGTTTCGAAACCTAAAATGATCGCTTTATAGCGTCAAATTATTTATCATTAAGCCTATGTATAGTATATAGTATGTTTTCACTATTTTTAAAAGTTATTAACAACACGATTCACTTTCCTCTAAGGAAGTAGGAACTTTTTCGAATCGCTCACTTTGACACATAAGCTATCCAGTTTAGGTTGAAATATTACCTCATGGTAAGAATGAATGACAGAACTAAATTAGATTGCGATTCAGTTGATATCATTTTTGACATTCAATTGACATCATTGCGCTTTAATCAGTTGATTTGACGTCAACCTAAATTAGATAGCTCTAATCACGTCGTGGTACGAAATAGCAAAGCAGTTAATTTTAGGTTGTCAATTGAATCGCAAAAAGAGTTCATGGTAGGCCCGCAGGAATAGTTTAGTGTGCGTGACAAGCTATATCTTACACTCGCGATTTGTATGTTACTTTTTTTTTATTTTTACTTATTTAGTTATGAACTACCAAAAGAATTAGATGTGATACATTAACATAAAATAAGTTTTAGGTGCTAGGGATACACATAATTATATTTATAGGCAGCTACAGCATGTACCTACACAAATACAAGTCGTACAATAAGTTAAAATTTATATAATAAGTAAAGGCTAAATAAAGTTATGTAAATGTTAAATTTATACATTATAGTTATATAGTTATAGTATATAAAAAATAAAAATACAAGAATAATAATAAAGAAAAAAAAAATATTCACAAATTTTGTATCTATTTGATATCTACCGTTGCAGAATCGAGTGTCTTAATTAATTAATTACTAATCACTTTGTGTTACACCGTCTATCTAGAGTCTAGATGCGGCCGTTCGCAATATACTATATACAGATAGAGATAAATTATTACCTTCTACTGTCAGTAATTAGCTGTCCATAATCTGAAGCTTTCCCAATATATCCAATAAGTCATTCTTATCGCCTTATATTGGGACGCGTGAATTGTAATTTCCATACAAACTTCTATCGCTGGTAAGCTAAAAGTACTTCCATTGACAGACAGCGTGTACGGATAAGGTGAGTTACCGTCGATAAGTTTATTGGGACAGAAAAGTCAACGATAGTTCCGATTTTCATCTCCAGTAAATGATCTAAGAATTTTTATTTTTAAGCCATCCATCCATGTCATTTTGATTTAGAAATAACACACGAAGGAGTTTATTTTACACTTTGCTTACGAAGACAATTTAAATTGTTTGTGGTGTGATGCTAGGTTTCGAAGGAACCAAGTAAAATAGCTCTTCGGCACTATCTCTGTTATATGTGCGAATTCTATGATGGTTTTGTAAGGAATTTTACTGCGAGTTTTGGTCGTAGATAAACACGTTGCTGTATATACTACTGGTCGAGATTATGTATTTATTTAATTATTAGTCTACCAGCGATTTTACATAAAAATATTTCTTAAACAATTAACAATTTAAATTACATGTGCAGGGTATGCAAAATCATTTAAAGGTAAACACTACATGCTAATTTCGCTTATAAATACATTATTACAAACCTAGAAGTGAGTTAAAAACTAAAACCAGCGAAAAAAATTATAAAAAATTTAAGGTCTGCAATAATCAATTGAGAATTGTTTAAAGGATAGTTAGGGAAACAAATAATAAGTGTTTTAATTACCTACAACTAAGTATATCAAAAATTTAAATCTAAGCTAAGTAATTATATAATAAAATAAAATGAACCAAACTAAAAAAAAAATATATTACCAATGTTATTACTAACAGAGCAAATTAATCTATCAAACCCATAACTGGCTGACTAGATTGCTGGTAACTAATTTACGAATAGTGTAAGGGGAATCAATATTTATATCAATAATTATTGAACTGAATTTATTATATACTTTACACAAGCGAGGGATAGTGCCAAAGACTGTTCTAGTGCGTGGAGGCATGACCGGAGTAATTGCAGTACAGGGATATCTGCGTGGTACTCGGAAATTAATTTTACGTAGTAAATTATTATATTGAGACACTTTAATAAGGATCTGTTATATACTACACTCAACAGTCATATAATACATGAGGCACACTAAAAGTTTTGCACTTCGAGCTAATCGGAACTATTTGAATTTTGAATGTTATATTATTTGAAACGTTGCAACCTTCTTAGTAATAAAAAAACAATTGGCAGGAAATCATATCTCAATTGTTTTTATCACACATCAAAATTCTACATACGCAACGAAAATGGAATTAAGTTGAAAAGATTTTAGAACAATGATTTTTTTATGATTTTAAAAGTTCTCTCTCTCCGCAAGACTGTGCACCTCGTCTTCAAAATGCTTTTGGGAGAGAAGCACCTTTTTATATGACGAATCGTGTAGGGCGGCCTTCAACTGCCGTCAACGAAAATAATGTGGATACTGTTAAGCAGCTAATTAGCAATTTAAATTGAAGAAAACCCGCGGATTGCCTATGAGACAATTCTTGACTTTGTTGTCGTTGGATATCTCATGGACTGACAGCGGAGCATTTTCCAATAAAAATGAATCATCGAAATCGGTTCTTGATATTGAGTAATTCGTAAATTTGTCACGCACATACTTAAAGAAAATTTAAGACATTTATGGTTTTCTCATGGATGCCATTGTCAGATAAATTTGTCGGACTAAATAAGATAGGGCCCACACGGGAAGCACCAGCTTTAAAATAAACCCAGTCAAAAGTACGACGCATTGAGATCCTCCTGCTTTTTCGAAGTCGGTTTAACCTTATGTAAATCTAGCTAGCTAATAATAACTAGCATTTTAGTAAATTTGCTGTAACTATACGAAAAGGCACACAAATAGTAATAGCACCAAAATGTAACGTTTTTTTTAAATAATTAAAATAATTTAATAATAATAATTTAATATATTAATAATTTAAATAATTATAAAATCCAAAGAATAACCAACCACAAGATTTTTTTAATGGAATACGAGGACAAACGAGCGTACGGGTCACCTGGTGTCAAGTGATCACCGAGGCCCACATTCTCTTGCAACACCAGAGGAATCAGAGGAGCATTGCGAGCTTTAAGGAAGGTGTACGCACTTTGTTTGAAAGTGTCGACCCATGTCGTATCGTCCCGGAAACACCGCACAAGGAAGCTCATTCCACAGCTTTGTAGTACGTGGAAGAAAGCTCCTTGAAAACCGCACTGTGGAGGACCGCCACACATCCAGAGGGTGGGGATGATATGCTAACTTGTGGCGTAACGTGCGAAAGTGGAATTCGGCGGCAGGAATCAGGTGAAACAGCTCTTCAAAACACTCCCCGTGATAAATGCGATAGAAGAGACACAATCTCTCCGCAACGCCAAGTTATCCAGCCGTTCACAGAGCACTGGGTCCCCGACAATTGGAACTGCTCTGAGTTGGACGCGGTCAAATGGATAACTAGAGGAGGCTTCAAGGCGTGTAAACCTGTCCTTTTCTGGCCATCATTGCGGTTATCATTATATCGTCATATCAGCTATCACAAAGGATAACCGAAGTAAATAATGTTCTCGCGCACGTAGTTGTAATCGTCACTCACAAAGATAGAACGTTGCACACCTTGTCTAAAGTATCGGTCGACATATGGTTGTCAAATGTCAAATATTATGGTAAGGTTAAGATATTTCATTTGTGACATAAATTATGATTTATCAATCTACTTAAAAATATTCTGATAGACATTTTACAACTGTAGTTCTACCAACTATAGGCAGATAAAATTATGTTTGTTTTTTACCTCCTGAGAAAATTAGAAAGATATAAATATTCTAATTAGTTATACATTTTATTTGATTATTTCAATTTAATTTACAAGAAAAACATGATTGTTGTTTTTATTTAATTCCTTTAGCATTTTCGTATTTATTTACCTTATTAACCTTGTCTGGACATCCACAAATATTCAAGAACAAAATTAGCCCAATCGGTCCAGCTGTTCTCGAGTTTTAGCGAGACTAACGAACAGCAATTACATATTACAATTATACAATTACAATACACATCGATATATAGATTATTAAATTTTGTATTTATATAAGTAATATTAAATGTAGAAGAATATAGTATTAGTCATGCCAGACAAACCTCTGTGATTTCAACTTCAACAAAATCACTCTTCTAAGACAATGATAGTTGGAGTTTCTTATTTTTGGTTAAAAATAAAAATATACTATCAATCTTTCGTAATTGTGAATATTTGATTTAGTCGACAAAAAGGGTATGATGTTTTTGTATTAATGAGTAAAAATAAAAGTTCCACTAGAATCTAGAGTGTTGATTCTTAAAACACTCTTGACTTGTGAAACATTTTGTTTTGTTAGCTTCGTCAATTAACCGCTAGGTCTTGGTATACGTAGCTAGTCACTGCTTGATCAATGACCGACAGAAATTCTTTGGCGATGGTTGATCAGCTGGCGATCTTCTGGTATACCACATGAATAGGCTGCGGCTGTCGAAAGCAAGGTAGAAGGCCTGGCAGTAAGTCACGATATCTAGACTAACTGTGACAGTAATATTAACACGAGGAACAAACATAAACTTTTTATGTCTACTAATTGCTTAAGTCGAGTTCATCATCCTCACCCTCATCATCAGCCGGAAGACGTCCACTGCTGCACAAAGACCTCCCCCGAAGATTTCTATGACGATCGGTCCTACGCTGCTCTCATCCAACGTATTCCGACGATCTTGACCAGTTCGTTGGTCCATCGTGTGGCCTACCAACACTGCGTCTTCCGGTACGTGGTCACCATTCGAGGACTTTACTGCCCCAAAGGTCACTGTCCTAACTATCTACCCTGCCCACTGCCACTTCTGTTTTGCAATTATTTGGGCTATGTCAGTGACTTTGGTTCTCCTACGGATCTCCTCATTCCTGTTTCGTCTTGCAGGGAAACTCGAGCATAGCCCTTTTCATTGCCCTCTGAGCGACCATGAAATTTCTCATAAGGTCTATAGTTAACGAATACGTCTGCGTTCGTAAGTCGAGTTAGTAAGTCTTTTATATGCTTTTACAATACGATCTCAGAAAATGTACAAAACAAATGTGTTACGAAATTTAAAATAATTTTTAAAAAACGTTTGTGTGGGAAAGGTTATTAAACGTTTAACGTTTAACTTAAACGTTTTTCTTAATGATACCACAGACTGGCAATGAAGCTGATGTCGGCAGGCTCTTTAATTATAAATGTTTAATGTACGATATTACATTGTAACCCATATTTTATAGAAAAAAATAGCCCGCTGAGTTTCTAGTGCCCGGTGTGAGGCAGTCTTTTTTGAATGAGTGGTAGTTTTTGACGTTCAATTAGTGATTTTGAATTCTAGTTTGAAAAAAATATTTGAATTTAAATAATATATCAAATATATATCAAAGGTAAAGTACAAGGCGCTCCTTTCGAAACTACTATCATTTGGGATTCGTGAGAGTTTATGCAAATGGACATCCAGCTACCTCACTGGACGCAGCATAAAGTCGTTTTCGATGGATATTGCTCGACAAAGCTTGGCAAAGCTGGAGTTACCCGTGGCTGTGTGCTTTATCCAACACTGCTTCTTCTGCAAATCAATGATATGTTGGATGCCTCTAACATGCATTGCTATGCAGATGACAGTACTGGAGATAGCGTATACGCAAGTCGTGTAAGTCTCACAGAAAGTCTCACAGAAAAACTCATGTTTACTATCCAGTCCTCCCATGAGTAGTCAAGGAATAGGGTAAAATAAACTTGTTCATATTACTTATACATATTCTATGTATATACCTAAATATAATATAAATTATACAACAGATTTTTGTACTCAAAACAGCCAAATTCCATTTTTACAACACTAGTTCAAGAAAGTGGTGTTTTTGCTGATATTAAACCAACAGCACACAAAAATTAACTAATTAAAAAAATATTATGCGATGGCCGATTGTCAAAATATATTATGACCGACACTATTTATTGTATGTACAACATTTAATGTTCTAATTACACTTTCATTAAAACAAAAATCCTCCGAATTCCACCTTCGCACGACACGTCACAAGTTAGGATATCATATCCTCACCATCTGGATGTGTGGCGGTCCTCCACAGTGCGGTTTTCAAGGACCTTTCTTCCACGTACTACAAAGCTGTGGAATGAGCTTCCTTGTGCGGTGTTTCCGGAACGATACGACATGGGTACCTTCAAAAAAAGGGCCAACACCTTCCTTAAAGGCCGGCAATGCTCCTGTGATTCCTCTGGTGTTGCAAGAGATTGTGGGCGGCGGTGATCACTTAACAACAGGTGACCCGTACGCTCGTTTATCCTACTATTGCATAAAAAAAATTACTTGTAAAGATTTTGTATGTTTGATCGACGAGTTTATATGTGTATGAGTGCATGTGTGTATATGCCTATGTTTTAAGTCGTTATCAACTACTTGATTACAATATACTTAAAATGAATTGCTCTTTGAGACAGGGGTACGGCAGACCACCGAATTCTGGGCATAAATAGAATGAATAATTGGGATATTAAAAAGGGCATGCCTTGTACGTTTATTCGGGACTCTTAATTGCATGATAAAGATTTAAGTTCGGGGTAGTCAATTTCGTTATTGCACAGGTAACACAGAAATAACATATCGAGTAAAGTTCGCCGGTGTTTTTAACCGACTTCAAAAGGGAGGAGATTCTTAATTCGATCAGTGTATCGATGTATGCACACCGTTTACTCAGAGATTTATGATCCGATTTACGTAATTCTTCTTTTGTTTGATGCGAAATACATGCCACTTGGTCCCATGAAAATTTTACATAGTTTGGCCCAGTAGTTTTCATTTTTTGAACATTTTTTATGAATATTTTTGTCTAACTGGGTGATATAATTGTTTTTTTTGTGTATGGCTTTTTTAAGAGTTTTCCTTCAGGTTGATGATATATTGTTATTATTAACTGCCACTTAAAAGTAAAAAAAAACTACGTTTAAAAAAACCGACATCAAAAACTGAAATGTATCAAATAACTTAAAATGTAATATAATTAATCTCTTATGCAAACCTTTACCTTTAATATTAATAACATACCATTATTTGTGTGTGCTACATATTTATAGCTTTGAAGTCGGTGCCAAGCCAAAGGTAATAGTAGGTACCTACACTCGCTACGCGTGACTGAGCGGGATAGCTTCATCTAGAACAAAACAACCCAAGCGGACAGACACGTAAGTAAGCTGACTATAATATAAGTTTTATTTTGTTTAGGGCTTGGCACCGACTTAAAACCTATCTAAAGATAGCAAATATAAATAATAATATGCTATTAATATTAAAGATAAAAGTTTGTATAAGAGGTGTATTATATTACATTTTTAGTTATTTAATACTTGTCAGTTTTTGAAGTCGGTTTTTTTAAACGTAGTTTTTTTATTGCATTTATTTATGGTGGCTACAGGATTCCAAATAACTAGAACCATAATGCCGAAGGCGATATTCTAATTTCGTCACTATATTATGTCCTATAATATGGGTTTCAGATATTACTGCAGTATTCTAAGACGCTACGAAAATATGCGAAGTAAAGAAAATTTATGTGCGTGAACATTAATGCTCGGGGAGGGTTTCTCCGACTCTGGTAGAGTCGTTACCCTCCTGGGGTAAAATCTTTTTAAGTTCCGCTGTCATATTAAAGTGGAGTAGGGGGAATGGACTCGTGTCCTCGACACTTACCTATGCGAAACATAGCGGCACTAGACCGCTATTTCACGCCGGTATTCTGTGCGATTGTGGTAAGTAACCCGGACGAGTCTGCTCCGATTGTGCTGACGTCATAAGACGGCAGCGTGACTCTCCCACTTTTAAAAAGCCCCTAGTCGCCTCTTACGACATCCTTGGGCCTGGGTCTCCCCTATTCTTTTTATGCCCCGGGGAAGCACAGGGTAAAAATAGAAGTAAACGAAATATAGTGTAAACATAGAACATAACAAAATATATGGAACACATAAGCCAGGATAAATAAGACAAGAGCTTAAAATTTAATTTTTGTAGTTCGCTACGCCCTGTGTGCTAAAAGGCATTACTGGCATTTATTTTCTCAAAATTAATTTAAATATTATACAGGCATAATAGCTATTGCTATAAAATAATCATTATCTTGTCCCAGACTGTCCGATCACTTAGATATTTAGCTTTGGAGTAGTAGGATTTACGTCAGAGCCATTTTGAATAGAACACAGAACAGTGACTGGGACTATATTATATAAGTGTCTACATTTTCCCCCTTAAAGCTTTTATGTATTTTATGAAGCCAACTAGAATTAGTTACAGGCAATCCCTTATTTATAGTGTTAAAATGTCTTAGGTAATAGGGTTTATTGTATCTAATTTGATTTGCAAAATTTCCTATGTAGGTAAGACAGACTATATTAGTACGAGTGAAGGAATAAGTATTTTTAAGCGATAAATTCTTTACGTCTGCTGAACATTTTATTTCAATTGAGCTGTTAGGGTGAAGTTAGCTCAAGTTCAGTTGAATATGTCGAATAAAAGCACATCAAAATATGGAATAGTGATTTGAATTTATCCAAAAAATATTTGAACAACATAACTATTGTTTATGTAAGGTCATACATTTCTTTGACAAAAGCTGAACTCTTAAATACTGCTAACATAAAACTTTTTTATTTTTCTCAGTTATCCGCTTCCGTTATCTATAAGCAATTCAATACGTTGATCTTGAATTGCAAAATTTTCACCTCGACAGACATCTTCGCCAGCAGTTCCATTAAAGACATTAGTTGTGTGTAGATCTACATCTGCCTTTACTTTCTGTATTTCGGTTACACTTCCTTCTATCAATCGTTGTATTTCTGATAAAGATCTGTCTTTTGTTTCTGGTAAATATTTATAAACTAATAGAACAACAATACATGTCGCAAATCCAAAATACAAAAACACAATATACATTTCAGCATAGCCAAATAAAAATGGTGCAATTTTTATAGTAGTACCCATTAAAATAGATAAAATGATTGAATTTAATGTAAAATAAATGCTTCTGTATTTAATTGGTGCTAATTCTCCGTGTATACATGGCACTAATACAATTGGACCGATGCTAATTAGGGTTGAAAATGTCGTGAGCAACGTAATAGTTAGATATTGATTTAAAATAATAATTGAGTATTTAACAAGATACAAATAACATGACAATATAAATAAACTCATAGCTCCCATTAAACTTGTACATATAAGTGCTGCTTTTCTCTTAATATATTTCGAAAGAGCACAACCAACATACATTCCAAGGACAGCAAAAATATCTAATATTAACAATCCGTTATATGCAGCCACTTCGGAAGTTGTTATTTCCTTAAATATTGGAATTGCATATGCAAAACAGGCTAGTTTACCAGTACAAATAAAAAGAAGACTTGTCAAACTCGCAAACAAAATAGGCTTATAAATTGTTTTTCTTTTTATTATTTGAAAAAATTTCATGAAAAAGTTTGTTTTCGATAGATTTCGATTTAAATTGGATTGTTTAACTTTATTTAGTTTGATAAGACATAATAATTCGTTTTCAGAAACAGCATCATGTCCATTCAGCCAACGATGTACTTTAATACATTCATCAAATCGTCCTTTACTAGCAAGCCACAGTGGAGATTCAGGGCAAAAGAAAATAGTGGAACTCATCGCGCAACATACCAACATAAGAATTACAATATTTTTCCAATAAAAGAATGTTCCAATTGCATTGGCGACTAAAACACCCCAAAAGTATGTTGCAACTTTCAGTGTTAGAAAAACTCCTCTATATTTAGGTGATGTATATTCCGTAAATATCATAACTGATATTGTTGAAACAGCGCCTGGAAGAATTCCAACTATTATCTGGCCGCAGAGGATTTCAATAATAGTGGTGCTGTAGAAAATTATAACGGTACCAATGAATACTAAAGTCCATAAAAGAAACGCAGGTGCCCGTCTTCCAAAGTAGTAAGCCATTATTGATAATATTATAGTCCATGGTATAGATGAATAGGCCGTAGTAGACGCTGAAATAAATGCCATGCCAAAATAACTGTTATTCAATAATTGAAAAAATATATAATATGTAAAACTATAAATGATGATAATCCATCCATAATATAAATAAAATTTAAACAACAATAATATGCTTATGTAGAATGAATATTTGATGCTTCATTTTCGAAAACTGTTTAAGCACTTTTACAAGAAAATTATTTGTTTAGTTATGTTATTATTATTGATTTAATAATTTATAATTAGAATTCTTGCATAGAAAACACAACTTACTTAACCAAGACTCCATTTCTAAGGTAATAACTTCAGTTTTATTAGCCTCCTTTCGTATTTGTGGTATGAAAACAGTCGGAGCTCCAAAATACAGGCCATAGCAAAAATGTAATATTGTTTCCCCGGAACAAATGTAAAACTGAAAATAAAATAATAGTAGTAGTGTATGATGAGCGCATGATGCGGTGACCGTAGACGCGCGCTATCGGCCGCTGCAGTTGTAGGCGCACTGTCTTATGCCCGATTGGCTAGCGCTTGCTACTTAAGATACAAGTAAGCATAAAATATAAAGTGTCGGTTGCGCAGTAGGTTGAACCGTTGACTCTCACCACGAGCCACCGATTCGATGCTGGCCTGCCACGTACCAATGCGTTTTCGGTTTTCGAATTCATATGAACGTTAATTCGATGCTTAACAAGGTCGGCAATGCTTAGGTGATTCCTCTGGTTGTTGTTTGGAAGTATGGGCTGCATTAATCACTTACCATCAGGTGATCCGTATGCTCGTCTGTCCACCGTTTTCTTTTTTTTAAATTTATTTTCATAATAAAATAAAAAAAAGAATTCCACCGTTTGATGAAATTTAAATAGGGCAGATTTTGCTCCACTAAATTGTTAAATAGGTAAAGATGAGTATATTGCATTATATGTGCAATTTAGGACCAGATCCGAACATGAAATTTTTCTATAAAGTTGTAATAAATTCCATTTAAGCTGACTCTGTAAGAGCAAAGGACAAACTCAAGGTATGCTTATTCTGAGTTGTACACTAAAGAAACCATTCGAGATATAAACTTCAGGCGATTTACACAAGCGTTCTAAGGCGAGAATACCACAGACAGAATACGATGCGTTAAAAGTTAAATACACTGTTAAATTTGCTTTTGATAATTAGTGTCGTGTGCGGTTAGAATTAAACGTAATAGAATCCAGTAATATTACAAAAGTACAAAAATTTTGTAAACAACATTACAATTAAATCTCTGACTAAAAATGATACAGAGGTGACTGAGTGCCGTACAGAGTTCGCTAACTCAAGGCGAAAAAATAATTGGCAGGGACAGAATCACATGTCTACTGTGACAGAATAACTACTTATATAACTATACTTGTTTGTGCACCTTGGTGTCGAGACATTTGGCCCTTGAGGGCCTGAGAATTTACAAAATACTATCTACGCGCTTCAATAGGGCTGCTGGAAATCTAAGCTCTAGCAGCTAATTCGACCAACGGATCATTCTATTCAACGCGCAAATGCTGGAAGAATTCTTGGTAAACTTCCCCGTATTAAAAGTTTTAATTTCAAATAATCACATGAAGTGCTGTAAATATATTTTGAAGCAGTGTTTAGTTTTGAATTAATTTCTTAAAAAATATATTGTATCAACTATAATGAATTGGTAAATGAGGAGTAGCTTATATTGAATTTATATAATAAAAAATAAATATGAAAAACATACTTGTCTTAAAAATGGAAGCCAGGACACGTCCTTAATCTCATTTACGTGATTGTTTTCCATTGCAATACCAAAAATTGATCTCTTAAAATATAACTTCACATAGAAATGGTTTCCAGTTTCAACTGGTTATAAAAACAATAATAGACTGTACCATCCAAATGACAAAGAACATTTACAATTACTATCAAGTGTTGCCTGCAAATATAATTAAATGCCCACTATACGAATTATTTAATTATATCGATTACCATAAGTTTTAAATTTATTTATCTAAACCGGTCTGAGAAATGACTACTTATCATAGAAGTGAATATTTTTGACTAGATTAGTGGTGGTTTAGGATGCTGTTTTATAAGAAATACTTCTTTTTTAAATAATTAGTGTAATTTATTCACATAGGTATAGTTGTAAGGGAAATCGTGAGCAAGCCTGCCCTTGCGTCCATGGCCTAAAAGCAGATAATCACCTATCAATACGTTAACAATCTGACCATTGTATAAAACTTTCATAAAAATTTTAGAAGTCTTGTAATTTGTTTAGAAACTCAAAGAAAAGGTTGCTTTAATTTAATGGGTCCCTAGGATGATCAAAGCGTTCCGAACTGCAGGAAGAACGGGCTGCTGTTAGGTATAAAAAGACATAAAAACATTTATTTTCACAAAATTGATTCATTTAAAATTCTTTTTGATGTCATTTTTTATACTATTACCGCTACCGAAACAAATAGCACTCTGATAAAGAAGAAGCGGCGCAAGAAACTCTTCCAGGATTCTTTTTTTTGCAGTCTTTTGAATAAAATAAACAATATTGTACTGTCATTTCTATTGCTATAAAATAATAATGATCTAGTCCCAGGCTCTCAATTATTTAGATATTCATCTGTTAATAAACATTTAAATTTATTTACAGATAATGCCAATAAACAGTGGCTGCGATTTTATTATAAAAGTGTATACAATTACCTTTAAAGCTATTATGTATATACGCTTAATAAGGAAGCCAACTAGAATTAGTAATAAGCAATCCCTTATCTCTTGTGTTATAAAAATTAAAATCACTATTAAGAACAAAAAAGTGTTTATAGCATTTATGTGTCCCTCTTGTTAATTCTGAAAACCAAAGTCATTCAAAAGGTAGGAAGTGATCAACAGTTGACATTGTTTACGTCAAGAACCTCTAACAATGCAATTATTAATGTTAGTTGATCATTCTAACTGCAAAAGTATCTAATTTCATTTACTGACATGCCTCTGAATATACTCCCGGTCTAGTTTATACCGGATATTACAGTCAACGTTTGCTACATTTCTCACTCGATATTCTTGATATGCATACGTATTGGGGTCTTTAATAAATAAACTTTAACTGACATTTCCTAAATTCTTTAGTTTTTTCAGACGAACGGTCTAGTCATGATATAATCAGCAATATTCAAATTACTCTTGATGAGGTAAGAAAATTACTAAAAACTCTTGATACATCAAAAGGCCCTGGTTGTGATAAAATTCCACCAGGTTTTCTGGTCGTTTGTTCTGCATCACTATCAGCGCCTATAACAACAATTTTAAATCGCTGCTTTCTTAAAGGATATTTCCCAAAAATATGGAACACTGCTAATATTATACCTATTCATAAAAATGGATCTAAAGCATCCGTTGAGAATCACAGGCTTATATCAATTCTTGGATTGGATGGATGGATGGATGAGGTTTTACTTGTACAATCGGTTGCAAGCTGTGGTCTTGGCTGGGCATCGTTCTGACCTGGTGGATGTTCATTCTGGAGTTCCGCAAGGGTCAATTTAAGGACCATTATTATATTTATCCTACTTATATTATATTGATTGACTGACTGTTTCCAGTTTGTTAAGTTTCTTATGTATACTGATGACATTAAAATTTACGCTCATATAAAGACTGAAATAGAATCAATAAACCTTCAGAACGATTAACTCAGACTGTGTGACTATTATCATAATAATCGTATTAGAGTCGATGCATCTAAATGTTTTCAAATCAACTTTACGCGAAAAATAAATAAAATTAGAATAGCAATAAAAATTACTTGATGATCCTTTAACACGAAGAAATAGCATTAAGAACTTATGAATATTGTTAGTTACAAAAATATCAATATCAGATCACATTGCTACAATAACTGAAAAAGCTTACAGTAATCTAGGTTTCATTATACGTGTAAGTCAACCTTTTTTAAGTTTAGAGTGCATAAATGTTCTTTACTCCTCATATTTTCGTAGCGTCTTAGAATACTGCAGTTATATCTGGAACCCATATTACAGTACATAATATAGTGACGAAATTAGAATATCGCCTTCGGCATTATGGTTCTAGTTATGGGGAATGCTGTAGCCACCATAACTTAATGTAATAAAAAAAACTACGTTTAAAAAAACCGACTTCTAAAACTGTAACGTCAAATAACTAAGACAGTAATATAATACACCTTTTATGCAAACCTATACCTTTAATATTAATAACATACTATTATTTACATGTGCTACCTATTGATAGGTTTTAAGTCGGACCAAGTTAACAAAACAATATGTTTCACAAGTCAAGAGTGTTTTAAGAATCAACACTCTGGATTCTAATGGGACTTGTTATAGATAACTCATGCAATGAATTAATACAAAAACATCATACGCTTTTGGTCGACCAAATAAATATTCACGATTACAAAATATTGATAATGTATTAGAAGTGTGATTTTGTTAAAGTTAAAACCACAGAGGTTTGTCCGGCATGACTACAACGCATTTAGGCATTTATTTCTCAAAACTGATACTATTATCGTCTACAATTAAGTATTATTTCTTATAAATACATAATTTAATAATAATATACTATAAAAATACTTAATAATAAATTTTACAAGAGCATTTTTGCTCATAGATAATGGCAAAGAATATGTAATAAAGTCAAAGTCAAATAAACTTTATTCAGTTATGCTTAATTTAAGCGCTTATGAAACGTCACTATAAAAATTTCTTTTAATTAGTAAATAAACCATTTGTTCGGAAAAAGTAGAGCACGTGAGAAGAACATAGAAGACACTCGTTTCAATCATAAAAGTATTTTACAATGTGAAATATACAAAATAAATTAGTTTGTAAGGCGCTGCATCAAATAAATGAATTGTGTTAGTTAAAAGCGTTTTAAATACCAAATATTTCATAAAAAGAAATAAAGAATAAACTGTATAAATATAAAGTATCCTATATTAGATGCATCAACCTTTAGAGCATGAATTAATTATTTGTGTAAGAATGCTTCGTGAACATGATGGTTGTGATAACTGTCACAATCAGTAACCGCAATAGTTCAAGTAGTTATGGTACGATCATACTAAACACAGTACACGTGTATATAAGTGGTGTTGCTATTTTTATTGCCTATAATATAGTTCTTGAATTAAAGTTTGTTTTTTCGTTAAAGCCAGATAAAAATCGCTTGATATTAACAATTAAAAGTAAAACATGCTAAATTTAAATTTAATCACTAACTCTGATAATTTTATTGCTTAATGGCATGTTAATTAGAATGGGGGATGGGTATTCATTTTCAATATATTTTACTTACCTGTTTTACTTAGTAATCATATACTGAGGCTCTATGGCTTAATCTTAATATATAATATAAACCCATTGTCCTGATGTTTGGGAGTGCAGTTTAGTGCACCTTGAGAGATAGGATAGTTTTTACTTCGATTTGGGACGCATAATTTTTTTTTACTGCACGGTTTGACAGTTCTGCTGTGTTACCATTTCATTGTAACAACAGTGAGCATATTTTACGAAATAATTCTTGATGTTTTCAAATATTATTAACAAATTCATAAAAAACAGTATTTTATTTATTATATACAGATTAACGTCTGTCGGGTCTGTTAGTATTTTATTTTATTTTTTAATATTGAAGTATTTAATATATCTTAATACAATTTTACACAAAATAACGATTGATAATTTGCTTCAAATATAAACCATTTGTGTTAAATAGACAAACACCTGCCTTTGTGTTAATGTGTCAAACAATCATGTCAATTAATTTAGTTAAACGTTAGCTAATTCAATTTTCTTGTCACAACAAACGAGTGAACACGAAAGACATTGTGCAAACAGTTGAACATGTAATGTTGGATAATTCTATACTTTCTTTTTAGAATTTTATTTCAGAGTTCTTGCATATTTTTTAGATTATTCAAATTTTTTTTGATTAATGCGAATGTCACACGTTAAAAAACAGTGTGTGTTCATGACTATACGGCTAAAGTGAAAACTTCATCTAGGCTTTTTTGGATTTTTCAAGAATCCTGAGTGGCTTTTACAGGGCAGGACGTATCAATTACCATCAGCTGAACGTCCTGCTCGTCTCGCCCCTTATTACCATAAAAAAACATGCAGCAACTGTTCACAAGTCGACGAATGTACCAGTTATCGTCGGCCATAGTCAGGAATAAACACAAAATACATTGTAAGATAAGAACGAGACACAATTGGTATTGTTCTATCACAGTGAGAGAAAAATCTTCTTAATATTTAAGTAGATTTTTCATTTTTTTTTGCTCCTTTGATTGTTCAAGGCACAGACTTACAATACAGAGAAAAAGATCTCAAGCAGAGATATAGCAAGATAGAAAAAGTAGGTAAGTTAATCTTTTGTTACTGTAACCGATTGTCATTGACAAGTCCTAACCACGATCGGGCCTTGGTATTAGATTCAAATTCAAGTAGTTTTATTCAAAATTGGATTGAAAATCACTTATTGAACGTCAAAAACTACCCATTCAAAATACACTGCCTCAGACCTGAGAAGAACGGGCGCAAGACATATTATTTTTTTTTTCAGAAGAGGAACACAAGCGAGCCTACGGGTCACCTGATGGTATGTGATCACCGCAGCCCATACTTGTAACACTAGAGGAATAACAGGATCGTTGGTGAACTTGTAAAAGGTCAACGTACATATGAATTCGAAAATCGAAAACACATTGGTTCGTGGTGGGCGAAGATTGCACCGGTTCAATCTTCGCTTGGTGGTGAGAGTTATTTATTGGCGCGTTGATTTTTAAATTTGTGACGGCATCAATTAATCTTCGATTTTTTAAGTCTACGATAAGTTGATGGTGGTTGAGAAAATCGGCACCTAATATTGATTTCGTGACGTCAGCTACAATAAACTTGAATTTGTATGGTCGACGGAGGTTGAGATCGAGTTCTAATGTTTTCTCACCATGAGTTGAAATTCTTGTGTTGTTTGCAGCGTACAATTTAAATGGTAGAGGCGTTGCCTTCAGGCCTAGTTTTCTTGGTAGGACGGATATATTAGCACCGGTATCTACTAAGAATGACATCTTTGTTTTCTTGTCTGTGACAAAAAGGCGGTATGAAGTGTGAAGGACGCCGGGTTCCGCCGCAGCTAACGTCCGTTCTAGTTTCCCGATGGCTCTTTCTTGAAGCTGCAGGGCGTAGTACAACGTCGTGCTTGACTACCAAATCGGCGATGGTAATAGCAGTAAAGTGTTGGTGAGCTATTGAGTGTGCGGGAATGGTGTTTTGACGAAGTTCTATTGCGAGATGAGGAGCGAAATCGGTGGCGATGATAGTGTTGAGATGGCCTTGACTTGAGTTCGGTGACTTCTAGTGATAGTTTTCGTATCTCGTTAATAAGGAATTGTGTGTGATCTACCTGATTTGACGTCGATGATTCTGGACCTGATGCTGGTGGCTGGCTGGAGACAGCTGGTGGCAGGCTGGAGACGGCTGGTAGCTGGCTGGAGACGGCTGCTACCTCCTGGATTTGCTCCATCATCGTGTCAGCAAGCAACGCTAGTTTCTCCAGCGTGGACTTCACGCTGAATGACTCGCTGACGGCGAGCACGGAGCGGACGTGGGCTGGCAGCAGCTTACTCCACATCATGCGGAGGGTGGAGTCAGTAACCTTGTCCCTTGCAAGGTTACGCATGCGTCGCAGTAGCTGTGAAGGCTTCTGGTCTCCAAGCTCCATCTCGGCGAGTAGCTTCTGGAACTTGCGGCTGTCGGATTCTTCATACACTGATATGAGACGTTCCTTGATTGCTGAATATTGTTTGTATCTCGGTATGTTAAATAGGAGATTTGTTCGATGTCAGCCTTTTCTAATTGGACGAGCACCATCTGTGTCAGTTGGGCTTGACTCCTCTTGAGATCATCGGTGGCGGCTTCAAAGCTGTGATACCACAATCACGGATTTTCCCGCCAAAATGGTGGTATCCGCATCGACAGTGAAATGGTGGAGATTTCTGTCGCGGTGGGCGCTGGGAGTGGCTGAGCCTGGTTTGTGTCTTCCATTTCTTCGTCGGGTTGATATTCCTCGAGCAGAGATTCGTCGAGCAGGAATTTGTCGTTTCGGCGAGCTGGTGAAGCTGTTCTTCGATGTGTAGCCGGGCAGAGGTTCGGTGTTCTTCTGTTCTGGCTTCCTTCCGTCGGCGTTCTTGTTCGGGCTTCCTTCCGTCGGTGTTCTTGTTCGGGGTCCTTCCGTCGGTGTTCTTGTTCGGATTCCTTCCGTCGGTGTTCTTGTTCGGGGTCCTTCCGTCGGTGTTCTTGTTCGGATTCCTTCCGTCGGTGTTCTTGTTCGGGGTCCTTCCGTCGGTGTTCTTGTTCGGATTCCTTCCGTCGGTGTTCTTGTTCGGGGTCCTTCCGTCGGTGTTCTTGTTCGGGGTCCTTCCGTCGGTGTTCTTGTTCGGATTCCTTCCGTCGGTGTTCTTGTTCGGGGTCCTTCCGTCGGTGTTCTTGTTCGGATTCCTTGCGTCGGTGTTCTTGTTCGGGTTCCTTCCGTCGGTGTTCTTGTTCCGAAATGTTGGTTCCGCTCAGAATGTTTGGGTTTTTCAAGTATCCTGAACGGCACTGCATTGTAATGGGCAGGGCGTATCAATTACCATCAGCTGTACGTCCTCGGCTCGTCCATCATTTTCATAAAAAAAAGCAGAATCCGTAACTACATACACCACTTATCCAGTCAAACATATTCACTTCTGTGATAAAGAGTCATTTCTCAGACCGGTTTAGATAAATAAATTTAAAACTTATTGTAATCGATATAATTAAATAATTAGTATAGTGGGCATTAAATAACTTGCAAGCAACACTTGGTAGTAATTGTAAATGTTATTTGTCTTTGGATAGTACAGTCTTTTATTGTATTTATAACCAGTTGAAACTGGAAACCGTTTCCATGTGAAGTTATATTTTAAGAGATCAATTTTTGGTATCGCAATGGAAAACAATCACGTAAATGAGATTAAGGACGTATCCTGGCTTCCATTTTTAAGACAAGTATGTTTTTCATATTTTATTATAATTATATAAACTATAATACCATATTTTTTTTTAAATCAAAACAAAACACAGCATTGAACTTTATTTACGGTACTTAATATGACTTCATGAAAATTAAACATTTATTAGGGGGAAGTGTACCAAGATTTTTGGCAGTATTCGCGTGTTGGATAGAATGATCCGTTGGTCGAAATAGCTACCAGCTTTTTTTGTCAAAGATTTAATTGTAATATTGTATACAAATTTTTACTTTTGTTGTATATAATATTCTTAAGTTACTGGATCCTCTATTAAGTTTGATTCTAACCGCTGACGATATTTATCAAACTCCAATTCAACAGCGTTTTTCACGTTTAACACCTCGTATTCTGTTTATGATTTACTCGCCTTAGAACCCTTGAGATGCATCACCTTAATTTTTATATTTCGAATGGTTTTTTTAGTGTACGACTCAGGATAAGCATACCTTGAGTTTGTCCTTTGCTCTTACACAGTCATCTAAAATGGAATTCATTAGAACCTTATGAAATATTTCAAGTTCATATCTAGTCCTAAATTATACCTATAATGCAATATAATCATCTTTTCCTGTTTTACAATTTAGCAACACAAAATCTGCGCTATTAAAATTTCAGCGAACTGAAGAATTTTTTATTATTTCATGTTTTTATAGAGGTGGACTGGTGAGTGATGATACGGTTCATCTGATGGTACGTGATTACCGCAGTCCATACTTTCATACAAAAACCGGAGGAATGACAAGTGCGTTGCTGAACTTGTTAAGTGTCGATTAAACGTTCATATGAAATCGAAAACCGAAAACACTTTGGCACGTGGCGAGGATCGAACCGATGGCTCCGTGGTGAGAGTCAACGGTTCAACCTAGGCTTTTTATATTTTATGCTTACATTTGTATCTTATGTAGCAAGAGCTGGCTAATCAGATCGGCCACCAGCGGATCATCATACACTATTGCTATTATTCTATTTTCAGTTTTACATTTGTTCCGGGGAAACAATATTACATTTTTGCTATGGCCTGTATTTTGGAGCGCCGACTGTTTTCATTCCACAAATACGAAAGGAGGCTAATACAACTGAAGTTATAACCTTACAAATGGAGTCTTGGTTAAGTTAGTTATGTTTTATGTTAAAGTTTTCTATTTATAGATTATTAATTTTATAAAAAATTACATAACAAATAATTTGCTTGTAAAAGTGTTTAAATCAAATATTCATTCTCCATTAGCATATTATTGTTGTTTAATTTTTATTTTTAAAATGCTTCGATGATGATCATTTATAGTGTTACATTAGATTAATTTTTTCAATAATTATATAACAGTTAATTTGGCATGGCATTTATTTCAGCGTCTACTATGTCCTATGCATCTATACCATGGACTATAATATTACCAATAATGGCTTACCACTTTGGAAGACGGGCACCTGCGTTTCTTTTATGGACTTTAGTATTGATTGGTACCGTTATAATATTCAACAGCACCACTGTTATAGAAATCCTCTGCGGCCAGATAATAGTTGGAATTCTTCCAGGCGCTGTTTCAACAATATCAGTTATGATATTTACGGAATATACATCACCTAAATATAGAGGAGTTTTTCTAACACTGAAAGTTGCAACATACTTTTGGGGTGTTTTAGTCGCCAATGCAATTGGAACATTCTTTTATTGGAAAAATATTATAATTCTTATGTTGGTATGTTGCGCGATGAGTTCCACTATTTTCTTTTGCCCTGAATCTCCAATGTGGCTTGCTAGTAAAGGACGATTTGATGAATGTATTAAAGTACATCATTGGCTGAATGGACATGATGCTGTTTCTGAAAACGAGTTATTATGTCTTATCAAACTAAATAAAAGTAAAATATCAGATATTAATCGAAATGAATTGAAAACAAACTTTTTCATGAAATTTATTCAAATCATAAAAAGAAACACAATTTATAAGCCTATTCTGTTTTCGAGTCTTACAAGTCTTCTATTTATTTGTTCTGGTAAACTAGCATGTTCTGCATATGCAATTCCAATATTTAACAAAATAACAACTTCTGAAGAGGCTGCATATAACGGAATGTTAATATTGGATGTTTTTTCTGTCCTTGGAATGTATGTTGGTTGCGCTCTTTCGAAATATTTTAAAAGGAAAGCCGTACTTATATGTACAAGTTTAATGGGAGCTATGAGTCTATTTATATTATCATGTTATTTGTATCTAGTTAAATACTCAATTGTTACTTTGAATCAATATCTAACTATTACGTTGCTCACGATATTTTCAACCGTAATTAGCATCGGTCCAATTGTATTAGTGCCATGTATACACGGAGAATTAGCACCAATTAAATACAGAAGCATTTATTTTATATTAAATTCAATTATTTTATCTATTTTAATTGGAACTACTATAAAAATCTTACCATTTTTATTAAGATATGGTGAAATTTATATTGTATTTTCGGTTTTTGGATTTATGACATGTGTTCTTGCTCTATTAGTTTATAAATATTTACCAGAAACAAAAGACAGGTCTTTATCAGAAATACAACAATTGATAGAAGGAAGTGTAACAGAAATACAGAAAGAAAAGGCAAATGTAGAACACACAACATATATCTTTAATGGAACTACTTGCGAAGGTGACTGTCGAAACGAAAATTTTTCAATTCAAGATCAACGTATTGATTTGCTAATAGATAATAGAAATGGATAGGTGAGAAAAAAAATGTTTTATATTAGTATTATTAAAAGTTCAGCTATTGTCTAAGAAATGTATGACCTTATCTAAACAATTGTTCATTATGTTGTTTAAATATATATTATTAAATAAAGTAAATTTATTTAAATTCTTAATATCCTTACCATAATCTGTCAAGAATGTACGATTTCATCAATGTCTTTAGCAATCGTACACCGAAAATCTATTTAAACCGTTCAGGACAGTAAACCAACATAGGTTGAACTTTTGTACCATTGCTTTGCAGCAGAAACAATTCCCACTCTGACATCCATTTAGTCGGAATCGTGTGCAAATGAATGGTAATCTCGTAACTGGTAGGTTTCCACAAAAAAAATGAACTGAAATGTCTTAAGAAACCAACAGTGAATATGTTTACGATCACACTTTATAATGACGGCTGTAAGTTGACAGAATCTGTATAAGAAACTACAAATTGTGTGTGTATGTACTTATACTTATTATATAAATATTCATTACTTATTTATTATCAATAATAAACATTTGAAATTTATCACCTTTTCTCTTTTTTTTATCATCTTTATTATAATATTTACCGCCTAGAATAATAGTGACAATAACATCTATTGTTTTTTTTTACAGTACAACGTTAACTTTGAAGTATTTTTGGTGGCTTAATTAATAGTGTGTACATGTTGCACTCAGACTTTTTCGCTGTTTGATATTTTAATATCAATTTAGTTTACTAAATTTAATTTCCTGACGCATACGTTTTCAATTACGTCTACGAGTCTCAATATATAAATTATAACCAAAACGCTGACAGCTTCTTCGTCTTGAGTCGACGGTCACTTCAAATACGGACAGCCCAAAAAGCCGCAACCGTAATAGCTCGGTCGATTGCCTCGTGTAGCTCGTCGATCGTGCTGGTTGTCGGGCTCAAATGTTAGTTGTTAATGTTAGTTGATCATTCTAACTGCAAAAGTATCTAATTTCATTTACTGACATGCCTCTAAATATACTCCCGGTCTAGTTTATACCGGATATTACAGTCAACGTTTGCTACATTTCTCACTCGATATTCTTGATATGCATACGTATTGGGGTCTTTAATAAATAAACTTTAACTGACATTTCCTAAATTCTTTAGTTTTTTCAGACGAACGGTCTAGTCATGATATAATCAGCAATATTCAAATTACTCTTGATGAGGTAAGAAAATTACTAAAAACTCTTGATACATCAAAAGGCCCTGGTTGTGATAAAATTCCACCAGGTTTTCTGGTCGCTTGTTCTGCATCACTATCAGCGCCTATAACAACAATTTTAAATCGCTGCTTTCTTAAAGGATATTTCCCAAAAATATGGAACACTGCTAATATTATACCTATTCATAAAAATGGATCTAAAGCATCCGTTGAGAATCACAGGCTTATATCAATTCTTGGATTGGATGGATGGATGGATGAGGTTTTACTTGTACAATCGGTTGCAAGCTGTGGTCTTGGCTGGGCATCGTTCTGACCTGGTGGATGTTCATTCTGGAGTTCCGCAAGGGTCAATTTAAGGACCATTATTATATTTATCCTACTTATATTATATTGATTGACTGACTGTTTCCAGTTTGTTAAGTTTCTTATGTATACTGATGATATTAAAATTTACGCTCATATAAAGACTGAAATAGAATCAATAAACCTTCAGAACGATTAACTCAGACTGTGTGACTATTATCATAATAATCGTATTAGAGTCGATGCATCTAAATGTTTTCAAATCAACTTTACGCGAAAAATAAATAAAATTAGAATAGCAATAAAAATTACTTGATGATCCTTTAACACGAAGAAATAGCATTAAGAACTTATGAATATTGTTAGTTACAAAAATATCAATATCAGATCACATTGCTACAATAACTGAAAAAGCTTACAGTAATCTAGGTTTCATTATACGTGTAAGTCAACCTTTTTTAAGTTTAGAGTGCATAAATGTTCTTTACTCCTTATATTTTCGTAGCGTCTTAGAATACTGCAGTTATATCTGGAACCCATATTACAGTACATAATATAGTGACGAAATTAGAATATCGCCTTCGGCATTATGGTTCTAGTTATGGGGAATGCTGTAGCCACCATAAATTAATGTAATAAAAAAAACTACGTTTAAAAAAACCGACTTCTAAAACTGTAACGTCAAATAACTAAGACTGTAATATAAAACACCTCTTATGCAAACCTATACCTTTAATATTAATAACATACTATTATTTACATGTGCTACCTATTGATAGGTTTTAAGTCGGACCAAGTTAACAAAACAATATGTTTCACAAGTCAAGAGTGTTTTAAGAATCAACACTCTGGATTCTAATGGGACTTGTTATAGATAACTCATGCAATGAATTAATACAAAAACATCATACGCTTTTGGTCGACCAAATAAATATTCACGATTACAAAATATTGATAATGTATTAGAAGTGTGATTTTGTTAAAGTTAAAACCACAGAGGTTTGTCCGGCATGACTAAAATGCATTTAGGCATTTATTTCTCAATATTTTATTTTTTAATATTGAAGTATTTAATATATCTTAATACAATTTTACACAAAATAACGATTGATAATTTGCTTCAAATATAAACCATTTGTGTTAAATAGACAAACACCCGCCTTTGTGTTAATGTGTCAAACAATCATGTCAATTAATTTAGTTAAACGTTAGCTAATTCAATTTTCTTGTCACAACAAACGAGTGAACACGAAAGACATTGTGCAAACAGTTGAACATGTAATGTTGGATAATTCTATACTTTCTTTTTAGAATTTTATTTCAGAGTTCTTGCATATTTTTTAGATTATTCAAATTTTTTTTGATTAATGCGAATGTCACACGTTAAAAAACAGTGTGTGTTCATGACTATACGGCTAAAGTGAAAACTTCATCTAGGCTTTTTTGGATTTTTCAAGAATCCTGAGTGGCTTTTACAGGGCAGGACGTATCAATTACCATCAGCTGAACGTCCTGCTCGTCTCGCCCCTTATTACCATAAAAAAACATGCAGCAACTGTTCACAAGTCGACGAATGTACCAGTTATCGTCGGCCATAGTCAGGAATAAACACAAAATACATTGTAAGATAATAACGAGACACAATTGGTATTGTTCTATCACAGTGAGAGAAAAATCTTCTTAATATTTAAGAAGATTTTTCATTTTTTTTTGCTCCTTTGATTGTTCAAGGCACAGACTTACAATACAGAGAAAAAGATCTCAAGCAGAGATATAGCAAGATAGAAAAAGTAGGTAAGTTAATCTTTTGTTACTGTAACCGATTGTCATTGACAAGTCCTAACCACGATCGGGCCTTGGTATTAGATTCAAATTCAAGTAGTTTTATTCAAAATTGGATTGAAAATCACTTATTGAACGTCAAAAACTACCCATTCAAAATACACTGCCTCAGACCTGAGAAGAACGGGCGCAAGACATATTATTTTTTTTTTCAGAAGAGGAACACAAGCGAGCCTACGGGTCACCTGATGGTATGTGATCACCGCAGCCCATACTTGTAACACTAGAGGAATAACAGGATCGTTGGTGAACTTGTAAAAGGTCAACGTACATATGAATTCGAAAATCGAAAACACATTGGTTCGTGGTGGGCGAAGATTGAACCGGTGGCTTGGTGGTGAGAGTCAACGGTTCAACCTATTGCGCCACCAACACTTTTGTGGATATATATGTCGGGGCGGAGTCGTTAACACGACGTCAAATCGAACTATCTCCGTCGCTGTCATCGCCACGTTGCATTCTTTAGGTTATTCTCAAGACTACACAATAGGTACGGACGGAAATAAATAAAAAGGTCTGTGAGTTCTGCCTGCAGCTCCACAGAAGGCCTCAAGACGACTGACTCCAACCTGTTGACTAGTTCTGTTATCAGTTATGATCGTCATCTTTGACGTCTAAAACTAAACGTCACTGTCGAACGACATTATTTTTAAATGAAAATAAGGGACGAGACGAACAGGACGTTCAGTTGATGGCAATTGATACGCCCTGCCCATTATAATGCAGTGCCGTTCAGGATGCTTGAAAAACCCAAAAATTCTGAGCGGCACTACAACTGCGCTTGTCACCTTGAAACATAAGATGTTAAGTCTCATTTGCACAGTAATTTCACTAACTACAGTGCCCTTCAGACCGAAACACAGTAATGTTTACACATAACTGCTTCACGGCAGAAATAGGCGCCGTTGTGGTACGCATAATCTAGCCGGCTTCCTGTGCAAAAGCCTCCCACTGGTGAATCCTACATGACATATTGTGGAAACAGCATTTGACGCCATTAAAGAACGACATCTATCGGGTTTTCTTTCTGTTATTCTTCATATAAAATTTTGCACTCGAACCCGGGACCTTTAGCTCAAAAGACAGGGTGAGTAACCTATGTGCTATGGGGTAGCAAATGGAAATAAAACAGTGAAAGGCGAATACAATTTGTCGTAAAACAATATAGACATATTGAGTATATTTAAAAAAAAAACTTATAAATGCAATTTAAATATGGTAAAGACTAGAATTTTATATATGTATTGAGCATATCAAATACCTTTGTATTACATATGCTTATTCAATAAAATACAATTGCTCGTTTTACAGTAAAAGTTCTTGTAATTCGTGAAGCATTCAGAGACAATTCGTTTTCTCATTGCGTTCTGCCGATCGGAATATCTATTGACTCTTTAAATATTATCTCAAACAACATCTGCTACATGGCTATATCCATAAAATATTAATGTTTAACATATAGACTTATGGCCTTTAAAATAACTATAATATTCAAATTCAAATATTTTTATTCAAAACTAGCTGACCCAGCAAACGTAGTATTGCCAAATAAAGTAAAAAGAAAAAATCAAGAATTAAAAATTTTGGGGTATAAAAATGTTTGGGTTCGCTGTTGAACAACACAACAATTTCAACTTATGGTGAGAAAACATTAGAACTCGATCTCTACCTCCGTCGACCATACAAGTGGAAGTTTATTGTAGCTGACGTCACGAAACCAATATTAGGTGCCGATTTTCTCAACCACCATCAACTTATCGTAGATTTAAAAAATCGAAGATTAATTGATGCCGTCACAAGTCTTAAAATCAACGCGCCAATAATATCTATCGACAAACGCTCAGTCTTTAGAGACTGAGCGTTTGTCGATTAAATAAAACAACTGCTTGACTGCGAGGAATATGTGGAAGATATATGGAAGATATTGTTTCCAGACAGATGATGGGTGAAGTCCTTGACTCTCGGCACTGGATAACGATTGGGTTTGGTTATGCTGTTCAATCGTCTATAATCACCACATACCCGTATATCTCCATTCTTCTTAGGTACTATATGGAGTGGTGAAGACCATGGACTTTTACTCGGTCTGCAGAGTCCTTGTTGCATCATGTTTTCGAATTCTTTCTTTACTATTTCATAACGATGAGGTGGAATGGGACGAGCTCGGCAATGTAATGGAGGTCCTTTGTTTCAATATAATGTTCCACGTCAATTTTTGGCGATAATTGCATCGATGTTAATCTCGTGGTACCGGGGAATTCGGCGAGTATCGCGTGGTACGGGGCCTGTATATCGATACTTCGTATTGTGGGTGAGGTCGTTGACATTATTGGCGCGTTGATTTTTAAATTTGTGACGGCATCAATTAATCTTCGATTTTTTAAGTCTACGATAAGTTGATGGTGGTTGAGAAAATCGGCACCTAATATTGATTTCGTGACGTCAGCTACAATAAACTTGAATTTGTATGGTCGACGGAGGTTGAGATCGAGTTCTAATGTTTTCTCACCATGAGTTGAAATTCTTGTGTTGTTTGCAGCGTACAATTTAAATGGTAGAGGCGTTGCCTTCAGGCCTAGTTTTCTTGGTAGGACGGATATATTAGCACCGGTATCTACTAAGAATGACATCTTTGTTTTCTTGTCTGTGACAAAAAGGCGGTATGAAGTGTGAAGGACGCCGGGTTCCGCCGCAGCTAACGTCCGTTCTAGTTTCCCGATGGCTCTTTCTTGAAGCTGCAGGGCGTAGTACAACGTCGTGCTTGACTACCAAATCGGCGATGGTAATAGCAGTAAAGTGTTGGTGAGCTATTGAGTGTGCGGGAATGGTGTTTTGACGAAGTTCTATTGCGAGATGAGGAGCGAAATCGGTGGCGATGATAGTGTTGAGATGGCCTTGACTTGAGTTCGGTGACTTCTAGTGATAGTTTTCGTATCTCGTTAATAAGGAATTGTGTGTGATCTACCTGATTTGACGTCGATGATTCTGGACCTGATGCTGGTGGCTGGCTGGAGACAGCTGGTGGCAGGCTGGAGACGGCTGGTAGCTGGCTGGAGACGGCTGCTACCTCCTGGATTTGCTCCATCATCGTGTCAGCAAGCAACGCTAGTTTCTCCAGCGTGGACTTCACGCTGAATGACTCGCTGACGGCGAGCACGGAGCGGACGTGGGCTGGCAGCAGCTTACTCCACATCATGCGGAGGGTGGAGTCAGTAACCTTGTCCCTTGCAAGGTTACGCATGCGTCGCAGTAGCTGTGAAGGCTTCTGGTCTCCAAGCTCCATCTCGGCGAGTAGCTTCTGGAACTTGCGGCTGTCGGATTCTTCATACACTGATATGAGACGTTCCTTGATTGCTGAATATTGTTTGTATCTCGGTATGTTAAATAGGAGATTTGTTCGATGTCAGCCTTTTCTAATTGGACGAGCACCATCTGTGTCAGTTGGGCTTGACTCCTCTTGAGATCATCGGTGGCGGCTTCAAAGCTGTGATACCACAATCACGGATTTTCCCGCCAAAATGGTGGTATCCGCATCGACAGTGAAATGGTGGAGATTTCTGTCGCGGTGGGCGCTGGGAGTGGCTGAGCCTGGTTTGTGTCTTCCATTTCTTCGTCGGGTTGATATTCCTCGAGCAGAGATTCGTCGAGCAGGAATTCGTCGTTTCGGCGAGCTGGTGAAGCTGTTCTTCGATGTGTAGCCGGGCAGAGGTTCGGTGTTCTTCTGTTCTGGCTTCCTTCCGTGGCGTTCTTGTTCGGGCTTCCTTCCGTCGGTGTTCTTGTTCGGGGTCCTTCCGTCGGTGTTCTTGTTCGGATTCCTTCCGTCGGTGTTCTTGTTCGGGGTCCTTCCGTCGGTGTTCTTGTTCGGATTCCTTCCGTCGGTGTTCTTGTTCGGGGTCCTTCCGTCGGTGTTCTTGTTCGGATTCCTTCCGTCGGTGTTCTTGTTCGGGGTCCTTCCGTCGGTGTTCTTGTTCGGGGTCCTTCCGTCGGTGTTCTTGTTCGGATTCCTTCCGTCGGTGTTCTTGTTCGGGGTCCTTCCGTCGGTGTTCTTGTTCGGATTCCTTGCGTCGGTGTTCTTGTTCGGGTTCCTTCCGTCGGTGTTCTTGTTCCGAAATGTTGGTTCCGCTCAGAATGTTTGGGTTTTTCAAGTATCCTGAACGGCACTGCATTGTAATGGGCAGGGCGTATCAATTACCATCAGCTGTACGTCCTCGGCTCGTCCATCATTTTCATAAAAAAAAGCAGAATCCGTAACTACATACACCACTTATCCAGTCAAACATATTCACTTCTGTGATAAAGAGTCATTTCTCAGACCGGTTTAGATAAATAAATTTAAAACTTATTGTAATCGATATAATTAAATAATTAGTATAGTGGGCATTAAATAACTTGCAAGCAACACTTGGTAGTAATTGTAAATGTTATTTGTCTTTGGATAGTACAGTCTTTTATTGTATTTATAACCAGTTGAAACTGGAAACCGTTTCCATGTGAAGTTATATTTTAAGAGATCAATTTTTGGTATCGCAATGGAAAACAATCACGTAAATGAGATTAAGGACGTATCCTGGCTTCCATTTTTAAGACAAGTATGTTTTTCATATTTTATTATAATTATATAAACTATAATACCATATTTTTTTTTAAATCAAAACAAAACACAGCATTGAACTTTATTTACGGTACTTAATATGACTTCATGAAAATTAAACATTTATTAGGGGGAAGTGTACCAAGATTTTTGGCAGTATTCGCGTGTTGGATAGAATGATCCGTTGGTCGAAATAGCTACCAGCTTTTTTTGTCAAAGATTTAATTGTAATATTGTATACAAATTTTTACTTTTGTTGTATATAATATTCTTAAGTTACTGGATCCTCTATTAAGTTTGATTCTAACCGCTGACGATATTTATCAAACTCCAATTCAACAGCGTTTTTCACGTTTAACACCTCGTATTCTGTTTATGATTTACTCGCCTTAGAACCCTTGAGATGCATCACCTTAATTTTTATATTTCGAATGGTTTTTTTAGTGTACGACTCAGGATAAGCATACCTTGAGTTTGTCCTTTGCTCTTACACAGTCATCTAAAATGGAATTCATTAGAACCTTATGAAATATTTCAAGTTCATATCTAGTCCTAAATTATACCTATAATGCAATATAATCATCTTTTCCTGTTTTACAATTTAGCAACACAAAATCTGCGCTATTAAAATTTCAGCGAACTGTAGAATTTTTTATTATTTCATGTTTTTATAGAGGTGGCCTGGTGAGTGATGATACGGTTCATCTGATGGTACGTGATTACCGCAGTCCATACTTTCATACAAAAACCGGAGGAATGACAAGTGCGTTGCTGAACTTGTTAAGTGTCGATTAAACGTTCATATGAAATCGAAAACCGAAAACACTTTGGCACGTGGCGAGGATCGAACCGATGGCTCCGTGGTGAGAGTCAACGGTTCAACCTAGGCTTTTTATATTTTATGCTTACATTTGTATCTTATGTAGCAAGAGCTGGCTAATCAGATCGGCCACCAGCGGATCATCATACACTATTGCTATTATTCTATTTTCAGTTTTACATTTGTTCCGGGGAAACAATATTACATTTTTGCTATGGCCTGTATTTTGGAGCGCCGACTGTTTTCATTCCACAAATACGAAAGGAGGCTAATACAACTGAAGTTATAACCTTACAAATGGAGTCTTGGTTAAGTTAGTTATGTTTTATGTTAAAGTTTTCTATTTATAGATTATTAATTTTATAAAAAATTACATAACAAATAATTTGCTTGTAAAAGTGTTTAAATCAAATATTCATTCTCCATTAGCATATTATTGTTGTTTAATTTTTATTTTTAAAATGCTTCGATGATGATCATTTATAGTGTTACATTAGATTAATTTTTTCAATAATTATATAACAGTTAATTTGGCATGGCATTTATTTCAGCGTCTACTATGTCCTATGCATCTATACCATGGACTATAATATTACCAATAATGGCTTACCACTTTGGAAGACGGGCACCTGCGTTTCTTTTATGGACTTTAGTATTGATTGGTACCGTTATAATATTCAACAGCACCACTGTTATAGAAATCCTCTGCGGCCAGATAATAGTTGGAATTCTTCCAGGCGCTGTTTCAACAATATCAGTTATGATATTTACGGAATATACATCACCTAAATATAGAGGAGTTTTTCTAACACTGAAAGTTGCAACATACTTTTGGGGTGTTTTAGTCGCCAATGCAATTGGAACATTCTTTTATTGGAAAAATATTATAATTCTTATGTTGGTATGTTGCGCGATGAGTTCCACTATTTTCTTTTGCCCTGAATCTCCAATGTGGCTTGCTAGTAAAGGACGATTTGATGAATGTATTAAAGTACATCATTGGCTGAATGGACATGATGCTGTTTCTGAAAACGAGTTATTATGTCTTATCAAACTAAATAAAAGTAAAATATCAGATATTAATCGAAATGAATTGAAAACAAACTTTTTCATGAAATTTATTCAAATCATAAAAAGAAACACAATTTATAAGCCTATTCTGTTTTCGAGTCTTACAAGTCTTCTATTTATTTGTTCTGGTAAACTAGCATGTTCTGCATATGCAATTCCAATATTTAACAAAATAACAACTTCTGAAGAGGCTGCATATAACGGAATGTTAATATTGGATGTTTTTTCTGTCCTTGGAATGTATGTTGGTTGCGCTCTTTCGAAATATTTTAAAAGGAAAGCCGTACTTATATGTACAAGTTTAATGGGAGCTATGAGTCTATTTATATTATCATGTTATTTGTATCTAGTTAAATACTCAATTGTTACTTTGAATCAATATCTAACTATTACGTTGCTCACGATATTTTCAACCGTAATTAGCATCGGTCCAATTGTATTAGTGCCATGTATACACGGAGAATTAGCACCAATTAAATACAGAAGCATTTATTTTATATTAAATTCAATTATTTTATCTATTTTAATTGGAACTACTATAAAAATCTTACCATTTTTATTAAGATATGGTGAAATGTATATTGTATTTTTTGGTTTTTGGATTTATGACATGTGTTCTTGCTCTATTAGTTTATAAATATTTACCAGAAACAAAAGACAGGTCTTTATCAGAAATACAACAATTGATAGAAGGAAGTGTAACAGAAATACAGAAAGAAAAGGCAAATGTAGAACACACAACATATATCTTTAATGGAACTACTTGCGAAGGTGACTGTCGAAACGAAAATTTTTCAATTCAAGATCAACGTATTGATTTGCTAATAGATAATAGAAATGGATAGGTGAGAAAAAAAATGTTTTATATTAGTATTATTAAAAGTTCAGCTATTGTCTAAGAAATGTATGACCTTATCTAAACAATAGTTCATTATGTTGTTTAAATATATATTATTAAATAAAGTAAATTTATTTAAATTCTTAATATCCTTACCATAATCTGTGAAGAATGTACGATTTCATCAATGTCTTTAGCAATCGTACGCCGAAAATCTATTTAAACCGTTCAGGACAGTAAACCAACATAGGTTGAACTTTTGTACCATTGCTTTGCAGCAGTAACAATTCCCACTCTAGCATCCATTTAGTCGGAATCGTGTGCAAATGAATGGTAATCTCGTAACTGGTAGGTTTCCACAAAAAAAAATGAACTAAAATGTCTTATGAAACCAACAGTGAATACGTTTACGATCACACTTTATAATGACGGCTGTAAGTTGACAGAATCTGTATAAGAAACTACAAATTGTGTGTGTATGTACTTATACTTATTATATAAATATTCATTATTTATTTATTATCAATAATAAACATTTGAAATTTATCACCTTTTCTCTTTTTTTTATCATCTTTATTATAATATTTACCGCCTAGAATAATAGTGACAACAACATCTATTGTTTTTTTTTACAGTACAACGTTAACTTTGAAGTATTTTTGGTGGCTCAATTAATAGTGTGTACATGTTGCACTCAGACTTTTTCGCTGTTTGATATTTTAATATCAATTTAGTTTACTAAATTTAATTTCCTGACGCATACGTTTTCAATTACGTCTACGAGTCTCAATATATAAATTATAACCAAAACGCTGACAGCTTCTTCGTCTTGAGTCGACGGTCACTTCAAATACGGACAGCCCAAAAAGCCGCAACCGTAATAGCTCGGTCGATTGCCTCGTGTAGCTCGTCGATCGTGCTGGTTGTCGGGCTCGCAGGGCACCCAGTCATGTGGGCAATGGTCTGTCTCGGATGTTCTCCGTATCATGTCCTGTGATGAAACCCCACCTCTTTAAGTTTGCCCTAGATTTCCCTAATCCTGCTCTGATGTGGTTGAGCGACTTCCAGACAGGCCAGCTGAGGTTGTATCTTTCGGATAGTCTCTCTTTCACGCTGATGTTCAGGTTTGAGGTGCTTAGCCGTGACCTCCACATAGCAAGACGTGTAAAGTAGTATCAGCGGACTGGTGGAGAGGGTATACGAGAGAGGTGGTATATCGGCCCACGTATCAGTATAGCTTCCACATACGGTTCTTGATAATTGTTGAATTATTGAAATTATTAACTTCGCCTTGATGAAGTTTTACGATACGAGTATATAAAAAAATAATAATAAGGAATACATTTTTTTTCAGTTTCCATAAAATAATAACATCATGTGATAATATTTGTATAGAAATTATTCTGGTAAATTTTACTCTGACAGATCATAAATTTTATAGTATTCTAACAAATAAAACAATAGGTTTCTGGTTACTTAATTATTAAAAAAATACGTGTGATTGAAGCTCAACATCTAAAAAATCTGTCAATCTTGAGCTGGGGCAATATTTACCCCGACAGCTCACTTTAAATAAAGTGCTAAGAATACGTAAAAAAGCTATCGCCAAAAAAATACTTATTCTTACACTCGTACCAAAATATTCCTTCTCCTACCTACATAGTAAATGTATATGCATATCAAATTAGGTACAACAAAACACACATTTTCTACGTAAGACACCCATCAGACAAAGTACCAAAGTATTTTACCAAATAATCTCTTTTCAAGTCTTTAGGTTCCCCAATAAATAGTATTAAAGTAGAGCTGTTAGTAATGTTTCGGTATAGAAACATTTTTTTTCAGTATGTAGTCCAATTTGTGTTAAGTGATCACCGCCGCCCACAATCTATTGCAACACCATAGGAATCACAGGAGCGTTGCCGGCCTTTAAGGAAGGAGTACGCGCTTTTTTTGAAGATACCCATGTAGTATCGTCCCGGAAACACCACACAAGGAAGCTCATTCCACAGCTTTGTAGTACGTTGAAGAAAGCTCCTTGAAAACCGCACTGTGGAGGACCGCCACACATCCAGATGATGGGGATGATATCTAACTTGTGGCGTGTCGTGCGAAGGTGGAATTCAGCGGCAGGAATCAGGTTAAACAGCTCTTCGGACACTCCCCGTGATAAATGCGGTAGAAGACACAAGTTAAAAGAGACAAAAAAAATTTTGGAATTAACAAAAAAGATTTGATATGAAATATTGTTTATTTAAACATTTCTTCAAATGGAGCAAAGCGCAGAGCCATATACAATATAAAAAAAAAATTAGGTGATTATAACATAATGATACGAATAATCCAAAGACAAAGTAAAGCACAAGTAAATGAAATACAGTGTAATTATCTGACTGCATTCTTATTTTCACTCTGGCTAAAGACATGTAATATTAAAATCTAATTTGTGTGTGGTCGCCACATTGCTCCGCTTAAGTCAGGTTAAATTAGACACGAGCTTAAAATTTAATTTCTTTGTAGACCGCTACGCCCTGTGTGTGTTGTTATGCTTATTTTGATATTATGCTAAATATATAGCAACTAAGTGTTTTTTGTTTGAAATTGTTATCTCCTTTAGTGGGGAATTGTTAGCGAAAATTTTTAACACAATAGTTGCAGTCTATGCCCATCCGGTCAAAAATACTGTTACAAGGAAAAGTAAACAAAATATTACATTTGAATTTGGAATCTGTCATTTTTATATGATTCTACTTTGAGTTTACTCATTTTGGCGCCAATTTGTACAATATTTTGCAATATTCAAAATGGAGTGGCGTGATAAATAGAACCGAATCGCTGTGATTGCATTCCACAAAGTAATAATGGAGCCAAATGCGATTTTTAAAAGGTAGGTAAAGGTAATATTAGTAAAATGTTTGTGTACCGGGCTACTAATAGGTACAATGGGACCTCATCTGTTTGTGACAGAAAAAGACCTGGCCGTCCACGTAGTGTTCGTACGAAAAAGGTGGTCCGGGAGCAGTAAAGGAAAGAATTCGAAGAAATCCTGTCCGAAAGCAAAAGATTTTATCTGAGAAGATGAAGATAGCACCTAGAACCATGTCGCGTATTTTTAAAGATGACTTAGGACTTGGAGCCCATAAAGGAAGTACTGGTCATTTACGTTACGCACGTTATGTAACGTTACCTTACCAACAATATTGACTCATCTGCGTCAAATCAATAAAATAAAAAGATATGAAAAATGGATGCCTCATGATTTGACTGATCTGCAGAAAGAAACGCGTGTTGAAACTTTTTGAATCCATAGAGAAATGAAGAAATATTGGATCGAATTGATACAAAGATGATGAAAAGAGGATTCTTTACAACAACCCCAGGTCAAACGCCGCAACAGCGCCCTAAGATAAGATAAGATAAACTTTATTTGCATTGAATAGGTTTCATTACAAGATGGTATAGTACAAATCTTTACAGTTTGCTATTCAGCTCTATACAAAGCATGCAAATGTCAGTGATTTACAATTATTTATAAAGCTAAAGCAAAGCTTACCAGAAAAAAAGGAATGGTAACTGTTTGGTGGTCTCAGCATGGTGTTATTCACTATAGCTTTCTCAGAACTGGTTAAGGCGAGGTTTTCCCAACACTTTAGGTAAAAATTGCGCGAACGCTAGATTCGATAGGTACGCATGGACACGGGCGCGGGCATGGCTGAGAACGAACCGAGCGATGCGGGTCAACGACCGCCGCCCCAGAAGGACCGCGTAATATTTTTTAAAACTTACAGTTGTGCTAGAGTACGGAATTACTGTGATAATATTTTTTATGCATTTTTGAAGTAAATCTTTTTTATCGACGTATGAGAGAAATGTAATATTACGGACACGACACGATATCCATATTGCTGAAATCATAATTTTGTGCGGCGGCCATCTTGGATTTCAAAAATGATCACAAAATCGTTCTCTGCACCCTCGAGAACCTCGGACACGATATCCATATTGCTGAAATCATAATTTTGTGCGGCGGCCATCTTGGATTTCAAAAATGATCACAAAATCGTTCTCTGCACCCTCGAGAACCTCGGACACAATATCCATATTGCTGAAATCATAATTATGAGCGGCGGCCATCTTTGAATTCAAAAATGATCACAGAATCGTTCTCTGCACCCTCGAGAACCTCGGACACGATATCCATATTGCTGAAACCATAATTTTGTGCGGCGGCCATCTTGGATTTCAAATATGATCACACAATCGTTCTCTGCACCCTTGAGAACCTCGGACACGATATCCTTATTGCTGAAATCATAATTTTGGGCGGCGGCCATCTTGGATTTCAAAAATGATCCCAAAATCGTTCTCTGCACCCTCGAGAACCTCGGACACGATATCCATATTGCTGAAATCATAATTTTGTGCGGCGGCCTTCTTGGATTTCAAAAATGATCAGACAATCGTTCTCTGCACCCTCGAGAACCTCGGACACGATATCCATATTGCTGAAATCATAATTTTGTGCGGCGGCCATCTTGGATTTCAAAAATGATCACAAAATCGTTCTCTGCACCCTCGAGAACCTCGGACACGATATCCATATTGCTGAAATAATAATTATGAGCGGCGGCCATCTTTGAATTCAAAAATGATCACAAAATCGTTATCTGCACCCTCGAAAACCTCGGACACGATATCCATATTGCTGAAATCATAATTTTGTGCGGCGGTCATCTTGGATTTATCTAACTTCCCTAAAGTACATATATACAAAAATCTCGCGTGGCATAATTCATAAAGCGTATTGATAAATCCCACAGTGAAAACTTATAAATACTAATAAACTATCAAATAAAATAAGTTTTGTGTTTATAGCTATCATAGTTATATGATAATATAAACAATTCAAATAAAAAAGACTATTTCTCAAAAAATAAATCTATATAGATTTTTTTTTCGTAATCGTGTTTTCGAAACAGCGATAATTTAGATAAAGATATGAAGATAAACATGTCAAAAAATTGGAACCGTAGTATTTGTAGAAGTATTTTAAGGAGATTTTTAAAAATGTTACTTTTTAGGACTATAGCGCCTTAAGCAATAACGGCAGATGTCTACTGTGCTGAACTCAGAACAATAATAGAATAACTAACAGTAAAACAGTCTCCGGTTAATTTAATGTATTTAGTTTTCTTGCTGCAATGGACTGCCATTTTTTTCATGGTTTGGACAATTTTCTACGTGATGAAAAGTTTTCTTCTTAGGAGGCAGTACAAAATGCTTTCACTCAGTTTTTTTCGAATCTAAATCACCACAGTTCTATCGCAAAGGCATAAATAACCTTCCTATTAGATGGCAGCAATGTGTAGATAATAATGGTTATTATTTTGATTAAATAAATATGTCAACTGTCATTTCGTCGGCAATTTCATATTTTAACCCCTAATATATATATCGGCGCAAATACTACAATACGAATTGAAAACACGTGCACGTGCACCGAGCCCCATAAATACGGCTGCATTTCAAAACACGTAGAGTAGCACGTGCGCCGGGTCCTATAAATACAGCCGCACGGTCGACACGTTGGGTCAGTCGTGCTCGGGCTGTCGTATGGTACGGACCTCTCTGGGACGTCGTAACGCTGCCCGTTGAATAAACGAAAGTAATAAAATACTTACTCCTGTTGTTTTCTTTGGAAGAACCAATGAGTGATCTTTGTTAATTTGAATTGTGATGTCAACAGTAATGACGTCACACCTTTTAAAAACAATACAGAGGTTCTTTCCTCGTCATATATTAATATGCCTTAATCTTATAACATATTTTCGAGTCACTAGGGTAGTTTCTGTAATATTGGCCTTCATCGTTCTATAAAATGGTGTAATTCAAAACATTTTTGGCTTAATGTATAGGAATTTGGTAAATATACTATAATATATATAATATAAATCAAAAGGCAATAACCCCAAATAAAATACATTTAGAGAGATCGTAGCTAAACCTTCGCGGTATCGCTTTAGACTATACCATTCCGTTGATTAAATTATCCACCATTTCTCGTGCCACTATTTTGTATAACAATGGATCCAATCCGTCGTTTCTTATCTTGATTTCGTCGAGTCACATAAATTGAAGTTATAAATTTCTGAGTAGATTTTTCTTCTTTACTTATTTCTTTACGAAGTTTTTAAATAATTATATTAAGGTATGTATCACAATACATGTGTCGGGCTCCCTCGGGAATTCTTAAAAAATATGTCACTTTCTGTGTGATGGGACACAATATGAATAAACATACATATTTTTAATTGGAGTCCACCTCAATTATTTATTTTAAACATAACATATCTTATAACTATATTTACAATACTATGACTACATTAAATTAAAACTGTCAAAATGGGGAATTGTACCAAGAATACTGGTAGTATTTCAACGTTGAATAGCTAGGCTGATTCGTTGACCGAAATAGCTACCAGTGCTTTGGTTTTCAGTAGCCTGTTGAGGCGCGAAGATAGTACTTTGTACATTCTACGCGCACCTGGGCTCAACGGGCCAAGTGTCTCGACACCAAACGGCACAATGATGTAAAACTCATTGAGACCCACATATTTGCGATGTTTTCTGTCTTCGGCAGTCGAAGCAGCAACCCCAGCACCAACTGACGTAACTTGGACATGAGAAGGAGCCAGAGTCGCGTCCCTCACTAGCGCCCTTCCCACCACATTTACCTCATCTAGTTCAGTATATAGCAAACAAAGAATAACTAAATGTTCAGTATTCGTCACGGGCAGTGTTATTATCAAAACAATATGTCAACGCGAAAATGTTGCCAGTATTCTTGGTACGCTTCCCCGTAATGATAGTTTTAATTTTATGTGGTCATGGTATTGACACGAAAGTGGTTCAGAGACTGGAAATAAATACTCCACTTATAGGAACGAGTCTTTATTAACGTTCACTTTTACTTCTCTGCTCTGCCGCTGTTCTTCTTGTCGATGGCGGTACCTTCAACAGATCACACCGCACCGAACACTAGTTCTCTTATGTCTTCTTCTCCTGGATCACTTTCCACTTTTCACTACTTATTATTTTCTTCCTTCTTTTCCTTTTCATATTCGAGTCTGAACTAGAACTGCCATAGGCCTTAAGTACGGCTTATATACCCCCGGATCTGTTCTATTTTCAAAATGATTCTCTTCCATTCTATCTTTAAATTTAAATTGTACTAGATTTTTTTTAACTATTTTTATCCAGCTTACACATTTTTCATCACTTTTTCTCTGTTCGATTTGATCCTTAACCTACTAGAAATTTCCTTTTATCTGACAAAACCCATTAAAATCCTAAAACACTGGTAGGTGTATCGATCCCGGGTCTACAGCGTTTGAAGTAAACACTTTTCCGCTGAGCTACGAGCCTCAATCAATGCCTTGAAGTTTGACAACTCTCGTCATGTACGTCGAAGCGTTGCTACGCGACAGTATCGTAAATTCTTTTTTGAACAGAAATAAATATTTGATAAATTGTTTTTAAAATCTATGTTCCTTTATTTGTCAGTACGAAACACTTCGGTGCATGGGTCTGAAGGTTTTATTCTTAAAATTTGTGTGCGAATTTTTATCGTGCATTCAGTACACAAGTTGGATGATTGTGAAGTTACGACTTACTGATACGAACTCTTTGAAACAATGTTGTACATTCTCAAGAAGTCGTAACAAGATTTTCTCAGCGCACCCTAAGCTTTGTTCCTGGAAATCCGATGCTATGACATAATGGCGAAATTTTTAATTCTTTATTATTACCTTACCTTTAAGTTGTAAATAGCTACTTTTCAAAATTGTGCGTGACGGCTAAATACGATACTGTGAAGAAGTAATTAAAAAAGTCTCAATTTCAATGAAAACTAATTTTGAAAAATAAATACACGCTTAATTCAACTATTTTTCAAATCACGTTTGTATTGATCGTCATAATCTACCACCCATTCGAAATAGTACGCCTCAGACCTGAAACGAACCATCAACAACAAATTATCACATTATTCCATGATATCGTTAATGCGCCAGATAATACGGATCGAAATTTGAATAATATTTTCTTTATGGAAAAGGAGGACATACGAGCGTATGGGTCACCTGGTCTAGAATGATCGCCGCAGTCCACATTGTTGTAGTTGTCCAGCGTTGCCGGCCTTTAACGGCCGTGAACGCGCTTTTTTTGGAGGGACCCATGTCGTATCGTCTTGAAAACACCACACCAGGAAGCTTATTCCTCAGCTTTGTAGTACGTGGAAGAAAGCTCCTTGAAAATCGCACTGTGGAGGAACGCCACACATCCAGATGGTAGGAATGATATCTTAATTTGTGGCATGTTGTGCGAAGGTGCAATTTGGCGGCAGGAGTTAGGTGAAACAGCTTTCCGGAACGTTCCCCGTGATAAATGCGAGATAGAAATAGAACACACACAATGAAGCGACGTCTCTACGCAGCGTCAAGTGATTCAGCCGTTCACAGAGCATTGGGTCCCCAACGTTGCACGCGGTCAAATGGATCGGAGCTAGGGTGCGCCAGACCAGAGATGACAGCAATACTCCATGTGTGGTCGGACCTCTGTTTTGTAGGGAGCTAGAATGTGGGCCGGCTTGAAGTATTGCCCTCCAGATGACCGCGGAATCGGCAATTGCTCGAGATTTCGAGAGCCAATATTCCGATACCAGATGCGGTGTTGTCGGTGAGCTGCAGTGATACGATAAATGAAATAATGTAAACGCGCAAACTTGGGTCTTCTGGGGATTAAATTGGAGAAGGTTCAATTTACCGCATTCCGCAACCTTCTCAATAGAGCACTAGACAGAAGACACAAGTTTCTCCAAGAACTGGTGGATTTCTCGAGAGAGACCTGCATGGCCCGTGTTTACGGCATCACCAGTGCTCTGCATAGAAGTGTATGTTGGAGGTGTCAAAAATATTATCATTGATATGCAGAAGAAACAGTGTAGGAGCACACAGCCTTGGAACAATTCTTTGGGAAGCCCAAATGATGGAAGTTTTGCTAGATGTGCTTTGTGCAATACAGGATCAAAGGCCTTCGCTATCTCCTGGCTAACTGCCACGCCTTCTCGTAGTAAAATTAAAAAAAAAATCACAGTATTTACTTTGTCGCGATTTTGTTGTATTATGTACAAGATTTTTTTTTCTTTTAAAGTTAGTATAACGCAGATTTAAAATCTGTTCATAAGCATAATAAAAAATATTTAATTGAAAAATAACGAGTTACACTCCGGGAGTGCCGGCAGAAGTGAGAACTTTAATATTAACGTTGTGCATTTTTGTATAGCTAGGGAATAATGTCGCACGAATTGCTTTATTTCTCAGTATGAAAGTACTAGCATGTATGTGGTAAAATGTTATTCAAATTCAAATTCAAATATTTTTATTCAAAATAGGATGTGAATCGAAAAGCGAAAGTGGAGGTTGGTTTACAATACCCGGAGAAGTGTGAGTCCCCACAGACTGAGAAATTGATTTTCAGTTACTCTTTTTGCCAGAAGGGCCTGGAGAAAACTGACAGTTACAATTTTTATACATTTTAGAGATTGAATTAAAACACTCTGTGTTATAGGTACTTAACTCAATCAATTCATCCATAGCCGTTATGTGATCTTGTATGTCTTTTTGAGAAATCTCATATTGTTCAGATACATGATCCAGACTTTTTTGTAATGTTAATAGCTCAGACTGAAGAGAGCTCACACTTTCCTTATAATCCCTTCTAATGTTTTCCAAATCTACACAGAATTCTTCAGTCTGTAATTTTAGCTGATTTCTTTCCCGGTATAGTTTAGAAAATTTTGCACTTGAGATTTTATTTTTGTTTACAATCTTATTGTGTTTTTTAATGAATTTTTGCAACCTAACATATTTCTTAAATTTATTTTTATTTATATGAATTGGGTGGAAAGCCACAGAGCCCACACTAACATTAGTTGCTTTATTAATGGATATTTGGGCTGGTAACACTAAATCAGGGGCCTTTCCAACCAACTCATTAAACAGGCACTGGGTTTGAGAAGTCTTGGAACTTTGATCTGATGTTTTAAGGGAGTTAATAAAAACCTCAGCTTCATAAAGCTGGGATTTTAGTTTTACCACTAGATCTAAAGTTTCCTCGTATTCTCCTCTATACTGCTCAAACCCATTGACCATTGCACGCATGTGTTTGTTTTCTTCTAATAACTTCGAGTTTACTGTGTGCAATTGACACATTTCAGTTTTTAAATTTTTATTTTTATTAACAATCTCAATAACCTCAATTTCATTGTCGTCCCTTTCTTTAAGAAGCTAAATACAATATTCATTTAATGTGCATAAATAATAATTTATATTACATAAAAATGTTTAAAACATCTATTATTCCCATTAAAAAGTATATCTCTCAGAAAAATCAACTTTCATCCATAGTTTGAACGACTATCTTATGAATTTTCGATCAGGTCACGTGTCCTGACGCGAGTTCAACATTTTAAACCCATCCCAAGAAAAGTGCTCAACGCCTCTAAAGAAGTTTTCACTTCAAAAATGTATTGGAGTATATAATATAGTAATGATAATGATGACACAGCGTAAATAATTGATAGTATATAGACTAAACAATGTGTTCACAAAATATAAAACTAAAAACAAAATTTTATGAACGATGCGGGGACTCGAACCCACGACCTCCCGCGTTTTGTGCGAGCGCTCTTTCCAAGTGAGCCAACCGATGGAGTGACGTATCGTTTATAAAAATATCCAAAATATCCAAATTAATTATTTCACTGCTTAGTTTATTACAGGTGGTGCTAGCTCGCAAGATATAACTACCGGAGTAATAGTTATATCTTGCGAGCTAGCACCACCTGTTAGTTATATCTTCATATTCTTCTTCTATCAACTGTCAAAGCAATGAAACAATGTATCATGAAAACATTATTTGAATCCTAACCTGTAAATATCAAGTGTGCTTATTATTAGATTATAATTTTACATGTTTACTCTTTATAATTTTGCTTCTTACTTCTTCTATTGTCTATTAGTGAATATCTGTAATTAGCTCTAAGTTTCTATTGTATTTTTATTGTGTGTAAATAGCTGTTGATATTCCTTGAAATAAATAAATAAATAAAATCTTGTATGCTTTGTTCAACTCTCAGGTTGTGGCTTCATCTCAACTTCATCGACATCTCAAGTCAATTTCAAGCAACTATAAATTAGATCCTGTAGATGAAGCCCCAACCTGAGAAAAGAAATTCCAGTTTCGGTTCCCGTTTTAGCTCTCGTTCCCAACATATTATATGAAACTTTTTTCGAAGAAGGTTGCTTTGGCAAACTAAACCTACTATTGGTATAGTTATAGCTCATCGACGTGAATTTTAGTTTTTCACGAATCCCACCACAGAATTTTCCAAGACAAAATGTAGCCTATGTCCTTTTCCAAGCTCTAGTCTATCGCTGTACCAAATTTCATCAAAATCGGTTCAGTACCTCCGGCGTAAAAGCGTAACAAACAAACTTACATTCACATTTATAATATTAGTTGGGATTAAACCGTTTTATATCTTGTCGTGTTACTTAATTCGTTCGTTAGTATGTGTTGATAAAATCTTTCAAGCCGTATAAGAATCATTTTCTCTTACATTATAAAGCTGAGTTCAGTATTCAGATGACAATAAAAGTTGGATTTATTCGACATGACTACTGCACTCAAGTTCCTAATGCAAGAACTCCGGTAGAAGATATTTTTATTGAAGCCGGATGGTATTGAAAAGAAATAAACGGGTTTACTGGGAAAAAAGAATATTGATCAAAAGTTTTAACTATGGGATAAAATAATAAAATATGAAATTATTAAATGCTTACCGCAAACTAAAGTGAGAGAAAGAGAAGTTTATAATAAATTGTAACTTAAAATTAGAGAATTGTATACTTTTAAAATTTAAAAATAAAAGCTTTATTTTTGAATTATTTCATTTAATACTCATATTCAAAAATATAAGGAAACTAAGAAAATAATGAAAAACATAAAAATCCCTAATAATGAAAACAAATGAAATATTAAAACTGTTTTATAAGAATTTTTAATTTGTTGATTTGTTATCAATATTTTTTGATTGAACAATAAATTATTTTATGTTAGAACCAGACGAAGAGTGCTTTACGGACTTTATCTTACTGGACTGGAAAATTTCTTACCAGTGGGAGGTTTCTTTGCGCAAGATGACGGCTAGATTATGGGTACCACAACGGCGCCTTTATCTGCCGTGAAGCAGTAATGTTTAAGCTTTATTGTGCTTCGGTCTGAAGAGCGCCGCAGCTAGTCAATTTACTAGGCAAATGAGACTTAACATCTTATGTCTCAACGTGACGAGCGCAATTATTGTAGTGCCCATAAGAATTTTTGAGATTTTTCATGAATCCTGAGCGGCACTGTATTGTAATGGGTAGGGCGTATCATCATTACCATCATCTAAATGTTATGCTCGTCTCGTCCATTATTTTCATAAAAAAAAAAAAAATTATACGTCTAGTTTGTCTTTTGCTGTTAGACAACCGATAAAAACAGGCTAGCAATATTAGCTAAGTGTGCGTGACAAGGTACGTCTTACACTCGGGATTTGTATGACTCTTTGTGTTAGTGTGCGTGAATTGGTCAAAATAGAAATTAGTTCTAAATTAAATTTTTTCGATGTTTTCACAGCTCGTCATAGTCTATATAGATGTATAAATGACTTTAGTTACTGGAATTACAAAGCCATGGTAAAACAACAGTAACAAAGAGATCCACAGAAAATTACATCGTAAAAAGTGAACCCACGAAAGCACACTATAAAATAAAATGAAATTACTTCCTTATTTTCATTTTCGCTAAGGACATGTAATATTAAAATATAATTTGTGTGGTTGCCACATTGCGCTGCTTAACTCAGGTTGAATTAGACACGAGCTTAAAATTTAATTTCATTGCAGCTACGCCCTGTGTGTGTTGCTATGCCTAATTTGATATGAGATGGTAAATACCATTGAACTTGTGACACTGTTACCATTACCGAAACCTCTATATATAAGTGTGTGCGTATATTGTATGTGTACTTACATAGGTACACATGCATGTGTTAATTTTTTTGAGATGTTATAAAACCATTGATCACGCGACACTTTTACCGTTAAGGCCACCACTGCATATAAGTACGTGTTCAGGCGTCTTAAAACGTGCCCGGCGATACTTCAAAACGCGTCAATATTTTTCTAACATTACCCACAATGTTGTGGTTGGATCTGTCACATTGATTTTATAGACACGTATTGGTGGTTGCTCGCATCATTCTTTATGAGAAACTTCTATTGTAATTAACGAGTACTTACATTAAACCGTTTTTTACAATTTATTCGGTATAATCATTTTAAATAAGTACTCCAGTGTACGAGTAACGTACATACATAGAACCTACCTACAATTAGAAAATTTTGCTTAAACTAAAAGCTCAAATCCTTTAGGGCAATTCGTACCCAAGCTTTCTTATCATCTATTCACAATTTAAAATATTTTTCTTTAGAAGAAAAATTTTGTAGCTCAAACCAACGGTAACTTTTATCAATACAATTACTAAACTAAGTTTTATTTGAAAAAGCTCAACTAAAACCTTTCCGGTGTCACTTTAGATTATACAATCACGTTGATTAAATTGCCCGCCATTTCTCGTGCCACTCATTTGCTTAACAATGTATCCAATTCGTCGTTTCTTATCTTGAATTTGTTGAGTCACACCCGTCCACATAAATTGTGCTCGTAAATTTCGTCCTTTAAGAGTTTTTAGTTTATTTTTAAGAAAAATTTGCAGCAATTTTTCTATACAAATGTCTAGACTGTTTTTTAACCCTAGATTAATAGGTATTATTTTCAAATAAGATCAATATCTTTTTTTATAAAAATAAAATAAGTAAGTTTAGCTGGTGGTAATTGATACACGCTGCCCATTACAATGCAGTGCCCCTCAGCATCCTTGAAAGACCCCAAAGTTCTTGGGTGAAACTGGACTCGTCAACTTGAGACAAAAGATGTGAAGTCTCTTTTACCCAGTAATTTCAAATGTCAAAAAGTATAACCCATTCGACAAAGTATGCCTCAGATCTAAGACGAACGGGCGCAAGAAACTCAGTGGCAATTAACAACTATATTTTTATTAAGTTATAGTTTGTGGTAAAAAGTCTGCAACCTAACAAAATCTTGTTTCCAACTGCCTTTAAATTTAACGCCGTTATATATATATCGGTGACTTGAAAAGGTTACTGAGATTAAGCCGAATCGTATTAAAAGAATATAGAAAAGTAAAATTTTTGTTCTGTGGAGCTGTGGTTCGTCTTACACATCTTAAACCACTCGGCAAAAAATTTAAACAGAGTTTAGCTGGGAGTTGCTATAATGCATCCGCCATATAGCCATGACCTTCACATTTTAACTTGTTATGAAATTTCTACGGCAACGGGAGGATTCATTGCCTAAAAGATGGCAAAAGCTCATCGAAAGAAAATGGCATATATACACTTCAAACAAACGTTAGTACAATTTAAAATAATATCTTTAATTTTAATGAAAAAACTTTTGTTAAAAATGTAGAAGAAACTTTTTCTTCAGCCGTATAGACTTCTCACTAAAATTTTTAAATAAATGGAATCAATGATACACACAAAGAGCCTTATTCGTCAACTAGTTCTTACACTAGATAACCATAATATATAAATACTCGTACTAGCTGACCCAGCAAACGTTGTATTGCCGATATTAAAATCGCGATACAAAAGTAACTGTTGATCGTAGATGGGTGAAAATTTGAAGTTGTATGTATTTTTTAATGCTGACTCATTATCAAATAAATTTAAAAATGTAAAAAAAAAATATAAAAAAAAATTTCGTGTGAACTGTAATTAAACCACCCTTAACATTTAGGGGGATGAAAAATAGATGTTGTCCGATTCTCAGACCTACCCCGTATGCACTCAAAATTTCATGAGAATCGGTCAAGTTTCGGAGGAGTTCAATGTTTAACACCATGACACGAGAATTTTATATGTTAGATAATTAATTCTCCAATTGACTTGACAACTGACAAGAGAAACCATGATTGCAAGGCAGCGACAAAATATTACACGACATAAAACATCAAATAAAAAAAGAATAAATTAAAATAAATAAAGTGTTATTTCTTCCTTATTTTCACTTTCTCTAAAGCCATGCAATATTAAAATGTAATTTGTGTGGTCGCCACATTGCTCCGCTTAAGTCAGGTTAAATTAGACACGAGTCTTAAATTTAATTTCTTTGCAGACCCTCTGTGTGTTTTGTTGTGCTTAATTTGATTTTTATTAAAATATGAAGAGTTTTCACATGTTTGTTTTAGGAAAATATTATAAAACAATAATGGAATGGAGTGTTAAGGAAAACAGAATTGCAGTGATTGCCTTGCACAAGGCAGGTATGGAGTCATCGCGTCAGTCAAAACATTGCAAGAGCCGAGTATTAGTATTTGTATGTTCGTATATCTTACTGTTAAAGAACGTGGTGGCCCCATGCTCTTACAGTATTCGCTGAAATCCTATGAGCAACCAAAAAATATAAAATTATGACTATCAATGAAGATTCTCACTAGAACTCTCGCATTAAGAAGACCAGAAGCTTGGTGTTTATAGTCAATATACAAGACATGCCATAAAACAATCTGTAAAGTTCTAGAGTACAGAAATATTGTATGTACCCTTTTTTATGCCAATACCGGATAAGACGAGCAGGACGTTCAACTGATGGTAATTGATAAACCCAGCCCATTGCAATGCAGTGCCGCTCAGGTCTCTTGAAAAACCCAAAAACTCTGAGCGGCAGTACAATTGCGCTCATCACCCTGAGACATAAGTTGTCAAGTCTCATTTTCCCAGTAATTTCACTCGCTACGACGCCCTTCAGACCGAAACATAGTAATGCTTACACATTACTGCTTCACGGCAGAAATAGGCACCGTTTTGGTACCCATAATCTAGCCGGCATCCTGTGCAAAGGAGCTTCCCACTGGTAAACTTCCCTACTATACTTAGCCACGTTTAGTGTGGATTTTAGGGTAATCTACTCCAAGTTATATTCATTCTGAAAATGTAGTCAATTGTAGTTAACGGTATGATCGCCATTACTAAAAATATTTGTTAATTTTGGTACTAAATCACATTGTTCCGTTATTTGTTAACCTAAATAAATAAATAAAGTAAAACACCGTACGTCACGAGATTGAGACGGCGCATCTGATTTTTTTTTCTTTACGTAGATGCACACATCTCGGCTGAGTCACGTAGCGTATGTAAAATACAGAGGTTCCAATATTTATTATAATAATAATAAATCTTTAGTGCAGGCATAAAATTCCATATCACAATATTTAGTCGTACAGATAAATAAAATTATACAACTATTTGATTCAATTACATATTATAAGTAATAACAAAATTTAAAAAAGAAAACAAAGCTATTTTCTATTTGTATCCCGATGTGTCAAGATCCAATGAGCTATACAACTATACAAATATAGAATTGTCATCCTATCATTATGTATGTAATTTGTAAGTTTTAAAACAGAAGAAATAGTGCAATGGCATGTTACGAATACTAGAGAAGTAAAATTTACGATTGAAAAGTCTATTTTCATTTTGTGAAAAGAAATATGAAATACACATTGTTAGTTCAGAGTTTATATTAATCTCAAACGTCAAAACTGAAAGTATGTTCCAACTCAATACAAGAACTAGGGTAACCATGCTTTATATACGTAATTGTACTTAGAAAACATTTTGATGATAGGTCACTTTAGATAATAATTATCTGTTGATAAAATTTATTACATTGAGTGGTTGCACCAAATAGTTTCATTGCGTAATGAAAGGGCTAACTTGGATGGCAACGTCATTTGCAAAGCTACTGCGAAGAGTGTACGTCGCCTTTTTTTTTTGGAGAGGAGGAAAACATGTTTACGTAGTGAAGGCCCCGACATATAAACTAAAAACCTCCTCTGTGCTGATAGCTATGTATGTGTGTTTGTCAATTATGTGTGAATGTATGTGTATAAGTGTGTGACTCTTTGTGTGTAGTGTTATTGCAGGTGTGTGATTTGTGATGTGAGTGTGAGTGGTGGCTCACGCCGCTACTCTGTCTCTTACACTTTTGATTCAATATTTAGAGCTTTTCATAATTTATATTGATTGAAAAGAAGTCTGTGGTGTAATAAAGTGTAAGACGTCCTTGCGGGGGCCTGCAGAAGATATCAAGGTTAGCCCCTGCAATTTTACTGCATTGAGCTGAATAGTATTACAAGGAGGTGAACCCTTCGAGCCGTTTCATACAGTCCACTGAAATAATCAGTAAGATTACCAACCGTGATCATTAAGAATTTAAAAACTATTACATATATACACGAGAGAGGATGGGGTAGTAGTCAAATATCAGTACTCTATTTAATTTATTAGTTGAATGTTCGATTTTTCCGTTAAAAATATCAGAAGACCATAAGCGTCGGTGGCCCAGTAGGGGAAAGGCATAGTTTTGATTCCCGCTCACTGTGTTTTCAGATTTCGAATTCATATTTTTTACTTTTAATCGACGCGTTTTCGGGAATGCTCTTGTGATTACTTCTAATATTACAGTGTACTAATATGGCAGTTGGCTGCATATTATGGAAGGATCGTCGTTGCGACATTTGGTTGAGGTCTTTGTCCAGCAGTGGACGTCTTCGGGCTGAAATGATGGTGAGTACGGGCAGTAGCTTGCCGTATTTGTGCTGGTTTCCTCTTTCACACAAAAAGTTAATTAAGATGGTCTCGCGGACGGACCTGTTTTGGTACGATATGGTCGCGTTGGAGAGGCCGCGCGACCGTCACTTAGATACGAACGGACTGGTTAACGTAACGTTGTAATAACTTTGTAAATTGTACTTCACGAAATAAATAAATTAATTACCGTCTTCTTTTCAATTACCCGCCAAGTTTTCCCTTTTAAGAAGACCGGGGCACTGGGTGCCTCCAAAAGTATCTAGGAGTAAAAGTACTAATTGACGATTTGACTATAGTTACTATATATGTGATTTTTTCCAAACGAGACAATCGCAATTTGACGTTTGAGTTTGTTTTGTTGCATTACTTTACATATTATATTATTAATTTAAATGATTTGTAAAACTTCTTTCTTCTGATAAGCATTATAAACATAAGATTCAATACGAAAAGATTATTTTTCGACATTCATAAGTAGCATTTCCGTGACATACATGAATAAAGTGATTTTGATTTGATTTGATTTTGATTTATTCTATAAATATTTTATCCTATTAAGTAAAAAATCATACACACTGTACTTTCTGATATTTTGCACCGCTCAGACAAAGGAAAGCCTCACTATCTATTGATATTTGGAACACACGTCAGATAGCGTTACTCACTTCGCTGCAAACACGGGAGATTCGGTAACCGGAATATTTACTCGCAGTGCTCGCTCGGAATGATCGCGTTTTATATTTTCATTTTGAACCATAACAATGAAATGTAATCTTTTGTCAAAGGGAAGTGCTTAATACTTTTTATGCATACATGCAATGTAAATACGTGAGGTATATATGATACGAAATATATTAATTTTTGTCAACCTTGGAATTTTTAGGAGTTTTTCATGGAGGAGGAGTACTAATGAGGACGTATTCGTGTCACTTGATGATACTTATCATCAAGTGATCACTTGATCAAGTGATCACTTGATCACCATGGCCAATAGTACCAGTGGGTGGCTCCTTTGCACAGGATGCCGGCTAGATTATGGGTAACGGCGCCTATTTCTGCCATGAAGCAGTAATGTGTAAACATTATTGTGTTTCGGTCTGAAGGGCGCCGTAGCTAGTGAATTCAATGCGCAAATGAGACTTGACATCTTATGTCTCAAGGTGACGAGCGCAATTGTAGTGCCGCTTAGAATTCTTGGGTTTTCAAGAATCCTGAGCGGCACTGCATTGTTATGGGCAGGGCGTACCAATAACCATCAGCTGAACGTCCTGCTCGTCTCGTCCCTTACTGTCATACAAAAAAAGTCTCTTGTAGCATCAGAGGAATCACGATAGCGCTCCCGACCTCACAACGCGTCGAATAAACATACATACGAAAACCGGAAATACATTAGTGCGTGATGAATGAGAACCGAGACTTTTTTTATGAAAAATGGGACGACATGAGCAGGACGTTCAGCTGATAGTAATTGATACGCCCTGCCATGCAGTGCCGCGCAGGATTCTTGAAAAACCCAAAAATTCTGATCGGTACTACAATTGCGCTCGTCTCCTTGAGACAACATGTTAAGTCTAATTTACACTTCCCGTATTGTAAATATAGTTATAAGATTTGTTTTTTTTTTTAATAAATATAATATTTTTGTTAAACGATGAAAAGTAACGTTGTAAATGTTGATTTAATAGTGTGACAATGAATTTCTTGCCACTTCTTCTCATTTAAGCCGAAGCTTTTCCGAAGTGGTAGTAAGTGTAAAAAGGAAAATAATTATACTTTTAATCCAAACAATGCAAATCGAAATATTATGGTTAAAAATTGTAATGACGACCATAAGAATTTTAAATTAATACGACATATACTTATGTGTATATAATAATAATATTGACACACTTTTTACACAAATTATCTTGCCCCAAGTTAAGCATATATAGCCTGTGTTATAGGTAACAAGACAATGATATATTTAATACAATATATATAAAAACTTGAACATACATAAATTCAAATAAACATACATAAATACATTTAAACATACATGACTCGGAAACAAACATCCATATTTATCACATAAATGCTTGCACCTACCGGGATTCGAACCCGGGACGAACCCTCTAGCTTAGTAGGTAGGATCGCTAACCACTCGGCTATACAGGTCGTCAAGTGTATATCACCGTAACAGTGTCTATATAGTAAGTAGTCTCTTAAAAAGACCTAAAGGTTGAAATAAATATCTTTGAAAGCAAAACCATTACTGCTCGAGCATCGAACTTTGAGTTATTTAGCCTCATTCGTCGACGAAAATTGCGATGACTTTACAACAATGGTAGCTAAAAGCAAAATTCAAGGCAATGTTTGATTAAGCGATCAAAGATTGTACTGAATATTCGCTTTATCAGAACAAGCAAATAAGTTACATCTCGTTTGATGATAAGGATCTACATGGAAAAACGCGATTTGATCACGCAACGAAAAAGTTAGGCGTGGCTTACACTTTCTTTAGCTTGTTTACTGTTCAGTAGATATGGCTTGTGTAATGAAAATTATTAATTATATTGTATAAAAATACGCAGTTATTTATATACTTTTTAGTGCATATTATATCTATTGTTTTGGAATAATGTTTTTGAAGTCGGTTGTGTTTTTGTTGAAAATTTTTGATTTTTAGTGAATTTGACGTACACTAACTAAGAATTTCTCTAAATATGTGCAGATATACAATTTTTTATGCAGCAATGAACGTCAGCGCTTAATTGAAGAGTTCCGTTACTTTGCCATGGATTCCGTAATAAGAAGTATATCCTTTCCAATAAAAAAAGAATTATCAAAATCGGTTCACCCAGTCGAAAATTTCTAGGTAACAAACATAAAAAAAAATACCGACGAATTGAGAACCTCCTCTTTTTTTGAAATCGGTTAACAAAGTCAAAACCATAGATCATTTATAAGTCTAGATAGACTATGACAGTTGTGAAAATGTCGTAAAAAATAGACTTTAGAACTAATCTCTATTTTGAGCAATTCATGCACACTAACACAAAGTGTCATACAAATCGCGAGTGTAAGACTCGTCACCTTGAGACATAAGTTGTTAAGTCTCATTTTCCCAGTAATTTCACTAGCTATGGCGCCCTTCAGAGCGAAACACAGTCTGTAATTCTTACACATTACTGCTTTGCGGTAGAAATAGGCGCCGTGTGATGCCCATAATCTAGCCGGCATCCGGTGCAAAGGAGCCTTCCACTGGTAAACTCGCAGTGTGAGCTACAACTCGCAATCGATCTTCACCGTTATTGTTCCATGATAACGCCTAAACTCGCATGACTCCTTTTTCACGCATTTTGTTTGTAACGCACTTTAAACTGCCAGATTTCGTTCAAACTTGGTAGATTTATCGAGGACCGATGACAATTCATTAATTTGATAAAATTATTACATTTTTCAATTTGCAAAAATCAGATTTTTGTAAATTAATATAATTTTCATATATCGTATATTAATTTTTAAATTTCTACCATTAGATTACACTGCTTACATTACACTGGCCTTCAAAAGTAAGTATCACACTTTAAAAATTGGGATAACGTTTTAAGTTCACAAGATATACTTTTGAAATAAAAAGGACTCCAAAGAGAATTTAATTTTGTACATAAAAACTTTATCGACAATAAACCTTCTTTTAAGGATTGGCTGAAAAAAACTTCAAAAACAAAACCATTCCTTTTTCAAAGTGGACGTTTCCGAATTACAATTTTACCATTCACATTTTTCTTTCTGTTTTAATTTTTTTTCAAGATCGATGGGTCTTGGTTTAAAAATTTATGCTAAAAAGCACATAACATTTATTTATCATGCCTCTTTCAGTTGAAGTTGCTTGGATCATGGCTTTTCTGGAACTAGGCATCAGTATGCGTCGCACTGCAAGAATGGTGGGTGTGACGGTACGAATGGTCCAGAAGGTAAAGCGAAGGTACGAAGAGACTGGACACCATCTGAGGAGACCTTGTAATGGCAGACCCAGGTGTACCAGTGCCCGAGAAGATCGTTATATTATTTCCACTTTGTTAAGAAATCGCCACCAAAATGCAGTTGTAGTCCAGCAACAGCTACTTCAGACCCGGAGGGACTACATTAGTGACAGTACAGTGAGAAGAAGACTTGCTGAAGCAAATTTGAAACCCCGATGACCAGCGAATGGCCCAAAACTCGAGAGACAGCATCGAGTAGCGAGACTGCGATACGCCCGTGAACACATGCAGTGGGATGAAGAAGAATGGTCAAGAATTTTGTTTGCAGATGAGTCTCGATTCTCCCCTTACACATCTTATGGAAGGCGAAGTGTTTACAGACGACCTGGTGAGCGATACCTTCAAGCCTGCATCTCAGAAAGAGTCCAATAAGGTGGAGGCAGTGTACATGTATGGGCTGGCATATCTTCAGAAGGTCGCACAGAGCTAGTAGCCATAGAAAATGGCACCCTCAAAGATATGCTCAAAAGATTCTCAATGAGTATGCAGGGCCGTATTTAGCAAATATGGGTGATGGATCGATGCTGATGCATGATAATGCCCGGCCTCACACGGCTCATATCGTACAAGAGTATATTCGGTATCAGCGTGATGGCTTGGCCATCATGATCTCAACCCGATTGAACACGCCTGGGATGAGCTTGGGAGGCTAGTCAGAAATAGCATACCACCACCTACTACCCTCAGTGCACTAAAGCAGGCCCTGGTAGAAGAATGGGAGAATATTCCCCAACATCGGCTCCGAAACCTAGTGTTCAGTATGCCGAACCGGCTCGAAGCTGTAATCAGAGCTCGAGGAGGCAATACCAGTTATTAAAAATTAAATAACAAGTAATACATTTTAGTTGAATTTTTAACACTAAACTAAAAATGTATATTTTCATTGTTTTATCATTTTTAAGTTAAAAATGTTACTAATGTATAATTTTAGTTTCTAAGAATTAAAGCCTATAAAATTTGCAACAAAACGTTTTTAATCTTAAATCTCTACCTTCTATAGTTAAGAAAAAAAATTCATTTGAAAAGTGTGATACTTACTTTTGCAGGCCAGTGTATTTAACCGATTTATCTAATATTAGGAAATATTTTGAATATCTAAGAGAAAATTTACTTCAACAATGGAAGTAACAGTTTAAAAAATATCGCTTTATAAATAAACCAAACTAAAAGCGTATTTTTAGTTTCTTAACTGTTATATTTTATAGCATTTTAAATCTAAAACATATTTAGATAACCTACAACAACCGTCGTACTCGCCCGACCTAGCTCCAATCCATTACCACTTCTACAGTAATTTTTAACATAGAAAAACACTTTATTAGAAGGATTGTAGAATTCCTACTGTTGAGTTTAGGTCCCTAAAGATGACAGAAATGTATATATAACGATTTAATACTTTAATTAAAGAAATATGTTATATTATATATAAACTAGCTAACCTAGCAAAAGTTGTATTGCCGATATTAAAATCGCGATACAAAATTAACTGTTGATCGTAGACGGGTGAAAATTTGAAATTGTATGTTTTTTTAATGCTGACTCATAATCAAACAAATTTGAAAAAAAATGTTAAAACAATTAAAAAAAAAATTCGTGTTGTCCGATTCTCAGACCTACCCAATATGCACTGAAAATTTCATGAGAATCGGTCAAGCCGTTTCGGAGAAGTTCAAAGGAGCTTAACACCATGACACAAGAATTTATGTTTAAAATTTTCTGTACGCTTTTAAAATATAAACGATTTTGAATTTAATCAACTATAGGTTATATAACAGACCTCATTATCGTTAGTCTTGATAATAAAGGTCTTAATGGAAAAAGCATAAAATCGTTGAGTTTGGGTTTTTATGGTTCTTTGGTCGGAATTTTACATATTTTTCATTTCCCATAGAGTTACATTGAAAATGAGGTTCCTCCTCTATATTTTTTTGTTTTTAACATTTAAACTTCCATTGCATATGCTTAATCAGACATGTGTATGGGCAGGAGACACGCGAGAAACCAGTGGGTCGTCACAAGAACATAAAAAAGATTAAATGAATTTAAATTAGTACTATGTACCTACGATCAGAGAAACCACAAAATGTTTCATATAAAGCGCCCCTTACAGGATTTGTCTGTAACAGATGTTACATTACGACTACATTAAGTCTTGTCTCTTAGATTAATGAGTCTTGGGAATAACTGCTTTGACTAAATACTTTCGGGACACGAAATACTCCTGTTATTTATAACAAATATATATTTATTATAAATATTCAACAAATTACATCAATGGCGACAGTTTTAAAATTTGTTGGCTGCTGATGTATTTTAATTTGAAAAATCCATTGATCGATGGCAAAACACGCGATTTTCGTCTTGCCCCATGTGTGTCGTGTGGCATGTTCATCGAAATAATAATTATTTATTTGACCAACAAATAAACCAAAATCAATATAAATATCCTTATTATTGAAGTTTGTGGTTTTCAGCCATCAAACCTGGCGTTTTCTCAGGTGTTAGGAACGATACATAGTCAATTGAAGATGAACTGCAAATGTATTTATGTAGCAAGTCAGAGTTTCAAATGTAGTACAATAATTTTGAATGGATAAGCCTTGAATTTGAAACTTGATCTATATCTTGTTGTATGGTAACTAAAGTAGAATATATTTATATTTATTTCCAAAAGTGGAACTTTTGTCTTGGGAAAGTTGTCTAAGGAGCCAAAATTAAATCTATTGTTCCCGAAATTGAGCGTGGGTTCGATTCCCCACACCACACCTGACAACGTTTTTATTACATTATATTTTTGAACAAGTAAAATATTTTATAAAGAATTGTTTTATTTTTCTTTCAATTACTATGCTGATATTAACAAAATATTTTGTGAATAACAGTTTTACTTGCATTGCGATATCATATTTTTACAGTAGCTTTTTTGATGTAGGACACTTTTTCAAATTGACCTACAATTTATTTTGTATTAAGTCAAACGAAGAAAACTAATTTCCTCAGCGATAGTAGTATCTAGTAGTTATTAGAAATTACATCAAAAAGAATTCTAAATGATACAATTTTGAGAAAATAAATGCCTTTTATGCCTTTTTAATATATTCCTATCAAGACAGAACATTAAATTAGTCAGAGAATAAACACCTCCATTTAATATTATCATAATTATTAAGAAAGAATGCAGAAATTTGGATTTAAATATAATATAACAAGTTTTAAAAGTGTAGATACGACATATGATGATGATGTATGTACAAGCGCAACCAATTAAACTAGCCACTAAAACCATTCCCGACTCGTGGTCACACCAGTTTATCACACCAGTGTGACTACGAGTAATTTGTAAATTGTAATTTGTATTGTAAATAAAAATAACATAAAATAACTGTCACAAAACAGGACATGGAAATTGACACTGAGAAAAGCCCATGGAAAAAGAGACAAATTTGAAAAAGATAAATTGGTTATTAATGCGCAAACGAAACTTATTAATAATTATATATCTTTGGGCCATTTTATGGAAATACTACGTTAATTAACAAACCTATGTGCAAAAGTTATACAGGTTGCCAATTTTGGCAGATTGTACTTATCACACCACTCACGTTAAGATATAAAAGGTATAGTAAAACCGGTTGTGTAAGAAAACATTTTCCGTCCATAGTCATTCGTTATCTAAACTATCGAGAATGTCGAGATCATGAGATCAGAAATTGACACATCACATCAATTAGCAACAGGCTGTAGTAAAACCCTTGGTGTGACGACGAGGAAAAAAATTACTTGTAGTCACACTGGTGCGACAAAGTGGTGTGACTACGAGTCGGGAATGACTAAAACATACACAGCTAAAACACACAGCGCCTAGTGTACGTTTACCTTTGTAATGGCGCGTGGTCGTTGGTAGGGGCTAGCTAACCCGCCTTATCTCTGGCACTATTTCAAACCACTGCGTTATGACTGTGAATTGTTACCATCGATTTACTTATAATGCCAATATAAATGCATTTTGTTAAATTTATTGCTTGTGTTTTTAGAGATTTGCAATACTGATTATTACGCTGGCTTGTGCTTGTATGCGGGGATTTATAAAGTACTAGCTGATGCCCGCGACTTCGTCCACGTTGATAAAGGGTTTATAAAAATAATCGGCAGCTCCCGTTCCAAACATATTATATTAATCTTATTTCGATATATAGCAATAGTAGGATATAATATATATATCCTACTATAGGATATAGTATATATATAAAACGATTGGTATAGTTATAGCTCATCAACTTGAATGTCAGTTTTTCACAAATCCCGCGGGAATCATGGATTTTTCTGGGGTAAAATGTAGCCTATGTCCTTCCCCAAGCTCTAGTCTATCGCTGTACCAAATTTCTGCAAAATTGGTTCAGTAGCTCTGGCGTAAAATAGTAACAAACAAACTAACATTCACATTTATAATATTACTAGCTGATCTGCTAAACGTTGTTTTGCCATATAAATTATTTTTTAGAGTTAAACCGTTTCTTGGACATTACAACCTTACTTTATTTATCTAAAATAAAAGAAGTTTTCTAAAATAAACATAGCTAAAGTTACTCCTTAGTACATCAGCTACCTGCTAATAAAAGTCCCGTCAAAATCGGTCCATCTGGAATGCCAGAGATAAGCCGAAACAAACATACAGCCAAAAAATTAAAAAAAAAAATTTTGGTGTATGTACCGTTTAATATTCATATACTTGTAAAAAACGGTTATTTCAATATTACAAATAGACACTCCAATTTTATTTTTATGTAAGATAAGTAGGGATAATATATAGAAAAGGATTGCTGTAGCAGAAATAACAAGAAACTTTGTTTTATATTTTGTGTTCTTAAAAAAACATTTGGGTTTCAATTATTATGGCGGTGAAGGCGACAACCTTGTATTATTCTTATTTCTTGATCTTGGCTCCTTTTTTCAACTGAATTGAAAAAGTAGATTCTTAATTGAGATGTTTTTGTTTTTAAAAATCTCTTAATACATTAATATGAATTTTTTTAGTGTTTTTATTGAAATTCTCGTAAAAAAATCATGAACTTCATAAATTCATAAAAAATCATCTATAAAAATAAATTTAGCACGAAATCAAAATCTTAGATATTATTAACGACAGAAGAATATGATTGTGAGAAGTGTTCATAGCAATTGACAAGATTGACTTTTCTCACAATTTTTTTTTTGCAAAAACAGAATGATTAAAATATTCGACAAAGTACTCACGTAGAAGAAAGCGAGTAACAGCAAACAGAACAATTAATAGAGATCTCGTATTTTCTTTGATTTACGCGAGTGTCACACATTTAAATAAATAATTTTTTTAAGGATTTAAACGCGTGTAATTGTAACTGTTTATGTATGTATGTTTCTTTGCCTCATTTCATCTGCAGTTCCCCTGAAAACGAGATCAGGAAAGGGTTCGAAACGTCGGGTTAACTTTTACGCAAAAATGTAATATTAAAACACAGTTACAATTCCCCCCTTTTTTAATCCTTTAAAAGTGTTTTTTTTTTAAATAGAGATCTATAAGATAAAGCTTACACCTGGATGTGTCAAGTAATTATATTTATTTCTCTTAAAGATAGCTCTCAATAGTGTAACATTTAATTAAAGTAAATGTTTGTAACCTTCGATCACTGCCTCGCATTTATATGCAATTTATATGTGAAGCTTCGCATCGTACCACGCTGAAGATACTCGCTTAGTTTACAACCCAGTTTAGCTTATGCTTACACAATTTAACCTCAACAACTTCCTTCTATGCAATAATAACTCAAGTAGGTAAAGTTAAACACAACCAAAGTTGCATATCACACATTGAGTGTAAATTCACCTTTATAAGCAAAGTTACCGCGCTGCTTATCTTATATGATATTTCAGGCACACTGTGCACGTTAAATAAACCTTTATGTGATACAAGTTAGGTGGTTGTGGTTATTTAATACGTTGTTGGTATTTTATAAAGTTTGCGACACTTATGAATACTTACTCATTTCCATGTATCAAATACACTGAATCTACTGTTTCATGACAGCCAATACGGTTTTACTAAGGATAGAGATAGGACAGATGCAAGTGTTGCGTTAATGAAACATATATTTAATGTCTGAGAAAATAACTGTGTGATTTGTTTAAGGCATTCGACTGTGTAGAGCATACAACCTTATTGGGCAAATTGCATCACTACGGCGTCTTAATAAAACAATATACATGATAATATGTATAGATAATATGAAAACTGTAAAGGCAGGATAAAATTTGCTGAGTTTCTTGCCGGTTCTTCTCAAAACAAAGCCTCCTGGTAGTCTTTCTTCGGTCTTCTTTACATGACTTTCATAAGTGTACAAATATATCTAAATGAATAAAGGAATTTCATTTCATTACAAACAGCTTTAGAAGAAACATTCTTCAAACTTTTTTTACCAAGGGCCATATCAATATTAGGTCTCTTATATTAGAATCCAGTGATTGTTTCATGTGATCAATTATTATATTACGACAAACGATCGTCAATCTGCATTTTAATATGCCAATCTGAATTTTCAAATCTATAGTCATGCATATTATTAAAAAAACGCATACCTATCTGTCAGATTACACGTTTAAATTTATTAGATTAGACAATTAATTATTATACAATTAAGACAATCAATAAGTATGGCAAATTAAAATATTTTTATTCGAAATAATTCATCAGCAATGAACGTAAACACATTGCAATTATTACAGACAAAAATTTTACCACAGATCGCACCCTTACTGTAAGTCGATAAGGAGTTCCAGCTCATAATCAGAACCTAACCAAACTCTCACACAACTTCCTTTGAAGTATTTTCTTTCCAATAATAAAAGAATTATCTCAATCGGTTGGCGCGATATGAGTTATTTGTAAATTTGTCGCGCACATACTAATAGCAAATTAAAGATTTTTATGGTTTTCTCATGGATGCCATTGTCAGATCTGGGTGAAATTGCAATGGGACACGGAAAGTAGCTTTCAAATAAAAAAAAGGAGTAAGGAAATACGATTGCCCAGTCGAAAGTTCTGAGGTAACAAAAAAACATACTGAATGGTTAAAATGAACTCAAGCCCGATTTGTCCTCTTCAACATTTAAATTCCTACACAAAGACATTCATCAAAACCTCTTCACAAAGTCCAAAATAATGGGTCACATGTACACGCCATGGTTTGCGTGATCAACTCAAATTGTTATCGATCAAAATAATTACAGTTAATTCATAGCCGTGTTGTTAGCAAGGGTGCGCCGCGCCAACAATGAACAAAATGATAATTCATTATTCTAATTCCTAGCGTATTAATTCTGTTTGCGTATGTCTATCATTGACAAAGGCTGGAGTTTCATGAAAATGTTAAGATATATAATAATGATCTACATACGTAAGAACTTTGACGATATAAAGGGATTTGTAAAAGCATGGTAGAGATTGTCCACTGCAACGTGCCATAGCATGACCGTGCTATGAACGTTTCAGGCCATAATGTATTCAACAGTGGGAGGCTTCTTTGCACAGGATGCCGATTAGATTATGGGTACCACAACGGCGCCTATTTCTGCTGTGAAGCAGTTATGTGTAAGTATTATTGTGTTTCGGTCTGAAGGGCGCCATAGCTAGTGAAATTACTTGGCAAATTAGACATCTTATATCTTAAGGTGACGGGCACAATTGTAGTACCGCTCAGAATTTTTGGGTTTTTCAATAATCCTGCAGCGGCACTGCATTGTTATGGGTAGGGCGTATCAATTACCGTCAGCTGAACGTCCTCATCACGTCCTTATTTTCATAAAAAAAAATACATATTATTTATTAAGACTCAGATTTTTGAATGATACAAGAGGCTTATGGTAACTAAAGTATGAAATAAATACTTTGGTATTAATATGGTCAATATAAATTTGGAATACTGCGTCAACTACTGCTTTTGATCTCGTTGTTGATACAGTGCGACTGTTGTACATTTTCAAACTATATTTGGCGTCTAAAAACTCAATCGAGGGAATTGCTCTATCAGAATATGCAAAATTTACATTAAACCTCTAAACTGCATAATATGAAGACCTGGTACATCTTGCTAGGATAATACATGATTTAAACCACTATGAAAGACATTAATTACTATCACCGCTACCCTTAGAAGATATTTATGTTCCCTGGTGTCTATGTAGTAGTAATACGTCGTATGCATGATGTCAGAAGAAGTTATACTCGAGTCATAAATAAGACAATCTCTTCTTTAACTATGATTGCCTGGTACCAAAACACAGTATAATCCCCACCCCATTTTCTCCCACGTTAATCTAATGAATTTATGTGTCTCTCTCTTTTTCATTTCATCGACTTGAAGCAATGCTAAAGAAGTTTACACTTCTTAAATGATTTTATTATAACATATATACGAGTATATCGCGTATAATTCACAAAGATCAATACAGTTAATGTCCAATATAAAATTTTGCCTAAATTATTCAAACACAGTTAACACGATACCTAATAAAGGCGCTTGAAAACTGAAGGTGGTTTTGTTTGTAAATTGTATTATTAATGATGTTATTTATTCAAAGTTGGCAACTGTATAGAATAGGAGTTCAGCGGTAAATATTGACAAATTTCGACACACAGAACAAAAAACAAATTGAGCTTAAGTAAGTTATATCGACTATAACTAAAACCTTTTCCATCAAAACTAATAAGTTTCACATAAAATCAAATCAAAATCACTTTATTAACATAATATAACACATATAATTTAACAATATAATAATAACATAATATTGTCAATTTCCTTAACAACGTCGTATTCGATCATTGACGTACAAAAAACAACTCTTACTGTCGCGCTCAATAATTATCTAAAATAAAACTCTGCCTACGCGTCTATTAGGCAGAGTTTTCGTTCAGTTGTGTTTCGACCGCGCTTTTGAAAACAATGCCACGCAATGACAAAGTGTTCAGTAAAAAACTTTCCAAATAGCAACAACTTAAAATGGATGGAGTATCATATTTCAGATAATGGTCCCTTTAAATTAAGAAAACTGTACAACTAAAGTGACATTTTTAATCATTTTGCTAAATAAAAACATTTCAATTGCTAAAACAAAAGGTTCGTGTTGACGTCCGTCTCGCGTGACGTAGTGTTACTACTTCTAATAGGCGTATTTAATAGATTGAACATTACTACCAAGAAATAAGATGTTAATTTAAATGAATGCTTTAATGTTATCTGTATAAGTTAATGTAAACATATATATAATGTCGCCCAAACATTTTTGACGACCTCTTAATAGATTGAGAGACTCTTCTTGTTGTTTATTGTACGTCAGTGTATTCAATAAATAGTTTAGCGTATCAATAACTATGCTGTTTATTGACTCCATTCTTGAGAGGAAAAGTAAGTGGCCCATTTTCAATGCAAAGGTTCTCGAGCCTAATTTCCCTGGTTTTTAAATCTAGATCAAAATAATTTTCAAATAATTATTTGTATCAATATCATCATTTTTTGTGGCTTTATATTGGGCTCTCTTATGTTTTTGTTATTGTAAGTGCTAGACTAATTAAAATAAAGCTTAAAACGGCTTAATAATGAAGGCCGTAAAAAGAAGCCAAGTATGATATAAGATCAAGAATCCCACAATAATAACCGAAAAATACAAAACAGTCAGACACAGAAAATTTCTCCCCAATTCAGATTCCTAAATTGAAATGGGTATACCAGAAGATGCAACAAATGGATGAGATTCTTTTACATCCATTACTACTCTCGCCCATCGCTTAGAAAGATAGGAAGCACACCATTCAAGAAGGTAATCAGTTATTCCGAATCTATATAATTTACCAATGAGAATTTTATGGTTAACCTTGTCAAACGCTTTTGAAAAGTACCTGTATGTTTTGATCTACAGTTTCTTTCAATTCGAACATAAAAAGCGTAAGATTTGTATTGGTTGATCTCTTAGCCATAAACTCATGTTGTTTAGTGGTAATATATTTTTGTACATGTGAATAAATAACGTTATGCACCAGTGATTCAAATACTTTGGATATGAAGATAGGATATAGATTGGGCGGTAATTAGTTATTTGGTCTTTCTTTTCGTTTTTGTATAAAGGAACTACTTTTGCTTCCTTCCAGACATCAATGGAGGAATGTTCCTGACAGCAGGGATTCATTGAACAAATATGCGAGGGGAAAGCCTAGCATATTAGCACAATTAACTAAGAATAGTAGATGAATATTATCTGGACCTCTACATTTTGTGGTATCAATCATTTTAAGCTTCTTTGCGACTTCTTCAGGTGTGAATTCAAAATGTCCTATGACGTGTAGTGGTTCAGTCCATGATTCTGGATTTTTTATGTCGTTGTTGTTATCGGTAATATTATTTTCATATACCGAAGAGAAATGCATTCCAAACATGTCTGGTATATCGTTTGGATTTGATGATACATTGTTGTTTAGGGTCACAGTGTCTGGATACAACGAACTATTCTTTCTCATGTTTTTAATGTGTCCAAATTTTTTTTGGATTCTTCATAAGTTAATTTTCGAGTCCATTGATGTATTTGACATAACAGTCCTGTATCAGTCTTTTGCAATCATCTCTTATTTATTCAAATTCTATTTTGTGCAAAGGATTATTTTATTCCTTAATTTTGTTAAAAAAATATTTTTTTGCTTTAGCAGATATATTAAGTGCTGAGAAAACCAGACTGGGTAAGAACAATTTCTAGATTTAGTCATTGGAACGTACTTTTTAATAGCCTTTCGTAATATTTCGTAAAATTTCTTTACCATTTCATTTACGGATATACACGATTTAAATTCATCACTCCATTGTACAGATTCTAAGTATTTATTAATTGCTTTATAATCGGCTTTATGAAAATTATGTCGACGTGTGAGTGGTTTGGTACTTCTTTTCGTTTTAACTTTTAACAAGATGTCAAGAGGAGGATGAAACTTATCAACACTTCTTACAGGGACTTGAATGTCTGCAATTCAGAAATAGTACCATATCAAGAATTTTATGTTGCTTGTTTGTCACAAAGTTAAATTGTTTGAGGTTGAGCAACAAAAAGTCTACGAACTTGCAAAGTAGTTCACGGTTTTCATATCCTGAAGGTTTTGCATAATTCAATATTTCGTCATTTTGATTCTCCTATGTATTTAATATTAAATATGTAATTAACTAAGACAAAGATTGACTAAAATTTAAATAATTAGCAATACTTAATTATTATAATTAGTAAAAATTACTATTTAGGTTACTAAATTGAGATAAGGATTAAGGTCTAGGTTAGTTGAGTTAGATCTTCAGCACTTTTAATTAATTTGTATTCAGATGTTTCGGTTTTACGCATGAAAATCCTTCCTGTCTTTACCCAAACAAACTTGTAACCAAGCTCCTTTGTTTTATTACGGGACCCTGCATGGAGGGCTTTTTGTGATGGTGAGAGATTTTCAACAACGAATACGGGTTTTTTTTGTACCACTGATATCAAGGTGAGATGTGTTAAGCATTTTAATTGCGTTGCTTGCTTTTTTATTAAATCTGAGTGTCGCTGCAAGAAAATCGTCTCTAATTCTAGGAGAACTGAATTTTACAATTACGGATCTAGGACGGGCACTCCCACTGTTTATTTTAGCAACTCTTGTGCATAGATGGATGTCCGCCTCGTTCAACTTATAATTTGTAATAGAAGCAAGTTGCTTAGCAATAGTAATTAGGTTCTCGGATTTGTGCTCGGGAATGTTCTGAATTTCTAGATTTCTGGCTCGAGAGTGCTGTTCTATGCGAGTGATCCTTGAGTTAAGGTCTGAGACCGTATTTCGCAAAGTCTCGTTCTCGGATTTTAACTGTTTTATTTCAGAAGTTATGATTTCTTGTTGTTTCTCAATTGTATTTAAGGAATCTGATACCCGTTTAAAACTGTCCAGTAGTTCTTTGGTTTGTACTTCAAATTGTTTTAATATGCTCGTTTTAAAATTGTCTGATATAGTTTGGAGTTCTTTGCGGATAATTTGTCAAACACTCTCTATTGATATTTCGGATGTATTGTTTTGTACTATTTGTCCTCCTCTTCTACAATATATATTACTAAATGACTCCGGTGATTAGTGATTTACGGCTGATCAAATTGGTGTGTTGGTATTATCCGATTTTGGCTGCTTACTATGACAACCTGGGCATATCCACTTTTACTTAAATTCCTCCGACAAGTCCTTTAATCCCTAGTTAATGTTGACACAGTTTAAATAAAATTTGAATCTGCAGGAAATACAGTTTAAAATGTTTGATGAAGTTGTCTGGCGTTCACAACATCCAAATTTTGTTTTATTTTGGAACGTAATATATTTATCCGATTACATTATAAACTAACTAGCACGGAATACGATATTAAACGGAGCTCAGCGGCTGGCAAGTTGACTCGCTCGTTTGAACGCAGCACTGCGAGGTGAAGATGACTCACGCACGATGACAGACGCGACGGCACAAACAAGTACGCTTATGAATAGTTTTGATTGTACCGACACACGTAATTTAAGTTTGAATTTTAATCAGTGATTACGTTTTATTAAATTCGTATATTAGACAACTGATTTCACCAAAAGTTAGATCGTTTCACTGGTTACTCAAAAATATGTAATGTTACACTATTTGACTATTATTGACAATTATTTCGGAATTAATTAAATGCAACAAACAGTAACACATGTGAATAGAACTGAGGAACGGAGGCATCGACGTAGTATTAATTAGGCTATACAACATTAGTGTAATGACGGTGGCCGTCAATACCGTGTTTGTAGTGGTTAAGCACCGGCGAGACACGGTTATGGCACGGTCGTCGTGCCATATGAAAGCTATCATTGTATTACACACATAAAACTGAAAGTAATTTAATTTAAACGATGCGGGATTCTAACCCGCGTCCTCTCGCGTTCCGTGCGAGCGCTCTTTCCGACTGAGCCAACCGTCCGAGTGACGTATCGTCATAAAATATTGTATGCCTTGTTCAGCTCTCAGGTTATGGCTTCATTTACCGTACCTACTAAAATTTAAATACAAATCAAAATCACTATATCACGATCCTGTAGAGGAAGCCACGACCTATGAGTTGAACAAATCATACAAGATTTTAAGACGATGCGTCACTCGAACGGTTAGCTCAGTTGGGAGAGCACTCGCACGGAACGCGAGAGGTCGTATACCGTATCGTTCATAAAATTTTGTTGTACTTTTGTCTCTAGGTGACGAGCGCAATTGTAGAGCCACTAAGAATTTTTGGGTTTTTCAAGAATCCTGAGCGGCACTGCATTGTAACGGACAGGACTTATAAATTACCATCAACTGAGCGTCCTGCTCGTCTCGGACCTTATTTTCATAAAAAAAAACATTCAAATAATTTTTGATCTCCGAAAAATAGTGCCAAATACAATAAACTTTATACAAAAACGTCTTTGAACAACTGGTTTGGAAAATTCCGAAATGAAAAACAATATTCCTGTGGCGGCAATTTATCGATATCACAATGGAACAAGTAAAAAAAGCATCAACAAGTGACTGGCCTGCTCGTTTGGCTATTGCCAGTTGTTTTTTAAAAACATTTCGTCGAATACAGAAAGCTGTATTTTTCGTGCTACAAAGTTTAAAAAAGGAACAGCATGTTTTGTACATCTGCTACAATTTCGTACTCCAAATACATTGGATCTGTAAAGAGAGATTGGTTAGATTAGGTGTTCAAGTTTTTTGTAATTTTTTGTGTAATGTATTATTTCAAAATATGCAAAAAATTACCAGTCAGTCTTAAACACAAGTACCTTTCGGCAGTTAGTAACCATGACAATCAGGAACATAATCAATTGCAGTCTAGTCATAGCTACAGCACGAGGTTGGTATCATCTGGTAACCTAAAAGTACCCAGAGTTGCAAATTAATATGACGATAGAACTTAACTTAAAAAAACGCTTACCGCCTCGAGCCCAATACATCTAGGTTTAAAACTAAGTTAAAAAATAGTTTGTAAGCACGCTTCCATAACCATTGTAAATATTGTTGTTCTAGTATTTAAAGTATTAAGTTAAGTATATAAAAATATGTAAATATCTATATTTAAAGAGACTCGTTCCTGCTGTCAAACTGTCAGAAAAGTTTTGCAGGGTTTTGTTAACATTTGAATGTTGTCATACAATAAATAAATAAATAAATAAAATAATTTAATGTTATTGTATGATTAGTTTAAGATTGATTTACTTGTTGTTGGCCACGGACTTGTAAAAAAAATGACTCCGCGCCGTGATATTAGCAAGTGAAGCACCTTTATGCTAGTGTTTGTGCGATTACGGGGTTTACCAATTACACAATTTTTTCTCCCTTAGATAATCATATATCCACAAACACTTTTATGGTATTGTTTTTACATTTTTTCACAACGCACAACGGTATTTTTAAAATATTTTATTGCGACGCAAACTCATCTGTCATAGACGATGGCAAATCTCATAGTGGCGGCCTTACTTATAGTTACCGGCTTGTCTTGGTGACTCACTGATATGTAAGGTGACACGGAGTCCTTATTTTTTTACTTGTCCGTGGTTGTTGGCATATATTATTCCTGTTTGTTTGTAACTGTCATATTGGGTCTCCTGTAATGACAGTTGCTATGTGTGGTAAATAAAAAAATAGAGATTTTGCATTGTGTGATATTACTGACAATAAATATTATTGGAACTTCATCCACCAAATATTAAGTGGTTACAAGAAATAATATGGCAATTATTATATTATACTGTTTATCACGGGAATAATTTATTTTTATCATAGATTAAGGATCGGTCTTCGCTGCTTTCCAACTAAATACGATGACGTTACCGTGCCACATGTTCTGCTAAACTTTGCTAATAATTTAAACTAAAATGCCAGATTGCGTTGTAAAACCTTCCACCATCGCACGACACGCCACAAGTGAGGTTGTCATCCTCAGCATCTGGATGTGTGGTGGTCCTCCACAGTGCGGTATTCAAGGAGCTTTCTTCCACGTACTACAAAGCTGTGGAATGAACTTCCTTGTGCGGTGTTTCCGGGACGATACGACATGGGTACCTTCAAAAAAAGTGCGTACACCTTCCTTAAAGGCCGGCAACGCTCCTGTGATTCCTCTGGTGTTTGCAAGAGATTGTGGGCGGCGGTGATCACTTAACAACAGGTGACCGGTACGCTCGTTTGTTTAAGTTAAAATTTTAAAAACTTTGTAAAAATAATACTCCAAGAACTAAGAAAGATACTGGGATCACATATCATCGGTAAGTTTTTTGTATTTTATTTATTTCAATTTAAAATAACAAGAGGCGTATGTTACAAAATTTGAAAGATTGAGTGTCAAGATGCCACGCACACAAACATTTAATAGTTGCCGAAATAAAAAAGCTATTGTTCTTAGGTAGTGCGGTATCTAGTTGGAGCGCAGCGGAGACCAATCCATAATCTTAGTGTTTTTTTTAATAAATTATTTTTGTGATATTGGACTACTTCTAAGCAAATGTTTGTATTGTGCTAATATACAGATATGATTAATCACATTGCATGTTTAAAATTATGTACTAAAATTTGTTTTTGAATGAATAATTATCATTTCAGCTTAATCGGTAAGGTAACTCATACACAGTGGAACCTGTTAGAAAAAAATACACAAATGCTTACAAATTTAATTTTTCGAGAGTTGTTCCTATTTTTCTATAAAAATAAGGGACGAGACGAGCAGGACGTTCAGCTGATGGTTATTGAAACGCCCTACCCATTAAAATGCAGTGCCGCTCAGGATTCTTGAAAAACTCAAAATTTCTGAGCGGCACTACAATTGCGCTCGTCACCTTCAGACATAAGATGTTAAGTCTCATTTGCCCAGTAATTCCACTAGCTACGGCGCCCTTCAGACTGAAACACAGTAATGTTTACACATTACTGATTCACGGCAGAAATAGGCGCCGTTGTGGTAATCATAATCTAGCCGGCTTCCTGTGCAAAGGAGCCTGGTAACTGGCCGTTAAAGTACAAAGAATTATTCTAAACGTAACTCTTGCCACTGTTTCTCCAGCGATGTGATAAAAAAAATTGTGTCAAGCATTTGTAGGAAATAAGCTCAAAAGGGTTTTTTATAACAAATAATACCACGTTCTAAAAATTCACAAACAAGCTAACATCTAAATAATTAACTGTAAAATTAACTCGAAAAAATTGCTAAGCTTCTATGAATAAACAGTACAATACAGTACAGTATAATAACATAATAACTTATGTTCTAACAGAAATTGGACAAAGAAACGCCCTAACTCGTCAACGGTTGCAACGGAACTCGGAAATGTGTCGACGCCAGGGAGACATCGAATATTATAGACAGTACTTATAACCTGGACGACCGAGCCTTTCTTGGATTGTTAGCAGGTACAAAATCTTGAACCAAAAAATAACTAATAGGACATATATCTGAACTGTTATAGTCTTGTGTATAGTGGCGAAATTTACCTGTCTCTTCTAATGTTATTGTAGCAGTTTCTCACTAACACACGGATAAAACTACATTTTTAAAAATTTAAACCTAGCTAGACCGGGTTCTCGCCCTCTAAACTACCTGTATACTAAATTTCATTTACTTCAATGCGCATCGATGACCAATCCTTAATCTAAGGATAAAAATAAATTATACCCGTGATAAACAGTATAATATTATAATTGCCATATTATTTCTTGTAACCAGTTAATATTTGGCTGATGAAGATCCAACAATATTTATTGTCAGTAATATCACACAATGCAAAATCTCTATTTATTTATTTACTACACATAGCAACGACTTCGTTGAAGCCGAAACTTCTATTTTAATTGTCGACCTGTCGCTGTCAGCAATATATATTCTTTCCCGGTGGGATACCGGTCGGATACCAAAATCTCCATCATCCATACTTGTTGATTTATAAGCCTTGATAAAATATTGACTCCTGTATTGTGTTTATCAATTGTTCCACATAGAAAAATAAATTCAACGAAATGAAAGCATTAACTAATTAAATACAACTCAACCGCCGACACAAAGCGATAAGGATTGTGGTGAGAAAGTAAAAGTTTTCCAAACTTAATTTCCGTCTACTAACTTTGGAATCTGTAGGCCGAATCTCATCAATTTGTTGGGTCCGAATCAGTCCTTGAGGGATAGGTTTTATTAGATTTATGACTTATAAGAAATATCATTTCATTGTGAAGCACTGAGTTTTAGATGTTAATAGAAATATATTCATTTACCATACGGTGTGCCATATCATATTGCAACAACACTTGGCAAATGCTATAAAGGTACATCAGTTCGTAAAAGGGCTTTGGTAACATGGAAAATGTAATGAAATTCAAATTCAAATTCAAATATTTTTATTCAAAATAGGATTTATAATCACTTATTGAACGTCAAAATCTACCACCCATTCAAAAGAGACTGCCTGAGACCTGAGAAGAATGGGCGCAAGAAACTCAGCGGGATTTTTTTTATATAAAATATGGATTACAATGTAATATCGTACAATAAACATTAATAATTAAAGAGCCTGAGGGTGTTCGCTTTAATCCCAGTCCGTGGTGTCATTAAGAAAATCGTTTATGCTATAATAACCTTTCCCACACAAACGTTTTTAACAATTCTTTTAAATTTCGTAACACATTTGTTTTGTACATTTTCTGGGATCATATTGTAGAAGCATATACATCGCCCAACAAAAGACTTACTAACTCGACCCAACCGAGTAGTAGGCATAACAAGTTTATGTTTGTTCCTCGTGTTAACATTATGAATGTCACAGTTTCTAGAAAATTCCTCAATGTGCTTATGAACATACAAAACATTATCAAAAATGTATTGAGAAGCAACAGTCAAAATGTTTATTTCTTTAAATTTTTCTCTTAATGATTCTTTAGGACCTAGGTTATAAATCGCGCGAATAGCCCTCTCCTGCAGCACAAAGATAGTATTAATATCAGCCGCACTGCCCCATAACAATATACCATAGGACATAATACTATGAAAATAACTAAAGTATACTAATCTCGCCGAATCTATGTCAGTTAACCGTCTGATTTTCTTAACCGCATATGCTGCAGAACTAAGCCTATTCGCCAATCCTTCAATATCCCCCACTGCAATTTGGAATCAAGAGTAATGCCAAGAAATATAGCAGATTCCACTGGTTTTACCACCTCTCCATTTAATAAAATATTCGCATCTACATTTTTGACATTTGGCGCGGTGAATTTAATATATTTGGTTTTATGATTATTTAACAATAAGTTATTGGCGCTAAACCAGTACACGATGTCAGATAGAGCATTGTTTACTTCGTCGTATAAAACTTGGCTTCATTTCACTTTGAATATGAGTGAAGTGTCACCTGCAAACAATACCACCTTGTGTTTTTTTTCTACAAGGTTAGGTAGATCATTTATATAAATTACGAAGAGGAAGGGTCCAAGAATAGACCCTTGTGGTACTCCCATACCGAGAGGAGTCCCAGGAGATCTCCTGCCATTCACCTTGACCCTCTGAATCCTATTATTTAAATATTAGATCAGAAGATCGAGTGCAGATCCTCTTATACCATAGTGGCATAGCTTCCTGACCAGCGTTGAATGTTGAACACAATCAAAAGCCTTAGATAAATCACAGAAGATACTAAGTGCATTCTGTGATTCCTCCCAGGCCTCAAAAATATTCCTGATGAGTTCAACACCTGCATCCGTAGTCGAGCGTCCCCTAGTAAAGCCAAATTGTTTTATTGAAAAAAATGGGAAAAGAACTGATAAAAAACTCCCAGCCAATCTTTGAAAACAAATAATAGATTAACCTACTTAATATAATGTTATACAATTTTAGGTGGCCTGTGCACTATGTTTACCTAAATTTATATAAATTAATTTGAAACAAAATTTTATGAACGATGCGGGACTCGAACCCACGACCTCTCGCGTTCTGTTCGATGATCATTGAATATGTTTACCTGAACGTGAAAATATATGAAAATATAGCCCGTTTGACATTTGCAAGCTGTTAAATAAACACGTCGTTTAGATTCCTACTGGGATCTTCACTGAAAAAAAGAAATTATGCATCATGGCAGTACGTGACATTCAGGCCAAAACAAATGAAATTCGCTAAGTACGTTAAAAGGACTAATAAAGCTGTCAACAATAGAATTAAAGGTACCTAAAACAAAAGAAGCGCAGAGAAGCAAATACAGCAAATAGATACTCATAAAATTATATACAAAATTTAACACCAGAGGAACCATCATCAGGGAAGATACAAAGAATATGTCACAGCGTTCTACGGTTAACACACAAACTTTGACATGTTAGAAATAGATTTATTTAAAAAAATAATAATTACGATAAAGTAAAATACTACAATAATAAATTATCTTTCAATATAAGAATGCAAATGGCGTAGGATTATGCAGTTACAGTAACAAATATGGAGAAAGGAAGTCGTGAATGTTTTTAATGTGGCTTCAACCACACAACGTTGTCCTGACAAAACAATATTGTTATTGGCCTTTCCCAATACCTGTTAACGCGACGTGTAATAGTTGATATAATATTATAAAGATGCAGTGTTTGTTTGTTTGTTTGTTTGTTTGTTTGAATGCGCTAATCTCTGGTACTACTGGTCCGATTTGTATGATTCAGTGTTGAATTTCAGTGTTGGGTAGTCCATTTATCGAGGAAGGCTATAGGCTATGTTTTTTTTCAAAATTAGGGATCCGTAATAAAATTGCTATTTTGTAAAACAAGGTGTAAAATAGAAAACCTATTTTTGCGTGCGCTGCAAAAACTATTGACAATAGAACAAAATGATGTACAGGCTATAATATAGGCAATATTTTATTACTTATAAAACTATCGCGTGAATTATACTTTATATGGCAAAACAACGTTTGCCGGGTCAGCTAGTAGTTGATATTAGACAAGGGAATGTCTTTTAAGACCTGAGTAAACTGAGTAAAGAAGCTGCTGTGTTTATATGTAACTAGCTGTTGTGTTTATATGTAACTAGCTGCTGTGTTTATATGTAACTAGCTGTTGTGTTTATATGTAACTAGATGCTGTGTTTATATGTAACTAGTTGTTGTGTTTATATGTAACTAGCTGTTGTGTTTATATGTAACTAGCTGTTGTGTTTATATGTAACTAGCTGTTGTGTTTATATGTAACTAGCTGTTGTGTTTATATGTAACTAGCTGCTGTGTTTATATGTAACTAGCTGTTGTGTTTATATGTAACTAGCTGTTGTGTTTATATGTAACTAGCTGTTGTGTTTATATGTAACTAGCTGCTGTGTTTATATGTAACTAGCTGTTGTGTTTATATGTAACTAGCTGTTGTGTTTATATGTAACTAGCTGCTGTGTTTAAATGTAACTAGCTGCTGCGGTTATATGTAACTAGCAGCTGCGGTTATAAGTTACTAGCTGCTGTTTGTGTTTGTTATGGTTTTTATTATAATAGTTTAAGATAGGTATAGATTAGGTGTATAATTATTTTAATAATATAATAATGTTCGATCTTGTCTTAAATTGAAGCGACAAATATGGGCGAGAAGGATAGTGTTGTATAATAAGTGAAAATGCAATAAAAACCTATAGATGCAATATAATTTACAACTAAAAGAATCAAACACACAAATACCATCAAAATTGGTCTAAAAATTAAACGTAGCTCAGTAACAAACATAATTACAGAAAAATCATAATAATAATACGCATAACATAGCTTAAAGAAGATAACAAAATTAAGTGTAGAAATTCATTTTTTGAAAAATGTAATTTCGACGGGATGAAAATATTAAGTGGAAAAAAGAATTGTCGCTCAGCCAACAAATATTTGGAATTTAACTATAAAATTGCTGGCTTCCAACCTCGTTATAATAAAGATAAACGATAAAATAATATCATAATATAAAAATCTATTTTGTTAAGATTTAAGTACAAGTAAAATATTTATAAAATCACTATAAATATAAACACTTATCACGTAAACAGTATTGAGTTGTAATCGAAAATCCTTCGTAACAAGAGCTCTTAATTATAATTTATTTTGCCAAAAAACAACGAAAAGGAATTGCTTGTCGGAAACTCATCTTGAGATCGTATCTCATAACATTTACAACGAAATGATATCGTCAACACTTCGCTCATTTCTCACCCCATCAGGGAACTTTGAATTTTCAAAAGATAATAATGTCAACAGACTGTATTGTTTGTAGACTACTTTTACTGAAATGTTTTTGCTATTTTAACCAATGTCTGCTTGTAGTAGAAACTGTAATATTTTATACTTCATAAGCTTTAAAATAATATTACAGATTCTTGTAATAATTTTGTAGGTTTCGATTATTGCTTGTGACATGGGGCAGGTCGTTTTGTTAATTCTTCAGGTTATCTCATTTACACACTCACTTAAGGCTGGGGACCAAGCTAACAGCCTTGGGGAATCGAGCTAGGTTACCTCTCTCGCACAAGATCGACATAGTTTTAATAATTCAAGATTAGAAGCATTTTAATTTATTACAAAAATAATGCAATTTTCTTTACAAAATTATGTCATTTTAAATAGTATTAGTGTGTAACTAATAAGTTTTAGTACAATTTTTATCTAAATTGAATGATTAGCATGTACTGAACTATAAAAGTTAGAGGTCTTAGCAGCTGTAGATAAATAGGTTATGTTATTTTCATAATGTTTTTTTAAGGTTTCGATGTTAAGAACCTATTAAACTACCTATAAATTATTCATTAAATTGATTATGTATCTGTACTTTATACGCTTAAGTTCAATTGACCTTAAAAATGTACTTTGTCAACAATATAGGTAATAGTCACAAACTAATATTTCTATAACTATTAATCAACAATAATGTTCAACTTTTTTAACAATCTGGGAAAAATATGAAGGACGTGTTATTTGATTCGTAATCGCGTCTTAAAAACTTAAATTCCGCTCAAAAAGTTGCCAAGTGCATCTAGAAATATAGTGGACTAGAGTTTTACATTCTTGAGTTCTGAGCTTAGTTTCTTGTGCCAGTTCTTCTCAGGTCTGAGGCATACTATTTCGAATGGGTAGTAGTTTTTGACGTTCAATAAGTGAACTCAAAGCCTATTTTGAATAAATTTATTTGAATTTGAATTCATATTCTACTGTTTTGGATCAGAAGTGAAATAAATAATATAATAAACAAAAACAAGTGAATCTACTTTCTTCTATTAAATACAATATGAGAAAGGGAGAAAAGGTCGTCCTAGGAAAAGGTGGTTAGAAGACATAAAAGGGACAGCAGGAAACTTATGGAAAAATATAGTAATGGACAGAGAGGCATGGAACAAGCTGGAGAAGGCCTATACCTAACAAGGAGTTCCAATCAATAATGATGAAGACAGTACAGACATTACAACAGTTATTAATACCAATTGATTTTCAAAGTGAAAAGAAACCAAGCTATGTATGACGAAGTGAACGATATTTTATCTGACATCGTGTACTGGTTTAGCGCTAATAACCTATTGTTAAATAGCAAGAAAACTAAATTCATTAAATTTACCGTACCAAATGTCAAAAATGTAAATGCAAATGTTTTGTTAAACGGAGAGGTGATAGAACCGGTGGAATCTGCTATATTTCTTGGCATAACTCTAGATTCCAAATTACAGTGGGGCCCCCATATTGAAGGATTGGCGAACAGACTTAGTTCTGCAGCATACGCGGTTAAAAAAATTAGACAATTAACTGACATAGATACGGCGTGACTAGTATACTTTAGTTATTTCCATAGTATTATGTCCAATGGTATATTGCTATGGGGCAATGCTGCTGATATTAATACAATATTTGTGCTGCAGAAGAGGGCTATTCGCGCTATTTATAACCTAGGTCCTAGAGAATCATTGAGAGCAAAATTCAAAGAAATTAACATCTTGACTGTTGCTTCTCAATATATTCTTGATAATGTAATGTATGTTCATAGGCACATAAGTGAATTTGCCAGAAACTGTCATAACCATAATGTTAACACCAGGAACAGACATAAACTGATGATGCCTACTACTCGGCTTAGTCGAGTTAGTAAGTCTTTTGTGGGGCGATGTATATGGTTTTACAACAAGATCCCAGAAAATGTTCAAAACAAAGGTGTTACGTTATTCAAAAGAGTTGTTAAAAAACGTTTGTGTGGTAAAGATTACTATAACATAAATGACTTTCTTAATGATACCACAGATTGGGAATGGAGCGACCGCCCTCAGGCTATTAAATAATAAGTTTAATTGTACAATGTTACTTTCTAAATGTTACTTTAATTGTAAAACATATTTTTGATGAAAAAAAATCCCGCTGAGTTTGTTGCGCCCATCCTTCTCAGGCCTGAGGCATTAACTTTGGAATGGGTGGTAGTTTTTTTTTTCTTTCAATAAGTGATTTCACATCCTATTTTGAATAAAAATATTTGAATTTGAAGAAAATTTGAATAGAATTATATTGTTTCGTAGTTAATTGCGTAAATTTAGATTATAAATATATAAGTAATATTTATTATAATGGATATAACTCTTGTTGATAACTGTAATATTTTTTTATGTGAATAAGGGACGAGACGAGCAGGACGTTCAGCTGATGGTAATTGATACTTTTTTTTTTGTTTATGGAATAGGAGGACAAATGAGCGTACGGGTCACCTGTTGTTAAGTGATCACCGCCGCCAACAATCTCTTGTAACATCAGAGGAATCACAGGAGCGTTGCCGGCCTATAAGGAAAGTGTACGCGCTTTTTTTTAATGTACCCATGTCGTATCGTCCCGGAAACATCAAAGAAGGAAGTTCATTCCACAGCTTTGTAGTATTAAGTACCTACAATAGTAAAACCGCCCATTAGAAGGCAGCGCCACTCAGAATTCTTGAAAAACCCAAAAATTCTGAGTGGCACTACAACTGCGCTCGTCACCTTGAGACATAGGATGTTAAGTCTCATTTACCCAGTAATATCACTAGCTACGGCGCCCTTCAGACCGAAACACAGTAATGTTTATACATTACTGCTTCACGGCAGAAACAGGCGCCGTTGTGTTACCCATAATCTAGCCGGCAGCCTGTGCAAATGAGCCAAATAAAACTGTAAGAATATAATTTTAGTAGTAGATTGGAAGTAAATAGGTTTTATTATTACTATAACTTAGTAAGCCTAGCTCGCTAACTATACAAATGAAATAGTTGAAACAATAAACCCTTCTTGAATCCGTTTCCGCGACAGCATAAAACATGCATACTTATAACATCCGTATCATTTCCATAACATACTTCCGGTGTTAAAAGTACTCCCGATACTATATTGTCACGCCAGCACATCGTGCTGTGACAGCTATTAAACTGTTGTTAAATTTTATTGCATAGTACGCTATATGTGATATATGATACATTTTTTTTATGGAATAGGAGGACAAACGAGCGTACCTGGCTAACCTGGTGTTAAGTGATCACTGTCGTATCGTCCCGAAAACACCGCACAAGGAAGCTCATTCCACAGCTTTGTAGTACGTGGAAGAAAGTTCCTTGAAAACCGCACTGTGGAGGACCGCCACACATCCAGATGGTGGGGATGAGATCCTAACTTGTGGCGTGTCGTGCGAAGGTGGAATTCGGCGGCAGGAATCAGGTGAAACAGCTCTTCGGAACAATCCCCATGTTAAATGCGGTAGAGGACACACAATGAAGCGATGTCTCTACGCTACGCCAAGTGATACAGCTGTTCACAGAGCATTGGGTCCCCGACAATGCGAGCTGCTCTGTCAAATGGATTGAGCAGATACTGGGGTGCGCCAGACCAGAGATGACAGCAATACTCCATATGTGGCCGAACCTGCGCTTTGTACAGCGCTAGAATGTGGGCGAGCTTAAAGTATTGCAGTGCTCTATTTATGACGCCCAGTTTCTTTGAAGCCAATTTGGTTTTGCTCTCCAGATGGCCGCGGAATCGGCAATTGCTCGAGATATCGAGACCCAGAATTCCGATACTAGGCGAGGCTGTAAGAGAAGTGTTGTCGAAGAGCGGTGATACGACAAATGGGGTTTTATTGACAGTGTGTTAGTTAAATACATAAATATAAAACTTATCTCTTCTAATTATTATTTATCTCTTAAAAGGATACAATTTTAGTCATATTAAGTCTTTAGTTAAGTCAAATAAGAGAATTGTATATATTTATAAATGTAATAAATAAAAGTATGAAATATAAATTAAAAACATTTGATTAATTTTAATGTATCACAAAATTTATAAATCAAAGTTGATCTCAGGCTGAGAAATTATTAACAATTAGTATTGTTTTTAATAGACTATTAAAAGCCTGTAAAATATTTGGAATTATTTGATATTTATAGTTACGATAATAACTGCTTTTACGTAAAACTGTTAGCTTTTAGCAATGGGTAAATAAAACAATACGAAGACTGAAGTCTAGGGACGAAGGTTTTTAACCAGTGTGTGTTGCCAGTGATGACATACGGAACGCAGACGTGGTCGCTAACTATGGGCCTGATGAGGAAGCTCATTGTTGCTCAGAGGGCAATGGAGAAGGCTAGAAATGAGGGGATCCGTAATCAATGTTACCGACACAGCACAATTGGTTGCGAAACTGAAATGGCAGTGGGCAGGGCACATAGCTCGATGGACAGATAGCCGGTGGGGCAGTAAAGTCCTCGAATGGCGACCACGTACCGGAAGACGCAGTGTTGGTAGGCCTCCCCCAAAATAGACCGACGATCTGGTCAAGATCGCCGGAATAAGTTGGATGAGGACAACGCATGACCGATCGTCATGGCGATCTTTGGGGGAGGCCTTTGTCCAGCACAGGACATCTTCCGGCTGAAATGATGAAATAAAACAAAAACACACCGAAGAAAGTAATAATAAACAATAATAACAAATGAAAATCTTAGTTTAATAAGTATGTATTAAATCTTACCACTGTAATGCTTTAGCAAGTAGAATCAATGAAATAAAACTCATATTTGAATAAGTAAACATAAATCGGTTTGAGCATTACAATATGAGGTAGTAGTAAAAATATTACATACAGTATGAGATATGCAGAGACCCAACTGGTCTGATAACTTCGTAAATTCCCAAATGTCTATTTTTAATGTTGCTGAAATTGTTTTACGTGAAAGGATTTCCAGCATTACGTATTCCGTTCTCGTTTCGAGAGATCCGCGTAAAAATAATTTACGTCCACATACTTTTTCGAAAACAAATTTTGTTCCTATTTGGACAGTTTTGATATGAAACATTTTTTGATGATTTTTTTCAATATAACACATTATCTTTGTTTTTCTTCTGAATAAAGATAAGAAAGTTAAATATAGATTTTTATAACTAATAGTTATATTGACGACTTTTTATATTCTTAAATTATTGAAATATTTTTATACAAACCATATATATAAATAAATACATACATACGGCATTTGATCTTAAGGGCTTCATACACGGTAGCTATAATGTATATTAATTTACATTTCATTCCGTTATGTACACCTTTAAATTATCGTAATGAATCACACACACAACAGGCTACATAATGAATCTTTCCCTATTGGTGTACGACATAACTTTGTGTTAAGATTTTTAAAGATGTATCGAAATATAAATGTATTTTTTCGTATCGCTCTGTATCTTAAGATATGGAGATGTGAAAATTATATCTGTCGTATATGGTCTTCTGTTGATTTATATGGTAAGATGTAATGAGATGTATCGTGCTGTAATGAACATCTTTATATTGTAGCTGCTGTGTGAGAGGAGCCTTACTCGGCCATAGCAGCCAAAATAGAGAATCTTTTTTTATTATCGTGAAGTCAATGTCGTATAAACGTAAATTTATTCAAACAAAACAAATCTTATAACTATATTTACAATACTATGATTGCATTAAATTAAAACTATCATTACCAAGAATACTGGCAGTCTTTCCACGTTTGATAGCTAGGCTGATCTGTTGACCGAAATAGATGCCAGCGCTTGGCACTATTGAGGCGCGAAGATAGTACTTTGTACATTCTCCGTGCGTCTGGGCCCCACAAGCCAAGTGTCTCCACACAAAATGGCACAAAGATGTGATAGATATCGTATTGAATCAAACAAATCAACCTTGTCCAATTTAACCACAAGAAGACTCAAGTTTGCGCGTTTACCACTAAAAAAACCCCATTTGTCGTATCATCGCTCTTCGACAACACTTCCCTTAAAGCCTCGCCTAGTATCGGATACTGGGTCTCGAAATCTCGAGCGATTGCCAATTTCGTGGTCATCTGGAGGGCAAAGCCAAATTGGCTTCAAAGAAACTGGGCGTCATTAATAGAGCACGGCAGTACTTTAAGCCGGCCCACATACTAGCGCTCTACAAAGCGCAGGTCCGGCCATACATGGAGTATTGCTGTCATCTCTGGTCTGGCGTACCCCAGTATCAGCTCGATCCATTTGACCGCGTGCAACGTAGAGCAGCTCGAATTGTGGGGTACCCAGTGCATTGTGAACGGCTGGATCACTTGGCGTTGCGTAGAGAAGTCGCTTCATTGTGTGTCTTCTACCACATTTATCACGGGGAGTGTTCCGAAGAGCTGTTTAACCTGATTCCTGCCGCCGAATTCCACCTTCGCACGACACGCCACAAGTTAGGATGTTATCCTCACCATCTGGATGTGTGGCGGTCCTCCACAGTGCGGTTTTCAAGGAGCTTTCTTCCATGTACCACAAAGCTGTGTAATGAACTTCCTTGTGCGGTGTTTCCGGGACGATACGACATGGGTAAGGTACCAAAAAAAGCATGTACACCTTCCTTAAAGGCCGGCAACGCTCCTATGATTCGTCTGGTGTTGCAAGAGATTGTGGGCGGCGGTGATCATTTAACAACAGGTGACCCGTACGCTCGTTTGTCCTCCTATTCCATAAAAAAAACAATAAATTTACGTGTTATCTAGTATTGAAGAACTCTACATTTACCATAGCCGCACGCAAATTCAGATACATAGTTTCAAAAGGCATAGTAGTTTACATAATGTCTTATTCTTAAGAGGTTAAACATGACGAGTTGAACCCACTTTAAAAAAAAAGTTCTATTGAAATAAAACCAAGAGACCTAACCAACTGAGGTAATCGTTATAGCACTGGCACGGAACGCCGGAGGTCGTGGGTTCGAGCCCGAGTTCCCGCATCGTTCATATTAGTTTTTCAAATTTTATTTGTGTATTAATCCTAGAAGTAAGGGGCCACTTTAAAAACATAAATAATCTCCAGTTGTGGCCTACTTGAGATAAAAATCGTAACTATTTTTAACTTTTTTTTTCCAATAAACTTATCGACGGTAACTCATCTTATCCGTACACGCTCTCTGTAAATGGGAGGACGTATTCAAATTCAAAATTCAAATTCAAATATTTTTATTCAAAATAGGATTTAAAATCACTTATTGAACGTCAAAATCTACCACCCATTCAAAAGAGACTGCCTCAGACCTGAGAAAAATGGGCGCAAGAAACTCAGCGGGCTTTTTTTTATTTTTTTTAATATAAAATATGGATTGCAATGTAATATCGTACAATAAACATTTATAATTAAAGAGCCTGAGGGTGTTCGCTTTATTCCCAGTCCGTGGTGTCATTAAGAAAATTGTTTGTGCTATAATAACCTTTCCCACACAAACGTTTTTTAACAATTCTTTTAAATTTCGTAACACATTTGTTTTGTACATTTTCTGGGATCATATTGTAGAAGCATATACATCGCCCAACAAAAGGCTTACTAACTCGACCCAACCGAGTAGTAGGCACAACAAGTATAGCTTACCAGCAATAGAAGTTTTTATGGAAATTGCAATTCACGCATCCCAATACAAAGCGATAAGAATGACTTTTCATGTATATTGGGACAGCTTCATATTGTTGACAGCTTATTACTAACAGTAGAATGTAGTAATTTATCTCTATCTGTACATAGTATATTGGGAACGGCCGTTAGTGATTCATGTCACCTTAGTGAATAGATTGCTTAATAACGTTTTAGTTAAAAATATGCTAAACACTATTTCGTAATAGAAAATGACATTCATTTTAGATGTCGTTTAAATAGTTACACACTGTTTAACAAAACACGTGTCAAAGCCATGTTTAAATATTTTTTTTTGCAATAAGAATAAATGTATTTAGACGTGGTTTTGACTAATGCATGAAGGATAGAAAGATATAAAGAATAGGATTACTTCTGACTCTTTCACTATTTAGTAAATGGAAAAATCTCTTTGTTAAAAATCAAAACAATATCTCAGTCTTATGAAAATCTAACATATTAAGCCTCAGATGACATTTCAATTTAAAACAAAGCTGATAAAATCAAGATTCATTAAATTCAATTTAAAAGGAATTACGTTGAATTGGGTTTAGCGAGATCGCAAATCCACTGAGAATCAAGTTTTGTTTCTTTAAAACTTTGGGTTTTTGTAGCTGTTAAAAGTTCTTCAGCTTATCGCAAGAAGTCAAATTTTTGTATAAAAGTACAGAGCCAGTTTTATTCTTTTTGTAATGATCGCATCGCATGCTCTCTCGCAAGTTTAGAGGAATCATGCTATGCCGGGCCTTTGAACCCTTTATAGAGTACCCAAATGGCAAAAGACGGAACCCTTATAGATTCGACATGTCTGTCTGTCTGTCCGTCAGTATATCACAGCCACTTTTTTCTGACACTATAAAAGCTATACTGTTGAAACTTGGTAAGTTTATGTATTCTGTGAACCGCATTAAATTTTTTATACAAAAACAGAATAAAAATAATAATCTTTGTGGATTCCCCATACTCAGAACTGAAACTCAAAAATTTTTTTTCATCAAGTCCACATAATGTGTACCCATATCTATGGATAGGTCTTCAAAAAAATGAGAATGATAAAACTAAAAAAAAATATATGATGTACATTACTATGCAAACTACCACCGAAAATTGGTTTGAACGAGATCTAGTAAATAATTTTTTTCATACGTCATAAACCGTAAGCCGCAATTTAGCTTTCATTCAATCAACTGAAATATTATTATTTTTATTATTGTCAAAGAACTTTTATATTATAATACTTGCTGCTACGGAACCCTTCATGAGCGAGTCCGACTCGCACTTGGCCGCTTTTTTTTATTAAAATACGGGACGTGATGAGCAGGACGTTCAGCTAATGGTAATTAATACACCCTGCCCATTACAATGCAGTGCGGCACTGCATTGTAATGGCACAGGATTCTTGGAAAATCTCAAAAATTCTGAGCGGCACTCGATTGCGCTCGTCACCTTGAGACATAAGATGTTAAGTCTTATTTGCGGAGTAATTTCACGGCGCCCTTCAGACCGAAACACAATTATGTTGTATTATTGAATATATATATATATATTTATTTATTTGAAGTTGTTCTTAATGTTGTACTACAATACGTAAAATAGAAACTTCACGTATAAGAAAAACCGTACATAGAAGATTATTTCACAGTATGGTTGTACGTGCATAACAGTTCCATGAAAGCCGCTACTGTGAAAGACTTTCATAATGTGAGAGAGTCCTATTCAGACTAAAATTATTTCATAATTGTGATATTACAGAATGAGTCAAAACAATAATACGATTATTAGATTTCTAAAGGTTACTATATCAAAAATGACTTTCTTAATGATACCACAGATTGGGAATGGAGGCCATTCTTCTCAGGCGTGAGGCATTCATTTTGGAAAGGGTGGTAGTTTTTTTTTGCATTTCAATAACTGATTTCACATCCTATTTTGAATAAAAATATTTGAATTTGAATTATAATAAAATGTAACTAGTGAATTAATTTGTTTCTATTTTCAGATTAATTTAAAATTCCTTCAATACATGTGAAAGGGGTCAAAGAAAAAGTATGATAATTCAGAACCTTACAATATGTCCTAAGTATGTAAATTTCTTAAATTTATAAAATTTCAACCACCTTTGCAGTTATATTTTCAACGACCGTTAGGAATTGCATAACAGATACAATAATAAATTACATTTATACCTACTTAGCTAATTAATGTGGCATAAAGGATTGATAATACTTGAAGCCGACGTAGCAAACCTACGCATATATAATCGATATAGTCTATGAGACGGTGTGCCAATCTAGTACGGTAAACAAGTAAACACCGGAGAAACACATCGGTGTACTGAGTACGAGCATGTGAAACATGTAAACGCTGTTACCTGAAAATGTTTTGGTAATGTAGTTTACACAGTGAGATGAGATACAGAGAATGATGTATAATGTGTGGTAGCTATCCTATAATATCATACTTACTTCTATTGCTGTCAGGAATATATCTGCACTCGTGAAGCAACTTAAATCCGAGTGAATTTCTTCAATTTATTGATTGTATTTCTTAGTTAAGGTTGAAGAGAAAAATATATTATGAAAAGGTTTCGACTTATTGTTGGTAAATGTTCAATCAATCAAGCTGAAATGGGCACTTTCTACTACTGTATGTGTGCACATGTGTAAATTGTGTTTTAAAGTTTGTTAATTGTTATTGCTCTTACGGTGAATTTGACATTTAGTTTTTCTTTGACGTTTGCGAATACGGGTGAGTTATTTTGAATATAAAACAAGATGCACAGTATTGAATTTACAGTTCAGTTCAGTTATACCGAAATAAAAAAGTGTTCGTAAGAATGAACATAGAGAATTTTTATTTCGTCGCAAATAATCAAACAAATCAAAGGTGAAGCCGACGATCCAGAGGTCAATGGACGTCGTCTGAACAGTACTGCTAATTCTTAGTATATTTATTTTGATTGAAATTTTCACTTTTTCAATTTAAAGTTTTTAATTAAATAATTTATTTTGCGATAGTTCCGTGGACTAGTATTACTTATATTTTTATATATTTCATAGGTATGCAGACCAGTATGGTATATATATCTTAATATACATAAATTACGTGACACGTTGTTTGTCCGCGATGGACTCCTAAACTAATGAACAGATTTTAATGTGGAACACTACCTGGAGTGCAGTTTAATCCAACTTGAGAGATAGGATAGCTTTTATTTCGATTTGAGTCCCATTATTATTTTTATTTCCAATATTTGTTTTGTATAAACATATTTTCTATGAGAGAATTTTTTGACGCACAGTTGACAGTTCTGCTGTTAAACAATTTCGTTTCAACAACAGCGAGCATATTTTAGGAAATAATTCTTGATGTTACGAAATATTTTTGACGAATTCATAAAAGATAGTTTATTATGTACAGCACAACGTCTGTCGGGCCAGCTAGTACATATATATATATATAAATAGTGCAACGTTTCAGCTAACTGACATCTGGTATAGTAATATACACCATATCAGAAAAATTCGATGGGGCAGTTACCATCCTCAATGTCTTATGTAATTAATGATAATGATTTACAGAGTAAGCCAAAATAAATCATGGCACATTTTTATAAGGGTCACACAACTAAAGATGGCGTTATCAATAAATGAAACTGATTTATGCAAGCACTGTACTATAATTTATATTTATAGATGTTAACAGTCTCTTAGGCTATATTCATCAGTTATCCAATATTCCATAAAATGAAAAAGTACATTATGCTGTCGTTATTATCTGATGGGAATTTTTATGGAGCGAACAGCTGATGTGTCAATAACACCGGTGATTAGGAGATTTACAGACCGATTGTTATCTTATTATTGTATTATCATGCAATATATTTGAGGAAGTATACAATATCTATATTAATTGTATAAATACTTATACTGTTACGGCGCCTTTTTCTGCCGTAATGTGTAAACATAACTGTGTTTCGGTCTGAAGGGCACCGTAGCTAGTGAAATTACTGGGCTAATGAGACTTAACATCTTATGTCTCAAGTTGACGAGCGCAATTGTAGTGCCGCTTAGAATTTTTGGGATTTTCATGAATCCTGAGCCGCACTGCATTGTAATTGGCAGGGCGTATCATTTACCATCAGATGAACGTCCTGCTCGTCTCGTCCCGTATTTTCATAAAGAAAAGCTGCAGAAGAATTCACTCCTATATGTTATTCGCACGGGTGTGTTCTCCAAAGTTATAACTTTTGACCTCATTTGACCGTATAAAACAAATAATAAACAATCTTTGGGAAGATATATAAAAACACTCTGTATCTTCAAACTCATAACATAAAATTTATATTAATAAATGTAACTTGACATAAATAACATTTTAAAACAAAATATTATGAACGATGCGGGACTCACACCCACGACCTCTCGCGTTCTGTGCGAGTGCTATTCCAACTGAGCTAACCGTTCGAGTGACGTATAGTCATAAAATCTTGTATGCTTTGTTCAACTCTCAGGTTGCGGCTTCATCTACAGGATCTACTTTACAGTTGATAACCTGCTCAAACACAATATTTGCATATTATTAAATTGATTTGAGATGTCGCTTTTGCAAATCTAAGGAATTTGATGTGTTTTTTTAAAGTGACAACCCTCATTTCTGGTATTAATACACAATACAAAATTTTAAAACAAAATTTTATAAATAATCCCAGAAGTGGGGACTTTCTCACTTTAAAAAAACAACAAATTGTTTTAATGGAACTTTGGTACCGGATTTGAATGCGTTCGTAGTAAATACTAAGAAAAGTGAGATGGCTGGACTTTCAGAGAAGATTAAGCAAGACTATGAGCTAGTATGACAGCATAAATGTCTCAGTTATTGGGTAAATAAAGATTGGGAATTCGTATGTAGTTTTTTCATTCTTTTATTTGGCCTGTCGTAATGTGTGGCTGTGAAGTGTAAACTAGCTCACTAAAATATGCCTGTAGGCAATGAGGGCCACATTGTTGCGAATGAGTCAGAAAGGATAGAAATGAATTCCGTACTTCAGCAAATTCAATGCCCCGAAAATAGAATCTTACCGACTTGAAGCATGATGAGGTGAAACAGGTGAACATCCGAAGGTAGTGGAACTTGATAACCTCCGATGAACAACTATTCTGTCTCGCTGGTGATGAGAAAGAAATTTAAAAGCTGGCATCATGGCTGAAGATTCACTAAAAAAAGAGGAACTAATTTTACTTGCAGCTCGTTTGACGTTTCAAAATTTCGCACTTCACTAACCACAGTGACGGCCCTCATGCTATTAAAATCATAAGTTTTATTGTAACGAAGTTTTATAAAAAATAAAATTAAGACCGCTGCGTTTCCTGCGCCCGTTCTTCTCAGGTCTGATGCATCAATTTTAGAATGGGTTTTTGACGTTCTATAAGTAATTTCATATTCTATTTTAATTAAAAATTTCACGCCAGCATTCTTGCATATCCAGCGACCAGATTTGACAGCATCTAAAATTGAATAGATATCAAATATGTAGGTACTATTACAATAATGTAATGTATGTATGTCATTAACAACTCATAAGTTCGTATATAATACCCCATAAATTTTTAAAAAGAGACACTGAGATTACAATTTGCGAATATAACACTAACTGTATGAAAGTTAAGCTACTTGAATGCTAAAACTTATATAAATTAAAAAAAAAAACTGAATAAGTACATATAAGACAAGATGATGTGATTAAAAGAAGGATAACTGTATAACACTCTGTTAGTTCTTTTTTTACAGACACTACAATTGGGCTCGTCACCTTGAGACACAACATGTTAAGTCTCATTTGCCCAGTAATTTCACTAACTACTGCGCCCTTCGGACCGAAACACATTAATGCTGACATATTACTGCATCACTATAGAAAAAGGCGCCGTTGAGGTACCCATAAACTAGCCGACATCCCGTGCAAAGGAGCCTCCCATTGGTAAAAGTTGTGAATGGCCTTTGTGATTTTAATATCAAAGATATTAACAACAAAAAATCTTAGGTTTTTGATGACCTTTGATGCTTACACCAAAAATTTTGTAGATTTTATGTTTTGCCTTCTTCGAAAAAGCATTGACTCTCCGTTCGCGTTGGTCAATGTAATATAAGAACCTTTTCGAACGTTGTGACGCATATCTAGAAGTTCATAAAAGCATTTCGAAATCAGTCATGACCCGCCATATAAAGAAACTTAAGACTAAGTAATATGTAAGTAATAAAAACACAATCATAATAACTGTTAAATCTAGAAATTTTTTGTTATTAATTTTAGCGTGCCAGTTAACGAGCGGAAGCAATGTTAACTGGTGCAAAGAATTTTAGTCGATGTTTGTTACAAATTTGCTAAGTTTTAACACGATTTTACAAGACACCGAACAAAAGTTCTAAAAGAAGTATTAAGGCTTCATCAAAGTAAAGTTTTAATTAGCGACATTAAGTTCCTATGATGGTGGACCTCGGAACAACATTAAAAATGTGTTTAGCATGACTGTGATACTTTAAAACTGTGTAATAGATTAGCAGGAACTTATTTTAAATAGCTTTATTATTTTTGAAGTAAAACCTCTTTAGGCGCGACTTGGGGGTAAATCAGAATTTTTTTCTGACGTAAGTAACGCTCAGTACAAAAGTCGATTGAAAGAATTTTTAAGCCGTTATAATTTAATGGTCTTAAAAATATTTCAAATTGCTTAATAATATTTTTTAAAAATCTCCAAGTTTATTGTTTATTTATCACTACTATTGCAATAAATAATATGTAAGTTTCAGAAATTTTCTGACATTCGTAAATTTGTTCTTGGTTTTTGTTTTTCGTTTCCATTATTAAGATAGGCAAAGGGTTCGAGCCCATATTTGTTCATATTCAATGACAACGTCATATTTATATGTGCTAATAATAATATAACCTTCAATTTCTTAATATTAATTATTTTATAAATGAGTGAAAATTTTAAAATGTGCGAATGGATAATGAACTGAATTATAAATAGAATATATCATGAAAATAATAATCAGTCAAATAAAATGGCGGAATCCTAGGAACATTTTACTCTTTCATCAATATATAAGAGTAAAAGAGAAAATCAAGAACCTGATAATGACCTGACCTGTAAAAAGTGTAAGTGTTTATATACTGATGAATAATAATATCAAAATATAACATTATATCATTTTTTGTAAAATATATAAAATCTCAATTGATAAAATACTATTAATTATTATATATTAATAAAGGCATTATTTTAAATGCCAAATTTGCTCAAAACATGAAAGTATATCGTTAGCTTTTTCGAGAAAAATATAGCAAAAAATCTAACAATGCTCCTAGCTTTTCAGTAATACGTGAGTGCTTAGTTGGTAACACGGCTTTACTTAATGTCATATAATAATGCGTCTGTTACTTATTCTTTAAGTTAATTATTATCGAGTATTGCAATCGCACATACAGTTTACCCGCACACACTTTTATTTCCAGTAAATGTTGTAAACTTATATAAAATTAGATAAGAGAAGACCTTACCAGTAAATTTTACGTATAAACTTTCTCAACTGTTTTTTGTTTAGTTTTATCTGCCTGCCTATTTTTTATATATTTTTGTCTTTTAAGTGCTTAATCATATTTGGGGACCATGGACAAAAATTGACATGGACAATTCGAATATCATCACAAATGTCCATATAGCACCTACTCACATAACAATTGGGAACTGTAATCTCGAAATTGTCGACGATTAGGTCTACCATGGAAAAACAATCCAGTTAGGCAAGTCCAATTTCGCGAAAGAGGTCACTCGTTGAATCCAACTCGGAGCGTTCGGGAAGCTCTGTAAAATCATTTCGTCCCAAATACCACAGTGTCTGAAGATGAAGGTTTTCAATGTGTGCTATCATTACCATTGTTTATCGCTAACAGACAAACAGACAGAAGATGTGTAGGACTTTGTTTTACAATACGTAGTGATAATGTTTACAACGTGCAGATGAAATATTGATTTCATGGTTTTTGTTTCCCTTATGTATCGCGTACCATTTATCATTTAATTGTTATCTATCGTTCGTCCAATAACCTCTCATTGAACAGTATTCAGCCTTCAGCCATTAAAGCTTTCAGCTCAATAACAATTTTCATTATTGCTCTCCGCTTTTGTACGCTGCTTGATAATACTCTTATGTCGATATGTTCGTCGTTGTTTGTACTTACGATATTTTTATGACTGTAGATATTTGTTTCACTTGAGTTTTAAGCTTTAAATATATTGAAATAACAATAAATCTTGCATGCATGCATGCACACAATAAAATATGCAGTTCCGTCCGCATATTTTTGACGCATTCATTATAACAATAAGGGAAGAGACGAGCAGGACGTTCAGCTGATGGTAATTGATACGCCTTGCCCATTACAATGCAGCCTGCCTGGTGTAAGGACTTTTTATGTCCTTTATTTATTTTCTACAAATTGATTCCATTAGAATTATTTTTGATGCCACTTCAAACATTACCACTGCTTTGGAAACAAGTGACGCTCTAAGAGAGAAGAAGCGGCGCAAGAAACTCTCCCAGCATTCTTTTTTGCGCTCTTTTAAAAACATATACAATATTCTACTGTCATTGTTATTGCTATAAAATAATCATAATCTAAGCCCAGGTTGTCCCATCACTTAGCTATGCAGCTGTGGAGTAGTACGATTTTGGACAGAGCAAATTTTTAACGACCCTTACCATGTTTATATGTATGTTTAAGTAAGTATGTCGTATTAAGTATATCGTTGTCTTGCAACCTATAACAGGCGATGCCTAATTTGGGCTGAGATAATTTGTGTAAAAGTATGTCTTTTTTTTTATATATGAGAGGGGGCAAACGGGCAAGAGGCTCACGGGATGGGGAGAGGTGAGGCAACCGCCCATGGACATCCGTAACAACAGGTGTGTCAAGAAATGCGTTGCCGGCCTTTAAGGTGGGAGTATGCTTTTTTCTTGAAGGTCCCTAAGTCGTATCTGTTCGAGAAGACCGCTGCCGGTAGTTGATTCCACAAAGTGGCTGTGCGAGGCAAGAAATTTCGAAGAAAACGCGCGGTTGTGGAATGCCAGACGTCTACGTGATGCGGATGGTACTTTGCACGTAATGTCCGATGGTGGAATTCGGCCGCTGGAATCAACCCGAACAGCTCCTCTGAGCACTCCCCGTGATAAATGCGATAGAAGATGCAGAGAGAACCCACATCTCTACGCAATGCTAGAGAATCAAGCCGATCGGAGATGACTTGATCGTCGATGAATCGAGCCGCTCTTCGTTGTATGCGGTCAAATGGAAGAAGCTGGTACTGGGGAGCATCCGCCCAGAGGTGAGAACTGTACTCCATGTGAGGCCGAATTTGCGCCTTATAAAGTTGCAGGCGGTGGCTTTTAGTGAAGTACTGTCTCGCCTTACTGTGTACACTAAGCTTTTTAGAGGCCAGTTTGGCCTTCTCTTCCAAGTGACCACGGAACTGAACGTCGCTCGATATATCGACGCCAAGTATGCCAATACAGGCTGTGGCAGTTAGAGGAGTGATCTCGAATCGAGGGGATATGACAAAGGGTTGGTGTTGCAAGAGATTGTGGGCGGCGGTGATCACTTAACAACAGGTGACCCGTACGCTCGTTTGTCCTCCTATTCCATAAAAAAAGGGAATATTATTATAATACTGTTTATTATAATTTTATCTTTTCTACATTTATATATATAAGGTATGTATAAAAAAACAATATTACAAATATAAATATAAAAAACAGAGTCCCGCCGGCGTTGGTTCACGCTAATTCCGCCGGTGGATAGGCCAACAGACTGAGGAACTTCCGCACGATGCGTGCCGTGCCAAAACAACAGCTTTCTGTAACGGTTAATCCAGTTACTAAGCGAGAGCCTCTTGAGATGATGGTCGAGGCACTAAGCTATAAGACCGTTATTATTCCAAAACCAAAACATACATACGTACTTCACTACCTCTAGATTTTTAAACAGTCGTTTCCCTCTCACAATCTATTAATTCAATATTACTACCACCACAATATTATTGATTAAAAGTACAACCATGAAATAATTTAAATTTTTTCCAACGGAGTCCCAATAAATAACCCTAAAAGCGTTTGGTCTATTTCTAGCCAAGTATACTTCTCACTCACTGGGCTTGTGAGATTTGACATGTAAAAAATTGTGTGAGAGAGCGCGCGCAAGAATGCTTAAAATTTTACTGCCACGAATCGTGCTAGCTCGAAGCAAATTACGCGAATAGATCTTGAAATAAATTGGACGACACAAAACCAACTTAAAAATTTATCCAAATTAAACTGTTTAACTTCTTAATCCACTTTACTACCAATTGAACTTAGACATCTCAAACATTGGCATAATCTTTCTTTTTTAAATGCTAATTTGTCTTAAATTCCAACTGAATAGAACTCCCGAGTTGAGATCGATTTGCTTTCTCTTTATTCAAATAATATTATTCGTAAGTTCATCTCGCTGACTCACCTCTACTTCTTACCCACTACTTTATTATTGAACAATAATTCTTAAGAGTCGTATTTCATAATTTATATTTTTGCAGGTTCATATTTGAACAAGCCATGAAATGTCAAATTTTCAAATGTTTAATTTGTTTTAAATCATTTTTCAAAATGCATAAGTCTGAAATAGACATTTTTTTGAGAATCTATAGGCTCAGGTGCGCGTGATAGTATTAACCACCCAGACATGGTTCAAAAAATATGTACCATTTAAGCCACTAACTTTAGTTAGTAATCTTATTGATTCCTTAGGTGTTACAAGGAAGATATTTACTTACTTAATTAACTGTCAGGTCACCCGTTGATTCAAATTTTCTTTTACATTCATAAACATTTTTAATTAAGTTTTATAGTCCTTATGATTTTGTCATTAACGTGGCGGATTTTTTTAGTCTCTATAACATATCTAATGTAAATTTGTACCTTTTATTTTTAAGTAAACTGTATTAGCAGGTGATAATAGCAGCTCTGAAGTTACTTTGTTCTTCTATTTCATAAAATATCAATTGTACCAATTTTATAAAAACAATGCTCACATAAATATCACTACATTCATTAACGATCAGTTAAATACACTCGAAACACAAAGTGCAAAATAAATTTCATGAAAGTGCCTTCATTTCATGAGCTTAAACAACAATATATTATGATAGACAATGTTGCATATATAACATTGTATTAAAATTTGTAGCACTTTCTGCTAAAAGCCATCCAGTCATTAAGTACATTATTATAACTGATAATCCACACGTTCCGAGCTTAATAGGGACTTAGTGTTAGCGTCACATGTCAGTGCCAAACATGGCTCATTAATTTTCAGAAATAGCGCATAATTTTGTTATAACGTAGGATCAGAATTATGCATAAAAACAAAAACATTATCTAAAAAGATGAATTACTAACTAATAAAGAAAAACTTAAGGTTAAAAAAATTTTGGAAAAAAGGATTGCAATAATTTTAAAAAGGACAGCTCCATTGAACTTCTGTGCTTATTTAAACTTAAGAAATGCAAGACAGTTGAATAAAACTTTGCACCGATTTATATGAACACACGAGGCTATGCACCTGTGCCCAAAGTTCTGTGCCTTAAGTTTGGAATTGCTTCCGAACACAATAAGTGGTGGTTACAAGAGCACGTTCACAATTTAAAGTTAAAATACCAAGTTTTGATTTAATATCTTCGACATTTAACGAGCTGCTTTTATATTGTTTGAAGTTTGCTTTGTTGTTTAGGCAAAATTTATCCTTAGTGTTTATTATCTCTCCAAAAAAGTACCACCACTTGACTCTAAGCTTTTTTTTATGGAAAAGGAGGACAAACGAGCATATGAGCCTGGTGTTAAGTGATCACCGCCGAACACATTCTCTTGCAACATCAAAAGAATCACAGGGGCGTTAACGGCCTTTAAGGAAGGTGTTAGAGCTTTTTTTGAAGGTACCCATGTCGTATTTTGGAAACACCGCACAAGGAAACATTAAGGGAAGTGTTGTCAAAAAGCGGTGATACGACAAATTGGGTTTCTTTTGTAGTAAAAGCGCAAATTTGAGTCTTCTGGGACCTTTTCAAGAGAGGAATCGATAGAAGACACAAGATTCTCTCGACACTGGTCGACGATTTCCGGAGAGTGATCTGCATGGCCCGTGTATACGGCATCACCAGTGCCGTCTGCATAGCAATGTATGTTGGAGGTGTCCTACATATCATTAAACAACAAAAATAGTACAGAAGACGTCACAAAACAAAATCTGTAAACAAAAAATGTGCTGTGTCACTGTTTTCACAACTGTCTATAAAATGAATACATATAATAAAGTATTGAGATTCTTTGTTTTACACGGACCGTATTATTCTGATATTAAAGTGCCGATGTCAATACAACACACAATTAAAAAAGATAACTAAGATAAATAATCTAATGACTGCTTACACTCAATAAATTATGTAATACATATTTGAAAATTTTATGTATAAATATATATTATAGTAATGTATATATTATAAAATCAAACAATGTAAATTTTCTAAAATAGATAGCGACTGTCACAATTTAAATTTAAGAAAAAACGGTATGTGCTTCTGTATGCCAAAAATTTGGCTTTATAAAATAGGTAATTCATTTATGGTATTCGTTTTCACAATACTCTGGTCTACTTTGAAAAAATCACCTTTGAAGTGAAACAAATTGGTCTGAATCATTTTATAATCATAAGAATGTTTGCTCTCCAAAACTCAAGATTTAATTATGTTATACGGTTTCCTGTTCCTCTAAGACTTACAAATTCAGAATAAAACAAATCTTGGCACAAACAGAGTAAGTTAAAGATCACCAAATTTCTTCTAAATTATAACAACGTCTACAGTTAAATTATGTTACATTTATTTATTATTTTCTATAATTTTAAGATCTTCAATTTTGTTAACTGGTTGTTTGCTAAGTGTAATTTAAGTGTGAATTTAAATATTAAGTATACTTAGTGAAACTGTTTAAGGAGCACCCTTATGTCCTAATTTCTATTTTCATTACATCTATTTTATGTTTAAAATAAATAAATATTATTGATTCTTAGTCTAAATAATTTATACTGTAATTCTTGTAATACTCTAAAGTTCTTGTGGCTTCTTTTCAGTTGAGTCGCAACAGTAAGCAACAGCCATAGTAAATTTTGCACTTATAACATTTTTAATTTGAATTTGAACAATACATATTTGTATATGAATTTGAACATCAATCAATGGCTTTACTAGGGGACGCTCGACTACGTATACAAGTGTTGGACTCATCAGGAATATTTTTGTGGCTTGGGAGGAAACACAGAATGCACTTGGTTTCCTCTGTGATTTATTATTAGGCTTTCGATGGTGTTCAACATTCAACTTTGGTCAGGAAGCTATGATATTATAGTATAATAGGATCTGCGCTCAATCTTCTGATCTCATATTTAAACACTAGAATTCAGATGGACGATGTGATGGCAGGATATTTCCTGGGACTTCTCTCAGTATGGGGATACCATCTCTTGGACCGTTCGTCTTCTTAATTTATATTTAAATAATCTGCCTACCCTTGTAGAAATAAAAACACAAAGTAGTATTGTTTGCGGATGACACTTCACTCATTTCCAACGTGAGAAGAAGTCAAATTATCTAGTCTGAGGCACTGGGTGGTGGTTTTGACGTTCAGTAAGTGATTTTGAATGCTATTTTGAATAAAAATATTTGAATTTGAATTACCTTACAATAGCGAAGAATATTTTCTTAAATTCAATAAGAATATAGTAAGTTTTTATTGAGCAGCTTAGAATAAGGATCGGTCTCCACTGTGCTCTAACTAGATACCGCAAGCATAGTCGCAAAGTCAAGATGCTACGCACATAAGCATCTAATAGTTGCGGTTATAATAAAGCTATTTTTCTTAGGGAGTGCGGTATTTTCTTATTAATTTTTGTTTTGAATTAATTTATTACACGAAGAATTTCTGAAGCCGTTATTCGGTATAGTGAGTAATCAAACACTGTTAGGTATATTTATAACAGATACGATAAAAAAGAAGAAATTTATTAAATTAAACAATTTAAAATACTACAATAACTTCAACAACTGATTAAACGTAATATTAATTGAAATATAACATGTTATAATCAAATCGCTTTTAGGCCGAAATAATAAAATACTATATTTTCTTGTCATGTCATGGTTTTTATTTAATATTTTACTATAAAATATATATTATCATTTAGTTGATAGTCTCCTGGCAAAATCATATTCCTTCAGTGCGCCGCGGCAACGTTATCATAACCAAGTTCATCACTATCTAATAAGTTCACAGCTGGCTTCCATTTATCTGATGGTGTGAATAAATCTCTCCCTCTCTGAAAATACAAAAAAATGTTCAAGTGATTTTTTGTATTTACAAGAACTCATTAAAACGGCGAGCAAGAAAGAGCAGTCATGTTAGAAATTTTAATTTACTTTTATTGGCCAACGTGCTTCGAAGGTTGAAGGTTCTACAATATAAATAAAATGGGATATTTAATTATAGAGGTAATTTATCCAATCTGCAATGTAATGGTTCACAGAGAGATATTATGATAAATGATGTTCTTTTGTCGTTTGTTACATATTTAATATCAAAAATTTCATGCGTACGAAGTACACATGACAGAAGTGAAACCTATATTGTGCATGAACCTCTAAACTGCATATGAAGTCCTTGTTGATGTTGCTAGGATGACACATAATTTCAACCACTATCAAAGACATTACTATCACCGCTACCATATTTATGTTTTCCTGGTGTCTATGTAGTAATAGAATATATTTAGGCATGCTCGCGTCATACAAAAGCAAATTGAATTTATGTGTCTGTCTCCTTTTACTGTGTCGCTTTTTGGTTTCATTGACGTTCAAATCACAACGATGCTAAAGAAGTTTACTCGCCTTCTTGCGTATGAACTCTCTCAACACACGTTTTGATATAAACTGATACATGCTAAAACTTATAATGCCAAAGCATTAATGTAACATGAATTCAGATAAGAAAAAAAGGATCAACGTACATTTCCTCTGTATAGTGCCCAACAAACTCCCACTGGAAATAATACTACAGTTGATAAGCCAACAGCCCAGCCGAGTATATCCGCAAAAAGTGGGAACTCGTAGTCTCCATAGTATGGTGAGGTCCATTCAATAAAAACAAATATTAATACGCCCTGTAAAAAAAATAAGATTAGTGTTTGATGTTGAATTATTAAATAACAGAGTCAACAACCACATGTACTCGTGCACAAGTAAGCTCAGGAATCTTGATTAAAACAAAAATCCATCTTCTGGTTTCGCACGAAAAGCGATTGAGCCATTGTCAAGTTTATTTTTATATGTTTAATTTAAAAAAGTTTTGAATTTCTTGATACGATCAGGAAAGGATAGAAAATAATATAGAATGAAATACTTATACTACCTATTTACAGTTTAATATCATTAAATGAGGAAAGAAGTTTATAAACACAAAGCTAATCAGAGGAGAAGAGGATGTCAACGGAAGTAGGAAGTGAGATTTGACACTGAATAAGACCAAGGTATTATGATTCCCGGTTATATTTTGGTCATGATAAAAATATATGGTTCAAGTCACTCAACCCGCCACATTTATACAGATCACTATTTATATTTCCAAAATTCGCTAGATAACACAAACATTTTTCAGCATCGCAGTCGTCACTTTCAAACATAAGACATTAAATCTCGACACCTCAGTTCCAAACAGTAACAATTCTGAAAAGGTTTCCAATAGAAAACGACTCTAGTTGTTATTTTATGAAACGCAAATATTCTAGACTCATGAAGAAATATCGGAAGTCACTACTAAACTGCATTCACTTATCGAATTCTTTCTCTGTGGTAATGGTTTGTTATCCTTTATGGAACTATTTTTCATACTTAAAACTTATCTAAAACTTACTGAACTTTCTTTTTAATGAAAATAAGGGACGAGACGAGCAGGAAGTTCAGCTGATGGTAATTGATATGCCCTACCCATTACAATGCAGTGTCGCTCAGGATTCTTGAAAAACCCAAATATTCTGCGCGGCACTACAATTGCGCTCTCCACCTTGAGACATAAGATGTTAAGTCTCATTTGCCCAGTAATTACACTAGCTACGGCGCCGTTCAGACCGAAACACAGTAATGTTTACATATTATTGCTTCACGGCAGAAAAAGGCGCCGTTGTGGTACCCATAATCTAATCATCATAAGCATCGGTGTTATTAACTGAGTAATTTCACTAGCTACAGCGCCCTTCAAACCGCAATACAAAATTATTGATTGTTTCACGGCAATAAAAGGCAACGAAATAAAAAATACCACATTTTGATCATGAGTATTCGAGTGTTACTTGAGAATCACAATACGACACACATAGAATCCACAAAGCAAGCTGGAAAAGCAAGTTTTTTTTACGAAAGAGGAGGATAAACGAGCCTACGAGTCACTGGGTCATAGACATAGGAAACACTGGTTATTAATACACACTAATAATAATAATAAATACATACTAAATATTATGAAAATTCGGTAATCTTTCGCACTCTATGCAACTATAATAAGCAATTCAACAGTACTGAACTTTTTAATAACAGTAAAGGCTGCTTTAAAAGGAGTGTTAATAAAAATCTAAAGGAAGGTTAAATTTAGAGTAATTCACAAACACACCCACGCACACACACACACATGCACACACACACACACGCACTTTCACCAAACCCCACACGCACAAATATCATGTCTTATTATAAATATTGTAAATCCGTTATTAGATGTAAGTCCTACAAAATAGTATTATTATAACCTAATTTAAGTTCTGTGGGTTTTGTGATGTTTTAAATAAATAAATAAATAAATTTTTTCAGTTCTTTTCCCAGTGGACATGAAGTTATGCCATCAACTGCAATAGCTGCAAACTCATTAGATGTAAGTTTCAATTTTTGTTTGCTATTGACATACCCAAGAGGCACTTTGTGTCCTACGGGTAAAATAAATATATTTGAATCTTTGATCATAAGTGATCACCGCCGCCATATTCTCTTGCAACACCAGAGGAATCACAGGAGCGTTGCCGGCCTTTAACAATGCCTAGGCTTAGTTGATTAAGCCTTAAGTGTCAAAAACGGACTTCTTAACTTACTTTGTCACGTGGTATTCGATAGAACGCAGATTATGTTTAAAATTCCTGAAAACAACTCTGTATCGTTCTAACAACTTATATAAATGTGAAATAATATTATTATATTTACCAGACTAGCACAGGGTACGGTTACTGTCCATGCGGCTTTCCAATAAAATCTTACGACTCTGTTGAATTTCATATTCATTTTTCCTAAGTCACTGATCGCTCTATTGATTCCGTAGCTCCACGACACTGCAGTGCACTGCAATATTAAATTTGAATGAAATTAATTTAGGTTCTATTATGATTATTAAGATTGAATTAATATCATTAGTTACAATTATTTGACTAATTAATTTGTTTTAGCCATAGATTTGCGTATAGATGAACAAAGCGAGAGAGAACGTCCACAGAGAAAATTGAAAGAGATACAGCTAGATATAAAAGGAAAGCCAATTTATTGCATCTAATTTTATTAGCTCCTCAGTACTACCAGTTGATAATAATATCAATCTATTTATTCATACGAAACAAATCTTCTAACTATATTTACAATACTATGATAACATTAAATTAAAACTATCATTACGGGGAAGCGTACCAAGAATACCGACAGCTAGGCTGATCCGCTGACTGAAATAGCTGCCAGCGCTTAAGTTGCCCTACTGACGCGAGAAGATAGTACTTTGTACATTCTCCTCTGGGCCCCATGGGCCAAGTGTTTCGACACCAAACGGCACTAAGATGTAAGACTCACTGAGACCGACATAATTGCGACGTTTGCTATTTTTGCCAGTCGAAGCAGCAGCCCCAGAACCAACTGACGTAACTTGAACATGAGAAGGAGCCAGAGTGTCGACGCAAGTTGGGTCCCACACCAGCGCCCTTCCCCGTGCTCAAACCACAGGAATTGAAAAACAAAATTGGAAAATCAAAAAGTGCACGCCTCGAACGCTCATGCTATATTTTTTTTTTCGAATAAAATCGAATCACCTGCTTTTTTTAAAAAAAAAAAACGAGAAGGCCTACAGTAGTGAACTTCGAAAGGAACCTTCTCTGCTTAATTCTGAAAATTATGAAATAAAAAAAAATAAGTCGTTTCGATAAGTCATTCTCGAGAGAGAGAGAGGCGTACTACGCCGTTTTTTTGAACCACAGACTAATGGACGCCCACGATATTTTTTTAATGAACTTTTTTTTATATTAATACGTATTCGACAACTTAAAAAGAGTATCAGGATTATTCATAAGTGTCTATCTTTATATTGATGTGCTTTTTATAATGTGTAAGAGTATTAGAAAAAAAAATATGCAGTTTAAAGAGTGGAAATCGTGTGACCTTGACAGGTCGGTTATAAAGCACAACCTCGCCGCTTCGCGTTCGAGGCGTGCAATTAAATTGAAGATTGACAAATTAAAATTTGCCACGCATCACATGCAAGCTGTCAGGTCGTCTATTCGCTTATTTATTTAAGTCGTAGGTTTTAGCTCTATGCATAATGTTACTACTTATCGCGCCCCTTTTGTACACATTGTTCACATATCCATATCATCATACAAAGTGTATTCTTTGATTAACACGAGTGTTACACATTTGAATAAAACACTTTTAAAGAATTAAAACGCGTGTAATTTTAACTTTGTACAGCATTACAATTTTTGCGTTAGAGTTACATTTTATTATTATTTTAGTTAACCCGACGTTTCAAGATTTTTCTAGATCTCGAAAACCCCTTCAAACTAAATACTACCCTCCCCCTTAAAACGAGACGTCGGGTTATTATTTACTAATAAAAATGTAACTTTTACACAAAAATCTAATGAAAAAGGCTAATTTAAAAAGTGTTTTATTTAAATCATCATACAATCCATATTACTATGTACTTTTCAAATTATTTGAAAATATCATTATTTTATATTATAAATAGAAAAAAAATGTGTTAAAAATAAATTTTACAATCAAAATACAATCAAAAATTTTAGTCTGTGGACTTGAAAACAAAAAAAAAACAAATCTTGAAGGTTGTATGAACTCGCTAAATAAAAACACTTAAGAACTTGTACAGAGATAATTCCGAAATGATTGAGATGTTATAATTTAATTTTCTTGGATCTAACATAATTGAGAATGCTGGGAGAGAAATAAAAGTTTTCCTATTTCTTGGAATGAGTTTACTACGGATTTTAATCGGATAACATTGTACATATTTAAATCTTTATTAAAGAAAAGAAATGTACAATGTTTTATATTTCATTGTTGTGATGTTAATTAATATACTATAGGTATCATCGACATAGTATTTTCTTTGATTAAGGCGAGTGTTATTCTTTTTAAAGGATTAAAATGCGTTTAATCGTACCTTTGTTTTTACATTTGATTTTTGCGTAAATTTTACATTTTTATTATTATTTAAAGTAACCCGACGTTTCAAGATCTTGCCAGATCTCGTTTTCAGGGGGACTGCAGATGAAAAAAGGTAGTTGTTATTATGAAGTTTAGCGCCATTTTAAGCTTTATAGGTATCAACTGAACAGTAATATATTTTAATTTTTTTAAATATTATTTATGGCTGTCACTTGAATGAGGAAATTTCAGCTCATTTCATATCAGATTAGGCATAAAATTTTAATATTTGAATATGCAGAAAATTAATTCATATTAATATCATTTTATAGGGCGATTGCTCCATTCTCAAGGTGTAGTATCATTTATTAAATTAATATTGCTATAGTTATCTCTACCATTTAAATATATTAAAAAATAATGTGCTGTTTGATAAAACATTAAACAATTTGTTGTTTTAAAATGATATCACTCACTTCTGAGATTATTTATACAGAAAGCCACAGCCTGAGAGTTGAACAAGACATAGGTATCAAGATTGACGAACCATGCGTCACTCGAATGATTGGCTCCAGATAATAACCCCAGAGGTGTGGGTTCGAGTCATATACGGGATTGACCAAACATGGTTTCGTCTGTCGTCGCGTGGGGTGCCAACCAACACTGCGTCTTCCGGTACGTGGTCACTATTCCAGAACTTTACTGCCCCACCGGGCATCTGTCCGTTGAGCTATGTGCCCTGCCCACTGCCACTTCAGTTTCACAATCATTTGGGCAATGTGTGTGACTTTGGTTCTCCTACGGAACTCCTCATTTCTGATTTGATCTCGCAGGGAAACTCCGAGCATAGCCCTCTTCATTGCCCTCTGAGGCATCATAAGCTTTCTCATCAGGCCCAAAGTCAGCCACCACGTCTGCGTACTTTAAGTCATCAATGGCAATACACCCTGGTTGAAAACCTCTTCAGAATACATTTATATGTAAAATTATATACCTCTGTATCTTATTATGCTTCAGGTAACCGGGTAACTAAATATATAATTGAGCTAATTTCTACGAATCAAACCAGGAAATCGAACGATTTTATAATATTTCCAAATGTGTATTAGCGTTGAGTAAACGACGACAAACTCATTTATCATGAATCAGGACTTACTTCAGCTATTCCGATGAGCAAGACAGCCCAAGATGCGGTGTTCCAATCTAGTACTGTGAATAAGTAAACACCTCCACTGAAACACATAGGCAGTCCAAGTACAAAGCATGTGAAACATGTGAACGCCGTTACCTGCAAATTATATTCACATAATATTACCTGAAAACGAATTTATTTTGGAACAAAAACCTTACCACACATTCACACAAAATAAAAAATACAACCTTAATCTAAAATACAAAAAACAATACATTTTTTTATTTAACTATTTTATCTTAATCAGACGATCTGCAAACAATAGCCTGAGGGCGGTTGCTCTATTCACAATCTGTGGTATCATTAAGAAAGTCGATTATGTTATAGTACCACACTCACGTTTTTTAAAAAATTCTTTTGAATAACGTAATACTTTTGTTTTGAACATTTTCTGGGAACTTGTTATAGAAGCATAAACATCGCCCCACAAAAGACTTACTAATTGAACTTAGCCGAGTAGTAGGCATTATAAGTTTATGTCTATTCATAATTACTATTCACTATCATATTCGAGCAGGACGTTCCGTTGATGGTAATTGATACGCCATGCCCATTACAATGCAGTACTGCTCAGGATTCTCAAAAAACCCAAAAATTCTGAGCGGCACTACAATTGCGCTCGTCACCTTGAGACATAAGATGTTAAGCCTCATTTGCCCATTAATTTCACTAGCTACGGCGCCCTTCAGACCGAAACACAGAAATGCTTACACATTACTGCTTCACGGCAGGAATAGCCGCCGTTGTGGAACCCATAATCTAGCCGGCTTCCTGTGCAAAGGAGCCTCCAACTGGTAAAAAAAAAGTTTCTAGCAAATTCCTTTATGTGCTTATGAACATACATTACATTGTCAAGAATGATAATTATCACTACAACTCACCATCCAGTACCTCTTCCTTAGCACAGGCCATTGGTCTACGATGGTTGTATTAATAGCTTCTATACCCGCAAATTGGCATCCTAATCCAAGTATGAACAGCATAAAGAAAAAAAGTATAGCCCAGAGCTGGGGCAGAGGCATTTGTATTATGGCTTCGGGATACGCTACGAACGCCAATCCAGGACCCTGCTGTGCTACGTCTGTGAAATTTCAATATTCTTAGAAACACAAGAAAATTTTCAAGACTTGACGTCACCTCTCCCCACTGGCAGCCGACAGACCGCTATATAAGCTGCCGCTTATATAGCGGTCTTTCGGCTGCTGCTACCGCAGAACAGTTGGTGACAATTACTTCGTTTGTAGTGGGACTATGAACATCTCACCGAAACTGTGCCCGTTTTCGTATTGATTGTTTGTAGTGAGTAGTTATTTAAATTGTATTGACAGTGACAGGTGGATAGTGTGAAGACGTCTATAAAAGGCGACGTCTCCCTAGCGTTGACACGTTTGCGGCCTCCACGACAAAGACGACAAAGACTACGCAACAACAGTCGTCTTTGTCGTGGAGGCCGAAAAGACGACTGTTGTTGCGTAGTCTTTGCGGCCTCCACGGCCCATGTCCTATGTCGCTGTAAAAGCCATGGCTAACAGTATAGAGAAGGTTTTAGTCGGTATGGGGTGTCCGCTTACGCGGACACTCGAGTCCGACATATATAATATAATATCATATACGTAACTGTATTTCCTCCTCTCAAAAAAAAAGCGTCGACAGATTTTCGCTGCAACCGTTGACTAGTTAGGACGTTACTCTGTCCGATTTCTATTCGAATATTAGTCATTGTGTTGTTTGAAATTTATTCTTAGAAGCTTAAAAATAAAATGATCTATTTCATTTTAAAGGTAATTATTTCGATGTTAGCAAGTCATATTAAAATTTGTCACTTGTTATAAAAAAAAACCCTTTTTAATCGTATTTCCTAATTATATAATATTATTTTAATGTCCTTCAAAATAAGTAACATCTGCAACAATGAATTAATTATTTGTTTCAAGTTCAAAATTGTTCATATTCCAATATTTTTCCTACCTACCGCCCATTCAAAATAGGTTTGCCTCCGAACTGAGAAGAATGGGCGCAAGAATATGGGGGGCTTTTAAAAAAAAGAGGGGATTACAATTTAATATCGTACGATATAAATTTATAATTATATAGCCTGAAGGTGTTTGCTCCATTCCCAGTCTGTGGTATCATTAAGAAAATCATTTATGTTATTATAACCTTTACCACACAACATGTGTTTTTGTGATAATTGTTAATTATTTAAGTTTTGTAATATATTTTTTTTCATTTTCTGGGATTATGTTAAGTAAAAGTATTTACATCCCCCAATAAAAGACTTACTCACTCGACTTAACCGAGTAGTAGGCATAACAAGTTTATGTTTCTTCCTCATGTTAACATAATAACTGTCGCAGATACTTAATGTTCTTATGATCATACAGAACGTAATCGAGAATATATTGATATATATGTGACACTCGAAATGTTTATTTCTTTAATTTTTTCCCTAAATGATTCTTTAGAACCTAGTTTATTATAAATTAAGCACAAAAGCTCAAAAAAAAAATTCCTAAAAGGCCACTCCACACTTCAGATATTCATTTGGTGATAAAGAGTATTGTGGGCGGCGGGGAGTATGTCATAAAAGGCATAAAGGCGTCATTGATGTCATTTCTAATAACTTCTAGATACTACTACCGCTTGGGAAACAAATGGCGCTCTGCGACAGAAGAATCGGCGCAAGAAACTCTCCCAAACAATATTTTTATTAATGTTTTAATTATTATGGCCTCAAGACGATCGCCTTATTCTAAGGCTCGGGCTTCACTATCGAATTTTCACCGTAGCAATCTAATGAAGCCACGGCATTCGTCGCATCGCGGTATATGTCGGCCGCAGACGATTGCACATCGCGGCACTGTCGGTAAATGTACGCGCATTAAGGCGACTCAAAATTCTTGCGTGGAAAATAGTTTATATGCTTACAATCCTCGTTCTCGCTCAAAAAAGTACAAGCTATAAGAATAACTTTTATGAGAGAAGTACCAAAAAATGCGTCACGCCATGCCAAAAAACTGGTTTAACTTCCAAGAAAAGTGGTAGTTCAAAAAGGCTCGGCAGTGTTAACTATAACCAACAGCAAGCATTAGCAACCTACAAATAAGACTTTAGGATATGTGTAACAGGATTAAATAGTGTTCATAGCTCGAAATGCTACAGTTTCACCACAAAACTTGTCTAAAAACACCATGTTTGCGTGTTTTCTGTTTACTCTTCGCCTTAAAGGGTTTTGTCGCGATAACATTCGCCGCTTCATAATAGCCTATACACATGATCGGATTTGGTACAACCGAACCAACCAGTCCGGTAACGGACCATATTCGATAGTATGTCGCATTATCCATTACCGTCCGGACCGTACCGAGTACGATGCCGGACCAATTGGTGCGAGGCGCCCACTCACGTCTACCGGACCAAATCCGGCTATATGTTTAGGCTATTATAACTGAAGTTAGTCGCGCAGTAGGCGATCTAGATGACTGCATAGATGTAGCCCAGAACAACGTGTTAACCCGTAGACGGAAGCCCCAGCATTAAGTTATAAAGAATTTGGTTTAATAAACTAGCTGTGGCAAAGGCCTCTAAAGATCTACACGACAATCGGTCGTGCGCTATCCTTATCCAACTTTTTGCGGCGATATTGAACATCATCTTGGGGGGGCTCTACCAATACTGCGCTTTGCTGTCTTCCTCAAGGGCTGTACCGATTGATAATTAATTTTGATAATAAAATATAAGGTATATCGTGGCATATAAAATACATATCGACATTAGTTTTCGTATTGGAGTTATTTACCCAAGGTAGATATATATCTCGGAGATTAATTTGGATTTAAAATCGGGTGTCACGGTGTTGGTATCCTCCATGTTGTTTTAAGTCGATCAGTGCGCACAACCGGCGCGGGCGCTAGCTTGAAGACGACCGCGACTTCTCAATGATGGACAATAACAACTAACTTCAATCACGTCACCGACAGTGACGTACACAGTGACAACTTCAAACACACTTTGAAAGATGACGTTCGCCATCAGTTCAGCCCAATACACAGAGTAGAATATATTCGTACAGGCCATATTACTTTTATATTCTTATTCTCCGACATATATTTGAATTACATACGATTCTCTGCAAGTGTATACATAGTTTATAAAATAAAAAAATAAATTTCAATTAAATAAATATAAGTTACTTACATATGTATAATCTGAACTCATCATATAAATTGTTTATCGTAAACACAACGATATACCATAGAAATGCACTTTATAGGAAGGCAACTAAACAAAGTTTGCTTTTAATCTCAAAAGTCAATAGAGAAAAATATAGCAAAATATAGCATACATACAGCGTACAGTGTACAATGTTGACGTTTGCATTGTATCAGTGTAGATAATGCTTGCTTTTCAACGAATATTCGGGCTTTCAAAATCAGGGTTCGTTAGTATCACAGAACAGTTAAAATGTCTTTTACCTGTTCTGTGGTCAGGAACCACGATTTCGCGGAAAAATCTTTAAGTAGTACGTACAGTGATTATTGTAAACCATGACATTCTATCCTTAGACAAATCACTAACGTCTCCATTCTCCCGAGAACTTGGCATAAAACAACGCCTTTCGGTGTTAATACAGAGTCGCATTCTTAAGTTTTTCGGACATGTCTTCCGGCGCTAGAGATTGAGTGCCTTGTCGTGCAAGGCAAAGTGAAGGGCACCAGAGGGCGAGGAAGGTCGCCCATGCGATGGACCGACCAAAATAAGTCTGCTGTGGGCGGTCCATTGAACGAGTGTACTAGACTAATGGCCAGCAGGTAAAAGTGACGAATTTTCGTGGGGCGAATCACATCTGCCCCAATAGATGTCACATCATGAAGGCCACAACCGCCCTGTCAAAGCAAATCACGTTTCGTCAAATCATTCGAATGATATGTCCTTATATGTGTATAGAATGTCATTGATTGTAAATCTTAGATCATTTATACGTGTAGATAGACTAGGGCAGCTGTGAAAACGTCGAAAAAAAATAGACTTTAGAACTAACTTCTAGTCTAAGCAATTCACGCACACTAACACAAACTGAATTAACGTAATGCTGAAGATCGTGGCAAGTGCAGGCGCATTGCGAGGGCTGCATCATCCACCACAGATACGTCTTGTGTGTACCTACAGTCTCATCATGCAACCACGACCATTCTGTCAAAAGTGAACGACTAAGGTCGACTATGGTCTAGATTCTAGACGTATAAATTATCTAAGTTGTAAACCATAATATTTAAATAACATTTTTTTGGTCTAAATATAATGACAATATACAATAAGTATTTGTGCATTAATTACTCTGCTGAAAAGCTGATAGCGCTCTCTTATCGCTGCAAGCCGACTACGTTATCAACCATTACACAGCTTAGTGTGATAACTCAGTCTCATTCAATACAAAAGATATTATTGCTTCAAAAATTAAAATAAAACCGTCAAGCTCGAGTCAGACGCTGAGCATAAAGGGTTTCATCCCACTGTATAAGATAATTTTATCAATTTGAACTTTTTATACACTTATTAATATACAGTATATCGCAGTTTTAAATGACTGTCTACAGTTAAGGACATAAAATCAGACGAGATAAACGTAAAGACTTAGTAATACGGTTCCTGTTGGTCTCCTTCAAGATAATTCAGGATCGGGATAAAAATTGACATTCTGAACAATGCGTTATTTTTTAAAGTGATAACCTCTCCGGTTACGTGCGAGCGCTTTTCCAACTGAGCCAACCGTTCGAGGGACGTATCGTTGATAAATCTTTTATGTCTTGTTCAACTCTCAGACATTCTGGTATAAGTTATACTAAGCAAGAACTACTGAATCTTTAATAGAAAATTCCACATCGTTCTTAGCCCATGATCGATAGTTTGCAATTCTATGGAAAATTAAAACTCGCAAACTGTATTTGTACACGAGTGTGTGCAACCTTTGTGAGCTTCACTCAAACGTTTGTATCGCTTTTTTGTATATTTTTTCATTTATCAGGCTTAGGATAAGCGAGAATGTTTTCGTTAGACGTGTTTATTGTATGGTTGTTTGTTTTTTAGATCACTCTGTATATTTCTACTAACATAACATTAAATGGATTGCAATTGATTGCATAATATCATCCAAGGAACCTTGTTCAGACAAATCGTTCCGTTGCGTATTACGTTTATAGAATCTGTATTCCATTCATAATGAACTCGAAAAGAAACTACAATCCCCTTTTTCCTGATATCTGTTTCTCCGTTATGGCCATTTAAAAATGGTAAAACATGCGGCGAAGTGTAGCCTCGCAGGCGAATGTTGTAGTGACAAAACCCTTTGATTTGATGACCTTCGTTTTCCGACAGTGCCGCGAGTTGTAGTGCCATGTTGGGTCCTCACGGACACAACCGAGCTAGGCCGGCACACCCGGAGAAATACCACTCCCCCACTCGAAACCGGCGTGAAATACCGGCTATGCCGCTGTGTTTCGTCCGGTGAGTGGGGTATCCGGAGGCTGACACCCCCCCCCCTCCTAACTACAAATGGCAGCACGGACAAAAAAAATAGACTACTCCAGGACGGTACCAGGCTATGCAGTCCTGGAGAATGCATGCCTGGGCGTCCACAATTAGGGCCTGTACCTAATAGTGGTTGCCCAGGCTGCCCCACGTATTCTGGAGGGGGCAAATCTGTGCTGACTCGGGGCATACAGAGCAGAAGGCATCAAACAACCCTCGTCCACACTTGCTGTGGACTTTTGGAGACAGCGAAGCCGGCCCTGCTCTTTTTAACCGAGACACAGATATCCTCTCTGGCTGGCGTGTGCGTTTACGTCAGGGAGGATGTCTGTTCTCGCCGCCTGAGTTTTCTGGGAGGACAGGACCTATCCATCACCTGGCTGCGTATAGACTGGGACGACCATCCGCGAATCTACACATGCCTGTATAGGTCCCATAGCGGTAACGCAGAGACTGACCGGCTCCTCGAACACATCAAAATGGTTACAGATTCCGTGTTGGAGTAGATACCCACTGCAGACATCGTGTTTTTTGACAATTTTAACGCCCACCACGCTGAATGGCTAGGCTCACGTACCACCGATCACGCAGGCAGATCTGTTCACCACTTCGCCTTAGCATATGGTCTTACGCAACTGGTTATTGCGCCAACGCGAATCCCAGATGTGGAACCTTCACTGTTGGACCTTCTCTTGACCTCACATCCGGACGGCTACCTAGTTTCTGTTGACCCTTCTCTGGGATCGTCGGACTACTGCCTGATCCAGAGCACCGTGCCGATCACGCGCCTAACACAGCCCCGCTTCTTAGGCTATCGCCGCGTATGGCACTATAGGTCAGCAAAGTGGGACGAGATGCGGTGCTTTTTTGCATCTTACCCGTGGAGGCAGATCTGTTTTTCGCTGGGTGATCCAGATGCCGCTGCTGACGATGTTGCTGATGTGGTACTTTACGGTATGGAACTCTTCATTCCACCCTCCTCCGTGCCCATCGGAGGCAGGTCCTTCCAGGTATTTTTTTTTAATTGAGAGGGGGCAAACGGGCAAGAGGCTCACGGGACGGGGAGAGGTGAGGCAACCGCCCATGGACATCCGCAACAACAGGTGTGTCAAGAAATGCGTTGCCGGCCTTTAAGGTGGGAGTATGCTTTTTTCTTGAAGGCCCCTAAGGCGTATCTGTTCGGGAAGACTGCTGCGGCGAAAAAAAAGCATACTCCCACCTTAAAGGCAACGCATTTCTTGACATATCTGATGCTGCGGATGTCCATGGGTGGTTGCCTCACCTCTCCCCATCCCGTGAGCCTCTTGCCCGTTTGTACCCTCTTATATATATAAAAAAAAATGTACAATCGTCTGCGTCCGACACACAGCGTGATGCGGCGAATATACGCCGTAGCCCAAGCATAAGAGACTTTAGTAGAGTTTTTGATTAAAAATATCTACTTATACAACTTAGTAATTTTAGGTTAAAGTTTAATATCTTAAAATGGATAATGTCTGTTTAATACCTAGATATTAAGGTATTGTATAACTTTTAGAAGATTTTTTTTTATGAGAAGTTACGTGACGGGATATTTACCAGATGGTAAGCCATCATAATCTCGGGCCATTGTTATTCAGTGTCGTTCAGAACTATAAGAAAACCCAAGATTCTGAGCTACATCGCAATAATTATGCTCGTCATCTTGAGACAAAAGATGTTCAGACGCTGGCCGCTTCACCGCAGTAAAAGGCGCCGCTGTGATACCTACCCGGCTATCGGCGTTGTGTTATTTGTAACGAGTCAAGTGAAGTGAGCAGTAGGTGTTGGAACGGTGGCGTTAGTCTAGCGGTGTGAAGTATGAGGCGAGTAGTGGAGGGGGTGAGGAGAGGTGGCGAGCAAGCGATAGAGAGGCACGATTGGCCTAAGCGTTCGGCTTGCGACGAATCTTGTTCTTTAATTATTAAAAAGAGTAGCATCGGTCGACGAGTGCTGTAATTATAGGTTATGTTACATTTTCGACAAAAAAAATAATATGACACATATAAACGATCATATCAAAAGTTTTCTTACGACGTTATCATGATTAATTATTATCGACCGTAAGCCGACATTACAGACAGTCAATTTTTCACACAACTCCTATCTCAAGATTACGAAAATTATTGATAAAAGTACTAAATTATAAAATGTAAACTATTTGTTGTATCTGTAATATAGAGCTGCATATACTTATTTATAGGCTTATACAGAACTCTTTTTAGACTACGCCATACTATTGTGATAAATAGTATAGAAAATGAGGATATAATGCTATACTCTCAGAATACAGAACCAACCAGAAACCGTCAACACACCCAAATTTGAGGCAGTGCAAACCACGCTCAAACGGCGTGGTTCGATAATATGTCAATAAGTCAATGGCCGACGCACGTAATGTTTACATCTAGTTGCTGTTGTCAGATTTTGTATAATTATGCCGTCGTGTGTCGTTTCTACTTGCAAGTTTATTATATAGCTTCTCAGCTGACGAAGAAAGAAAGTCTCAGTGGACAAATAGAATTCGCCAAGCTCGGCTAGATGAGTTTTGGAAACCATCAAAACGAAGCCAAATTTGTTCAAGCCACTTTGAAGAGCCATATTTTTATCATACGAAAAGTGGTTTAAAAAGGTTAAAGGCGGAAGCTTTTCTGAATGCTGCATGAATTTATATTTTGTTTTTATGTTTGTTAATTTTGTGATGACAGGATGAAAGTAATAATAGTTCTTTTTTTATTTTCGTCCCAGTTTAATGATCTTCTATTTTATGTAATTTTATAAAATGATCTCATGCGAAATTCATTCTATGCAACCCCGAGAAACTTATAGAAATATTTTTTAGTCACTATCTAGTAAATTTTTGATAACATAATTTTAAAATTTATTCTAAACGTCGATGAAGAAGTTACACTTTTCGTTTTTGCGTAATATTTTCACATTTATTAGTTGTATTTATAAAAAAAAAGCCTTTATTGCTGTTACTAATAATAACATTTTTTTTAATATAATATATCCTTAACTAATTGCTTACGATTTTGTAACAGCTTGTCCTTCGACATAGGCCTCCTCCAAAGACTTCCATCTTTCTCTCTCTCTCGCCATTCTCATCCATTCTGGGCCAGCCTTAAGAGAGTAGTTGTATTTAATAAATTCTATATATACTGAAACATAGCGCCTTTTCTTACTCCAGCAGCGAATTTAAAGTAAGTAAGTATATTTTTTATAATACTTAGGTATTGTATAAACATTACTGCTAAACATCGTTAAATAAGATATCTCAAATTATTTCTTTCACAATATAAACAGCCAGTTTAATTGTTATTAATAAACTGCGCAATGATAATATTTTTATTAATGTATGTGTGATTTTATGTGAATTTTATTAATGTATGATAATATTTTTATTAATGTAATTAATACTTGGAATTTATATTACATTTTACCTATTTAACGTTTTAACAAATGACTTAGTTAATCGTTCCTTCATGACATTTTCATTTTACCCCAAAAGCGGTAATGATATGGTGCCTGGCCACTCGGGCAGGTGAGGCGCGGGCGGAGAGGCATTTTGGACACAACACGCTGCCTACAAATGTGATTGAACACTCCTTCTGGTTTGTTCTGTATTCTGAGGCTATACTATATGGCATGGCGTTCACATTACGCGATATAATTGCATGCATTATTTATAGTATATGGCAAGCTCAGTTGAAATCGATGTCAACTGAGGTGCTCAAGCAAAGTGCTTCTCTCCCAAAAGCAATTTGAAGACGAGCGGCACAGTCTTGCGGAGACAGAGAACTTTTAAAATCATGAAATATCATCGCTCTAATATATTCTGACTTTTCGTTGCGTACGTAGAACTTTGATGTGTGATAAAAAATAATTGACAAATGATTTCCCGCCAATTGTTTTTTTTACTACTAAAAAGGTTGCAATGTTTCAAAAATATAATATTCGAAATTGAAATAGTTCCGATTAGCTAGAAGTGCAAAACTTTTAGTGCGCCCCACGTATATGGCAAGGTCAGCTGACCGCGATCTTTGAAGAGTGTGCACACGATCGACACAATGGATTCAATTCTGGATAGTGTTGAATGCTCATCCAGCAATGATGACAATGCGGAATTTGACACAATCTTGTCATAAATGCTATGATAGAAGAAAAATGCCAGAGCATGGATATTAAATATAAAGTTCAGAGGAGAACGTGGTGATTTGAAACTTTTTGAACATGGAAGAAGGAGAAAGAGAGTGTCTCACGATATAGCATAGCATGAACTCAGCGCATGCTTAATTTTATTGCTTACTTAAAGTGAACCAATAATATATCGTACAGTGAAGAGTGAACGTATCCATAATAATGTTTGGTTCGTGATATTGTTGTTCTATGAACTATATGCTATTATATTATAGCGTAGTCTGAAAAGAGATTAATGTTGACAACACTATAGTGCGACTGTAACATCTTGATAATTTGAAACTGTGTCAGAATATAATGATTTTAGAGTAAAACTCAATAATAATTGCATGGAAGGCTAGGTTGGATAGCCATGTGAGAATCATAATGTTAGTTCCATTTTATGCCACGACGGTTCTCTTTCCGCATAGACTCAAAATATTTTATATGAGTTATGGCGACTGAAAGTAGGATATAGAAATTAATGGGATTATCGTACGTAGAAGTGATATATTTTTTTATGTTAATAGACGGAATGATGCCAAGACGAACAGGACGTTCAGCTGATGGTAATTGATACGCTCTGCCCATTACAATGCAGTGCCGCTCAGGATTCTTGAAAAACTCAAAAAATTTCAGCGACACTACAATTGCGCTCATCACCTTAAACATAAGATGCCAAGTCATATTTGCCCAGTAATTTCACTAGCTGCAGCGCCCTTCATACCGAAACACAATAACGCTTACACATTACTGCTTCACGGCAGAAATAGGCGCTGTTGTGGTACCCATAATCTAGCCAGATATGTTACAAAGTTAATGAATCCTTGTTCATCTAAGTCCGTAACATCTATTATCTATCAAATAAATAAATTTTTAGTACATAATTAATATACTTACCATCAACACTGACGCCCATCAGCTGCGCCTGGAACCCAAGAACGGAGAAGATTGCAAATCCAGCGTAGATCGACGTCATGAAGTTTGTAAAACAAACGAATATCGCATCGAAATGACAATTATTGGTAAAGTTGTTGTAAGAAGCCAGCGTAATAAGAGATCCACACGCAACACCAAATGAGTAGAATGTCTGAAACAATGAGGATGTAAATACTACGTAATAAGAGGTGGACTGCACAAGTAAAATTTAGTTTAGTATGAAACGTGCAGTGATTTGACATATGATTGAAGTAGCAGTAACTACAGTATGGCGATTGGCAACGAAGTATAATTCGGCTAAGTTTCAAAGCGAACACTTGCTTAAAACGTAGTAGATTTCAGCTATCTCCGTTTTTTACAAGATTATAGCCGTCATCTGTCAATCTATTAATTACTGCACGTTTCATACAATTGAGCAAATCGCTTTTTTCTTAGAGAGTTTCGTAAGGCTCGTCTGAAATGACGTTGATGGATTATCAATAGTCCCTTCTAATTTTATCTTCAACAATTTTGTTATTACAATTGCAAATAATTGCTTATAATGTAAACAAGAAATCAAGATGATACACAAAAATAAAATGTATTAAAACTTTTTGTAAGGACATATTTTTACGAAAATTTATTGAATTATGCGTTCAAATTCAAATTCAAATATTTTTATTCAAAATAGGATTTAAAATCACTTATTGAACGTCAAAAACTACCACCCATTCAAAAGAGACTGCCTCAGACCTGAGAAGAATGGGCGCAAGAAACTCAGCGGGCTTTTTTTTTTTTTATATAAAATATGGATTACAATGTAATATCGTACAATAAACATTTATAAGTAAGAGCCTGAGGGTGTTCGCTTTATTCCCAGTCCGTGGTGTCATAAAGAAAATCGTTTATGCTATAATAACCTTTCCCACACAAACGTTTTTTAACAATTCTTTTAAATTTCGTAACACATTTGTTTTGTACATTTTCTGGGATCATATTGTAGAAGCATATACATCGCCCAACAAAAGACTTACTAACTCGACCCAACCGAGTAGTAGGCACAACAAGTTTATGTTTGTTCCTCGTGTTAACATTATGAATGTCACAGTTTCTAGAAAATTCCTCAATGTGCTTATGAACATACAAAACATTATCAAAAATGTATTGAGAAGCAACAGTCAAAATGTTTATTTCTTTAAATTTTTCTCTTAATGATTCTTTAGGTCTCAACCTAGGTCAGGTTATAAATCGCGCGAATAGCCCTCTTCTGCAGCACAAATATGGTATTAATATCGGCCGCATTGCCCCATAACAATATACCATAGGACATAATACTATAAAAATAACTAAAGTTTACTAATCTCGCCGTATCTAGGTCAGTTAACCGTCTAATTTTCTTAACCGCAAGCGTTACTTTGCGGAAATCCATAATAAAATTTAAATCATTTGTATACAAATTTTTACGTTTTTTTTACAAAAATATAAGTAAAAGTCTCTACTTTTACTTATATTTTTGTAAGGACTTGTCTTAAGGACTCTTCCTTAGATTAAGTATTGGTCTCCGCTGTGCTCCAACTAGATACCGCAGGCGTAGTCGCAAAGTGCGGCAACTTATACAACGCCCAAGTGGGCGTACTCGAGCCAGTCTCGAACAATGTATGACGTTGACGTGCTATGTCACATGTTCTGTTAAACTTTGCAAATAATCGCACTTTGCGACTACGCCTGCGGTATCTAGTTGGAGCACAGCAGAGACCTATCCTTAATCTAAGCTTGGAGTACTTCTAAGCTTAAAGCGAGTCTTATAACTTAGATAATTTATACGTCTAGATAGAGACTCTTGACAACCGATGAAAACAGGCCAGGTTTATAACTTTAGTGTTCGTGATAGGCTACGTATTTCACTAGTGATTTCTGATTTTTTCGATGTTTTCAGAGCTGACGCAGTCCATCAAGTGGTATAAATGACCTAATACTCAAAACCTTTGACATCGTCTGACTCCACAAAGTCTCAGCGAAAACAAAAAAATCTAAGCTTTTAATAAAGAGTTTTAGTATTATTAATATAGAGACATGAATAATGTTTAAAACCTCTATTACAAGGATTTTTATTTACTTTACCTGACACAAATTAGTTTGAATAAGAATTACTTTACATCTGCAAGTCGAACATTCCAATTTGATTTTTATGTTACCTTAGTTCAACTTACAGTGGTTCTATTGAAGCAATTGTTTCATTGAACACTTACAACCCCAAAAGGGATATTCATGTCTTTATTTTTGTCATAACTGCTGCAGAATTAATTAAAATCGAAGCCAAATTTTCATTACACATATTATTTTGATCGATGCCTTATCAGAAGATAATAATTAATTTACCTGCAATATCTATATGTGTTGATACTCATCAATCAGCTTTACAGATAAAACATATATTTATCAATGATAGTATCCAATAAACGTCAAACATATTTTAATATATAGAGTTCTCCTGTATGTCCATTTTTATAAGTGACGTAAAATAGGGAACAAATCGAGTTCAATTTCAATTTACGAGTAGATCTATGTAAGGCGCGTCTTGAAACTAACTCAATTTTCGGATGGAACTTACGCTCTGTAGTCTGCCGACGAGATGTCCGCTATTTAAAAACAGAAACTAACTACTCAATGTTATAAATATATTAGCGGATACGACAGACGATATCCTGTACACACGTCTGAAATTCAAATTCAATTTTATTTATTCAAAATAAGATTTAAAATCACTTATTGAACGTCAAAAATTACCACCCATTCAAAATAGAAAATAAATTTGCAAAATCGATCCAGCCTTTAGGAGGAGTTCACTAATATACACATCTGCAGAAGAATTATATATGTTTTTTATACATTGTTTGTGGTATAAGTATGTACATATTTATATTATAAATAATAATAATATAGTAACAATATTGACACACTTTTACACAAATTATCTTGCCCTAAACTAAGCAAGCCTGTGCTATGGGTACAAGACAACGATATATTTAATACAATATACTTACTTAAACATACGTAAATACATACAAACATCCATGACTCGGTAACAAACATCCATATTCATCATATAAATGATTGCACCTACCGCGATTCGCACCCAGGACCTCTAGCTCAGTAGTTAGTAGTCAGGGTCACTAACCATTCGGCTATATGAGTCGTCCAATTCAAATTCAAATTCAAATTCAAAATCAAATTATTTTATTCAAAATAGGATTTAAAATCACTTATTGAACGTCAAAAACTACCACCCATTCAAAAGAGACTGCCTCAGACCTGAGAAGAATGGGCGCAAGAAAATCAGCGGGCTTTTTTTTTAATATAAAATATGGATTACAATGTAATATCGTACAATAAACGTTTATAATTAAAGAGCCTGAGGGTGTTCGCTTTATTCCCAGTCTGTGGTGTCATTAAGAAAATCGTTTATGCTATAATAACTTTTCCCACACAAACGTTTTTTAACAATTCTTTTAAATTTCGTAACACATTTGTTTTGTACATTTTCTGGGATCATATTCTAGAAGCATATACATCGCCCAACAAAAGACTTACTAAATCGACCCAACCGAGTAGTAGGCATAACAAGTTTATGTTTGTTCCTCGTGTTAACATTATGAATGTCACAGTTTCTAGAAAATTCCTCAATGTGCTTATGAACATACAGAACATTATCAAAAATGTATTCAGAAGCAACAGTCAAAATGTTTATTTCTTTAAATTTTTGTCTTAATGATAGGACCTAGGTTATAAATAGCGCGAATAGCCCTCTTCTGCAGCACAAAGATGGTATTAATATTGGCCGCACTGCCCCATAACAATATACCATAGGACATAATACTATTAAAATAACTAAAGTCGCGCCGTATCTATGTCAGTTAACCGTCAAATTTTCTTAACCGCATATGCTGCAGAACTAAGCCTACTCGCCAATCCTTCAATATCGGGGCCCCATTGCAATTTGGAATCAAGAATAATGCCAAGAAATACAGCAGATTCCACTGGTTTTACCACCTCTCCATTTAATAAAATATTTGCACCTACGTTTTTGATATATTTGGTTTTATGACTATTTAACAATAAGTTATTGGCGCTAAGCCAGTTCACGATGTCAGATAGAGCATTGTTTACTTCGTCATATAAAACTTGGCTTCGTTTCACTTCAAATATAAGTGACGTGTCATCCGCAAACAATACCACCTTGTGTTTTTTTTCTACAAGGTTAGGTAGATCATTTATATAAATTAGGGAGAGGAAGGGTCCAAGAATAGACCCTTGTGGTACCCCCATACCTAGAAGAGTCCTAGGAGATCTCCTGCCATTGAACATGACCCTTTGAATCCTTTTATTTAAATATGAGATCAGAAGGTTGAGTGCAAATCCTCTTATACCATAGTGACATAGCTTCCTGACCAGCGTTGAATGTTGAACACAATCAAGAGCCTTAGATAAATCACAGAAGATACCAAGTGCATTCTGTGATTCCTCCCAGGCCTCAAAAATATTTCTGATGTGTTTAACACCTCCATCCGTAGTCGAGCGTCCCCTACTAAAGCCAAATTGTTTTATATGAAGTAACTTATAAGTATTAAAGTGAGTAAGCATTTGGCGTAAAATATTTTTTTCAAAAATTTTACTTAGGGTCAGCAACACTGAAATAGGGCGATAGTTATTCGGGTCAGAAGTGAGTCCCGATTTAAATATTGGTGTAATTTTACTATACTTCAGAAGGTCAGGAAACACGCCATGTTCAATACAGCTATTAAAAACTAGCGCTAGATATGGTGCTATGACGTCAATAACAGAAATCATAAATAATCGTCATAAATAAAATGAATATTTTAAAATTTTTGTGAAAACGTTCAGAATACAGATACTTATATATTGATGAAGTACGAACCTGCGACGCTGCGTCTCCCCATACTTTGGCTTCTAACAATGTTTCCCATTTCGGCGATAAATAGAATAATATACCATCGACAGCACCCTCCAAAGTGACACCCCTGATCAATAGGGCTGTCAACATGACGTATGGGAAGAGCGCAGTGAAATAGACCACTTTTCCAGCAGATTGTACGCCCTGTAAGAAATATAAGTAAAATTATTCTCAAGTCAAAAATGCTCACCAATCCCTGTAAAAGAAATCTATGAATAAGTAATATACATATAAAGATTTAAGTTTTAATGATTTAGGTACAAATCTCTAGGTATTACCATGGTTTTACCATGGTATTACCATCATCATAATTTTAAATCACTGATTTTAAATATTCCTACACCATTATCTAGCCTCCATTTATATCTCTAGTTAATCTGATTATAAAAATTGCTATAATATAAATCAAAATATCAAAAATTGCATAAAACAATAAAATATTTGTATGTATCCATGTTTCTAGCTTTTTTATATTTAATTGTATCAAGGTGAGTCTCAGATAAATTTCTTGTCCTACTATAAATAACGATTAACTATAATATTAACAATTTGTTATTTTTTAAAGTGCTCACTTTTGGGATAAGTTACACAAATTAAATTAGAAAACAAAAGTTATGAGCGATGCGGGACTCTAGCTCGCAACTTGATCCCGAGAGTTAAAAAATTACAAATTGGTTAAATTTGAAAGAACGACATTTCAAGTCAATTTCCTAATAAACAATTATTGGGGTTAGGTAGCAGGTTATCAACTATAAAGTATATCCTATCGATGGTTAAATCAAATTTAATTTGTGTAAATACAATAATATCAATATAAAATGCAATACATTAAGAAATAGTTTTTATAAAGTAAAATAAAGTAGGTATTTTTACCACATACCATATAAGGACATTCGTACGCATTTACCAGGCAGTGTATGTACTTTATATTATGTAATATCTTCGATAATTTATACGTCTATTTATTTATTTATTTATTGAAAAGACCAACAGCATAAATATTACAAATTTGTCTTAAAAATTAGTGTACATATAATAGCCAATTACAGGTCTCTCTATATAAACAAATGTCAACTAATGAGTTTTCAACTTAAATTACTTTAACTTATAAACAAAAATATCGACTTTTGAATTTCAACTTAATTTACTTTAACATAATAATATGTATAGTTTAAACATTAAAAGAATAATATTACGCGTATGAATGCGAATTTAATATATATATATCTATTATTATATTATGTTATAATCGGTAATAGTGTTTATTTTATATTTGGATGTGTATGTGTGCGTGTAGTGTGTGTTTGTGTATATGTGCGTGTGTTAATGTACCTTTTTGTTCGTTTTATATTGCTCCAGTAACATTTTTCGTATCTAGTGTATTCATTAATATTTTAATAATTTCTGTTTTGAAGATATTTTTACTGCGATTATGAATGTCGACATTCGAAAAAACTTCGTTGTAATGCTTACAAATTCTGTTAATGGGAGAATTTTTACCATAGTTCGTAGTGTAAAATGATAATGAAAAAAGAGGCGTATTTCTCGTTCGTTTTAGTGGTACATTGAAGTTAATACTAGCAAGTAATGTTGGGGAGTCCAGAAGATTATTTACTATGTTAAATAAGAACATTGTATGTAATAACGTTCGTCTGTCTACTAGTGAAATTATATTATGATGCATGCAGCCATCTTTATAGTTGGAAAAAAAATTATGACGAAAGTTAAGGTGCCTTATAAATTTAGCTTGAATCTTTTCAAGTTTTTCAATATATGTTATATAATGGGGCGACCAGATATAACTTGCGTACTCTAAGACACTACGCACGTATGCATAGTAGACACTACGCACGTATGCATAGTAAATAGAGTCTCGTGCTGTTAGAAACAGGTCGGAATATTAGTTTAGTGTGCGTGACACGCTACGTTTTAAATTCGCGATTTGTATCACACTTGCGTGAATTGATCAAAATAGAGGTAAGTTCTAAAATCTATTTTTTTTCGACGTTTTCACAGCTGTCATAGTCTATCTAGACTTATAAAATCTAAGGCATACGTATATAAATAATAATATAGTAAAATATATGTTTTGACCAATGAATTGTATATCGTTAAATGGACCTGCTTTGGAAGATATTGAACTACTCTACGAACCAGATAGTGATGATATATTATGACGCCTCTTCACAATCGGCGAGTACTACGAGCCCTACGAGCACGATCGTGTGGAGGGCTTTTTCGCTTCCAGTCGCCGATCATCGTCTATATTCGTCATTGTAATCGCGGCGATTCGTGACTTGTCGGTTATTCCGGCACGCATCAAAGGGAATTCACCTGTAGTTGCTTGCGCTTGCCCACATGATCGCCGGTCATGGACTGGAGGACACTCGACAGTGAGCAAAGCCGTACGTACTTCGCGGTCGTCGCGGCGTTGTTTTGTTTTCCTTTTATACACATAGTGCGAGTACGATACAGTGACTACTGAGTGGTCAAATGAAGAAACATTAAAATTCATAGAGCTTTATCAGAACTACCCAGAATTATGGAATTCCAAAACATAAAAAACTGAGCCAACCGTTCGAGTACCGCCTCGTTACAAAATTCTGTTTGCTTTGTTCAACTCTCAGGTTATGGCTTCATCTACAGGATCTACTTTACAGTTGATAACCTGCTCAACCCCAATATTTGCATTAGGAAATTGACTTGAGATGTCGCTCTTGTAAATCTAAACAATATGTTATGTTTTTTTTTAAAGTGATAACCCTCACTTCTAGGATTAAATACAAATAAAATTTGATAAACAAAGTTTTATGAACGATGCGGGACTCGAACCCACGACCTCCGGCGTTCCGTGCCGGTGCTCTAACCAACTGAGCCAACCGTTCGTGTACCGAATAAAAAAAAATGGCAGCAGCTACAAAGTCCATCTTGAAGTGGCTCAATAAATGATCACAAACGGTCGTGTGGATTTTTACACGATGATCAACGATTAACTTGACGATGACAGACGATCATACAAGTAACGATCATCACCGATAGTGGAGAGAAGGCTTCAGATTTGATGTGGCCGGATTGAGATTGCGATTTCAAATTACTATTCTTAAGCCAAAGTATTTCTCTTTTTGTTTCTACTGCAGGGCTATGCCATTCAAGATAAGTGGAGAATGAGATGGGATACTCTTGTTTCTGGCTATAAAGATAACAAAAGTTGTTTTTGAGACGTTACTTAAATGTTAATACTTACTTTAATGACGCACAAGAAAGCTATAAACCAAGACGCAAAGAGACAGCCAACAAGATGCCACTGTATTGTACCCCAGTTTGACCAAGTTGCATCACCTCTCCCAAGAACGGCTTCACTAAAATGAAAGATTTTATTTGAGTACTGTTTAAAATTTATGAATACATGTTAATGTGGTGAATGTTTCGCAAGGAAATCACACATTGTCATAATTTAGGTTTGTACTTAATATTATTGTATCTAAAGCGAACTCCGTAAGCAAACAGTAGATAAAAATATAGATGTGACATACTGGTGCATACAAAAAAGGGGGCGCATAGTGAAATAAAATACCGATAATGAAAGTGTAATTTCTCTGGTATTGCACGAAATAATGAGCGACAGTGAACACGTACAATCATAAACACGTGCGCTCGGTGGTCTATATTTTTTTTTATGGAATAGGAGGACAAACGAGCGTACGGGTCACCTGTTGTTAAGTGATCACCGCCGCCCACAATCTCTTGGAACACCAGAGGAAGCGTTGCCGGCCTTTAAGGAAGGTGTACGCGCTTTTTTTGAAGGTACCCATGTCGTATCGTCCCGGAAACACCACACAAGGATGCTCATTCCACAGCTTTGTAGTACGTGGAAGAAATCTCCTTGAAAACCGCACTGTGGGTGACCGCCACACATCCAGATGGTGAGGATGATATCCTAACTTGTGGCGTGTCGTGCGAAGGTGGAATTCTTCCTATCCTGCCTTCTATCTTCCATAAACAGATACAGAAAATATGAATACAATATAACTCTTAAAAATATTACGTTTTGATCACTATTAACACACTATAAACGGAAAAAGTAGAAGAAAATGAATACATTTGAATTCTTTGTAAAAAAAGATAGAATCCGTTAGGTAAATTACTAAAACCAGTCTATCCCGGATCCATAAATTTACCACTGGGAGGCTCCTTTGCACAGGATGCTGGATAGATTGTGGGTACAACAACGCCGCCTATTTCTGCCGTGAAGTAGTAATGCGTAAGCATTATGGTGTTTCGGTCTGAAGGGCGCCGTAGCTAGTGAAATTACGGGGCAAATGAGACTTAATATCTATTGTCTCAAGGTAACGAGCGCAATTGTAGTGCCGCTCAGAATTTTGGGGTTTTTCAAGAATCCTGAGCGGCACTGCATCATAATGGGCATGGTCTGTCAATTACTATCAGCTGAACGTCATGCTCTCATCCCTTACTATCATTAAAAAAAAGAAAAAAATATAGGCATTTTAACTTACTTATAATACTCTTCAGAGGCCAGTACTCTCGTTATATTGGTGCGCCAAGGCACTAACGAATCGCCATCACTGCAGTACGTACCGTCAAAAGGTTCTAGGCCAATACTTTTACAGACATCTCCGACAGTCATGCAATTCTTCATATAGTAAGTAAGGTCAGTAAAAGCCCCTGTATTGTTTTCTCTACACGCAAGATCATAACCAGTACTGTAGCAATCTAAAAATACAGAAATCGTTAAAATACATAAGAATAAGGTTTTTTCAAGTAAATTCTGGGGTATTGTAATTTTTGTTAAGGAAATTCTGGGGTAATGCGCCAGGGATTTATGAAGTATTCAAAGCTCAAAAGAAATGTATCAGATCTGTCTGCTCACTAAAAGATCATCATGTAAACCTCACTTTATTAAATTAAATATTCTTAGCATGCCATCAATATATATTTATGAAGTAGCAGTTATGGTATAGAATAATATCAATAAATATGAAACGCTAATTTCGAAACAAAACGAAAAAAAGTTACGACCTTTGAAGTCCAGAACAGAGTTGTATTGAAACAGCATCTTTTGCATGGGACTAACAATTTACAATAAGTTACCTGACAATATTAAGCGCGAAAATATATTCTACTTTAAAAAGTCACTCAAATCTTACTTAATAAAAAAAGCATACTACTCATTAAAAGATTTTCTTAACGATAAAATAGTAAATAATAAAAATTAACTTCAACTGAACTCAATATCATTGTGTAGCTAATGACATTATATTATAAATTAAAATGAATAAGCCTATGAAATAATAACTATTGTATTATTGATGTTAATCTAAGTTTGCTTGGGTTGTATATCTTTTTTTAGTATAGTACAGTATATTATAATTGTTGCAGAAATTAAAACGTGAACTATGTATTCCTCTATAAGTATGCATGCCTTATGGGTTAGGATAAGAGCATCTGTTAATTATAAGCCAACAACACATTATTACCTTATCTTGCAAATAAAGATGATTTGATTTGATAAGTTTTATAATTAATCGAGTAATTATAATTCGTCTAGTTATGTTGAATTGCATATCAAACAACAGTTTAGTTCGATATCTGCCGGAAACGGCGATTTTTTCCACGTGTGTACTACTCTAGTATTCTTGGCTGATATTTCAGGCGATAGGAATGCTTCATTTATGTTTCCCACTTAGAACCACTACTCGTATTTTGCAGAACTTTGTATACGCTTGATTAGTAATATAATATTATGTAGGTGCTCTTATATATTCTCAATCTGTGGTATCATTCAGAATATCATCAATGTTATAATAACCTTTCCCACACTAAGGTTTTTTAACAATTCATTTTAATTTCGTAACACATTTGTTTTGTACATCGGTTTTGTCAGTAAACTGTCTAATTTTTTAATCGCATATGCTGCAGAACTAAGCCTATCCCCCAATCCTTCAATATGGGGACTTCAATTTGGAATCAAGAGTAATGCCAAGTAATTCAACTGATTCTACCACCTTGCTTAGTAAAATATTAGCATCAACCTTATCTGATATCAACATTCTGAAAAAAGTTTATTTAACTATCTGTTTATCTTCTTAATATCACCAGAGTACGTTTGGAAAAACTACAACCATATTATTAACACTTAGTACTGATCAAATATAATTTAATGTGAAAAGAAACTATACGCATACTTGTATCATTTTCAAATAAAAGAGGAATTTTTTCGCAGTGTTCAGAGTCGAAATTGAATGAAATAAATCACAGAACCCTTATATCACGATACGGTGCAATCCTTGCGTACAGTCATAAATTTTACGGCGAACCAGTATATTATACTCGTAAAAACATATCATTGAAGGTACTAAAATATATTATGAAAATGATTCTTTATCGCAGTTCTCTTATGAGCCATTTAATTGTACATCATTTAAGAGTTTTATATTTATATGTCATTTAAATTTGAATCTATTTTTAATACTAAATCATGTTAATCGATCCTTGTATTTCCATTACAACTTAACTACAATATACCTTATTATATAATTACAATATTAATAATATTGACACACTATTACACAAATTATCTGCCCCTAACTAGGCATAGCTCAGTACCATATGGGTACAAGACAACGGTATATTTAAAACAATATACATACTTTAATATACATATAAACATGATTCGGAAACAAACATCCATATTCATCATATAAATGTTTGCACATACCAGGATTTGAATCCGCGACCTCGAGCTCAGTAGGGAGTGTCGCTAACCACTTGGCTATATGGGTGTTTATTAAGTTTCTTCCAAAAAAATATTCTTTTGGTTATGAGGGCGAGTCCCTGAGACCGTCTTTCATCTTATGTCTTTCGTGTTATTGCCCATCCATATTTTGGAAGACGTGTTTCTTATATCCTCTATGGAAATGTACTGCACTAGCTTAGTATCTGGCATTCAATCATCATAATTTTTGCAAAAATTGTACATCTATGATTCTCATTGAACCCTATAGTATTGTCATGAAAGTAGATCAGGGATGGGAAAGTAATACACAGCTTAAAAGAACGAGCCTCTATTTGCGTTCACTTCCACGAACTTGCACTTCGCCGGTCTGCCGCTATTCCTCTTCAGATGGCGGTGCCTTCAGCAGATCACAACGCACCGAATTCTCTCCTATCTTCATATCACTTTTATCAGTTTCCACTTTTCTTACTTTTCTCCTTTTTCTCTTCCTTCTTTTCGTTTTCACTTTCGAGTCTGAACTAGAAGTGCCGTAGGCCACGCCTTGTACGGCTTATATACCCCCGGGTCTGTTCTATTTTTTGAAAATGATTCTCTTCCATCTTTAATTTTATTTACTGTACGAGAAATTACTGTTGGAATTATTACTGCCTTGAAGTTTGGCAACTCTCGTCATGTACGTAGAAACGTTGTTATGCGACATGTATAAGTTTATTTGGCCTACCATGACGAGTTCTCTACTTAGAACTCTTAATTGTTCTCCGTTTAAGGAGAGTGACTATGTAGGGACTTTTGTTTTTGTGCCTTGTTATCCTGCCAGTAAGGGCCGAATAATTTTATAGCAGAATTTTTCTGCTACAGCTCAATACCTAACATAATACGGTTCAAGTTCTTTGGAGGGTCTTTCTGTAGCTTTCTTAGCTAGTGACTCAGCTACATCATTGCTTTTGATCTCACGTGTGTTTAGGTATTTATGAAAAAATTATAACATTAAAACCACTACATTAACCACACCACATATAAGAATGTTTATCCTATATTTTTACAAAAGGTCTAGTTTTTTTATTTGGCACAGCAGAACGTCCGAAATATTGTATATAGTGTTTATTTATCAATAAGCTATTGAAAAATACTTACGAATACTGTTGAATTCATTTTCACAAGATCCCCAATCGAGATTCCCAATTATAGATACGATAGTGTAGTATAAAGTCCACGCCACGATTATCATGTAATAGATTGATATAAGGCTTATCACAACCAAGGTACAGTATCCCACCCCGCTGAAGAATGGAGATATATATGAGAAAGCCTTTATCGGCCCTAAGGCTGTGTATTGGCCCATGTATAACTCTAAATAAAATATTGGCAGACCAATAAGTATAATCATCAAGAAGAATGGAATGAGGAATGCACCTGAAACAAATGAAAATATTATGACTGTTAAATTAGCTCAACTCAAACATATTCGGACAGAAAAAAATACTATCGACAATAAAATGCATTTATAAAGTGAAAAATTCTTTAGGTATGTAGTATTTCACTCCAAATAGATTAAAGTGTATATAAGTATGACATAAAGAGTACAACATGAAACATATTTGTATGAAAAAATTATCAATGCGTGTCAAATTATCAATTGGTCTTTGTTTTTTGAATTTTTCACATAAATTTTGTGGTTATGTGAAAAAGGTGTGAAGAAAAAATGTTGTAGATCTTTTTATTACCTACAAGCTTGCCATTACACTTTTTTCCATAGGACTTCTAGTTTTGCCGGAAATCGAGATAAACCGTTTTTTACCCTTAAACACCCCCCAACTTTACAACCCGACCTCAGATCACCCCTTATTTATTTTTCCTTTCATTTTTGTTACATTCTCTTCCATTTCCAATGGGTTTCATCCTACTATTATTTTATTGGTTTCAAAAATTATCGACCCTGGTCTACTAACAGTTTCATTAAACGACAGACTTTGGCTTTCACCTTAAGATCTAACAGACCTTCTGCAACATGCTGTTGTTTATGTGTCAGTGTGTGACTGTCGTTTACATTTTTTTAAATTCATGCTCATTTTTACCGCTTTACTTTACTAACTCCCCTATTCAACTCTTTGAAGTATGTATTTACATATATAACATGTATATATAACATTTTTTTTGTATAAAATAGACCAGGATGATGATTATTTTTTATAACATTTAAAATACAAAAAATATCACAGTGGAGTAAACTTCCTAGATAAGTTCAACAACCGGGGCTTCTTTTTATAATACCTTTATTATCAACTACAAAAAAAGCTAATGCAGATTGACAATAATACAAAATTTTAGTTAATTCTAATTGTTAGCCGGATTATGACTTACGCACATGTGCGTTAAACAGGAAGCGACAAGATTTTATCAGTATACAAGATACTATATATAAGATATTATCAACGCACGTGCGTTGTGATCAATAAATCAGATGGTCAAAACATTTATGAGCCCATTTAATAGTTATCATTATAACAAAAGCTAAAAAGGAGCATATAGCTCAGCAACTATGTACAAAAGTTAACGCTATGTTTTTCGACATCTGATTAGTGAATTAATAAATCTCTAAAATCCTTAATATTTTTAAAAATTATTATTCGTAATACATTTTAAGTTTGTGATCACTTTAGGCCACATATTATTTATCTCTTTTTTTCTATGCTTTATGAAATAATAATATGACGATCTAACACTAGATATTAATACGCTTTTATTAGCTTCATAAGTATGTTAGTATGTAACGGCATCTTTGAACATGATTTTAAACCGCTTCAAAAAGTCGGATTAACTCGAAATTTCGCATACTTATTATGGACCGATGACAGTTCAATATAACAAAAAAATAGTTTAAAAAATAAATAAATAATCTCGCTAAAAAAGTAAGAAAAAATGAATTTATTGTAAAAAAAGCGTGGGGTGCTTTTTTCAGGAGATCATTAAAATAAACCCTTCTACTCATATCTGTTCATATTATATTTATAACTATTGATACCATGCACCCGCGCTTTTTACAATAAAATATTTTTTTCTTACACTGTTTTAATTCAAATTTATTTTCTATCTCTTAGTCGAATGTTCTATAAAAGCCTATTTTTTTAGTTTTTTTAATACAATTATTTATTTTTTAAGTCAAGTAATAATTGTGTAATACCTCCGCCATTCCGGTAGCATAAATAAGGAAATCTCCATACATTTCCTAAACCCACTGCGTATCCCAGACAGGCCAATATAAATTCCAAAGGACTGCCCCACGACGCTCGTTTTGGCGTATCACTCTTGCTTTTTCCAGATCCATTTGTAGCCAGGTAGCTTTTTGTTGGTACCTAGATAATAGAACAACAGCTATAAAACTCTATATATTACTATCTGACCCAGCAAACGTTGTATTGCCGATATTAAAATCGCGATCCAAAAGTAACTGTGGATCGTAGATGGGTGAAAATTTGAAGTTGTATTTATTTTTTAATGCTGACTCTGTTTGGCTGAATTTGTTTGAATATTCAAACAAATAAAAAAAAATGTATAAAAAATTAAAAAAAAAATTTGGCGTGGACCACCCTTAACATTTAGGGGGATGAAAAATAGATGTTGTCCGATTCTCAGACCTACCCAATATGCAGTCAAAATTTCATGAGAATCGTTTCGGAGGAGTTCAAAGTTTAACACCGTGACACTGAGAAACTGAGAATTTTCACAGTAGAAGAGTCACTTGTCCAAAAAGTCGCATCACTTGATATACCATAAGATGAAGTGACGATCAGTGATGACTATGTAGTGATGTTGTATTCTTTCGATTCAACCATTCATTAGTATTCAGTTGGATGGGGGATTAACAAACATCTACAGACGTCAACAATCTTTTTAAATGACAATGTGCAAAATTGTATTGAGCTTCTCCCATCGGCCATATCTGTATTATTTATTACCTAGAAGGCAATTATGTGCAACAAGACTACAAAATATTATTTCCGTAGCTTCCTTGGATAAAAAGTTATTAAATATGCGTTTATAAAAAAATATCGAATTTAATCATTTCAGGTAATATTACAATTTGTATCTTAAAATGCAATATTATGTATAATAGCCTCACCCCCGGCTTCGCACGGGCAAAAACTCCGCATTATATAAAGTTCTTATTTCATTTTTTGCTACTACAAAACTTTAACTAAGTAATTTTCAGATTTTGCTAATAGTAAGAATTCTCAGATTCCAAAATGATACAATTTGTCTGTACAGTTGCGTATCTTGTCATTTATAATACTACAATAACTGTATGAAAAAGTGCCAAATCATGAAAGTATTTTTTTAATATGTATTTTTTTCCCAGATGATGTTTAATTGTACTCCTAGAACAATATTCGTTGTAAAAGCACATGGCCAAAACTGCCCATTGTTGATGATACCTGGTGCACATGTTTTTTCTTAATAGGTACCTTACTAAAGTTATTTACTTACTAAACTTAGCATTATTGAAATATAGAAAAAACATCCATTATTGCTCGTTCATTTTAACTAATAGAATAGATAATATTGTGTTATGTTCCATATGAAAAGAAATGTGATTGTTAAAGGAGTATTTAATAACTTATCATAAGCATTTGACTGCCTGGATCATGATACTCTTTTAAGAAACTTAGCCATCATGGCACCAAAGACAAATCCTTGATATTTATGCCTTCAGACTATACAGATAGTATACAATTGGTTTATGTTGACGGGGTGACAGCCACACGAGCAGTAATACGAATGGGAGTTCCGCGGGAATCAATTTTTGGTCTCATTCTTTTTATTATATGTAATTTATATAGATTGTCAATTAAATATTTCATTAATAATTGCTGACGAGATAAGACGAGAGAAACTGTTGACTTTACAACTAACATTTTTTTGTAAAATAGATAAAAAAATTATTATGTATTATTTTAACGACATTAACGGAAACTTGAATATGGTAATTAAATTTTTAACAAATTCTTCCGATTCAAGTTCTTTAAAAAGAAGTGTACGCAATAAAATTTTAAATTAATATTGCGTACAGTTCAATACATTTTATACAGATTATCTTGCCCTAAGTTAAGAATTTATAGCCTGTGTTATGGGTTACAAGACAACGATAAATTTTATACAATATACTTACTTAAACATACATAAATTCATATAAATATACATATAAACATATATAAATACATTTTAACATCCATGACTCGGAAACAAACATCCATATTCATCATATAAATGCTTGCACCTACCGGGATTCGTACCCGGGACCTCTAGCTTAGTAGGTAGGATCGCTAACCACTCGGCTATACAGGTCGTCGAATGTACTTTTAAATCTCTATGCAGCGTGGCGCTACAACGGCGACATTAAATAAACACACGGGTGGAACTAATAACTAATATGTATGTAAGAACTTAAAAAATAATATGTATCAGTAATATATATAACTAAATAAATATATTTTTTTTAATATCATTTCGGATCAATCTATAAGAAACCTAGTAGCTGCGAGCACTGACACTGCACTGACACCTACTCACTATATGCGACCACTAAGGGTGATTAAGATTTCGTTCGTAAATATAAAATTTGTTTGTTTAAAAATTTCAATATTTCAACTATTTACTTTAAATTTTAGAATTATATTTTTACGACGGTTATATAGCTCTACCCATATGTTCATTGAATGTCGCCATTATTGCGCCACGCTGTATAATATTAGTATTAACAGATACTTGCCGAATTCACAGAGTTATTTCCGTCAGCCATTGGTGAAAACAACTTTTACATTCGTCGTAAAACAATCGTGGTTTCTTATAAATAAACATAGGCACTTCAAACCAACTGGGGCATAATTTGGATGTGAGCAGGGATGTATCTGCTATCATGACATACGTAAAACTAAACAAAAATAATCTATTTCAACATTTTATCGAAAATTATTATCTATAACAATAATCACTACATATTTGGGCTCATGTATTATGTAGTTGGTTCGTTTTTCCCGTTATAAGCGAGTAGGTAGCTGATTGGCTATTGTTAGATATTTTTGTATTATCTACTCCTGGCCAAATTGTTTTGTAAATTATTGGCAAACTGCATTTAGCTAATCTGTGACATGGTCAGAATGAATTATCTCATGTAACAACAACTCAATTGAAATCTTTTGTGCTTCAGTAAAATATTTAACTTTTAAAGTTCTTTTATTAATCTGTTAAAAAAAAGTTAATTTGATGTATTTCTTTAGTCGTTAGTAATTTAATACTATAAAAATGCAAAATAATAGATGTAGTTTAATTGGTTTATAATAACTATAAAAAGCCAAGCCAATATTTTTTTAAATTTTGGTTATAATTTTTTATATTTGCTGTGTTTTTATCGTACGGTAAAATTATGTATTTTATAAATACCTACATAGTATTTGATTGGAATAAATTGATCAAATCAAGAAGGAAATGAAAATAGGCATTTATTTAGTAAAATAAAATAGCCTAATCAATGTATATCAATATATGATCCAATAAGGCTTTAAATATCTATTAAATTATACATATCCACCAGCGTCCACTATTGTAAGTTTTTTGAATTACGCATGTGAGCCAATTAGCATCATGGGTTTTGTTTGATTTAAGACAAAACGAACATATATTAACGAAAATTAACTACAATATAGAATAGGAAAAAAAGATTTAAATGGGCTAAAGTAAATAGGGCAAATCAATAATAATTATCTAAAAATTATTTATAGTTAGTACGCACATCATAAATGTCATTTCCTTGACCTACATGAATAAAGTGATTTTGATTGGATTTGATTTATCATATGTAAAAATACATCAGCAACAATTCCTTTTAAGCCAAACATATCTATTTTTTATTCCAACAAATTAACGAGCAACGACCGTACAACTGCGTACGAATTAATAGTTAAATTGGATTTTTGAACGTTACAAACGTAAAACTATTGCGCAGTTTCATTTTATTCTTTTTATTCAATAGACTCCATTTTTCCGAACCTTTAAAGAGTTCCGGTTATACAGAGAATGTTTAGCAATTCGGTTACATTTATAAAGTTAAATTTGAGTATTGAAGATAATAGAATAAGATATTTTCACTGTTAATTTAATCCTAATGCAGATTGTTAGCATAATTCTGATACGTAGGGCTTAGAAATTTAAAATCTTAGATTATGGATTGGTTTCGCTGCGCTCCATTTAGATACCGCACTACCTAGGAATAATAGCTTTTTTATTACGGCAACTATTAGATGTTTGTGTGCGTGGCATCTTGACACTCAATGGAATCTTTCAAATTTTGTAACATACGCTTTGTGTTATTTTATGTTGAAATTAATAAAAAACAAAATGCTTACTGATGATATGTGATCCCAGTGTCTTTCTTAATTCCTGCAGTATTATTTTTACAAAGTGTAAAACTTTACGCAACTGTACGCAACCGCAATAGTAATTTTAGTTTCAATTATTAGCAAAGTTTAACAGAACATGTGGCATGCTTACGTCACACATTGTTCGATACTGGCTCGAGTACGCCCACATGGGCGTAGTATTAGTTGCCGCACTTTGCGACCACGCCTGCGATATTAAGTTAGAGCGCAGCGGAGACCGATCCTTAATCTAAGTTAATAATTATATAATTATTTGTCAGCCATTTTGGATATGTATTATTCAGTTATTCTTTGAATACTAATATGAAAATATTTTAAGAAAAACACTAAGTTTCAACAAATTAGAAATAATTGCTTATACTTAATTATAGTACAAAATTTAAATTTTTATAAAAGCATAAAATAGTGTCGTATAAAATTGAAATACAGTGTTAGAAGCAAGAATAGTAGAGACATAGATAGCTAGGACAAAACCGTGGGGAAATCACGTGACTCATCTGGAACAAGTTGCGATATCGTGGCAGGAAAACGACACGAAGTATTAATGTTAATAACAATTTTAAAGGCTCTTTCCTATTTTGTTATACATTTTCAAGCGTTTTTATGACAATAGGGGATGAGACGAGTAGGACTTTGAGCTGATGGTTTTTGATCGCCCTGCCCATTACAATGCAGTGCCGCTCTGGATTCTTGAAAAATCCAAATATTCTGAGTGGCACTACAATTACGCTCGTCATCTTGATACAAGATGCTAAGTCTCATTTGCTCAGTAATTTCACTAGCTACGGCACCCTTCAGACCAAAACACAATAATGCTTACACATTACTGCTTCACGGCGGAAATAGGCACCGTTGTGGTACCCATGTAGCCGTCATCATGTTCAAGCTGATAACATAATATTATTACAAACTTTTATTCTTCATGGTCTGGTGCATTCCAATTTCAGCTTAAACATTTGACCGCGTGCAACGCAGAGCTACTCGAATTGTGGGTGATCCAGTGTTTGTGAACGGCTAGACTTGGCTTTTCGGGGAGACGTTGCTTCCGCATTTATCACGGAGTGTGTCTTGCAAACCATCTTCACCAATTGGCATTCCTCAACAGTATGATTTTCAAATATCTCACTGCCCGTACAACCAAAATATGAAATGAGAATCCTTGCGCGATGTGTCTACGAAATGGATACCTTCGAAAAACCGGCAACGCTTATGTGATTTATCTGGTGTTGCAGGATGATGTGGGCGGTGGTGATGACTTAACACCACGGTGACCCATACACTCGATTTTCCTCCTTTTCCATAAAAAAATAGTATAGAATTAGAAAGGTTTTATTTTCTTTATTTTAAAAGGTTAGATTAACTTATTACTATTATTAAAGGTATTGAATTATATTTATTTCTTACGATATTGTTGTCTGATACAATTTTACTTCTAAGGCAGTCAACTCAGGTGGTCTCTTGTCATTTAATGACTGGGCAACAGCTGGCATTCATAGGAGCAGTGGCTATTTGAACTATATAGTGAGAGATCATTATACGAGTATAATCATGATGCATCTTTTCTCGAGTATGTTAAAAATGCCTTTAATTATTCAAAAATGTTTATTCTATTGCAAAGTCTATGCATATCAGAAAAATTATTAAAAATGCACAAAAAATAAGGATGACTTGGAATGTTATTAACTGGGAATCTGGAAGAGTGAAAGACCGCAACATTGATGCCAATCTATCAATTAACTATACAATAATTCCATTTCAGCAGGAAGTTGCTTCTGCTTTTCAGAAATTTAAAAAATAGTTGTTGATGCTAACTGATAAGGTGATTTTTCTTTTTAAGGACTTTCCATATCAGTTCAAAGTTTTTTGATATTTGTAATAGTTTCGGAATAATCGCCTGGTCATTCTCAACGATTACATCGTGTATATTTATGAGATCCCCTTTTTGCTTGCATCCACTTTTTATTTTAACAAAGAATACAGTGCGTACGTCTGTAAGATGTAAGAAAAAATAAAAAGTTTGTTCTGCCAACAGTTTAAGGAAAGATTGCCACAATATATCAGTGAAAATCGGTAGCCGTTTCTGAGATTAGCATGCTGAAGTGCACAGAACACAAAAAAACATTTTAAAGACAGTGTTGAACTCGGGAATAACAACGATTATATTTTATTTTATTATGGCAAATTTATGATTTTATAATGGTCTTTGGGTGTCTCTGCATTTTTCACTAGCAGGGACTTTACTAGAAGTTGACTAACAAGAGAGGTACACTAGCAGGCGCTATTTACCAGACTAGACATTACGTCCAAATAAAAAAATTCAGTCACGTTGTTGTCGTTGAAAAGTTGCTGAACTCATCACGATTGCAAAACCAGGAAACCCACTGAATCAAACAGCGTCATACAGGTCAGCTCAATGTTCAAGCTTTTTGAGAAATTGTTAAATAGAGATAATATAGAATAAAAATCTGATTTCTCAACCATAGATACTTGATCTAGCATAGAATTTCCAATATAATGCAAAAAAGCCTTAGAAAACAAAGAAGTCTGCTCCACAATATTTCTGAATGTGGCGCAGGCTTTAGATAAAGTTTGGAATGAAGGGTTATTTACAAGCTAAGAATGGCTTTACCAATAAGAGGATATCTGTTCAGAAATTCCTAAAATAGAAAAAAACGCTGTTGCGACTTTTGATGATGAGACTGCTCTAATGGGCGTGGTAGTAACCGTAAAGAGGCAGCAGAGAAAGTTCAAATAGCAATAATAAGAAACCAGATTACGAGCCAGTTTAAATTAATAAGAAAATAGTACTATTACAAAATACAGCTAAATATCTAGGCATGACTCTTGACGCTAAGCTCCGCTGAAAGGCTCACGTCAAGACAAAAAGAGAACAATTAGAACTTTGTTTTAAAAATATAAACTGGCTTCTAGGAAGACAATCTAAGATGTCAGTACAAAATAAAGATTTATTGTACAAGCAAGTCCGTATAAGTAAGCAAGACTTATGGGATCCAGCTGGGGCTGCACCAAACCAACAAATATTCAAATCAATTAACGCTTCTAGAATAAGATATTAAGGGAAATTGTGAACACACCTTGTTACATTCAAAACAGCGATCTCCATCGGGACCTTAACATTGAGTTCGTCGACAAACTTATCCAAAAAGACTTCACCATCACGTGAATGTCAAGGCATTCTAGCTTCTTGACAACACTGATATAGGAAGAAGACTGAAACGAACAAAACCATTTGAGTTAGTGTAGTGCTTGTGAATTAGTCTAATACAATATAAAAATAGTTATATTATAAAAGACACATGAACAAAGTGACTTCCCTTTAATAGAGACATTTATAAATGTGTTAATGGACACATACCTAGTTTAATCTATCAAGCAGTTTAAGTTAAAGTAGAATTACTTATTAGTCTTAGCTAAGGCTAGATTGTATTGCAAGTGATTGAATGCAAGGAAATGAAAAAAAAACGATGTTATCTGTCATTCCACAACCACGGCATTACCGCCACTTTGTGGAATAATCTCCTAATCGACACAACATAGGGACAAGTCTCAAGCATACTTCCATCTCAAACTCAACGCATCTTTTGAACACAGCTACTACTAATCCATGAGTTAAGCCTCTTTCCTGTTTGCCACCTATAATATAACAAAATGTATACACTAGATGTCACTGTAACATGTAACAAAAAATATAAACACAAAACAATGGTATTTTTTTCAACATAAAATTATTCATGTCTAAGAAGTCATAAAAAAGATAAAAAGAAACATCCAGAATGTTCCTCGTTATGCAAATGGAGATATCTTTTATCCTATCCTATTAGCTCGGGCACAAGGAATTATTTGTAATTTGCCAACAGATCCTATCCAATTTGTCTAGAGATTGCTATGTGGCGCTCTAATAGTCCAATGTATTTTTGCGTTACGTCTCCTGCTGTCTGGAAAAATTGTACCAATTAAAAATTCTTGTAGACGTTTACTCAGCAAATAACTATTTGTGTTAACTTTAAAAACTATTCTAGTAATATTTTTTTTAATATTTTTATGGAAGTTTTTTTTGTGCCCAGACAAAGGGATAGGGCTACCCTCCGTGACAATAACCAACGCAGCCTATGTCTGCGTTGGTTATGTAGGATTCACGTAAAAACCTACCCACGTGCCTACCCACTAAACACAGCCTGAGGTTGGCTTTGGGAAAGTGCTCTCTAAGCCTTCATCGAAGGCGACCTTCTCTTGGACAGAGAGAGGTGAATGCGGTACTCCCTTGGGATTATCCACTGGAATATAGCACAGAAGGTGCTATCTAATTGGGACTAGTGACATCAGAAGGATGATCACAAACTCAATTGCTCGATGTCAAATGTAACTTCAAAAAATATTGTAATAATGTGTTGAAAATATTTTTGACAACATAATAATAATTCAAACTCTGAAACTACCATTTAGACTTGAAAATATACTTACACATTTGGGAGTGGATTGGAATTTCAATATCTTATATATAAAATTTTCGTGTCACAATGTTCGTTCCCGTACTCCTCCGAAACGGCTTGACCGATTCTCATGAAATTTTGTGAGCATATTGAATAGGTCTGAGAATCGGCCATCATCTATTTTTCATTGCCCTAAATGTTAAGGGTCGTCCACACGATTTTTTTTTTAATTTTTTTGTCAGTTTTTTTTAATTTGATTGATTATGAGTCAGCATTAAAAAATACATACAACTTCAACCACCCATCTACGATCAACAGTTACTTTTGTATCGCAATTTTAATTTTGGCAATACAACGTTTGCTGGGTCAGCTAGTTTATTTATAATCACGCAGTTGTGAACGACAGTTCTCACTTACAAAAATGCTACCAGGCATGCGAAGAAATCAAATCGGATTACTTTTCATCAGTAAGTAGCACATTTTTAATTCATTTTATTAAAATATTGAATTTATTTAATAGGCTTATTGAATTTATATTTATTTTTTTATTTATTTATTATATATTAGGAGATTCAACAGCTTTCATAACATTACAAAACAATCTTAATAGTCATAGCTAGCCATTTATAGAATCCCACGTGTATATAATTGGATAGTTACATATGTGTGCGATACACCAGCCCATAATCCAACATACCTACAGCCAATATTATATATAAACTAGATACACTATAATACAATTAGCACAATATATGTGAACATAATATGCATACCAATTACAACTCCTATAACATTACTATAAATTATCAACTAACTTGTATAACATTATCCAATACTACCTAATCAAAAAAATCCCTGTTCAGTAGCCGTCTCGCCGTTGCCACACTTGTGTTGAATAGATCAATGTTTATGTACTTAGAGGTTTCATTGAACTTATTGCCTGCCCTTACTAAAAATGCATTTTGCCTATAGTTTGTTCTCACCTGCGGTATATTTATTAGAGGATTAAATCTAATAGGTTTGGGTACATTTAGTTTAAGTTTTTCTAATAGTTCAGGACAGTCCACCCTATTGGAAGCTATTTGCAACAAATATGTAATGTCCGCGATATCCCGTCTAGCAGAGAGTGGAAGTATGTGCATGCGCTGGCATAAGTTGCGGTACTCTTCAGAACTATAGGGAATGCGCAAACGGAAACATAAGTATTTAATGAATTTCACCTGGATTTTTTCAATTCTATCAATATTGATATTATATCGCGGATTCCAGACTTGTGATGCGTATTCCAATATACTGCGGACAAAAGAACAGTAAAGCAACTTATAAGTTTTGGCATGCTTAAACTCAGCAGAGCTTCTTAAGACGAACCCTAATGACTTCGAAGCCTTTGACACAATGTTATCTATGTGATCATTAAATGATAGCTTATAATCATGTATTACACCTAGATATCTAATTTTTAAACATTTATTTAAACACTGATTCTTCAGGTAGTAGTCAACAGATATTTGTTTTGGTTTCCTAGAAAACGAAACAACAAAACATTTGTCTGGATTTAGGTCAAGTTTGTTCATAAGACAGTAACTGTCTAGGCGTGCTAAGTCAGATTGAAGCTTTAATGCATCGGTGGCACTTTTAATACATATAAAAATCTTCATGTCATCAGCGAAGCAAAGCAAGCGAGAGTAAAGGAAACAGGACGCTATATCGTTGACAAAAATTGCAAAAAGCAACGGACCAAGAAGAGATCCTTGGGGAACCCCACTAGGAACCAGAATCCAACTGGATGTGTAATTACTAATAACTACAGCCTGTGACCTTCGCTCAATGTACGACGAAAACCATCGGTGCAAGTCTCCCCTTATTCCTATGTTGTACAACTTTGTTAATAGGATTGTATGGTCAATTTTATCGAAGGCTTTCGTGTAGTCCGTATAAATTACGTCTACTTGGCCCCCCGAGTCCATAGATTCCGAGATGAATTCATTTAGTAGCAGTAAATTGGACACAGTAGATCGACCACGCAGAAAGCCATGCTGGGTGTAATGAAATGAGTTCCTAAGAGCGGTATATACTTGATTATATATCACTCTTTCAAATATTTTCGCGATAATGCATAATTTCGAGATAGGTCGATAATTATTGACCTCCATCCTAGATCCTTTTTTATGCACTGGCGTGATAAATGCCGATTTCCAAATTGGCGGCATTATGGCACTACTAAGTGATTTTTTGAATAATAGTGCAATAGGTATGGCTAGAGTTTCGGCACAATTAATTAAATATATAGGGCTAATATGGTCAGGACCAGCTGCTTTGGTAGGATCTAACTTCTTTAAAAGATTTTTAATAGCACTAACATCAATGTTAATCTCGGAAATATGAGATAAATTTGAGGAGGCGGACTGAAAAGTGTTAGCTTGTAAAGATCCGCTGGGAGGACTAGTAGAAAGAAATGTCGAATAAAAATAATTAGAAAAAGCCTCACATATGTCATATCCGGTGTTATATATATTATCAAGATATTTAATATTGTTAGGTATACTATTCGAATTTTTACGTGATTTTATAAAAGACCAGAACGTTTTAGGATTTTTAACCAGTGATTTTTCTACTCTTTCTATGTACTCGTAATAGCATTTTCTTTCTAGTAATTTAGCCCTATCTCTTAACGTAGTATAGCAAAGCTCATCTGACGCATTGTTATAAGTTTTATATTTACGCAAAGCTTTATATTTCTCTTTTAGTACTTTCTTTAACGATGACGAATACCATTTCGGAAATGTTCCACTTGTGATAGTTTTGTAAGGTATGTAATTCTTTTTTAGATGGTTCAGTGTTGAATAGAAAAAGTTAACAGCTTCCGATAAGCTACGCGAGTTAAATTCATATTGCCAGTTTATTTCGTGAATATTATTATTTATAATTGCTTAATTTCCTATATTATATAAAAATTTTGAGAACGATTGCGGCTTAAGGGGAACAATATCGATATAACTAACCATTATTAACAATGCTTTATGATGTGGGTCTATAGGTACCAGTGGATCATCACAAGCTAAAACTTTGACATTATCATTCGATAAAACTAAGTCAAGAATCCTGTCAAAATTGTTACGAATTCCATTATATTGGCAAAGTTCATGAAAGCTCATTTCTTCTAATAAAAACTGTTCATCAGAACCGCTATTACAGTTGGATGGTAGCATGAATGGTAGGCGGTCGTCAGAAGACCACAATATTGAGCTCATGTTAAAGTTAAAGTATAATACTTAACCTGGTTTGTTCTGTATTTTGAGGTCTATGGTTGCTTCGCACCACATTTATTCTGGTTCATATTAAATATCTTTAGACCTTTGATAGAAGTCTCAGTCTATATTCAAACGTTATCTTTAGATAATTTTTAATAATTTTTTCAATGGCTCTGTAGTAAATCTTATTACTAAGTGCAGATTATCTATTTAGATAGACGATCAGGCAACTAGCGACTAGATTATGATAGTCACTATCGATTACTAACAATAACTAGCATCCAGGAAAGTAGTAGTATGATTATATAGATATATTAGATATAACAGAGCGAATTAGTGTGAACACTGTGCGGTGCCCTCTAAAATATCCGTGTTGTTGGGGTGAAATATTACGAGATACAAGTAAACTAAGTTTGTTAGTAATAATTTTTTCATCAATTTTGCCAAGAACGCTAAGTTTTGAGATGGGCCGGTATTGGTGTATGTTTATGTACACTTTTATGAATAGCGGTAATAAGCGAAAATACCAAGTTAATACAAGGATGTAGAGATTTTTTTTTTAATGATAAAAGGGGGTTCAGAAACTTTGTTTGATAATTGCGATAAAAAAAAGGGGATGAATTCCGTACGCACCGGCTCCTTTGTTAATATCATTTAATAGTAATCTGTAATTTGTCGAGTTAATTTAACTGAACGATGTTCCATAGGACGGTAAGCTAAGATGTTCACAACGGAGAAAGAAAACTATGGAAGCAAAGAGAAAGGATGGAGAATGAAAGAGAAGAGAGAACTGTCGTGCGTGACATTCTTTTACATAGACAAGGCCGCCGCTTATAGCTTGTACCAAGATCAAAGCCTCGTCGTGTCAATAGCAGAACGTCTTAGTTTGGGTTCCTTGCTACCTTACAGCCATCCAACCTTTACCACTATAAAAATTAGTTCATACTTTCACCTTAGTTAATATTCTATCGCAAGACAAAAGGGTGCAAACTGTGATTTATCTTAATAAACCATGTAAATGGTTATGGTTGCGGTTGGTAAATCGGCTTTAGTACAGCTATGGGCAGCCCTGTGTCACTGCGACCAACCACTGCTTCTGTTAATTATAGCTCTTTATATCTAAAGCTAGTTTAGATTGATACTTTTGCAGTGCGCTGACGTATCAAGGGGTTGAAGGATTGGTCTTCGCAACGAGATGTAGCATCTCTCAGTCACCCGGCTCAGCCTACCCCGGTCAGCATGCCGAGCTTGGGTTATGCAACGCCGGGCCCTCACTGCAGTCATTGGAGAAGATCTCTCGCTGCCGGACGTCATGCGCTCCATGGCCAGCAGCGAAAGACATTTTACCGCGGTTGCAACCTTCTGCGAGGACGTCATCTCGCAGAAAGAGGTGGCAGAGCGGGCCCGGGAGGACGATGTCCACTCGGACCGTATTCATCGCCGACGAGCCAGGCGGCGAAGGGCGCCTACGTGCGCCTCATGCCGCCCTGAATTTGGCTGAAGGTTGACGGGACGGGTTTACCCATCCACCCGCCTAAGTGGTCAGCCGTGAAGGGGCGACGTCCGCGAGTAGCTGGACGCCGCGCCGACTAATTGAGAGTATATAACGAAGGTGGTGCCCGCGCTCTTGCGGACATGCTCCAGCACTCCTCCTTCTAAGGCGCGGTATGGTACATCGTGTGGTTTTATTCGGTCCGATTCCGACACACCACCCCACCGAAAACCCCAGTGGAGCGACGGCTCGTGGGGGTTCCACACGATAATATAAAGGAAGGAGAAGGTCTACTGTGATACTGGATTTTCCTCCACAAACCTAATGTATTATGACGACCCATATAGCCGAATGGTTAGTGAGCCTGACTAAGCTTGAGGCCCGGTTTCGAATCCCGGTAGGTGCAATCATTTATATGATGTTTGTTTCCGAGTCATGGATGTTTATATGTATTTATGTATGTTTAAGTAAGTATATTGTATTAAGTATATCGTTCTCTTGTACCCATAGTACAGGCTATGCCTAGTTTGAGGCAAGATAATTTGTGTGAAAGCATGTCAATATTATTATTATTAGTTTAAACCATAATAAACTTTTATCCCTCAACACGTAGATAGGGTTGTAGAAATAAGTTTTCTGAGACCTACATAATATATAAGGCTTAATTGTTAATTGCCGCAAATAATAAGTAGATGTCCTTTGAAATTAGATTTTTTTATATTTTATTTAAAGCAAAGTATATCTATACTATATATAATAATATTATAAAGCTGCAGTGTTTGTTTGTTTGAACGCGCTAATCTCTGGTACTACTGGTCCGATTTGAATGATTCTTTCAGTGTTGCGTAGTCCATTTATCGAAGAAGACTATAGGCTATGTTTTTTTTCAAAATTAGGGATCCGTAATAAAATTGCTATTTTGTAACACAAGGTGTAAAATCGAAAACCTATTTTTGCGTGCGCTGCAAACACTATTGACAATAAAACAAAATGATGTACAGGCTAAAATATACGCAATATTTTATTACTTATAAAACTATCGCGTGAATTATACTTTATATGGGAAAACAACGTATGCCGGGTCAGCTAGTTTATAGATATAATGAAATTCTCGAGACTGAAATATTCCTGACGAATCGACAAAATCTACATTAATACTTCTACACAAAAAAGGAGACAAAAGTGACATAGGAAATTACCGTCCAATCAGTTTAATGTCCATTTACAATTTTTTTCCAAAAATAATATTAATTCGCATCTCTACTACACTCGACGAAAATCAACCAAAAGAACAAGCTGCTTTTCGAATCAATTTTTCAGACGACACATACATGTCCTTAGACAAATCCTGCAAAAGTACAATGAATAAAAGAAAAACTATTATTTAGGAATCGTTATTTCAACAAGGCCTTCGATTCCTATGAACACAAGTATATCTGGGAAGCACTACATCATCAAGGAATAGAAGAAAAATATATAAACATTTTGAAGAACGTATTCCAGAAGTACCGCGCAAATTAGATTGGAAAAAACAGGAGAAGAGTTCATATAGAGCGAGGAGTCCGACAAGGAGACCCTATCTCACCCAAATTATTCTCAGCAGTTTTGGAGATGATTTTTAGGGATTTAGATTGGAGTGAGAGTGGACTTAACATGAACGGCGAGAAATCAAGCCACCTATGCTTTGCGGATGATCTGGTACTATTCTCTGAGTGCCCACGAAAGTTAGAGCAAATGTTGCGACAATTAGCAGATCGAAGTGCAAAAGCAGGACTATCCATGAACACCTCAAAAACAAAAATCATGACGAACTCTTCAAAAACATATAAAATCACATTAAATACGGAACAAATATAGTACGTTAAAGATGACATTTATGTAGGATAGTTAATTTCAGGAACAAATACTATGAGTAAGGAAATTGATAGGAGACTAGCTTAGAATTGGAAGAGATATTGGTCAGTGAAATTATGAAGGATAAGGGAATGCCAATTAAAGAGAAAAGAAAGGTTTATAATCCGTGTATCTTATCTTGCTTGACCTATGGTTGTCAGACATGGGCTCTTACGGAACAATTATCAAGTAAAATAAATGTCTGTCAAAACAGCATAGAAAGAAGCGTAATCGGAGTTAAAAGAAGAGATAAAGTTAAATTGAACGATATAAAAAATATGACTAAATTCAAAGACGCAAAATCAATATGCAGAAGACTAAAGTGGCGATGGATAGGACATATGTTAAGAGAAAAACAAAAAAATGCACAAAAATAATAACCGACTGGTATCCAAGAGATGGTAGTAGAAGAAAAGGGCGACAAACTAAACGCTGGGAAGATGAAGTAAAAAGAGTAGCTGGGCCTATTTAGGCAAAATAGCGAACGACAGAGAGGCGTGGAAATCTTTAGAGGAGGTCTTTGTCGAAAGACAAGCTGTTTAATCTAACATATATGTTAAATTATAATTTAGATTTAAGTTTATATTTAGTTAAGTATCATTTATAATATTTGTGAACAGCAATAACGGCTTATTTTATTTATTTTATATTTATAGATAATTGCGATCCAAATTTAAAGACCAAATTTTAAGCTTCCTAAAGACGCTGAAACAAACTAATGTATATTATTATATTGAAATTACCATTCATGATATCTACCTATTTATTTCCTATACTAAGTAAGTAAGACTAGTGGTCTTCCAACGCATACAACTACTATCTGTATCTAATGCAGATTTGACAATGAAAGAATATTGATTTACAATAATAATTACATACCTATTCATATTACAGAAAAAACTGAGCTATTTGTATATAATAAAATACCTATATCCTTATATTAAGTAGGTAGTAATAGGCAAAGATAACAACGGTAAGAGTCACGCGATAGAAAGAGAGGCAACTTCTAGGTGAATAAAAATGCTGTGCGATCTGAATTACACCTTATTGTATAGCCACAAGAGTCCTTATCTCTTTAATTGATTTTGCGGAGTGAGAACTCTGTACTTGTACTATTACGTATTCTTTGGTCATACAGATATAAACGCGTCATATTTAAATATCATAATATCTGTTGCTAGTTGACCGTTAAATTGATTACTAATGTATATTATTATCAGATGAAATAATAATTACCAAAGCTACTGACATAATCTAAATGATTGCGAAACCGAAGTGGCAGTGGGCAGGGCACATAGTTCGATGGACAGATGGCCGTTGGGGCGGTAAAGTCCAAAAATGGCAAACACGTACCGTAAGACGCTGTGTTGCTAACCCACAAGATGGCCCGACGATTTGGTCAAGATCACCGGAATACGTTGGATGAGGGAAGCGCAGGACCGATCGTCGTGGAAATCTTTGGGGGAGGCCTTTGTCCAGCAGTGAACGTCTTCCGGCTGATGGTTATAATGATGATGATGAAATAATAATTAATAAACAGATAGCATCATAGTCACTCCACCAATTACGAATAAATAGTGTTTATATTATTGTATCTAACAGATTCTTGGCGTTTGTTTTATTTCATAATTCTAGTGTATAATCGGTATGTTCAGAACATAATAATAATATCGACACACTTTTACATAATATAGCTGATTCTTAATATCTATTAGGTAAAATAGGATTACACTGCAGAACGTCTACATCCCGATATTTGGAATAATATTCCACCACCAATCCGGTGCCAGCGTAGTTTACCTAGATTTAAATCTACATTAAAGAAATTTATTTTTGAGCACCAACTATAGACCCAGTGCAATCTAGTTTGCTTGTTGAAAATTTTGATTTCTGCATTACGCTAAACGGCTAAAGTGTGACAAACACTCCAATTTGTAATTTGTTTTGTATATATGTTTTTTGTATTATATTATGTAAATATTGTTGCGTAGCAACGCTGCAACGTAAATGACGAGAATATCAAACTTCAAGACATTGTTAATTTCAACAGTTCCGTCAGCAATACTCGTAGCTCATCGGAAAAGTGTTTACTTAAGAAGCTGTAGACCCGGGTTCGATACACCTACCAGTGTATGGAATTTTTTAGGTTTTGTTAAGTTAATGGAAATTTCTAGTAAGTTCAGGATCAAATCGAACAGAAAAAAAGGGATGGAAAATGTGTAAGCAGGATAGAAATAGTTAAAAGAATTTTCTAGTACAATTTAAATTTAAAGATGGAATGGGAGAATCATTTTAAAAATAGAACAGATCCGGGGGTATATAAGTCGTACTAAGCGTGGCCTACGGCAGTTCTAGTTGACTCGAAAGTGTAAAGAAGAAGAAGAAGAAAAGAAGAAGTAGTGAAAAGTGGAAGTGTTCCAAGAAGAAGAAGATAGAAGAGACTTAGTGTTCGGTGCGGTGTGACGCGTTGATGGTACTGCCGCCCACAAGAGGAACAGCGGCAGACCGGCGAAGTGAAAGTTCAGAAAAAGTGAACGCAAATAAAAGACTCGTTCCTATAAGCGGAGTATTATTTCCAATCCCTGATCCACTCCCGTGTCAATATTATGTTTGTTACATATTAATATATTTCTTTCTGTCTTTCTTCTTTCTTTCGATGTAAAGATGTATTCAATGTTGCCTATGCGAGAACAGTACACGGAAAGAACAGCATATTGACATATTAACATATTATTTCATGAAAAGTTAAATGTTTTCAGATCACTTGTTTGTGGTAATTAAAATAATTACTGATTTTTTAAACCCATTCTTATATTTGTAACTAATTCATGGTACTGTATAATAGGCGTGTATAGTATTTTGTAACTTATTTAGCTTGTAATTAGTTGGTAATTTGTATAACTTTTGTTTTGTGTTTTTATCTTACCATTGCTTTAACTAAAAGTGTCGTATAATAGTTGTAAACTTTACTGGTGAAAGTATGGTTTTTAAGATTCGCTAACCCGTCAGTGGCTAAGCAGCCACAAAGCGCGTGGCGCACTTGCCCGTCTTAAGCCGCCGCGCGTTACCGACGCCAATTTCAACGGGCTCGTGTTACAATAAAATTTATTGCATTTGAAGTTTTTCGGCTTGTTTATAAAAACGAACGTCAATACTTTTGTTATTAATAACAAGCTAGCGCTTTGTTAGATTACATAAACAATAAATACTGCGTAATTTAAACAAATTTCGTTTAAAGTAGGGCTGTCACGCATTTTTATGATTTTTTTAGATTTACCTACAGATTACATTTCGATTATTACTAATGAATGTAGTATTTTTTATAACTAAAACGTACTTCAAAGTTACTAATTAGTCATAGAATAGTTACTAAAACATCATAGATAATACAAAAAAGAATTTTATGAATAAATCAATAAAATATAATGTCTTGTCCCAAGCTATCTATCGTGTAGGTTCTATAGACGCGACATAATGATAGTATATTGAATACGAAACACACTCAAACATACAAAACTACATATAAATATCCATGCCACTTAAAACAAAAGTCCATATTTGAAATATAAATGTTTGCACCTATCGGTATTCGAGCCCGGACTCTCTAGCTCAGTGGACAGAGTCACTAACTACTGAACTATATAGGTTAATGATGATTAAAAGTGCTTTTAGATCAAGAACTAAAAAATTTGAAAGGAATAAATCTGCCAATTGGTTACTATCTAAAATTGTCAATTAAAACGATAAATCTTGTGAAGGCAAAAGAGAGTTAAATGTAATATAAATCAATGTTTTGATATATTTTATTATGTTTCTCTATACCCATGCTTTAAATCCTCTATAAAATATTCTAAAAGAGTTAGCTTATTGCCAACATTAAAAAACCCAATGTCCTAATAACTATAACATCATCCAAACGAGTGTTGTAATGAAATTCAGTACAACATTACAATACTCCTTGGATGATGTAATGGCTACTAGGACTGGCTTTTTTAATGTAAGCAGTAAGCTAACTGTTTCAGATTCTTTTGTTGAGGATTCATATTATGGGTGTAGATAAAGTCTTATATGCCACTGTTGATAATTAGGTATTAAAACACTCATGTGATTACCCCTTATTGAATTGTTGAATAAATAACTATTATATGTAAATAATGCTATATACAGGATGGCGCAGAATGAGCTATACGGTTTAAATTGTTTAACTTTTTTATTTATGCGATTATTATAATTTTGTTTTTCAAAAAATATAGTATATTAAAGGGGAATTTTTTGCAAGTAGCTTTGAAAAATTATATCCTGTAAGTGATGTCCATGTTCTGCTTCGCACCTACGTGCTCTTTTTAGCATATTTTCCATAACTTATCTCAAAATTTCGGGGGTATTGGCCATGATTTCATTTCGATTATTGGTTTTTAGTTAGAGTATAGTTCTTGGTTTGTTGACGTACACTCTTTCTTTCAAATATTCCCAAAGAAAACTTTCAGGAGCTGTTAAATCTGGTGAACGTGGAGGCCAGTAAAAATCATTTGTGCGCGAAATAATGCGTTCGCCGAATATGTCCCTTAACAAAGCCATTGAGGCACCTGCAGTATGTGCTGTGGCTCCATCATGTTGAAACCACAGGTTTGGATGGTTTTCCACAGCTAGCCTAACATAATTTTCCAACATCGTCCGATATGCACCACCGCTTACAGAGATTGAGAAACCACTTTCTTTTTCAAAAAAATATGGGTCAATCATCCTTTCAAAGGATACACCGCACCAAACAGTACAATTAAGTGGGTGTGATTGTCACTGATCAACTGCTTTTGGATTTTCCATAGCCCAAATCCTGCAGTTTTGCTTGTTGACATACCCATTGAATAGGAAATGGGCTTCATCACTCATTACCAAATTGTGAATAAAGTCTCGATTTGCCTCCGCTCTTTCATGGAAACGAATGGCATATTCAAGCCGTTTCTGGTAGTCTGTCGTCTTCAATTTTTGCACAACTTGAACTTTATATGGGAACAAGTCTAATGTACTCAAAATTCTCTGCAGTGTACGCCGTGATAGTCCAAGTTGTATCGAACGCCTCCTTGTTGATGTTGATGGACTATCCTGCACGCTCTCCCGGACACTTTCAATATTTTGACCAATGTGCACGGTAGGTGTTTTTCCGGCACCAGGAAGGGTTCTTACAGACCTATGATGACGAAAATTTCCAATCTAATGGTTTATATCTGACGCTGTGGGTGCAATGCGCACATTAAAATGACGACCATATGCACGCTGTGTCAATACAATAGACTGTTAAATAGAGCACGGAAATACTTCAAGCCACATTCTAGCACTCTACAAAGCGAGGGTCCGGCCACACATGGAGTATTGCTGTCATCTCTGGTCTGGCGCACCCCAGTATCAGCTCGATTCATTTGACCGCGTGCAACGCAGAGCACCTCTAATTGTCGGAGACCCAGTGCTCTGTGAACAGCTAGATCACTTGGCGTTGCGTAAAGACGTCGATTCATTGTGTGTCTTCTACCGCATTTATCACGGGGAGTGTTCCAAAGAGCTGTTTAACCTGATTCCTGCCGTCGAATTCCACCTTCGCACGACACGCCACAAGTTAGGATATCATCCCCACCAACCAGGATGTGTGGCGGTCCTCCACAGTGCGGTTTTCAAGGAGCTTTCTTCCACGTACTACAAAGCTGTGGAATGACCTTACTTGTGCGGTGATTCCGGGACGATGCGACATGGGTACCTTCAAAAAAAGCGCGTACACCTTCCGTAAAGGCCGGCAACGCGTTATTCCTCTGGTGTTGCATGAGAATGCGGGCGGTGGTGATCACTTAACACCAGGTGACCCGTACGCTCGTTTGTCCTCCAATTCCATAAAAAAAGAAGGCCCACTTTTTTAGACTTCACAAGAATTTTTGATTATACAGTCAAAAATTCTCATAGTTTTTTCTAAATCGTCGTTTTTGAAAAAAAGAAGAAAATGGCATTGAATATTAATATCGAAGGGTTACCATTAATTTTGAAGTTTTTTTTTTGTAATTCCCTTCTCGTGCACAGTTTTGATAATGTTATGTAACATATTCTCAGGATCATGGAACAAAATTGACCAAAATCAGTTGTCTTACAGGACGCCCTCTCAATTATTTTCACCATTGGGAGACTTCCATGCTGATGATGCTGGTAAGGTGGGTATCACAGCGCCTTTTGTCGTCAAGTGTGCAAGTGTTATTATGTTTCGGTATGAAGAGCGAAGTAGCTAGTGGTATGACTCGGTGAATGAGTCTTAGCATGTTATGTCCCGAAGTGACGAGCGCGGTTGCTTTACAGCTCTGATTATAGGGTTAAATCAAGACTCTGTGCTACTTAAACTTACTATCAGATTGACTTCATGCTCGTGTAGTCAGTTTTTGTCATAAAAAAAGAACTTTTAACATTATGATAGCCTTCAAATGAAAGACCAACTTTCAGTTGTACTTTTTCATTTGGATTCTTGACTTACTATTTGTAATATATATATATATATAGTGTATATTAAGACATATTGATTATTAATATATATTTAAACAAATTAAATTTGAAAACAAAATTTAAAAACATTGCGGGACTCAAACCCGCCACCTCTCGCGTTCCGTGGGAACGCTCTTCCACTGGGCTAACCGTTCGAGTGACATAAACTTGATGTCTTGTTCAACTCTCAGGTTGTGGCTTTATCTGCAGGATCTAATTTACAGTTAATAACCTATTCAACCCGAATATTTGCATATTAGGAAATTAGTTTGAGAATTCGCATCAAATCTAGACAATTTGTTTTTTTTTTTTTAAGTGATAACTATGTATAATTGTACGTATACAAACTATCATAAATTTCTTAAATTTTTTTTAAAACCATTATTTTTGTAATTTTAAGTCTCTTATTTATACTTTATTAATATGTTTTCAAATTTGATTTCCATAATATTCCTTTAGTTTTTATTACAGAGCGTATTCAAATAAGTATGTTTTTGAATAATTAATATAAATAGTATGATGTCTCGTGAGGTATCAAACTGAAATTTTCATTCATCGTGCCTTGAAAACCGTTTCCAGCTTCATACTTTACGTTTGATGACCTAATTTACTTTACGAAATCTCGGATTTAAATAAATGTACACTTTGATGCCACAGTATAGGAACACACAGTCTAGTCCCCTCTACTATTATGATTGGTTGGATGTCTCCAGAAATTACCGACCAATGCTAGAATAAAGTTACATGTTCTAAGAGTGTTAGGAAGTTTTACTAGTAGGAGGCTCCTTTGCACAAGATGCCAGCTAGATTATGCTTTGGACAAGATGGTACCACAAAGGCGCTTATTTCTGCCGTGAAGTAGTGATGTGTAAGCAATTTTGCGTTTCGGCCTGAAGGGAGCAGTAGGTAGAGAAATTACTGGGCAGTTGAGACTTAACATCTTATGTCTCAAGGTGAGGAGCGATATTATAGTGCCGCTCAGAATTTTGGGTTTTTTGAGAATCCTGAGCGGCACTGCATTGTAATGCGCAGGGCGTACCAATACCATCAGCTGAACGTCTTGCTCGTCTTATCCCTAATTTTCATAAAAAAAGGAGCTTATAGGAATTTGGTGGCGTTAAGCATGTTAAACTGAATCCCCAAAAATCTTTGGTTAATTCTTACTTACTTAATTCTACTTAATTGTATATTACGTAAATTTTGTAACGTTGTTACTAGAAACCTCGAAAGTTATCAACTTAGATATTAATTCAAATAGGTCCAACTTGAGACAGCAAGACTTGAACCGTTATAGCACAATATTCAAGCTTATAACATTATATTTCTAAATGTTCAACTACATGTTAGTGAACTGTGACAGTGTCAGCAGTTTTACGTTTCACAAGGGAAGTGAGTTCTGGTTTTCATGTGTTTTATGACAACTTCTGCGTGTAAAGTGTGTTAGGTCGTGATTGGCTTGTGAAGTACTTGCTTTTTTATATATAACTAAGAGAATTGACAGACAATATTCTGTCAATAGAAAAAAAAATTTAAGTATTCGAGAATAATGTAGCCTAAAGCCATCGGATAGGTGTAATCAAAGTTATTGAGTTAATAATGAAACAAAACGTATTTCTGAATGATTTTATATTATGTAGCTATAAAATGATAAGGTTTAATATCGTATTTGTGTAAACAGCTTTTAAATTACCGCTTTATAATTGCCAATTTTTTAAAGTATTAAATTGAATGTAGTATTTTATCCATAAGTGATAGATATATTTCATTGGGGACTTTTCTGTAGACCGATATAAGATAAACAATTCCACCATACATTATTTTGTTATATCTCAAAGGGCTTAGACAGCGTTTTCTTTGACAGCTCCCAATTGGCTTTTTTTTTCGACACCTACAACAAATATCGCTATTGTATACAAATATGTATACAAAAGCTTAGCAATTTATTTAATAAAACCTTTCTCGAGCACCACGCTATCCATTGGTGATATCAGCACGAAAATCCGTGCAGTAGCTTTTGAGTTTATCGCGAACAGACATACAGACAGATGCGCGGATGACTTTATTTTATAATATTATGTAGTGATTTTTACGTTACACGACCAATAGATACACGCATAATCGGGAGAGTCATTTAATTTTTTAGACGCTTTTAGAAGCATGATTTCTTTCTAGAAGAAAATTCGGTGTAATCTATGTTAAATCTTTTTTTTATGGATTAGGAGGACAAACGAGCGTACGGGTCACCTGGTGTTAAGTGATCACCGACGCCGACATTCTCTTGCAACATCAGAGGAATCACAAGAGCGTTGCCGGCCTTTAAGGACATTCAACATTTATTTAAATTTTGTTTATCTCAAATTATTTGCATTATAATCTATCGCCGCTAAATTGGATATCATTGTATGAATGATATTTTCCAATCGAACAAGCCACTCAACGAATCAATATCGAATCGGATAGACAGCTCGAGGCGGGAGAAGAAGAGTCATTGTAAAATATCATTTATTTCTCTTATCATTGTCTGTGAGTATCGAGTTGTCTGAACTCCAATGGCTCTCGAGTAGTGTTGTCTTGATACGGTATTGTCGATAAGTTTTAATAATTTTTTCTATTCGTCATTTCAAATTTGTAATTGTTTAGTTACTTAGTATACTCATTTACTTAGTATAATTAGATAAATATAAAAATTTATAGGCTTTTAAAACTCAAAAGTACTTTGCTTATATTTAAAATTTCAAGCCCTTTCAAGGATATTGTGTGTCACAGAATTTAATTGAGTAAATGATAGTTTCCTACAACAAATACTTACTCTACTTGAATGTTCAGTTGTTCGATATATCAACTAAAGTATCGAAACTACTCAACTAGACAGAATAGAAACAAAACTAATATGTATAGGTTTTTTAATCAACAATCGATGTTTATATATACCTGTATTATATTACGTGCTAAATAAATAAAAACGATTTATAACCATTTTGATAAAATAACTGTGCTACATGCTTCATCCAATCAAAGAAAGCGTATTTTTTATATAATAATATGCTGTATAAAGGTTCAAGTATAAATTTCTATAAATATTTTTGTCAAAAATATTTTTGTTTGATTCATTTAAATTGTTTCGAAGATGTTATTCTTTCCTTTCAATAGTTCAAACTCTGTTTATTGTTAAAATTCCGTCAACATATAAAGTGAATTATCAACGAGAATGAATAATATGTGATTTACTTGTAAATTAATTAAACAAATTGCCTATTATTGCATATGAACATTTCAAACATGTTATACAAAGTGGATAAATATTATCAAAGTTATTTCTATATCTGTAAATCTCAATAGAACGATGATTGATTGATTTGATTTTTCAGAAACAGTTTTAAGTCTTTAATCATTAAATCATTGTAAATAATCCGACAAATTATCTTTTCCTGTTCCTGTAATACAATTTATGTAAGGTATTCTTTTATATTTTGAGTTATATGTCTGGATGAGTCCTTTCCGAGTCATATTTTTAATTGTTAGTTTTGCAAGCAATAATTGCTTTATACTAGCTGTTATAAAATAGCATATTATTATTATTAAAAAATACGTGTCATTAGTATTTTGTTTGATTGACACGTGTGAAATTTAAATAAAACACTTTTAAAGGATTAAAACGTATTTTTTTCCATCTGCAGTCCCCCTGAAAACGAGATCTTATTTTTTTTATGGAATAGCAGGACAAACGAGCGCACGGGTCACCTGGTGTTCAGTGATCACCGCCGCCCACATTCTCTTGCAACACCAGAGGAATCACAAGAGCGTTGCCGGCCTCCAAGGAAGGTGTACGCGCATTTTTTGAAGGTACCCATGTCGTATAGTCCCGGAAACACCGCACAAAGAAACTCATTCCACAGCTTTGTAATACGAGGAAGAAAGCTCCTTGAAAACCGCACTGTGGAGGACCGCCACACATCCAGATAGTGAGGATGATATCCTAACTTGTGGCGTATCGTGCGAAGGTGGAATTCCGCGGCAGGAATCAGATTAAATTAGATTAATTAGTTAGATCTAGAAATGGCTTGAAATGTCGGATTAACTAAAATAACAAATGTAACTTTTACGCAAAAATCTAATGTAAAAACACAGTTACAATCCTTTAAAAGTATTCATTTAAATACGTGTCATTTGCTTCACGATAAATTTCAAATCAATAATCGCTCATATCACATTAATTATATTTCGTATCTTATATATGCTATCAAAATTACTAATTTCGTTATCATCGTAATTCTTTTAATCATCAAAATGTTATGATCAATCTACTGTTTTCTATACTCAGATAGCCACTTACCATTTGACACAATATGTTTCAACAGTACATTTATAATTAAAAATAGTGGTGTTAGAATTGCCACACCAACAATCGATAAAATTTATTTAAAAAATTATGTAAAACATTGTTGAAATTAAAATTATTATAAATAGGAAGCTACAAAATAATTTCGTGTTAGTTAAATTTAAATGTTTATTTAATAATTTTTAATAGATCGAATACTCAGGATTAATTAATGTTTGCCTTCATTATGAAAAATTTACAATTTAGCTTTTCCTGTAAATAGATCTATTGCAGTAATAAATGTGTGATTATTGCTAAGCAAGTAAAGCAAGTTAAATTTGCTAGCTTGTAAAGACAAGAACTGTCTATCTCAGATCCATTTTTCATCGAAAGGTGAAGGAATCATGCCGCATTGATATACGATAATGAATTCATAGCGAAAACCGTTTCAAACATTTATATGACTCAATTTCTTCAATTAAACTTTTAAATCTTGAGTTATTCTAAAATCAATTCATCGATCCAATTTATGGAAATCGTAGAAAACAGAAAAAAACATTAAAATATTTTTTCGAGCGAATAAAATAAAAAATACATTATAATGTTTTGAATGCAAGATGGACCTTAAAAAGTTTGAATTGTGCCAAGTGTTCCAGTATATTTTATCACAACATTGCTATGTTATAATAATAATACAAGTTCTATCTCAATATAACTTTTTCAGACATGTTGCTATTAAATAGGTTCAGGTTTATCGATATTTTGTTATATTTACAACCCCATCACTTTAAAGTGACTGAGTTGAAAACGTAATTCATGAGGACAATAGTAGATAGTGAAGCCGGCGATCCGTCTCGTGGGTTCATTAGTAGAAGTATCCGCTAGGGATTGACGAACTTCGTTGATAAATATCGATTATTCAAGGTCAAATTTATGTAAAAATTTCAGTGTTAATGTAAAATAAGAATGTGTAAATTATTTGTACAACAATGCAACAATGAGAATACAGTTAAACAAAGAAAATACAATGAAAGATTTCATTCCGATGAACCATTTTTTCATGTGTCAAAAATCTAGGCGAGCTATGGAATGTGTCAAAACGCTTTTAGATGGATCGGATTTGTTTATATATGTCCGTCCAATATTGGACACATGCAGCTGAAACGTTTCGTTTGTCAACCTTAAACAAAGTCAAATATTCAAATAAAATCTGTAGGGCTATATAGAATATGCGAACCTTTTTTTCATTGTTACTGATTCTCATTAGAACACTACGAATTAACTTATCCACTACGCAGATTTATTTAAATATTTTTTTAATATTGTGATATCTAATATATCTTTTATAATATTTTTTTTATATTATGGTTAACATATTTACAATCATAATATAATCCCGAGAGGCTAATAAACCACTCTTCTCAAATATAAGAGTGATTGTAAATTTCACCCTCCGTTTTAACGTAAATTAATTATATTAATGACTCGTTGAAATAGTAGACCATGAATCACTCACCTACCGTTATAGCGTTAATGAACTGAAAATCATTTGCCAATGAATGAATATGAAAACAAAAATAATGCAATACAAGATACCTTATTACTTTCTTCTTATTTTCTAAATTTTGTATATTTTCAGCATCAACGAAAATATTTCTCATATAAATTATTATTTTTTTATTATTTTAACCTATAACCATAACTTTCTTAACCCTACACTCGTCATGCTATGAAGATTTTGCTCACCGTGAAAAATCTATAATTTCCTGAAAACAATTATGTTTATCAAGATAAAAGAGTATTAGTTGTTCGCCATTCTCGGTTTGTTTGCTCTAGAAATTCAGAAAAATTATTTGACGCGAGGCATGGATTGTGTTCCACTTACGTAAGACTCATGTAAGTACTTACTCCACTTACGTGCGAACCTAGAGTGCGAACCAAATGTTTAATTAAGTGACTTTTTTAAACAAAAGCTTCACATGTAATTAATTGTAATGTTTTATGACTTTTTATTTTACACTCATTGTCCATATTATCATTTTATCAGCAAAACTTTGCTATTATGAAAGAGTAAGGCGTTAATTTATTTCCTATTTCAAATAAAAATAAGGGACGAGACGAGCAGGACGTTCAGCTGAAGGTAAGTGATATGCCCTGCCCATTAAAAGTTTAATACATTACTGCTTCATGGCAGAAATAGGTGCCGTTTTGGTTTTTATCCAGCCGGCATATTGTGCAAAGGAGTCTCCCACTGGTAAAGTATCATATTCTACCAGAGTGAAGTCAGGGCAAATTACTTGCAAGTGTCATCAAAATATCGAGGAAAACATTATAAAATTGTGGCTATTAACATTTTCGCAGAATAGTATCCATGTGGTTACAATAGTTTATTGAATATCGGCTTCAAAGAAGCTGGATAAAGCAATTCAAAAACAATAATGACATAATTTTAAAGAATAAAAATATCTATTTTCAGATATATGTCATAACAATATGGTTTTTATTTTGTTTTTCAGTGCAAATGTACCTAATTAAACAAGTTCAATTTTGAAATTTATATATTAAATCCTTGAAACGAGCTTCGTTTTCTAAATCTTCATATAACTTGTATCACGAAACATAAGAACTTGAACTCGACGGCAATATAAAATTAAGTATATGTACTTTATAGATACAATATGTTGCTAACCTCACCTCAATTTGAATTTATGACTTTATAAATATAAATAAATCAATCTTTGAAAATTTATTAAAGTACTTTGCGGAAATCCATAATTATTCAAATGTTTTGAGTTTCCTTTAGTGTTAATTCCGCCTTATTAAAATTAATAATATTGGCGGAATTAACACTTTTTTTCTTTAAACTCATTTTGCTTATCGCTAAGATCGCTACGATAAGATCGCTACGCTATGGTTGCTATGCTTAGATCGATACGCTAAGATCGCTACACTAAAATCGCTACGCTAAAATTGCTATGCTAAGATCGCTAAGCTAATATGATGCAACATTAGTCACCGTTGGTCTCTTTATATTTGGGTCGCACTGCCTCCCTCGCGATGCTCCTCCACTTTGGGCGGTTTGTAGCATTGCGGGAGCACTCCACCACAGGTGTCCGGGTCACTGCTTTGTAAGGATCCGTCCATCACGTGAGTGAGCGGCCTCTCGCTCTTTTCCCCTCCACCTGGCCCTGTACTATGAACCGCTCAATCGATCCGTCATTTCTGGGGATGTGACCAAAGAACTTCAGAATTCGTAGTTGCACAGTCGACTATAGCCTTTCTTTTATCTTCAGTTCTTTTAAGATGGAATTATTAGTTCGCAAGTGCAAGGGATCTTCAGGAGTCGTCTGCAATACTACTTCTCTAAGGCATAAAGTTTTGCGGCGTCTTGCAGTCTAGGGGACCAGGTTTCAGCCCCGTAGAGGAAGACTGGAAACATAAGGCACCTAATAAGTCGAACCTTGGTGGTTTTGGTGAGCCATCTCTCCTTCAATATCTTATTGGTCTTCTCTAGCGCAGACCTGGTTATAGCCTGGGCGGCACTGCATTGTAGTGGGTATGGCGTATCAAATACCATCAATGGAAACGCCCTACTCGTCTCGTCCCTTATTTTCGGATTTCATCATTAAATATAAAATTTATTTGTTTATACCTATGACTATAATATTTATGTAAAATTATATCAAATAAAACTTAAATAATGTATTCAAATAGATGAAATACGAGTAGAAAATATCATTAAGACCGCAGTCAGCAGGGAAGGTGGCCATGTAATTGGCAACGTTACCTCTCTGTATGGCCAAACTTATCCACTTACCTCTGTACGCATCAGACCTTGGCTCACCTGGCAAATTAGTAAGGCGCCTGGATAGCACTTTAATGTGTTTTTGAACGGATGAACCCCAAAGGTTACCAATATGTATCCATCACCGAGTGAAGCATAAATTGAAAGTTTAAATTCAAAAAATCTTTATTCACTGTAAAACTTATTAAGTTATTTAGTGCAAGTCAGGATGAAGTACAAAAGTTACAATAGCATTCAATTGAGTATATCATTATTCATTAAAAAAATTTAGTAAAATTAATTCCAAATATCTTTATATTTCAAATAATCTTTCACAGTATAATAGCCCTAAAAAGTTAATTTATTATTACGATGTATTATTTTTTTTAAATTGGTAACATTTTAATGTCATTTGGGAGTTTATTATAAAATATAACACAATCTACTTTAAAAGATTTAGCAATTTTATGGAGCCAATTAGATGGAATTTATGTTTGTTTCGAGTATTGACATTATGTACTATTCATTTCAAATTGGCTTATATTATATTTATGAGGTTCTCGTATATGTACTGGCAGTGTACTGTCATATTTTAATTATATAAACTTTTCTTACAATGAATCCTTTGAATGCATTTTATAGACTGCTCGAATTGCCCTTTTCTGCAGCACAAATAATATATAATATAATATATATATTAACAACATAGTTAATATCTGCGGCCCTAACCCACAATATAATTCTGCAGGACACGACACATGAAATTAGCTGAAATATACAAGTCTAGCCGTTTCAACATCTGTCAGCTGCCTAATTTTATTTATGGCAAATACTGCAGAGCTTAGTTGACTACATAAGGTTTTTTAATATGAGCGTCCCATTGTAGCTTAAAGCCTAAATGTAATGCCTAGTGATGTTGTCGATTCTACTATATCAAGTTTGTCACTATTAGTTTTATGGGTGATGTATTTAAATAACATAGAAATAAATTATTATCAATCTATTTAGTTCTTGCATTCATGTCACACTTGAATTAAGTGATTTATTTAATTAGCGACCTACAACGTTAAGTATTAGTACCTCGAAGATTGAATAAGCTTTATCCATTTACATAATTAATGTGTTACGCTGGACTTTCTGCCGATGTTGCGGTCGGGGGCTAATAGCTATTTGGGGACTAAAGAAGTCACTTTATTGGACCAATTTCGAGCCCATTTGTTAGTCTTGGTTGGACGTGAGATTTTATGCAATTACTGGAACATGGGTAGACACACGTAAACAATGATAAGGTTCGTGTAGTTGTATATCCATTTGTAGCCCTATTAACGAAATTAAATTCATTGTAATTGACTTCTTTTTTTACGAAAGAAGAGTACAATTAGAAGTCAGAAGAGCTTTGTGTCCCTCAGGATGAAGTAGGTGCAAAGAATTTATAAAAGGAGAAACATTTAAGTATATGTAAATAAGTTTTAATTATTTCATAAGTTATAATTGTAAGCTATCTGTAAGTCTCCCAAATATTAGTAAAAAAATAAAAAAAAGAAGAAGTTTTTTCCACAGATTGCTTGTATGTGGTAAAAATCTTCTTAAAACTGCAATAGAATGTCATAAGCTCCAGAAGGTGAAATCTATGAGCAAAAAAAAACTCCCCGTGAAAAATGCAGTGGAGGAAACAAATACACTGATGAAATATACCAGTGGGAGGCTCCTTTGCACAGGATGCCGGCTAGATTATGGATACCACAACTACAATATTTAGACCAACTATTGGCCCTTTTCAATATACCCTTGAGATTTTATATTAGGCGATCCTGAATCAGCATTTCAAGTGTCAATCTTAGATTAAATAAATACAAATCAATACACACTAAAATCTTTTTCACATTCTACCAGTGGGAGGCTCCTTTGCACAGGAAGCCGGCTAGATTATGGTTACCACAACGGCACCTATTTCTGCCGTGAAGCAGTAATGTGTAAACATAACTGTATTTTGGTCTGAAGGGCGCCGTAGCTAGTCAAATTACTGGGCAAATGAGACTTAACATCTTATGTATCAAGGTAACGAGCGCAATTGTAGTGCCGCTCAGAATTTTTGGGTTTTTCAAAAATCCTGAGCGGCACTGCATTGTAATGTGTTGGGCGAATCAATTACCATCATCAGAACGTCCTGCTCGTCCCTTATTCATCAAAAAAAAACTAATGTGCAAGCATTACTGTGGTTCGGTCTGAAGGTCGAATTCTCTTGCAACACCAGAGGAATCACAGGAGCGTTGCCGGCCTTTAAGGAAGATGAACGCGCATTTTTTGACGATACCCATGTCGTATCGTCCCGGAAACATCGCACAAGGAAGCTCATTCCACAGCTTTGTAGTACGTGGAAGAAAGGTTCTTGAAAACATCTGCACAGATCCAGATGGTGGGGATGATTTCAGTTAGGTTTAAAATTAAGAAGATGTTATAGTATAACTATAAGAAACAGCAAAAATAAATGAATTAGGCAAAACAAATCCGAAAATTCCATTAAAACATTACATTAAATATACAAGCGATCGTCTACTGCCCCGTAAACTTAATTATCCTGCTATTGAATTGAGCTTCATGGGAAGTGTTATAGAAATCAGTCCATGTTATTTGCTAATAATTTAATTTCCTATACTTTAATTTTTATTTAATCACCTTTTGAGTTACCAGCGGAAAGCTGCTTTGCACAGGATGCCGGCTAGTTTCTGCCGTGAAGCAGTTATGTGAAAGTATATGTATTTCGGTCTAAAGGGCGCCGTAGCTAGTGAAGTTACTAGGGAAACAACGAGACGAGCGAAATTCTAGTGCAGCTCAGAATTTTTTAGTTTTTCAAGAATGAAACTGAGTGGCACTGCATTGTAAAGGGCAGAGCGTATCAATTACCATCACCTGAATGTTCTGCTCGTCTCATCTCATATTGTTATAAGCAAATTTAAGTTCTTGCAAACAAATTTTTATAATATTTCTTTCATAGATGTTAACTATCGTGTGACAGCAATTTGAACAGGATAAATAAATAGATTAAAAAATTCACTAAAGCATCTGCTACTCGCAGACAATCACATCAACTAGATAATATCGTGTGGAGTGAGGACTCTGTCTGAGTCTGAAACGAGGCTTGCATCGCCGAAGCTCTCACGAACGCGGCGCCTCCTTTGTCCGTACTATACTTAAAACTCTAACTGCATAATCCCAGGCTGTTGTGAAGGTTTCTTTCAAACACAATTCATTATTGTCTCATGTTTCTATTTGAGCACAGAGTGACAGCTGATAACTTCGTTATTATTAATATTAGTCTTAACAATTTGTTATGTTTTTAAAGTGATAACCCTTCACTTAAAGGATTCATACACAAATACAATTTTAAAAACAAAATTTTATAAACGATGCGGGACTAGAACCCACGACCTCCAGCGTTCCGTGCCGGTGATCTAACCAACTGATCTAACCGTTCGAGTGACATATCGTCATAAAATCTTGTATGCTTTCTTAATATGCACATTAATTTACCATTTAAAATTTTATAGAATAATTTCTAACATATTCATATTCAATCAGTTGAGCTTTTTGCTTTTCTTCAGTAACAATCAATTCTTAATTTACACAAAGTTAATTATAATTTATTACTTGCTTATAATATTGTAATACATCTTAACGAAAATGTAAGCAATAACAAGCTGAATCAGGAATCATTTAACAGTTACAATAATTTTTGCAGTGAAACTTCTTTAGAATCGTTGTGATTTCAAACCGGAATCAACGAAAAAACGACAGGTTAGATACACAAATACAAAATTGTGTAGGATGAAGCCGGCAAAGAATGAACAGAAATATGCATACTATTGAAGTGAAAACTTCTTTATCGTTGTTTTGATTTGAAAGTCGATGAAACCAAAAAGCGACACTTAAAAGAGCAGTCAGACATCAATTCATAATATTTAACATGGAAGATAATGAGATAGGAAGCATAATGCAATGTTTTGGTACCAGGTGATCATAGTTAAAGAAGAGATTGTCTTAAGTATGGCGCGAGTATACCTTAATATATTCTGACTCCAAGCGCACGACGTATTACTACATAGACACCAGGAGAACATATTATAATATATATGTGGTGGTAGGAATGTCTTTCATTGCGGTTGAAATCATGTGTTATCCTAGCAAGACATACCAGTAATTCATATTATGCAGTTTAGATGTTCATGCACCATGCAGGTTTCACTTCTGACATGTGTAGTTTGTACGCACGCAATGTTTTTTTAATTGGAATATTAATTGAAAACCATACATTCTAATGCATAAAAAGGAGTACTATTTTTTTAGCTATCAGCAGCGAAGCAGTACTACGAGTGACTGCGGAATCCTAATAACTGTTTATAATAGATCGTACGTAGTCTACGTTTATTTTAGAACAATAAAGTAATGTTGCAATTTCCAAGAAACGGTCAAACTCTATAAAAAAGCTAAACAACGTTTGCCGGGTCAGCTAGTATAAAATATGTCCATAAAAAATATAATATTTAAATAAAAACAGGACAAAATAATGATAGGACTAAACTGCACTCCATGAAGTTATGCCCATTCAAAATCGGTTCATTAGTTTAGGACTTCACTGGAAACAAACATCAGGACACTGGATTTATATATTATATTAAAATCGTTGATTAAGATATACAAATTATAATAATAATATATATACTTACACCGTTTCTTGGACATTTCAACATTACTTTATTGTTCTAAAATAAACGTAGTCTAAGTTACTCCTTATTACATCAGCTACCTGTCAATAAAAGTCCTGTAAAAATCGGTCCAGCCATTTCATAGGTTATCCGGAACAAACAGACAGACAAAAATTGTTAAAAAATGTTGATTTGGTGTATTTTTTCATACACATGTAGTAACTAACGGTTATTTGAATATTATAAACAGACACTCCGATTTTATTTATATGTATTAAAATAACAAATTTCGGCAGTAATAATGGCAACGATGTTTGCAAAGCATCTTTACAGAAAAAGTAAATTCAAGTTGATTAAGTTTAATGTTAAATAAACTTTATTAAATTAGAGCTTTATTAAGTTTACACTCTTTTCAATCAAATAGAGCACTTTACAATAGCTGTAATAAACATAACAAATCAGTTTTCAATCAAATAAATAATATATAGATAAAAAATTATATACATATACATATACAAAAACACGTAACACAAAAGATTACACACACGCACTTATTAGGTACCTTGTTTTAAAATATATGAATATGAATATATGATAATATATGTTAATATATTGATATATGAATATTAATATTATTATATGAATATTATATGAATATTTTATTTTAATAAGATGTGCATACATCAATTCACCTTGCTATATTATAATAATATAACGTATGTGTAATATATAAAATAACGTATGTGACTGTTATCTCTAGTAAATATTAACTCTTTTAAAAATAAAATTAAGGAATTTTTAATGACAAAGAAATATTATTCAGTTAAAGAGTATTTAACAGATATGAATCAATAGTCATCAGAATAAGTTAATTTAGATATTTCAAATTAACATTTTTGTAAGCAATTTTTATTTTTCACATTTTTTATAATATTATTTATTTATTTATTTATTTATTTAATAGGTACACACAACAGAATTACAACAAATACATAATAAAAAAAATAAACTATCAGCTAAATACAAGATAGGCTGCAACTCCACGAGGGTGTGTACTCAGCATGTTTAGCATAAATTAATAACTATGCAAATACAACAGTAATAGCGATTTTAAAACTAACTTTAGGTAATGTAGTATTATAAAAGAAAAAGATAGAGAGAATATATATTTGGACAAATAGAATAATTATGTTAGTTATATTAAGATGCTTTTTTAAAAAATTTAAACTAATTAAGGAATTTATATAAACTAGATTTCCATTTACAAACAGATGAACTGTGGATGTCAGGTACTTCACTGATTTCGAGTAGTAGTGCATTGTATTGACGACAAATTCTATAGATAGGGTTATGGAAGGACACGTTATTATTGCAGAACGGAATGATAAAAAGCTGTTCATGTCTTGAAGACCGATTGGGAACTCTTAGATGAATATTCGACAAGAGGGAAGTAGAAATTGTGCCATCCAGTATTTTGTATAAAGTCGTTAGGCCATGCAATTTGTGACGACTCTCGAGGCTCAGTAACTTGAAGTGAGATAGCCTTTCCTCATATGTAGTCAGCTCCCTTTTTAGACCAAACCTAATCGTCAATACGCGAAGAAGACGTCTTTGAATAGACTCAAGCATATCAGTATATGTAGTATATTGAGGTGACCAGACAATGGAGGCGTACTCGATTTGGCTCAGGATTAGCGACTTATAGAGTAACAGTAAACTATTTGGTGACTTGAATTCTTTAGTAGCTCTGCATATGAAGCCAGATAGCTTATTACATTTCTTGGCTATTTCTTCATAGTGATATTTAAAAGTTAGTTTCGAGTCAAAAGCAATACCTAGATCCCGTAAAACAAACTTCCGCTCAAGTGGTATATTATCAATTTTATAGTCAAACAATATTGGGTTTTTAATACGAGTGAAAGATATAATGGAGTATTTTTTTATACTCAAACTCATACTATTAGCACTAAACCAAGCGAGTAGAGTATCAAGATCCAATTGTAGTTCAATACAGTCACTAACAGTTTTAATTCGACTAAAAATTTTAAGGTCATCCGCATAAAGCAGGTAAACATTTCTTAGCCTAGGGATCAGATCATTAATATATATAATAAACATCAATGGGCCGAGATGGGATCCCTGAGGAACGCCGTATATTATAGAGACTCGTCGTGAGTAGAATCCCTTTAGAGCTACTAATTGACTACGATTGGATATATAAGATTTTATCCAACGTAAGAGGCAACCATGCAGACCCATAGTCTCCAATTTCCAGGCCAATATTCTATGATTTACTCTATCAAAAGCCTTTTGGAAGTCAGTATAGATAGAGTCAACTTGACCATGATCGTTGAAAGCTCTACAAATAAAGTCTGTATACTCCATCAAGTTACTGGCGGTTGACCTTCCTTTTAAGAAACCGTGTTGCTTCTGAGTGATATGCGGGATAAAGTGGTGGTATAGGTGGTCGTAAACTAAGGACTCTAATGTTTTGGCAAAACTGGATAAGATGCTTATAGGCCTATAATTAGTACAGTCGCTAGGGTCACCCGATTTGTGTATTGGTATGATGTGTGCTTCTTTCAAGCATGAGGAAAAACACCAGTTTGTAAAGATTTGTTAAAAATCAAGTAAAGAGGGTCTATCAGAGCCTCTGAGCAATGCTTAATAAAGTAGGTAGGAATGCCATCTGGCCCAGCTCCTTTGTTAGGATCCAATGCATTGAGTTTCTTTAAAATATCCTCTTTAGATATGTGCACTGAAAATAGAGGATAATTAACAGTAGGCTGACTTGATAAAGAATCGTTCATGTGCCTATCTGGTTCAAAAAGTAATGAAAAATACTCGGAGAAGAGTTCGGCTGCGGCTCCACCACCAGTTGCAATTTTGTCACCAAACTTAATGGTCTCGGGGATTGACGGTCCAAGTCTTTTACTTTTAATATAATAAAAGAAAAGTTTGGTTGAATTATTAAGCGACTCTTCCACACTTAAAAGGAATGAGTTATAACAAGCCTTAATCAGAGCCTTGGAACTAGAGCGTAATAACCGAAACTCGTCGAAGTCCCTCGGATTATTGGTTTTTTTTATATTTTTTATGGATACGATTTTTCTCTTCTATACAGACTTTCAAAGATTCTGAAAACCAAATAGGATAGTTCAATCGACCTATTCGCTTATATTTATTATGGTGGATAGACTTTAATGAATAAGTTGGTTTTATGTTGTATGTTTTTCACTGTATACTTAGAGTAAGAATTGTAAAATATTATTTTTGCATGCCTACCCGGCAGATTGTTAGCACCTATGATTATAATGTAACACCAATGTACCCACTCAATCTATGCAAATAAATGACTTGATTTGACTTGATAAATACAGTTTAAAGAAAACATCAAAGCATTATACATTAATTTCAAATTCAAGCAAAATCCGGCGACAAAAACATTACATAACACAACCCTTACAAATTGAACGTGAAGATTACTTAAATGGCTAACTATTAATTATATTATGTCTACGCACGTGTCACAGAATTGCCCAATTATCTCTTGTAACAAGATATTTGTTCACATATTGTAGCATCATTTTGGGTTAAAATAATGTTGTAGTACCTATTATGCTATATGGTATACTGTAAGTATTTTGTTCAAGGGTTTGAAGTGTTTCAGCTCTGTTTAAGTGTCGTTTTCAAAACAAATGAAAATAAATGGTTATATTATATTCATTAAATAATTTTTGAATATGTACATTTTGTATAAACGATATTAATTGGTGGAGCACACTCTGGCATGGTCCTTTGGGTCTAAACTATGTTTTGACTTTTGACACTTAGTAGCGACATAGCAAAGATAATGTTTAGTTTTTCATAATTCATTGACACTAACATCGTAAAAAAAGCAAAATATTAGTATATGGTTACGATAAACGATAAGGAATTCGAACATTTGTTAGAGTAGGATGGTGCGATATATTCGGAGTACTTTCATATCGTTCCAAATGTATCGTTGTCAGGTTTGCGAGTAGACCTCCAGAATCTTTTAAAGGATTCATATTATGAGTTTACATGAGTCTTGTACGAAACTGTTGATAGTTAGGTATTAAAACACTCATGTGATACTATTATCCCTCTGATATACAATAAAACCTCCCCCACACCGTCTTGTCTGCTACAATCAAGGAATGGTAGGTCTGATGATTCTAAAATACGTTTTTGTTTCATTTTTAACTAATAAAATAAGATTACTCTTACGCTTATGCTTAAGACTTCATTATTCCCGAGTACTTACATCATATTATTTTTCTATTGACAGAACAGTGTCTGTCGGGTTAACTAGTATGTATATAAACTCGTAATTAAATTTTAAATAATAAGCATTGTTTAAATTTTAATTAAATTAAAAGCCAGCTCGGTGTTTTCAGGTCGATATGACAAGGGTACCTTCAAAAACAATGCGTACATCAGATTATTACATAAAAAAAACACAATACCTTTATATGACTGGCAAAGTTTCAATTTAATTGCTATGTTATTATATAAAAGGCATTTAATACCTCAAAATTTAATACTTTAGAATTATTTTTGATGTCATTTCTAATATACTAGATACTACTGCCGCTTGGGAAACAAACGGCGCTCTGAGAGAGAAAAAGCGGCGCAAGAAAATCTCCCAGAATTAATTTTTTGCGCTCTTTTTAATTAAATATACAATATTGTACTGGCATTGTTAATGCTATAAAATAATCATATTCTAGTCCCAGGCTGGCCGATCACTTAGATATTCAACTGTGGAGTAGTACGATTTACGACAGAGCCATTTTTTAATTTCAAACTTTTTAATGTGGCCCCCATATTGACGGATTGGCGAACAGACTTAGTTCTGCAGCATACGTTAAAAAGATTATTATATAAAAAGATTATATAAGATATTAATTAAAAAGCATAGGTTAAAAAGATTAGACAATTAACTGACATAGATACGGCGCGACTAGTATACTTTAGTTATTTCCATAGTATTATGTCCTATGGTATATTGCTATGGGGCAACGCTGCCGATATTAATATAATATTTGAGTTGCAGAAGAGGGCTATAAACTAGGTCCTAAAGAATCATTGAAAGCAAAATTCAAATAAATAAATGTAATGTTTGTTCATAGGCACATAAGTGAATTTACTAGAAACTACCATAACCATATTGTTAACACCAGGAACAGACATAAACTTATAATGCCTACTACTCGGCCAGGTTGAGTTAGTTAGTCTTTTGTGGGGCGATGTATAATATGCTTTTACAACAAGATCCCAGAAAATATTCAAAACAAAAGTATCTCGTTATTCAAAAAAATTGTTATTAAACGTTTGTGTGGTAAAGGTTACTATAACATAAATTACTTTCTTAATGATACCACAGATTGGGAATGGAGTGACCGCCCTCAGGCTATTATATAATAAGTTTAATCGTACAATATTACTTTGTAAACATATTTTTTCGATGAAAAAAAAAAAGCCCGCTGAATTTGTTGCGCCAGTTCTTCTCAGGTCTGAGGCATTCATTTTGGAATTGGTGGTAGTTTTTGACTTTCAATAAGTGATGTCACATCCTATTTTGAATAAAAATATTTGAATTTGAATTTGAATAAAACATTCAAATTTATTTATTGATTATACTTGAATAGTGGCTGGGACTTTATTATAACGTATAAATATATTACTAACAAAAAAAAATAATACTCATTTCCCTTCATTTTCATTTTTATCCTCACTGAATCTTGCATAAGATCACATCTAATAAAATTATGTCTAACGTCATGTCGACTTAAAAAATGATTTTGTCGCACAAGTTTATAATTCAGTTTGTTGTTTAGTTGGAAACTTCACAGCGATTTATCCAAGTTTAGACTTAGACAGAGACGGCTCTCAGGTGCCACTTCTGTGACTATTGTAAGGAAGGAATTGTAGGAATTTATAGTCGTGGCTACAAACAAGTGGAGAAAGTACGTCCAACTGTTAAATAGAATATATAGAATTTAACTTTGACTACGGATAACAGCATTTACTAACAATGCAATCGTTTAAAATATTGTCAAATAATATTATCTGGGTTCCAATGAATCATTAAGAGAAAAATTTTAAGAAATAAACCTTTAAACAACCCCTAAAGGTTGATGCATTTTTTTTAAATAAGGGCACAGACGGGCAGTACGTTGAGCTGATGGTAATTGATACGCCATGCCCATTACAATACAGTGCCGCTCAGAATTTTTGAAAAACCCAAAAATTCTTAGCGGCACTACAGTTGCGCTCGTCACCTTGAGACGATAGATGTTAAGTCTAATTTGCCCAGTAATTTCACTAGCTACGGCGCCCTTCAAACCGAAACACAATATTGTTTACACATTACTGCTTCACGGCAGAAATAGGCGCCGTTGAGGTACCCATAATCAAGCCGGCATCCTGTGCAAAGCAGCCTCCCACTTGTAAAATACGTGCAATAAATGCATGCAATAAACGATAATTTATATTTATGCATTTAATTCTTATTTCTTACTTTTTATGAAATCATTTATATTATTTAAACACGACTCATATATTGGATGCAGCACCTTACAAACTAATTTTCTATCTATATTACAGCTATTGTAAATTACTCTATTTGATCAAAAAGAGTGGCCGTTGAGTTTCTTATATGTTCTTCTCACGAGCTTAACATTTTATGAACATATGTTAAATTTAGTAATTTATTAGAAATATTTATAGTGAAGATTCAGAAGCGCTTAGCTTAAGCCTATTTGAATAAAGTTTATTTGACTTTAACTTTGAAACTGTTGCATCTTAATATATTCTTGATAATGTTATATATGTGCATAGGCAGATTACCGAATTGACTAGAAAGTGTGTGTGATAGTCATAATGTAAACACCAGGAAAAAACGTAAATTTGTTATGCCTACTACTTGGTTAAGTTGAGTTAGTAAGTCCTTTACTGGGCGATGTAGAAATTTATATGCTTTTACAAAATGATTCCAGAAAATGTACAAAACAAGAAACAATGAAGTTGAGAATATAGCCATCTGTTACATTTCAATTGGAAAGAGTGTTTGTATGATTTTTTTAAATTATGGCTGCCTGATATTCGACAAACTTCAGAATAATTAGTTAGAAGTCATTTGGAGTATGCCTCTTCGGCATGGAACTACTTATATTCTACCTATATTAATCAGATTGAAAAAATCCAACAAAAGTTTTTAAGGAGACTAAGGTACAAATTTGGTGACTCAGTGACGGAGTTACATACTTTAGAATTAAGGCGTGAACACAGAGATCAGACGTTCTTGTACAAAATAATTAACAACTTTGTTGACTCTCTACTCCTACTTAGTCATATTTGCTTCAAATGTCCAACAATAAGTCATCGCTCCACCAATCAAATATTTTTAGTGCCATTCTTTAGGACTAATTATTGAAAGAATAGATTTCTTATCAGCGCTTGCAGAACACACAATGACTGTTATAACCATATAGACATATTTCGATGTAATAAGTACGATTTTGTATCTTTTGTTAAAAAATTGGTACCTAAAGGTTATATTTGTATCAGTGAATTTATTAGCTCTTTAAACTTTTGTATTTTTTTAGTGATTATTTTTAATAAGTCTTAAAACTTCACTATGTAATAAGCATCGTTAGGAACTATTTTGGCTAATATTTATCGTTTATCATACCTTTATGTAATATAAATTGTTGTAAGTTTGTTTATACATATAAATAAATAAAATAATCACTGTAGGTATAAGGTATGTACAGTGCAGTCAGCGATATAGTCAACATTTTGCATAATATTCTTGGTTTATTGGCAGGTGTAACTTTACACTAAGTTTATTTGAAACACCAACTGAAAATTATTTTACTAACCGACTTCAAAAAGGAGGTGGTTCTCAATTCGATCGGACCGATTACGCTGAGATTTATGATCCGATTTATCTAATATTTCTTTAATTCGATGCGGAATTGATGCTATTTTTTTAAGTTAATTTTTGTTTAAGTGGATAATTTGCCCTGTGCTGCCCCGGGGCGTAAAAAGAATAGGGTAGTCCCAGGTCCAAGGGTGTCGTAAGAGGCGACTACGGGCTTTTTGAAAGTGGCAGAGTCACGCTGCTGTCTTATGACGTCAGCACAATCGGGCCAGACTCGTCCGGGTTACTTACCACACTCGCACAGAATACCGGCCTGAAGTAGCGGCCTAGTGCCGCTATGTTTCGCATAGGTTAGTGTCGAGGACCGGAGGCCATTCCCCCCCGTCCTTTCCCCCCCCCCCATACAAAATATGTGAGCGGTCCTAAAAAAGAAATTACCCCAGGAGGGTACCGGCTCTTGTAGAGCCGGAGAATCCCTCCCCGAGCACTCTCGCTCGGGCTGCCCTTCGTATTCTGGGGTGGGCACAGAACCGCGCATGACCGAGGACAAACGAGGCAGAAACACCACGGCACCCCGCTCCACGCTCAACGTGGACTTTTGCAATATCAGGGGAATTCACTCCAATTTAAACGCCGTCCACCACCACCTTGAGACGGCGCAGCCGGCCTTGTGTTTCCTTACGGAGACGCAGATATCTCGACCTAGCGGTACCTCATATTTACAGTACCCCGGGTACAAAATTGAGCACAATTTTTTGCCTCATGCCGGGGTATGTGTGAACGTTATGGAGGATATCTACTGTCTCCGTCTCGGCAATTTTGAGCTTCTGCTGACTACACATCCCGATGGTTACCAGGTCTCTGTCGACGCCCCTCTCGGAACGTCCGACCATTGCCTGGTCAGGAGTGTAGTGCCTATCCGACGCCAACGTCACAGACCACCAGCGACCCGCCGCGTTTGGCACTACAAGTCAGCAGATTGGGATAGGATGCGTTCCTTTTTTGCATCCTACCCTTGGGGCAGGGTTTGTTTCCTTTCGGATGATCCTAGTGCCTGCGCCGTTGCAGTAGCCGATTTGATACTGCAGGGCATGGATATTTTTATACCAAGCTCTGTAGTACCGATCGGTGGCAGATCACAGCCCTGGTTCGATGCGTCAGTTAAAGCAGCATCTGACTGCAAAAAAGAGGCGTATTGAACTTGGGTTGCGGCGCTGGGCTCAAAGGATCCAAACTGCAAAGTTCTGAAGAGGAAATATAACCGTGCCTCCAGATTTTTTAAGTGGCAAATCGCCCGTGCGAAATCGAAGCACGTCGTCAAAATTGGCGAGCAGCTTTCCAGTTACCCGACCGGAACACGCAAGTTCTGGTCGTTGACGAAAGCTGCTCTTGGTAACTTCAACCAGCCGTCCATGCCGCCGTTGCACATGAGGAATGACACCCTGGCCCATACGGCAAAAGAGAAAGCCGATCTCCTCTGCACTCTTTTTGCCTCCAACTCGACTCTTGACGACAACGGAAAAACACCGCCGACCATCCCGCGGTGTCAGAGCTCCATGCCTGAAGTACAGTTCCGACAGAAAACTGTTAGGCGAGCTCTGTTTTCGTTGGACGTCAGGAAGTCGAGCGTGCCGGATGGCATTTCTCCAATCGTGCTTAGAACGTGTGCCCCTGAGTTGACGCCGGTGCTAACGCGTTTATTCCGGCACTCTTATTCAAAAGGCGTAGTCCCTGATTCATGGAAGTCAGCCCTTGTCCATCCGATCCCAAAAAAAGGAGACAGTTCGGATCCGGCAAACTTCAGGCCTATTGCTATTACCTCCCTACTCTCCAAAATTATGGAGAGCATAATTAACCGCCAGCTCTTGGTATACTTTGAGGGTCACCAGTTGATCAATGACCGGCAGTACGGCTTTCGCCATGGTCGGTCGACTGGCGTTCTTCTGGTATACCTAACACATAGATGGGCGGCGGCTATTGAAAGCAAGGGGGAAGGCCTGGCAGTTGGTCTGGATATAGCGAAGGCCTTTGATCGTGTATGGCACAAGGTGCTCCTCGCAAAACTTCCATTATTTGGGCTTCCCGAGAGCTCATGCAAGTGGACCTCCAGCTTCCTCACTGGGCGCAGCATACAGGTCGTTATCGACGGTTATTGCTCGAATCCCAAGCCCGTGAACGCTGGAGTGCCCCAAGGCTGTGTGCTATCTCCCACGCTGTTTCTTCTGCATATCAATGATATGTTGGACACCGCCAACATGCATTGCTATGCAGACGACGGCACTGGTGATGCCGTATACACGGGCCATGCAGGTCTCTCTCGGGAAAACGTCGGCCAGTGCCGGGAGAAACTTGTGTCTTCTATCGAGTCCTCTCTCGAGAAGGTCGCGGAATGGCGTAAGTTGAACCTTGTCCAATTTAACCCGCAGAAGACTCAAGTTTGCGCGTTTACCACTAAAAAAAACCCCATTTGCCGTATCACCGCTCTTCGAGAACACTTCCCTTAAAGCCTCGCCTAGTATCGGAATACTGGGTCTCGAAATCTCGAGCAATTGCCAATTCCGTGGCCATCTGGAGGGCAAAGCCAAACTGGCTTCAAAGAAACTGGGCGTCATAAATAGAGCACGGCACACATTCTAGCGCTCTACAAAGCGCAGGTTCGGCCTCACATGGAGTATTGCTGTCATCTCTGGTCTGGCGCACCCCAGTATCAGCTCGATCCATTTGACCGCGTGCAACGCAGAGCAGCTCGAATTGTCGGGGACCCAGTACTCTGTGAACGGCTGGATCACTTGGCGTTGCGTAGAGACGTCGCTTCATTGTGTGTCTTCTACCGCATTTATCACGGGGAGTGTTCCGAAGAGCTGTTCAACCTGATTCTTGCCGCCGAATTCCACCTTCGCACGACACGCCACAAGTTAGGATATCATCCTCACCATCTGGATGTGTGGCGGTCCTCCACAGTGCGGTTTTCAAGGAGCTTTCTTCCTCGTACCACGAAGCTGTGGAATGAGCTTCCTTGTGCGGTGTTTCCGGGACGATACGACATGGGTACCTTCAAGAAAAGCGCGTACACCTTCCTTAAAGGCCGGCAACGCTCTTGTGATTCCTCTGGTGTTGCAGGAGAGTGTGGGCGGCGGTGATCACTTAACACCAGGTGACCCGTACGCTCGTTTGTCCTCCTATTCCATAAAAAAAATACGTATTTATAACTTAAGACATGCAGCAATTAGAACTCTATTAAGATCAGTATATCTGATTCAGCGCCAATCTTTATCACTCTATTGCATCACGACGTGGGGCGGCGCCTAGAAGACAATATTTAAGCCTGCTTCACATTCACGCGGATAATCTCGGCAAGAATCTCAGTGAAGTTCTCGGCAAGAGCTTCTTTTACACACTCGCAAGGTTCTCAATACAGTTCTGATAATCGATCAATGATATTTAAAAGTATAGATAGGTTACCTAGACAACATTCGGTGTTTGTAAATGATACACAAACGCACACATGAATACTTTAACATTGCAATAGCACACTACATTACGATTACACGTCAAAGAAGGATAGTAAATGCAATTATCTCAAGAGAAAAAGAGTTAAGTCTAATTTGCTAATTGCTTTGTATTTGCATAATAAAAACACAGAATCATTCACCAGATATGATTTTTGGCTGAGTCATGTCTAATTCATGAGTTCATGTAATAAAAGTTATAAAGTAGTAAAACTACATTTAAATTAGGTAAATTAGGTGTTATTGATTTAAAAAAAAAATATTGATTATAATATACAGCCATATTAATGATATAAATTATTTGTACATAAAATAATAAAAAACATACAGACATATCAAAACAAAACCGAAATGTATTAACTGTAAGGGTTCCATTTTTACAATTTTACTAACGACGGCTCCCAAAAATTTTTAAGTTTACAATAATTATTTCTTGTATATTATATTATTTATGAATGTATTTTTATTGAGGGTTTATTACAATAAGATAATGGGAGAAACAGAAAATGATCCATTGATTCTTCTGCAGTTAGCAAGGGATATACCGAACGGGCAGTGTTCGTGGAAAAACTCCTACGCAAGCATATAGCACTTACTGTCTACGTCCGCTACTTACCCTAAACCTTGTTTTTGCAGTTTAATAGTTCAGCTTTACGCACTTAAAAAATATTTAATTTCGTATTACATTCACTGCAACAATGCCTTTTTTACATTATTTCCTAAATTGTCCTAAAATATACTACCTCGATCATCCCGCAGCAGACAGGGTAGTTGCGGTATATTCGGAGTTTTATCGTATCGTTCCAAATGTGTCGTTGTCGATTTTGCGAGTAGACCTCTTGGTACGTTACATACATTCCAAGATTAAGTACTAATAAAATATCAAATAGCCTGCTATTACTAATCTCATTTTATACCACCTTTATTATAAGACTTTGAAAGCCAGAACTTATTATAATCATCATAATATTATTTAAGAAAGACGCTCACTAACTAACCAGAAAACTCAAGTTCCGCAATCAAGCGGTTACGAACGCTATGTATTCTGCCTACGATTTCACTTCTGATTGATTAATCTATGACACATACTATTTGTCCTTGTCGCGCTGCAGTTGACATCATATTTTCTATCTTGCTCGAACCACAACGTTAATAATTCGAGATTTATTTGTAAATAAGAAATAAAATCGTGATAAAATACAAATACGACGTTCTTTTATATAATTTCGTATGGTATAAAATACCCTCACTCTTATATATCTTGCAAACATATTTTTTACATTTTCTTAACACACAGGTTGGCATTTTAGATTATTATTGTCACGCCACGAAAACGTTCCGCTTAGCTCGCTGCTATTAGCCGACTAAATGAAATTACGACAATTGTCTGAATTCGTCTACAACATTTTGCGCGCGCTAGTGCGATATCTACCTCTTTATTGTATATAATATCATTGCAATCGATGACACTTGACGCAGAAGTAACTGCTGTGACAAGCTTATTTTTTTATATAATTCATCTACGGAAAATTCCATCAAATCTTTAAAGGTTTCCACGCTACAATATCCAAGATTATTTAAATGATAAATCAGCCTGGAATAGAATTGTTCTTCTTAGTGTGATTTCATTTTATGTGATTTTAATTGTTTGATGTTTTTTCTATTTGATTTGTTTGATATTAGTTTTATCTGTTTGATATTATTTATGTATTATTATGAAATTAAGTGTATTAGTGAACTTATGCCATTGTTATTCAATGTTATGAGTTCAATAAACGTTTTCACTTCCATTTCATTTTTAATTTTCAAAATGTTTCAAAATGTTCTACGAATGCTAACTCTCATTCGGTCGTCCAATTGATGCTTAGTAAATACCACGCAAAACTGTTATATTCGACGATTCTCTCGCTACCGACACTGAGAAACATGTGAGTGTAGTCAATAGAAGTTCTCATCTGTTCTCGCGTTCATACCTCTTTTGTTTCGCGCCAAAAAACGGATAAAAATTAAAGAACAATGTGAGAACCTGCGAAGACTATGTGAATCGGTTCCACAATCACATTTTTCGTGTCTTTCTCGCGAGATTCTCGTGTGAATGTAGAGCGGGCTTTATAGAGTTAGAAAGAGCACAGACAGCCGTATGAAAGGTCAGCTACTTCCGTCCCTTTTAATATTCCACAACACAACTACTCGCTGAGTTCCTTTTTGTTCCACCACGACGTGCAGACATTGTTTGTATAATAAATCATTTCGTACACACAAAGATTCTTTTGTTTTCTACATTCATTCCTACAGACATTCCTTTATATAATAAATTAAATTATTTTCTTAACATTTTTATATGAATAGCTTCGATTGTAAACACATAGTAAAAACTGGTTGCAATTAAAACCATATGGAGAGACTGAAAAATTATAAGAAGTTATTGAAGAAGTTATTAAGAATGAGTAAGAATATAATCAATATGTTAAAGTTAGTATAATTAATGTTCAGTTGTTAATAAAATATATTTTGTATATTCGAATTTGTAATTAGATTATTTAATATTTAAGACGTAACCTACTTTGTTTAGACATGAATTATTTCTTAATTCTTTGTTATTGACCTAAATAATCTAATTATTATATTTTAAAATTTAGTTATATTTTATAAAAAATATATATTACTAGCTGACCTGACAGACCCTGTTCTGTCTTATATATTTTTAAAGTATTAAAATGGATATAGTATGTTATCCTTAAGAGATAGACATATACCCTCACAGACTTTTCCTTAGACCTATATAAGATACACAATTCCATCATACATTATTTTGTTATCTCAAAGGGTTTAGACAGCGTTTTCGTTGAAAACTATATTTCTTCGACATCTCCAACAAATATCGTTAATGTATACTAAAATTTATGCAAAATCTAAAAATAATATATACAAAACCTTCCTCGAGAATCGCGCTATCCATTCCTGAAAATATATTGAAAATCGATGAAGCAGTTTTTGAGTTCATCGCGGACAGACAAACAGACACGTCGAAGGAATTTGTTTTATATTATGCAGTGATGTTATAATACAGTATTTATACATTTGAATAAGTTTTGAATAGATTATTGAATTTATTATTATAGATACATACCAAGCTAATAAAAACGTGTTAAAAATAACAAGAAACAACAATAGCCTATAGCCGATTAATGTCAGCAATAGAATATAAAACGCATTCTAATAAATTAAACATAAACGTACACCTCATACAGTGAAGAGCAGTGGTCGAGCGTTTGGTAAATGGAGTTGACTCTGTCGTATTTGTATGCTTTGATCTAAAGATAACGCTTCACAAGATGTTTGCTTCCAATATCCATCTCAGTGAATCCAAACTGTCAAGGAGATTAGGCGTATCAAGATCGTGCTAAGAATACAGTAACCAATCTCTATCTCTTAAGGATAACATACAATATATATTTTAATACTTCAGATTCGTTCTATATTTTAATACGTCGGTGCCAAGCCAAATGTAAGATACCTACACTCGCCACGCGTGACTTTGAGCGGGATTGCTTCACCTAGAACCAAACAACCCAAGCGGGCAGGCACCGACTTAAACTATATAAATAGGTAGTATATACTATATACATTATCCCTTTAAAATATATAAAAGTATTTTATTAATTTTAAAGGGATAATATTTGCTTAACCCGCGAGGTGCCAATCAGACGTCTGACGTCTGCTATTAAAACTACCGTTGAGTGCCAAACCAGACGTCGTCGTACGTCTGCTTGGCACACAACGGTAGCAGATATTTTTTCATTAAATATAGACAGAGTAAGACAAGCTACACGATATACCACAAGAAAGGTAATTTAACAGACTATAAAAGTAAGAATATTTAATTTTAAAACTATATCTGTGTAAATACGACAAGCCGTCAAAATGCGGTCAGCCGTTTTGCATGACAGCCCTACTTAAAACGAAATTTGTTTAAATTACGCAGTATCTATTGTTTATGTAATCTAACAAAGCGCTAGTTTGTTTAATAACACAAGCATTGACGTTCGTTTTTATAAACAAGCCGAAACACTTCAAAGGCAATAAATTTTATTGTAACACGAGCCCGTTGAAATTGGCGTCGGTAACGCGCGGCGGCTTAAGACGGGCATGTGCGCCACGCGCTTTGTGGCAGCTTAGCCAGTGACGGGATAAGAGATGTATTAAATGAAATCTTTATTTAGTTACTTTAATATTTTCAGTATTTTTAAACGTAGTTTTTTTTTAATTTTTTACTTTTTAGTGTCATTAATCAGGTAAAATATAAAATTTTGTTGCTTATTACTATCATATATATTAAATAGTTTTTTTAAAGACCTATGGGGAGGCCTGCGAGAGGTTCCGCGTTCCTTAAACAATATATATCCCCTATTTTGCGTTCTTGTGAGACACTGAAATATTGTGAAGAACGTTTGTTAGCTATGAATGACAGGTAACCCAAGACCCACTTATCGGCATATCTAAATAATCTCAATGAAAACTGTTAAAAGAACAGAACACAAACTATAATAACATCATCGACGACAATAAAAATTTTCATAATATGAAAAGTACTGGGCCAAACTATGCCAATATTTTATGGAATCAAATGACAACCATTCCGCATTAAACTTAAGAATAACCACAAAAATCAGATCTCAGCGTAATCTGTACATACATAAAATAATACCAATCAATCTATCAAAAAATATATATTATTTTGAAGGTTAATTACATTAGGTACACTGAAATATGTAATTTTTTCATACAGCTAGCTCGGAACGTAGATTTCCTTATAGAAGAACGAGCAAGAAACTCTAAGGTTGCTCTTTTCAAAACAGAATGGTATCACAAGTTCTTATGTCATGCAATAAAAATACTCTAACGTCTTTACTAAATGCCTTACACGAGGAAGTCATAAAAAAAATTTAATTTATAAGTAAAAACATAATTATATTTATTGAGCACATACTTCAAGTACAATACAGTGGATGCATCAATCCACACATACCGTAAATAAAATAAAGTCATTATGCGAGCATATTAGCTGTTATATATAAAAAAATATAATAACTTTATTTTATTAGAAAAAGTAAAAAAAAGAAGCTTATTTCCCGGTGAACTCTACTAAAAAACAAAAGATAATGTTCATCTACACATAGATACTCACTAAAATGCCTTTTCTTACAATTTGACCATTTTGTTTAAACTTACATGAAATAACTCATAGTTATTATTAATATTATCTTTTATTAAAAGTTCATAACCTAAGACTTTCTTATCATTTAAAATATCTAACTATAATTAAATTTATCAATCTGAGACATACATGTAATACCACAGCAGCTCAGTCCCAAGGGTTATTTATATCCAGATAATCGAATTGAGAACCTCCTCGTTTCCTAAGTCGGTTAAAAATATTACCAATTATAAAGCGGTTATGTAAGAGCTATTTACGCAAATACAATATTAAAGCTTATAATTTTAAATAAGTTATATATTACTCTTAAAACCATATTATACTTGTTTGATGCGATTCGACCCTTCCCAGCACCGTCTTGTCTGCTACAAACAAGGAATGGTGTGATACTTCAGATATACGTTTTTGTTTCATTTTTAACTATTCAAATAAGATTACACATTTTTGATAGCTTCTCTTTACTCCGCGGCCAGCTGTTAATTTATGTGTCACTGTCACATTATTATTGTTATTTTTGTGATGCATATATTGTTCATCTTCTATCTACGCTATCACCGCTACCATATTAATGTTCTCCTGGTGTATATTATGTAGTAATACTTCGTGCGAATGACGTCAGAATAAATTAAGGTATAATCGCGTTATAGATAAGACAATCTCTTCTTCAACTTTGATTGCCTGGTACCAATTTTTTTTTATTTAGAAGCCTTTGAGGTCTGCTATATACACATGCATATATGCGCACTATAGCGGCGTCTCGTAACGGTGTCGCGAGTTCAAAGATTTTATCTCATCTAAAAATATGCGTACCGCGCTAAAAGAAGTTTTCACTTCAAAATTTCACATTAAAAAGCGTTGAAAAAGTCAGTTAATATTTCTTTTGATAATATTTCACGGATTATACAATGCTCATTACAAAGTCCAGGGAACGAATCTAAAATAAAATGAACAGAAATGTTTTCAAAGAAAAAGTAGAGGTCATAAGTAATGACAATGCAGTAATTACAAGACACTAGAAAATAACATTCTACACACAAGCCTTTCTAACAATGGAATACAATCAACAGTGTTTAGAAGCACTGCAATTTATATTAAGTACAAGTTCTACTCTACTTTATTGTTACTGTTTTAACATTACTGCTTTCAAGTGATAATATGTGATATGTCTATTAAAATGAAATAATGCATACACGTAAATGTTTATTGGAGTTTACTCCTTAAGAATCGATTTATATGTAAGGCGCCCGGTATGAGAAAAATATGGTGAGTAAAATCAAATGGCATAGTAACGTGTTTGGTGCGCATCATTTCTCACGCACCTTTCACTTTCTTGTATTTTCAAGCTTAAATATATTATTGAAATTGATTTATTATTATACTTCCATAAAGTTCAGTGAAAATTCTATAAATTATGGAAGAAAGTGGTGTAAATAATAGTGCCGGAAAATCTGATAAGCACATGGGTACTAAGTAAGTTACAATTCATACATTAATATGACATGTATTGTATATATAAACATGTGTGCTTTGTATTTATTAAATATTGAATTATCAATATAGTTCATACAAATTTATATGAGCTATGAACATAATTAAATGTTTAATTTAATATGGAGAGTATATTATGTAGCGCATTTCACAGGACTGTAATATTATGTGATAAAGTGTTGTATATAATAAATAAATAAATATTCATATTGAACATACAAATTATTCCACCTACTGGGATACTGCTACACTACTGACATTTCTGATATTTCTATGTTCAATACCCAATATGCGTTAATAAGTTTATTTTTTATTACTTTATAGCCAGCAGTTAAAATAAATTTAAATATTTGTGAATTCTTAATAAATCGAAAACTTTTAGATTGTTGTTAAATAAAAAATGTTTAGCTACTAAGTAATATTAACACTAAGTTATCCAAATAAAAAAATCGGCATTTGTAGAGACTGCCGACAGAAATTTTATAATTAAATAATTTTATAATGTTCAATTAATTAATTAATTTTCAATAATATATTAATCAAACAAAAACACTATTTAAACAATGCACAGTATATACACATTGAACTTTTTCACTAAATCCATTCAATTTCACCTAGAAGACATACACAGCACTAATGTTGCACAATACGTCCGCTGCATAGCTACAGATATACTGCTATAAGCATTTCTGCGACGCAAACTCAACTAACTGTATAAATTTATATTTATTTTTTATTATATATTTATCGTCTGCGCCAGTCATTGGCATGTCGGTGACGCGAACCCATAAGATTTTCCCTTACCAAAAAGTGACCAACGCGGCTAAGAAAGTTATCACTTGAATAAAATAAAAAAATAAATGAAAAAGAAAATATCTGAAGTAAGTAATATGGTTAACCATCAATACTCAAACAGATTTTGTTGTCGTACTGCAAACAGCTATTGCAAGAAAATATATTACTTCAGCATAACAATTATATGTAGTGCGTTAAATAAATTGTAACGCGCTTATCTGGAGCGGCGTTAATTAAATAGAACAACTTCCTGTCTTTCCCTACTTGCTCCTGAGGGGATAACGCGTTGAAATACATTTATATTATCAAGGATTTTTGCCGTCGCTCTTGCCATGTTCAAACTTAAATTAAGACCGATGTGGACAATCTGTTTATATGAACGTTGCACACAATGTTCATTATAAATGTAATTCGAATTTGGTTAAGAAAACGTTTTGGAGAAATCACTGAGATATAAAAAAATAATCACAGAATCAAGTTTTATCTCCAATAACTTAGAAATGCGGCCCTCCGCATTTCTAAACAACCCTTTGTTCAAATCTTATGACTATATTTACTAGGACGTGTACTAAGAATACTGGCAGCATTTCTGCGTTGTATAGCTAGGATGATCCATAGACCGAAATGTCTGCCAGTGCTTGGGTAGTTGTGGCTCCAGTATTGGCCCCTATTGAGGCACGAAGATAGTACTTTGAACAAACTCCATGCCTCTGGATGCCACGGGCCAAGTGTCTCGACACCAAAGGGCACAAAGGTATGCCTACGAATACCAACATGTTTGCTGTCTTCGGCAGTCGAAGCAGCCCCAGCACCAACAGACGTAATTTGGACGTGAGAAGGAGCCATAGTGTTGACTCAAGTCGCGTCCTACAACAGTGTCCTTCCCCGTGCCGAAGCCACCAAGCTCATTGCATTAAGATGCTTACCATCGAGGCGGGTAATAAGTACCGTTTGGCTCTTAAACAATTGGTATATTAAGAGCGGTAACAGTGAGAATATTGTTAGAGCTAGTAGCTAGTCAACTTACCGAGCTAATGAGGCTTAACATTTTAAGGAAGCCTTCTTTGCATGGGATATCGACTAGCTCATACATACATACATACATAAAATCACGCCTCTTTCCCGTAGGGGTAGGCAGAGACCACTTCTTGCCACTTGCTACGGATCCTTACATACTTGTTTCGCTTCGTCCACTTTCATAATTCCTTTCATACATGCTCTCCGGTTTAGGGTACTCTTGACCTGGCCTTTTTTCAAGACGTCCCTGACTTGATCTTGAAACGTCCGCCTAGGTCTACCCCTTCCAACACTTTCATTCACACTGACCTTATACACTTTCTTCATCAATCGTTCTTCATTCATTCTCTCGACATGTCCAAACCATCTCAGCACACCTATCTCAATTTTTGTCACAACATCTTATTTCAGACCGCAACTAGTTCATAGCTGCAATTTTTGAGTAATCAGTAGGTTGTGTGCTTGTAATGTTAGAGTTTGGTTCGAAGCACGTCATAGCTCAAAATCTGATGGGAGCAATCGCTGTGCATTTAGATTTAGGGTTTTCAATAATCTTAAGCTGCATTTATTGAACTTGGCCGGTCAAATTTGCAATGACGTGAATGGCTTGCTCTGTGCATTACTTCTAATATAAGAAATATTTTTTGAAGGCCTATATAATGATAGGTTATATATTTTTTTTATAAATATGTTTTATTTTAATATTTTTTAGCAGGACGTTAAGCTGCTGGTAATAAATGCGCCCTGCCCATTACAATGCAGAGCCACTCAGGATTATTGATAAAACCCAAAAATTCTGAGCGGCACTACAACTGCGCTCGTCACCTTGAGACATAAGATGTTACGTCTCATTTGACCAGTAATTGCACTAGCTACTAAGCACCCTTAAGACCGAATCACAGTAATTACACATTTATGCTTCACGGCAGAAATAGGCATCGTTGTGGTACCCATAATCTAGCCGACATCTTGTGCAAAGGAGCCTCCTACTGGTAAATGTAACAAACTTATTATTTATAAGTTTGTAATGGCATTAATTTACATAGATAATAGATATATATCAAATTAGTCATTTTTAATATTTTGTCCAAGATTTAAAATTTAAACTAACATTTTATTCCTTTTACATCCATTATTATTTTTTCTTTATTTTATAATAGTACCGGAAATGAAATATAAAATACATATATACATATATATGTGTTTCTTGAGAATGAAACTACGTAAACTATGTAAATTTATTTTTGGGTAAACTGGTTGCAAAATATTTTTTATGATTACAAAGTAACTTAAATATGTTTCACTAGCTGACCCGACAGACGTTGTTCTGTCAATAAACGGTTCGAAAGATATGGTAAATGCGTGGGTGAGTGCGTGGGTGGGATCGTGACACGACAAACTATATAATTATAACTATTAACTACAAAGCTTTGGAATGAGCTTCCTTGTGCGGTGTTTCCGGAACGATACGACATGGGTACTTTCAAAAAAAGCGCGTACACCTTCCTTAAAGGCCGGCAACGCTCCTGTGATTGCTCTGGTGTTGCAAGAGATTGTGGGTGGCGGTGATCACTTAACAACAGGTGACCCGTACGCTCGTTTGTCCTCCTATTCCATAAAAAAAAAATATGTAAACCGTCTTTGAGCTTCAACGAATCTATTACAAAAAATTTCATTGAGATCGGTCGATCAGTTTAGGAGTTATTAGGGAACATACAAACATTCTCTTTTATATTATACGAGTTCTAGCTGACCCGACAGATGTTGCTATGTATATATAATGATAGTTTTTAGGATCGGCCAATTAATAAAACGATAATGTGTTGCTCTGAAATAATAAAAGATTTATAATGCTTTATAGTTTTTAACACAATTTATGACATCACCATATGTCATCAGTATATAAAACAAACCTGAAATAATAAAAGAAAGGATATTAAAGTTTATTCTTTAAATATGCCAACTCCTTATTAATTAATATTGATAGTTTCAACTTTCAATTCTAATATTTTCTATTTTACCTCTAACCTCCAAGTTTGTAAAATGTGATAAAACTTTAAAACACAGATTAGATACAAGTCACTGACATTGACAACACATTCATTAATGCTTTGACATTCCTTTAGGCACTGTGGTAAAATTCACATTAAAGGTAATTAAGAAAATAGGAATGTGTTTTCTTTACATGTATAATAAATAATATAATGTTTTTTATGAATTTATCAATAATATATCATAACATCAAGAATTACTTCGTAAAATATGCACCCGGCTGTCGTAATGAAATTGTTTCACAGCAGAACTGTCAAACCCCTGCGTCAATAAATTCTCTCATACAAATTATGTACGGACACATCAAAGGAAAAACAAATTTGTTGTTTTTATTTAATTCCGAGCATTTTCCTAATTATTCACCTTTTAAACCTTCTCTGGACTTCCACAAATAATTCAAGACCTAAATTTTCCAAATCGGTCCAGCCGTTCTCAAGTTTTAGCTAGACTAACGAACAGCAATTCATTTTTATATTTAAGAGATTTCCACGTATATAGTCACTCATCACGATATCTCTGGAACCATTAGGCGTAGAGACTTGAAATTTGGTAGGAATATTCCTATCGCCGAGTAGAGGTCAGGTTGGATTTTACGAAATTTCACCCGAAAGAGTTTTTTTTTTTAATATGAACAGAAAAACTTCTGTCGGGTCAGCTAGTAGATTATATATTATACAATATTTATATATTGTAAAATTTGAGAAGTTAGCAAATACAGACGCGGAAAGCGACTTGACTTTTAAATATTGTGGAGATAACAGAATGATAATAACTATATTTAGATAATTTTATCTGATAATCTGTTTTTTATGCCATAAAAATTAGACACATTTCACAAATGACTACATTTTAATTAATGATTTCAATAAAGAAATAATTCATATTTATGTATCATCAGCTCAAAGTGTCGGCATAATATGACGTTTAATATCAGTTTTAGTCTGCAGACACATTTTGCGGCGCTGCAGATCAATATGTCAATTAGTGTGCACCTAATTTTACTTCAAACCGGAAGGCATAGTTATCAACGTCTGTCATTCTGACCCGTGTGTCTATATTCTATTCTCCTGGCCCATCTAGGATGAAGTATACTTCATCGAAGTATATATACCTGGATGTGACGAGAAAATAAGAATATCGTGCATGAACAAGATCGCAACACACAAAAACTGTTAAGCCTCCTCTCCACTATCGGCAAGAATCGTTGATCGTCGTGTAAGCATCCACACGATCTTCCGTGATCATTTATTGAGCTGCTGTCCTTCAAGATGGACGTGTAGTTTATAGCTGTTGCTACCATTCATTTAATTCAGTATACAATAATTTTGTCAATTTAGTTAAACGAAAAGTTGTGAAAAAAAATGGAAGAAGAGAAGATGGTGATGTTTGAGCATTCATCTTAATGGAACCAAAATACCAGTGGGAGGCTCCTTTGCACAGGATGCCGGGTAGATTATGGGTACCACAACGGCGCCTATTTCTGCCGTGAAGCAGTAATGTGTAAGCATTACTGTGTTTCGGTCTGAAGGGCGCCGTAGTTAGTGAACTTTCTGGGCAAATGAGACTTAACATTTTATGTCTAAATGTGATGAGCGCATTTGTAGTGCCGCTCATAATTATTGGGGTTTTTCAAGAATCCTGAGCGGCACTGCATCGTAATGGGCAGGGCGTATCAATTACCATCAGATGAACGTCCTGCTCGTCTCGTTCCTTATTTTCAAATAGTTCACTGTTAGAAAGAGAAGTACAACTGGTAAATCAAAAATTATCATAAATATTGAAAAAAATATAAACAAATAAAATTTCACATATATTTTATGTAGAAAATAATTTTCTCTTAAAATTTGTCATGTTCACAAAATAATTACATCCTGCATAAAAAATTCTTCTTTCGAACTCAGTCAACGAATAATAAACATGAAAAAGTAACTAGCTAATTAACTTCTCGCCTCGGGCGTTCAATGAAATTACCTTAATTAAAATAGTCAAAGATTTTGAAATAAAAACTGTTGGCTCAAAGAGGTGAGAACCGGAGGGAGTAACAAGTTAAATGAGTCAAGAAGCAGACTTTATCTTTCTGTTGTGCGGCACTCGCCTCTACATGGATGTACGAAGATATTGATACGATATTTTCATAGTTTCTTTAATTAAGTGCTGAAATTTGGAATATTACATACACATACATAATTATCATATTATAAACATACACATATTTCATCCAGGTTGAACTAATAGACATCATAAATGGCAAAGATATGGAGTTATTGAAATATAATAATAAAAATTAATCCCCCATTTTTCCATTTCATTGTAAAATAAAATAATAATATATAATAAAATATTGACACACTTTTACATAAATTATCTTGCATCAAACTAGGCGTAGCCTGTACTCCGGGTATAAGACAACGATGTATTCATTAGAATATACTTACTTAAACATTAATAAATACATTTAAGCTTGACAGGGAAACAAACATCCAGTTTCATCATAATAAAAATGTTTACACCTACCGGGATTCGAACCCAGGACCTTTAGCACAGTGGGAAAGGTCTCTAACCACTTCGGTATATGGGTCGTCAACAAGTTGTATTCTTACAAAAAAAAACGTTCGGTTTTTTGTTATCTTCTTTAAAGGAAACATCTTGAAAAATACAGGACTACATGCCGAATTCACCAGTAGATGGAGGGGAGGTCCTTTGCACAGGATGCCGGCTACATTATGGGTACCACAATTTCTGCCGTAAAGCCGGCGCCGTATCTAGTGATTACTGGGCAAATGAGACTTAACATGTTATGTCTCAAGGTGACGAGCGCAATTGTATTGCCACTCAGAATTTATGAGTTTTTCAAGAATCCTGAGTGGCACTGCATTGTAATAGGCAGGGCGTATCACCATCAGTTGAACGTCCTGCTCGTCTTGTCCAAAAAAGAATAAGAGAATGACTTGCCTTGGACTTTCCAGCTAAACTCTGCACCAGGACACGAGGTGCAAAATACCCTGGTTGACTGTTAGTCAATGTTCTGGATTTTTGAAAGAGCTAAAAATGACCCTATAATTTAAATGTTTAAAATAATGAGGACATCCACCCGTAGAACCAAAGTCACTCACACGCCCAAATGATTGCGTAACTGAAGTGGCAGTGGGCAGGGCACATAGTTCGACGGACAGATGGCCTGTGGAGCAGAAAAGTCCTCGAATGGCGAACACGTAGCGGAAAATGCTGTTTTGGTAAGCCCCTCACAAGACGGACTGACGATCTGGTCAAGATCGCCGGAATACGTTAGATGAGGGCAGCGCAAGACTGATCGTCGTGAAGATCTTTGGGGGAGGCCTTTGTCCAGCAGTGGACGTCTTCCAGCTGATGATGATGATGACAAAATAATGACCCTCATCTAGCCCAAAACTTAAGCCCTTGGACAACAAAATATGACGAGTTTCGGTAAGCATGGCCTGCTCTAAGTTACACGGTGATATCGAGACAGTTAAGGAATCTCTAGAACAAGCAATGACAAAATTTCCCGTGGATATAATGCGTAAGTGAATACAGATTAAAGGCCTATATTAAAGACAGTGGAAGTTATATTTTATATTTTTATAAGTATTACGTCATCCTCCTCCTCGCGTCGTTTTATTATTGTCGATGCAGTACATTGTGGAAGATGATGTTCAGAGAAGATCGTATTTGGTCCGACCATCTCGTGGGACTGCGTCGTCTGGGACGTTTGCCATCTACCTTACCTGTCACCATCAGCTGTTCGAGATTGTGACCCTCTTCACGAGCAATATGTCCGAAGAATTCCAGTTCCCTACGAAGGCATTTAGCGGAAAGTCTAGTATTGATATTAAGCTCTCTAAGAAAAGACACACGAAAAGCGGTCCATGGAATCTGTAAAATTTTTCTCCATCACCACATTTCAAAGGCGTCTATTCGGTCTCTGTTAGCCTTTTTCAGTGTCCAGGTTTCCACTCCATAACTGAATATGGAGAAATAGGTTATAAATAATATTACTTCATAAAAATCGTTTTTATTTCTTACCGTTCTTATAAGAGTTTGAGTTGACTTACTTAATATATATGAGGTGCCTAAAACCGATTTAAATAAATAAAGTTAAAAATTACTCGCGAATGATTTCATTTATTTAATAGGTATTAAAAAAAATCTTTTGTCGAAAGCGCAGTAATCAGTACATATACACACAAATTGATAATTATTCCCTTTGAAGTGGCTTGAAATTGAAATAGTCGTCTAATGTGTCTATGTTCTTGACTTTGCACTGGTTTGAGCTCCTATCTAAATTTTGATATTTTTATATGACAATAAGGGACGATACGAGCAGGACGTTTTGGTGATGGTAATTGATACACCCTGCCCATTACAATGCAGTGCCGCTCAGGATTCTTATAAGCCCGGCACTACAACTACGCTCGTCACCTTGAGACATAAGATGTTAAGTCTCATTTACCCAGTAATTTCACTAGCTACGGCGCCTTTCAGACCGAAATTCAGTAATGTTTACACGTTACTGCTTCACGGCAGAAATATGTGCCATTGTGATACCAAGGGAGTATTATTAAATTAAAAATATATTGTTTCGGGATATGTTATTTCTCTTGTTATAGTAGTTACTAACCTTTAATTGTCGAATACACACACAAAACATATATAGCATATTGAAATAAACAACAAAAAGACATGATTGTCTAAAATCTCCGTTGTAGAATCTATTGTCATACTAGCTGACCCAGCAAACGTTGTTTTGCCATATAAATTATTTCTAGAGTTAGACCGTTTCTTGGACATTGCAACATTACTTTATTTTTCTAAAATAAACGTAGCCTAATTTACTCGTTATTACACCAGCTACCTGCCAATAAAACTCCCGTCAAAATCAGTCCAGCTATTTCAGAGATTAGCTGGAACAAACAGACAGACAGACAAAAATTGTAAAACATGTTATTTTGGTGTATGTACCATATATATACTCATATACATGGAGTAAAAAACGGTTATTTCAATATTACAAACAGACACTCCAATTTTATTTATATGCATAGATGTATAAATGAAATATGCATTATACATTATGTAACATGAATATAATCGATTAAATAGCACTGCTAGTGTAAAGTATTTAATTAATTTAATTAAAAAACCACATTCGTTCTTTATTCGACCCTGTAATTACTTCCGATAGATCCCGCAGAGATCTTTCGAGTCGAAGTTTAATTAAAGATGCAACAAGACTAAACGTACGTACTTTTAATCCAATTGTTCTTGGCTGCATTCTGATTGTATACTAAATCTTAGAAAGTAAGCCTTTGTACCAGATACTGGTAATTAGTCTGGTCATAAAATATATTGTTTCAATTAAAAACTTTCTTTTTCTTCTTATATTTATAACTATATGAGACTATTGGGGATTTGTATGAGCCAAATTCAGAAAATTTTACGATTTTTCGACGAAGTGGACAAAGTGGAGTAATAGGCTTACGTGGAATATTTTTACTGGTACTTTTAGGCTAAATTTATTTAGCAATTTGGGGCAGTCAATAAAGCCGTTCGGTAGTTTATCAGTAAACAGAAGACCCAGAAGTTCCCAACGTTCATCCAATGTAGTTAATTTGAAGAAGGCCAGCCTATCTTTGCAAGAAAAAATTTTTTTGGCTTTACCGGCACTAAAAGCCGCATGCCACAGAAATCGTTTCTTTCCAGTCTTAGGATATGCATAGCATAGTGAAGACTCCAGACAACTGAATTAATTGATTTACCAATCTTACAGAGGTAAAAAATATGCTCGAAAATTATTATAATGATAATATAACGTAGTGATTTAATATTCAAGCTACATTAAATATAGTGTGGTCATAACACAAGATACTAAGTATACCCTGTCCCTTCCTTGGGTTGTTAACTTTGTTACAAACTCCAAGTGCAGTTACAAACTTCAACAATACATTAGTATGATCCTCACCATATAACATATTATGTAATTTATAGTTTATATGTATAAGGGCGTATTTTCTGAAATTAAGTTAAGTTCCGGTTTCTGTACGATATTTGGGTACAATTAACTACTATAATGACAGTGTATTGCGCGTGCGTAGGAAAACATATGATACTAGCTGACCCAGCAAACGTTGTATTGCCGATATTAAAATCGGGATACAAAAGTAACTGTTGATCATAGATGGGTGAAAATTTGAAGTTGTATGTACTTTTTAATGCTGACTCATAATCAAAAAAAAATGTCAAAAAAATAAAAATGCGTGTAGACCTTAATATTTAGGGGGATGAAAAAAAACAAGATATTTTCCGATTCTCAGACCTACCCAATATGCACTCAAAATTTCATTTGAGAATCGGTCAAGCCGTTTCGAAGGAGTTCGGTCCCGCACACCGTGACTTGAGAATCTTATATATTAGATTAAAATGCAAATTGGTTATGGCGAAATATAGACAGACATACCCGAGATTCCGAGGAGAGATGGTCTGCTAATCCTCTAGGAACTCCTGGTGCTAAAGTGGTTGTTACTATCCTCTCTGTGTTTGTAGAAATAATTTATGAGTTGCGTTACAGTGAGAACTTGATGCGATGCGATTAGGTCGATGACCACTGGTGAAGTATTATTTTAATTTAACCGGTAACAATTTTGTTATTGCACAAGAGATATTTGGCCTTAGATTAGCCACTCAGATACCAATGCGTCTGTTGTCTATGGGTATCTCTATCTACTTCCCACTGACCTATATAAATACCACTGGACAGGCTGTTCCATATGTTTGACGGCAGCTTTTTTGCCTATGTGAAGCGCCACTCGCGAGCGGTCAAAGAACTAATTTTGACGCGTTCCTTCGTACGTACGTACAATACTCTGATTTATTTTTACATTTTGAATTAATTTTGTTCGTTTTCTGTGTTATTTATATTTCACGAATCAACGTTATAAAGTACACATTTTTTTTTGTAAATATTTTCCCATCATCAATGTTGTCCACGAGGTCGTCATCACTAGTTTTAGAACCGCAGACTCTCGCTATGGCCAAAAGCGCCAAAATTGTGAATATCAAACAGGCACAAAAGCACTTTGACAGCCGCTAGTCTAGTGGTATGTAGTAGAGGTCAGTGCTGTTTTCACAGGAACCGCCTGCACTATAATTTGCCATACCAAAAACATAAAAAAGAGAAAACATAATTGACATTTCCAGACAGACAAATTTAGGTTCATTATAGTATTTAGGTTCACTATATTCAAAACTCCCGAATTAGCTGAATAAAAATAATCGCAGTAACGATAAATTTACTTTGAGAGTATATATATATACATATATATACATATGAAAAACTATACATTAAATGAAAATGACTTTTCTTTGAGGCGCAATCATGCATTATCACTGAACATGTCTGGATAGGACTGCCCAAATGTGGAATTTTTGTAAATGTTTATAGCCCTCTTATTGGTGGATTCCATTGCCTCTTTGCCAATTTTGCACGTCGACTTTTTCACGAATTATTTAGTATATTAATTATTTATTGTAAGTAAGAAATAAAAGTGAAAATAATTTGGAAATTCCATCAACAGACTAAATGGTGCTATTTCCATCTGAAAAGTAATCTGATATACTCTTAAATCGCACTCGAAGAACTTTTACTTCAAAATTGTGCCATTTTGGATTAAAAGTAGATTATTAAAGCCTCATTGAAAATTATAGTAATTTTTAAAAAGATTTTCCGTCGTGGAAGTAAGGACAGATTTAGGAGCAGAAAGGGCTAATAAGTTAATTTATTAATAATTAATTCGTAGAGGAAACATCGATTTGAACAATAAATCCCAAGACAGTCCAGCCAGACTTATACAAATGACTGTGAATTTAATGATAAAAAGGAATTTACATCAATCACCCACAATTTTTCGAGTATCATATCTTTCCCGCCAGAATACGGAAAAAGTTATGGAGCAAAATGGTTAATGTAAATTAACATGACTTAAATTTAAAAACAAAATTTATGAATGATTAAGGACTCGAACCCGCGACCTCTCGCATTTCGTGCGAGCGCTCTTCCTAACCTAGTAACCAGTGAGCTAACCAGGTAAAGTTCATAAATCTTGATATGTCTTTGTTCAACTCTCACATTGTGGCTTCAACTTGTCAACGGTTGCGAGTTCGAGGCAGGCATCGTTCATAAATTTTGTTATTAAATTTAATTTGGGTAATTATTCATAATAAATGAGAGTCATGACTTAAAAAAATTATAATATTTATAAATTCACATTAAAAATAAGTTTCTTTTATATATTATGTCTACTAGCAGTTGCCCGCGACTTCGTCCGCGTATAATTTCTGATTTCCTATGAGATTATTTTCCTGCTGGAAGGTCAATCAAACTTATCGACAAAAGTCCTACCGCTAGTAAAAATCGTTCATACCTACATAGGTTCTATTTTTTCCAAACTTCCCCGTAAACAAAATTTCAATTTACATATTAGTCTCCACGTTGGTACAACTGGTCTTGAAAGAAACAATATCTGAGATGTACAACGGCTGATTTCAAAGTTTTATTCTGGCTTTATTATTAAGATAAGATTATCGAGTAGCATAATTTCGTAACCAGAAATTGTTACTATATGTTTAAATTCAAATTGGTAATCCAATGGTATCAAGGGAATCCTAGGGATAAAGACTGTTTCCCCTTGGTTGACACCAGTAAAAATGGTGGCTTCGATCACATGTTTATGCAAGGTCTTGACCTGAAGTCCATTGCAAAGGTTTGGAGGTCTTAGATTGCGCATTAAGATAGTTACCTATATTTACTTTTAAGGACAAAACATTAACTTTAGGCCATAGAACTGATAACTTAAGGCAAGCCATAACTTCATCTGCACGTGTCCCTCGTGAGACCCTGACTCTGCCCATAAGTCGGTAACAATTCCTTATATCTGTACAACAGCAAAATTACATCCCCTATTTAACCACCCTTAAGGGGAGTTTTTCCAAAATAACGTATAGGTACAGATTTTAATTGTTATTTAAGTTACGATTATAACGTCTTTAACTTCAAACCAAATGACTTTCAAATAACCTTCCAAGCCCCATTTCACCCCGTTTGGCGTGGGGGATTTTCAAACATTCCTTTCTTCTTGCACTTACGCTCTAGAAAAAACCTATATTTCCAATTTCATGTTGAAAAAAATATAATTAATACTTTTCTGTACAAAATTTACCCCCCTATTTTACCACCCTTAAAAGGAGATTTTCCAAAAAGACTGTGAATTAAAACTTTGTCAAAATCATACTACAAGAAATATGAAAGACACTGGGATCACATATCATCAGTAAGTATTTTGTATTTTATTAATTACAATGTAAAAATAACACAAAGCGTTTGTTACAAAATTTGAAAGATGCCATTGAGTGTCAAAATGCCACGCACACAAGCACCTAATAATTGCCGTAATAAGAAAGTTATTATTCTTAGGTATCGTATCTAGTTGGAGACTAGTATGAGTGCCACTAACTTTACAAGCACGAAGTCGCAACAAAATCAAAGATACGGGAAGATAAAAGTTCACAATCATGATAGCCCGAGAAATAAATTTCAAAGGAAGTATAGCATTAATCTCGAGATTGAGTAAGGTCAGTTGTCAGTCAGTATTAGCGCTCCCTCTTGCCTTTAACTTGTAATAAATGATCTCCATCGCTCCGTCACATTCAGACCCGTGAGGTTACTTCATTGGTCAGCGGAAATCATTTGTCGCTATTTTATCTGTTGTATTCTAACAATGGAAATTTTTGCAGTTAGGACCTATAGCTTCTCTTTTTATTATTCAAATTCAAATATTTTAATTCAAAACAGGATGTGACATCACTTATTGAAAGTCAAAAACTACCACCCATTCCAAAAAGCCTCCTGAAGTAGAACCGAGAAGAATGGGCCGAACAAACTCAGCGGGCTTTCTTTGTCATCAAAAAATATATTTACAAAGTAATATTGTACAAGTTTTAATTTTATGTAGTCATAGTATTGTAAATATAGTTTAAAGATTTGTTTTGTTTGAATTTAATTTAAACTTTAAATTATTATTATTCTCGTAATGAATTTGACCTTTATAATATACGATACATGATGAACTATCAGTATCTATTAAAACTATTAGTCGATACATACGAGTAATGTACGCTGTCTGGCCTAGCTTTAAACAGCAAAGAGATAACCAAGCTATGAAATAAGTGGCAGAGAATAACCTCAACAAAGCAAATGTCTATCATAGAAGGCCCAAAACGGAGAAGAAGAGCAATACTATCAGCAGCGATCACGTTCGTACTTGGAGCACCAGGAAAATAACAAAATATACGATAAAACTCACATAAGAAAGTTAAAATATAATAATTATAAGTATTTTTATTTTTTTCAATAAGCTAGACATGAATTAGAAAAAAATGAAGAGATAATGCTATATTGTTATAAAATCCACAAAGATTTCTAATCAGAATAAATCCGTTATATGAACAAGCGTGCTATAATAAATAGTTAAAAATTTAATCCGTGAGTTTAAAATAATGAAGAAATGTATTATTCAGACAAACTTAGTTCTAATCGTAGCTCGGTAAAGTTACAATAGTTTCTGTCATGCAACAAAATATTTTGCCTTTAAATATAGTAGGTACTGGTTATACGTGGTAAGGGTGAATAATGGTATGTATTCAGTCTTACTCTTTAAACCATTATTCTGTGACTCACAAGCCACTTACGGTTTACGCCCGTATTTCAAAGTGTTTTTTTTTTATGGAAAAGGAGGACAAACAATTATACGGGTCACCTGATGTTAAGTGATCACCGCCGCCCACATTCTCTTGCAACACCAGAGGAATCACAGGAGCGTTGCCGGCCTTTAAGGAAGGTGTACGCGTTTTTTTGGAGGTACCCATGTCGTATAGTGCCGGAAACACCGCACTAGGAAGCTCATTCCACAGCTTTGTTGTACGTGGAAGAAAGCTCCTTGAAAACCGCACCGTGGAGGACCGCAACACATCCAGATGGTGGAGATGATATCCTAACTTGTGGCGTGTATTAAATATATCATTGTCTTGTAACCCATAACACAGGCTATAGATGCTTAACTTGGGGCAAGATAATTTGCGTAAAAAGTGTGTCAATATTATTATTGTTATTATTATTATTATATCTGTATTGGCTGTTATAAAAATTCAGGAACTTTAGGTCTTGATTTAATATCCTGTTTATGTAAACAACTTATGAATGTGACCGTTTGTTTCTATTGAATAAATAAATAAATCATATGTTACGCTACGGATTAATCAACTTTTATTCCCTTTAATAATGCAACGTAACTCTCAAATAAATTTTCCTTATATTGTGTTAAGTTTATGACGATAACATCAGCGCTATATTAAGCTAGGATGCTTTAACGACGCTCACAGGCGCTGCCTCTCTGGTTTGATTAACTTTCCTCATTACTGACTCCTATAAAGCTTAAAGGCGTTCCGCTGTCGGCTTTCGGTTTTTAATCGACTACAACATAATATTACACTGTTTTATCGCTTGTAGGAAAGGCCTTATAAAGACGTTAATGCCTGACATCGTAACGCTGTGTTTAAATTAAGTGCAATGTGAAATGTGGAGGAAAAATAAATTATAATACCTTTTTAAGTATTTATATATATTTTATAAGTATTTGCACGTCTATGCGATGCAAAGATTTCGTTCTAATGTTGTGCTTTGTATGTCTGACTGAGACACAATCCTGCGGAACCGCCGCTACGCCACTTCATGGGGGAATTTTGCTACTGATCTTTCTCCATGATTTTAAGAAATGACTTATAAAACACGGAGAAGACACTGGTTTGTGATTATTTCATACTTAATGAAAAATAACGGGGTTGTCTGAAGAATGTCTGCTAATATATAAATAATAAAAAAAAATGAAATTCCACAGATATTGCGCAGATAACTCTGTCACAAAAATGTATGTACTTCTTAAATGAGATAATAATTTTTTTATGAAAATAAAGGACGAGACGAGCAGGACGTTCAGCTGATGGTAATTGATGCGCCCTCCCATAACAATGCGGTGCCGCTCAGGATTCTTGAAAAACCAATAATTCTGAGCGGCACTACAATTGCACTCGTCTCCTTGAGACATAATATCTTGTCTCATTTTCCCACAACCAAAACACAGTAATGGTTATACATTACTGCTTCATGGCAGAAAGAGGGCGCCGTTGCGGTACTCATGATCTAGCCGGCATCCTGTGCAAAGTAGCCTCCCACTGGTAATTGCTTCGCTCGACAACACGTCTTATCTCTTGAGAAACACTGTTTCTTTTTGAAAATTTGAATTAGAAAGCCGGTGTAAGGAAAGAAGAGAGGAGGACTTACCAGAGCAGCAGCTATTCTTCCACCACGTGCAGGGTCGCGAATTTCCCTCTTTTTTTATAGGCCTTTTCTTTGAGTGGCCACTCTTTCTATCCGAATTCAATAATAATAAAAATAGGAATCATAAGATACTTGATCACGAGATTACACTTAACGAATTAATGAGTTATCACGGCGTTGACAAGTTCAATACATACTCCTCGCGCACGATCAGCTGTGCTCGCGGTATTTCGTAAGAGTGAGGGAGAGGCTGCAGGTAGGAATGAGAAAGAATTAGTGCAACTCTTTGTGCACCCACAATATTTAATTTATTAATAAATTAATTGATAAATTCGGTGACTGTTACACTATTTATAAAAACCCCTTGAGACATATTTGGCCTAAACAGTCATAATAAGTACAGTACATCAACAGACTTGCTTAACGTATTATAATTCCTTGACTCTCAAGAGAGAATATCAATAAACTACAGACGATTTTTACTTTCCTCAGAAATTTCACAAACTAATATAAAAATACATGAAACAGAGTCTGAATATAAATAAGGCTGGGGACACGCAAGAAATAAATAAATACGGTCCCAAATGAATTGATAAAGTAATGGTTACAATAGCAGAATCGCATGTCAATCTTGTGTTGTTCTTTCAGAATGATGTAATATGTCTCTGTCTGTCTTTTAGACTATTCTTTATCTGTTTCTATGTATAAAATAACATTTTCTTTTCTTAACTCATTTAATTAAATACTTTTAAAAGGATTAGAACATAATGAATAATTATAAGTGACCATTTGATGTTTGATAACAATTAACATTGCTTATTATTTAACTCAACATGACGAATACTTTCCGGGTACGGTTAACAGGAGTCGAGAATGTAATTCCTTTATTAGCATCATCATCATCAGCCGGAAAACATCCACTGCTAGACGGAGGCCTCCCCCAAAGATTTGGACGACGATCAGTCCTGCGCTGTCCTCATCCAACGTATTTCGGCGATCTTGACCAGATCGTCCGCGTCGGTCCGTCTTGTGGGGGGCCTACTAACACTGCGTCTTCCGGTACGTGGTCGCCATTCAAGGACAAAAGTTTAACTTGACTTTACTATTCCTATATTATAAATAAAATAAATTTCCAAATACGAAAAGAGAACAATAGAATTAAGAATAATAATCAGGGAGTTTATGAGTTGTAACACTACATATGGCCAGCCCCGTTATAAACAATATCATTTGTACAATCTTGATAGTTAAATATTATGTTGAACATAGCTCACAGTGATTTATTCTTACTTAAAAAGTTTAGAAGAATCGGCTATTTTGCACTACCATCATAAAGCCACTAAAAATCCACCAATATTATCACCATGAGAACAGAAACCTCCATATCAATTATATTTCAGTGAAAAATATTTAAAGAGAAGACCGACACTAATATACTTTACTAACAATTTGAAAGTTAAACTACGCTTTACTACTAATAAACGGTAAACTAAGTTTAACTACTATTAAAAAACTACTACCTATAATTTGAGTAATAATTCATAGGAGAAAGGAGTGAATATAAGCGATTTCTACGAGTTTTTAATTTGTAATTCTTAACCCAACATATAATAATTCAAGATTCCTCAACTGTCCTACAAGTTGTCAGTTTACCTCAAGGTACACCTGAGTAGAAGAATCGAATTTTTTCACAAGGTATAATTTTAATATTATTAGAAACACAAGAAAAACTTTCATGACGTGACGTCACCTCTCCCCACTTCTCAACCCACTAAGACGTCCCCGACACGTCCCACACACCGCCTTCGCAGGCGTAGGCGCGGTCAACCACAGCAAACCGGTGGCACTCGTCACTCTGACGATATCCAGGGTCCCGCAACCTAGATACTACACACATAGTTTTGATACTCGACGAGATGTTAGTCCTCGTCCTGTAATCGTTTCACTCCACCCACAATCATACACGGACTGACTGTCGGACTGACATACACCACTTACACAATCAAAATAACACTCCATAAACAGACATAAACATACATACATACAAACATTCATACCAACATACATACATACACACTTACATATGTTATACAATACATCACCGCACTCAACGGCGTGTGTGTTCTTCTCATTTTTTCATCTTTCATCTTCATCTTCAATCTCTCTCCTTCCCACAAGCACACAGCCGGTCCGAGGTTTAAGTCTCCCTAGGAGACGCCCCGCGACTATTGTTTCGTAGTCTTTGCGGCCTCCACGGTTTACATCATATGTCGCTGTAAAATCCTTCAGGGCTAACAGACATAGATGAGGTTTTTAGTAGGTAGGGGGCGTCCGCTTACACGGGCACTCGAGTCCGCCATATGGGCCCCTTTTCGGAGTCTTCAATACGTAAATGTATTTACCTCCTCAAAAAAAATCGTTGACACATTTCCACTGCAACCATTGACTAGTTAGGTCGCTACTCTGCCCACTTCCGTTCGAATAATAGTCAATGTATTATTTGAAATGTATTCTTAGAAGCTTAAAAAATTGATCTATTTAATTTAAAATTTAATCATTTAGATGTTCGCTTGTTTGTGCATTTTTAAGTTGGTGGTATTAAAATTTGTCAATTGTTATATAAAAACCGCATTTGATCTTAATTTCTAAGAATGTTATACATTATTTCTTACTACTGTTAGGTTGCACTTACAAATATTTACATGAATATTTTGTGAATTTAAACCTACAACTACTCAGTTGCAACTTCGCCACCGCAATATTTCTACGAAGTTCCTAACAGCAAGTGTAAAGTACATTACGGTGATACTTCGTCGGGTTCAACATTATCTCAGTAAAGTTGCAGTGTGATATTAATTTAGCGTACATTCCAAAACTCAAAAAAGTCTTAATATATTTTAAAGTTTTAAGTTTATGTTAGACAACCGCATGTCACACGACAGAGGTGGAGATTTTATTAAGGCGAGGTTTATAAGGAACACAATTATATTAAATTGTATAGGTTTGTTCATAAGGTTATTAAAACTATTGGAATAATATTATTAGTTAATTTTTTTTAAAAGAATATTAGGAAATAATATTAGTTTATAATTGAAATCTCTGGTAAGGCATAAATATATTATTTTATTACTATAGAGAAGACTAATAATGTCGAAAATTCCAATGTTTAATTACATACGTAATGCTAAACATAAATATAAAGTATTAACATTAACAAGAAACGTGTACTAAAATAAAATAAGTAAAAACATTTATTTTCAACTAGCTGACCCAGCAAACGTTGTATTGCCATATAAAGTAATAAAAATAAATTTATTTATTAAAACTTTGGGGTATATGAGAAATAGATGACGCCTTAAGATTTATCTATCTACATAAAGATAATCTGACACATAGTTAAATAGTTACAATATTTAATCTACCAACTATAGTTAGCTAAAATTAAGTTTAAGTTTATTTTTACCTCCTGAGAAACTAAAAATTCTAATTAGTTATTCATTTGAAACTATTCTATCAATTTGATTTCTGAACGACGGGGGACACATCAAAGGAAAAACAAAATTGTACTTTTAATTTAATTCCAGAGCATTATTTTTTAATTATTTATTATCCTTTTAAACCTTCTCTGGACTTCTACAAATAATGCAAGACCAAAATTAGCGAAATCGATCCAGACTCTCTCGAGTTTTAGCGAGACTAACGAACAGCAATTTATTTTTATATATATATAGATAAGTAGCAAGATTTAATAAGTTTCAGAATAAATTTTTTTCTAAATTCTTTATAAGGAAGCCCAAAAACATACATACAGAAAAAACTTAATTTATTTATAGGAATTAAGTGCTCGTGGTAAAAAGCTGTTTAAAGTATAATTGTTTAATATATTTGTATATTTAATCCCAGAAATAAGAGATGTCACGTAAAAATAACAAATTGTTTGCAAATTAATTTTAAATTCTACTTTTAGCAGGAATAAGTATTATATCGAACTAAAATAAATATTTGTACAAGTTTGTTCAAAAATATGTAACCTAAGGTGAAATTTTAGACGGAATGATTTGTCTCGAAAACCTGTAAATGCGAGATTCATTGCAAACTTACTTCGGAATGAGCTTTGATGTAGACAGAAATAAATTGTAACGGTTGTATATTTTATTTTGAGACCAGAACCTATGCAACTACTCCCAACTAATAACTTATTGAATCCCTGAATTGATTTTGTATTTGACTTTATTTAAATTATGTTTTGTACTCAAATTACTTAGTCGAAATTAAATTTTTAATATAAATTTTAGTTTGTTGTATACATTATTGCTTTCTCGGGTAAATGTACAAATAGACAAATCTTAGTTCAATGTAACTGGTATAACTCATCATACATCATTATCATCATGTGTTTTTTTTTATGAAAATAAGGGGCGAGACGAGCAGGACGTTCAGGTTCAGACGTGACGGAGCAGGGGGTGCTAAGAAACCCCGGGTTTTTCCCTATGTTTCTCAGTGCCATCCGTTTAAAAAGCACCGGAAAATTTCAGATTCTAACCTCAAATTGATGGATATATGATGTCAAGTGGCCCTTCAGTCCCTGTATGATGCTTCCCAGTATAGGCAGCTAAAAAGACAGGTCTCCAAGTCTTTGACTCGCAATATACAGCATACAGCGTAACAAAGGCTCTAAAGTATTCGCTCGCGACTTGTTTATTGGGCAGAGCCAACTGACGAACCTGATGGTCGTTTCGTCTAAGAAGGTAGTTCCTTTTGAAGGAAGTCGAGCAGTTCTACGGACAGCTATACACGACCAGACGGGTAGGTACCATTTATCAACATGGCTGACTACTTGAGTAGTCAAGAGCCAAATTAACACGACAATATACCGAAGATATCTCAGACGTCTACCTGTACGAGATAAGTATATCCCTGAAACAGCTTAAAACAAAAAGGCGCCGGGTAATGATGGAATAACAGGTGAGCTTCTGAGAGCTGGTAGTACTCCTAAGCTTAAGATTCTCCCGAAGCTATTAAATTTCGTCATCCTCGAGGGCAAAACGCCAGAAGCTGGGCACAGAAGTATCGTGATACTGTTCTTCAAAAATTAAATTTTATTAAACAAACACATTGCTACCATACTATAGTTATAACAGCACATATTATTCAGTCATTACAAATCCGATCTAGTTCGTTTTTAGTTCGTTGAACGCTCCTGTGCATTCAACGCCGACACAATCGAAAATGACCGGAAATAACCGAATATTAAATATTCGCTTTCATGTGTTACTTATGCAAGTGAAATGTCAAAGTCATCACTATCATTTTACAATAAAACTTGCTGACCCGACAGACGTTTTCATAATAAATAAAATATTGTTTTTTATGAATTCGTCATTAATTAATATCAATGCTCAATGTTGTTATAATGAAATTGTTACAGAACAGAACTGTCAAACCGTGCGTCAATAAATTCTCTCATAGAAAATATGTCCATACAAAACAAATATTGAAAATAAAAATAATTATTGGTGCCAAATCGAAAAAGAAATAGAAATTTCTCAAGTTGGGTTATACTGCAGTTCATGAAGTTATCCCCATTAAAATCCGTTCATTAGTTTTGGAGTTCACTGCGAACAAATATCAGGACACTGGACTTATATATATTAAGATTTATTAATTTGTGTACTCTTTGAAAATCATGACTTTGCGGTAATGACATAACAAGAAACTGGAAAACAATATTCCAGTCATAAGCCTTAGTAACAACTAAACACAATCAACATTATTTAGAAGCGCTGCAATCAAGTTCATTCTGTACAGTTTTATTGTTATTGTTTATTGAAGTGTTACTGCTTTCGAGAGACATGCGATACGCATTACGAATAAAGCCATGCAGCTATACAAAATCATGTTTGTACTAGCTGGTGCCTTTGGTAAAATAAATAAGATAAAAATATTCATAGTAAATTTTATACTGCAGAGCCTAATATTTGCTTGATATAATGTGATAAAATAATAAAAAAGGCATAAAAAGGCATTAATTTCTTCAAAATTGATCCCTTTAGAATTCTTTTCGATGTCATTTCTAATATACTAGACACTACTACCGCTTCGGAAACAAATGGCGCTTTGAGAGAGAAGAGGCGGCGCAAGAAACTCTCCCAGCAATTTTTTGCGCTATATTTAATCAAATATACAATATTCTATATATCGGTTTTACATTTTACTTTTAACACTTACACTTTAAGAAACGCACAATCTTCTTCATGAGAAAAGATGACGAGGAATACGTTCGTCTGATGGTCAGTCATTCTGTATTCAACCCAACGTCTGAGTGGCATCATATTTTCGCTAGTCAGTTTGAGCCATAACATGTTAAATCCAGTAATTTCACTAGCGATGGTGCTTTTCAAAACGGAACACAGGAATGTTTTTAGACACTGGAAAAAATCGTAGTTTTGTAGTAATAAATTTATAAAATGTTAAATATGCAATTGACACTTTAGGTACTTCAATTATAACTATATATTAAGTATTTTATACAAAGGAGACGGCGATTTCTGGGCCAAAATGTAATAAATTGAGGTATGGTATAAAAACTGTCATATTTTTCTATTTCAAAGTATAGAAAACTTTGTCTAAATTCACAATCTACAAGAATCTTAAAATTATGTTTTCAGTGTCTTAATTGACACTAATTTCATCCTTTTATATCTAGGCCCAATAATGTATGAAAGGGTATCCGTCTCCTTCAACAAACCTCTTTACATTGTAAATATCACTATATAAAAAATTAAATAACGACATTATATCATAAATCACATACTGTTTTACGTATTAAAGTGATTGCACAAAATCTCACGATCAACTTACCTCAATAAATGGGGTAGAAATTGGTTCAATAAAGTTTCTTACTTAGTCCCTAAATAGCTGTTAGCCCTTGACCGCAAAACTGCCAGAAAGTCCAAAGTAACAAATCAATTATTTAAATGGGCATAGCTTATTCAATCTTCGTAGGGCCCTAATACTTTACTTTGTTAGTCACTTCAAAGTGGTCAAAGACAAAGGGATTATTTGCATGGTTAAAATAGAATAGAAAGAGAGACTTGAGGCGTTGTTTAAAATAATAGCTATGTTAGCTCTTTGGCGTGTTTAGAACATGTATAAACAATATCTATTATTGCTACCAAATTAAATTAAAAAAAAGCAGGCAAGTGCGAGTCGGACTCACCCATAAAGGGTTCCGTAGTAGCAAGTAACATACTAGAAAAGTTACAGAAAGAACACAAGGAAAAAGCAAAAAATGTTTGCTCAAAACTATACAGTGGAAATGAGCTTTCATCATTTATACGTATTAAAAAAACTACTTTCTAGATCTCGTTCAAACCAATTTTCGGTGGAAGTTTGCACGGTAATGTTAATCATATATTTATTTTAGTTTTATCAATCTCTTATTTTATGTGTTATAGGAGGGGACACATTATACAACTTCAGAGGTGTCTCTCGCGCAAACTATTCAGTTAAGAAAAAAATCTATTAAAAACATACAGAAATTTTTTTTTTTTGGTTTCAGTTCTAAGTATACCCCCAAAGTTATTGTTTTTTTTTTCTATTATTGTGTGACAATATTAATGCAGTTTACAGAATACATCTATTTACGACGTTTCAATAGTATAGTTCTTATAGTTTTGGAAAAAAGTGACTGTGACATACAGACGGATAGACAGACATGACGTATCTAAACCCTAAAAACCGACGCAAAAGAGACTGCGGTCTTTGATGCTGTTCTATTTCTAATGCTGAATTTATTGGAAAAGTCCTAAGGTATATAATTTATATAGATTATATAATTTACTAGCTGGCCCAGCAAATGTTGTATTGTCATATAAAGAAATATAAATATATACAATAATTACAATTTTTGGGGTATAACGAAATTGATGACGACCGATTCTCAGACCTACCAAATATCGAAAGACCTACCGATATCGTACCTGAAACTTATCGTATTACAATAATTACTATATTTGATTGCCGTCTTGCAACCCTATTGCGAATCTGTGGACGGAATAGAATAATATAAGAATCGCAATACAAAAATAGGTGTTGATCGTAGACGGGTGAAAATTTTATCACTTATTGAAAGTCAAAAAACTACCACGCATTCGAAAATTAATGCCTCAGACCTGAGAAGAATGGGCGCAACAAACTCAGCAGGCTTTTTCTTTTTCATCGAATAAATATGTTTACAAAGTAATATTGTACAATAAAACTTATTATTTAATAGCCTGAGGGCGGTCACTTCATTGCCAATCTGTGGTATCATTAAGTAAGTCATTTATGTTATAGTAACCCTTACCACACAAACGTTTTTTAAAAATTCTTTTGAATAACGTAATACTTTTGTTTTGAACATTTTCAAAAGCATATAATACATCGCCCCACAAAATACTTACTAACTCGACTTAGCCGAGTAGTAGGCACCATAAGCTTATGTCTGTTCCTGGTGTTAACATTATGGTTATCACAGTTTCTGGCAAATTCACTTATGTGCATATGAACATACATTACATTATCAAGAATATATTGAGAAGCAACAGTCAAGATGTTAATTTCTTTGAATTTTGTTCTCAATGATTCTTTAGGACCTAGGTTATAAATAGCGCGAATAGCCCTCCTCTGCAGCACAAATATTGTATTCATATCGGCAGCGTTGCCCCATAGCAATATACCATAGGACATAATACTATGGAAAAAACTAAAGTATACTAGTCGCGCCGTATCTATGTCAGTTAATTGTCTAATCTTTTTAACCGCGTATGCTGCAGAACTAAGTGTCAAGAAAAAGAGTCAATATGTAATTTGGAATCTAGAGTTATGCCAAGAAATATAGCAGATTCCACTGGTTCAATCACCTCTCCGTTTAACAAAACATTTGCATTTACATTTTGACATTTGGTACGGTAAATTTAATGTATTTAGTTTTCTTGCTATTTAACAATAGGTTATTAGCGCTAAACCAGTACACGATGTCAGATAAAATATTTATTGTAATACTTGGTAAAAAAATAATTTTATTCATTATTGTTTTACACATTTTCTAACCATATTTAACCCTTGTTCAGGCATTAGCTATAAATAAATTTAAATGTTGTATTAAGAAATGGCTCTGTCGTAAATGCTTTTACTCCACAGCTGAATATCTAAGTGATCGGACAGCCCGGGACTAGATTATGATTATTTTATAGGAATAGCAATAACAGTACAATATTGTATATTTTTATTAAAAAGAGCGCAAAAAAACAATGCTTGGAGAGTTTTTTGCGCCGACTCTTCTCTCTCAGAGCGCCATTTGTTTCCGAAGCGGTAGTAGTATCTAGTATATTAGAAATGACATCGAAAAGAATTCTAAAGGAATCAATTTTGAGAAAATAAATGCCTTTTTATGCCTTTTTTTATAAATCAATATAAAGTCGCAATAATGTGAAGCCGATAACTTTTCCGCGATACAATTACGAAGTTCACTGAGTTATTAATTGAATGATTCTCGATAAACTATTAACATGTTTAACGAAAACTCACATCAAAGCCTTTGCGATAAAAATTTCCTATCAAGCACTCGGAGCCATCGGTTTTATTTTCACTAATTATTACCTCTAATGAAGTGAACATTTCTGATGGCGTACTGACATTTTGCAATGCTAAAATTTTACTAGTGTATTAAAACATGAATTTATTTCAACAATAGCGTTCGCTGCGATACCTTCTGTGTAGATTTCGTTAGTAATTTTATTCACAACTAGCTGAATCGCCAACGTTGTTTTGCCATATAAGCTATTTTTAGAGTTAGACCGTTTCTTGGACATTGCAACATTACTTTATTTTCCAAAAAAAAAACTTAGCATAAGTTACTCCTTATAACATCAGCTACCTGCTGATAAATCGGTCCAGCCATTTCAGAGATTAGCCGGAACAAATACATGTAGTAAAAAATGGTTATTCCTATATTACAAACAGACACTCCAATTTTATTTATATGTATAGATGACATGGATTCTAATTTTTATGTACTGAATGTTATGAATGAATAAAAAAGTAGCCTTAATTTCTCCTTATGAGCTATCTCATATATAAAATTCTCGTCTTACGGTGTTTGTTACCTAACTCCTAAAACGGCTAAACCAACTTATAGGAAAATTTGTGTGCAATTCGGATAGGTAAAAGAAACGGTCAATATCTATTTTTCATACCCCTAAATGATAGGTGATAGGTGAGATTTTGTTTATTGTTTTGACAACTTTTTAATTTTTATTTTATTATGATTCAGCATTAAAATACATGCAACTTCAAATTTTCACCCCTCTACGATCAACCCCTGCTTTTTAATCACCATTTTATATTATTATATACAATATATTTGATAGGTCTGAGAATCGGTCGTCATCTATTTTTTATACCCCAAAATTTTTACTGTTATTGCCAATACAACGTTTGCTGGGTCAGCTAGTTTTTAGAAAAGTCGCAGCAAAATTGTTTCGCATGCAATTGGGGTTGAGCAGGTTGTCGACGGTAAAGTAGATCCTGTAGATGAAGCCACAACCTGGGAGTTGAACAAAACATACCAAGATTTACATTCGATGCGTCACTCGAGCAGTTGGCTTAGTTAGTAAAAGCACTCGGACGGAACCCGAGAGGCGTGAGTTCTAGTCACGCATCCTTTATAAATTCTGGTTACTTACACTTTATAAATTACTAGCTGCTTTCCGCGACTTAGTCCGCGTACACACATGACTAAGCATGAAGTACTTATAAGAATCTTTGTTTCTTCAAACTGTATTAACATTGTATTAAATGAAGATATCGCAATATTGTTCTTGTAGATAAGGGCCAAGTGTCTAAGGAATAAAACTTAGAAAACTTAATTATTAAAATATATCCAATAGTTTTTCCATGATGCGAACACAAATGAAAACCAATATCATTTGATTTATATCTTATACACTTATATATATTTTTTTTATTTGAGGGGAAAAGAGTCATAGGACAGTAACAGGTATGAAGATGGTTCTCATCCATTTAATACCTAAATTAGATTCGATAATTCAAAAATCTTCGAAGGTTCATCTTGACTATTCTACAACGATAAACTAAGAAACCACTAAATTTAAATGAAATTTGACCCAAAAAATATAAATATTCATCCTGTAGAGTATCAACTTTACCCATTTATTTCACTACATTCCCGCCATACTTCAGTTTTGATACACTGAACTAGTTATTGGGAGCAAACATCTTGTGAGGCGTTATCTTTGGATCAACGGATACAAACACGACATGACTGAGTCCGTTTACCAAACGCTTGACCCATCGCTATCTCTCCAACGTTCGAAGTCGATGCTTCATTTACTTTACTAGAACATCCTGAATATCTTTATACTAGGAAATAAGTTCAAAGGGTTTTTATTATTTATTACAAGTTTTAATACCTCCGTTCTAAGTAATTAACTGCAAAATTAAAAGGAACAATTTGCTAAGCTTCTAAGAATAAATTTCAAATAACACTATGACTAATATTCGAATAGAAATTGGGCAGAGTAACGCCCTAACTCAGGGAGACATTGCATTGAGACAACCGGAGAGTAGAATAAAGATATTAGAATTATGAACTTTACGTCACTCGAACGGCTGGCTCAGTGGAAGAGCACTCACACAGAAAGCGAGAGGTCGCGGGTTCGAGTCCGCATCGTACATAAATGTTGTTTTCAAATTTAATTTGTGTAATGGACACTTTAAGTAAACTTTAAATGTATTTTGTAGATTCTCAAAAATTAGAAAAAAATATTTCTCAGATGTGGTGACGTTAAGATTAAGTATAAGAATCGGTATGAATAACATTTGCACGTAAAATTTCTATGCTTTTACTGAAAACTACTCTAATGAAATAATTAATTTCAATCTTACATTTACTTTTTGAGAGACAACTATATAAAATATAATAATCAAAATAAAATATGGTTAAATCAAGACAAAACAAAATGTAAGAAGTCGCATTATAATGGTCTAAACGTTAAATTACCAGTGGGAGGCACCTTTGCACAGGATGCCGGCTAGATTATGGGTACCACTAGGGCGCCTATTTCTGCCGTGAAGCAGTGTAATCATTATTGAGATTCGGTCTGAAGGGTGCCTTAGCTAGTCAAATTACTAAGTAAATGAGGCTTAACATCTTGTAGGATCAATTGTAGGATCGTTCAGAATTTTTGGGTTTTTCAAGAATCCGGAGCGGTACTTCTTTGTTATGAGCAGTATTTTCATAAAAAAACAATACTCGTCCACTAAATTATTTAATTGTATTTTGTTCTGCCACGTTGTCTGACACTTTAATAACACAACGATGTGAACAGAGCATAAGATGGGCGTTAAATTTTAAACAACTTAACGGATGGGGATGTCCAATTCTACCCTTGTTTAAACCCTCTTATGAAACAATGTCACTAAAACTTAACACTGTGTTATCTATACTTGAAACAATTTCGTACTCATTTTCAGTATTATAACCATTAAAGTACTTATGCTTATGTGGAAGCACCGTTCCAACTGCCATCTGGATGTGTGGCGGTCCTCCACAATGTGGTTTTCAAGGAGCTTTCTTCCACGTACTACAAAGCTGTGGAATGAGCTTCCTTGTGCGGTGTTCCGGGACGATACGACATGGGTACCTTCAAAAAAAATCTCTTATACCTTCCTTAAAGGCTGGCAACGCTCCTGTGATTCCTCTGGTGTTGCAAGAGAATGTGGAAAGCAGTGATCACTTTATAACGGGTGACCGCTCGTTTGTCCTCCTATTCCATAAAAAAAAACAGTCTCTATAATCATCAAATATTTGAAAAAACTTTTTGTTTGAAACGAATCGTAGCTTGTTCCCAAAGCTTTTTTTTAGAGAGGACGAAAATACATTTACGTATTGAAGAACCCAAAACGGGACCTATATGTCGGGTTTGAGTGGAAAGACCTTCTACCGACTAAAAGTCTCCTCTGTAGTGATATCCCTAAAGGCTTTTACAGCAAATCCGGGTGCCTTGGAGGCTAACATTTTAGTGTTTCGTACCCAAAGAGTGATTAACTAACGGGAACCTTCATCCATCAGTATCACCAGTCCAACCCGAAGTAGTTTTGACTGAGAGTGTATTAATAATGCTTCTATAACAACAAAGTTTCACTTCTGGGATTAAATATACAAAATTTTATGTGTACCAAAATTTATGGTCGATGCGGCATTTTTTCTCCTCTCGAGTTACGTCCCCGTTTTCTGACCACTAAGCCAACAGTCTATATGACATAGCCAAGACCATCTCAAAATGGCTACTACAAAAATTAATAAATATGTAAAAGTACAATTATGACAAGGTATAATTAAATGTTCATAATACATTTAGTAAAATGGGATGGAACCCAGTGCAGATCCAACTAATTTTACAAATTTGACACAAAAAATGTAATAGATGATTCGGCAGCATTAATTGATAGAGTTGAGAAAATAGCTAGTAATTATCCCTACTAATATTATAAATGTAATGTAAGTTTGTTTGTTACGCTTTTACGCCGGAGCTGCTGAACCGATATTGATGAAATTTGGTGTACCAAGCTCTAGTGTATCGCTACAGCGATAGCTTGGGAAAGGACATAGGCTATATGTTATCCCAGAAAAATCAATGGTTCCCATGGAATTAGTGAAAAACTGATATTCAACCAATAGTAGGTCAAGTTTGCTATAGCAATCCTCCTCGAAATAATATTCATAAAATGTGTTGGGAACGGGAGCGAAAACGGGAACCAAACTAAGAATAGGATATGAGATATTCTTCAATTCAAAACTTGCTTTTTATTTTTAAAAATTTATCCTTTATCTACACGGATGACGTCACAGGCATCAGCTAGTTACTAAATAATTTTAAGGAAAACTTACAAATCAAAATGTCTGTTTTCATCTAGGATTAGAAAAAAGAACATCAATTAAAAATTTAATTATACGATTCACCTCTTTAGTTTGTTTACATAAATCATTTGTGGATTAAATATTTAATTATAATATATGGCTCCCGTTTTTGTTGGAAATATTTCATATAGAATCACATTTTAAAACCCCATAACGAAATTTGAGTAATTTTATGACACAAATGACCTCGCGTTGCGTTTAATTATAGGCATCCAACATTAATAAATTTGTTTGGTATTTTAGTAATCTTAATATAAACAAATTAAATGCATACATAAAATCTCAAATAAATTGCCTCAATTTGGACCTTAGTGGAACGATTTCATACCTCAGAATATTATTCTTTTGATGTCTTGATACTGAATTCTTTGGATAACAAATTGTTCTCACCTGCCAGTTTTTCATCTGACTGCATGCAACGTGTGCGTACGCATTGGTTCTAGGTGAAAATGTTGAAATAGGAAGCTGGTTTAAGGAAACAGGAGAGGACGACTTACCAGAACAGCAGCAATTCTTTCACCACGTGCGGAGTCGCCAATAAACTGACACAAAAAAGTGGGACGTTCTATTTGTTGTTATTGTCCATTAAGAGGGAAAGAGTGATTGGGGCCGATTGAGAGAGAGTCAGAAAGGGCGAACTTACCATGAAGCACATAGCGCCGCTAGTAAGTAGAACATCTTCCCTACTAGCGTTATATCATGCAGGTTTAGTGCGTGGCTACTAATAAGTAGAACATCAACCCTACTAGCGTTGTATCGTGCAGGTTTCGCTCGTTACCACGAGTATGTAGAACATCTTCCCTACTAGCGTCGCATATATAATATATAAAAACATTTATAGAACAGATTAGTATTAATATAAACGAGTTTTATAAATTAGTTTGCCAAAGAAGTTTCACTACTGACATGTGCACTTTGTACGCACGCAATTTTTCTTTTTTTATTTCTCACAAAGCTAACATGACAACTTTAACTAATAAATAACTTTCAGCAAAATTTATTTATAATGGAACAGGTGCCTGAGTTTTTACTAGCAGTTATTGCCTGCATAGATTTTATTTATGTGGTAATCTGACAATTGATTTATATATGATTCACATTTTGATTTATATGAAAGAAACTTTACATTAATTCCTCACGTAACTCATCATTATATAAAATGAGTCATTATCAATTTCTTAATTAATCAAAATCTACCACCCATTAGGAATGATATGCCTCCTACCTGAAAAGAAATAACCATAAACCGAGTGGGCCTTTTTGGAATTCAATTCAAATATTTTTATTCAAAATAGGATTTAAAATCACTTATTGAACGTCAAAAACTACCACCCATTCAAAAGAGACTGCCTCAGACCTGAGAAGAATGGGCGCAAGAAACTCAGCGGGCTTTTTTTTTATATAAAATATGGATAACAATGTGATATCGTACAATAAACATTTATAATTAAAGAGCCTGACGGTGTTCGCTTTATTCCCAGTCCGTGGTGTCATTAAGAAAATCGTTTATGCTATAATAACTTTTCATGTTTTTTAACAATTCTTTTAAATTTCATAACACATTTGTTTTGTACATTTTCTGGGATCATATTGTAGAAGCATATACATCGCCCAACAAAAGACTTACTAACTCGACCCAACCGAGTAGTAGGCATAACTAGTTTATGTTTGTTCCTCGTGTTAACATTATGAGTGTCACAGTTTCTAGAGAATTCCTCAATGTGCTTATGAACATACAGAACATTATCAAAAATGTATTGAGAAGCAACAGTCAAAATGTTTATTTCTTTAAATTTTTCTCTTAATGATGATCTAGGACCTAGGTTATAAATCGCGCGAATAGCCCTCTTATGCAGCACAAAGATGGTATTAATATCGGCTGCACTGCCCCATAACAATATACCATAGGACATAATACTATGAAAATAACTAAAGTATACTAATCTCGCCGTATATATGTCAGTTAACCCTCTAATTTTCTTAACCGCATATGCTGCAGAACTAAGCCTATATTAATATGGGGGCCCCACTGCAATTTGGAATCAAGAGTAATGCAAAGAAATACAGCAGATTCCACTGGTTTCACCACCTCTCCACTGAAACTAACACGCACAATGAAACATAACACTAAATAATATTAGAAACTTTGAATCAGTGAAAGTTTCATTCAAATTAGCTTAGCCATTTCCGAGTTTTGCGTGTTAAAAATGATACATAAAACTCATACAAAGGCAATGATATTTAAAACTTTCCTCAGTAACCTCAGCTACAACATGTATTTGGTTTCAACATGGTTTCTTATTTAACATGTTTAATTAATGTATAGAATAGATATGGAATAGGTGCTTTTTTAACTTTAAATCATATCTATTATGTCAATTAAAATTTAAAGTAAATGTAATGAACCATTTTAAAATATGGGACTAATATACTTTCATTTTCACCTTAACCTTCAACTTCACCTTCAAATTATTACTAATAGTAACGTTATTGTATCGTTCGTATCGATATCTTACTATTATCGTACGAAATTGCCGAAGTACTTCACGAAGTACATCCGTCATTTTCTTTGACATATACTTTCACGTATACTTCGGCAACTACATCGACTTCTACTTCGACAAGTACGTCGCCAAATACTTTTTATTTTGGAGTGTCATTTTGTTATTTTTGTGTTTGAGCACAGTGGAGGAGCATCGCGCGGGATGCAGTGTGACTCAAAACAATGAAGAACAACGACGACTAATGTCGCATTATCTTAGTGGTCACGAAACTTCGCCAAGTCTTAGTATTTGTCAAAGTACTTGGCGAAATACTTGACGAAGTACTTGTTGAAGTATTTGGCGAAGTAAAAGTCGAAGTAAATTTCGAAGTCGATAATGATAACAATGTAGAAAAAGAATTACTTGACGAAGTACTTGATGAAGTATTTGACGAAGTAATTGTCAAAGAATTTGGCTAAGTACTTGACGCAGTACTTCTAAAAGTATTTGGCCAAGTAGAAGTCGAAGTAAATGTTAAAGTCGATTACGATAACAATGTAGAAGTTAGTGTCGATGTAGTTTGTTCTTGGTGTTAACATAGAAAAATCGCCTTTTCGCCGAAATTTGCCTATGCAAATAAGTGATGTTTCTATATAGATACATGTGCATAACACTGTCAAGAATATACAAGTATGAGGCAACAGTTAAAATGTTTATTTCTTCAAATATTGCTTCAATGATTGTTTTGGACCGAGATTGTAAAAGGCACGAATATCTAGACATAGGAAAATAGCAAAATATTTTCAATAAACTATTGCTACTTTGCTAATCAAGTTTGGTACAGATTTTACTACAAACCTTATTTCCTTCGTGCTTGTGAAATTCCTTAGTCGATGAGATGAGATCTAATCATGCCAGCTGAACATTTTAGTCAGTTTAATAAAAAAGCTAAATTAAATAAATCCGTCATTTTCTTTGACATATACTTTCACGTATACTTCGGCAACTACATCGACTTCTACTTCGACAAGTACGTCGCCAAATACTTTTTATTTTGGAGTGTCATTTTGTTATTTTTGTGTTTGAGCACAGTGGAGGAGCATCGCGTGGGATGCAGTGTGACTCAAAACAATGAAGAACAACGACGACTAATGTCGCATTATCTTAGTGGTCACGAAACTTCGCCAAGTCTTAGTATTTGTCAAAGTACTTGGCGAAATACTTGACGAAGTACTTGTTGAAGTATTTGGCGAAGTAAAAGTCGAAGTAAATTTCGAAGTCGATAATGATAACAATGTAGAAAAAGAATTACTTGACGAAGTACTTGATGAAGTATTTGACGAAGTAATTGTCAAAGAATTTGGCTAAGTACTTGACGCAGTACTTCTAAAAGTATTTGGCCAAGTAGAAGTCGAAGTAAATGTTGAAGTCGATTACGATAAAAATGTAGAAGTTAGTGTCGATGTAGTTTGTTCTTGGTGTTAACATAGAAAAATCGCCTTTTCGCCGAAATTTGCCTATGCAAATAAGTGATGTTTCTATATAGATACATGTGCATAACAATGTCAAGAATATACAAGTACGAGGCAACAGTTAAAATGTTTATTTCTTCAAATATTGCTTCAATGATTGTTTTGGACCGAGATTGTAAAAGGCACGAATATCTAGACATAGGAAAATAGCAAAATATTTTCAATAAACTATTGCTACTTTGCTAATCAAGTTTGGTACAGATTTTACTACAAACCTTATTTCCTTCGTGCTTGTGAAATTTCTTAGTCGATGAGATGAGATCTAATCATGCCAGCTGAACATTTTAGTCAGTTTAATAAAAAAGCTAAATTAAATAAATCTTCAATCTGATAAGGCTGGTTTTCACTCGACGAGTAACTGAGTTTTCTTTGTTGGTAAAAATATCTTGAGACAGGGAGATATGATATCAAATACTTATCATTCAATGTCTTTTAATGTATTTCTCCATTCAGACTACGATCAAAAACGAAGATTTCACTCAGATACTGACTGATAACAAGTAAATTACAAAATATATATACATGATGGAATTCAAATATAATCACAAGAAAAAAAATATATAAGTATTTCGGTCTGAAGGGCGCCGTAGCTAGTCAAATTACTGGGAAAATGAGACTTAACATCTTATGTCTCAAGGAGATGAGCGTAATTATAGTGACGCTCAAAATTATTGAGGTTTTTCAAGATTCCTGAGCGACACTGCATTATTTTGGGTAGGGTGTATCAATTACCATCAGTTGAACGTCCTGCTCATCTCGTCCCTTAATGTCATAATAAAAACTGGAGTGCTGCTGGTCTTAAATAAGATGGTTAAAATATTATGTGCTTTCTTTTAAAGTGAAATCCTGGGTACAAGCGCCCGCTACTCGTAGACTATCACATCGACGTGATAATATTGTCTCGTGACTCTGTCAGAGTCTGCAACAAGGTTTGCATCGCTGAAGCACTCACGATCCCGTTTCCTTTGTCCTCATACGTGAAACCCTAACTGTATAATCCTACGAAGTTGGGAAAGCCACTTTGAAACACAATTTATTTTTGTCTTACTTTTATATTGGGATTTTATAAATTTCGTAGCTGGTGTTCTTTGCTTGGCGTTCTACCTAAATAAATGCACATTTACAAAATTCCATTTCACAATTGAAAATATTTTTTTTCCATTATTGCAATAATTATTTAGTTTTTTTCTGCTCTTGTAATAATAAAGTCCGTAATAATGTCCCAGCGGAACTGTCAAACTGTACGTAAAAAAAATATTTCGTTTAAGTTTTTATTCAGAAACGAAAATCGAAATAAAAACTATCCTATCTCTCAAGTTGGATTAAACTACACAGTATACAAAATATGATTAAAATCGGTTCAGTAGTTTAAGCGTTCATCGCGGAAAAGCAACGTTACACGAAATTTTTATTATAAGATTATTTTCCTGTACGTACTTGTAGATATAATAATTGTTTAAATTATAATATTTCATAGGCAATCGATATCGGTAGGGATACATTTACTTTACAAAGATGAAAAACATTTTTGGTTATTAAATATTGCCATGGGTATTTCAACCACAATAATACACACAAATATAAATAGTAGAAATAAGAACATGGAACTCAATGTAGTGATTACTTGAAAATAAACCCAGCATGCAGAGAAATAAATCATTTTAAGTATTATACAGAATAAATTAAGAAGTAAACAGTTATTTTAAAATTAATTAATTAGTAGGTTACATAGTTATTAATACACAGTTAAATTAATTTACCAATTATAACATTAATAAAGAATTTGGATAAGGAGTCAGGAAATATGTGAATATTAGCTACGCTATAGGAATTTAAAATTTCCATAACCGTGTTACTGGGGAATTGGTATCGATTCGGAACCTAGGATCGATCGACGAAGTGGAGGACAAATTGGTGTAATAGGCTTACGTGGAATTCTTACTGGTACTTAGGCTAAATTTATTTAGCAATTTGGGACAGTAATTATAGAGAATTATTCACCCTATTTAACGCAAAGGACAAATAAATTCCGTCATCAATTCCTATTATGTATACCATACCATTACTATTATGTATGAAATTATTATTTAATTATTAACTATTTATAATTTCTAGTTATAAAGTACAATAAAAAATATTGTACGTAAATCTATATCTAAATAAATAGAGGTGTGTGTCCCTATATTTCACATTTCACCTAAAACTGCACGTCGCTGACACATAGTGTTTGTAACTATGTCGCAACAGGTACAAGGCTCCCATCGTGCACTATGGTGGTTGCGAGTTGATACCTATACGGTGTATGTAGAAGATACGGGGGTAGACCTATGTGACTTCTAAAAATGTGTGATTATCATTTATATAAAATGATTTGGATTGTTCTAGAAAATTCTATAATGATCTGAAGATTTCTAGAATTACTTGGAAAGTTTTCAAATAAAAGCCTGTATGCTAATGTAAATCAAATGAAAATGTTTTCGGAAATATATTATATGAAAAAATTGTGTCCTAATAATAAAAAGTAGGTTGTGATGGATTATTAACATAAACAAACAACTATGCAATTAAAAAATGGCCCAGTGAATCGAGCATTCACAACTAGTATTTCACCAAGAGTGTGACAATTGTGTGTGCAATTTTGTTTTCTTTAACCCTTATTCCGCTATTGTGATTTTAATATTAAATTCCAAAAATATGTGCAATAATGGACATTTTTGGCGGGAAATGATTCTTTTTTAATAAACGCGTAAAAAATTTGATTAAAAAATATTTTTAGTTTTTATGTTGCTTTTTTGACCAGACGAGTTTGAAAATGTTTTATTATGCTAATAAAATGCATATATTTTTCTCAAAATTGATTCCTTTATAATTTTTTTTATGTCATTTTTATCACTGACACCGTTTCAGAAACAAATGGTGCCCTGAGAGAGATGAAGCGGACCAAGAAACTCTCCCAGCATTCTTTTTTTGCGCTCTTTTTAATAAAATATACAATACAAGCTGACCCGACAGACGTTGTTCTGTAGATATAAAAAAAATACTGTTTTATAGGAATTTGCCAATAACATTTTAAAACATCAAGAATTATTTCGCAAAAAATGCTCCCTGTGGAACTGTCAAACCGTGCGTCACTAAATAGAAAATATGTCCATATAAAGCTAATATTGAAAAGAAAAATAATGATGAGTACCAAATCGAAATAAAAACTATCCTATCTCTCAAGTTGGACCAAACTGCACTCGATGAAGTAATCCCCATTAAAATCCGTTCATTAGTTTAGGAGTCCATCGCGGACAAACAACGTGACACGTAATTTATATATATTAAGATTGTACTTTTTGTTATTGATGTGTTGTAAATACAATCATAAACAAACTTATGTATAAAGTCGATAAATAGTGATTGAGGTCTGTCTGAGGCCAAAAAACTGCAGGTTCACAATGTAAATATTGCAGTGATGCAAAAAAATGGTAAAATACTTACATAGGAGAATTATTACATCTAAAATTACGGTTTGGTATTATTAAGGTTAATTGGGATATAAAGACTTATCTTCAACGGCCACGTGAAAATCTCATACACTACTCCCTCTATGAATGATATGATAATTATAATAAAGCTATTTAAAAAACAAATCAAATATTAAAATAGACACATCGACTCTTTAACTCCTACTCATGTCCAAGTATTGTCAATTGTTGCTGGGGCTCCTGCTTCGACTGCCAAAGACAGCAAACGTCGCAAATATGTTGGTCTAACTAAGTCATACAGCGGAGTCAGTCAGTCAGCGCAGAGGCGCGGAGAATGTACAAAGTACTATTTTCGGTAACCCAAGCGCTGGCAGCTATTTCGGTCAACGGATCAACCTAGCAATCAAACGCGATAATGCTGCCAGTATTCTTGGTACGCTTCCCCATAATGGTAGTTTAAATTATATGTAGGCATAGTATTGTTAATATATTCATAAGATTTGTTTTTTTTTTGAATAAATAATTCATTCAGTTTTAAAAGTAAATTGAATTAGTAATATAAAAAAAAATAAAAAAAAAAAACCGACTTCAAAAACACTATTCCCAAACAATAGATATAATATGCACTAAAAAGTATTAAAATAATTGCGTATTTTTATACAATTTAATTAATTAATCTAATTCAAATTACGATTTTATATATATTTTTGGAATCGGTGTCCTTCCGCCGCCGCTCTCGCCTCCTCACGACTCAAGCACATCTCACCTATAACTATGTATGTAGTAACAAACCAATCTTGAATGACACTGACTCCATTATCGTTACCGTTACTTTGCCATGGATTCCGTAATGATAACCTAACCAAACTTTCACCATCTTTGAAGTATATCCTTTCCAATAAAAAAAGAATCATCGAAATCGGTTGCCGCGATATTGAGTTATTCGTAAATTTATCATCCACTTTGGTATACGTATGTATAGCAAATTTAAGGTTTTCTCATGGATGCCATTTTCAGATCTAGACCAAATTACAATTCCCACACGGGAAGCACCAGCTTTCAAATTAAAAAAGAATTATCAAAATCGGTTCACCCAGTCGAAAGTTTTGAGGTAACAAACATAAAAAAAAAACATGCCGACGAATTGAGAACCTCCTCCTTTTTTGAAGTCGGTTAAAAATTAAGAAACTTTATTTCACGTACAACCATCATACTATGGAATGCGCTTCCTTGCGCGGTGATTCCATGGCGATAAGACATGGGTAACTTCAAAAAAGGCTCTTCACTTTTCCAACAGGCCCGCAATTGTGATTCCTCAGGTATTTCACTACCATGAAAAAATATACTGTGACTACGTTAGAGATTAATGTAATGTAGTATTTTGTTATAATTGTAGTAAACAATAAAACATTACTGCTAGAATCTAAGAAAGACACCACCAACAAAGATAGGACAGTCTACAGCTTTATCAGTTCCGGTGTGGCCTAATGCACGAAATCCGACAGTTAACTTCCGCGATAACTATATCAAGACAAGACTTAATTTTGGTGTTCTATTAACCAAGCCGGCTTGATTGCCAACTAGTTATTACCGTGGCTTTCTTTATTATACAACTCAACCCATTTGGAATGATGCCAGTGTGAAATTATTTTATATTAATGAACTCCAGTTCCTTGCCAGTACCCAAAGGTAGGATTATTATTATATTGTACTGAAACTTAGAGATGTTTTAGATCTTAATTCCTTTTATGATGTCTGTGCGGAATCTATTTTTTTGTGTCTCGATGATTGTAAATGCCCCAATCAATTTATAATGCTTGTAAAATTTCGTATAAACATAGCACTAACGATCGTTATTAGTATCAGCATATTTGATTCGCTTTATATCAATATGTATAAATTTAGTGTCCTGATGTTTGTTTCCATTGAACTCCTAAAAAATGAATTTTAATGGATATTCAAATAAAATCAAAATCACTTTATTCATGTAGGTCACGGAAATGACACTTATTTGATTCTTTCTATTCTACTTCTTATTGAATATACCACGACTTCGTAAAGGGTTGAGCTAATGAGAAGAAGTAGCAAGAAACTCATTGCCACTCTTTTTAATCAAGATTTACATTTTCATCGTTTTACAAACCATTTCAATTTAATTTATGATTACTTCATGGAGTGCAGTTTAGTCCAACCATGGGCCCCAAATTTAAATAAAAACTATCCTCATTACTTTTATTTCCAATATTTGTTTTATATGGACATATTTTCTATGAGAGAATTTAATGACTCACGGTGTGACAGTTCTGCTGTGAAACAATTTTGTTTATTTTACGAAATAATTCTGTTATGAAATATTATTGGCAAATTCATAAAAAACAGTATTTTACTTATTATGTACAGAATATTTTTTCATCATCACAATTATCACTAGAACTGCATTAGAATTTTTTTGAAATTTTTTGTTTTTTTTTTTTTTTATCCTCCACCTTTATGTAGGTGCTATGAAAATCTCGTATATTATCTAATGTTAATAAAAGCATAAAGTGCGAACCAGTAAAAGAATTTTACGGTTTAGTGTGAATCTCAGCACAGTGTGTGCTATCACGGTCATAACTCTGGCACTCCGGTTTATCACCACTAAGCGAGAATATTTAAATAGAACACACTAGTTTTGTTTAAAATGGAACAATTACACAGCCGCTAAAATTGCAAATTCTTATTTGGATTTGGGATTTGGCGCGAGTGCAAGCTAATTGTCGTATCGTCTTATTATAATATGTTCTGGTTTGCCAGAAAATTTTACTAAACTTTAGATTTGTCAGTCGGATAAAACCTGCAGAGAAAACTTTTATTCATCATAGTTTTTTTATGAAAATAGGGGACGAGACGAGTAGGTCGTTCAGCTTATGGTAATTGATACGCCCTACCGATTACAATGCAGTGCCGCTCAGGATTCTTGAAAAACCCAAAAATTATGAGCGGCACTACAATTGCGCTCGTCACTGCCCAGTAATTTCACGAGCTACGGCGCCCTTCAGACCGAAACATAGTAATGTTTACACATAACTGCTTCACTGCAGAAATAGGCGCCGCACCGTTGTCGCCGAACTAGCCGACCTCCCAGGCCGGCTAGTTTATGGGTACCACTTTGAGTTTGCATTATTTATTGAAGTTATACTTCTTTTGGTGCGTTGTGAAAAAATTATGAGAGTGAAATTTTAAGATGCGCGCGCATTGTAATACAAAAGTAACAGGTTGAAGTTGGTTCCTAAAATTTTTTGACGTTTACGTCATTCGTCATTTTTTTTGGTTTCTTTGTCCATTATTAGGACAGGCATAGGGTTGAAGCCCATACAGCTATATACATTATTTAATAACTAGCTGACCCGGCAAACGTTGTTTTGCCATATAAATTGTATTGATCTTTTCCTTGCTAGTTAATAAGAGATGGCGCTAGTTGTATTCATTAGTAATAATCACACTTCTTTTATATTTTGTATAATTCACACTATAGTTTTATAAATTATAGCCTATATGTTATTCTGGTGTGTAAGCTATATTATTGTAAAGTTTCATCAAAGTCTATTCTGTAGATTTTGCGTTAAAGAAGTTCAAACATACATCCAGACATACAAACTTTCACATTTATAATATTAGTAGGATTAAGTGTTAAAGCCATCTTTGCAAGATTTTTACGAAATTGTTCTTTCTAAAAACGTTTAATAGCACGAGGAATAAACACTTCTTGCATTATGTGCACACATATTTTTTTTTAATAATTTAGATTTAGATTTTGTTGTAAATGTACTGAAAATATTCATGTAAGTATTTATTATAGTTATAAAATTATTATTTCAAAACAATAGTTGGAACCGGATTGGTTAGTTAAACGGCCTCCGGCGTGAATCAATAGGTGTTCGATAGGGCTATTGATATATTCTGTATACTATATTAGTTTTTTTATAACTATAAGGGGCGAGACGAACAGGTCATTAAGCTGATGGTATTTCCCAACCTGTCTATTAAAATGGAGTGCTGCTCAGAATTCTTGAAAAATCTAAAAATTTTGAGCTACACTACAATTGCGGTCATCTCTTTGAGACATATTATAATGTTGAGCCTCATTTGACCAGTAATTTCACTAGCTATAGCGGACTTTTAGACCGCATCATAATAATGCTAAACATTACTGCTTCACGGCAGAAATAGGCACCGTTGTGGTACCCATAATCAAGTCGGCATCCTGTGCAAAGGAGCCTCCCACAGTCACAGGACCTCATTATCAATACTTCATCTCAAGTCCTTACTGCAGAACAATTACACCCTTGGCCTTTTCATCCACAACAGCTCATGAACACCGCCAGTAATCAATTTGATAGCAGAAAATTATCCATTACATACATGATTATGTCCAGAAATGCTACTCTAAATGCAGAATACCTAAAGCCCAACCGCACGGCTTCGAGTTAGGGTCTACACGCATATTCCACTGAACTCGGCCCATGCTTAGCCCTCAACGAAACGACTTGGTTAATCGGCAATGTAAAACTCTGTTCAACTATTGTTTCGTCTTTGCACGAAGCATCCTCGCACGATATACCGCTTAGTTGACTCGCCGATTTCTAGAATTATTAACAACTAGCGGACCCGACAGACGTTGTTCTGTTAAAAAAACTCTCGCCGATGGAATTTCGTAAAATCCGTTCTTAGCTGACCTCTACTCGACGAAAGGAATATTCCTATCAAATTTCAAGTCTCTACGCCTTATGGTTCCAAAGATATAGGGATGAGTGACTATATACGTGGAAATCTCTTATATATAATCTATATAAGATTGACCATGGGAAATGGATTTTCTAGATTCAGACCACAAACTTTCAAGAATTAGCCTTAAGATTTGTTAATGGTCATGGCGAATGCAAGACGGATCGGAAATGAAAGATTTGCGGGCTAACTCGACATGCAAAATGTTCATGAAGTAGTTACTGTAGATCATGAAGAATTGATATTTTCATTGATGCATTGATCTCTTCATGTCGTTGTTCCTCCATGGTGCCCATGAAATATTATTGTTAAAATTTATGATGTGCATCTTCGAGAGATTGCAATGATCCAATTCGATGGTGAATCTGTCCTTGTATCTACAAAATCAAAAGCAAAGTCCGTATTACTGCTTTGTAAACACTTATTTTTAGAATTAGCATACATAATACATAGGAATAAGTATAGTAGTCTTCTACTGTATTGTGTGTTAGAATATAAATAAATTAAATCGGCGTTCTTAGATAATGTCTGACCCAAATGAGGACATTTGGAAACAAACATTGTATTTTTGAGTGTTTGCTAGAAAATGTCGTGATTCGGTAGTTTCCTACTAAGGCAGCACAATCCTGGCGTTTCTCCGGGAAATACTTGCAAACAACGTCCATTGACCCAATGTGAACACTAGTATGCAAGCGGTAATGAGTACTGCAATCGTATCAAAACGCTGCTCGATTCAAATCACTACTTCATAAATTTCTTCTTGTGCGTCGAAAATTATCTAGTTGTTGATCTCTGAGGTTTACTGGCTGCCCCGCTTTGCTCTTGTGATTCAGAAACACAACGTCGAGCCCATACTAACGCGGTGCTTTTTACCTGCAATTTCTTATTCTTCGTCAGTCCAATTCGCAATGTTTCGAATCCTAGTTGCATTACGTCTATGTCGGGAAAGATAGCACAATAAGCTAATAGACACTCGAAACAAACACACCCACCCAATCACATTCTATACATAAAAACGTCATTGCACCCACCAGTCAACTTGAATAATATAACGTGCACTGTCAGTTGTATTTTATTACTCATGTAGCGTGAAACTAACAAAAAACTTCGTTGAATTCTTTCTATTCTCGAGATGTTATGAAAATGTCAATCCATACAAAATGTATGAGAAAATAGATGTTTTTTTATAATAATATTTTTTTGTGATTTTTTCGATATTTTATTACTTATTATCCTATTCCAGACTAAGAGAAACCCAAAAAATCAAACAACACAAAAAATGGTCTAGCCGTTCTTGAGTTATAAATGGTGTAACTAACACGACTTTGTTTTATATATATATAGATTAATAAACACTTAAAATAACTCTTAACTTTTAAATAATTTGAAAGTAAGATTTGATATTATAATGTTAACGTATATTTTTCATGAGCGACGATGCAGTGACGCACGCGGCCATTAAGAGAGTTTTTTTTGACTGATTGCCAGATGGCGCACATCACGGTTGTGCACAAGGATAAGAGAAAGTTTGAAAAGGAATATTTATGGTTTTCAGGACAAGTATCAGGGATTGTTCTGAAGACGCAACATTTAGATTAAATGATAACGTAGTAGCAACGGATGCATTTGTTAGTTTTTTATTTGAAACTAGCTGACCCGGCAAACGTTGTTTTGCCATTTAAAGTATAATTCACGCGATAGTTTTATAAATAATAGCCTATGTGTTATTCTGGTGTGTAAGCTATATTATTGTAAAGTTTCATCAAAATCCATTCAGTAGTTTATGCGTTAAAGAAGTTCAAAAATACATCCAGACATACAAACTTTCACATTTATAATATTAATAGGATAAGTACATAAATCACAAGGCTAATTAACGTCGATCAATACGTCATCAGAACTCCTCATTTCATCAAAGGAAATAATTAGCGCAATTAAAACCTTTGGCTTGGAATACTTGATTGGAATTTATTATAGCAAAGTTGAGGTTGTGACGTCAACCTTCGTTAAACATGTTAGAACTTTGCAGACGAAGTTTTATTTAATAACTCCACGAATTTCGTATAGCACGTAAAAGTTTTGAGCCTGGATACATGCTGTTATATATTGAGCTTTTTGTTTGCCGTTTACTTCGTTAAGATGTACCAGAACCATTTGGTAAATATAATTTCACTTTTACTGAATCTGAAATCTTATTTAACTTACAATACAATAAATGATTTTACTATCGTTCATAATGTAAAAAGACTTTTTTTTATAGAAAAGAAGGACAAACGAGCGTACGGGTCACCTGGTGTTAAGTGATCACCGCCGCCCACATTCTCTTGCAACACCAGAGGAATCCACACGCTTTTTTTGAAGTTACCCATGTCGTATCGTCCCAAGTACACCGCACAAGGAAGCTCATTATACAGCTTTGTAGTACGTGGAAGAAAGCTCCTTGAAAACCGCACTGTGGAGGACCGCCACACATCCAGATGGTGAGGATAATATCCTAATATGTGGCGTGTCGTGCGAAGGTGATGCGCAATGAAGCGACATCTCTACGCAACGCCAAGTCAAGACAAGACTAATCCAATAATCAAATCGGACCAGTTGTGCATGGAAATTTTAAAAATTAACTTACTATTATGCTTGAATAAGTTATATTCTACAAAACTTAACATACGAGTACTTGGATCAAAGTATATTTATACAGTGGCGTTTATTATTTACATAAACTTAACTTTATTGTTTGTGGACCAATTGGAATAAAAATACTTAACGTTGCAGAAACCTACCCTGCGATCTAGTGAACATGAACACGGTAAGCGTTGCACCTATGCTACCGTCAAAAAACTGCCAATATCTACGCATTCCTAGACAAAAACACCACAGAGATTTTTTACCGGGTGTTTTATGAATTGCTCTTGGTTCTAAGAGATATAAAACAAAGCGTTGCATTTGAAGACAAAATAAACGAACGCTATCCCACAGAACACCCACCATTTTGAAAAAGGTTTAAAAAGATCGAGACAATCGTGTATCAAGATACCATTCTTGAGAAGGTAGTGAAGCCCCTTAACAACCCATGTTCAATAACCAAGAATGATCCCTTCAGCAAGACCCGACGCCGAGTCATAACGCTCGGTCTACGCAGTCTTGGTCGGAAACGAACGTTTCGGACATCATCAGAGCTCAAGAATGACCATCGTCTAGTCCTTGTCTTAATCCGCTGGATTATGATGTATGGTCAGTTTTAGAGACTACGGTTTGCTCTTATGCGCCATGATAATATGAGTCCCTAAAACAATCCGTACGATTGGCAGTGAAAATTTTCCCATGGAAAGAGTGCGTGTTTCTGTTGATAACTGGCCTCAACGTTTATAGGACTGTATTGCAGCCAATGGAGACTACTTCGAATAAGCTTTTTTTTTATTTTAAATTGTTTATTTTAAAACACACTGTGAAAGTAATAAATGTTATTTGCAATACATACATTTTTTTTTTGTATCAGTGTTTATGGCAAGACTAGATATTGTTTATTTAATATTGTATTTTATATTAGTTATATATTATATAAAGTGGTTATTTTTATACTCACTGATGTATTTTGCCAATCTGAACAAAAGATTAATTACGTACTTTGATGATATCATTTCGAAAGATTATAATATTGGACATAAATTGTAATATAGCCGGTGAACTCTTGGTATGACATCTGCGCATTATTGTAATTCATTCATTCTGACTCAAGGTTGAGGAAAATTGGAATTTTTATTTTGATTCTAATACTGTAAGGAGCAGCTGGTGCTCGTAAAGTGTGATATGAATTAATTTCTGGATTTTCTTGTTTTTATTGCGTTTTGCTTTCTCTTTTATTCAATGGATTAGATCGATAGATATACACATTAATGCACTACCACGTGGTATCACCTCGAAATTTGGTTTAAATTAATTCACATATCTGTACATATTTTTTTATGACAATCAGGGACGAGACGAGCAGGATGTTAAGGTTATCGATACGCCCAGACCATTAAAATGCAGTGCCGCACAGGATTCTTGAAAAGCTCAAAAATTCTGAGCGACACTACAATTGCGCTCGTCTCCTTGATACATAAGATGTTAAGTCTCGTTTGCCAAGTAACTTCACTAGCTACGGCCCCCTTCTGACCGAAACACAATAATGCTTACACATTACTGCTTCACGACAGAAATAGGTGCCGTTGTGGTACTTATAGTCTAGCCGGCATCTTGTGCAAACGAGCCTCCCACCGGTGTATACTATCGACAGAAAGTTTGTAGTAAATTTTCACTAATAAGGACTTTTTGCTGAGATTAATATATTTCAAGACGAAGGTTCGCCATTCAATATGTTTTACGACGTAGCTCCTATTTCCTTGCACAAAAATGCAAATTAAATTTTAGTCTTAATGCAAAAATAAGATCGATTAGATTTCGCCGTTCACCCAAAGAAGACATTTTGAAAAATACGAGAATATTAGCATAGGAAGACAGACTTTTATTCAAAGAGTAAGATCGATAGATATGCACTTTAATGGAGACTACGTGGTACTATTTCAAATTTTGATTTTTGTTATACTCAAAATGCTATATAGATAAATATGCACTTGGAGACTACGTGGTACTATTTCAAATTTTGATTTTCGCTATACTCAATATGCCATATAGATATATATGCACTTTAATAGAGACTACGTGGTACTATTTCAAATTTTGATTTTTGTTATACTCAATATGCTTTATAGATATATATGCACTTTAATGGAGACTACGTGGTACTATTTCAAATTTTGATTTTTGTTATACACAAAATGCTATATAGATAAATATGCACTTGGAGACTACGTGGTACTATTTCAAATTTTGATTTTCGTTATACTCAATATGCCATATAGATATATATGCACTTTAATAGAGACTACGTGGTACTATTTCAAATTTTGATTTTTGTTATACTCAATATGCTTTATAGATATATATGCACTTTAATGGAGACTACGTGGTACTATTTCAAATTTTGATTTTTGTTATACTCAAAATGCTATATAGATAAATATGCACTTGGAGACTACGTGGTACTATTTCAAATTTTGATTTTCGTTATACTCAATATGCCATATAGATATATATGCACTTTAATGAAGACTACGTCGTACTATTTCAAATTTTGATTTTTGTTATACTCAATATGCTTTATAGATATATATGCACTTTAATGAAGACTACGTGGTACTATTTCAAATTTTGATTTTTGTTATACTCAAAATGCTATATAGATAAATATGCACTTGGAGACTACGTGGTACTATTTCAAATTTTGATTTTCGTTATACTCAATATGCCATATAGATATATATGCACTTTAATGGAGACTACGTGGTACTATTTCAAATTTTGATTTTTGTTATACTCAATATGCTTTATAGATATATATGCACTTTAATGGAGACTACGTGGTACTATTTCAAATTTTGATTTTTGTTATACTCAAAATGCTATATAGATAGATATGCACTTGGAGACTACGTATTACTATTTCTAATTTTGATATTTGTTACACTCAATATGCTATATATGCACTTTAATGGAGACTGCGTGGTACTATTTCAAATTTTGATATTTGTTACACTCAATATGCTATATAGATATATATGCACTTTAATGGAGACTACGTGGTACTATTTCAAATTTTGATTTTTGTTATACTCAAAATGCTCAACTGACCTGTGGGTCGCTACCTATTTTATTTGTCTATAGAAAGCCTTACTATGCGTAAGTATCCATTCCTTCTCAAGTGGTTTTACGTAAATTTTCACTAATAAGGGCTTTATGCTAAGATGAAGACGAAGTCGTTCAATACGTTTTACGTTTTACGTAGCTCATATTATTTCCGTTCACAAAAATGCCAATTTAATTTTAAGCGTTTGTAACGTTGGCAAAATAAATAACGCTCACAAATTTATCATCGGTTAAGTCGGTAGCATGTGTTCAGCATTTGTAATTTGAAAACGAACAAATTTGTTATATGGCTTACTGGAAATTTGTTTCACAATTTATTATTTTCTATTGTTTTCTTATCGGTACCGTTTTACTTTACGCTTACTGTTAGTTTTATATTTAAAAGTTTCCTTAAATGATAACACTCAGTGCTTAAGGCATATTGTGATCATTCAGATTCACTTCGTTTAAAAATAAGAATTAATTTTTTCTTTCTGTCAGACCCTGCTATATTTGAATCTTATTTGAGATATTTATGATAAACTACCTGACCCGACAGACGTTGTTCTGTATATAATAAATAAAATAAAGTTTTACTTTGTAAAATATGCACCCTGCTGTCGTAATGAAATCGTTTCACAGCAGAACTGTCAAACCGTGCGTCAATAAATTCTCTCATAGAAATTATGTATGGAGACATCAAAGGAAAAACAAATTTGTTGTTTTTATTTAATTTAGCAGCATTTTCCTATTCATTTACCTTTTAAACCTTCTCTGGCCTTCCACAAATAATTCAAGACCAAAATTATCCAAATCGGTCTAGCCGTTCTCGAGTTTTAGCGAGACTAACGAACAGCAATTCATTTTTATATATAAAGGGTGTCCCAAAGTTATGGGTCATGAAGGGAAAGTACCTTAAATATCGAAGATAGGCTATTTTACTGAAAGAAGACTTTTTGTTATTTTTAAAAGTTAGTAGTTCTGCATTCAAAGATTTTCTAAAAATTACTTGCCTCGTCTGGGAATCGAACCGACTTAAATGTAAAAAAAACCACCCCTACTTTTATGATGACAATCGAAAGAATGGCCAAAAACTAATAACTCTTCTTAAGTAACATAGTATTTTAAAAGAAAGGAACAACGTAAAATGAATGTTTTCCTACTTGGATTGGTACGAATGGACCGATTAGATGGCCGGCCAGATTCCCGGACCTTACACCATTAGATTTCTTCTTTTGGGGATATGTGAAAGATATGCTATAGAAAAAGCGATACGAGAACGTGGGCAAGTTACAAACAGAATTGTGCCATATCATATCGAGTATTCACCATAAAATAATAAGAAAATCAACAGGCAGCGGACTCATTAAAAGATTGGCGATTTGCGTAAGACAAGAGAGATTACATTTTGAGTATTTGATTAATTAATTTACATAAAAATACCCACTTAATTCACTACTTTCTTACTTAAAATACTATGTTACTTAAGAAATGTTATTAGTTTTTGGCCATTCTTTCGATTGGCATCATAAGAGTAGGGGTGTTTTTTTACATTTAAGTCGGTTCGATTCCCAGACGAGGCAAGTTATTTTTAGAAAATCTATGAATGCAGAATTACTAACTTTTAAAAATAACATAAAGTCTTCTTTCAGTAAAATAGCCTATCTTCGATATTTAAGGTACTTTCCCCTCATGTCCCATAACTTTGGGACACCCTGTATAGATAGATAGATAGATATAGATTAAAACACTAATAAAGTATAATAACATTTTAATTTTGTACATTCACCAAATTGAATCACTGAGTTTCTTACGCCCGTTCTTCTCAGGAATGATGGATAAATTTTCTTACGAGCGGCAGATTTTGACGATCAATCAAGTGATCAATGCAACCATTAAAATTTAAGCTATCACATTGAGAGAATACGCAAGAATAATCTTAGATAGTTTGTACGTCTAGACAGAGTTATCTTGCTGTTAGACAACCGATAAGAACATTCCATAAATACTTGTTTAGTGTGCGTGACAAGCTACGTCTTACACTCGCGATTTGTATTTGTGTGCGTGAATTGCTCAAAATAGAGGTTAGCTCTAAACTCAATTTTTGTCGACGTTTTCACAACTGTCATAGTCTATCTAGACGTATCTAAGAGAATAATTGAAGCACAACATTTTCTAAATAATTTAATGATAGCTTTACATGACATTCGACAGTTTATAATTACAGTGAAGTTAAATTCGTGAATTTTGTTTTTATAAAAACAAGGGACGAGACGAGCAGGACGTCCAGCTGATGGTAATTGATACACCCTGCCCATAACAATGCAGTCCCACTCAGGATTCTCGAAAAGCCCCAAAAATTCTGAGCGGCACTACAACTGCGCTCGTCACTTAAGTCTCATTTGCCCAGTAATTTCCCTAGCTACGGCGCCTTTCAGACCGAAACACGATAATGCTTACACATTACTGCTTCACGGCAGAAATAGGTATCATTGTGGTACCCATAATTTAGCCGGCACCCTGTGCAAAGGAGCCTTTGGTAAAATGTGTTTTATGTAAATTTTATAACATAAGTTTTGGGTGTTACCCAGAATTTCATGAAGTTAAGAAAATACAATCGTTTATAACACTTAATTGTGACTGAAAGCGCAAAATCTTTTCCATAAAATCCTTTCATATCTCGCATAAATTTTGAATATAATAAGATTATTCTCATGTCAACATGTTTACCGTATTGTACGCGATGCTTGTGAATTATCAAATCTCAGATTAAGGATTGGTCTTTGCTGTGCTCCAACTAGATACCGCACGACCTAAGATCAATAGTTTTTTTTTTTATTACGGCAACTATTAGATGCTTGTGTGCGTGGCATCTTGACACTCAATGGCTATTGTAACTTAAATACCCTTCGTGTTATTTTTCATTGAAATTAATAATAATAATATTGACACACTTTTACACATTAATAATATTAATAAAACACAAAATACTTACTGATGATTGTGACCCCGTGTCCTTCTTATTTCTTGTAGTATTATTTTTACCAAGTTTTACTACGTAACTCGGCATACATATAATAACGTCCCCACCATCTGGATGTGTGGTGGTCCTCCACAGCGCGGTTTACATGGAGCTTTCTTCCACGTACTACAAAGCTGTGGAATGAGCTTCCTTGTGCGGTGTTTCCGGGACGATACGACATGGGTACCTACAAAACAAGTGCGTACACCTTCCTTAATGGCCGGCGACGCTCCTGTGATTCCCCTGGTGTTGCAAGAGATTGTGGGCGGCGGTGATCACGTAACACCAGGTGACCCGTACACTTGTTTGTACGCGTACTAGAGCGCACTTATTAGGTAAGTTATTTATAGGTTTGAAATAAACTCCAAAGATTACATTTTTAAAAGAGATTTATTAAATTGGATGTACTGAAAGTGCTATGGCTCTCCTTGAGATTATTTACATATCTAGATAGACTAACTAGATAGTCATAGCTGTGAAAATGCTGAAAAACATTGAGGTTGACAGTTCACCTCCATTTGGAGGAATGCTAACACAACATGGCATTCAAATAGCAAATGTAAGAACGCTTTCACACAACGTCCGATCAGAGTCCGATCTGTATCGGTGAAAACACGGTCCGAAGTAGTCGTAGAACTATTTCTATGGTAGTTTATGCACTAGTACCCGCATCCTTAATCCGATTTCTTTCCGTCAACCGTAGAATATCGAACGTAACGCGAGAGGTCGCGGATTCGAGTTCCGCATCGTTCGTAAATTTTGTTTTCAAATTTAGTTTGTGTAATAAATCCCAGAAGTGAGGGTTGTAACTTTGAAAACGTTATAAATTGTTTAAAAATACTTTAATCAGCTCTTTATACCATAACTATTGTGTACTTACCATCTTGTTTTGTAGGTACATTTGTCAGCCTGAGTGAATATTAAATATAACTTACTTAGAATTTCTGTTCTCATGTAAGTGATTTTTATTTTATGAAAATAAGAGTCGAGACGAACAGGACGTTCAGCTCATGGTAATTGACGCCCTGCCCATTACAATGCAGCGCCGCTCAAGATTCTTGAAATACCCAAAAGTTCTGAGCGGCTCTAAAACAGTGCTCGTCACCTTGAGACATAAGATGTCAAAGCTCAGAGGCCCAGTAATTTCACTAGCTACGGCGCCCTTCAGATCGAAACACAGTAATGCTTACACATTACTGCTTCACGGCAGAAATAGGCGCCGTTGTGGTACCCATAATATATTTGTCATTCTATGCAAAAATACCTCCCACTTGTTCTAATTAATTAATTCTAATAATTCTTTATTAGAATAAGACACCCTCACTGGCTGACCCCTGGTAAATTCGCCTGCAAATCAACTGAAATTCCAAACCAAATAATGTCCCAAGCAGACCCCTTGAAGTTTAGTATTTATCTGTATCGAGAGATATCGACGGAACTCGGTGTATAAAGCGATTCATTTTTCTCTAAGACTGAGACGAGCCTCATGAAGATTGATTGCGTACTCCCAGTGACGCTCCGACCAGCTGATTGACATCGCAATTTTCTTCATTGGCATTTTTAATTTAGCCCCTCATTTGTTGCTACGTCGATAATTTAATAATTGGATTAATTGTGTCGATTTTGTTGTTACTAAATTTATGCAAAAGTCTACATTTTATAGTATTTCCTTTGATTAACAGCAAGTGTTACAACATTTAAATATAACACTCTTTTAATTTTAATGCGTGTAATAGTAACTGTATTTTTACATTTTTGCTTGATTAGATTTCAATAGAGAAGGCCGTCTGAAATTATCTAACACCTATGATCCAATAATCTCTTAATTGAAACCCACAACTACACATACCAAAAACAAGAGGGCACTGTCAGTAATTTTTTCCTGTCTGTCTACCGACGAGGCAATAAATGGCGCTTAACTTCATAATGACAAATATGATAAATACTACCTTTAACTCATTCCTTCTGTAGTCCCTCTGAAAATGAGATCTGGAAAAGTCTTGAAACGTCGGGTTAACAAAATTAAAATTAAAATTTAAGTATTATGCAAAAATCGAATGTTAAAACACAGCTAGGTTCAATTACACGCGTTTTAATCCTATAAAAGTGTTTTATTTAAATTAAGTCCACATTAAATATATCAAAAGTTCTATAATTTGAATCTTTTCAATTTCATCGTAAGATATTTATTTATTTATTTAAGGAAAACCAACAGATTGGACAATTTCTATAGATACTTAAACGGTAACAGAAAGCCAATCACAGGGTTTCACTAATAGAGGAAATATTAAATATGGTAATGGTACTTGAACACAATTTTTCGGCTCAAATTCATGCCAATCGAGATAATTAAAAAACTCGAGTAGGTACTGCCTTGCCTTGGAAATGCTAACATGCAAATAAATGAAATATGTCAATATCTAATAATCTACTAACATCATTTGCTATTTGCATGAACAAATTTTTGAGGTACATTAAATACATATATATCAGAAAGCTTACTAATATGACAGTTCATTAAATGCATATTTAGTTAATATGAAAACTTTATGAAGAACTATTGTAAGAAATTACGCATCCTAACTGCGCCCGTTATTTTAAGACACCCTTATGTCTATTTATAGCAATGTTAAATTTCATTAGACCAGCAACTTCATAAGCAACGGTATCCTGTAAGCTGCAAAAAATTATGATGACAACTATAATTGACAATTTTTTAAAGTATTTAAATGGATAGAGTATGTTATTTTTATGAGATAGACATGTGTATTAATCCTAAAAGTGAGGGTTATCACTTTAAAAACATAACATATTGTTAAGATTTACAAAAGCGACATCTCAAGTCAATTTCCTAATATGCAAATATTGGGGTTGAGCAGGTTATCAACTGTAAAGTAGATCCTGTAGATGAAGCCACAACCTAACAGTTGAACAAAGCAAACATAATTTTATAACTCGAACGGTGAGCTCAGTTGGTTAGAGCACCGGCACGGAACGCCGGAGGTCGTGGGTATGAATCCCGCATCGTTCATAAAATTTTGTTTTTCAAATTTTATTTGTGTGTAGATTATTTTGTTACATCTCTAAGGATTTTCGTTGAAAGCTTTCAGACGGCTTATTTTTTTCGGACACCTCTAATAATTAGTATCGTTAATGGTTACAAAAATGTATACAAGAACGTAACAAATTATATACTAAAATCTTCCTCGAGAACCACGCTATCTAACGGTTATACAGCTGGCTGTCGGTGCAGTAGTTTTTGAGGTAATCGAAAACAGACAAACAGACAGACGGGGTGCAGGAGTTTGTTTATTAATATGCAGTGATTTCTTGAGGGATTGTAGAATAAAACAAAGTAGAGTGATATAATTGGTTAATTCTGTAATAATTCTTAAATTTCAAAATATTATATTTTGGTTAGCACCTCACTAAGGTAAGTACTGTAACGCGTGAGTCCTCCCTAACACGCGGGATCGTTTAGAATAATTAAAACAGTTGAGCAACTTTTAATACGTATATTCTTCTAACAACTTAATACATCTTATATTATATTTTATATTGGGCCGAAGGCCGACCGTTCTTACTTTACTTCATGATCTGTTCTCTCCTCTTGTTCAATTGTCTTTTTATCCGCGTCAATATTTTAAATTATCAAAGAATGTTCTATCTTTAACTTGACGGCCAAACATATAACAATGAGTTCTTATATATAAACTCCTTGTTACAGTACTTTACTAAGTACAGCAAGTACAGTTTGATATGTTCGTAAATTTTTCTTTCTTTTTTTAAATAAGTTTCGTCTTGAAACGAGTATTTGCTTAACATTATAAATTTTACGTTTCCAGAACCTTAAAAAGGTATGAATAATATCGGGACTAACGAGATGTCCCTTTTACACTTCACCGATTCGTTATCCTGAGGGTCGTCAATCTTATCAATTCAATAATATCACATACAAAATATTTCTTCAGAAGTTCCCCCTTGAATTATAATGAATTTTTCATAACAGATGACTACACTAACATATTTCACTTCATATTCAAGGGGATATTATGTGAATGTGGAATAGAAATTTATTAATATTTATTTAAACAATGCGTTTAAATATATTAATTTAATAAGAAGCGAGCATATAAAATACTAGCTGATCCGACAGATTTTGATATGTTCATAATAAAAAAACCTCTCGCGGGTAGATTTTCGTAAAATCCACTGACCTCTACTCGGCAAAAGGAATATTTCTACCAAATTTCAAGTCTCTACGCTTTATGGTGCCAGAGATATCGTGATGAGATAGGTGAAAATCTCTCATCTTAAAATATATACATTACGTGACACGTTGTTTGTCCGCCATGGACTCCGAAACGAATGAACGGATTTTAATGAGGCTTACTTCATGGAGTGCAGTTTAGTCCAACTTGAGAGATAGGATACTTTTTTATTTCGATTTGGCACCCATAATTATTTTTATTTCAAATATTTGTTTTGTTTGGACTTCTTTTCTGTAAGAATTTATTGACGCACGATTTGGCAGTTCTGCTGTAAAATAATTTCATTATAGTTAACAACAGGGAGCAATGACGTTTTATACATAATATAGAACGTCATTGACAGGGAGCATATCTTACAAAATAATTCTTGGTGTTATGAAATATTATTAAAAATTCATAAAAAAAAAACAGTATTTTGTTTACTATGCACAGAACGACGTCTGTCGGGTCAGCTAGTATATAGATTAGTGAATCCTATCTAAGAATGATGCAACTTAATTTAAGACCCAAATATACAATATTATAAATATTGTCTCATCATTTATTCATATTTATACTAGCTGACCCGGCGAACATTGTTCCGCCTAAAAGGCAATAAATGAGCAGATTTTGGATTTAATTAATTTCAATACTTGAATAGGATAATAAATATCTTTATTGGCTGTGTATTTTGGTGCATGGGTTCAATGAAGCACCTTGTGATAGGCGACATTTACCGTTTTATTATCATGCGCAAAAACAAATAACGCAGATGGTCTACCATCCCGTGAACATGCCACATATAATTAATTGAACATGGGAAATCGATTTTCTAGATTCAGACCACAAACAAGGATTGACCATAAGATTTGAATGCTCTGGGCGAATGCGAGACGGATAGGAAATGAAAGACTTGCGGGCTAACACGACATGCAAAATGTTCATGAAGTAGTTGCTGCAGATCTTGAAGAATTGCTATTATCATTACTGCATTGATCTCTTGACATCGATCAAGTTATTCCTCCATGGTGCCTATGAAGTATAATTTTAAAAATTTAAGCTGTGCACCTTCGAGAGGTTGCAATCGTCCGTATATCTACAATATCAAAAGCAAAGTCCGTATTAATGATTTATAAACACTTTTTTTAGAATTAGAATATATGATTCATAGGAATAAGTATAATAGGTATGTTTCCTTCTACTGTATTGTATGTTTATTAATAAATAAATATCTTGAATGTCGGATTAAGTCCTCGTTCTTAGATAATGTCTGCCCTAAATGGGGTCATTTGGAAACGAACATTATATTTATGAGTGTTAGCTAGAAAATGTCGTGATCCGGCAGTTTCCCACTAAGGCAGCACAATCCTGGCGTTTCTCCGGAAAAAACTCGCAAACAACGTCCATTGGCCCAATGCGAAAGCTAGTATGCAAGCATTAATAAGTACTGCAATCGTATCTAAACGCTGCTCGATTCAAATCAGTACTTCATAAATTTCTTCTTGTGCGTCGAAAATTATCTAGTAGTTTTGACGATTTCGTATTGCCAGCCGATCCGTTTTACGGGCTGCCTCGCTTTGCTCTTGTGATTCATAGCACGACGTCGATCCATACCAACGCGGTTCTTTTCACCTGCAGTTTCTTGTTCATCTTCAGTCCTTTCATTCACAATGTTTCGAATCCTAGTTGCATTACGTCTTTGTCGGGAATTACTTGATCGTCTTGGTCGTGATATTGTTTATGATAATATCGGCACAATAAGCTAATCGAAACACGAAACAAATACACAAACTGGTCAACTTGAATAACATAACGTGCACTGTCAGTTGTATTTTATTACTCACGTAGATTAAAACTAACAAAAAACTTCATTGAATTCTTTCTAATCTCGAGATGTCATGAAAATGTCAATCCATACAAAATGTATCAGAAAATATTTTTTTTATAATAATATTATTTCGAGAATTTTTTCGATATTTTATTACTTGTTATCCTATTCCAGACTAAGAGAAATCCAAAAAATCAAACAACAGAAAAATTGGTCTAGCCGTTCTTGAGTTATAAATGGTGTAACTAACACGACTTTGTTTTATATATATAGATATTCATTTTGGCAAGACGTAGATTGAATCCTTGAATAGTATGACGCTAACACATAATCTGGGTCTACTTAATTAAGGTAAAAAAAATTGAATGAACTAGATAAGAAGAACTGAAACTCATTTATACATCATCAAATGCACTAAAATAATCTTGTATGATAAAATTGATCAAAATCATTAAAAATTACCGTTTTTTTACGACAATATTATGAGAAGTGACAAGCAGGACGTTCAGCTGATGGTAATTGATACGCCCTCCCATAACAATGCAGTGCTGATCAGGATTCTTGAAAAACCCAAAAATTCTGAGCGCCACTACAATAGCGCTCGTCACCTTGAGACATAAGATGTTAAGTCTCATTTGCCCACTAATTTCACTAGCTACGGCGATCTTCAGACCGAAACACAATAATGCTTACACATTACTGCCTCACGGCAGAAATAGTCACCAATGTGGTACCCATAATCTAGTCGGGATCCTGTCCAAAGGAGCCTCCCACTAGTAAATATAAAAATAATAAAAAGTCACAGCATATTAAAGTATAAAAAGTAGTGTAAAGCAAGTGCCTTGCATTATTTATTAAACCACAGTGCATCTGCGCCGGTGCCAAATTGTGTAATTTGCCAAGTGAAAGCATTAAAAAATATAGCCGCAGCGATTTTAATTTACAGAGAGTGCACATCACTATTGATTATTAAATTGCTAAAACGCGTGTAAACATTTTGGCGTAAAGTTACATTTTTATAAATATAAAAATTTTTCATCTGCAGTCCCCCTGAAAACGAGATCTGGAAAGGCCTTCAAATGTCAGTCAATTCAGTCAATTCAGTTATAATTACACGCATTTTAATCCTTTAAAAGTGTTTTATTTAAATGTGTAACACTCTCATTAATCAAAGAAAATACTTAAATTAAATATTTTTATAGTATATTATGCAACAAAATATGTTCTGGTCTGAAAGAAGATGTTGTGACAAAAATTGAGAAAGGTATGCTGTGATGGTTTGGACATGTCGCGAGAATGAATGAAGAACGATTGACGAAAAAAGTGAGTTCGATTCAGGCAGGCAACGCGAGCACACGTGCCGCGCTATCTGTCCTCCTTCGAATATTTTTATTACCTGCGTTATCGCAGTATCTGCTCAGGCCACCTGGGCTAGCTATTGTTATCGCGCGCTATTGTTCGGGACTCTTTGAGTCTCGCACCTGTTACGTTCCTTCGCGGAACGTAGCTTAGTTATTATCAGTGTTAATTACCCGGTTTTACGATCGTGTTAGTTAGCACCTGTGCTGTGTTTCGCGATTCTGCACGCTAATCGTGTGTGTTTGTGAGTTGCAGTTCGTGCCGTGTGTGTCTTCTCCGCGGGGGCCTGCACAGCGTGTATCGGGGTTCCGGCCTTAGAAGTCTTAGGCTTAATTATTATTATTAATTTCTTTTAATTTTTGCATATTTTATTATTATTAATATTATTTATTAATGTGCAAGTGCACAACTTAACTATAGTTGTCCACTTAATTATTATATTCCCCCTCTGCCTGACTCGGGCAGCGGGGGTTGTTGCCCGCTCAACCTAGTTAATAAATATGACAACCATGGCTTCACCAATGGTTGCCGACGAGGGCCTTCTAAGCGCCCTACTAGATAGGTTATTCACGGAGAAGATCACTCCGCTAATGAAAGAAACAATCAACGAGGCAGTGGATGCCGCTATTAAAGCGAAATCCAAAAACTATAACTCGTCGTCTGACGTTTCGGGTTCCGACGGGGAATCCGAAATGGAATTAGGCAACATCTCCGATGTTAGTTCCGTGGCCTCGGTCAAACCGAGAAAAGTGATCACCCAATCAGCCCGCCCGCCTGTCCTTCAGGCTTACTTTGACGCGCAGGCGACCCCTAAGGTCCCCGCGGTCACTTCTGACCGCACGGAAGCCCCTTAGAGCGCTTGTAGACGTCCGTTTTTTTCACCGGATAACGGACCGTGTTTTTTGCCGGATTTGCGGTGGTGTATGAATTATAATGAATGTGTGTACATGCACCGGACATCGGTCCGGCGAACAATTTACGCCGGATGCACCACCCCTTACCCTCGGCGCGACGGACACCGGTCCGGTGTAAGAAATGGCGGTCATCCACGCCAGTGTATTGGTGCGTGTTGACGCTGCCGGACGTATTGCCTGTTTTCTGTTAATTGAGTGCCGTCTACCTGCGTTCTTTTAAACTTTTAACGCATATAGACGGCAGTCCATCCATCCGGTAAAAAAAAATATGTATACAAGGATAGCCGTTTATAGACGGTCCGTTATCCGGTGAAAAAAACGGACGTCTACAAGCGCTCTCAGGCTGCCAGTGCTTCACCGGCCCAGCCGGAAACCGCTCTACCGTCGAGAGTGGAGAGTGTCGCGTCGGACACGGACGGCTTCACCACCGTGAGCCGTAAAAAGAAGCGCGGTCACGAATCGCCTTCTGTCGATGGCACGCCCGCCAAGAAAGCCGCGGCCACGAATATCTCCACTCCCGCGCCCGCGCCCGCTAAAGCCCGCGTACCGCCTCCAACCAAGCGCCCGCCCCCTATTTTTATAGGAGACCGAGGCCGCTGGTTGATGATCAAAAATAGGATCCCAAAGACGCTCTCCTTCCAGGCGAGGGCGTACCAATCTCTTATCACATTAGAGACCAAAGAGGTAGCGGACCACCACGCCTCGACATCTCTTTTTAGAGAGCTGAGTGTGGGTTTCCACACGTACGCCCTGCCTGAGGAGAACCACCGGCCTGCCACCGGCGCCCGCGTCCGCGTCAATAAGCAACCAAGGTGGCAGCGCCTTTGCCTTCATGTTTGAGCTTTCAGAGCTGTTCGACATTGACGAAATCACAGCCCTGGCCAGCAGGCTCGAGGCTGTCGCTCCCGCAAGTTATGGCAGACAACGCCAAAATATTCCGTGCCCTCACCGATATAGGGCGAAAGTATAAAAACATTCGCGATGCCTAATTACGCAAGCAGACAGGTTAAACCACATACGCTCCGTATAGCGTATTTTAACGCCCAAGGCCTTAAGCCACAACTAGACTTGGTGAAGGAGTGCGCTCACGAACATCAATTAGACCTATTCTTAGTGCAAGAGACATTTCTAAAACCACGTATACGCGATCCGCGTATCGCTAATTATAACTTAGTCAGGAATGATCGCACCACCCGTATGGGCGGTACCCTCATTTATTTTAAAAGGTCTCTACACTGCATACCTATAGATCCTTCGGTCCTCACTAACATCGAGGCCTCTGCCATCCCAGTTAGTATGGCGGATCACCAGCCGATCACTGTTATTTCAGCTTATCTTCCGCCTAACAAACAAGTATTAGACACAGATATAGAAGCATTACTCGGCCACGGGGCCGCAGTCATAGTAGGCGGCGACCTTAACGCCAAACACTCCAGCTGGAACAGTAGAGCCACAAATACGCTGACAAACACGCTGAACTTTTCAGTAATAGCACCCGACGAACCAACACGTTATCCGGATAACGTCGCGCTCCGACCCGACATTCTTGACGTTGCGTTACTTAAAAACGTAACGCTCAATGTAAATTCAATCGAGGTTTTTCACGAATTAGAGTCAGACCACCGGCCCGTCGTCCTAAATCTAGGCCCACCGGTTAACTTACAACCACCGATGAAAACAGTGATCGACTGGCAACGGCTGGAAAAGGATCTGGAGTCTATCAAGTCCGACGACCTTGACCTCATACCGGACGTCATCGACTCGGTCGACACGGCTCACAGTGCTATCTCTCATGTGTCGTCACATATACATAATAGGATCAAGGCCTGCTCCAGGCAGGTTCCGACGATGCAACCGCATCGCCTAAACCTGCCTCCAGAGGTCAGGAACCTACTCACACAGAAGCACAGAGCCACTAGACTTTACGATAGGTATCCGTCGGTCGAGAATAGGCGCCACCTCCGCTACCTACAGCGCGTGGTACGGGAACGTATCGCGAAATTCCGCGGCGAACGTTGGGACCGCTTGCTCGGCAACCTTAAGCCATCACATGTGGCTTTCTGGAAGCTACCTCGCGCGTTCAAACAGGAGCCGCCCACTGTCATGCCTCCTTTGGACAGACCGGGGCTGCAGCGGGCGTTCGATGACGATGAGAAGGCTGAATGCCTCGCCGATAGCTTCGAGAGTCAGTGCTCTCCAAATGCAGCAGCCGACCCGACACACGTTGACGAAGTTGATCGTGAAGTTGAACGTCGCTCCGCTCTGAGCCCTTCAGGCGATGTAATAAAACCCACCTCTTACGAAGAGGTGAAGCTTATCATTAAGGAGCTTCACTCCAAGAAGGCCCCGGGGCCCGACACTATAAACAATAGGGTTCTTAAAATCCTACCCTCGACTCTTATTACTTTATTGGTTACCATTTTTAATATTCTATTGTCTAATAGCGCGTTCCCCGAACAATGGAAGGATTCCATTGTTATCGGTATCCCAAAACCCAATAAACCTAAAGCTAATCCGAGTAGCTATAGGCCTATTAGCTTAATTAACTCGATCGGGAAACTTTACGAAAGATTAATCCTCGCGCGTCTTAATCATTACATCGCGGAGCTCAACCTGATATCCGACATACAGTTCGAATTCAGAACCGCTCACTCGTGTCCCCAGCAGGCTCACCGACTCACCGAGTACATTCTCGTACGGCGTCAACTTCACGCTACCACGGCAGCCGTGTTTTTCGATGTCGCGAAGGCATTCGACAAGGTATGGCACAACGACTTAGTATTCAAGCTGTATCAATTGGGAGTGCCAGACAGGCTCGTGCGCATCATACGAGCCTACCTTACTGATCGCTCCTTCCGATATTGAGTAGAGGGCACCCTATCCTCACCCAGACCCATCAGGTCTGTCGTGCCACAGGGTGCAGTCCTCTCTCCCACTCTATTCTCGCTCTTCACGAGTGACATTCCCAAGTTTCCGAGTGTCCAGCTTGCTCAGTAAGCTGACGATACGGCACCACTTACACAATCACAAACACACTCCACAAACAGACACAAACACAAACATACACTACGTACATACAAACACACATACATACAATCATAAACACATACATACACACTTAAATACATTACACAAAACATCACCACACTCGCCGGCGAGTGTGTTCTTATCACCTTTTCATCTTTTTTCTTCACTTCATCTTCATTTTCATTCTCTCTTCTTCCCACAAGCACACAGCCGGTCTGAGGTTCGAGTCTCCTTAGAAGACGCCCCGCGACTGTTGTTGCGTAGTCTTTGCGGTCTCCACGGCCCACGTCCTACTTCGCTGTGAAAGCCAGGGCTGCTAACAGCACAGAGGAGGTTTTAGTCGGCATGGGGACACTCGAGTCCGACATATTACGCCCCGGAACGGGGCGTAAATACGTAACCGTATTTCCTCCTCTCAAAAAAAAAAAAAGACTAAAAAAGTGTATAAGGCCAGTGTAAATGAAAGTATTGGAAGGGGTAGACCTAGGCGGATGTTTCAAGATCAAATCAGGGACGTCTTGAAAAAGGCCAGGTCAAGAGTACCCTAAACCGAAGAGCATGTATGAAAGGAATAATGAAAGTGGACGAAACTAAATAAGTATGTATGGATCGTAGCAAGTGGAAAGAAGTGGTCTCTGCCTACCCCTACGCGAAAGAGGCGTGATTTTATGTTTTTATGTTTATGCAACAGTTGTTTAAGAAGTGTCAAAAAACAACGATGGCCCTAGGCGAACTTCGCTATGAAAGACGCCACGAGCGGTTTTTGACTTAGTTATACAACGTGTCACATAGGTACAATATTTTTTCTACGACTTGGTAATTTCATTAATTAAACAGTTTTCTAGTTGCCGCTTAAATGGGCGAGAGATGTATTGTATAGATAGGAACCTGTTTCTGGTGAGTGGTTTTATTTCTACTTCAAGGAATGGCAAAGCACATACAGCCAACGCGGGAAATGTGAAAAACACAGAATACCTCGCAGCATCATGGAAAATTATACAATTTTTTTTCTAAGGTTGACATAATAATGTTTAGTCTAATGATTTATACATGGAAATAATATCTATGATATATGGGATGTATTACATATTACTTAATATTTCTATGAACTTACCATACCTAACCTAGATTTAGTTGTCTGTACCACCACAACAACTCAGGTGCTTTTTTGGCAACATTGTAGTACGATAAGCAATGCATTTTCAGGCCATAGAGTATAGTCTTTTTCAAAGATTCAATAAAGTTTGAATGGGAACCTGTTGTACCTAGGACAATTTTTTAGATATCATTTTTTAAATTTAATTTGACGAACTGTACTTAAACGATTTTTGCATATTTTGAAAGGTCAATTATTTGAGTATTCACCACCAAATTATCAAAAATGTATTTTTCATACTAATATGTGTTTTAATAAATAAAACTAAAAAAGGGATTTATGGCCAAGGTACAATAAAGCTTATGTACCTAGTACCACAACCGCTGTGTAGCCAGTACTATTGTGTACCTAGAAATTGGGGGTAATTCATGGAAATTATAACTATTCTTAATTACCGTTTTATTTGTTTAAGAAACATACATTTTTACAAAAAATAAATTATAAATTCTTAACAAAATCAAAATGATTTTCATATTTTCTTTTTTCTAATGAGACACAGCTTTTATATTTTATTAGTTATATTATATAACGTGAATGTGGAATAATTAAAAAAATATTCTAGCCCAAATACAAATATAAATGTACTTTGGTCACTGACCAAGGTACTAACTTATAATTGTTTTAATACTAGTTAAAGAAAGGAACCAATATATATTATAACACGTTTAAAACTATCAGACTTCAAAGCATATTATATACATAAATACTTACTTTTTGACAAAAAAACTTTTTAACGTCAATAACACCTAACACCGGCTTAATGGCGGTAAGCGACTTTTCTTCAAATTGAATAGTCAGTAGTGACGTACAGAATACACAGGTTCGCCTACTTATATTCCTAATCGCGGCTGTATAAATGACAGATAAAAGCAGAGTAGTAGAAAAGAAAAAGGTTTTATACGCGTTAAATATTTTGAAATTAATATTTCATTTAAATCTTAGAAATTGTTGGTAATTAAAAATAGTAATTATAAATATCAGGTATGCAAGTATCAGGTCTTATTACGTGGTAAATGAATTACAGAGAAGAAAATATTTAAATTAAAATAATACTCAAAAAAAATCTATCGATGTTTTTTTTCGTAATCGTGTTTTCGAAACTGCAATAATTTAGATAAATAAATGATGATAATCATGTCAAAAAATTGGTATTTGGAGTAGATTTTCAAAAATGTTAGTTTTTAAGACTATAGCGAACTTATCATATTATTTTCGAACTCCAAAACACAAGTCACGAAATTATCCTTGCTTTTTCTCGCAAATAAAAAGCTAAAGATAGTTGATAAGTTCAAATACTTAGGTCACATCATTTCGAATGACTTAAGAGATGACTATGACATAGAGCGGGAGCGTAGAGCGCTGTCAGTGTGAAGTAATATGCTCGCCCGCAGGTTTGCTCGAAGCACAAATAATGTTAAAGCGTTATTATTCAAAGCATTCTGCCAGTCTTTTTACTCGAGCGACTTGTGGGTGTCATATTCGCGCGGGGCTTATAGCGTTCTACGTGTCACATATAATAATGCATTTAGGAAGCTGTTGGGGCTACCATGGCGTTGTAGCGCTTCTGGAATGTTTGCTGAGGCATCTGTGGATGGTTTTCATGCCATAATGCGCAAAAAATCGGTTTCCATGTTGCAGCGTCTTCGTGTTAGCAGTAACAGCATCCTAAAGATGATTGCTGCCAGAGTTGACTGTTCCTTCCAGAAACACTGGATACAGTTAGCTCTAGGTTTATAAATATATTCCACTAATAATACTTACGTAGTACATAAGAAATATTGTTACTATTAGTAAATAAGTACTAATATATATGGAGATCTCTCTGAATTAAATAAATAAATAAAATAAATAAATAGCGCCTTAATACAGAAATGCAATCAAGAAAAGTGATTATTATAATATTTATATAGCTCCACAGTTTGAGCTTAGTAAATAGATAGCAGATAGTTCTACTTACTAGAGCGCGTGGCCCTGAGTAAGTAGAACTTCTTCCCTACTAGAGTTGATTCACACAGGTGTAGCGCGAGACGCGTGTAGGGATGTCGACACCGTATCTAAGATCAAATATTCAAACGGCGCCGGCAACATTAAATCTATAAGACACACGTAAATATTTTTGAATTTTAATAGCTTTTTTTAAAGTCTAACTAACTACCCTATAAAATTATAACATGAACGACTGTAGGATAGGATATAATTATATACAATATGCTTACTTAAACATACTTAGAAACATCCATGACTCGGAAACAAACATTCATATTCAATCATATAAATTATTGCACCTCTAGCATAGTTGGCAGGGTCACTAACCACTGGGCTATAGGGGTCGTCATATATAACTAAGAGGTGTTAACCCTGACTGATTTCCCGGCGAACACTGCGTGAGTGTAAGCGTCCTCTGTCCCCACCGCGCCCGAGCTTATCACGAAGATGTTCTACTTATACAAGTTTTTCTTACTTTGGTGGTGTTGTCTACATACCTATCATCAAAATTTCAATTATATCCCTCGATAGCTGAAAACTAAGGTCAAAAATATTAGGTGAAATGGTAAATTTATCAATTCTATGATTAGGTACATAATATATAAAATAATGTCCGAACCGATCTATGTGGGTTGAACGATTTTACCAATGGGGGGTTCTTTTGCACAGGTTGCCGGCTATATTATGGGTACCACAACGGCGCCTATTTCTGCCGTGAAGCAGTAATGTGAAAGCATTACTGTGTTTCGGTAATAAGGGCATCGTAGCTAGTGGAATTACTGGGCAAATGAGACTTAACATATTATTTCTCTAGGTGACGAGCGCAATTGCAGCGATCAGAATTTTTAGGTTTTTCAACAATCCTGAGCGGCACAGCATTGTAATGGGCAGGGCGTATCAGTTACTATCAGCTGAACGGCCTGCACGTCTTGTCCCTTATTGTCATAAAAAAAATAGTACTGCGATAGTAAAATTGACATTAAATAATGAAAAGTAAAGTATAATTATTTTCTATCAACTTAACACGCATTTAAGAGGAGCTTTAACTTAGAAAGAATACAAGAATTATTGTCTTTGTGAGACTACTTGAGATACAGTGAAATGAACTAAATGAGGCGACTTAAACGGTAACGTTATGCTACGTCTACACCAGTGTATTCTATTGTTTCGACTTTATACTTCAAAACTTCGTGTCATGTTTGTCCGCGATGGATTCCTTAAATACTGAATCGATTTCAATGAAATTTTGCAAAATGTGTGCATAATTTGATCCAACTTGAGAGATAGACAGTTTTTAACTTTATTGAAGCTTCTTTATCGGCGTTTGAGAGATATTTCATAGCAATGCGTCACGATTTTCGGTTAGGCGCCATCTTGTTTTTATCAAAGTTCAGTATAGTGACGTAAAGATTAACATATTAACTGGAATGTGATAAAATAAATATAGTTATTTGTATGCATGTTTGTAATAACAAAATAGTTTTTATTAAATAACGATTTTAAAGTGAAACTTTTATTACATCGTCTCAAACTTTTTCGTCTGTGTGTTGCATGTCGCGTGTCGGTCGGGCGGCGCCTAAAGTTCGCAGCAGCTGACCGTGTAGTGTATAGACTATTACTCATTTGTGCCAGTGCTCCACGCTATTTTGTTTGATTTTATTATTTCCCATTATCATTCCAATTTTCCAAGTATAAAATTAAGATTGATAAAGCGATTTAAATACCCTTAATGAAATATTATTCCAAAAATTTTTAGTTGAATGTCTTTCACAAAAAAAGTTTCACTTTCACCGTGGTTCCATAAAACCTCTTTTTTTCTTATCCACCTAATTTCTGTGAATTTGTAGATAGTAGAAAAATGATATGTCACACACACATACACACATATTATTTTTTCTATATGAATAATATTCATGAGATAAATTCAACTGTTACGTGACGCACAGATAATAAATTCATTACAAGAACAGGCAATAAATAAATAACTATTGAAATGATTAAACTATAATATTATATGCATTTATTTAGGTGAATGCCGCTGCTGAGTTTCTCAAAATAAACCATTTTTATGTAATCTATGGCGTTAGTAGAAATCACCGGTAATAAGCTTCTCTCAAATATCTTTCATAATATTGATGAGTTCTAGTTTTACTTTTGCTGTATGCATAAAATCATTTCAGCTCGAAGACGTCCACTGCTGGACAAAAATGGTCCCCAAATATAAGAATATAATATGAGAGAAAATGTAAGTTTAATAGTACTTCATTTAAATCCGCTTATGACATTAGGAGGATTATTTTTTTTATTTATGAAATTAAGGAACGAGACGAGCAGGACGTTCAGTTGATGGTATTTGATACGCCCTGCATTACAATGCAGTGCCGCTCAGGATTCTTGAAAAACACAAAAATTCTGAGCGGCAATACAATAGCGCTCGTCACCTCGAGACATCAGATGTCAAGTCTCATTTGCCCAGTGATCTCACAAGCTACGGCACCCTTCAGACAGAAACACAATAATGCTTACACATTAGTGCTTCACGGCAGAAATAGGTGCCGTTGTGGTACCGATAATCTAGCCGGCATCCTGTCCAAAGGAGCCTTCCACTGATGTGGAATAAAAGAAGGATTGTAACCTGTTCCCTTGGAAGCGCACTACAAACCTTATAAGGACACAAACACACTCACACATAAGTCATATTTTATGGGTTCTTGTGATTATATATCACGTATAAGGAAACCATGTTATTCATAAAATGAAAAAATATTGGATATTTTTGGTTATCTGTCACTCGCTCATTGGTGTTTCCTCAGCATTACGACAGCATGCTTCGGTGCATTGGCATATTTAAATATATTATTCATGGGAAATTTATTGTCTGTTTTATTCATGCATTTTATATCGGTTTTTTATTCGCTCTTTAAGAAATGCAGAGTATTTTTATTCTAATTAATTACTTCTACGGCTCTTAAAATTTAATTCTTTTGGATTTCAACAAAACATCGTTCTTTCTATGTGCACTTTTTATTGCATTGCATTTTTATCAAGTAGAGCCTCAATGTTGCTGCAGGCTACGCTGAAGAAATTCCTGAAAGTTTCATGAAATCCGATGTAGATATGTAGTAGTTCCAGTATTAAGTAGAAATTAGTATGTACAAAAAACAGACAGACAGATGGATTTTCTTTTATATTTGGGTTTTTGTGTCAGCACCTACAATCAATTTAGTATAATATAAGTAATTTTTCATATAAGTAAGTACCATTTGGTGAACAGATGATGAAGACCAGGTCCAATGGCTACGGGAAGTTTATAAAGATAATTTTTCAAGGTGTGTGGCAAGATTTACTTCTGTATGTTCTTTACTATCTATAAAAAAATCTGGTCTGGTCTGAGTGTACTTTCTTTATAATGTATGATTAAACGACACAAATAACCTTATAACTAAAACAGAAACAATTTAAATAATATTCTTAATAAATGTTATGATATTTTGTTAAGCGAAAATTTAGTTCATACTCTCATAAATAGTGATTTACACCGGAGCAAGGTCAAGTTCATTTAAAAAAAGCATTTCCAGTAACTGTTTAAACAAATAACAGTTCAACTTAAAAACTCAAGCTCAACAGAAAAGAAAAAAAAGATAAATAAATTCACTTTATAAAGGAATAATACCTATCCTAGAAAATCGCCATCAATAAAAAAGTAGAATCCAAGGGATACAACCGTTGTATTTAATTACGTCAGACGAAGCCATTCGTAGTATAAAACCAGTTACACGATTACAATACCGGACCGGCGTGCAGCTTGGGAAATTGCAGCTATTCGATCGGGTCATCCTCAGATAGAATTTGTGAAAGCACTACCACTTGTTTGTGATTAGCTGGTGAAGCTCAGAGCAATTCGAGTACAAGTCCATACTCCATACTTATGTACGGCTAATCATCATCATCATCATTAGCCGGCAGACGTCCAACGTATGGTACGGTACATCCGGCGATCTTGACCAGATCGTCGGTCCATCTTATGGGGGACCTACCAACACTGCGTCTTCCGGTACGTGATCCCAATTCGAGGATTTTACTGCCCCACCGGCCATCTGTCCATCGAACTATGTGCCCTGCCCTCTACCACTTCAGTTTCGTAATCATTTCCTATTGACTATGTCGGTATCTTTGGTTAAAGCTAAAGCATCTTGTTAATTTAGTATTTTACTTACAATGATAGTAGATCATTTATTAGGTTTACTCCTTCAAGTTGGGTTCTTTATTCTTTTTATTAATTAGTAGTTAGTTTTGGTTTTATTTGTATGTGTAGTCAAACTTGGAATATTTTTATACAATAACTACACCCGCTTTACTGGGCAAATTTTAAAAGAAAGGAACTTTGGAATTCAAAAAGAAGTAACAGAAAATAAGTAAGTAGCGATAAACCATCTAAGATAAATTTTGCATCGTATGGTGGTAGTTTCATGTCGATACGATCAGTGGTTTAGGCTGATTGAGCCTCAAACAAACACCATTTTCATTATATATATAGATAGATATATATTTTAGCATAGTTAGGAACAAGGTGTATATTTAAATAATAAAACCCAATTGTACAGGTATACAGACAAATTTTTAAATAAAATATAACATTTCATTTATATATTACATTAACATTTATTGTTCGATTTCAGGATATTGGCAAACTGATTTTGAAGATTTGATAAAATAATCACCAGTCAATATAATAAGATTGAACGCAGGATCCTCCACATGAGAAAAGTTCAAAAAGACGTACAAAAATTAAATACAAAACAAAACTTTCAGAACCATTCCCTAAAACTTAAATGGTAATTGGTGGGGTACATAGCACGACTACAGGATGGGGGATAGATAAAAAAAAATATGATTTGGATCGGTCTAAAAGAGTAAGCACTTCAAAAGATATCCGCCTACGGTAAATATAATGATAAACTGACGAAATCGTTACGATGGCTAACTCACCATGAATACAAAAGACTCGCCAATAGGTATCGCTGACATATTTTGGAAGAGGCTTTTACCCATGGAGAACAACTTGCTGATCAAAGAGAAGCTTAACTTTCCAAGTCAAAATATAAAATCAAATTTAAAAACATAAATATATAACAATCGAAGTTAAGTCATTGTGTAATTAAATCAGTGTTATCAAATTGATTTATGTAATAATAATGAATTGCAATGGCACCTATTTCTGCCGTGAAGCAGTAACGTGTAAGCATTATTGTGTTTCGGTCTGAAGGGCTTCGTAGCTAGTGAAATTACTGGGCAAATGAGGCGTAACATCTTATGTCTCAAGGTGACGTGCCCAATTGTAATGCCACTCAGAATTTTTGTGTTTTTCAAGAATCCTGAGCGGCATTGCATTGTAATGGGCAGGGCATATAAATTACGATCAACAGTACATCTATATAACGTTAATATGTAACAATTACTTTCCTTAAATAATATTAATAATACTTATAATATTGACACACTTTTTACACAAATTATCTTGCCCCAAGTTAAGCATATATAGCCTGTGTTATGGGTTACAAGATAATGATATATTTAATACAATATACTTACTTGAACATACATAAATTCATATTAACATACATTTCTTTTTCATACATAGAAAGTGATTCATTATATCCAACATTTAAACATCGATGACTCGGATACAAACATCCATATTCATCATATAAATGCCTCTAGCCAGCTCTAGCTTAGTAGGTAGGATCGCTAACCACTCGGCTATACAGGTCATCATATATACATAAATACTACCAGAAAACCTTAATTATCTTCATGAATAGACAGAATAATATAAAAAATGGTGTCAAAGCCATAAACAGCCAGCTCAAATTATAAAAATATAATTGTACAATGATTAACCTGCCAGCATTATAAATTATTTACGTCTTGTACGATGCAGTTCAGTGAAATAAATATTTAATTTATTACAGGTGTACTAAAGTCCAAGGGATTTCTAAGAAAACATTTTCATTTTAAGCACGTAATGAAGCGGTGGTACGCGATACAAATTGCTTTATTCCTTTCGAATATTAAATAAAATTGTATTGTAGCTTTGTAAAATTTTTATTCGAGTGTATAGCTTTAGCCCCTTCAGTAAATTAATTAATAAGAACTTTTTTTTAAGTAAATAAGGGACGAGACGAGCATGAAGTTCAGCTGATGGTAATTGATACGCCCTGCCCATTACAATGTAGTGCCGCTCAGAATTATTGAAATACCCAAAAATTCTGAGCGACACTACAACTCCGCTCGTCACCTTGAGATTTAAGATGTTACGTGTCTTTTGCCCAGTAATTTCACTAGTTACGGCACCCTTCAGACCCTGCAGAAATAGGCGCCGTTGTGGTACCCATAATCTACCCGGCATCCTGTGCAAAGGAATGTTCCATTTTGTATATCTTATCACGTCATGTTAACTAATATCACAGATGCTAATAGCTTTTAGTATGTATATGTATTTTAGTAATACATACATCAAAAAAATTATTATGATTGCTTTTTTTTGACCTGGTAAACCATATACCGTTTCTAGTCAACTTTTCGCTAATCCTGCCTGTCTTGCGATGAGAATTTAATCGATTTATTAACCGCCCTTTGCTAGGGTTCTGATATAGTTGGACTCAATGGAAATCTTAATCACATGTAACTACGATTGAAATAGCCACTATAGACAGACAGACTTCTGATAATGCCGTTAGTACACGTCTCAACCCTGGACATGAACGAGGCAATTCTTTTACGCTGGATAGAATTAAACGAATCAATCCTAGCCTTCGCGTACATTGCTGAAGCGCTACAGCAACGCTTCAGGCCCATGAGGAACCTAAAAATGTTATTGTAGGCGACTCGTATGCCATCATACGACTTCTTAGAATAATTAGTCCAAAGCTGACACGTGCAAAACGACTGGCAGGATGACTTAAAGAGAGTAATTCTCACGTCAGGCGCTGTACGGTAAAATTTTCTCGCATTCATATTGCCCACCACACAAAGAGCCCTACGTTGACGCTCGATATCTGCGTCATCCTTATTGGTCAGTCTTTACTTGACTAAACATATTGTCACAAGAGTGGGTCGGGGATTATATATAAACTGGGGATAAAATAATAACACAGCTTTAAGGAACGAGCCTTTATTTGTATTCACTACCATGAATTTGCACTTCGCCGGTCTTCCGCTGTTCTTCTTGCGGTGATTTCAGCAGATCACACCGCACCGAATACTCCTGCTCTTCTATCTTCTCCTCACTGGATCACTGTCCAATACTTTTCACTACTACTTCTTTTACTGACAACTTTCGAATCTGATCTAGAACTGCCGCAGGCCTCGCTTAGTACGCCTTATATACCCCCGCGTCTGTTCTATTTTTAAAATGATTCAAAATAATTGAAAAAATATAAATCCTTAAAATTAAAAATTAAATATATGGTAATCCTTAGAATACCAACCAATATTCTTAGTAAGTAGTAATCATATTTGCACAATGGGGTGCACAAGACGTGTGTATGTATCTATAAATAACCGAAAGTCGTTCCGCAAGTAATTGGAACTAATAAAATTTATACCATCTACTGCTTTAGATGTCTATGTTCCATTCACATCATTCATCTTTTTAAATGAGTTTTTATTCTTGGAATCCTATACTTCTTGACCCAGCTTTATTTCAGTACATCTTCCATCTGATCGTTGATTCTACTAAGTTGAAAGACTAGATTAGACGTAAACCTCACTGTGGCAGATATTTTATAACTTTTGCTATATTCTGAAGTCAATGCATCAGCTCCGTACCACCTTTAGTAGCCTGGAAGGAGTCAGAGGGTGGGTGCAAGACCCGTTCTACACCGGTGTGCTTCCTGGTGGCCAAGCCACCACCAGATTTCATTAGGACGCCTATTATTTAATATCACATGAAGTAATGAATGAATTTCATTACAGAAATTAATTCTATTGTTAATATATGATTAAAATACTGACAAATAAATTGCTAGCGATTATTTTCTGCCACCCCTGAAGCTGTCAACGTATAATCTAACAAAATTACTGTAAATTAATTTATCAGACAGCACTGTATCCAGCACTAAAATTAATAAGGACCCAAGTAGAAAGTGATTCATTATATCCAACAGCGTAAGTCAAATTATCGCACTAAGGCCTTTTATTACAAAATCAAGGGATTATTACAATGTAGTGCGGTGATTTATTTGAGGGTACATGCAGAATGTAATATCTACGATCATAAATAATACCGCTGTACCGGTTAAGTGAGTGATAGTTTCATTGTTGTGGCTTTAGAGCTATGTAAATTATTTGGCTTAAAGCTGTCAAGACATTATTACATTATAGTGAAATATATTATTCAATGAAAGCTATATTAAATCAGATATAATTGAAATTGAAAGATGTTCTTGAATAAATGTTAGATTTTTTTTATGTCAGTAAGGGACGAGACGAGCAGGACAATAGCTGTTCAGCTGATGGTAATTGATACGCCGCGATTCTTGAAAATCCCAAAAATTCTGAGCGGCACTACAATTGCGCTCATCAACTTGAAACGTAAGATGTTAAGTCTCATTTGACCAGTAATTTAACTAGCTATGGCGCCCATCAGACCGAATCATAGTAATGTTTAAACATTACTGCTTCACGGCAGAAATAGTCGCCGTTGTGGTACTCATAATCTAGCCGGCATCCTGTGCAATGAATGGCCATGCCAATGCCATGATAAAAACTGTAAACTATTCAGTGGTAAAATTTCGATCTCTAACTCCAATGCCTAATGATAACTCAGCTAGTGGTTCGAATCCCAGAAAACGACAGCCTCTACGGCTTTTGTCATGGTAGATTGGATGGCTATCTTCTGGTATACTTAACACATAGATGGTTCCAGAAAGCAAAGAAGAAGGAAGAAAAGCAAGGAAGGCACTAGTGGGAGGCTTCTTTGCACATGATGCCGGCTAGATAATGGGTACCACAATGGCGCCTATTCCGTGTACCAGTAATTGTAAGCATTACTGTGTTTCGGTCTGAAGGGCGCCGCAGCTTGTGAAATTACTGGGCAAATGAGACTTAACATCTTATGTCTCAAGATGACAAGCGCAGTTGTGATGCCGCTCAGAATGTTTGGGGTTTTTCAAGAATCCTGAGCGGCACTGCTTTGTAAGAGACAGGGCGTACGAATTACCATCAGCTGAACGTGTTGCTCGTCTCGTCTCGTATTTTCATAAATAAACTTTTTTCATTAAAGCTGAAATTTTCAGACTGGTGGTAAATAGTAAATATAATAAATGTAACATCCAACTTCCTATTGTTTTGCCTAAATGAATTGACCACCATGAATTGATTTTACTTTGCTTTGAACTACGCAGTTAAGGATGAACGGAACTGTTAATGTGAAGATGTCTTTGCCTATACTATTTCGTATTGGCAAAGTCAACAAGTGCTTGCTCTAAATTATGCTTTATCACGTCAGACATACTGCAGCACTGTGGTTATTTATCTGGTATTAAAATCTACAATTACTATATCATTGAGAGCAACATTCAATGAACTAAACAATTTAACTGTTGCTTCCCAATTTATTCTTGATACGATTCAAATTCAAATTCAAATATTTTTATTCAAAATAGGATTTATAATCACTTATTGAACGTCAAAATCTACCATTATGTGCGGTTTTCCGGGAACATACGTCAAGGGTACCTTAAAAAGAAGCGCGTTCACCTTACTTAAAGGTTGGCTCCTGTGATTCCACTGGTGTTTGCAAGAGAATGTGGGTGGCGGTGATCACTTAACACCACCTGACCCGTATGCTTGTTTGTCCTGCTTTTCCATAACTAAAATTGATTGAGCAAAGGGCATCCATCGTCGAAGCTATACTTCATCCCGTCTTTCCTATAACTATCGCATTGTTAATAAAAGTCCAGGGTTTCTAGTAGGCCTACGGTATAAGGAGGGAATCCCTTCAGATCGTGTGCTCCTTTCAGCTCCATTTGCACTGTTTAATCTGATGACTAGTTGGTACATCGTCACGGTGATCTCAAAATTTATAGTTTTAAATTGTTTGTCAGTACCAGAAAATATGTATACCCTCTCATGATATTAAAAAAGTTTGTGGATTGATTCCACTTTGTACCAATAACCAACGGACTTAATACCAGTGGAAGGCTCCTTTGGACCGGAGGCATCCGGTCTACCCAAACTAGCCAGCAGGCTACCACAACGGCGCCTATTTCTGCCGTGAAACAGTAATGTGTTAGCATTACTGTGTTTTGGTCTGAAGGGCGCTAGTGAATTTTCTGGGCAAATGAGACTTGACATCTTATGTCTCAAGGTGACGAGCGCAGTTGTAGTGCCGCTCAGAATTTTTGGGTTATCAATTACCAACAGCTGAACGTTCTGCTCGTCTCATTCCTTATTTTCATAAAGAAATAGCTCGCAACTTGAATCTTCCAGATGTCTTTAGTTTCACCTTCGTGGCTTCCTCAAATAGGTCACTTATTCGGATAGCATTTCAGCGCATTTGTATTGTAAATTATTCTAATAAGCAAAGCAATCTAGATTAATAACCTATGATATAAAACCACATACAATAAGTCACAACTGTTTGTATGGAATATGCAAATACTGACGTATATTATTTACTTAATTAAACTCCAAAACCTTATTATATGAATACCAAAAGCCTCACATCCTCAGTAATTTATAACAACTGCACAATTCTAATATAGAAAAGCAAATTCTAAAATGCAATACAGTCGACTTTGTGCTCTGTATTGTTCCCATTATTGCTAACTGTTCCCGTCTACTAAATTTTCCACTGCCTTTAATAAATGCCGTGCCAAGTCTGTGTATCTTAGTAGGGAAATCGCTGGAACCTTTGGGAGTATGCCAAATGAGTTAATGGTTGATAAGCTAAGGTTAATTTCGCATTGTTTCTACAGCCTTAACTTTTGCTGTGTCTTTGTATTAAGCGCAGAATTTACGAGTATGTGTAAGTAAACTATTGTTCACGATTGAAGTTTATTTCAAGGATCGTTTAGATGGATTTATTGTTATTAAATTACGTAAAAAAATGTGAATTCTTGAAACAAGTGGATGAATGAAAAATAGTTTTGTAACAGAAACGAAAGAGTACGCTTAATTAATAAAATAATAATAACTAATAAAAAAAAACAACTTTGAAGATGGATTTAATTTAAGCAAAGGCAACTTATAAGATTTATAAAGAATATTTTGTAACAAATGTAAGTTTTAATGCGTTATCTTTGTTTTTAATTAATAATAACACATATTGAGTTCTAATCTCAATTCTATCATTATTGCGTTTTATGACAAAAGCCACTGATAAATGGACTAGTTCATGGATAGACAAACGGACAGCCGATTCTTCGTAATAGAGTTCTCATTGGTTATCCGTCGTGAATGTGATTTACTGTGTACAAGCATGAAGTTACTTGCGCACAGATCCAACAGAAATCAAATGTTTAAATCTTAGTGATTATAAAATGAATAATCAAATGTATAAGCCTTATTGGAACTATTTAAGATTCCACCAAAATGGAGCAATCCTCGTGCGGAAGACAAATATGATGGAAAAGTGGAAATAACCAGCCTAATTTCCACCTTGATTAGTGTGAATAGAAGTGATTAGCTATACAGGTACTGAGTATGGATGTAGTATGTAGCTGTAATATGTACGTTTATTTGACGCACTTACAATCAAGAAACTTACACACACGTACGAATAAATTTAATTTTTTTGAATGAAAATAAGGGACGAGACAAGCAGAACATTTAGCTGATGGAAATTGTTACAGAACCGGAAACACAGAAATACTTACGCATTACTGCTTTACGGCAGAAATAAACCCCGCTGTGGTACCCATAATCTAGCCGGCATCCTTTTCAAAAAAGACTCCCACTTCACAATGATTGCGAGTGAAGTTGGACTAAATCGAACTGGGCTGAAAAGTGCTTGAATCTTGAATGTTTTCACGCAAATAAGGCGTACATTACGCGATGAGTAATAGAAAATATCTCGTTAATACTTACCGAGTAACAGATTATAGCTTAAAGCCTTTTAGTTTAAGGAAACCATCTTGTGCTTAAATGCATAAATTGCATAACTTCCAAGGGTAACATAGATATAAGGTTTATAAAAAAAAATACCACATTCTAGTTATTCTCTAATCTAACAATCAAAACTAAATAAACACCAGGTAAGATAATCTATTAACAAATCCTATTAAACCCGAAAGCTATCCTCCCAATATATTTGAACATATAAATTCCCATATAGAATGACAGTTCAAGAAAGCGTTCCCCTAACGAATTACTAATTAAAGCCTGTATAAATTCCTCTTAATATAGAATAAAACGCCCAAGTTTCGCTGCGCTGGGGTTCGTTTTTGTCCTCGTTAGTTTGTTTTGTCTTAAGCAAAGTCGCCCTCCTCTCAAAACGTTTTTGTGAAAGAGTTAACTTGTCTTTTTGAAAATTACTGCTTCCAAACTCATAATTATTAACTGCAGTGCAAATTAACCCTGATTTATTTCGTCATTTACTTTTATATATGGGAGCGGGGAAGGCATTCAGGCAAGAGTTTCGCGTGATGGGGAGTGGACAGGCAACAATCCACGGACATCCGCCACACCGCCGGCCTTTAAGTTGAAATTAAGCATTTTTTATGAAAATAAGGGACGAGACGAGCAGGACGTTCGGCTGATGGTAATTGATACGCCCCCCCCCCCCCCATTACAATGCAGTGCTGCTCACGATTCTTGTAAAAAAACAAAAATTCTAAGCGGCACTACGATTGCGCTCGTCACCTTGAGACATAAGATGTTGTCTCATTTGCCCAGTAATATCACTAGCTATGGCGCCCTTCAGACCGAAACACAGTAATCTTTATACATAACTGCTTCACGGCAGAAATAGCCGCCGTTGTGGTACCCATAAACTAGACGGCTTCCTGTGCAAAGGAGCCTCCCACTAGAGCTATAAGCTTGAAGGTCCATGCTGATGAATTATAAATTTATTAATTACAACTTCGAAACAATATTAACTGAAAAATGGCCCCCAAAATCATCTTGATGATTTGTCTGTGGAATCAGCGCAATCTTAAATTAATATGTAAATAGATGTAAAGTTATGGAGCTTTTTATAAGCTTTGAAGTGAATATTGTTACATAATATTGACATTAATAAGTACTATTATTAACTATTATTGTTATTTAAATGTTCATAAGATATGTCTAGATTGTCAATATAATATTTTCTTAACATATTTTTTAAACTTTATTTTATGAGGTTCGTGTCTGCTGGTAATATTTTTAATATACAGGGTGGCCGAGAAGTTAACGTCCAAAGCTAAAATTTGAAAGCCTCGTGGTGATGAGTATCCGAATCACCCCTATATATGTTCTACGATTTTGCTTAGTTTAGGAGATAATAATTTTTTTTCCCTTTTATCCAATTTTGTCACCCAATTGTGGTTTAGGACTTTTTTCTAATTTTTTTGAACAATTAGGTAATATATATATAATAGGTTCAAAATGGGGAGCCTCTAACAATTTTTAAAAACTTCCCAGAACATTGGCCGATAAAATGAGCCAAATTCAAATTTTAGCTTTGGACATCATCTTCTCGGCCACTCTGTATATGGGATTATCTTTTTTATCGATTCCACAGAGTGGCTGTGCGTGGCAAGAAGTTTCTTGTAAAACGCTCGGTTGTAGATGTCAGATGTCAGTATGATTTTCATTTCCCATTTCGACGTGATGGTTGCTGCATCCTATATAAAATGATAATTTATGTTTATGCAGTTTATTTATGTAACTTTTTAACAAGGTCTTAACTGAACTTGATACATAATATATTGGTTGCAACACCTTACAAATTTATTTGTTATGTATATTACAGTCATTGTAACATACTCTATTTGATTGAAAAGTGTGGCCGTTCAGTTCCTTGTATGTTTCTTCTCACGAGCTGTACTTTTATTTTCAACAACATATGGTAGATTTAGTTAGTTAAATGATACATTTGTGGTGACGATTCAAAAGCGCTTAGTTTAAGCTTAATTGAATAAAGTTTATTTTACTTTGACTTTATCCAATGGTGGAATGGCTAGTATATTAACACGAACTCCTCTTCGGGGAGCCCGCATACACTGGTTTTCTCTAGAGTTTATAAGCTTTCTGTTGTTATATTATGTGGACCCCACAATATAATAGCTTCTACTGTTTTTTAATTCGTTTCTTAATTATACAGTACTTATAATGAAGTTTTTAGTACTAAAAATAAGAAAATAAAGTTTACTAGCAGACCCGACAGACATTGTCCATCACATTACGTCCGTTCGTCCGTTTACACACGTCTTAAATTTGTAAAATAGGTCTAGCCGTTAGGAGCTCACTAACATACATAGACATGCGCAGGAGATTTATATATGGACAGAATTTAGAATCTAAACCATTGTCAAATTCACTGGAACACACAAAAACTCATCAAAATCGGTCCAGCCGTTTAGGAAGTAGTTCAATTGTCAATCTAAACCATACTCAAATCCACTTGAACATACACAAAAAAAAATTCATTCAAATCTGTCCAGCCGTTTAGGAGGAGTTCACTCTCAACACACGTACCGAAGAATTATATATGTAAAAAGAAAATAAAAAACACCCTTTATAACTAGAAATTTATTTTTGAATAATATGATGAGTTCGTTTTAAAATGATATAATTAGTTATTTAATTTTCTAAAATTAAATAACTAATTATATCATTTTCTAGTCTACTAGCGAATTTTTTGAAACAGTTATAATTAATTCAACGTAATATTTAGAAAATCTTATTTTACCTCTGCAGACGAAAAAATTATAAAGTACATAATCAGCCACTAATCTTTTCTATTAGAGAAAAGAGCTTGGCTTTGCAAGGTTAGATAAAACGCGTATCTTGAAAAAGGAATTTAAATGACAAGGGTTTATTTTATTTTTTTCAATCATTTAAATTTTTTTACTGGTCTGGAGATTACTATATTATTTTAAGCTATATTGTTCGAGAAATACAGTAGTCAAACACGATAAAAATAAGTTTTTTTGATTCGAAAAAAATAACAAAGTGGAAAACAGAAAAACTCATTTACAACACATTGGATTAAGTTTAAGTTTATATTTAACTAAGATTTTCAAAGACAATATTTTTACTTATTTATTTTCGCAATCACCAATCGTTTTTTTTTATATTTTTGGAACACGCATTAGTAATTTGCTATTGGAAGATTTTGCGCCCTGCCTATCTCTTTTACCTGGTGAATATTTTATATGTTATCTGCGTGGCTCCCGATAGTTCAGCGTGGACCGATTCATTGGTGCATGACCTAGCCCGTAGCCATTTGATGCATTCTGCATTCTTCTCTTCTTGGTAATTTTCTTCATTTCTGTTGTGTCCGTACTTCAAAGTTGGTCACTAAGGCCTTCCCCTCCTTTTGGACCTCGAATTTCCTTATTACGGTCGTAAGTGGTAGGCCAGTGAGTATCTTGATCTGGTCCGACCATCGGCTGGGTGAACGTCCGCGTGATCTTTTGACCTCCACATTGCCTATGACTATCAGTTTGTCTAAATTATTGGGAAGGTGTCGGGCATTGTGGCCAAAATACCCTAAGATCTTTTTATAGCAGACAGTGCCAATGCGAAGTTGAAGAAGCATTCTGCATACGAACTAACAAATCTTTTCTGCAGAATTGCGCCTAATTCAAAAAGCTATCTGATGAAAAGAGATTCATCATCATCATCATCCGGAAGACGTCAACTGCTGGACAAAGGCTTCCCCCAAAGGTCTCCAGACGACCGGTTCTGCGCTGTCCTCGTCCAACGTATTCCGGCGATCTTCACCAGATCGTCGGTCCATTTTGTGGAGGTCCTACCAAGGCCAAGGGAACACGCAGTCTTCCGATATGTGGTCACCATTCGAGGACTTTTCTGTCCGTTGAACAATGTGCCTTGCCCACTGCCACTTCAGTTTCGAAATCATTTGGTCTATATCAATGACTTTAGTTCTCCTGCGCATCTCGTCTTTTCTGATTCGATCTCGCAGGGAAACTCCTCTCCATTGCCCTCTGAGCGACAATGAGCTTCCTCTTATGGCCCATGGTAGCGACCACGTCTGCGCACCGTAAGTCATCACGGGCAACACACACTGGTTGAAAGCCTTCGTTCTGAGACACTGCTGACTTTTCTTTTCTTTCTGAAGAAAAGAGATTACTACGATATAAAGTCAAGTCAATATATTTTCAATGTATGCCTAAAGCCTCTATATCTTCACTTGGCACGATTTGCTTTACTCAATCAATTGTAAGAACAGCGAAATGGAACCAAAGGGTGTATAATAAATAAATGGTATATAAGGACGAGTCTACAAAACCTCATTTATTTTCACGTTTCCTGTTTGTTCTTCTGGAAAATAAGAATCTGAACAGACAATTTTCTGTGTCATTTTGTCTTATTGATACCGTTTAAGGGCTGATTTAAATTTTCATACAAATTTATCTGTAGCATAAAATGTTATATCTTTATTTAATTATGCTTATTTCGTTTTAACCTATCTTCCTGTGTTCTGTGAGATTAAGCGATGTTATATAATAATATCTCTTTGAAGAAAGAAATAGATTTCAAGGGTCTGTTTGTAATGTCAGAGAACTGATACCTAATTTTTGCCCACCTGTACCAAAACAACACTTTAAGATTCTTGTGCCATCTATGAAGCGATCACCGCAAAATCTGGAGAGATAACATACTAATTTGATTAAAGTTTTATTTTTTTTTTCCCCAAGTTCTAAGCCACTACTTTAATTTAACTTAATAAAGAGAAAAAAGATGATAATAGTTTTTGTGGTCATGTTTTTCCATCACTCTTGTCTGCCAGAGAGGGAGTAGACCTTAATATGGAATATCTTTTGCCTCGTCTTGACAAAGTTGTGTGGCTTCCACCACTGGTATGATACTATAATTTTTATTCCAGATACTATTGAGTTTGCACCTTTTTTATTTATCCCCGCCCTACTCGTAGGATGTACTCATATCGTACCTTGAGAAGAACAAAATGTAAAAAACAAAATGCATAAGTGTAAAAAGTGTGTTTTACAGGAGAGCGAAAAAACTATTTAAATTGGTATATCTTTTCATTTAGTAATCTGTCGAATCCACATTTTTATTGAAAAATTGTGTCAAAAAATCTTCTTTTCACTAATTATACAAGCTATCAGTAAAAGTTAATACTTAATAAGTAATTATCTATTTTGTAAATTACACTACTCTTCATTAGACAGTTTTTTCAAAGAAAAGTGTATGAATAGATATGTCAATGTTCATTACAACATTATTATTTTCAGAAAAAATAATCGCCATGCAATTAGACTGAAACAGAAGTAATATTACGCTTTTTTTCATTGAATTTTTTTATTGAATTATAGAAATAAGTACTCTTTATGCCTTTGTTCTGTTTGAAAAATATAATGTGTACTGGTCAAAAGCATTAACAACTTTTCTCTCTAGATATTTTTTTTCTTACGGCGGAACTATAAGTTGTTACGGGAAAATTACTTAAATAATTAACGAAATAATAAAAGTATATTATTTTTGAAAACATATAGTTCTTATTTAAATAAAAAACCTGACAATTCTGCTTTTTTATTTGACAACATAAACTTATCTGCTATTTTAAAAACACCAATGAGATAAAATCTCACTTAAAATAAAATTATAAAATTAAAACATTAATAACGGTATAATTAGTCTGAAATGCACTCACAGAATTCAAAAATATTTATTACCTGAATGAACTGCTGACATGGAATAAAAATTAGTAGCAAAAAGTAGTAGTTAAGTTTACTAAAAAACTCATCCTCTCCGGACGTGTCTTGTAGTATGTACCTAATCTTCTGCGGTTAAAGAACGAATCAAATGGTAAGGAGCCGGTATGGCTTACTTTAACTTACTTACTTTTTTTTACTTTTTTTTACTTACTTTTTTTTTACTTTACACAAACTATTTAATCTTTATTTATTCAGATCTTTTGTGATACGTAACGCACTGTAATGCAAGTTTTATCTCAACTTCAGAAGGTTCCATTCGATTTACGTGGTGATGAAGAACGGTTATAAGTATCCAGTATGCCTTTTGGTTCAAAATTTCATTTATTGACCATAAAATACCAAATAAATAAGGGTCTGCTTTTATTTAATTAAAAAGCAACAGCAAACTATTTCTGCACTCTACCTCATGTGCCCAAATTCTGTTTACGTTAAACTTAGAAAATGGTATTCTTACAAGTATTAAAAGTTGTTTCGAAATTCAAAACAATATTATTATTATGAAACTAAGACAAATTAAACACAAGCCATCTAGGTATTAGCGGTGAAAAAATACCATTTACATTGGTAAACATCTGCCACTTGCAGTTAATACATTGCACGCCAAAGCCCACATAAAGGCTAGAGAACTTAATTACAGATTTGTTTGGGTCAAAAACGGTAAAATATTTATGCGTAAGTGTCCCAATTCTAATTATAAGTATATTAAAGATTCTGATTGCCTGAACAATATATTAATATTGATTGAATGGTTATCCCTCAGTTATATTCAAACAAAGTCAAATCCCTTAGTTGCTACTATCAAAACGTTAGAGGTCTAAACTGTACTCTACAAAGCCTTCGACAGCGAGTTATCTGTAATAATTTTGATCTACTTGTCTTAACTGAAACATGGCTAAACAGTAGCGTTTTTGATTCCGAAATCCTTGATGATTGACCGATATGTGGTTCATAGAAGGAATCGCGAAATTCTGCTTTAGCGAAACATAAAAAGTCGGGTGGAGGAGTTCTCATAGCTGTATCTTTTTTTTTTTTTTTTGAGAGGAGGAAATACTGTTACGTATTTACGCCCCGAAACGGGGCGTAATATGACTCGAGTGTCCGCGTAAGCGGACGCCCCATACCGACTAAAACCTCCTCTGTGCTGTTAGCAGCCCTGGCTTTCACAGCGAAGTAGGACGTGGGCCGTGGAGGCCGCAAAGACTACGCAACAACAGTCGCGGGGCGTCTCCTAAGGAGACTCGAACCTCAGACCGGCTGTGTGCTTGTGGGAAGGAGAGAGAATGAAAATGAAAATGAAGATGAAATGAAGATGAAAAGATGAGAAGAACACACTCGCCGGCGAGTGTGGTGATGTTTAATGTAATGTATGTAAGTGTGTGTGTATGTGTTTATGATTGTATGTATGTATGTTTGTATGTGTGTAAGTAGTGTAAATGTTAGTGTGCATGTATGTTTGTGTTTGTGTCTGTTTGTGGAGTGTGTTTGTGGTTGTGTAAGTGGTGTATGTCAGTCCGTCAGTCAGTCCGTGTGTTAGTGAGTGTAGTGAAACTATAACAGGACGAGGACTAACGTCTCGTCGGGTATCAATACAATATGTGGTGTATCTAGGGTGCGGGCTGCTGGCCATCGTCAGAGTGACGAGTGCCAGTGGTTTGCGGTGGTTGACCGCGCCTAAGCCTGCGAAGGCGGTGTGTGCGTGTCTGTGTCGGTGTTTGTGTGGGTGTCGCGTTCGCGATGGTGATGTCGTCATCCGGGTCTACCGTTACGTGTCTGGGACGTCTTATTGGGTTGAGACTATGGTGAAGGGGGGTGTACCCGCATGCCTTCCTAACCAAGATGTTGGGATGGTTAGGCGCCTTGTCAAAGAAGCGTCGCGAGATCTCTTTAAAGTGTGAGCTATCGTCGGAAGCTCTAGGTCGCGGTGAAGGTCAACGTTTCGGATGAACCACGGGGCTCCGGTTGCCATGCGCGTGAATTTATTTTGAACTACTTGCAAACGACGTAAGTAGCTCGGTCGGGTGTGCGCGAAAACGACGCTTGCGTATGACAGTATGGGCCGTACGATGGTTTTGTACAGCGTCACTTTGTGTTTGAGCGGAAGTTTGCTTCGCCCACACACAAGTGGATAAAGGCGACTGAGGGCAAATCGGGCTCTATTGCATACCGTATCAATATGTTTCTTGAAGTTCATATTGCTGTTGAACGTGACTCCTAAGTATTTGTAATCCCTCACCCACGATATGGGTGTTTCATACAATTTAATGACGTCGGTCGGTCGTTTTTTAGCGCGGATGCTATTCGCGTTACCGAACAGTACCGCTGCACTCTTGGTGGGGTTCACTTCAATCCGCCATTTTCTGAACCAGTTGCCTAGTTCATCGACGGCGGCTTGAAGCACTTTAATGTTCCTGCTCAAGGTTGAGCGGTTCAATAGAGCGGAGCCAAAGTAGAGTGCCGTATCGTCAGCGTACTGAGCGAGCTGGACATTCGGAAACTTGGAAATGTCGCTCGTGAAGAGCGAGAAAAGAGTGGGAGAGAGGCCTGAACCCTGTGGCACGCCAGACCTGATGGGTCTGGGTGAGGATAGGGTGCCCTCCACTCGATATCGGAAGGAGCGATCAGTAAGGTAGGCTCGTATGATGCGCACGAGCCTGTCTGGCACTCCCAGTTGATACAGCTTGAATACTAAGCCGTTGTGCCATACCTTGTCGAATGCCTTCGCGACATCGAAAAACACGACTGCCGTGGTAGCGTGAAGTTGACGCCGTACGAGAATGTACTCGGTGAGTCGGTGAGCCTGCTGGGGACACGAGTGATCGGTTCTGAATCCGAACTGTATGTCGGGTATCAGGTTGAGCTCCGCGATGTAATGATTAAGACGCGCGAGAATTAATCTTTCGTGAAGTTTCCCGATCGAGTTAATTAAGCTAATAGGCCTATAGCTACTCGGATTAGCTTTAGGTTTATTGGGTTTTGGGATACCGATAACAATGGAATCTTTCCATTGTTCGGGGAACGCGCTATTAGACAATAGAATATTAAAAATGCTAACCAATAAAGTAATAAGAGTCGAGGGTAGGATATTAAGAACCCTATTGTTTATAGTGTCGGGCCCCGGGGCCTTCTTGGAGTGAAGCTCCTTAATGATTAGCTTCACCTCTTCGTAAGAGGTGGGTTTTATTACATCGCCTGAAGGGCTCAGAGCGGAGCGACGTTCAACTTCACGATCAACTTCGTCAACGTGTGTCGGGTCGGCTGCTGCATTTGGAAAGCACGAGCTGTATCTAAACTGCTCCCGTCTCAACGCCAGGTTTAATGGGAAAGTAATAATGAGGATTTATCAGTATAGGAGGAACAAAAAAATTAATTTATGTGGCATTTATCTTCCACCACCTGTTAGCAAGACATCAATTGAAGCATTTATTGAAAATGTCAATAATGTATATAAGTGGTTTAACAATGGAAATTCTGCCATTAATAGGTTATTTATTGATTTTCTCCAATTGAGTGGTTTCACTCAATGTAATCGTGTGCTTAACTTTAAGGGCAATTCTCTTGACCTCGTATTGGGCAATGAACATACAGTAACAGTAACTGAATGCGTATCCCCATTGAGGAATGTAGACCCATATCACCCTCCGCTTCATATTAATATCCGTACTAGCTTACCAAAATACAACAGTTTCATGAAATCTTGATACAGATACAATTTTTTCAAATCTAACTTTACAAATATTATAAATAACCTCAACCAAGTGAATATGACATACGTCTGCTCAGGCTGAATAATAAATGTCGTAAAAGATTTAAAAATACAATAACCCAATGGATAGGATTGAATTCCAATATTTAAGAAAAGATTGTGACCACTTAATAACTACCTCGTACAATAATTACATTTGCTCAATCGAAAAAAAAATGGCTACTAATCCCAAATACTTCTGGACTCATATTAAGAACTTGCGTAGGAGCACTAATAACTATCCCTCCACAGTGAATTTAGGGACAATCACTACACTCAAAATATCACTGATCTTTTTGCATCTCATTCTTCTTCCGTCTACGACAATACCCAAACTTAAAATAATAGAATAACCCTAACTAACAGTGAACCTAAGACATAATATGTTGGAAATGTCTATCTTACTGCTGGTGACGTCTCTAAAAAACTAAAAAGACTTGATTGTTCCAAAGGTAGCGGTCTAGACATTATCCCTCCAGTCTTCTTCAGTAGGTGTTCTGAAGTTCTCTCGGTTCCGCTAGCAATCATTTATAATTACTCCTTGAGTACCGGTACTTTTCCAAACAAATGGAAAGAAGCAAACGTTTTGCCTATATTAAAAAAAGAATCCAATAACTCCGTGTCCAATTATCGACCAATTTCAGTTTTAAGCGTAGTGTCAAAGGTTTTCGAAAGCCTAGTAGATGAGCATATCACTACAGCTATTAAAAACAAATTTACTCCTCATCAACATGGTTTTCTCAAAGGTAAATCAACGAATACTAATTTATTTAGCTTCACCAATGAAGTAATTTATGCACTAGACAACAATCAGCAGGAGATGCAAAATACATAGACTTTTCAAAGGCTTTTGATTAAGTTAAGCACAACTTGCAACTAACACAGTTAGAGAATTTTGAGATAACAGATACACTGTTAAACTGGTGTGAAACTTATCTTTGTAAGCGTCCCAACACTGCTTTTATTATTGGATTTAGTTGAAAACCTTACCTTGCAACATCTGGAGTTCCTCAGGGATCAGTACTCGGGCCGTTATCATCATCAACACGGTTTAGTTCGTGGTTTTTAAGTTTATAATTAAATTGTATCGGTTTCTCCTTTGGTCTAAAAATCATGTAGAATCATTTCGATACATTTAAATCGGGCTTGTTTAGTCTGCAGTAATGTTCAAATTTAGTAAGTATTGTTGTATTAGGTGGCAGTCATCAGGGCTGTTAATTTGTTTTTTTAAATTTTTACATCATCAAAAAATTAGAGTTCTTAAAACAGGTTTGTATGTCGTTTACAAATATGTTAAAAAGGAGTGGGCCAAGGAGAAATCCCTGTGGAACGGCAGAAGCAATTATGAACCACTTCGAAAGGTAGCCATTTACCGTTACAGCCTGTGATCTTCTATCAATATAAGAATGTTCAATTGCACTACATGTATTTGCATGCAAATCGAGGATAAATTCATACACGAATATTATATTACTGCGGCCTGTAGCTATAGTCTGTATGACGTAATCACATTAACTCACTACTTCAATAAGCAATATTATTGCGTGTAGCACTTTTTACGGATAACCGTCAATTATTTATCACGTCGACAATACTCGTGGCACTTTTATATTAATATAGTTAATTTTACTATTTAGATTCACAGTTCACTCAAACCACTTGATTTATCAACAAATAACCTATTTATAATCAAGTTACAGTGATTTATTTCCCGGTAAGCTGTAATTTAATATTTATATTAAAGGAAACTTGCAGAATGTATGATTATGTACTGTGCCAATTACTTCGCCGAGTTTTTTTGCCGAGTACATTTCATTAAAAAAAGTACAAGTACAAGTACATGTGCAAGTGCAAGAGCAAATGCAAGTGCAAATGCAAGTGCAAGTGCAAGTGCAAGTGCAAGTGCAAGTGCAAGTGCAAGTGCAAGTGCAAGTGCAAGTGCAAGTGCAAGTGCAAGTGCAAGTGCAAGTGCAAGTGCAAGTGCAAGTGCAAGTGCAAGTGCAAGTGCAAGTGCAAGTGCAAGTGCAAGTGCAAGTGCAAGTGCAAGTGCAAGTGCAAGTGCAAATGCAAATGCAAGTGCAAGTGCAAGTGCAAGTGCAAGTGCAAGTGCAAGTGCAAGTGCAAGTGCAAGTGCAAGTGCAAGTGCAAGTGCAAGTGCAAGTGCAAGTGCAAGTGCAAGTGCAAGTGCAAGTGCAAGTGCAAGTGCAAGTGCAAGTGCAAGTGCAAGTGCAAGTGCAAGTGCAAGTGCAAGTGCAAGTGCAAGTGCAAGTGCAAGTGCAAGTGCAAGTGCAAGTGCAAGTGCAAGTGCAAGTGCGAGTGCGAGTGTGAGTGCAAGTGCAAGTGCAAGTCCAAGTGCAAGTGCAAGTGCAAGTACAAGTGCAAGTGCAAGTGCAAGTGCAAGTGCAAGTGCAAGTGCAAGTGCAAAGAGCACTTCGCTAAGCACTTTGTCAAGTACCTCGCCAAGCACTTTGTCAAGTACCTCGCCAAGCACTTTGTCAAGTACCTCGCCAAGCACTTCGCCGAGTAGTTCGGCAAGTGCAAGTGCAAAGTGCACTTCGCAAAGCACTTTTTCAAGTACTTCGCCAAACACTTAGCCGAGTAGTTCGACAAGCACTTCACCATGTTCGTTGACAACGGTGACAACGATGACAACGATGACAACGGTGATAACGGTGACAACGGTGACAACGGTGACAACAGTGACAACAGTGACAACAGTATGACAATCACCGCCAACAAAAAATATCTGTTGATGGTGGCAATGGACTCCTTTGAAAATATTATACTTAACTCGATACCTTATATCACTATCTGCTGATAATCCTTTATATATATTTTATCATACTCAGATCAGATGAAACGTTTTAGTATTTTTATTGCATCACTTTGTATTATTTGTGAAAATATTTGGTAAAATGCTAAAGTTGTAAATATTAATATTTTATACTAATAATGAGTTTCTTGCCATTTCTCTAAGATCAGTTATCAGAATAGGTTATTAGTAACAGTAAAAGTAGAACATTTAATTTCATCAGTTACGATTTGATTTAGCACGTGTTCCGATAAACAGTATTGACAAACAAGCAACATGATTCTATAAATTTTTCTGATCTATACTTTTCTTTTGAGGACATAGAAGCCATAAAACGATTATTGCAAGAGTTACGAGACAATTTAATATCTGCTATTTTCATGCTTAGAAAACAAGTGACATCTTACACACGAATGGAAATATACATCCACTTTTGTGTATTCCCAGCGACATCACTATTCCACTTATCCTCAAACTTATAATATTATTTAACAGTTACGTCTTGAATGCCTTATTTTCACTATATTTATTCTACTTCACTGATACACATACCTGTTGTCGATTTTCTAAAAGCATAAGAATCGAAAACGAAAAACGAGATTGTATGATTCTTGTATGGTTTCGGTAACGTCAAAGTTTCAATTATAATTTATTTAAATGTAATGAGTAAATATTTTCTGTTAATAATTGACTGTTAGTCATAATATTAGTGAAGATATTAAAATTTTTACTAGATATAGACCGAAAATAAGAAACTCTGACCTTTGGAAAAGTGGGAGGCTCCTTTGCACAGGAAGCCGGCTAGATTATGGGTACTACAACGGCGCCTATTTCTGCCGTGAAGCAGTAATGTTAAAGCATTACTGTGTTTCGGTCTGAAGGGCGTCGTAGCTAGTGAAATTACTGGTCAAATGAGACTTAACATCTTACGTTTCAAGTTGATGAGCGCAATTGTAGTGCCGCTCAGATTTTTTGGTTTTTTCAAGAATCCTGAGTGGCACTGCATTGAAATGGTTGGAGCGTATCAATTATCATCAGCTGAACGTCCTGCTCGTCTCGTCCCTTATTTTCATAAAAAAAATATTCTTGTGCTCTACAAGTGTATTTTTATAATACTTAAAGTAGCGCTATTTAGCGTGTCCACACACCACCTGTAGTTACACCATGAAATACTTATGTTTTACTTTGCCATCTTTCTCTTGTTTTCAAATTTGTTCTGTTACCTTTAATCTAGTAGATATCTGCCTGGAGACTACAGGCTTTATTATTTACTGTTGATGTAAATTTGACTTCCAGGTGCACCTAGAAAGTACTTCGAGATACAGAAACCTACAACAAGTTTTGTATCATATTAATCAGAAAAAAATATACACTTTGAGAACCACTGTGCTTTGAGAATACGAAGTGAAGGAAGTCCTGGCGTGAATGACATAAATTGTACGTTATAGTTGCCGCAACACCTCCATTTACTTCTTGAAACCCTTTGAGATGTCCACCAACGACATCTTAAGGGATTCCTAAGTGCAGTTGTGTGTCTTAAATGGGAAATTTATCTACAAAATTGGCTATAGGTATACTTAGATATTATGGTATCTTTTTCCGGTCCCGTAACCTATTATACTGGATATAGATATACAATCTAGATAGTTGAACAAGACATATACAAGATTTATCAACGACATGTCACTCGAACGGTTGGCTCAGTGGAAGAGCACTCGCACGGAGCTTTGTTTATAAATTTAACTTGTGTAATTAATCCCAGAATTATAGGTTATCACTTTTAAAAAAAACGAATTGTTTATTGGTATAAAATGTTAAACTCGCGTCAGGACACGTGATCTGTTATTAGATTATGTCTCTAGTACACCATTTCATAGAAAACGTAGCCTGTAGCTCATAATAATTGGCAGATTTTTGGCATAGAGTTGTGTGCCAAAAATCATATACTATGTATTGCAACTATATACCGCCTTATTCATTTTAAAATGCTTGACGAAGTTATAAACCTAAATTAGTTAACACGTGTTTAATGCCTATCGAACTCTTGATAAAATTCTTTATTCAAAATAGATTGTTAAGTAGACGATAATTAATTATTATGCCTTATCAAAAACTATGTTACCATTTCGAAGAAAAAAAATGAAAAAATTTAAATCTTAGATTAGGATTGGTTAAACTAGATACCGCAGATGTAGTAGCAAAGTGCGGCAACTAATTCCACACCAAAGTGGGCGTAATTTAGCCAGTCTCGAACAATGTGTGACGTTGGCGTGCCACATGTTCTGTTACACTTTGCTAATAATTGAAACTGGTATACCGGGTTGCGTAGTTAAATTTTGTAAATTATTTTTACACAACTTAATACAACAACTAATACAACTAAATAACTTTATAACAAGAAGTAAGAAAGACACTGGGATCACATATTATCATCAGTCAGTATTTTGTGTTTTATTAATTTCAATGTAAAATAACATGAAGCAATTGTTACAAAATTTGAAAGAAACCATTGAGTGTCAAGATGCCACGCACACAAGCATCTTTACAAATAGCCAATACACACTACAATATAGAGTACCCGTATTTAAAAATCAATTTTTCATAAGTTGTACGGTATCTAGTTGGAGCGCAGCCAACCAATCCTTAATCTAAGCCCCAAGTCTTAATTAAATACTAATTGATTTTTTTAGCTTAACGATTGAACACACTAACACAAAACAGTATAATAAAGGATGATACAACAGAGCTGTTAACATTTCAGCTCCGGAAATAATTTAATTGAAATAACTGTTTTGATGCTATGAATTGTATTCGAAAACAATATTTAATCATTTCTACAAATACACTGACGCAACGATTTATAAATGGAATATTATCTGTATTGTACAAGTTGCTAGGATATGGAGCTTTTTACGAATAATATTAACAATTATTTTTAAAGAAATAAAATTCTTCTAAAATTAATTACACAAATAAAGTTTATAAAAAATTTAACATCGAGTGCTCTTCCACTGAGCCAACCGGTCGAGTGACGCATCGTTGATAAATCTTGTATAAGTCATGTTCAACTCTCAGTTTGTGGCTTCGCACTGAACGCGCGGTCGCGTTGTTTATTTCATTTGTTGACGAATAATCTCTGTGTGATCTGGTTTTGAATATTTTTTCTGGTTATAAGTTATTAGATTATTAGTCTTGATGTATAATTTTTTATTTTATTTTAAAGTTAATTTTTTTCGCAAAAAATACATAGCAATAAAGAAGGTATCATATTATTCTATTCATGATATTATAATAAAGCACGATCCGTTACCAAAACCTAAATATATGTATTTATCTTTTAGGTGAAAGATAGGATTTTTATTTTATTTATCATTTTTTAATTTTTCTTATACAACATCCTTCAACTTTGTAAAAAAGTTGAAAATTATTGGACTTTTTGAAAAATCACCGATATTGAAAATATAAAATAAGTTTTTTTTAATAATCTTAAGAAACATTTACAATGGTTACGATCTAATTCAAGATTTTTTTTTATGACACTAAGGGACAAGACGAGCTGATGGTAATTGATACGCCCTGCCCATTACAATGCGGTGCCGCTCAGGATTCTTGCAAAACCCATAAATTCTGGGCGGCACTACAATTATTGCGCTCATCACCTTGAGACATACGGTGTTAAGTCTCATTTTCCCAGTAATTTCACTAGCTATGCAACCCTTCAGACTGAAACACAATAATGCTTAAACATTACTGCTTCACGGCATAAATAGATGCGGTTGTGATACCCATAATATAGCCGTCATCTTGTGCAAAGCCTCCCACTGGTATAGAATTAATTGTAACTTAACAGTGTTTACAACTATTCTGACAAGAAATGGATTTCAACTTGTTTTAGACGAACAAAAGATTAATACGTTAATTGAATACTGCTGCCGAGTCACGATTGTGAACTGAATCCTTGGATGAATGCCCGAGGACTTGTTTGTGATTCCATCTGATTTATTGAAGAAAAGTTTAATTCGAAGTTGCTGTTTGTTGTATGAACGAAATAAATTCTTTCATTTCTTGTCCTTATAATCCCATTGAATGGAATCATAACATTGTAATATCATAAAATAGTGTGGGTATTTCAATCATTTGTGTAAACTAAAAGGTAATTATTGTAACTTTAAATATTAGGACCAAAATTATGTATAGTATATACACTACGATTTGCCGCTCAATATGTGTGTTTTTTTTTATGGAATAGGTTGACAAACGAGCGGACGGGTCACCAGGTGTTAAGTGATCACCGCCGCCTACATTCTCTTGCAACACCAGAGGAATCACAAGAGCGTTGCCGGCCTTTAAGGAAGGTGTACGCGCTTTTTTTGAAGGTACCCATGTCGTATCGTCCCGGAAACACCGCACAAGGAAGCTCATTCCACAGCTTAGTAGTACGAGGAAGAAAGCTTCTTGAAAACCGCACTGTGGAGGACCGCCACACATCCAGATGGTGGGGATGATATCCTAATTTGAGGCATGTCGTGCGAAGGTGGAATTCGGCGGCAGGAATCAGGTTAAACAGCTCTTCGGAACACTCCCCGTGATAAATGCGGTAGAAGACACACAATGAAGCGACGTCTCTACGCAACGCCAAGTGATCCAGCCGTTCTCAGAGCACTGGGTCCCCGACAATTCGAGCTGCTCTGCGGTCAAATGGATCGAGCTGATACTGGGGTGCGCCAGACCAGAGATGACAGCAATACTCCATGTGTGGCCGGACCTGCGTTTTGTAGAGCGCTAGAATATGGGCCGGTTTTCCCGAGAGAGACGGTGACCGAGTCGTTTTATAAAGACAAATTTTGAATCTATCTTCTTATTATTCGAAAACAAAATTCAAATTCATAGATGCTTATATCACTACAAATCACCCTCAAATAAATTATAATTAAGCAATAGCATCAAAAATAATAGTTCACTGAACGAACTTCACCACAAACTAATTAGTAATAATTACGAATGTTAATTTCAGTTCTCCGCGTGCTGTTCAAACATCAGTGTGAAATTTCGAATATACCGCATCCGGGCGTATTCAGTGTATTTACAGTGTCTATTATAGTTATACATCCTATCCTAGTAATAGTAATAATAATAGTAATCCGAGAAGGCTAACCTGCATCGATCGACGGGTTCATATTGCTGTTTCTTTTTTATTTTGATTCGAAACGAGTTGTCCCTTTAAATGACCTTTGCATCCGCCTGGATCGATGCATCATCACACGTGTCATTCAGGTAAGTGTTTTAGTTGTCGAGAAATGAAAACTTTGTCCGTTGTTGTGACGGATGGTTAACTTTAACATAACTATTTTGTATTAAGGCGAGAGTCAATTTTGTCTTATAATTTGATTTCATTGTAGATTTTCGCATGTATGCAGCTTATGATTAAAATATCCGCTATGAATGAAGTGCTGAATCCACACAGTCTAGAGGACGATTCTGCTAGTGAAGAGGAAGACTTCGTCGTCGAAGATGACGTTCAAGAAGATGAAATCTATGAACCCTCGGACTCTGAAGAAGACGTTTCAGTTGAGAAACGACTAAGGAACTGAGGCACGAAACTTTGTAGGTCTTCCACAAATGAACTCGAAAGGCCCCCATCTTCACGGATACCACACATACGGATTACCGATACCATGCACACTAAACAGATACCACAAGCGAACATCAGTGGTAGAAAACGGCTCGGGCAACATCCAAGGGACAAAAATTTGTCAAAATCTGGTCAGAAGATGTACCCTGCAGAGATTACATAAAGGATTTTACTTGCAGCTTACTGAACCTTGGCTGAAAGTAAGACTGGCATTAATATCAATGCCTAGACACATAAAAGAGGACATCCTTATTGTTTTTAAATTGCTACAATTCTCAGATTCGATGGATCAAACGGCAGACCTTGGAAGTCCTGGTACATCATCAGAAACTAAACCTCATACCCCTGAAGAGGCTGATACCTCACCTACGGGACCAAAAACCCATAAAAAGAAAACGTGCAGCCAATGTCTCTATAAAAAAACGTATGACTAAAACCATCTACGCTGATTCTACTAAAAAAAATGTGGTGAACATAAGGTTGTATTTTTCATGTTTATTTGTGCTATTTTAATTACTTACTTGTATATTATTACGAATATGTCAAATATAAACAAAAAAACATACAGCTCAGAGTTCTTGATTGAATCTAAACATCTGACCAGCATAGTAATTGCGCTTGTTAATTTGAGAATATATAATATTATATTAAGTCTCAAAAAATCGAAATACAATGCTTGTACCTACATTACTGCTTCACGACCCACCTATGCGACGTGAAAGAAGCCTCCTATATTAAAACTTGCACTATTCGTTCGATATTTATTCAGACGAGAAAACGAAATGTCATATTACGTCATCTTAATGATGATGCATACGTTGCGGGAAAAATTCTAAATCAGTCAACAATACTTGCATTTTCATTTCATTTAATAATAAATAACAAACAGAAATTGTTAAGATGTTTACTTGGTATTAAGTACGATGAATTAGACCATGGACTAAATATTTGATCATAGCTGCCTGCAATTTCACTTTAAATTTTTGCAAAATATCATCGAATTTTAAATTGTCAAGGAAACACATAGTGACCTATTTTGCATACGAAGCTATTTTTGTTTTTCTTTATTTTCATTATCTTTTGAGCTTTTATAGTTTTCTGTTGCTTTTGCCACCCTCGTATTGAAATGAGTAAAATAATAAAATATTTTCCTGAGTAGTTCATCTAGATAGACCTTCCTGGTGCTAGGCAACGCATGAAAATAGGTGAGATATATTATTTTAGGTGAACATTACAGATACGTCGTACACTCGCGATAAGAGTCAGTCAATTTGTTTTAGTCTGCGTGCGTGAGTACTTTTTGAGCCCTACCTATCTGTGCAAAGTCAGGACATAGATAAAATAGTGACCGCTAACTTTAATTTTCTTGCGATCCTCGGATCCAGAACTTTAACTTCCAGCTTATCACGGACGTCATATGGAGATTATATGAACCTAATAAATCTAAATACGTACGTACGACGCAACAATAGTACCTACAAGAAGATTTTCAGAATGCAAAATGACATGCACATCGTCTTCGCAGTGGTCGGATGCAGACTCTTGACTATGTGACGCTAGTATTACCCGAGCCGTTGGGCGTTGGCACCTGTCACTTCGCCAAGATAGATATAAGAAGAAGATATATTCATCACCGTCATTTCCACATTTATTGAACACTAGTAGTAAGTCTTAACGATACTAGGCGCTAAGCAAGAAGATTTCGTACGTTAACCTGTTATTACCTATCCCTGTCACTCCCGCGTAAATATAATGTGTCTCAATCGCACACAAGCAATGGCTGCCGTCCTCACGAATTTTAAAGCGAGCAAGACGCATTATATTTACGTCGAAGTAACAGAGACAGGTAATTAAGGTTAACGGACGAAATTCTTCTTGCTTTGCGGCCGGACTTTAGTTCTAAACATTGTAAATTGAGACCAGACAGACTATAATTGTGATCTCATCATATATAGGTACATAATACCCAGGTGATCAAATATATCAAGTTGACATTTCCATTTGCTTTAACAACTGCTTCTGATTTCGTCAACAATGCCTACTAACAACACTCAATCAATGTTGGCTGGCTCGTCATTGTATGCACAGACAATTATTAAGCATTAATGCACAGTCTACGTCAGTGCATTAATGCAAACGGTCGTGTTTCTGAACAGTGAATATTTTGTAACTACCTACAATGGTTTTAACAAAGTGTGATAAATGTAAGAGAAATATTACCAAAAAAGTGCCTGGCTTGGTATGCAGTAGGTGTAATGTAACGGTACATGCAGACCCAGCATGTGCTAAGCTATCAAATAAACAGCTTAGTACTCTTCGCAACTCAACGAGCATCGAGTGGAGCTGCGATGACTGTATGAAGAACGTAGCACGCAGATCGTCTTTCATAACACCTGAAGACGATTGCGAGGAGACAGAATCGGTAACAGATCACGTAATAAATACCCAACTTGACACGCAAAAGCTAATCCAGGATATAAGCCGTGAACTGAAAAAAACATTCAGAGAGGAATTTGGAAGCCTTGAAACATCTATTGAGTTTCTGAGTGATCAGCTATGTACCATTGAGCAATCCTTAAAGAAACAGGATGTCAAAATAAAAGAACTTGAGAATAAAAACCTCGATCTTCAAAATAGAAATAAGAACCTAGAACTAAGAGTAACTGTTTTGGAGCAGGAGACAAAAAGTTTTCATCAAAAGTCGTTAACAAGTACCTTAGAAATAGCAGGCTTACCTCAAACATCTGTAAAAGATATAGGTAAAGTGATAGAAACGCTTGCAACGAAATTGAATACCAACGTGAATGATATTATGTCCTCCCAACGCTTGCCCGGCCCTAAAGATCGTCCGTGTACATTTCTTGTAGAAATGAAATCTAAAGCAGCCCAAAGACAGTGGATCGATGCAGGGAAAGAGAAACGTCTCACGGTAGGTGGACTCTTGCCAGAATCACCAAAAGAAGCAGCAGAAAATCGAGTCTTTATTAGAGAGGCCCTAACAAAATATTTAAAAACGCTGTTATACAATACCAAAACCCAATTAAGTAAAATTGCCCAGTTTATTTGGTGTAAGGAAGGCAAGATTTGTGTAAGAAAAGGCCCAAATAGTAAAATCTACTATGTACGCACTGAAAAGGATATAGATCATATACAAAAACAGCTGTAACCTTCTAATATCACATTATAAAGTATGATTCTAAACAGGTACCTATACATTATAATATCTTACTGTTGTTATTTCTTAGTAGAATTTAAATTACTTAGTAAATAAATAATACTCTTATGGCAATAAAAATTAAAGAAATCTTAGATTGTAATAATATAAATAATTACTTTCTACAACTACCACCTAAAAGTCACGCATTGTTTACTTGTATACATTTTAATATACGTTCTATAATAAAGAATTTCACCAAACTCCAACAAGTGATCAGCACTTGTAATTATACTATAGATTTGATAGTTTTATCCGAAGTTGGCATTTCAGAAAGTATTGTGAATTTATATAATTTAACGGGTTATAATATGTATGCCCAATTACGAGATAAAAAACGGGGAGGCGGTATAATTATTTATGTAAAGAATTACCTTAAGTTTACACTAACACCTCACAAAACTTTTATGTTTGAAAACTTAACAGGTATAATAAAGTTACCCACCGATGTAAACGTAGTTATATGTGCAATCTACAAACCTCCGTGTAAAAATAAAAACCTTTTTATAAATGAACTTAGCAGGTACATCTCACGGTATGACTCTAAAACAAATAATATATTACTTATCGGCGATACAAACATAGACCTAAAAGACCAATCATCCCATAAAGATTACTACTTGGATGCACTTAGTGAGTACGGATTGATGTGTGGTATTTCAAATTACACGAGAATAGAAACAAAACTAAATAAGGTCACCAAATCTTGTATAGATCATATTTTCGCGCGGTTCCCCACATTAGATCCGTACTCGGCGGTGCTTGACGAGGTACTGGCGGATCATCGAGGTATTGTATTTACATGCATTAATAACTCGTCACCAACGAGACGTACACAGGGTGCTACCAAAAAGATTACTATTGATCAAAATATTTTTCACAAAGAAATGAGTAGGGTTGACTGGGAACAGACTAACTTAATAAATACGCCAGACAATATATTGGCTTATATCAAAAAGTCGTTTCTAGCAGCCAGAGAGGTTGCAAGAAATTATAAATTAATAAAATACAAAAAAAACAAAACTCAATCAAACACAGCTCCTTGGATAGATGGAAACGTAAATCGGCTTTGCGAAAAAAAAAACAAGTTATATAAGCTTTGGATAAAGAGTAGTTATGATCCCTTAATCAGACTACAATATAATAAAACCAGAAACAAACTCCATAAATTAATGGAATCCAAACGTGACGCATATTATTTAAAAGAAATAAAGAAAAATTTTAAAGATATAAAAAAAATCTACACAATTATTAATCAAATGCTAGGGCGGACAAATTTAACCATTGACGAAGTGATACTAAAGGCGTTCGAAGGCCAGGGCCTTTCCGTTAAACAGATAGCTGATAACTTTGCGAATGGATTTGAAAAATCAGTAAAAAATATAATTCCAAATTGCAAACTAAAACTTGATGATGCAAGTACGTATCGCAAGCCCTTAAATACTACAATGTTATTCCAAAAGGTCTCCAAAGACGATGTTAGTAAAGTAATTAAGAAATTACACTCAAATAAGGCACCTGGACTAGATGGTATTAAAGTAAGTGAACTTAAACTAGCTAACCAATATCTGGCCCTACCAATTGCAAATTTAATAAACTGTAGCGTCGAAACAGGCGATTTTCCTAATGACCTCAAAATAGGTTGTGTAAGACCAGTGTACAAAAAGGGTCATCACGAAAATTATACGAACTACAGGCCAATTACTTTACTTTCTGAAATTGACAAAATCATAGAAAGAATCGTGAGTGATCAGATTCATCAATTCTATCAAAAGAAAGAGGTAATTAGTAGCAATCAATTTGGGTTTCAAGCGGGTAAAAGTGCAACAGACCTCCTATGTTCTTTCACTGACGAGGTAAATGCTCACTTAAACAACAAAAAATTTGTACTGGCCCTATTTATTGACTTTTCGCGGGCATTTGAAACATTGCAGCATGAACAACTAATCCAAAATCTAGATGATTGTGGAATCAGGGGTCCGTTACTAAAGTGGTGCAAAAATTATCTCACAAATCGTACATTTACTGTTAAAGTACAAAATACATACAGTGACCCCAAAATGGTGACTGAGGGAACGGCTCAAGGATCAGTCCTGGGTCCCCTACACTTTTTATCGTATGTGAACGATTTGGGAAACTGCCTAAAATACAGCACGTGTTACCAATTTGCAGATGACACTTGCCTTATTGTGTCAAGTAAAGATATCCATAGAGCATGTGAAGATCTTCAGTCTGACTTGGACACGATAACTAAATGGTGTCATGATGCTGGTTTAGTACTAAACATTAGTAAAACTAAGCTCATGATTATCAAATCACCCTACATCAAGCACCCTACACCAAAATCTATAATTGCACACAATCATAACTGTCTGCATGGGCTAGGAACCTGTAGGTGTCCTGCAATTGATATAGTGGATACACATAAATACCTTGGCCTAATAATTGATTCAAAATTCAACTGGAGCTACCACATCGAACACATTAGCAATAAGTTACGCCAGTTCCTAGGAAATATAAAAATATTAAAAAATAGAATTCCCTTTAAAGTAAAAATTATGCTTTATAATTCATTAGCGGAATCCTATATTCAATATGGCCTAACAAGCTATGGCCGTACATATTCCTCATATCTGAAGCAAATATACAATCTTCAATTAAAAATTTTAAAAAATACATTATCTGCAAATATGTTTCGAAAATTAAAACAAAACGAAAATGAAATATTTAAACATTGCAATATCTTGCCCATTTATCATAAAGTTAAGCAAATGCTATTAAGCCAATACTTTTTTAATGAAAAAATAAGATTGCAAAAGATAGAACATCCTATACAAACAAGAGCCATAACTCAGAACCGGTTGTCGATTCTCCGGGCCTGCAACGTGTACGGCGAACGAACTGCCGATTACCTAATACCTCGCTTGCTAAATGAGCTGCCCTTCAGTGAGCGGCAAAATTTAAATACTAAAAACATTAATTATAGAATAAAGGATTACCTATTACATAAATTATAGCAGCTAAGAGAATTTGAACCTGCTAAGTCATATTTATAAGTTATATTTATTCGTTTTTAAGTCTTTTAAAATATTTTCACTGTGTTCATTTAATTTATAGCATAAGTTGTTGTTGAGTTGTGACGTATTATTAAGTGTTATTAGCATTAGTTGTTAACCTTTGTGGTTTTTTTTTAGATGCTAATTTGACCTAGTTTTATATTGGTATATGTAATATGATAAATAAATAAAAAAAAAAAAAAAAAAAAAATTATATTACAATAGTTACCGCCGCAATGCTTTAGTGTTAATTTATCTTTTGATATATTGTGTAAGAGATTAATTAATTTTGATTAAAATATACAAATTAAATGAAGTTTTCCTTGTGTTGAGTTATTAAGCTAAAACACGTATTCGAAAACAATGTTTTTTTTTTACGCGGGAAAAAACGCAGGATATTGTGAGTATAACATCACAAACTGTTCATTCAGAGCAAAAATACATGGAAAAAGCAGGTTATAGCGTTAAAACCATTCAATTTATTCCACTGAAACTGAGCATACATATTCATCTTGACATGGCATATGAAGTATATATTTTTAAATTAAAACTATTCAAATCTTTCGTAAACTGCTTCAATACTAATACCATTTACTTTAACTACTTCTGTTCAAAATAACATGATGATTGTGGATAAATCAGCAACCCTATACCATGTTTCATCAACTGCATGTGATTAGCAAAATCTAACTTAGCTAATTGTTTGAAGTTGAAGAACACGTTACTCCATACGACTAGGTTGAACACAAAATGAGGGCAATTCGTTGAGCGGACTCACTGAAAAATACAAGAGCAAAGTCGAACTGATGCGTTATATAACACATTGCGTAAAACATACGGGTATATAAGGAGCGTTATCTCATGGTTCTCAATATTTGGCTTCTTATCATTAAAGACTTATGCCATCGTCCGAATGCAGAATTGTATAAGTGAAATCATAAACAACAATTTTTATTATATTATGATCAAAAGTATAAATAATAATAAAAGTAAAACTTTTATTTTGGATCAGATCCATATCTCTGTTTGTAACGTTTTACTTAAAAACTTAAACAATATTAATATAATCGTTTCAATTGCATAAGACTGGATCATTAAATTGAAAAGCGGATATATTAATAAAAAGCATTTATATATAATCGCGACGACCGCCTTCTTGAAGGTAGCTACTGAAAATCAGTGTTGGGTTATACCCTATGGTTATACCCAACTAATATGCTGAGTAGCAAACCATTTTGGGACAATACACTGCAAACTCCACCTTATTATGTTGATATAGAATAAGCCTTTCTTTAGTTTTTAATGTATTTTAGTTTTAATTAGATTAGGCATATTATAGTAATTTTTTAGATAAGTTTTTACATATTATTTGTTATTATATTTTGGAAATTTTCACGTGTATTATATATATCATATATAGTGCTTGTTCCAAATAAAGATATACTTACTTACTTACTTAATATAATATTATTATGAGTTTGAAAGCTCATTTAGCTTCAAAGTTCATAAAAATATAAAACAGTATATAAATATTTAAAAAGGTGCGTGTTTTATAACAGAGGACTATTATTGTCATAATAACTTCAACAAAAACCATCCCTGACCTACCAATCCATAAAAATACTTACAAAACATAATTGACATATTTCACAAAGAACAGAGCGTTTATTAGCAAAATATCGTGCCGTATGTTCGAAATAGACAAGCATTGGAATTTGTAACACAAATCACGTTAGACTAATTCTGCAAATTGTAGCAATGAAATGCATACCCAATCCGAGGCGTACAATTAAGCCTGTCTACAGCAACCGGTTTGCGATTTGTTGAAATTTGTAAAATATTAGATTTAGGAATGGTCCCCGCATAACTAGCTGCAATGCTGATCACAGCCAATGAATTATTAATTGTATCGTTAGAATGCAGCTGATTCCAAATAAATGAAATATCTAATATCTAAAATTCTCGTGTCCCGGTGCTTGTTACCAAACTCCTCCGAAGCGGCTGAACCGATTCGTATGAAATTTGTGTGCATATCGGGTAGGTCTGAGAGTCAGTCAACATTTATTTTTTATAACCGTAAATAATAAGGGTGACACAATCCGAAATATATTTTTTTTTATTTTGTTGACAATTTTTCTATTTTATTTTATTATAATTCGGCATTGAAAAATACATACAATTTCATAATTTATATATATCTTCAAATTTTTATATCACGATTTTTATATTATTCTGTTCCATCCACAAATCCTCTATAGGGTTGCAAAATGGCAATCGAATACAAAAATTGTAGAGGGATATATTTGGTTGGTCTGAAAATAGGTTGCGTCTTTTTTGCAATTTTTTATAATTATTTTACAACGTTTACTGGGTCAGCGAGTAATTCTATAAATAGTTTTAATACCTTTCGAGCTTAATATACCTTTTAATATTTATAATTTAACAAAGGCTTTTAGAAATATAAATTAGTTGATATAGTAATTGAAGGCTTTATTTCTTGTTTAAAAATTACCTAATGATTTACTAACGCTATCGAACTATATTGAACTAAAATTTATATCTTAAATTATTAATATACTATATACCAGAGGGAGGCTCCTTTGCACAGGAAGCCGGCTAGAATATGGGTACCACAATGGCGTCTATTTCTGCCGCAAAGCAGTAATGTGTTTACTATGTAATTACTATGTTTCGTTCTGAAGAGTGCCGTAGCTGGTTGAAATTACTCGGCAAATGAGACTTTACATCTTATGTCTCAAGGTGACGAACGCGAATTTTTGGGTTTTTCAAGAATCCTGAATTGCACTGCATTGTAATGCTGATCACAGCCAATGAATTATTAATTGTATCGTTAGAATGCAGCTGATTCGAAATAAATGAAATATCTAATATCTAAAATTCTCGTGTCCCGGTGCTTGTTACCAAACTCCTCCGAAGCGGCTGAACCGATTCGTATGAAATTTGTGTGCATATCGGGTAGGTCTGAGAGTCAGTCAACATTTATTTTTTATAACCGTAAATAATAAGGGTGACACAATCCGAAATATATATTTTTTTATTTTGTTGACAATTTTTCTATTTTATTTTATTATAATTCGGCATTGAAAAATACATACAATTTCATAATTTATATATATCTTCAAATTTTTATATCACGATTTTTATATTATTCTGTTCCATCCACAAATCCTCTATAGGGTTGCAAAATGGCAATCGAATACAAAAATTGTAGAGGGATATATTTGGTTGGTCTGAAAATAGGTTGCGTCTTTTTTGCAATTTTTTATAATTATTTTACAACGTTTACTGGGTCAGCGAGTAATTCTATAAATAGTTTTAATACCTTTCGAGCTTAATATACCTTTTAATATTTATAATTTAACAAAGGCTTTTAGAAATATAAATTAGTTGATATAGTAATTGAAGGCTTTATTTCTTGTTTAAAAATTACCTAATGATTTACTAACGCTAGCGAACTATATTGAACTAAAATTTATATCTTAAATTATTAATATACTATATACCAGAGGGAGGCTCCTTTGCACAGGAAGCCGGCTAGAATATGGGTACCACAATGGCGTCTATTTCTGCCGCAAAGCAGTAATGTGTTTACTATGTAATTACTATGTTTCGTTCTGAAGAGTGCCGTAGCTGGTTGAAATTACTCGGCAAATGAGACTTTACATCTTATGTCTCAAGGTGACGAACGCGAATTTTTGGGTTTTTCAAGAATCCTGAATTGCACTGCATTGTAATGGGTAGGGCGTATCAATTACCATCAGCTGAACGTCCTACTCCTCTCGTCCCTTATTTTCATAAAAAATAGATACTAGCGATCCGACTCGGTTTTACACGCATTATAATATGTATGTTTGTTACATATATAATATTCCTCTTAAATCACTATATCTATTGCTGAAAACTGCATTAAAATCAGTCGAATAGTTTAAAAGATCTAATAGAGAGTGGAAGCGACTTCATAGTATACTATATAAGTTTACAGTTGAATTAGTCAACTAAAAATTTGATAAATTTTTCAGATAGCTTTATATCTTTAATAAAATATCAGGCAATCAGCAGATTTTATTATGATCATGAGAGAATTAAAGCGACTGGGTTGATATTGAATTATAATAATAAAGGAATTTTTTTAAATTTTTCTTTTTTTTTTTTAAACTCATTTCCTATTCCAGTTCTGGTTCCCTTTTTCGCTCCCAATGCCAACATATTATATTAATCTTATTTCGAGGAAGATTTCTATGGCAAACTAAACCTACTATTGGTAGAGTTATAGCTCATCAACGCTAATTTCAGTTTTTCACAAATCCCGTGGATTTTCCGGGATAAAATGTAGCTTATGTCCTTTCCAAAGCTCTAGTCTATTGCTGTACCAAATTTCATTTAAATCGGTTCAGTAGCTCCGGCGTAAAAGCGTAACAAAGAAACTTACATTCACATTAATTATAATATTATAATGGGTTTGTTTATTTTTACCACACAGGTCTTATTAGCGATGCTACGACCTGCCTATGTATGCCTATGTTTTATTAATGCAAATCACTTTAATCTTTGATGATATAATAAATAAATAAATAAGAAATACCAAAACAGAACAACCACTTTAATTACGGCACACAAATGAAATCTATATTTGTAACAGAGATAAAAGTGGAAGGAAATTGGAAAAGCGAGCCCTCACTTTCATTTCCATATTTCAATTTATCTATCCATCTGTTTGTACGAACTACGAAGTAGTTTGAAAAAAGGTTTGATCAATTCCTGTATTCACTGTTTCAAATGGAGATTAAAATCAACATATTGAACGGTTTTCACGTACATTATTTATCACGTGATTTATCATTTAATTGATCTTGTTCATTCTTAATTAACCCACTTATAATCAGCGTCTGCGTATTATTCTCAGTGTCGACTTGTCTGGGAAATGCTTTTTCATAGATCTATATAATTTTGGAATGATGCATCAATCCAATAACATATCTTAGATTTAGGATTGGTATTCGCTGGGCTCCAACTAGATACTGCAGGCGTTGTCGCAAAGTGTGGCAACCAATTCTACGGCCAAGTAGGCGTACTTGGGAAAGTCTCGAACAATGTGTGACGTTGACGTGCCACACTGTTAGACTTTGCTAAGAAATGAAACTAAAATGCCGGGTTGCGTAGTAAAGCTTTGTAAAATAATACTACAGGAAATAAAAAAGAAACTTGGAACACATATCATCATCAGTAAGTATTTTGTATTTTATTAATTTCAATGTAAGATAACACAAAGCGTTTGTTACAAAATTTAAAAGATGCCATTGAGTGTCAAGATACCCACTACAATATAAAGTTGCCGTAATAAAAAGCTATTTATTGTTCTTATAAATTAATCAAAGATATCAAACTAAAAAGTTGAACTGCATTGGCGATGTTTTTGAAGTGAAACTTCTTAGGCTCGTTGAACATGTTTTAAGATTCGAGGAAAAGTTTTTGTCGGTCGAAGAATGGCAATTAATTACAAGGTTGTCCTCGTGGTAAAAGATTACAACCGCCAATACTCTCACAACAATAAAGATTTCACAAAATAGTTAAATAAATAGTAAATCTGGTTTAGCATATTCACCATAACTTTCATTGTTAAATGAAAGCATAAGAATTTTTAATAGATCATTAGCATTTTCTACCAGGTTGTAGTTTATAGGAAAATGACGAGGCTGAGAGAAGCCGACGAGTGCTGTTGAGTAATAAAACATTTTAACATAAAACACAACCGACTTCAATAATATGCACTAAAAAGTATGAAAATAATTGCGTATTTTCATACAATCTAATTAATTAATCTAATTCTAGTAACGATTATTGTGAATGTGATGATGATGTATCGGTACTGTACACTGTAACAAGTACTACTTGTAGTTACTTATATATGTAATGTAATTATATGTATGGACTTGATTAGCCTAAGTCATGTGTCGTAATAGGTCACTAAAGCGTACATGAAAAACAAATTACAAAACAATACTGACATCAAACATACATAAGATACTTTAAATGAAAGTAACTAAAATGTCTCTTTACTACAGTAAACATAGAGAATATATTTTTTTTTACTGAGAATAAATGCTCCTTAGATATTCCCATTTCTATCGATATTTTTGCACAAAGAAAATATAATAATAGGAATAGATAAGATGAATGATAGCAGAGTACACTAAACAAGTAATTCAATGGAATAACATTTCGAGCGAACGGGCTATAGACATTTCAAATTCACAACGGCTACGAATAAAGATGCATATACACTGAGTTTTATTGAAAATCAATTGTATCATATTATTATAATTATTTGATTTAATATTTAGTTAAAAATAATATTAAATTTCATGTATATACAAACTTGTTATGATTGGTTTATAACATTACTATTTTACAAAAATGATTTAATATCTCACTATATGTAATAATATGTACTATTATGAACGATCATTTTAGAAATAATTACTTAGTCCAATCATCAGTAATGGACGCAATATTTATTTATGTGTTTGTCGTTGATATACCGTTATCATCATCGTCTTTGGATTATTTAATGTTCATTCAAAAAATAATTAATTCTTTGGTAAAATAAAATGTATTAACTACTTCCATTTTTGCAGCAGATGTCATGCAAAAAGTATCTATCATATGATATTATACTTAGCTTGCTTATTCATATTTGAAGAAATTTGGTATCGTCAATAAATTCAAATACAATATATTATAATAGTATTTTTTTTTACATTTTAACTCAGCTTTGGGTTATAAATTAAGTATGGGAGGGCAGACTAGAGTAGAATAGAGTGAGTTAACCTATAATCTAAAAATAGATTTTTGATAAAGAGGAATAAAATATTATCTGGGTTCATCCTATGTGTGTCACGAACTTAATCCCAAAATATGTCATGAATCGTCTTTTAGAATTGACGCGGAAACATTTGTATTTTATCACCGAACCTTTTCAAGGGGATAATTTTAATCAGACAATTTCGCCGACTTGAATATTAAGATTTGGAAAATTAATAACGTTTACTACCAATCAGTTCTTATATTAATCTAGAATTTGACTCATAATAGCCAATACTAAAAAGGATTTGATAATAGATTTATCAATAATTACGGTGTTGTACTGGTAATTTAATAAATACCTCAGTATCTGAAGATGAAGGTTTTCAACCAGTGTGTGTGCTTACGGTACGCAGTCGTGGTCGTTAACGGGCCTGATAAGAAAGCTCACGGTCACTCAGAGGGCATTGGAGAGGGCTATTTGCTCGAAGTTTCCCTACAAGATTGAATCAGAAATGAGGACATCCGTAGGAGTACCAAAGTCACCGCTGGGGCATTAAAGTGCTCAAATGGCGACCACATACCGGAAGACGCAGTTTTGGTAGACCCCCCCCCCCACAAGATGGACCGACGATCTGGTCAAGATCGCTAGAATATATTGGATGAGGGCAGCGCAGGATCAATCGTCATGGAAATCTTTCGGGGAGGCCTTTGTCCAGCAGTGGACGTCTTCCGACTGAAAATCATGATGATGGTGGTGTAGCAACGTTGAAAATATAAATTCGTGGTTTTAATGAATTCATAGTAAAATCAAAAACAATCCTGTCATATCAAGAGATCAATGAAAGCGCTGGAACATCAGATGAAATAAAGTTCCTTAATATTTATGAAATTAAGTGTATCTGTCTGTTATGCCTAAGCACATGGTCGGATTTGGTCCGGCCGAACCATATACCATAGTATGTCGCATTATCCACCTCTAAAAATTATTATTATTATTACATTCCAGACCGTACCGAGTACGACGGCGGACCAATTGGTGCGAGGCCTCCAAGGGACCATCCGATGGTCTGCCCGTACCAAATCCGACCATGTGTTTCGGCTATACGAATCTCTGTGAATCTATCTATGGCAGATAAGTACATTCAAACCAACGGGCCGAAAGACTGAACATTTTTATATTTCACTTTAATTAACAAATATTTTTTTATTCACAACCAAAAATTGTGGTTATGTATAAATTTTGTTCCTTGCAAAATATATTTTACTAAGCAACTGCTACTTTTCAAATTGGATAAATTTAAGCGAGAGTAAATGATATACAATATTCATTTCATTTGGCGAAGAAATACTTAGTGTCATGTTACATAATATATTAAAGAATGTATAAGAAAAAGTTGTCTAGACGATATTAGAACCATTTGAGGGCAAAATGTCAACCGAATACGTTGATATTTCTGTAATTGATTAAAGGTATATACTGTCATACTCTCTCTGGAGCGGCGTAAAATTTATCATATATTTATGAAGCTGTGGAATTCATTCTGTTTCATTTATTAGATGGATAGTAAAAACAAAAACAGAAAAACAAAAACGGCCGCTCAGTTTCTTGCGCCCGTTCTTCTCAGGTGTGAGGCATATTATTTCAAATGGGTCTTTCTTTTTCTTTTTTCTTTTATGAAAATAAGGGACGAGACGAGCATGACGTTCAGCTGATGGTAATTGATCCGCCCTGCCCATTTTAATGCAGTGCCGCTCAAGATTATTGAAAAACCCAAAAATTCTGAGCGCCACTACAATTATTGCGCTCGTCACCTTCAGACATAAGATGTTATGTCTCATTTGCCTAGTAATTTCCGGCGCCCTTCAGACCGAAACACAGAAATATTTACACGTACCGTTATAGTACCCATAATCTAGCCGGCTTCCTGTGCAAAGGAGACTCCCACTGGTAGGTTGGGTGGTATTTTTTTTTTATGGAATAGAAGGACAAACGAGAATTCGTCTAATGAATATAAGCAGTTTTTACTAAGGTATATTTTCAATTTAGATGAGAAATTCATCTCGAAATAAGATTCAATGGGACATGAGACAGTCTTCAATTCCAAACTTGCTTATTTATTTTTAAAACCCTTTATCTACGTGAACGAAGTCGCGGGCATCAGATAGTATTATTATAAAAAAAACAGTACTTTTATATAACTACCAGCTGACCCGGCAAACATTGTTTTGCCATACAAAGTATTTTTAGTGTTCGACCGTTTCACTTACGATTGATGACTTATGATTTAATTCTAGAAAAAATTATTCATATTTTTTAATTTCGTTTTTATAATAGGTGTGTTGTAGTATTTGAGCCGATATACATTGTATGTATTTTTGTAACTCCTGCAGGCTTTGCGGAGCAAACTTGAACAGTTCGCAAGTTGCAGCTTTTTTCCTACTTCTTGACACTTATCGTTATATTTTGGATAATACACTGTATATCTTTATTAATTGTACCCTATGTGTTATTCTGATGTGTAAGCTATATTAGTGTAAAGATTAATTAAATTTCATTCAGAAGTTTTTTCGTGAAGACGTAACAAACAAACACACACACTCACACAAACTTTCGCATTTTTAATATTAGTAGGATTCCAGCAAAGGTATACTTCAGAGTAAAATAATAATAAAATCTGGAGAAGAGCTCGTTCAAATAGCACAGAACACATAACAGATTCTCTTTCGTACACGTAAGAAATCGCAACGGTTCCTTGAAATTCTCGCAGCACTTACTCGGTCACGTCGCTGAAGCCTTCAATGCACTGTCAATATTTGTCGCAACTTGTGTTCACTGTCGCTGAAATGGAATTTATCATTCTTTGATCTATTGAAATTTTATTTCAAAGAATCTGTCGGTAGAACTGCAACTGAGTCAAAGTAAATACTCATGCGATGAGTAAATATAAAATATGTATAAATTTGATGAATCGAATATACTGATTGTTATAATAGTCATTGTCGTACAACAATAAATTAATTACAAAAATTGCAATTTATCTTAGATAATAATGTACGCTTTTAATCCAAAACAGCATCAATTAAAGAATGCAGACACAAATACAACTTGTCTAAAATTATATAAATTAACACAGCGCCCTTCAGAACTGAAACTCAATAATATTTGCACATTACTGCTTTACGTCAGAAATAATAGACGCTGTGGTACCTATTCAAATTCAAATATTTTTAATCAAAATAGGATGTAATATCACGTAGTGAAAATCAAAAACTACCACCCATTCCAAAAGGTACGCCTCAGACCTGAAAAGAACGGGCGCAACAAACACAGCGGGGTTGTTTTGAACATTTTCTGGGATCTTATTGTAAAAGCATATACAACGCCGCACAAAAGACTTACTTACTCGACTGGGCCGAGTTGTAGGTATTATAAGTTTATGTGACTTTCAAAAAATATACATATTCCTGATGTCTGTTTTGGAAATATAATAATAATATTGACACACTCTTACACAAATTGTCTTCTCCCAAACTACGCATAGCCTATATAAAAATATATAATGTATCAAATCAATATAAAAGGCTTCAAATTACATTCAAAATCTTGCAGGTTAGAGTTTCGACCGTAAAAAAGGAAGTATTTCAACTACGATTCCCTACACGAACAAATTGAATCTTTGTCACTCCTAAAATATAAACGGTGTAAATTCTAAACGGGTTAAGCTCGTTGCGGGACACCAATGACCCGAGTACTACAAGATTTTGGTAGACCGCACCTAGCTAGTAAATAATCTAGATCGTTCTGCTGACCGTACACTCGAGAGATGTGTCTTAAGCGTGCGGAACATTTCTCGTATGCAAACATTGGTTACAACGGTATGGTCTGCATATTGGGTTAAGCCAACTATTTCACATAGAATAATATCAATAAAATAACACAAATTTTCTTATTTTTTTACATTTATTTTGTTATTTAATAAAATAAAGTATACTTCAGTATTATTTTGGCGAAATATTCGCTATGACAAAGCTCGATACTAATCCTGAAACACACTTGTAATTTCGAAGCTTTATGAAAAATCCTTTGCAGCAAAAACGTTGACTTTATATGGATTTAGTTGAAGCTCGATATTTTGAATTCCATGTGGATTATTCGGATCAAATTGTTTTGTAAATACAATGGATGTATCGTTTCTATGTACCTGTAAGTGACGTTGTTGATAAATAAATCCAAACGGATTGTGAATCACTGACGAGTTGACAATGGACTTTATAAGGTTATTCAAACAAAACATATCTTATAACTACATTCACAATACTATGAGTATATAAAATTAAAACTATCATTACGTGGAAGCGTACCAATAATACTGGCGGCATTTCCGCGTTAGATAGCTAAAAATAGCTGCCAGTGCTTTGGTTTCCGGTAGCCTTATTGAGGCGCGAAGATAGTACTTTGTACATTATCCGCACCTCTGGGCCCCACGGGCCAAGTGTCTCTACACCAAACGACACAAAGATGTATGACTTACTGAGATCGACATATTTGCGACGTTTGCTGTCTTCGGCAGTCGAAGCAGCAGCCCCAGCACCAACTGACGTAACTTGGACATGAGGAGCCAGAGTGTCGACTCAAGTCGCGTCCCACACCAGCTCCCTTCCCCGTACCCAAGCTACCAGGATCATTCCACCAGGACACTTGCCATCGCAGCGGGTATACCATTTGTTTCTAAAACAGCTGGTATATTAAGAGCGGCAAATGCCCTGCGGATGACTTCATTAATGCTGGCGTGACGACTGATACGATGAGTTGAAACAATTTTAAATACATTGGTATGTGTTGGAATCAAACCAGCGTATCCCGGATGAGACACAACGACCCTTAACCTCTGTGACACTAACGTTCCTTGTTTTTCTATAAAATATTAATATTTTTTTATGACCAATAAATTAATTAAACTCATACTCTATCCTTATTTATATATGTGTAAATTACGTTTGTATCTTCATGGTTTTTTAACATAATTATATAGTGAATCTTTTTATTATAATTGTGTTTTTAACCAGTCAGATTATAGTCAAAGAAATTTTATTACTAGTTAAGATAATATATTACATTTCCTCCGAGCTTTTAGTAATTTTATTGACTGACGTGATTTTTACTAAAAATATATTTTAAATTTTTTACACCAATATAATTTTTGCCTTATCAAGAACTAGGCCTACTGTACCAACTCTTAATCAAATATACGAATTCGTGATGAACAAGGTTAAAACGGAAATAATCCAAGGCACTAGAATGAACAAAACTTACAAAACTAAGCAATATTTTCCGTTAAAAAAAGTAATATCAATCCATTCATCGCATATGTGATAAGAACATAATATCTTGTTTAAGGTTATCCATTAATAAAAGCTCCTATACAGTCTCATAAGGCAAGTCTCTGAAGATATTATGAGTTCATCTCGCCCCCGTCAGTCCCATGTCAATCTCGTTTTGGTCTCACGAGTATGAAATTCGTTTTGGAGACAGAATTTGCTTTGTTTCACATGACGTAATACGATTGTCGGTTTATTTGAAATGCAGAACTCAATGGGTAATTAGTAAAAAAAGAATTCAAATATACGATAATTTATATATCTTAATATATATCAATTAAGTGACACGTTGTTTGTCCGCGATGGACTCCTAAACTAATGAACTTCTAACTAATTAACTAATTAACCAGTGGGAGGCTTCTTTGGACAGGATGTCGGCTAGATTATGGGTACCACAATGGTGCCTATTTCTACCGTGAAGCAGTAATGTGTAAGCATTACTGTGTTTCAGTCTGAAGGGCGCCGTAGCTAGTGAAATTACTGGGCAAATGAGACTTAACATCTTGTGTCTCAAGGTGACGAGCGCAGTTGTAGTGCCGCTCAGAATTTTTGGGTTTTTCAAGAATCCTGAGCGGAACTGCATTGTAATGGGCAGGGCGTATCAATTACCATCAGCTGGACGTCCTGCTCGTCTCGTCCCTTATTTTCATAAAAAACAATTACTTCATGGAGTGCAGTTTAGTCCAACTTGAGAGATAGGATAGTTTTAAATACGATTTGGGACCCATAATTATTTTTATATCCAATATTTATTTTCTTTGGACATATTTTCTGTGAGAGAATTTATTGACGCACGGTTTGACAGTTCTGCTGTGAAACAATTTCATTACAACAACAGGGAGCAAACGTTATGAAATAGTTCTTGATGTTATGAAATATTATTGACAAATTCATAAAAAAACAGTATTTTATTTATTACTTGATGTACTCAAGTCAGCTAGTAGTTTATATATTATAAACTAATTAACAAAATTTGATTGAGATTTGATTTATTCGACAGTAACAGTAAAAGGGATTTCGTGCAACAAAATAAAATAAATATTATTTACTCATGTAAAATCACTTTTGTTAAGTTGATTTTAATATTTTATTATTTATTGATTTTTAGGATATTACTCATTTTGACAAAAAATAAGTTCAATTGACTTTTTCCTTTATGTACTTACTAAAATTTGAAAAACACCCCTCTTGAAGAAGAGTATAATATATATATATATATATATATATATTTATATATATATGTGGTATAACGGTATAAAAATTGTCACCAAAAACCAAGTTAAATAATTTTATTCAATCAACATCAATTCAATTCAATTACATAAAACCCTTTTTATTTATTTAAAGCACAATATCTAAAAACAAACTGCAAGCAAACGCTCGAATCGAATAGAATATTTTTAAATAACTTTGAAACATTCAAATTTAGAACATTTCATTTTAATTGCCAGTACTGTTTTTATTTTGTTTCTTATTAATTGAATGACTAGAAAACCTCTTTTGATTAAGATTTCCATAGTGGTACAGAAACATTTTGGGTGTCCGTTATATGTATACGTCGTGACGCTAAAATTTGGAGACATTAAATGTACACACAGGTAGAGCTAATTAACCGTAATCATAAAAACGCTGGCAACGTTCCTGTGATTCCTCTAGTGTTGCAAGAGAATGTGGGCGGCGGTGATCACTTAACACCAGGTGACCCGTACGCTCGTTTGTCCTCCTATCCCATAAAAAAATCTAAGAAATTATTAATTTAGAAAACAAAATTTGAATCACCCTTACGTGGGCGATATACACCTACGAGTACTTACGGCTACGGCGTAGCGTAGAAGAAGTAGTTGTCAGTGCCTACGGTAGCTCGCAGCTACGAGATTACTTGTTATGTTTTTGTGTAGTATGTTTTTTTCGGTAAAAAACATTAACCCCCTTATTCATAATGGTCCGCTTACTTTAAACAGCCGATAAGGAGTGTTTTTTCTCATTCTGACTTAGGTCAATAGAAGAAGACAGAGTGTGAATTAGCAATGCTTTAAGTTAGCAGACTATTATGAATAATATAATTCTTATAAGATTTAACATGAAATCACTTACATGAGAATATTACACAAATATACGATTTCAAATTACTTGAGGTTTCTATGACTAAGCATGCAAAACAAACGAAGTGAACAATAACAAAAGATGAAGGAACATAAAAATTTCTCAACAAAACAACATAATATATTTTATACTCAATTTGAAGGACTGGATGTCTCTTATATGTTAATGTTTTTTTTTTCCGTATGTTCCGAAATGATGCTATGGAAAATTGGTTTATCTAGGTGAATTATGTATTTTTATTTTAAATTTATTTTTTATGATTAAGTCTAAGTAGCTCTCCCCGTGTGTTCATTTAATGTCGCCATAATAGCGCAACATTCTATATATATAATACATTTAACACTTTAAGAAATGTTTTATATTATAAAACATTTTTCTTAACATAAACTTAGATAAGTAATACTAGTCTAAAGAAGTTTAGCAATACCAATGTACCTCGTGTAGCACACAAGCGGCATATGGATTTTATTTCTCTTCTTGTTTAACAATCCGCGACAAAACGAACTTTTAGTAAGTTCAATTTATAAATACAATCAATCACTTGAAACATTCGCGCAAGCCAAGATTAAGTAGGCTCATATGCCAATCGTTATAAATACCGAAAAGGCATCTATATCTGCCCACCAGCTTATAAGAAATGCTTAAAAACCTGCACTAATGGATATACAAACTGACAATGCAATGACAAGGCTCCCAAAGCCGACCCTCGTCGACAAGTCAAGCGTTCTTCAAATCACATCAAGCATTAGAAAAAAAATTTCGTTATTGGTTTTCCCTCCTTAAATTCCTCAATATTGTTGTAATAACATCAGGTTTCGTCAAAACTGTTAGTTGTTCCACAAAAATAATCTTAGAAATGTTCAGAAAAATTAAAATTTGAATTATAATCAAGAGTCTTGAGTCGAACTATCGTTCAAACATTTATAAGAATCGGTCCGGTTTTCGCCATGCTTTATACCCATCAAATATCTAATGAGCGAACGAGCGATGTGGCCTGTAAATGGACACTATATCTAATTATTTGCGCTTTGTCTGTAATGTTAGCTATACTAGCTTTCCAAAATCGGCAAGTACCCGCGCGCCTACCAACGCTTTAGATCGGCGTGATTTTGGAGCAGGCGCAGGTCTCTGTCAACGCGCATTATTTTATAAACAGATTGCTTATAATAACAATGATTTGAGTGAATGTATCAGAAAGCTATTTAAACGATCTATAAGACGATGCAAAATAAACTACTTTAAACAAAATGAGGATCAGAACTTGGTCAGGGCGTAGTGTGCCGTAAGGCACTTTCAATTTCCGAGTATCTGCAAAATTAAGTGCCCGTGGGCATTTGCTGATTTCGGAAGGCTTGTTATTGCGAATATTCTTATAACGAATTCTCTCCCGCAGAGAAACTGCAAGGTATCTCCATAGCTTGTTGAATGACTTTGAGCTTCTGAATTTAAAACAGATCTTGCATGAATTCTCCAGTGCCAAAGTGAACAGTTTTGATAAATTATATCTTATAGTCTCATGCCTTTTGTAGCAGGAATTGACTAGTGCAATGGGTTTTTTACTCGGAAGACGTAGAAACACTACCGCACCTCGAAATATTAGTAATCAATGTTACATCGCTGAAGAGACATCAACACAGACTCTGGATGCGCCGCAACTGTTTATTCTCTTTTTTATAATTTTTGTTATGTCATACTATAGTGCAGACACTTTCTAAAAACATAGAGAGATACCCATAGATAACAGACGCATTGGTATCTGAGTGGCTAATCTAAGGCCAGTTGACTCTTGTGCCGTAACCAAATTGTCACCGAGCACCTGCAAAGTTTGCACGCAAATCGCAACTCGCAATACGCATATAATAGTTAATTAATATTTCATCAGTGGTCAACCTGCTAATGGCATCGTATCAAGATCGCTGTGCAACGCAACTCATAAATCTTTTCTACAAATGTCGAGAGGACAGTAACACCCACCTTATCACCAGGAGTTCCTAGAGGATTAGCGGAGTCCCCAGCTGTAGACCATCTCTACTTGGAATCTCAGGTATGTCTGTCTATATTTCGCCACAGTTTATTTTTATTTTTACACTCATATGATTTCCTACGGACGCGCTAATACAGCCTCAACGAGGTCTCGATTTAGTGGAGGGCTTTTTCATATAGCCACACAAAATGACTGATTATATTCTAAGCATCATGAATGTATAAAAATAGTTTCACACGTAACTTACACAGTTTCTCAATCGAGAACATTCTACTTTCTCTCATTTCTCTAACGGCCGTTCGCAATATTCAATCTATCTCTTATTTGAGATAGGAATCGTAACTATCGTTGACTTTTCTGTCCCAATAAACTTATCGACGGTAACTCACCTTATCCGTACACGCTGCCTGTCAACGGGACGACGTAAAGCTTACCAGCGATAGAAGTTTGTATGGAAATTTCAATTCACGCGATCCAATATAAGGCGATAAGAATGACTTATGGGGTATATTATGACAGCTTCAGATTATTGACTGCTAATTACTGACAGTAGAAGATAGTAATTTATCTCTATCTGTAGATAATATATTGGGAACGGCCGTAAATAAATTTCCACTTTATTATTTCACGCTGCTATATTTAAAGTTAGTCAAATGTGATGCCTTTGTTCATATACCTTTGTTCTATTACTTTCTTTTATCTTTTGTTCTAGTATTTCTCGCTAATAATGCTACTTACTAAATGGAACAAAATAATGGATGCTTCACTAAAACAGCTTTGTAAAGATATGGTTTTAACTTATCCTTAAGACTTGCATTTTTACCGAAATATTTCCCCAAAATGTACTTTGCCCTGACATTCTTCGGCGAGTAGAAATAATGGAATAATCGCCGAAGGGTATCTTAAGTGACAACTATGGGCTTTTCGATGTGGGAGAGACACCCTGCCATCCTATGACGACAGGCCAAATGAAAGGAAGGAAGAAAAAGGGAATGAGCATAATTTCTTGACTCATGCCAGGGTTTGTGTGCACGTTAAGGGTAAGGTCCTGTCTACACCCTGGCTGCACGTTAATTGTTAAGAACGCGTCCGCATCGTCCATCTGAAGGACGTTAAGTTATTCATCATCAACATCAGCCGGAAGACGTCCACTGCTGGACAAAGATTTCCACGAAGATCGGTTCTGCACTGCCCTCATCCAACGTATTCCAAGGATCTTGACCAGATCTTCGGTCCATCTTGTTATGTAATTAATCTTTTGTTATTGTGTTTCGGTCAGAAGTGCGTCGTAGCTACTGGATTTACTGGGCAAACGAGACTTAACATCTTATGTCTCAAGGAGACGAGTGCAATTGTAGTGCCACTCATAATTTTTGGATTTTTCAAGAATCCTGAGCGGCACTCAATCACACGTATCAATTACCATCATCTGAACGTCCCGCTCGTCTTGTCCCTTATTGTCATAAAAATAAGTTAAATCTTTTTTAAAGTTAATAATCGTTTTTCACTACATGGAAATGCAGTTTATTAGTCCCTTTAGCTATGTATCTTCTGATACAAAAGGACTTTGACTGCGTAGAGCAATCATGAGATCATTGAAACGAATGAAAGGTTACTATAACATAAATGACTTTCTTAATGACACCATAGATTGGAAACAGAGCTACAGCACTCAGTTTATTAAATAATAAGTTTAATTGTACAATATTTCTTTGTAAAGATATTTTTTGGATGAAAAAAAAGCCCGCTGAGTTTGGTGCACCCATTCTTCTCAGATCTTAGGCATTCGCTGGAATTGGTGGTAGTTTTTGATTTTCAATAAGTGATGTCACATCCTATTTTAAATAAAAACATTTGAATTTGAATGAAACTATAATATGTCTAAAATCAAATCCTAATGAGCATACTTAAGTAAAATATGAGCTTTGAAAATCTTCTAAGTATAGAACATAATTTAAGCTTGCATTGTTCTAAATTAATAACCACAATGAACTGCATAGTTAATTCAGGACAATGAGAAAACATGAAGGAAAATTTAAGTATGTTAGTGCACGGAAAATAATTTCTTTTGAAACATTAGATACTGAGAATCTCTCCATCTATTAAAAGTAATGTTTCTGTTATCATTTTAGAATAGAATAGAAATATATTAATTTACAAAGTCAAAAAATAATAATTAATTTTTGTTATGAGAATAAGGGACGAGACGAGTAGCATGTTCAGCTGATGTTTATTGATATACCCTGCCCATTATAAAGCAGTGCCGCTCATGATTATTGAAAAACCTAGAAATTCTGAGCAGCACTACAATTGCGCTCGTCACCTTGAGACATAAGATGTTAAGTCTCATTTTCTCAGTAATTTCACTAGCTAAAACACGCCCTTCAGACCGGAACACAATAATGCTTCTTGAATCTCCCACTGGTAAAATTCTGAATTGATTCCTTGAGAATCCTATTTAAATCGGTACGACTTTTACCGATAGTATATTTTCTTACGTTCTTTTAATAATATTACGTTAACATAACATAAGAACATAAATGTTTGATCAAAACAAAAATAAATCTAGTTCCAGGCTCCCTCATCGTTTATGTCTATTTATTATCGGCGGTTAAGACATACAGCTTTCTGCATATCCATTTTTTATTTTTATACTAGCTGACCCAGCAAACGTTGTATTGCCGATATTAAAATCGCGATACAAAAGTAACTGTTGATCGTAGATGGGTGAAAATTTAAAGTTGTATGTATTTTTAATGCTGACTCATAAACAAACAAATTTAAAAAAAAATGTCAAAAAAATTAAAAAAAAAACATTTCTTGTGGACCGCCCTCAACATTAAGGGGGATGAGAAATAGATGTTGTCCGATTCTCAGACCTACCCAATATGCACTAAAATTTCATGAGAATCGGTCAAGCCGCTTCGGAGGAGTTCAATGTTTAACACCATGACACGATAATTTTATATATTAGAGAATGCTCACGTAATGGGGAGAGGAGAGGCAACCGCCCATAGACATCAGAAGACCGAAACTCTCTAAGAAAATAGCGATTCACTCGATTGTATGAAATGTGCAGTCACTAATACATCGACAGATGATGGCTATAATCTTGTGAAAAACGGAGATAGCCGAAATCTACCACGTTTTAAGCAATCTTTTCGCATTCATACTTGGCCGGGTTATACTTCGTTACAAATCGCCATGCTGTAATTACTTCTATTTCAAACTTATGTCAAATCACTACATGTTTCATGCTAAATTAAATTTTAATTGTAACTTAGACAGTCCCGCCTTGATAATGCCATATAAAATGTAATAAAACTTTAAGATTTATTTTGAGATCATGACGGAACATAATATGTAGGGACTTAAAGGAATATACATGCAGCTTTAAAACTATTGTGTATTTAATTGAGCCTACTATAATTAGCAATCAGTAATTTCTCCTTAATCAATCCAAATTTCACCACGTTTTTCACGCCACAAGTTACGATATCATCCCCACCATCTGGATGTGTGGCGGTCCTCCACAGTGCGGTTTTCAAGGAGCTTTCTTCCTCGCACTACGAAGCTGTGGAATGAGCTTCCTTGTGCGGTGTTTCCGGGACGATACGACATGGGTACCTTCAATAAAAGCGCGTACACCTTCCTTAAAGGCCGGCAACGCTCCAATGATTCCTCTGGTGTTGCAGGAGAGTGTGGGTGGCAGTGATCACTTAACACCAGGTGACCCGTACGCTCGTTTGTCCTCCTATTCCATAAAAAAAAAGTAATTTCGTGCATCTCATGTGGCTACAGCTATTAAACTCACTACTTTGATTTATAAATCTAAAATTTTCAGAAATATACTGAGAGTAAACAATCATAATCATATTTATCAAATTTGCCTTTAACAGACTGTCTGTAGCCAAGTCTAGATTTTATTATGGTGGAAACGGCTCTACTGCGGCGAATAAACTATATTAATTCGAACATCAGGATTCTATAGGCAGTCTCTAAGAAAAATTTAAAGAAATAAATTTTATGACTGTTCATTGTCAGAACATTTATGAAAAAATTTTACATACGTCCACAAAAATCGTCACCTTTTTGCTCTTAATAGTGATTTTCATTATTATAACACTAGAAATAAGGGATTGCTTGTAACTAATTCTAGTAGGCTTCATAAGATACATACTTTAAGGGTAAATGTATACACTTCTATAATAAAGTCCCAGCCACTGTTCAGGCATTATCTATAAATAAATTTAAATTGTTTATAAAAAAATTGTAAATCCTATTACGCCACTGCTGAATATCGAAAAGATCGAACAGCCTGTGACTAGATTGTGATTATTTTATAGCGATAGAAATCACTGTACAATATTGTATATTGTTATTGAAAAGAGCGCAAAAAAAGAATGCTGGGAGAGTTTCTTGCGCCCCTTCTTCTCTCTCAGAGCGCCATTTGTTTCCGAAGCGGTAGTAGTATCCAGTAGTATAAGAAATGACATCAAAAATAATTCTAAAGTAATCAATTTTGAGAAAATAAATGCCTTTTATGTCTTTTATATGAAAGTGAAGCTCATCATTATGTTGCGAAAGACTATTAACTCTAGCATAGCTTATCAATTTCATAATTAGTAAAAGATCCCACAAAAACTTACATTCTATTCAGTCTCACTCAAAGATTTAAAAGCATTAGCTAATGGCCACACTGGTCATTATGGATGGTTAAACCCAAGCGAATACTTTTTATTTTCGACGTTTAGCGCTTCATAGACTAATCCTTTTTCATCACAGTTGCCAAGGAATACGGGGAGTTTTCCTCTTATATCATTCGATTTACTGTTGGACTTTGACTGAATTTGGAGTAAGTATTATCTTTACCCTCATAATAAGTTGTCTATTGACCGTCAGGTTAGGAAGAAAAAACTGGCATCAGGAGTGACGATATTTTAAAGTATTTACTTATATCATACATCATTCGTTTTTACTTTTCATACAAACTATCTACGCTAGGCGTAGCATTTACTATGGAAACCGGAATACCATATACCAGTGGGAGGCTTCTTTGCACAGGATGCCGGCTTGATTATGGATACCACAACGGCCCCTCTTTCTGTCGTGAAGCAGTAATGTGTAAACATTATTGTGTTTCGGGCTAAAAGGCGCCGTAGTTAGTGAAATTACTGGGCAAATGAGACTTAACTTCTTATGTCTCAATGTGACGAGCGCAATTGTAGTAGGTGCTCAGAATTTTCGGTTTGGGCAGGGCGAATCAATTACCATCAGCTGAAGGTCCTGCTCGTCGTCTCGTCCCTTATTTTAGTTAAAAAAAAACATATATTGATGAGATGCAAACATTTATGAAATATGGCCTCACGTGGAAAACTGTTGTCATCTCTGAACTGGCTCTTCTCTGTACCAGCTCTTTCCATTTGACTGCACAGAGTGAAGAGCTGGTTCAAATGTTCGACGACTAAGCCAGTTCCAAGAGACTACATAAGTTGGCGTTCCGTTGAGGTCTAATACCATATGCATTTTTTATCCACATATATAACGGAGACTGCTCATGCATAAATTAATACCAGCAGCTGAATTTGTCCACCGAATCAAATCGAAAATATTTTAGTTCATAGGTAAATTATAATACATTTGAAATGTGTTATTTTTTCATACAGTTCATTTGGAAGGCAAATTTCTTTAAAAAAAACGAGTAAGAAACTCAAAGGTTGCTCTTTTCAAAACAGATTAGGTGTTACAAGTTCTTATTTTCAATTAATTTTACAAATCATTTCAATTACAATATATTATGCAAAGTGATGCAACAAAAATATTCAAACGTTAAATATACTAAATACCTTACACGAGTTACTAAAAAATAGTTTAAAATAATTAGTAGAACACTTTCGAACTTCTAACGTAAAGCTGAGCTGAACAATGAAGTCGTCAAATTTGACTTTCTTTTGACATATTGTGCAGTTTACCTCAGTGTGCCTCAATCAACTTGGTTTCTATAAAAATCTTCTATTTTTAGCACTACCTGGTACATGTCGGCCCCTCCATTAGCTTTGATATGTACCGGCTTAACCGTAATTATGCACTTGAAGCTGAATATGTAACTGGACGCTCACTTCGATTACGCGGAAATCGAAACGTTTTTAAAGCATTTATTCTTGACGACCTGTATAGCCGAGTGGTTAGCGATCCTTCCTACTAAGCTAGAGGTCCCGGGTTCGAATCCCGGTAGGTGCAAACATTTATATGATGAATATGGATGTTTGTTTCCGAGTCATGGATGTTTAAATGTATTTATGTATGTTTATATGAATTTATGTATGTTTAAGTAAGTATATTGTATTAATATATCTGTCTTGTAACCCATAACACAGGCTATATATGCTTAACTTGGGGCAAGATAATTTGTGTAAAAAGTGTGTCAATTTTATTATTATATTATATTATTCTTAGCTATGAAACTTACCAGTACTTGCAAAAAGCATCATTCCATCTTTGACTGTCAAAATGAAAAAGAAAGTGACGGTATTATATTTAATGAAACATTAACTTTAAGGATGCTTTCTGCAACTAGCGGTTAGTTGATACAATTAATTAGAACATTGTAAACTCAAGTATTCACGATATATGCCTGACACACACGACACAGAATCCACAAATTTAAATTTACTTTACTTTACTTAAATGAGCGGTGGTTTTTGACTTATGTCTATTTATGTTTAAGTTATGTACTATTAGATATTTCTTTTCATGAAAATAAGGGATAAGACGAGCCGGATATTCAGCTGGTGGTAATTGATACGCCCTGACAATAACAATGCAGTGCCACTCAGGATTCATGAAAGACCCAAAAATTATGAGCGGCATTACAACTGCGCTTGTCACCTTCAGATATAAGACGATTATGATTGATTTTGATTTATGTTTTTAGTTTTCTTTTTCTACTATCAGTTTTGTGAATAGATGAAATAAAACAAAAAAATATTTGAAATATCGGTTTAATTCTTCTCGGCATCAATCGAACTACTCATGGATCTCCATGGACCTCCGTCCCATCAAATTTATCTTGCTGGTAGTTTCTATACTTAGCAGTAACTCACACGTGAATAATTATATTCAACTGTATTATGAGCTATCCTTTACTTTGATAATAAATTAGAAAAACCTATGAAAATTGCAATCATAATCCGGGATATAAAAATATTCCTGTACAACTCATTATTGGTAAAGCGCTGCAAATACTGTTGATGACCAATAAAATAGATGCTGATCCCTAAAAGTTATGAAATCACCACCTCCTGTTCTTTGATGAAATGGACTATCATTTGGCTGACTCGACTGAACTACCACTCAATACCAGATAAAGATAAAGACCAGTGGGAGTCTTCTTTGCACCGGATGCCTGCTAGATTATGGGTACCACAACGACGCCTATTTAAATAAATAATAAATAAATTAAATAAATAATAAATTTCGTTTATTTCAAAGATTACATATACATTTTTTAGTGGTTAAGACTTCCCAGTAAGTTGTCTTATGATACTTGTATTGGGAATATCTCGCAAAATTTCTGCCGCGAAGCAGTAATGTGTAAACATTATTGTGTTTCGGTCTCAAGGGCGCCGTAGCTAGTGAAATTACTGGGAAAATGAGACTTAACATCTTATGTCTCAAGGTGACGAGCGCAATTATAGTGCTACTCAGAATTTTTGGGTTTTTCAAGAATCCTGAGCGGCATTGCATTATAATGGGCAGGGCGTATCAATTACCATCAGCTGAACGTCCTGCTTGTTTCGTCTCTTATTTTCATTAAAAAAGATGCTGATTCATATTTAAATATTTTTATTCATAATAGGTTGAGGCATCACTTATTGAAAGTCAAAAATTACCACCCATTCCAAAAAGAATGCCTCAGACCTGAGCAAAATGGGCGCAACAAACTCAGCGGGTTTTTTTTCCATCCAGATACTGTCAGATCTACGAATTCAAGTGAAGATACATTATCATTACTCCAAAATGTTTTTGTAAACGAATATTTGTGTGTTCTGCGGCATCCGTCCTCACTCTGCTCTCCAGTGGCTAGTAACTGAATTATTGCTCCCTTGACAACACTGCGGCCACCGACAGAACAACAAACAAACTTTAATGTATCGGTAAACTTGTCATGAGAAAAAATATAACTTAATCTCTGCGGGCTGATATTTCGTGATACTGGTTTGTCAGAGTTGGCTTTTGTTGATACTGAGTTTTTACTTACCTACGTAAATGTTGGACATTAAAATTTGGTCTGCTGTTGAGTAATCCTACTATTTAATCTTAAGATAGGCCACTAACTCTGGTCATCCATCCTCGACAGAATTAAGCATTCTGTTTGACTATATTTATTTATTTATTGGTTCCCAAACAACATACATGTATTAATCATTACAAAATAACTCTATTAAATTATTAAAACCACATCCGCAGTGTACGAAAATTAGACAGCAAAACTTTAGCAGTGGCAGAGCATGCCCTAAGCTCCAACACTTTACACTATATTACGTTCGATAGGGCGAAAGTATTTGCTCGCGATAAAAACTTTGTGTCTCGCAAGCTGCTGGAAGGCTTAGAAATCTACCGTCGAACTAATTTTTAATAGAGCCAAGGGTTGGGCTCTGCCATCAACTTGGAAACCTGTATTACAAAACACATCTCGCAATACCATAGTGCCGATGATGACGTAGTGGACACCAATAGTGACATAGTGTCAGTTTTAACGTGCTCGTCATCACCGCCTGTGCATCACGCGCCCCCTGCCCTGTCCGCTATAAGAGATGGGACGTTATCGCGAACCCACCACACTCACCCTGATGAAGTACCCCCGAATGGTCCGAAACTAGTCGGTACCCACACCGATAAGACGTGAATACAGCTTGTATTACTAAATAAGAAAATAACGCTAGTTTAAGGAAACCATGATTAACATATACATCGATCAAATGTTAACACTAACGATGGCGTGATATTGAACTAAAATAAATATGTATTTAAACAATACAATAGGTTATTTTATGTTACATTCACGACTGTGGCAAATACATGTAAACGTGTTAACTAATAAAAAAATATACATACATTTAAAGCACACGAAGTAAAATTATATTCTAAATATTACATACATACATACAATAAGCAAAAACTAAATAAGCGCAGAGTGTCTAAAACTAGGCGTCAAAAACTACAAAGACTATTCTTAAGTTATTATATGAACGAGATAATCTATTAAAAGGTGCATTATGTGAAGTTCACAACCGAGAAGTTGGAACTAAGAAAGGCCTTACATTTCTAGTCCTACAAGAATTACAGTATAGATATAACCTGGACAACAGTTTAGTATGAATTTGATGACTTACAACTTTATTTATACAATATGTATATTAGATCAATGAATTTACGGCCCATTTCAAGTGTGTCTACTACTATAATACTGAAGGGTTAGGATCTGGCTTTTGCAGCTCTCATTGCTGCAATTATGTTCGTCACTGAATCTATATTATCAATAATCTGATTTGCATTTGACTGTTTTTTATAGTACTAGCGAAAAATTACAGACACATTGTGGTCATGGTTTATATACCGTTCCAAAGCTTGCATTAAAAATAATTTACACTGCATTCTAATGACTTTGATATTGTGTAAACTTTACTGTGTTACGGTCTGCGGGGGGAACTTTACTGTGGGCGCCGTACCTAGTGAAATTACTTGGCAAATGAGACTTAAAATCTTATGTCTCAAGGTGACGAGCGCAATTGTGGTGTCCTCAGAATATTCGGGCTTTTCAAGAATCAGGACGGCAGGCAATCAAAGGCAGGACGTATCAATCACCTTCAGCTGAACGTCCTGCTCATATATATATTATATTCATAAAAAAAAACAACCATGGTCATAAAAACCAAACCAAACACTAAAACTACCTACTAAGGTACTGCATTTTAGTAACAAATAACCAATAAATATATCTTAAATTATCCTAATGCAAAAGCAAAGGGTCACTTAATATGAATAAAATTTTATTAAGACTCTAATTATAAAAAAAAAGAAAGCATTATCGATACAGATGATTATCCCGAATATTGCTAATAATTTCTGGTTCCCACCGATCACCATTACTCAGTAACTTCTCTTTATTGTAAAGGAGTTCTTCGCGAGTTTCAGTGCTGTATTCAAAATTAGGACCTTCGACTATTGCATCTACGGGGCAAGCCTCTTGACAATAGCCACAAAAAATACATTTTGTCATATCTATATCGTATCTAGTGGCCCTACGAGACCCATCTGATCTCTCTTCAGCTTCGATAGTAATGGCCTGTGCAGGACATATTGCTTCGCATAACTTGCATGCAATGCATCTTTCTTCACCTGAAGCATATCTTCTCAGAGCATGCTCACCCCTAAAACGTGGTGACAGAGGACCTTTTTCAAATGGATAATTGATTGTTGCTGGTTCCTTGAAGATATGAGCCAATGTCACAGCAAATCCTGCAAGATTTTTATAAAATTACCATATTTGCTATTCTAAATTATTTCCGGTTAGCTTTTCTTTGATCAAAAGGGTCTAAGGTTGAATAAAAGGGCATTTAAATTTTATTAATTAAAATAATTAATGAAAAATTAATATTTGAGGTCCACAACAGTATTTTTAATTTATACATTATTATATAATATACATCTTCCATCTCATATTACGGTAACGGATTTATTTTTTTACTAATTAAACATTGCTAAACACCTAATATATCCAAGTCAAATTCACTATGGAATAAATTCAAATAAACTATATTCTCATTGGGAGCTGTTGCTAACATTTTTGCATTTTTGTATTATGATACAGATAAGCAATAATGCAACTCAATTATGTTCTTAGTATAGCTCTGCCTTCTGGTCGTACGTTTAAGTGGTGGTGGCCTAACAACTCTTTGTTATTAAAAATTAGAAAAAAAAGCTAGAAATATAACCCCACAACATATTAAACTACTTATGCATAAAGTATGGTAATAGTGAAAATTAATAAGCATGATATTATTCCAAATAATATCATTGACTTTCTTAATGATACCACAGATTGGAAATGGAGCGACCGCCCCTCAGACTATTAAATAATAAGTTTAATTGTAGTATTAAATAATAAGTAGTATTGACTTTGTAAACATATTTTTTTTGATGAAAAAAAAGCACGCTGAGTTTGTTGCGCCCATTCTTCTCAGGTCTGAGGCATTCGTTTTGGAATGGCTGGTAGTTTTTGACTTTCAATAAGTGATGTCACATCCTATTTTGAATAAAAATATTTGAATTTGAATATCAAACCTGTTATTATCTCTCTCCAAAATACAGCCTGGGCTACTCTGTCCACGAAACTCTTTAGATCAGTTGAAGGAGGCTTATCATTTACGTAGATAAAGTTAACGTCGTATTTAGTTCTTGGAGTGCAGTAAAATGGTGGCGTGGTTGCCCGAGGGTCTGTTGGATACGGTATTCTTCTTGGAGTAGGTGGAGGACAAGGGGGACACTGAACATTTTGGGCACATGAACTATCACAGTACTTACGAATACTACCCCTATGTCCTCGAATATATGAAAATCGAAAAGATAACATCGTAGATTATTTGTTTTGTGACGTTTAACGTAAAATACTTTATATTATTTTTATGATTTGGCATTCAATGTAAAAACTAAAGAGGTTTAATGATACTTTCTAAAGGACTTGTCCGTATTGTGATCTTTTATATTTTTATTTTTTAAACTTTATAATGAACGGTTTTTCCAATCTGGCTTAATTTGACAATTAAAATAATTTTAAACACCGTTTTCACAAAAAAAAATGCAAATCAGTATTAATCTATCTACAGCTCTCACTTTTTATGATTATTTTTGTATGGATTCGATAAATTTATTGTTTTATTGTATAAATAACATTCACTGGTATTTTTTAGCATTTATATTAATGTTTCTTTATTATTTAAAAATAAATACACATACTAAAAAACTTTGATATTTAAGTTAACAAAAACGCAGGTGTTTAAAATTATTGACGTAGCTTTTTTGGACTACTTAATTAAATGTTGTTGTGCATTCCTGTTTGGTTTTGTTAAGTGTCCGCAAAAAAACAACACTCTCCATACAAAAACGGGACATGTATTTTTAATTTAGAAGTAAGTATCTATTTATCATTAATTAAACAATAATCGGTATATATTGGTGTTTCTTATTGTTAGTATAAATACCTCTTTAACATTTCTGTTAACTTGGTACCACGGGTTTTTATCTTCTGAACACTTTAATTTTTTATAGTAAGCTTTGAGCGAACGGATTTTTGTTTTTGAATTATTTGATATAATGTCTGATTACTACCTTGTTTTTTAAGTATACAATAACCTCTTAAGGTGTTGCTGTGATCTAAGTCAAATTAACTTTATTCAAAAAGGTATAAAAAAACTGGAGAAATAGTTTTTCAATTACATTAAAATTTCTAATTCATATAAATAATAATAAATAATTTTAACGTTTAAATACATACCATTAGTCCACTGATTGGGCGAGATTTAAATGTTGTGTACTTTTACAATCAGACTGTTTGGAATCAGTTGCATCACTTTGCATATTACATTGTAATTGAAATGATTTGTATATTGCATTAAAAATAATAACTTGAAACCCCTAATATGTTTTTAAAAGAGCAATCTTGGAGTTTCTTGCTTGTTCTTGCGCTAGTAGAGGTAGTACTTAATAATATAATTAATAATTGTAGTTCGAATTCAAATTCAAATTCAAATATTTTTATTTAAAATAGAATGTGACATCATGGAAATGGATATGGAAAGTCAAAAAACTACCAACCATTCCAAAATGATTGCCTCAGGCCTGAGAAGAATGAGCGCAACAAACTCAGCGGGCTTTTTTTTTCAAAGTAACATATACAAAGTAACATTGTAAAATTATAGCCTGAGGGCGGTTTTAACAATTCTTTTGAATAACGTTATACGTAAAATAACGTAAAAGCTATCACTACGTGGAAGTGTATCAGAAATACTAGCAACATTTCGGCGTTAGCTAGGCTGATCTGTTGCCCGAAATAACTGACAGTTCTTGGGTTGCCAATTATAGCTCTATTAAGACGCGTAGATTGTATTTACTTTGTTCAATCTGCACGCCTTTGATCTCTACAGTCCAAGTGTCTCGTCACCAAACGGCGCAAAGTCCATTGAAACCGACATATTTGTGACTTAATTATAACTATAAGCTTAGGTTTTCAAAAACATTGTATTATATATTTTTATGAAAATAAGGGACGAGACGCACTGGACATTCAGCTGATGGTAATTTATACGCTCTGCCCATTAAAATGTACTGCCGCTCAGTAAAACGTTTTGAAAAACCCAAAAATTCTGAGCGGCACTACAATTACGCTCGTCACCTTGAGACATAAGATGTTAAGTCTCATTTTCCCAGTAATTTCTCTAACTACGGAGCCCTTCAGACCGAAACACAAGAATATTTACACATACATAACTGCTTAAGAGATAACAGAAATAGTCGCCGCGCAGAAATTGGTACCCACAATGTAGGCATCCTGTGCAAGCGAGCCTCCCACTGTTGATTTAAATTTATTTAAGGAAATCCAACAGATGATAAAATTTCTATAGATACTGCATTACTTATAGAAGTAATATAAATGGTAAAGTTACGTGAACACCATTTTGCGTCTCAAATTCATGTCAAGATACTATAAAAAGATTAAAAAATAAAAAACAATACTTAATTGATATAGTTGAGAGCTATGCTCCTCCAAGGCAAGCCGCTGGAATGCTTGTACCAGTTGGAGGCTCCTTTGCACAGGATGCCGTCTAGGTTATGGGTACCACAACGGCACCTATTTCTGACATGAAGCAGTAATGTGTAAACATAACTGTGTTTCGGTCTGAGCTAGAGAAATTACTCGGCAAATCAGACTTAACATCTTACGTCTAAAGGTGACGAGCGCAATTGTAGTGCCGCTCAGAAATTTTGGGTATTTTAAGAATCCTGAACGGCACTGCATTGTAATAGGCAGGGCGTATCAATTACCATCAACTGAACGTCCTGCTCACCTCGTCCTTTATAGAAATATCTGACATGATAATAATACAAATATATATATGTATGTTCAAATCCAGCCAGAAACCAATTATCATCACAGAAATAAACACATCGCAACTTAGAGCAAAAATACATTCTCAGTTACTCTCCCAATTATAAATTAACAATTAACTAATTACCATATACATGAAACGTGCGACTAATTAAGTTCAAATTAATGTTACGTGCGTATTTCTGTTTCATTTTCTACCAAAAATATGTGTTATTTGTGTGGCAAATTTAGCCGTTATTGTATATTAAATTAAAGACTGCTGTTGGAACATTGTCGGAGTTAACGATTATTTGAATATTATGATGGTAATATTAAATATATCACACAGGGCATTTTGTATATGATTTGCCTTATGGAAAGTGAAAACCAGCAATCCATGTCCAGTCCAGTCCAGTCCATCCAGTGCTTTGATGTCCTTATATTGTGTCCTTAATGTGTTAGTATAGTTTAAGGTTTAAGATTCCTAAGTCGTATGGGTTTGAGAATACTGCATGCAGCTGGCAGATTGTTTCTCAAATTGGCTGTGCCGGGCGGAAAGGTTGTTGCGAAACCAGTTGATGTAAAACTATGCATTTCGAAGTGATGTAATATGGAGAAATAAAATTACTGATATTAACTAGTATAATTTCTCAGTACATGGAAGAATTAAGATGCAGAGAGACTCAATCTCTTCAAGAATTAAGCCGTGCAGGCTGTTGCTTGAAATTAATACTGTCCGCCTTACTTTATACACCAAGATGTTAAGGCCTCTTAACTCTTAAAAAGCCTTCTCTGAAACGAAATAAAATGAAATTTATTTATTGCGTCGAATACAGTATACATTATGTCTTCTATTCGGCTAATTTAAATTATCATGCAAAAGGTTTACTTAAAATTTAAAAAATCCTTAACACTACAAATATTTTTGTCAATTAACCATTTAAACAGGAGTCCAGTAAATCGTTTCTGTGGTAAGTTTCTAATTTCGACAGGTAGATTATTAAATAATATTATACACATTGCGTAGCTACTATCTAGTTATAATGTTGTTCTGGGACAGTGGCCATAAACCAGTCTATCCCGTAATCTGGTGGAACGAGGATTCAATTCAATGGCCCTTTTAAATAAATGATTGTTAAACAAAAGTATGAATGAGTGATCTCCCAGATCACTTACTCCTTAATACTTAATGTTGCTGATAAATCGAGGCCAAGTATGTTGATACAGGCTTTGTCAGTAAGGGATACATTCTCAAAATGAAAGTAATACGTTTTAGAATTTAACCCACAAACTTTTGTCTTCTAAGCATCTTACTCTGCCTAATTTAGTGGACCATATTCTGAGTCTTTGTAGAGCATAGTTTTGATGATGCACAAGTTCGCCCTGGTTATCCTTGACATAGTTCCATCGTTATCCCTGAAATATGTTGGCCAAGATAAAAAGCACACCCCATACCGTCGTTTCCAGCATGTGCATATTACCAGCATAAAGATATACAGCATAATGATATGAGATATACAGAAAAACCGTCATTTAAAAATTTAATTTCTGGGGGCACGAGAGTGTCCCCGCTAAGTCAAGCAAAAACAAGCGGCACACCCGTACCTTTTCTCGAAGCAGTTCAAGCTATTTTCAACCTTTTTCAACTTTTTTCTTACTTATCTATAACCTATACAGATTACAGACAAAAACTGGTATATATTTTATCTTGATCCTTTACGTGTTCCTGACAGAAATGTTCTTGAAAAACAGTCAGACGTAGAAGAAAATGTAAGTGTAATCCGGAGCATACATCACTACTATAACAAAATCTGCTCCCGCTTGCGAAACGACTTGGCAATTGCATCCACTAAAGGTGAAAATTGTTGCCTAATGTTAACATGTGAAATGTAAACATGTTTATTTGTTTGCTGAATAAACGGCAGTGGAATTTAAAGCGATTTAGCTTAACAGCGGAGTAATGCTGACAAATACGTTCATGAATGTTTTCTTAGATTCAAGACTTTAGTAAGATGTTCGCAGATTATTTTACAACAAGGAATACTTTAGAAACACGCCAAGTCAATCTAAAATTAACCTTTATAGCGTTGAGTTCAATTCAATATAAAAAATTATACAAGAAAACACCTCTTACAAATCAATAATTCCCTACACACCAATACAGTACATTAAAATTGTACGTATAACAACAATATTGATACTGCGACATTTGTCAGTGTGAAACAGTCAAGATCTATACTTGGCTTAGTGACTCATCCCCACCATGATTATCAGGGAGTTATAACAGTTTGGTTCTTCTTGTGGTATATGGTGTAGCTTGTACTCTGTGTATATTTAACGAAAAAATATCTCTGGGCGCCCCCCGCGAGCAGACATAATAAGTCTGCTTGCCACCTCGGGGGGTAAACCCAATAAATAATATGTGCATTTTGTGTTTAACCCTCCAACCGAGTGAAAGCTGCTGGTTGGAGAGTTTTTTTAAGTTTTGATGCTAATTACTAAATAATAAAGCTACGACGATTTAGTATTGGAGACTGACCCCGTAATTTAGTGACTTATATTTTAATTATCTTCTATTATTCCTAAAATTTATAATTGCTCGAAGCCGCGTTATTTGGGTGTGGGTGGAAATTTATTATGTTTTTAAACGTCAATTTTATTCATCACCATTTTCTACATTTGTTTATTATATGTAGTATTATTTCATATTGTTTTTGTTATAAGAATATTGATTTGTTCATCCTCAAAGTCCATCCCAAATATTGATATCATAAAATTCGTAATTAGTTACATAAACATAAACATAATTATATCCTACTCCAGCTGTTGCTAGATCTTCTGTCATAATTTAACCCTCCCAGTTTCATTTCACTCTTTTAGTTATCCATCCCTCATCTGGTAATTTACTTTCTCGTCTATATATTTTCATTTGCTGTCTTGTCTCTCAATGTTTTGCTAAAAAAATACCTGAGCATGTATTAGTGTGCTGTTTTTAGTTTTTTAGTAAAATGTTTGTTCAATACTCATGCCGGATAGCCTTACGTTAGGGGCAGGGTAAATAAAATACAGCTGTACGAAGAACTCAAAGAGGACTTCAGTATAAAAGACCTCCGGATTTTCACAGATGGCTCAAAGACAAGGTCGGGCACGGAATACGGAGTGTTCTCTGGAGACCTAAATATAAAAATAGCTGCATCACTAGGAGCTCCCAACACTGTTTTTCAAGCAGAATGCATGGGTATAATAGAAGCAGTCACAGCTACTTTGACTCGAAAGGTAAAATATTATTCCATCCCCATCCTTTCAGATAGCAAATCAGTACTACAAGCCCTACAAAGGAACACTATCACATCAAAGCTAATAAAGCTAAACTGTCACCAGTGACTGAGGAAGTTGCGATAACAACAACCAAGTAACTCTTCAATTAATAAACACAGTAACTTACGAGGGAACGATGCCGCTGATGAATTGGCCAGGCGGGGCTCAGCGATAACAGCAAAAGGACCAGAACCAACTATCCCTCTCCCGTCTAGCTAGCATGCAACGGTCATACGTCAACACATCAAGGAACTACATAATAAGTACTGGATGGAAGTGAGTGGGTGTAGACAAGCAAACGAAGCTCTATCTCAAATAGACCCCAAGCTCTCTCGCAAGCTACTAAAACTTCTACGATCTAGGTTACGAAAAATAACTCATGTACTAACGGGTCACGGCCCTTTTAACAAGTATCTGTTTTATATAGGTTTCACCGACAGTCCACTGTGCGGAGCCTGCATGGAGGCAGAAGAAACAGCCGCATACATCATTCTAGAGTGTAGGAGTGTGGCCACATACCGTGGACCAAACACCTGGGTTCACCGAGGTCATGGGTGACATCAGAGATCATTTGATACACTACCTCGAGGAGCTGGGATGGCAGGATTAGGCGCCCACCTCACCACGCAAATAGGTGCGCTGTAGTCGTCGAGTTGCGGATAGTAGTCCGTGATACCTAAGTCTTAGGTTTTAAAGTGATAAATACGTCATTATTTGTAAAGATGAAGTTTACGACTGTAATATTTATTCCAGTCTTATTGAATTCCCTTCTCAATATCTACATCTATCCAATTATTGAATAAAATGGTTTGGATTTTTTATCCGTCCACAGCCACTTGTTTGTAATTTCTAATAATCAAATTTATAAGTTCTTCATGGCTTCCTGGCGTTGTTGATACTTATTGACAGCTTATCCTTTTTGTCTTCAACTGTGTGGTTGTAAATATTAAATAATTTTGGTTTAAGTTTATATTATCTAAGCCTGTAATAATACAACTTTCGCAAATCTTAAGTTTGTTACTTTCGACATCAAAACAAAGATGGTACAGTTTTGAGAACATTGCTTAAGTTTCTCTCTATTTTGAATTATTCAATTTGCATGCAGCTTAAACTAATAAGCCGTCCTATATTGATAGATTAAACAAGAATTGATTGTATAACTTTTACGTAATACCTACGTCACACAGAATAGTGTTGCCAACATAAAAATAAATTGAATGAAGTATTCCCTGGATAAGACTTGGGCTTTAATGGCTGCACTTTATCAGAAGTCCCTGTGTCCCAGTCCTGGGCGGGAGCTTTATGGCAACTCGTTTCAGCGTATTTGACAACACACGCTTGTCATTCGAAACTTAATTGAAATTTATATGGTTTCTAGTCTACAGAATATTGTTACTATTCAAAGCATTTTAGTTTTTGAAGCAAGACTAAGTTTCATTTAATTAACGTACATATTGTCACATAAGTTGAAAGTCATGCTAAAATTGTCTCACAATTTACAAACTTTCATTTAGTTGTAACTAATCTACAATCTCGTTGCATCAAAATACAAAATTTCTTATTTATGTTGTTTTTTTTACAGTAAGAGTTGAGACGAGGAGGATGTTCAGCTAATGGTAATTGATACGCCTTGCCCATTACAATGCAGTGCCACTCAGGATTCTCGAAAAACTCAAAAATTCTGAGCTGCACTAAGATCAAGGTAAATATATTGACGAGTGCAAGAGGCACTCGTCAATACAGTCAAGACATAAGATGTAAAGTCTAATTTGCCCAGTACTTTCATTAGCTATGGCGCCCTTCAGACCGAAACAATAATTACTTACAAATTACTGCTTCACGCCAGAATTAGGCACCGTTGTACCCATAATCTAGCCGGCATTCTGTGCATAGGAGCCTCCCACTGGTATGTTGTTGTGAAGCCTTACATTTCAAGTTTGCTTGGAATAAAATAAGTTAGTTTCATTCCATTCAATTTTATTTTAGCTCCTCATCTTGTGATTTACCTAGCCTAAAAAAATCACCTAGCATTGGCTCGATGCCGACCGTCGGCTCCCTGCCATGATTTCTTAATTACAGTATACTGCATTTATCCTACTTCACATTGAATATTGTACAAGAAAAGAAAAAACGGCAGTATTTCAATCATTTCAACGGTTAATTGGAATAATAATTAGAAATTAAGAACCCTTCGCGTCACTAAACATTATATTTTTGTATCTTAAAGACTTATTGTGCTGAAATTTTTTTATGAAAATACGTGACGAGACGAGCAGGACTGATGACAGCTGATGGTAGTTGATAATGACAATGCCCAAGTGCCACTCAGGATTCTTAAAAAGCCCAAAACTTCTGAGTGGCACTACAATTCGGCTCGTCACCTTAAGACAAAAGATGTTAAGTCTCATTTGCCCTGTAATGCTCGAAAAAAAAAGCCCAATTATTTCACTAACTACGGCGTCCTTCAGACTGAAACATAGTAATGCTTACAGATTACTACTTCACGCCAGAAATAGGCGGCATTGTGGTTCCCATAATCTAGACGGCATCCTGTGCAAAGGTTAACTGTATAAGGCTGTGGGAGGCTCCCACTGGTTAAAGGAGCCTTATATGACTGAAACTTATAATATGACTGCTTCTGATAAGAGGTAGGTATGAAGCTTAAGAATACGTGCTTCAATTGAGAATAGGTAATAAGTAATGTGTTTGATGTGTATTTCTGTGTTAACAAAAATATTGATCACCGTTACCTCCAAAGTGCATTATAATTTATCGCACTATATTTTATAGTTAGAATAAAGGTAATTTATTTGATTGATTCAATGTAACATATCGTATAACTCTTGTTTTATTATAACAATCTCGCCTCGGACTTCAAATAAAAATTCTTCGCGTTTCCAACAACTCTCGCTAATATTTTATTCTTTGCGGCGATGTTGTAGATAAAAAGAAAATAAATAGACATTACTCTATATGCCCATTGATTATAACTTATTAATTTATAGATCTATAGTTTTAATAGCAGATGATAGACTTCTTGTGTCACATCATTTATTTAATTATTGTAACGTAATGCATGTGTAGCAGAATATATTCTAACGGAGTCGAAATGTTTTAAGTAAAAATTGATTTAATGTAACTTTTGAGGTACTTGTTTTTATTATTATTTTCAACATATTACAGAGTACCTTAAAAAAGCGCGGACACTTCTCTAATATATGAACAACCCTCCTCTGTAGCCACGTAGTGGGCAGACAGCTACCACTGAATCACTTAACATCAGGTGACCGGTAAGTTTGTAGTATTTCACTTAAAAAGAAAAATGCAAAAAAGACTAATAATAATCATAAGAAACTATACAGACAAAATATCTACCTATTTGATATATTTATATAAAATTCGAATATTCTCAGCTAGTTCAGTATAAGATCAAGTTTGTAATTGCACTATAATTGCGATTCCAAGGCTCACTAAATGTCTTTGCTTGTGGCGGCGTAGTGTGCTGGGTCATCTCCTACCTTTGGATGTGTGCGAAGGGAACGATGGTCCATGCGTCAACTCGTGAGCGGCTGCTGCTTGTGGTGCCAGATCGACCTGTTATTGTTAATAAATCATTACATTTGTTGGATGCGATAACTTATTATGGAAGTAACCACGACCATTATGCTCACGAAGCATCCTTACACAAACAATGAGTTCAAACTCTAAAGGTTGATAAAATATACGATAATTTATATTAATACAATTAATTATGTATTACTTTTTATGAAATAATTTATATTATTTAATCACGACTCATATATTGGATGCAGCATACAAACTAATATGTTATGTATATTACAGCCATTGTAAAATACTCTATTTGATTGAAAAGTGTGGCTGTTGAGTTTCTTGTATGTTTCTTCTCACGAGCTCAACTTTTTACGAACATATTATGGTAAACTCAGTAATTTAAAAGAAATATTTGTAGTGACGATTTGCGCTTAATTTAAGTCTAATTGAATAAAGTTAATTTGACTTTGACATCTAATGAATAAGAGTAGGAGATACTACTCTTTTAATTCCGAGCGTGCGTTGTGGTTTTGATTGTTTTTGTATTTATATCCAATATTCTGTAAGTTGCTATTGTTATAACACAATTTTATTATATAAAACATCATAATATTATATAATTATAAGAGTATGCATTTAAACTATTTGTTGATATAAATTAGACTTTAAATAGGGTCCATTCAAATCGAATAACGACTTAGAAGCGTCGTTTCCTTTGTCTGTTTTTTTCTGTTTATTTAGTCGTGAATGCAATGAAAAAAATATGTTTACTTTACTTGGAAAATTATCGTACAATGTAGTTTAGTAGTTAAAATTACTAATATCTTGATTTCAGTTTCTTAACAAATTACTACGAATGTACAAACGACTCCGGACGCTTCGTCTTGTGCCTATCTTAATTATTTACCTACAACATACGATACCTTACGTAATGTCTCATTTGTAGATCTCTCAGTATTGCCACGGTACAAATTGTATGATGTGATTTGAGAAAATTAGAAGATCCTCGCCCTTTGAAGATGTATTATTCACAAATCTAATTATTCCGAAACAAAGAAGAGAATTTCGTAGAATTGTTAATTTTGAAACAATTCAATTTTAAATTAATGTCATTTTAATCATGTCCAAGAATTAGGGTTATCTAGACTTTAATAAATTTACAGTCGTAAAAAGTAGTCAAAAGGATTGGTGTCCGCTGCGCTCCAACTAGATACCGCACGCGGAGTTGCAAAGTGTGGCAAATAATACTACATCCAAGTGGGAGTACTCGAGCCAGTCTCGAACAATGTGTGACGTTCACGTGCCAAATGTTTTGTTAAACTTTGCTAAAAATTTAACCTAAAATGCCGGAATGCGTAGTAAAACTTTGTAAAAATAATACTACAAGAAATAAGAAAGACACTGGAATCACACATCATCAGTAACTATTTTGTATTTTATTGATTTCAATGTAAAATAACACAAAGCGTATGTTACAAAATTTTCCATTGAGTGTCAAGATGCCATACACACAAGCATCTAATAGTTGCCGTAATAAAAAAGCTATTTTTTTATATAGATATATATAGGTAGGGTATTCTAGTTGGAGCTCTGCGGAGACTAATCCTAAATATAAGCGTATAGACATATTTTTTGCCATGGTATTTTTAATGCAATATCAACCTGAAATAATAAGTTATATTATATTTAATATGTTAAAATGAAACATAAATAAAAATTAACGCGAATCCTTTTCATGAATAAGAAATACCGCATAAAAGTTCACTCAACTTGAAAAACTCTTATTTTCTGTTTCGGTTCCAAACAGTTAGATAAAGAAATTCATATCGTTTAGAATAAATTACTAAATACTAGTTTTCATGATGTGCTTGAGAGTTATGCGCATTTGTTTAAATGTTCCAAAATATCCTTTTAAGCTCTGTATAGTGATTGGATTGCATTCTGGAGAGATCACAGAAGAACTTATAGGCGTATTAAAAAGATACCTCGGTACTCCGATAATATTCAGCGTGAACCCAGTGCCGTGGAAGAAAAAGAAAAAAAAAACATAAAATTCAACACTAATCCAATTTAAACGCCAACTCGAAACGCTACCAACCTCTGGGAAATGTTCAACTTGTGTATCCTAAAATGCGTGTAAATTATAAGAACACAGTCCCATCAACGTGTGTGTCTATAAATTCCAAAGTATACTAATGCAGAGACGGATAATATAGGCCTTGTTTAAACGGCAGCGACGACATTCCTACACAAATAACCTCAACTGGGGCTACGTTACATCATCAATAATATCAGTCTTGGCTGACTTTAACGTTCATAATGCAGATTGGCTAGTTTCGCGTACTGCAGATTACGCTGGGCGATCTGTAAATAATTTCGCATATGGTCTGTCACAATCGGTTGCATGCAATGCATCTCTCAATATCTTTTCTTCTACTGACAACACTTCGAGTATAATACCACACTCCAACATTATTCTGCATATCGATGATTTGTTAGATGCCTCCAACATGCATTGTTATGCGGAGATTGGTGATCCAAGCCCAGTGCAGTATTCTCTAGTCTGGTGCACGCCAATGGTGAGCTTGATTATCTCTCTACTACTGTATTTATCACGAGGATTGATTTGAAGAGGTGTTTAATCTGATTCCTTTTGCCTATACGCTAAACTTAAATGTCTTTCGCACCATTGGGATGTATGGCGTTCCTCCACAGTGTGGGTTTCAAGGATCTTTGTACTGCGTAAACCAAAACTGTGGAATAAACATCCTTGATTGTTTCAACAACGATACGGCAGGGGTAGCTTCAAAAAATTGCACCTTCATCGTTCTGAGGAGGTTCTCAACGCACTTGTCATTCCTCTGGTGTTGAAAATGAGTGTTGGCAATGATGATTTAATATCAAATGATTTTTAGCTTCATTTGTTATGAAATTCCATGAATAATAAAATGTTTTTTGAGCCTGTCAGAGCACTGAAAATGAAAATGGTTTATAGTTATTTTTTTATAACAGTAAGGGATGAGACGAGCAGGGCATTCAGATGATGATAATTGATACGCCCTGCCCATCTCTCATCAAAATTACGCTCGTCACTATATTTGCGCTCGTCACCTTGAGACATACGATGTTAAGTCTCATTTACCCACTAACTTCACTAGCTACGGCGCCCTTCAGACACTGGGCTGATAAGTTGCCCAAAATAACAATTATCAGTGAGGCTGCTTTGCACAGGATGTCGGCTATATTATGGGTACAATAACGGCGCCTATTTCCGTGAAGCATTATTATAAGAAGAATGTGTAAGCATTATTGTGTTTTGGTCTAAAGGGCGCCGTAGGGACGGAAATTACTGGGCAAATGAGACTTAACATCTTATGTCTCAATGTGACAAGCGCAATTGAAAAATCCTTAGCGGTAATGGATTGTTTTTTAGAAGGGTATGTCCTTCTAAAAAAACAATCAGCAAAAAGTCTCAAAAAAAAGAGTAAATAAATCATTTTTTTTCTATACTACGTACTTAGTTTATCATTGTTATAAACAGCTCAATGCTCGCAAAATGTTGTTGACAGTCGGAGTGGAACATTTAAATTAAATTTATGATTCAGATCATAATAATAAAACTAACTGTGCTGCGCACTTCGCTAGCTAATTAACATATTTTATTGCTCGTCCGAGAATAATGAAAAATATTAATGGAAAATTATTTTTTGACTAACAGTTAATCTTACTAATCGATAGCTTTAATGGTTTTTTATCCATGCTTTAGTTATTATCATAATATAGTCAAATTCACGTTGCGAGTAATATAATAAGTATTCCCGCAAGATAATATCCAACATTTTCGATAGAACAGTAGGTATTATAAACCAGTTTCGATTATTTTTGAAACCAAAATAATAATAATAGTAGGATGAAACCCATTGAAATTGAATAGAATGTAATAAAAATGAAAGGAAAAATAAATAACGGGCGATCTGAGGTCGGGAAGTAGAAAAGGGGGGTGTTTGGTAAGAAACGGTTTATCTCGATTTCCGACAAAACTACAAGTCCTATGGAAAAAGTCTAATGAAAAAGTCGTACGTAATAAAAAGATCTACAACCTATTTGTTTTCACACTTTTTTCATATTACCTTAAAATTTATGTGAAAAATAAAAAAAACAAGATTTTGGTTTTTTATTTTTAACTTTTACAAAATTTTTACCACCGGATTAATATCCATGTGGCTCACAAATAGTATTGTATATCCTCACTCACTCACAAATTTTACCTCTTCATAGTAAAAATAACTCTACGAAGTACGACTACTATTTCTTGTATACATCTTCAGTTTCAAAAACATCTATATAAAAATAATGAAAATTGTCTTTGTTTAAGGCTCTTTCATGTCTTAACCACTGATCGTATCGACATGAAACTACTACTATTCGATGCGAAATTTATCCTAGATTTTGTATGGCTGCTTATTTTTTTATTATATTTGTAATAAGATGAATAAAATTTGATTTATTTACTTTTAAAATCCGCCCAGTGAAGCGGGCGGGAACGGCTCGTACATATATAAAAGCAAATAAAATAAGATAAATAAATAAACTTGACCTGATTTGCTTGTCGCGCAGTATATTTAATGAGACACTTTTCCCTCAACTCGATTTCTCTTGCAATTCTAATTAATTTGTAACGAAGCCGTGCTTTAGCATCAGATCCATAAAAAGCCGCTCGTTAAATCACATTTTTGTTTTCAAAACTTCATGTAGAACAAGATTATAATATTTTCTTAAAAATATATGAAAACAATAATATACAATTTTATACATAAATACAATTATCGAATTTTAACAGTAGGTACGTGGTAGCGTTACTACATTACTGCTTCAAAGCAGAAATAGGCGCCGTTGTGGTACCCATAATCTAGCCCGCATCCTGTGCAAAGCCTCCCACTGATAATCATTGGATATCCAATAATCAAAATAAAAAATTTGCTGATCGAATAATTCGTGTAAGATATTTATGTTTATAAATTTCAAAATAAGTCTAATTAACTATCGCAAATAATTGATAGAAATAATTAAAATATTACGTGGGTAACACTGAAAATGTTTAGAACTGGCCAGTTAGAAGCATTGCTAATGAAAACTTTTTTTGAATTTCAATTTTCGAACTCTTTGGTAACTTATGTACTACTATATTGCATTAATTTGTAATTTGTTTTTATGAATTGGCGGCAAATCTAAAACTCTTGTTGCACGTGAAAGTGAACCTAACGCGAGAAAATTTTCTGACAATGATTTATAATGACTTTCGTTGTGGGCTTACTCGACAATAGGCTGCGATTAGCATTTCTTAAAGAAGTTCCATCTCGTGCTTCTATTTACGATTGGTTTAACGAGTTTAAGCGTTGACGTAGCAATCTCAAAGATGATCCGCGTGAGGGACGTCCCTTAACAGCGACTACTGAAGATAAAATCAGTGCTGTGCGACGCATGATAGAGGAAGATAAGAGAGTGACCTTTCAGCACATACGGGCAAGCCTAGGCATTGGAATGAATCAAGTTCAAAAAAATATTACACGAAGATTTAAGCGTGAGGAAGCTTTGTACCAGATGGATTCACCATACTTTAACCGATGACCAGAAACACCTTCGCATGGACTGGTGTCGCTAAATGTTAGAAAAGTTCAACGGCGGTGACTCAAATGCTGTATTTGACATCGTCACAGGTGATGAAAGCCGGATATATTACTACGAACTCGAAACCAAAAGACAATCAGCTTAGTGGGTGTTTCCTTTCGAGGATCGGCCAACTTAGGTAATGAAAGGAAGAAGTCAAGGAACAAAGATTATTGCCTGATTCTTTGGTTGGTTTCATTTCGCGACAGTTGTGCTTGAAGATGGAAGGACAGTTACTGCAGACTGGTATGTCAACTGGCTGTTTGCCTGTCGTCTTGGAAAAAATCGACAGCAGCGTAACAGGAACCTCCTTCACCACCACAATGCTTCAGCGCACTCCGCAAGACGGACTGTTGTATATTTGACTACAGCAGGTGTCGCGATAATGAGTCATCCACTAATAATAATTATTATGCTAATTCTTGATGTTACGAAGTATTATTGCCAAATTCATAAAGTACAGTATTTTATTTATTATGTGCAGAACAACTTCTGTCGAGTTAGCTAGTATATTATATTTTATTAATTTCAATGTAAAATAACACGATTCGTATTTAAGTTACAAAATTTGAAAGATGCCATTGAGTGTCAAGATGCCACGCACACAAGCATCATTACGAATAGCCAATACACATTGCAATATAAACTTTGTATCGGGTTACCGTTGCCGGATTATCGACATCAAATTAAAACGACATACTCCATTTTTCAGTTTCTTGAAGCAGTGATAAAATCCAACTCCTAAATTAACATGAAAAAACTGGACGTTTAAATTTCAAAATCGCGCCCAAATGAATCGGTTACAAACAAACATACATACAGGTGAAGCCAATAAAAAGCGTGTAAAAATAAACCCTTAATATTTATTTATTTTATTCATAAACAAACAGGCATTTGTAGTTACAAATGCCTGTTTGTTCAAATGCCTCAGCTAATATAGTTATATTAGCTGAGAAACACTTAGTAAAATATAGAACTACAGTTTCCTAGATTTTTAAAAACTACATCATTACTTATTTTATATAACACAAATACTTATTTATAGATATAAATTTTGAGGAGTTACAAACTACTTAAATTTAATAACTACTAAATAATATTACGGAAGAGCATATCTCATAAACAGAAGCTCGTCAATTTTTCATGAGACAACTTACAATAATTTATATACAGCTGGGAGTAATTTATCATAACGAAGACAGCCCGTAATGGAGGTTGTGTATCCGATGCAGCCTCGGTGCATTGTGTGGCGCTTTCATTGAGTTATAATGTGCAAGGAACTGAAATATCTATAATAGAACATTTCATAAATGTTCGAAAATAAGTACAGATTAAGATATACATGAAAATATAATGTTATAACAGGCTAATAATATATTTACAATGCAGTTTTAATACAAGGTGAACTCAAAAATTCAACGGTTACCTGCACTCAGAAACGGGGATATTTTTTTTTACGGATTTTTTTTTTATGAAACTAGCGAACGGTTCAACTGGTGTTAAGTGATCACATTCTCTTGCAACACCAGAGGAGTCACAGGAGCGTTGCCGGCCTTTAGGTAAGGTGTACGTGCTTTTTTTGTCCCGTGTCGTGTCGTCCCAGAAACACCGCAAAACGAAGCTCATTCAAATTCAAATTCAAATATTTTTATTCAAAATAGGATATAACATCACTTATTGAAAGTCAAAAACTACCACCCATTCCAAAATGAATGCCTCAGACCTGAGAAGAACGGGTGCAACAAACTCAGCGGGCTCTTTTTTTCATCCAAAAAATGTTTACATAGTAATATTGTACATTTAAACTTATTATTTAATAGCCTGAGGGCGGTCACTCCATTCCCAATCTGTGGTATCATTAAGAAAATCATTTATGTTATAGTAACCTAACAGCTTTGTAGTACGTGAAAGAAAGTTCCTTGAAAACCGCACTGTGGAGGACCGCCACACATCCAGATAGTGGGGATCATATCCTAATTTATTTCATGTCGTGCGAAGTTGATTTTTGGCGCGTTATATATTATATTATATATAAATAATAAATAAATTACAATTTAAAATTGAATCTATTTGTTTTAATGGGGTTCAGTGCGATACCAAAAACGATGAATCGTAAGTAAAGTCGATTTAAATTTAAGAGTTATGTCTCACGAAAGTTTTAGTAATTTAATTAATATTTACTTAAATTAAAAAATAAACAAAGCGAGTCTCTCCGAGAGTCCCGTGGTCTCATACCAACTGATGATATAACAAGAACAGATGCTTTAAAATAAAACTTCACAGGAAAACAAATCAAACAGTACAATATAATAAAGCAAAGATTTTTGCTATGAATATTATTTAGGTGCTAATTTTTTAATTTCATATTCCAATAAGTTCTTTTTTTTTTATGAAAATAAGGGAGAAGACGAGCAGGATGTTCAGCTGATGGTAATTGATACACCCTGCCCATTACAATGCAGTGCCGCTCAGGATTCTTGAAACCCCCATAAATTCTGAGCGGCACTACAACTGCGATCGTCACCTTGAGACAAAATGTTAAGTCTCATTTGCCCAGTAATTTCGCTAGCTACGGCGCCCTTCAGACCGAAACACAGTAATGCTTACACATTACTGCTTCACGGCAGAAATAGGCGCCGTTGTGGTACCCATAATCTAGCCGGCATCCTGTGCAAAGGAGCCTCCCACTGGTAAAATTATTATTATGGTTCTTCCCCGCACTCTAGATTCTTGGACATTGGAAAGTATTCTTATAATTTTGTTAAACAGTGCGCTATAATATTAGTATTAAATAAATTAGGAATATATTGAAAAATGTGTTGGGGAAGGTAGACTTAACAGTACATTCAACGATTAGGTTGAGCTTATATTCATTTGTGATTTGAATTCATCAAATTTAAGAATAAACTGTACGTGCCAAGTAATAGGTTAGCTAGTCTTAAGGGCTCCTTCGTTGGCATTCAATTTTACAATAAAATACCAGACATTATATCAGGACTCAGTGAACACAATTTCAAGAAATATATAATAGTTTAATTATAATATTGACACACCTTTAACACAAATTATCTTGCCCCAAACTAGGCATAGCCTGTACTATGGGTACAAGACAACGATATATTAAATACAATATACTTACTTCAACATACATAAATACATATAAACATCCAAGACTCGAAAACAAAAAATTTTAAAACTTGAAGCACTGAGATATTATGCCATTAAAAAAGATAACGAAAAGAAAAGGCCCTAAGAGAGATCCCTGAGGAGCACCTGATGGGGTTGATATTGAAGCAAACATTTATGACCAGTTTGGTTACAGATCGAGATTGTCAATTGAAAGAGTTGTTTTCTATATTCTGAAATTTGCAAAAGACTTTGACCTGGTTTCTTACGACTTATTATGGGAAACTTACTCAACAGCAACATAAAATGAAGTCATAAATATTTTAAAGTATACAAATCAGGTCAACAATGTAAAATGGGGTGGAGCCTTCTCAAGATCGTATCAAGATAGGATCGTATCGATCGTACCGATATTGGAATGGGGGGTAAGACAACAATCCATCCTGATTAACTTTACCTTCGCTTTTCAACCTCTATGACCTTATAGAATGGGCAAGTTTTGCAAGAGTCTATTGTTATATAGATGGGGCTATCGTCAGTTATGCTGACGACACGGGACTTCTTATTGCATGTCGGTCCGGGATCCAAATAGACTAATTTTCGACGAAATCCCACTGACCTTGCAGTACGGCAAAAGCTGTCTTGCTACTGATAGCAATGAGCTGACTCATGTCAGAATATACAATAAACTGTCCATTAATTTAAAATGATTAAATAAAAGACTTCTAAAGTGAAAACTTAAACACTGGTTAAGTGAGCGATTATTTTATACGACTAATGAATTTCTGAATGAGAGTAATGTGATGACATGAAATGTGAACCTTTTTATTAACAATTAATTAAACAATATTTATTAATTATTTTATTATTATGTTAGTCTGTAATTTTTTATTTTATTTTTTATTATTATCTTAATTAAAATTTTATTGCTCCTGATGCAGATACATTTGATCATCTGATTTTCTTATGTGTTTAATAACTTATACCATTTACTGTGGTATAATATGGTGAGAATGTGGGCGGCGATGATCACTTAACACCAGGTGACCCGTACGCTCGTTTGTAATCCTATTCCATAAAAAAAAACTGTATTATATTAATTTGCATGCCTAGTAGTAAAAACCTGGCGAAACATGTGAAACTTTAAGAGTGTGCCATCGTAACATACCATCTTTTTTACACAAATAAAGAATTTGATTGATTGATTAATTGTGATATGGGAAAACTGCTTCCAATGAAGCATTTGAATGCAATGAACACGTCATGGTTTTTATTACATCAATAAGGAGTGTGTATCAGCATTAAAGCTGCACACTTCAAATAGTGGAAATAATTAAATACCTATTTAGACCTAAATAGTGAGCGAAGAGAGTTATCAGTGAGAATGAACATGTTATCAAGAAGATTTGCACGATTTTTTTAGAATGATGACAATAAGGGACGAGGTGAGCAGAACTTTCAGCTGATGGTAATTGATTCGCCCTGCCCATTACAATGCAGTTCCGCTCAGGATTCTTGAAACAGCCAAAAATTCTGAGCGGCACTACAACTGCGCTCGAAACCTTGAGACATAACATGCTCTCTCTTGCACTCTCATTTGCCCAGAAATTTCACACGGCGCCCCTCAGACCGAAACACATTCATGATTACACATTACTCTTTCACGGCAGAAATAGGCGTCGCTGTGGTACCCATAATCTAGCCGGCATCCAGTGCAAAGGAACCTCCCACTGGCAATCTGGTCCCGCTTTTCTATAGCCGTGAAAATTACATTTTTAAAACTTTTTTATCAACATTTTACACTTGCAGTCTGTGGGCCACTATACTTGAAAAGAGTATAACGCCCTCAGGGTGCAAAACCATAAAGCGTTCCGGAGTTTACTGGAGTAAGGGATATTTGCAGATGGACGCACTTTTTTTTTATGTTACAAAGATAATGAAATGCGCATTAGTAGTGCGCTGGGAGCACTGGTAGTATCATCGGAATGATTGCACTTATATTGATAAATACAGCACCATCTCTGTTGATCATAACGTTGTGTATCCATTTCTATTTAATTTAAAATTATAATTAAACTCACACAATTTAAGTAGATATTACGAAATGTTTTTGAATGTCCATTATTTTAACTGATTCATTAGTCTTATTTGGCCCCCACAGGATGGACCGACGACCTTGTCAAGATCGCTGGAATCCGTTTGGTTGAGGGCAGCGCAGGACCGATCGTCGTGAAGATCTTTGGGGGAGGCCTTTGTCCAGCAGTGGATGTCTTCCGGCTGATGATAAAGATGATGATTATTAACTGAGCTCGCAAAGTGAATATTCAATGTGATAGAACTAGTAGTGTGTTATTGGCGATCTATACTTGAGTGTAACGAGTTATTGAAACCGAGTTAGAAGTATTGTACTGAGTCCTCGAATAATAAATTATTTGCTGAATTGTACTGGAGTTTTCCCAACTCTGTAGTCCCGACACGTTACAATATGTAACCATATCGCTGTGAACAATAAGTACAAGAATAACAGTAAAACTTGACAGAAATGTAAAATAAAACAAAACCGCCTACATATCAAAGCTCTTATAAACATAACAAAAGGCAGTTATTAATACAGCAAGTTAATTAATTCTGAAACATTTTCCCTGACCCGTTTTCCTTAATTTACATTTCAACCTCGAATACCTAAGGGATCACATTATGAATTCTTACGCACACTTTAAGCGAAAATTATTTTTGTTTTGGTATCATTATAACATAATTATCACGTTTTGATTATTGCAATGTACATAGCTATGTTTTTAATAATAATATTTATTTGCGAGAACTGCCAAAAATACAATTACCTTACACTCACTATACCTTAACAAATACAATAGATATAAACAATTAACATTAGAAGAAGAAAAGAAAAAATAACAATACAAATGTTAAAAAACAATAAAGAAAAAGATATTTATGCTATAAAACATGGAAAGATTATTTAATAACTTAGAATGATAAACGAGGCAGCGCTATTCGCAAAAAGGAACGTTCTCAGTTAGTATGTATATTCCTAACACTGATATTATGAACTTCCTACATTTTTTCCGTGCAAACTTTCGTGGCAGTAATGTGAAATACTAATTATAATATTTAAATATCTATCGAATCTTATATCTAATAAAACTCAAAGTTTAATAAATTTATAAATCTAAAAGAAAAGATATATCACGTAGTGATGTGGATACACGCATTTTATTCGTATATTGTAAATATAAAAGCGTATATATTTTATTTGAGCATTTTTAAATAATTCCTTGGCAATTCGTAAGGATGTGTCTCAAGATCTAGTTTCTTTTAGATTAGTAATGTTGTATATCTGTTATTCATGATTCAGATTTTAAGAATCGTTATATAAAAACATGGATATGATATTAAAAATGTGGCAGCAGCGACTTGGATGACGAAAGCAAGGGAAAGATCTTTTTGGAGAAATATGAGGGAGGCCGACGCTGGAATGGAAGACAATCAAGATACCAGTGTCTCCCACGAAAAAGTGCATAGGCACCACGTTAAAGGCCGGCAACGCATCTCTTGACACCTGATATTGCGGATGTCCATGGGCGGTTCTCTCACCTCTTCCCATCCCGTGAGCCTTTTGCCCATTTGCCCCCTCTAAAAAAATTCTATGGACATCTTAATTTTTAATACTTACGCAATATATAGACTAAGTAGAATTATGATAAAAATAACTTATGCTTAATTATTATTTACATTACTTTAGCTAAGAAACTGTCTTCTTGATCTTGCTACGAATTACAGATATGAGTGATCACTTAACATAAGGTCTCAATCGCAAATTTGTGTGTACTATCGAATCCAGAAAAGAAATGGAGAGTCTGGAAAAAATTTCTTCAAGAATTATTCTATACGTACTGCTATAGCATCCATTAATAAAAAGCGGCCAAGTGCGAGTCGGCTTCGCCCATTAAGGATTCCGTAGCAGCAAGTAACATAATATAAAAGTTCTTGTAATTCGTTGTTATTTTGATCGATGTTTTAATAATAGTGTATTTTTTAGATTAATTACAATATTCATATTAATAAAGTTTTATAGCTATAGAAAAATGTAACTTCTTACAGAATTCAAAAGTAGTTAAAATGTGATCAAATAATATTGCGCGTTATGCACACAAACAACAATCAACAAGACTTATAGCTTCCTCCGACACATATAAAATAATACAGTTCAAATACCCCAAGAGACTCAAGATGATTTGATTCCAAATATAGGACGAGTTGGTCGATGTGCCCTCTGTAGGAGAACATGGACGGGTAAATCTTCAAATTGAGAATACAATAACCCCCTTATTCATTATAGTCTGCAAAGTTAAAGCACTGCTAATTCTCACTCTGTCTTCTTCTATTGACCTAAGTCAAAATGAGAAACGAAACACTCCTTAGCGGCTGTTTAAAGTTAGCGGACCATTATGAATAAGGGTGTAAGTATTTAGAGTAAAAAACCAAGAAAATACAAATATTGCAACTTCAGTCCGGTCCAGTTTTCTAGATACATCAACTGCATAAATAACTTTGTAATCTCATATATATATATATTTATATATATCCCATATGACGACCTATATAGCCGAGTGATTAGCGACCCTACCTACTAAGTTAGAGGTTCCAACAACCAGTTGCAAACATTTATATGATCAATATGGATCTTTGTTCCCGAGTCATAGTTCTTTATATGTATGTTTAAGTAGGTATATTGTATTGAATATATACTTGTCTTCAACCCATATCACAGGCTTTGCCTAATTTGGAGCAAGATAAAAAGTGTGTCAATATTATTATTATTATATAATATATAAGATTACAAAGTTATTTATGCAAATAGTGTTTGTGTTGCAAGTTTACGTGGCACTTTCGAGAGTCATAAGTCCGGACGGCTTACACTTAATTAATGCCAACTTTGGAAGTATTGAGGCGCAGTTATTCTCAATTTGTGAATACAATAGATTATAAAACATTTACTGATCACATTTGTGAAAAATTGTAACATCAAGCTTTCGACAAAAACAAAAAGAGTCATTGATGGCTTTGAGAACACTTTAAAAAGTAGTTCTAGAAAAGGAAAAAGAAGAAGCTACCTACAATAATAAGAAAAGCTCAGGAGATAGACATTGGCTCATATCGTCAAAAAATTGGTACAAGACTTGCAAAAAAATAAAAGTTTACTTTGTTGTTCTTTTATAAATAATATAAGTGTTGATCTCAGACGTGCCTTTCTTGTTCCTTTCTTCTCACACATTTTTGAAATTGTTCTTAAAAACCCAACGTTGTTAGCGGCATCGTGACTGCGCTCGTAATACTTGCACATTTGCTTGATTGGCGACAGAAAATGTCGTCTTAGATAAATTGAAACTCACAAATGCACCGCGCAGCCACACACAAACAGCCACCACGGTATAAAGAGTATAAACCATGAATATAAAAAACTTTTAATCGGGTACGAAACTACATTTATCAATAAAATTGACACTTTAATGAGCAAAACTATATATTTTACGAGGGTAGTTCCCAATCGCAATGCTATCAATTCCTAAAAGACTCGACTTATTCAAATATACGTTTTGTGATTGCTTTGTCTACTACAGTATCAGCTAATACTCTGCGTCAAATGTTATTTTACTCGCCAATTAGTAATATTGTTTACATTATTTACTCTAATTTGGCTACATGTATTTTTAAACTCAAAATTACGAAATTTACCGACGTACTCAAAAGAATCGACGAAAAAAAGTGGAGATGGGCAGGGCATATGATGCGAGATAAAGTGGGGAAATGGAGCAAAAGACTTACCGAATGGTACCCAAGAGATGGCAAAAGAAAACGAGGAAGACAGCACACAAGGTGGGAAGATGAAATAAAATTGACAGCAGGACCTAAGAGACGACCCGAGAAGAGTTGCCCAAAACAGACAAGAGTGGAAATCGTTGAAGGAGGCCTTTGGCAATCGGCACGCCGAACTAAGAGACATTTTATAGTTCATACTTTTTAGTTTAAGGTTATTGGTTATTCAAGTGTTAAATGTTTCTTAGTTCGGAATTAAATGGCATTATTTTTAAACTACACAAATATTTTGAGACGTAAACATGGGAACAACACTGTAAAGTCACAGTTCAGATTATAGACACCTGCATCTTGCATGTTAATGGTGGAATACTACACTTTGCTGGACTCAAGAATGTGTGGCTTGAAAATTGTATTAACTGAAGCTGGTTTTAGGATCCTGCTAATTCTGTCTGTTCCATATGGCAGATAGGCTGGTTGACGTGGCACTATAGCAAATGCCAGTCTAAGGTGGCAGTAAATGGCGCTAAACTTCATAATGACAACTATGACAAATACTATCTTTGACTCATTTCATCTGCAGTGCCCTGAAAACGGGATCTGGAAAGGTCTTGAAACGTCGGGTTAGCTAAAATAAAAAATGTGACTTTTACGCAATCATGTAATTTAAAAACACAGTTACAATTACACGCGTTTTAATATTTTAAAAGTGTTTTATTTAAATGTGTAACACTCGCGTTAATCAAAGAACCTACTAAGGCTTGCTTATAAATGGGCTATAGTTAATAATTTGTTAGTATTTGACTTTATAAATAACTACTAAAACTAATACGACTCAAAAATGAAGTGGTCACCTAAAGAAATTTTAACTTAAATTAAAAAATATTACCAAAATGGCTATGAATCAATCACTCAGAAAAAGGAAACAAAAGACGATAATAAATATACATTCATTAACGACTTCATTATTTCTTAGCAGGCTCGTTGTTCAGTAATTAATACAGAATTGGTTTTCATTTGCATAATTGAAATTTGGAATGATTTTACATGCCTAATTATTTCCCAAAAGCAACGTAGGAACGTATAATTATTATCATGATTATTTTTAAAAATAATAATAGCTTTGCCTTGCTTTCAATAGAAAAAAAACTATGGAAGAGTTTGGGGATAATGGAATCTAAAGCCTTCGGAAATGTGTTATAATTATTTAATTAGTTGAAAATAATGCAATGAATATAGTATGTTAGTCTGAAGATATAGACATGTGCCATCGCGGACTTTTCTGTAGATGAATATAAACAATATGTTATGTTTTTAAAGTGATAACCCTCACTTCTAGGATGAATCTATGCTAATATTATAAAGCTGCAGTGTTTGTTTGTTTGTTTGAACGCGCTAATCTCTGGTACTACTGGTCCGATTTGAATGATTCTTTCAGTGTTGGGTAGTCCATTTATCGAGGAAGGCTATAGGCTATGTTTTTTTTTCAAAATTAGGGATCCGTAATAAAATTGCTATTTTGTAACACAAGGTGTAAAATCGAAAACGTTTGCCGGGTCAGCTAGTACACAAATAAAATTTGAAAAACAAAATTTTGTGAACGATGCGGGACTCGAACCCACGACCTCCGGCGTTCCGTGCCGGTCCTCTAACCAACTGAGCTAACCGTTCGAGTACCGCCGTTATTAAATTTTGTTTGCTTTGTTCAACTCTCAGGTTTAAAAACATAACATATTGTTTAGATTTACAAGAGCGACATCTCAAGTCAATTTCCTAATATGCAAATATTGGGGTTGAGCAGGTTATCAACTGTAAAGTGGATCCTGTAGATGAAGCCACAACCTGAGAGTTGAACAAAGCAAACAGAATTTTATAACGAGGCGGTACTCGAACGATTAGCTCAGTTAGTTAGCGCACCGGCACGGATTGCCGGAGGTCGTGGCCGTTCGTATCCGGCATCGTTCGTAAATTTTGTTTTTCTAATTTTATTTGTGAGATCAATATAAGATACACAATTCCACCATATAATATTATTGTGTTATATCCAAAAGGTGGCTTATTTTTACTGACACCTCCAACAAATATCGTTTATCAAACACATTATATATTATCATTCAAATAAGTATAGTCCTTAGTAATGTTAAACAATATTATGTAACAATTTTCATCGCCACATTTATAAAAAAAACCCCATAACTTTACATCTATTTACTAAATGTTAAGATTGCGCTGATGCCACAGACAAACCATAAATATGATTTTGTGGGACTATTATTTTTTTGTTATTGTAAGATCAAAGCTGTAATAAATAAATAATAATAATAAAACAAAATTTAAACAAATATGTTTACATATACTTAACAAAAAACTTGCTCGAGAGCCATCGTATCACTATCACTACCACGCTTTCCATTGAGGAAACGGCATGAAAATCGGTGCAATAGTTTTTGATTTTATCAGACATACAGACAGACGTGGCTGAGAACTTTGTTTTATAATATGTATTGAAATAATAATACGAAATGAACCTTATTCAACTGTGCAAAAATTAATTAAAAATAGATTGTGGGCGGCGGTGATCACTTAACAACAGGTGACCCGTACGCTCGTTTGTCCTCCTATTCCATAAAAAAAAAAAAATCTTAAAAGTAATTAAATTTTTATATAAGTAGCTAGTAATTTCACTAGCAAATGAGCCCTAACACAATAAAGGTTAAACATCACTGCTTCGCTCTAGTACCCAATTTACCGACAGCCTGGACAAGGCATCATTATTTATGTAATAATTATAATATCTTATGTATTATTACTTATTTATTTATATTACTTATTTACGATAAAGACAACAAAATAGAAAGGGCCGGTGGGCATTAGAAAAGTTGGGAGACCGTGTAAGAGGTGGGCTGATGATTGAATACGCTGGAAAAGACTGGCTAATATTGGGCAAAGACCGAATAGTGTGGAAAAAAATGGAGGAGACCTTCACCCAAAGAGGGGCCCATACTACTAATTAAACATTTATTATTAAGAAATAGAAAAAAAATACTAACATAAAACTATCCTCTTTTTAAGTTCTTATAATATTATGCTTAAGTTAAGTTTACTAACAATAATTATAAGTTTGTTTTAATTTTTAAATTTAGCTCAACTTAATTATGTTATTTAGTATGGGAATAAAAGGCTTTTTTATTTTTTTATTTTATTTATGTATTATTACAATTACAAATTAATATTTGATTGTTTAATTCAGTTTTTTTGATACAACTTTATAGCGACTAAATAATAGATTTTTATCTTGAGTTCTGCAAAAGAATATTCAACTACTAATAAAAATTATACTACCCAGTGTATTCTTAGAAGAATTCCACACATTGTGAGTGAAATCCAATCGAGAATCTTTAATTAACAATTATTATACTTAAATTATTAATTGAAATAAAAAACACAGCTTAAAATATTTTATTTAGTATGTCATCTAGTAGGCAAACGGATGATTTTTTTTTTTAATATAATTATAAGGTATGGCAAGCGTCCTGACGGAATGCCTCTGGTGGCTTGGGCTCGGGGAAGGGCGCTGATGTGGGACGCGACTTGCGTCGACAGTCTGGCTCCTTCTCATGACCAAGTTACGCCAGTTGGTGCTAAGGATGCTGCTTCTGAGAGCAAGCGTCGCAAATATGTCGGTCTCAATGAGTCTTACATCTTTGTGCCGTTTGGAGTCGAAAAACTTGGCCCGTGAGGCCCAGAGCGGAAAATGCACAAAGTACTATCTTCTCGCCTCAATAGGACTACTGGCAATCCAAGTGTTAGTAATTATTTCAGTCAATGGATCAGCCTAGCTATCCAACGTGGAAATGCTGTCAGTATTCTTGGTACCCCTTTCCGCAATGATAGTTTTCATTTTATGTAATCATAGTATTGTAAATATAGTTATAAGATTTGATTTGTTATAATATATTGTGTAATTAAGTAATAAGTAGGTATGTTTCGAGTAAGTATCGATATAGATGAATTTGGGTCATCTGAGGATACTTGGAAGACTCCAGAATGCAAGTGATTACACATAATATGTAAATGTAGACGCGGCACGAGTATTTGTTTGTAAACTTAGAGATAAAACCGGTGATAACAGTGGATAGAACCGGTTTTGCGATCCCGGGACCAACCTTTAACCCAAATATCATTGTCATTCGGTGCATGAATGTTGTGGTATCATAAATACTGTTATCGTGATTGCTTCACAGACATTCATAAATCATAAAATAAATCAAACATGTTCTTGACATGTACTTATGTTTTTGTTAGGTAACTTAATATTATTTTGATATGACTTGGTAAGGTTTACCAGTGGGAGGCTCCTTGGCACAGGATGCCGGCTAAATTATATGTATCACTGCGAACCTTTTTCTGCCGTGAAGCAGTATTCTGTAAGTGCTAATGTGATTTAGTTGGAAGGGCGTTGTAACTAGTCAAATGACTGGGCAAATGAGACCTAACATTTTGTCTCATGTCTTGAGGGTGACGAGCACAATTGTAGAGTTATTTCATTTATTTATTTATTTTAAATGTACCAACAATAACTCAACTTAACATTAACAATTGATTTGAACTTAAATACTAATTCTAGGTTGGTTATTCTAATTTGGTACATTCAACATTTTAAATAAGAAAAAAATAACTAACCTAAAACAATAATTATAATGTGAATGTTGTAAAATTACAAAAATAAGTAATAAGTGATTAACAATCTAATACAAACTATTATCTAACATGGCAGTGATTTTTTCCAAAACATTTTTTCTATATGATCTAAACGTATCGTGAAAAATGTCAATGTCATGATCGCTGATATCGTTGAATTTATTTCAGCAATTATTGTCATTAAAAAGGTACCATACCGTTGCACACGATCCAGGCTAGATTGTTCCACAGTGGAATTTTATTGGAAAGAATTTGTGTACAAGTCTTGTTTGTTTTTAGTGGATGATTAAGTAACTGGGTCATGGACTTTAAGCAAGATATGTCGCATAGTAACAAGCGCAATCGCGGTGCCCCTCAGAATTTGTGAAGATTTAAGAATGAGCTGCACTAATATCCTATGTACTACATAGCATTATAGTAAATTAAAAAATAATGTTAATTAAATTTAAGTTTCAGTTTTGTTAGCCCTACAGAAATAATTACACTGTAAAAAAATAAGTTCAATAATCGAGTTTGAAGACGTAATTCGAAAACTACTATTTACCAGTGGGAGGCTTTTCTTTGCACAGGATGCCGGTTTGATTTTGGGCACAAAAATGGCGCCTTTCTCTGACGTAGAGCAGTAATATTAGCATTTAACATTGTTAGCATTACGGTGTTTCGGTCTGAAGGGCGCCGCAGCTAGTGAATTTACTGGGCAAATGAGACCTCTCCATTGTATAGGGCAGGGCGTATTAATTACCATCAGCTGAACGTCCTACTGGTCTCGTCCCTTATTTTCATAAAAAAATTACACAAAACAAGGCTCCAAGTTCTGATCATATTACAACGGAGACTTTGAAAGACCTACCGACACTGCGCCTTCCGGTACGTGGTCGCTATTCGAGGAAATTTTTGCCCCACGGGCCATCTGTCCGTCAAACTATGTGCTCTGCCCACTGCCACCTCAGTTTCGCAATCATTTGGGCTATGTCGGTGAATTCGGTTCTCCTGCGGATCTCCTTATTACTGATTTGATCTCGCAGGCAAATATATGTCCAAATAACTAAATCTTATACGGGCTGGACAATATCTGGAGACTGTTAATCAATACATGGTGCTCTCCATTCATAAAGTGAGTTTGTCATGATGATTGATCTCTTCACAATCATTCAGCTTATGGACCTATTACAAGACTAAGAAACCGTCGTCCACTTCCAATTCATAGCCTCAGTAACCACTAACACTGGCAAATACAAGCCCAAAATACATGGACGCATAGGCATGGTTAAAATGTCAATGACTCAACTGAGGAGTAACACTAATTGTGTTCTCCATCGGTCTATGCAGTGGAGATACATGGACTTTAGATAGACAAAGAATCAACGGCCTTGAAATATGGTGTTGGTTTTATGCTCTGGCATTTTAAGATACAAGGTGCTCAGCGTCTATTGCACGGCCAGTTACCAGAAAACTAAGAATGAATTTTTTGAAAGTAAATTCCTTTTGAAAAAAGCTAATAAAATTCCAGGTTTTCATAAAATGTCAAAAATCAGTACCAGTATTTTGTGGTCGATGACAAGGCAAATGCAATTGGGGTGGAGATATTGAGACTACCTCCATACCACTAGGAATTAAACATACTCCTTGGCCCGGAAAAATACAACATTTAAGATGGCAGATGTTAAGTAGCTGCTCTAGCTTAAGGCAATATTTCAGCAGAAAACTAACAAAATTGCACAAGTCATGTAAAAAAAAAAAGAATCGAAATAAAATATACAAGTCCTTCAAATATTTCAAATAAGCCAATAATATACAATAATATTTTTGACCAAGAGGTCATTGTACGGAAGTCTTCCACTTCGCGACAGGACTTTAGTTATAATAAATTAATAATTACTAAAGATATTTTACTGTGTTAAATTCAAACATTTATATTCCAAATAGGATATAAAACGCTTATTGAAAGTCAAAAACTACCCCCCATTCCCAAAAGGTATGCCTCAGACCTGAGAAGAACGGGCGCAACAAACTCAGCGGGCGTTTATTTTTTTTATAATATTTTACAATGTAAAATCGTCCAATAAAATTTATTATTCAATAGCCTGTGGGCGGTCGCTCAATTCCCAATCAGTGGCATCATTAAGAAAGTAATTTATGTTATAGTAACCCTTACCACTCAAACGTTTTTTAACAATTCTTGAATATCAATTGTTTCGAACATTATCTGGGATCTTGTTGTGAAAGCATATGCAACTGATGCAAGTAAAAATTGAAGTAACTCAGTATTTTTATCTAGAATATAATTTACTAATTCAATACCATATTTTGTAAAATTTGCAGAGTGTAAATTATATATTTAATATATTCAATCAATAAATATTATATATATATTATATTATAATGTTACATAAAAATGAAAAAAAAAATACTTTATTTTTAATATTATTTATTGTTGTTTTATGAAACAATTGTATTTTAATTTTGTTTCTGAATTAATTTAGAAATTATTCACTCTCCGTATTATTCTAAATTACAGGTATTAGCTTAATTGTCTTACTAGTATTAATCTATTTGTAACTTACTGGAAAAATCGAATGACCTTCTAACCGTCCGTTTATTTCATTACATTGCACTTTTCCCCTATTTATCTAATAGATAATTTATTTGTATTTTTAAAACTCTTTAATTAACATCTGACGTCATGAAATCAATCTAATGTATTTTGAGATGCTTGGTTTGTTGATTAAAAAATAGTACTTTGATCATTTATTTTAGAAACTCAATTTACTTTTTTATGTTTGACAATTACTCTAATTGAAACAGAAGTGATCGTAATTCATGCGATAATGAATTATCAATTGGTATATAAATAGGGCAAGCAAGTGAATTGTAGTCATTAGTATATTTACCCGGGAACCATTAAGTTCAAAGATAAGAACTATCTGTGTTCGAATATGATTGATTCAAAGTTGCCAGCGTTTGCCGAGATGAGCGAATTCGCCAGTGCAAGCGTAAGTAATACCTCAGGATAACAATTTAAGTCACTCGATTTCTTAATGTTAATTATTTCTCAATCAATACATTGTTAAACTATTAGCCTATTCCCGCGACTTCGTCCGCGTTGAATAGTCACTTTGGGCAATTTTTGAAGTTTTACTTCTATAGGCGCGTTATGAAAAATGATGAGAGTGAAATTTTAAAATGCGCGTGCATCACTGTAACACAAAACAACACGTTACAGGTTGAAGTTGGTTCCTAAAATTTTGTGGCGTTTGCGTCACTCGTTTTTTTTTTGGTTTCTTCGTCCATTATTAGGACAGGCAAAGGGTTCGAGCCCATACAGCCGTATTTATTATTTAATAATGAATTGTCAAAGCCATCTTTTTAAGATTTTTACAAAATTGTACTTTCTAAAAACGTAGAATAGCACGAGGAAATTTTTTAATGATTTTTGCTGCGTTAGGCCTAAGAAGTATAACTTCTTGCGTGTATAATATATAAGTACACACACAGTTTTTTTTTATTGCTTGGGATACTTTTCAAATAATACACATACAAACCGCGCTCTTCTATGATACAGTGCATATCCCTTGTTATTGTAGACAGTCTAATAATATTTCCCTGTGAACTTTAATCTTACATTTCATCCCCATGTAGGTCAAAGTTTCAAAAATGGTCGAACAAAAGTTTATAAATTATTTCTTATCAAGTGCCTCAATACAAAGTTTCATGATTTTATCTTCGTTAATGACGAATTTCCATACAAACTTCCATTCCCGATTTCAACCACTCCATTTATTTTTTTTTGCAATAAATAGCCTATGTCCTTTTTCAGCTCAAGCTCTTGTCTATCTTTGCACTAAATTTTATCAAAATCTGTTCGGTGGTTTAGGCGTCAAAGCTTAACAAACAAACTTACATTCACATTTATAATAGAAGACATAGCTTCTTGACTGATTCATCAATAAAAAACCTACACCGCTCATGCTTCAAAATTTAAATTTTCCTCGATGAAAAAAAAATCTTAAATTACGTATATAAGCACACAGAAAAGATATTTTTTTAATTTACCTCTTGAGTTATTATAAAAATATCATGCATGAATCTTAATATGTATGTGCTTCTGATTAATAATATGGAATAAATGTATATCGGCGATTATTAAGTAAATCAATTATATAAACGTTTTACAAATCAAATAACCTTTCTCTAATCCAATTCTATGAAGGAAAAATTCATTCGAAATATATTTAGCACTTTAAAATTTTCTTTTTAGAACAACATAACAATTATTATTATCACTAAATTAAGAATTAATTAATTATTTTTTATCACGTAATAAAATTAACAATGACATACTTTCTATTTTAATGTGTCTGTGTAATAGCCTAAGAGACAAATAGGATTTCGCCTTCACCTATCTGTTTTATGTATGAAATGTGTTTTTATTTTAAATTTATTAAATTTGCTTTAAAAATATATCGCGATAGGGTTGTCAGAATAGCTTATTTTAGAATGAGTTAGCAGAAGATACGAATAGGATTTCTGATGATGATTAATGAGATTATTTTTGCACTAGGTATGTGAAAAAGTAGATAAATCTTTAAGATACGTATTTAAGGACGTACGTGATTTAAAACACGTAAGTCTTTAATATATTATTATTTAAAATGTCCGGATGACCGTGCTTTGCTCGGATTTTTAAGAATGTGCAAAACTTGAACAAAGAAAGGGTTTCTGGATTCGAACCGGGGTCTTCTGCTTTCCGGATCACCCAATGTCTTTGGATGAAATATGTTTTTATATTAAATTTGCTTCAAAAATATATCGCGAGAGGGTTGTCGGGATAACTTCTGTTAGTATTAGTTTGCAGAAGATACGAATAGGATTTCGGATGATGATTAATGAGATTATTTCTCCACTATGTTAAAAAGTATATAAATCTTTAAGATACGTATTTAAAGACTTTACGTGACTTAAAAAACGTAAGTTTTTAATATATAATTATTTAAAATGTCCGAACGACCGACCTTTGCTCGGATTTTTAAGAATGTGCAAAACTTGAACAAAGAAAGGGTTTCTGGATTCGAACCGGGGTCGTCTGCTTTCCGGATCACCCAATGTCCTATCTGAGTTATTTTAGTCTTGTATATAGTGGCGTAATCTACATTTGCATTCTAATGTTATTGTAGCTGTTTCTCAATAAAAAACGGATAAATCTACATATTCTAAAATTAAAACCTAGCTCGATCGATTTCTCGCCCCCGAATCTACACAGGTAGATTAAAATCTAAATTTGATTTAAAATCTTTGGAGCCTTTGCCGAGATTCAGAATATATATATAAATTGCTCGTTTAAAGATATATATTAGATTATTATTTAAATTGAAATAAAATATATTACTTAAATTATATAACAGATATTTCAGATGACCTACCTATCATGTTTGACTTCAATATATTGAGCTGATTGCAAAACCTTGACTTATAAAACGAATTGTAATCACTATAAAACCTAATAAATTAAAGTCAATATTGAACCACATGTCTCACTCGTTAAAAATCAAAAAGCACTGAAATTTTGTCTGGAATTAAAATTAAATAGAAAATAGTAAGATTAAAAATAAGGGCTCATTTAGTATTATTAGTTTTATGGAGATCAAATATTCGTTCGAACACAATAATACTTCTTATGTCATCATCGAAGTCAGTTTATTATGAGTAAGAGAATACTGACAATAAACCCTCATAGTTTTTATATAAAATTTATTTTGTTAATATTATATCATAATATAAGTGGCGTATAATAGTATGACTTCAGATCTTAGATTAAGGATTGGTCTCCGCTGCGCTCCAACTAGATACGACAGGCGTAGTCGCAAATGCGGCGACTAAAACTACACTCGTGCCAGTCTTGAACAATGTTGACGTTGACGTGCCACAAATTCTATTAATCTTTGCTAATAATTGAAACTCAAATGCCGGATTGCGTACTTAAAACATTGTTAAAATAAAATAATACTATAATATATAAAAAATAACACTATAATAGAAATTAGAAACACACTGGAATCGCATTTCATCAGTAAGTATTTTGTATTTTATTAATTTCAATGTAAAATACCACGAAGCGTATGTAACAAAATTTGAAAGATGCCATTGAGTGTCAAGATGCCACGCGCACAAGAATCTAATAGTTGCCGTAATAAAAAAGTTTTTCTTTGGTAGTGCGGTTGCATCTAGTTGGAGCGTAGTGGAGACCAATCCTTATTCTAATCTTCATATATTTATAACAGATAAAAAACAAAAAGCTTACACTTTGATTTAGTTTTCATAATCCTATAACTTATACATACTAACATGTATTATATACTTTTGATCTCTGTCAAAATTGTCTTAATAATTCACATAAATTCAACAGACTGGTGGAAAGGTGTTGTTCGCAACAGATGACTTCTTTGCAACATGTGAGAACATGATAGCAGATTCAGAACCAATCAATATACCTGAAAAGTATACAGAGTTCGGGAAATGGATGGATGGATGGGAGACGAGAAGGAAAAGAATACCAGGGCACGACTGGTGCTTGTTGAAGCTTTCGACTAAGTGTACTATCAGAGGTAATTTAATTTTAAATATAGAATTTGTTTATTTAAATTTAAATATAGAATTTGTTTATTTAAAATTTAAATATTGATTTTGTATCTTCATCAATATTAAATCGATTGTTTTTTTTTATTTTGATCTCATTCCAAGTCTATACAAAAACATTGATTTTATGAGTATACTAGCTTTTCCCGCGACTTCGTGCACGTGCAAAATTTACTGGGGGCAGCATTTTTTTAACATACTCACTTTGAAGTCAATAATACACAACAAACTGCTGTGAAACAAACACATATTTTAATGTTTCATGGTGTTATCTTCGATTATGACGAACTTTCGTACAAATTTCCACACCCTATTTCAAACCTGCCAAGCCGATATCCGCAATATAGCCATAGTGCTTTTCCAAGCTCTTGTCTATCTCTGTACTAAATTTCATCAAAATCCATTTAGTGGTTTAGGCGTGAAAGCGTAACAAACAAACTTACAATAATAATTTGTAAAATTTTTGGAATATTGTACAGTCTGGTATTTATATTTTATAAATTATTTTAGTAACGATCTGCATATTTTAATTAATTTAGTTATTTTTAATACCATCTACTAGAACTAACGGAAATCTTAATAATATTTTTTTTATAACAAAAATGTGTTAGATGTATCTCATATTATATTTAACACATTTAGGATGTTTTTCGTGGTTTACTAAATATACATATGAATTTATATATGTAATATTCTTTTTCTTTTTTAGGATTTCTTATAGATACTGCCTACTTCACAGGCAACTATGCACCGAAGTATTCAATTCAAGCTGCCAACCTGTCACCCGAAGGTGAGAGCTACATTCTTTTCATATATTTCTTTCGAAATAATAAGTAATACTTTGTATCACAACTCGGAAATATCAATAACCATAGCTTGTTATATTTATAAAACAAAAAAATTACTCTTATAATAATTACTAATACCTACTCAATGTAACAAAAATACTTTTTAAAAGTTTCTAAAAGAAAAATAATTACCAATATTTACACGAAAACATTTCTTTTAAAGATTAAATATTTACAATTGGTTATTTAATATCAAGTACTATAGTGTCTTATAATTAACATCACATAAAAGGTTCTATATATTGAAATAAATTATGCGTACTGTTAATCATATCAGTATGAATTTTAACTGCTATGTAGACACGATCCCCACTAAACATGGACATTTTTAACAAAATTCATGGTGTTAAATTATTTTACTCCCTCATCTCATTAGTATTGCCTTAATACGCCAAAATAAGAATAATTTCCAAAATATAAACATGTCAAGAACCAGTTTTACATGTGGTTTAATAATTAATTGTTTCTAATTTAAATTCAATGATTTCACAACAGCTAAAATTTTGTAATTTTATTATGTATACTATAAACTTATTGTTTCTTCTAGATGAAGCAGTAATTCCAGTAAGAGTTCCTCGTATGGGATCTGCGTGCACTGATAAAGATCTAGCACAGGTTAAGAAACTTAGATCTGAGAAATGGGAAGAAATCGTACCAATAACTGCGTTGCGTCCTGGTCTTGAAGATACAAGAATGAATTATCAGAAGGTATGTATTAAAAAAAAATTTATTCAAAATTGAATGTGACATCACTTATTGAAAGTCAAAAACTACCACCAATTCCAAAACCAATTCTTCAGACCTAAGAAGAATGTGCGCATTAAACTCAGCGGGCTTTTTTTTTTCATCAAAAAAATATGTTTACAAAGTAATATTGTACAATTAAACTTATTATTTAATAGCCAGAATGCGGTCACTCCATTCCCAATCTGTGGTATCATTAAAAAAGTCATTTATATTATAGTAACCTTTACCACACAAACGTTTTTTAACAATACTTTTGAATAACGTAATACATTTATTTTGAACATTTTCTGGGATCTTGTTTTAAAAGCATATACATCGCTCCGCAAAAGACTTACTAACTCGACCTAGCCCTCGAAGACACGCCTGGCTCCTGACTATGCTAAAATAATTGTATTATATAGTAATTTTTTTTATATCACAGGTGGTCAGTGATGAAACCTGGACTCACATTCGCGTCAACATTTACCCCGATGGTGGCATTGCTAGGCTTAGGGTGTTCGGTGAAGCGAATCCAGATATACCCCCCAGTGACCAATTGGTGGACTTAGCGTCTATGCTAAATGGCACTTCGTGTATCGGTAAGTTTAAATATTCCTACTAATATTATAAATGTGAATTGTGTTTGTTTGCTCTTAAATTTGAAATTTGAAAAAAATTGGTACAGCGATAGACTTGAGCTTGAGAGGAAAGGACATAGGCTAGATTTTATCCCGGAAAAATCCATGGCTCCCGTGGGATTTGTGGAAAACTGAAATACACGTTTGTGAGCTATAACTAAACCAATAGTAGGTTTAGTTTGTGACAGCAATCCTCATCGAAATAAGATTCATATAATATGGTGGGAATGAAAGCGAATAAGTCTTCAATTCCAAACTTGCTAAAACCCTTTATCTACTCGGACGAAGTCGAGGTCATCAGCTAGCAGTTATAAAGTAAACATATCTGAAACAAGATTGGATACAAATAAAACAAAACTAACAGTTAATTAAATGATGATAATGAAGAAACCAACTTGAAAGAGAATATCAAAGTAAAGGTCTACTGTCGATGTAAATAAAAAACAAAATCAACAAGATGCCTTTGTCTTACATTAACGCTTTCTCGACTTGTACTCAAATTGCCGTTAGCTTCACGAGCTATGCACAAACAAGTGGTAGTGCTTTCACAAATTCCATCTGAGGACGATCCAAACGAATAGCTGCAATTTCCCAAGCTGCAAGCCGGTCCATTGTTCCCGTATAAACGGTTATATCTTTCTAATGGCTTTGTCAGACGTAATTAAATACAACGTTTGTATTCCCTTGGATTCTTCATTTTAATTGATGGCAGTTTTCTAGGATACGTATTATTCTTTTGTAAAGTGAATGAATTTATCACGTCTGTTGTGGCAATCTTTTTTACTGTTACTTTTCTATTCTTATACTAACCTTAGGTCAATATTTCTATTTCTGCAGTGAAGCGTGTTAACATTACTGTGTTTCGATCTGAAGTGCTAGTGAAATTACTGGGCAAATGAGACTTAACATCTTATCTCTCAAGGTGACGAACGCTATTGTAGAGCTGCTCAGAATTTTTGGGCTTTTCAAGCGAGCGGCACTGAATTGTAATGGGCAGGGCGTATCAATAACCATCAGCTGAACGTCCTGCTCTTCTCGTCCCGCATTATCATAAAAATAAAAATAAAGTAGAACTATTATTTAATTTAACAGTTACAATAAAAGGCTTGAATTGTATTATTTTTTAAATTGATTTTGACCCTGAACTTGTACTGTAAATAATTATTTGCGAGAGTTTGAACTATTGCATTGAACTAAAATATCGCAACCTTCATTTAAGAATGTCATTGACTTAGTATAGTATTTTAGTAATGGTTGTTGGTTATAGTATACTTGGTCCCATTTTAATTGGTTGTTTATAAATAGTAAAAAACGAAGTAAAGCAAATATTGTCACCACATTTGACATAATTATCTTTATAACATTCATGTGGCCATTTGTATTTTATCATCAGTTAAAATTAAAATTGAGGAGATATTTCTTTCTTTAGAATGAGACCATCCGAAATATACCCCATTTGAAATGATTTTCTTTCGGTCCAAAAACTCAATGGCCGTTAAAAATAGAATAGAAAGTACCCATTTATGAAATTGATTGGTCATAAATTTTTTTTAGTGAAGTTTTTTATGACAATAAGGGATGAGACAAACAGGACGTTCAGCTGATGGTAGTTGATACGCCCTGCCCCATTACAATGCAGTGCCGCTCAGAATTCTTGAAAAACCCAAAAATTCTGAGTGGCACTTCAATTGCGCTCGTCTCCTTGAGACATAAGATGTTGAGTCTCATTTGCCCAGTAACTTCACTAGCTACGGCGCCCTTCAGACCGAAACACAGTAATGTCTACACATTACTGTTTCACGGCAGAGGTGCCGTTGTGGTACCCATAATCTAGCCGGCATCCTGTGCAAAGGAGCCTCCCATTGGTTGAACTAACTGGTTGGTTAGTTAAGCAGCTAAATGCCTAATATGAATATAATTAACAATACTCGTTGTTGCAGCGTTCTCGAATGCACATTATGGTCACCCCAAAAACATGATAAAACCAGAGAAAGGAGTTACGATGGCTGATGGATGGGAGACAGCGAGAAGACTTGATCGTCCTAACGTTATTTACTCAAGGGAAGATGGAAGTCTAAAAGTACCAGGTATTTACATAACAAGACAATAATTAAATCCACTTTAATGGGGCAATAATTTTGTGCTGCAGAAGAGGGCTTTTCGAGCCATTTATAACCTAACTCCTAAATAAAATTTAGGAGAAAATTTTTAAGAAATTTACATAATTTTTAGTGCTGCACATAAATTAGCGGATAATACATCGAATTTTCTAGAAGCTGTGATTATCACAATAAAAAACAAACACCAACTTTTAATGCTTACTGCTCGATTGAGTTAGTTTGTGTTTGAGATGTTTTTGCTTTAAATACATGATACCAACGAAAAAATCAAAAGTGTGTTACAAAATTCAAAAGAATTGTTAAAACTTTTATGTAGTAAAGTTTTATAAATAAATAAAATAAAAGGTATTTATTTCAGGCATAATAAAACCCATAGTTACAAAAAATTTTTGACACTGTAAAGGGGTGCCAAGTTAAAAGTAAAATTAGGCTAACTAAAACTATATAAATATTGCACAAATTTGTGCAGTCTATGTTTAACATAAATAAGTTTCTTAATGATACCACACTTGTTGAATGGAGCTGCGGCCATTATTAAATTATTTATAGTTATTAGAGTATTTTTTTTCAATCAATCAATATAGATTATATCTATCTTTCTTTAAATTGTTATCTTATATTAAGGGTTGGTCTCCGCTGCGCTCCAACTAAATGCCGCAGTATCTAAGAACAATAGCTTTTATATTGCGGCAACTATTATTAGCTTGTATACATGGCATCTTGACACTCAATGGCATCTTTAAAATTTTGTAACATACACTTCGTGTTACATTACACTTACATTGAAATTAAAAAAATACAATATATTTACTGATGATATGTGATCCCAGTATCTTTCTAATTTCTTGTAGTATTATTTTTCCAAAGTTTTACTACGCAACCTGGCATTTTAGTTTCAATTATTAGCAAAATTTAACAGAACATTTGGTACGTCAACGTAACACATTGTACGCCCACTTGAGCGTACTATAGTAGCCGCACTTTGCAACTACGCCTGCGGTATCTAAGATTGATGTCTACAATAAGACACTTCGCTATATTGTAAGCAAAAAAAAACAGTAAAATTTTTACAAAAAGCCGAACAGTAGTTCCAATCCTACAATCGACCGAGAAAAAGAATTACCTTAACTTATTTCAAATTGGTACGCAGGTGAAGAATGGGCTATATTTAAACTTGGATTCACCGGGTCTGCAAAACAAATCTGCCTTGATACAACACATTTCAAAGGCAACTATCCCGACACGGTTAGGGTTCAAGGAGCGTATCTTAGCAACAGTGAATGGAATGAGACTGACGATATTGTATGGGAAGACATTCTCCCGAGGTCCAAGGTGAGATATGAATCATTTAACTTTTTTATTATAATAGCTCGGAAGAAAAAATTTATCGCAAACGATCTGTTAAAAAACGTTTGTGTGGTAAAGGTTACTATAACATAAATGACTTTCTTAATAATACCACTATATATATATAATGAAAATGGTCTTTGTTTGAGGCTCAATCACGCCTCAAATACTGATCGTATGGACATGAAACTACCACCATTCGATGCAAAATTAATAAATGACTTGGTTTATGGCTTTTCGAATTTCTATTTCTGTTCTGTAAATACGGGGTTGGCTATTATATTTTTGGATTTATGTTTTTTTACCTACATTAGTAATGGGTTTGTTGCTTATAAAATATATAATAAGTAATCGTCGGAACTATTATAATCTCTTTAAATTTATTTGTACAGATGTTAATGCTTAGATGTAGTGTTCAACTATTCCGATACTATGACAGTATTTCATTTTTTCTTATAAAAATAAGTAAGGAAACGAGCAGAACGTTCAACTGATGGTAATTGATACGCCCTGCACATTACAATACAGTGCCGCTCAGGATGATTGAAAAACCCAAAAATTCTGAGCGGCACAACAACTGCGCTCATCAACTTGAGACATAAGATCTCAAGTCATTTTCCCAGTATTTTAACTAGCTACGACGCCCTACGGACCAATTTGTGTCCACTATCACGTGTCAAAAAGATTATAATAAAAAATATGTGTGTGTACCAGAGTACACAAGTAAGAAGTGGAACTTCTTTTTGACATTTTTTTTTTCTATTTACAACTTCAGAGACATTGGGTAGATAAGGATTAAAAAAATCTGTATTAAATTAAATCTATTTAATTATTATAGACATGCATACGAATAAGTCTTTTTATTTTATCACTATCAAACTAATATATTATTTACGTCACTATAATAAAAGCTGAATCAGGAATAATACATGCAGCTAATTGGTTACAAATGAATTTATTAACACTGAATACAGTTAAGACTAATTATATCTGTTTCAGCATATCTAATCCCTCTCAGCCAAAGAACTTTGATATTAGAGTTCATAAGTGTGATAACATAATATATGGTAAAACTTGTGAATGCCCCACTATAAGGAAAGTTGCCAGCACCAAATATTTAGGAATCGTGATTGATCAGCGATTATCTTGGTACCCACATCTTGAGCAACTTACTAAGAGAATTCGGAAACTTACCTGGATTTTCAGAAGTTTAAGACACGTTGTTCCTGAAAATTCTTCAAATTCTGCAAACACGCCTAAGCATCTTCTGAATAAAATATATGTAGCGTTAGTCCAGTCTATCCTCATATATTGTATACCTATCTGGGGAGGCGCAGCAAAATCCAAATTTTTAGAACTTGAAAGGGCGCAACGTGCTTTAATTAAAATTATGTATTTTAAAAAACGGCGTCATCCCACGCACACCATCTATTCTGACAGTAACTTATTAACAGTTAGAAAGTTGTATATAGTACATACGGTACTAAAAATACATAAAACTATTCCTTATAATAGTACATTACTAAATAAGAGAATTAAACACACTGTTGCTCATGTACCTCACACCAAAACATCGTTTGCAAGTATACAGTATGAAAAACGTGCGGCCTTACTGTATAATAAAATAAATAAACTAAACAATATATATGAAAAATCATACTATGAATGCAAGAAAATAATAATTGAGTGGATAAGGTCATTTAATTATGAAGACACAGAAAACCTACTTATAGTTACGTACTAAATCTTTAAGTTTTCTTTCAAAGTAACACACACACCCACACACACACACACTCACCAATACATACAATCACATACATACATACACACACCCACACACACACAGCACATTAAGTTTAGATTACAAATAAATAGATTTTTAGTATATTATTGTTAGTAGATTTTTTTTTTTCCCTTAGTTAATTAATTATGTATATGTTAAGGTCAACTTATCTATTATTACACCTCATTATTATGTTTTTGCTATGGAAGAGCGGGGCCTCCTACTACAGGCAACTCTTTGCTTAAAAGGAGACCCCAACACTGATTGTATTTTGTATTTTGTTGTAATAATAAATAAATATTTGATTTGATTTGATTTGATTTGAATAAACTTTGATAAAAAAACAAGATGGCGCGTAACCGAAAAACGTGACGACATTGTTTTAAAATTTCTCTGATACGTCGATAAAGAAGTTTCACTTCAGAAATACATAAGACAGAATTTCATTTCAAGACACAAGTCTCCAGTTTCACGTGAAAAATACTTATATTAACAAAAATACAATTCTTTATTACAGTTATCAGCAAACAAGGAGCATTGGTACGATACTGACTCGAAAGTTATCAGCCACCTAAGAATAACGATGGCGCCAGATGGCGGGATCAGTAGAATTCGGGTTTATGGATTTGCACAATTTATCATGCCTCTAACTCACACGTAGAACACTGCTTAGGATTCGGGGTTGGGAACAATGCTTTTATCTTTGCAGCTTTTGTTTAGTTTAGAGTACTTAATTATTCATTAATTTTAATAATTTTATTCAACAGCTGGTCTGTTAATTGTTACGAGTACATATTGTTTTGAATCCACTTTTTCATTGACTTTGAAATTAGTATGTAATAAATTTGTTTATTAATTACCTTGTAAGCATTACTGTTACTTATAAAGATAATATAATAATCATACTGTTAAAAAGAGAAGAAACGCATTTATCCACAGAATAAGCTTATTTTTTTTTTATTTTTGCTTTGTATTTTGTTATTGTGATTATACTAATGGCAACAGAGAATAATGATTATTGTTAGTAGTAGTGAAGAAATTTGTACGTGTTCGTGTTTTTGTTAAAGTATTATTAGAAATAAATTGTATTTATAATTAAGTGTTTTTGTTTTACTAATAAAAAACCACCAAGGATAAGTAAAAAATATTTTTGCAACACCATGATTAATACCAGTCCAGTAATTTATTCAAGGAATGATCGATTTTTACTTTAAACTAAAATATTAATCTCCCATCTGGAGGAGTGCTGTTTATCTACAATGTAGTTTTCAAGCAACATCCCTTCCCCCCCAAAAAAAGACTGGACAAATGCTTCCCCTAAAGATCTCCTCGACGATCGCTCCTGCGCTGGCCTCATCCAACGTATTACGGCGATCTTGACCAGATCGTCGGTCCATATCGTGGGGGGCCTACCAACACTACGTCAACAGTACGTGTTCGCCATTCTAGGATCTTACTGTCCCAACGGCCATCTGTACGTAGAACGATATGCCCTGCCCACTGCCACTTAGGTTTCGCAACCATCTGGGCTATGTCGAGTCTAGCAACATTATCTTAAATACGACATACTTACCTTTTTTTTATTATTTATACTATTAATCATTTACAGAAAGAATCTTAAAAGCTAACGTTCTATTCTCGCAAAACTGTTTGGACAGTTTGTCTGCACGATCAAGTCTCTTGTAATACATTAATACTTATTAGAACATTGATTTTATACAAGTGTAATTAACAAATATTGATAAAAATATAATAAAAATCTAATTTTAATTTTAAGGCAGTGTTGACAATAAATATTTCTTAAATTTAGTTTTAACTTTTCATTTATTGGTTTTTAGTCTGATGTCCTCAGGCAAGCTGTTTAATAGATAAGGTAGGCGTAAAATTGCATTCTCAAAGACCGGAAAGATTACTAACAATTAATCGTCTGGTATTGTTGGAGAGCATCGCGGTTACCACATACCATCAGTTGACCCTGAAGCTCTATTTAAAATCAATTTAAATAAAAAATAACGGAAACAAATAGAGATATTTATACACTAGTATAATTGGGAATTATCCATTATTTAACGTGTCATATAAGTGTTCTAACTTTAAAATACAATAATGTTTGACACAAACACAAAATAAATGCAGTATATTAAATAACTAAAGAAATATAACCAAGAAAAAATCTTTAACCTCTTATCCAATTATAAAAGACTAGCCGTTCCCGCCCGCTTCGCTGGGCGAATTTTAAAAGGAAATAAATCAAATTTTGTTCATCTTATTACAAATTCAATAAAAATAAAGAAATAAAGTAGCCGAAAACCATCATTTTATAAATTATTTTAGTAACGATCTGCATATTTTAATTAATTTAGTTATTTTTAATACCATCTACTAGAACTAACGGAAATCTTAATAATATTTTTTTTATAACAAAAATGTGTTAGATGTATCTCATATTATATTTAACACATTTAGGATGTTTTTCGTGGTTTACTAAATATACATATGAATTTATATATGTAATATTCTTTTTCTTTTTTAGGATTTCTTATAGATACTGCCTACTTCACAGGCAACTATGCACCGAAGTATTCAATTCAAGCTGCCAACCTGTCACCCGAAGGTGAGAGCTACATTCTTTTCATATATTTCTTTCGAAATAATAAGTAATACTTTGTATCACAACTCGGAAATATCAATAACCATAGCTTGTTATATTTATAAAACAAAAAAATTACTCTTATAATAATTACTAATACCTACTCAATGTAACAAAAATACTTTTTAAAAGTTTCTAAAAGAAAAATAATTACCAATATTTACACGAAAACATTTCTTTTAAAGATTAAATATTTACAATTGGTTATTTAATATCAAGTACTATAGTGTCTTATAATTAACATCACATAAAAGGTTCTATATATTGAAATAAATTATGCGTACTGTTAATCATATCAGTATGAATTTTAACTGCTATGTAGACACGATCCCCACTAAACATGGACATTTTTAACAAAATTCATGGTGTTAAATTATTTTACTCCCTCATCTCATTAGTATTGCCTTAATACGCCAAAATAAGAATAATTTCCAAAATATAAACATGTCAAGAACCAGTTTTACATGTGGTTTAATAATTAATTGTTTCTAATTTAAATTCAATGATTTCACAACAGCTAAAATTTTGTAATTTTATTATGTATACTATAAACTTATTGTTTCTTCTAGATGAAGCAGTAATTCCAGTAAGAGTTCCTCGTATGGGATCTGCGTGCACTGATAAAGATCTAGCACAGGTTAAGAAACTTAGATCTGAGAAATGGGAAGAAATCGTACCAATAACTGCGTTGCGTCCTGGTCTTGAAGATACAAGAATGAATTATCAGAAGGTATGTATTAAAAAAAAATTTATTCAAAATTGAATGTGACATCACTTATTGAAAGTCAAAAACTACCACCAATTCCAAAACCAATTCTTCAGACCTAAGAAGAATGTGCGCATTAAACTCAGCGGGCTTTTTTTTTTCATCAAAAAAATATGTTTACAAAGTAATATTGTACAATTAAACTTATTATTTAATAGCCAGAATGCGGTCACTCCATTCCCAATCTGTGGTATCATTAAAAAAGTCATTTATATTATAGTAACCTTTACCACACAAACGTTTTTTAACAATACTTTTGAATAACGTAATACATTTATTTTGAACATTTTCTGGGATCTTGTTTTAAAAGCATATACATCGCTCCGCAAAAGACTTACTAACTCGACCTAGCCCTCGAAGACACGCCTGGCTCCTGACTATGCTAAAATAATTGTATTATATAGTAATTTTTTTTATATCACAGGTGGTCAGTGATGAAACCTGGACTCACATTCGCGTCAACATTTACCCCGATGGTGGCATTGCTAGGCTTAGGGTGTTCGGTGAAGCGAATCCAGATATACCCCCCAGTGACCAATTGGTGGACTTAGCGTCTATGCTAAATGGCACTTCGTGTATCGGTAAGTTTAAATATTCCTACTAATATTATAAATGTGAATTGTGTTTGTTTGCTCTTAAATTTGAAATTTGAAAAAAATTGGTACAGCGATAGACTTGAGCTTGAGAGGAAAGGACATAGGCTAGATTTTATCCCGGAAAAATCCATGGCTCCCGTGGGATTTGTGGAAAACTGAAATACACGTTTGTGAGCTATAACTAAACCAATAGTAGGTTTAGTTTGTGACAGCAATCCTCATCGAAATAAGATTCATATAATATGGTGGGAATGAAAGCGAATAAGTCTTCAATTCCAAACTTGCTAAAACCCTTTATCTACTCGGACGAAGTCGAGGTCATCAGCTAGCAGTTATAAAGTAAACATATCTGAAACAAGATTGGATACAAATAAAACAAAACTAACAGTTAATTAAATGATGATAATGAAGAAACCAACTTGAAAGAGAATATCAAAGTAAAGGTCTACTGTCGATGTAAATAAAAAACAAAATCAACAAGATGCCTTTGTCTTACATTAACGCTTTCTCGACTTGTACTCAAATTGCCGTTAGCTTCACGAGCTATGCACAAACAAGTGGTAGTGCTTTCACAAATTCCATCTGAGGACGATCCAAACGAATAGCTGCAATTTCCCAAGCTGCAAGCCGGTCCATTGTTCCCGTATAAACGGTTATATCTTTCTAATGGCTTTGTCAGACGTAATTAAATACAACGTTTGTATTCCCTTGGATTCTTCATTTTAATTGATGGCAGTTTTCTAGGATACGTATTATTCTTTTGTAAAGTGAATGAATTTATCACGTCTGTTGTGGCAATCTTTTTTACTGTTACTTTTCTATTCTTATACTAACCTTAGGTCAATATTTCTATTTCTGCAGTGAAGCGTGTTAACATTACTGTGTTTCGATCTGAAGTGCTAGTGAAATTACTGGGCAAATGAGACTTAACATCTTATCTCTCAAGGTGACGAACGCTATTGTAGAGCTGCTCAGAATTTTTGGGCTTTTCAAGCGAGCGGCACTGAATTGTAATGGGCAGGGCGTATCAATAACCATCAGCTGAACGTCCTGCTCTTCTCGTCCCGCATTATCATAAAAATAAAAATAAAGTAGAACTATTATTTAATTTAACAGTTACAATAAAAGGCTTGAATTGTATTATTTTTTAAATTGATTTTGACCCTGAACTTGTACTGTAAATAATTATTTGCGAGAGTTTGAACTATTGCATTGAACTAAAATATCGCAACCTTCATTTAAGAATGTCATTGACTTAGTATAGTATTTTAGTAATGGTTGTTGGTTATAGTATACTTGGTCCCATTTTAATTGGTTGTTTATAAATAGTAAAAAACGAAGTAAAGCAAATATTGTCACCACATTTGACATAATTATCTTTATAACATTCATGTGGCCATTTGTATTTTATCATCAGTTAAAATTAAAATTGAGGAGATATTTCTTTCTTTAGAATGAGACCATCCGAAATATACCCCATTTGAAATGATTTTCTTTCGGTCCAAAAACTCAATGGCCGTTAAAAATAGAATAGAAAGTACCCATTTATGAAATTGATTGGTCATAAATTTTTTTTAGTGAAGTTTTTTATGACAATAAGGGATGAGACAAACAGGACGTTCAGCTGATGGTAGTTGATACGCCCTGCCCCATTACAATGCAGTGCCGCTCAGAATTCTTGAAAAACCCAAAAATTCTGAGTGGCACTTCAATTGCGCTCGTCTCCTTGAGACATAAGATGTTGAGTCTCATTTGCCCAGTAACTTCACTAGCTACGGCGCCCTTCAGACCGAAACACAGTAATGTCTACACATTACTGTTTCACGGCAGAGGTGCCGTTGTGGTACCCATAATCTAGCCGGCATCCTGTGCAAAGGAGCCTCCCATTGGTTGAACTAACTGGTTGGTTAGTTAAGCAGCTAAATGCCTAATATGAATATAATTAACAATACTCGTTGTTGCAGCGTTCTCGAATGCACATTATGGTCACCCCAAAAACATGATAAAACCAGAGAAAGGAGTTACGATGGCTGATGGATGGGAGACAGCGAGAAGACTTGATCGTCCTAACGTTATTTACTCAAGGGAAGATGGAAGTCTAAAAGTACCAGGTATTTACATAACAAGACAATAATTAAATCCACTTTAATGGGGCAATAATTTTGTGCTGCAGAAGAGGGCTTTTCGAGCCATTTATAACCTAACTCCTAAATAAAATTTAGGAGAAAATTTTTAAGAAATTTACATAATTTTTAGTGCTGCACATAAATTAGCGGATAATACATCGAATTTTCTAGAAGCTGTGATTATCACAATAAAAAACAAACACCAACTTTTAATGCTTACTGCTCGATTGAGTTAGTTTGTGTTTGAGATGTTTTTGCTTTAAATACATGATACCAACGAAAAAATCAAAAGTGTGTTACAAAATTCAAAAGAATTGTTAAAACTTTTATGTAGTAAAGTTTTATAAATAAATAAAATAAAAGGTATTTATTTCAGGCATAATAAAACCCATAGTTACAAAAAATTTTTGACACTGTAAAGGGGTGCCAAGTTAAAAGTAAAATTAGGCTAACTAAAACTATATAAATATTGCACAAATTTGTGCAGTCTATGTTTAACATAAATAAGTTTCTTAATGATACCACACTTGTTGAATGGAGCTGCGGCCATTATTAAATTATTTATAGTTATTAGAGTATTTTTTTTCAATCAATCAATATAGATTATATCTATCTTTCTTTAAATTGTTATCTTATATTAAGGGTTGGTCTCCGCTGCGCTCCAACTAAATGCCGCAGTATCTAAGAACAATAGCTTTTATATTGCGGCAACTATTATTAGCTTGTATACATGGCATCTTGACACTCAATGGCATCTTTAAAATTTTGTAACATACACTTCGTGTTACATTACACTTACATTGAAATTAAAAAAATACAATATATTTACTGATGATATGTGATCCCAGTATCTTTCTAATTTCTTGTAGTATTATTTTTCCAAAGTTTTACTACGCAACCTGGCATTTTAGTTTCAATTATTAGCAAAATTTAACAGAACATTTGGTACGTCAACGTAACACATTGTACGCCCACTTGAGCGTACTATAGTAGCCGCACTTTGCAACTACGCCTGCGGTATCTAAGATTGATGTCTACAATAAGACACTTCGCTATATTGTAAGCAAAAAAAAACAGTAAAATTTTTACAAAAAGCCGAACAGTAGTTCCAATCCTACAATCGACCGAGAAAAAGAATTACCTTAACTTATTTCAAATTGGTACGCAGGTGAAGAATGGGCTATATTTAAACTTGGATTCACCGGGTCTGCAAAACAAATCTGCCTTGATACAACACATTTCAAAGGCAACTATCCCGACACGGTTAGGGTTCAAGGAGCGTATCTTAGCAACAGTGAATGGAATGAGACTGACGATATTGTATGGGAAGACATTCTCCCGAGGTCCAAGGTGAGATATGAATCATTTAACTTTTTTATTATAATAGCTCGGAAGAAAAAATTTATCGCAAACGATCTGTTAAAAAACGTTTGTGTGGTAAAGGTTACTATAACATAAATGACTTTCTTAATAATACCACTATATATATATAATGAAAATGGTCTTTGTTTGAGGCTCAATCACGCCTCAAATACTGATCGTATGGACATGAAACTACCACCATTCGATGCAAAATTAATAAATGACTTGGTTTATGGCTTTTCGAATTTCTATTTCTGTTCTGTAAATACGGGGTTGGCTATTATATTTTTGGATTTATGTTTTTTTACCTACATTAGTAATGGGTTTGTTGCTTATAAAATATATAATAAGTAATCGTCGGAACTATTATAATCTCTTTAAATTTATTTGTACAGATGTTAATGCTTAGATGTAGTGTTCAACTATTCCGATACTATGACAGTATTTCATTTTTTCTTATAAAAATAAGTAAGGAAACGAGCAGAACGTTCAACTGATGGTAATTGATACGCCCTGCACATTACAATACAGTGCCGCTCAGGATGATTGAAAAACCCAAAAATTCTGAGCGGCACAACAACTGCGCTCATCAACTTGAGACATAAGATCTCAAGTCATTTTCCCAGTATTTTAACTAGCTACGACGCCCTACGGACCAATTTGTGTCCACTATCACGTGTCAAAAAGATTATAATAAAAAATATGTGTGTGTACCAGAGTACACAAGTAAGAAGTGGAACTTCTTTTTGACATTTTTTTTTTCTATTTACAACTTCAGAGACATTGGGTAGATAAGGATTAAAAAAATCTGTATTAAATTAAATCTATTTAATTATTATAGACATGCATACGAATAAGTCTTTTTATTTTATCACTATCAAACTAATATATTATTTACGTCACTATAATAAAAGCTGAATCAGGAATAATACATGCAGCTAATTGGTTACAAATGAATTTATTAACACTGAATACAGTTAAGACTAATTATATCTGTTTCAGCATATCTAATCCCTCTCAGCCAAAGAACTTTGATATTAGAGTTCATAAGTGTGATAACATAATATATGGTAAAACTTGTGAATGCCCCACTATAAGGAAAGTTGCCAGCACCAAATATTTAGGAATCGTGATTGATCAGCGATTATCTTGGTACCCACATCTTGAGCAACTTACTAAGAGAATTCGGAAACTTACCTGGATTTTCAGAAGTTTAAGACACGTTGTTCCTGAAAATTCTTCAAATTCTGCAAACACGCCTAAGCATCTTCTGAATAAAATATATGTAGCGTTAGTCCAGTCTATCCTCATATATTGTATACCTATCTGGGGAGGCGCAGCAAAATCCAAATTTTTAGAACTTGAAAGGGCGCAACGTGCTTTAATTAAAATTATGTATTTTAAAAAACGGCGTCATCCCACGCACACCATCTATTCTGACAGTAACTTATTAACAGTTAGAAAGTTGTATATAGTACATACGGTACTAAAAATACATAAAACTATTCCTTATAATAGTACATTACTAAATAAGAGAATTAAACACACTGTTGCTCATGTACCTCACACCAAAACATCGTTTGCAAGTATACAGTATGAAAAACGTGCGGCCTTACTGTATAATAAAATAAATAAACTAAACAATATATATGAAAAATCATACTATGAATGCAAGAAAATAATAATTGAGTGGATAAGGTCATTTAATTATGAAGACACAGAAAACCTACTTATAGTTACGTACTAAATCTTTAAGTTTTCTTTCAAAGTAACACACACACCCACACACACACACACTCACCAATACATACAATCACATACATACATACACACACCCACACACACACAGCACATTAAGTTTAGATTACAAATAAATAGATTTTTAGTATATTATTGTTAGTAGATTTTTTTTTTTCCCTTAGTTAATTAATTATGTATATGTTAAGGTCAACTTATCTATTATTACACCTCATTATTATGTTTTTGCTATGGAAGAGCGGGGCCTCCTACTACAGGCAACTCTTTGCTTAAAAGGAGACCCCAACACTGATTGTATTTTGTATTTTGTTGTAATAATAAATAAATATTTGATTTGATTTGATTTGATTTGAATAAACTTTGATAAAAAAACAAGATGGCGCGTAACCGAAAAACGTGACGACATTGTTTTAAAATTTCTCTGATACGTCGATAAAGAAGTTTCACTTCAGAAATACATAAGACAGAATTTCATTTCAAGACACAAGTCTCCAGTTTCACGTGAAAAATACTTATATTAACAAAAATACAATTCTTTATTACAGTTATCAGCAAACAAGGAGCATTGGTACGATACTGACTCGAAAGTTATCAGCCACCTAAGAATAACGATGGCGCCAGATGGCGGGATCAGTAGAATTCGGGTTTATGGATTTGCACAATTTATCATGCCTCTAACTCACACGTAGAACACTGCTTAGGATTCGGGGTTGGGAACAATGCTTTTATCTTTGCAGCTTTTGTTTAGTTTAGAGTACTTAATTATTCATTAATTTTAATAATTTTATTCAACAGCTGGTCTGTTAATTGTTACGAGTACATATTGTTTTGAATCCACTTTTTCATTGACTTTGAAATTAGTATGTAATAAATTTGTTTATTAATTACCTTGTAAGCATTACTGTTACTTATAAAGATAATATAATAATCATACTGTTAAAAAGAGAAGAAACGCATTTATCCACAGAATAAGCTTATTTTTTTTTTATTTTTGCTTTGTATTTTGTTATTGTGATTATACTAATGGCAACAGAGAATAATGATTATTGTTAGTAGTAGTGAAGAAATTTGTACGTGTTCGTGTTTTTGTTAAAGTATTATTAGAAATAAATTGTATTTATAATTAAGTGTTTTTGTTTTACTAATAAAAAACCACCAAGGATAAGTAAAAAATATTTTTGCAACACCATGATTAATACCAGTCCAGTAATTTATTCAAGGAATGATCGATTTTTACTTTAAACTAAAATATTAATCTCCCATCTGGAGGAGTGCTGTTTATCTACAATGTAGTTTTCAAGCAACATCCCTTCCCCCCCAAAAAAAGACTGGACAAATGCTTCCCCTAAAGATCTCCTCGACGATCGCTCCTGCGCTGGCCTCATCCAACGTATTACGGCGATCTTGACCAGATCGTCGGTCCATATCGTGGGGGGCCTACCAACACTACGTCAACAGTACGTGTTCGCCATTCTAGGATCTTACTGTCCCAACGGCCATCTGTCCGTAGAACGATATGCCCTGCCCACTGCCACTTAGGTTTCGCAACCATCTGGGCTATGTCGAGTCTAGCAACATTATCTTAAATACGACATACTTACCTTTTTTTTTATTATTTATACTATTAATCATTTACAGAAAGAATCTTAAAAGCTAACGTTCTATTCTCGCAAAACTGTTTGGACAGTTTGTCTGCACGATCAAGTCTCTTGTAATACATTAATACTTATTAGAACATTGATTTTATACAAGTGTAATTAACAAATATTGATAAAAATATAATAAAAATCTAATTTTAATTTTAAGGCAGTGTTGACAATAAATATTTCTTAAATTTAGTTTTAACTTTTCATTTATTGGTTTTTAGTCTGATGTCCTCAGGCAAGCTGTTTAATAGATAAGGTAGGCGTAAAATTGCATTCTCAAAGACCGGAAAGATTACTAACAATTAATCGTCTGGTATTGTTGGAGAGCATCGCGGTGACCACATACCATCAGTTGACCCTGAAGCTCTATTTAAAATCAATTTAAATAAAAAATAACGGAAACAAATAGAGATATTTATACACTAGTATAATTGGGAATTATCCATTATTTAACGTGTCATATAAGTGTTCTAACTTTAAAATACAATAATGTTTGACACAAACACAAAATAAATGCAGTATATTAAATAACTAAAGAAATATAACCAAGAAAAAATCTTTAACCTCTTATCCAATTATAAGAGACTAGCCGTTCCCGCCCGCTTCGCTGGGCGAATTTTAAAAGGAAATAAATCAAATTTTGTTTATCTTATTACAAATTCAATAAAAATAAGTAGCCGTAAACCATCTCGGATAAATTACGCATCGAATGGTGGTAGTTTCATGTCAATACGATCAGTGGTTTAGGCGTGATTAAGCCTCAAACAGAGACCATTTTCATTATATATATATGTAACAAACAGATCAATCTCTGATCAGGCGTTTGAATTAAACCTTAACACCCAGTTCTTGTAAAAAATAGTTTACAAAAAAATACAGACTTCAAACATGCATATACTATATGCTATATAACTAAAAGGTAAAAAATAAATTTTATCTAAAACATTTTAAAGTAAGTGTCATGTTAAACATAAAAGTTAGGACATTCAATTATTAATATATAACACGAAATATATCGGTAATAAGTACCCATAGTAATTACCAATATTTTAACTACAAAAACTATTTAATTTAAAAAAAAACGATTTGTAGTATCCGCATGTTTGAAACAGTTTTTTTGAAATATTTATTTTAATTTACACTAATTATTTTCTTACATTTATATTACGACATTTGATTAAGTTTTTAAGTAATTTCAATCAACACATAAGCATATATGAGAACTTTAATCATTTATACATCTAGCTAGACTATGACAGTGGCAAAATTATCGAAATCGGTTGGCGTAATATTGAGTTATTCGTCTATTTGTCGCGCTTATACTTAATGCAAATTTAAGACTTATATAGTTTTCTCATGGATGCCATTGTCAGAAATGGACCATTGAAATGAGACCACACGGGAAGCAACAGCTTTCAAATAAAAGGAATAATCAAAATGGATTCCTATCCAGTCAAAAGATCTGAGGTAACATAAAAAATATAGTCATATTTAGAACCTTTTCCATTTTTGAAGTCGGCTAAAAAGGTAAGCATCACCGTCTTTGTTGGGTTGAGTGTAGTTAAAAAGAGCAGAGTTACATTTTTACCACAAAATATGAGTTGTTCTATAAAATTTAAGCAAGAAAAGATGTAATGTTATGATTATCTACACTATATATAATTATAATATAATATTATAAAGCCGCAGTGTTTGATTGTTTGTTTGTTTGTTTGTTTGAACGCGCTAATCTCTGGTACTACTGGTCCGATTTGAATGATTCTTTCAGTGTTGGGTAGTCCATTTATCGAGGAAGGCTATAGGCTATATTTTTTTTTTTTCAAAATTAGGGATCCGTAATAAAATTGCTATTTTGTAACACAAGGTGTAAAATCGAAAACCTATTTTTGCGTGCGCTGCAAAAACTATTGACAATAGAACAAAATGATGTACAGGCTATAATATAGGCAATATTTTATTACTTATAAAACTATCGCGTGAATTATACTTTGTATGGCAAAACAACGTTTGCAGGGTCAGCTAGTTATGTATAAAATGCGTTAACCCCGTCAAAGCACTCGCGACCATGGACACATTATTTGACTGTTGGTATTTGCAAATAAATAATTGTTACGTTCCACACTAGGTCTTTGATATCTGAGATCTATATGATTTTTGTGGTAGAACAAATGTATAATATTTTGTGCTATTATTATTTTACTACATCGCTTATTTGAAGTTTAATTGTGATTCTCAAAACTATTTACTACGAAATGTCAGTAGCGCAATAAGTAAACCTTTTATTCCTATCAGGGTGACTTCAGTTTTAACTAATTCTAACCCTAACGTACCAATGTTGTTTAGGTTTTTGAATTAATAATATATAGCCGAGTGGTAAGCAACCCTACATAATAAGGTAGAGGTCCAGGGTTCGAATCCCGGTAGGTGTAATCATTTATAATATGATGAATATGGATGTTTGTTTCCGAGGCATGGATATTTAAATGTATTTATGTATGTTTAATTAAATATATCGTTATAAATATATGGTTGTCTTGCAACCCATAGCACAGGCTATGCCTAATTTGGGGGTAAAATAATTATACTTAATTATAAATACGCGCACGACCGAGCCTTGTTCGGATTTTTAAGAATGTACAAAACTTGAACAAACAAAAACTAATAGGACATCTGGATTAGAATGGGGCTCTCCTGCTTTCCGGATCACCCAATGTCCCATCTTAGCTATTATAGTCTTGTATATAGCGGCGAAATTTACCTTTGTATTCGAATGTTATTGTAGCTGTTTCTCATTAAAACACGGATAAGATTACATTTTTTAAAATTGAAACCTAGCTAGATAAATTTAGAGCCCCTTGAAATCACCTGTATGCTAAATTTTATGAAAATCGTTGGAACCGTGTCAGAGATTCAGATTATATATAATATACAAGAATTTCTCGTTTAAAGATATAAGATATGTATGTGAGAACATTTATACAACGCATTATAAGTTCATCTAGTGTTAAATACTACGTGGTGATCACATACCATCGGGTGACCCTTATGTATGATCGTTTGTCCTGGAAATTTTGGTTCATACACTGGAAAATAACGAAATAGCAATTATGTATGATAAACACGTTTAACCTTTGCACAGTAATTATCATAAGATAGATGTTACTTAAACTGGTTATTACTAGTTTGACTCGGCCACAAATTGAGATCTGATAACTGTAAATTACCCGGTCGTCTTGCATGTGTGTGGTGGACCTTAGACTGATCACATATTATATTGAATTTAGATTCATTTTATGTGTTCTTGTGAACTCATTTGTGCGTCCATTTTGTTTTGTCCGTTATTAACAATAGTTATCTGTATTATAATAACATTTATTCAAACAAAACTAATCTTTTAACTAACTATATTTACACTACTATGGTCACATTAAAATAAAACTGTCGTTCCGGGTAAGTGTACCAAGAATACTGGCAGCATATCCGCATTGGATAGCTAGGATAATCCGTTGACCGCAATAGCTGCCAGTGCTTGGGTTTCCAGTAGCCTTATTGAGGCGCGAAGATAGTACTTTGTACATTCTCCACGCCTCTGGGCCGCATGGGGCAAGTGTCTTGACATCAAAAGGCACAAAAATGTAGACTCACTGAGACCGACATATTTACGAAGTTTGCTGTCTTCGGCAGTCGAAACAGCAACCCCAGCACCAACTGATGTAACTAAGAATTGGTCAATATAAAATTTTAATGGGTTCTATTACCGAAGCGTCACCAACAGACTATTACTAAGACGCTGCTATCCTTCAATCAGTCTATCAGCGTGCTCTATTTCATTTGAAATTTTCACAGAGTGTCTATTATATCTATCAACAAGTAATACAACTTAAGATGGAGAATTCCAAAGTTTTCATTATGCATATAAAGATAAAATTAAAACATTTATTTCACAAAAGTATTGCAAAGTGGTCAGTGTTTTGCATAATGGTGTTTATTGATTGTAAGTTCGACTCGCACTGCACTGTATTTAACTCGGAAACAAACATCCATATTCATCATACAAATGTTTGCACCTACCGGGAATCGTGCCTGGGACTTCTAGCTTAATATGCACTGCGCCATCAAAATTATAAAAAAAAATTAAACAAAAACAACCTACCTAACACTATTCCAAAACAATAGATATAATATGCAATATAAAAATAATTGCGTATTTTTGTACAATATAATTAATTAATCTCGCCTCTCGCCTCCTCACGACTCAAGCACATCTCACCTATAACTATGTATATAGTTACAAACCTATCTTGGATCACCGACTCCAAAAATTATAAAAATAATTGCGTATTTTTGTACAATATAATTAATTAATCTCGCCTCTCGCCTCCTCACGACTCAAGCACATCTCACCTATAACTATGTATATAGTTACAAACCTATCTTGGATCACCGACTCCAAAAATTACAATAATCGTAACTAGAATTAGATTGTATAAAAATATGCAATAATTTTATACTTTTTTAGGCATATAATATCTATTGTTTTGGAATAGTGCCTTTTAAGTCGGTTGTTTTTTTGTTAAATTTTTTTATTTTTAAATTTTTAGTGAATTTGAAGTTCACTAACTGACAATTTGTCTAAATATGTGTAGATATACTAAAGTTTTCAATGTAGCAATGAACGTAAGCGCTTTGCAATTTGATTACAGACAGTTTTAAATTCTGCCACAAATTGCACCCTTAGTGTAAGTCGTTAAGGAGTCCCATTGATCATCATATTCGACTTATGAAATTACTTGACCATAACTATTATGGTAGATGACTTAAATATCCTAATAGCATAAAAAAGATTCGGCCGAATATCGTTAATATGCTCTTAAGAATTGAAGAGTTCCGTTACTTTGTCATAGATTCCGTAATCAGAACTTAACAATACTCTCACCATACTATCTTTGAAGTATATACTTTCCAATAGAAAAAGAATCATCGAAATCGGTTGGCGCTATATTGATTTATTCGTAAATTTATCATCCACTTTGCTATACGTATGTATAGCAAATTTAAGACTTTAATGGTTTTCTCATGGATGCCATGGCCGAAATTGCTATGGGACCACATGGGAAGCACCAGCTTTCAAATAAAAAAAGAATCATTCAAATCGGTTCACCCAGTCGAAAGTTTTCAGGTAACAAACATAAAAAAACATACCGATGATTCTCGACGATTCGAACCTCCTCTTTTTTTGAAGTCGGTTAAAAAGTAATAATCTTACAAAGCAATTATGAAATATTATCACAATCAAGGCTTTAATTATATCGGCGCTTTCATACTTTATGAGTGAAAAAGGTCGTAAAACAAGCATAATATCGCAAGGTTTATATCGTCATCAAACCAGTTATCATCTCACACTCGCAATAATTGTAATTGTAAAAAGTGTAATTTACTTTACTATAACGTTTTATCTGATATTTTAGGTCAGCGTGGATATTGGATACCGTTGTTGGTAAAGTGATATTTCGCCGAATAAGAGCAAATATTTTCTGTAATAAAATAAAACTAAGTGGAAATGGGAGACTTTTGACGCTCCCCATCTTAATTGGAATGTTGGACTTCGAGCCAGTACTAATTACTATCACCGGTGTTGGTTACTTCTTTTATTTAAGGCTTTTCCTATATGTTTATTTATGTTTCTGCGGAATTAAATTGGTGATTTCTAAAAGAAATAGTTGATACTGAGAATTTTAATGAATGAGAGAATAATCTCATTTATTAACCGACTTCAAAAAGGAAGAGGTTCTCAATTCGATTGGTATTTTTTTATGTATGTACTACACCAATTACGCTGGGATTTATGATCGGATTTTCCTGATTTTTCTTTAGTATGGTGCAAAATATTACCACATACAAATGACAGTATTTTATTAATATTAAATGTTTTAAGTTTTGCATAGTATTAAATTAAATATTTATTAAGTTATTTTATACTTTATAGTTTTCGAAGCTGGTTTCTTTAAACGTAGTTTTTTTAATGTGGTTCATTATAACAGAATAGTAATTATAATAGAATAATCTTTTTTAGGATTCTCTCTATTTTCTATTTGAGTTGGTATTTCTCTTGTCCAATAAGTTTTTCTCTTTTTTTAGAGGTTCTAAAAGTGAAGATGGAGAATTGAAACGTGAAACTCAACACTTCTCAGGAGATCAATGCTTGTATTATTATAGAAGAACATGCAGGGCCTTATAATAATAATATTGACACACCTTTACACAAGATATCTCGCCCCAAAGTAGGCATAGCCTGTATGGGTATAAGGGCGACCGCTAGATTAGTGTACTTTAGTTATTTTCACAGCATCATGACGTACGGTATATTACTATGGGGTCATGCTGCTGACATTGATATAGTGTTTGCACTGCAAAAGAGAGCTGTTCGTGCTATGTATCAGCTTGGTTATAGACAGTCTCTCAAAGAAAAATTTAAAGAAATAAATATTATGACTGTTCATTGTCAGTACATTTATGAAAATTTTATATATGTTCACAAAAATCGTCACCTTTTTGCTCTTAATAGTGATTTTCGTTATTATAACACTAGAAATAAGGGATTGCTTGTAACTTATTCTAGAAGGCTTCATAAGATACATAATAGCTTTAAGGGTAAATGTATACACTTTTACAATAAAGTCCCAGCCACTTTTAAATGTTTTATAAAAAAATGGCTCTGTCGTAAATCCTATTACTCCACTGCTGAATATCTAAATGATAGGACATCCTGGGACTAGATTGTGATTATTTTATAGCGATAGAAATGACTGTACAATATTGTATATTTTTATTGAAAAGAGCGCAAAATAGAGAATGCTGGGAGAGTTTCTTGCGCCGCTTCTTCTCTCTCAGAGCGCCATTTGTTTCCGAAGCGGTAGTAGTATCTAGTAGTATAAGAAATGACATCAAAGAGAATTCTAAAGGAATCAATTTTGAGAAAATAAATGCCTTTTATGCCTTTAAGACAACCATATATTTAATACAATACACTCAACTTAAACATACATAAATACTTATAGATATCCATGACTCGGAAACAAACATCCTAATCATATCAATGTTTACACCTACCGGGATTCGAATCAGCGTCCTCTAGCTTAGTAGGCAGGGTCGCTAACCACTGAGCTATTTAGGTCATCTACATAATGAAATAATTGTAAGGATTTGATATCTTTTGTCTGGGTAATCCACGATTTATTAGGGCATGTGCTTGAAGACCATCATTGCTTATTTAAGACTGTGCAGATCTAGCATTGGAGATAAACATAATTATTATTGCCTTATGTATTAATTAAAAATGTATGTATTTCAGTGGATATTCTTTAATATTTTTCCTTAAGCCTTCCTGTTTTTGAATTCAATTGTTAAAAATAATATGTAATAATTTTAAGACTGAATCTTTGTAATAATGAAATTACGTGTTAATATTAATAATAGCGTTTTATTTAGACATACAGTATTATAACATATGAATATAATCAATACTTTCACATTTTTTTCTATTTTGTAGATCTCTTTGCAGTCGCCAAAGGCATCTTCTCCAGTCCCTTCCATTTCAGACTTTCATATGCATCTCAATCATTTCCAAATCACGTCTACCACTTCTCTATCATTATGCCATCTTTTTTTTGGTTTATCTCTTTTTCTTTTATCTTCTCTTATATTATAATAGTATTGTTCCCATTATCTTGTCTTCTTATTATGAGCCCTGCCCGTCTTTATTTACGTTTCTCATTTTCGAGGTTATGTCCAGAAATTTTGTTTTTTCCTTTGATTACACATTTTTTAGTCTTTTTGTTTTTTTTTGCTTTCAACATACTTACTTCTTTTCAACACGTACCCCAGTATCTTCTTCAGCCATTTTTTATTCTTCTCTACTTTTTTGCGAAAGTACTTCACCAGTGGAAGGCTCTTTTGCGAAATTACTTCACCAGTGGAAGGCTCTTTTGCACCGGATGCTGGCTGGATTATGGGTGCCATAACAGCGCGTGTTTCTGCCGTGAAGCAGTAATGTGTTAGAATTACTATGTTTCTGTCTGACGGGCGCCGTAGCTAGTGAAATTACTAGAAAAATGAGGCTGGACCTCATATGTCTCAAGGTGACGAGCGCTGTTGTTGTGCCGCTCACAATTTTTGGGTTATTTAATAATTCTGAGCGGCACTGCAATGTTATGGGCAGGGCATATCAATTACCATCAGCTGAACGTCCTGCTCGTCTCGTGCCTTATTTTCATTAAAAAAAAACACTTCTATTAAAATAGAGGAACTAGCGAATATGAAATCGTACATTGTTTATCTAGTTAGAAGTACACAGATTGTAAATTACACAAAATCATCACAATTTAATCTGTATGCTCTATAATAAACACTTGACACTATGACAATTGACACTATCTGGGCAATAGCAAACAGTAACAGTGCATTGATGGCTATTTGCAAATGCACTTATATAGTTAGTGCTACAAATATTAGTTATATTTGCTAATAGTTAAATTAACGGTATTCCATTATATGCTAATGCTATCTTCATTTGGCTGCTAATAGTCAATATCAGCAAGAGCAACACATTTGCTTACATTACTTGGATTAAAGTTTTTGTTTTTAATATTCCCATATTGTATTGTTTTGATGAAACTTTTTTATTATAAAAATAAGGTCAGAGCAGGATGTTCAGGTGAAGGTTATTGATACGCTTTGCCTATTAAAATGCATTGCCATTAAGGATTCTTGTAAAACCCAAAAATTCTGAGGGGCACTACGATTGCGCTCGTCACCTTGAGACATAAGATGTTTAATTTCATTTGCCCAGTAATTTCAATAGCTTCGGCGCCCTTCATACCAAAACACAGTAATTCTAACACATTACTGCTTCACGGCAGAAATACGCGCTGATATGGCACCCATAATCTAGCCGTCATCCGGTGCAAAAGAGACTTCCACTGGTGAAGTAATGTCGCAAAAAATTAGAGAAGAATAATGAATGGCTGAAGAAGATACTGGGGTATCAAGTCAAAGTCAAAAAGACTAAAAAATGTGTCATCAGAAGCAAAATAAAAGTTATGGATATAATCTCGACAATGACAAAACTAAAATGTTTACACAAATAAGTAGAAATGCAATAATGGGTAGGGCAAATCACTTATGACCAAGTAACGGCTGGCTTATCTCGTCACTTCTTCTTATAAAAAAGGATCAGAGCTTAGACGTGTGTTTGTTTAGAGTTTAGGCAAAAGATGGAAGTTGAAGTAGAAGCAAATAAAATATTATTGGCTTTTGCCAGAGGTGCAGCTTGCTACATTGCGTGGCTGATCAAACTACAAATATAAAACTACTGAACTGAAACAAAAAAAAACTGCTCCTTTATGCCACATGATCATTTCTTCCACTTTCAGCAAATAATCGTCCTATATGGGTTTTGACGCACAAAAAAAAATTGTTTCAAGAACAATAATATCTGACTCTAAAGTTTTTATACACTTAACAAGGAAGAAGTGAAATTTGATTATATCTTTGTATATATAAATCCAGTTTCCTGATGTTTTTCTCCAATGAACTCCTGAATGAAACTAACGAATGGATTATAATGGGGATTACTTCATTGAGTGCAGTTTAGTCCAACTTGACAGATTGGAAAGTTTTTATTTCGATTTGGGACCCATAATTACTTTAATTTCAAATATTTGTTTTGTATGGACATGATTTCTATGAGAGAATTTATTGACGCATGGTTTGACAGTTATGCCTCGAAAAATTTTCATTATAACAACAGGGAGCATGTTATTTTACGAAATAATTCTTTAGGAATTTTATTGATTATGTACAGAACAAAGAAAGTCGGGTCAGTTCATAATATCATTATAAAAATTAATGTTTAATCTAAACAAAACTATGGATTATGGACAATCTATGCAATTAGTTTTGTTTCAATATTGTTCACGTACAAGGCAAATTTCAATAAATTAACAGGCTTAGCCTTAGATTAGGGATCGGTCTCCGCTGCGCTCCAACGAGATACCGCAGGCGTAGTTGCAAAATGCGGCATACTACGCCTAAGTGGACGTACCCGAGCCATTCTCGAACAATGTGTGACGTTGACGTGCCACATGTTCTGTTAAACTTTGCTAGTAATTGAAACTAAAATTTTAAGGTTGCGTAGTAAAACTTTGTAAAAATAATATTACCAGAAATAAGACTGACACTGGAATCACATAACACCAGTAAGTATTTTGTATTTTATTAATTTCTATGTAAAATAACTCGAAGCGTATAAAATTTGAAAGATGCCATTGTGTGTCAAGATGCCACGCACACAAGCATCTAACTGTTGCCGTAATAAAAAGCTATTGTTCTTAGATAGTGCGTATCTAGTTGGAGCGCAGCGGAGACCTATCCTTAATCTAAGGACCACAGTACATAAAACTAAACAAAGATTATAAATTAATATATGCCTATTCACATAAATCACACTGTCAGTTATTAGCCTCGATACGTTGACGGTAAATAATTAAAATTAATTTTAGTGTAGTATTGCATTAGTTGGGAAATTTCAAGAGAATATTTGAGAGAGGTTAACCAGAGTTTGACAAGGGTGTGACACGGGATAGGTGTGTGTATTGATATATATCGTTTCACCTGGCTTATTCACTAAAATATTTTGCATATTAATAAATAGTGGTCAAAGTGGTAAGGGCGTCTGAAAACCCCCATCGCTTACGATCAAAGTGGCTTTTGTGAATGGTTTTACATTAAAAGCTTATTGTAGTGAATTAAAAGTATTTTAGTTAATATGTAATAAAATTGAGAATCGGACTGTTGTCAATCAATATTTATATTCTTGATCATTTATATACATAAGTTACGGAATTCCCTATGCATTATGATAATCACAAGTTTTACAGTTTGGCTAGTTCGAGTTTGTAAATTTTTCTTATGGACGCTCAGCAGATCGTGATTGATACGCCCTGCCGATTACAATGCAGTGCGGCTGAGCATTCTTGAAAAACCCAAAAATTCTGAGCGGTACTACAGTTGCGCTCGTCACTTTGAGACATAAGATGTTAAGTCTCATTTGCCCAGTAATTTCCCAAGCTACGGCGCCCTTCAGACCTAAACACAATAATGTATACACATTACTGCTTCAAAGTCCCCAATACCTAGCCAGCATCATGTGCAAAGGAGCCTCCCGCTGGTTTAGAAGTTTAATGTTGAGTAAATTTTATGCTTTCAAACAAAATAATTTCTAGGTTTTATATTATTATTTATCCACCACTGATTCAAAGCTTGATATTTTTGCAGGCCCGTTCGATTCGAGAAAGCAGGAGTCAAAAAAAATAGCCGCTACAATACTTCTACACAGGCCATTTAAGTGCTCTTATCTGCCCACATAATAAGTAGTTTTAATTTTTCTTTTGTCTAATTAATCCCAGTGTCAGCTCGAACCGTTTAACAAGTGTGTAATTCTGAATCGTAAATTATCTATTACACAAATAAAATTTGAAAAAAAAAAATTATGAACGATGCGGGACTCGAACCCACGACCTCTGGCGTTCCGTGCCGGTTCTCTAACCAATTGAGCTAACCGTTCGAGTACCGCCTCGCTATAAGATTATGTTTGCTTTGTTCAACTCTCAGGTTGTGGCAGCGTTAGAGCACCGGCACGGAACGCCGGAGGTCGTCGGTTCGAGTCCCGCAACGTTCATAAAATTTTATTTGTGTATTAATCCTAGAAGTGAGGGTTATCACTTTAAAAACATAACATATTTAATGTCTATTACTCTGCAAATGGCTCTATCGCTTTTTGTTGCAAAGAGACGTCGCTGCATGCAACTTTATCTACCACATTTATCACGGGGAGTGGTCTGAAGTGCTGTTTGACTTGATGTCCGAATACTTCCTTCGCAGGACAAAACTTCTATGGCTATAGCGGTTGGCAGTTGTTAGTGACCTTGCCTTCTGAGCTAGAGGTCCCGGGTTCGATTCTCGGTGGGTCATATTATGTAGTAACTCTCTCTCAACTATGTTTGTTTCCGAGTCATGGATGTTAACTTTTATTTATGTATGTTTAAGTATGTATATTTTATTAAATATATCGTTGTCTTATACCCATTGTACATTGTATAGTTTGGGGCAACATAATTTGTGTAAGAGTTTATCAATATAAAAAAAAATATCTTCACAATTAATAACTATTATAAAAACAGGTTTAAGTAAGGTTAAGAAAATGGCACCCACTTACGAAAATATAAGCTATGGCGGAACACTTTAAAGATTGATATCATTTTTACCACAAGATGTGGGGCTTTCCTCCAGTGTGTGGTTTCAAGAAACTTCGGAACCAAACTATGTAGCGAGCATCCTTACGCCGTGTATCCAGAAAGAAACGTTGTAAGAGAGTTAGGGCAGCATTGGTTACGTAACATGAGGTAATCCATACACCCGTTTATCCTCCTATTCATAAAAAAACACGTTTTTTTTTATGGAATAGGAGGAGAAACGAGTGTACGGGTCACCTGGTGTTAAGTGATCACCGCCGCCCACATTCTCTTGCAACACCAGAGGAATCACAAGAGCGTTGCCGGCCTTTAAGGAAGGTGTCGGCGGCAGGAATGAGGTTAAACAGCTCTTCGGAACACTCCCCGTGACAAATGTGGTAGAAGACACACAATGAAGCGACGTCTCTACGCAACGCCAAGTGATCGAGCCGTTCATAGAGCACTGGGTCTCCGACAATTCGAGCTGCTCTGCGTTGCATGCGGTCAAATGGTCAGAGCTTGAAATGATTTTGTAACTAGCGTGTGTTCAACAGATTAATATTACGAGATATACATTATCTTTGTTTTTAATTTTATTTGTGTATTAATCATAGAAGTGAGTGTTATCACTTTAAAAACATAACAAATTGTTTAGATTTACAAGAACGACATCTCAAGTCAATTTCCTAATATGAAAATATTGGGCAGGTTATCAACTGTAAAGTAGACCCTGTAGATGAAGCCACTGAACCTGAGAGTTGAACAAAGCATACAAGATTTTATGACAATTCGTCACTAGAACTGTTAGCTCAGTTGGCAGAGCACCCACGGTCGGCGAGAGGTCGTGGATTCGTGTCCCCTTAAAATTTTATTTTCAAATTTTACTTGTGTATAAGAAGTGAAGGTTATCACTTTAAAAACATAACAAATTGGTTAAACATTATCTATTAAAATAAATTCATAATTTAACATAACTCCATGGCTTTTAAAACCTCATTCCTTTAAAAAGATTTCATCAATAATGTGGTTATGCTGGAACAATGGGTCTAATGAACGAACGTAAAAATTCAACTCACAATACGTTCATTGAAGCGAGATTAATGCGGATAATATAATATGGAGCCGTAGAATTGCAAGTAACTATAAGTGGTACTTATGTAGCGGTTTTAATTGAATGCTCTACGTCAGTGCGGGTAAAATTTAAGAAATACGTTCTAAATACGTACACATATATTATTCGTGTCTCCTGTAAGAGATGGATTTGCTACTATATAAACTCTTTAGGTTGTATGTCCACTAATATTAAATCGACCAATATCATTGCGAAATCTGCGTTCCGCTTCAGTGTTGCTATTTCCAAATTAGTCTTAAAGGCCGGACCGCATTAGAGCGGCACTGCGCTGCGCGTCGCTGCACGTCGCTAGATAGTACCTGTTTGCGTGCGAGCATCTTTAAAAAATGAGCGATAGTGACGAGGATTTGATCATTATTTCTTTATTGTGTACAGAAAAAAACGAGTTATGGAAGAGAAAAAAAAAATAAGAAGAAAAAGTTTCTGAATACCACGTTGACGCTATTCAGAAGGCGAATATCATTGTTTATTTTCACGCATTCTTAATGACTCAGCACGATTTCATACTTATTTGAGAATGTCGGAGAATAAATTGTATAAGAACATTTAAAACTATGCATACTGAAGCGACGTGCCGTTTGCTGGGTCGCACTGAGCTTCGCTCTACTGCGTGTCATAAGGCAACTATGCCGCAACGCGCAATGCCGCATCGCTGTAGTGCGACATGCTCTATAATGATAATATAATGCCGCACTGTGCCGCGCTACGCAGCACGCGACGGATTACCGCGGTGCTGCGTAGCGGGTAGCCGTAATGCTTTCCGGCCTTTAAAGGCGTAGCACGTCGTAGCGGGTAAGCGGAAAATGACTCGTCGGGTGACCCTGTTCCAACTCCGCATAGTCCGCAACTCCACAGCGCAGTACTTCCACGTCTTCTTCCAGCTAATAGACCAGCTACTGTAAGATCATCTAATTTCCTCCAACGCTCTCATGATATTCCCGAGTTTTTGTGCAAAATGTTCATAAAGATGTTCCTAGCTGTTTAATATTATAAAATTATTTTAAAATTGTCAATAATTAGTACCTCAGATTAAAAATGCGTTAGCATTTATGTACATATGAGTATCTATTGTCGCAATTTTTATAATACTTCATGACTTATTAAGTTCTGTGTTTTTTTTTAAGTCTCCAGATAGTAATATCTGGTAAGTACTGCACGCTCTAATTCTAATTCAGCTAATACAATGTCTTCTTTCAGGATACTTCGGCTTGCATAGCAACTTCTAATTTCAATGTGTTACCAGTTGCCGAGATTTAGATATAGTATGAAAATACTAATATTTTCAAAGTCAAACTCAAATAAACTTTATTAAACTAAGCGCTTTTGAATCGTCACTAGAAATAGGTTTTTTTAATTACTGAATTTACTATATTATGTTCGTAACAAGTTGAGCTCGTGAGAAGAACATACAAGAAACTCAATGGCCACTCTTTTCAATCAAATAGACAATTTTACAATGGCACATGTAACACACATAACAAATTGGTTTGTATGGTGCTGCATCGAATATATGAGTCATGTTTAAATAATATAAATTGTTTCAGAAAAAGTAATAAATAATTTACTGTATAAATATAAATGATCGCACATTGGATGTATCAACAATGTAAGGATGCTTCATGAATATGATGGTCGTGATTACTGTCACAATTAGTAATTGCATCCAACAAATACAATGATTTATTAACTATTTATCTTAACATCAAATTTTTTTCATTAATATGTATAAATAGAAATAGTTGTAATAACATTTCACTTCACAGAAAATTTCATCAGCATTTGAAATCTCGGGGGTGCGACGAACATCCGGAAAAAGAAATAGGGAGGCTTTATTGTATAACAAGTGTCTTCGTGGTGTTATTGCCTTTTTGTAGGTAATGCCTTTTTATATCATAGAAACATATTTCATGTCATATTTTATCGCATACTTCTTATACTAGACAACGATTCACTGTCTCTTCTTAATCGCTGTTCGCTAGTCTCGCTAAAACTCGAGAACGGCTGGACCGATTTGGCTAATTTTGGTCTTGAATTATTTGTGGAAGTCCAGACAAGGTTTAAAAGGTGAATAAATATGAAAACTTTCGGAATAAAAAAAAGCAACAATTTTGTTTTTCCTTTGATATGTCCCCCGTCGTTCAGAAATCAAATTGAATGAATAGTTTAAAATGAATAACTAATTAGAATCTTTGCATCTGTCTGACTTTCTCAGGAGGTAAGAAACAGACTAAATTTTAGCTACCTATAGTTGGTAGATTAACTACTTTTATATTTATCCTTCAATATAACTGTAAAAATGTAGGTTGCGTATTCACATTCATTTTAAATCCGAATGAACTATCTAAACTAATATTATAAAGGAGAAAAATTTGTGTTTTTGTATGTATGTTTGTAATTATTTCTCACAAAAACAACCTACCGAACCGATTTAAAAAAAAATCACCATTAGAAAGCTGCATCTTCATTGAATGACATAATATATATTACATTTTCCAAAAAAATAGGCAAACAGTAGTTATGCCACTATAACTACTCTTTTACATTTTAAAAATTTGATTGAAGTGCCGACCCGACAACAATCAAACCGTATTATTAATACCTCTGTATGATCCCATGGTGTGATGTATTTTATATTATTTCATTTAAAGTTAAAATTATTATATATTTTATTTTATGAAATGCTCACATTTATTGCCTCTATTTATTTACGGTATGTGTGGATTGATGCATCTACTATACTCAATAACTCTTGTGTTTATAAGTATTAATTTACTTTTTTTTCTTTTTTTGACTTACTCGTGTAAGCCTTTCAATTTTTGACATTTGAGTATTTTTGTTGCGTCGCTTTGCATATATTGTAATTGAAATGATTTGTAAAACAATTAAAATGTCACATCTTGACTTAAAAGAGTGGCAATGAGTTTCTTGCTACTTCTTCTCATTAGCTCAACCCTTTACGAAGTAGCGGTAAATTCAATAAGAAACAATGTTTTTATTTATTTTTTTAACATTCATAAGTGTCATTTCCGTGACCTACATGAATAAAGTGTATTTAAATTTGAATTTAAATATAATAATAATCCCATTAATTTTTTAATGGGATCATTATGAGATGGGTGTTGATATATGATAGTGTTGATATTTCATTAAAGACCGTTTTAATACTTAAATGTAAAATACTATTTAAATTATCAAAATCGGACATTCTATTCAAAAGATATAATTAATTTAGAAATATCAATCTAAAGAAAAGAATGCAACAATAATAAAATGCGGTGCGGGTGGGTGACGCTGAGGTGACTTAGGTGGGGGAGTAGGGGCATTGATATCTGTAAAATCTGTGCACAAGAAATATAGCCTATAGTCCGATTTAGTTGACTTTCCACTACCACGAGATCGGTATCTACGTGAGTGAAACAGCGGGGCATTGCTAGTACCTAATATACGAAATGTAAGTATGTTTCATATATTGACTTGGGAAAATACATACACTGTCGTTCTTAGAATTGACGCCTTTATCAACAGATAAATTAAAATATTTCAGAAACTTTTTTTCATCTCTAATTCCTGTGATGTTTCAGAATAGTCATATATATCTACAATTTTGATTCAAAACTACCACCCATTCTAAAGTTATCGTCTCAGACCTGAGAAGAACGGGTGCGTGAAACTCAGCGGTCTTCTTCTACTGTTTAAATTTATACTTTTAAATAACCTGACGGTGGTCGCTCCATTACCAATCTGTGGTGTCATTAAAAAAAAACATTTATTTAATTCTATCCTTTACCACATAAACGATGTCTAAGAATTGTTTTGAGTTCCGTTATGCATTTGTTTTGAACATTTTCTGGGATCATGTTGCGAAAGCATGTACAGTATTGGTAAATAAGATGTTAGGTATACAGACAAATAAGATAGTAAATAGGCTTCACCATACTCGCTTGTATGTCATGCTTTTGTGCTTGTGGTGGGGCGGGTCGTTCCACTCTCCAAAATTTGGTCCAGGGAGGCGATGGCTGGTCCATGCGTCATGCTCGTAAACGGACGCTACTTGTGATGGCTAGATGATCCTGTATTAAGAAACTCAGCTTCATGTTCTTACTTAAAATAGAAGTTATTTTATAAATAATATTTATAGTTTTATAAATAATATTTTTGTATCCCTAATTAAATGCTCGCATAGTATTATTTTTTTTATTTTTTTTACAGTATGTGTGACTCTTGTGTTTTTATTTATTCCTTTTAATTTTTTATACTACTTACTCGTTTAAGGCCTTCAGTATTTTTGTTGCATGATTACATACTTTTTTGTAGTTAAAATAATTTGTAAAACGATAAAGCTGTAAATGTGTTTTTAAAGAGTGGCAATGAGTGTTTTTCCACTTCTTCTCATTTAAGCTTAACCCGAAGTGGTGGTAACTGGTTAAAAGAAAAAGAAAATACTTTTAACATTCATAAGTGTTGACTTGTCCTAGATGAATAAAGTGTCTTTATGCTATATATATATATATTACTGTATGTATGTATAAGTCCTCTTATCGATTTTTGATTGTATGTGATTAAATGCATTATTGAAAATCTACTTTACATTATAAGTAGCTGAAACAAAGTGAAGAAAAAACGTTTCATACGCACTTCACAATCCAAACATAGGTGACTTTGTTCCATCAAAGTTTATTAAAAGAATACCCAGAACATGTTTGAATATCAAAAGATATACTCTGACACACGGACTAGTAAAAAAAGAAGGACTCCGCGCCGTGATATTAGCAAGTGAAGCACCTTTATGCTAGTGTGTGTGCGATTACGGGCTATACCAGTTATACAATTTTTTCTCCCTTAAATAATCATATATCCACAAATTCTTTTATAGCATTGTTTTTACACTTTTTCACATTTCACAACGGCATTTTTAAAATATTTTATTGCGACGCAAACTGATCTGACACAGACGATAGCAAATCTCATAATGGCGGCCGATCGGCTTGTATTAGCGGAAGTGTATGCGTGGGGCTATGTATTTACACGTTTACCGGCTTGTTTTTGTGCCTCATTGTTATGTAAGGTGACACGGAGTCCTTCTTACTTAACTCGTCCGTGCTCTGACATGAAAATGCATAAAAAAAAAATCCTGGCTCTGAAACTCTTTGCTTGACAGGTAATAGATTGGTAGAACAGGTCTCAGATAATTTATACATCTATATAGAGTCTCTTGCTGTAAGACAACCGATAAAAACAGACCAGGAATATACGTTTAGTGTGCGTGAATACCTTATAATAGAGATTAGTTCTAAAGTTTATTTTTTTCGACGTTTTCACAGCTGTCAAAGTCTATTTATTTTATACTTCAATAATAATAATAATATTCTCACACACACACACTCTTACACTAATTATCTTGCCTCAAACCAGTCATATAACGTCTTCTGTGGGTACAAGACAACGATATAATTAATACAATATACTTACTTAAACATACGTAAATACACATAAACATCCATGACTCGGAAACAAACATCCATATTCATCATATAAATGATTGCACCTCCGGTAGGATTCGAACCCGAGACGTCTAGGTTAGTAGTCAGGGTCAGTAACAATTCGGCTATATCGGTCGTCGTTAAACGGTGTGAGCCAATTACAATATGAAAGTAAATAATTAATTGCAAATAAACAACATTACATATGTAAATATACTGTAGGTAACTTACAAATAAATATTCATATTGACGACCTGTATAGCCGAGTGGTTTGCGATCCTACCTGCAAAGCTAGAGGTCCCGGATTCGAATCCTGGTAGGTGCAACCAATTTATATGATGAATATGGATGTTTGTTTCCGAGTCATGGATGTTTAAATGTATTTATGTATGTTTATATGAATTTATGTATGTTTAAGTAAGTATATTGTATTAAATATATCATTGTCTTGTAACCCATAACACAGGGTATATATGCTTAACTTCATCCATTCCTCTCACAAAAACGCAAGCATTATGTTAAAATCGTCTGCAATCCATCTGCAAATGATATATTTGCAAATTGGATTGCAGCTCTTAGTATTTTCTTTAATTAACGCGAGTGTTACACATTTAAATAAAACACTTTTAAAGGATTAAAACGCGTGTATTTGTAACTGTTTTAACATGAGATTTTTGTGTGAAAGTAAAAATTTTATTTTATTTAACCCGACGTTTCAAGATCTTTCCAGATCTCGTCTTCAGTGGGACTGCAGATGAAATTACACGTGTTTTAATCCTTTAGATACTAGTTCTTACCCGCGACTTCGTATATTCTATCTAGACGTATAAATGATTTAAGGCAATAGGCAAACCCGTCGACAAATTCAACATGTCTTGAAGTAACGTTAACATGAACCTTGCACAAGTAAATAATATTCGGTAAAAATCTACGAAGTAAACTGAGCGTCAAGGCGTAAAGCGTTAAACATCATGGGAGTGTCTAGCTGGTCATATCCGAACCTTCATTGGGATGTTTGCCAGCTATACCTGTCCTCACTAACACCGTCACAGCACTTTATTTTATTTTAGAATTTACCAGCTCTAGTTTCACCTGGGTTGAATCAGGAAAATATTTTTTTTAAAATATGTATTTCTACGCCTTGGGTTGTTTCAATAACAAAGTCTTTATTAACATAAGGTTATTGCATATTCGTCTTTTTGATCAATGGCTAGCTTAAATGTAACTTTTAAACTTATACTTGTATATGTATACTGTGTCGATTGTGACTTAGGTTTTTTGGTTATTTTAATTGTTTATTACCTGATGAAGATTGTGGAGACATGAGGTGTGTTTTTATGTGAAACACTCAGATATTGAGAAAGCATGTGATTGTGAAACCAAACCACCGCGAGATTGAAGGATCGAATCTCAGCCGTGTAATATTTTTACAGTTTAATTATTTGGTTTTTTAGCTTTGTCATTAGCGAAGACTCCCTGAGGCAATAGTTATACTTGAATTTCTTTGTTCAAGTCTTCTTCTGCCGGCACTCCGGCTTTATTAGGTACTATGGTATTTTTAGGGTTCTTTTTTATCATCAAAATATACGTGTGGGCTATCTATGAATAGGTCTTCAAAAATGATATTGAAGTTTCTAATATCATTTTTTTCTGAACTGAATAGTTTGCGCGAGAGTCTTTTCCAAATTGGTATAATGTGTGTGTAACAGCTGTAACTTCTAAAATAAGGGATTGATAAAACTAAAAAAAATATATGATGTACATTACCATGCAAACTTCCACCCAAAACTGATTTGAACTAGATGTAGTAAGTAGTTTTTTTTTAATACCACATAAATCGTAAACCTCAATTTATCTTTCTTTCAATCAACTCAAAATATAAAAAACCACATTTAATTTCATAAGCATAAATCTAACTTACTTGCTGCTACGGAACCCTTCATGGGCGAGTCCGACTCGCACTTGGCTGTTTTTTTTCTACCACTCACGATATACTAGCTCGCTCCACATAACATATTTTCACTCCGAGAAAAAGCTACGCTAAAAGTATTTCGTGCCACACTTCAAATAAAATAGAACAACGGTGTAACTATATACCATTTATCTCTGTATAAACGGACGGCGAGAGGGTAATATACTTTATGATCTGAGATTTTCCTGGGAAACCTTTTGGTCTAAAGAACTGCAATCACCAAGGAGATTCCTTTTATTATTCCTGCATTCCTGGAAAGATTTGAAAATAGAACTTACTTTGACGTATCAATATAAATAAAAATTAATTTTATTTAAGCGATAAAAACTTTATTTTTAATTATATGACTTTTTATATGGCTATTACATCTTCAAGTTAATTCTCAATTTATCCGTGGCATATTCATCCTATTCCCATTATATTCATTGTTAATTTCAAATGATTTTTTTTGTTGAGAATATTTCTTTCTTAGGAAATGCTTGAAAACCGCACTGTGGAGGACTGCCACACATCGAGATGGTGGGGATGATATCCTAACTTGTGGCGTGTTGTGCGAAGGTGGAATTCGGCGGCAGGAATCAGGTTAGTTAGTTAGTTAGTTAGAATTAGTTGCTGCACTTTGCGACTACGTCTGCGGTATCTATTTGGAGCGCAGCGGAGACCAATCCTTAATCTAGAATTTATAGAGAATTTTGTATCTGTGTGATTTAATCGCCCTCCATTTTACTACCGAAAGTGTCATACTAAGCTGTCGAAAAATGTTCGAAAAAGCACTGCATTGATATTAACAGTCTTTAAACAGTGAGTATATTCTCGGATACACATCAGTCTAGAGAATAGTTTTGAATTTATTACTACACATTTTTTTTTACTATTTACTATAAAGTTTTATTTTTTTAATTAGGTTGTAAGACAATGATTCGAAAACTAAATCTTTCGTATAGGCATCTTTCTTTTACGGGCGCGATCATTTACAGTTTAGTTTTAAATTTAATACTTAATTTACTTAGTTTTGTAGCAACAAATTATCATAAATAATGTAGCAAGTTTGTCAATTCAAAAAATTTTAAATGGTTGCTTATAAAGTACTATTACATCCTTTTATCCTGATCTTATGGAGTCAAAAAGATTATTTAAAAAGCTCTTTCATCTGTTTGTTGGGCATATAAAATCATACCTGCCATGTTGGTTCAACCCAAGAAAAACCTAAAATTTAATTCATTTTTACTATGGAGTAGGATTGAATCTGTAAAAACAACTAAAGCGTCAACACGCATTATTAATGCGATTAAAAATGAATTAAATTTTAAATTCATTACAAGATAGATCTTTTATTGAAACCAAATGTTTTTTCTGGGCTGACATGTACATTGGTATAAAAACCCTCGAATAAATAAAGAAAAAAAATGTTTTAAGATTTCAACAAATTTCTATTTATATTTTCACAATCATATTTGTTTTCCCTAATCTAAATCTATTAGGTAGTACAAATTGAGATAATTAATTATAAAATATATCTATCTAACCTATATATACGCTTCTATTTTTCGTAAATAATATTATGTTATTTAGCATATGCTACTTGTAAATTGTGCAAATTGTCAGAATATGCTGACCTTATGTTTTAATATATTAAGTATAGAAATTTAAAATATTATTTAGTTTTATGACTATTTAACAATAAGTTATTGGCGCTAAACCGATACACGATGTCAGATAGAGCATTGTTGACTTCGATATATAAATATTGGCTTTTTTCAAATTTGAATATTGTTGAAGTGTCATCATCAATATGCAACTGTTTAAAAGAATTTTGGAATTGACTTAATTGCTATATTATGTATGAAAACTTTCCTTGCTACTAAATGGATTAAATTAAATAATATACTTAAGACTAATTGGGATAATTCATTATAAATATATCTATTTAGCCTTTATATACGCTTCTATTTTTCGTAAATAATATTATGTTATTTATAATATATTATTAACTAGCTGATCCAGCAAACGTTGTATTGCCATCATACATAGCAACTGTAGTTAATCTACCAACTATATGTAGCTAAAATTAAGTTTGATTTTTACCTCCTGAGAAAGCGAGAAAGATACAGAGATTCAAATTAGTTATACATTTTAAACTGTTCTTTCAATTTGATTTCTGAGCGACGCGACGGGGGACACATCAAAGAAAAACCAATATTGTTGTTTTTATTTAATTTCGAAAATTTTCATATTTATAAACCTTTTAAACCTTCTCTGGACTTCCACAAATAATTCAAGACTAAAATGAGCCAGCCGATCTTCAGTTTTAGCGAGACTAACGAACAGCAATTTATTTTTATATATATAGATAATATTTATGCTACTCATAAATTATTGTGCAAATTGTCAGAATATGCTAACATAATGTCATCACAATTACGACGCAGAAAGTTATCACCAGAGCTATTGAATAAATATTACACTCCCAAGTTTTAATGGAGGAAGTCTTTTGCAAATTGACAAAGTTAATTTACTCGAATATAGCGTTGTAACTCATAATATATACGCTTTCCTTGAACTTACGTGTACACAATCACTCCAATTCGTGATTATTCAAGTTAGCTGAATTGGTTAAATTTTTCTTATCATTTTGTTCATGAATAAATTTATTTTTTCTAACTATCTACAATACTTTTTAAAGATGTTTCTTTTTAAATATTAAAAAAAATTGGAAATTGTGTCATCCATAAATATCTTTTATTCTGAATACAGGGGGTATTCAGTGAGTACCATAATATGTTGAGAGGATTGCTAAAAATATTTTTTCGAAAATTAAACAACTTCAAGCATACTTTTTCTTAAAACAGGTTAGGTAAAATATTCTTAGCGATATCGTGAAATTGTGGTGTGGTGCCAAACCTCTACTTATATTATAAATGTGACTGAAGATTGGTTTTGATGAAATTTAGTACAGATGTAAACAAGCGCCTGGGAATGGACATAGGCTATCTTTTATCGCGGATTAAAGGCTTGGCAGAGTTGATATAAGGGTGGAAGTTTGTATGAAAGTTCGTCATTATTGATGATAATGCCATGAAACTTAATATTTAGGCACTTGATTAAAATAAAATTTTGGTCTAGTGTTTTTAAAATTTACACCTGTGGGATTTAAGAGGGGGATGAAAGTACTATAGTTTGTAGCTTATGAAAATGTATTAAATACAGAAGTTATAATAATGCTACATTCAATTGATACAACTTTTACTTTTTGTGGCTATAAGTTATGTTACAAATAAAAAACCATTTAATTTTTGTGACGTAATACAATCCTAATAAAACTTATATGTATTTATTTATTGAAGTCTCCTGAGTAAATAAAATATGATTTGAAATTACCTTTGGCTTAAATAATTACAAATATGTCTTTTATTTTGTTTTTTATGAAAATAAGGGACGAGACGAGCAGGACGTCCAGCTGATGATAACTGATACACCCTGAACATAACAATGCAGTGCCGCTCAGGATTCTTGAAAAACCCCAAAAATTCTGAACGGCACTACAACTGCGCTCGTCACCTTGAGACATAAGATGTTAAGTCTGCTAGCCGGCATCCTTAGCAAAGGAGCCTCCCACTGGTATCCACTTTAATCTGTCTGTCCAGGTCAGGCGAGCTCATCCTCAGCTCTTATATAGTCTGGAACATTGACTTCCAGACACCAGTGGGAGGCTCCTTTAACACCGGGTACCACAACAGTGCCGTAATGTGTAAGCATTACTGTGTTTCGGTCTGAAGGGCGCCGTAGTTAGTGAAATTACTGAGCTTAAATGAAACTTAACATCTTATGTCTCAAGGTGACGAGCGCAGTTGTAGTGCCGCTCAAAATTTTTGGGGTTTTTCAAGAATCCTGAGCGGCACTGCATTGTAATGTTCCGGGTGTATCAATTACCATCAGCTGAAGTCCTGCTCGTCTTTTCGCTTATTTTCATAAAAAAAAGACACGCTTTGGAAGTTCGTGCCCTGTGACTGATGCGTCTTGTCAGAGTCTTGCTGCAAAGTAGAGGTTTCATAAAATGGTTAAGACAGTTTCATGATACACTTTGGTTGGAGTCTTCGCTCAATTTAAAAAAAAAAAGAAAGTTATGTAACTGGTTGGTAAGACACCCCCACAAAACCATAACGGATGCAAGATTGTGACCACGTTTTTTTATCCAAATGTTTTGAGCTTTCTTGGTCCCCAACAATTCGACAGGTGACTCGAACTGTTGGGGACCCAGTGCTCTGTGAACAGCTGGATCACGTGGCCGTTACGTAGATACGTCGCTTCATTGTGTGTCTTCTACCGTATTCTATACGGGGAGCATTCCGAAAAGCACGCCACAAATTGAGATGTCATCCCCACCATCTGGATGTATGGCGGTCCTCCGCAGTACAGTTTTCAAGGAACATTCTTCCAGGCACTACAAAGCTGTTGAATGAGCTTCCTTGTGTGTTGTGTCCGGGACAAAATAGCCGGCACCTTCAAAAAAAGGGCGTACACCTTCGTTTAAGGCCCGCAACGTTCCTGTGATTCCTCTTATATTGCAAGAGAATGTGGGCAACGGTGCTCACTTAACCCCAGGTGTAGTACCGGACCAGTACGCACGTTTGCGTACGGGTTACCAGTACGTTTTCCCTCTTTTTCCATAAAAAAAAAGATTGTACTTTCTAACTACTTGTGAAGCTGTACTTTTATTTACTTACTTTTCACTGAAGACAAGTGTTAAATGTATATTTCTGTACTTTTCTCCCACGTATCGGGATATATTTTTTTTTTATCGTGTTATTCTATTTAACTGTAGCGATATGACATCTGCTCTCTTAATTATTAAATACGGCTATATGGGCTTGAAAACGAGTGTCGCAAACGTCAGAAAATTTCAGAAACCAACTTCACCCTGTTACTTTTAAAATTTCATTCTCATATTTTTTTTATAACGCGCCTAAAGAAGTATAACTACAATAACTTATTATTATCCTTACTACCTGCATGTTTTAACAAAGTACAAATGCGCCATTTTGAATTTATTTTTATTATTTGTTTAACTATCATTCTTCTTAGGAATCTTTTGACTAAGAAACAGAAACATAAGAGATAAATTATCCTCTAGCTGAATATCACATCAGTGTGAAGTGTGAACCATTGACCTTTCTAACATTCATTTATTAATTAAATTTGTAATTACCAGGTATAAAAATGAAAACAAACGGCTTTAGAAACTCCAAAGCAAAACAGGAGCATTGTTGTTTCAAAGCAAATGTTCTCAACATTGTTGCGGTTTGCGGGTTTGTTTGGACTTTTCTGATTATATAAATTACACGTTAAAATAACGTGGCCCAGCCGACAAGGAGTTTAGGCAGTTTATCCGACTTTAAGAGCCTTAATAATGAATTATGTGTTTGTTAAGGTTACATGGATAATTTTAAAGTAAGCTAGTGATACGCTCCTTTGCACAGGATGCCGGCTAGATTATGGGTACGACAACGGCATCTATTTCTGCCGTGAAGCAGTAGCAGCTTTACTGTATTTCGGTCTGAAGGGCGCCGTAGCTAGTGAAATTACTGGACAAATGAGACTTGACATCTTGTCTCAAGGTGCCGCTCAGAATTTTTAGGGTTTTTCAAGAATACTGCATTGTATTGGGCAAGGCGTATCAATCACCATCAGCTGAACGTCCTGCTCGTCTAACCTCTTATTTTCATTAAATAAACCTAGCTTTTGAAGAGATTTCTTCGGCACTTGATAATTCTACAGCTTCAAACGATTTTCTCCAGTATTGTATTTTTCTATGATTATTAAGTTAGTTTTCTTTAGTGGCAGTTTGAATAGTTGGATAGATTCGTTTTATAGTTTACAACCCTAAATGTGGGTTAGTATGTTTGTTTTTAACGCTGTCACGTAATGACTACTCTTACGATAGTCACGTTTGTATATGTTCGTCATTTCCTAATTTTTCGGGGTTAGAAAGAATTTCAATCATTTTTGAAATACAAGATGGCCGCCGCGCAAAACTATGATTTCAAAAGTATGGATATTTTTTTCGATTTACTCGGGTAATTAGAGAACAGATAACATAGCTTTTAAATAAGATTTAAATACATATTTATTATTTTATTTGTAAGTAATTTCATAACTTTTGCATACATTGAAATTGAAATTAAATTGGGGGTGATTCTCAATATTATTTCAATTTACAAATCTGAGATGGTTGCTGTGTATTAGAATTAATTTAGTATCATTTTGGAATCCATGATGGTCGCCGAGTAAAATTATCATTATTATACGTACGGGTCACCTAGTGTTGAGTGATCACCACCGTGAACATTCTCTTGCAACACCGAAGCGTTGCCGGCCTTTTCAGAAGGTGTACGCGCTTTTTTTGAAGCTACCCATGTCGTATCGTCCCGGAAACATCGCACAAGGAAACTCATTCCACAGCTTTGAAGTATGTGGAAGGAAACTCCTTGAAAACCGCACTGTGGAGGACCGCCAGACAACCAGATAAAAAAAATATCCGGAACCATTATAGAATCATTCGTGTGTCTGTGTGTCTGACCGCCTGTCTAGGTACATCTTATTCGAAGCCAAATATACCAATGATGATGGTTATTTTCAATCATTAATATATATTTTAATATAATTAGGAGAAATACTAAATCAATAAACACATAATCTATTTAACAATTTATGCGGGTTATGGTTATCCGTCTTAAACGAATCACCTTAATATATTCTATTAGATCTAATCCGGGCCATTAAGATAAGGAAAAATTTTTTCTTCCAAGTCTTCAGTTTTAAAAGAATGCTCACTCCTTGAGGTTGTCTCTTTGATCAAGATTGATGGCCCTTTGTTCAGGCAAAATGCCTCGTTTCACAATTTTTCTTCTAATGGATTTTGTAGCTCGAGTGGTACAATGGTACCCATTATAATAGAAATGTGGAATAGGTAATTGGTTCAGTTTTTTTTAAATTTAACTAGTAAATATACTTGACTATTTACATAACTAATACAGTACCTACATTACAATTTGAAATTAGTACCGCTACATTTGAAATATGATATATGAAATTCTCGTGTCCCGGTGTTTATAACCAAAGTGCGTATTTTTTGGAAAATTCATTTGTATATCGGGTAGGTCTGAGAATCGGACAACATCTATTTTTCATCCCCCTAAATGTTAGGGGTGGTCCACGCCATTTTTTTGACATTTTTTTTTTTAATTTGTTTGGTTATGAGACAGCATTAAAAATACATATAACTTCAAATTTTTACCCATCTACGATAAGTAGTTACTTTTATATCGTGATTTTAATATCGGCAATACAACTTTTGCTGGGTCAGCTAGTATGATATATAAAATTCTCGTGTCCCGGTGGTTATTTCCAAACTCCTCCGAAACGGACAATTTGTTTGAAAATTGGTTTGTATATCGGGTAGGTCTGAGAATCAGCCAACATCTATTTTTTATACCCCTAAACGATAAGGGTCACCCACCCCTAAACATTTTTTGGACAAATATTTTTATTTATTATTCAGCATTAAAAAAACATACAACTTTAAATTTTCACCCGTCTTCGATCAACAACCTATTTATGTATCGCGATTTTTATATTATCCTGTTCCATCCACAGATCCGCAAGATCGGCAATCGAAGATAATAACTGCTACAAAATATATTATGTACTATGATATGAGTATACGGTAGATCTAAGAATCGGTCGTCATTTGTCTTTTATATCCCAAAAAATTTAATTATTGTTTTTTTTATCACTTTATATGGCAATACAACGTTTGCTGGATCAGCTAGTATATTATAACTGTTTCAAATGAAAACTTCCTCAGGCCTTTTATGATCTAACGTTCGTTCATTTTAGTAAGAAGTACGCTTTGTAGTAAGGGAGAAAGAGTAGGTGTAACTTTTGTTGGGCGATGTATATGCTTCTACAATATGATCTCAGAAAATGTACCAAACAAATGTGTTACGAAATTTAAAAGAATTGTTAAAAAACGTTTGTGTGGGAAAGGTTATTATAGCATAAACGATTTTCTTAATGACACCACGGACTGGGAATAAAGCGAAAACCCTCAGGATCTTTAGTTATAAATGTTTATTGTACGATATCACATTGTAATCCATATTTTATATTATAAAAAAGCCCGCTGAGTTTCTTGCGCCCATTCTTCTCAGGTCTGAGGCAGTCTCTTTTGAATGAGTGGTACTTTTTGACGTTCAATAGGTGATTTTAAATCCTATTTTGACTAAATTTATTTGAATTTTAATTTGAATTTCAATAGACTTAAACGTAAAACTAGCGTATATACTACGTGACTGCTCAGTTATGCGTTCAATAGATTGCCAATGTGTGCGTTTGCTTAGTATTAATAGATTCGCTTTCCTTTTCTATCTTGCTGTATTCCCGTTATAGATTTTCTACTCTCTTTCTCTCTCTCTCTCTTTTTGTTTGTCTATAATATATTGTAAGTCTGAAGCTCTTTTCAGACTACGATTTAATTTATAATTAAATTCAAACTCAAATATTTTTATTCAAAATATGATGTGACATCACTTATTGAAAGTCAAAAACTACCACCCATTCTAAAACGAATGCCTCAGAACTGAGAAGAATGGGCGCAACAAATTCAGCGGGCATTTTTGTTCTTCAATAAAATGTGATTGCAAAGTAATACTATCTAATTAACTTACCATTTCCAATCATTGGTATCATTACGAAAGTCATTAATGTTATACTAACCTTTACCACACAAAGGTTTTTAAACAATTATAATATAATAGCATATTATAGTGCATAGCACAAAAATATCGCGCACCATACTTTAATATCGACACTCATCACTGTGGGATATATTATTGGCTTACTATATGCAATAAAATTGAGCCTGTGCTAAGTACATGCTGTGCTATATCGTGATCCGCCATCTTTCTACTTCTTCCATCTTCGAAAAGTTTTAAATCACGACGTTCTCTTCTATGATTTTATATGATTTAATATCCATGCTTTGTCATTTTTATTCTATCATAGCATTAATGACAAGATAGTGTCAAATTCCGCATTGTCATCATCTTGATGAGCTTTCAAGACTATACAGTATTAAATCCATTGTGTCGATAATGTGCACACTCTTTAAAGATAGCGGTCAACTAAACTTGACATATATTAAAATAATGAATGAGTAATGTGAACGCTATGCTATAGCGTAACATAAGGTCCTTATTTGCTATACTATTTTACCAGTGAGAGGCTCCCTTGAACAGAATGCCGGTTAGATTATGTGTACCACAATGGCGCCTATTTCTGCCGTGAAGGAGTAATATGTAAACATTATTGAGTTTCGTAAGTTAGGGCGCCGTAGCTAGTGAAATTACTGCGCAAATGAAAATTTACATCTTATGTCTCAAGTTGACGAGAACAATTGTAGTGCTGCTAAAAATTTTTTGGGGTTTTTGTAGAATCCTGGGTGGTAATAGGCAGAGCGTATCAATTACCATCAGCTGGACGTCCTGCTCGTCTCGTCCATTATTTTCCTTTTTATCACAATATAAAACAAGAGAAGGGGACAACCTTTTGTTTGCTCATTTCTGTGTATGAACAACATCAGTCTGGAAAGAATTATAGTTACATTATATATTGAGGATGATTTAATTTTATGAATATAGAAATTTAGAAATAATTTGTAGAATTATCAACGTCTTGATGAAAATATCACTTCTGTAGGTTTTTTTTTACTAAAATATTTACATTGAAAACTATCACCACGAGAAGGGGTTAGGAAAAGAACCAAAAATACTTAGGTTTTGAGTAAGATAGTTACGAGAATGCTAAAACGTTTACCAAAATAGCTGGCAGCGCTTGGGTTTAAAGTAGCCCCATTTTTTTACTATCACCGCGCCTCTGGGCTTCACGAGCCATGAGCCAATTAAATGGTTTTATTTTTAAAATAACTATCATGTAAACAGATTTAAATCCTATATTACATCACAGAAATAAACACATCGCAGCTTAGAGCGAAAATTAATTCACAATAACTCTAATTCATATATTAACAATTAACTAATTACAGTAAGTACATGAAACGTACGAATAATTAACTTTTAATTATTGTAACGTGCGAATTTCTGTTTCAATTTGTACTTAAATTATCTTATTTGTGTGATAAATTGAGCAATTAATGTTATTTCATTAATTAAATAAGACGGTTGTTCTAAAATCGGCAGGAATGTTTGATTGTAAACATAGGTTAAAGTTTGGTCGCTTTGGATCGATACGATGGAGATGATTTATTAAATTCTAGCTGAAATAATGGAGTTCAATAAAGGTGAAGTGATTTCTTACCCAAAATTTTAATGTTGGGAGCGAAAGTATTAAATTTGTTGCCTAAAATTTGAAGAAAGTGCGCTATTTTTTTTTTTATGATAATTAGGGACGAGACGAGCAGGACGTTCAGCTGATGGTTATTGATACGCCATGCCCATTACAATTCAGTGCCGCTCAGAATTCTCAAAAAACCCAAAAATTCTGAGCTGCACAACAATCGCGCTCATCACTAGCTAAACACAGTAATGCTTACACATTACTGCTTCACGACAGAAATAGGCGCTGCTGTGGTACCCATAATCTAGCCGGCTTCCTGTGCAAAGGAGCCTCCCACTGGTAGAGTTACTTAATTGGTAAATACTTAGTTCAAATTTAGAAAAATGTTACTGAAGGCTGATTGCACTTAAACTTTCAATTCAAATTTTACTAAATTATCATTTTATTAATATTGTGTTAATATTATTACGCGTTATGGGAAGATTATTATCGTTCTCATAATTATGCTTTTTTTAAGTGTGAATCTCACACATTTGTATCAATTAAATTTGGCTACAAGTATATTTTATTATAATACCTTGACAAACGGGCACCATTTGACAAAAAACAGATTTGATATTTGAATATTGGATATTTTTTTACATGCAATGCTAAAATTTTGATTTAACATGACAAGAATACATGTTTTCATTATTTTATAAAGATGTTCTGATCAGCCGGCATCAATAGCACTACTGGTAGTTTTTACAAACTATATCTAGTCACCACCCATATCAGATATAATTTTCAAGTTTCGTAGCCATTGGTGGTCTTCTTCAGTAGTTCCACTAATCGTACCTTTTATAGGTAGGTACGTAAATGGTTGACTTTTTATTTAAAAAAACTTAATTTGTTGATACTGACGTATATTATTATTTTTTAAACTGAGAATGTAACCTTTCAAATAATAATTCAAATTGCTACTTAAATTTGGTTACTTAAAATAGGTTGATTCGTTTGTGAGTTATCGCTGACTGAATCGAAAAAAGTGAATTTTCACAATTACTCAAAAAAAGAACTCAAATATTCTTTATGAGGCTGAAAAAACTGCGTCGATTATCGTAATTGCAAATTGAAAATTCAAAAAATTGTTAAATTTTAATATTACCGATAAAATTAATAAGTACTTACAAACTTCGAAGTCATTACACAAAAAAAATGTAGAAAAACATGCGAATAAAGACAGATCACTGCAAAATCAAGTAATTGAAAATATTTTTATTTATAATGTGATTCCAACATGATCTACAAAAATCACATGAAATATTACAAACAAAATATATTTTGTTACATAAAAACCACATACTTTACAAAGGATTTACATACGAGGGTTGAAAATAATCATAAAAACCCTTCCAAATCACTGCCTTCATTGAAAACTTTTCCATATCATGTAAAACTTTTCAGATAACTAGCTCCTATCCCCGCAGAATATCTTTTGCAGACTTTTGGGACAGTTTCTTATTGTTAAGTTTTATATTCGGGTCCTATACTTCAGAGTTATGGCTGATAAATAATAGTTGAAGGGGAGCTATATTCAACCTACCGTATTCAACATTATAATACCAATGGAATAAGTAATAGATATAATAAAAATATTGTCACACTTTTACTAAACTTATCTTGCCCGAAATTACGCATAGCCTGTGTTATGGGTTGCATGACAACAATATAAATAATACAGTATACTAACTTAAACATGCATAAATACATATAAACATCCATGACTCGGAAACAAACATCTATATTGATCATATAAATGCTTGCACCTATTCGAATTCTGGAACTCTAGCTTAGTAGGTAGATAGATATATTATGTATCAAATGATATATTATGTATTATCAAAATGTTGTTTACATTTCACCATTAAAACACAGTCTCCATGCAACAATTACTTGATCATAACGACGTTACGGTTGGTGACCTAAATATCCGGATAGCATAAAAAAGATTCAGCCGAGTATCGTTAATTTGCTCCTAAGAATTGAAGAATTCCGTTACTTTGTTATGGACCATGGAGTCAGATCTGGACTACACGGGAAGCACCAGCTTTCAAACAAAAAAAAAAGAATTATTAAGATCGGTTCACCCAGTCGAAAGTTCTGATGTAACAAACATAAAAAAAAAAACAAACCAACGAATTGAGAACCTCCTACTTTTTTGAAGACGGTAAAAAATTTTGGTGGAATAGATTTCGGTACTCTTACGCCAATGCTCCTCGACTAATTGGTTGTAAAATAATATGAATGACTAAAGTTGTTAAAGCGACATGGCCAAAATTGTCGGACGGATGATTGTAAGCAATAATATGGGTAAATAGGGTGTCAAGCATTCACGCCTCGACGGAAAAGTTCACGCGATTCGTGCCCTTGATTTTATCGCTTTTACCTGCCACATAATTGTCGAGAAATAATAATATATGTTTGCTTGTCGGCCCAGTATCGATTATAGTAAATTATATACCACACTTGTGTGAGCTTTGGTATGATTATTGTTTATGGCTCGTAGTGGCTTACTAACAATGAAAGATTTTAAGAAAGGTCTAAGTTGTATCGTGTTTTAAAGACGATAACTTGTTAATTTATTCATCTTAATTGTTCAGATTCAGATAAGATCAATTCAGAATCATTGAGAGCAAAATTAAAAAAAAAATCTTGACTGTTGCCTCTCAATTGATAATGTTATTAATGTACATAGACAGATTATGTGAATTTGGTAGAAACCTGGAACAAACATAATCTTATAATGCCTACTACTCGGCTAAATCGAGTTAGTAAGTCTTTTGTGGGCCGTTTTATATGCATTTACAACCAGTTTTCTCCTTTTACATAAAACTTAATATTTTCTATTGACAGAACAGTGTCTCTTGGGTCAGCTAGTATAAAGAGATGTCTACCAAGTATGTATATTGTCAGTCGACCAAGACCTATAAAATTTCCACATAATTTAATATAAACGCCTTCCAACTAAAGGCTTCGTATCGACTTTTGCGTTTTGCATAAATTTGCATGAGAAGAAGCTCAAATGTCGCTTACTATGCGCAACATGATACGACCCCAGAGACATTGTGTGTGGTTTCATCTCTCACTTTTAAGCTTTTCTCTATTCAACTCCAAATTGCTTGTGGCAGATTTTATGATAAGTCCAAAACTATTTCGTTCACTCAGGATGCCTGGTAGAAGTGCTGTTGTGAATAGTAATTTCGAGGATATCAGAATGTTTTAACTAAGAGGAGGTAAGTTTTTATTGACTCTGCTATTAGCTTTGTATAACGACTAGGCTAACGTTTATAAAAGTATATATTAACTGTAACTAGTAAGTCTGCATGATACCCCATTTCACTTTCAGACGAGCTACAGACCCAAGCCCGCGACCTCTCACGTTCCGTGCGAGTGCTCTTCAACTGAGCCAACCGTTATAGTGACATATAGTTCATATATCTTGATATTGCTTTGTTCAAATCTGAGGTTGTGGCTTCACACAACATAACACATTGTTTAGATTTGCAAGAGCGACATCTCAAGTCAATTTCCTAATACGCAAATATTAGGGTTTAGCAGGTTATCAACTGTTAAAAACGGTCAAAAGTGAGGGTTATCATTTTAAAAAATAACAAGTTGTTAAGTAATCCTCCCACATCTGCTTTCCCTAACAATATAATAACAATAACTAGCTTACTAATAAACGCAGTGTAAAGTTACTCAAAGCTTAAAATTACTTCACTTTGTCATGTAATTCTCTAGTGACAAAGGTAAAATAAGGGCAAAAAGTTTTAAACTTGGAAAAACTTTTCTTTGCGTTTATAAGTAGCACAATAAAAGTCCTCGTATTAATCATTGCTTGTCGTACGAAAGTAAGAACAAACTCTGTATCAATATCATGTGTAGAATATAGATACAAAACAATATTTTCAATTTATATTGTCCGCCTTCTAAAATAGCTGTGAATTTTGTACTTTTTATGTCAGTTTCCATTATAAGTAGAGATATGGTAAATGCGTGGGTGAGTGAGTGGGTGGGATCGTGACACGACAAACTATATATGTAAACCTTCCTTGAGCTTCAACGAATCTATTACAAAAGATTTCATTGAGATCGGTAGAATAGTTTAGGAGTTATTAGGGAACATACAAACATACATTCTCTTTTATATTGTTGCGTAGCAACGCTGCAACGTAAATGACGAGAATGTCAAACTTCAAGAGATTGTTAATTTCAACAGCTCCGTCAACAATACTCGTAGCTCAGCGGAAAAGTGTTTACTTTTGACGCTGTAGACCCGGGTTCGATACACCTACCAGTGTATGGAATTTTTTGGGTTTTGTTAAGTTAATGGAAATTTCTAGTAAGTTCAGGATCAAATCGAACAGAAAAAAAGCGATGGAAAATGTGTAAGCAGGATAAAATTATTAAAAAAAAATTCTAGTACAATTTAAACTTAAAGATGGAATGGGAGAATCATTTTAAAAATAGAACAGATCTGGGGGTATATAAGCCGTACTAAGCGTGGCCTGCGGCAGTTCTAGTTCTGACTCGAAAGTGTAAAGAAGAAGAAGAAGAAAAGAAGAAGTAGTGAAAAGTGGAACTGTTCCAAGAAGAAGAACTAAGAAGATAGAAGAGACGTAGTGTTCGGTGCGGTGTGACGCGTTGATGGCACTGCCGCCCACAAGAGGAACAGCGGCAGACCGGCGAAGTGAAAGTTCAGAAATAGTGAACGCAAATAAAAGACTCGTTCCTATAAACGGAGTATTATTTTCAATCCCTGACCCACTCCCGTGTCAATATATATACTAGCTGACCCAGCAAACGTTGTATTGCCGATATTAAAATCGCGATACAAAAGTAGCTGTTGATCGTAGATAGGTGAAAATTTGAAGATGTATGTATTTTTTAATGTTGACTCATAATCAAACAAAATTAAAAAAAGATGTCAAAAAAATTGAATCAAAAAATTTGGCGTCGACCACCCTTAACATTTAGGGGGAAGAAAAATAGATGTTGTCCGATTCTCAGTCCTACCCAATATGCACTCAAAATTTCATGAGAATCGGTCAAGCCTTTTCGAAGGAGTTTAACTACAAACACCGCGACATGAGAATTTTATATTTTAGATAGATTTGATGATAAAAATATTTTCCGAGACGAGTTAGACGTTTGAGCTAGGTACTTGCGTGATGTTTCCTCACAAAATTCTGAGTAGCACCTCCCTACCAGTTTGTGAGAATTACATGGAGAGTTACTTTATTATTTGTATAATTATAGTTTACTCGATTTGATATAATTAACGTTACCAGTAGGAGGCTACTTTGCACCGGATGCCGGCTAGATTATGGGTACCACAACGGCGCCTATTTCTGCCATAAAGCAGTAATGTGTAAGCATTACTGTGTTTCAGTCTGAAGGGCGCCGTAGCTAGCGAAATTACTGGGCAAATCAGACTTGACATCTTATCTCTCAAGGTGACGTGCACAGTTGTAGTGCCGCTCAGAATTTTTGGATTTATGAATAATCCTGAGCGTTATAATTATTTTAATAAAGAAAATAACTTATATACTTTAGTCTATAAACTATATAGAATGGGGTAGAAAACATTTTGTAATATTCATTTAGGTGAAAATACATGTTGTAGGTACGAAAATAAAATATGAGATTTTCAGTGGTATTCCATGCACTGAAATAAATTATCTCTGTGTTCTGTCATCCCAATATATTTGCAGTTTTGCAAGCGCAATGATCGAAGGTTGACTGAATAAAAAGGATTAATTTATCTATTCAAATCTTGCTAAACAAAGTCGGGTGGCCTTCTATATCTCAGATTTACTCAGCGTAAGTACTGTTGCGTAGCAACGCTTCGAAGTATATGACGAGAGTTATCAAACTTCAAGACATTGTTAATTTCAACAGCTCCGTCAGCAATACTCGTAGCTCAGCGGAAAAGTGTTTACTTTAGACGCTGCAGACCCGGGTTCGATACACCTACCGGTGTATGGAATTTTTTTGGGTTTTTGTAAAGTTAATGGAAATTTCTAGTAAGTTCAGGATCAAATCGAACAGAAAAAAAGGGATGGAAAATGTGTAAGCATGATAAAAATAGTTAAAAGAATTTTCTAGTACAATTTAAATTTAAAGATGGAATGGGAGAATCATTTTGAAAATGGAACAGATCCGGGGGTATATAAGCCGTACTAAGCGTGGCCCACGGCAGTTCTAGTTCTGACTCGAAAGTGTGAAGGAAGAAGAAGAAGAAAAGAAGAAGTAGTGAAAAGTGCCAAGTGATCCAGGTGAAGAAGAAGAAAAAGCTAGAAGAGACTTAGTGTTCGGTGCGGTGTGACGCGTTGAATGTACCGCCGCCCACAAGAGGAACAGCGGCAGACCGGCGAAGTGCAAGTTCTGAATAAGTGAACTCAAATAAAGACTCGTTCCTATAAGCGGAGTATTATTTCCAATCCCTGACCCACTCCCGTGTCAATACTGATCACATATTTCAGCATTACAATTTTACTTATATATATGTATGACTTAGAGTTAAACGGATATATTTATACATCTTTTGAAATATAAAATCTTCAACAATCGTTTCAATTGGATCGTATTTGAAAGCCTTAAACGTTCCCTAGAATCACGTTTCGATATAGATTATATTTGTACCAAGCATTATATTTCTTATCTCAATACTTATTTTGAACTATATTTTTTTTTTATTATTAGTTCTTGAATACGATGAAAAATCTCTATCACCATAGTAATTTGTACCTTCGGAAATATATATATAATCTGCTATATATATATATAATCTGCTTTATTCACACATCTAGTGTCAAGGAACTGTCTACTTGAACCATCCTGGATGAAATTGCCTTTATAATCAAACATATTCTGTAAAACAAAGTAACTAAGAATAAAAACAAAATAAAATTTAGGGTGGTATTACAATATCTTCTTTATCTGCCATGAAGCAGTACTAATGTGAAATTATTTTGTTCATGTTTGAAGGGCACCTAGTAAATATACCAGTATTTTACTAATAAAACTTTTTTTATGATAGTGAGGAACGAGATGTACTCGTTCAGCTGATGGTAATTGATACGCTCTGCTCATTACAATGAAGTGCCGCTCAGGATTCTTGAAAAACCACAAAATTCTGAGCGGCACCACAATAATTGCACTCGTCACTTTGCAATATAAGATGCTAAGTCACATATTTTGCCCAGTAATTTAACTAGTTACAGCGCCCTTCAGACAGAAACACAATAATGCTTACATATTACTTCTTCACAGCAGAAATAGGCCGTTGTGGCCATAATCTAGGCGATATCCTGTGCAAAGGAGCCTCCCACTAGTAAAACAGGTACTTACGGCACAATTTGTATATTAATAAATGCTTATGTTGCATGAGGCTGAATGATACTGATACTCTACTGAATAAGATCTAATGGCCTTATAAGATCAGATCCGAGACGTCCATCTATTCGGATTAACTTAGATTTTATCCGTAGGTCTGAATACAGAAATTAACGAAATTATTGATGGGCTTTTCATTGGAGGAATCGATGTATCTATATGTAAAATAACACCCATCAATATGAACGATTATTCTATACTTTTCGACGTTTTTTCAGCTAATTAAAGTAACTTGGTAAATAAATTAATATTATTATAGATGGCCGAACATCTGACTACCTCTTACAACAGGCGGCATTGTAACTACAATACAATTTTAAGAAATGTGTATTTAAAAAAAGATATATAATAAATATAACAATGGTATGGATAAAAATTGTCTGGAATACTTGAGCTGAGAGCACATTATGTTCTTCAGTCTCAACACAACGAAGCATTTTCTTTTCAATGCAAAACAGCCCTTAATGTCCTCATATTTTATCGACCATTACATCGCTAATTATACTTTCCAATACTAAAACACACCCTTATAACTCCGAAATAATAGCTCTATAGAAACAAAGGAAAGGTTGTATTCTCAACCAATACAACTTGTCACGCATGCCTTGGACTGCCAATGGCTATTCTTTATTTTTTTAAACTTTTTGGTTTTGGTTTGGATCTGGTTTTGCCGATTATTATTAGCATTTAAAAAAAGTTACATATCCAAATACCACGAAAACCTCAAACGGTTTATCTGGGTTAGTTGTCACTCGCAATTTCAACCTTACATTACAATTCGGCTTTACGTTACTTATATATATATACATACTAGCTGAACAAACAGACACTGCTCTGTCAATAGAAAAAAATATATATTGATATACTATGTTATCCTTAAGTGATAGACATATACCGTCGCAGACTATTCTGTATACCTTTATAAGATACATACTTTCACCAATGCAATGCTGTACAAAGGAGTGTCTCCTTTGCACAGGATTCCGGCTACATTAAGGATACCACAACGGCGCCGTGTTTCGGTCTGAAGGGCGCCGTAGATAGTGAAATTACTGGGCAAATGAGACAACATCTTATAAGGTATTGCATAGTAATGGGTAGGGCGTATCAATGACCGTCAGCTGAACGTCTTGATCGTCTCATACCTTATTTTTATAGCACTTACTTTATAGTTATATTTCAAAGGCTTTAGACAGCATTTCCGGTATGAAAGCTCTCATACGGATTATTTTTTCCGACACCTCCAACAAATATCGTTAATATAACACAAAACTTAACAATTTATAAAGTAAAACCTTTCTCGAGAACCACTTTATCCATTGGTGGGAACAGCGTGATCGGTGCTGTAGTTTTTGAGTTTATCGCGAACAGAGTAAGTTTATACAAACTTACTAAAAAAAATCTTTCATTTTATACAAGTTTTGTAGGCTATCATGCAATTCGTTTATAGATCTATAAAATATCATTAATAATTTAATTGATATATTTTAACTTTAAAATTAGTAGGTATTGTAATCATTTGTAATATTATAATTCAAAGTATAGATATCGATAAATATTAACTTACTCGATCATTCTTCGCACAAATTAAAACAGCATTTAATAATTAGATCGTTTATTAAAACCAATCGAAACATTAAGTAACTTAAAACTAAGTACAACGTACTGTGACGAAAAAAAAAACAATTTCAAATGTTATCTATTCTTTGTTCTATGCAATGAAAACTGACTCACATGAATATATTAATAGTAAGCTTAACCACTAGTTGTTCCTCATTTACAAACACCGAATTACATTCTATAAAGGTTATTAGACATATTTACATATTCTAAATCCTTATTTTATAAAAATATACACACATAATATTTCAAGATGAGTTTTTTCATAAAACAACTATGAACGTACATACAATCAAGATTTTTATTGGAAGAAAAATAAGTCGCCAAGTTCGATGCCGGATTGGTCTCCAACTAGATACCGCACAACCTAAGAACAATAGCTTTTTTTATTACGGCAACTATTAGATGCTTGTGTGCGTGGCATCCTAACACTCAATGACATATTTCAAATTTTGTAACACACGCTTCGTGTAATTTTACATTGACATTAGTAAAATTCAAAATTCTTACTGATGATATGTGATCCCAGTGTCTTTCTTATTTCTTATAGTATTATTTTTACAAAGTTTTACTACGCACTACAAGGCCTATAAGTTACAATTATTAGCAAAGTTTAACAGAACATATGGCACGTCAACGTCACACATTGTTCGATTAGTATTAGTTGCCGCACTTTGCGACTACGCCTGCGGTATCTAGTTGGAGCGCAGCAGAGACCAATTCTAAATCTAAGGTCGCCAAATAAAATTAAGATCTCGTCTTAAGATTGCAATTCAACTATAATAAATAAACATTAAATCAAATTATATAAATCGATCTAATGCTGGTTATATAAATTAATATAGTAATTTTTCTTTGAATGAAGAATTTCGTAAAATTCTGATTGAAATCTTATAGTAATTAAAAAAAAAAATTGGTACGTCAATATACTACTGGCATAGTGTCATGAATTCATGCAATCATTTCGGTCATGAAAATTTCATGCGAAGCGAATTAAAAATATTATTCAAATACTGCAGAATAGAGAATTATTATAATTTCAGAACTTAAAAAATTTTTTGTTAAAATTAATGTATTATTTCTATTCGCTCATAAAACTGCAAGTTCTTTGACTATTTAATCATAGTAAATCATGGTTATAACGCTGTCAACAAACTCAACTTCAATTTCTGTAGCGAAGTCGTGAAGTGTGGTGTGGGCATTTGAGCGTATGTTATAACTTTTAAGTTTGATCAAACATTTCACTTCGTCTTCCGAAGTCGGTTTCAGCATACATCAAAGTGAACGAAGTTGAACTGTTTGTACAACCAGTTGAACTAAGTTTGAACAGGATCGTGCACACTGGCTTAACCGTGAAAGAATGGGTTCAGCTTGGGTTCAGCCAACATTAGTCTCAAATTTCGATGACATTTCAATCTTGAATTATTAATTTTGCATTCAAATACAGGTAATGCACCCATTAACGAGTGCTTCTACGTTATAGGAATAAGTTTCCGTATAACGCTTTCTTACGACCTCGTAATTCGTGATTATAATAATAATGATAATAATTAATCACAATTCGTAACAAGTATTTCAAATTGTTTGCTTAGTTTTACTATTTCATTTAGGTGTGAAAATGTACACGAAGCTATACATAGACTGCACAAATCATTATAAAATTATAGATTTCCGCGTCCAGATCTCCTCGTTATGGAGAATTGCCGATATAGAACATTTAAACTGAGATAATATATATAAGCCTGTTATAAGCATCCCGCGTTATAGGGACTACTCTATTGTAGAAAATTGTTACATGATAAATACGACATATTAATTAAAAAAGACAGTCTATTCTTATACATTCTTTACTTTTTAAGGTTTACTGCACTATTACATTTCTATTTTTCCTCGAAGGTTAGCAGCAACTACGGTACTAAGTATTGAAGGTACGCCCTTATTGTAACAGGCTTCAGTAAATAAAATAAGAAATGGTTGTTCATCATGGTTTCATCTTTCACCGTGTCTGTAATATCTATATCACAAGCTGCCTTGAGCACATTAATACTCTTTATTATAAATAAAGCTTTCAGGCCATAATCACTACAGTTAGTTTAAATTTCTAGCCAACGTTGCATATTATAGCAAGGCCTAATAAGAAACAAAGGCTAAATACATAGTCTTTACAAAACAACAAAATATTATTTATATAAGTATGTTTAAGATCTATTCTAACTAAAAGAGTTTTAGAACAGATCAGTACAATACAATTTAAATTTGATTATAAAAACAGTTAAAACATTTAAATAAAATAAAAACCTTACAGTAAAATAAATCAATCAAGCATTCTTACGAATACATTTAACCATACGGTTTCAATTTGTATGAAATTGAACCAACAGATTTTCTACTAATAGTATTAATACTTATAGTATTTCAATATTTGTTTAGAGTAACTAAAATGATAAATTATTTGCCATGAATAAAATATTTACTTGATATAATGAACATATTATTACTATGACTATAAAACAGTAGCTATAGAAATTACTTAGCAACAATTATGATTGTTATAATGGTAAGCACTATGTTAATGAGCGAAGCGACGAGCGGAGAAGATTTTCCTGATGCTGCTAATGCACTTGCTGCAGCTTCCACACAGTGACGGTACGATATGTGCTCTAAGCAAGTAATCGCACAGAAATGCTGATGGGCGCAAGCACCATCGCAGTTATCTGCTGCATCATACTTTACATTATGAGCTCGAAGGTATCTGAAATAAAATTTTAATGGATTTGTCGTCTGGTGAATAATATGAGAAAATTTCCCAAGGAAATATTCACTGAGGATATTAGCTAATACTAAAATTATTGCAATGAGCTTACAAATATGTTTTTACCTCTCCAGCATGAAAAGGGCGCTATAGCTACGTGAAAAGTGCTGCGAGCGTGAGGCAAAGTCATTTAAATTTCGTACCCAACGTGACCATACATCGGGGAATTAATCCTCGTTAAAAAAATAATCAATGCGATCCGGTGCGTTGCGAAACTCATTTTAGCCTAGTGTACTATCTCATTGCCACAAAAATTTATATGTTACTTATCGAAATTTAGATTTATAAATTTTACTATTGCCTTTTTAAAGACTTAATATTTAAAATAAATACTAGTAATGATATTTATAATAAACATTGTTAAATATTATCTTAATTTTTTCTCTAATTATAACACTTTTCTCGCTAGTCGAGGTGAAAATTTGTATGTTTCACACGAGAGATATTTTTTTTTGTCTCGTGCCTTTAAATCACTCACTACCTCAGTAGTCTATATTAGAATCACGAGCGTAGCGAGTTTTCTAGACTACTTCGCCAATTCGTGATTTAAAGTCAGCACTCGCAGCATAATATGACTGCTCACTTGTTGAACAAATAACTATTATCTGTACATGATTTTGAAAGGCACTAAAACTAAGTTCACTAGTAATTGAACTTGTAGTATTATATTACCAGTAGGAGGCTTCGTATCAGAGGACGTACGAATACCCTAAACATATTCTATTTATTATGTTTCTAAACTATTATTTGGATTATAGTTTTATTTTCGAATCAACAAAAGTCAGTTGATAAAAGTATTTATTTAAAAAATGACATTCTACTTGTATTGAACAACTTAAAGCTATTTTAATGTGTGAATTATTGTTAATTCATTCAGAATAAGTTAAGTACGAAAAAACTAAAGCAAATTCAAAGATTCTCAACCCAGTTCTCATTGTCATCTTTTGAAATGCTTAATTTGCTTAATAATAATTTTGAGAAAATCTGTAAGAAATCTTACAAGCACTAATAAGCTACAATCGATTGCTATTTAAATTCAAATATTTTTATTCAAAATAGAATATAAAATCACTTATAGAAAGTCAAAAACTACCAGCCATTCCAAAAGGTATCTATCAAAATTCAATTAAAAGTATGTGGTTTGTATCATAATCTGGTAAATTCTTTCTCTTTAGCATACTTATATTTAAATTTAAATGTATTAAAACATATTTAAATATTCATACATTATGAAGTTGATCTCAGCACAACAATGAACCTATGCCATACAGAGTTCCTACTCTCTCATAAATTTTAAAGAAACTTCTTCAAACTTCACTTACTTGGCAAAGAAAGTTGTTTCTTGAGGAGAATTGAATCGCAATTTCTCTGCTAAATTGTGAAGCGATTCAGCGGAGACATCTCGTAGTCCGTAGTACTGCGTCAGATTATATTCGGTCACCCATTCCGAGGCTTTATCCGCCCTATTTGCAGCTGCTAAATCCAGGTAGAATTGCGTGTAGTCTAACACCTGTTGTTGTGAATAAAATGCATCATTTAACACTGAATTTAACTTGAATCCTTTGTAATTTGTGGCTATTATCTATACATTTTGACGACCCATATAGCCAAATGGTTAGTGACCCTGACTACTAAGCTCGAATTAATGGGTTCGAATCCCAGTAGGTGCAATCACTTATAGATGTTTGTGTCCTAGTCATGGATGTTTATATGTATTTATGTATGTTTAAGTAACTATATTGTATTAAATATATCATTGTCTTGTACCCATAGTACAGGCTATGCCTATTTTGGAACAAGATAGTTTGTGTAAAAGTGTGTCAATATTATTTTAATAATAATACTCTTTAGAATCTCTAGAAATCTTTTTTTCGTGTGAACATGATATAGGATACATATAGGCATTCAGGCTCCTTTGCACCTGATGCCGGCTAGATTATGGGTACCAAAACGGCGCCTATTTCTGCCGTGAAGCAGTAATGTGTAAGCACTACTGTGTTTCGGTCTGAAGGACACCGTAGCTAGTGAAATTACTGGCCAAATGAGCGCAGCGTAGACGTATCCTCAATCTAAGCATTGAAGGCTAATTTATAAACAGTCTTTACAGGAGTAATTATTGATTATTGCCGAAAATTGGTGATTTCTATGCCTTATTTAAATTTTAAAAATAAGGAAGAACAGAAATAAATTACAATGCTCAAAAATATTGACTTGTTTTAAATTTTACTATTAATCGTAGATTGGAATATTGGTTTTAAAAGGGGCTCTGTAATCTTGTTTTTACACAATAAATAATAGATCATTGTAGTAAAAAAATAATTACTTACTCACGTAGCATGATTAACGATATTAGATACCAAAGAGCGAATACTATCCGTGCGAAGTAGCTACTTGTGAACACTTTAACGTTAATGGGGCTACTAGAATTACTTCGACTGACTAGTCGACTCGAGTTACGTGACTCAAGTGGAGACTGGAAAAGCTTTTTAATAGCCTTTTACCAGCTTTTTGGCTACAGTTTTAAAGTCAAACGATACAGCGCGTGTTTTAGACTTACTTGGCGGTTTTGTTTGTGCAAACGAAATGACAGATTTTGGTTAATTTTCTTAGCGACTCTTGTTTATGGAAGACGAAGACAAAGGTCACTTGTCACGTGGTCACCCCCAAAATTTCACTCTTTTTCACTCTCATTTTATTCTATCTATATATTTATTAAAGTAGGAGTTACTTTGCGGGAATCCATAACTATCCAAATGTTTTGAGTTCAAAATCTGGCACGAAACTGCCAGTCTGTCTCGTGCCAAATTTTGGCGATTCAACATATCCTGAGGATGCCTCGTGTAGAGGCGAAACACGTGTCAAAGGTCGTGTTTAAAGGACAAATATTGGCGGAATTAATACTAAAGAAAACTCAAAACATTTGGATCTATGTATATAAATAAAAATGAATGTTGGTAAGGGTTACAACTCAAGAATGGCTGGACCAATTCGACTAATTTTTCTCATGCTCCTTAAGGTCCACGGAAGGTATTAATACTATACAAAAAGTGTGTGGATACTATATAATTACTATTACTATAGTAAGGAAAAATACTTTTCTTCTTCACATAAAAATTTGCTGTCATATGACCATAAACAAATCACAGGTCAGTCTAAGTATTTACTTCTCTCATTGCAAAATTTAAAATAAAATTTTAAGTAATTGTAGTTTCTTGTTGAGATATAAATTCACCAGTTGGAGGCTTCATTGCACAGGATGCCGGCTAGATTATGGGTATCACAACGGCGCCTATTTCTGTCGTGAAGCAGTAATGTGCAATGTTGTTTTGAAGCTTATCAAATGATTCGGATAATAATAAATTATTTCTAAAATTGATTCCGTGAATTTTCACTGGGTTGGCACTGCTTTATGCCAATCACTTAACATCAGGTAGGGTTATTGCTGATCTCATCATTAAAAAAACAAACAACATATACCTGTTATAAAATCGATCCATTAACTATCTTATACTTAAATGATGGATGTATTGTAGTTATATAAATAAATAAATTTAATATTTTTTACCTTGCCCGTATCTGAGTCAAATTTGTACAGTCTTAGTCCAGGGTTGGATGAACTTCCAAAATCACGATGTGGTGTTAAAGATGGAGCCAACAGTGCCCAAGACACTGGTTGTTCTGCAAAGAGTATAAACGTTTGTATTATTTGGTTACATTAGCGGTTGTTGACTCAAAAAAAAATACAAAAATTTCTAATTTTTTAAAATTACCGAATCTTATGCTATTTCAAAATGGAAACGCGACAAAATTAATTTGGTTACTTAATGAATATTTAGATATCAACGCCAAATAAATTTTTTATTGATTAGTAAATTTAAATAAACATTCTGAAAAAAAAGTAAGCTCTCTAGTGATCTTACTTTAAAATAGATGTTACAAGAACCTGTTTGGAGTGAAAACTTCTTTAGCCGTAATGGGCATTTTTGGTAGGCGAAAATCTTATGAGATCGCGTTATCGACATGCTAATGACTGGCGCACTCGATGAATAAATAATTTAAAAAAATAATATATGTTTATATTTAAAGTTAGACACTTTTTGGATGGGTGAAATCTCGTGAGTTCGCGTCACCAAAATGCTTATATCTGCAGCAGTCTATCTAGCAGTATATCTGTAGCTATACAGTAGACGTATTGTGCAACATTGGTGCTGTGTAATATGTATTTTTAAGTGAAATTGAATGAATTTAAAAAATTGAAAATTCTATCGCTGCCATGCCTATACATTTATGAAATAAGCCTATTTGTTCAAAAACATATGTGTGATTTCTATACAAAAAAAAGCCAGAAGGTTTTAAACACAAGGTATCCAAATAAACTCATAATGCCCTTCTGTAGAACTGCATCTTTTAGTAGAAATTGTTTCAGCATGTCTGTGAAAATATATAATAAATTGCCCAATTGAAAGATTTACCGTTCAAAGTTTTTAAAAGAAGACTGCATCAGTGGTTAACAAATAAGTGCTTCTATAGCTTAAATGAATTTTTCAATACAAAATGAATTAGTCTATTTGATAATAATATATGTAAATTAATATACTTTTATGACATTGAATTTGTTAATATTATACATAGGTACTAAATGAATTATTAAGTTATTTACGTCTCATATTATAATATCTTAAATTTCATTTTATAAATATTTTTGATATCATTGTGAAATCCGACATGTTTCAATATAACAGTACGATTAGTGTATTAGACAATTTTGTAACATATTTTGCATGTCAATTGACGAAACATATTGGATTATCTATTATATTGTTAACACCTTAAGTACAATGTTTCCTGCAAATAAAATTTAATTTCATTTCATTTCATTTCATTTCATTTCATTTCATTTCATTTAGTAAAAAGTTCAATGTGTGTTATATGTGTGCATTTTTGAAATAGCGTTTTTGTTTGATTAATATATTATTGAAAATAAGTTTTAAAATTAATTTAAATTATTAATTTAATTGTGTTAAAGCTTTATGAAAATTCAAATTATAATACTACTAAAGTTATAAGTTTTCACTTCTACCGGCAGTCTCTAAAACGGATTTTTTTTTATTTGAAATACATCTGTGACTCAAAAATCAAAAGTTTGGATCATTTTTACGTACGCATTCGTTAGTTTTTTTTTATTGGTTTTAACACATTTTCCTTAACAAATAGTGGCAAGAACCTCCTATTAAGCATTAAATAATGGTTGTGCCAGGAGTCTCCGCGCTTTCTTAGCCGTAAAATAGCATACTTTGAAAACTTTATGAAATATGATTAAGCGTGTGTGTGTATGCGTGAGTGTGTGTGTGTGTGTGTGTGTGTGTGTGTGTGTGTCTGTTTTAGCGTATGTATCGTAAGAGCAACTCAGTATTATCATAATTTTGTGGTAGTATCCAGGCGATCAATGCAATTTTACATTCATGGGAGTTTCTATTATATATACGTAAATAAAGTACTTATAATAATCTGTTGTAACACGTACCTTTATCATAAATAACACGGAAAGTATCGACGTGTAAGTGGCCAAAAAACTGTCCAGCTATGATCCTGGCGTACCGTCGTACCAATCTCAGATATTTTCCATTTGCGTCAACAGATAGCACGTTGTATCGCGAGTCAGAGCCTGGTGCGGCGTGTCCCACGATGTACACCTGGTCAAATATAAGCATATGTTATAATACCTATATTTCGAGATGTGTCATTGAATTTTTCAAACCCTCCTCCACATTCGCTGTGGACTTTTGCAATGTCAAATTACACTTCCCGTACACTTCCACCTGGAGACGGCGAAGCCGGCCCTGCTCTTTATAACCGAGACACAGATTACCTCTCTGGCTGATACATCTTACTTCTCATACCCGGGGTATAATCTGGAATACTCCTTTATACCACGGGCTGAGGTGTGCATCTACGTCAGGACGGATATCTGTTCTTGACGCCTGAGTTTTCTTAAAGGACAGGACCTATCCATCGTCTGGCTGCGTGTAGACTGCGACGGCCATCCGCGAATCTATGCATGCCTGTATAGGTCCCATAGCGGAAACGCAGAGACTTACCGGCTCCTTGAACACATCCAAGTGGCTACAGATTACGTGATGGAGCAGTTCCCTACTGCAGAGATCATGTTTCTTGGCGAGTTTAACGCCCACCACGCCGACTTCGCCTTAGCAAATTGTGTGACGCAACTGGTTATTGCGCCAACGCGAATCCCAGATGTGGAAGATCATACACCTTCTCTGTTGGACCTTCTATTGACCTCACATCCGGACGGCTACCTAGTTTCCGTTGGCCCTTCTCTGTGGTCGTCGGACCACTGCCTGATCCGTAGCACTGTGCCGGTCACGCGCCTAACACTGCCCCACTTCTTAGGCTGTCACCGCATGTGGCACCCTAGGTCAGTAGCTTCATCTTTCCAGGCGGAAGTGGACGGCATTTTAATTTGACTGAAACCCCCTGATGTTGCAAAAGTCCACAGCGAATGTGGAGGAGGGTTTAGAAAAATTCAATGATAATATTCGATCCTCCTGAGCCTTCTGTTCTGTTTGCCACGAGTCAGCTCAGGTTTGCCCACTCCAGAATACGCGGGGCAGCCTGGGCATCCACTATTAGGTATAGGTCCTAATTGTGGACGCCTAGGTACGGATTCTCCAGGACTACATAGCCTGGTAGCGTCCTGGAGTAGTCTTTTTTTAATACGTGCTGCCATTTGTATATCGTGGGGGGGTTTTAGGCCGGGGATACCGGGCGGATATTATTAATTATACCAATACTATTTAACATGACATGTAAGTTTTCTAAAGAAATTGTATTATGTTTGTAATAAATTAAAGATGCTTCTAATTCTGAATTAAAACTATGGCGATTTTGTGCGAGAGAGATAACCTAGCTCCGCTGAAATCATCAAGTCCATAGGCTCGCCAGCCTTAATGTAGCAAATGTTACTTTGATGACTTTCACATATCATATCTTGTGACGACCTCCCTCAGGCTATTGAATTATGGCCGTTTTCAATAACCTATCTATCCTTAGTTTAACTTACTAGACGTACACAAATCTATCCTTTTACGCCTACTTACATTTCAATAACCTATTGACAGATAGCAATGGACTATAACTATATTGGATATAGCTATGGACAGATAAGTTCTTGTCATTAAACGGTGACAGCAATGTATCCGTAAGTTAAACTAGGGGTAGATACGTTATTGAAAACGGCCGTTACTAAACTTTAATGTAACGATCCGTTCTCTCAGGTTTGATTCATATTATGTTTTTGAAAGGAAGGTAATTTTTGACCTTTAATTAGTGATTTAAAATCCTATTTTGAATAAAAAATATATAAATTTTAATTTTAATTTTAATTTCAGTATTCCGTGGTATTGCCCCAATCAGAAAGTCCAGTTTTTAATATTTGAAGATACAAATACCACATAACTTATCAGATTCATGAAACAAAAATAAATACTAGAATATTTAAAAAGTTGTTATAACTCCAGGCTGTATCTTGCGGCTGGCACAGTTTGTAAACAAAACAAATAACCTAGCTGTACCACGAAATGTTTTTATTTATTTAAATTGCTTCTGAATCCCAGGCTTTCCGTAGCCGCGAAAATAGAAATAGCTTGAAATGGAGTCGTTTTTATTTTGTCCTGAATTATTAATATATTCATGATTGAAACCTCTATTGAAATATGCTCGTCAGGTAACTTATTATTCATTGAAAAAGAGTGATACAATTTATCATATAGATATGAAAGTTGAAAATTAAATCGCTGTTAGCAACTGTAATACGATATTGCTGGTCTCAAAATATTGTTTTATCAATGAACACCCTCACCAAATAAACAAATGATTTTATTTCCATCAATTTCCATATTTTCACAACATAATGTATGTTCAGTTCAAGACTTTGTACTATTTTACTCAGTTAATAATCTTTTTTCAATATAATAAAAAAAAAATCAACATAATATTTCAAAGTAAACGGATTGTAACTACAAATTTTACAGCAAAAAAAAATTTGATTCATGACAATAATATGATGACGAAAAAAAACAGCATTTCTCATTTTGAAAACCATAGACCATCATCCATACGTGTCCATCATATTTACCAGTACTCACTCAGTATTTTTGCACAGGATGCCGACTTGATTTTTTTATGGGATAGGAGGACAAACGAGCGTACGGGTCACCTGGTGTTAGGTGATCACCGCCGCCCACATTCTCTTGCAACACCAGAGGAATCACAAGAGTGTTGCCGGCCTTTAAGGAAGGTGTACGCGCTTTTTTTGAAGCTACCCATGTCGTATCGTCCTATCGGATGATGATGATTATCAACATGATTACGGAGGAAGCCGGAGGTCCACTTGCACAAGCTCTCGCGAAGCCCAAATGATGGAAGTTTTAAGAGGAGCGCCTTGTGCCATACACTATCAAAGGCCTTCGCTATATCCAGGCTAACTGCCTTCCCCCTTGCTTTCATATCTTGATTATGTATATATATGTGTAAATTACAGTGTCGGTCTGAAGGGCGCCGTTGCTAATATTTCATTAGTACATTACTGGGTAAATGAGACTTAACATTTTATATCTCAAGGTGACGAGCGCAATTATAGTCCGTTGAGAATATTTGGGTCTTTCAAGAATCCTGAGCGGCACTGCATTGTAATGGGCAGGGCGTATCAATTACCATCAGCTGAACGTCCTGCTCGTCTCGTCCCTTATTATCATTTAAAAAAACAACAGGAAGTGTGTGTATTTGTTTTAATAAAATAATCCACATTTTATTTTTCTTGAATGACATTTAATTGCTAGAACGTTCCTTAAGGATGCTAACCCTTTATTGGATGTCCGCAACTAATTAAAAAATTTAATTAAGGTTCTGTCAAAAATTTCGTTTTTAACAAACATGGTTTTTAAAACAAAGACGCCTTTAACTTATTTTGATTACGTTATATAAAAAGAAAGGAATATAAAGAGGCTTATTAAAAAAAAAAACAAATTTAGAATAACAACACTATTTATGTGTAGACTAATGTAGATATTAATATACCATTTAATTATTGTAATGTAATTCTTTCTTTCTTTCTAATGTAACGCTGAAATCGCGAGTGACAACTTACCGAGACCCTTTAGGGTCCCTAACCTACTGGGATCCCCCCAGTGCTCAAACTTGAACTGCTGGAGATCTACCTCAAAATTGTTAGACTACGATCGATCGTCTCTGAGAGGCTTCAAGTATGTGTGATGAAGGATTGTCGTGAAGGTAGAGTGTCACTATGACAGACATATGCACTTCTTAGACAAGGCAAGTGTAGGTCTGCTACAAAATATCTATGAAAAAAGTCATAATTATTCAAAATTGGGAGTTTATTGGTTCTTAAAAAACAAACGCGTTCTAGTGTCTAAAGTTCGAAACTTAACTAAAGAGTGACTTTGGATGTTGAATCTGCATGACACTGCTTGTCTTGAGCACACTTTTCATAAGATGGTACGTAATTACCGATTTTAGTTACCTAAAACAAAATCTGTGAATAGTTCTATATCGAATTTTTTCTTTAGATCGACTCAAAAAGCACTCGATTGACCGTTTGAGCACCCCTGCTTTTTCATGGTATTTAGATGTAGAAATATTATTGTATGCTATGTTTTAAACAATAAATGAAAAAAATCATAATTGAAAACAGAAAGTCACATAATAATAATTAGAACACGCTCATATTATGTGTCCATTTAAAGCTTAAGTACACGTTTCATCAAAAGCCTGACCAAGCAGAGTTTGCTCATAAATTATTAAAGTCTAAAAAGCGGTTTCTTTAGTGAACGACCTTTTTATCCGAGCTGTCAGTATGATGCGACCTCCGGGAATATCTGTCGTCGCCGCTATGGCTCAAAAATATTTCACTTTTTTAGTGGCTGCACGCTATTAATGAAATCAAAAGGTTCCAGAAAACTTTTATTCAAAATTATATTTGACGTTCACAATTTAGTACTTAGATAAAAGTGCTATGTAAATTTATATAAAAACTCTTTAGTTTTGATGTCACAGTATAAAAACTTTTGTTGAAGCAATAATAATATTATTACTATCGATCAGGAAATCTTATTTTGTTGCGTGTATCTGTGACAATATAATATATCAGTTAGCCTCTTCCGTTTGCAAAACAAGCACGTTGTAATCACAATCAATAAATATTATAAAACAAAATCCACCCGCGGCGTCTGTCTGTCTGTCTGTTCGCGATAAACTCAATAACTGCTGCACCCATTGTTATGCTGATTTCATCAATGGATAGTGTAATCCTTGAGGAAGGTTTTAGTATATTAAGTTGTCTGGGAGCTTCTAACGAAAACGCTATCGAAACCCATTAAGATATAACAGAATAATATATGGCAGGTTTGTGTATCTTATATAGTTCTACAGAATAGTCTTTCTTTTAAGGATCACATACTATATCCAAATACGATATTAATCTTTATCATTTTAGTACTACAATAAAATCACTGACTACAATAAACTATAAACTAATCTTTGAATACGCGTTTCCGATGGCTTTAGACTACATTATTCCCGAATATTTTAATCATTTTTTTTTTGACAGAATAGTGTCTGTCTGGTTAGATAGTCTTTTATACAACCTTAAACTTATATTAAAACTAGCGGACCCGAAAGACTTTGTTCTGTACACATATCTTAAATTTGAAAAATCGGTCCAGCAGTTAGTAGGATTTCACTAACATACACATGCAGGAGAATTATATATGGACTGAATTGAGAATCTAAAACCATTGTCAAATTCACTGGAACATACAAAAAAACATCAAAATCCAGCCTTTTGCAAAGTAGTTCAATTGTGAATCTAAACCATCCTCGACTCCACTTGAACACACACAAAAAAATTCATTCAAATCGCTCCTAAACAGGAGGAGTTCACTGTCAACACACGTACAGAAGAAATTATATATATAAAGATAGTGCTTAAAGAAACAGTACATAGAAAAGAAATGTCTCACAGTTTAATATTACAAATATAATTTCAAGTTGAGTTGTACAAATGACGTTAATACCCGAGCAGTGTTTCCGCATCCACAATTATGAAACCTTACAAAGGATTGCACGAGTAACGTAACAAATGGTGACCTGCCTTCATAATGGAACGAATGTTTTAGACTAGAAATTGAGACTGAGTGTCGTAGAGAGAGGAAATTTATTGCGTTAGTATCCATGGCTTTGAGTTTTATGTTCATCATAAGGACTTATTTTCATTAAAGTTGCAACTAAGATATTAATTCATTCAAAATAATAGATGAATTTAATATGGTTCAACATTATCATCATTTCAGGCGGAAGACGTCCACTGCTGGACAAAGCCTCCCCCAAAGATTGCCATGACGGTCGGTCCTGCGCTGCCCTCATGCAACTTATTCCCGATATCTTGGCCAGATCGTCAGTCCATCTTGTTCGGGGCCTACCCACACGACGTCTTCCGGTACGTGGTCGCCATTCGAGGACTTTACTGCCCCAACGGCCATTTGTCCGTCGAGCTATGTGCCCTGCCCACTGCCTCTTAAGTTTCGTGTCATCATCAATCATTTATTAATTCGGTTATTTTATTATTATTTGAATATGGATAATCTTTTAAAAGTCAAGTTTTTTTTATAAATTAATCATAAAGTTTCGCTTTACCTACATATGATTCGACAAAGCAATAACGTTGTTATACATTATTACTGGATATTCCGTTCACAACCTTGTGATATTATTAATAGTTCAGTTGTTCATAAAAGAAAGTTCCTTCAGGAATAACGAGAGGAACGCCACACATACAGATGATGAGTAGTATAAACAAGTTTTTAGTGTGCTGTGCCAGGGTTAAACTTAACAGTTATTTGTTTGTTTGTGAATGAATATTTCAAGAAAAACAAAACTAAATTGAATAAATTATTACTCTTGATTGTGAACCTCCTTTGTAAAATAATTGTAATAAATTTGTGTAAATTAATGGTACTATTTAAGCATTTTTGACTTATTAATGCTTAGAATTTTTGATTAACGCGTGTTACAGTGTTACACATATAAGTAAAACACTTTATAAAGGATTTTAATATTTTAAGTGTTTTAACGCATGTGGTTAAACATAAGTAACGTTTCCCTGAAAACAAGATCTGGAAAGGTCTTGACGGGTTAACTAAAATAATAATAAAATGTAACTTTTATGCAAAAATTTAATGCATTTTTTTTTTGAGAAGAGGAATTACGGTTACGTATTTACGCCCCGGATCGGGGCGTAATATGTCGGACTCGAGTGTCCGCGTAAGCGGACACCCCATACCGACTAAAACCTCCTCTGTGCTGTTAGCAGCCCTGGCTTTCACAGCGAAGTAACAGTCGCGGGGCGTCTCCTAAGGAGACTCGAACCTCAGACCGGCTGTGTGCTTGTGGGAAGGAAATTTAATGCAAAATCAAAGTTACAATTACACGCGTTTTAATCCCTTAAAAAGTGTTATATTTATAAATGTTTATTTTATGTTACGACTCGAGTTCTTACTAGGGTCGATATTATACTATTAACTAACAAGGGTTTAATTTAATATCTACGCTCAATATTAATTAAACAAGATACTTCGTAGAAGGGTAATTCTTTGTTAGCTCTTATTTAATCCTTAATTAAGAAACAGAATAATAACCGATTGGCACCGATATTAAAAGGCATAAAAGGCATTTATTTTCTCAAAATTGATTCCTTTAGAATTCTTTTTGATGTCATTTCTTATACTACTAGATACTACTACCACTTCGGAAACAAATGGCGCTCTGAGAGAGAAGAAGCGGCGCAAGAAACTCACACAAGAACAGCATTCTTTTTTTGCGCTCTTTTCAATTAAAATATACAATATTGTACAGTTATTTCTATCGCTATAAAATAATCACAATCTAGTCCCAGGCTGTCCGATCATTTAGATATTCAGCAGTGGAGTAATAGGATTTACGATAGAGCCATTTTTTTTATAAAACATCTAAATTTATTTATAGATAATGCCTGAACAGTGGCTGGGACTTTATTATAGAAGTGTTTACATTTACCCATAAAGCTATTATGAATCTTATGAAGCCTACTAGAATTAGTTACAAGCAATCCTTTATTTCTAGTGTTATAATAATGAAAATCACTATTAAGGGCAAAAAGGTGACGATTTTTGTGAACATATATAAAATTTTCATAAATGTACTAACAATGAACAGTCATAATATTTATTTCTTTAAATTTTTCTTTGAGAGACTGCCTATAACCAAGCTGATATATAGCACGAACAGCTCTCTTTTGCAGAGCAAACACTATGTTAATGTCAGCAGCATGACCGTAATATACCAGTAATATACCGTACGTCATGATGCTGTGAAAATAACTGAAGTATACTAATCTGGCGGTCGCAACATTCGTGTACTCTCTAATCTTTCTAACTGCATATGCCGCAGAGCTGAGTCTATCTGCTAGATGGGTAATATGTGGACCCCACTGAAGCTTTTTATCTAACGTGATACCGTAGTGTCCACAAGTTCCAATCTCTGGTCATTTATAAGTACGTTGGTTTGTACCACCGCTGTGTTTGGTGTAATGAACCGTAAACACTTTGTTTTTTTACTGTTTATATATTATTAGAGTATATTTTTGCATATTTGAGTTTGGAGAATATATTATTATGAAAAAGCATGCTGTGGTAGGATTAAATAGATTTGCACTCGTATGTTTCTCCAGCAAATTTAATTCAGCAGTAAGTATCATTAATTAAAAGTAGTAAAAATTATCACCACGTGAAAGTGTTCAAAGGATTATGGCAGCATTGTCATCTGGCTGATCTGTTAGGCGAGAAATACCAGAGCTTGCCTATATTATTAGTTATTTACTGTAGAAGCAAAGTCACCGACATACCCCAAATGATTGCTTAACTGAAGTGGCAGTGAACAGGGCACATAGTTCGATGGACAGATGGCCGGTGGAGCAGAAAAAACCGCAAATGGTGACCATGTACCGCAAGACGCAGTGTTGGTAGGCCCGGTAGTAGTAAGGTTGCTGAAAACGTTTGATGAGGGCAGCGCAGGACCGATCGTCGTGAAGATTTTTGGGGGAGGCCTTTGTCCAGCAGTGGATGTCTACCGGCTGATAATGATGATGATCCAATACCTATATACGGGTATAAAGTACATCTATATCTATATATACAAAAATGAATTACTGTTCGTTAGTCTCGCTAAAACTCGAGAACGGCTGGAACGATTTGGCATATTTAGGTATTGAATTATTAGTGGAAGTCCAGAGAAAGGTCCAAAGAAGGTTTAAAAGGTGAACAAATAAATTAAATAAAAACAACAAATTTGTTTTTCCTTTGATGTGTCCATACATAATTTCTATGAGAGAATTTATTGACGCACGGTTTAACAGTTCTGCTGTGAAACAATTTCATTACGACAGCAGGGTGCATATTTTACGAAGTAATTTTTGATGTTATGATATATTATTGACAAATTCATATAAAAACATTATTTTATTTATTATATACAGAACAACGTCTGTCGGGTCAGCTAGTATTTAATAAAATCTCCGCACCTTTGTACCACGGACCAAGTGTATTAACACCAAAACCGCAAAATCATGTATCCCTGATAACGCTCTGTTGATCCATTTACCAAGTGTTCGATAGGACATCATAAGGTGCCAGAGTACTCCAGCGACATTCTTTGTAGCCCAACTTTATACCGTTAGTGCTTGCATTCACAAAACAATATATTGATTTGACTCCGTCAATATATTTCCTTGTTTTCAAAATTAATTTGTGTAATTAAGAAGTGAGTGTTATCACTTTAAAAAATAACAAATTTTTAAAATTTAAAAAAGCGATATCTCAAGTCAATTTCCTAATATGAAAATATTGGAGGTGGGCAGGTTATCAACTGTAAAGTAGATCCTGTAGATGAAGCCACAACCAGTCGAACAAAGACATAAATATTTATGAACTTTTTGTCACTTGAACGGTTGGCTCAGTGGAAGAGCGCTCGCACGGAACTTGAGAGGTCCCGGGTTCAAGTCCCACATCGTTCATAAATTTTGTTTTCAAATTTAATTTGTGTCAAAATATTACTAGCAGCCAATACGCTGCGGATACATCATTGATTATGACGTCACGGCTGTATCGCTCTGCTGCTTTTAAAGATTAAGTTGATGTACTAGAGGATCTACCAACACATCACACACACGTGAACTGAACATAAAAAGACAACAATACTACAGTAATAAAAAGGCAAAGTCCAAAGTATTTATAAACACTGTCTAAAAATATTTTTATTTAAAATATCAATCGATGACATCAAGTTCATTTGGGCAGGCTTGACCTTATGAGTAAATTATGTTAAAAATAAACAATAAAAACTTAATATTTGTAAAGGCCAAATTAAGTAAACTTTTAACTCATACGCTGTTGAAAACGTAACAATTTTTATCTTTGAACGTTGAAATTAAAAGATGAACAAAACTAATGGTTTTTTAATTTGGAAAGACTGATTCAGCATATCTTTCTAAAATAATTAATACAGTTTTTGATCCAGAAATACTACGAGGTAGGTTCTTGAAAATATTTTTTTCGTAAACTTCGAAGCTCTTAGAGACAACTGTAAGAGCTTACCAATGCAGCTCATTAATTTGAAGACCAAAAAGAGTTTATACATCGATATACACAATAAAAAAAGGATTGTGTGGTTTTATGAAACCACGGTAAAAGTGAAACTAACTAATTAAACACAATTCTTTGCTTTTTCCTCGTTGATCAGTTTTTTGGCCTCACTAGCTGTGTCTTTGTTTACCAAACGCAAATAAAAGTTTCACTTTAATAAATAATAACATTTACATTAAACACTGACAAAAACAAACAAAATAGCACTGGCACAAATGAGGAATAGTCTATACACTACACGGTCAGCTGCTGCGAACTATAGGCGCCGCCAGACCGTCACGCGACATGCAACACACAGACGAAAACGTTTGAGACAATGTAATAAAAGTTTCACTTAAAAAATTGCGACCTGTGTCGCTATTATTGTATTCACGAATTTCATCAGATTTATAATAATCAGTTCAATACCTAAACTCAATTTTCAATAACAAATCCTATCCGGAAAACATGAACGATGAAATAGACAAGCGCTTCGCTTCAGTAAAAATCAAAGATGATGTCTGATATTAAATCGTCAGGTCTATAAAATGAGATCACGAGAAAACTTATTTCAATAATAAAAATGTCACGAACAACGAGAAATACTTTCTATTGTCCATAACATAAAAGTGAAATATTACATTTCTCAGGTCACGGAATTAATAAATCTGTCCTCAGCAGTGTAAATCATGTAGCAGAGCGAAACAGCCATTCTATTTGACAACCAATAAGATTTACCTCGATTTGAAAATGCTTCTGACTTTGAACGCTATTCAAAACCTGGTCTTAATCATTTTCGAGGAAACTCTGAGAGTTAAGGATGTAGTTTGAATAGAATAGAATAGAAATCACTTTATTAGCAACGAAAAAAACACACAACCTAACAATTTACAATATTAATTAAAATAATAAAATGGAAAAATGAGCTGACTCAGTATATTGTTGTGTTAGTGCAAAAGACACCCACACAACACTGGTTTTCATCAGCTGACAATGGCAAATTCTGAATGTCCACTGAGGTATTTCACATCTTCTCCGGTTGTCCTGTGACGGCCAAATTTTCAAAAATAATCTCCTTTTTGTTTAAGAAAATGATTATATTATTATAACGAAAGCATTTATCTTCGAACTAAACCTAATTTTCTTTATTTCTTAATTTTTTTTTTTCATTTAGTCTCAGACGACTTAATTAATATAAGTGACGATTACCACTGCATTAAATATTACTGTTCGTAATTAATTATATTTCCATAGATAATTTCCCAATTTCATAGGTGATTAGATTTATGAAATTCTAATCTACAATTTATTAGGTACACGGAAACAGGCTTCCCGGCTCACTTCCGTTGTTGCGTTGCCGCTTTGCCGATTGTGAAGCCGTTATTAAAACTCTATTTGAGGTGAAATATTGTTTACGATAACGTCCCCGTAAACTATAATTAACAAGGCCATGCTTATAAATAACGAGGTGAGTTTCTACTTCATTTCAGTTTACTTTGATTTAGTTTATAAAAATGTGTGTGTGTACTTATGTATGCACGCAAGAAGTTATACTTCGTTGGCCTAACTTATTCCTCGTGCTATTCTACGTTTTTAGAAAGAACAATTCTGTAAAAATCTTGCAAAGTGGCTTTGATAATAGCGAATACGGCTGTATGGGCTTGAACCCTTTGACTGCCTAATCTTGGATGATGAAACCAAAAAAAAAATTAATGACGCAAGAAAATTTTAGGAACCAACTTCAACCTATTACTTTTGTGTTACAGTGATGCGCGCGCATCTTAATATTTCACTCTCATCTTTTTTTCATAATGCCTCTAAAGAAGTATAACTTCAAAAACTACGTAGCATTAAATAGCAGACGTTTAATTTGGTTTATTTTATTTTGTCGAATAAGAGATCGTATTTCTGGATAACTTATAAAAGTGATCAGTGCTCTGTGTTCCAACACTTAAATAGTTCCTGAGACGTTATTTGGTTTTATTCTTTTTTTTATGGTATAGGAGGACAAACGAGCGCATGGGTCACCTGTTTTATAGTGATCACCGCCGGCCCACAATATCTTGCAACACCAGAGGAATCACAGGAGCGTTGCCGGCCTTTAAGGAAGGTGTACGCGCTTTTTTTGAAGGTACCCATGTCGTATCGTCCCGGAAACACCGCACAAGGAAGCTCATTCCACAGCTTTGTAGTACGTGGAAGAAAGCTCCTTGAAAACCGCACTGTGGAGGATGGTGAGGATGATATCCTAACTTGTGGCGTGTCGTGCGAAGGTGGAATTCGGCGGCAGAAATCAGGTGAAACTCGGAACACGCCCCGTCATAAATGCGGTAGAAGACACACAATGAAGCGACGTCTCTACGCAACGCCAAGTGATCCAGCTGTTCACAGAGCACTGGGTTCCCGACAATTCGAGCTGCACTGCGTTGCACGCGGTCAAATGGATCGAGCTGATACTGGGGTGCACCAGACCAGAGATGACAGCAATACTCCATGTGTGGCCGGACCTGCGCTTAGTAGAGCGCTAGTATGTGGGCCGGCTTGAAGTATTGCCGTGCTCTATTAATGACGCCCAGTTTCTTTGAAGCCAATTTGGCTTTGCCTTCCAGATGACCACAAAATTGGCAATCGCTCGAGATTTCGAGACCCAGTATTCCGATACTAGGCGAGGCTTTAAGAGAAGTGTTGACGAAGAGCGGTGATACGACAAATGGGGTTTTTTTTAGTGGTAAACGCGCAAACTTGAGTCTTCTGGGGGTTAAATTGGACAAGGTTCAATTTTCCCCATTCCGCGACCTTCTCAAGAGAGGACTCGATAGAAGACACAAGTGTCTCCCAAGTGTCTGTCTTTTGCATATCAATGATATGTCCAACATATCATTGATATGCAGAAGAAACAGTGTGGGAGACAGCACACAGCCTTGGGGCACTCCAGCATTCACGGGCTTCGGGTTCGAGCAATATCCGTCGACAATGACCTGTATGCTGCGCCCAGTGAGGAAGCTGGAGGTCCACTTGCACAAGCTCTAGGGTAGCCCTAATGATGGAAGTTTTAAGAAGAACGCCTTGTGCCATACAAGGTCAAAGGCCTTCGCTATATCTAGGCTAATTGCCAGGCCTTCCCCCTTGCTTTCAATAGCCGCCGCCCATCTATGTGTTAGGTATACCAGAAGATCACCTGCCGACCAACCGTGGCGAAACTCGTATTGTCGGTCGTTGATCAACTGGTGACCCTCTAAGTATACCAAGAGCTGACGGCTCATTATGCACTCCATGATTTTGGAGAGCAGGGAGGTAATAGCAATAGCCCTGTAGTTTGCCGGATCCGAACTGTCTCCTTTTTTTTTGGATCGGATGGACAAGGGTTGACTTCCATTAGTCAGGGATTACGCCGTTAGAATAAAAGTGCCGGAATAAACGCGTTAGCACCGGCGTCAACTCAGGGGCACACGTTCTAAGCACGATTGGAGAAATGCCATCTGGCCCGCTCGACTTCCTGACGTACAACGAAAACGGAGCTCGCCTAACAGTTTTCTGTCTGAACTGTACTTCAGGCATAGAGCTCTGACACCGCGGGATGATTGGCGGTGTTTTTCCGTTATCGTCGCGAAAAGAGCGCACAAGAGATCGGCTTTCTCTTTTGCCGTATGGGCCAGGGTGTCATTCCTCATGTGCAACGGCGGCATGGACGGCTGGCTGAAGTTACCAAGAGCAGCTTTCGACCACGACCAGAACTTGCGTGTTCCGGTCGGGTAACTGGAAAGCTGCTCGCCGATTTTGACGACGTGTTTTGACTTTGCACGGGCGATTTGCCGCTTCAAAATCTGGAGGTACGGTTGTATTTTCTCTTAAGAACTATGCAGTTCAGATCCTTTGTGCCCAGCGCCGCAACCCAAGCTCGATAGGCCTGTTTTTTGCAGTCAGATGCTGCTTTAACAGACGCATCGAACCAGGGCTGTGATCTGCCACCGATCGGTATCACAGAGTTTCGTATAAAAATATCCATACCCTGTAGTATCACATCGGCTACTGCAACGGCGAAGGCACTAGGATCATCCGAAGGGAAACAAACCCTGCCCCAAGGGTAGGATACAAAAAAGGAATGCATCCTATCCCAATCTGCTGACTTGTAGTGCCAAACGCGTCGGGTCGCTGGTGGTCTGCGACGTTGGCGTCGGATAGGCACTACTCTCCTGACCAGGCACTGGTCGGACGTTCCGAGAGGGGCGTCGACAAAGACCTGGTAACCATCGGGATGTGTAGTCAGCAGAAGATCCAATAAGGAAGGCATGTGGCTATCCACATCCGGGAGCCGCGTTGGCGACTCAACCAATTGGGACAGACCATACGCCAATGCTAAATTATGCACAGATCGCCCTGTGTAGTCTGTGATACGTGATCTAAGCCATTCGGCATTGGGCCCGTTGAATTCACCCAAGACTACGATTTCAGCGGAGATGCATCTGTGCAAGCACGTCGTCAATTGCCGCTTGAACGCAGCCCATGAGATGATCGGTTTCTGTGTTACCACTATGGGACCTGTAGACACACGCATAGATGCGGACGCGGTCCTCTAAATCTACGCGGAGCCAGAGAGTGGATAGGTCCCTACCGTCAATGGGAATGGCCACCGGTCCTCAACACTAACCTATGCGAAACATAGCGGCACTAGGCCGCTACTTCACCGCACTACACACCGAGTGTGGTAATTAACCCGGATGAGTCTGGCCCGATTGTGCTGACGTCAAAAAACGGCAGCGTGACTCTCCCACTTCTAAAAAGCCCTTAGTCGCCTCTTCTGACACCCATGGGCCTGGGACTTCCCTATTCTTTTTACGCCCCGGGGAAAATACAGGGCGCTTACAGTAGAATTAAAAAAAAAATTAACGGACTTATTAATCATCTTATAGTATTACCTATATAAATAGCCTGATATATTTTCGTACATAACGAGGTTTTTTTTGTAAATATATTACATTTTCTAAATACAATGGACTTATCAATTAAAACGCCATACAGTATGATATGTCTTTCTATGTCTGACAAGGTTTTCAGTAAGTTTGACATTTATTATATTAAATGGCCTTATTACTTAAAAGCCTCACACAGCCTCATATGTATTTACAAAGTTTTCTAGAAAATTTAAAAGATGTTAGAATATTCAATGTATATATGTGTTAGAAACAATATTCAACCTGATAATATGTCTTTCATGTTTAACAAGATTTTTCAGTAATATCATTAGGTTTCTTGTAAAACTTAGATTTTATAATTTTAATTACATCTAGCCTTATGCGTATAAGCAATTAAATTAAACTGATAAAATTTCCATTAGCTCTTATCTCTTTTTGTCTCTATTAAAGGCAATATGAAGGGTTCTTTAGTGTATGATACTCTTTTCTCTACACTCATTCAAAAAGGCTTAATTCTTTTGAGTCTTCAGATCCATGTTGTCGAGCTGGATAGCCTCGGCATTCAAATGATGGTAAAGTCTTAGCTCATGAGCTTTTATATAATACTAGCTGACCCAGCAAACGTTGTATTTCCGATATTAAAATCGCGATACAAAAGTAACTGTTGATCGTAGATGGGTGAAAATTTGAAGTTGTTTGTATTTTTTAATGCTGACTCATAATCAAACAAATTTTTAAAAAAATGTCAAAAAAATTAAAAAAAAATTCGTGTGAACCACATTTAACATTTAGGGGGATGAAAAATAGATGTTGTCCGATTCTCAGACCTACTCAATATGCACTCAAAATTTCATGAGAATTGGTCAAGCCGTTTCGGAGGAGTTCGGTCCGGCACACCATGACACGAGAATTTTATATATTAGATTTTTTTTAATATTTTGTACGCCTACATCTATCTTATAAGGTCACGAATTATTTCATCGTTTCTTATGTACCGTACCATGCAGTATTAACAAAACTTCTGAGTTCCTTATTTGAGAGCTATGTGTAATTTGTATGTTTGGTACAATTACAATGTTGAATATTATCATAAGTCCACACTAGCATAAATATCTTTTAATATAAATAATAGTAATATAAAATAATAATAATAGATCAATCTTTATCTTTACCAGAGGGAGGCACCTTTGCACAGGTTGCTGGCTAGATTATGGGTAACACAATGGCGCCTATTTCTGCCGTGAAGCAGTAATGTGTACACATTACTGTGTTTTGGTCTGAAAGGTGCCGTAGCTTGTGAAATTACTGGGCAAATCTTAACATCTTATGTCTCAAGGTGATGAGCACAATTGTAGTGCCGCTCAGAGTTTTTGAGTTTTTCAAGAATCCTGAGTGGCACCGCATTGTAATGGGTAGGGCGTATCAATAACCATCAGCTGAACGTCTGCTCAACATGCAGCAGAACAACTGCTCGTCTCGTCTCTTATTTTCATAAAAAAGACTTGGTAATTAAGTAATTAAACATTTTAACTGTCGCCTCTGAATATATTCTCGATAGTGTTATGTATGTGAAACATTAGTGAATAAATTATATTAATCACTTATGTGAATCTGGAAACTGTCATAGCCATAATGTTTACACCAAGAATCTCATTATGCCTACTACTCGGCTAAGCCGAGTTATAAGTCTTTTGTGGGGCGATGTATATGCTTTTACAACAAATCCCAAAAATGTTCAAAACAAATGTATTACGAAAGTTAATACAGACTTGCATCCCTTATTTCAACCCGTTCATGCCCTTTTTTAAAGAAAAAATGTGGATTATGCCCTTTTCTCCACATTAGTCTATCTATCAAAAGTCAAGTCTATCTCTGTACAAAATTTTATCAGAATCGGTTCATTGGCTTAGGCGCGAAAGCGTAACAAACAAATCTACTTTCACATTTATAATATTAGCAGGACTGTGTAATGATTTCAATAGCTTTGTAAAGTAAAACAAATTTAAATCAACTCGCTAAAAGTCGACGTTTTTTTGACTTTATAAAGTTAAATAAAACTTCAAAAACACTCGCCCAATATCAAATTTAAATGTAATCAAAACATAACTAACCAAAGTCACAAAAACTATTGCATGAAATAAAAAATTCAATTTTACTTCGATCCCAATATAGCTTGAACGAATATATTATTATTTCATTGAATAATTTATTCATTACTCGGTTGATGCGAAACTGTATTTTAAAAAGTATCAGTCCGATAAATCCACCCGAGTCGATGATAAACTCATTTTAAATTTATGGCGAACGTTGAATAAGATTATTAATGTTTAATTTTATATGAATATCAATATGTAGTGTACATAATATTTATGAATGATGAGTTCGTATGAAGAATTATTTTTCCCATATTTTATTTTGGATACTTCGATGCGATAGAAAAACTAATATATTTTCCTCATTTGACCTGGAAAACTAATTATCTATAATCATTATAAAAGAGATGAGGAGCTAAGCTTTAATCACAAGACTAATAATTTTATAGATTATTAATTAGCTGAAGAATAATGAATCGATAATACTTTTAAAAGTACTGCTTATGAGATTTGAGTAATAGAAACGTCATATCTAATGTAAAAGAAAAAAAAACAAAACTAAACCCTTACAATAGAATTGACACAATGATATTTATTACAACGAAAGTTTACCTAAGAATTCTAACTAAAACTAGCCTAGCGCAACTCTCTAACGGCCGTTCCCAATCCTATCTACAGATAGAGATAAATTAATATCTTCTACTGTCAGTAATTAGCTGTCAATAATCTGAAGCTGTCCCAATATACCCGATAAGTCATTCTTATCGCCTTATAATGGGAAGCGTGAATTGCAATTTCCATACAAACTTCTATCGCTGGTAAGCTATACGTCGTCCTATTGACAGACAGCGTGTACCGATAAGGTAAGTTGCCGTCGATAAGTTTATTGGGACAGAAAAGTCAACGATAGTTAGGATTTTTATCTCCACAACCGGATATAGACTGAATATTGGGCACGGCCGTAAGTAAAGAGCTATTTACTCGATTGTATGAAACGTATAATCATTGATATATTGACAGATACCGGCTATAATCTTGTAAAAAATGGAGATAGCCGAATTCTACGTTTTAAGCAACTGTTCGCTTTTAAACTTAGCCGGATTATACTTCGTAGCCAATCGCCTTACTGTAATTACTACTATTTCAAACTTATACAAAATGACTGCACGTTTCATACTATACTAAATTTCAATTTTTACTAGGGCAGTCACGCCTCTTATTACGCAGTATTTACATCCTCTTTGCTAAGACGTTATTAATTTAATACTTAAGTATTCTCTACACTACCGATATGCAGCAGGTAATCATTCAGTGATTTTAATATAACGCTTTGTGATTCCTCATTGACCACATATGATTATAATATTATGTGTTCCGTTGTCCGTCTCTTCCAAAAAAAAAAAAATCATAGACAAATAATAACGTGACATATTTGAGAGTGCCACAACGTCTTGTAAGACTTCTATCTCGGAAGGTTTTATTTATTTTTGACCGAAATATTTTACTAATACGACTCCAGAATATGTCCAGGAATAAAGTCTAAGGTAATAATTTTCAATAATTCTATTTCATACAAATCATCTAGACCCAAATAATTCAGTTCTCTATGGGTGCCAGATAACTATATATTTACAACTGACATTTACGGGGCTGATCTGATAACATCTTACGTCTTAAAATTTCCGGTTTTTCTAGAAACCTCAGTGACACTGCATTGTAATTGGCGTTTCACTTATCATCAACTTATTGTCTTGCTGATCTTTCTATTTCCAATAAATATATGTCGTAGTCAAGAAAGTCGAGCCAAAAAGTGTGTACGAAAATGATTCGGTCTTCGTCTTAGCTCTGGTTTAAATTGCGTGTGTTGCGAGTGGGGGCGAGAGCGGGCACCACGTTAGCGCTGAGCAGAACGCAGTCAGTGACAAAGAGGATGTAAATACTACGTAATAAGAGGCTGGACTGCCTAGGTAAAAATTGAAACTTAGTTTAGTATGGAACGTGCAATGATTTGGCATAAGTTTGAAATAGTAATTACAATATTAAGGTGACAAAGTATAATCCGGCTAAGTTTAAAAGCGCACAGTTGTTTAAAGCGAAGTGGATTTCGGCTATTTACGTTTTTTTTTCAAGATTATAGCAATTATCTGTCGATCTGTCAATGACTGCACGTGTCATACAATCGCTTTTTTCTCTTTTTTTTTCGCTAGGCGAATCAGTGAGGGAAGAACTGTCAAGCGAGGCGGTTGTGTCGCACGATTGTCGATTTTACCGTTTGTAACCGAGTGTGTTTGTTAGACTGTATTTTACTTGCTGTCATGTTAAACGCCCACAATAATGGACAACCACGATGATCCTGACCATGTTACCAGCCGTGCCTCGTCATATAAAACATCTATCAACCTGAATTAAATATCAACACTCATCAAACAAATGTTTGCACCTAGCTGAAATCGAACCCGTAACCTCTAGGATAACAAACACTCGCTATGGTGAAGATCTGTTAAGTGACTTCTATATGCCAGCACGATGTGTTAGCAAGCGCTACCAACGTCACGAACTACCATAAGATATCCCAATTAGTCCGTACTAACAGTTGGTAGCATCATCACGGTAGACAGTTGTGCCCTATATAAGCCAGAGCGCTAAGCTCGAGTATGTTTATCCCAGCGGAAACTCCATAGGGAGTGCCGCTTGCGCCTCTCTCTCCCCATGAGAAGGTCGCCTTCGATGTAGGCTTAGAGGGCACCTGCCCAAAGCCAACTGCAGGTGGTGTTTAGTGGGTAGGCACCTAGGTTTCACGTGAGTCCCACATAACCAACGCAGACTTAGGCTGCGTTGGTATGCATGAGCATTCACCACCTCCCTCCCGTCGTTATCCCGGAGGGTAGCCCATTCCCTTGCTTGGGCGCAAAAAAAAAAAAAAAAAGCTCGAGTATGCATTACTTATTGTGAATTGTAAGGGGACACTATGGCCTAAATTTCTTTTAATTCTAAGTGTGGATACTTTAAAATACAGATATAACAGTTTTATTATTATGTGCGTTAAATTACCAACCCCTTCCACATATATAATTAAACGCGCCACAAGAACAGTTATTCTATGGAATGGAAATTTAAATTTAAAATGAATCAATTGAAAGAGGTGCTATTACCATTTCTTTGTTCGATGTTGCTTTTTCTAAGACTGCATCGAGCCATTCCCACTGGCGTCTCGCATGAATGCTCTTCTCCTCACGAACGGTGAATAGATTCGTGTTCAGAGCCACGATCCGTAATTTACTTTGTGTTTGCTCTATCGTGTAGTAACCACCTGTATTAATAAAAAAACGTTTCAAATTCATTCAGAAATACACCAACCACTATATTATGAATATAAATAAAGTAAAGCAGTTAAGTAGATTACTTTTTCAATAAACTTGACGACACAGGCAAAATAAAAACTATATCAATGAAAAAAGGGTGGAAAGAAAATTAATGTATATGACCACTCTTAGATGAAGGATTGGTCTCCGCTGCGCTTCAGCTAGATACCGCACTACCTAAGAACAATAAATAGCTTTTTTATTACTGCAACTATTAGACATCTTGGCACTTAATTACATTGAAATTAATAAAATACAAAATACTGATGATTTGTGACCCCAGTGTCTTTCTTATTTCTTGTAGTATTATTTTTACAAAGTTTAACAACGCAACCCGGCGGGATTTTAGTTTCAATTATTAGCAAAGTTTAACATGTGGTGTGCCAACGTCACACATTGTTCGAGAGTGGCTCGAGTACGCCCACTGCGGCGTAGTATTAGTTGACGTACTTTGCGAATACGCCTGCGGTATCAAGTTGGAGCGCAGCGTATGTTACAAAATTTGAAAGATGCCATTGAGTGTCATGATGCCACGTACACAAGCATCTAATAGTACCCGTAATAAAAAAAAACTATCGTGTTTGGGTAGTGCGGTATCTAGTTAGTAGGGGCCAATCCTTCATCTAAGGCCATTATGCTATCATTTATATTCTGTAAAATAAAATAATAAGACAAGTTTTTGATTTTTTTTTATATATCATACTTATGAAATTAGTAATATAATTTTCTCTTTTCATTCAAGACAGAGATTAGGCTCTCATGTGCAGTATGTTGAAAGTATTTTTCCGGATCGATATTTTTTAAAATAGGTAACATTAAGTATTTTAAAGATACGTCCAAATAAATAACATTAATAAAGTTATATTTGAAACATAATTATGTACTTTCCTTGTAACACATTTTAATAAAATACTTTTAAAGGATTAAAACGCGTGTAATTGTAACTGTGTTTTTAAATTAGATTCTTAGCTAACCCGACGTTTCAAGATCTTTGCTGATCTCGTTATCAGGGGGACAGAGAGGTCTGGAAAGGTCTTGAAACCTCGGGATAACAAAAATAATAATAAATATGTAAGTTTTACGCAAAAATGTAATGTAAAAATAAAGTTATAATTACACGCGTTTTAATCCTTGCAAATGTGTTTTATTTTAACATTTATTATGAGGAAACACTTCAGCACAACTTCAAATATAAAGTTATTTTTGGAATAATTTATTGTGCAATAGGTGGAGATTGAAAGAAATGAGAAAAACAACTTTAACTTTTCATTGATGAAAGTTTTAAAGACCACGAAAACTTATTACCGTTTCTTAAAGTTTGTAAAGCTTCCATCGGTAACCAATGACTCCACAAATTTGTAAGACTTTCAGAAGGCGCGGGATCCGTGTGACCGAGTACCGGAAAAACGAAGTGAGAACTAAAGGTCATTCGGAGTAGCTCCGTTATATTTCTGATCGCCTGGTACCTTTCATCTTCATTTACATTGTATCTTGCAGCTATAATGTCCCTAAAATATATTTTTTATTTTAATATTCATCATCATTATAATTAAAAAATAAATAATATAATTTTCAACACACTTGCTCGTAAAGTCAGGCTTATTTTGTCGTTCTTTTAGGGCCATAAAACGAACTATAACAAACACGTGCATAAAAATTTTTGTTAGTCCGTAACTGCAAATTATATGAAAGTAAACAGAGAATTTTCTTTTTAACAGGGTAATGTATTTTGTTAGAACAAAGAGGTTTTATACCGCTGAAAATCCATTTACATTTTAGGTATAAATAAATGTGTCTCTAACTAAGACGAAAAAACATATATTATTATCAAATTATTTATAATTCACAATAATTTCCTATAATATTTCCTATTTTCATTTTATCACCAAAATTAAAACTATGAAGTAGGCTATATGTAATCAATCACCTTACTTTTGGCGCGTGCAGAAAAGAAATCTTACGCGCCATTTCCCATAATTTTGACATTTTATTTGTATCGTACATGTTTGTTATTTCTCGCAAGTGTGTTGAAAAAGTGCGTATGAAACTAGTGAGCAACTGACTCACTAGGCACTCGGATGATTTATGACCTCGGCCACGGCTCGGGCTGCAACCCACAGCCTCGTTCATAATGAGCAATTTAGCTTACTTGTATCAAAATAAACTATAAATGCACAAGTAAGCATTTGTAAATAATTTATACATAAATTTCACTAATATAGGTTTTAAAAAGAATCCACAAAAAAAATTTGAGTAAGCAAAATGCAGTGCGTAATTATATTATATTATATATATACATGGCCAGTCAGATTGAAGACCTATATGCCTTAAGCCAATGGCATTTAAAGTCATTTCTAATGTAGATAGAAATTCTTTTTTATTTGTTGTTCCTTTAAGGACTCCTTAGTAAAGAAATAGATATAAGTTTTATTAAGACTACTTTACGTCTTTAACAATTAAAAACTTATCGCCAGACAGTTATTCTAGGTAAAATAAATACATATTTGTAATAATAACAATGAACACTCACCCAGTCCACAAAACAAACTCAACATTCTCTGAATGCCTAGTACGCATATACTTCAAGGCGGACTGTATAAGTTCTAACGAGCTGTCACAGGAATAATCACCAAACCGACCAAGCGCCCTGTGGTGTCCTGAACTTCCTCTCTCATCCGTTCGGCGGCAGTCTGCAGAAGTCAAACTGTTTAGATTTTAATTTACATACAGGTTATACAATAGGTCTCCTGAATGGAAATCATAAAATCATCAGAGTACTTACCTCGAAGGAAAAATTTTATAAACATTAGACAAACTGTTATTCCTGCTAAAATTTGTTTTTTTTTTATGGAATAGGAGGACAAACGAGCGTACGGGTCACCTGTTGTTAAGTGATCACCGCCGCCCACAATCTCTTGCAACACCAGAGGAATCACAGGAGCGTTGCCGGCCTTTAAGGAAGGTGTAGGCGCTTTTGGAGGAAGGATGTATGTAAGGAAAACCAGTTAGTTGCAATAAAAATAATCTTAATATTAGTACCTACAATCTACATAATACTACTGTAAGTGCACTGAATATAGTTGCTACAACACGCATATGAATTTGTAATTTTAGATTGAGATTTTTTTTTAGAATTTTGACATAACAAAAGTAATTTTACTCGCTTTTTATTAGCTCACCTGTATGTATATTTTCTTGTAACCGACGGGCGCGATTTCATTTTAAATTTCAAAAATTATCCTTTCAACCAAAGCGTGATTTTTAGTTTTTTTAACATACTTTTATTTAATTGTAATTTTATTAAATTCAGTTTTATTTTTTCTTTGAATGTTAATAAGTAATTTGATTAGTGTAAATGGGCTTTTTTCGTTGTAATAAGATAATAATTATGAAGTAACAAATAATATAAGAATTATAACAATCTGAAATACTGTTTAAATATATTAATAAAAATAAATTTAAAGACATAGATAGCAATTTACATTTGAACACATACCAGTGGAATATCTGATGTTATTTCTATTAAACTAATTTTCTTAATTAGTCACTATCTTATTGAAATCGTTTGTTGATAGAAATAGTGTGCTTGTGTTTTCAGAAAAATAATATATTTCAGTATATATTATAACCCTTTGATTTCTTCCAGTTAAAAAGTACATTAAAACAATTTTTTTTTATGGATTTCCTTATAGTAACGCGTGATACAGTTTCAATTCTGAATCAAAACTAAATTTACTGTCATTAGAGACGTTCCAATATAAATGGGATATTAAATGTCATGAGAATGATTCACGTTAAAGGCTTGCGGTCAGAAACGATAAGGCTTCTAACCAGAGTCAATGGCAGCTTTCAGTGACCGAGATTAGCTGCTTAAACTTGCTTCCGAGCTAGCTTATATATTATGATAATTAAATATTGGGCGATGGCAATTTTATTATATACTAGCTGACCCGGCAAACGTTGTTTTGCCATATTAATTATTTTTAGAGTTAAACCTTATCTTGGACATTGCAACATTCTTTTTTAAACGTAGCCTAAGTTACATCCTTATTACATCCGCAACCTGCCAATAAAAATCCCGTCAAAATTGGTCTAGCCATTTCAGTGATTAGCCGGAACAAACAGGCAGACAGAATGACATGAAATACATATAGATTTTGTAAAAAAACGGTTATTTCAATATTACAAACAGACTCTCCAATTTTATTTATATGTATATATAACTAAAAGCTTTTTCACAGTTTGGTTATAAATCAATAACTTGATAGATTTTAAGTCACAGCGATACAAAAAGTCTTCATTATAGAATTAAACCGAATTAAATTCATTATTATAAATACGTATAGGTACCAACTGTGCATGAATGCTCCAAAGAAGCGAAAACGTCGGGATAAATATATTATACGTCATCAAAAGATAGTGCTTTCGGCTATTGTATTTTAATAAAAAATCGTCACCTTTTTTGCTCTTAATAGTGATTTTCATTATTATAACACTAGAAATAAGGGATTTCTTGTAACTAGTTCTAGTAGGCTTCATAAGATACATAATAGCTTTAAGAGTAAATGTACACACTTCTATAATAAAGTCCCAGGCGCTGTTCAGGCATTATCTATAAATAAATTTAAATGTTTTATAAAAAAGTGGCTCTAATCAAAATGGCGTAAATCCTATTACTCCATTGCTGAATATCTAAATGATCGGACAGCCTGGGACTAGATTGTGATTTTTTTTAGCGATAGAAATGACTGTACAATATTGTATATTTTTACTGAAAAGAGCGCAAAAAAAAAATGCTGGGACAGTTTCTTGCGCCGCTCCGTCTCTCTAAGAGTGCCATTTGTTTCCGAAGCGGTAGTAGTATCTAGTAGTTATCAGAAATGACATCAAAAAGAATTCTAAAGGAATCAATTTTGGGAAATAAATACCTTTTATGCCTTTAATGTGTGGTACTCGTTCTGCTTATAATATAGTTTTTGGAGTATCTACTCCTTAACATTGTAAGGAATGCAATTTAGATAGGAATCAATATAATATAGTTTGTTTAAGAGTTCTTATCAACATGATCTTGATTTTTAACATTTCATAGATTTTTTATGTTTTTAAAGTGATAACCCCCACTTCTAGGATAAATACACAAATAAAATTTGAAAAACAACAAAATTTTATGAACCTGAGAGTTGAACAAAGCATACACTTTTACACAAAGATTTTATAAAGATACGACACTCGAACGGTTAGCTCAGTTGGTTAGAGCACCGGCATGGAACGCCGGAGGTCGTGGGTTCGATTCCCGCATCGTTCATAAAATTTTGTTGTTTTTAAAATTTTATTCGTTTCATAGATTTTTTATATTATGATAGCTGTTAAAGACTATGTTAATTAAAAAAAATGATTGTACCGCATGTATTTATGTCATATATCGAATAAATATAAAATAAATAAATAATTTATTTTACAGATACGTTTACGTACGTTATTAATATTTGAGAAAAACTAATTTGGGGGGTTTTTATTAGAGCAACTTAAGTCCTAACAAAAAAAATTGAAGTTTGTTATCATCAATTGTGCGCACCTCGCAAAAATATATCATGGCATTGAATGCAGTTTTCACCGATGTATTCCTAATTTATGTGGCTCTAACTTATAGTGAAGCAAAGTTACACAAAATTAAACATCTTATTGAGATACAAAAATAAAAATATTACATCTACTTGATGCACGCAAAATGGACCCAACTTAGTTGTTAAATTGCGGAAACAGGTGCCCCTTCACCATATCCCACCCATCTACTTGATTCTAAACTTCATGCGTACGAAATCGTACGAGGGCAAAGCTTTTTTTGCTTGGCTTGGCATTAATAAAACATTTGACGTATCCTGTTAATACACAGAATGTCGGCTCTTACGAAATTAATTCCTAATGCGTTGGTGCTAACAGTACTTAGAAACTTACGGTAGTCATGCATTTAACAGCTGGCATATACTTAGTCTGGCTGTAAATACTGATACAATTAAAAAAATAAATTATTACATTTGAATTTGGAATCTGTCATTTTAATATGATGTTCATTGAGTTTTCTCAATGAACAATCATTACACATTACACTGGCGAGAATCTATATATATATATAAATTTATTGCTGTTCCTTAGTATCGCTAAAACTCGAGAACGGCTGGACCGATTTGGCTTATTTTGATCTGGAATTATGTGTGGAGGTCCGTCCATAGAAGTTTAAAAGGTGAGAAAAATATGAAAATGCTCGGAATTAAATAAATTTGTTTTTCGTTTGATGTATCCACCGTTGTTCAGAATTCAAATTGAAAGAATAGTCTAAAATGAATAACTAATTAGAATTTTTACATCTTTCTAAATTTCTCAGGAGGTAAAAATAAACTTAATTTTAACTAACTATAGTTGGTAGATTAATCATAGTTATTAACTATCTATCAGATTATTTTTTGTAAATTGATAAATCTTAAGTTTTGTCACAAATTAAATTTCTGAACGCAACCAAAATATTTGACATATGACAACCAATATGTCGTTCGATACCTTGTACAAAGAGTCCTTCTATCTTTGTGAGTGACGATTACCGCTACGTGCGCGAGAACTTTCTTTACTTCGGTTATCGTTTGTGATAGTGACATTTCAAGTGATGTGCTCTTTTGACACGCTTTTTATTAGACTCACCTGTATGTATGTTTGTTTGTAACAGACTCATTTGGGCGCGATTTTAACCCACTTTAAAGGGCCAGAAAGTTCAAACTTCGCAGATTTATCGAGGACCGATGACAATGCATTAATTTGATAAAATTACCATTTTTCAATTTGCAAAATACGAATTTTGTAATTTATTTATAATTTTTATCTATCGTCTATGAGGCAGGAATTGATATTAGTTTTAAAGTTCAACCATTATCTTTAACCGATTTATCTAAGACTAAATTTAATACTAAATTCAAATAAAAACATTATTTTATTTATTATATACAGAACAACGTCTGTCGGGTCAGCTAGTACATTATAAAATATTTTGCCATGAACTGAATCGCTGTGATTGCATTACACAAAGTAGGTTTGGAGGCAAATGCAAATTTAAAACTCTCCATACCTACGCTTGGTATTAGCAAAATGTTTGTGTACCGAGTTATTAATAGGTACAATGTGACCTCCTCTTTTCGTGACAGTTAAAAATCTGGCCGTAATGTTCGTATGAAAAAGGTGGTAAGGGAAATAATTCGCAGAAATCCTGCCCGAAAGCAAAAGATTTTAGCTCGGGAGATGAAGGAACCATACGCGGAACGCAAGGGGAGATTCACAGAAATTTTTTGTTTTCGAATGAGAAAATATTTACGATTGAGTAACGTTTTAACAAATAAAAAGACTGTAAAGCTATAAGGAATAAATAATCTCTTGTAACAGGCTTGTCCAGATATAACACATATTGATTTTATAAAGCGTAAAAAAATGTACATTTGAGTTCGAAACCGAAAACACACTTGCACGTTGCTACGGCAGTTCTAGTTCTGACTTGAAAGTGTAAAGAAGAAGAAGAAAAGAAGAAGTAGTGAAAAGTGGAAGTGTTCCAAGAAGAAGAAGATAGAAGAGACTTAGTGTTCGGTGCGGTGTGACGCGTTGAATGTACCGCCGCCCACAAGAGGAACAGCGGCAGACCGGCGAAGTGCAAGTTCAGAAAAAGTGAACGCAAATAAAGACTCGTTCCTATAAGCGGAGTATTATTTCCAATCCCTGACCCACTCTCGTGTCAATACGAGTATATTAGATCCACGAAGACAAAAGCATTAATTGATGTCGGGTATCACACATTCTATATGTAGTTATAAAATATAAATTATACTGCTTCATCACAGGCCGCCATCAGTGACGCAAGCAGTCCAGGCCTACATCACAAAACTCACAACTCAAAAAACTACTTTGTACTTAGTCACAATATCTGTGCACCTCTTCCAAATGCGGTGTCTGTTCCAATTTCCCCTTCACATGTAGTCGCTTGACATTTTCAAGCACATAAGAACGGTTAGATATTCTTTGTTACAATTTTACAATTTACAAATTTTACAATTTTACAAACTTTGTTCCAATTGTTACAACGGTTAGATGTTATTTGTTACAATAATAAGCCCAAAAGGTATGTAAATAGTATGTCTTTATAGTTATAGCCAATGTGACTGAATTATACCGTTTGCATCGTAGATAGAAGATGAACACTAGATTCGCTGTCAGCATATGTAAATGAGATAGCAATAGTCTGTAACGTGTGTTATGTTTTCATGTTTTCGTTCTGAACTATTTGTACAATTTAATATACAACGACGTCTCTCGACGTCGACATCCTCATTTTAAATAACATCTGAATTCACACCAAATCAGTTAATTACGTATAAATAATCAGAATTTATTAAATTTGAACTTAAATTAAATAGTATTTTACCATTACTTGTTAGTGGGGAGCCGATGAACTGGATCTAAATAACTATTTCTAGTAGGCTTCATAAGATACATAATAGCTTTAAGGGTAAATGTATACACTTTTATAATAAAGTCCCAGCCACTGTTCATCATAAATAAATTTAAATGTTTTATTAGAAAAGGCTCTGTCGTAAATCCTACTACTTCACAGCTGAATATCTAAGTGATCCGACAGCATGGGACTAGATTTTGATTATTTCATAGGAATAGCAATAACAATACCATATTATATATTAGATTAAAAAGAGCGCAAAAAAAATGCTGGGAGGTTTTCTTGCACCGCTTCTTCTCTTTTAGAGCGCCATTTATTTCCTAAGCGGTAGTAGTATCTAGTATATAAGAAATTACATCAAAAAGAATTCAAAAGGAATCAATTTTGAGAAAATAAATGCCTTTTATGCCTTTTAACAATAAAATCGCATCCGCGAAAGGGGTAGTAGATATTGTAGTGTATCTCGCTTACTCTCAATACCAATCTAATTTATCTGTCTCTGTCACACAATTATTGTCATTTTAATGACACACCTATTGTTCCTCTTCTATCTACGGCTTGCATACTGACGACTAATATTGCTGATATCAGGTAACGCAGGCGTTAGTTTGACATGGTTCCTTCCCTATTGCAACGCGCGGAGTGTATATCAACTAACTTTATTTACTTTTATATTATTTTGTACCTACGTCTTCTAGTGTCGCCATGTGGAGTATACAACGGGTCGTAGTGGAAGTCTGTTATGTGCCAAAAGTAACCTGAAACAATAAAAAATAGGATTAAATATTTTGTCACAGTGGAGACAAAATCAGCAGAATATATCGTGAGTATGCTTCCCAAAACAATAGCACACCAATCTAGGATTAGTAGTCGCAAAGTGTGACAACTAGTAGTAAACCCAAGTGGGAGTACTCGAGCCAGTCTGGAACAATGTGTGACGTTGACGTGCCACATGTTCTGTTAATCTTTGCTAATAATTGAAACTAAAATGCCGGGTTGCGTAGTAAAACTTTGTAGAAATAATGCAACAAGAAATAAGAATGGCACTGGATCACATATCAGTAAGTAGTTTATATTCCCCTTGCACAATCCCTATTTGGGGCCGGACCTCCTGTAGGTCCTTCCTCGCCACTGTTTGCGATCTTGGGTCATTACTGGCGTTAGGCCTAGCATCTTCATGTGGTGTTCGTCCCTACGCATTACATGCCCATACCAGCATAATCGGCCTTTCTGCATTTCATGATGTATAGCTGCAATTTTAAGTGTACCTCGGATATACTCCTTCTGAACTCTATCTGACCGAGTAACACCTCCAAACCAACGCAACATTTTCATTTCGGTGACATGCATTTTTTATTCGTCACACTTACTCATTTCCTGGCATCATTCATCATCATCAGTAAGTATTTTGTATTTTATTAATTTCAATGTAAAATAACACGAAGCGTATGTTAGTCACTCACTGTTGGAGCGCAGCGCAGACCAGTCCTTGAATTTGGCCCAATTTATTAATTATAAAAAATTCATAGTGATTTTCAACTTAAAAACGAGTTATGAAAGGGTCAGTACACTCTCAATTAAATCACAATTAATTTTCTCTTTTATTACAAAGTCTGTAATTTTTGAATTTAAATAACCTTCTATTTAATAAATGTATGACCTCCACAACCGTAATTAAAATTCTTATGGGACATTGTCTAATCTGAGTCCCTCTAAATTGATAATGTCAGTAAAAAATATTACTTAAATAACAACTTTATCTGGTTTACAACAAGATAAATGTTTAATATTTGAAAAACTTTACTGCTTTCTGCCATATATAACTGTAAAAATATTCCAACACTCAACACGGGATCGCTTTCCCTTATTATGTATAGGATAAAGGATCTTTCTAGTGCACAAATACTTATATGTTATTTTTCTCAAAGCGATCTCGAGCACTATTGCGATACAAGAATCCTGAGCGGCACCATGCATGGTGTATCACTTATCGTCAAGGGAACGCTTACTAAAAGGAAAGTAGAACCTGTTGGTGAAGCCACAACCTGAGAGCTTAGCAAGAGTTATCAAGATTTATGAACGTGACGTCACCCGAACGGTTGGTTCACTGGCATAGTTCATAAATTTTGTTTCCAAATGAAATTAATGTAACGCTTACTTGTCTCGTCACATTTTCTAATCAAAAAGAAAAGAAAGAAAGGTACAAGATGAGTGATATTGTAGTATACTTTCCTTACCTTCTCCTTTTGATCTTTCTGCCTTGCCTAACTGGGTAAGAACCTGTTGGTGATGGCTTATATATTCGATGTCGGAAAGATCTTACTGAAAATTTCAATAGATCAATGTCCTATAGTAGGTTGTAGAAATATTTAACTGGTATCGTAATGCCTACACATATTTCTTCGCGCAAATAAGTTCACCGCGTAACCCTTTCAGATTCACATCGATAAAATCAACTTCATGAGCAACTAGATTGCGTCCTAGTTTTCCGAGCAATAATTCAAACGAGCTGGCATCAAAATAAATATTATATAGATAGTATGTCTAACAATGAAATATTAAAAAACAAATCACGTAAACAGCACATACAATTTGTTTTGATCCTTAAATTTATCTAATTTGGAAATTCTTAACATGATTTCAAATAAAAAGCTTCATTTACAAGCTTAGATTAAGGATTGGTGTCTGCTGCGGTCAAATTAGATAACGCACTACCTATTTACAATAGCTTTTTTATTACGGCAACTATTAGATGCTTGTGTGCGCGGCATCTTGACACGAAATTGCATCTTTCAAATTTTGTAACATACGCTTCGTGTTATTTCACATCGAAATTAACAAAATAATAAATACTTACTCATGAAAATTATGTGATCCCAGTGTCTTTTAGCATTATTTTTACAAAGTTTTACTACGCAATCCGGCATTTTAGTTTCAATTATTAGCAAAGTTTAATAGAACATTTCGCAATTACAAGATATTTTTATGCCTCTCGTAAAAACATCTACACGTATTGTTTTTTTCGTAAAAGAAATATCACATAAATAGTTCGTCCTGAATCTTTAGTACATACGAGAAGATAAAAATCACAGCTCGTACTTCTAGTCATCAGTATTATTATAACACACTGAATTTATATCGAAATTGTTGTTTGTCTGGCAATCAAAAAAGTAAATGTACTCTTACACACGTCACAAAAAGCCCCGACAGTTATTTGCACATTTCCGCCGAGGCAGCGTTAAATAAAAACCAATTGATTAATGACGTTTCCCGCCGAGTGGAACTGCTGACTAATGAGCGTGAATGTCCAGAATATCTTTACGGATTGAGCTCATACACGTTATCATTTTTTCCGCAATTTATCATTCAAAACGTTGGCGTCTATACGAGTAGGTATCGAGTCTTGCCAAATCTGCAAATAGTTGCGAATTCCGAGAGTGAATTATTCTGAAACTTGATACAGAAAGGCTTTTAGAATATTAATATTATGTTTGCAGTTAGAGTAGTAATCGTATTTCATAGCCGTAATGAATAAATTTAGAACTATGATAGTAATTGCTGTTAAAAAAGTATATATTGCAATGTTATTAAAATCTCCACAAGTACTCAAAGCCACAACTGAATGGCGAGAAACTTATCGCATTTGTATAGATGTAGAGCCACTAACTTTGCACCTCCTCCAATGGAATAGATAGATGATATGTTGATAGGTATATACAGAAATCGTGGTCCTCAAGGCTTAAAGTTACCAATCCAATCCAAGATGAACTGTAACGCAACTAGGAGGAACGGGAAAAGAAAGAGGAGTAGGTACGATGTAACAAACATTTCACATCTTCTCGAGAAAATGCCGAATTCACGACCCCAAATACAGCTTGATAAATGAAACGCATATACAGCGGACTAGATTTCTCCTAGCTTGTCCTCACTAAAATCATCAATATATGCAATACCAATGCACCGAGTACAGATATAGTTATCGACTTGTACACTCTTCTCACGGAGCTGTTCGCAAGGCCTGTTAGGAACATTCGACGGAAGAATATTTCAAACTATTTCAAACACAAAAAACCATATTAAAGTTAGTGCCAATATAAAATTTGTTGTTAGAAAACTTAAACACTCCTTAATAAAGCCAGAAGAATCAGCTTTGCAAAATATTTTATATTTTTAAGATACTTTGCAAATAAGACACATAAAAACTGCTGAGGTAAAACAAATATTTTGTTTCACATCCGTTGCTAAAACGTAAAGATTTTACGGGTTTGTTACTCGTGGTACGCCACATACGTGCTTCTATTGTAGGTATTGTATTGTATTGTATTTAGGCTTATCTGTACTATATGCCAAAGTCACTGCCCCGACCATTCTCGCTCGGGCAGCCCAGTAGCATTCTGTTGAGGACAACGCGGACTTTTACAACATTCGGGAAATACACTCCAACTTAAACTTCGTACACCACCACCAATGGCGCAGCCGGCGTTATGATTTCTTGCAGAGACGCTTGACCGAGCAACATAGCAAGTTTAAGATATCATCATTTCAGACGGAAGGAATAGGCGGGTTGGCAATCGCAGTAGATGGTGCTGCTCTCTCGGAAGGAGTCTTCTGCCCATCCTCCGTTCTCTGTCTCCCTAATTCACCTCTTACAACACCTACGGGAGGAGATGAGCTATTCTGTTGCAATACCACATGCACATGTTTAAGATATGACGGATACAAATATTTTGAAAGGACCTGTCTAATCTTCGGCTTCGAGTAGACTCGGAAGATCGCGTTTGCATCTACGCGTCTGTCTACAGGTCCTATCACTAAACTTACTGCGTTACCACTGTAACACAGAAACGGATCATCTCATAGGTTGCATCTATTTGGAAATAGGCGACATGGTAACACAAATCCCTTTCGCATTCATATTAATTTGCCAATCATGTCGGACTGACATAGATAAATGAAATTAAAACTTTTATTTAAACACGAGAATTTAATTTAACAATTTGAATGTCGGCTCAGAACGAATTAATTAAAACGATAACAGTATTCCACTTTTGTAGGTCATCCTTTACAGTCCGCTATTTAATATTTCTATATTTAATACCTTTATTGAATGATTTTGAAGCTTTTATTGTATTTCTATAACTTTAATTGAACGAATACTAATAATTGTAGAATTGGTAAAACATATTACTTGACGTAGTCATTTGGATACATTTCATTTTTATTTTTAAATGAGGAGTTTTGGTCAACTTAATAATATTAGTAGTCTTTATCAATTTGGATCAAATCAAGTTGATTTTTTATGTTATAATATAACAGTTAAACTTAAATTTAACTTACAAATAACTTAAATTAAAAAGTATTATATTATTATTTCAGTTTTTTATATGCCGCTATGTTTCGCATAGGTTAGTGTCGAGGACCGGAGGCCATCCCTCCTCCCCCAACAAAATATTATAAGAGCGGTCCGTAATAAGATATTACCCTAGGAGGGTACCGGCTCTACCAGAGCCGGAGAATCCCTCCCCGAGCACTCTCGCTCGGGCTGCCCTTCGTATTCTGGGGTGGGCACAGCGCGTACACCTTCCTTAAAGGCCGGCAACGCTCTTGTGATTCCTCTGGTGTTGCAAGAGAATGTGGGCGGCGGTGATCACTTAACACCAGGTGACCTGTACGCTCGTTTGTCCTCCTATTCCATAAAAAAAAGGCTTAGAAAATAAACTCACTGAGACCGACATAATATTTGCGACGTTTGCTGTCTTCGGCAGTCGAAGTAGCAGCCCCAGCTCTAACTAACGTAACTTGGACATGAGAAGGAGCCAGAAATTTGACGCAAGTCGCGTCCCACACCAGCGCCCTTCCATCAGGACGCTTGCCATCGCGGCGGGTAATACTATTTGTCTCAAATATAGATTAAAATTTTCCAATTACTTACATATGATATAAATCTCGACGAGAAAGCAAAAATGGGCCATAAAAGCATATATGATTTAAATAAACAAAGCTTAATGATGATGTATGGGACTCAGGTAAGCCCGTCTGCCAACATGAAAAATATCCCTCGAAAAATAACCCAGAAATTTTTACAGTACCATTTGATGTCACGAAGTTATATTTAAATGAAGCCAGCGAAGTTCAAAGCTCATTTTGCGTCTTTACAAATGATGTGAATGCAACATTACTCAAGCTGTATGGTTTTTATGAGAATAATGGCGGGAGTACATAAACGCGTAACTGAATTAGTGGTTTTTTATTATGAAAATAAGGAACGAGATGAGCAGGACGTTCAGCTGATGGTAACTGATACGCCCTGCCCATTACAATGCAGTGCCGCTCAGGATTCTTGAAAAACCCAAAAATTCTGAGCGGCACCACAATTGCGCTCGACACCTTGAGACATAAGATGTTAATTCTCATTTGCCCAGTAATTTCACTAGCTACGGCGCCCTTCAAACCGAAACACAGTATTGCTTACACATTACTGCTTCACGGCAGAAATAGGCGCCGTTGTGGTACCCATAATCTAGCCAGCATCCTGTGCAAAGGAGCCTCCTACTGGTAAACATTGGGTGTTTAGAAAAGTGCACAAGCCACGAAACATTTAATATAATGCAAAAAATATTTTTTTTTATTAATTTGTGACTCTTTGATAAGACACCCCCCATCAAACCATAACTGACAAAGGATGATGACCATGTTGCACAGATCCGATCCATTGGTAAGTTTTGTTGGAGATAAGAGCAAACACTTTGACATTTTGCTTGTTGTACTCTTCAATCATGGAAATGTTTTCCTCAGTGAAAATAATGTTTCTGTCCTTTTCACCCGCAGATCGGGACAGCACACATTTAGCTCGTTTCTTTTACTGTATGTATCTCGCATATCGAAGCACCTTCATTATTGGCAATAATTTCTTTCTTTATTTATTAATACAGCTTTACTAACGTATTATCGGTGTGAGTACTACTAAATTGACAGTGATTATTGACCATTGACCATACGTGACATTATGAGTACATTTTGTGGACCCGTGGACACCAATAGTGACACAGTGTCAGTGATACCGTGCTCGTCATCACCGCCTGCGCACCCCGCGCCCCCCGCCCTGTCCAGCCGCGCACTACAGGCACAAGTCCGCAGAATGAGACGAGACATTATCGTGAACCCACAACGCTTACCCTAATGACGTCCGACCGTAATGAGTCGGTACCAACACCGATAATTCGAGAGTAAAGCCGTATTAATAAATAACGTTAACAATTTTTATAAATTAATTTTTTTCCTTGTGAAAATTCGGCTGTAGCTATCAGTATTTTTAATACTAACAGACATTTCTTGTAACTAGTAGACACAAACACTAATTATGCGAAATATTAGTGAAAGTTACTTCGACGTGATTTGAAAATTTTCTGAATTGATTGTCTTGACCATGAAAGTTGGGAAAAACGCTTGATATAATTATGTATTCCACTTTAGTCTTTCTAATTGTAACAATGTACGAAAATAATGCAGAGAAAAGAGTTGGGTAAAGAGCCACTTAAGTCGATATTGATGAATAATTAATCCCAGTTATTTTTGGATTTATTAATCCAAGGTTAATAAAGGCTCACAATTTATCCTGAGTTAATAAGGATGCGTTAGTAGGCTTTTGTTTTGGGTAAATTTGTAAAAATTTTCAGATATATAACTTCCATATTAGTTGGAACCATTGACTCTCACAACAGTAACTTCCAAGCTTTGATCCTCGTCAGTAACGTACCATTGAGTTTTCATTTTTCGATCTCATTTGTTATGTTAATTCGACGCTTTTACTTTTGAAGTGAAACCTTCTTTAGCGGCATTGGGCACTTTTCTTGGGGTGGGTATAAAATGTTAAACTCGCGTTAGGACACTTGGCTGATCGAAAATTAGTGAGACATTAAATGATCGCTATCGCACAACGAAATACAAAACTATTGTTGATGCGGTCTTTATTAAACATTTAAATAGATTCGAATCAAAATTGTTCGCGTCTTACTTCAGCTACCAAAAACCTATTGCATCCGTTTGAGAGATTGGCGATGATGATGCTGGTAATAAAAATGGTGAAGGAATTGTTGAAATTATACATGAAACTAGATTTTTATGAGAGACAAACTGTTAAATGTAAAATAAGCAAAATAAATTGTACAAGTTCTGAAGTGTAAATTTTTTATGTAATATAAATTGTAATTTTTGTATACGATACGCAATAAATGAAAATTGTACTTAACCACATAAATGCTAGTACTTTTATACTGATAAATAAAGTAAGTAGTGCGAAATTATTCCCTAACCATTCCAAAATATTCACAACATTAATGGTCAAGTTTTCACTTCTGCCAGGACTCCCGGAGTACAATCCGTTATTTTTTTTTTTCATATAAAAGGGGGGCAGACTAGAAAGAGGCTCACGTGATATGAGATGTGAGATGCTCTAATGGTAAGGCAACCACACATGGACATCCGTTAGACGAGGGGTCAAGAAATTAAATATATTATATCTACTGCAATGGTTATCATGTACTGTAATGAGATTTGTCCTTATTTTTCTACTTCATATTGTATACTAGCTGACCCAGCAAACGTTGTTTTGCCAAATAAATTATTTTTAGAGTTAGACCGTTTCTTCGACATTGCAACATTACTTTATTTTTCTAAAATAAAAGAATTTTTCAAAAATAATCCAAGTTACTCCTTATTACATCCATTCATATTAGGTCCAGCTATTTCAGAGATTACCCGTAACAAACACACAGACAGACAGACAAAAATTGTAAAAAAATTATATGTATGTACCGTATATATATGTACACATATATGTGCATGTAGTAAAAGACGGTTATTTCAATATTACAAACAGACACTCCAATTTTATTTATATGTATATATAAATTGTGACGCTGTAAATGGAAATAAACAAATGAGCTGCTGGTCCTTTACTTGGGAGTATGCTCTTAACTTGAAGATTTTATATGACATAGCTGACCCGGCAAACGTTGTTTTGCCATATAAAGTATAATTCACGCGATAGTTTTATAAGTAATAAAATATTGCCTATATTATAGCCTGTACATCATTTTGTTCTATTGTCAATAGTTTTTGCAGCGCACGCAAAAATAGGTTTTCGATTTTACACCTTGTGTTACAAAATAGCAATTTTATTACGGATCCCTAATTTTGAAAAAAAAAACATAGCCTATAGCCTTCCTCGATAAATGGACTACCCAACACTAAAAGAATCATTCAAATCGGACCAGTAGTACCAGAGATTTATGAAAGTACTACAAAATTATTCATTTAAACTTTTTACTCGCAAACATGTTAAATAGAGAAACTAAGATATTCAAAACATCTTTCAATATTAATTACGTCTGGTGCATTGAAAAGCAGACGACTATATGAATATAGACTGTCGTATAAAGACGCTTTCATGAAAATACAACAATTTTGTAAGGAGATTTTCTAAATGTAATTAAAATCATACACCAGCGTTGTATGTACTTCAAACATGTAAAGTTAGAACTTAAAACTATTCATAATAGATATATTAATCTTGAATAGTATTAATAATAATGTGTCATTTATTTCTGACATGTAAGACCCATAACAATAAATTGAATAAAATAGAATAAGATGTTACAATAAAATTATTATACATGATAGTACTTAATAAAATAACTTAAAACTAAAATTTCCCTAAAGGGGGGTCCGTACAAAAGGTAATTTACTGATAAAACTATTTCCGGCTAATGTCACGATGCACCGAAAGCCTGTACTGGAGTATAGGATTCTCTGGGTGCTCAGAGCATACACTGAGAATTTCGTTTTTAGATTCGCGAATGCGAGACCAAATTACATATTGATTGACTACGTTATGATAGAATTAAAATTGGTATTTATATTTATAGTCCACACAATAAACTTGGAACATACTAGCGTGTATTGGAATGGACAGCCCAATAATGTGTGATCAATATTGATTTAGGGCATCAAAGACCGAAGCTATTCCAATGGGAGGCTCCTTTGCACCGGATGCCGGCTAGATTATAGATACTACAACGGCGGCTATTTCTGCCGTGAAGCAGTAATGTGTAATTATTACTGTTTCGGTCTGAAGGGCGCCGCACTTAGTGAAATTACTGGGCGAATGAGAATAGACAACTTATGTCTCAAAGTGACGAGCCCAGTTGTAATGCCGCTGCGAATTTTTTGGTTTTTCAAGAATTCTGAACTGCATTGCATTGTACTAGGCAGGGTGCATCAATTACCATCAGCTGAACGTCCTACTCGTCTTGTCCCTTATTTTAATTTAAAAAAAAATTGTTTGGTTTCTGAGTTTGGTTAACAATTCTGAACGGTACTGCATTGTTATGGGTATGACATATCAGGTGAATTTGTGATTTTTTTTTTATTTAAAATTTACAATTTATGTAAGAAGTAAGGCCGCGTCCTTTATGGATCACATAAAAAGACATTAGAATTTAATAAATAGCGCTGACCTAACTTACAACCTATTTATATTAAAAACTGAAATTATATTTGATATCAATGAAGTGTTGTCCTATGATATTATGTTATTTAAGGTTAATTTAAATTCGTTATAATGGACAAATAATATGCAAATAATATAAATTGTATCTTTTGAAGTGAAAAATCTTTAGCGGTGTTGAGGAATTTTCTTGGGATTGATATAAAAGTATAAAATCGCGTCAGGACATGGCCTGACCGAAAATTCGTAAGACAGCCGTTGAAATTATGGATAAATGTAGTTAAATACTTACTTCTGAAGTGTTAAATTATTGTGTACGATAGTGCAATTACTGAACATTGTTTTTAACCACATAACTGCTAGTAAATTGTATTCTGATAAATAAAGCAATTCGTGCGAAATTATTCCCAATATATTCAAAAATGCACAACGTTAATGTTCAAGTTTTCACTTCTGCCGGCATTGTAGTGCAACCCGTATTTTTTTTTCAACATGCATTTTTTATGGGCCATATATCTGAAATAAATGATTTATTAACTAAATTACACTTCAAAAATTTTGAAATTTAGTTACAATAAAGTAATTTTGATTGTCATGTTAGAACAACCATCGTTGGGCATTGAATTTTCTACATACATGTTTCTCACTGATACTGTTTTGTTCCCACTAAACCAACCATTAAATTATGTGAAATGCAGTAATGGTACTTTAAAAAATCATTCTATGAGCCTTTTGAAACATTGCGCGACATTTAAATGAAATATGAAGCTCAAATAAGCATGAAATGTATTCAGGATTTGAAACGGTAAAATGTCAACATATTTTGTGATTAAGTACACTTATATAATTCGCGGTCAACAAATAGTTAACTGCATTTACAGACGGTTTAATTTTGAAATCGTAGTTTTAAAAACTGACTCGCAATGTTTTTATACATTTTTAAATCTTGTTTATGTATATTTGGTATTGTAATTAAATGTTTTGAAATGTGTTTTGTGCTTTTAATTAAAAATAAACATGAGGTTAATTTGTTTCGACTTTCACTCATGCGTAAATCCATGCGTAATTCCAATAAATTTCCAATGGAAAATTCAAAAGAACTGTTTAAAGTATTTTGGTAAAGGTTGCTATCAAATTACTTTTAAATACTACCAAACCTTAAAATAGGATAGGATAGGATATCATCGCTGACATCTTTCACGTAAGAAATCAAAATTGTAGATCAATTTATGATATAAAAAATCAAGAAGTCCTTCATTTTATAGTAAACATTTTTTTATGGAAAAAGAGGTAAAACGAGTGTACGGGTTACCTGGTGTTAAGTGATTAAACAATTACAGGCGTTTTAATCCTTTAAAAAGTGTTTTATTTAAATGTGTAACAGTCACGTTTATCAAAGAAAATACTATATTATAATATAGCACAATTAGAATACATATTTCCGAAAACGCAATTATTCCAGTGACCACTAGATTGCAGGGTATCATTATGAAGCCAACGTTTTCGAGGATTACACCGAGTCTCCAAGTTTATGTGCTTTAATATACGACATTCAATAACGTGGAAGTGTAGGACCTTTAATAGGTAATAACTATGCTGAAACTTATTAAATTTTATAAACATTCTGTGACTTATAAAATAATTGACCAAAAGCAAAAATATACTTAGTATAAGTATTGTCTGGTGCCTTTGCAAAAACACTTGAAAAAGTGCACTAGATGAAGTATTTTTAGGGTTCCGTAACCAAATGGAAAAAAATGATCTCTTACACGTTCGTCATGTCTGTCTGTCTATTCGTCCGTATGTCACAGGCACTTTTTTCCGAAACTATAAGAACTCTTCGGTTGGAACTTGCTAAGTAGATGTATTCTGTACACCGCATTAAGATTTTTACGCACGAAAATAGAAGAAAAAACAATAAATTTTAGGGGTACTTAGAACTTAAACTCAAAATTTTTTTTCATCACACCCATACGTGTCAAACCCATCTATGAATAGGTCTTCAAAAATGATATCATCATTTTTTTTACTAAACTGAATAGTTTGAAACGCGAGAGACACTTCCAAAGTGGTAAAATATGTGTCCGGTATGTAAATGTATGTTGGAGGTGTCCAACATATCATTGATATGCAGAAGAAACAGCGTGGGAGATAGCACACAGCCTTGGGGCACTCTAGCGTTCACGGGCTTGGGATTGGAGCAATAACCGTCGACAATGCCCGGTATGCTGCGCCCAGTGAGGAAGCTGGCGGTCCACTTACATAATATCTCGGGAAGCCCAAATGATGGAAGGTTTGAGAGAAGCGGCTTGTGCCATTCACGATCAAAGGCCTTTGCTATATCCAGGCTAACCTTGCTTTCAATAGCCGCCGCCCATCTATGTGTTAGGTATACCGGAAGATCGCCAGTCGATCGACCATGTCGAAAGCCGTACTGCCGGTCGTTGATCAACTTGTGACCCTGAAGGTATACCAAGAGCTGGCGGTTAATTGTGCTCCATGATCTTGGAGAGCAGGGAGGTAATAGCAATAGGCCTGTAGTTTGCCGGATCCGAACTGTCTCCTTTTTTTTGGATCGGATGGACAAGGGCTGACTTCCATGAGTCAGGGACTACGCCTTTCATTTAATATTACTTGCTGCTACGGAACCCTTCATGGGCAAGTCCGACTCGCACTTGGCCGCTTTTTTTCTAGCTCCAAGAGACGTTAAATATCCAAACAAAGTGGTACAAATCATTAAGGAGAGACACAGTAACTCCCACAACTTGTTTTTTTATTATTTCGTCGTTATTTTTTATAATTTAGCTTAAGATTTTATTGTTTTTCTATTTTAAAAATGTAACAGAGCCTTAACTTTGATATAATTATCAATGTTGAGGTATATTATAATATCTTTAAATTAATTATTATTTAAAACATTTAAATTTATTATTTAAAACAGAAAAAAACATACGATGTAGTATTTCCAATTAAATTATATTTTCTTATATTTAGAGATTATTTTTAGTTTTACAAATTCATATGAGATAAAAAATTTAATAAAATAAAAAATTAAATTAATTATCATATAACCTTATAGCTTTAACTTCTTTAAGTTCAGCAGAAATAAAATCAAGGGTTTGGGACACAAAAAACTCGTCATCTAATGGCATCAGAAACGCGTCTATTTTTGGACTGTTTACGCTTTAATAAATCTAATGGTGGATTTGTTAAAGCTACAATATAAAATCAAAACAAAATTTAAAATATCGCTTACCACCGAAAATATCTAGGAACTGTAATATTAATTATGTATAACAAGTCTTTGACGGCACACTGCGCTTTCACCAATAGCATTTACAAGAAAATCCTATTTGAGATTTAATTAAAAATAATAAAGATTAAAAAAATATTTGAACTAAATATAATAAGTATGCAACTTATTACATTGTATATTTGATTTAAAAAAAAACTCAAAAAAGAATGCCGAGAGAGTTTCTTGCACCGCTTCACTCTCAGAGCGTCATTTGTTTCCGAAGCGGTAGTAGTGTCTAGTATATTAGAAATGACATGAAAAAAAATTCTAAAGGAATCAATTTTGAGAAAATGAATGCCTGTTATGCATTTGGCCTTTATACCCTTTGTGTGTATTGTTTTTATTTGTGTTTCTATCAGTTCGTAATTTTTCCAAATACAAAAGTTTTTGAAATCTACACAGACAAAATGGCGCGCAGAAGTTCCTCAATATAAAAACATATTGAAGGGCTTGTTGTGTCAGGTTTGTTGGTTTTATCTATAACTGGGTCGATCAGGCGCGTGATATCGGTCTATCCACGAGGGTAATTTGTTTCAAATCAAATGATTTATTCAGCACACGATATTTGCTACAGGTAGTCTCGTGTTATTTATGAAGATTGGCTGTGCATTTTTGATACTTATTGATGTCGATTAGTGGCTTGGAGCTTCAAATACTGTTAATTTGTTTTTGGTTTTGTGTGTGTGTTTAGTTCTTTATTTCGTCACTTGCATTTAAATTATATTCCGTTACTTTTACACAAACAATAATGATAGTGATCTCAACAATCGAAAAAATTACTTCAGAAGCGTTTTAATACCTAATATTTCAATTTACACTTAAATACCTAATATCAAATAACCTATATACAAAATAATAAATCCAACCCAGGATATTTGCAAATATTCTCTGACAATCACTTTTTAAGTGAAAAAAATCCAATCTCAATATTTCCCACTCAGTGTTCTCGAAGATGCTTATTCAGATAAATGGACAAAAATTGAAAAAGAAGTTATTCTTCTATTGGTACTAAGAAGACGAATGAAATATAAAACAGAAACAGTGACATTGCAAGATGGCCGGCGCCTTACCGTAGGCATATTGTGTCCGAGCCCTCAGGGACACTAATATAAAGGTCATTTGGAAGACCTGGTAACGTAGAACCCCTTCTTAATGCAATAAGAGACCACACAAGTGATCACCTAAAATTCTACATACACTTTACGCTCTTAATAGTGATTTTCATTATTATAACACTTGAAATAAGGGATAGTTTGCAACTTATTCTAGTAGGCCTCATAAGATACATACATAATAGCTTTTAGGGTAGGTAAATGTATACAATTTTATAATTAAGCCCCTGCCACTGTTCAGGAATTGTCTATAAATCAATTTAAATGTTTTATTAAAAAATTACTCTGTCGTAAATCTTACTACTCCACAGCTGAATATCTAAGTGATTTGACAGCCTGATTATTTTTATAGCAATAGCAATGACAGTCCAATATTGTATATTTTATTAAAGAAAGCTCAAAAAAGAATGCTGGGAGAGTTTTTTGCTCCGCTTCTTCTCTTTCAGAGCGCCATGTTTCGGTAGTAGGACCTAGTATATTACATCAAAGAGAATTCTAAAGGAATCCATTTTGAATTATTGTGAGAGAAAATACTTTTTATGCCAATAAATGCCTTTTATGCCAAATGATTGCGGAACTGAAGTGGCAGTGGGCAGGGCACATAGTTCGACGGACAGATGGCTGTTGGGGCAGTAAGGTCCTCGAACGAACTGGAAGACGCAGTGTTTGTAGGTAAAATGGACCGACGATCAAGATCGCCGGAATACATTGGGTTAGGGCACGCAGGACCGGTCGTAGTGGAAATCTTTGCCTTTGTCCAGCAATGGACGTATTCCGGCTGATGACGATGATGATGCCTTTCATACATATACATGAACCAGAAAACAGCTAAAATTTAATTGAAAATGTACCTCTCAGGATTTAATACTAGTTATAAACGTGACCTATATACAGACACTTGAAGCAGAACTTTACGCAGCACATCAACATATAATGCACAACATTACTTTGAAAACAATCTTCCATATCCCAGTAAACGTGGAACGTGAAATCATAGACGCCTTCGAACTTTTAATTAAGACTTATAAGTTTGAAATACTTCTAATGAATAAAGCGACCTCCTCTTTCATGTCCAATTAAACATAGTTACCTATCGATGTAAAAATTAATTGAATTCTAAGTCGAAAGCTTTATAAAAATAAGAGCCAAATGGCAAGGAAAATTGTGTTGAGTAAGAACGGTTGGTTGTTTTGCTCCTAAATCATTTTATTATACATCTATAAAGGTTGTTAAACTAACTAACTTGTAATATACTATATTTCAGCTCAAAATATATTTTAAGAGAATATTTTAAGGGTTCCTTATCACAATAATGAAGGAAAGATCCTTTTCAACACAGGTTTTTCTTACGTATGCCTGTAAAACACAAAAGCAAAATTTAATATATGTGGCCAAAAATATATAACATAAAAAGCATAATTAGTTTTCTGACTAACACAAGATCTTAACATAAAAGATTTTTTTAATTTAAATCTGAAATAATTAAAATGTGCATGCCTTTAATCATTATTCTACCATTGTTATTTAGCCCTTTCGAAATTTGACGTTTTAAGCCAGGGAGCGTTGCCATCATGTCGGACCATTGTGGTATAATCTCAGAGTATAATTTGGTTTATGATCCATGTGATTCCCTCTCCAGAATCTAGGACTGAATACTAATTCATTTGTTATGAGCTCCGGCTTGGGAAAACAGTAACCAAAAGGTAGAGTACCACAAAACAAATTCAAATATCATCAATCAAGTTCTAAGTAAACTTGATAAATTTGATAATTATTATTTAATACAACAGTACGGCTGGTGACTAATAGTGAATAGCAATCTTATTGATCAATATTTGAATTATTTCAACAACAGGGGTGCTCAAATGGTCGATCGCGAGTGCTTTTTGAGTTGATCTCGGGAAAAAAATCCGATATAGAGCTATTCACAGATTTTGAAAAGTATGCTCAGGACATGCAGATTCTACATCCGAAGTAACTCTTGTAAAAACCAATAAACTCGCTAGTTTGTATAATTATGAGTTTTTTCATTGACATTTTAGAGCATATGAAAAATATGCATTTAAAAATGCAAATTATTGTGCGCAAAACTAATGTCATTGTCCTCGTGACACTCTACCTAGACGACAATCCTTCATGACACATACTTGAAGCCACAAATAAAATTTTAAAACAACATTTTATGAACGATGCGGGACTCGACCCCACCACCTCTGGCGTTCCGTGCCAGTGCTCTGCCAACTAAGCTAACCGTTCGAGTGACGTATCGTCATAAAATCTTTGCTTTGTTGTTGTGGAGAAGTGAGTGTCCTAGAATTGAGTGTTAGCTTTAAAAACATAACAAATTGTTTATACTTGAAGCCGATCGTAGGCTAACAATTTTTGAGGTAGATCGCCAGCAGTTCTAGCTCAAGCACCCTGACCTACAACATGATGCAAATGCCATTGAATATATTTTCTTCAAAATCCGGTCCACCACTTCGGAGATAAGTCAAAACAAAGCTACAGAGAAAATTCTCTTTTTACATAAGCTAACATTCAGCATACAGACCTTTTCTTATATCTACGAAATCTGTTAAGACATATTATGTCAAATATAAAATGAATTCCTGTCAACAGATGTCGCTATCCTCGCAAATCTCATCTGTCAACCGTAACTGGAAAATGGCACTAGCTACACATCGTCATATAATGCATTGTTTGGATGATATTTGTAGAGTAATATTTTTATCCTTATCAGGAATAATTTATTTTAATACGTTACCATTTTTAACTAGCAAACTAATAATAAAACAATTTTTCACACACGATGGGAACAAAGTCACATACACGTCAAAGGACAAAGGGTATATTTATTCCGAAACTCAAAGGATTTTCGAGAGTATTCGTATAAATAAATAGATTTTTGAACAGAATTCTATAGGATCAAAGTTGCAGATAGATGTTATTACAATTATTTAACCAGTGGTAGGCTTTTTTTTATGTAATAGGAGGACAAACGAGCGTACGGGTCACCGGGTGTTAAGTGATCACCGCCAAAATTTAGAACATTAATTCCAACTATCTTTATCATTCAAATAATCTTTCACATTATAAAAGGCCTTAGATGTTAATTTATTTTTTACGGCACATTTAAATTTTTTAATAGGTAATATTTTAATTTCAGTTGGTAGTTTATTATAAAATATAACACAATCCACTTTAAAAAATTTAGCAATTTTACGGGGCTTAGTAGGGAATGGCGAGTTTATGTTTGTTTCGAGTATTGACACTGTGTGTAAGCTGACTGTATCAGACTGGAGATCATTATTAACGGCAAATACATTACTCACCTTCGATTCACGGACAATATCGTAGTCATGGCTTAAATGCTTGATGTCCTCAATACAGCTTCCCATGGAGTAGGTCTTAAAATGAATATGTACAACAAAAAGACCATGTCGAATGTCCATGTCACACCTATTCTCGTAACAGTTGGGAACTGTTCTCTCGAAACTGTTGACAAGTATGTCTACCTTGGACATACAATCCAGTTAGGGAGGTCCAATTTCGCGAAAGCGGCCACTCGTCGAATCCAACTCCGATGGCTTGTGTTCGGGAAGCTCTCTAAAACATCTCGTCCCAAATACCACAGTGTCTGAAGACCAAGGTTTTCAAACAGGGTATTTTGCCAGTGATGATTGTAAGTCATACTTCGCAGACGTGGTCACTATGGGTCTGATATGAAGGCTTTTGGTCGCTCAAAGGGCAATGGAGAGGGCTATGCTTGGAGTTTTCCTGCGACATCCTATCAGAATAAAAATAATCCAAGAAGAACCAAAAAACACTGACATTGCCATAATGCCAATGATTGCGAAACTGACGTTGCTGTGGGCAGGGCACACAGTTCGATGGACAGATGGCCATTGGTGCAGCAAAGTTCTCGATTGACGACTACATACCGGATGACGCAGTGTTGGTAGGCCCCCCACAAGATGAACCATTGACCTGGTTAAGATCGCCGGAATATGAGCGAACATCGTGGAGATATTTGGGGAAGGACTTTGTCCAGCAGTGAACGTATTTTAGCTGATATGATGATGATGATGAGCTTCACTGTACTGTAATGTGCAGTCAATTATCTCAATTTATTTATAGATTATTAAATATTTTGCAATATGATATTTTCATATCATATTCTTACATACTGCATAAAAACTAAAATAACAAACCTATATATTATTGTTACTTTCAATTGAACATAAGTACACAAAGAGGTCCTCAAAACATCTTACGGCTTTAGCTGGATTGTCGGCTCAAAAGTGGGATGTCGACTTAGTGTGACGCTGTAGGAACATTTTGCACGGCAATGGTGACATAAAAGGACTTAGCTCAGCTCGACAAACACTCATATTTATATTTGTATAGTATTCTAATATAGTTCTATATTTAAAGATATATTCTAAAAATAAACTCAGTTAATGCGTTGGTCTGTTTATCTTCTGCGAGGAAATGTTATCATATTTATAGGGTGATACGAGGGTGTGGTACATAATGTATAAAGAGGGCCTATAAATATAATAATCTTTATTGCAAACAAATTGAAAATATAAATTTTAAAATTAATGCCAGAAGGTGTAAAGTATCTTTGGCAAAAAAAAATATAATGAACATTTTGTTAATAAGTTTTATGATCACCACATACAAGATTTTCTAGTGGATTTTGACTTCAACTAGAAGAAATAACTTTAATTTATTTATTAGATGCCCTTACATAATTTGTACAAAAATCTTAACTTGCGGGACTTGAACCCGTGACCTCTCGCGGTCTGTGTGAGTGCTCTTCCTCTGAGCCAACCGTTCGAGTAACGTAACGTTCATCAATCTTGATATCTTGTTCAACAGTATCATGTAAAGCAGATCCTGCAGATCAAGCCACAATCTGAGAATTGAACAAGACATATCAAAATTTATGAATATTACATCACCAGAACGGTTGGCTCAGTAGAAGAGCACTCGCACGCGAGAGGTCGTAAAATTAACAATTGTTTAAGAATGTAAATACTATTTAAATGTATGTATGTATTAAGTTCTAAACCGATGTGGTATCCAAAACAATGCCAAATTTCAATTCCTGAATCAAATATTAAATAACTCCCATCTAAAGTTCACATAATATATATTATATTGCAAGATTGGTTGACTAAATTTACTGAATATTTTATTCATTAGCTTTTAGTCGAGAAAATACTGTACTAAAATTTCAATGCAATGTTGCAAATGAAACACTTTAATGACAATATTCATGAAGATCCGAACTCTCTCATTTGAAATGAGCTATCAGTGCTTTCATGATGGCGATATTTTGTAAATTTAACGTTGAAGTAATGTACCCGAACATAATTCGACAGAGACATTGTTTGTTATGCTTTCAGCGCTTATTGTCTGAAATTTGCATACTCATGACCTTTAACTAAAAGTTATAGATAACGCATATTTTTCATCCATGCACAAATACTTTTCTCGAGGTATACAAAAATACATTGAAATATTCATTAAGTGACAAATAAACATCATAATGAAGAATTTGTTATGTTTTTAAAGTGATAACCCTCACTTCTAGGATAAAAACACAAATAAAATTTGAAAACAAAATTTTATGAACGATGCGGGAATCGAACCGACGATCTGTCGCGTTTCTTCTGCTCTTCCAACTGAGTTAGCTTAGTTGGAGGAGCACTCGCACGAAACGCGGGAGGTCGTAGGTTCGAGTCCCGCATCGTTTATAAAATTTTGTTTTCAAATTTAACTTGTGTAGCATCATGAAGCTTATAGTATACAAAAAGATTAAGTGAAATGTAATTTTTCTGAAAATGTACTGTGAGAAAACGTCATACAGCATAAAATAGTGTGATTCTCTCTTTTCTTTCTTAAAAGTCAAAAGAAATTTTAATAAAATACTTTTAAGGATCAAAACTCCTATTCAGTGTATTTGTATATTTTTCAGTGTATTTTTATATTAGACTAGCTGACCCGGCAAACGTTGTTTTACCATATAAATTGTATTGATCGTTTCCTTGCTAGTTGATAAGAGATGGCGCTAGTTGTATTCATTAGTAACAATCACACTTCTTTTATATTTTGTATAATTCACACTATAGTTTTATAAATTATAGCCTATTTGTTATTCTGGTGTGTAAGCTATATTACTGTAAAGTTTCATCAAAATCTATTCAGTAGATTTTGCGTTAAAGAAGTTCAAACATACATCCAGACATACAAACTTTCACATTTATAATATTAGTAGGATTGTTGTCTAAACGTAAGCCTACGATTCATGAACTTTGCGGAGTACGTTGCTGGTCCATGCGTCAATTCGTAAACTGCTTGTGGTGCCAGTTCAACCTGTTATAGTTAATGAAGTATTTGTTAGAAGCAATTACTAATTGTAACAGTAATCACGACCATTCACAAAGCATCCTTACTTAAACGATGAGTTAAAGGTCGATGCACCCAATATACGATAATTTATATTAATACATTTAATTATTTATTACTTTTTATGAAATAATTTATATTATTTAAACATGACTCATATATTGGATGCAGCACCAACTAATTTGTTATGTATATTACAGCCACTCTAAAACTCTATGTGATTGAATAGAGTGGCTGTTGAGATTCGCGAGCTCAACCATTTACGAACATATTATGATAAATTTAAAAGAAATATTTGTAGTGACGATTCTAAAGTGCTTAGTTCAAGCCTAATTGAATAAAGTTTATTTGACTTTGATTTTGACTTTACGCACTCAGGGGGAACCCCTGTAAAAATATAGTTACAACTACACGCGTTTTAATCCTTTAAAAAGTATTTGACTTAAGGCGAAGAGTAAGCAGAAAACACGCAAACATGGTGTTTTCAGACAAGTTTTGTGGTTAAAGTATAGCATTTCGAGGTATGAACACTACTTAATCCTGTTACACATATCCTTAAGTCTTATTTGTAGGTTGCTAATGCTTGCTGTTGGTTATAGTTAACACTGCCGATCCGTTTTGAACTAAAAAAAAGGTTTTTGCCATGGCGTGTCGCATTTTTTTGGTACTTCTCTCAGAAAAGTTATTCTTATAGCTTGTACTTTTCTGTGTAGGTTCATTTATTCAGATTAGTAGTGAATAACGAGGATTGTAAGCATATAAACTGTTTTCCACGCAAGAATTTTGAAAATATTGGCTTTGTTACGTAGATGGCGGGCCGGCAGCCGTGAACTCATATCGCTGGCATTTAGTGTCGCCTTAAAGGTGTAACACTCGCATTAGTAAAAGGAAATCTTCTTTCTGATTTTCGGGCAACGTCTTACGGCCGTTCGCAATATTCAGTATATCTCTTACTTGATATAAAAATCGTAACTATCGTTGACGTTTCTGTCCCAATAAACTTATCGACAGTAGCTCACATTATCCATACACGCTGTCTGTCAATGGGACGACGTATAGCTTACCAGCGATAGAAGCTTGTATGGAAATTTCAATTCACGCGTCTCAATATAAGGCGATAAGAATGACTTGGGACAGCTTCAGATTATTGACAGCTAATTACTGACAGAAGAAGGTAGTAATTTATCTCTATCTGTAGATAGAATATTGGGAACAGCCGAGCCGATCAGTAGTGAATAATAGAGCAAACACCTTGATGCACTAACACATATAGAATAACAATAAGATTAACACACACATATAAACATCGTATCATCAATCAGCCCTACCCTTCAACAAAGGGAGCAGGCGTATGATTAGCGAGCCCAAATTATCTTCTAGCGTATTCACCAACCGTTGAGGACGTAAGCCCGCATGTATTATCCATGTCTTCGTAAGAATCTATCCTTGCGGCACGAGATAACGTTTACTGGAGCAGTGAATGTTGTTAATCTATTTATTAATCATCAAACGTTGTGTGTTGGTTTTGATATAACAATTTTTTATGTTTATCTTAAGCTTGATGAATGATATTGCAAATCATACTCTAAGCTGAAAGATACAATAATGGCGTAATAGCGACTCCATTAATTGGGCCAGACCATAAGCCAATGCAAAATTAAAGAAGACTATGATTTCAGCGGAGCAAATCTAATAAAGTTAAACGAGACCTTTCACTTAAACTAAGGTACTTACATATTATAAACTTCAATTTCAAAGCTTAGTGTCATCAAACACCGGTAACGTGCCTCGACCTTATGACCCCATAAAGAGGCATTCAGATATACTGTTTAGGACACAGATTCCTGAAAAATCCAAAAATTCCGCACTACACTTGCGCTTGTCACCTTGAGACACAAGATGTTAAGTCTCAATTGCCCAGTAACTTCACTAGCTACGGCGCCCTTCATACCGAAACATAATATTCGTTACACATTACTGTTTCACTTTAAAAACAGGAAACTTTCACAACAAAAATCTGTATTCGATTAAGAATATTATTGCGTTTAGTGATTCGCCCATCAGCCCTTCTACAAGTACAAGACTTGCTAAAAGAAATATTCAAACACGCGTTTCTATGCATAGCGTAATATCACACGGCTTATGTAGACTTCAACCTTGCAAGTTATGACAATAAGAATCTGGCCATGACATTTATTTAGCATCATTTTAAGTGCGATATGAATCCACGCGTCTGTTGCCAACTTGATTGTATATTTTCTAGGTTAGCCTCAACTTTTCTTATATGAAAAAAAAATTGTTACCCTGGAAATTGTTACAGCGTCATTCTTCAATGGGGATAGCCGTAGCAACTTCGGCAACAAGTGCACATACAGAAAATTATATGGGGATTACAATATAAATAAGAAAAAAATGGGTAATTGTCTTAAAAAAAGAATGGGCTTTGAAAGAAATAAAATATTTTTATAACAGTATAAAACTTATAACAGTATGCAGAAAATTTTGAAAAATGCATATGCGTTAATTTAAATTTAAGAAATCAATGCATATTCAGGAACATTTTTAAGATTTCAATGTAAATTAAGTAAGGTCAATAATATTGGATCCACAACATGTAAGGTATCAAAGCTATAAAATACACATTATGTGTATGTATTTTCTACCACATATGTGTCTTCTAGCTCATTTATCATGTGGATTAGTCTAAAGAGCTGTTTGACTCTATTCCTGCCGCCAAAATCCACCTTGCACGACACTCCTCAAACTTGGATATTTTTCTCACCATCTGGGTATGTGACATTCCTCTACAGCATAGGTTCTCAACGTGGGCGTTTGAAACTTTCGGGGGGGCAGTAGAAGACCCAGAGAAAATTAGGGGGCATTGAGATGGCACAGATGGGGCGACGATAGATTATTATTAGTAGATATTTATTATTAAAATATAGTCAAATAAAAAATACACGAAAATACTCTAGAAAAAAACATATTCCCAAAGTGGGCGGTGAGCAAAATAAGGTTGAGAAACTGTGCTCTACAGTAATGTTGAAAAGCGGTGCAGTTAGGGGTGATATATATATATTTGGTTTTTATGGTAAAAATATTTATTTACTTAAGGTACTAAATTAATCTATGACACTTGCTAAATAACTATAATTAGTGGTTCTACTTGTGAGTACACGGATCTCTTCTATTAATTGGTTACAATAGTTAAAATGGTTACTCGGACCAGTCCTGTAATGGTTATAGACGAATGGTTAATGGTAACTAGGACCGGACCGATCAATGGTTACACGCGTACTGCATTTCTACTATGCATTGTTAATAAAGGTTAAAATGGTTACTCGAGCCGGTCCTGTAATGGTTATAGACGAATGGTTAATGGTACCTAGGACCGGCCCGTACTGTCTTACTGAAGGCAGTACGTGGTTTACATGGTAACAAGTAATTATCTACTAAGCAATATTTGTAATATAATGCTGTTCGATGGATTTACTTCGAACAAGTGTTTTCGAAAAACTTAGAATGATCGTACACCTCCGAAAAAGGTCGGCACCGCTCCGGTGATGCATCTGGTGTTGTGGCAGAGTGTGGGTGGATCACTTAATATCAGGATACGTTCTCTCCATAAAAAATACAGGAATATTGTATGTACTATTATAATTATAAGCTTGCACTGATTGACAAACATCTATTGGCTTATAGTTTTAATGATTATAATGTTTAGGCTAGATAATAATCATTTTAATACTTACAAATACCTAAATAAATATATTATATAAGCAGTTGCTACATAATAAATATAATTTCGTTCACTTTCTCTGTAGTTGTAGAAATGTAGGTGTGTGTTCAGTAGATTTTGTATACTATAGTAATAAAATATTCTGACAATTATATTGTGTGACATATGTCAATAAAAATAGTTTAAAAAACTAATAAACACGCTTTGGTTGAAAGATAATAGTCGAAATTAAAAATATCAATTCCTTATTGAAGACGATAGATATTTTTTTTTATAAATTAATAAAAATTTTATTAAACTAATTGAAAAATAGAATAATTGTATCAAACTAATATATTGTCATCGGTCCTCGAGAAATCTACGAAGTTTGAACGAAATCTGGTCGTTTAGAGAGGGTCAAAATCGCGGTTAATGAGTCGGTTACAAACAAACATACATACAGGTGAAGCTAATAAAAAGCGTGTAAAAATCTTTTTAGAAATAGAAGTAGAAACACTTTATTAGCATACAAAAAACACACATAAACACAGCAATTTACAATATTAATTAAAATCTTAAAATACTAAATTAAGTACCGTAACACTATTATAAAGATTAAAAATAAAATAATAAAAATAACAGTGTGAGCGTGATTCCCTGCTAAAAGGAGCTGACTAAGTATCTTGTTTACTTTTAATGCCTGCATTACAAATATAGATAAAGATATTGGTTGATCTTATTTCTGCAATAGTGAGGATAGCAGTTTCTATATGAATATGGATCAATGAATAGCTTTTGTCTTTATGACGGTGTCCTGCGTCAAAATGACGATTTACATAATTTGGCGATATCTGCTGTTGTATAGATCGGTAGAATGTGTTGAATACAGTACCGCACATAACAAATACAGAACACTGAACTATAGTTCAGTATTGAGTATACTCAATGTATGTTATTTGGATAATGCCATCTTGTAATAAGAGTGATACTTATGAATAATAATAAATAATCATTGAGAGCAAAATTTAAAGAATAATGTAATGTAGGCATAGCATAGGCACATAAGAGAATTTGCTAGAAACTGTCATAACCACAACAACGCTAACACCATGTTAATTGAACAAACAAAAGCTTATAATGCCTACTACTCGGCTAAGTCGAGTAAGTCTTTTGTGGGGCGATGTTTATTATGCTTAAACAACAAATCCCAGAAAATGATCAAAACAAAAGTATTGCGTTATTCAAAAGAATTTCCGAAAAAACGTTTGTGTGGTAAAGGTTACTAAAAACCTCTATGGCATCCTTATAATTTTGTAACAAACGCTTCGTGTAATTTTACATTGTAAATAATAAAATACAAAATAATTACAAATTATATGACCTGATCCCAGCGTCTATCTATTTCTTGTAGTATAATTTTTACCAAGTTTTACTACGCAACCCGGTATTTAAGTTCAATTATTAGCAAAGTTTAACAGAACATGTGGCACGTCAACGCCACACACCGAGACTGGCTCGAGTACGCCCATTTGGGCGAAGTAAAAGGTTACGCACTTTGGAACTACGCCTGCGTTATCTATTTGGAGCGCAGCGGAGACCAAACTTTAATCTGAGCCATAAAACAGTGTGTGTGTCAGCTCCGACGCACGACTGGAGTTTACTCCTGAAGAACGATTGTCTTTGAACAGGTACTAAACAATATCAAGTCCAATGGAGTCAGTTACAAACAGACATACAGCAGAAGCTTATAAAAGCGTATTTATTAAAAAGTCAAATAAATCCTTAACGCTCAAAATATGTCAGGAAATGCCCAAACACAACTGTTAAAAGCGGAATTCAAAATTCCAAATTTAAAAGGTTAGGTTCCATCAAGGAAGTTACATTTTGGCACAGCCTAATAGATATATTATACTACATGCTTAAGCTATCAGGCAGTATACTGTGTATGGTGGCTACAGACAAGTATACACACACACACAACTAAAAAGTGAAAGGGTGCGCGAGAAATGATGCGCACCAAAAACGTTACTATCCCATTTGATGAGTAGGTTTTACTCTCCATATTTTTCTCATACCGGGCGACTTATATGAAAATCGATTCTTAAGGTGTAAAGTCCAAAAATATATTTTATTACATAATAAATGTACCTTTAAGGCTGTTTTTAAACAAGTCAGCTCTTAGCTGAACATTTTAGAGCAGCATTGTAAAATTTAAATAAGTAATTATAAACTAGAACAAGGTGTATTATACTTGTTCCTAAGTCCTAAACTAACAGTGGCATTAGCACTAAGTAGCAAGGTTTGCTAAGCCCACGGGAAATCTAACGCGAAACTTAGAGATAAAATTTTAACTTCTGGTACGTTAGAGTTTCTTCTTATTTACTTTAAATTTTTATTTAATAGAGGACTTTGTGACCGCTCTGGGAGTCGAATTCACAACACACATTCCTTAGGATTTTAAGCAATGTTTACTCAATAAAATCTTTCCTATAAAAGGCATAAAAAGGAATTTATTTTCTCAAAATTGATTCCTTTAGAATTTTTAGATGTAATTTCTAATATACTAGATAAATGGAAAAGGATAAAGCTTCGGAAATAAATGGCGCTCTGAGAGAGAACGAGCGGAGCAAGAAACTCTCCCAGCATACTTTTTTGCGCTCTTTTCAATAAAAATATACAATATTGTACAGTCATTACTATCGCTGTAAAACAATCATAATCTAGTCTCATGTCTCATATTTATTGTTCATGAACAACTTTAAATACATTTTAATTACAATAACTTTATAGAAATGTGGTCCTTCGTAAAACTCGTTGAAAAATGCCATAAAAATTATTAAAATGTTGCTATGTATATTATAATATTATGGTATTGCTACGAAACTAAGAGAAGGTTATTTAAATAGGCCTAAAACAATAATATCTATAAGGTAGGTATTATATCTTACTAAACTAACTCATTTTCCTTTAAATTTGCACTGCAAAAATTGACTTTGCTTTGCCTTCTCTTTTGGATGCCTGTTTTAAAGACGAAGTACGAGTTACTAGTCTATACTTTTCATGGAAAAGGAGGACAAATGAGAGTACGGGTCACTTGGTGCTTAGTGATCACCGACGCCCACTTTCTTTTGCAACACCAGAGAAATCACAGGAGCGTTTCCGGTCTTTAAGTAAGGTGTACGCACGCGTCGTATCGTCCCGGAAACACTGCACAAGGAAGCTCATTCCACAGCTTTGTAGTACATGGAAGAAAGCTCCTTGAAAACCGCACTGTGGAGGACCGCCACACATCCTAATGGTGGGGATGGTATCCTAACTTGTGGCGTGTCATGCGAAGGTGGAATTTGGCGGCAGGAATCAGGTAAAACATCTCATCTCACTTCCCGTGATAAATGTCGTAGAAGACACACAATGAAGCGACATCTCTACGCAACGCCAAGTGATCCAGCCGTTCAGAGAGTACTGGGTCATATCTGAGCAATAAATGAAGAAGCCCTTAATAACAATATTAAAAATATGTGTCATCATCATATCAGCCGGAAGACGTCCACTGCTGGACAAAGAACTCCGACAAAGATCTCCACAATGCTCAGTCCTATGCTGCCCTCATCCAACTATTTCCGGCGATCTTGACCAGATGTATAAATATATTATGTCCATATAAATCTTTATTAACTAAAATAACAGCTGAAACCTGAATGCACATTCCACATACATACCCATAACTAATTTATAAAATATTTATCTGCTCTGCTAAACTGTTAGTAACATTAAAGAATAAATTTAGAACAAAACACTGAAGAATATCTGAAGAGTTTGTTTGAGATCGAATGCCGCATCCTTTCCAAACTAAAAGTTCGGAAAGGATGCGGCATTCGATCTATACCAGTCATGATATTTTAACAGGAAAAAAATTAATAAATGTACCAATATTACTCACTTTTCTTAGCCTGGTTCAAAGGTAACTTCCACATAATATTAAATTTATAAGCAATAGTCGTCTATGATTTTCTTGCTACTTCTTCTCATTAGCTCAACCCTTTACGAAGTAGCGGTAGATTCAATAAGAAAAATATTTTTTTGACTTTCATAAGTGTTATTTCCGTGACCTACATGAATGAAGTGATTTTGATTATAATGCTATCATTACCAATACTTCAGTAAAAAGAAGCAACACTCTTGTGGAAAACAATATAACGCCAATTAAAACATCAACAGATTTAGACAACAATGAAAATGAACAAAAAAATATCCCATCAAGTATAAAATATCTTGGAATACAACATAAATAAAATTAAGATTGCAAAGTATGCGCCACACAATATAGCTTCACAAAGAATTTCAAGTAGGGTATTGTAGCGTGAGACCTCTCGAATGCTTGTTACTGAATGATGTTATTCTCTTATTCTTGGTATTATCGTGCTTGTCCCGTTTCTTTCAAGTGGAGATATTATTTATTATAGACAACTGTATTATCCGTACATTTTATAATGATTTCACAGTTTGCAGCAAACCTAGACCCTACTAGCTGACCCTACAGACGTTGTTCTGTACACGATAAACAAAATACCGTTTTTATGAAATTGTCAATAATAATAATAATATTGACACAATTTTACACAAATTATCTTGCCCCAAACTAGGCATAGCCTGTATTATTTATTACATAATATATATTATAAAAAAAATATATATTATATTCATCAGCTGATAAATCATTGCACCTACCGGAATCCGAACCCAGGCTCATGTAATATTTGATATTAACATCAGGAATTATTTCGGAAAATATGCTCCCTGTTGATATAATGAAATTGTTTCACAGCAGAACTGTCACACCGTGCGTTAATAAGATTCTCTCATAGAAAATAATATGTCCATACAAAACAAATATCTATATATATAAAAATGAATTGCTGTTCGTTAGTCTCGCTAAAACTCGAGAATGGCTGGACCGATTTGGCAAATTTAGGTCTTGAATTATTTGTGGAAGTCCAGAGAAGGTTTAAAAGGTGAATAAATACGAAAATGCTGCTAAATTAAATAAAAACAACAAGATTGTTTTTCCTTTGATGTATCCATACATAATTTATATGAGAGAATTTATTGACGCACGGTTTGACAGTTCTGCTGTGAAACAATTTCATTACGACAGCAGGGTGCATATTTTACGAATTAATTTTGATGAATGAATTATGATGTTATGATATATTATTGCCAAATTCATATAAAAACATTATTTTATTTATTATATACAGAACAACGTCTGTCGGGTCAGCTAGTTAGGAATAAAAGTAATTATCAGTCCCAAATCGAAAAAAGAACTATCCTATCTCGCTAGTTGTTACTATACTGCACTCCATTAAGTAATCTCCATTAAAATTCATTCATTAATTAAGGAGGACACTGGATTTATATATGTTAAGATATGTACCAGGCGTCAAAGAGAAGTGAACGGCCAATTGATAAAAGTTCAGTCATGTATGAAACTAGAGATAATAGAACAGTGTAAAGGAAATTTATTTTTTCTTTATTAAAAGGCAGCTTTTATAAAGAATAGGCAAACATATGAAAAATGGATCATACTTTGTTTCTATCAGAATAAAGTTCGAGGAGTTCCGCAACAACAACAGGTACTATGACAGTTTCTATTCTCTAAGTTGATTTGGTGAATTTTATTTGTTGATTTTGTTTAATTCGTTAGAAGTATCTGTAAATTCGACTCATTGTAATAATTTTACTATTTTACATTTACTCATTGATCAAATAAATTAAATCTTTAAAAATCTCCAAAATCGTCTCATTGATCAAATCAAGTAAAACTTTCTCTTTATTGCTAATCGCAGTAAATATTTTATTTGAAGATATTTACTACGTATATGTAATTACTATATACAATTGTTTTTGAAGACACTGATAACAGGTGATGAATAGTAAATTGTTAACCGAGGGTCGAAAGAATCAATTTCCAAGGTATTTAGACTATAGTTTGAGTAGGAATTGATTCTTTTACCCGTCTTAACACTATACTTTTCATTCGTGAAATTAAAAGTTACATTTTTGTTTGGAATGTTTATGCTGTTTGATATATATCTGTAAAAGTAGGAGACTCTAGTATTTCATCAAACGATGGATTCCATGGCGGAATTTTTATAGTTTCAGTTAATTTGATTGAAGTTTTAGTTTATTTTGGACTGAATCCTCAGTGTAGCCTTCGGAGCCTTCGTGCTGGATTTCCAGCCTCCATGTCTTTTTAACGTTGTCTTGTTTGCCCCAGAATCGTTGTTGCTGACGTTCGTCTATAACAATATCCGGTATACTGCTCACAATTTGGTAAATTCAAATATGTTGCTATCTGCTTCGGCATATCTTAGATTTTATTTTTGCCGATCACTTGTTTTTAGTATTTGTGTAATAAATACGTTCATTTTAAGAATAAATCCATAAATACTTAGGTAAACTTACTCACTGTAAAATATATCTCGTCAGGAGGATCATTTAAAAAAAACCATTTCATGAGAGGTGAAAACCTTAGATTTCCTACTCTTAAGCCCCTGAGACTGTCTTTTCAAAAATGATGTTGAATTATGGATTTTTTTGAAATTTACATTGTTTTTTAAACTAAGTGTATTCATGAGCATTTAATATCGGTTCCATAGCGTAGAAGGCTTTGCTATACAGTCCATCAAAATACGTAAGAAATACACTACGGAAAAACGATTTTATATATTCATCTCTACTCGCCACTTTATAAAATCATTGTATGTGTTTATATATTTTTCTTTTGAATTTGCCTCGTCTTTAATTGAATCTGGTGTCAACATTTCAGAATCGCTTGAACTCATTTTTAATATTCAAATCTTAGCATATAAGATTATAACCTTTTTTTTAATTCCGTCACAGATACATTAGTATCCCATCAATTTATATCGACTTTTTAAATTTTAAATATGGAACTCACCGCGTAATTATTGCGGCTTAATCCGCTCAAAATAGTATGCGATAAGTGCACACTGGCTGCTTAGAAAGACACATGGCCGCAGCATTTTTTTAATTCGTTTTTTTTTACATTTTTTTACAAAACTTCACAGCTGACAGCAGTTCTATTTTAAAGTTCATTCTGGCCCTTAGGTGGGAAGTAATTCGAATGAGTTTATCCTTCTCTATGGAGGGAAGCAGCATATTCCAGCCAATAAGCAGATCAAAACAACATTACTTTCCGAGTTTGAGTAAAGAAACAATAATTTACGACCTGTATAGCCGAGTGGTTAGCGACTACCTACTAAGCTAGAGGTCCCGGGTTCGAATCCCGGTAGGTGCAAGCATTTATATGATGAATATGGATGTTTGTTTCCGAGTCATGGATATTTAAATGTATTTATGTATGTTTATATGAATTTATGGATGTTTAAGTAAGTATATTGTATTAAATATATCATTGTCTTGTAACCACACAGGCTATATATGCTTAACTTGGGGCAAGGTAATTAGTGTGAAAAGTGTGTCAATATTATTATTATTTACGTCATGGTCAAAAACCATTAAAAAGTTTATCTTTCAGACATATCATATTTAATCCATAATAAACTGCAAAAATATTTCATATAAATCTTTTATCTATAAGTTCAACGTAAATGTCTTACTAATTAAAGCTACATTTTATTAAATTGATGGATGTTAATAATAATAAAACAAGCAGAGTCGTCTTGGTTAAAACGTAGTTCTGGTTTTATTTATTATTTTGTTAGACAATTTATTAATAAAGTATAAATCTAGGTATTTATTGTGGGACAGCCAATAACTCCGCCCTGCAAATAGCAAGTACTTAATAATATTTCTGCTCCATACTAAGTAGCAGTTGTCGTTTATATTATTATGCCAACGAGGATTATTAATTACCCGATTACCTCCCATCGTAAAACGGTTTCCAAATGTGTCCAAAGCTGTACACTTTATGTTTCGGCGGGTAACTTTTTCTGAGGGTACCCATTTTGTATCGTGCTTGAAACACTCCCCAAAGATGTTCATTACACATTTTCGCTGAAAAGTTGCAGAAAGTTACTCAAAAATTGCACAATTTGTGGCGTGTCGTGTAACGGTGGAATTCATAGTTAAAACAGGGATTCTCCCAGTCATCATAGAGTCATGTATAGAGTACTGGATTTTCGACAGTTCAGGCACAAGGCGTTGTACGCGGTGAAATGGTTTGAGCTGAAAAATATGTTAAATACGCTGTGTCTTTCAGCAATCAGCTTTAATTATAATAATAATAAATCATTTATTTTCAGGCATTACCCATAGATATTCAATTATGTATTTTGTATATTTAAGATCTGGTAATTTTATGTCAAACTTAAACCGCATTTTCTCTAATTTCTGTTGTGTCCACTTTTCTTATCTTAATGTATTTCATGAATGCTGTATTCGATTTCAATTGGATCTCAGGATCACACAAAGTCTCTTGTACCTTTAGATGATAATTTTGACCTATTATCTGTTATTGAACCTTATTGTAAATAAACAAATACATAAACTATAGGATATAAGAGTAAAGACAGTAAATATTTTTTCTAATTCCATTTAAAATAGATTGAAAGACTAAGGATTAAATTTGATAGTTTCGGCAATAAATTCAGAAAACCAATAAATCTTTGCTTGAAAATTTCTTAACCGCTTTGTATATGCACGAACCCTTTGTAAAAAAGGTTCTCGCTTAAAGATTCTTTTCACATCGGTAGAGAAAGGTAAAATTTCTTGTTTCCTTGAAGCTTTTTATTACAAATCCTATACGAAAATCGTATCTTTAATATAAATAAATTTGTTTACTTCAAAAAGATTCCATTCATCATTAACAATTAAAGTCAAACGAAAGTAGGCTTTGTAATCATATAAAAATTTACCGGTTTTATTTATAGACAATAATAAATATATATTTTGTAAATGTTAATGAATAAAAAAAAATCTTTTCTGTATTATTCGCCTCGCCTTTACACCTCCGTTTTAAGTTTGTACTTAGTACCAAGTTTATATAATAGGGTGAATGTTGAAAGGTCATATTTTATGTCATAGATTAAGGATTGGTCTCCACTGCCTTCCAACTAGATACCGCAGGCGTAGTTGCAAAGTGCGGCAACTAATACTACGCCCAAGTGAGCGTTCTCGAGCCGGTCTCTAACAATGTGTGACGTTGACGTGCCATATGTTCTGTTAAACTCGGCCAATAATTGAAACTAAAATGCCGGGTTGCGTAGTAAAACTTTATAAAAATAATACTACAAGATATAAAAAAAATACTGGGATCACATATGATCAGTAAGTATTTTGTATTTTATCAATTTCAATGTAAAATAACACGAGGCGTATGTTACAAATTTTGAAAAATGCCATTGAGTGTCAAGATGCCACGCACACAAGCATCTATTAGTTGTCGTAATAAAAAAGCTAGGTAGTGCGGTATCTAGTTGCAGCTCAGGGGAGACCAATCCATAATCTAAGTTGTGTTATTTTAAAATAATCATATTTTACCATCAATAATTATTTTTGACTACATAAATAGTAAAACTTGTTTATACGTCTCTCTCCTTGTTAAATTTGACATCGATTATTTCAATTCTTAACATCTTCTTACTCTTTTTAAATCTATGTGTGGCAAGCCAAGATTTGCTTACAATATATTTTACAAAGTGTATTTTTTATATGGGAGGGGGGGGGGGGGGGGGCGAACGTACAAGAGGCCCATGGGATGGGGAAAGGTGGGGCAACCGCCCATGGACATCCGCAACAACAGGTGTCTAGAAATGCGTTGCCAGCCTTTAAGGTGGGTATGCTTTTTTCTTGTTCGGTACTTTGCACGTAATGTACGGTGGTGGAATTCGGCCGCTGGAATAAACTCAAACAGCTCCTCTTAGCGCTCCCCTTGATAAATGTGTATGTGGTTTATTTTAAGGTACCCATACTCGTATCATTACTCCATGAAAGCTAATTCGACGTCGTCAGTTATTACTTTATACCATGTTTATTTGTAAGGCCATTAGTCTATAATCTTACCTATTTTAGCATGTGTACACGTGAAGGAAATGACACATGTAAGCGTCAACACAAGGATTGCTGTCTGCATCCTGCTCGCAGTTACGCCATCTTCAAATATCTGGAAACAATTAAATACCTGTATTGTATTGATGATTGGAAAATGGTATCAACAAAAGTATAAAATACAGTGTGTGCCTAATACCCAGTACAGAAATGAATACTTTATCATTTCGAAGATAAAAATACGAAATATAAGTTTTATTTTGTTCTGTATTCAAATAGCTATAAGATTTTCATTATAATCATAAAATTAAATATGTAAATTTTCACAATCGGCGTAACGGACAGCCGTAAGTGCAGAGGATGTCTGGTTGCAGATGAAATGGTCACTTACGTAAATTCGGTTTAAAATAAGCTTGGTGTACTCAGTAAGGCGATACTTCACTATATGCCAACGCCTGCAACTAGTTAAGGCGCAAATGCTCAGGCTCACATGGAGTACTGTTCTCAACTCTGGGCAGGTGCTCCCCAGCTCCATTTAAATGATGTATACAACGAAGAGCGGCTCGAATCATCGACGATCAAGTCATCTCTGATCAGTTTGATTCTTTGGCGTTACGTAGAGATGTTGGTTCAGAGGTGCTGTTCGGATTGATTCATTAAGTTATTAATAAGAAGTTAAGAGTTAAGAATAAAATATATATATATATAAATAAAAATAATATATAAATCATAAATTGAATAAAAACACTTAACACATTACTACTATGAGCTAAGTGTAACTGCATTTTAATGTGCTAGACATGTCATTAAAAACAGGTAACTATTAAGACCATCTTATCACTAATAATATAAATTTATAGTAAAAAAAACTAACTTAAGTCTATAGCGATGTAACCAACATGATAATACTAAATACCAACAAAAAGTACTTTTGATTAAATTTGTGTCTTAAAATGAGACTATGCTATGCCAAGTCTCAGTTTATAAACCGCAAAATTTAATAGAGTTTTACTCTAATAAGGCACAAATTTATGCGCTCACCGCTAAAAAGTCTCACTTTGTCGTATCCCCGTCGAATTGACACGAGAATAAAGAATGTTTTTTAAATTCTTATTTGGCGGAATTTTGAAAATAATTATTATCTGTAACAAATAGGTAATAACATATACAGTTACAACCAATATATACCACCTCATTTTCTTATTTATAAATATTAATTATATATATATATATTTAAAACTTATTAATTTTGATTTATATAATTTCTTATGATGCCCTATCTATCTAAAAGCCGTTGCACTATTGTAATAGTCTGTTGCATTTGGTTCTGAAATGTTGAATTTTACTCTTTTATTTTTTTATCACCGACCACAGAAAGATTGCTAAACCACGGAAATTTAACCTTTAACTTTATAAAGTTATGAAATAAACTATTTTTGAAGTGAAACTTCCTTTTCTTTGGATAGGTTTAAAATGTTAAACTCGCGTCAGGTCACATGGCCTGATTGGAATTTCGTACAACGGTCGTTGAAAATATGGCTGAAAGATTTATAGTTCTATTTCTATTTCTAATTATAGTTCGAATATTTCTACTTAATGATTATTATGATTGTGAAGTCGAAACACCGCGAGGTCAAGGGATCGAATCTCATCCATGAAATATTTTTAAGTGAAAATTTTCCAAATAAACGACATACAAAGTACAGCTTTTCACACAACAAAGCCTATAAAAGCACCGAGGAAAAAACTGACAAATGATTTCATATTCTCTAACATTTCTTTTACAACTTAGACCCAAGCAAAATACTTTCATGACAGCTTTTAGGTACCTATTTTATAAACCAGTCATTGTTTCAGGCTTTTAGGCGTTTAATGTTTTCAGTAACAAAGCTAGAGCCTCTTCGCTTTCCCGGAAAATTTCTTACTCATGCCTGTTATGTATGTGGCTTCCAGTTTTATTATTTGTGCTGCCATGAAACAGTAAATTGTAATTAAAACTACAATGGCTTATGAAATATTTTGAGAAATTATTGTTTTGCGTTTGTTCTCTATTAAATTTGCAATTTTTAGCTGAAAGGGATTTTAGAACATTATGATTCCTTTGTGTTGATATTATTGGATTGGAGAAAAAGCCATTTTGTATTACTCATGCGGGAAAAGTAGTATCTTGGGACAAGCCTTTTGCGGTTGATAAAGAGCCGTTTGCCTATTTTAAAATTCGTGCATTGAGTGCGAAAAGTTGTCGCACGAAAATTATACTTGACACACGCAAATTTCGAAATATCAAAACTGAATTGAGGTTGTCGCGTCTGACAGTTTAGTTTAAATAATAAAATTATAATTTAAGTTACAAAAAATAATACATAGATCGTCGCATTTGTAATACAAAATAGTATGTGCAACTCATGCGACGTTGTCGATTACCTAATCGGTGGCAATCGACAACTTGTCGCTTTTTGCTCAATATACTATTGTATAAGTTGTATTCTAATAAGCAGTCGGAAGGTCCCTTGCTCAGGATGCCGGCTAGATTATGAGTACCACAACGGTGCCTATTTCTGCTTTGAAGCAATAATGTATAAGCATTATTGTGTCTCGGTCTAAAGGGCACCGTAGCAAGTAAAATTTTCATTCACTGCATATTACTGCTTCACGGCAGAAATAGGCGCCGTTGTGGTACCCATAATCTAGCCGGCATTCTGTGCAAAGGAGCCTCCCACTGGTACATCCGAAGAGATGAAACATAATAGTATAATGTACTATCCCTTCTAGGACTGACTAAATAAGCTAATAAGTATTTTGGTTACTAATGCCATTACACCGAAAATGCTTCGATAATCGATATTTTTGTAAAGATTCTATAATAACCGCAAAACCTGATTCAATTTTGCTGAATCTCAGTTTCATAAAAATTATCCAACCCCAAAGTCTTATACCTAATTGGGGGTTGAATATATTTTATACTATATCTTATATTCATAAATTTCATGCTTAATTCCGAACCCCATTTAAATTTCCACGCTGGTATATGCGGGCACTTACTTGTATTTAATAAATTGTGAATTAATTTATTGACAATAATTATAAATAATGTTCAAAAATACATTTAAGTACAAATCTTTTTGAGGCTTACGTTCAAAAGATTTATATAGAATATCCTATTCAAAAGAAAATTACTTTCCAAATTTAATACTTTTGTGTAACACAAATTGAGTCGGGTATTAAAAAGTTTGCCGACAACAGCTTAATAACTTGTGACGTACGTATAGTTAATAAAGAGTCGTATCAAAAATTTCGTTCACAATATTAAACAGTTTTTGGTATGCATATGAGCTTAAGCTTTCCCAAAGTTACATAAAGGGTAAACCGAGCAAATGGATTTACTTATTTCACTCGATATATGCGGACGTAGGAGAATCCAATTTCCTGTATAAAAATGTTGAATCGAATAAGCTCCTGACCAAAGAGCTTTGCATAGGTTGAACTTAAAGCTTTTGTTCTGTAGAAAGTATAGTCATTGGTTGAAGTCACTTTAGATGTTTAATGTAACGAACTGAAATTTATTCATCGATTTGTCGTCATTTACATTTCTCCTTTTAAACTTAAAAGAACTTTATGCAAATGAATTGCTGTTAATAATAAACGGACAATGTTTAATAATAATTATTTCATAATTATATATTAGAATAGCCGTTCCCGCCCGCTTCCCTGGGCGACTTTTAAAAGGAAAAAAATAATGAAGGAACATTGGTATTCGAAAAATAAACCATTTAGGATAAATTTTGAATCAAAATGGTGGTAGTTTCATGTCGATACGATCAGTGGTTTAGGAGTAATTGAGCATCAAACAAAGACCATTTTCATTATATATATATACTAGAAGACCCAACAGACGTTGTCCTGTACACACGTCTTAAATTTACAAAATCTGTCCAGCCGTTAAGAGGAGTTCTTATTTATATGGACGGAGAGAATTATATTATATGGACGGAATTGAGAATCTAAACCAATCTCAAATTCACTGAAACAAACAAAAAAATCATCAAAATCGGTCCAGCCGTTTAGGAGGTAGTTTAATTGTGAATCTAAACCATTTTCGAATCCACCTGAAGACACATACCAATCTCAAATTCACTGGAACACACAAAAATATCATCAAAATTGGTCCAGCCGTTTAGGAGGTAGTTCAATTGTGAATCTAAACCATCCTCAAATCCCCTTGAACTCACACAAAAAATTTCATCCAAATCGGTCCAGCCGTCTAGGAGGAGTTCAGTGACATACACACTCACAGAAGAATTATATATATAAAGACTCGTGGACCCGACAGACGTTGTCCTGTACATACGTCTTAAATTTAAAAAATCGGTCCAGCCGTTAGTAGGAGTTCACTAACATACACATGAGTAGGAGAATTATATAATATGGACGGAATTGAGAATCTAAAACAAACTCAAATTCACGGAAACAAACAAAAAAAAACATCAAAATCGGTCCAGCCGTTTAGGAGGTAGTTTAATTGTGAATCTAACCCATTCTCAAATCCACCTGAAGACACACACCAATCTCAAATTCACTGGAACACACAAAAATATCATCAAAATCGGTCCAGCCGTTTAGGAGGTAGTTCGATTGTGAATCTAAACCATCCTCGAATCCACCTGAAGACACACTTCTGTGTTTTTTTTTTAATCACACATTTTGATGAAACTTTCTAGTTTCATCAAAATCGGTCCATCCGTCTAGGAGGAGTTCAGTGACATACACACGCACACAAGAAATATATATATTAAAATAGATAAATAGAAGATTGATATATAGATATATTTTTAACCGACTTCAAAAAGGGAAGGGCAGACATAAGCGGGCGGATGTCCTTAATAATTATAGTAAGTTAGCTGTTTATAATATTAAGTTTTATTTTGTTTAGGGCTTGGCACCGACTTACAACCTATCAACTAGGTACAACTTTCAAATTATTGTATTTTATTAATATTATTATATTTTCTTTCCTAAAGTGCACAACGCGTTTGTGCTGTCGTGTTCTGGATGGAAATGGGCGGGTACCTTTTTTTATGAAAATAAGAAAAGTGACGAGCATCACGTTTAGCTTATGGTAATTGATACGCCCTGCCCATTACAATGCAGTACCGCTCGGGATTCTTGAGAAATTCTGAGCAGCACTGCATTTGCGCTCGTCACCTTGAGACGTTAGATGTTAAGTCTCATTTGCCCTAGCTACGGCGCCTATCACACCGAAAGACAGTAATGCTTCACGGCAGAGAAAGGCCCCGTTGTGGTACCAATAATCTAGACTGCATCCTCTGCACAGGAGCCCACTGGTAAAAAGGTTCTTAATCCTTTTGCTCCATAAGCAAATATGCATATATAACACACTAGTAGTAATATATCAAGTGAAAGGAATATACTCTTCGTTGTACATCTTATATTAATAATAAAAACTATGCAAATTAATAAATAAAGTGCAAACACTCATTTGCCAACACAAATAACCACCCTCTTGCAACTGACATAAAACGTTTCAATAAATCTCAAATAATACAATTTATTTCAATAGCAAAATGGAAGCTGGGAATGTAGTTTAATTATGTTTAGACAACATTAATTAGCAGATACGCCGGCGAGACGAGCAAAACTAAATACTCGAGAGGCCTCGCTTATCCAGCCAATTGTATTTGTTAGCTAATCAACTTATAGGCTGGAAGTTTGTTGTGTAAATTGATTATTTACCAAACTTTTTCTTTGAACACAGCAAATGAAAATTTAATACGACACTGTGACAAAATTTATGTTGTACTGTCTGTTACTCGTATTTTTATCCGCGAGGACAAAGAATTAATAAAACAGATCCAATTTGTTAATTTATCTTTATTGCCTTATCTTTTTTTGCCCTGTGCTTCGCCGGGGCGAAATAGGGGAGAAGAGAAATAAAAGAGAATAAAAAGAATAGTCCCAGGCCCAAGGGTGACTATCGTCTTATGACGTCAGAACACTCGTCCGGGTTAATTTCCACACTCGCACAGGACAGCGGTTCTATAAGAGAAATTACCCCAGGAGGATACCGACTGCACCTGAGCCGGAGCATCTCTCCCCGAGCATTCTCGCTCGGACTGCCCGTCGTATTCTGGGCCGCGCATGTCCTAGGAGGCAGTAACACCACGGCACTCCGCTCCATGCTCAACGTGAACTTTTGCAATATCAGGGGAATTCACTACAATTTAAACGCCGTCACGACCAGCCTTGAGACGGCGCAGCCGGCTTTGTGTTTTTTTACGTCATATTTAACGTACCCCGGGTACATAATTGAGCTTAATTTTTTGCCTCATGCCGGGTCATGTGTATACGTTAGGGAGGATATCTGCACTCGCCATCGCGGCAATTTTGAGGTTAGGGACCTATGTACTCTCTGGGTCGGTATAGATTTTGAGGACTGTCCTCATCTATGCGTGGGTCTATAGGTTCCATAGTGGTAACGCAGAAACGGATCATCTCATAGGCTGCGTTCAAGCAGCAATTGACGACGTGCTTGCACAGATCCCCTCCGCTGAATTCGTTGATAGTTTTGGTTGATTTCAACGGGCTCAATGCCGAATGGTTTGGGTCGCGTACCACAGACTACGCAGGGCAATCTGTGCATATTTTTGCATTACCGTATGGCCGGATGTGTACAGGCACATGGCTTCCTTATTAAATCTTCTGCTACTACACATCTCGATAGTTACCAGGTCTGTGTTGACGCCCCTCTCGGAACGTCTGACAATTGCCTGGTTAGGAGGGTAGTGCCTATAGGCCTAGAGCGCAACGCCCACGTCACAGACTACCAGCGACTCGCCGTATTTGGCACCACAAGTCAGCAGATTGGGGTAGGATGCGTTTCTTTTTTGCATCCAACCCTTGGAGCAATGTTTGTTCCCCTTTGGATGATCCCAATGCCTGCACCATTGCAGTAGCCGTTGTGATACTGCAGGGCATGGAGATTTTAAGGAAAAAATACTAATCCAACCTCCTCCTTTTCGATGTCGGTTAAAATACGTATAATTCAGAAGTGTACAAAATAATAAGTGTTTAAAGATTGCTGTAGTTATGTAGTAATAGTATCATTTGCGGTACCATTTTACTAATCATTAGAAAAAATATACATTCTTACATCAGAATAATTATTTCATTGTCTTTGTTATTTTTTTTATTCGAGCAGGCACATTTGCTACCTAAGTACAATTACACATTTATGAATGAAGGATAATGCAAAAATAAATGCAAGAAATGAAATACATTAATGTCGGGTTTGCGTGCGGCTATAATCTAAGGAAATTGCAAGGGGTTCCCTACTTTTGTAAAGGGAGACTAAAACAACGCATTAGAGTAATTTGATTCAAAGTAAACGATACGCTCAACAACTTTTTCGTGGTAAGTTCTTCGTTTTATGTTAGTCATAAGCAAACGGACATGGTGCTAACTTTAGGTTAGGTGATTATTCAGTCTTACTAACTACTTCTCAACGAGAAGATAGCAAATCAACTTATAGGCTGGAATTTCGTTGTGTAAATTCATTATTTTCCAAACTTTTTCTTTGAACACAGAAACTGAAAATTGAATACGACACTGTGACAACATTTATGTTGTACTATCTGTTACTCGTATATTTATCCGCGTTGACATAGGATTTATAAAACGAATCCAATTTGTTAATCTATCAAATGATCCTATGAGATTACATCTTTGCAAAAAAGCTTTAAATTATTAGCTAACTTTTCTTGCTTATGATGAACTGGAAAATCTTCTGATCAGACTGAGATGACAAGCACACGCAGTCTAAAGATGGAACCCAATTAAAGTCTAAACTTAAACCTACATGCATACACACCGACTTAACGCATTAGTGTAATTTGATTCAAAGTAAACTGTCTAAGCGTATTCAGCAACTTTTTCGTGGTCAATTCTTCGTTTTATGTTAGTCATAAGCGGACGGACATAGTGCTAACTTTAGGTTAGGTGATCATTCAGCCTAACTAACGACTTCTCAACGAGAAGACTTCGTGAAACTTCGCCTGTTTCGACTCCCTTTTCCAATATGTTCTGTGTCTTACGGCCATTCCCAATATCAGTCTATCTCTGGTTGTGGCCTACTTGAGATAAAAAATCCTAACAATCGTTGACTTTTCTGTCCCAATAAACTTATCGACGGTAACTCATCTTTTTCGTACACGCTGTCTGTCAATAGGACGACGTATAGCTTACCAGGGATAGAAGTTTGTATGGAAATTGCAACAGTGAACTGGCGATAACCATGACTTACCGGGTATATTGGGACAGCTTCAGATCATTGACAGCTAATAACTGATAGTAGAAGGTAGTTCTTTATCTCTATCTGTAGATAGTATATTGGGAACAGCCGTTAGTCTTTTTTGGTCAACGGTTCTGCCTAGCTATCCAACGCGGTAATGCTGCCAGTACTCTTGGTACGCTCCCACGTAATGATAGTTTTAATTTTATGTAGTCATAGTATTGTAAATGTAGTTAAAAGATTTGTTTTGTGTAAATAAATCTAAAATTAACAATTGAGACTGATTGATCTGTTATATAAACCTAAGTAAAGTGAAATATTCTACCGGCAGACAATTGGAAAAGTAAAAAAACCCAGGTCTCTTCACTCGTAAAGTTCTAAGAGCTGTTCTGTTTTATTTTCACCAGTTAAAAAGTCTTGACCTACCGCGTGTTGATGGCCCTCAGGCGCCCTCAACGCGGCACGAATGCAAATATTTTCAACCCTAAAGTAAGCATTCGTTAAAACAATACACCTAATAGCTTTTAAGATGTCTCTAGCGTTTATATTTGATCCTGTTTTACAAACAGATGCAAATTTACAGAGTGTTTTGTTTTACTTTAAGAGGCTTTCTTGTAGAATATCTGGGTTATTTATTTTTGTCTGACTTTGTCTTTGAAAGGGCATACCACCTTTATTTTGTCGCTTGACGTGTTTTACTACACGCAAGAAAAAACTTACGAGTCTAGTAAGATGGAGCGAAATTGTGATTAATAAATTTATAATCATTCTATAATGTTCAGACATTGAAACATTATATTATAAATTCAAAATAGTATTCAAATCACTTATTGAACGTCAAAAACTACCATCCATTAAAAATAGACTGACCTGAGAAGAACGAGCGCAAGAAACTCAGTGGGTTTTTTTTTTATTTTTGGATTTCAATGCAATCAAGTACAATAAATATTTATAAGTATAGAGCCTGAGGGTGTCAGCTTCATTCTCAGTTTGTGGTAACATTAAGAAAATCATTTATGTTATAATAAGCTTCCAACACAAAAATTTATTAATTAGATTGTATTAAAATACGTAATTATTTTTATACTTTTTAATATATATTATATCTATAGTTTTAAAAGTTGGTTGTTTTTTTGTTAAAATTTTTTTAAAGGTGAGCAACGATTAGCAATATTGTATTTTGTGTAATGTGAACGGCTAACAAGAACGTGAAAAATTACATACTACATAGTGCTTTTTAAACGTTATCACAGAAGTATCGTTACCTAGTGGTATTTGATACTTATTTACAAAATATGTAAAAGCTAATATTCTTCAGCTTTCCTGTACACGAGATAATGAAAGAGAATTGACGCCAGTTGGTAGCAAGAGAGTGATGTGAAGAAATTTGCAAACCAAATAAGCATATTTATATTTCATCACTAGGATTTAAGTTGTTTGGATTTAACCATATTTAAAATTTGACAAAAGCTATCATACAAATATATTTTGATATCTGCTTAGTGTAAGCATATATCAAAAAGATATCCAAGTCTAAAAGACAAATTTTATTTAATTCAAGGAACTTAATATTTGAATAACCAGTTTAACTAATTATTATACTTACTACTTGGCTATGTCGATTTAGCAAGTCTTTTGTGGGGCGATGTATATGCTTTTACAACAGGATCCCAGAAAATGTTCAAAACGAAAGAATTACGTTATTCAAAAGAATTGTTAAAAAACGTTTGTGTGGTAAAGGCTACTATAACATAAATGACTTTCTTAATAATACCATAGATTGGGAATGGAGCGAACGCCCTCAGGCTTCTAAATAATATTAATTATTTTTAATAATATTAATTGTACAATGTTACTTTGTAAATGTTACTTTAATTGTAAAAAATATTGATAGAAATTGATAAAAAAAACCCGCTGAGTTTGTTGCGCCCATTCTTTTCAGGCCCGAGGCAATCATTTTGGATTGAGTGGTAGTTTTTTGACTTTCAATTAGTGATTTCACATCCTATTTTGAATAAAAATATTTGAATTTAAATTCTATGTAAATAAAAATAGTATATTTAATAAAAACACAAGCCAATAAATAAACATACAAACTTTCCCCGTTTATAATATGAGTGTGATTTTTGATTAAAAACGTAAAAAACCCTCGACTGAACACAACTTGATCGGAAAATAGGGACAGACCGACGAAAGTAAAACTTATAGCAACCCTCTTTTTCGTCTGTGTTTAAAAAAATATCTAACTACTACTCCACTGATGTCACTGTCCAAATCGGGTTCTTAATCCAAAATACGCACCTGAAACTGAAATTGTATTGTATATGTATTTACATAGCTGCTTATTGACCAATAATATCTTAAAAAACTAGAGTAAACGCAGAAATGTATAAATATAGCAGTCGAAGGTTATTACGGTGTCATTTGTGGCATGTGGTATATTTCGACTTTGATTTTGTATGATGTGCATTGTTTATATGTATAGAACGTCATTGGTATGACTATTTAATAATTGTAATAAAGAACAAATAATATTGCTATACAAATTAATAAAAAAAAAAAACAAAATTGGACTATAAAAACAGTTGTTGGCGGATTCTAAGAACTACCCGATATGCACAAATTTCTTACAAATCGGTTCAGCCTTTTCGGGTGACCTTGGTAGCAAACACTGTGACAAGAGAATTTAATATATCAGATTATAATAATAGTTCATAGTCAAAACGTATATCAAAATCAGATTTCCGACATTTGTTTATCAATAATAAAATATATACAGTTTATAGAAATAAGTAAAATCCACTGTCGGAAAATGTCTTGAAAAGGAATTAAATCTACTAGCGATTCGAGTTTCGAATCAATTTGAAGGTTCTATACAATATTACTTGAATTTCTTTGGCTTTCTTTGAGAAATTTTGTAATACGCTGATGAATTGAATAAAATTTAAACCCTTTGGAGCTAAATTTAAGTTATCAGGCTCTTAAAATAATACATATGTTGTGATTTCATTACCACTGTATTTTTCCTTCGGTCTCTCAATCAATCTAAATAATATATTAAATAGCTAAGCCCACAGCGCTTAATTAGGTTTAAATAACTTTATTCTCATTAAGACCTATTGTCACTTACATGAGAAATTAATATTTTACAAATTATAGTAGGTACTTAACAACAATGATTATGGTGGGTACAGAATGCAATTCAAGGTTAGGCAAACAGATAAGACATAAAACAACCTACATATGTTATTAAAGAAGTCAATGTTTTGGCATTTCTTATTTCTGAGGGCAGGTTGTTATATATCTGAACTCCCTCCTCCCTCTTAATTGCGCACACATTACCTATTCTTTCGAAGATTACGAACTGCTCTTAATAAATAGGCTTATAACCGCAAAAATATGTTCTATTCTAACCAGAAACAGTTGTAAGAAATTTAGTGTTTCTTTGAAAATTATACATTTCCCTAACACCCAGTCTTAATTTACGTAAATTAAGGGTATTTTGTTCAAAATTTTGAGTTCCTTGTACCAGCTGTTGTAAAACTATTAACTGTTATAATTTATAACCATATAGTATTTTCTTCAAGTAACGCTACAAAGAAACATTATATTAAAACAAGCTGCAAAACGCGACATTGTTCGCCTGGACGCTATATAGAAGCAAAAATACTATGCTTGCATTTATCGTAATAGCATGCAAATATTCCTATTCATATCTCTGCAAAATGTTAATTAAATAATGTTAACACGTTAGTAAGTCTTTTGTGGGGTGATTGCTGGGGTGATGCTTTTATAACAAGATCCCAGAAAATGTTCAAAACAAAAGTATTACGATATTCAAAGGACTTGTTTAAATAATATTTGTGTGGTGAAGGTTGCTATAATAGCGACCGTTACCACACAAATATTAGAGCGACTGCTCTCTGGCTATGAAATAATAAGTTTAATTGTACAATATTACTTTGTAACCATTTATTTTTATGAAAAAAAGGCCCGCTGAGTTCGTGGCACCCGTTCTTCTCTGTTCTGAGGCATTATTTTTGGAATGGGTGGTAGTTTCTGACTTTCAATAAGTCATGTCTAATCCTATTTTGAATAAACATATTTGAATTTCTCTATCTATTGAGTTTTATTTTTACAAACAAACAAACGAACAGACAGATATTCTCAAAATTACATTTTTGATTTCCGCATTGTTTGTAAAACCACACTTAAAACATATTCTGTCTCCTATATTTACTTTGTTATAATATTTTCTACTAGCTGACCCGACAGACGTTGTTCGGTACCAAATAAATAAATTAATACTGTTTTTTATTAATTTATCAATAATATTTCCATCACGAATTATTTCGTAAATTATGCTCCCTGTCGTTATAATGAATTGTTTCACAGCAGAACTGTCAAACCGTGCGGCAATAAATCGATAAATTCTCTCATAGAAAATATGTCTACACACAACAAAATTGGAAATAAACAAGTCCCAAATCGAAAGAAAAACTATCCTATCTCTCAAGTTGGACTAAACTGCACTCTATGAAGTGATCCGATCATTATCTTAGGATTTCACTGGGAAGAAACATCAGGACACTGGATTTATATAATATATTAAGATACTTGTTAAGGGACTAAAACCAAATGAATAATTAAAAATATATAAATACTTGTACGATACTATCCCAACGTTTCACTAATTTCCAATTAGTGTGCTAGGTGATGCCGCTAATTGGTGACTATGTTGTTTGACGAAATAATTAATTTTAAAATGCAGTTATAACATTTACATTTTCCGTTTCACACTCCATAATCAGTGCAGCCTTTTCAGTCTCTTTTGGTCATCCAAATATATTTAAGTTAGAGCTGTTTTTGACATTACCTAATAACAGATATAACTGATATATAAAAGATTAACGGCCTTGCAAATAAAATTGCCATAAAGTTATAACTAAGCATAAACCAAGAATATGTAAAATGTTTACAAATAGACATTTTACTTACGAATGGTTTGTTCGGACGTATAATGCTTCCCGCGTTTATTTGCAAGGCAGCTTGTCATTCGGAAAACTTCAGAATTATCATTGTATTGACAGTGTTGTCAACGATATTGTAAACATATGGCATGTTCTTTGTTTATCATCAGTTATAACTTTATACCAAGTTTATTTCTAAGGCCAATAAAGTATTATAAATGATCACTAATTATTAGTTATTGTACGTAGTGCTTCAGAAGAGCATTGGGCACCACTTATTTATTTATTACACTTTTTTGAAACCACATTAACAAAATATAACTTAAATACTAACATATATTATAATATAATATGGTGCAAACGGCAGCCTTTGCTCTATAATCAATGACAATGAAAGTTCAATACAAGAAAACTCTAAATAACGGAGAGACGAAAGAATCCACTTATCTTCTTTTATTTAAGTACCGTTTCATTTAAAGAGCGGCAAGTCAAAGGAGGCGATTATTTAGAGAAATTTAAATAAAAAAATATATTTTTTTTAATAGAAAAGGAGGACAAAGGAGCGTACGGGTCACCTGGTGTTAAGTGATCACCGCCGCCCAAATTCTCTTGCAACACCAGTGGAATCTAAGATCTAATAATATTTTTAAGAGTATGTGCCAAATTCATTGTATGACAAAATTCAAATGACTGGTGAATGTTATGGAGACAGTGTGAAAGCTAGGATAGCTTTAAATGCTTCGTAGTGATGCGGCTGGGCCGACACACTCGAAAATCAAATGTGAAATAGCTCAAAGAAGGCAATATGTTCTTTTATTTCCTTTTCTTTTTAAAGTTATAGTAATTATGAATATATATTTTAAATATAATAGCTAATAAAATGCTCACATAATGCCTTTATTTTATTTACCTTATAAGTGGATTGATGCATCTACTTTTTTACTTTAAGTGTGTATTCAATAACTATAACTATGTTTTTACTTATTAATTTACATTTTTTTGACTTACTCGTGCAAGGCATTTAGTAATAGACGTTTGTGTATTTTGTTGCATCACTTTGCATATATTGTAATTTAATTTGTAAAGTTAATTGAAAATATGAACCTGTATTACTATTTTGTTTTGAAAGGAGCGACCTTAGAGTTTCTTGCTCGTTCTTCTCGAAGGAAATCTGCCTTCCGAACGAGCTGTATGAAAACATAACATACTTTAAGAGTAATGCAATTTACCTACGAAATAAAATATTTTTGATTTGATTTGATTTAAATAATATATGCATTTAATAGAAAACACAAGTAAATTATATTGGAGTTAATGTTTACAAGTGCCTCTATGATCAACGCAAAAAGAATACAAAAACGGTGACTGAATATGATATCGATTATTTGGAGTACTAGAATAGCATAAGTCTGGGTATTGGCGGACAATATGAACTTTATACGTGATCGTACTTAAGTTACGTAACGATATGAGATCAAATAACTTGGTAAGATGAAATGGAATTTACTTTTAAGAGTACATTCAATTGATTTCGTAAGAGTGTAGAAAAGTCTCGAAAAGAGTTCCATTTAGTTTTTCAAATATAACAAAATATAGTCGTAAGCTTAAAATTTCTGGAAAGGAAATTTCTCCAAAAGGTATCTCCTTTTGGAGAAATTTTCTATTTTACCTGTAATTATAAAAAAATATTGAAGTAGGCGTTTTTTTTCGGAAATCCATAAATATCCAAATGTTTTGAGTTTTCTTTAGTAATATTTCCACCAATATTTGTCTTTAAACAATTCGACACGTGTTTCACCTCTACACGAGGCATCCTCAGGAGACGTTCACTTGCTCTGGACTGGTGGTGGAGAGTTTGGCGGAAGTAACACTAAAGAAAACTCAAAACATTTTGATGTAATTATAAATCAAATGATCAATTTAAATTTATATCGCTTGTACAAAACCAATATGCTGATAGGTGATCTTACAAAACTTAATTTATTATCTTTATATCTCTATATTATCTTGGATTAAGGATTGGTCTCCGCTGCACTCCAATAAGATACCGTAGGCGTAGTAATAAATTGCGGCAACTAATACTACGGTCAAGTGGGCGTACTCGAGCCAGACTCAAACAATGTGTGCCGTTAACGTGCCAAATTTTCTGTTAAACTTTGCTAATAACTGAAACTAAAATGGTGGGTTGCGTAGTAAAACTTTGTAAAAATAAAACTAAAAGAAATGAGAAGGACGTAGTGCGGTATCTAGTTGGAGCGCAGCGGGGACCAACCCTTAATCTAAGAATGAAATCTACTAGACAAACTGTTCCTTGTTGATTACTTTATAATATACGAATCATTCAGAAATAAGTTTATTATATACTTCATTTCTTACTCCTTAGCTTAGGCTTAGGCTTAGGATTTCACAAGGGCTTTTGACAAATTAAATAGCAAATAGTTTTTTATTAAGAACAAAAAACATATCTTGGGTATGAGACGATATTGATGCTGACTGATCAATATATATTTTTTATTATTTCTCTTAAAGAATATGTTATTATATTAATTCTAAAATTATTTGAACTGCTAATTTCTGGGTGCATCAGAAGTTATTATTTCTTCCAACACTTGGACATAGTTCCTGAAAAACGTTCCAAGCCACAAACATCACATTTTAAGGAATTCGTGTTTAAAGTTCAATAAATATTAGTGTATTCCATACGTGAGGGTTGGGCTATTATTGTCATTTAAAGAGTGACAATAGGGCTATATACATACATACTTTGTCAGTCCGTTAATATGAATCCCGTGACCAGTTTTTTGTTCTTAACTCATTTTCATTTTCATGATTGTGGTTTGGAACGTTTTTCTGGAATTACGTCCAACTATTTACAAGACATCCCATGAAATTATATCGAAGAACACAAAGATCTTGACCAGATCGTCGGTCCATCTTGTGGGGGGCCTACCAACACTGCGAGTTCTTGTACGTGGTCAGCATTTGAGAACTTTTCTGCCCCACTACTGTCCGTCGAACTATGTGCCCTGCCCACTGCCACTTCAGTTTCAAAATCATATCGGCTATGACGGCTCCGTTATGCATTATAACATTATTGATTATTGAATATATTTCTAGTGTCTGTTGTTGAATTACTCGAAACAGTTCCAACAAAGAATGTGCACGAATTTACTGTGGAAATAAACAGTGGAGCGCCAAAAGTTTGTGGACAACACAAATATCCCAGTATTCTTACTTGTACGAGCTATAAAAAAGAAAAGCATTCTCGTTTTGTAAATGTAATTGGCAAAAACGTTAAACGAAAAATAAAAAATGTGCGTTTTTACTAAAGGTTCTGTTTGCATATATTTAGTGATTAACTTAAAGTGTTGTTTGTAAACATGCACAATAACATTATGAGTAAATTTGCAATTTAAATTTAATTATGTTTCGAGCACTTTGTGAAGTGGTTTACACTCCAGGTATGAGTTATTGGCATGAATAATTAATAATGCTTTTTTACGTGGATACACCAAAAAAAGACTTTTAACAGACTTATTAATATTTTAAACGTTACTTTCAAATATGGCAAGGAATTAATAATGAATTCTTCTACATACAACCAAATAATACATTTTTTTTTTTTTGATATCATCTTGAGCAGAATATAATTAAGGCTTATTTTATATAAATACAGAATCGTGTTTTTTTTTTCAATATATTCCTCTGTTTGTTTAAAAAAAAATATTCTACCTTTCCATCTGTCACGAAATTGAAGCGCGAAACTGTCGCGAAACATACGAGCTTAATTTTCAATTAACTCAATCAATTCCTCTAAAAAAATCTCATCACAATTGGATTTTATTAAGGCATAGAAAAACGTTTTTGTTTTTTTTAAATCAACAAACTTTAACAGAAATATCTATGATTTTTAAAGTGATAACCCTCACTTCTGGGATTAATTACAAAAATAAAATTTAAACGAGGGAGCTACCTGGAAACAACCTGGGAGTTGAACAAAGGATACAAAATTTCTCAACGATACGTCACTCGAACGGTTGGCTCAGTTGGAAGAGCGCTCGCACAGAACGCGAGAGGCCGTGGGTTCGAGTCCCGCATCGTTCATAAATTTTGTTTTCAAATTTTATTTGTGTAAGAAATAACTATTTTGATAACCTTTAAAACAATATAGTTAATATTTTAAAAGGTGTCGGCTACAATAATGAGACCTTTTTGTTTTTTCAAGTTCCGAAATGAGTTCTTATGTGGTGTTTCCAGGATAAATCGACATAAGCACCTTAAAAAAAGCGGATACAGGCTGGTAACTGTGATTTCTCTGGTACTGCAGCAGAGTGTAGGCGTTGGTGATCACTTACCATTAAGTGACCCGTGCGCTCGTTTATCCATAAAAAAAATCCTTTTCCCAAAAAAGTGGCTAAGTGATCCAGGAATAATATTATCTATCAATAAATGCAAGACTCTAAAAAGGGCCAATTTGACGACTTGTATAGCCGAGTGGTTAGCGATCCTACCTACTAAGCTAGAGGGTTCGAATCCCGGTAGGTGTAAGCATTTATATGATGAATATGGATGTTTGTTTCCGAGTCATGGATGTTTAAATGTATTTTTGTATGTTTAAGTAAGTATATTGTATTAAATATATCGTTGTTTTGTAACTCATAACACAGGCTATATATGCTTAACTTGGGGCAAGATAATTTGTGTAAAAAGTGTCTCAAAATTATTATTATTATATTATTATTATTATTTAGTCAGAGCTCGTACTCTGCCAAAAAGTTTGTCTGTATTTATAAAATAGAGATGCGAAAAATTTATTGAAAATAAACTAATTAATATAATAGAATGACATATAATATACAGTATACAAATTGTCTACTCAATGTACAATTACTTCAAATAATTCAGCCGTTATTCAAATTAATGTGAGCTCGTGCGATCTCTTTAAACTTATAATAGTGGCCATTTATAAATGCTGATGTTTGGTTTGGATATTGATGTCTCTTTGGGCGAAGTAATAATTAATTAAACTACATTATAATTACTTTCAGACCGATCAAATTATTCTTGTGTACATATAGATTTAATGTTATAATAAAACTTGTATATTAAATACAGGGTAAGTAATTTTTATTTCCGGTTTTTGTTATGGCTTTATATTTTACTAGTTGATGCACGCGATTTCATCCGCGTAGATGAAGGGTTTTTAAAAATAATAAGCATGTATGGAATTGAAGATTATATCATATCCTATTCCAGTTCCCGTTTTTGCTCCCGTTCCCAACATATTATATGAATCTCATTTCGAGGAAGATTGCTATGGCAATCTAAACCTACTATTTGTATAGTTATAGCTCATTGACGCTAATTTCAGTTTTTCACAAATCCCGCGGGACCCATGGATTTTTCCGGGATGAAATGTAGTCTATGTCCTTTCCCAAGCTTTAGTCTATCGCTGTACCAAATTTCAACTATATTGGTTCAGGAGCTCTGGCGTAAAAACGTTACAAACAAACTGACATTCACCTTTATAATATTAGGATAACAATTATTTTTATTTAGAGCAAAATTAACCTGTTCTATTCCTGAGAATAAATCTTTATCAATATTTATAACCGTTGTGGTTGGTGATAATATGGAGGATGATAATGATGAAAGAAGGGTTTTTCAATCCAAGTTTAAAAAACAGAAATGTAGTAGCTTCCTTAGATCGGAAGTATGGACCTGAATGGTGACTGAAATAAAGAATAAAGTAGAAAGTCGGGAACTGCACTTTACGAGAATATCTTTTGTTAACGTTTAATTGTCGTGTATAAGTGTTCCTTTAAAAAATTGTTCAAGACTTTTCTTACTGAATTCAAAAACACTTTATTCATACACAAATAAAATTTGAAAAACAAAATTTTATGAACGCAGCGGGATTCGAACCCACGTCCTCCGGCGTTCCGTGCCGGTGCTCTAACCAACTGAGCTAACCGTTCGAGTACCACCTCGTTATAAAATGTTGTTTGCTTTCTTCAACTCTCAGGTTGTGGCTTCATCTAGGTAACTAATCACTTTATTCATGTAGCTCACGGAAATGACACTTTCGAATGTCAAAAAATAAATAAAAAGACGGTACAGCTATTGCATAGCATTTTTTATCAACTTATGCAATTATAATTATTTATTTATTTTATTTATGCAGTATTTTTTTTATTTTTCTTTGATATTAATTCAAGTTACACTTTTTGAGCGTGGTGACCGATAAGAAAACAATTTTTTTTCTTTTATTAAATAAATAACAAGTTAATATTGTTCAAAATATTTTTATTATATGAAAATACATGTAGGTTATTCAGGAATATTTATCATTGAAACTATAGGCTTATGGTAACTGAAATAAGAAACATAAGTTTCGGACTTGATATCTTCTAAATATCTGGAAAATACCGCGTGAATGGTGGTCCAATATTTTGTTGTGGATTCTTGTGGATCATTATTCATTTTCAAATTCAATATTTTCGAAAGAAAAGTTGTGAACCGCTCTGATTTTTTATCAGCAAAGTTGATGTTGAAATCGCCAGCCAAAATAAGTGGAAATTTATTACCATTTGTACCAAGTATTTTCGAACCTTTTTCAGTGTACCTACTCCAGTTGCTCGGATTATTTTTTGGATACACTAAGTGATCCAAAAAAGTGAAAAGAAACTGATACATTTATTTATCATAGTTTTATATTTTAACACAAGATGGCACTCGTTTCCCATTGAATGGACCACAACTGTCTACTGACACATTTTCATACTATTAATATTTAAAAAAAACAACAGTGAAAATAAAAAAAGTAATAACATTGAGGTTATTTTTGATAAAATTAATTAAAAAAAAGCAAACGCGAAGTGAGTAAAATTTAACTTGCAAGATTTTATTACAGACAGACAACAGGACAAGTGAAACTAAATAAAAATACTTGGCATAATAATAAAAATTAAAGAAACGTGATAAAAAAATTAAAGAAATTAAAAAAAATCAAGACGTATGCCAGGTTCGAACCTGGGACCTTCTGCACAAAAAGCATCGTGATAACCGCTGTTCTACGGCAACTGTAATGACCGTGGCGAAATATCTATATACATCTAGTATGGGGTTTGTTAGGATATTTTCGTTACGGAATTTCTGGATTCGGTCTCCACGCTCAAGGCCCGCAATAGAAGCTATGCAATAGCTTAAAAGTATTGTTTCTTATTGAATTTACCGCTACTTCGTGAATGGTTGAGCTAATGCATAATAACACTGCAACATGCACATAATAAATATATCATATTTCAAAGTATTTATTTATCTTAGCAGTGTTGTCAATGAGCCTGAAAACAGGTTAAAAATATTGACTTTGATTATGCATAAATCGTAATTTATAAAAAATAATACTAGACTTGGTGGTGACCGTGCCTATTTCTGCCGTGAAGCAGTAATGTGTACACATTATTGTGTTTCGGTCTGAAGGGTGCCGTAGCTAGTGAAATTACTGGGCAAATGAGACTTAACATCTTATGACTCAAGGTGACGAGCACAATAACTGTAGTGCTGCTCAGAATTTTAGGTTGTACAGTAATCCTGTTGTAATGGGCAGGGCGTATCAATTACCATCAGCTGAACGTCCTGCTCGTCTCGTTCCTTATTTTCATAAAAAAAAGATTTTGAAGTTAGTAGCAAGTTTTATATAACTAATAATATATTATGAACATTATTTTTTGTTAGTTGGTTGAGTTCTTGTGACAGGCTATGTCGATCTCACGTAAATGGTACTGCTTGTGGCGGCGACGTGGGACGGGTCGTTTCCTTTCCTAAAATATGGTCGCGAATATAATTATAACAATCGCTTATAAAATGCTCACAAAATACCGTTTATTTATTACTTATAACATAATTGCACACGAAGATGTGTCGTCATCACAGACGCTTACTGTACAAATGGATTTTGAAATTAATAACTATTAATTAAAATTAAAAGTCAGGTGTGATTGGAGACATAAAATCTGCATTCTAAATTATCGTCAATGATTGTTGGTCTTAAATTTTTGTTGAGAGATTTAATATAAGCATCAGACCCATATAGATTTGGAAATTAAGAATGACATATCGAAATACAGTTTCCAAATAATCTTAAATAAGGACGACTTGATCGTCTCATATCATAAAATGTAAAAATAGATAGATAATAGATATCAGATTATTGAGTATTAAAAATGTAGAAAGTAACACTACATTTTAGTTAAACCAAAAAAGTGCGTACACTTTTTTTATGGAAAAGGAGGACAAACGAGCGTACGGGTAGTGTTAAGTTATCACAGCCACCCACATTCTCTTGCAATACACGTACAATAGGAATTACAGGAGCGTTGCCGGCCTTTAAGGAAGGTGTACGCGTGTTTTTTTGGAGGGACCCATGTCGTATCGTTCCGGAAACACCTCACAAGGAAGCTCATTCCACAGCTTTGTAGTACGTGGAAGAAAGCTCCTTGAAAACCGCACTGTGGAGGACCACCACACATCCAGATGGTGGGGACGATATCCTAATTTGTGGCGTGTCGTGCGAAGGTGGAATTCCGCGGCATGAATCAGGTGTTGTTATCACTCCCCGTGATAAATGCGGTTGAAGACACGCAATGAAGCGACGCTCCTGTGAGTCCTCTGGTGTTGCAAGAGAATGTAGGCGGCGGCGTCTCTAACCAGCACTCAACACCAGATGACCTTACGGTCATTTGTCCTCCTTTTCCACAAATAAAAATATAGGTTTCTATGCGTGGGCTTATAATCAACATAAAACATTTTATTTGATCGCTATACACATTGACGAGAAATCGATTCATTATTTTTTTTCCATAACGGAAGTCACAAGAATAACATTATGTATTTAAAAATAGAATAATTCTTCACACAAATATTATTGGAACCTAACGAGCTGTCAGTCGTTATGACAATGCCGAAGGTTCGTTAATAATGCACGGGTGTGAGTACAAATCAATGTCTATTCTTAGTGGATGAGTGAAAGAGCGACCTATATTGGCGTGAAAGTATTTAACTATTTACGGCGTAGGTGGTGATAACAACCGAACTGCTTTATGGAGTTATACATTGAAAATATCATATATTTAAAACTCTCGTGTTTGTTACCAAACTCCTTCAAAACTTCGAAACAAATTTGTTTGAAAATTTGTGTGTATATCGGGTATGTATGAGAATCAGCCAACATCTATTTTCCATACGCCTATAATATTTTTTTTTATTTTTTTTTGACAATTTTTTTATTTTTACTTTATTCAAACTTTCTTTGATGAGCACCTATTTTGATTGATTTTATTTTATCCACAGATACGCAAGATGGCAATCGAATAGAATGATTATTGTAGTACGTTATATTTGGTAGGTCTGAGAATCCCATTTATTTTATATATTTTATAGAATTTTATACTCCAAGAATTTTAATTATTGAATTTTTTATTACTTTATATAGCAAGACAACGTTTACTGGGTCAGCTAGTAATATATACAAAAACAATAGCAATGTTATTACATTTGGGGCCTCGTAAACCAAGCGTTAGATAGATCACAATTAACGTTAATTAGAAACAATAAGAATGAATAATTTTTGTTAATTCCTTATGCAAAAATTTTACTTTTAATTGGTGAGTGATTGATGAATTAGTTCATTTTAAAGACAAATATCACTTGTCAAACGCCTAACTGTTTTTGGATTAATTTTCAGTGTTTACTGTACTGTTTGCCGTGGCTTTGGCTTTGATAAAGTAGGTTATTGGAAATAATATAAAGCACAATTATTACAATTAACAATTATTGTTAAAAATTATCGGTAAAATTTAAAAAAGAGCGAAGTAAAAACTTTACATTACGAAAAGTACTTAAAGTAGACAAAGTGATACTTTAACATACGTAATGAAAACTACTTTTGGATATCTGATTATTTATATTTTCCAGCCACTGACCTTGACTGACTATATATCACTGTACTGGCAGCTGTCAAAGTGCTTTTGTGCCTGACAGCAAATTTTTTGTGCCTATTTGAAGCGCCACTCGTGAGGGTCCAGAGAACAAATTTTGACGTATAATATAAAGGGCTGCGAAGGAACGTACAATACTCTGAAGTTTTTTTGCATTTTGAATTAATTTCGTTCGTTTTCCGTGTTATTGTACTTAAAGAATCGACGTAATAAAGAACTTACTTTTTTTGTAAATAGTTTCCCACCATCTATCGATGTTAAGTAAGGGTTTCATTACTAGTTTTAGTACCGCAGACTATCGCTACATGGCCAACATACTTCATAAATCAACGTTGTAAAGTAATTTTTTTTTGTAAATAGTTTCTCACTATCTGTGTTGACCACTAGGTTGTCATCACTCGTTTTAGTACCACAGACTCTCGCTACATGGCCAACAGCGCCAAAATGACTAATATCAAACAGGCACAAAAGCACTTTGACAGCCGTCAGTCATATGGTATGTAGTAGAGTTCAGTGGTCTAGATAGTCGAAAACGTAGAAAAAAAATTGAGTTTAGAACTAACATCTAATTTGAGCAATGCACGCACACAAAGTGTCATACGAACCGCGAGTGTTAAACGTAGCCTGTCACGCACACTAAAAATTCCTGGCCTGTTTCTATCGGTTGTCTAACAGCAAGAGACTCTACTTAGACGTATAAATTATCTGAGATATAGAGTCTATCTATCTTCGAGTAATCAGTTGTACATCATTGTCTTTACCTATCTGATATTTCCTTTGTTCGTGTTTGGCAACTTCGATTGACCTGTCACCTTCGGATGGATCATAAATTAAATTATATAGTGTATTGTAATATATAACAGAAATTTTGGAACGTAATTGTAAGCTTTTGATTTCTTACGTAATTGAAATTGTTGTAATAAAATTTGAAACAATATATTGAATCGTGAAATATGTTTTCCCGTACCCAAGTTGCTGATATGGGGAACCATTAACCTTAGGTCTCCGCTGCGCTCCAACAAGATACCGCAGGCGTAGTCGCAAAGTGCGACAATTTTTACTACGCCCAAGTAGGCGTACTCGAGCCGGTCTCTAACAATGTGTGACGTTGACGTGCCACATGTTCTGTAAAACATTGCTAATGATTGAAACTAAAGTGCCAGGTTGCGTTGTAGAAGTTTTTGTATTAATAATACTACAAGAAATAAGGAAGACACTGGGATCAAATATCATCAGCAAGTATTCTGTATTTTATTAATTTCAATGTAAAATAAAACGAAGCGTATATAAGTTACAAAATTTGAAAGATGCCATTGAGTGTCAAGATACCACGCAAACAAGCATGTTTACAATTAGCCAATACACACTACACTATAAAAAAAATCCGTCATAAAAAGCTATTGTTCTTAGGTAGTGTTGTATCTAGTTGGAGCGCAGCGGAGACAAATTCTTCGTTTAAGCATTAACCTTTATTTTAGTTTAAGTTACCACATCTTAATAATCTCGATTTATGAAAAAGTTTCTTCTACAGTACCCTGAACGATATCTATATACCTATGAGTGAGTGAATAAACATTTCTTACTTCAAACGTTGGCCGTGAAATTGTGGTTGTTAATGACTATTGAATAGATACTTGGTGAACTTGCTTTCGCTTCGCGTTCGTTTCGCTTTCTACACTACCCGCACTCTTGCTAGGGACCCAATTAAACGACGACCATTCATATTATTTGGTGTTGAAAACATTTGGGTAATACTATTGCTTTCTTTTTGTAAAACCTAATCATTTTAATCTTAAAACAAAATAAATAAAATAACATTTCGTAAGAAAATGTTTCTGAAGTAATTTTTACAAGAAACTTTCACAGTAGGAAGTAAATTCACGTAATTTACTTCCAATCTTTTATACTATATGAAAAATTGTGCTTCAAATAATTGATTTAAAATGTGACGCTTAATTTATAATATATTCAATAACAAGTGTCAGACCTTCGAAAATCTGGAAGTGCCATATGGCACTAGTTTTTTCAGATACACCAAAATCGAAAGCACCGTATTGCACACTACGCCCTGACTAAGTTCAGACCCATATTTTTTTATAAGATGGTTTATTTTGCTTGGTCTTATAGCTAGTTTCAATAGCTTTCTGATACATTCTCTCAAATTATTCTAATTATAAGCAATCTTTTAATACACGTAAAATAATATGGATTGATAGACCGCTACGCGCGCGCCAAAATTTTCCGATATCGGAAGGTTTAATAATTAATGTTATAAAATAATGAATAAATTATTAATTTTACTACATACGCAATTTTTTTTATATTAGATCCAACTTTTGACTACTATTTTAATTAAACTAAGCAGTTTTGAACCTATTATAATAATAACGAAATATTTTTAAATATTCTAGGAAGTTATTTTATACCAACTCAAAATAAGCAGCACTTATCTGGTAAACCTTATTTTCAAGGAACACATAATCAAATTAGTTTAAGCTGTTAAAACTCATTCAAATCTAAAGCTATTCAAAAGATAAATTCTGAAAGCAATTTATTATTTTAATACTAAATGTTCTTCTGTGTAGAATATATTATGAGCAATAATCGAGGGAAAAATATTCTATGTCAGTTATATGAGAATCCATGCATTTCATAATAACACGAAGTGGCCTCGTTTTTAAACAAAGTGCTCATTTAGTCAGCAATAAATGTTAATAAAAGGTTTAATCTTTTAAATCCCGATGAATTCAATATTCATCTATACAAAATGAGGGACTGTGCGATCGGAGAGTGATATTCCGAATTAAAATCACTGCATATTATAAAACAAAGTACCCCGCTGCGTCTGTCTGTCTGTCTACTACTACTGCACCTATTTTCATTCTGATTTTACTATTAGATAGTGTGGTTCTTGAGGAAGGTTTAAGTATATAATTTGCTAAGTTTTTGTATATACATTAAATATATAATAACGATATTTGATGAAGGAAAATAAAAAGGTTTCTGGGAGCTTTCAACGAAAACGCTGTCTAAACCCTTAGAGATGTAAGAAAATAATGTAAGGTGAAATTGTATATTGTATATATACATTTGAATACTTCTAAAAATTGGAAATTATAAAGCGGTAATGACAAAGCTGTTTACACAAATGCGATACTAATTCTTATCATTTACTGCATCTTATAAATCATTTAGAAATACGTATTTGTTTCGTTTTTAACTCAATAACTTTGATTTAACATTTCCCATCGGAGTGTTTTGGACAAAATTATTCCCGAATACTTATCGTTTTTTTCTATTGACAGAACAGTCGGGTCCCTTTATTATATTATAAATGGGAAAAGTTTGTTATAAAATACTATTTGAAACTCTCAAACTTCACAAAACACTACTGAACATATGAGATTATTATTATAACTAAAGTCACATCGAACGGTGAAATTTTGTGAGAGTTATAAAATTTGATATGAATCTACGGGCGTAAATGAATCTTGACATATCTAGCTATTTTGTGCCAGTGGGAGGCTCTTTTGCACAGGATGCTAGGTAGGTGTGTACCGCAACAGCACTGGTATTGGCTTGAAGGGATGTTATTGAAATTTCTGAGCTAATGAGACTTATTACGTTATTACTCAAAGTTACAAGCGCAATGGCGGTGCTGCTCAAAAATTTTCAAGAATCCTGAGGTAACTGTATTGTAATGAGCAAGGCGTAATATTTATTATAAAAAACAAGATGTTTACTTTTCAATCACGTATCTCTAGTTACGAATACATTGCTGTCACCGTCTAGTGACAAGATCTTATCTATCCATAGTTATGTCCAATGTAGTTATAGTCCAATGCTTTATATCGATAGGTTATTGAAATGTAAGTTAGCGTAAAAGGATAGATTTGTCTACCTCTAGTAAGTTAATCTAAGAATAGGTTATTGTAAACGGCCGTTAATAAGTTGTTTATCGAATATTCTTCTTCTTCGTGACACTCTTAACAGAGCGGTCGTGGTCATCACGAAGTGACATCTTTTGGGGCACATGTGATTCGCACCACGATCATTCGCCACTTTTCCCCGCTGGCCGACAGTCTCGTTCAATGGACTGCCCACAGCAGCCTTAATTTGATCGGTCAATCGCATGGGTGACTTCCTCGCACTCTGGGGCCCTCCACTTTGCCCTGCACTAATAGATACCATTCGAGAATAATCCTCATTTGTAGTAACAAAGAGATAAAAAAACATCCAGTGCGATACCTATGACAAACCATAAGTCTTATGATGATTTTTTTTTTGATACAATAATAAGAAAGTGGAGATATTTGCGACATTTTCTACCGTTTGCTACTAAACAATGCATTATTTGCATTTGAGGTAAGGTTTGGTAGACTTGTATTTTATTGTTCTGATATTTCGCAAGAAAATAGAATGGGAAACAAGTTTCTTCGCATTTTATATGAAAAAGTCTTCTTATTTCTAAGTAAATATAAATTTCATTAAACTATTATGAGTGAGTTTGTTCTGAGTGTTGAATTTTTGGTTTCTTTCACTGAGCTCATCGACTTTGATAATTGCTTTTGCACTTTGATAATTAATAAGATATCACTCTAGAAAGTTGTCTTTCCGGAGCCGGCTCCTGTGCGAAGGATGCCGGCTAGATTATGTGAACCACAACGGCGCCTATTTCTGCCGTGAAGCAGTGATGTGTTAACATTGTGTTTCGGTCTGAAGGGCGCCGTAGCTAGTGAAATCACTGGGCAAATGAGACTTAACATCTTATATCTCAAGGTGACGAGCGCAATTGTAGTGCCGCTCAGAATTTTTGGGGTTTTTAAGAATCCTGAGCGGAAAATAAAATTGACAGGACAACCTAACTAGAGAAGAGTTGCCCAAAACAGACAAGAGTGGATATCGTTGGAAGAGGCCTTTGCCAATTGGCAGGCCGAACTAAGACATTATATAGTTTATAGCTTAACATTCTTGGTTTTTCAAATGATAATTAATTTTTAGTACGGAATAAAAACGGCCTTTTTGCTATTAAAATAAGTTTCATTTCATAAAAGAAAATGTAGAGTCTAAACAAAATATTATGATCAACCATTCGCGGTGCTAGTGCAGGAACTTTCCCGCAACGATGTCATTAAAATAAATCAGGACTGAGAACACACATAAAAGATCTCCGAACAATGCGTGAACACACATTCATTGTTCGCAGATTCTATTAAAAGTTCTGATAAAATCGTTATCGATCCTTACGACCGCAAAATCGGCAATAATCGCTTCAACTTCGTAACGGCCAAAGTTAGAGGCCATATTTTCGGTAATATTATTAATATATTTGACAAGATTTTGGTGAAGTATTTCTATGTACCTTTTATGTAATTCTATTTACTACGATATAAACGATATTTATTTATTGTATGTATTTAAAAAGAATTCATGTTATGTCAGAATCTTTACCAATATTATAAAAGCAAATTTTATTTGTTTGATAACGCCTAAACTACTTAATTGAAGTTTGTACACACATCAGAAAAGGACCATAAAGGCATTTATTTTCTCAAAATTGATTTCTTTAGAATTCTTTTTGATGCTACTCATCTATAGTATTATATCATACTAGCTGACCCGGCAAACGTTGTTTTGCCATATAAAGTATAATTCACGCGATAGTTTTATAAGTAATAAAATATTGCCTATATTATAGCCTGTACATCATTTTGTTCTATTGTCAATAGTTTTCGCAGCGCACGCAAAAATAGGTTTTCGATTTTACACCTTGTGTTACAAAATAGCAATTTTATTACGGATCCCTAATTTTGAAAAAAAAAAACATAGCCTATAGCCTTTCTCGATAAATGGGCTACCCAACACTGAAAGAATCATTCAAATCGGACCAGTAGTACCAGAGATTAGCGCGTTCAAACAAACAAACAAACACTGCAGCTTTATATATTAATATAGATTAGAGAAGTTCTTTTTCGGGAGTGTTTTATAATAATATTGCATTATGCAATAACAAAAAACAGTTTGTCAACTACGTGACAAATTTGATGTTAGGTTATCATGAATGCCATAGACCAAGTATAGTAACAAGACATCGGTTTGGCGTGGCCAACATGAAACAGATAATATTCTATATGTGTAGGTACATAATATAACACAAGTGATCTATCTCTATCACTTTTGCATCGTAAAACAACATCGCTCCATATTTCCTTCGATTCTACTTAAAATTGTCACTGATGTTGAATAAATAGTGGATATTTCACACGTTTCACAACAATAACAGCTTATTTTAATAGACGCAAATAAAAGTAAACAAAATATCTGTGCAGCGCTGTCAAATTTGTTTAGCACACCGGGTGTGCTGACCTTGAAAAAACCAGCACGCATGGCGAAACAAAAAATCTAATCACTCCATTTAATTTCTTTACGTAAGACTCACATAAGTTTTTCTTTTTCTCATGTGAGTGAGACGGAAGCTATCAATTTGTCTAGTTACTATACTTGGTCTATGATGAATGCCCATAATATCTTGTTCCTTATGTTGCTCACCAAGTTATAAGTGTATGTACAGTACAGTGAATTTACAGCATTGCTGTTAGATTTTTAGACCACTTTGTGCGTTTTTAATTTAATGTGGCGTAAGGATCATTATTACCATACTTTTTTAACTTCTGTTTAAATTATAAGATTCATAAAAATGCAATCAGTCAAAATGCTCCACATCCAAATAGTGAATAAAGATATGTCTCAACCTACCGTCAAGTGACTGAGTCATTCACAGACACAATTTGACACAGTTGGTATTCTTGTGATCTTAAAAATAGTTTTCATTATCAAAGTAATATTGCCACTTTCAATTTAAAGTTGGAATCTTAGTGCATATTTATGATATTTCAGGAAACTGTTCGAAGTAACAAACTGTTTGGAAACTTTGTTTCTCTCGGATAAAGGAAAATTTTAAGCTTAAAGCACTCTAAATTAAAGTTTTCATGGGCCATGTTTTATTCAAGATTAGTTAGAACATTGTGCATTTTTGTGAACGATTTGAAAGTGCAGCTTAAATTTAAATTTTCAAGTAAAGATAAGCCTTTCCACTTATCGATCAAGAATGAAATTTCGAGTGCTACGAACATATCGTAGCTCTTTTCAGCAGATTGGATTTTCAAACACATAATACTTACATGCAACGTAACTGAAACTAATTTGCCGGTCTTTCCAAATAATAAGCCATATTGATTAAATTAATGCTTCACATTCTTCATAAGATACTGGTATACTTCCTTGCTTTAAATTGCTCAGCACTGGTAGAATAATTTCTGCTATTATGATGGTGATAGATTTTTGATGTTAAGCCTTGGGTTAAGTAATTAAGATCGACCAAGCTCGAGTCGGATATGAATATAAAAGCTAATAAAATAATAAAAAGCTCTTTAAATGGCTGTAGTAAGGTAATTAGGTTTATGAGATAGTGCGCTGACAAACAGACGACAGGATATGTTTTTACAACAAGATTCCAAAAAATGTTCAAAACAAATGTTTTACGAAATTCAAAAGATTTTATTTAAATGATGAATGTTGTATGAAATGTGTAGGCGAAACACACAAATTTGGTTACTTCACCATTGTTACGTATCGTTGTCGGGGGTAATACGTCACAACAGACGACTAATCACAGCGCGCCAACTCATGCGAGAGGGCATAAAACAGCGGTTTTCGGCTCATTCAATTCAGTGGCCCCAGGCGGGTAGTACCTCCCCAGGCTCAGTCACAGGTGCAAAGCACCCTGAAAGACCTGGAAGAAATCTACGCCTCACTAGGCGAAGTCGACATTCCGTCCTGGCACGAAAACTCAGGACGGCTAAGTCCTCCAAGGAGCGCCTCTTTGCGCTGGCGGAGCACCACCATTTGGTGGCCTCCTTGTAATACCTAAAGCGCTTAACGCTTACCACATAGTGCGGTACGAGTGAAGCCTAGGGGCGTATCACTCGATCTAACCAAATCACTATTTTAAAATTTCTCCTCTTTCAATCTTTCGTCTGACCTGGATTGACAGGTACCAGATACATGTAGCCTCACCTCCCGTTTGTGATCATCCTTCTGATGTCGCCAAGTCTCTATTAGACAGCACCTTCTGTGCATTCCCAGCGAACACTCCTTAGGGAGTGCCGCTTGCGCCTCTCTTCCCCGAGAGATGGTCGCCTACGATGAAGGCTTAGAGGGCACACTGCCCAAAGCCAACCTCAGGTGGTGTTTAGTGGGTAGGCACTTAGGTTCTTACGTGAGTCCCACATAACCAACGCAGCCTTAGGCTGCGTTGGTATGCATGAGCATTCACCACCTCCCTCCCTTCGTAATCCCGGAGGGTAGCCCTTTCCCTTTGCCTGGGCGCAAAAAAAAAAAAAAACTCATTCAATTCAGTCTCATGCCAGTGTTTGTCGAGTGAACATTTCCTGAGGATGCCTCGTGTAGACGCGAAACATTCGTCATTCACAAGAAAAGTTAAAAAACGTTTGTGTGGTAAAGATTTCTATAACAAAAATGGCTTTCTTAATAATAACATAGATTGGAAATGGAGCGGCCGCCCTCAGACTTTTAAATAAAAAAAATTCTTGTACGATATTTATTGAAGAACAAAAGAACCCCGCTAAGTTTCTTCCACCCGTACTTCTCAAGTCTGAAGCATGCATTTTCAAATGGGTGATAATATAATTTATGACTTTTAATAAATGATTTTATATCCTATTATGAATTAAAATATTTACTATAATATATAAATATTATTGAAATATTCATCGCCCCACAAAATACTTAACAACTCGACTTAGTTGAGTGGTAACTGGTAGGCATATCCAGCCGTCTGTTTGTCTGCGAACTATGTCATAAACCTCATTAGCTAACTGCTGAAATTCTACAAAAATGTTTCATCTACAAAACTATATAAAGAAAATAAGGTTTTGTATTGGATTCCGACGCGAGAGTTCTTAATTTACTTAACCCAAGACTTAAGATCAAAATAATATCACCATCATAAAAGCAGAAATTATTCTACAATTTGTGAGGAATTTAAAGCAAGGAAGTATACCAGTATCATATGAAGAAGGCGTAAGCATTAATTTAACTTCAAGCTTATGATTTGGAAAGTAGAAAGCAAAATAATTTCAGTTACGTTGCATGTAAGTATTATGTGTTTGAGAATCCAATCTGCTCAAAAGAGCTACGATATGTTCGTAGCACTCGAAATTTCATTCTTGAAATCGATAAGTGGAACGGCTCATCTTTACTTGAAACTTTAAATCCATGCATTTAAGCTGCACTTTCAAATAGTTCACAAAAATGCACAATGTTCTAACTAATCTTGAATAAAACATGGCCCATGAAAACTTTAATTTAGAGTGCTTCAAGCTTAAAATTTTCCTTTATCCGAGAGAAACAAAGTTTCCAAACAGTTTGTTACTTCGAACAGTTTCCTGAAATATCATAAATATGCACTAAGATTCCAACTTTAAATTGGAAGTGGCAATAGTACTTTGATAATGAAAACTATTTTTAAGATCACAAGAATACCAACTGTGTCAAATTGTGTCTGTGAATGACTCAGTCACTTGGCGGTAGGTTGAGGCATATTATCTTTATTCACTATTTGGATGTAGAGCATTTTTAACAAGTGCGTTTTTTATAAATCTTTAAATTTAAACCAAAACCTTTTAATTTAAATAAAAAAAGTATGCAATTAAGATCCTTGCGCCACATAAAAAAAACGCACACAGTGGTCTAAAAATCCAACAGCAATGCTGTAAATTCATTGTACTGTACATACACTTATAACTTGATGATTAACATAATGAACAAGGCATTATGGGGTACTGCTTCGACTGCCGAAGACAAAAAGCATCGCAAATATGTCGGTCTCAGTGAGTCATCATACAACTTTGTGCCGTTTGCTGTCGAGATACAAGGCCCGTGGGGCCCAGAGGCGCGGAGAATGTTTAAAGTACTATCTTCGCGCCTCAATAAGGCTACTGGAAATCCAAGCGCTGGCAGCTATTTCGGTCAAAGGATCAGCCTAGCTATCCAACGCCGAAATGCTGCCAGTATTCTTGGTACGCTTCCACGTAATGATAGTTTTAATTTTATGTAGTCATAGTATTATTGTAAATATAGTTGCAAGATTTGTTTTGTTTGAATAAATATATTATGGGCATTCATTAACCATCAAATTTATCACGCAGTTGACAACCTATTTTTTGTTATTGCATACTGCAATTATACAACAATCCTGAAACAGAACTTCTAAATGTAACGTCAGATTCCTCGTCACCATTACAATTTTCTATTGCTACATTGTCATAATTCTTATTTTTATCAGCTATACAATAATCAGCTGTTCACTTAAGATATCCTTACTATCTCTTTAAATAGATATAATGTTCATGGTGGGCATTAATCTGACATTTACTTCAAAATCAATTCAAATACAAATATTTTTACTCAAAATAGGATTTAAAATCACTTATTGAACGTCAAAAACTACCACCCATTCAAATGAGACTGCCTCAGACCTGAGAAGAATGGGCGCAATAAACTCAGCAGGCTTTTTTTTTTAATATAAAATATGGATTAGAATGTAATATCGTACAGTAAACATTTATAATTAAAGAGCCCGAGGGTGTTCGCTTTATTCCCAGTCCGTGGTGTCATTAAGAAATCATTTATGCTATAATAACCCTTCCCACGCAAACGTTTTTTAACAATTCTTTTAAATTTCGTAACACATTTGTTTTGTACATTTTCTGGGAATACTTACACATTACTGATTCACGGCAGAAATAGGCGCCGTTGTGGTACCCATAATCTATCCGGCATCTTGTGCAAAGAAGCTTCCCACTGGTAGAATTTAATTAATGTACTGTAATAATTGTATTTAATATTAAAAAGTAACAGTACAACTTAATATTATATCTGTAATTTGTAGTCGTCGTACATACCACATTATTTTCGACATGAGTACTCCTCAGATTTTTCTAACTTGAAGTTCGCTTTACAGGTTGTTAACATATTTAAACTGTCTTGTACTTTAATGTCGTGCAGAAATTTTTCAATATAACTTTGGTGTAGCTTTAAATCATTTTTAATACTCTCTTTCAACCTCCATACATTAAAACATTTCACTGGTCGCACCCTGATTTACCATTTCAACCTATTTACTTAATTATCTTAAAAATTAGTAGGATAATAATAATAATAATCCACACACATAAAATTTATTTTGTTGCAAGCAGTTCAAACAACAATCATACTCTAAAGACTTAATGATTTTTTAAATGAATTCATGAAATCTACTTTATTCCAGCAGAGAAAACACTGTTTAAGTCTATAGATTGAGATATTTAACATTTACACTATAATATGACCCGTTTTTATGTAGGATCATGTAAATCTCTTTCTGTAGCTGGTCATGGAGTTTCAATTTGCACATCCATTTTTTCTTATGATGTTATCTTTATTGGCTATCAAGTATTGAAGGGTATTGATAGTTATTTCTCCCAGAGGTCCGTAGTTTTTTTTTAACTCATAAGACTGGACTTCAGGACCAAACTTCCTTTGTATCAGTGTCTTTTAATTTCAATGCTTCTACTAAAAATTTTGGTTCTTCCATACAAGATAATACATAATGAAATTTTTCAGTGATTTAGCCAGAAAGTTAATTTTTGCCGTTTTTTATTCATTCCCATATATATTATATTTATTTCACTTATTTGCCTCTTTTTCGAAAACCTTTGTTGGTATAAATTTTTTTCCGTGTTCTCTTATATTTTCCTCTATATCTTCCTAGTACCTTTTAGCTAATCTAAACTTGGCTTTGAAGAAAAGCTGTGATTCTTCTAAAGCTTCTCTTCTTTGTTACCTCTCCTTAATTTCTTGATGTCTGGTTACTTTATTCTCTTAACAATCCTATAGTCTATATTCATTTTCCAATCAATCCATTTGAAATGTGATTCCCCTTCATATGGCACTTTTTGGATAGGCTGGTTCTATGTATTTCCCTTACACGCCCTTGTCAGGAAGGCATCATTATTTTCAACTTCTATATTCTTTGTTTCTTTATTTTTCTTTTTTCACCTAGAAACTTACGGAATCAAGTTTGATCTTTTCACGTATTGTTTTTATGGCGGTAACTATTGTCATGTAGCTCTTTTCCCAGGACCACTGTGAAGTCAACCGAGTATTTTATCTAATATATAAAATTCTCAAGTCGCGGCTTGTAGTTAAACTCCTTCGAAACGGCTTGACCGATTCTCATGAAATTTTGAGTGCGTATTGGGTAGGTCTGAGAATCGGACAACATCTATTTTTCATCCCCCTAAATGTTAAGGGTGGTCCACGCCAAATTTTATAATTAAATAATATAATTTTTTTGACATTTTTTTTTAAATTTGTTTGCTTATGAGGCAACATTAAAAAATACATAAAACTTCAAATTTTCACCCATCTACGAACAACAGTTACTTTTGTAACGCAATTTTAATATCGGCAATACAACGTCTTGCTGGGTCAGCTAGTTTTTAATATAATATTTAATTGAAAATTTCAACACAAAAGTTAAAAGTATAGATGTGTCCACTTCTTTTATGCTTAATTTTTTTTAGTAATTAATAATATATTTAATTTAAATCTTTAAAAAAGGTTTTAAAGTGACCAAAATTTCGACATAATACTAGGTGTGCATAAATACTCTGGAGTACAAACTGGTAAGATGCTATCATTGCTAATGTGCAGGTATAGTCAGCATTAATAAATACAGATACAGTAGTCTGTACTCTTGCTCTGACAGGTTTTACACCTGTTACAAGGGTTTACTGCCTTCCTTTAAGGTAGCAATTGGTAATTGGGAACTTAAGAATAAATTACAAGTTTAGATAATATACCCTTCTTTCCGAATTTATTTCTTAATGTTGAGACAATATCTTTTACTTTTCTTCTTTTTTCTAACAATTTTCTGTTCCATTTTCGCCGAAATTTACTTCCAAAAATCTTGCATTTTCAAAATTATTTTAAATAAAAAAGTGGCTGCCTCGTAGCTTATTCATATTAATATTATATATATTATTAATCCCACGTTCACGTATTTATTGAAATATTTTTAAAACAACCGACGACTATAGAATATTGACTTTATGCAAAGCACTGTATTTCATTTTGTTGCCCAACAAAATTTTATATAAAAAACTATTTTAAATGGCGGGAAAGTTATCTAAGTGACAAACACAATAACACAAGAAATATGTTCAAAATTACACTACAGAAATAAAAAATGTTTAACATAGAAGATAATATGTAAAATATTAACTATAAAAAGGGTTATCTTTAAACAAATAAACATAAAGGGGTTATTATTATTCGCTGTTTACGGCCATTTATCAATCGAATTCACACATTTTACTCTACAGAATTACGTAATGCTTAAATCAATTTTATAGGTAGCCCAATAAACTTCTAATATCCATTCAGATTCGCGAACCTTCATCAAATTTACTTTTTTCCTGTCAAAGCCACTTTGGCAAAAATCGCGCTGTATTTCGAGGTGGAGCTCGCATTTGATTCAGAGAATTGCTATTTTTCACGGTTATTTTGTTAAATTATCCAAATGATGTAAGATGAGTCATGTTCTTAAGATAAAACCGAATTTTCTGAGGATATTTTTGTGGGAAGCTCTAACAAAGACAGGTCAATATTGTATGGATTTTTGGATCAATTAACTCTTATTATTATAATCTACATTGTATGTATACTTAATGCGAAATCCTTGAATACCTTTGCAAAAAATAATCGCATAATATGAAGCGTTTGATTGTTTTTGAGAAGAAAAAAGCAGTGCAGGAAGCTATAATAATATAGCTTTTATTATTATATGAATTATAGGTAAATTTATTAAATAAATGCAGTAAGTTTAACGCTTATTAAGATTAATATATACTATTTTTTGTCTTTTATCATAATTTCTAAATTATGCTTATTTCTTATGAATTTCATTTATATTTTCCATAAGCCATTTAGAGAGTAAAGTGGCAAATTTAGATTAGCTAAAGGGTCACAAAAATGTTCATTTTTAAGGTCTTTAACATGAAATTGTTCCATTAAAACATTTCAAATTGCGCCGTTACCAAAAGGGTCGCTGTACAGTGCTATAAAGCCTAGTCGTTTTAAGACTGTTGTTTACTCAATTAATTAAAACTGTAATCACATTGGATCAGGGCTTGTAATAACGAAAAATTACTCGTTAAAATACCGCCTGCACGCGACTTAAAATGTGGAGCTATAGAATAATATTCTTTACGGTTCCTTTTTCAACATTATATTCTCTGTACTTAGCTTAGGATTACTTAACGTTATTCTGAAAATTTAGTGAACTTACACACGACATCTACTAAGCTTAACAACAATTTTTTATATTTATGTATATAAAATTCTCGTGTCCCGGTGTTTGTTACCAAGCTCCTCCGAAACGTCTGAACCAAATTGTTTGAAAATTTGTGTGTATATCGGGAAGGTCTGAGAATCAGCCAATATCTAATTTTCATACCCCTAAAAGATAAGGGTGTTTATACACCTAAATATTTTTTTTTACAATTTTTTTATTCAGCATTGAAAAATACGTACAACTTCAAATTTTCAACCTTCTACGATCAACCCCTGTTTTTTATTCACGAATTTTATATTATTCTGTTCCATCCACAGATCCGCCACAATAGGGTTGCAAGATGGCAATCGAATAGAATAAATTTTATGTATGATATAATTTGTAGGTCTGAGAATCGGTCGTCATCTATTTATTATACCCCAAAAATTTAATAATTGCATTTTTTTTATTACTTTAATTGGCAATACAACGTTTGCTGGGTTAGCTAGTCTTATATATAAAATTCTCGTGTTCCGGTGTTTGTTACTAAACTCCTCCAAAACCGCTAAGCCATTTTGTTTGAAAAATTGTGTGAATATCCCGATATACACAAAAATGTTCATCCCTCTAAATGATAAGGGTCACCCACCCCTAAATTTTTTTTTATTTTTTTTTGATAAATTTTTTTCATATAATTTCAAATTTTCACCCGTCTACGATCAAAACCTATTTTTTTATCGTGATTTTAATAGTATTCTATTCAATCCACTTATATGCAATAGAGTTGCAAGATGGCAATCGAATATAAGGATTATTGTAGTACGATATATTTCGTAGGTCTGAGAATCGGTCGTCATCTGTTTTTTATACCCCAAAAATGTTAATTATTGTTTTTTTTTTTATTTCTTTATATGGCAATACAACTCTGTTGGGTCAACTAGTTAAGTAATAACATTAGCAACATAATATAATTTTTGCTCCAATTGATTACGCTTCGTTAGTTGACTCGAGGCAACCTAGCCCGGGCAAGCGTACACTTTTCTAAAGGGCTGGAAGCGCTCCTGTGATTCCTCTGGTGTTGCAAAGTGACAGGTGGTATTTTTTTTTAAGTTTTTAGTCCTCACTTCTGGAATTAATTACACAAATCATAATAATAATAATATGAAAATAAATTTATGTACGATGTAGGATGGCCTGGCCAGGCGATCAAATTGTTTAAATTTGAAAGAGCGACATCTAAATGAGCAGGTTATCAACTGTAAAGAAGAACCTGTAGATGAAGAGAAGACATATCAAGATTTATGAACGTGACGTCACTCGAACAGTTGGCTCAGAGGAAGAGCGCTCGCACGTAACGCGATAGGTTGAGAGTTAGAGTCCAGCATCGTTCATAAATGTTGTTATCAAATTTAATTTGTATAAAGAAATCCCATTATTGTATGAATAAATTTCAGTTTCTAAATCTCAAATATAAATTACAACATTATATTAAACACCACATTATAGAACTAATTAAGGATGAGTCGAATTTTAAAACATTTCCTTATAATAATTATGGATATTCATTCAGCGTCTCCCGTTTAACTTATTCATTTTAAACGGAAACCTCCTGAAGTAACCCATTGTACATAAATAGAAGCTATTTCCCGACGCAGGTCGAGTTACAAGTAAATAAATCCCGTTAATCGGTAACATTGCTCGTAAATTAAAACTTCCTCACTTCTTAGGTTTCATACTAAAGTCAGCACTAAACATAATACTCATAGTATGTGTATTATGCAATAATTTATGAATAATAAGTGTTAAAATGAAACAATATAATGTTATTATTATTTTTAAGGTTCTTAGTTTTAGGTTGATCGTTCTCGTAGATAGTTTTTTATTTCTGTAAAAAATAAATGCATTAAACAATATTCATAACATTAAAATAATATTTAATATGATGCTGAGGTCTGAGGCGTCCTATTTAGAATGTTTTTTTTATGAAAATGCCACTTATGCCACTCAGATTTTTGAAAGACCAAAAAATTCTGAGCGGCGCTACAACTGCGCTCGTCACCTTGAGACATATGATGTTAAGTCTCATTTGTCCAGTAATTTCACTAGCTATGGCGTCGTTCTGACCGAAGCACAGTATTGCTTACACATTGCAGCTTCATGGGTACCGTAGTACCTATAATCTAGCCGGCATTCTGTGCAAAGGAGCCTCCCACTTTACAAGTATGGGTATTAGTATAATTACTTATTAATCGGTGGTAGTTTTTGACTTTCAATAAGTGATTTTAAATCTTGTTACAATTGTGATCATATGTAGTAAAAACTATATCTACCAGGAAGTGTAACAAGTAATCTCGCAGCATTTACTTTGAAAATTTTCGACGTTTGCTATGTTCGGGAGTTAAAACAGTAGTCCCAGCGCCAACTGTATTAGATTACTTAAAAAGCGAGTTAATTTTTTTAAATATTCGTTAGATAATAATTTAGGACTCCCCGGATAGTAATTGTTGGTTGAGCGACCTCATCCAACAATGCTAACAGTTTGCGTCACTTTTGAGAATAGATTAACTAAATCTTCCAGGAGCTGCAACGCTAAAGGCACATGTACTTATTTAGAATCGCCCTGAATATATTTGGATAGAATGATAAATTTGGATACAATAGTATCTTCATGAGCCTTGGTCCATCATAAATCCAGTGTCCTGATGTTTGTTTCCAGTGAACTCCTAACGGAACGGATGAACGGAATTTAATGGGGATTACTTCGTAGAATGCAGTTTAGTCCAACTTGAGAGATAGGATAGTTTTTATTTCGATTTGGGACCCATAATTATTTTTATTTCCAATATTTGTTTTGTATGGACATATTTTCTTTGAGAGAATTTATTGACGCACGGTTCTACAGTTCTGCAGAAATATTATTGACTTTAATTAAAAAATATTCATAAAAAATAGTATTTAATTTATTACGTACAAAAGAACGTCTATCGGGTCAGCTAGTAAGTTATGTAAAGTATAAATCAAATTGCCTAAGTTTCAAGTATAATCATTAAAATGTCAAAATTCAAGTAGACCACTCTACGCAGAGTTACGTACGCCGCTACGGTGTAGCATATTCGTAGCCATGACTACAATTTAATTGCGTAATTATCAGTCGAAATTGTTTTTCTCAAATATAATACTTTAATATCGAAACCTAATGGTGAAATCGTCGGTTATAAACAATAGTTTTTCTCGTGTGTTAAAGTTGCTTCATTAATAAATAATTTTATCTTTTTTCATAAGATTTTTGCGTAAAAGTTACATTTTTATTTTTATTTTATTTAAGGGGAACTGCAGATGAATGTGTCAAGATAGTATTTGTCATTTTGAAGTTTAGTGCCATTTATTTACGCGGAGATGGTATTTGCTGTAGACTGATGGATTTGGCAAAATTTACTGACAGTGTCCTCTTCATTTTTGGTATGTGTAGTTGGGGTTTTAATTTAGAAATTATTGGATATTAGGTGTTAGATAATCCTAAGACCGTATTCCCTATCAAAATTTGAGTGTTTTTTACTTTGAATGGCTTCACGTACCGGTCCTGGGAGAAATCTATTATCTTTTACCAAAACATTTGGTTGGTCGAAGCAAGAAAATCCTATCATATTTTCCATTTTTTTAACGTTTACAATGTTGTATTGTAATATAGTATCGAAAATACAATTAGACATAGTTTTTAACACACTTGGTCGTAAATTGAGCCTTATTGACACACTTTTTACACAAATTATCTTGCCCCAAGTTAAGCATATATAGCCTGTGTTATGGGTTACAAGATAATGATATATTTAATACAATATACTTACTTAAACATACATAAATTCATATAAACATACATAAATACATTTAAACATCCATGACTCGGAAACAAACATCCATAATCATCATGTAAATGCTTGCACCTACCGGGATTCGAACCCGGGACCTCTAGCTTAGTAGGTAGGATCGCTAACCACTCGGCTATACAGGTTGTTATTAGGGCCATAAACCGAACTATAACACACACATGCAAAATAATATTACATGCTAGTGCATAATAGAATTATCCGTAAAAAGGTAGTACCCAACTCCAAATTATCGATCCGTCCAGAAGTGGATTTCTTCCAGCTGATGATGTTAGCGCATTAATTTTGATAGCTATGGCGTCCTTCAAACCGAGAAACATAATGGCTTAGTGGCATATGTTTTTAACCACTAAGCTGGCATCCTGCACAAAGAAGTCTCTCACTGACAAGTTTAATCTGAAAACTCTATCGTTACTGCTGGTTGCGATGTTTTATGGTAGATTTTATTTGTTATTTTCTTTTGTCAAGATAAGTTGGGAGTGCAAGCAGAATTAACTTGCTTATCATTTTATTATTTTATAAATTATATTAATTATACAACTTTACAGTCACTGCTAACGACTATCTTCAGCGAATCTAATTACGAAAGATGTAAGTGTGATGAGAAAAAAGTTTTCTCAGACTGTCATTAAGTCTTAGAAAAACAATCTTTCTAGTATTTTTTTAGTTAAGTACCTAATTAATAGCACGAAAACACTCCAATAACCACGAATATTTCAAATTTCAGGTCATTTTTTCAGAACAGTAACAGTAACAGTTTTCAGATTTGGAATTATGAACTTTATATTATTTATGTAAGTGATGTACTTCTTCTAATATAATATCTTAAAATTTTACTATCCAACAGTGCAAACTTTTTAGCATCAAAAATTTATATTTTTGGGCTTTTGAAGAAATATTTTATTAAAAGTAATTTTATCAACGTACTAGCTGACCTGGCAAACGTTGTTTTGCCATATAAATTATATATGTAAACCTTCCTTGACCTTCAACGAATCTAATACAATAGATTTTATTGAGATCGGTCGAATAGTTTAGAAGTTATTAGGGAACATACAAACATACAATCTCTTTTATATATATGTATATATATATATATATATAGATTAATAAAGTATTTTTTTTAGTTTTAAGTTGATTAAAAAAGAATAGTCATAATCTGTTTAAAAACAAATAAAGTAAGCAAATTAAATTTTCAACATAATTCATCCATAACAAATACAATCATCGCATTGTTATAAAATATTGAAAAACTCGTATTAAAGCCTTATGGTTACTTAAATAAAAAATATATATTACTTCAATTTTGGTTCAAACGCTCTTGCATTTCATGTTGGACGTGAGATCTAAGAATATAATGATCACGGAGATTTAAGAGGAAGCGATCATTGGTTAATCTATCATACACTACAATATAACATGCACACCTAATTACTAGGTACGTCACGGGCATGTCGAGGTCAACTGAGACGCGAACCTACAATTTTCCTTATCAAAAATCGCTCTACGCGGCAACTGAGTTGAGTTCACTTCAATAAAAAAGGGTAAACAGCAAGCAATTCATCAGTTTAGGACCAATCAAATCAGGACCAATTTGTACAACCTCTTTGACTATGTTTACACAAATTTGAGGTAGCCACTCGCGAAAAATTCGCCGAATGAGGAATAATATACAAGATAAACGTAATATTATTCTTTTAATCTCAACTGTTGTATTATGCTTAACTTTAATTTTATTTCTATCAATTTAGTTTGTAAGGAAATTACTTGATTTTGTAGACGTGATGCAGCTTGTAGGCTAGACTTGTAGAAGTTGTATAAGAAGAGAAGAAAGGAGTCTTACTTTATCTTTAATAATGTGTAAAGATTGACTATTGTTTCTTTAATACAAAATAATGATATATTACTCGTATGAGTAAATAATGTAGTGTTAGCAATCAAAGTTAAAAAATCTTAAAACCAATATATTAGAAATGCTAGTAGCAAGCACAAATATGAGAGACAAAACTTGACTTGATATTTTTATTCTGATACGCAGCATTACTTAAGGTTTATAAGATTTCCAGATTCCTGAAAATTTATTTTATTAATACTTGTAGTACTTTCAATAATGTATTTTTCCTTTTTATTCCCGAAACAGTATTAAAAGTGCTAATAAGCATTAAAATAATCGAGTTTCTTAAATTATTTTTGTGTCAGTTCTACTTCGGTTAGTCTGGTTGATTTAGGAAATGAGGTTATCAATGTTGAACAAACAGAACAGACTCTCTATTAGGTCAGTGGGGTGTTCCTTTGTCCCGTTTCTTTGTATAGTTAACACCAGGAACAGACTTAACTTATAATGCCTACTACTCGGCTAAGTCGAGTAAGTAAGTCTTTTGTGAGGCGATGTATATGTTTTTGCAACAAGAAGATCCCAGAAAATGTTCAAAACAAATGTATTACGAAATTCAAAAGAATTGTTAAGAAACTTTTTTGTGGTAAATGTTAACATAAATTACTTTCCTAATGATACCACAGATTGGGAATGGAGCGACTGTCAACAGGCAATTAAATAATAAGTTTCATTGACGATTACGATTATATAAGATATAATTTACGATATTGCTTCTTCGCCGGTTCTTCTCTGGTCTGAGGCATACTTTTTGGAATGGATGGTAGTTTTTGACTTTCAATAAGTGATATCACATCCTATTTTGAATAAAAATATATGAATTTTAATTTAAATCTATGGGTAGGTTATTAATCCAATGGTAGTAATAGGTAAAGAGTGATGTAAAACTAACGCACAGAGACTATTCAGTTTTTGAGATAATAAAAGAAATAATTTTACGAATCATCATATCAATATAAATTACGCTGTTGGAGGCTATAAAGTAGATAAAATACTAAGCCTGGATCTAGCGTGATCATATCTAAACTATATAATATCTTGCCCCACTTCTTGATAATATTATTCGAAATTTGAATTATTCAGTAGTTAGTTGTTTTTGGTTTGACATAATATACAGACAAATAGAGAAAAATTCTATAGAATCAATTTTTGGGTACTGTTTTTTATGTAGAACGTGTGTTCTACTCTCAAGATATATTTTTAAAAAATAATGTAGAGTTCTTTCTTTGTCACCATTTCATTATATTATGTATGATGTGTCTGTTTTTAAAGACACAACGCTTTTCACCTAATGCATATTTGGAATGCTTACACATTATTTTTAAAAGAAAACCAATTTTGAAGACATCAATATCTGTCCAATCATAACAGCTAATCTCTAAACGACCAGGGTGATTCTAAAATAATAAATGCCCAGAAAATCTTAGATTTCAGTAAATGTACTCTTAAATGTATCATTTATACGATTGTATCTGTTCCAATGAATAATTGCAATTTTTGATTAACTTTCTAAACTCATCCATTTTAAAATACAAAAGAGTATAGACAACTCAAATATTAACGTGTGATAATGACTAAACTACATCTTAACTATTTTTAATGAAATTAATATTTCATCATCATCAGTCAGAAGACTTCCACGGCTGGACAAAGGCCACCCCCAAAGATTTTCCCGACGATCTTGCGCTGCCCTCATCCAACGTATTCCGGCGTTCGTCGGTCCAAATTAATTTTTGTTATATGCTTTATATAACAAAGCCAAAAACGCCATTTATATATTTATTTATTTTATCTTATAAGAAAACGGCTCTCAAAAATTTCCTACTGGGCACCGTTGTGCCATAGTTAAAACTAATCTAAACGATCTAAGAAAAATTTCCCTGGAGATTATTTTTAGTCTTAGAAAAAAAATTGTTTAAATTAATCAAACTATACCATGATACTATTTGATACTTTTATTAAATTCTCAAATACAACATTAAGTTCATATTCAATATTATACTATACTGTAGTTTTTAAAATTTCCTTATATGTGCTTGAACAAAAAAAAAGTATAAAAAATATATGTCACGTTAGCTCCCTCAAGAGTTATGAATTTATAATATAAAGCTTCTCATTGAAAAGAATATTCATGTTATACTTTTAAAACTACTGACCTGAAAATAATCTTGACATCAACCTAAACACTTCAACATTAATAATTGCAAGTCATTAGATGCCACGTCCCATTAAAATTTAAAAAAAAAACTTAATGAAACAAGTTTTTATTTTAATAAGGGTCTTTAGTTCACTTCACATCGAGTTCCAAACACTGGTATAACACACGATAATTTTACCAACACCGAAAACAGGAAAGTTTGACACGACCCTCCCTGTTCGCGCTCAACTTGCTACTAAACTGGCTTTTACGTTCTAAGTTCCAACTCATCGGGAGCCTTCGGGAGAGCTCGGCATTGTTTCCCTATAGCTCATGGTCTATAAGTGTGAATATATAAAATTTGATGCATTCTTATATATTATAAAAGTCGTAAAACCTATTTGGTAATAAATATAATATGGTTCCAAACAACAATCAATCGCTTATAATTACGTTATCTCATTCATTATTTGGAAGATTGAATCACTGAATTTGACATGCGAATTAAATTCAAAAATATTAGATCTTTATAATATGATAGTTGTTTGAAATTAAATACTTTTCGGAACCAGCTGCAGTGTTATAGAAAATTTTGATTATTACTTTTTATTTCCCTTGATTTATTTATATGAAATTATATTTTAGTTGTAATTCTATTTGCCAAATTAATGATTTACGGTAAAAGTATAAATCAAATCAAAGGTCATATGGCTGGACTGTTGAACGTTACAGACACATAGTCCATGTTAAAAGGACTTAAGATGACTGATGATGATGGATTTATCAATAATGAAAAAAATAATTATAATGAAGAAACTGTACATTTATAAACTGTCTTTGAACTTTTTGGTCCTTTTTACCTCATTTTAAATATATTTTATTAATCGAGTCCATTCGATAGCTGGTATATCAAAGCAAAAGGTTACGGGTTAAAACCCTCACTGTGATCATAACTCATCTTTTATTAGCTTGAAACGTTTTCGAATCGTTTCCCCAGAGAGTAGGAATTTACAAAATATATATAAATATCACCCACTTCTAGACTTTTAGTTGACGCTTCTAAACTTTCGCACATTTATACAGATATCACAAATATATTATAAAATACATTATATAAGACATTAACCCCAACCATTCGTCGAAAAGAAGAGAATTGTGGTCATTGCCTCCTGAAAGATGTGGATGCATACATAGTTGATTATAATTAATAGAATTAGGCGTATTTTGTGAAAATGCATTGCTATTTATTGCTGATTGATTATGGGTCAAATGAACTAAGGTTAAGTTGCATGGAGTTAATGACAGTACGCTATTGATGTCTTATTCTTTAATTATCTCTTATTATGTTAAGATAGATAACATCTAAAAGTTTCTTGAGACATCAGTTGTCAAGTGTCATTTGCCCAGTAATTTCACTAGCTACGGCGCCCTTTAGGCCGAAACACAGTAATGCTTACACATTACTGCTTCACGGCAGAAATAAGCACAGTTGTAGTAATAAGCCTAATTTTAACTAGTTTAACACTGATGTGCCTGTGATTTATACTAGCTGACGCAATTATGACCTTTTATGGCTTTTTTTATAGAAGAGGGGGATAAATGAGCATACGGTTCATCTGATGGTGAACGGTTGAAATGTTGCATCACTGAGGCATCTCAGGAGCGTTTCCGACCTTTGAGGATAGCTTTATTAAAATCAGGTATTTTAAAATTCACAGTTTTTATTAATTTTGTCACTAACAATTCTAAACTTTATAATAAAACACGGCGGCATAATTTAAAATATTTATTTTATCACTTTTTTTAACACACTTTTATTAGCATGGCATGTATCTATGTAACGAAATCTTTTCTTAATTATATTCAAATACGCGATTACTTTGAAACGATAGATTAGAGTGAAACTTCGCAAACTTATCAAGACTGAAAGCAATGCAATGATTTAAATAGTCTATCCCATTACCCGTTCCAGGATCGACAAGATTAGCACTTTTTAATTTCCTATATTCCAGTTTGTGTCTTTGTGCATTTGTGTAAATTTCGATTATTCGTTGCTACAAATTTGGCATAATGTAAAAAAGCTAAAATTAATAAAAGATAAAAAACTTTAAAAAGCGCTTTCATTAAAAACAAAACTAAACTAATTTCAAATTTTAATTTGTTGTAAACAGTTTTACTTTTTAGTTTATTTTCCTATTAAAGCGTTCGTTAGTTTTTTTAACTATTATTTAGACAGATGAGATATTGTGGACCAAGTGAGAACTAAATATGATATGATCCGTGTAAATAGAATAAGTATTACAATAACAAAAAATAAACTAACAAATAACAGTTGTAGAGATGACTAACGTTGAAATTTCTCTGTTTGAGGATAAAGCACGTACTGATATTGATAGCGTTGGTATAGCTAGGGTATGAGCAAATATTAAATGCTACTTAAATGTACTGATATATATTAAAGATTTTTTTAAAATATCCTAACAGATCCTAGAGATACGCCCCATCACTCTGACCATTAAGTCAACTGTCTAGACGACGCATGATTCATAAATCTTGTTGAACACTCGAGTTGTGACACCATCTATAGAACTACTACTACTAATCTACTTTATGGTTGATGGTCTCCTTGACTAAAGAAATTGACTTAAAATTTCGCATTTTCAAATCGTGCTTAGATTAGAATTTAAAAATTAGATTAGACTTGAAAAATGAAGTTTTTATATAATAATAGACATGGCTTCTCTATAAACGTAATAGTTAATTAGCCTAGCGAAACTCTCTACAAAAAGCGATTCACTCGATTGTATGAAACGTGCAGTCATTGATAGATTGACAGATGATGGCTATAATCTTGTAAAAAACGGAAATAGTCGTATTCCACTATGTTCCAAGCAACTGTCCGCTTTCAAACTTAGCCGGATTATGCTTCGTCGCCATTCGCCATACTGTAATTACTACTATTTCAAACTTATGACAAATCACTGCACGTTTCATACTAAATTAAATTTCAATTTTTACTTAGGTAGTCCCGCCTCTCAATACGTAGTTTTTACATTCTCTTTGGATTTTATATTTATATCTGTGACACGCTAGTCTCCATAATTTTATTTAGGTCCGAAAGCAAAGAGTAAATAATGAATATAATACAGTCGTCTGACAATGGGTTGTATGTATGGCATAAACTGAAACAGCTGATATTTGACACAGTGTGTGTAATACATGTTTTCAATTTAAAAATAAATAGGTAGTGTTGTTATTTTTTAACCAGTTTATTGTATTTTTTATAATGTATATAATAAACTAAATATTCGTATAACGTCCTGGCCGTAAATAACATAGATGTATTATAGTAAAGTAAGAGATTGTCAATGTGAAAGAGGGCTTGTAAGAGCGAGATAGAGACGAGACCATTTTCGTACACGATAACGGCCTGTAACGGCCTGATGTTTGTTGTTAGCAAAACAAAACTCGCTTTTGTGGAAAGACTCCGTAGATTCAGCATAAGAACTGATTGGAAATGGGTACGTGTGCTGTACCTGGATGTTACTCTTCGATAAAAGAAAATCTTCAGAATTCACACTGACGCAAGCAATCAGACTTTGTTCTCGCTCGATGATTTGCATTACAAATCTAATAACGTCAGTGGGATAATATATCTATGATTATTGTAATGCTCCTCGTTTGCTCACGAGTGAAACAACTACTCTTTACTATGTAGCACTACACCCGGACACGTCTGCACGCAACCAATAGCCGATTAGAACTGGCCTTCCGCTGTACTGTGCATTCCTTATATAGCACTCAACGTCACACGGTTTATGTCACTGTCAATGTCGTGACAGTGACAATGATAGATAAAATATACTCTGTTAAGACTAGATGTCAGTACACTACAGTTATTATCATTATCTAGCAAATGTAAGACCAAACAAATAAATTATCTTAATAATCGCATCTCACACAACACTTATAAAACTTCAATTTTTATATTAAAATAACATGTGACTGTATACTGCAAAAATATGAACAGGTATATTTTTACACCTGGCAATCCTAATACTGCGGCAGACTGGGATCTAGCAAACATTTTTTTTTCATTTAAACACATTATTTCCCTTTAAAATAACGTAAAGTTTATTAAAAGCATATATAGTTGCAATTTGAATCACAAAATTAATTAAACTAAAATTAATTACTGGTGATTGAGGCCAATTTTTTATAGGCAATCGCTAATACAGAGACAAGGTAGATTTAAAATTAGTTTTACCTACTACCAGTGGATGGCTCCTTCACACAGGATGCTGGCTAGTTTATGGATACCTACCACAACGGCGCCTATTTCTGCCGTGAAGCAGTAATGTGTGAACATTACTGTGTTTCGGTTTGAAAAGCGCCGTAGCTAGTGAAATTGCTGGGCAGTTGAGACTTAATATCTTACCTCTCAAGGTGACGAGCGAAATTGTAGGGCTCCTCCGAATTTTTGGGTTTTTCAAGAATCCTGAGTGGTACCACACTGTAATGGGCAGGGCGCATCAAGAACCATCAGCTGAACGTCCTCCTCGTCTTGTCCCTTATTTTCATAAAAAAAAAAGTTTTATCAAAAAAACACGTACCTGGAGAATCGAGCAGTGGGATCTTAGACTATGAATCGTAGTTCAGGAACTGTTTGATAGCTTGTACCGATTCAGTTCGTCTGTAGATATACGTTTTGAATGAATACCTTAGAGCTTGGCTCTTTGACTTTCCATTTGAATGACTTTATGTTTGAGTGACCTATTTTCGATTAGGGGATTTTTGTTTAGTCTTATGTGTGTCAATTTCAATAGTTTCTTATGTTTTTAAAGTGATAGCCCTCACTTCTGAGATTATTGCACAAATAAAATTTGAAAACAAAATTTTATGAAGCATGCGGGACTTCAATCCACGACGTTCTTTATTTTAAGCAATTTAAGGATGCTCGCACTGAAATAATTATTTACTCAGCTTTGGTATCTAGTATCTTGGAGTACTGCAGCGTTGTATGGAATCCACACCTTAATATTTACTCACAAAGAATCGAAAGGATACAAAAGAGATTTCTTTTGCATCTATCTTACGATCATAATCTAGTTAAAACTCTTACGAGTTACGAGGATAAATAATAGTACTTCAAGCTTCAGTCACTCTCGAATCGAAGACAGCTCCTCGATCTTACTTTCTTATATAAGTTGGTGAATGGCGTCATTGATAGTACCTATTTATTAGCTCAATTAAATATTCGTGCCCCACTAAAGACAATAAGGCCGTCGTCTTTTATGCCATTCGTAGAAAAAAGCACACGCTCACGTCAAAGACGCTATTCTCCAATTAATAGATTGATGTTGAGTTATAATGCTATATATAAATTATCACATAAGAAATGTATTGGCGTCATAACAACTGCTGTTAATAAAGAAAAGGATAAAGAAAAAGATAAAAAAGTTGATATTGATATATTTTCAGCCAATATTTCGTCATTTAAACGGAATTTATTTCATTTATATTCATATTTTTTTTTTGTAAATTATGGGCAAAAAGTATATTTTATTCAAATAATTAATAAATACTGATAAGTTTAAGTCTGTTTTATATAATTGAAATGATGCATGTTTTAATTATTATATTAGATCCTAACATATGAAATTGGCGTATTTCGTACAGGCCACTTTAATCACGATGTTCTCCTTTTTGGTAAGGAATTCCAAATTCAAATTTGTACAGCTATTTACTCATGTATTTGTGCTTCGATGACCGTCATTCATTTGTTTTTTTCTTCTGTTTTTTTCTGTTTGCGTCACTCATTTTACAAAATGCAAAACTTAAAGTATGTATCGCATTATTTACGAGTACGAGTTCCGCCGTGGCTAGTGCCTGCGGAAACGACTCGAAGGGTGAATGATGTGGCGGTCATGTTGCAAAAGAAAACACAGTTCGTTTTTGGTTCCAACGTTTTGGTTCTGGAAATTTCGACCTGCAGAACAAGCCCCGTGGACGGCCTGAGACCCAAGTTGATAATGAAGTATTGAAGGCTATTGTAGAAGCGGATCCATCGCAAACCACGTCCGAGTTAGCTGCAGGGTGCGGTGTTAGTGGTAAAACTGTTTTAATTCACTTGAAGCAAATTGGGAAGATTAAAAAGCTTGAAAGGTCTCACGAATTGACTGAAGCAAACCGGCAAACGCGTCGACTGCTGCGTTACATTACTGAGCCGGCACAATAATGAAGGTATTTTAAACCGAATCATTACCTGTGATGAAAAATGGATTCTTTACGATAATCCGAAGGGCTCAGCGCAATGGTTGGATCCTGGCCAGCCAGCCAAATCCTGCCCCAAGCGAAAATTAACCCCAAAAAAGTTACTTGTAAGCGTTTGTTGGACTAGTGCCGGTACGGCTGATGTCTATTGTCAGCAATTGCAAACCATGATGGAAAAGCTAGCGGCTAAACAACCTAGGCTGGTCAATCGCTCCACGCCACTGCTACTTCACGACAACGCTAGACCACACACTGCACAACAGACGGCTACTAAATTAGAAGAGCTTCAATTGGAATGTCTAAGACATCCTCCGTACTCCCCGGACCTTGCTCCAACAGATTACCATTTTTTTCGAAATTTGAACAACTTCTTGCAAGGGAAAAAATTTAACTCTGATGGGGCAGTCCAAATCGATTTCACAGATTTTATTGATTCCCGTCTGACTGGTTTTTTTAGTAAAGGGATCAATGAACTATCTATGAGATGGCAAAAGTGCATAGAAATCAATGGTTCATACTTTGATTAATTAAATATATTATATTTAAAAATATTCTACTTTTTGTTGCTCCCATACAAAACGCCAATTTCACCTAATATAATATTATTGATTTCTTATTCATTTACGTTTAATTCAATTTGTAAATATAGCGATAATGTTTGCATTCATTTTAATTAAATATGTTTGTATCTATGTTATTGAATTATATGTAACACCTATAATTAAGCCAACACTTAGCATTTATTATTAATTGTAATAATATTATTATACTTTTGTTAGTTGTCTTGTTGGTGTTAAATAAATTTCTTACATTTTTTTTCTATTAAATGTATAATAGGGTAATCGTACACCAGAGGGGAGTAGCCATAGTGCTATATCTTAATACAAAACTGCCTGTCATATTTTTGCGAGGGGAAATCTGCATCGTGCAAACTTTTTAAAACTCCCATACTAACAATTACTACAGTACATTAACAATTGAACACACACATGAATACATTCTGTATCTGATCAGCACTCGCGAATTCGACTATGGAAATCAGGTTTAAAAAAAATACAATTGTAGATATTTTAAGAAAGATAGTAATGACGAATATTAAATTGATAGAAGAAATAAACTACATGTAATAAAATAAATAATTTTAATTTTTTTATGAATGTGTGACGTAATCACGTATAGGGATAACATGATAGGGACTAGTTCTATGCAGAACAATGCAGTGTCGCTTAGGCTTTTTGAAAGCCCTGGACGTTAATGCGATGTTACTCCTTTTTTTTAATGAAAATAAGGGACGAGACGAGCAGGACGTTCAGCTAATCGTAATTGATACGCTCTGCTCATAACAATTTTGTGCTGCTCAGGATTCTTGAAAAACTCAAAAATTCTGGACGGCACTATGATTGCGCTCGTCACCTTGAGACGTTAGATGTTAAGTCAAGACCGAAACACAGTTATGCTTACACATTACTGCTTCGCGGCAGAAATAGGCGCCGTTGTGGTATCCGTAATCTAGCCGGCATCCTGTGCAAAGGAGCCTCCCACTGTTACTCATCACTTTCATTCATAAGATTCTTAGGCTGGTTTGCACCAACAAACTTTAACAATAGCAAACATGTAAAAGTACCGGTTAAGCAAAATTTGTATTTGTAAATTTTTGGTTAACCGTTATACCTTAAACGGTTAACCGTCCAATCTTTGCCAGTTAAAGCTACATAAATATAATAGGTAAAAGCTATTTTTAACCGACTTCAAAAAAGGAGGAGGTTCTCGATTCGTCGGTATTTTTTTTTGTTTGGTACCTCAAAACTTTCGACTGGGTGAACCGATTTTGATAATTCTTTTTTTATTTGAAAGCTGGTGCTTCCCGTGTGATCTCATTGTAGTCCAGATCTGACAATGGCATCCATGAGAAAACCATAAAAGTCTTAAATTTGCTATACATAAGTATAGCAAAGTAAATAATAAATACGAATAACTCAATATCGCACCAACCGATTTCGATGATTTTTTTTATTGGAAACGATATACTTCAAGGATATTTTGGTGAGAGTTTGGTTAGTTTCTGATTACGGAATCCATGACAAAGTAACGGAACTCTACAATTTTTAGTCAACTCTCAATCTACACATATTTAGATAAATTGTTAGTTACTAGAATTAGATTAATTAATTAGATTTTTTAGTGCATATTAAATCTATTGTTTTGGAATAGTGCTTTTGAAGTCGGTTGTTTTTTTGTTTAAACATTAACAATAACTTTTACCTAGACCTGTGAAAAGTTTCAAATAAATATTCGGTATCGACTTAGTTTTTTTAGTTTTTAGCTTTAACTATGCCAAGGAATACGAAGGTGAAACATATTACAATAACCAATAATAATATTCACACACTATTACACAAATTATCTCGCCCCAAGCTAGGCATAGCCTGTACTATGGTTACAGGACATATTTAGTGCAATATACTTACTTTAAGATACATAAATACATATGAACATCCATGAGTAGGAAGCAAACATCCATATTCATCATATAAATTATTGTACCTACCGGGATTCGGACCCGAACCTCTAGCTTAGTAGTCAGGTTCTTTCGGCTATATGGGTCGTTCACATTCCGCAGTGTATGTTAAAGTCAGCATTACTCTCGCGTTAAATTTAACTTTAACAATATTAAGTATAACGGTTCATATCATGCAACCCAGCCTTAGTTGTCTTGTAATTTAACAAGCTTAAAATATCCGAAGCACAAAAACTGCTTCAACATCTTGTACAAAGGATCCTCTCAATTTGAACACAAACCGTACAGCAAAGGAGCCAAGGCATTTTGAAACCCGACCCAATAGATATAATTTATATATCATTGGAAAGGAAACTTTATGAAGACAAATAATTACCAGATCGCTTGTCGTGATTGTCTGTCCCAGCTGAGCTGCCAGCAGCGGAATGAGCAGTTTGTATGTATATTAAATAATATATTTCAAATGAAAAGTATCATAAAAGATAAAAAAAACTGCCCAAAGAAACTATTCAACGTGGACGAAGCGGGTATAAGCAATGGTTTCAATATAATATGACTAACCACCGCCTAATCTGTGTTAAAATAGATTATTAGAATAAAATACTCTAATTAAGAAATATAAAATATCTATCCCTTTTGATTTCGAATAGTTCCCTAGTAGGTATATCTTCAGAGTCCAAGGTCCAATATTCATCAGCTAATGTTCTTTTTCATTCATGAGGCTTATTTGTATGATCATAAATGCAAAGACATAACAATATTATTAAAAACAAAATATGTTCGCTCGGACAGATAATTGAGACAAGCGAACTGGTAATTATTTTATCTGTATAAAATTTCCCTTCCAATGATTTATAAAATATGTCTATTGATTGGAGTGCCACTTTCCATATATTTTTGCCCATCGTCCTCTCATCCTTTAAAAAAAAACGCTCCACGCTCATCGGTAACAAATTAATTAAAAAGGTGCTTATTAACTGCAGTTGATCACCCTAGCTCATAACATCATTAATAACGCACTGCTGAACTGATTTTTATATTTAAGGGCATACATTCAACATAAATTGAAATCGCATAGTTGTGGTCAAACACATATCGTCATCCTTATCACTCAATTTTAGCTAGAATATATGACTTATCGTCGGGATCGGATCTTGGCTCTAACTAGTAAGAAGGGAGGTGTCAAAATACTAGTTTTCAACTAGGAGACCACATTCTTTAATCATGAAAATCTGTCAGAGGCCTTGGTTTGTATCTAGATGCAAAACTTATTCTTGATGTGCATCTAGAAAATGCACTTTATAATGCGTATCGACACATTTACATGCCTCATTGATAGTCTAGTTACATTCTAGCGCTGTACAAAGCACAGGGCCGGCACACATGGAGTATTGCTGTCATCTCTGGTCTGGCACACCCCAGTATCAGCTCGATCCATTCGACCGCGTGCAAAGCAGAGAAGCTCGAATTGCCAGTGTCCCAGTGCTCCGTGAACGGCTGGATCACTTGGCGTTGCGTATAGACGTCGCTTCATTGTAAGTCTTCTACCGCATTTATCACGGGGAGTGTTCCGAAGAGCTGTTTCAACTGATTCCTGCCGCCAAATTCCACCTTCGCACGACACACCACAAATAAGGATGTCATCCCCACCATCTGCAAAGTTAATCTTTTGTTTCTATTTTTTCTCCAATAAATTAAATCAATAAATAACTAAAAAGGATAAGTCCAAAAGCAATTAACGTGAGCACCGTACGAAGACAGGGACAAAAGCAGAAAGTATTGAATAATTTAAAAATAGATAGGTAATAAAAATAATGATTTCTAACACCATAATTAACAATGTTTGACTAAAATAAAAACTTAATATGGATAATCAGAACCTTAAGGGTTCGTCTGACTTGAGCTTTGGATCTCTGTTCAGTGTTGCTGCATCCAAAATATCTATAATGATTAACCATCGCTGACGAAATGATACAAGAAGAAGCAGATACATTTCTTATAACAGTTATACAAAATAAATAGGACTACTGGTTAGAAAACTTTAAGATAAAAAATGTAATCATAAATATATAAATGATATTATTAAACGACTAACCTCTAGTAAATATTATGTTTTTTTTTTTTTGAGAGGAGGAAATACGGTTACGTATTTACGCCCCGGAACGGGGCGTAATATGTCGGACTCGAGTGTCCGCGTAAGCGGACACCCCATACCGACTAAAACCTCCTCTGTGCTGTTAGCAGCCCTGGCTTTCATAGCGAAGTAGGACGTGGGCCGTGGAGGCCGCAAAGACTACGCAACAACAGTCGCGGGGCGTCTCCTAAGGAGACTCGAACCTCAGACCGGCTGTGTGCATGTGGGAAGGAGAGAGAATGAAAATGAAGATGAAAAGGTGATAAGAACACACTCGCCGGCGAGTGTGGTGATGTTTTGTGTAATGTATGTAAGTGTGTATGTATGTGTTTATGATTGTATGTATGTGTGTTTGTATGTATGTACGTAGTGTAAATGTTTGTGTGCATGTATGTTTGTGTTTGTGTCTGTTTGTGGAGTGTGTTTGTGATTGTGTAAGTGGTGTATGTCAGTCCGTCAGTCAGTCCGTGTGTGAGCGAGTGTAGTGAAGCGATTACAGGACGAGGACTAACGTCTCGTCGGGTATGAAAACAATGTGTGGTGTATCTAGGGAGCGGGCCGCTGGCCATCGTCAGAGCGACGAGTGCCAGTGGTTTGCGGTGGTCGACCGCGCCTACGCCTGCGAAGGCGGTGTGTGCGTGTCTGTGTCGGTGTATGCGTGAGTGTCGCGTTCGCGATGGTGATGTCGTCATCCGGGTCTACCGTTACGTGTCTGGGACGTCTTATTGGGTTGAGACTATGGTGAGGGGGGGTGTACCCGCATGCCTTTCTAACCAAGATGTTGGGATGGTTAGGCGCCTTGTCAAAGAAGCGTCGCGAGATCTCTTTAAAGTGTTGAGCTATCGTCGGAAGCTCTAGGTCGCGGTGAAGGTGAACCACGGGGCTCCGGTTGCCATGCGCGTGAATTTATTTTGAACTACTTGCAAACGACGTAAGTAGCTCGGTCCGGTGTGCGCGAAAACGACGCTTGCGTATGACAGTATGGGCCGTACGATGGATTTGTACAGCGTCACTTTGTGTTTGAGTGGAAGTTTGCTTCGCCCACACACAAGTGGATAAAGGCGACTGAGGACAAATCGGGCTCTATTGCATACCGTATCAATATGTTTCTTGAAGTTCATATTGCTGTTGAACGTGACTCCTAAGTATTTGTAATCCTTCTCCCACGGTATGGGTGTTTCATACAATTTAACGACGTCGGTCGGTCGTTTTTTAGCGCGGATGCTATTCGCGTTACCGAAGAGTACCGCTGCACTCTTGGTGGGGTTCACTTCAATCCGCCATTTTCTGAACCAGTTGCCTAGTTCATCGACGGCGGCTTGAAGCACTTTGATGTTCCTGCTCAAGGTTGAGCGGTTCAATAGAGCGGAGCCAAAGTAGAGTACCGCATCGTCAGTGCACTGAGCGAGCTGGACACTCGGAAACTTGGGAATGTCACTCGTGAAGAGCGAGAAAAGAGTGGGAGAGAGGACTGAACCCTGTGGCACGCCAGACCTGATGGGTCTGGGTGAGGATAGGGTGCCCTCTACTCGATATCGGAAGGAGCGATCAGTAAGGTAGGCTCGTATGATACGCACGAGCCTGTCTGGCACTCCCAGTTGATACAGCTTGAATACTAAGCCGTTGTGCCATACCTTGTCGAATGCCTTCGCGACATCGAAAAACACGACTGCCGTGGTAGCGTGAAGTTTACGCCGTACGAGAATGTACTCGGTGAGTCGGTGAGCCTGCTGGGGACACGAGTGAGCGGTTCTGAATCCGAACTGTATGTCGGGTATCAGGTTGAGCTCCGCGATGTAATGATTAAGACGCGCGAGGATTAATCTTTCGTAAAGTTTCCCGATCAAGTTAATTAAGCTAATAGGCCTATAGCTACTCGGATTAGCTTTAGGTTTATAGGGTTTTGGGATACCGGGGGTAGGATTTTAAGAACCCTATTCTTTATAGTGTCGGGCCCCGGGGCCTTCTTGGAGTGAAGCTCCTAAATGATTAGCTTCACCTCTTCGTAAAAGGTGGGTTTTATTACATCGCCTGAAGGGCTCAGAGCGGAGCGACGTTTAACTTCACGATCGACTTCGTCAACGTGTGTCGGGTCGGCTGCTGCATTTGAAGAGCACTGACTCTCGAGACTATCGACGAGGCATTCAGCCTTCTCATCGTCATCGAGCGCCGGCTGCAGTCCCGGTCTGTCCAAAGGAGGCAGTGGGCGGCTCCTGTTTGAACGCGCGAGGCAGCTTCCAGAAAGCCACATGTGATGGCTTAAGGTTGCCGAGCAAGCGGTCCCAACATTCGCCGCGGAGTTCCGCGATACGTTCCCGTACCATCCGCTGTAGGTAGCGGAGGTGGCGCCTATTCTCGACCGACGGATACCTATCGTAAAGTCTAGTGGCTCTGTGCTTCTGTGTGAGTAAGTTCCTGACCTCTGGAGGTAGGTTTAGGCGATGCGGTTGCATCGTCGGAACCTGCCTGGAGCAGGCCTTGATCCTATTCTGTATATGTGACGTCACATGAGAGATAGCACTGTGAGCCGTGTCGACCGAGTCGATGACGTCCGGTATAAGGTCAAGGTCGTCGGACTTGATAGACTCGAGATCCTTTTCCAGCCGTTGCCAGTCGATCACTGTTTTCGTCGGTGGTTGAAAGTTAACCGGTGGGCCTAGATTTAGGACGACGGGCCGTTGGTCTGACTCTAATTCGTGAAAAACCTCGATTGAATTTACATTGAGCGTTACGTTCTTAAGTAACGCAACGTCTAGAATGTCGGGTCGGTGCGCGACGTTATCCGGATAACGTGTTGGTTCGTCGGGTGCTATTACTGAAAAGTTCAGCGTGTCTGTCAGCGAATCTAATAAGATTCCGTTTCTATTTGTGGCTCTACTGTTCCAGCTGGAGTGTTTGGCGTTAAGATCGCCGCCCACTATGACTGCGGCCCCGTGGCCGAGTAATGCTTCTATATCTGTGTCTAATACTTGTTTGTTGGGCGGAAGATAAGCTGAAATAACAGTGATCGGCTGGTGATTCGCCATACTGACTCGGAATGCAGAGGCCTCGATGTTAGTGAGGACCGGAGGATCTATAGATATACAGTGTAGAGACCTTTTAAAATAAATAAGGGTACCGCCCATACGGGTAGTGCGATCATTTTTAAGTTGTAATTAGCGATACGCGGATCGCGTATACGTGGTTTTAGAAATGTCTCTTGCACTAAGAATAGATCTAATTGATGTTCGTGAGCGAACTCCTTCACCAAGTCTGGTTGAGGCTTAAGGCCTTGGGCGTTAAAATACGCTATACGGAGCGTATGTGGTTTAACCCGTCCGCTTACGTAATTAGGCATCGCGAATGTTTTTATACTTTCGCCCTATATCGGTGAGGGCTCGGAATATTTTGGCGTTGTCTGCCATAACTTGCAGGAGCGACGGCGGGTCGACAGCCTCGAGCCTGCTGGCCAGGGCTGTGATTTCATCTATGTCGAACAGCTCTGACAGCTCAAACATGAAGGCAAAGGCGCTGCCGCCTTGGTTGCCTGTTGCCGCGGACGCGGGCGCCGATGGCCTCGGTCGCGGGACCGACGCCGCCGGGCGAGACGCTAGCGGTGGCCGGAGGGGCGCGGGGGCCGCGAGAGTGGCCTCTGTGGCAGCGTTGGCAGCCGGAGGAGACCTCGCCCAGGCGTTTACCTTAGGAGGCGGCGCAGGTTTGAAGGTCGGAGTGAACTCCACCTTCTCTGCTCTGCCTTGCGGCTGGCGGCGCCCTGAGTGACGCTTGTGTTTGGGTGCCTTGGGACACCCGCGATAGCTCGCGGGGTGCCCCTTCTCCCCGCACAAGACGCAGGCCGGGGGCTCCGCGCATTGCGCTGGTCGAGGGCACTCCGGCGTGCCATGTTTACCGAGGCACTTCACACACCTCGGGGTATGTTCACAGTTGCGTGCCGAGTGTCCGTATAATTGGCATCTGTGACACTGACCGGGCCCCCCGCGGTAGCGAGGAGCTTCGGCCCGGATGCCCTGAAGGGAGCAAACCGATTTTATGTTGAAAATTTCCTTTCCCTCTTGCGTGAGGTCGAGGACGACGAGAACCATGTTAAATGGTTGTTTGTTGGTGGTGCCGCGCATACGGTGCACCTCGTGTGCAGGGTAACCTTGCTCTTTGAGGTCCGACAGAATGTCGGCCTCGTCTATCTCTCTCGGTACGTTCCTAATAACGACCCTCAGACGCTTCTCCTCAGGCAGGGCGTACGTGTGGAAACCCACTCAGCTCTCTAAGAAGAGATGTCAAGGCGCGGTGGTCCGCTACCTCTTTACCGTTACCGTCTTCGGGATCCTATTTTTGATCACCAACCAGCGGCCTCGGTCTCCTATAAAAATAGGGGGCGGGCGCTTGGTCGGAGGCGGTACGCGGGCTTTGCGCGGTCAGGAGTGACTGCGGGGACCTTAGGGGTCGCCTGCACGTCAAAGTAAGCCTGAAGGACAGGCGGGCGGGCTGATCGGGTGATCACCTTTCTCGGTTTGACCGAGGCCACGGAACTAACATCGGAGATGTTGCCTAATTCCATTTCGGATTCCCCGTCGGAACCCGAAACGTCAGACGACGAGTTATAGTTTTTGATTTCGCTTTGATAGCGGCATCCACTGTCTTATTTATTGTCTCAGTCATTAGCGGAGCGATCTTCTCCGTAAGGAACCTATCAAGTAGAGCGCTGAAAAAGCCCTCGTCGGCAACCATTGGTGAAGCCATGGTTGTAATATTTAGCTAAGTTGAGTGCGTGACAACCCCCGCTGCCCGAGTCAGGCAGAGGGGGAATATAATAATTAAGTGGACAACTATAGTTAAGTTGTACACTTGTACATTAATAAAATACTATTAATAATAATGAAATATACAAAAATTAAAAGAAATTAATAATAGTAATTAAGCCTAAGACTTCGCTTTACTGGATGTAGGCCCCCGCGGAGAAGACACACACGGCACGAACTGCAACTCACAAACACACACGATTAGCGTGCAGAATCGCGAAACACAGCACAGATGCTAACTAACACGATCGTAAAACCGGGTAATTAACACTGATAATAACTAAGCTCCGTTCCGCGAAGGAACGTAACAGGTGCGAGACTCAGAGTCCCGAACAATAGCGCGCGATAACAATAGCTAGCCCAGGTGGCTTGAGCAGATAGTGCGATAACGCAGGTAATAAAAATATTCGAAGGAGGACAGATAACGCGGCACGTGTGCCTGCCTGAATCGAACTCAAATATTATGGAAAAATAGAATATGTAAAGGAGTATAATTATCTAGGTCAGCTTATAGCCGCAACTGACACCATGCCTAAAGAAATTGACAGAAGGATAGCCAACACCTACAAAAGATTTTGGTCCTCTTAGCGAGATTTTGAAAAATGCAGATATGCCAATTAAAGAGAAAGGAAAAGTATATAATTGATGACCTTAAGAGAGTGGCTGGCCCAGAATGGATGAGAAAGGCGAGAGATAGAGAAAGGTGGAAGTCTTTGGAGTTAAAAAATCGTAAGCAATTAGTTAAGGATAAATAAAAATTATAATTAGTAACAGCAAAAAGGCTTATTTTGTTTATTTATTTATTTTATTAACTTCTAGTTGCAAAAAGCATCTTTAAAGTTAATGTATCATTAAATATATTAAATACCGTCACTTTCATTTTCATTTTGACAGTCCAAGTTAGCATGTGATATAATGAAACATTAACTGTAAGGATGCTTTCTGCAACTAGCGGTAAATCGCTAGTACTTATCAAACAAAATTCGTACCAAGACGGTCGTCTTCGAACAAAATCGTTTGCATTTATTCGTTTTAAGTCACATTAAACTGTGTACTTTGCACTTCACAACGTTTCTAGATTTACTTGAAACGAAATGGCAGCCGTAGTCTACAGAGCAGTCATTGAAAACAAATGTAAGACGACAAGAGATTCTTAAGACCGGTCAAGACCCGCGCGGTGTAATTTGTCCAGAGTGTCTGTGAGAGACAGTTACACCATCCGACATGGCGTAAAGCCGATAACAGGATAAAATTCTAAAATAAAGTCATATAGGTGCACTTTGCAATGAATGATGAAAAGAAAAAAGTGTTTTATGAAATAAGGACTGTTCCTTAATGACTCGTTCGCTTGACTGTTCAATGAGTCATGATTAAATGTGGTCCCCGCCAGCCATACTCTCTATATTTATTTATTAAGAAAGGCTTACCAACTACATATACAATTAATATTATGGTTACTTTTATTGAATTAGGCGTTACTTTGCGGAAATCCATAATTATAAAAATGATTTAAGTTTTCTTTAGTTTTAATTGCGCCAATATTTGTTTTTAAAACAATTCGACACGTGTTTCGCCTCTACACGAGGCATCCTCAAGACGTGTTGTCTCGCCAAAATCTGGCACGAGTCTCGCGTCTAATTTAAAATGTCTTATATTTAAAAGTTATATATCTAACTAATAATTATGCACAACGTACAAAACAACAACCAAAAAAATGAACGATGCAGTCGAAATAGACTCGAACACGCGATCTCTCACATTCCGTGCGAGTTCTCTTCCACTGAGCTAACCGTTCGAGTGACGTATCGTTGATATATCTTGTATGTGTATTGTTGAACTCTAAGGTTGTGGCTTCAAACACATGATTTACTTTACAGTTGATAAAAAAACCTATATTCTAAAAAAATGTGCAAGGAAAGTACATATGTTTAGTTTATAAAGACTTATGGATCGTAGCTCGAAATCGTGTCGTATGCATTAAAGATCCACTGAGCTCAAATTGTCTTACGTTAATACCCAGAGCATTTGTTACAGACTGCACCCTTAATGACACCACAACAACGAGTGGCACATAAATTCAATTCTCCCCTAAATTGTATACGTCGAAACAATATGTAAAAGATGTCTGTGACGAAATAATACCATTAAAATTAGCATGAATATATTATATTCTTTTGGTTTATATAAAAACTACTGTATTTGCAGTAATCGCTTTGTGGGCTTGCTTTGTGGGCATTATTTTTGTAATTTTGTAGTTAACGTACACAAACTATTCGGTTCGTCATACTCACTAAAATGGCATTGCATTTTTACTGTCGATGATCACCTCAGCTCATTACTTCATCAATAACGCACTGCTCCTTAAAATGAGTTCTTTTACCACTAAGCACGTGGTAAAGCTTTAACTATTACTGATATAAAAATATTATTGACGACGATCTTAATATATCGAACTGGTAATTATTTTATCTACATTAAATTTCCTTTCCAATGCTGTAGCGACTTCATCCGTGTTGAAGTTACTTTGGGCATATTTTTTTAGGATACTTTACAAATACGAGTAATACAAATTCAAACTGCTCTTTCCGCTGCTGACAGTGCTCTTCTATGATACAGCGCATATCGCTTGTCATTGTGGACAGTATCTTTAATAGTATTTCCCTGTGAACTTTAATGTCTTATTTCATACACATGTAGGTCAAAGTTTCATAAATTCTCGAAGAAATGTTTATAAATTATTTCTTATCAAGTGCCTAAATACAAAGTTTCATGGTTTTGTCTTCGACAACGACGAATTTCCATACAATCATCCCCTATTTCGTTCCCTCCATTTATTTTTGTGCAATCAAAGGTAGCCTATGTCCTAAATTTTCCTCTGTACTAAATTTTATCAAAATCAGTGATTTAGGCGTAAAAGCGTAACAAACAAACTTACATTCACATTTATAATATTAGTAAGGATGTCTATTGGGTCGGGTGCCACTTTCCATATATTTTTGCCCATCGTCCTTTTAAAAAAAATGCTCCACGCTCATCGGTAACAAATTAATTAGCCAACTAAAAGGTGCTTACTGTAGATGATTATTCTAGCTCGTAACATCATTAATAACGCACTGCTGAACTCATTTTTATATTTAAGGGCATACATTCAACATAGATTGAAATCGCATTGTTGTGGCCAGAAACATATCGTCGTCCTTTCATTCAATACTAACTAAAAAGGATAGAATATACGAAGACCAGCAAAAAGTCATAATATTGTACTTATCTTCAAAAGTCTAGTCAAAACTATAGATAATTATTAACAGTATTTATCATTCAAAGTCAAAGTTCTTTATTTGCCAGAAACATTCACAAGTAAAGTTGTTACAAATTTAAGAGCAGGCACATGTTTCGTCTTGACAGACATGCAAATATTTTTGAGGTTTCACTTAACAATATTATAAACCTAACACAATCAATAATTACTGCTACATTTAATTTAACCGACGTAAAGCCTACTAAAAGACCCTACAATACACAATTACAATTTCATTTACACAATTACAATTTTATTTACACAATTACAATTTCATTTACACGATTACATTCCCATATTTAACAAAACGAACAAAACAAAATGACGTGTAAGTAGTAACTATGTTGGCATTATCATAAGAAGGTCTAAGCTTCAGGCATTCTCCTACAATCCCAGAGCTAGTACATCGCTTAGAATATCATGAATACAATTTGCAAGTCGTTGAAAATTCGCTACTTCATAAAAGGCAAATCAGTGAAAGTTCTCAAGCGATGGAGTGATTCCACGGCAAAGTTAGTGAATGCTCCATCAACTGTGCGCCATGCCAGTGTTGAACAAAACTAGTATAAAATATAAATGAACTTGAAATTGCTTTGTAGTTGTTCGACTTACGAAGGCAGTTATATTTATTATGGCTGAAATTGTAAATATACGTGGTTAAAATAGTGATTAGACTATTTAAAATATGTTAACAGTTAAGTTATTGATAAATTTTATTTTGGGTTCATTATCAAAATAACATTGTTACAGTAAAATATCGTGATACTATGCGTTTAAAATATTTTTATTTTATCGTTAAAATTCCCTTAATTTATACTATCCGGAAATTGTTGCTAGAAACGACATACAACTAAGTACTGGTTTAAATATCTATACTAATATTATAAAGCTGCAGTGTTTGTTTGTTTGTTTGTTTGTTTGAACGCGCTAATCTCTGGTACTACTGGTCCGATTTGAATGATTCTTTCAGTGTTGGGCAGTCCATTTATCGAAGAAAGCTATAGGCTATGTTTGTATGTATGTATCCTTTTTTTTTTAAATTAGGGATCTGTAATAAAATTGCTATTTTGTAACACAAGGTGTAAAATGGAAAACCTATTTTTGCGTGCGCTGCAAAAACTATTGACAATAGAACAAAATGATGTACAGGCTATAATATAGGCAATATTTTATTACTTATAAAACTATCGCGTGAATTATACTTTATATGGCAAAACAACGTTTGCCGGGTCAGCTAGTAATGATATATTTTTATGCAATTATCATCAAATTTTTGAGAATTTATCATTTAAAATCTTAGAAATATTTAATACGAAACTTTTGGGGCGGTGGTAATCAGTTGTATTTTAAACCGACTTCAAAAGGGAGGTTCTCAATTCGATCGGTATTTTTTTAATTTATGTACACCGATAACTTTGAGATTTATGATCCGATTTACGTGATTCTTCTCTAGTTCGATGCAGAAAAGCTGCCATTTTGTCTTATTTAAAATTTTACATAGTTTGGCCCAGTAGTTTTCACTTTATGAACATTTTTTATGAAAATTTTTGTCTACGTGAATGATACAATTGGTTTTTTTGTGTATGGTTTTATTAGGAGTTTTCATTTAGGTTGATTATAATTATTACTTACTGACACTAAAAAGTAAAAAAAAAACTACGTATTGAAAAAATCGACTTCAAAAACTGAAAAGTATCAAATAACTAAAAATCTAATATAATGCACCTCTTATGCAAAACTTTACCCTTAATATAAATAAAATTCTATTATTTTTATGTGCTACATATTGATAGCTTTGAAGTCGGTGCCAAGCCAAATGTAATAGTAGGTACCTACACTCGCCACGCGTGACTTTGAGCGGATTGGCTTCGTCTAGAACAAAACAACCCAAGCGGACAGACACGTGTGACCAGATGAACTTAATAATTAGAGTAAGTAAGCGGTTTATAATATTAAGTTTTATTTTGCTTAGGGCTTGGCACCGACTTAAAACCTATCAATAGGTAGCATAATTATAGAAATAAGAAGACACTGGGGTCATATATCATCAGTAAGTATTTTGTATTTAATTAATTTCAATGTAAAATAACACGAACCGTATGTTACAAAATTTAAAAGATACCATTGAATGTCAAGATGCCATGCACACAAGAATCTAATAGTTGCCGTAATAGAAAAGCTATTGTTCTTAGGTAGTGCGGCATCTTGTTGGAGCGCAGCGGAGACAAATCCCTAATCTAAGATTTTCACAGAAAATTACTAACACAGCTATTATTAACAATTATTAATAAAACTCGAAAACAATACTTTATCACATAAATATTAAAATCGCAATGCACCACATAATTGGTTTCTACCAATTCACTCCTAAGCAATAATACAAAGTGCAGAGCCATTGAAGGTAGTGAGAAAGAAATCAGACAATTACTTGATTCCATTTCTAAGGCAATATCATCTGAAATACAGTCTATTACAAACCGAATCGTACGAAAGCACGCGAGTTTTCCGTGTCTCATACAAAATTGTCTCAAATCAAACTCTATTACTGGAATTGGATCACTTAAGCGCCGCCGAGAGAGACATTGTTTTTTATCCAACTTAATACAGTCTTAATATTTCTTTTTGTAATACGTTTGCGTACATATTTATTTTGAATGACAGTAATATAAATCAGTTATGGTTTCTTCTTATTATAATATTATCTCTAATATGAATGTGTCTATAATTTTTTTCCTATTGTATCACTGAGTTTCTTGCGCCCATTCTTCTCAGGTCTTTGGCAGTCTCTTTTGAATGGGTGATAGTTTTTGACGTTCAATAAGTGATTTTAAATCCTATTTTGAATAAAAATATTTGAATTTGAATTTGAATATGGTGATTAAAATCCTGGGACACTTCTCAATGATCCTATTATATCCATATGTATATAATATATATTTACAATTTATAAAAAAATTCGTTATTTTTGATCATCATACTATTCCTAATTTAAACTTATTTAACATTTATATTAAACTTGTGTTTATATTTCTATTAAAGCGATTTTTTTTTCAATTATTTAGTTATTAGGTATTTATTTTATTTGTGTACTACATATATGTAGCATGTGCCTTGTTTTTGGCTACAGGGTATCGGACATAAAAAAGATCGTCATTTTAAAGATCCCAGTAAGAAAAATGGGACAGACTATATAAATTATTGAATTGCAATCGATCTTTGATAAGTTTGCCAAGTTCAAATTAAAGGCCGGAACGCATTACCACGGCACTGCGCAGCGCTGCACTGTGCGGCACAAAGCCTCAAAATATTATTTCAATCATTTTGTATGGTACATGTCGCACTACAATAATTTCACGCGCAGTGCAGTGACGCTCTGTGCGACACATTGTAAAATTTTTCGAATTTTGTCTTCGACATTCTGAAGTAAGTGTGAAATCATGCAATCATTAGGAAGGCGAGGAAACAAAAATAGTGATATTTGCCTTCTTGATAGCTTGGACCTTGGTATTTCAACAATCAATTACTTCTTATTTTTCCCTTTCATAATTCGTTTGTTAAGAAATAATGACCTAATCCTAATCACTATTGCTCATTTTGTAAAGCGCAGCGCCGCTCTAATGCGGGCCGACCTTAATCCGATATTTGAAGTGGTTGGAAAGCACGTTTAAGGATGCTGTTACATACAAACATACAAGCTAAGAAAAATAAGACTGATATTATTGCATTGTCATGGGTGCTTGATAAGCTGAAATGTTTCACTTAAATCCACTGATCGAAAAATATAGTAAAAACCACTAGACAGGCAGTTGTGTTTGACAGCAAATTTTGTGTGCCTATTGGAAGCGCTACGAGCGTCAAGAGAACTAATTTTGACGTATAATACAAATGGCTGCGAGAGAAACGTAGTACACTGAAGTACTTTTGCATTTTTATTTAATTTTGTTTATTTTCTGTAAACAATTTTTTTTTGGAAATAGTTTCCCACCATCGATGTTTGTTTAGCTGAGGTTTTCATCACTAGTTTACTTTCGCTATGGCTAACAGCGCCAAAATTTCTTTTGCACTAATACTGTCTCGTAGGAGTATTAGAATCTAGTAGAGATCTACTCTACGTCTCTTGCTTTTGAATAAACGGAGACATAAGATTTAATTATATTATGTCAAACAATCTCGAATCCATTCGTAGATCATTTCTGAAGTCTGCTGGTTCTAAAACACCTATTCATTTTATTTTTTCAATTTTAATTGAGCCAATGGCCAGGGCCTAGGCAAAGGCCAATATTTCGATGCTGGACAACACTGGAGCCATCCTGGTACTTATACGACACGTACGAATTCGTCGCGATTTAAGTGGTGACTGATTCAGTAACTAAATTTAGGACAGTATGATCAGAAGCTACTAATGTGTCTCTAAATTTGCTTTTGAATTTAGATGAATAAATTCAGTCAAGTGTAATAACCGCATAAGAATTTAATTTTATTATATAATTAAAAACACCACAATAGTCCGTTGACAAAAATACTTAAAAGTAATGTTACTTTTAAGATTATTGTTGTTTTGTTTTTATATTTGATTTATATGAACCAATATATTTCAATCATAGAGTAGGGATTTTTTTTATGGTAAATGAGGACAAACGAGCGTACGGGTCACCTGGTGTTAAGTGATCACCGCCGCCCACATTCTCTTGCAACACCAGAGGATTCACAGGAGCGTTGGCGGACTTGAAGGAAGGTATTCATTTGGGATGAATACTTATTTGAATAAACAAAACGAGTTTTATTATATACTTTTTCTTACAAGTGATTCGCAGCTTCAAACTGACACAATGATTAAAAAATATAATCCAATCAATGTAATGTTTCAAAATCAATTACGTCAGAAACGAGTATCTCATCCATAATTAATTGAATATTTTAATGAAATGAACGAAAACAAAGCAGTTTCCGATAAAGAGCTCTTGGAAGCAATAAAAAATCTTTTGAAGAAAAGCGGTCATCTGAATAAATTTCAGGCCGAGGTAAGGTAACCATAACATGCTTAACTTAAAATTAATTAATTTACGGAATTCATTTCTTGTGACTATTATCCTCGATTTATTTATATTTGGAAATTCATTTTGAATATAATATTGTAACAATTTAGGTTACAGATTTCATAAATATAACAATAATGAGTAAAATATAATAAAAATCTCTAAAGTACTGTATGAGTTTTACTACATCTTATTACAAATAAAAGTAATAACATAATTAATATTACCGAATTTTTATATTATTGTTTCTTCTGGAGACGACTCATAGATTTATTGTTCACTTTTATTCGTTTATCAACTTTTTTAAAACAAGTGTTCAACACATGTTCAACTTTTTTGTAATAACACAGTTTTTTTTTAATGCAGTGTTGATTTTAGAAATACTCTCTACATGACCACAAAAACTAAACAATAAATAACACAATATAAAATCGAAATAAAATGATATAGCCATAAAAATATTACAGACTAGCTGACCCGACTGACGTTGTTCTGTATATAATAAATAAAATAATGTTTTTATATGAATTTGTCAATAATATATTATAATATCAAAAATTACTTCGTAAAATATGCACCCTGCTGTCGTAATGAAATTGTTTCACAGCACAACTGTCAAACCGTGCGTCAATAAATTCTCTCATAATTTTTTTTTTTATTTATTTATTTATTTAGGTGCACCAACAGATTATACACTATTACTAGCTTATAAAAATAACAAAATAAGTATAAATTATGGTGTAAATCCAATTTCAGGCAAACCAGCATGCATTTTTGAGTTGCACAAGTGCGGGGTTGCAAGTTTACAATGAAAGAATATTGTATTGTACTATTATAATGTAGAAGTAACAAGTGAAAAAAAAAATACCAAAAATTAAATTTTGGATATAAATCAAAACAAAGCATACGTTATGTGGTTTCTGCACTCATAAATTGCTGCAATAATTTTTTGTAATGCGGAGGGGAGGAGGAGTGGATGTCAACACGAATAGTTTTGAAAAGATTATTGTGCTCCCGGCAGATCGTTTCTAAAACACTATTAGCACCGAGTTCAGTTCTATATAAATTTTCAATAAAAGGTTTGAAATTTGTGAAACGTGCACTTTCGCGTGGCACTGAAAATTTAATTTTGGCTAGGATATTGGGACAGTCTAATTTGTGATTTAAAATTTTGTATAGAAACATTTGATCATTCACCCAGCGACGATTTTCTAGTGACGTTATATTAAAGAAATGCAATCTATCATTATAAGAGGTTAACTCGAACTGTTTTTTTTCATGTACTGACAATAAAAAAAGAAAGCGTTTCTGGATTCTTTCGATTCTTTTGATAGGATCCTTATAGAATGGATTCCAAAAGGTGGAGCCGTATTCTAATAAACTACGAATTAGAGCAAAATAAACCATTTTAAGAGCTAAACATGATTTAAACGTTTTGCAATTACGCCAAACAAAGCCTAATAATTTGTAACATTTATTGATTGTTACATCTATGTGTGTATTGAAGGATAATTTCTTGTCTAAAATAATTCCAAGGTTCCACTTCATCTAACAAAACATTATTTAAAGAATATGAAGTATTAAGCGGAATTCGTTTCTTTGTAAATTTTATATGCTGACATTTTTTTACATTAAGGGGCAATTTATTTTTAATAGACCATTCGGAAATACTGTTTAAGTCATTTTGAAGGGAAATCGAGTCTAACGGATTTTGGATAGATTTAAAAATCTTTAGGTTGTCAGCAAATAACGAAAAATTTGAAGATTTTATATGGTTACACAAGTCTTTAATAAATACTAAAAATAATATAGGACCTAGATGGGATCCCTGAGGGACTCCAGATGGAGCCATGAATGGATCTGATTGATACCCGCAAACCACAACTTGTAGTTGTTTGTACAACAAAAACGACGAGAGCCAGGACAGTAAAGTTCCTTGAATGCCAGCGTTATGTAGTTTACTTATTAACATTGAGTGGTTGACCCGATCGAAAGCTTTACTAACATCCATATATATAGCGTCCACTTGGTGTCCCTTGTCTATATTATCGATTACTTGAGTTGTAAATTCAGTTAAATTTGTTACGGTAGACATTTTATTGCGGAAACCATGCTGTTGAGGGACTAAAATAGATTTCAAATGAAAAGAAAGATGAGGACATATCAAAGATTCGAAAACCTTACCAAAAATATAGAAATTGGCCTGTAGTTGATTATATCATCCGCTTGTCCGCTTTTCGGAATTGGCACAACATTAGCGGACTTCCATTTTTCAGGAAATATCCCAGTAGCCAGAGATCGATTATATATAAGATATAGCGGATAGGACAGAGATGAAGCGCAGTTTTTAATGAAATTAGCCGGTATCTTATCAGGACCAGCTCCTTTTCTATCGTCTAGTTTTTTCAAGGCTTTTTCTATTGAATTTTGGTCTAATAAAATTTTGAAAAGAGATTTGTTTGCTGAATCTGCAACTGCGTTATTATCTGTGGTAGAAAATATATTAGGCTTGATTCTAATGTCCGTATGATCTGGTTGTGTATAAACTGTGGAAAAGTGTTCAGCAAAAGCATTACAGATTGATGAGGGAGACGATACTTGTGTGCCTTTAAATGTCATTACGTTTGGAACCGTTCCCTGACTTTTTCTTTTAGATTTTAAAAATGACCACAGTACTTTCATGTTATTTTTACAAATTAAATCTTCTATACTTTTTTTATAATTAACGTAACAACTATTTATTAGAGTGTGACATCTTTTTCTAGCTTCTTGAAAATCGTATTCTGTGAGAGGACATTTTGTTTTTTTTGTATTTCAGACGGAAGGCCTCCTTTTCCTTAATTAACCTGATAAGGTTGTGTGTAAACCAAATAGGGTATCTACCTCTACTAGCTGTCATTTTGGGGACGTGTTTTTCCATAAGTCCTTTAATAATGCTATAAAATTTCTCTATCATTTGGTTAATAGTGTCCGTTGTTTCGAAAATATTATCCCAATTATTTTCCCTTAACTCTTTGTTAACAATTTCATAATTAGCGCGATGAAAGTTGTATTTTATAATTTTGTTTGGACTTAGTAATTCCTGTTTGTGGAAATTAAATACGGAAAGTAATGGTGGGTGATACGGATCAATTTTACTTAACGAGATATCCGAAGGAAGTACTTTAGCTTGCAGTGACCCACTGCAAAAAACTAAATCTAAAATTTTGTTGCCTTTATTAGCGATGTTATTATATTGTTTAAAGCTATGAAGGGACATAAAATCTGTAAGAAGATAACCTAAATTGCAGTTAGTGTTAGTCGATTGGGTAAGAGTTACGTCTAAGTTCGACTTTACTGCTGCCCAATGTATAAAGCTGAGATTGAAATCACCGAGGAGAATGACATCACTTTCGTTGTCAGTATTTAATAAGGCTTCACTTATTGAAGATAGTTGCTTATCAAGCTTAATTAAAGTTATGGGTGGAGGTAGATAAACGGCGCAAATGTGTAATATTTGAGAGGATTTTCCTGTATAACCTGTAACCGTGACCCAGAGGTCCTCGTTATCACTTTCCCATCATGTGTTACGAGAAGAGCTATATTTCTTTGAAACAGCGATTAAAATCCCCCCACCTTCATCCTTCGAACTACTAGTGCTGCATCTATCCCTCCGAAAAATATTATAATTGTCATTTATTATTTCAGCATCTAGCACACTACTGTTTAGCCAAGTTTCAGTGATAACTATAATATCGTACTCGCACTCCATGGTATTCAAGTAAAAACTTTGTAATTTACCCCGTATACTTCTAGCGTTTTGGTAGTATACACTAAATTTGCTAACAGAGCCTTTTATGCATTTACAGATAATCATTAAACCACAAAAAAAATATACGAATAAAATTAGATCTTAATTTTACTAAGAAAATCACTATTTTTAATCCATATAGCAGGCGACGAATCATCCTTTCTCATCATAATGCGACCGTGACGCACCCAAAGGTATTTGTAACCTTGATCCTTTTTATAAGTGCGAGCCAAAGCATGGAGAGTACGGTTCGCTGGTGAGAGGTGTTCAGACACGTAGATAGGGGTTTTATCGGCCGCTATGCCGAGGTGAGAACTGTTCAGTTTGTCCAATGGGTTCGATTTGTTGAATTTTAAACATGCACCAAGAAATTCATCTCGTTTTCGCGGCGATGTGAGCTTGAGGATAACAGACCGCGGCCTGCTGCTATTTGTGTTGACCTTAGCTATCCGGGTGCATGAGATAATATCACTTTCAGCGATTGGATAAGAAATGGTTTTACCCAGTTCTATAACCGTAGTAATAAGATTTTCCCTAGGGAACTCTGGAACACATTGAAGGTCTAAGTTGGATTCGCGTGCCCTCTGTTCTATTTCCGACATTTTATTGTTTAAATCACACACGCTATTCTGAAGTTTAGTATTATCCCCGCGAAGGGTTGACACCTCCGATTTTAGACACTTAATTTCGCCTTGCATCTCGTCGAATTTACTAGACATAAACTCGACGGTTTTGATAAGTTCTGGTATCTGTTGTATTAGATTCTGAAGTGTCGCCAACTGTGTGTTGATGTTGTGTGCCAAAGACGATCCCAAATTATGTATTTTTGTCGATATTGCCTCCTCAAACCGATTAAAACGCTCGTCGAATGAAGAAAAGTCGACTTGAACTTTGGACTCACTCAATGGATCTAGATCCGACGTCTTCACTGGGGTGTTGGTGTTGTCACCCTTTGGCCGAGGCATCTTGCACTCTGGGCACTTCCAAGCGGCCTTGGCTTTTGAAGACAACTTCGAGAAATTCTCCTTCGACAAACCAATACATCCATAATGGTAGTGGTTAGGACACAAGGAGCAGGTTAATCTCTCAGCAGAGGCGACGGATTGCTTACAACCACTACAAGAACTCATTGTTTCAATGACAATATTCAATCTTTTAGCAGTACAAAATATGTAGGTAATTAACGTGTTATGAATAATACCTTGTTTACGACGATCTAACTGCTCGTGTCATCGCTGCATAGCACGCTTGTGGCAAAAAGGTCGTAAGTGCTGTGCAAGACGCGTCGCTTACGCGTTTCCGCAAGTTTGTCAGAACAAGATTTTGTTTAAAATTGTTTAGTTCGTAAATCACTGTAGCTACACTTACTAACTGTAATTTTAAGTAATATTTAAGGTTTATATTAACTTAACATGAAACACTACTTTTAAAATAATAATTAAAACTTGAATCGCAATAATTTGAATAAAAATACGGAGAAAATATTCAAGCACCCGCACCTCGCAACGCGCGACGATGAATTGTAAATATGTATGGATACATCAAAGGAAAAACAAATTTGTTGTTTTTATTTAATTTAGCAGCATTTTCCTATTTATTCACCTTTTAAACCTTCCCTGGGCTGCCACAAATAATTTAAGACCAAAATTTGCCAAATTGGTCCAGCCGTTCTCGAGTTTTAGCGAGACTAACGAACAGCAATTAATTTTTATAAAAATATTACAGATAAGAGCAAAAGTCACGGACATACTGAGAAATCGGGAAGACTTGGACAAAAACACCATCCCGGAGCCGACAGAGGAGGTATTGCTCATCAACGAACTTGTGAGGGAATATCTGGAATGGAACGGATATTTATATACAGCATCTGTGATGGTGACAGAGACAGCCATGCCGAGTAAAAGTAAAACACGTGGCGAGCTTTGTGCTGAAGTGGGAGTGAAGGATGATGAGAAGTCATCAGCTCTGCCACTCTTGTCCAACATAGTGGCAGCATATACCGAACGAATTAAGAGGAAGTTGAATAAAGTCAGAAAAGACGATCAATAAATATGAGAATAATAACTACTGTATTATACATATGTCGATTTATGTGAATATTATTTTTTGATTATTTTATTATATAAAATATATGGTACTTAGTAAATCAACTGCCTACATCGGCTTAGTAGATAAAAAAACTTGTTACACTCCGGGAGTGGGAGCGGGAGCAGAAGTGAAAACTTGAAGATGAACGTTGTGCATTTTTGAATTTTTTGGAATGCTTTGTTAATAATTTCGCACGAATTGCTCTATTTATCAGTAGGTATAAAAGTACTAGCATTTATGTGGTTTACAATATTGTATTATTGTGCTATCTTACACAAAAATGACTAGTCGCAATGGGTAATCTAAGAGATTATTTTGAGTGGACTGTATGGAAAAAAAGGTAGCGGGGTTCGTCTCCTTGTAATACCAATTACCTCAATGCAGTAAAATTCCAGGGACTAACCTTGATATCTTCTGTAGGCCTCGCCAGGACGTCCTTCACTTTATTACCACAGACATAGCTTATTTTCAAATTAATGTAAATTATGAAGAGCTCAAAATATTAAATAAAAAGTTTATTATATGAGGTAGCGGCGCGCGCGCGCATCGAACGCACGTTTGAGATGCGGGGGTCGACGTATACTCTTCACGGTCGCTTCGCGAATAATGTCGCGATCCAAGTTAGCCCTTTCATTCTACGTAACGAAGCTAAGTGGCGCAACCAATGACAATTTATATTACATTAAATTAACACTTCAGAACTATTACAATTATTTTACATTAAAAAGTTTATCTCTCAGAAAAATCAACTTCCATCCATAATTTCAACGACTGTCTTACTCTGACGAATTTTTGATCAGGTCATGTGTTTCACTTTTTATACCCATCCCAAGTAAAGTGCTCGACGCCGCTAAATAAGTTTTCAATTCAAAATGCTCCGACACTTACAAATAAAACGAATATTCTTAGTTTTATTTAAATATTTTTACTTTTTATTAAACATCCAAGATTTTATAAAAAATTTCATAGTTTTATTGTATTATAGCTGTTATAAAAGTCGCCTTTATTTCACTTCTTACTCAGTAGGTTAATTGCTTGATATGTGGTTCAGTTAGCTCACAAAAATCTGGACCATACGAGTAGGCGAGTTTACTTTCAATATATGTTTGTTTCAAATATCGCTTTAAGAACTATTTATTACTTATCGGACTAAATGAAAACATGTTGCTGCAGAGACTACGACCGTAGTATATATTGTATATATATCATTTTTAAGCCTGTAACTAACAAAATATGGGCCTCTGTTACCCCAATAAAGAAATTTATTATTATTATTGTATTCTTTGCACATTCATGCTAAAAAAGCGTGTAAATTACTCTAGGGCTCTGACTTCTTACGATAGGGTTCATATCCTTACAAATTCTTTCTCCTATTAATATAGATTTGTATTTGCTTACGATGTGACAAGGTGTTTTTCATATTTTCCGCAACAGAATCAACACCTACAATTGTGGAGAGACCACACAAATGAGTTTTCTTGCCATAGCTCAGTTCTGTAGCCACTCGAGTAAATGCGCCTGTCAACTGCTCTTCTCTCACTCCCCCTGGTGTCATACACAAGTAAGGCTACTTACTACTTAAGGATGCATCAACCTTTAGAGCTTGAATTAGCTGAGTATAAGTAAGCATGTTAGAACAGGTTTCCAGAAAACAAGATTACTGGGGAACTTGCCAACAAGTCCTCCGGTTGATATTTCTCATAATATTTTGAGTTCAACATTGACTCTCGCGGGAATGAAGGGTTGAAGTTAACCAGAACAATTAAATTACCTCATGAATAAGTTATCTCCAAACATGATGCCATAATGAATTATTTTATAAAGTTTACGCTCAAAGGAATATATCTACTAGTTCTGTTACTCTTAGAATTAGATTAGATTAAATTTTATTATGTATCTATTTCATGAAATAACAATCAATTTTCATTCCAAAAAGTATTGTAACACATAATAAATATTAGGGGTTAAAGTATGATATTGCCGATTTGTAATGAAAGATTGAAATTGGTATTTTTAATTTCACATTTTTTTTTTAGCATAATAATTATCATAATTACCTATATATTGCTCCCGCTAATAGGAACGTCATTTATGCCTTTGCGATAGAACTCTGGTGATCTAGATTCGAAAAACTGTGTGAAAGCATTTTAGACCACCTGCCGAGAAGATAACTTCTTATAATGGTTATCCGTTGGAGCAGGGTCAGGCAAATACGGAGGGTGACGAAATGTTTCTAATTGCAGTTCCTGTAAAGTTAAAACGTTTTCTCGTGCAGTATGAAGTCTCGCGTTATCATGGAGCAATAATGGTGAAGATCGATTCATGAGTCGGGGCTGCTCCACTGCTAGTTTTGCTATCATTGTTCGGAGTTCGGCACAGTAGACATCTGTCGTTATTGCTTGACCAGATCGGAGAAAGCTATAGTGAATAACACCATGCCGAGACCACCGAACAGTTACCATTGCCTTTTTATTGGTAAGTTTTGCTTTAAGACACTATTGCGGCGTTTGATATGGGGTTAGCCATTGCATTTTTTGCTTAGTTATTGTAAAGAATCCACTTCTCATCGCATGCCATAATTCGATCTAATATTCCTTCATTTCTGTATCGAATCAACAAGGCAATACAAGTTTCAACACACGTTTCTTTCTGCAGATCAGTCAAATCACTAGGCACCCATTTTTCATTTAAATTTTTATTTCATTAATTAGATGCAAATGAGTCAATATTGTTGGTATGGTAACGTTAAACCATGCTGCTAAATCCTAGGCAGTTTGGCTAGGATCGGCTTCCACCATCTCTTTCAATTTATTGTTATTTACCTGTGTGGGCGGTCTTCCACGACGTTCGTTCTTCAATTTTATTAGCATTTAGCAGTCCCCTCTCCAAACACAGCATTGATATTGCGAGCTGTTTCTGCCACGTTAGTTCCGTGTCGGAATTCGTATTCAAACATCAGTAAAATTTTCGAAGTATCCATCTTTCTTGTCTAAGCTGAATAAAAAACGACTGAAAGTCGATTATTGAACGTTGCACACCTTAAGAAGAACTACATTGGTACCATGCGAAAAAAGTTTCACTCAAAAATCTCAAACCATGAATGTTCAATGTCAATTCGAAGTACCTTATACAATAAAACGGCAATTTCATACTTTACCCTACCATTTACAATTCCCTATTACTTAAAACTAATATTGTGTTAGTAAAAATACCATACGTTTTCTGCAATGATTTAAAAAAAGTTTCTATTTTCCTCTATATTTATTTCAGGTCTGCCAATAAATGTTACATTTAATCAAATAAAAACATATTTACTTACAAGAATTGCAGTCTGACCTGAAATAACAGAAAAAAAAAAGTTTAAAAAGGAAATATAGATAGGTACATACCTACTACACCCACACAAGTCGTAATTTTTTGGTACATCCTTAAGTGTCTTATGAGAATATGTGATGAGGCAAGCAAGTAGTTAATGTAATGGGTGCCGCATGGGATTCTTGATTAAGCCCAAAATGCAGCCTTGCTATTGCCTTGTCTAGGTCTCGAAGTCTCACTAGCTACAGCGCCCTTCATTCCCGAACACAAATAACTGCACAATACTGCTTCGAGGCAGTAAAAGTCGCTGTGATCAACAACTAACCGGCATCCTTTGTAAGCCTACCATGGGTGTTATCTAATTATTGGTTTCTCAGTGTCACTAAAAGAAAATAAAAATAATTTTATCGATTAAAGTATAATATTGATACAATATTACACACATTTTCCTGCCCCAAACAATGGGTGGATAACTATGGGTGCAAGACAACGATATATATTTACTCGTAATAAGAAATACTTACTTAAATACATATATAAACATTCATGACTCGGAAAAAAACATTCTATATTAATTTTGCACCTAACAGGATTCGAACCCAGAACCTCTAGCTCAGTGGACAGGCTATCTTACCTCTGGGCGATATGGGTCGCTATACTGGGCTATATCAGCCTAGCAAAACTCTCTAACGGTCATTCCCAATATTCAGTCTATCTCTGATTGTGGCCTACTTAAGATAAACAATCGTAACTATCGTTGACTTTTCTGTCCCAATAAACTTATCGACGGTAACTCATCATATCCGTACTCGCTATCTCTCAATGGGACGACGTATAGCTTACCAGCGATAGAAGTTTGTATGGAAATTTAATTCACGCGTCCCAATATAAGGTGATAAAAATGACTTATCGGGTATAATGTGACAGCTTTAGATTATTGACAGCTAATTTCTGACAGAAGAAGGTTTTATTAAGAAGGAAAATTTATCTATATCTGTAGATAGTATATTGGGAACAGCAACAGATTGACGATGACGGCTATAATCTTGTAAAAAACGGAGATAGCCGAAATCCACTACGTTTTAAGCAACTGTGCGCTTTCAAATTTAGCCGGATTATGCTTCGTCGCCCAATTGTAATTACTATTTCAAACTTATGTTAAATCTCACAGCACGTTTCATACTAAACTAAATTTAAATTATTACTCAGGTAGCCTCTTCAATATTCTATTACAATTAGTAGTATTGACGTAAATGTCTATTTGTAAGCGTTCCCTTGTGATCATAATAAAATGGACGGATGATAATAATAAAATGAACTGTAGGGGATTAATTTGATTAATGAGGAATTATATTATTCTCGACTTTCAAAATACAATATGGGCCGTTGATGGCTGATATAAAAATATGTGGAAAACAGTGATTTTCCTGGCGTCTTTGATGGCAATTAATGACAATTAATAAAACAGCTCTTTGTACAGTTTCACCTTAGTTCAGTTAATTCAACAAATTCAAATTCAAAAACACTTTATTCACGTAGGTCACGGAAATGACACTTATGAATGTCAAAAAAATAAATAAAAATATTGTTTCTTATTGAATTTACCGTTACTTCGTAAAGGGTTGAGCTAATGAGAAGAAGTAGCAAGAAACTCATTGCCACTCTTTTAAGTCAAGATTTACATTTTAATTGTTTTACAAATCATTTCAATTACAATATTTGCAAAGTGACGCAACAAAAATACTCAAATGTCAAAAACTGAAAGGCTTACACGAGTAAGTCAAAAGTAAATTAATTCTTATATATATACACAAGAGTTATTGAGTATAGTAGTTGAGGATAGATGCATCAATCCACACATACCGTAAATAAATAGAGGCATTAGGTGAGCATTTCATAAAATAAAATATTTAATAACTTTAACTTTAAAGGAAATAATAATAATAAAAAACACATCAAGCAGACCTCCCGGTAACAAGATCATCCAGCCACCCCTTGACGAGCATGACGCATGGACCAGCCATAGCATCGAACAAATTTCTAAACAATATTTTTACAATTTAAGATTAGCGATTTATATATTTTTTTTATTAATTTAAGTCCAAAATAAATAAGTAAATACTAACAATTTTAAAATTATTATGCTCACGTCATGATAAAAACCAACGGTGAGTTAGATATTTCACAGAAATACTATTCTAAAGTAATAACATTCCCGAGACTTGTAGCATGCTCTCGTGGACTACAAGGCAGCTGTGCTAACATGATGTTATGTTGTGTTTCAACCTCCACAAAGCTTTAGAAGATTTAAATCGAGAAATAACACATTCTGACAAGTCCCGCAACACATAAACGTTATCATTTTTTATTTTAGTTATCTTATTATTATTTCTTTGATTAACGCGAGTGTTACACATTTAAATGAAACACTTTTAAAGGATATAAACGCGTGTGATTTTTAACTGTGTTTTTACACTACATTTTTGCGTAAAAGTTACATTTTTCATTTTAGTTAACCCGACTTATCAAGACCTTTCTAGATCTCGTTTTCAGGAGGACTGCAGATGAAACGTAACTTAAATAAAAATAAAATTTAATTTTTACGAAACAAACCAATGTTTCAACACAGTTACAATTATACGCTTATTAATCCTTTAAAAGTGTATTTTTTTTTAAATTTTGTTATTTTTTTAAACGGTCATAGCATGAAAAATCGGTGCGAGCCGAAATGCACGCAAAAGTTACCATCGTACAAGAATTAAGCATTTTATTTATACCTTTTGAAGACTTTCGTAAGTCTAAACAGTTTGTTATTTTTTTAAAGTGATAAATAAATTAATTGTTTAGATTTGAAAGAACGACATACAAGTCAATTTCCTAATATGCAAATATTGGGGTTGAGCAGGTTATCAACTTTAAAGTAGATCCTGTAGATGATGTCACAACCTGAAAGTTGAACAAGAAATAAAAGATTTATCAACGATGCGTCACTCGCATGGTTGGCTCAGTGGAAGAGAACTTGCACGGAACGCAAGAGGTCGCGGGTTCGAGTCCCACAACTTCATAAATTTTGATTTCAAATTTAATTTACGTACTTATAAAATATTTGGCGTAATCGGCAGGGCTACTTACAATCACGCTCAAAAATCAATTACATATGAAGATATGTCCTTGTTGTTTTTTTTAGAGATAAAAATCTTTATTCTGATTGTCACTTAATTATGCTCATCAATTGGAATCGAATATTAATTTGTTGTTGTATCATTATTATGAGAGCCGAGTTCACCAACACACGTTTAAATAATAAACTGCTGTTTATAAACGGCCGTTTAAGCCTTAACTAATATTTTTGTGTTCATGATGCACTAACCATTGATTAGGTAAACCGATTGATTGACTTAGCCAAGTAGTGCACATAGTTTTACAATTGTTTTGCTCCATGAGGTAGTAAATTAAATGTATTAGATGATTTTAGTGTTTGCTTCTGTTTTTCTCCTATTTTGACTTTCTGTTGTGATGTTTTGTTAATGAACACTATAATAATATGCAGGTACCTTTAAATAAAGGCTGTTCTCAGCGAGCGGTTGTGCGGTTGTTTGATTCACAACATGGTGACAGCGGTGAACAGTAATTCATGTAAACGGAAAAGATGAAGTTAGCTAGCGTTATTATAATTTTTTAGAGTTTGTGTGTATATGTGTGTAATAACAATTATGGAATTCCAGCTCAAGTCCTGACGGACAATGGTCTGGCCTACAGTTCGAAAGAATTTGCCGATTTTCGGGCAAAATGGGGTTTTTAGCATATCACTACGTCACTTAACTATCCTCAGGCTGACGGCCGAAGTGAAAAAAGCGTACAAACTATAAAGAATGTGTTAATTAAAGCGACTAACTCAGGATCAGATTTTTATTTAGGTTTGCTGAACCCTAGAGCGTGCCCTCGCGACGGCTTAAGCTCACCCGCTGAATTGCTCATGGGACGCAAACTAAAGACCCGGCTTCCGACGCACGAGCTTACACTCAGACCGCACCGCGACTCTTCAGACTACCAGACCATGTTAAGTAAGTAGGTCAAGAGTAAAAATTATTATGATCGACACTTGCGAACGTGCCAATTTAGTTTAAAAATGTTGTACAAGGTACATAGGTAGATGATAATTAATTAAAATCAACGTTAACGGTTTTATGGAATGAAGCATGATTAAATCTAATATATAAAATTCTCATGTCGCGGTGTTTGTAGTTAAACTCCTTCGAAACGGCTTCGCCGATTCTCATGAAATTTTGAGTGCATATTGGGTAGGTCTGAGAATCGGACAACATCTATTTTTCATCCCCCTAAATGTTAAGAGTGGTCCACGCCAAATTTTTATTTTTATTTTTTTGACATTTATTTTTAATTTGTTTGATTATGAGTCAACATTAAAAAATACATAATAATAACTTCAAATTTTCACCCATCTACAATCAAACTCTTGTATCGCGATTTTAATATCGGCAATACAACGTTTGCTGGGTCAGCTAATAAATATAATTTTTATAATGCAATACTAACAGTACCTAATTATAATATTGTATAATGATATGATCTAAAACTTGCTAAAGTTAAGTCAATGAAATGTTAAGATTGGATTACGTATATTATAACGTATACATAATTCCAGTTAGTTTAAGTATATTTTATATGATTTTTTTTTTTAACTTTATAAAATAAGGGAAAAGATGTTGTGATATTTTGTTAATGAACACTATAATAATATGTGGGTATCTTTAAATAAAGTCAGTTCTCAGCGAGCGGTTGTTTGATTCACAACACTTTCCACAAGGAAAACAACGAAATGAGAAAAATAACATGCAATGTTTGTTTACTTGTTTCTTTGGCAACAATAACAATGGCAATTTACATTGACAGAAAGAAAGTTAATAAGCCGTTCACGCTATGGACATAACTTTGACAATACAAGCATTATATTTTACAGCATTCCAATGTTACCCTTCCATTTTTGGATGTCATTTGGTTAAGAGCAATTATAAATGAATATAGTGTCATCTTTACGCAGTCATATTACATCATTGGATCATTTGTAACTCATTCATTCAAAAACGATCGATTGGCAAACCGTTAGTTAAAAATACATTGTGAATACGAAAAAAGGCTTGTTTAAACAACTGTTAATAGAGCGGTTACGTAATCAACGATCTTATTGTAGTTGGTGAACTCGAGCCATAAAAGCTTAAAAAAATCTAATGATTAAAAACTGTCATTAAAACACGCGTTTAAAGCTTTAAAATAAAATTGATTAAAAGATTCTTTACTCAACTTTATTCCTCACAATTATGGGATTAACAGAGTTCGATAATTTGAGCTTATTACCTTGTGATATATTCAACTAAGCCTCGAATGTGGATAGATTGAACAGATATAACCCTTATTTTCATCAGGCGCGGCTTAGGGTTGATACAAATCAATCAAAGTCATACAAGTTAGAACAAAAACCTCAATGTATTTTACTTAGCTACATTAAATAACACAAATTATTTACTAACAGGGTATCATCTGATTGTCGCATTGGTGTTTTTTACCGCTACAATTATGTTGATATGTTGGTGTTCTAAGTCCGAAAAAAATATTTTAAGTAATATGAAAAGATATTATTAATTAAAGCGGAATGCTTTATATGCAAGAACTAGACATCCTTGTGAAAACTATTTGTTATGTTTTTTAAAGTGATAACCCTCACTTCTGGGATTAATTACACAAATAAAGTAGATTCTGTAGAAGAAGCCACAATCTGAGAGTTGAACAAAGTATACAAGATTTTATGACGATACGACACTGAAAGGGTTGGCACAGTGGGAAAGAGCGCTCGCACGGAACGCGAGAGGTCGCGGGTTCGGGTCCCACATCGTTCATAAAATTTTGTTTTCAGTTATATTTGTGTAATCCTTGTGAAAATCAAACCCGCTCCAGGCTTCTCATTAGTAACTAATTTACGATACTTGACCAATATGCTTATCATCGTCTTTAAAATCAAATAAAATCACATTATTCATTTAGATCAAGGAAATTACAGGAATGTCAAAAGTTTTTTTTTCTTTTTACATTTATCACTTCTTCGGAAAAGTTTGAGTTTTAATGAGAAAAAGTGGCGAGAAATTCATTACCAATCTTGATGAAGTCAATATTCACAGCTTCATCGTTTTACAAATCATTTCGATTACTATATATATCTGTATTATTTCATACAATATAAGTATATCACTATGTCTTCTATAACCTTGGCGTGAGTACAATCAGTTAGCAAAATTTAAAAACGATAAGAAGATAAATTTTATAAAATGAAAGAACGATAATAATATGTTACGAACAAAAAACATTAATCAAAAGAAGATAGATATAAATAGACCTGCCCTCCATTATTTAGGAGACACAAAACTATATTATTTATTAATATCAAGTGTTATACTAGACGGGGCAAGCACGGTCGCGTCAGAATCCTCGTGGCTGTCCATTTTTGTGGGTGCTTAACACGACAGCAAGTAAAACACAGTCTTACAAACACATGGTATAAAAACACCCAACAAACGTTATCATCATGCAACACTTCACAAACGGTAATAAAAAGTGGTGTTCCGGTTACAACCGCCTCTCTCGATAGTTCTTCCCTGAATGCCTGCGCTCGCCCGCACTCGCACCGCATGCCAATTACACCCTAGCCACGACGAGTGCCGAATGATCTTCGTTCTCGCTTCTTGCCTCAACGTTCATGACTGTAACATACTTATGTGGGCGTCCATAGTGAAATGCAAATTTTGGATTGACTTATGATATTGAAAGCAATAGTTTAGCGAAATGCTTTAAAGAAATTTAAATTTGTTTGAATTAAAGGCGTAATTCACTTGATTTTAGAATCTTTGGTAATGCTAGCATACATATCTTCACGCTTCTATGACGTGCTTGGCATAAAGTTGGCCAAAAGCCAAGTGTCCACGAACGTCACATAGTTATCTGAATTCTAACATGCATGCTCACCAGTGTGTCCTAGAACTATTTACATCTTTCAATTGATCTCTTAACTCTCGTGTTAAGCAACTTTTATTTGGATGTGTAAATGTTACTGCTTGACTAATAGAAAAGGAAACACACTCGCAAATCTGTATCCTTACAATTTAAAAAATATTAAACATAATGTTAGAGCTTTGCGATACTAGTCAAAATATATGACATAGTAAAATGGAGCTTATATTAATTCAAAATTGCGCACATTGCGTCAATTCAAAGTGTTCTAGCATCTAACTAGTATGTAATATATGTTCATACTTATGTGCAAATGTGATAATATACCTTCATTTCGTACACCACCTTTTATTTTCTCATTGTTTTAAACATACCATCCTTTTACATCATTTCAATGTCAGTTAATGGAAATTATTTTAATTGTTTTATAAGTTTGTTATTATGTAACTATATATATATTATAAAATGTTTAATTGTTACACCATAAAACATATATTTAATTTAACTCCACTAATGCAGCATCTAAATAAATAAAAAAAAAAGTTCTTGCACATCAACCTTGAACTCTGACTTACTTTTTCCAAGTATTATGTGCCTATATTCTCATCATTGTAAACCACATAAATTATATCTTTACCTTATATAAATTTAGTACTAAGACATTTTTGTCTGTATAAACCACAATGCCACAACCGAATGACGTGTTCATCTTTAATTGTTACATATACTTATTATCAGAATTGTACCTAGCAAAAGTTTATATAAATGTGTAATATATGTAATGTTGATGACTCAAATAAATAACTTTTATAAATCAAAGAAATAATATATTATCATTCCCCAGAGAAACAATTAGAATCATGCTAGATCACACCAATCCTAATATTGCACCCAGAGATATTATTTATATATTTTTCTTATATAAAAAAGCTTTAGATTCACACCATCTTTTGCAAACATAGAGTAACTTTATTCGATTTATAATTAAATCGACATTTTAAACATTTTAGGTCGTCATTACGAAGCGCGTTAATAATTTTGTGCAAATAATCGTGTACATAAAAAAGACAATAGAAAACGCAGGTCTGTCACATTGTCACACACTACAAGCTAAAATACCTGATATATATTAAAAAGAGATTAATTTTTTTTTTCAATTTAACGTTCGATCACAACCAGGAACAGTTATTGAAATGTCAAAAACAGCAAATAGATTAAAATATTTAGCCGAGATGAATGAATATAGAAATCAGGCGATAGTTATCACCAATGCGACAAGATCTGTATTTGTAATCCATTAGCGTTCACATACGTCACCGGTACGAATTAGTACCGTGTTAGTAATTATTCAAACGTATGTTTACGTGAAATTTGTCGTTTTGAAATATTGAGCGAATGGATTCTGGAAAGAAAAGCCTACAGGATGCTTGAGGCTGTGGTTACAGAATGATTTATACTAATTGTTGTTTGGTTCTGCACTTACCTGCTAATTTAACGTTATTATTGAGTAATTTAGTGTACTGCTTTTAACCATAAGGCATTACTGTTAAATTTAAAGTTTATTTGATAATTTAAGATTAGTTTAATATTTCGTACATTACCAGTGGTGGATTCTTTGCACAGAATATGGTTTAGATACCACAGCAGCGCCTTTGTCTGTAGTAAAGCAGTAATCTAATTCTAGTTACGATTATATTTATCTTTGAAATCGGTATCCTCTCTCTCTCTTTCTCGTCTCGTCAAGTCGCGGGTGCAACACAAGCACATCTTACTCTCTCAACTATGTATGTAGCTGTTATAAAACTATATTGTCTGACACCAATCAAAAATTACAATAATCGTAACTAGAATTAGTTAGGTTGTATAAAATTATGCAATAATATTTATACTTTATGTATATAGTGTATATTTTATCTATTGTTTTGGAATCGTTGATTGTTTTGTTAATTTATTTTTTTATTATTAATTAATCTGAAGAACACTAAGTAACATGTCTGAATAATATGTGAAGTCCTACTAAATTATGCAATGCCGCAATAAACGTAAGCGTAATATAATTTGACCACAGACAGTTTGAAACTCTGCCACAAATCACACCCTTACCGTAAGTCGTTAAGGGGTTCTATTGATCATCATGTTAGACTACGACAAAAGCCGTACTATAACGAAATTATGGCAGATAACTCAAATAATCTGGATAGCATGTAAACGATTCGACTAAATATCGTTAATTTGATCCTAAGAATTGATGAATTCCGTTACTTAATTATGGATCCCGCAGTCAGAACTACACAAAACTTTTATGAAAATACCCTTTAAGTACATCGTTTCTAATAAACATAATAATAATCGAAATCGTTTCAATTGATATTGAGTTGTTCGTCCATTTTTCATGCACATACTTAATGCAAATTTAATACTTTTATGGTTTTCTCATGGATGTCAAAATTGGGGTCATACGGGAAGCACCAATTTTGTAATACAAAAGAATCATCAAAATCGGTTGACCCAGTCGAAAGTTCTGAGGTAACATAAAAAAATATACCGACCAATTCAGAACCTCCTCCTTTTTTGAAGTCGGTTAAAAAGGAGAGCTATTTTTTCCATCAGTTATAAAACTACTGAACCGACCGGAATAGTACTTATTTCATAAGATGCAGCGTTCTTTGGAGAAGGTTTTAGTAAATTATATGTTATATGTTAGTGACTACTTATCCCGAAACTTATATTTTTACATATAACTATACAGGTATCCCAAAGTTATGGGACATGAAGGGAAAGTATCTTAAATATCGAAGATAGGCTATATTTCTGAAAGAATACTTTATGTTATTTTTAAAAGCTAGTACTTCTGCATTTAAAGATTTTATAAAAATTAATTGCCCGTCTGGGAATCGAACCGACTGAAATATATAAAAAAACACCCTTTTATGATGCCAATCGAAAGAATGGCCAAAGACTTAATAACTCTTCTTAAGTAACATAGTATTTTAAAAGAAAGGAACAACGTAACGTTGTGTAGTGCCATTGCAATTTCGTCCAGATCTGACAGTGGCATCCATGTGAAAATTCACCCATATCACCTCAAGATCTCCGATATTACAGATAAAAGCTACTTGCCCGTTTGTCTATTGTGAAATAAAAATAAATAACCATTTTAGATTAAAAACTAATATAACTGCTCTGCAGCACTTACACTAATAAACATGTTATTATAAGTATATTTTCCCTAGAACCTGAGAAAATATCTAACATTTTCCTTAACTGGTACAAATTACGTTTCACCGCAGGCTAATCTCGTTAGCTGACTGTGTATGGGAAATCAAATTAATAGGCTCGATTGTATGTTGTAATAAATGACTACGCCTTTATAGAGTAATGGATGAATATATCGGTAACATAAGACATCTAGAACATTATAGTTAATGATAAAAACAATGTCGGATCGTATATCATTGAGATGTTTTGTTTTGTGAGGAATAACTTATATTGCTGACTAAGGATACCATTTATGAGAGTATTAATTATTATCTAAGAGTTATATTGATAAATTGTATATGTCACATGGATATGATAAAAACAATGATTTGGTCATATCTCGGAGGATGTTAAAATAACAACACGGTTTTATCATTTCTCGAAACAAATCTAGTGATTTGACCAAATGCCAGAGTTGGTTCCGTGAAATGACAAAAAGTTTTTTCTTTGTTATTTAAAAGGTTTATGTGGTAAGACTTAGACATAATTTAGGTAAGAATATAGTATCGTGTTGCAGGTGGAGGAGGTGAGAGGGGAAGGAGAGGGATGGAGATGTCTTCTGTCCCCTGGCTCACTCCCCCACTCTCATAAAAAGCTAACGCACCATTCTCTTCAAAGTCTTCAAAATCAAATCTCAAGACATGACAGGCCCATATTATTAAAAAAAACACGAAGAGGATGGCCATCCCCTTCGTGGCATCACTTATTGTCATTTCACGGAACCAATTCTGGAATTTGATCAAATCACTAGATTTGTTTAGAGAAATGATAAAATCGTGTTGTTCTTTTAGCATACTCGTACTCCGTGATTTGATTAAATTTAATTAGGGAATTGACCAAATCTCTGTTATCATCATTTCCCTGCGACATATATACACTTTATGTAACTTCAAAAAAGTTGTAAGTACTTATCTCTGGTAAGTGGTTTCATATTTCCTTCAAGGAGTGGCAAAGGTTACACCGATATAGCCAATCCGGGAAAATTGAAAAATAGCAAAATATACATAGAAGCATCTTGGCAAATTATATTAACAAGTTGTTTTCTTACATTGACATTAAAATGTATAGTCTAATGATTTAAGCATTAAACAATATTTATTTGTGCCTACTGCTTTTATAGAGTTTTTCATAGACTTAATAAAGTATGTACTTATATTAATGATCGTGGCTATATAAATGACAGATACAAGAGGTGTAGAAAAAGTAATACCTAACTTGTTGCTATGCGGTATCTATCAGTAAGTGGCGCTATCTACGACCGGTTTCAATAATGTATCTGATGCATTGCTATAACCGTTTAATGACAAGAACTTATCTATCCATTGTTATGTCCAATATAGTTATAGTTCAATGCTTTATGACGATAGGTTATTAAAATGTAAGTAAGCGCAAAAGGATATGTTTGTCTATCTCTAGTAAGTTAAACTAAAGATTGATAGATTATTGAAAACAACCGCTACTCGTATAAATTATCTTAGAAAATGATGCAAAATGGATGGCGTCATTGAATTTATAAGAAAAAAGAAGATTTTGAAAATCTGTTTAAACAACCGTACATAATATCATTTAATATAAACCTTCACTCGCTCGCTTTGAATTCGGTTACATCACGCTCACCCAGTATTCAGTAACTATATTTTTCTTATCTATCAATTAGTTTATTTGGCAAATAAATAAAATCTTCAAAATTTTGCGATTAAATATATCATATACTTCCTAAGAACTGGTTTACGAAATTAATGAGCAATGAACAATCGTTTTAGCAGTTTTGGTATTAACTCAAATTTGAGTATAAGAAAGTAGTAGTTTGAGTTAGGATGAACAATGACCCAAAACTAGTCAATTCAAAAAAGACTTAAATAGCAAGGGAACATATTTACAATAGAAAGCAATATAGGATCTATCAAGTCTAGACCATTATTAAATGTAACGTAACAATACTATGAAAGGGATCTGCTGATTGACTGAACTGATTACATCATTGTGCTGGAAATTCAGGTAGTGAATCCAATTTAGGTGGATTCTACGAAGAATTGACCGCCTTATAGATACATCAGCTGAACGAATGGATAGTCATAGTTCAATACAATGTAATTCCAACCTGTTCTTCACTTGTATTATAGACCAGTGGGAGGCTCCTTTGCACAGGATGCCGGCTAGATTATGGGTACTACAACGGCGCCTATTTCTGCTGTGAAGCAGTAATGTGTAGGCATTACTGTGTTTCGGTCTGAAGGGCGTCGTAGCTAGTGAATTTACTGGGCAAATGAGACTTAACATCTTATGTCTCAAGGTAACAAGCGCAATTGAAGTGGCACTCATAATTATTGGGTTTTTCAAGATTCTTGAGCGGCACTGTATTGTTATGGGCAGTGCGTATATTTATACGCACTGCCCATAACAATGGTAATTTTACCATCAGCTGAACATCCTGCTTGCCTCGTCCCATGTTGTCATAAAAAAGACGTAAAAATCTACGTTATGTTAATTCACTGCGAGACAATTGTTGCTAATGTACACATACTTGACAATGCTCCGTACGATTGCAACGCTCCGGATATTGAGGGACTTATGCAGCATCGGTGGTGGAACTCGACTGCTCGTATCAACTGAAACAACCCTATATCTATATGGAACGCTATAGAATCAAGCCGATCGGAGATGACTTGATGGTCGATGATTCGGGCCGTTCGTCGTTGTATGCGGTCGGTCAAATGGAATAAGCTGTTATTGGGAAGCGCCCGCCCAGAGGTGAAAACAATACTCTATGTGACGCCAAATTCACGCCTTAGCTAGGGTTACTATGGATGCGAGATGCGACGTCGTCAGAAGAAACAAACGCCTGGTATACAAAGACAGTGTTTACACTGGCAACGCTCGAACGGTTCTGACGACGTCGTGCATGTTCTGACGGGTTCGTCGTTGCCAGTGTAAACACTGTCGTTGGATACCAGGCGTTTGTTTCTTCTGACGAATCCGTCAGAACTCATTAGAACAAATTTTCGTCAGAACTCTCATCCATAGTAACTCTAGCCTTATACAGCTACAGGCGGTGGCTTACGGTGAAATGTCTCGCCTTACTGAGTACACCAAATGGGTGCAGCTAGTGATGCCAGGTCGACCTGTTAGAGTTAATGAAACATTGTATTTGTTGAATGCAATTACTAATTGTGACAGTAATCACGACCATCATGTTCACGAAGGATCCTTACACAAACAATGAGTTCAAGCTCTAAAGATTGATGCATCCAATATACGATAATTTATATTTATACATTTAGTTATTACTTTTCATGAAATAATTTATATTATGTAAGCACGACTCATATATTGTATATTACAGCCATTGTAAAATACTCTATTTGATTGAAAAGAGTGGGCGTTCACTTTCTTATATGTTCTTCTCACGAGCTCAAGTTTATACGAGCATATGGTAGATTCAGTAATATATCTATCTATGTATATAAAAATGAATTGCTGTTCGTTAGTATCGCTATGACTCGAGAACGTCTGGTCCGATTTGGCTAATGTTGGTCCTGAATTATTTGTGGAAGTCCAGAGAAGGTTTAAAAGGTGAATAAATATGAAAATGCTTGGAATAAAATAAAAACAACGATTTTGTATTTCCTTCGATGTGTGGGGCGTCGTTCAGAAATCAAATTTATAAAATAGTTTAAAAGTTTTTATCTTATAAAAAAAAAACTTAATTGTAGCTAACTATAGCTGGTAGATTCACTAGAGTTGTTAACTATCTATCAGATTATTTAGATTGATAAATCTTAAGTTTCACAAATTAAATTTCTGAGAGACTATAATAATTATTTTAGTACGATAGATTTTATGGACGATTTAATAATATTTTGTAGGTCTGAGAATCGTTATTCATCTATTTTTTTAACCTCAAAAATTTTAATCATTGAATTTCTTCTTATTACTTTAGATGACAATACAACGTTTGCTGGGTCAGCTAGTTTAAAATAAAATTTATAGTGACGATTCAGAAGCGCTTAGTTTAAGCCTATTTGAATAAAGTTTATTTGACTTTGACTACTAACATGAGAACGGAACTGTATGTTTCTTGATGCCGTGAGAGATACAAGGGAAGACATTTTAGCGATGAATGGTGGCGGTCTTATGTTTAAACGGCATTTTTTTTCTATAACAACCTTGATGCTCCCATCAGTAATTAACTCAACCGCTTGAGCCCTCAATGTGGTAGAGATTTACAAGCTAAGCTACCGTGACAAAAACTCAAATTAGGTATACTTACAATATGTTATGTTTTTAAAGTGATATACCTCACTTCTAGGATTAATACACAAATAAAATTTGAAAAATAAATTAGGTATCCCAAAATGAAAAATTATCGCCATGTATCTATACTAATAATCTATACTAATATTATAAAGCTGCAGTGTTTGTTTGAACGCGCTAATCTCTGGTACTACTGGTCCGATTGGAATGATTCTTTCAGTGTTGGGGAGTCCATTTATCGAGGAAGGCTATAGGCTATGTTTTTTTTTCAAAATTAGGGATCCGTAATAAAATTGCTATTTTGTAACACAAGGTGTAAAATCGAAAACCTATTTTTGCGTGCGCTGCAATAACTATTGACAATAGAACAAAATGATGTACAGGCTATAACATAGGCAATATTTTATTACTTATAAAACAATCGCGTGAATTATACTTTATATCGCAAAACAATGTTTGCCGGGTCAGCTAGTTTTATTATAATTGCGGTTTGATTGAAAAAAGGACTGATGAAATGTAATACTCTTGCAACACATCACAGATTTCTATAAACGTTATATTGAATATCCATTTATGCAACATCGTTACAATGAAACTCTACACAAGTCACATAGAGCAAATAAAACCTAATTGAGTGCCATTAATTAGTTAGCCCTAATAACCCACGCTCTAATGGAGGGGCATTTGAGCCGATAAATAAGAAAATTGGCCCCACGTGGTTGTGATGGACAATTAATTACATTCACATGGCAGAGCGGCGGCAATTTACTTGACGTACGTGCGTGCCGGGTTGGCTTATGATTTTATTAATTATTGATATTAATTTGACGACTTTTAGACCTTCCAATGAATTAAATGATTAATTGACCACAAAATAAGTAGAACTAGTTGTAATATTGGTAATATTAATAAAATACTTTTGAAAAGTGAATGAACTCTTAATGACTTAGAACTAATAAGGCGTGATGTATTTCCTTTTAAAATACAATTTTTTTTTATTTATTGTTTAAAATATACAAGGAACAAATAACTAAACAATTTAAGCCATTCTCATGAAACTTTGTGTTTATGTGAGGAATAGCGAGTATACTTATCTTAAACTTAAAATATTTTAATATTAAATAGTTATTATTCTAAAAATATCGAATTAAAGTCGAAAAACAATTTACATATAATAACATGACTGAATTAAATAGAAAAGGAGACAAAGCAAAATAAAAACAAAGAAAGAATAGAAATAATAAAAAAATGATACAATGAGACAACCAGGCTATGTCCATTAGTAATAGGCATTTCTTAGAGTATGTGGCCATGATCAGCGGCAATCATTCCCAAGAAATGCCTCTTACATCGCCCTAAAAACAATGATTTTGTGTTACTGGTGTCTCTAATAGAATTTGGTAAGTCATTTACGATTTTGAGCAATATATAGTTCCATTTTCTTTTACCATATATGTTATTCTTTTTTTTTTGTGTATATATGTATATGTGTCTCTGATATTTAACAAGAAAAATAGTCTATAAATAAAAAACCTTTATAACGACTGTTTTATCGGAACATAAATTAGTATTTGTAGTTCGTCATAATTTAATTAGTAATTGTTTCATAACAAGTCGAATGTCATCATTAATCAAGGTCAAATTTCTAAAAAATATTTGGTTTGATGAGACGCCCAACTTTTGTTTCTAAAGACAATAGTTTCGGTAGCGGTGTTTTGTTATAGCTAACGATAGCATAGATTTGTTAATTGCAGATAAATTTTCTTGAATTAAGATTGCTTTAAATTTATTTATTTCATAAAATAGAAAATTTGGATTATAAGTCCCATACAAAGTCAAGATTTTAAGTTGAATTTTTTTTTATTTATACATTTTTATTCACTTAGAAAATTTTGTGGTTCTCAAATTTCTATTTTGTTTTTGTATAATGTTAACATGTTAGAGAATAACAATGTATAAGCAACCTTACAGGAATATAGACATCAGGATGGATGGAACATGTTATATATAATTCGTGATTATTTGGGAATATTGTTTATAATGCAATACGTGAATGTATTTTTTTTTAAGGAAAAGGAGGACAAATGTGGGTATGGGTCTCCTGGTATTAAGTGAATCACCGCCACCCACATTCTCTAGCAACACCAGAGGAATCACAGTAGCGATGCCGACCTTTAAGGAAGGTATACGCGCCCTTTTGAAGGTACCTATGACGTATCGTCCCGGAAACACTGCACAAGGAAGCTCATTCCACAGCTTTGTAGTAGGTGGAAGAAAGCTCCTTGAAAACCGCACTGTAGAGGACCGCCACTCATCCAGATGGTGGGGATGACTAGCAAGCACATTCGATCATACAAGTTGGAAACGGCAATGTCAGTTGTTCTTACCTCTCATAGGACTCAACTACTAGAATTTCTATTAAAACTCTTTCAATTTTATGCATACATTTGATATTTTATATCCCACGGATTAAAGAGATAATATGTGAATTAATACAGTCAATCATTCATTATATTACATTATTTTTATTTATTATTGTTCAACACACAAACGTAAGCTAGAACATGTTACTGGTACTTAAAAAATACTTCTCATATTATAAACAAGAAAATTACAGAAATATAAACCTCATTGTTGCCATAATAATATGGTATTTATTTGTATATGTTATGCAATGAATTTTTAATAGGACTTACTTGATCTGCACATTTTTTTCCCAGCTAACTAAGGTAAGGTGGAAATAGTGGAATAATTCAATCATTTCTTATGCAAACAAAAAATGAGCATTAATAAATAATAGCATATATAGTAGAAGCTCGAAACTAAATTGCCTCTTAGTAGAGCATACAATTTCCCAAGTATTCCATACATTTCTATGTTTAGATAGCTATCCTTGCAACCCGCTTGCATAGTGCCCAGACCTCTTGTATGAAGAGGCTTTTGTCCCCGAATGAGAATAGAGGTTTGTTAGCTGCTCCGCTGTTTTATGATGTCCTGGTACATACTCGTATTAATGTTTCAAATTCTATTTTCACAATGTTTGCTTTCCTCTCGCTGCATGATTAGTAAAAGCAAACATGAATTCGTAATTATTTAGATCAGGAAATATATTTTAACTATTCTTCTCACTAAAATGAACTAAAGTTTTTTAAGTTCTCTGGAATAAAAAAGACAAACCTGTGCGTCAATCATTATTTTGATGGAACGTACAATATCCTATTAATTTTAATTAACTTGATCTTTACAGAAATTTTACAAGCACACGCATATATTATTTTAATAACCGCACGTAACTGAAAACAAATACCTCCATTTCTAAAAAACAAAATATATCTCCTTACTTATATTCCAGCATTACCAGCCAGTATTTCTATAAATTAAGTTTGTAACCAAATGACCTCTTGGACTCCGTCAAATTTCACAAATTGAATTTAGTATAATTGGACGTAGTTCCTGAAAAACGTTTCAAGCCACAAACATCACATTTGAAGGAATTCGTGTTTAAAGTTTAATCAGTATTAGTGTAAAACATAGGTGTGGGTTGGGCTACTAAGTCATGTTGCCATTTAAAGAGTGACAGTAGGGCTGCTATTTTTTGTCAGTCTATTAATATGAATCACGTGACCAGTTTTGTGTTCTAACTCCTTATCGACATGACTGTGGTTTTTTCCTGGAATTACGTCCAAGAAATCCCAGACTTGAGAGATATCACTTTAAAAAATATGAAATTGTTTCGCCAGTATTTATTTGTTTTTGCCTCCAAAGACTTTACACCACATTCTCTCTATTTTATCTCTGGTCTATACAAGATACTAATTATTTTTCTTCATTCACACTGTGTCTTTTGTACATAAGTTTTTTAAAATATTATATTATCATTAAAATATAAGTGTTTTATAAAATAAGTTTCATAATTTCATTAAAAAAATAATTTAATGTCCAGTTGGACCCTCTTGCTGCTAGATAACCTATGTAAATAGGCCAGGTTTATTACTATAGTGTGCATGACAAGCTACCTACGTCACACTGCACTCACGATTTGTATGTCAATTTATGTTAGTGTGCCTGCATTTCATAGGATAGAGGTCAACTGTCCACCTCAGTCTATCTGTACGTCTAAATGATCTAAGTAATTTGGTTTTAGGATAGATAGGAATACTACGCAAAAGTCAAAAAATCGACATATCATACAAACGATGGCTTAGTTATTTATTAAAACATTTGAACATTTTTGCACAAATAACTGTAAATACATCGTTTAATGAAGTCGTGCTATATATGTCGCTTTTGAATAGAAAACATTGATAAGTGCCTGATCTAACAAATTGCGTAAATAACAGAAAATCCTATGTTCAAAATGAAACATAGGCATTTGTTCAAACAAACGAAGAGCATCCAATCACTCTAGTACCCAAACGATCAACAGAATCAATAGTAACTACGGATGCTTGATTAAGAGTGGGAATGAGAGAATTAATTACTGACGGTACACCTCGTTGGAAGTTCCAACACGCTCGCATTGACCACAAATTGCCTAATTTATTGTTATACTTGTGGACTGTTATTGAAACTGCGACAGGATTTTTGTACTTGCCCTGTATTTATTACTAGCAGAGATGTTCGTGACACAAATGGCAATGTTTCATTATTGTTTAGAGGTTGGGGAAATAATAAAAACCTAGAAATATGTCTGTTCTTTGTATTTATGAATAGTATGGACATTTACTTGTGACTTGTTTTATTGTATTCCCGCATCATATTCTAATATGTACATCCGGCTCGAAGGACTAAAATGTTGATTGCTTAGGCTACTTTTATTGCTCAACCGACGTCAGATCTGACCGTCGGTCGAACATAGCGCGTATCCGTACGCGCTGACCATGTTGCTTTTAGTGCACAGCTGACAGCAAACTTGTGTACAATTGCAAGAAAATTTATTAATTTTTAACCTCTTTAATATGTGTCAGTTTTCAGTAGTCGCAGTTAAAGGACATCCCTCACGCGAATCATCGCTTGCTACGCCCACGCTAAAACTCGTTAAACCAATTGTAAATAGGGGCACGAGATGAGGCTTCATTAGGAAAATATGCTAATCGCAGCCTATCATAGCTTTGTTGCTGAGTAATCCCACAACGGAAGTCATAATAAATCATTGACCGAAAATTTTTTCGCGTTAGGTTCATTTTCACGTTTAACAAGAGTTCTAGATTTGCCAATTCACAAAAACAAATGATAAATGAATGCAATATACTACATTAGGTTACCAATGAGTTCTAAAATTGAAATTCATAAAAAAGTTTTCATTAGCAATTTTTCTAACTGGCTAGTTCTAAACATTTTCAATGTTACTCACGTACTAGAGATTGTATATAATATGTATTGCGCTGGTTATAATATTTTATATACTATTGGAATGATGTGGCAATAAAATAAAATACATTGAACTAGTGGTTTCTCTAAATGTATATTAATTCATTTTGAACGCTAATTAGGACAGGTTTTGTTCACTTCCCGCACTCCCCGCGCGGCTCCCGCCAAGTGCGGTATTGCAGCCGCAACACACACATCAAACATGTCATAGAATGAGGGTATTTATCTATTTTATTGCCCAATTGAAGATAAAACTTCATTTGATCATAAATTTTTTTGTTATTTTATGACCTAACGACAAAAATCTAGACTTTATCATTAGTAAGGAACTCGTGAATGTTCCAATGATTATGCTCCTACATTTCACCTGAGTTATTTAAGACAGGCACTAAAATGTGATAAAAAAATTAAAAATAAAGGTTTTTATCACGTAAAATTAATAAGAAGTTGTCTTTATATCCGTCGTTAACACGAATAACAAAATAGCAGCTGATCGGCATACAGCAATATGTTACATGCGCATATAACATAATAATTAATTTCAAACTCTCTAAGAAAAAATCGATTCACTTGATTGTATGAAAAGTGCAGTAGTTGATAGATTGACAGATGACGGCTATAATCCTGTTAAAAACGGTGATAGTCGAAATCCACTACGTTTAAAGCAACTGTTCGCTTTCACACTAAGCCGGATTTTACTTCATCGCCAAATCCCTACACTGTAACTACGACTATTTCAAACATACTTATGTCAAATCACGGCACGTTTCATACTAAGCTAAATTTCATTTCATTTTTACTTTGGCAGTTTCGACTCTTATTACGTAGTATTTTCACGCTCTTTGCTCTTAATGGCCTAAAGATATAATTACAACTGAAATATCGCTTACAATTCTATGAACAATTTTTATTATAATATCAATCAATTTGTAGTTGCTATGGAAACACTCTGTGACCTTTGTAAACAGAATAACAAACATTCGTCTCTTATTTTATTATTAATTAGCTTACTCGACAGACGCTGCTGTTTCCAAAGAAATAAAAAGTAAATATTCGGGAATACTGTAGTCTTACGGCCGTTCCCAATATTCAGTCTATGTCTTATTTGAGATAAAAAATCGTAACTATCGTTGACTTTTCTGTCCCAATAAACATATCGACGGTAACTCACATTATCCGTACACGCTGTCTGTCAATGGGACGACGTATTTTTTTATAGCTTGCCAGCGATAGAAGTTTGTATGGACATTCCAATTCACGCGTCAATATAAGGCGATAAGCCTGCCAATAAAAGTCCCGCCAAAATAGGTCCCGCCATTTCAGAGATTAGCCGGAACAAACAAAAAATTGTTTAAAATGTTATTTTGGGTGTATGTACCGTATATATATTTTCATATACATGAAGTAAAAAACGGTTATTTCAATATTACAAACAGACACTCCAATTTTTATTTATAAGTATAGATGTATTAAAAAAAAATGTAAAATGTGTGTTATCCTTAAGAGATAGAGAACTGCCTTTGGAGATTTTTCTGTAGATCTATATAAGATACAACATTCCACCATACATGATTTTGTGTTATGTCAAATGGCTTACACAACGTTTTCGTTGAAAGCTCTCAGACAGCTTAGTTTTTCCGACACCTCCAAAAATTATCGTTAATCTATACAAAATATGTACAGAAACTTAACAAGTTATATACTGAATTATATACCTTTCTCGAGAATTACGCTATCTACTGGTGAAAACAAAATGAAAACCGGTTCAGTAATTTTTGAGTTTATCGCGATCCGACAGACGTGGCGTAGGTCATTGTTTTATAATATGAAGTGATTTGTACTCTTATCCCAAATCTGTACAAAAATACCATTTTCAATTTTTGATTTTTCAGCCATAACTTTGATTTTTTACAATTTTCCTTTAATTTAAACAATCCCTGTAATTAGGAAAACAAAATCATTAGAGAAATATTCATGTCGGTCAAGTTTCTGAGTTAAAGCGAGACTAGAGATTCATTTTATATATTTTGATTTGAACCAGGCAATGCGGAACTTACAAGACTGAAAACTAATTCAGTTTCTTAAACAAAAGCCTTACTCCATTAAGTTCGTATCACTTAAATATATCGATGTACAGACAAACTCGAAAACTAAACACTCAAACCGATCAAAGAGCTGCCTCGACTAACACCTAAGTTTGTAAAGTTATTGGGAATGGTTTACAACTTTATGAAATGAACTAAAACTTATCTCCACTCTTAACAGGATGTCGATCTTCTCAGTAAAGATAGTATAAGGATCTATTTCGATAAATTGCATCAAGGTAATGTTATTACAAGAACTGGTTTATCGATCAGCAACTGGTTTCTGGTTTCCTAGTTGTTTGTTTTGTAGGAAAATGCAGTTTTAGTAATATTAATTAACTCAAAGCACTAAGATATACAAGGCACCTACTGAGTGTCACCATAACAAGAAGGCTAAAAAGAAAAAACCCACAAGAACTATAGACTGATTGTAATGAAGCAAACTTGTCAATGGACGAGTATTGCACAAGCCTGACATAAATATTTTTTTTTTATATAAGAGGGGGGAAACGGGCAAAAGGCTCACGGGATGGGGAGAGGTGAGGCAACCGCCCATGGACATCTGAAACAACAGGTGTCAAGAAATACGTTGCCAGCCCTTAAGGTGGGAGTATGCGTTTTTCATGAAGGTCCCTAAGTCATATCTGTTCGGCAAAACCGCAGCCGGTAATTGATTCCACAAAGTGGCTGTGCGAAGCAAGAAATTTCTTGCAAAACGTGCGGTTATGGAATGATAGACGTCAACGTGATGCGAGTGGTACGTTGCACGTAATGTCCGGTGGTGGAATTTGGCTGGTAGAATCAACCCGAGCAGATTCTCTGAGCACTCCCCATGTGGTAAAAGATGCAGAGAGAAGCCACATCTCTACGCAATGCCAAAGAATCAAGCCGATCAGAGATGGCTGGATCGTCGATGATTCGAGCTTCGTTGTATGCAGTCAAATGGCAGAAGCTGGTACTGGAGAGCACCCCATCATCATTAACGTGTATTAATAACATTAAGACAAATCCCTAATCTAAGATTCTAAATATCTATGTAAAGATCTCTACTAGAGCTTAAGAGCTAAGGTTTTTTTATGAAAATAAGGGACGAGACGAGCAGGACGTTCAGCAGATGGTAATTGATACGCCCTACCCATTATAATGGAGTGCCCCACAGGATTCTTGAAAAACCAAAAAATTCTGAGCGGCACTACAATTGCGCTCGTCACCTTGAGACGTAAGACGTTAAGACTTATTTGCTCAGTAATTTCACTAGCACGGCGCCATTCAGATGGAAACACAGTAATGTATACATATTACTGCTTCACGGCAGAAATAGGCGCCGTTCTGGTACCCATAATCTAGTCGGCATCCGGTGCAATGGAGCCTCCCACTCGTATTTACCTATCAAATTCAAAGGGAGCCTTAAAATAGGGTTGCTTCTCTCAGGCACAATAATTAATAGCACAAACTCTATTTTTTTTGATTATTCTTCTCTGTCTCAGAGCTTTTTACAAAATAAATGCTATTATGTAGCTACAATACCAGCTACTTTTATAACTGACAGGATATTCGCGATAGAAACCGCTATGTTATTGTTTACTTTAGGTTAGTAATTATTTATTTTTAATCACAAGGGTTATTATTTTTGTGAATATATTTTGGAAATAAACAATTGAACCACATTTCACGTTTAGTTAACATTTTATAATACAACGAATAAACTTCAAAATGAATAGAACCTCTTATAAAAGTGACGTACAGAGAATAGAATATCAGAAATTATTATAAAAGCGAAAAATATTGCCAATAAATCTAATGAATCTATTGTTATTAGAGTTTACAATGATAAGGTAATCAAAAAATAATATACACTAGCTGAAGGACAGACGCTGTTGTGTACATAGTAAATACTGTTTTTTTATGAATTTTTCGATAATATTCCATAACATCGAGAATTATTTCTTAAAATTAGCTCCCTTTTGTTTTAATGAAATTCTTTCACAGCAGGAGTTCACTGGGAACAAACATCAGGATACTGAATAGTAGTGAATACGTTGAATATGTACATACACATGTCGTAACCACGGACGAGTAAAATAAGAAGGACTCCGTGTCACCTTAAACCACTCACCGCCGGTAAACGTGTAAATACAATAATCCGACGCATACACTTAAAGTAATACAAGCCCATCGGCCGCCAATATAAGATTTGCCATCGTCTGTGACAGATCAGTTTGCGTCGCAATTAAATATTTTAAAAATGCCGTCATGCGTTGTGAAAAGTGTAAAAACAATACTATAAAATTATTTATAGATATATGATTATTTAAGGGAGAAAAAATTGTGTATCTGATATCCCGTAACCGCACACACACTAGCATAAAGGTGCTTCACTTGCTAATATCACGGCGCGGAGTCCTTCTTATTTTACTAGTCCGTGGTCGTAATCAAGAATGTTGAGACACGATCGAGTACAAAGATAATAATAACAAATCTTTATTTGTTGCAAAAAAATACAATTTTGCTTAAAATTACCCTCGACCCCCAAGCTAGGACAGCCCGTGACATGGGGGTCAGTCTTTTCCCAGTTGCGCAATGTAAAATGTAAAATAACAAACATCAACATATTTTAAGGTCTAACAATGGAAGTTATGCAACAAATTATGAACACAAAAACTATTTTATATATAATTTAGGGCGTGTGTTGTGTGTTTGTGTGTGTATGTGTATGTGTATGTGTGTGTGTGTGTGTGAGAGTTTGTGTTTAGCTTTTTATTTATCAAATGCTATACCTAAAATATGTAGTGGTTAACGAATAAGATTTTCAGTAGCTTCATAATTTAGGTTTCTTAACATGTTCTTGAGTTTATGTCTAAGTTCATATATATTACAATGCATAATTTTAAGTTTCGTATTAATATTTTTGAAAAGATATCGTCCCAAATATGTAGTTATATTGGCGTTGTGCAAATGAACTCTTTGTTCGGGGAATGTGTATTACAGGTCGACGTCGGGGAGTACTGTCCAGTGGTGGAATTCGGTGTATCCGATGGTAACATGTAACGCTTCTCCCTATATACAGCAGACGTACCGTAAGAAGTTCAGTGATTTTGTATAGTTCCTCAGTAGGGAATTTACGAGGTTTACCGAGCATTACCTTTATGATAGCTCTTTGCGCTCTTTATACCTGAATAAGGTGTGAGGAGGCTGCTCCACCCCACGCAGATATGCAATAGATCAGTAGGGATTGACATAGTGCTTTATAAGCCTGTATTGTCAATTTGGTGTCAGCAACGTCACGGAGGTTTCTAAGTACGGGGATTAGCCTCCTGACTCTATTAGCAAGTGCTGTAATGTGTGGGTGCCACTTTAGGTTTTCGTCGATGACAAGTCCCAAGTACTTCATGGTTACTTCTTTACCGAGTACTTCACAGGAGCAGTCATTAGGAGTGACTTCTAATTTGTTACAGGGAAATGTGTGTAGCTTAAGTTTGAAATTAGAAGGGGGCTGGGTGACTCGCGTTATGCTAAAGCAAATGTACTTGGTTTTTTGAGCATTTATGGTGAGTAGATTATTTCACAATGTTTTTGTGATCCTACTAAGTCCAATTTCAGCTGTTGTGCGGGTCTCATTCCACGTTCTGCCATGAAATATTATGGCAGTGTCATCGGCAAAATGCAATAAGTTAGGTATTATCTAGTTTTATGTTACAAATTTCATTAGCGTATACTAAAAAAAGCGTTGGTCCCAACGTGCAACCTTGGGGAATGCCATGTGTCACATTAGGTTCTTGCTAAAATATTCTGATACTTTTACTTTTTGCGTCCTTCCTAATAGGTTATTATTAAACCAGTCAAGTGCAATTCCTCGTATAGGCCTTCCATTTTTCGGAGTAGGAGAGGTATGGACACGGTATCAAACGCTTTCTTGAGGTCAAGAAATACATCCAGGCATTTGTTTCTTTGATCGATGTGCTTGGTGACAGTATTGGAAAAGGAGATCACAGCATCTTCTGTATATTTTAGCCCTGAAACCATATTGGTTACTTGCTATCAGGTTATGTTGTTCAAGGTAACTATTTAGTCTTGAATTAACCATCTTTTCCAATACTTTACTCAAGGCTCTTAGTAGTGAGATAGGCCTGTAGTTTGAGATGGACAGCTTATCACCACTCTTATAAATTGGAACAACTATCGCTTGCTTGAATAATGATGGGAAAGTACCTGTCATCATACTGAGGTTACAAAGATGATCAAAAGGAAAGCAAAGGATATCCCGGAACTTTCTCAATATACTCGCAGGTACGCCATCATCGCCATGTGCGCAGCGAATTTTTATGTTCCCCAGAATACCTTTAATTTCTATTGGATCTGTGGGGTTTAACATCATTGGATTCCCTTTATGTGCATATGTTCCCTGTTGGGACATTAACTGTTCTTCGGTTTTATTGGTGGAACTTAATATTTCGTTAGCCAATGAACTTCCTACATTAGTGAAAAAATTGTTAACTCCTTCTAGGGTTTCCAGGGGATTGAAAGCCAAGCTTAATAATTCATTAGCCGAGGTTTTTTGCGGGCTTAATTGACATATTTCTCTTATAACATCCCAGATTTCTTTTTTCTTACCATTTTGTTACCGGAGTTTATTTTGATATGATTCGGTACTTGTCGGTTCTCGTTTTGGCTTGGGTGTAATCGGTGTGCGGTGCGAAAGCGGTCAAGAATGGGTGCCGGGCGGGCGCCGAGCGGACAGTCAGGTAAGAACTATCGAGCGAGGCGGTTGTGTCTCACGCGCATGCCGGGAACTCCATGTTCTTATTATGTAATCATAAAGCTTAAGAATGACTGATCCATATAAATACATATAAATTGTTTAATCACTCTCAAATCCATAGACTTGAAATATATGAGCGTATACATGACCTGCTAGCCCGACAATGCGAGATAGATGTATGTGTTAGCGTTTTAATATTGATAATACTAAGGAGCTAATGCTCAAGGCTGACTGTTTACGACTTTTCAATATATTTTTTTATGAAAAAAATGCACAAGACGTTAAGCTGATGTTAATTGATACGATCTGCCCATTACAATGCAGTGCCGCTCAGGATTTTAAAAAAACCAAAAAATTCTGAGTGGCAGTACAACTGCGCTCGTCACCTTGAGGCATAAGATGTCAAGTCTCATTTGCCCAGTAATTTCACTAGCTACAAACGGCGCCCTTCAGACTGAAGAACACTAATGATTACATATTACTGATTCAGGGCAGAAATAGGCACCGTACCTACCCATAATCTAGCCGGCATCTGGTGCAAAGGAGCCTCCCACTGTTACAGTAATAATTGATTCGGATTCTTTTTATATCTTTCTGGCTCTCCGTTAGAGATATTGTACTCGTTACAAATTTAATTTGTTCCAAAATTTGTGGACGATGCGGGATTCGAACCCACTCCTCTCAGTTTACGTCTCAAGTTTAAGTAACAAATTACCCATCTGTCCGCACGCGAATGTATCAATAAATTTTGGTACTAATTTGTATACTTCATCCCAGAAGTTAGAAATGTCACAGATACAATTCAAAGTCCTACGAGCAACATTGTAAAAAGCAACATTAACTGCCGCTTGAGAAACGACGTATGATCTCTGAAATGGCTTTCTTCATGAAAATAGCTCAAAATATGTTTGATTGTGCAGATCTTCTTTCGACAATTTCATTGAGAACTTCGTCAACTGCACTACGCTTTAACCGTTTATTGTATGTATCTCAATCATCTACTAACTACCGAAGCAATAGTCATATCTTGCGGGCTAGCTCCACCTATAACAATCTAAGCAGTGAAATAATTAATTTTGATATTTTTAATACAACTGTTAACGCAATGAAACAATGTATCATGAAATCATTTTTTGAATCCGATGACTGACTTGTAAATATTAAGTGTAATTATTATTATATTATAACTAGTTGACCCGACAGACGTTGTTCTGTATATAATAAATAAAATATTGTTTTATATAAATTTGTCAATAATATATCATAACATCAAGAATGCTCCCTGTTGTTGCAGTGAAATTGTTTTACAGCAGAACTGTCAAGCCATGCGTCAATAAATTCTCTCATATAAAATATGTCCATACAAAACAAATATCGGACGACGGGGGACACATCAAAGGAAAAACAAAATTGTTGTTTTTATTTGATTCCGACCACTTTCATACTTATTCACCTTTTAAACCTTCCCTGGACTTCCATTAATAATTTAAGACCAAAATTAGCCAAATCGGTCCAGCCGTTCTCGAGTTTTAGCGAGACTAACGAACAGCAATTCATTTTTATATATATAGATATTACATGTTTACTCTTTATAATTTTGCTTCTTACTACTTCTATTGTCTATAAGTGAATATCTGTAATTAGCCCTACGTTTTTATTGGTTTTTATTTTGTGTAAATGGCTGTTGATATTCCTTGAAATAAATAAGTAAACAGTAGTAAACTGCTAAGAAATTGTTCTCTGCACGCACGCTTTCTAGGTCTCTACGATAGTATATTGTAAGCGTGTGGTCGAATCGATCCCTTCTCAACTGATTCCTCAGACAAGACCATCCCATTAGTGTCCATCAACTCTCAGGTTCAAAAACTAATTCTGTATCTCAAACAAAACTCACTTCATTAAGTTCACATGCTTAAGCATGTTGTACGATCAAAGAGCTGCCCCGGCTAACACCTAAGTTTGTAAAGTTATTTATGAAATGATCTAAAATCAATCTGAACACTCAACTGGTCTTCCATCTTATTTGCAAAGAGAACGAAAGCCTATTAAGACAAACTTGATCAAGATTATATAACAACACATCTTTTCATCAGTATGAGCTGGGTTATGATTTCCCAGTAGGTTCTCTAAAAGTTCGGCCTAGACGTTTTGACATAATATTTAAACATAAAAACATTTATTACTTTTACAATTTAATAATAAACAACAACATTCATCGGCTGCTATTCCAGTGGGAGGCTCCTTTGCGCAGGATGCTGGCTAGATGATGGGTACCACAACGGCGCCTCTTTCTGCCGTGAAGCAGTAATGTGTAAACATTTCTGTGTTTCAGTCTGAAGGACACCGTAATTAGTGAAATTACTGGCCAAATGAGACTTAACATTTTATGACTCAAGGTGACGAGCGAGAATTTTTGGGTTTTTTGAAAATCCGGAGCGGCACTGCATTGTAATGGGCATGGCGTATCATTGACCATCAGCTGAACGTTCTGTTTGTTTCGGCCCTTATTTTCACATTAAAAAATACAGTCTAAAAGTAAAATTCTTCACTGCCAATCGTACGGATTGTTTTAGGGACTCCAAATTATCATGGCGTTTAGAGCAAGCCTTCTGCTCTGATGAAGTCCGACACGATCACGTCTAACATTTATAGTTAAAATACAAGATGGATAGATGAACTAATAAATAATACCATACTTCCGACCAAAAGTTTAAGGGTCCAGCCAAAATACATTGCAGAGTTGGGTTTAAGCAGATTTGCACGGGTTTAGTAGTTAAAGCACATTTTTAAAGCAGCACATTAAAAGTCATATTGAACAAGTGAGTAAATAAGTGAAGAAAGCTGTCTGCAGACTAGATCGCCTAATAATTACTTTTCCGTTGCATATTATAAATTTATTCTTTAATATAGCTTTATATAAGTTTATGTTAATTGTAAGTTCTTCATTGACGGGTATACGGGTCTTTCAAAGTTTTCTGATTTTAGAGATTCTTTCTTATTCTTCATCTTATGAGCAGCTTTACGAATCGGTGATAGTGTTAAAAACTTTAGTAACGATGCAAAAGTGTTTTCAAATGAACTTCAATAAAAATACTTCATACTACATTTGCAAATCTTCTATAATATTTTTGTAGTGGTAGTGTAAATTTTTTTGAGACGATTTATAGTGTTTTTAATATCTATCTATATATAAAAGAGAATGTATGTTTCCTAATAATTCCTGAACTAGTCGACCGATCTCAATGAAACCTATGTAATAGATTCGTTGAAGCTCAAGGAAGGTTTACATATATAATTTATATGGCAAAACAACGTTAGCCAGGTCAGCTGGTACTTCAATAAAAAATACTTTGATGCAATTATGCTCAATCGTTTACTTGATGTAATTAAGGAAAATGCTTCGCTTTGCACAGGATCCAAGCTAGATGAGTACCGTTGGTATGCCTAATTCTGCTACAAAATAACATTTTTGTTTTGGATTGAAGGGTTCCGATAGCTCGCTTAGACTGCTCACTATTTCATTGTTCCTAAGCCATTCAAGTGCAACTAGTGCTGGGCTAAGGTGCTATCGATGAGTTATCGATAATTCACCTTAGTCCAACACGGAAAAATACTTAAAACCGTCCACAGCAACAACGTCAATCTCCAGTTCGGCATGCAAAGGACCTGTGGAAGACCCTCTGTCTCTTGAATGCCAGAAATAGCCGAATAACTTTGTTCTAAATGACAATGAAACTGTGAAGAATACAAGATTATCAAACTATAAATATTACTAAAAGCTTGCCGAACAATCTTCATATCAAGTTGAGTGATTGAGTGACTGAGAATTTATACCTTCGGCGTTATTTAATAACGTTATTTGCTTTTGCACGTGTAAACCTTGTTAAGTTTATTAAATAATTCTTTCCATCGTATTCTCGATAAACAGGCCTCGACAAAATTGGCTTCAACTCAAAGTTGTTTATATATGAGTTACTCAACATGATTTTTTGGGTTTAGAATTTTTGAGCATTGTATGTATTAATGTTTAACATAAAATAAGAGATATCATTGAAGTCATAGACTTCTGTTCAGGTGCACAATATGTAAACTCACCTCTTTGGATTTTTTTTTTACAAGAGAAAGGGACAAGACGATCATGACGTTCATCTGATGGTAATTGATACGCCCTGCCCATTATTACTCAGTATTCTTGACAAAACCAAAAATTCTGAGCGGACTACAAATGCGCTCAAATGAGTTTTTCAAAAATCCTGAGCGGCACTATATTGTAATGGGTATGGCGTATCAATTACTATCAGCTGAACGTCCTTCTCGTCTCGGCCCTTATTGTCATGAAAAAAAAGTAAAAATCGTAATTTCGTGTAATTTTAACTTTTCACGTGAAGTAATATTTGAACCACATGGTAGAGAATAGAACTATACAGTCTACGTAGTCGTTAGCTAATCGTCTAAGCAAACAGCTTGGCACCGGCCTTTTAATTCCAGCATCAAATTATCCAGCTGGAATTGATTTCCATTTTCATTTGATTAGGTATATGAGGATTCAGTTTAATATAGGATGTCTTCACTATACATATAGTCTGTTATCCTTAATAGATAGACATATGCCATGGAGGATTTTTCTATAGACCTATATATGATACACAATTCCACCATACGCTATTTTGTTATATCTCGAAGGGTTTAGACAACGTTTTCGTTGAAAGCTCCCAGGCAGCTTATTTTTTTTACCAGACCTCCAATTAAATATACCGTAACTGTTCCAAAAATGAATACAAAATCTGAAATTATATACTCAAACCTTCCTCGGGAATCACGCTATCCATTGGTGAAAACAACAGGAAAATCGGTGCGGTAGTTTTTAAGTATATCGCGAACAGACAGACGCGGCGGATGACTTTGTTTTATAATATGTAGTGATTTAATTTGAAAAAAAAAATATGGTTCATTATCATCATCAGCCGCTAGGCCGTCCACTGCTGGACAAAGGCCTACCCCAAAGATTTCCATGACGATCGGACCGGCTCTGCCCTCATCCAACGTATTCCGGCGATCTTGACCAGATCGTCTATCCATCGTGTGGGAGGCCTACCAAAACTGCGTCTTCCGGTACGTGGTCGCCATTCGAGGACTTTACTGCCGCACCGGCCATCTGTCCGTCGAACTATGTACCCTGCCCACTGCCACTTCAGTTTCGCCATCATTTGGACTATGTTGGTAACTTTGATTCTCCTACGGATATCCTCATTTCTGATTCGATCTCAAAGGGAAACTCCGAGCATAGCCCTCTACATTGCCCTCTGAGCGTACCATAAATCATCATTGGCAACACACACTGGTTGAAAAACTTCTGAAAAATAAAAAAATATGGTTGCTTTATTTTAATACATAGCTAATGAAATAAAACTATAATATTTTACAGAGTTAGGTTTCAAGGTCTCTTGTGTTATGTAATACCGGAAGGCCAGAACCAGAACTTCCATCTTCAGAACACCACGAGGTTTGTCTTTGCCAACAACACATTTTCGTAAGTTCATAGCTGAAGTTTGGGGCGATTTGGAAGCGAGCCAAGAGGCTCTGATTGCTACTATTGACTCAGATATAACTTCGTATCGACTGGTATTAAATATTCCTTTGTACGATATTAATTACTTGTGTTTTCGAACAGCTAATGGTTTGAATTGAACTTATGTTAAAAAATATTAAGAAATCATAAAGTATGCACTTAAAAACTATTTGTTGCGTATTCGTTGCGTTTTCACTGATCATATCTGCTTAACACAATATTAGTACCAAAGGTTCACTAACCGATATAAGTTGATTTCACAAATGATTTAAGCTTTCTTTAGTGTTAATTCCGCCAATATTTGTTTTCATAACAATTCGACACGTGTTTCGCCTCTACACGAGGCATCCTCAGGATGTGTTGTCTCGCCAAAATCTTCAAGATTTTGGCAATATAATATATAATGAATAATTATGGATTTCCGCAAAGTAACGCCTAATTCAATAAAAATTTCCTAAGTTGATTTCATTTCTTCCTGAAAGACATATGAACATTTTTAAAAACTTCTATTTCTTCTTTTAAAACTAAATGTAATAAAGGAAGATCATCGACAAAAAATATTTAATCAATATTAGCATATTAACAAACTAAGCAATTAAAGTTTTCCTTAACCCAAAAATATTAAAAGATTCATTGCCATTTTTGTCATGAAAACCTCTGCGTGTAATAAATACCAATTTTTTTTCAGTGCGTGAGTGTTTGTTTTTTTTTTAATTCTTCCATGCCATAATACTCATAATCAAGTCCCAGAATTGAGGGTTATCACTTAAAAAAATAACAAATTGTTTAGATTTAAAAGAGCGACATCGCAAGTCAATTTCGTAATGTGCAAATATTGGGGTTGAGCAGATTATCAATTGTAAAGTAGATCCTGTAGATGAGGCCACAACCTGAGAGTTGAACAAGACATATCATATTTATTAACTAAGGTGAATAATGTAAGACATTATTCACTCGAAAGGTTGGTTTAGTGGACGAGCCCTCGCACGGAAGGACCGTTCATAAATATTGTTTTAAAATTTAATTTGTGTAATTAATTGAGGGTTATCACTTTAAAAAATAACGAATTGTTTAAGTATACGATGCTTCGAATTTGTTTGGGCAAAGCTGTACTTACTTATCAGCGGGAGGCTCCTTTGCACAGGAAGCCGGCTAGATTATGGTTACCACAACGGCGCCTATTTCTGCCGTGAATCAGTAATGTGTAAACATTACTGTGTTTCAGTCTGAAGGGCGCCGTAGCTAGTGAAATTACTGGGCAAATGAGGTGACGAGCGAAGTTGTAGTGCCACTCAAAATTTTTGGGGACTTTCAAGAATCCTGAGCGACACTGCATTGTAATGCGTAGGGCGCATCAATTACCATCAGCTGAACGTCTTGCTCGTCTCTTCGCTTAATTTCATAAAAAAAAACCATAGCGAATATTCAAAAACACCTAAGTCGTAGTTACTGCACATCAGAAGTAAATTGCGATGCCGCTACGAAATTTGGATATTTCATAGGTTAATGGTAGAATTCAATGATGCACGTATCTATAATCAAGTTTTCTTATCACTCAACTTATAATTTAAAAAACGCAAATTATTTTTCGTTGATAAATAAAAACAAAACAATTCTATATCTCAGTAATGTTTAATATAATATAAACAATCAAGTATAATGGAATTGTGATCCATGGATTAACATTAGCCACCCGCAAAAGTTTCCACAAACTTTATTCATTATTTCGCCATTGCATTCGAAATACACAAACAATGACTTTCAATTTCCTCACCAAGACCTTTCCAATCTTCACAGCGGCGAACTTAAAGCGAACATAAATTCTCTTCGATACTTGCACAAGTAATTCTAAGTACAGCTATCTTACACTCAGCTACGCTTAGTTCTGTTTACTCAGTAAATTAAGACGATGCTAGTTTGCAGTTCCTGTTCCTGCACCATCTATTATCAAAACTATAAAGTTCATTAATTTACCGTTGTGTTTGCTTGAGCTACTACTACGCTTGCATCACAAATTTATATATAAGTACTAGCTGATCCGGCAAACCTTAGTGTTCTACTGTTTTTTCTCTGACAGATATGACTATCACGAAACAGTTGCTTATTATTCGGGTTAATATACAGGGCCTCCCAAAGTTATGGGACATGGGAAAGTACCTTAAATATCGAAGATGGCGTATTTTACTGAAAGAAGACTTTATGTTATTTTTAAAAGTTAGTAATTCTGCATTCAAAGATTTTCTAAAAATTACATGCCTCAAATAATCAATGCTATCTATGGTATGACAATATTTATATACTTTTCGAACGTCTTCAGCAGTAAATTACTTTCTTGAAATTTGACTCAAACATTTTACGTTGTTCCTTTCTTTTAAAATACTATGTTACTTAAGAAAAGTTATTATTTTTTGGCCATTCTTTCGATTGGTATCATAAAAGTAGGGGTGTTTTTATTTTTTTACATTTCAGTCTGTTCGATTCCCAGACGAGGCAAGTAATTTTTAGAAAATCTTTGAATGCAGAATAATAATAATAATAATAAAAGCCTTTATATATATCTATAAATAAGTGCAGTTACATTTCTAATCCTAAATCTACTTTTTTAATTTGATTATATAAAAGTACTTATGTAATAATTTACTATATTAGATACCGGTTTCTAGATTGTTTTGCTTTTCAGCATAGGCCTGCCCAAGTTTTCTCCACAAAGAAATATCTCTTGCTGTCCTTATCCAAGTCGGACCTGCCATCTTTAGAATATCATCTTCCCATCTTCGATGCTGTCTTCCTTTATTTCTGGTATTATATCTTGGACACCATTCTGTCACTTCTTTAGTCCATTTCTCAGTCTTACTTCGTATCATGTGTCCAGCCCATATCCATTTCAGTTGTTGGATATGTTGAATGCAGAATAAGTAACTTTTAAAAATAACTACCCTATCTACGATATTTAAGGTACTTTCCCTTCATGTCCCATAACTATGGGACGCTCTGTATAACATAAATATGACACTCATAACAATGTGGCTTTCTATTGGTATTCAGTAGATTTCCTGTGATTTCTCTGGTGTTCCAAGAGAATGTGGGTGGTGGCAATATTGATATTTATCGTTACATTCTGGATAATTTACACTATCTTATGTTTATATATTATGCCCATGTGTTATTCTCATGTGTAAGCTATTATTGTACAAATTAATTAAAATCCATTCATTAGTGTTTGCTTGAAGAAGTAACAAACATACACACACTCATAAACTTTCGCATTTATAATATTATTAGGAATAGTAGGATGTAAAAACATTTTGAATTAATGAACAAAGCTGAAAGGTTTAAAATATCATTAAGTTTATATTTGAACTCTAGCGCTTATTAGTAGGAGAGCTAGTCAACCCTCCGAGTAACGGTATGTCTGTAAGGCTCGAAATTCTTATTGTGATGAGTTATATCTTGCTAAGTACAATAACCATCACCTGGCAAGCCTCAGCCCTGCACGTCATCAACCCCTATATTTTTGAAAGTGTAGGAAACATATAAAAAAAACTTGTTCGTGTTAGCTTGACTTTTTTATACAATTTTGTTTTTTTTATGAAAATAAGGGACAAGACGAGCAGGACGTTCAGCTGATGGTAATTGATACGCCATGCTCATAACAATGCAGTTCCGCTCAGGATTCTTGAAAAACCCAAAAATTTTGAGCCTCACTACCATTGCGCTCGTCACCTTGAGACATAAGATGTTAAGTCCCATTTGCACAGTAATTCCACTACCTGCTCCTTCAGATCGAAACAAAGTAATATTTACACATTACTGCTTCACGGCAAAAATAAGTGCCGTTGTGGTACCCATAATCTAGTCGGCTTCCTATGCAATGAAGCCTCCCACTGGTATAATTTTATTTGTTTCAGAGTTAAAAAAAGCGGCCAGGTGCGAGTCGGACTCGCCCATGAAGGGTTCCGTAGCAGCAAGTAAAGAATATAAAAAAGTTCTTGTATTTCGTTGTAACTTTGATCGATGTTGAAATACTAGCGATTTTTTTTTTTCAATTAAAGTTACTGATAATACGATTTATGACGTATTAAAGAAAAACTGCTTTTTAGATCTCGTTCAAACCAATTTTCGGTGGAAGTTTGCATGTTAATTAATGTACATCATATATTTTTTTAGTCCCATTATTCTCTTATTTTAGAAGTTACAGAGGGGGTGACAAACATTTTACCACATTGGAAGTGTCTCTCACGCAAACAATTCAGCATAGAAATAAATAAAATAAGAAATCTCAATATCGTTTTTGAAGACCTATCCATAAACCCCATACGTATGGGTTTGATGAAAAAAAAATTGAATTTCAGTTCTAAGTATGGGTAACCCCCAAATTTTTTTTTCTTCTATTTATGTGTAAAAATCTTAATGCGGTTCACAGAATACATCTATTTACCAAGTTTAAACAGTATAATTCTTATAGTTTTGGAACAAAGCTGTGACAGAGATAACGCATCTAGAAGGGTTCCGTTCCATTGCATTTGACCTAACAGGTTAACCTAAGGGTGTACTATGTATAAATTAAAATAAACTTTATTCTATAAAAATGTATAGACGCGTTTCTTTAAGCGATTTAATGTAAGTTGGTACATTGAAAGGTGGTTTTGGCTAGCATAAGTCCTTGACAGAATTTTTTTAAATGTTTCCAACACTTTCATAAATATAGAGGTTGATGACGTGCAGTTCTGAGGCTTGCCAGGTGCACGGACTAGTAAAAAAAGAAGGACTCCGCGCCGTGATATTCGCAAGTGAAGCACCTTTATGCTAGAGTCTGTGCGGTGACGGGTCATAGATGTTACACAATATTTTCTCCCTTAAATAATCATATATGGCCACAAATACTTTTATAGTTTCGTTTTTACACTTTTTCACAACGCACGACGGTATTTTTAAATATTTTATTGCGACGCAAACTGATCTGTCACAGACGCTGGCAAATCTCATAATGGCGGCCCATCGGCTGGTGTTAGTTTATGTATTTACTCATTTACCGGCTTGTTTTGGTGCTTCACTGTTATGTCAGGTGACACGGAGTCCTTCTTTTATTAATCTACCGTGGCCAGGTGATGGTTATTGTACTAAATAAGCTATAACTAATCATCATAAGAATTTCTAGCCTAAAAGACATACCGTTACTCGGATAGCCACTAGCTCTTGGTCTATATGTTAAATTTGTATCATAATTAGAACTTGACACATGCCCACTGCAATCACTCAAACTGTATAATTAATTTGCAATTCAAATAAGCAGTGTTATATAACTGGATTCCTATGATTTAGTGAATAGTTATAGTGAAATAGATAAACCTTTGTATTATGTGTACTAATTCATTTATAGCAGTGGGAGGCTCCTTTGCATAGGATGGCGGTTAGATTATGGGTACAATTTCTGCCGTGAAGCAGTAATGACGTGCCACACAGAGTTATTTGGTTTTTCAAGAAGCTTGAGCGGCACTGCAATGTAATGGGCAGGGCATATCAATAACCATCAGCTGAACCCCCTGATTATCCTATCCGTTATTGTCATAAAAAAATAAACTGTTATTCTTGAAATGTAATAAGATTGACTTAAGATTTAAGCAGGTATGTTTAAAACAAGTCTTTATCGTCAATAATTTTTTCAATCTATATAACTTTAAGGTTCTTGTGGTGAAATATGTTAGATTCACTCGTTTCATTCGCACTTCGCTCACTAACGATCATTATTTAGTAATCAAATACTGAATCTTAATTCAATTATGTAGGCATAATAAATGCAAATTGTGAAAAAATAAAACTGTTAATTGACGACGGCTTTTGAAAACCCTATTTTGCAGCTATTTTAAATAAAATATAAATTAAACATTACATTCATTACACAAAAAAAAAATTTAAAACAAAATTTTATGAACGATGCGGGATTCGTACCCGCGACCTCTCGCGTTCCGAGCGAGCGCTCTTACAAACTGAGCCAACCGCTCGAGTGACGTATCGTTGATAATATTGTATGCTTTGCTCAACTCTCAGGTTGTGGCTTCATCTACAGGATCTACTTTACAGTCGATAACCTGCTCAACCCCAATATTACACGTCACTCCAACAATCCAACGTGGAAATGCTGCCAGTATTCTTGGTACGCTTCCCCGTAGTGATATTTTAGATTTGATATAGTCATGATATTGTAAAATTGTCTTGACTATTAGGTAACCGTTTGCTCGATGAAATGAACGGTTTGCTCAGTGGAAAGAGCGCTTGCAATAGAACCTACATCGTTCATAAATTATGTTATCAAATTTTATTTGTGTAATTAATCCCAGAAGTGAGAGTTATCACTTTAAAAAAATAACAAATTGTTTATACGATATGATACATTATTTAAAAAATTGTTTAAGTATTAAAAAGAAATCTCTTAAATGGATACACTTCCTATCTCAACACATTATATGTACATGTTTTCGGTAGATTTACAAGAAGTTACGGTCATAGTTCTCATGCGTTCAAAATTTATACAAAGCTTATCCTAATCAGTTGAACACAAACCAGAAATATTACATCTTCAATCCAACTCATTGGCTGTTCGAAAGCAGCAGCAATTAATCTCTTACAAAGGATAATTTAATACCAGTCGATATGAAGTTATATCTGAGTCAATAGTAGCAATCAGTGCCTCTTGGCTCGCTTCCAAATCGTCCCAAACTTCAGCTATGAACTTAGGAAAGCCGGTTTTTGGCAAAGATACAAACCTCGTGCTCTTCTGAAGATGAAACTTCTGGTTGTGGTCTTCCCGAGTTGCACATCATAAAGTATTTAAAAAATGAAAGTAGTGTTAGTTTATAGAAATTTCAAGCGTACGGGTTTACGTTTACCTTAAATGATCACCGCCACCCACATTTTCTTGCAACACCAGAGGAATCACAGGAGCGTTGCCAGCCTTTAAAGAGGGTATACGCGCTTGTTTGAAGGCACCCATGTATATATTATACGAGTATACCCATACCTTTTGTTATTATTAGAAATGAAGAGAAAAATTTAAAGAAAAAAACATTTTGAATGTCGCATCTCAATATGAGTATTCTTGATAATGTTCATTACACTGCACTTCATACGCATTGAAGAATTTGCTAGAAACTGAGATAGATAATACGAGGAACAAACATAAACTTGTTATGCCTACTACTCAGCTAAGGCGAATTAGTAAGTCTTTTGTTGGGCTTTTATAATATAATCCCAGAAAATGTACAAAACAAAATAATGGAATTTAAAAGAAATGTAAAAATACGTTTATGTGGTAAAGGTTACTATAACATAAATAACTTTATTTAAATAAATAAATTTTATTGAACGATACTGTATCTCAACAAAAAAAATCGCTGAGTTTCTTGCGCCCGTTCTTCTCAGGCCTGAGGCACACTACTTCGAGTAGGTGGTAGTTTTTGACGTTCAATAGTTAATATTAATAAAAGCTATTAATAAAAATATTTTAATTTGAATTACTTATAAGCAAAGTCCAAACGAATACATACAAAACTCCATATTCCAATTCCTAATTCTTTAAATTTTAGACGGGCAAGGAATGACTGGCGTTTTATCATTAGGTATTTCTTATCAAAATCACGTCGCGTTGCGAAAATATTTCATTAAATAAGCTAAGCTGGCTGGCCACTGCGGCTTGAAGTCTTAATTTACTTTGATATAAATTCCTTTGCTATAAACAAGCTAACAAGGTCACGTCTCGGTTTAAGGAATATTTTATTTACCTTTCGTGACTGTTAATTGACTTTTACCTACATCAAACATTCAAATTAAGACATATATATATACAATTATTTCTAAAGCCAGGTTCAGATGAGTGTAACGTGTAATGTTAGATTGATTTAAACGAACGCAAAGCGAATTGTGTACGCGAATGTCTGTTTCCACTCATTTGCTACGAACATGTCGAATAGAGAGGCCGGGGCTGGTGGTGGTTTTATTTGTATGTATTTACTAACTGCAATGTATCGTGAAAGTACAAAGTACACTATTAAACAAGTTCTCATAGTTTGGACGTCTTGTGTGCGCGAAACGAGCATAGCAAGCCGCGCGCATTATTTTTGTATTCGATTGCCATCTTGCAACCCTATTGCAGATTTGTGGATGGAACAAAATAATATAAGAATCACGATTCAAAAATATTTGTAGATCGTAGAAGGGCGAAAATTGAAGAATAAAAAAAAATATCAAAAAAATAAATTAATATATTTAGGAGTGGGTCAAACTTATCATTTAGGGGTATGATAAATAGATGTTGGCCGATTCTCAGACCTACCCGATATGCACACAAAATTTCATACGAATCGGTTCAGCCGTTTCGGAGAAGTTTGGTAACAAACACATGGACACGAGAATTTTATACAGGCTGGTTTTTTAAAAAGGGCCGTCATGGCCAAGTCGGAAACTACGAGACTCAGAGTTTTCTTGACAAAGATTGATCCTTATCAGCAAAAGAGTCCATTGGTCCAAAAATATAGCTGTGTTTTTTTTTTTTTTTGAAAAATAATTCGGATCGATTTCCGTCAAAAGTTTATGAAACTAAAAAAAAACTAAATATGCAGTTATTGGTTTCTTATAAATCGAGGGCTCTCGGAGGGATTTCTCTAAGTCTCGTATTGTCCGACTTGGCCATCACCCCCCTTCTCAAAACACCACCCTGTATATTAGATTTCACTAAGAAAGATACTTTGAGATGTTGATATACTGACATGAATATTTGGGTAGTGAGATTAAGATTAAAATATATTGCAAGTTTTATTGTTTTTTATCAATTCATTGCATTCAAATAAAAATGTGACCATACTTATAAAAAAATTCCATGTCTTGCATTGAAAATTTAATTCACTCATAATGCGATATGTGTTGAAAAGATTTATAAGTTATTTTACTGTTGATTCTTTATAAAAGATAACATACATCTCTGTATCTTTTCTTCTCAATTGCTACTCTAATTAATTAATGGAGATAAATTAAACAACTCATTAATGAAAAGAATTAATTCAGTCCTTTTTTGTTCAGAAAATAATTCACAATTGTGTTACTGTGGAGAACAAAGAGATACAAAAATATTTAATTCACGCTGAGGGTTGGATCGCTGTTGCAAATGAAAATTCGTAGCTAAGATACGGTTTAATAAGACAGCGAGGTGTATAGGCGCCTAGGGATGAACAAATTAAATAATATTATGGATGTCACAACAGGATTTTCGAGCGGAAAGTGTTGCAAATGAGGACAAAAAGTCTCTGTTAATACTTTGTTCGTGTAGTATCCTGGATTAGTACCGTAAGTATATACGGTTTTTGAAACAGTGAGATATAGATTTATTTCTTAATAGTATATGACGAAGAAATAGCCTCTGTATTATTTTTAAAGGTGTGATCACTACTGTTGACTTGCTGGTGATCACTTATAATTGGATCATGGAAAGAAAACTGCAACGAGTATTTTAGCACCTTTGAATATTACACAGCAGCGTTACGACGTCCCAGAAAGGTCCGTACCGTACGACAGCTTGAGCACGAATGCCTCGAGTGTCGAGAGTGTGGCCGTTTTTGTAGGGCTCGGTGCACGTGCACGTATTTTTAATTAATGTTTTTTTAATAATAATTTCACATCACATTGTGATCACGTCATGATGATTTATGAACTAATTTTAACTAAAATTGTTAAACTGAATTATTCTTGTTTTGTAGTATTTGTCCACATCCTTGACTACATCCTGGGTTCTTTTATATTCGCCTGAGTGTGCTGGCGAACCACAATATATATATCGCGGGACACTTAACGAAGAAATCACAACGATCTCACGGAGGCAAATCAACAGGAATACGAGGATTTCCTGGATTTATACTTAAATGTTGCGGGAGCTCAACCTTCGCGTGCGGTTACTTGACGGAATGTGTATTACGCCATACGGCCATAGATGTCGCGGCTCGCGGTTTATTCTTTACTTGTACCGGCTAAGTTGCTAGGATAAAGGTGTAGGGGGTTAAGGAAAAGGTTGTGTGTTATTTGGACAACTGGCGTTACCACTTATAATGTTGAACCGTCACAGAAGTGAAGTAATGTTGGAGAGAAGAGAACATGTAATGAAACGTGGATTCCATACAATAATCGCATGTTTACATATTACGACGTTCACTCCTGTGATGATCGAGAAACTGATTTACTCTACATTTAGAAACTCTATCTGCTCGTTGGACCTGCCCCAACTGACAAGCTTTTATTCCATGATTTGGACAATATTTTACAAGGTAAAGAAATTACTTCTCAAGAAGCAATACAAAATAGAAAATACCTTCATAGAGCTTTTTGAGTTACAGTCCCCAAAATTTTACCGCAATGTATAGACAGCAAAGGAAATACCTTAATTCAATAAATTTATTAACAAATATTTTTTTTAACCTTTTAACACCTAATACAATCGATCAAGATAAGCGTTATAGATTATTGAACTATATCTACTAATAAGATCAACATGCGATTGGTCCAGTCCAAATATAATATCACTTTTAATCATTTCGAAAACTTGAAAGGCATTTTCAATAAGTTGACAAACTTCTAAGGTTGAATGGTTCCAGCGCTTTCGAGTTTGTCTGTATTCCGTATTTAAGTGATGTGAACTTAATGGAGTGAAACTGTAGTTCATGAAACAATAAGTTTACGGACTTGGAATTCGATTTAAATACGATCTAAAATAAATAGGTATCTAAACTGTTTCATATAATTTCTTTTATTTTTATTTCTGACATGGTGTACTGGTCTAGTTGCCAGTTTTCTAGTTTTTTTTTTTTGGAAAGACTGCAAGGAGGAAAATATTTACCGATCATAGCGATAGCTGGGCTGGGCTATAGCTAGACGCGAATTTACTATCGCTGAATCTGCACGATACAAAGCAAGTGGGGAATATGTTCTACGTTTCCGCGGCCGCGCGCTCAACCTATACGATATGACTCGAGTAGGGAAGATGGTCAACTTACTCGCGGCCGCGCACTAAACCTGCATGATACAACACTAGTAGCGAAGTTATTCTACTTACTAGCGATGCCATGTGCTTTATGCTACGTTCGCCCTTTCTCATTTTATCTCAATCGGTGTCAATCTCCCTCTCCCTCTTCTTAGATAAAAACGTCCCACATTAATGTGACACTTTATTTGCACAAAAAAACACTGGACTTAAATAATGATCCCAAATTCGATCTCTGCACCCTCTCGAACCTCGGATGTCCATAATTGTAACGTTGAACTTTAGTTAAATGTATTTGAGGGCAATGGTTTTGCCGTCTCGATATTAAGCCATTTATGTTGGTCCTGGGGCTCTCATTACGGGCGAGATTACAAAGAGATTAAAAAGAAAGTGAGGGTGCCACTTGGTATAACTACAATCGAGAAAGATAGTAATAACCTCAGAACACAGAACAATTCTGAGGTAATAACAATAAGTCCACTACTATTACTTCTATTGAGTCATCTCCTCATGGGCCATGATTAAATCAAACGAGTAATTACACGACCATTATATATAAATAAACACTCGTCTAATGCGCAACGGGGCCCGGAGACAACTGACTCGCGACTCGTCATTTGCACACGTCGACAGCTGTCCCCACACTTCTAAGCATTTACCAGTGGGAAGCTCCTTTTCACAGGATGCCGGCTAGGTTATGGGTAGCACAATGGCACCTATTTCTACCGTGAAGCAGTAATGTGTAAACATTACTGAGTTTCGGTCTGAAGGGCGCCGTAGTTAGAGAAATTACTGGGCAAATGAGACTTAACATCTTATGTCTCAAGGTGACGAGCGCAATTGTAGTGCCGCTCAGAATTTTTGGGTTTTTCAATAATTGCATTACAGTTACGTTGTAATGGGCAGGGCCCATCAATTATCATCAGCTGATTGCCTAGCTTCTCTCGTCCCTTATTTTAATAAAAAAACCTACCTAAATGTATTTTTTTTTTGTTGCTTAGTACTTCCTAGAGCTTCACAACTAAACTAAACTAAACTAACAATAATAATAGAGTACCTTAGGACAAAATATTAACACTTGTAGAATGCATTAAACGTAGTGTTCTATGATTCACTTAAAATTAACAAAGGGAGATTTAGTTTGACATCTGATAGGTTACACCTATTTAATTTCTATAAAAGACAGATAGCAATATCGCTATCATATTATTCTCTTTAACAATTTGGCTTTACTAGGGGACGTTCAACAACGGATGCAGGTGTTGAGCTTATCAAGAATATTTTTGATGCCTGGGAGGAATCGCAGAATGCTCTTGGCATCTTCTGTGATTTATCTAAGGCTTTTGATTGTGTTCAACATTCAACTCTGGTCAGGAAGCTATGTCAGTATGGCATAAAGGGGACTGCGCTCGATCTTCTGAATTCAGAAGGTCGACGTGAATGGCAGGAGATCTCCTGGGACTCCTCTCAGTATGGGGGTACCACAAGGGTCTATTCTTGGACCGTTCCTCTTCTTTATCTATATAAATGATCTTCCTAATCTTATAGAGAAAAAACATAAGGTAGTATTGTTTGCGGACGACACTTCACCGATTTTCTAAGTGAAAAGAAACCAAGCTATGTATGACGAAGTGAACGATATTCTATCTGACATCGTGTACTGGTTTAGCGCTAATAACCTGTTGTTAAATCGCAAGAAAACGAAATATATAAAATTTACAGTACCAAATGTCAAAAATGTTGATGCAAGTGTTTTGTTAAACGGAGAGGTGATAAAATCGGTGGAATCTGCTGAATTTCTTGGCATTACTCTGGATTCCAAATTACAATGGGGCCCCCATATTGAAGAATTGGCGACCAGACTTAGTTCTGCAGCATACGCGGTTAAAAAGGTTAGACAATTAACTGACATAGATGCGGCGCGACTTGTATACTTTAGTTACTTCCATAGTATTATGTCCTATGGTATATTGCTGTGGGGCAGCGCTGCCGATATTAATACAATATTTGTGCTGCAGAAGAGGGCTCAATCCCCCGCTCCAACACCTCTCAAATTGCCAATACAAGGCGTTTTCATTTATTTAAATGTTTTATTGAAAATTTGCTGTTGCTATTTAGAGTTTTTAACTATTTTATTTTCAATCAGTCTAGTTAAGTATTCACAGAGTTCCTTTTATTTCCTTGATAAAATTATTTACTAAAACAACACGAGAAGCCATATTGACACAGAGTGAAAAAGTCTTGATTGGTGAAACAAGATGGCGATAAAAGTGACGAATCGCTTAAAAATTGCCAAAATTACTAACAACATGGAACGAACCGTTACAATAACTTATGAATACAAAAAAAATGAAAAAAGGAATTCTGCCAGAGAAATTAACATGGATGGGCCTTTATTTTATCCTTGACATTCCAAAACAGGTACCCAAACACTTCTTGGACGATATAGTTACGAGGTCCTATGACCTGGTCACCTTGGTCTATACCAATAAAAAAATTTTTAACAAAAAAACAACCGACTTCAAAAACACTATTCCAAAATAATAGATTTAATATGCACTAAGAAGTATAAAAATAATTGCATATTTTTATACAATCTAATTAATTAATCTAATTCTAGTTACGATTATTGTTGTTTTCGGAATCGGTGTCCTTACGCCGCGACCCGCTCTCGCCTCTCGCCTCCTCACAACTCAAGCACATCTCACCTATAATAGTTATAGGTATGTAGTTAGTTACAAACCAATCTTAGATGACACTGACTCCAAAAATTACAATAATCATAACTAGAATTAGATTAAGTAGATTGTATAAAAATATACAAATGATTTAAGTTTTCTTTAGTGACTAGTCAGACCAGTCTCGTTCAGATTTTGGCGAGACAGCACGTCCTGCTGATGCCTCGTGTAGAGGCGAAATACGAGTCAAATTGTTTTTTAAAACAAATATTGGCGGAATTAACACTAAAGAAAACTTAAATCATTTGTATAATTATGGATTTCCGCAAAGTAACGCCTATTTCAATATTTTTTTTTGTATAAAAATACGCAATTATTTTTATACTTTTTTTGCATCGTTATCGTGATATCGTTAATTTATCAGCCACTTTGCTAGACGTATGTATAACAAATTTTAGATGTTTTTTATTGTCTCATGGATGTCGGCACTTACGGAATTTAGATGAAAGTTTCTTAAAAAGAACTCACTGACATAAGAGAGGGGATTTTGATTCAAGCTTTTGTCATAACACCCAGCATTACGTAATACAATCCTTACGAATTAATTTTGAAAATACGAGTAAACAAACGTTAGAAAGTTTATTGAATTAGGTGCTATTTTACGAAAATCCATAATTAAAAATGCCAATTCCGCTAAGATTTGGTTTTTATCAACTCAACACGTTTTCTTCTCTACGCGAAGCATCTTCAGGAGATGTTGACTCGCCGAATTCCGAAACGAGAATCGTATGGATAAATATGAATGTGTAAGTGTGCGTTATTTGTACTGATTGGACCCAGTAAGCTAATATTGACCTTTTGACTTACGGCCGATTTCTTCGTAATTCAATAGCAATTCTAAATTGACGACTGCAACTTATATTTAACGATTTCCTTCTTTTGTCATTTCAGTAAGCAAATCACTTCATCATTCTCGATCATTCCTTGCCTTTATTGATTTTAACTTTACACGTCTCTTTAAATTTCTCACAGATGCAATAGAATAATGTGTTCTACATATTATTATTTGGGCTGTTAGAATTTGCAATCATAATTAATTTCCTAGGTTTTTCACAAAATTTGTCTTACTTTCATGACATGACATATAATTTTGATTCTAAATAGTATTTATTATTTTTAATTTACTATTAAACAAGTAATCGTATATTAAAAGCGGTCATTATTCATTGGTTTTGTGGAGGTATTATTCTAAGAAATAAAATTTAAATGAAATGGGAGGTATATTATATTATATAGGACATATTTATTTATTTAATAAGGCTTACCAATTAGATACATAATTGAACATATACAAATAAGATAAACATTAATAAGTGTTACTAATTAATCATGATCAAAATTAAAGGTATTCACAACGTTACTATACTAAATAATGCTAAGAATAATGCTATGATAGCAAATTTAAAAAAATAAAAGTAATGAATTTACTGCTAATTACTTACGTACCAATTTATATTTAAGCTTTTTAATAACGAGGAAACCTGTTTATTATAAAAGTTAAATGAGTTTGATAGAAAACGTCATAATCATAATGTTAACACCAGGAACAGACATAAGCTTATAATGCCTACTACTCGGCTATATCGAGTTAGCAAGTCTTTTGTCGGGCGATGTATATGCTTTTACAACAATATCCCAGAAAATGTTCTAAACAAAGGTATTACGTTATTCAAAAGAATTTTTAAAAAACGTTTGTGTAGTAAAGGTTACTATAACATAAATGACTTTCTTAATGATACCACATATTGGGAATGGAGCGACCGCCCTCAGGCTATTAAATAATAAGTTTAATTGTACAATGTTACTTTGTTACTTTGTAAATGTTACTTTAATTGTACAACATATTTTTTGGTGAAAAAAAGCCCGCTGAGTTTGTTGCGCCCGTTCTTCTCAGGCCTGAGGCATTCAGTTTGGAATGGGTGGTAGTTTTTTTGACTTTCAATATGTGATGTCACATCCTATTTTGAATAAAAATATTTGAATTTGAATTGAAGCTTAATCCGTAGTTATTTCTATAAAATTATATAAATATTGGGGAATAAGTTCCTAATCGACAATTAAATGCTGGTACACAAATGCCAATATTTTGAAGTACATCTGGACTGGTTGTTCATGAGTTTGTAAAGAAAAAGCAACTGGGCTGCCATTCTCCGCATTTCCAGGAAATCAATTTCAAGTTTAATAAGTCTTTTTTGGTAATTATAAATATTATAACGTAATAACGTAATATTACGTCTACTGTGGTAAAGACGAGTACATTAAATTGGAAACCTGCCATTTATCTGACTAAAACATGTCATTGAAATGCTTATCAAACTGACACAACCTACATCAAAGGAATAAAGTTATGTAGCACTGCTAATCTAAATTGCAAATTAATTAAACAGTTTGAGTAATTGGAGTGGGCATATGTCAAATGTTAATAGTATTACAAATTAGCTTTGGACAGATTAATACAATTATAAAAATCCAGGTCTATGATGATATCTATGGGAAGCATAATATATGACGGAACTCCTTAAATTAAGCCTCAAACCAGATACCGCACTACCTGAGAACAATAGCTTTTCTATTAGGGCAACTATTAGATGCTTGTGTGCGTGGCATCTTGACACTCAATGGCATCTTTAAAATTTTGTGACATACGCTTCGTGTTATTTTACATTGAAATTAATAGAATACAAAATACTTACTGATACGTAATTCAAGTGTCTTTCTTATTTCTTGTAGTATTATATTTAAAAAAGTTTTACTACGCAACCCGGCATTTTAGTTTCAATTATAATCAAAGTTTAGCAGAACATGTGGCACGTCAACGTCACACATTATTCGAGACTGGCACGAGTACACCCACTTGGGCGTAGTATTAGTTGACGCACTTTGCGACTAAGCCTGCGTTGTCTAGTTGGAGCGCAGCGGAGACCAGTTTATAAAAAATGCAGAAAAATAAGGAATAAACAGGTTATTTATGTAACTTCAAGTAATGTCATATAGACCTTAATTTGCAAGGGATAAGATCGGGATTCCCTTACGCTGGTAGGTAAGTAGGTTTCAAATTTTATGACTTGAAATTCAACATGACCATGACACTGTTAACAGTGTATATTTATTCCATATTCTATTGGATAGAGCAACAGCAAAATGAGGCTGTATTAAGCTAATAGAAGGCTCCTTTGCACAGGGTGCCAGCTAGATTATAGGTACCACAACATCGCCTATTTCTGCCGTGAAGCAGTAATTTGTAATCAATGTGTTTCGGTCCGAAGGGCCGTAGCTAGTGAAATTACTGCGCTAATGAGACATCTTATGTGTCAAAGTGACGAGCGCAGTTGTAGAGCCGCTCAGAATTTTTGGGTATCTCAAGAATTCTAAACGGCACTGCATTGTAAAGGGCAGGGCGTATTAATTTCCATCAGTTGATTCTCCTGCTCGTCTCGACTCTTATTTTCATTTAAAAATGTATACCCATGTAGTGCCTATCTATATACCTATATCAAGTCAAATGCATTCAAAATGGACTACGCTCTGAATATAATGAAATAATAATCTAATCGTCTATCGGGTTAGCTTGTCAAACACCACACGGTAAACAGCGCCTACATAATATAATATTATACGCAAACATTCATAAGTGTACATAATTCATCAACATTCGATTTTACTGTGATACGTAGCTAACTATCGAGATGCTATAACTAATGCTGTGTTTGTGCCTAACGGCCGTTCCCAATATACAATCTACACATAGAGATAAATTACTACCTTCTACTGTCGGTTGTTAGGTATCAATAATCTGAAGCTGTCCCAATATACCCGATAAGTCATTCTTATCGCCTTATTATATATCTTACGCGTGAATTGCAATTTCCATACAAACTTCTATCGCTGGTAAGCAAAACGTCGTCCCACTGACAGACAGCGTGTACGGATAAGGTGTCTTACCGTCGATAAGTTTATTGGGCCAGAAAAGTCAACGATAGTTACGATTTTTGTCCCAAGTAAAGAGATAGACTGAATATTGGGAACGGCCGCAGGAATATTACTAACCTTTACATATTCTCATTTCTCTTATTCCTTGTCAGAGCCTCAAACTTCAATAAGTCATCGTCAAATTTAGTGATTCAAACAAGTGTTAAAACTTATGTGTTTCGCTTTTGACGAAAATACACAAATGATTAAACATACTTTTTTCGTGGTAATAAATCTTAAATAATTATTTTTTACAGTCATATAGATTTAAATAAAAACGATCACATATATAGATAGAAAGTGTCGGTTAGGGCTCATTATAACACTAAATAAAAATAAAATGCCAGCCAAAAGATGTTCACTTCTGAACAAAGGCCTATCAAGATCGCTATAAAGATCGGTTCTGCGTTGTCCTCATCCAACCTATTCCAGCGATCTTGACCAGATCGTCTGTCCATCTTGCCTACCAATACTACGTCTTCCGGTACGTGGTCGCCATTCGAGGATTTTTCTGCCCCAAAGGCCATCTGTCCGTCGAGCTATGTGCCCTGCCCACTGCACACTTCAGTTTCGCAATCATTTGGGCTATGTTGTTGACTATAGTTCTCCTACGGATCTCCTCATTTATAAGCCATAGTAATTCGCTGTAATTTCAGTAGCTACAGCGCCCTTTAAAGCGAAATACAAATAGGAATTGCATATTAATACGTAGTGGCATAAGAGCCTCCTTCAATCATACAAATTATTTAAGTTTTCTTTAGTGTTAATTCCGCCAATATTTGTTTTTAAAACAATTCGACACGTGTTTCGCCTCTACACGAGGCATCCTCATGACGTGTTGTCTAGCACAAATCTGGCACGAGACAAACACATCAAATGAGCAGACGAATCAAATGAGCCGAAAGCCGCTCTTTTATACCCTCGTCCCATGAAATGACGCGCTGTGATTGGTCGGCTGTTGTGACGTATTACCCCCGGAAGAGACACGTAACAAAGGTGATGGGACTAAATTTGTTTGTTCATTCAACAATGTAAACATATTGTTATTTTTGTGTTTTATTATTTCTAATTGCTCTAACACATTTAAGCGAAATCCTTTTTCACATGTATGTAAAATATTAAAATTATTATTGTTTCCGAGTGAGTGACCTGTATCAATTAAATGTTTCGCGAAGTGTGATTTTTCGGGATGATTATTCGTAAATGCGGCAATATGTTCCTTTAATCTAATTTCGAAATTTCGACCTGTTTGACCTATATATACCCCGTTACAAGTGTCACAACTTAGTTTATAAGCGCCGGATTTTTCGGAATTATTTAATCGATCTTTGCCATTACATATTCGACTGACATTGTGATTCGTTCGGAAGGACACATTAATACTGTTTTTAAATGGCCCTTAACTGTATCAGCGGTTTCAAAATGCAATAAAATATAACTTCGAATCTCATTGGTTTTATATAAGTGACCACCTCCACCTTCTTGACATTCATGTAGTCGAACTTGTAGATTTTGAAAAACGTGTTGACAAGTTGCTCGTGGAATAACGTTAATTTCTTGCACTATATTTGGCTTCAACTTTTTCACTGCTCTTGGATTATTTTCATAGACTCTTGATTTAAGATATCCCCACAAAAAATAATCATTCGGGTAGAGATCTGAATACCTTGTGGTACACTCAATGTCCCCCCTCCTCGAAATGAGTTTTCCAGAAAACGTGAAAGTGGCTCCATCCTGCTGAATTGCATATTTGGAAAATGAATTAAGATGTCGCTATTGTAAATCTACACAATTTGTTATGTTTTTAAAGTGATAACCCTCACTTCAAGGATTAATACACAAATAAAATTTGAGCAGGCTATCAACTGTAAAGTAAAAAAGATCCTGTAGATGAAGCCACAACCTGAGAGTTGAACAAAGCATACAAGATTTTATGATGATATGTAACTCGAACGGTTTGCACAGCTAGCAGAGCACTGGCAAGGAATGCCAGAGGTCATGGGTTCGAGTCCCTCATCGTTTTCAAATTTTATTCGTATAAAAATCTTTGCCAGACGTGGGGTACGAACCCATACTCTCCCTCTCGTGAACAGGAGCTCAAATCTTAGACTACTCAGCCAACTTGACTAGAAAGCTGTAGTTGAAATAATGATTCAACAAAATCCCTACGCGGCCGACTCAGACGGGATCATGACAGTAAAAAATCTCACACTTTTTTTGCCTAGCTCCCATCCGCCAAGCCCGTAGCATTCGATAAGGAACCTCGTTCCAAAATTTACATAAAGAAAGACAGCCGCTGAATATCGTAGAGACAAGTTTGATTAGTAAAAGTTTGCTTTTAAAACAGCCAGAGGTATAAAACTTTACCTTGATTTCTTTTATTTTTATGTCTTAATTTCATCTACAACAACTGGAAAGTTGGCTGTTATATTGATAATAACACCCCAACAAAACAAAAGATGAATAAATACTTAGTCAGCGTTAAATTTGCCTATTATACTTTAAACAACAAATTACATGAATTATTGTAAAATCCAGAAGTGTAAGCAAAGTCACATGGAAAATTTCGTGTAACATCAATGTTTAATCAATCATCATCAATGTAAACCACTATCTTTAAAGAATAAACATTTTTCCTCATTACATCGAGCGTTTCCATTTACCTTACCTCAGTATTTTGGCTAAATATCAGTCTCGTCTTAATTGATATTGAAAATGAATAGCACTGAATTTCAATATTTTGCAATATTTGCAATTTTTAACTGACTTCAAAAAGGAGGAGGTTATCAATTCGATCGTTTTTTTTTTAAATGTGTGTACACCGATTTCTCTGAGGCTTATGATCCGATTTACGTAATTCTTCTTTTGTTTGATGCGAAATAGTTTAATTTTACATAGCTTGGCCCAGTAGTTTTCATTTTATGAACATTTATATGAAAAGTTTTTTCTACCTGGATGACAATATAATTGTTTTCTGTATACGGCTTTTTTTTTTTGGAGCTTTCATTCAGGTTGATTATATATTATTACTAGCTGACCCAGCAAACGTTGTATTGCCGATATTAAAATCGCGATACAAAAGTAACTGTTGATCGTAGATGGGTGAAAATTTGAAGTTGTGTGTATTTTTAATGCTGACTCATAATCAAACAAATTTAAAAAAAAATCAAAAAAATTAAAAAAAAAAATCGTGTGGACCACCCTTAACATTTAGGGGTATGAAAAATAGATGTTGGCCGATTCTCAGACCTACTCAATATGCTCACAAAATTTCATGAGAATCGGTCACGTGGTTTCGGAGGAGTACGGGAACGAACATTGTGACACGAGAATTTTATATATAAGACTAGCTGACCCAGCAAACGTTGTATTGCCGATATTAAAATCGCGATACAAAAGTAGCTGTTGATCGAAGATGGGTGAAAATTTGAAGTTGTATGTATTTTTTTTGAGACTGACTCATAATCATACAAATTTAAATAAAAATGTCAAAAAAATAAAAAATAAAAATCGTGTGGACCACCCTTAACATTTAGGGGGATGAAAAATAGATGTTGGCCGATTCACAGACCTACTCAATACGCTCACAAAAATTCATGAGAATCGGTCAAGCCGTTTCGGAGGAGTACGGGAACGAACATTGTGACACGAAAACGTAAAAGATAAAAAATAAACTACGTTTAAAAAAACCGACTTCAAAAACTGAAAAGTAACAAATAACTAAAAATTTAATTTAATACACCTCTTATGCAAACCTTTACCTTTAATATTAATAAAATACTATTATTTGTATGTGCTACATATTGATAGCTTTGAACTCGGTGCCAAGCCAAATGTAATAACCTACACTCGCCACGCGTGACTTTGAGGCGGGATAGCTTCGTCTAGAACAAAACAACCCAAGCGGACAGACACGCAAGGCCACACAAGCTTAATAAATACAGATTTAGAACCTTAATAAATTAGATTTAAAACCTATCAATAGGTAGCACATATAAATATCAACCTAATTATATTAAAGGTACGATAACTAAATATTTAATTTAATACGGGTGTATTAAATTAAATATTTAGTTATTTGATACTTTTCAGTTTTTGGAGTCGGTTTTTTTAAAACGCACATTTTTTTATAATACCTACTTTAAATACTAGTGTAATACTTTCAAATTCTACGCCAGTGCAATACAGTTAAACGATACCAATTCCGAATATGATATATTCGCTAATTGGCTGGTCAGATTCTTATTGTCTGCATTAGTCAAATAAGTAGTTATTCTATTTTTTTTTCTTCTCCATAGTTTCAATTAATAGGTTAAATCTACAGTTTGTACTTTCATTTCTTATTTTAAACAATTTGTTATGTTTTTAATATGTTACGACGATACGTAACTCGAACAGTTAGCTCAGTTGGCAGAGCCCCGCATCGTTCATAAAATTTTGTTTTGAAATTTCATTTGTGTATTACTTATTTTGTTTTTATTGTAGCGATAGTATAAGTTCTATTTTTCAGAAGTAATTAGAGAGTAGTTTTTGTAATTTTTATGTTCACCATAATTGTCCTATACTTTCGAACTACTAATTGTAACATAAGGTTAAGAAAATTTTGTTGTATATAGTGTGGTGTGCTTTAATAAATAAATAACAATTAATAATAGTATAAGACGTTCTTAGTGCGTCGTACTAACATGCATGTCTAATAACTACACTAAAATGAAGAAATTCAATTTGAAATCAATATTGAATTAATGGCGACCGGAACGTACCGGAAGACGTAGTGTTGGTAGGCCCCCCACAAGATGGAACGAAGATCTGGTCAAGATCAGAGGAGTAGATTGTATGAGGGCAGCGTAGGACCGATCGTCATGGCGACCTTTGGGGAAGGCATAGGCCCGCGTCTTCGGTCTGAAATGATGAATGATAAATTAACAGTTTGATTACTAACACTTTACTTATATTACGAATGTACGTTTTTCAAATTCAAATATATTTATTCAAAATACGATTTGAAATCAGTTATTGAAAGTCAAAAATTACCACCTATTCGAAAATGTATGCCTCAGACCTGAGAAAAACGGCTGCATGAAACTCTGTGGACTGTTTCTGTTATAAAATTTCGATACAATCCCTACTTATATCCTATTAATATTATAAATGTGAATGTAAGTTTGCTTGTTACGCTTGCACGCCTTAACCACTCAACCGATTTCTATGAAATTTAATACAGAGATAGAATAGAGCTTGGAAAATGACATGGGCTACCTTTTGTTGCGAAAAAAAATAGCGGTGTTGAAATACAGGACGAAAATTTGTATGGAAGTTCGTCGTTATCGAAGATGATTCCATAAAACTTTGTAATGAGGCACTTGATAAGAAGTAATTTATAAACTTTTGTTCGAACATTTTGGAAACTGAGACCTACATGGGGTTGAAATAGGAGATTAAAGTTCACAGGGAAATACTATTAAAGAGACTGTCCACAATGACAAGCGATATACGCTGTCGTAGAAGAGCGACGCGCCGGCAGCATAAAGAGCAGTTCGTGTTTGTATTATTTGCAAAGTATCCTAACAATTTAAAAATTCTGCCCATAGTTGCTCATAGTATCCCACGCGGACGAAGTTCGAATAAAAGCTGGTAATATAATAAATTGAATAGCCTAATGGCGGCCGGTCCATTCCCAAGGTAGGTAAGCAAGTAGTCAAAACTTCAACAATGCCCTGCTAATCGGGCTTAATTATTTTTCGGGCACTAAATCTGAAATCAAATTGTAATTTTCAGCAACAAATATTAGTGGCCAGACTTAGTTTGGCAGATTGTTTATTCACAATTCGTGCCGCGATCAACATGCACTCTGGCAGTGCCAAATCGAAATTTGATTTATTCGTATGTTTTGATTCCACAGCAATATACCGCGTCGCCTCTCCGGTTATAATAATTGATGAGCTCTTCTGATGACCTATGTATAAATTTGCATTCATTTATCATATTGGCTCAATTACTTTAACGATTAACTGCGTGATAAGTTTGTAATTAAATGGTATTAGATGCATTTGTTTGGAATGAACACATTATAATATAATATCCAGACGACCGAACCTTGCTCGAATTTTTAAGAATGTACAAAACTTGAACAAAATAGACTAATAGGACATCTGGATTCGAATCACCAAATATCCCATCTGAGCTATTACAGTCTTATAGGTAAGTATATAGTGGCGAAATTTACTTTTGTATTTTATAATGTTATTGTAGCTGTTTCTCATTAAAACAACTACATTTTTTAAATTGAAACCTTGCTAGATCGATTTATCGCCCCCAAAATCCCCTGTATACTAAATTTTATGAAAATCGTTAGAGCCGTTTCCGATATTCAGATTATATTATATATAAATATATATATATATATACAAGAATAGCTCGTTCAAAGATATAATATATATAGTTGTTTTCCAAATTTTATATCTATAATAAATTTAATCCTAGAAGTGAGGGTTATCACTTTGAAATATAACAAATTGTTTAGATTTACAAGAGCGACATCTCAAGTCAATTTCCTAATATGCCAATATTAGGGTTGAGCAGGTTATCAACGGCAAAGTAGACTCTGTAGATGAAGCCACAACCTGAGAGTTCAACAAAACATACAAGATTTTATCATCGATACGTCACTCAAACGGTTGGCTCAGTTGGTAAGAGCGCTTTGCCGGAAAGCGAGAGGTAGCGGGTTCGCGTCCCGCATCGTTCATGTAGTTATTAAATAAGACTTCAGTGAAGGTTTGGTCGGGTATTAGCTATGAAGGAGTGACTGACCCATAAATTTGTGAAAAAGGTATCACAGCATCGGCACAAGTCTTAGTACCAAGATACCATTCTTGAGAAGGCAGTGAAGCCCCTTAACAAGATCATGTTCAATAACCAAGAATGGTCCTTCCAGCAAGATTCGGGTCATAAAGCTCGGTCTAACCAGTCTTGGTTGGAAACGAACGTTTCGGACGTTTCATCAAAGCTGAAGAGTGGCCGTCGTCTAGTCCCGATCTTAACCCGCTGGATTATGATTGATGGTCAGTTTTAGAGAATATGGCTCGCTCTAAATGCCATGATAATTTAAAGTCGATAAAGGAATCCGTACGATTGGCAGTGAAGAATTTTCCCATGGAAAGAGTGCGTGCTTCTATTGATAATTGGCCTCAACGTTTAAAGGACTGTTTATTGCAGCCAATGGAGACCGCTTTGAATAAGCTTTTTATATTTTAATTCTTTTATATTAATATATTAAACTAACACACTGTAAAAGTAATAAATGTTATTTGCAATTGAAAATTATTCATTATTTATGGCAAGACTACATAGTTTATGTATTAATTATGTTATTCTGAATTGATTTCAATAATCCATTATAATTATACCAACGTTGTCACAGCCCTGCACGCACACCTTTGGGCTGTGACAAAGCTGAAGCAGTATCTTCAACACCTGATCTTAGACAATGGCACAGCAGACAGTGACAATGGTCACAAATACAATCAAAGTACAAATGTACATTTTTATTATATATTATAATTCAAAAGACATTTATGTAGTAAAGGGTAATATAGCATAAATGATCACAGATTAGGTATGGAGCGACCTCCCTCACGCTATATAAATTATAAAGATAATAGAAAAGAAGCCCGCTGAGATTCTTGCACCTTTCTTCTGGTCTGACTTATAAATTTTTGCGTGGGTTTTGAGGTTCAATAATTGATTCCATATCCTATTTTGGATTAAAGTATTTGAAAAATTGCTCAAAGAAGCTGAATCACTACATAGTTGTGTTAGTGGAGAAGACTGGTGTCTTCTGTGTGTGTGTGGTATACAAGACTAGTTTTTAGAAGTAGTAAGTAGGCAATTATTGCTGTCGTTAAATAAATTTATTAATAGATATTATTCTTATTAAATTTATTTATTTAAAGCGTCTTTGCCCACCTCAGTATGAGATGGGACGTTATCGTGAACCCACTACAATAACCGTGATGAAGGACCTCCGAATGTTCTGAATATATTTGACCTGTACCAACACCGATGTTCTGTGAGTAACACGGATTTAAATAAAAACAGCTGCTATAATATTACTATTATTATTATCTTAGGCAAAGACTGAAGGTGTACTGTTATAGGCCTGTCTCACTCGTAGGTATCGAAATCGTAAATACGTGCAGCGGTCTCTACAGAGTAGGCCAGCTAGTAGGGACTCACAAGCGAGCAGTGACGTCACCTACTTCACAGACTGTCAACCCTAAGGTCGTTAGAAGAGGTAAGAGTCACGCGATAGAAAGAGAGGCAACTTCTAGGTGAATGAAAATGTAGGTTAGTTACGCTGTGAGAACTGAATTATTCGCTGATTTTGCGGAGTGAGACTTCCGTACTTGTACTATTATGTATTCTTTAATAGAAAATAAATCTAGACGTCAAAATAAGTCTTCATAATTCGAAAGAGTACGAAGAAGTAAAAGTTGCAAAGTAATAGAAATACAAAACGTTAATGCCCGCTTGTAACTAATGAAAGTACAATTACTTTAGAAGTTGTATGCCGTCCATCAGAAGGGTAAGCTTAGCTTAGTCATAACACAAAGATAAATCATAACTTTACCCGACACAACTTAAGTGTTAAGCTATTACTTTGCAATTTCATGTTGAGGTATAACGCAATTTGTATTCTAAGCTATTCTGTAAAACAAGTATAGATATTGGTAGTACATGGTACACGATAGAATCATTAACTTTTATGATATATGATTATGTGAACGGAAAATAATTTGCTTAACAATATAAAATTGTTTTACAGAACATCAACTTAAATAATATTGTAAATAATTCAAACAATGTCAATAACAGATATTAAAAAAACAGGTTTCCTCTGCAATACGAAACTATATACGAAGCACAAAAAATTTCATTATTTAGACCTCAAAACTTGTCTAGCGCTGTACGACTAACGGCCGTTCCCAATATACTATCTACAGATAGAGATAAATTACTAGCTTCTACTGTCAGTAATTATCTGTCAATAATTTGAAGCTGTCCCAATATGCCCGATAAGTCATCCTTATCGCCTTATATTGGGACGTGTGAATTGCAATTTCCATACAAACTTCTATTGCTGATAAGCTATACGTCGTCCCATTGACATACAGCTGCAGCGTGTACGGGTAGGGTGAGTTACCGTTGATAAGTTTATCAGGACAGAAAGGTCGACAATAGTTACGATTTTTATCTCAAGTAAGAGATAGACTGAATATTGGGAACGGCCGTAAAGCGGAACTAGGACTCTACAGTGCATACCTAGCTAGAAAACCAATGCACGCCACTCTGCTATCATGTAACCGGATGATCCGACTCCTTTACGAAGATTTAGTTGAAATTCACACAGCAGATTATTAATAAGAGATTTATAGCCCACAAAATATAGGAAACCATTAAACTATTATATTATGTAAGTCAGATCGTGATAAATCCAATCCTCAGCAGCAGTTGGAATTTCATCGATTTTCTTGTCAGCCACAAATAGTAAAGTTTCTGTTGCGTTCGTTGTTCTACAGTGGCTTTTGATATCGGCAAACACTTTTGAGTTATTGTGTATAAAGAATGCCTGTGTTTTTAAATCTCTGAATTAAGAAATTCTCTCTTATTATCCAAATGTTTTGAGTTTTCATTAGTGTTAATTCCGCCAATATTTGTCTTTAGTATTTGGCCTCAGTACCAACCGTGGCGTATCGTGCCAGAGTTTGACGAGTCAACATCTCATAAGGATGCCTCGTGTAGAGGAGAAACAAATATTGCCGCATTAAACACTAAAGAAAACTCAAAACGTTTGGATAGTTATGGATTTCCGCAAAGTAACGCCTACTTCAATAAATTATCTCTGTTATTGTTTTTATGTTCAATCAAATTTTTATGATCAAAACTTACCCTAACTCACGCATTCGAATTGCTTGAATTTCGTAACAAAATGCTAAGGGGATAATTTTTATTTTATTTTTTTAAACTTAATCGGACAACACCCAATACTCCAAAGGAGACGGAATGATGACATAGGTGGTAACCTGGGCACAAATGTAATGAGATGAAATTGATGTGTGCATAGATTGAGACATATTAGTCCCTCGCAGAAAATTTTGAAAGTTTTGTTTTTATGACAATAAAGGACGAGACGGGCTGATGCTACGTTCAGCTGATGGTAATTGATACGCGCTGCCCATAACATTTAATTACTAATGTTTATTATATTTAGTGAAGAATGACTTGAAATCGTATGATAGGTTTGCCTTGTGTAAGTTTTTAAGTAACATTCGCGTTTTAACTCATTCTTAAAAATATTTTACTTTTACTAATTCATACATTATAATGAGTTAATGCATAATATTGTTTGTTTTAATTTCTTAAATGTGAGGTAATTCATTCGTTTGTACAATGTGACAAAATATAGCACGAGAAAAGCATTTTGGTCGTTTAAGCTAACCACGAGCAATCAATTGATATTAGCCACCCGCAAATGCTTCCACAAACTTTATTCATTATTTCGCCATTGCATCCGAAATACACAAACAATGACTTTCAATTTCCTCACCAAGACCTTTCCAATCTTCACAGCGGCGAACTTAAAGCGAACATAAATTCTCTTCGATACTTGCACAAGTAATCCTAAGTACAGCTATCTTACACTCAGCTACGCTTAGTTCTGTTTACTCAGTAAATTAAGACGATGCTAGTTTGGAGTTCCTGTTCCTGCACCATCTATTATCAAAACTATAAAGTTCATTAATTTACCGTTGTGTTTGCTCTACTATTATAGAGTGACTAGATATAAAATATCATAAATCTATTCACATAATATTATATCATGATTTAAATCTAAATTTAAACTTGTGAGATTAATGAAGTTTCTATCACAAAAATTACTATAATTAAACATTACTTGATTCCGATGTTGTCAGTGTAATGGATAAGCATTTCGGCCCTGTTTAATTCTAATAATAAGAACACATAATGCTCGGGCTTCATTAGCGGGCTACGGCGAATATTCGCCGCATTGCGATGTGTGTCATTCAAACGGCTACACTTCACCGCTTCAATATAATTCATATCTGTCGCATAGATATAGCCAAGAACATCGCGTAGATGATGTTTTTGGCGCGACACGAAACATCGCCCGATAATGAAGCCCCAGCATAAGACTACAGCGCGAAACGCGTGTAGGGTTGTCAACATCGCATCCACGAAGGAATCGTTGAACAAACATTTTAGTACGTATCTTCGCTAACATCATATATGTAATACACACCTAAACATATGTGCCTTTTATATATAATTATTGAAAAGTCACTACTCACAACAGACAACAAGAGTAAATCTGAATTTTACTTACCATACCAGATTGATACATAATTGTTCATAATAAAATTACTAACTGACCCGGCAAACGTTGTATCACCCTATAAACAAATACATAAATTTGCAATAACAAAATTTTTTAGGGTATAAAACAGATTACGACCGATTCTCAGATTTACTCATAAAAATCAATCAAACCGTTTCCGAGGAGTATGACAACAAAAACTGTTACACACAGATTTTATATATATATATACTACAGATAGATTGTCATTTAATAGCTCGAAAGTGCTAGCCCTAAGTATTCTGCCGGCACTCACGTAGTAATCGCCGGCAAGCATCCTCTGTCCCCACCTTGCCGTATTCTACTTAGAAATTTTTACGTACTTTGGTTTTAGTAGAAGTAAGGTGAGTGACGATATATTACATTCATTCAAGTATATAGGTATACGATAAGAAAAAGTAAACGTTTTCATGTCATAGCAATACTTAAGAGCTATAAATAATCCTTAAAAAAAGTAAACCGTACATAAAGCTTTTGGTAAGCACAAATCTGAAACATTAGAACATTAATCCAAGCCATTGGCTGTTCGAGAGCAGCAGCAATTAATCTCTTACAAAGGAAAATTTAATACCAGTCGATATGAAGTTATATCTGAGTCAATAGTAGCAATCAGCGCCTCTTGGCTCGCTTCCAAATCGCCCCAAGCTTCAGCTATGAACTTACGAAAATCGGTTGTTGGCAAAGATACAAACTTCGTGCTCTTTTGAAGATGATACTTCTGGTTGTGGTCTTATAGAGTTGCACGACATCATAAACCATCTTAAGAACTAAAGGAGTCTGAAAATGTAGGAATGATGTGGAGAAAGAATGTAGACAATATGACAGCATGCATCAACACTAGACATGATATCCCTACTATCTATATAAATATATATATATCCCTACTAATATTATAAATGTGAATGTAAGTTTGTTTGTTACGCTTTCACGCCTAAACCATCGAAGCGATTTTGATGAAATTTAGTACACAGATAGACAAGAGTTTAGAAAAGGACAAAGGCTATCTTTTTTTGCGAAATAATAAATGGAGGGGTTGAAATAGGGGATAAAAGTTAGTATGGAAGTTCGTCATTATCGAAGATCATGCAATGCATCATTTAGCTTTGTATTGATAAGAAATAAATAAGTATTTAGTCTATATCGTTTTTAAAATTTCAACCTGTGTAGGGATGTAATAGTGTATGAAAATTCGTATGTATATCCAAATAACGTCACGCTTTCACGCCTAACCTTTCCGAATTCGATTTTGATTATATTTGAAACAAAAATAGAAAACATCTTAGTAAAGGAAATAAGCTACTATTTTTTTTAAAAGGCTATAAACAGGTTGAAATAAGGAAAGTTTGCATGGGAATTCGTCATTTTCGGAGATGAAACCATGTAACATAGTACCTATTTACTTACTTGATAAGAAGTAAGTTTATAAACATTCGTTTCAGCATTTTTGAAACTTTGACCTACATGGGTATGAAATAGGAGATTAAAGTTCGTAGGGAAATACTATTATAGAAATTGTCCACAATGACAAGGAATATACGCTGTATCGTAGAAGAGCGCTGAGCGGGCGTAAAGAGCAGTTTGTGTGTGTGTATTATTTGGAAAGGTATAAAAAGGCATTTATTTTCTCAAAATTGATTCCTTTAGAATTCTTTTTGATGTCATTTCTTATACTACTACCGCTTCGGAAACAAATGGCGCTCTGAGAGAGAAGTAGCGGCGCAAGAAACTCTCCCAGGATTCTTTTTTATGCAAAGTATCCTAACATATTATAAATGCTGCGCAAAGTAACTATTCCATGCGGACGAAGTCGCGAGTAAAAGCTAGTATATATATATATATATATAAATTTCGCATCGAATGGTGGTAGTTTCATGTCGATAGGATCAGTGGTTTAGGCGTGATTGAGCCTGAAACAAAGACCATTTTCATTTTTTATTATTATATATATGTGTTATTATATATATATTAACACAGGCTATATGCCTAATTTGGGGCAATAATTTGTGCAAAAGTGTGTCAATATGATTTTATTATTATTATTGAATGAAAATGGTCTTTGTTTCAGGCTCAATCACGCCTAAACCACTGATCCTATCGACATGAAACTACCACCATTCGATGCGAAATTTATCCAAGATGGTTCCTTGTTTTTTTTAATTATATTTGTAATAAGATGAATAAAGTTTAATTTGTTTCCTTCTTTAAATTTGCCCAGTGAAGCGGGCGGGTACGGCTGTTAATATTATAAATGTAAGTTTGTTTGTTACGCTTTTACGCCGGAATTAATGAACCGATTTTGATGCAATTTGGTACAGCGATAGAATAAAGCTTGGGAAAGGATATAAGTTACAATTTATCCCGGAAAATACCATGATTCCTGTGGGATTTGTGAAAAACTGAAATTCACGTCAATGAGCTATAACTATACCAATACTAGGTTTAGTTTGCCATAGCATTTTCCTCGAGATATTCATATAATATGTTGGGAACAGGAGCGAAAACGGGAACCGGAACTGTAATAGAACATGAGATAATCTTCAATTCCAAACTTGCCTATTATTTCTAAAAATCCATTATCTTCGCGGACGAAGTCGCAGGCATCAGTTAATATCTCATAAATCTAAAATAGAAAATTATTAATTCAAGATTTTAATTAAGTAATAATATTATAAGCTATTTTTATATTTTTATTACGACTTCTAACAGAGTCTGTAGCGTAGCTAAAATTCTTTTTAAAGAGTTTGCCATCTAATATATAAAATTCTCATGTCGCGGTGTTTGTAGTTAAACTCCTTCGACACGGCTTGACCGATTCTCATGAAATTTTGAGTGCATATTGGGTAGGTCTGAGAATCGGACAACATCTATTTTTCATCCCCCTAAATGTTACGGGTGATCAACGCCAATTTTTTTTTTAATTTTTTTGACATTTGTTTTAAATTTGTTTGTAATAACAGTAAAAATTATGAGTCAGCATTAAAAAATACAAGCATCTTCAAATTTTCACCAATCTACGATCAACAGTTACTTTTGTATTGCGATTTTAATATCGGCATTACAACGTTTGCTGGGTCAGCTAGTATTATTATAAAAACTTTAATTGAGATACGTACATGATAAATAGTCGGAATATTTTTAAAGATCTTCTCTGTTCTCAATATTTTTACGAACGAATTACTTCTTATCAGTATTTCGTATCTGAATCACGTCGCGTTGCGGAAGTATTTAATTAAATCAACCAAGCCAGGTGGGCACTGCTGTTGTAAAATCTAAAAAAGCAAACAAGCGAACATGATCACGATCCAAGATAGAAGAAATATTTTAGTTATCTTTGAGGCTTTTTATTTATTCACGATTTAAATCTTATGTTTTAACCTATCTATGTACATAATATGTGACGAAATGTTTCAAACAATTAATATTTTCTTAAATTCGGCACTTTAAATTATATTTATATACCTAGAAACGGAGTCTTTCAGTATTATTTTGATGCTTACTGTTAATTTTACCACGTTTCAATAATTAATATTTTTATAACATTCAGTGTTCTTGAATATAATATATTTAGAGAGTATTTTAACTGTTTTTTCTAAACTTGCACTCAGTGGACGAGCAATAATACTAAAAATACATTAACATCAAAATCATCATCAAAGAGCTCTGTTGAATGACACAGTAATAACTAAAAAAAAAATTTATTGGTTTTTATTCGTGCCGTCTACTCTATGCCATTTCTTTCTCTTTGGTTCTACGTGATAATGAGTCAGCAATACTATAACGTTCTCTTGCAACACCATCGAAAGAACCAATGAGGAACGGTCTGTCAAGAATGTTTACTTGCAGCTATTGGAGACATTGCAGAAGGATTTTTCTGTTCCTAGACTGATTGTTCATAGAAAATTCCTTGAGAGTAAATCTGTGGATTGATGTCATACATCGAAATGGCGAAGATAATAACCTAAAAATAAATGAAAACATAATCCCTACTAAACTAATAAATGTGAATTTAAGTTTGTTTGTCACGCTTTTACGCCGGAGCTAATGAACCGATTTTGATGAAATTTGGTACAGACATTTTATCCCGGAAAATCCATGATTCCCGCGGAATTTATGAAACTGAAATTCACGTCAATGAGCTATAACTATACCTAAGTACGTTTTGTTTTCCATTGCAATCTTCCTAGAAAGAAGATTCATTTAGTATGTTGAGAAAGAAAGAAAGAAAGATTTTGATGCAATTTGGTACAGCGATAGACTAAAGCTTGGGAAAGGACATAGGCTACATTTTATCCCGGAAAATACCATGAAATTCACGTCGATGAGCTATACTATACCAATACTAGGTTTAGTTTGCCATAGCATTTTCCCCGAGATAATATTCATATAATATGTTGGGAACAGGAGCGAAAACGGGAACCGGAATAGAACATAAGATAATCTTGAATTCCAAACTTGCTTATTATTTTAAAAACCCTTTATCTACGCGGACGAAGTTGTGTGCATCAGCTACTAAAATAAATCTTTCAAAGAAATAGCGAATTAATCCAGTTTAAACTCAATAGAAATGTCAATATCTATAAAAACTTGCACGGATTCCATTAAATAAGTTAAGACACGGCAGCGAACTTCTATAAGTTTCCGCCTTTTATAATATCTTTTAAAGAGTTGGAGCGACGGAACATTATTTTATATTTATACCGCGACTTCTCAATGTCCGAGAGGATTTCAAAAGTTTGCTCACTTTTATATTGTGTGTTTAATTTTATATTCCTTTTGAGTTATCGTGGTTTCCAAGCACAGATATTTTGATTAATATGTTTTTATGTGCATAGGTGAAGTACAACTAGCTAGCGTTTAAAATATAATAATAATAAAAAGTTAACTAAAAGTTTTATCCGTACTAAAAAACAATTAACATTTGAGAAGCCAAGAATGTTAATTATATAATATACTAGCTGACCCGACAGACGTTGTTCTGTAGATAATAAAAAAAATACTGTTTTATAAGAATTTGCCAATAATATTTCAAAACATCAAGAATTATTTCGTAAAAAATGCTCCCTGTTGTTATAATGAAGTTGTTTCACAGTGGAACTGTCAAACCGTGCGTCAATAAATTCTCTTATAGAAAACATGTCCATACAAATAAATATTGAAAATAAAAATAATTATGGGTCCCAAATCTAAATAAAAACTATCCTATCTCTCAAGTTGGACCTAACTGCACTCCATGAAGTAATCCCCATTTAAATCCGTTCATTAGTTTAGGAGTCCATCGCGGACCAACAAAGTGTCACGTAATTTATATAATATATTAAGATAAACTATAAAATGTCTCTTATTTCGGCGTGCCGATTAGCAAAGGCCTCCTTCAACGATTTTTTTATCATTCCACCTTGTATGCAGCTGTCTCCCTCGTTTTCTTTTGGTATCTTTTGGGTACCATTCTGTAACTTTTTTTGCTATAATATTATATAAATATAGAGTGAAAGAAAATATTTACACCGTTATCGCAAAATATTTATACTACTACTATGGTAAAGTCTTAGAGATTGTATCGATTTGAAACACCATAAAACGGTGCGTGGTATTTTGTGAATTTCAAAATGGCCCCATCGCAAATTTAAAAAGAAAAATGTTTCAGATACGAGAACCCTAACGCATTTTTTTGTTGTTTAATATTGAACACAAAAATTAAACTAATTACAAAAATATTATGCGATGGCCGACTGCCAACTATTATGACCGACACTATTTATTGTAAAACATTAAATGCTCTAATTACACTATAATAAAAAAATTATAATTTGGAAAGATTTTATGTTGTGATTTTGTGTGTATGAGTGAATGTGCGTATGTATTAAGTCGTTATCAAATTATAATATACTTAAAATGATATACTTTTAGAAGGATTTTTGAGTATGGACAAATATATCTGTTGGTAAGAAATGTTTACTATAGCCACTAAGTGTACGACAAACCACCGAATTCTGGGCATGCATAGAGTGAGTAATTAGGACATTAAAAAGGGTAGATAGTGTGCCTTGTACGCTTATTTAATTAACAAATTTTATTATAACGAATTTTATTTAAAAATAGAAGGATGGAATACCTGGTAAGAAAGATTACCTAAAGTCAAAATTAAAAATATATTTATTTACATTATTGAAAACAAACATAACATAATTGGGGCTAGTGTCCTCCGGTAAGCAATTAATGTATGGAAAGACACAGCTCTACCTAAATTTCAATTCTTAACCGTTAACCTGTAAATTAATGAATTAAAGAAAATTTTTGTTTACATTACTACTAATTTATTTTATTGGTTTAAAAAATATGTGTGTGTGTTCGTGTTGGTGTGCGTGTACGCGCGTATTTGTGTGTGTCGTGACTGAAGATGAATGCATGCACGTGTGTGTGTGTGTATATATTCACGAAACAAGACTCAAAATACTATGTACACTAGTCGTATGTATAAGTATGCATCTTTACATAATATGTACATTATTAAATTTCTATTTCTTTATTATTTCTTCAGTTCTATGAAGTAATGTGTCGTGGTTAGATATGCCTTTATAGCTGTGCTACTGTGAAACAGTGTTGAGGTGTATATGTTATAGGTTTTTTGTATATAAACCCTGAATTGTATTTGTATTATCTTTCAGTTCTAAATGAGACGAAGTGAACCATGATGGAAATGGATCTTAAGCAAAGCTCACTCCTTTATGAAGAATTCTTGTTTGCTCTCTTCAAACTGAATGCAAAGTATTATAAAGCTAGACTTGTGTGCATTGTTTGCACGGTATGATCTACAGAACGAAGCAGGTGCAAATGGTAGTTCTAGCATTTTTAAAATGGTGCCATCATTACTTTCAGGAACAAACAAACAAACAAACAAACAAAACCCACTCCCCATACCGACTGAAATTCATCTTTACACATTCCTTAACACAACATTTTAAGAAAAAACTGCTACTCCAGAAAAAATGTCTCTGGAGGTATGGGTTTTTAAAATTATTAAAATAAAATTGCACATTAAAATGCAGCCGTTTGCTTAGGGTCAAAAGGTTAGAAAAGAAAAGACATTCTAGGTATAGTATTTTTATTAAAGCTTTGATAGTGCACGTGACAAATAATTCTGATTATTCCAGCAAATATTTCGAAATATCATCTAATATATAAAATTCTTCTCCGAACCGACTGAAACAAATTGTATGAAATTTTGAGTGCATATCGGGTTGGTCTGAGAATCAGCTAATACCTATTTTTATAGCCTATTTTTTTTTACTAATTTATACGGCAATACAATGAGCTAGTCTAATATATAAATTTCTCGAGACTCGGTATTTGTTACCAAACTCCTCCGAACCGATTTGTATGAAATTTTGAGTGCATATCGGGTAGGTCTGAGAATCGGCCAACATCTATTTTTTAGCCAAATTTTTAATATAAATGGTTAATATACAGGGTGGCCGAGAAGTTGACGTCCAAAGCTAAAATTTGGAAACCTCATGGTGATGAGTATCCGAATCACCCCTATGTATGTTCTACGATTTTGCGTAGTTTAGGAGATGATAATTTTTTTCCCCTTTTATCCGCTTTTTTCACCTCATTGTGGTTTAGGACTTTTTCTAATTTTTTGAACACTTTTAGTTAATTTTATTGTTGATAATTATTAATTACAGTTGCAATAACCACATAAGAAACTATGAATAGTTTAGACAATGCGGAACTAGTTTAGAATTGAGTCGTAAGTTCAAGCTCCAGCTAAATTCATAAAAATGTTCAAGGTATCAAAAAAAAATGCCAATAAAATAGCCAAATTCAAATTTCAACCTTTTCAACTTCTCGGCCACCCTGTACAAATACAGATTGCAGTATTTTCGTAACATGTACCTACACATTCTACAATTCATATTTTTAATTCATTTTTATTGCATCTGTTACAGTAATCCTTCGGGCTGCGATTTACACATATTGTACAATTCCATTAATTGTTTGTTACTCTTGTTACTGCCTGTGTTTCTTATATTGCGTATGTCTGTACGTATGTTAATGTGCACCTTAGCGCCCTCTATACCGGACCATCGTTTTGCAACTGAGACCAATCTGCTCCAGGGCATCGGCCATTCACCTCTGAAATACTGCAAGGAAAGTGTCTGTTATATAACAATATACTGCTTATTGAAAATCGCACAATTCATTTAGAATATCATTTTTTCTTGCATGTTCAAATCAAATCAAAATATTTTATTGCAAGTCACATTTTACAGTAGGATGGTTGGTACATTAATGGGTAGACAATATGTGACGCCCTGCAAGGGCACAGCAACGTTATACATAAAATAAATATGTCTTATACATTTTATACATTCTTATACTATATTGTAACTAATTCTCACACTTGTAATTAAAAAATTCGGGTAAATCGTAGAAGCATTTTGAAACTAAAAAATTTTTAAGATGTGTTTTAAATAGAGAAGGCTCCACTTTATTTTTAATTTCGTTTGGGATGTGATTATAAATTTTTATGTTTGTTCCAGCTAATCACAATAAATTTACCAGTGGTTGGCTCCTTTGCACAGGATGCCGGGTAGATTATGGGACCACCTCGGCCCCTATTTCTGCCGTAAAACAGTAATGTTTAAGCATTACTGTGTTTCGGTTTGAAGGGCGCCGTAGCTAGTGTGTTACTGGGCAAATGAGACTTAACATCTTATGTTCTCTTGTCAAGGTGACGAGCGCAATTGTAGCGCCGCTCAGAATTTTCGGGTCTTTCAAGAATCCTGAGCGGCACTGCATTGTAATGGGCAGGGCGTATCAATTACCATCAGCTGAACGGCCTGCTCGTCTCGTTCCTTATTTTCATAAAAAAAAATCGTCTAGCTGCTGAACCGATTATGACGAGATAGATCTTTTTTTACAGAAAGGCATATTATTATAAGTAAGTTAAGCTACTTTATATTTGAAAATGAAAGAAGGTTCAAAAAAATTAACTTGCTGCTGATCAACCGATGAAAACAGGCCAGGATAATTACTTTAGTATGCGTGACTCTAATCTTACACTCGCGATTTGTTTTAGGCTCAAAATAGAGGTAAACTGTCAACCTCACTTCTTTTCGACGTGAACATTAGAAATAAGGAAGACACTGGGATCACATATCATCAGTAAGTATTTTGTATTTCATTAATTTCAATGTAAAATAACACGAAGCGCAAGTTACAAAATTTAAAAGATGCCATTGAGTGTCAAAATGCCACGCACACAAGCATCTAATAGTTGCCGTAACTAAAAAGCACTGTTCTTTGGTGCGGTATCGAGTTGGAGCGCGGCGTAGACCAATCCTTAATCTAAGAACGTAGGTATGTATAAGTATGCAAGTTGTTTTTAATATTTTGCTGTCTTGTATCCTAAATAGTTCACTAGGATATCATAAAAAATAGGCATAATTTGCCATTATTATAACCTGGTCAAATGGTCGCTTCCCAATATGAAACATCGTGTACAGCAGCGGCGCTCTACTCAGCGATACGTTATCATCAGAACTCTCTTGGATGCTCAGTTCCTGGTATATTCTCTCCGAATGCAACTGTACGTGGTCGTATATAACCTTAAAATCAAACATTAATTATTAAATACAGACTTAAATACGTATGTATGCACGCAAGAAGTTATACTTCTTTGGCGTAAAAAAGCAGAAATCCTTAAAATTATTTATTACTCCTGCTAATCTACGTTTGTTAAAAGAATAATATTGTAAAAGCATTGCAAAGATGGCTTTGATAGCTAATTAAATAACGAATACGGCTGTATGGGCTTGAACCCTTTGCCTGTCTTAATAATGGACGAAGAAACTAAAATAAATAACGAATGACGGAAACGTCAGAAAATTTTAGGAACCAACATCAACCTGTTATTTTTGTGTTAGTGATGCGCGCGCATCTTAAAATTTCAGTCATCATTTTTTCATAACGCGCCTAGAGAAGTGTAACTTCAAAAAATTGGATAGGGACTGGTCTCCTAATTAAACATTATTCTAAATGGAAAGGAAAAATGCGCCAAGAATATTACGAACCCAGAGAAAACGAGACCATAAGGCAGATCTATTAGCTGGGGAAAGGCATCAGTGAGAATCCTTTTTTCGAAGACGGTAAAACAAAATACTTCATAAATAACTCAAACAATAAATCTCTAGATTGCAGTGAATAAGGAATGACCAAGTTTTTAAAGATGAATGTAGGTGATACAGGTATGACTGTCATGTGTAATAATAAAAATAATAATGTAAATGTGTCATACTATGAACCATTTATCAAAGCAGATAATAGTTGTATAATACGTTATGTTCTTAATATATATATATATATATGAATTGCTATTCGTTAGTCTCGCTAAAACTCGAGAACGGCTGGACCGATTTGGCTATTATTTTTGGAAGTTCAGAGAAGGTTTAAAAGGTGAATAAATAGGAAAATGCTGCTAAATTAAATAAAAATAACAAATTTGTTTTTCCTTTGATGTGTTCATACATAATTTCTATGAGAGAATTCATTGACGCACGGTTTGACAGTTCTGCTGTGAAACAATTTCATTACGACAGCAGGGTGCATATTTTACGAAGTAATTTATGATGTTATGAAATATTATATTATTGACAAATTCATAGAGAAACATTATTTTATTTATTATATACAGAACAGCGTCTGTCGGGGCAGCTAGTATTATATATAAATCCAGAGTCCTGATGTTAATTTCCAGTGAACTACTTAACTAATGAATGGATTTTAATAGGGATTACTTCATGGAGTACAATAACTTGAGAGATAGGATAGTTTTTATTTCGATTTCGAACCCATACTGTAAGTCGTTAAGGAGTTCCACTGATCATCATATTCGACTACGACACTTACTTTACCTTAAAGACGTTACTCAAATATCCGGATAGCATAAAAAAGTATCGACCGAAGAGTTCCGTTACTTTGTCATGGATCCCATAATCAGAACCTAATCTTTACCAAAATACCTTTGAAGCCTTTAATCATAGAAATTGGTTGGCGCGATATTGAGTTATTCTTCCATTTGTCACGCACCTACTTATAACAAATATTATGGTTTTCTAATGGACGTCATTGTCAGATCTGGACGACACGGGAAGCAACAGCTTTCAAATAAAAACAGAATTATCGAAATCGGTGCACCCAGTCGAAAGTTCGGAGGTAACAAACATCAAAAAACCCGACGAATTGAGAACCTCCTCCGTTTTTGAAGTCGGTTACTAAGTGAGTATATTAGACCATTAAGCTAATAAAAAGCAATCTTGATTATAACTCACTCGGAGACTATCTCTTCCCGTTGACGTCATAAGTATTTGACTAGTGAGAGCCGCGGCGTCGCTTGTCCTTTCCGCGTTCGATGCCGGCACAGTACCCTACGAATAATTTTTATTTAGTGAATTTTTTTTCAGAAAATCTAATTATTGTTTTAAAAGAAATCATAAGATCATATTATAACGTGTCCACTATACTAAAAATAATACAAAGAATTCAATTCCTATATTTTTATTTTGACGCGTTTAGCAAAATAGTTACAATTTCTCGTACAACTCTGAAAGAGCAGCGATATCACAGCATGAATATATCACAAATCACGTTTTTTGTTTACAATAACCATGCTTGTTTATCTAACAACCAGTAACATAACCAGCATAATGATACCTCAGCTATTGTAAACACAAGTGGCTATAGCATCTCAAGAGGCCGCGCCGTGTTTGGCGCCAAAACAGCTGAGCAGGTGGCGTCTGCAGGCGCGCGGGACGTGTGAGCATAGCGGAGTTAGCTTTATAAAAAACTTAACGTTAAGTTTATGTATTATCAATCGAATTTCATTTTCCGTTGACTGCTTCAAAAATATAAACGCTTCCCCGTGGCTTTAATACTTAAAACTTGTGGTAAATTAAATTAAATTTGTAACCAAAATTTATGAACGATGTGGGACTCGAACCCTTGATCTCGTCTCTTGGTTCCGTCCGAGCCTCTTACTCTGCCAACTAATTTTTTTACTGTCCCAAATATTTTTTTTATTATTTTTATTGATATTATTAGTACAACATGTTATGTTTTTAAAGTGATAACCCTCACTTCTAGGATTACTACACCAATACCACAAATATGGAGTTGGTTATCAACTGTAAAGTAGATCCTGTAGATGAAGCCACAACCTGAGAGTTGAACAAAGCATACAAGATTTTATGACGATAAGTCACTCGAACCGTAAGCTCAGTTGGAAGAGCACTAGCACGGAACGCGAGAGGTCGTGGGCTCGAGACCCGCATCGTTCATAAAATTTTGTTTTCAAATTTTATTAGGATATTATTAGAATTATGTTATACATATGAAACTTGAAGTTTGCGGATGTATACTTATTATACTACCAAAATGAAATGCTGTGAAGCTAGGTCTGGTTTCTTTAGTAATAAATAATAATAAAAAACCTCTTCAAAGAAATCAGCAAACTCCGGATAATCTTCCAAGCCAAAGTTACTTGTAAGAGTACATGTTTTCCTGGTATCAGCCACAAGTTGTTCAATCTCTGTCGTATGCTTGTCGTCTTCGTCGATAGAACACAGGGCTTCGGCAATCGCAAGCGCAATTGACGACGAAGTACTGTGGCTCCCGTCGAAGCTTACCGAACTAGACGTTGCTAAGTAAAAACACAACTGTTAATTATCATTATATCTATGAGTTAATTTATTGAAGTAGGAGTTAATTTATTGAAGTAGGCGTTACTTTTCATCGGAAATCCATAATTATCCAAATGTTTTATGTTTTCTTTAGTTGGCGGAATTAACACTAAAGAAAACTTAAAACTTTTGATAATTATATCTATACTACAATCATAAAGAGGAAATATTTGGTTTTTTGTTTGCATTGTATAAATTCGGAAACTACTAGACCGATTTGAAAAATTAATTCACTGTTGAGAAGCTACACTATCCCGGGTGACATACGTTATATTACATTTTCAAAAAAATTAGGGATCCTTACTAAAAGTCCAATAATGTTACGAAAAGACCAAGAATGTAACCCAAGGTGTAAAAAAATGTACGCGGATGACGTAACGAAGGCCCTTCGGCGCCTATAGGCGAAATAGGCGCCGTTTCGGTACCCATAATCTAGCCGGCATCCCGTGCAAAGGAGCCTCCCACTGGTAAATGCTTTGAGCGATTTCTCTGGTGTTGCAAATTGATCCACATTGGGTTGTGGTAATCGCTTAACATCAGGAGACCCGTACGCTCGTTTGTCCTTCTATTTCATAAAAAAAAGGAAACCATATTGCATATTTAAATACCCGGACCGGATAGATGAACTTGGCAGCGATTGTCTTAATCTTGTGAGTGACACAGGAGTCTGTAGGGCTTTTGAAATTTTCATATTAATAGTTTGTTACAAAGTAGTGCAGCCGATATTAATACCATTTTCCATTCGCGCTATTTATGACCAAGGTCCTAAAGAATTATTAAGAGAAAATTTTAAAGAAATAAACATTTTGACTGTTGCATCTCAATATATTCTTGATAATGTTCTACATGTTCATAAGCACATTAAGGAATCTGGTAGAAACTGTGACAATCATAATGTTAACACGAGGAACAAATATAAATTTGTTATGCCTACTACTCGGTTAAGTCGAGTTAGTAAATTTTATTATTTTATGATATATATTTTTCAGAAAATGTACAAAACAAATGTGTTAAGAAATTTAAAAGAATTGTTAAAAAACGTTTGCGTGGGAAAGGTAATTATAACATAAATATTTTTTTTAATGATACCACAGACTGGGAATGAAGCGAAGACCCCCAGGCTCTTTAATTATAAATTTTTATTCTACGAAATTACATTGTAATCCATATTTTTTTTAAAAAAGACCGTTGAGTTTCTTACGCCTGTTCTTCTCAGGTCTGAGACACCCTATTTTGAATGGGTGGTAGTTTTTGACGTTCAATAAGTGATTTTGAATAAATATTTGAATTTTAATTTAAAAAATTATCTTTACACTTACTTGTATTCAATGAAACTATTCTGACTTGTTTGCTTCGGGGTCTGTGGTGTACGTTCATATCATGCGCTGCACCATTCAAAACTGCAATCAATAAATAACACAACAGAACTTTAACAATCGAGACTCGATTTTTTTTTTTAATGAAAATAAGGGTCGAGACGAGCAGGACGTACAGCTGATGGTAATTAATTGTATGAAACGTGCGGGCATTAATGGATTGACAGATGATAGCTATAATCTTGTAAAAAATGGAGATAGCCGAAATCCACTACGTTTAAAGTAACTGTTCACATTCAAACATTATACTTCGCAGCCAATCGCCATATTTAATTACTACTATTTCGCCTGTAATTACTACAACTTTTTTATGGAATAGGAGGACAAAGGAGCGTACGGGTCACCTGATGTCAAGTGATCACCGCCGCCCACAATCTCTTGCAACACCAGTGGAATCGCAGGAGCGTTGCCGGCCTTTAAGGAAAGAGTACGCGCTTTTTTTGAAGGTATCGTCCCAGAAACACAGCACGAGGAAGCTCATTCCACAGCTTTGTAGTACGTGGAAGAAAGCTCCTTGAAAACCGCACTGTGGAGAATCGCCATACATCCAGATAGTGGGGATGATATCCTAACTTGTGTCGTGTCGTGTGAAGGTGGAATTCAGCGGCAGGAATCAGGTTAAACAACTCTTTGGAACACTACCCGTGATAAATGCGGTAGAAGACACACAATGAAGCGACATCTCTACGCAACGCCGATTGATCCAGCCGTTCACAGAACACTGGGTCCCCGATAATTCGGGCTGCTCTACGTTGCACGCGGTCAAATGGGTCGAGCTGATACTGGGGTGCGCCAGACCAGAGATAACAGCAATACTCGATGTGTGGCCAGCCCTGCGCTTTGTAGAGCGCTAGAATGTGGGCCAGCTTGAAGTATTGCCGTGCTTCTACTATTGACGCCCAGCTTCTTCGAAGCCAATTTGGCTTTGCCCTCCAGATGGCCACGGAATTGGCAATTGGCAAACGCTCGAGATTTCGAGACCCAGTATTCCGATACAAGGCGAGGTTTTAAGGGAAGTTATCGAAGAGCGGTGTTACGGCAAATGGGGTTTTTTTAGTGGTAAACGCGCACACTTGAGTCTTCTGGGGGTTAAATTGGACAAGGTTCAATTTACCCCATTCCGCGACCTTCTCAAGAGAGGACTCGATAGAAGATACAAGTTTCTCCCGGCACTGGTTAACGATTTCCCAAGAGAGACCTGCATGGCCCGTGTATACGGCATCACCAGTGCTGTCGTCTGCATAGCAATATATGTTGGAGGTGTCCACCGTATAATGGCCACCGGTCCTCGACACTAACCCATGCGAAACAGTGGCACTAGGCCGCTACTTCACGGTATTCTGTGCGAGTGTGATAATAACCCGGACGAGTCTGGCCCGATTGTGCTGACGTCATAAGACGGCAGCGTGACTCTCCCACATTTAAAAAGCCCGTAGTCGCCTCTTACGACACCCTTGGGCCTGGGACTCCCCTATTCTTTTTACGCCCCAGGGAAACACAGGGTACTACTATTTCAAACTTAGGTCAAATGACTGCACGTTTCATACTAAACTAAATTTAAATTTTTACTTAGGCAGTCCCGTATTACGTCGTATTTATGTCCTCTTTGGTGATGGTTAGCAATGTATACCCTGCCATATTACGATGTTGTTCCACTCAGGCCTCACAAAATTCTGGGTGCAGCTGCGCTCAGCACTTTGGTACAGGTAAATAACTATAAGTTAAAAATGAATTGTAGTTGCTACTCCATAAAATTAAGGAACGACACGAGCAAGACGTTCAGCTGATGGTAATTAATACGACCTACACATTTCAATGCAGTGCCGCTCAGGATTCTTGAAAAACCAGAGTTCTGAGCGGCAATACAATAGCGCTCTACACCTCGATACATAAGATGTTAAGTCTCATTTGCCCAGTTATTTCACAAGCTACAGCGCCCTTCAGACCGAAACACAGTAATGCTTACACTTTACTGCTTCACGGCAGAAATTGGCGCCGTTGTGGTACCCATAATCTATCCGGCAAAGGACCCTCCCAATGGTATGACGTCATAGTGTACAAAACAATAAACTTATAATAATCGGAGAGGTGAGGTTCAAGAATTAACAATTTTCATGTCATGGCGAGAAAAAAAGTATATTCAGAGTAATAATCCATCGTTTTTTAATTACAATATGATTATCAATATTAGAAATAGCTATATCGCATATCAAAGTCAATCGATCCAATATTCTCACGTCTGTCTGAAGATTAATTACATTTCATTAATGATATCGATTTTTGATTTTAAGTTACAATCAATTTACTCTACCTTTCTTAATAATAAATCTAATTTATGTCGCTAACCGTACCTGTAGTTTCTTTAGTCGATTCAATAGCAGCGTATCGAATCATCTCGTCGTACAGCCTCGTAATCAACATCTGCAGAAAGATGGAGCCACCCACCGCCCGCACACCGCAAGGCAGCGCAGTCTGCAGTGATGACGTCACCGTTACCAGGCAACGGGGGACGCACTCCAGCGACCGAGATATACATGTCAAGCAGAGGGACATCGTCTGTTTTAACAAATGTGACAGTTAGCTTTTGAATAGTTCTCAGTTGGAGGCTCCTTTGCACAGGATGCCGGCTAGAATATGGGTACCACAGCGGCGCCTATTTCTGCCGTGAAGCAGTAATGTTTAAGCATTACTGTGTTTCAGTCTGCTGGGCGCAGTGGAATTACTGGGCAAATGAGACTTAACATCTTATGTCTCAAGATGATGAGCGCAGTTGTAGTGTCGCGTAGAATTTTTAGGTGTTTCAATAATTCTGAGCGGCACTGCATTTTAATGGGCAGGGCGTATCAATAACCATCAGCTGAACGTGCTCATCTTGGTCCTTATTTTCATTAAAAAAAACTATTCACTCGATTGTATCAAACGTGCAGTCTGATAGATTGACACATGACGGATATAATCTTGTAAAAAACAGAGATAGCCGAAATTCACTACGTTTTAAGTACCAATTGCTATCTATACTGCAATGACTATAATTTCAAAATCATGTCGAATCACTGCACGTTTCATACTAAACTAAATTCCAATTTTTACATAGGCACTCACGCCTATTATTACGTAGTACTTAGATAATTTATGCGTCTAGATAGAATACGAAAAAATTTCGTTGTATCCCAACACTAGGGACCTCTTTATTTTTACCCCCCCCCCCCCCCCCTTTCATTGGTTACCCAGTTGTAACCTAAGCTACGGTCGGTCACTAAACGCAACCCCACAATCACTCCTAAAACCTCAGGTGCAGCCATCCCTCATATACATAAACTTACAGAGCTCATTTTAAAAATTAACACTTCTACTCTTGGTCCCAAAACCAATATGGCGAATTTCAAAATAACACATCTACTCTTGGTCCCAAAACCAATATGGCGAATTTCAAAATGGACGCGATGCAAATAAAAAAAAGTATCTTTAACATGTATTATGTGCGGGTTGCTTGTTAAAGTACATACCTGATACATAGAGGCCCCTGTTTGTATAGCATTGACAAGTATGGGCGGAATAAATCGTAGTGCAGTTCCAACCATAGACAACAGTGCCGCTAACCATGCGGGCCGTTTGTCACACCACACCTAAAGTAAATAATTGAAATTATTACGTACAAATTTTTAAGGAGAGTTGTGAATTTCATAAGATTTATTATTATTATTATTAGTCTTTTGTGGGGCGATGTATATGCTGTTACAACAAGATCCAAGAAAATGTTTAAAACAAATATATTATGATATTCAAAAGAATCGTTAAAAGCGTTTGTGTGGTACAGGTTACTATTACATAAATGACTTTCTTGATGATACCACAGATTAGGAATGGAGCGACCGCCCTCAGGCTATTAAATAAGAAGTTTAATTGTACGATATTAGTATGTAACCATATTTATTTTGAAAAAAAAGAAGCCCACTGATTTTGTTGCACCCGTTCTTCTCAGGTCTGAGACATACTTTTTGGAATGGATGGTAGTTTTTGACTTTCAATAAGTGATATCACATCCTATTTGGAATAAAAATATTTAAATTTGAATTACGTAAGCATCATTATTTTCGGTGTTGTGGAGAAAGATACGTTAGTGACTAAAATTACTACAAATTATTATACTTTGTCACAATGTCGTAGAAGCAAAATATATTTATGAGATTGCTGAAATTTATTTCAAAATTGATAGGTACTGAAAACAAATTAATTATTTAATACGGTTCATTAGACAGCTTTCTGACATACGGTCAGACGAAAGGACTGCTGATACTCATCAGGGTCAAGTTGGCATTCTTCGGGTATGGAATTCTAAAAATATAATATTATCAAGGATCTGTCAGCACCATTGACGTACCATAAACAACTAGGCTAAAAACCGCCAATTAAAGGTTGGGTGTGCTCTGATGGGGAAAGATATGTATATCTAGGACGGAGGGAGCAGTCCTGGTAAATGCTGGTACTCCTCTGGAGCCCTCGGGGGAATCAAATTAGCCTTTATATAAATCCTTTCTTGTACGTTTAGTTCGTGTTTGGTGTTTAGGTCACTTATCACTGGTGAGTTTAATTAGGTGGCGCGTCCGCCATTACATTACTTGAATACGCGGATCTCGGAGCGATGCCCAAGCGTGTGAGCACGTGATCCATCAACGAGAAAGTGCGAGTCGAGGTAGAGGGAGATAACACGGGGTGCGGAAGTAGGGATGAGGAATCGGGGAGTGGAAACAAGAACTTGACAGCTGACAGTTATAAGTTCGTTCCGAAATGAGAAATTGAATTATGGCGCCAACAAAGGTCGTCAAAAATTTCCGAGCGGTGTATTTACGTATACACTAACTTATACTTACAGATGAATTTGAAACATTTCTTCAAATTAACACCCTATTTATGTATTAAAAGTATAATATTGCTCCTAATTTAAACAACCCATGACGAATCGAACTGAACAAGCTGTAAAAAAAACTTTCAACACTTTAGTATACCTGGAAGAAATTTGAAAACCACAGTGTGTACTAAACCTGTCTTTTATCTAAGCATGCTGCCCAATCCCTGCCCGATATCTCGAGTGCGTAACACAGCGAAGATCTAACATCAGCCGCGCTTCCGACACTGCACACTACGTACGTAAGCGCACCGGCTGCTCGGGCGTACTCCTCACCAACTGAAATAAATTCAAATAAATGTAAGAAGCGCTAACGACCTGTAATAGTTATTTATGCAAATGTTGTGTAATAAGGGGTATTAAAACACGGATTATAGTGAAAATAGTATCACATTTATATATACGTAATTATCAACAGTTGCATACAAGACTTTATCTACAACCATAATATGAATCCTCTATAAAAGATTCTGAAACAGTTAGCTTACTGCTAACATAAAAAAGCCAGTCCTAGTAACCATTATATCATCCAAAGAAGTGTTATTATGAAAACGGATGATATAATGTTGTACTGAATTTCATTACAACACATTTTTCGACGATATTATGGTTATTAGGACATTAGGTGTTTTAATGTTGGCAATAAGCTAACTGTTTTAGAATGATTAATATAGGATTTAAAGCATGGGTGTAGATAAAAATTCTTAAAACTACAAAGCTACTCTCTCGAAATGCGGTGCAGTTATACGAATATATACCTACTTTGAATATCTATTAGTTATATTTGTTATGGTTCATATACAGGGTGGCCCACCCAAACCAGTCAGTATGGGGATTTTAAAATATATAAGAGATAGAAGAATATCTTCTAAGGAACCACGATATCGATTTTAGAGAAAACAAAAACTGCATTCATAGATTTAAAAAAAAAATCATACACGACTCGGGAATCGAACCCGGTCATTTTGGAAAAAAAAGACATTTTCGTTTTATTGCCACATTCATAGTGTAGGTTGTAAGAAGTGATTGTTGCTATGAAATTTTGTGTCTGAAATTAAAACGTTCACGTTCCATTTTCAAATAACAGCAAAAACATAGTTTTACTAGTACGCAGACATTAAGCGTCCATTTTTTAAAATTGAAATTCGGCAATCTTAGAAGTTCACATTCCATTTTCGAATAACAGCAAAATAAAATCTTTTTACTGGTATACCCAGACAACATGACGATTGGTTATTGCCTACATTTTTTAACGAGTAAAACCGACAACTTACATGATACAATATCAAATCCCGAGTCGTGTATGATTTTTTTTTTTTGAATATCTATGAATGCAGTTTTTGTTTTCTCTAAAATCGATATCGTGGTTCCTCAGAAGATATTGTTCTATCTCTTATATATTCTGAAATCCCCATACTGACCGGTTTTGTAGGCCACCCTATATATTGAAATAGATCATATACAGAAATAAAATAAATATATATACTAGAACAATGAACCTAGAACTAAAAACCGTAAAAAATATAATATAATAACTAAAACATATTATTAAAAGGAGTTCCTTTAGGCAAGGTTCCGAAGATACTGGTAGCGTTCCCCGTTTGAATAGCTAGACTAATTCTTTGTCCCAGGTAGCTGCCAGCTCTTCAGTCTCCTGTGATGTTGACTAATCATTTTGCTATTTCCCCAAAAAGCCTGATAGCGCTAGGACCAAGGGTCTCGACAGCGAACGGGACAAAATCATATTCAATGCCTAGATCACTGTAATTGCATGTTGTTATTGCTAAGTTATATTATTATTTTCTATTAGTTGTTATTTATAAGAACGACGGCGCAATTTAATTAGGTAGTCGTAGTTACCTTAGTTAGTCGATTACGACGACAGATGACGTAACACCGGATACTGAGGCAGCGGCCATTACAGGGTATATAAGGCAGTGTTTAATGTCTCGTGCCAGATTTTGGCGAGACAACACGTCCTGAGGATGCCTCGTGTAGAGGCGAAACACGTGTCGAATTGTTTTAAAGACAAATATTGGCGGAATTAACACTAAAGAAAACTTAAATAGTTTGTATAGTGTTTAATGTGTCTAGGGCCAGTTTGGATTGAGAAACGAGAGTGTAAAGAGGTTGCGCACGCGCCCCACGTGTTCAGGTGGAAAGTCTGTTATTAAAAGTGACTGTAGATCTACTCCATATTTTTATTAGCCTTGATCTCCTCGCCCGCCTACCCACGTAAATCATTGATACTTCACAAGGAAACCCTAATGTGCCTTTAAACATTTACGGGACGTGTTGTTATTTGATGTTATAGTTGATTTATTGATGTCATTAGAATATATTTTATTTTAAAGGTCAAAGTTAGGGAAATTACTTACCTACCATTTATTCAAAACTATTGTTATTTTATTTCTATTTTTGCCGATTACTTACCGATGTTATGATATTATGTACCTTAATAAGATAAGTGTATTACTACACTACAAATATATATATATAGGCAATGAAAATAATGGATATCTATTTTAATTTATAAATATAGAAATAAAATTACCAGCATAATGCTGACTAGGCACCATTTTGGTTTTTTAATGTCCATATTGTTATTAGTTATAAGATTAGTTATACTCGTAAGATAAGGGCATCAAACGTGAAAAAATTTCTTGAGACATACGCAAGCCATTTATCCAAAAGAAAACGTAGATTTAAATTTAAACTTGCTCAGCAAAAAAAAAAATTATCAAAGAGTATAAGCATGTCCTAAAAGAGAATGCCTTGAGGATACTTAACAAAACTGATAAACACCACAGTCCCCGAATTACGAAAACTTCCAACACTATACTAGATCACGTATGTACAAATCTTAAAGATAACACCTTCCATATGGCTCTCATAGAAAGCTCTATGTCAGATCATAAGCAGATATATTTAGAGGTAAAAAGAATCACACCTGAGCGGCCTTCGCGGACAAAGTACGAAGCAATTGATTTTAATAACTTATACAATATGTGAAGTGCAGTATTATAAAATGTGATATGAACAATTTGACATTTTTTTAAAAGTGATAATCCTCGAGTTTATGAACGCTGTGGGACTCGAACCCGCGACCTCTAGCGTTCCGTAAAGTTCATACATCTTGATATGTTTTTGTACAACTCAACGACGAGGCAAGACGACCGCAAACATCGTCCTAGTGTGCCGGATTGTGGCCATATAGGACACTCCGCGAGGGGATACAATATAAGAGAGGTAATATCAGAGATTTGAGCAGTTCTATAAAGCTTTCTAGTCAACCAAGTCACGTACCACTATCGTCCCCTTTGAACTGACAAAACCCATCAGCGGTACACAGAAACCCATCACACTTGTGACTGCTTCCACCTCCGCCGTACCACAGTCCATCAGCCGGCCATCGGGAGTTATCAGCAGACATCTTCCGAAGCGCCTCGATCAACAACATTTTCATCAATTGACAGTCTCTCATCATCAATACCTGAAAATTTAAGTGTCCACTACATCTTCCTAAATTCATTATTAATGCGATTAACAGACAAAAAACGACAGGGACAAAATAGTTTCAATTAGCAGATGGACTTTTAAAATATTATGAAATTACATTTGTGATAGTTAACAGTATCGTAACAAATAGATGGCCCACCTAGATTGGCGTCATCTGCCCATAAAAATGACAGTATGATCCAAGCCGCAATGCGATAATAAACGACTGGAGTATCAAACGTGCCGTATTTAATGTAGGTACTACAAATAAAATAAATATTTAAAAAGAACTTCAAGTTTATAAAGGTGAATCAAAAGTTGACAAAAAAAAAATTAACAAAAAAAAACATCCGACTCTCAAACACCATTCTAAAATAATAGATATAATATGCACTAAAAAGTATAAAAATAATTGGGTATTTTTATACAATCTAATTGATTAATCTAATTCTAGTTACGATTATTGTTATTTTTGGGAATGGGACCACACGGGAAGCACCAGCTTTCAAATAAAAAAAAAATGTCAAAATCACTCACACAGGCCTGCTCCTCCTTCTTTGAAGTCGGTTAAAAAAAATAAAACAAATATTGTTGATAGTACCTTCACCAACGAGGCCCACGAAGGTTGCGGCTGAGCTAGAAGTACGATCAGCTCCAAACCAATAGCAGTCTTATTCGGAAAGTCTGTCGTACTCCTAGCAGTGACGTCATCAAAGGTATCGAATAGATTGGGACTCACAAAGCGGAACCAAGGATACGGGCAATCTTTCGAGTTTTGCAGATCATCTTTTTCTTTGAATGCCTGAAGTATTAAAAAAAGAAGAATACAAAATTATTGCAATAACTTTAATACACAAATTTAGGAACGATGCGAGATTCGAACCCGCGACCTCTCGCGTTCCGTGCGAGCGCTCTTCCAACTGAGCAAACCGTTCAAGTGATGTATCGTTGATAAGTTTTGTATGGCATGTTCAACCCTCAACTTGCGGCTCCATCTACAGGATCTACTTTACAGTGGATAATCTGCTCAACCCCAATATTTTCATGTTAGGAAATTGACTTGAGATGTCGCTCTTGTAAAATCTAAGCAATATATTTTAAAGTGATAACCCTCACTTCTAGGATTAATAATAATTACACAAATTAAATTTGAAAACAAAACTTATAAACGATGCGGGACTCGAACCCGCGACGTCTCACGTTCCGTGCGAGCGCTATTCCACTGAGCCAACCGCTCGAATTCCGCATCATTCATAAATTATGTTTTTAAATTTAATTGGTGCAATAAATCCCCGAAGTGAAAGTTATCACTTTGAAATGATTGTTCAAAATATATCCGACAAATAATTGTAGAAAACAAAATTCAGTACGATTAAATGGATCACTTCTCGCCACTATTGACAATAATAAAGAAAAAAAATGCAGTGTATGAACCTGATGTAGGAAGTGTAGTTCAGCCCCTCTGTACACCATACAGTTAAACAGCTGGTTGCATTTTGCGTGCACGTCTCTGACGTCACGCGCCCGTCCCCGTTGGTCACCGGCGCCGCATAGCTCCGTCCCACTCGCACATATAAATGGCAACAGTTTAGACACACAGAGCAGGATATTCAGTATATCGTTGATGAGGAGAGGCGTTGTCGAGTCTGATGTGTTAGTCTGAAAATCACATATATTTAAAGAAGGGGAAGTTGTTGAGAAGAAAATCTTGAAAACAGAATTACAACAAAAATATGTTAAACAATGGCACGTGGCCAGATACACTGACGACAGATGGACACATAGAATAATTAAATGGTCCGGACCTCTAGGCATCAGAAAGAGAAGCAGGTCTTGTGGATTTACCACAGGGCAGATGAAATAGTGGTGGTGGTGGGGCAAAGTTAGATAGAAACTGCAAAAACCAAAACTGAATGGAATTCCTTGGAGGAGGCTTTTTACCAAAAGCGGTCCATACAAACCAGGGATAGTAACTATGAAGTAAGATTAAATATATTGTTATTTTAAATTAAACAAGAAAACGAATAGTCAAACACAAGAAAAGCTGCAGCTAATGTGTATCAACAGTACATATATATCAATAAAATACAATATTAATAAGCAACCAAATATCTACAGTTGGATATATTTTAAGAGAATAATATATATTGTGTTCTTAATAAGCAATAATAGGAAGTAAAATATTTTTTATAAATATTGAAGGATTTAACGTAACGCAGACTTCCATTTTAGAAGAGAGTGTGAAGTAGATTCGTGTAGAAGACTGTGGTATTCACGGCAGATTTTTTTTATGAAAATAAGGGACGAGACGAACAGGATTAATTGATACGCCCTACCCATTACAATGCAGTGCCGCTCAGGTTTCTAGAAAAACACAAAAATTCTGAGCGGCACTATAACTGCGTTCGTCACCTGGAGACATAAGATGTTAACTCTCATTTGCCCAGTAATTTCACTAGGTACGGCGCCCTTCACACCGAAACACAGTAATGCTAACACATTACTGCTTCACGGCAGAAATAGGCACCCTTGTGTTACCCATAATCTAACCGGCATCCTGTGCAATGGTGCCCCCCACTGGTGCATTAGGTAGTGCAATTATCATTAATTAAACAACAGAGAATGGAAAATAGATGTTCATGACGTGAAGACCGACTTTTAGATGTAAATGGACAAGAGGGTAGTAGTTATTTAGCTATTCAGTATTTTGAATAAAATATCGCAAGTAGTAGCAATTTGTGGCAAATCTCGAGGCTTTTTAATTTGAAGTTGGGTAGCCATTCCTCATAAACATTATACTCAGCTTCCGTTTAATGCCAAAATATATCGTCAACACTCGAAAACAGCGTCTTTGCATAGACTCTCGAGCATTTCAGTTATTTATAGGTATCTACTGTTAATATTGTACTGTGGTAATAATGGAGGCACCATTATTCGGTCACTACACTGCTCAAGTTAACTGATAATAAGGAATTATATAGTTGTAGTACACTTAATTGTCTAGTAGCTCTTAAAGTGTAAAGTTTGGGAAGAGTCAATTAGTATTATTAAGTACTAGCAATGTTCCGCTGTTTCCGTCGCGTATATACCGATCTCGTAGTAGTGGAAAGTCTACTAAGTCGGACTATAGATTTATTTTTGTTAACATAAAAGTTTTATTTCACTTAGTTATTATTTCATTATTTTCTTTACATTGACATTTTTAAATTTATTATATGTACGTCAGTGGATGCTACAGGGTCGCAGAGACTCGCGATATGCATGGTACCGTACTCCAAACTTATTTTATCCTCAATATATTCCTTAATATTATAGTAACCTTTTCCATTAAAACAGCTTTTATATATTTCTTGAATGTTTTGTCAGGCAATTATGTTATGGTCGTGGGGAGCTTATTATAGAATCTAACAGAATTTCCCAAAAATGACATATTTGCCTAAGTGGTTCTAAAACTGGGTAAAGCAATTTTATGTTTATGTCTGACTGTCATAAGATATCCCAATTAATAAAAACATTCATTTAACTACTGTTAATATTTAAATACTATTTAATATAATTATCACTATAAGTAGAAATAACTTTAATAGCAGTTAGTTGGCACTACTGTAGTAACAGTTGGTAGCATCATTACGGTAGACGGTCGTGGCCTATATAAGCCAGAGCGCTCAGTTATACCTATAGCATTGGGCTTCCATATAAATGTAGGTGATTTAGCCATTGAAAGTATTTGTTAGAAAAAAATCGCAGACGCCAGGTCATTAATAAAACCAACTTCGGCGAAATCGGCGTTGTGATGTATGTACTTATTTATAGGAGTATAGCCTAATGTATAGATATCATAATGTATAGAATTGTAGATCACACTTGACGCTAGTCACAGGACGTAGTGATTATATTCTCTTGGTCAGTCACAATTAAACCTCGTTACGGAAGGACGTGTTTTATTTACTAGTTAGTCCATTGAAATGTTACATTTTTTAAGCCTTACCTTGTGTTTTTTAGAGGACGCAATTTTATTTTTTTGATGTGTAGGGCTAAAATCAAGTTTGTGGGGTCGCCACCCTTGTCCCACGGCCGCCATCTTGAAAATAGGGGTTGAAATGGTTTTTGCGATATATCTCTTAAACTATTTATTTGATAAAAAAATTTGTTAGCATTTTTTGTTGCAAATTAAATTCTCTACAACTTTGGTTCTGTAACTTTTTGTCGTAGAACTATAAATAAAAAAGTTCAACAACCAAAAGTGCACTCATACATTTTTCATATTACCTGACAGTATCTCACAGAGAGAATAGTTAAAGTTTCGTTCAACATTCCTGCAAAAATTCTCTGGGCCATACGCGGTGGCACCGTGTCCCACAGATCCTTGCGGCTACCTACATTACATTAACATTATTAATAATAAGTAACTGCTTAAGTTATTAATTAATTCACAAATATAATATATTTTATACGTTCTTTTTTGGGTCTAAGGGTGCTTACACATTACCTATATTCTTACGGAAACAAGTCAATTGTTCACCTGATATGAAGCGGCATGACCAACCCATAAGGAAACTGCCTTAATTTTTATCCCAGAGATGTGAAATGCAGCTATAATGCGAGGATGTGAAATCTAAGCTTCTGTCAGTGGGAGGCTCTTGTGCACAGGATGCCGGCTAGATTATGGGTACCACAACGGCGCCTATTTCTGCCGTGAAGCAGTAATGTGTTAGCATTACTGTGTTTCGGTCTGAAGGGCGCCGAAGCTCGTGAAATTACTGGGCAAATGAGACTTAACATCTTATGTCTCAAGGTGACGAGCGCAGTTGTAGTGCCGCTCAGAATTTTTGGGGTTTTACAAGAATCCAGAGCGGCACTGCATTGTAATGGGTAGGGCGTAGCAATTACCATCAGCTGAACGTCCTGCTCGTCTTGTCCCTTATTTTCATAAAAAAAAATGTAAACGTTTCGACTGATACTAATCTTCCACCATCACATTCAATTTATCATTATTCACCTTAGTGGCTGGTCTTCCTCAAGATTCATGTCAGATTCCTGTACGGAAAATAATAAACCTCATCTTCACGGGGTGTTATCGTAGTAGAGCAAGTAAGATAACAAGGTTCTGTGCTCTAAACATAGCTACATCACTCGCGACCATCCTAGCCGGCTTCCATAGGTATTAAAAACATAGGTTAGCAGAAACAGTATCCACCAGAACTTTGCAATGTGGACCAATTAATTGGTGGATATGGAACGCATCCATAGCAACGTAGCGTAGCACGTCTCTTGTGAAAAGCAAATTTATACTGACAACATGGTCAGTCGGTCACGAACAGACCTGACGGAAAGCGTAGCATAATACGCCTTGGATTGCGTTTTCCCCAGTCGCATGTGGCTGTAATGATGCCTGCAGAATAGATACACACCATTCATGTACAGCCACCAGCCCTGCACAGAGGGCGTGCCCGTCTCAACCACACATTTTCCCATCGTGTCTATCGGGCGCCCGCCAGAATCTTGCATTATGTACAGGGAGAGTACACGGTTGTGCAAGTCGAGGACTCTCTCGGCAACCGCTTCTGACATTGTCACGTATCGCTTGTAGCAAGACTGAAATTACATTTTATAATATTACATTAAATATGAGTTCCAGGGCGATTACCCGAAACGACTGTGTTTAATTGTAGGTACTGAATACCGGTGCGACAACTTTTTAAAACAATGTGCAAAATATAATTTCAAATAGTCATTTAATTGAAAGCATTTATTAAAATAGATGTTCCTATTATCTCTTGCTTGATAAAGCCCAAAATAAAAGGGGTAAGTATTTGGACTTGTATTACACAAAACATTAATTTTGCCAGATATTTGGATTTTTATCAGTTATTCAATTTATTTGGAAATATAAAGAGTTTTAAGTACTGAAGTACTCTAGTTACCGTCTACGATGTAGTTTATTTAAAAATGGGAACAAAAGCTGCTAAAGTCACAGTTACTGAGTATCTACAGATACCTACATCAAGCCATCATGGCGCGCGGCGCTAAAATAGCCTAAATATATGGTAAGATTTGGAACGGCCGGACCATCAGACGGTCCGGACGGTAATAATAATAATTTTGTGCGATGGACAAAGCAACCAATCATCGAGTACCGGATAGCGTCTGAAGGTTCAGCCTATTTCAAATAAAGCACATTCCATTTTACCTATCTTAATAATTGTAAGTATTTTTAATTATAAAACATTAAGAGAGTTTATTTTTTAAAATCTATTTATTGTACAGGGTGTCTGGCGGCAGATTTATGTTTTTAAATACGATTAAGTATTTCAAAAAGCGGTACGGAGGGAGGGTGGTGTCGTGGGAATCAGTAATCGTGCGGATTGCTTGGTCACGATGTCGCAGTGGTCATGATGGACCAAGTATGAATTTAGTTCGCGCCTGGATGCAGAGGCTCCACAAAACTGCTCCGGCTATGAACAACCCACCGCCTGGGTCCAGTTGATTTTTGAGGACTCCCCACTGAACTGGTTGAATAGAGTTTACCTGAAAATCTATGACTTTCTATACGGAAAAGGGCAGCCTCAGTGGGACTTCAAAGAGCGATTATCCATGAAAAAAGGATCTAAAGTTAGATCTATTCAAAATTTAAATCGTTCATAAAATAGAAAGAGAGTGACTTCTTTTCACGCAAAAAATTCGAACTGTGAATTCTATTTTTAGTGCGACGAGGCTCACGTCCATTAAAATGGGCACGTTAACAGGCAAAACTGCCGTTACTGGTCTCTAAGACCCCGTAACCCTCGACTAGAAACATCAAAAACCATTGAATTGCCCCAGGCTAACTGCTTGGTGCGCCTTATCCACGAATGGGATAGTTGGACCATTTGTGGGGGCAGGCGACAAATGTCAAAAGTGAGAATTATCGACGCATGATTACGGATTTCTTTTTGCTGAACCTGTGAGCCCACCCATCGATCTCAACCTACACGTGGTTCCAACAGGACGCTGCGAACGCACACATGGCCTGAGATTCGATCACTTTGCTTCAGAAAGCTTTCCCTCAAAAACTGATCAAGTGGCTTTGGGGACATCCAATGGCCACCCTAATGGATTTTTTTGGGGCTATCTCAAAGTGAGAGTTTATTCTAACAATCCCCGAATTCTTGTGGACTTACAAGAAAACATTCGACGAGAAAACAGCACAATTGAGCAGTTTATTGCAGCGGTAACGCGGAACGCGATGCTCCGTTTTGAAGAGTGTTTGCAACTTGGCGGAAGAGATTTGGGTGACTTAATCTTCAAAACATGAAAACCCCATTATTATTATGCCCTTCAATATTTTAATTAAAACGATGTGTCAAATAGTTATTCTTTTTTATTTAATTTTGAAACAATAAATCTGCCGCCAGACATCCTGCATATGTGATTTAATGATTATGACAACAATTTACTTGAATGATAGATTGTCTCTCAGAGTTTCCGGTGTCTTCAACATGCTGTAAGTAGCAATAGAGGCTATTTTTCAACAACGCGGCTGCACCCAGTGTGGCGGTTAGTACGGGCAAGTCGGCGTGATCTAACGCTTCTTGGGCTAGCATGTGTAGGTGTTCTGTAATCAATTTTAACATCATTATAATGTAAAGAATTCGATCTTATAAAGCAACTTTATTTAACGATTGAATTGTACATTTTTACTCTATCTCTTTTTACTGCAATTCATGGTAATTTAATGCATAATAATAAAACACATAAAATGAGAAAAAATTTTATACCTAAGAGAGAAAATAAAAATAAGATAAGTCACATTTTAAGAACTTGAGTGGCGCTGAACGGGTCACGCCCTATGCGGTACAGACAAATCGAGTAAATTCATCACGGACTGGTATCCCAGAAATCTAAAAAGAAAAAGTGGAGGACAATTCAGAAGATAATGATGATGACATGAGAACTATGAGTAGACGTTTGAGAGTCCTGAGGATACTATGCACGTTAAGATAATGCAGGATGGAAAGACAGTGTTCTTATTAACACAGACTCACCATTCTTAACACGGGTCTATAAATAGCTTAAACGGGAATCATTCTTTGTTTGTAAGCATATATCTCAGCGAAAATCTTGTAATGCTGAAATCTGAGGCTAGAGTATTAGGAATAGATGTATTTTTTATGACAGCAGGAGACGAGACGAGCAGGACGTTCAGCTAATGGTAATCATTAGGCCGCGGCCGTGCGCAATCAGTGCCACTCAGGATTATTGAATATTCTGAGTGGCACTACAATAATTGCGATCGTCACCTTGAGACATAAGATGTTAAGTCTCATTTGCCCAGTAAGTTCAGTAGCTGCGGCGCACTTCAGACTGAACACAATAATGCTAACACATTACTGCTTCACCTCTGAAAAAAGCGCCGTCGTGGTACCCATAATCTAGCCGGCATCCTGTGCAAAGGAGCCTCCCACTGGTTATTGTATGGACTGCTATGGACTGCATACTTACCCAGAAGCGAGTCACTAGATTTAACAGCCAATTGGACAAATTTGTCTGGATCTGACGTCTTTGCTACACCTCCGTCTGAACTATCTTCATCTGTTTTAACGAACATTCCAGAACCTTGTCTGAAATCAAACCACTTACAATATGAATCCAGAGAACAGTGCAATTTAAGAGAAGATCTACAGAGAAGGCAGTTCGCCCTTTTCAAGATACGTACCTGTGCCGTAAAATTTTGACATGTGCAGCTTGCAGTGACACCGAATAAGACGACATTTGCAATATTTTAAGATGGGGGGTGTTGAACACAGATGAGATAAGAGATGGTGTACACAAAATAAATAAAAGCAGAGATCAATTCAGTGATTTTTTAAATTTTTATGAAGAATTGAGGTTATACCCTAAAAATTACTGTGTTGTGGAGGTTTACTTTGCAATATAGGTGGTTTAGTCAAAAGTCAAAGTCAAAGTCAAAAAATCTTTATTCACTGTAAAACTTTATAAGTTATTTAGTGCAAGTCAGGATGAAGTACAAAAGTTACAATACCATTCAATTGAGTATAAGAACATTCATTAACACAATTTAGAACATTAATTCCAACTATTTTTATCATTCAAATAATCTTTCACATTATAATAGGCCTTAGATGTTAATTTGTTTTTTACGACACATTTAAATTTTTTAATAGGTAATATTTTAATTTCATTTGGGAGTTTATTATAAAATATAACACAATCCACTTTAAAAGATTTAGCAATTTTACGGAGCCTAGTAGATGGAATGGAATAAAACACTGAAGACCTTTTTAACCACGACTTCTGATTCTGACTTCAGATCGCCCGTAAATTATTTTTCCTTTAATTTTTGTTATAGTCTCTTCCTTTTCCAATTGGTTTTATCCCATTATTTTATTTCGGTTTCTATAATTATCGACCCTGGTGTAATTTGACAAAATGGGTTCAAGTGAAGGCAATGAGTTTGACGAGTTCATAAAGTAATTTACTTTCACACTACCAGTGGGAGGCTCCTTTACACCGGATGCTGGCTAGATTGTGGGTACCACAACGGTACCGCCTATTTCTGCCAATGTGTAAGCATTACTGTGTTTCTGGTAAATTACTGGGCAAATGAGGCTTGACATCTTATGTCTCAAGGTGTCGAGCGCAGTTGTAGTGCCGCTCAGATTTTTGGGTTTTTCAATAATCTTGAGCGGCGCTGTTTTATTGTAATGGACAGGGCGTATCAATTACCATCAGCTGAACGTCCTCCTTATGGCGTCCCCTTTTTTCTTTAAAAAGTAAAAAAAATAAAAACCCGAAATTCAAGAGGCGGCAAAAGCCGTTTAGTTTTAATTTTCGAGCGTTATTAGAGAAATGAACTTACGTATGTGACTCTGCTTCGCCTCGGATCACATTTACACATTGGTCCTTAAATGCCTCTCTTGCTGGGCGGAGCAGTTATGCCATATTATTATGCCAAATTTAACATTAAAGTGACAGCAAAAATAAAATTTGAAAACATAGATTAAGGATTGGTCTCCGCTGCGCTCCAACTAGATTACGCACCACCTAAGAAAAATAGCTTCTTTATTGCGGCAACTATTAGATGCTTGTGTGCGTGCCGACACTCATGGCATCTTTCAAATTTTGTAACATACGCTTCGTGTTATTATACATTGAAATTAATAAAACACAAAATACTTACTGCTGATATTATGTGATCCTAGTGTTTCTTATTTGTTGTAGTATTATTTTTACAGAGTTTTGCTACGCAACCCGGCATTTTAGTTTACATTATTAGCAAAGTTTAACAGAACATGTGGCACGTCAACGTCGCACAGTGTTCGAGACTGGCTCGAGTACGCCCACTTGGGCGTAGTAAAAGCCGCACTTTGCGACTAAGCCTGCGGTACCTAATTAGAGCTCAGCGGAGAGATCCTTAATCTGCGTTTGAAAACATAATGGAAAAATATTAACAACTAGCTAACCCGACAGACGTTGTTCTGTAAATTATAAATAAAATAATGTTTTTAAATGAATTTGTCAATAATATATCATAACATCAAAAGTTACTTCGTAAAATATGCACCCTGCTGTCGTAATGAAATTATTTCACAGCAGAACTGTCAAACCGTGCGTCAATAAATTCTCTCATAGATATTATGTATGGACACATCAAAGGAAAAACAAATTTGTTGTTTTTATTTAATTTAGCAGCATTTTCGTGATTATTCACCTTTTAAACCTTCTCTGGACTTCCACAAATAATTCAAGACCTAAATTTGCCAAATCGGTGCAGCCGTTCTCGAGTTTTAGCGAGACTAACGAACAGCAATTCATTTATATATATATATGAGTCCAATACCTAACAAAATAAAATGTGAATTCTGCCATACGTGATATCCATATTAATATTCCTCAAGCTGTTCTGTTTATTATTCGATCAATGTCATTCGGTTACGGAGCCTTAAAAATATCGGTCAGAATATTTACATTTTTTTCGCTTTCTTCGGTTTCTATAGCCGTATTTACTGTAGGTTTGTGAGAACTGAGATGTAATACTTACTCAAGGTATGGGATTTGGGTAATTAAACGGATTAGATTATCGCTAGCGTTTTTTTTTATGGAATAGGAGGACAAACGAGCGCACGGGTCACCTGGTGTTAAGTGATCACCACCGACCACACTCTCTTGCAACACCAGAGGAATCACAAGAGCGCCGCAGGCCCCCAAGGAAGGTGTACGCGCTTCCCCTGAAGGTACCCACGTCGCATCGTCCCGGAAACACCGCACAAGGAAGCTCACCCCACAGCTCAGTAGTACGTGGAAGAAAGCTCCTCGAAAACCGCACAGTGGAGGACCGCCACACATCCAGATGGCGGGGACGACACCCCAATCCGCGGCGAGTCGTGCGAAGGTGGTTTAGATTGAATTGCACTTATAAACAATACAGTATTTACCGCCATTTTACAACAATTAATACGCAGCCGCGCACAAGAGCGAACTGGTTTGTTATCCCCGCCATCCGCGCGCTAGGTCGCTCGCTGACTAGGCTCGTAGTGCGGTCATAACTCTAGGCTTCCGCCTTAGTCACTTCAGTAAGGACACAAAGGCGCGTTTCATATGTTAGATATTTCGCACCCGTCATCGCATCCGCGCTAGGCTCGCACTATGGACGCACACATACATTTAGCTAGTCACCTATCTACCTCTGATCTCATACAAGCAGTTCGCGAGAGGTCCTAAAGTAAACGCAACTCTCGTAGTCCAGATAAGAAGTAAGCATTTAGATCTCATATGGCATATAGTTACCTACTCAGTGCATCTATTTCTCTTACAGTACGCGGCAGATACCCACTATACTGCTCGAGAATTATCTTCTTAATCATCTCATTCTCCTATCAGTTTATGAAGCCATACATAGTTAATAATAATCGCATACTATCATATTATTTATCTACCCTGAACATTCATGGTCGTTAGGCCGGGCATGAAGAAGCGATACTCTGTCATCAATAGACAAAACATACTTGGCAATCCCAAACATAAGGGGCTTTTTTATTTTTAGTCAGAGTTGGTCAATTAATACAGCCTACAGTTCACATAAAATGGACCTACTAAAGTGGCGAAAATTGAAGCACAATAACCCATTTATAATGGAGTTTAGTAAATTATGAAACAACACTAATTTAGATGGCAAACAAACAAAACTTGACATCCACTTAACACACTAGTATCAAGATATAAATATTAAACTTACTTAAAGGCTATTGAAAATTCTTCTTCAAGCCACAGTACAATTTTAACAGCAGCAAAGGAAGCACTTCGGGGGAAATCGAGTCTTCCACCCACAACACCACAACATATCTTTTCTGACAGAACTGTTTGGTTTATCTGCAAGTGATTTTTTGTAACTTAGTATACTAAAGAGACAAACTTCTCAGCTTATAATGGAGTCACCTCCTGGATCCATAGTGTGGCAACATTAGAAACTCCAAAGAGGCTTATTGTATGCAATGATCATACAGTATGTATTTAATTATTATTACTAAAGAATCCAATAAAACTATTGTGGCATCTATAGAATGAGCAGCACTGCATTGTCATAGGCAGGGCGTATCAATTGAAATGAAATGAATTACCCATCAGCTGAACGTCCTGCTCGTCTTGTCCCTCATTTTCATAAAAAAAAATGATCTAAATTAATGCATGTCTCAAGTTTAAAACTTTTTTCAAATTTTCATCTAAACTAACAGCAAGACTTGAGAGTAGACAAGCATGAGGTGTATTTGATGGTAGGTTGTTACCTCCACCAATAACATTATTAATAATGTGCTGAATATTAAGAGAGTCACTCATAGCCCTGAAAATTATGTATACATCTATCTGTGCCACACCAATCACACTATTAGGATGGATAGACACTTTATAGCACATGCATATTTAAAAGACATCAAAAAACATAATCATAATGTGTGTATATCTTTGTGATTTGTGATAAAGCACTTAAATCAAAATCCAAACCGTGACTTATTCATTCATGTTAGTAAATAAAAACACACCTATGTATGTCATAGTTATAATACATTTTACTGAGAAGTAGCGTGAAAAATTGCCATTCTATTTAATGAATATTTTTCTTCATCATTTCACATTTAATATTTTAAATACAATGTAAGCAAAGTGATGCAACAAAATACTCAAATATTTCAACTGAGGTACAACAATAAAAGATGTATGTAAATCATAAAAAGAAGTTTTAGAGTTATGGAGCACAGAAGATGCATCAGTTCATAGGCAGTTTATATAAAGATGTGAACTAAGTTAACATTTAAAACCTATTGAAGTATTTAAAGAAAGTAATATAGCTTTAAATTGAACAACAAAAGCAACCTTCTCAATGACTGGATCATCTAGCCACTACAAGTAGCTCCCATTCATGAGAATATCACATGGGCCAGAAATCACTTCCCTCAGCCATATTTTAGGAAAAGTAATAACCTGCTCAACTAAATGATTATATTATCATAGATTTTCATATTTCGCCTATGCTACATGTTTGCATAAAAATAAAAAACGTAAAATAACAGTAAAATCACCTGGTAGTACTCCAAATCCCTTTGTAGCAGAATAGGAATCCTATCCATAATATTTCCATCCTCAATTACCTCCATTATGGTAAATTATATTACTAATTGTATTAGATGAAAATAAAAATAAAACAAACTAAACAAGACCTATCTATATAATACAATATTTTATACAACAACCAGGAACAACTTCATAAACAGTTACGAGCATCTATGAAAGGAATCTGATTTATTTGAAATGTGCACAATTTGAAAAATCTGCCTTTTCTATGATCTTTGAAATTTCACTCTGGAGTAGTTTGTGTAGTGTTACTCCATCGTGTTTGTAGACCCAGTAGCCACCATTTTCCAATGCTAAGTCATAACGTTTCGGTCCAGAAACAGGTGAACTTAGCCAAATTTGTTTGTTGGGTGTCTGTCGGTTTATAACGTATGTCCCATGCTCAGGACCTAAGAAGATGGTAAGTACTCCATCCTGTAAATAAATACTTTTATTATTGAATGAAAAAACTAAACTTGATAATGTTTCATGAAGTAATAAAGACGAAACTTGATTATTAGGATGTCAGTTACACAGATTGAATATTCACATTGCCGAATCAAATAACATACATATAAACAGAGAGCAGAAAATATAAAAAAAAGCACAGTTGATAATCTAGAATGCAGTAGGCCCTAGAAGCAATTATGAATAACTTTATTAATTCATGATAATATTATATTATACTAGCTGGCCCGGCAAACGTTGTTATGCCATATAAAGTATAATTCACGCTATAGTTTTATAAGTAATAAAATATTGCCTATATTATAGCCTGTACATCATTTTGTTCTATTGTCAATAGTTTTTGCAGCGCACGCAAAAATAGTTTTTCGATTTTACACCTTGTGTTACAAAATAGCAATTTTATTACGGATCCCTAGTTTTGAAAAAAAAAGAAAACATAGCCTATAGCCTTCCTCAATAAATGGACTACCCAACACTGAAAGAATCATTCAAATCGGACCAGTAGTACCAGAGATTAGCGAGTTCAAACAAACAAACAAACACTGCAGCTTTATAATATTAGTATAGATAAAAATAAAGTGGAAAGAAAAAAATGTCAGTGTTGAGTGATTATGACATTTTTTGAAATTTATTTGGTCAATATTTTTTTAGCTTTAGATAATTTATATGTCTAGAGAGAGCCTCTTGCTGTTAGGCAACACATGATAACAGGCCAGGTTTATTACTTTAGTGTGATTGACAGGCTATGTCTTAGATTCACGATACTTTATTCAATTTTAGTGTGTGTGTTGTTGAAAATTAAAAAAGGCTAACAGTTAGCCACTATTTTTCTAACATGTACGCAGCTGTCACAGTGCATCTAGACAAATAAAGTGTTTAAGTTAGACATGGTTATCTGTCTAGAGACAACAGAAAGTAAAAAAATTGTTTTTTATTCAAATTCTAAAATATTCTGATTCAACTTTCCAAATGGCTTCGAACAACAATATTATTCCAGTTAATCAAGTCAATTATTATAAAATGTGTGAAAATCTTTGAATAAAGTATGATATTATGCAAAGATAGAATGGTAAAAGAAAATGGATATACAGGTATATAGATATGAATATGCCACATAAATAAGATTTTAATTGAATTTAAATGTACTGTAATGAACGTATAGAAACTAACGATAAAAAGCAAAAGGTAAATGGTACTTACACTAAAAGTTACATCAGCACCTTTGAGACTCGAAGATTGATCAATTACCTCTTCAAAATATTCACACAATGATTCTAATGTTTCGTTACATATATCCTCAAAAACCGCCTGCTCTATATTATTCGAAATATTAACATCACTTGAGTATAATTTACAATTTAATACAATTTCTGTTCTAAATGATTTGGGTTGTGAAGACGGAATTACTGCAGGGGTTTTATTGATAGTTCGACGAACCAGCCAATAGCTGGTACGCACAGCACTTTTTAACATTTTACGTTATTTGTTTCTAATGGTAACTAGGTACTGTATATTTTATTGAACACACAAACTGTTTTCTATTACATGTCGCCCATGTCGGACTCGGAACACAATTACAAACAAAAACATAACCTCTGCCGCGCTGTTACGTTGATGTTGACATACGGACATTTAATCAAAACGGTCTAACAGTGACAAATGACAATGACTACTTTTGACTTGATCATATCAAAATAAGGCGCTTAACTAAAGCAATAATTGATGCTATGATTTATGCACAAATACTTAAATAGAAATGGTCCGGCCATGTTGCACGTGTGAAAATTCAAAGATGGACTAATAGTATCAGAAGATGGCGCAGTCCGCGTGAAAAAAATAATAGAGGCAGACCTACACCTACGACACGAATCCCATCTTCCTCTTCGTCTTCTTCATCCTCCCAGTTGAACTATAGAGAATAGTCGAACTTTTCTGAGACATTTTGAGTTCTTTGGAGGAGGCCTTCACACATTCAGGGGTTATAAAATACCAACTTACTAACAAAAACAAAACAAATTGTATTAATTGTAATAAATTGCAACACATGCTAACACTTACAAAATAAAACAAAGCTACCTTTTTATCAAATCTGAATATAAAACAGCTATCAAAAACACTTCAATTTTTTAACCCTAAATAATAATAAATATGGTCTAGGATGGATATTATAGGTACATAACTAAGTGTCCACATGAGAAGATATAATTATTAACTTGGCGTAATGGAATCGGAAGATGAACAATACACTTATATTTCTAAGTACGATGGAAAAGGAATTTTTTTTAATTTATTTATTTATAAAACAGTATACAAAGTTTAAACTAAACAAATTGTACCTACTCGTCCAACCTTATCGTTTGATGGCGAAATTACTTACCACTTTTGTAACACCAGAAAAATCACAAGTGCATTGCCTGCCTTTTAGGTGTCAAAACAGACTATCATATTGACAGTTCCTTGATAACTGCACTGTTGAGGATAATATTTCAGTTCTTGACATGTGGGGGTGAAAATGGCCATATTAAAGCATGTTAGCCAACTCTTATAGAAGTCACTGACAGTCTTTCCTAGTTACCTACATGTACATAATATGTATACCTATCACGTATAATGTGTGCCGTATCTCACACCAAATACCTTGATAATTTTCTATTCATAATTAGATAGCACATCAAATAGATTATTCATTGATTTTCTCTTGTAATAAGTGAGAATCAATGAATGGTTAACATATTATGTTTGGGATATTGACATATTTTAGTAAGTACCTATATTTTCTATTGCAACGGGTTTTTTAGCATAATCGTGAACATTGTGTGTAATGAAGCGCGCACTTAAATTTTGCATTGGGTTATCTTAGCATAAGCTTAGAATAATCCCAGCTATCAAACGGCTTACTTTAGCATCCAAATTTCTCCTGCTTATATACAACACAAATAATCTGGAACTACCTACAACAAAGTAAGTCTTGGCCCATTCATCATCATCACATCTAAATATGTGATTGAGAATTACAGCGTAAATTTCTAAAATCATTTCATTATAGATGTTACCGATCTAAATTATCATACACCGATCTGCTACAAAAATATATCTTACAGACCCTAAAGCCCAGAAGGAAACTTCTTGGGGCTTAAACATTATATGGATTGTGTAACAACAAATGATTGCAGTGATTTAGTACACAATCTAAACTTCCAGGTCCCAAGAGTTGTATGTCAGCGCAGTGTAGGTACAAATGCGTCTCCTTTTTGCAGTTAGCCCAATTCGGACCAACTCCCGCACATTATTTATTTATTATTAGCACATACAATGAAATCTTTTCAGATATTGACACATTAGGTATATCAGAATTACAATTCAAATCAGCAATCAATAGCACATTGAAACAATATCAATTTAATTAATGTTATTAAATTAAATTTAAACTTAAATCTCATTGTTATTAAATTGAGTAGGTATTCTCATTGGAGACATATATTATATCTAACCTCATAACAATATTATTACCTTAGCGTTATTAGAGTCTTCTTTTCTTTCTTGTAATCTAACACTTATATAGTAACCCGTGGATATTGTCGTAGGTTATGCACTTAGTACTACTTAACTATGTTATTTCTTCCTTTAATGTAATCATCTAGTGTGTCATTGTTTTGTGTCCCAAATCAAATAAAATAAAAAATCACATCAATCAGAAGACGTCCACTGCTGGACAAAGGCCTCCCCCAAAAGATCTGGAGATCTTCGTAGATCGTCATGGATGACGATTGGTGCTGCGCCACCATCATTCAATCTTTTCTAGACCCATTGCCTTCAGGTAATTAAATTTAACGATAAGGCCAAAGAATAACAATAATATTAATTAGTACAATAATATTGTAGGTATTCGCTTACATTTTACTAACATTATAGTTCATCTTTAATTTCTCCTGGTTCTGTATCGACATGTTCTTCGGGTTCTGGGATCATGTATGCGTTCTGTGGCGGCAGCATCCACAGTTTCGTTTTATATTCAGGTGACAATTCTGAAATGGATTCTTCTGGCAGTACTCTCGCCGTTGGTAACAGCGAATTATATTGATTCCAATGTGGATTAATAAACAAAATTTGTCTGTTTTGACGTTCCTGAAGAGGCCTAAAGTTACGAAGATTTGGTTCATCCCAAGGGTCCCATAGCTTTCGGAATTCTTTCATCTGCAATATTTAATTATAATAATTAAAATCATAAGAAGCAAATTAGAAGCTTATAACATTTTTATTTTCACAAGTTAATTCACGCAAACAAATGAACGTACCTTTATATTTTGTGATAAATATAAGTAAAGTTAATATAAATGTAGGCGATTATAAGAATACTAATTTTAATTTTTTAGAATTAAGTAACTAAGCTCGTTTTCTAAATAAAATGAAATAACACTTCATTTAATTATACAACACATATACATATTCTGCATCAGTTATTGAAACATCAATATGATTTAAAGATAGATTGTTCAATAGGTACGAGTACAAAATAGATAATATTAACAAATGTTATAGTCGATTAAAACGCAACAAAATATACAAACCTGTACCAAAGGACTATTATAGAATAATTTTGGCAAATTTTATTCGTGTTGATTTTACTAAAACATAACTAAATAATTAATATAGAACATACGAAACCTGATCAAGAGAGACGTATATTGATTTTCGGGGTATAATCCACCTGACTACATAGCTATGTCCTCTCACAGATGTCAAACTACCCCAATATAGAAAGTAATCTTCATAGAACATCGGTAAAAGATGAGACATGGGATAAGGCCCAACTTTTGTTTGTGTTTTAGCTTCCTGTATTCTTGGAAAGCCTTCTAAGACCCATTCAAGCCTTTTATCGGGAATTACGCCATACTGTAATGGACAAACTATATATAAATAATGCCTACTACACGGCTAAGTCGAGTTAGTAGGTCTTTTGTGGGGCGATGTATATGCTTTTACAACAAGATCCCAGAAAATGTTCAAAACAAAAGTATTACGTTATTCAAAAGAATTGTTAAAAAACGCTTGTGTGGTAAAGGTTACTATAACATAAATGACTTTCTTAATGATACCACAGATTGGGAATGGAGTGACCACCCTCAGGCTATTAAATAATAAGTTTAATTGTACAATATTACATTGTAAACATATTTTTTCGATAAAATAAAACGCCCGCTGAGTTTGTTGTCTGAGGCATTCGTTTTGGAATGGGCGCTAGATTTTGACTTTCAATAAGTGATGTCACATCCTATTTGGAATAAAAATATTTAAATTTGAATTTGAAACATAGTAAATTTTGTATTCTAAGGTTATTCGATTTGATTGATTTTCATGAGTGCCTTAATCATCATAAAGGCGTTTGTTTCTATGTTCACAAACGAAATAGCTACGATTGTCCATAATTATATTAAGGTCAGAAATCTTTATATTTTGATAATAGGGTTTTCTTACACTATTTCAACACTTAATTTTGCAAACAATAATTTGCACCATCGAGAATTTTGTAGCACACCTTGAAATCAGGGGTAGGTTGTATATGTTTTATCACACCTGATCCAAGCTTTAAGGTACTAAAGAGGCAATTTAAATTGTACCAGCATATAAAGTGATACATAAATTGAAATCCAAGGAGATTGTCAAAATCGAAGAACAGCTTTTAAGTAACCCGTCCGGATCATTCGCAAGTTTTGGGCGTTGCCAGAAGCAACTCTTGGTAACTACAGCCAGTCTTCCCTAACTACCAGCCGGAAAGGGAGAAATAGCCATCTCCTTATAATTAGGGCCCCTACTATGTTTTAGTTGAGCTCGTATCTTGACGACATTGCAAATACAGCGTGACCTATCCCGCCGTGTCAGAGCTCGGAGCCTGAATCTTAATATTTGAATAAAGAAGTTTTTGGAAATACAAGGCCGTGTAACAGTCAGGCTACTGAGTATGAATAATAGACTGCGGTCAACGGGGTCGTTTTAGGGATTCTTTGTATGTATAACCATAACTTTAAAAATATTTAAATATTACATAGGTAATACTAGTACTTTACCAGAGGCTCCTTTGCACAGGATGCCGGCTAGATTATGGGTACCACAACGGCCCCTATTTCTGCCGTGAAACAGTAATGTATAAGCATTACTGTGTTTCGGTCCGAAGGGCGCCGTAGATAGTGAAATTACTGGGCAAATGAGACTTAACATCTTATGTCTCAAGATGACGAGCGCAGTTGTAGTGCCGCTCAGAATTTTTGGGGTTTTTTCTAGAATCCTGAGCGCCATTACATTGCAATGGGTAGAGCGTATCAATTACCATCTGCTGAACGTTCTTCTCGTCTCGTCCCTTATTTTCGTAAAAAACTTAGTATTGTACTATGATTTTTTTATTAAAAATGTGCATGTTTTGGTGTTTTCAAATAGTGAATGAATGGCAAGAAGACAATGCTTCCTTTTTGGTGTGCGTGTCAATTGGAATAGAAATAATAAATGAAAATAATAACCTTAATTAAATAACACATCATAACAACCCCATCGTGGTGTTTAAATGCTTCTTCCTGGGTCAGATAGTCGGCTTTGAAAAATGTCACCTGAAATAAAATTCCAATAAATTTTTGGCTGAATACATAATATTTTGCAGATTCGTTCTTCAAGCCCTGCAACGAAACGATTGTGGGCACAAGATAAAGTTACAGGGAGCAACGTTTCACAGTAATATTCTGTTAATTATTGTTGACAAGTCGATAGACCTGTACAATTATATTACCCGCAGCCTATTCCCGCCATTGGACACCATCAACAAATGCAAAATTTTAATGCGCTCCTCAAAACTACTTTGTGGAATCATATTTTATCGGTTGGCGTATTCCTGTACTGATACGAATTCAAGGACTTAGGAACATAGGTATTCCTTCATCAATAGCCGGCAGCGCATTTGTTGCGGATTGCGGATGTTTTGTTGGCTTATTTTTATAGCAGATGGAAAGCCTTCTGGTACTACTATCCTTTTTGCCGCCTCTATCATAAAAAACAAATTCATTACCGTAAAATGTCGTTATCTAAGTTATCTATCTTATATCTTCACCGCACTAAAATACATTAATCACGATCTTTATCTACATATTAAAATTTAAACAATTTGTTATTTTTTAAAAGCCAATTGTTTTTTTTGTGTAATTAATCTCAGAAGTGGGGCTCATCACTTAAAAAAAAAAATTTTTGAATTTGAAAGAGCGACATCTCAAATCAATTTCCTAATATGCAAATATTGGGTTTGAGCAGGTTATCAACTGTAAAGTAGATCCTGTAGATAAAGCCACAGCCTGAGTGTTGAACAAAGACATATAAAGATTTATGAACTTTACGTCATTCAAACAGTTGGCTCAGAGGAAAAGCGCTCGCGGGACTCGAAGTCCCGCATCGTTCATAAATTTTATTTTCTAATTATATTTTTGTTATATTAAAATTTGATAATAATATACCGACACTCTGTAGGTTTCACTGGCATGTTCGGTGTCTGAGGATAAATTATAATATAATATAATAGAAGTTACTCGTTTAATGCTATACGTGGCTCTTGAAAGGTCTTTTGATATTCATAATATTATGATCTTGTCTGGCCCTATATATTCGCCTTGCCTACTATTCGCCTAAGCCGAGTTAGTGAGTCTTTTGTGGGGCGAGGGATATTATGCTTTTATAACAAGATCACAGAAAGTGATCAAAACAAATTTGTATTACGCAATTCAAAAGAATTGTTACAGATAAAAATAAATAAATGACTTTCGAAATCTAAATTCTTATTTCGAATTCTAATGATACCACTAATTGGTAACCCCGCTCTCAGGCTATTAAATAAAAAATTACTGTACAATTTTACATTGTAACTACATTTTTATGATTAAAAAAGAGATGCCCGCTTCGATTTTCTGGCGCCCGTTCTTCTCCGGTCTGAGACATACTTTTACGAGTATGTCTCAGACCTGAGAGGTAGTTCGCTTTGATTTTCGGTAAGAGATTTCATATAATATTGTCCATAAAAATATTTAAATTTGAATTCACAAATAAAAAAGCAATTATTATGTGCAAGAATAATTCTGTTTCGGTTTGAAGGGTGCCTTAACTTGTTGAATTAATGAGCTGATGAGGCGCAACATCTTATCTTAAAGTGACGAGCGCAATTATTGGATGCTACGATTTTGGATTAATCAACCCATTCTGGGCGCTGCTGGTGCAGCCTAGTGAAACTCTCTAAAAAAAAAGCAATTCACTCGTTTGTAGAAACGTGCAGTCATTGACAGATTGACAGATGACGGCTTTAACCTTATAAAGAAAGCCGAAATTCACTACGTTCTGAGCAACTGTTCACTTTTAAACTTAGCCTGATTATACTTCGTGGCCAATCGTGATGCTGTAATGAATACTAATTCAAAATTATGTCAAATCACTGCACGTTTCATACTAAACTATGTTTAAATTTTTACTTAGGTAGTTCCGGCTCTTATTACGTATTATTTACACCCTCTTTGGCCAAAGAGCGTATATCTTCCATCCAGTGTGCACGTGTTGCTAGTCCTGACACTTTTTGTGATAAATAACTGTTATTATGTTATTTATCTTTGCTTTCTGCATTTATTACCTATGTAACCATTCACTTTGTCAAATCTCACCCTCCTCCGTGTGCGCAATGAGCTTCTGTCTTCTTCTTGCTTCTTTTTTTTTTAATATAACGTAAATTTACCAGTGGGCTCCTTTGTACAGGATGCCCGCTAGATTATGCGAACCCAGCGGCGCCTATTTGTGTCGTGAAGCAGTGTTTAAGCATAATTGTGTTTCGGTCTGAAGGGCGCCGTAGCTAGCGAAATTACTGGGCAAATGAGACTTAACATGTTATATTATCTCAAGGTGACGAGCGCATTGTATTGCCGGTCAGAATTTTTGTTTTCTTAAGTAATCCTGAGTGGCACTGCATTGTAATGGGGAGGGCGTATCAATTACAATCAACTGAACGTCCCGCTCGTCTCGTCCCTTATTTTCATTAAAAAAATACAATACATATATATCTCACATGGAATAGATTGATAAATATTGCACACTAGCTGACCCGACAGACGTTGATCTGTATATAATATATAAAATATTGTTTTATATGAATTTGTAACATCAAAAATTACTTCGTAAAATATGTACCCTGCTGTCGTAATGAAATTGTTTCACAGCAGAACTGTCAAACCGTGCGTCAATAAATTATCTCATAGAAATTATGTATGAACACATCAAAAGAAAAACAAAATTGTTGTTTTTACTTAATTTAGTAGCATTTTCCTATTTATTCACCATTTAAACCTTCTCTGGACTTCCACAAATAATTCAAGACCAAAATTAGCCAAATCGGTCCAGCCGTTCCCGAGTTCTAGCGAGACTAACGAACATCAATTCATTTTTATATATATAGATTAACGGAACGAAACCTGCATTTCTCCAGGGTAATGTCTCTTGTCGACGGTGTGTTCACTGCCTTCAAACATGTTTGCTCCCCAGTGAAAATGAATCTGTGATAGCACATGTTTTTCATAGAATGGCCCACCTTCAAGGTATGGACGCTCAGTTTTCCATTTGGCTCCCAGTAGAACTAAAAATAGATACATTTACAGCCATGCTATTATTCTTTACATATTATAAAATGACGTCGCCTAGATCTTAACTATTCACCGGATTTTAATGCAGTTTTTAGCAATAGATAGAGTGATTTAAGGGAAAGTTTTATATGTCATGTATGTGAAGCCGTAGAGGGTCGCTAGCTACATATATTTTATACTAGTTGATGCCAGCGACTTCGTCCGCGTAGATAAAAGGTTGTGAAAAATAATAAGTAAGTTTGGAATTGAAGATTATCTCATGTCTTTGTTCCAGTTCCGGTTCCCGTTTTCGCTCCCTTTCTCAACATATCATATTAATCTTATTTCGAGGAAGATTGCTATCACAAACTAAACCTACAAACTATTGGTGTAGTTATCGCTCATCGACGTGAATTTCAGTCTTTCACAAATCCCGCGGGAACCATGGATTTATCCGGGATAAAATGCCTATGACCTTTCCCAAGCCGTAAACCATCTCTGTACCAAATTCCATCAAAATCGGTTCAGTAGCTCCGGCGTAGAGTCGTAACAACTTACATTCACACTTATAATATAAGTAGGGATGGTAATTAAAGTAATTGAATTGCACGTAACAAGAATCCCTCGAACTAATAGCTTGAACGTAACGATAGTAAGAAGATACTTTTCTACGAACGCTTTTGCGATACATTTAAGGAAGCTAATATATAATTGTATCCAACTTAGTCGATATCCCTTAATAAGCATGACATTTTATCCTATTTGTGAAAAACTGAAATTCAGATCGATGAGCTATAACTATACCAATTGTAGGTTTAATTTGTCATAGCAATCACCCTCGAAATAAGATTCATATAATATGTTAGGAACGGGAGCGAAAACGGGAACTGGAACTGGAATAGGACATGAGATAATCTTCAATTCGAAACATGCTTATTATTTTTAAAAACACTTATCTACACGGCACGGGGATCAGCTAGTAAGATTATAAAGTATTTGAAACTCTAGACGGAAAACGATTGATAATAAATACCTACCGGTGTATCCAGTATTTGTCAATTTAACTTTGTGCGGATACACATCAAAGTTATACCATTTAAGATCTGGACAGATATATTTAATGGAATCTGTTATCGAGACATCAATGGGTGTTGGTAAATGGCCGTCGTGTTTGCTCCAGTAATATATCCATTCTAAGGTTCCAAATAGTGGTTTATATTTCTCTTCATCAGATTCCTCATCATCATCCAGTATTGTTGTGGCTGCTGCATATTTTTATCAGTTAATAATTTATATCAACAGAAGTTACAGAGCTTATGTCTGTGAACTTGTATACTATTTACTCTGTGCTAAATTATTAACAGTATTATAAATAGCTGTGACAACAATTCGCCTGGCCTTCATGATCTATAAACATTAGTTTTTTAGGAACGAAAGAAAGCCGAAAAAGGTATTATTTCGGAATTACTCTGAAATTCTTAGTTCCATTAATCCAAATTATTATTTTTGAGATTTATAATGCATCGAATGCCGCCAATGGCGTGAAAATAAGTCAATTCATTCAAAAGTTATAGCGGTTTGAAAATTTAAAATAGTAGTGTTCCATGAAACTTCTATCAAACTTTTGAGCCCGAAGAGCTAAAATTGCATCATCATACGAGTAGGTGCAATTTTAATCGCCTAGGTATAGAATTAGCGGGAAGTTTCAGGCATGGCCTCCAAAGTCTACCGTTTTCCTATTTTTTTTAAATACTTTCGTTACAATAAAATTTATTATTTAAATATTCTTAGTATATACTACAGCGAGATTCCTAATATTATGTCGTATTATTAAGAAAGTCATTTATGTAAAACTAACCTTTCCACATAAACTTTTTTAAGAATTCATTTTGAATTTCGTAACACATTTGTTTTGTACGTTTACAAGGATGTTTATGTTTAACAATACCAGATATCACGATATTCGTTGTCGGCCCTTGTGTTTCAAAAGGTGTACGTGAAAAACAATACGTAATCCGAGACCAAGTGAGTTTTGCCACTGTTTTTAGAAAAGGAAGGACCTGAGTCGTATCGTTTTGGAAAGATCGCAGCAGATGATTCGAAAAGATAGCGAAACGAGTGATTGTGGGATGCTAGACACGTAACGTGGTGTTTGGTAGTGGAATTCGACTGTGAGCAAGTTACCTAAAGAGAATTTATGTGCACATTATGCTTTGGTTTTTTCTTATGACAATAAGCGACGAGTACGAGGTTCAGCTGATGGTATGGTGTATCAATATCCACCCTGTCCATTACAATGCTGTGACGCTGAGGATTCTTGAGAAACCCAAAAATTCCGAGCGACAGTACAGTTGCGCTCGTCACCTTGAGACATGAGATGTTAAATCTCATATCTATATTTTGGGTTAATTTATACTGATCTCCAAATTGTATTACCTGGTTGTTGGGTTCCTTGTGTGTTCATTTTTTTAGTTTTTTTATACTGTAATTTAGAACGTTTTCTGTTGTCACCTGAAATTTATGTTGTTATGGTTTTGTCACCTACTGTCATTTTCAATGACAATCGTTTTAAAATCTATGGTCTTAAATTGTTCCATGTTAAATTGCTCACTAGATTAGGAATTTCAAAAAACTTATATTTATAATACCACTAGCTGACCCGACAGACGCTGTTCTGTCAATAGAAAAAAAAGGAAAAAAAAAGGAATCTGATTAATATCGTATTTGTGTAAATAGCATTTACATTACCGCTTTATAATAGCCAATGCTTAAAGTATTAAAATCGATATAATTTGTAATTCTTACGAGATAGCCGTCGTGGACTTTTCTGTAGATCTATAAAAGATACACAATTCCACCTTACATTATTGTGTTATATCTCCAAGGTAGCGTTTTCGTTGAAAGCTCCCAGACGGCTTATTTTTTTCCGACATTTCCAACAAATATCGTTAATGTAAATGAAACCTTAACAGATTATATATTACGATGTGTCTAAAATCTTTCTATCCATTGGTGATAACAACATGATAATAGTAGTTTTTAAGTTTATCGCGAACAGACAGACAGACAGACGCGGCGAAGGACTTCGTGTTATAATATATAGTGATAGGTATATTTTAATTATAACTATATATGAAATTAGACACATAATACGTGTCATGTATTATTTTTGACAAGCCATGCCAATAGTTTTGATTGACATTTTCTGTTAACGATCGATTTGTATCATTATAACATCGTAAATTCACAATGTCTTATTATAAACAAGCGAATAAAATAAAATTTGATAATAATTTAGATCCAGATAAAGAACTCTTAGAATGGGAAAAATGGATCCAAATCAGAAAAGAAGAGACCGAACATTTATCACGCAAATTGAAAAGACCTCCGGTAGATTTGACAATGAATATTGTAGAAAAAGTTCGAGAAGATAAAGAAAGAAAAACTGTTTTAGAACACGCCCAAATTGAAACGAAGCCCAAAGTTAGAGGCTTTCTGTGGGAGCAGCCACAAAGATTAAAACAAAGTTGCGATTGCCAACCCATATACGAAGTCCAAAGAACAAGGGCTGAAATGGGGCGTCCTAGAATTATTGAGCATATAAGTGTACCAAAATATGTTCAAGAAACAGATAAATGTATAACAGGTGTACCAGAACGTAAGCCTTGTACTCAATTGGATTCTGAATACATAAAGTATCGTGATAAAAGAGAAAATGAATTAAAAGAAAAGGTTGATAAGTTAAACCCGTACAAGTAAGTAAACATTCAAAGTAGTAGCGTAGCAAGTCCGTTTGACTATATTATACATAATCTTTTGCGTTTACATAATAAAATATCTAATCGATTTGAGTCACAAATACATGATTCATTTAGGCTGGAATACGGAACAAACATTTCTTCTCTTTTAGTCCAATTTGTATCCAAAGCGGTGGTGTTGACTTAATTGATATCAAAAATATTCGTAGATAATTATTTTTGCAAAAAAAGAACCATAATTTTATACTTTTAAGAAACAAAAATATCATTTTCAACTGTATGATATATTCAGGTCTGCTATGGAGAATTTGATGGTAAAGGGAAGTAATCCAAAACCTCGACCACCGACGCCTCCTGTATTACCGATATTGTCATATTCACTTGTATTAAATCAAGAAGAGGAAGCGTCTGTCTCTATTTATGCTCTAAGAATTAATAATAGCATATTTTATAAGGAAGTCCCTGGTCAATCATTTACATATTTAAAGGCTTTACAACAAGAACCTTGGCATGAATCCTGTACTTCGTGGCCATATTATTATAATACTCCTATCAATAGAGCTTGTCGTAGTAAAATATTATTGAAAAATATTGGAACTGTTACACTTAAATATTGCTGGAGATCTATTAAAAGATCCCTTCCCTTCATACCAATGGAAAATATGGAACAAGTTTTTTTCTTCAACAAAAACGAAGATGTAATATACCCGGGACAAAGTAAAGAACTTTGTGTTACATTTGTTTCTAGTCAACCTGGAATATATAATGAGAGTTGGGAATTATGCACGACCAATGTATGTTTCTTCGATTTACTAACCGAAAAATTTACGTTCAATTACACTGCTGATTCAGTTGAACCAATAGAGAGACTAAGAAAAAGGGGAAAAAATCTAGAAGTCAAAATTGGCAGAATTGCTATAAGAAATAATATTCGTAGTATTATTATGGAAATAATAAGAAAATCGGTTACAATTGAGCCAGAAAAATATCCATATAAAAAGCTTTTACTAGAAAGAGAAATGTTTATAATGAAGAATCCAGTTTGCTTTTATCATCAAACTGAAGTACTCAAAATGAGCGAAATTTATATACAAATGAATCCAGGTGAGGTTTGGGATCTTTCAATAGCTAATTGGAGGAAAGCTATGATGGGAAAAGAATTTGAAGAAAGAATGATGTATTATGAAATTCTACAAAAATCACACATGGATTTACTAAAGCCTTGGTATGAAGGAGAAGAATTACTCGCTGAAAAGTATAGGGCTGTGAAATTATTGCTCGGGAATTTAGCTGATAGAATTGATCACGAATATTATAATATTATGAATGAGATATTTTATAGTCAAAGTCAGCCCAATATTCTTAGCGCTTCAAATTTAACAGTAACAGGATCAATGAGATTTTGGAAGTCACCCGGTAATTTTATCGATAGAAATATATTCTACCTACGTGTTCATGAACATGTCGCCACAACAATTGAGACTTGTGCTGGAGTGCTAAGTAGTATTGATTTGAATCGTTGGATAAAGTTTGACTTTTGTCGAGCCTGAGGATTTATATTTGATTAATTATAACCTATAATATAATCAATATTTTTATCACATTCGGCAATTAAATCAAGAAAATCATGATAATTACTCTGATTGAAGTAGAATAAAATGTACATAAAAATACGTACATAAGTTCTTTTACAATTTAAGCAAAAGAAATAATTTAAATTCAAAAACAAAGAAAAACTTTAGATACGTTTTTCGAAATGAAACGCGTGCTGATGAAAATTTGTAAGCAACTTCTTTCTTTATACAAGCTTACTAATTTATACAGTTACAATTAGATTATAATATAGATTGCTAATAAACGTAGACTTTATGAGCATGTTTGACTATACTTTAAAGAATCACAAAAACGCCAAGAATATTGCGAAAATATTTAATAAGTGTAGCTTCAATAATGTCACATAACTGTCACAGCTTGGATTTGACTTGGTCCACATATATAACGGAATGTCCGGGAGGATGTCGTTGAGTAGGCCTCACGTTGCGTTCAATGGGAATGCTCCCGGCGCCTTCCAATTGCCTCAAAAGTCCGAGCTGTGAAGTAAACAAACTTATTAAAGCTTCTAAGGATTGGGGCATTAGATATTTCTTATTTATTTCTAATTTAGGTACATGAATATATATATATTCCTAGAAACATGACGAATTGCTTTTCTATAACTCAAATAGATATTTGTTTCGCTAGTGAAATCAACAGTGTAACTTTTTTATCATGGATAAGTTTAGCCTTCGAGTACCTTTTCCGTCCGTTAAAGGAAACACACGAAGAGGTTTTAAGTCGTAGGTAAGATATATTGTTTAGTTACATGAACATTACAAGATTGCAAATGGTTGTGAGTTTAATTTTCAGCAACAAACAAATTAACTTTTATCTTACTGATCAGCGGTCATGACGATAGCGTCACTAAAGGCCGTTAACTATATTATCTATAGATAGAGATAAATTACTACCTTCTACTGTCAGTAATTAGCTGTCAATAATCTGAAGCTGTCCTAATATACCCGATAAGTCATTCTTATCGCCTTATACGTCCTCCCATTGACAGACAGAGGGTACGGATAAGGTGAGTTAACGTCGATAAGTTTATTGGGACAGAAAAGTCAACGATAGTTACGACTTTTATCTTAAACAGGCCACAACCGGAGATAGACTGAATATTGGGAACGGCCGTAATATGCTTTAAATAATCAATTACTTATAACATTTTAACAATATTCAAATTTCAACTATAAGTACAAAATGATAAGTAATGACATTTTTCAATTTATTTGTTTGCCCTCATGTGATTACCGGCAACCAAAAGCATTATTATTTCATCAAACTTGATAAATATTATTCGCACAAAAGAAATTTGAAAGTGATGAGGGACTCGCAAAATATTGTGAGTATTTTTTAAGACTGGCAGAAGACATAAATCGGACGCAGAAATAAATAACTAATTTAACAAACAGACATTTTATCTGATACAATCTGAGGAGCTCAAAAGATAATTGTTTCTTTTTCAATCTTGGTAGTATTCTATTAGCAGAGGATTTAAACCTAAATTTAGTGGAATGTAGACGACAAAATTGTATTATAGTTACAAATTAAACAATTGACTCTCACGTGCGTTATTGCTCCCGTATGGTGTTTTAGTGAACGTTGAATCGACGCTTCTAAGATCGGCAACGCTCTCTGATTCCTCTCGTGTTCAAGAGAGTATGGGCCACGGAGATCACATACCATCAGATGACCCTTGTGTATGCTCGTACTCCTACACTGTTATAACTAATACCATGTGCAACGATTGCTTCTGAAGCATCCTGATTGGGACGTATTTTGACAGTAATTTACATTTGCTTACGCAAAGTTTGACAGTGACAACACTGTGTCTTTTATTCTCTACATCCTTCCAATGTGTGCTGCGCAGAACACTTTTTTCATTTATTTTGTAAGCATCTAACATATTGCTGTTTTAATTAGAAATATACGATAGTATAACACCTAATTATGTTATTATGTAGATTTTAATTTGAATTGTTTCTAAAGTATACATTACTTAATTATTTATCGTAAAGTATGCAGATAGTATGTTCACGGGGGACTGGCGATGTATTTTATTAGACTGCGTGATAAAATCCGCGAGGGGCACGTTAAGATCAGAGTATATAAGTATTGTACCAAATATTTTCTACATGAGTCTTACTTGTTCAGTTCCAATTTGAACGGGCTTCTCGTAGATGATCCACGTGACGCATTCTGTGTAAGGCGGCGTCGTCAGAGATCCTTTGTATGTCACGTAACTACCGCTCGTCACGTCTTCTCTGTCGATCCATGCTAATGACTCTGTATCAAATTCAAATATTTCAGTTTAATCATACGCTTCAAGCAACCTTATTTCTTGCTAGATATAATAGTATTTATACAGAAGGTGGGTGGTCGTGTGAATTCTATATACATTTTGTTATGTTTTTAAAGTGATAACCCTCACTTCTGGGATTAATTACACGAATAAAACTGAGAACAAAATTAATCCCAGAAGTGAGGGTTATCATTTTAAAAACAGGTACTTAACAAATTGTTTAAATTAGCAAGATCTCAAGTCAATTTCCTAATATGCAAATATTGAGGTTGAACAGGTTATCAACTGTAAAGATCCTGTAGATGAAGCCACAACCTGAGAGTTGAACAAAGCATACAAGATTTTATTATCTACGTCACTCGAACGGGTGGCTAAGTTGGAAAGAGCGCTCGCACGAAACCGAGTTCGAGTCCCACATCGTTAATAAAATTTTGTTTTCAGTTTTCTTTGTGTTCTATTCACATAATTATATAGTTCCTGAATGATATCTAAGTAAATCAGACACTTTAAGATGCGAAACATCATAGTGAATACACAAGTTAAAATCTTCAAGTCAAACACCTGGTAGACATAGGTCTTATTTATAATGACTTATCGGAGGTTTTTTTTATGAAAATAAGGGACGAGACGAGCAGGACGTTCAGTTGATGGTAATTGATACGCCCTACCCACTACAACAATGCAGTGCCGCTCAGGATTCTTGAAAAACCCATAAATTCTGAGCGGCACTACAATTGCGTTCGTCACCTTGAGACATCAGATGTGAAGTCTCATTTGCCCAGTAATTTAACTAGCTGCAGCGCCCTTCAGACCGAAACACAGTAATGTGTACACATTACTGCTTCACGGCAGAAAAAGGCGCCGTTTTGGTACCCATAATCTAGCCGTGCAAAGGAGCCTTAAACTGGAAGCTTAAAAAGTCGGGCACATATGATTGTTAAAAAATGGGGTAAGTGGCATAATCCCTTGTATGAACTAAAACACTCATTATCTCTCCGATACATTTGATTTGACTTATAGAAGCTAGAACACTTCTATTAACCTGTTTTAAGGCTTTAATAGCTGCATTTAGTGATCGCATGTCGCACGTCGCACTGAACGCACAAATTTATTGCCAAAGCGCGTCAGCAGCCAACGTACGTCGGACCGACGAACTCGACCGACGATTCTCATCAGCGCGACGTAGGTTTGTCAATATTTTGTAGTAATGTAAATGTTTACTTTATATGAAATACTATCGTTAAATATAATATATCAGTTGTTATTTTTTCCCAATATAGCCTAAGCGATCTCACACTTCACGGTCGAAAAACAAAAATAAGTGGGTAAATCTGTTTAATATCGAGCCAAACATGTCACGTTTAGGAAAACAATGAAACAGCAGCAACAAATAAAACTATTTCACAGTTCATTTAATAGCTTTTGTAAATCTGTCTCGACACTTTTAGTACAGCGTCGTAAAGTGATTCAAATATTTATGATGGTGTCTTTACTTAATACTTATGTTAGTACCGAACAATCAATCAGGATATTAGAAAACAATTTGTATTTACAAGACTCTGAGGTGGTATAGTAATTGTATTACAAAATTAAAAATAAATTGTCAAAATACTTTTATGTGGTAAAGGTTAGCATAAATGAATTCTTATTGATATTTAAATATTAAGTTTTATTGAAACGAAATATTATTAATGGAGTGCGCAAAATTTTTGATTTTTTTTCAAAGTTTTACCCAATATTTGTTTATTTTTATACATCTAGACTATTATTATTATTATTCCAAGACATTACAATAATTATATATATAGTTTTTGTTCATTTTTTTTTATGGAATAGGAGGACAAACGAGCGTACGGGTCACCTGTTGTTAAGTGATCACCGCCGCCCATACTCTCTTGCAACACCAGAGGAATCACAGGAGCGTTGCCAGCCTTTAAGGAAGGTGTACGCGCTTTTTTTGAAGGTACCCATGTCGTATCGTCCCGGAAACACCGCACAAGGAAGTTCATTTCACAGCTTTGTAGTACGTGGAAGAAAGCTCCTTGTAAACCGCACTGTGGAGGACCGTCCAGATGGTGAGGATGATATCCTAACTTGTGGCGTGTCGTGCGAAGGTGGAATTCGGCGGCAGGAATTAGGTAAAACAACTCTTCGGAACACTCCCCGTGATAAATGCGGTAGAAGACACACAATGAAGCGACAGCCGTTCACAGAGTACTGGGTTCCCGACAATTCGCGCTGCTCTGCGCTGCACGCGGTCAAATGCTGTCATCTGCATAGCAATGAATGTTGGAGGTGTCCAACATTATCATTGATATGCAGAAGAAACAGCGTAGGAGATAGCACACAGCCTTGGGGCACTCCAGCATTCACGGGCTTCGGGTTCGAGCAATGTCCGTCGACAACGACCTGTATGCTGCGCCCAGTGAGGAAGCTGGAGGTCCACTTGCACAAGCTCTCGGGAAGCCCAAATGATGGAAGTTTAGAGAGGAGCGCCTTGTGCCATACACGATCAAAGGCCTTCGCTATATCCAGGCTAACTGCCAGGCCTTCCCCCTTGCTTTCAATAGCCGCAGCCCATCTATGTGTTAGGTATACCAGAAGATCACCTGCCGACCGACCATGGCGAAACCCGTATTATCGGTCGTTGATCAACTGGTGACCCTCTAGGTATACCAAGAGCTGACGGCTAATTATGCTTTCCATGATTTTGGAGAGCAGGGAGGTAATAGCAATAGGTCTGTAGTTTGCCGGATTCGAACTGTCTCCTTTTTTTGGATCGGATGGACAAGGGCTGGCTTCCATGAGTCAGGGACTACGCCTTCGGAATAAGAGTGCCGGAATAAACGCGTTAGCACCGGCGTCAACTCAGGGGCACACGTTCTAAGCACGATTGGAGAAATGCCATCCGGCCCGCTCGACTTCCTGACGTCCAACGAAAACAGAGCTCGCCTAACAGTTTTCTGTCTGAACTGTACTTCAGGCATAGAGCTCTGACACCGCGGGATGGTCGGCGGTGTTTTTCCGTTGTCGTCAAGAGTCGAGTTGAAGGCGAAAAGAGCGCACAGGAGATCGGCTTTCTCTTTTGCCGTATGGGCCAGGGTGTAATTCCTCATGTGCAACGGCGGCATGGACGGCTGGCTGAAGTTACCAAGAGCAGCTTTCGACAACGACCAGAACTTGCGTGTTCCGGTCGGGAAACTGGAAAGCTGCTCGCCGATTTTGACGACGTGTTTTGACTTTGCACGGGCGATTTGCCGCTTAAAAAATCTGGAGGCACGGTTGTATTTCCTCTTAAGAACTGTGCAGTTCGGATCCTTTGTGCCCAGCGCCGCAACCCAAGTTCGATACGCCTGTTTTTTGCAGTCAGATGCTGCTTTAACAGACGCATCGAACCGGGGCTGTGATCTGCCACCGATCGGTACTACAGAGCTTGGTATAAAAATATCCATGCCCTGTAGTATCACATCGGCTACTGCAAAGGCGCAGGCACTAGGATCATCCGAAGGGAAACAAACCCTGCTCCAAGGGTAGGATGCAAAAAAGGAACGCATCCTATCCCAATCTGCTGACTTGTAGTGCCAAACGCGGCGGGTCGCTGGTGGTCTGCGACGTAGGCGTCGTATAGGCACTTCCCTCCTGACCAGGCAATGGTCGGACGTTCCGAGAGGGGCGTCGATAATGACCTGGTAACCATCGGGATGTGTAGTCAGCAGAAGATCTAATAAGGACGGCATGTGGCTATCCACATCCGGGAGCCGCGTTGGCGACTCAACCAATTGGGACAGATCGTACGCCAATGCAAAATTATGCACAGATCGCCCTGCGAAGTCTGTGGTACGTGATCCAAGCCATTCGACATTGTGCCCGTTGAAATCACCCAAGACTACGATTTCAGCGGAGGGGATCTGTGCAAGCATGTCGTCAATTGCCGCTTGAACGCAGCCCATGAGATGATTGGTTTCTGCGTTACCACTATGGGACCTGTAGACACACGCATAGATGCGGACGCGGTCCTCTAAATCTACGCGGAGCCAGAGAGTGGACAGGTCCCTACCCTCAAAATTGCCGAGACGGCGACAGCAGATATCCTCCCTAACGTACACACATACCCCGGCATGAGGCAAAAAATTGTGCTCAATTTTGTACCCGGGGTACGTTAAATATGACGTATCGCTAGGTCGAGATATCTGCGTCTCTGTAAGGAAACACAAGGCCGGCTTCGCCGTCTCAAGGTGGTGTTGGACGGCGTTTAAGTTGGAGTGAATTCCCCTGATATTGCAAAAGTCCACGTTGAGTGTGGAGCGGGGTGCCGTGGTGTTACTGCCTCGTTTGTCCTTGGTCATGCGCGGTACTGTGCCCTCCCCAGAATACGAAGGGCAGCCCGGGCTAGATTCTCCGACTCTGGTAGAGCCGGTACCCTCCTGGGGTACTATCTCTTTAGGGACCGCTTTCATAATCTTTGTTGGGGATGGGGGGGGGGAATGGCCTCCGGTCCTCGACACTAACCTATGCGAAACATAGCGGTACTAGGCCGCTACTTCATGCCGGTATTCTGTGCGAGTGTGGTAATTAACCCGGACGAGTCTGGCCCGATTGTGCTGACGTCAAAAGACGGCTGCGTGACTCTCCCACTTCTATATATATTATTATTCTTATGTATATTACACATATAAATTCGACTTGAAATAGCGTCCATTCAAACGACTTGACCATTAGGGCCTATAATATTTTTAAACTTTATAATTGGCCTTTAAGATTAAGGCCATTCAATCTAGCCTTATTTGATGATTTATTACTATCACTAATATCAAACAATCAAATTTTTTATGTTTATTTTTGGATTCGATGATTTTTTTGTTTTATTGTAAAAATACATTCGCTGAAAATTTTATCATTTATATTAGATTACTTAATTTAAAAGGGAATTGTAGGTTGATTTTGTTTAGTGACCACAAAATTAAAAAAAGCCACACTCCATAGAAAAGCGGGAAAAGTCCTTTAATAAGGATATTGAAGCGTCAATTCCTTTGTCTGTTATTTATTTATTTTGGAATATTGAAAATATATTCTTTGATTAACGCGAGTGTTACACATTTAAATAAAGCACTTTTAAAGGATTAAAACGCATGTAATTGTAACTGTTTTACATTAGATGTTTGCGTAAAAGTTACATTTTTATTTTAGTTAACCCGACGTATCGAGACCTTTCCAGATCTCGTTTTCAGGGGGACTGCAGATGAAGTTCATCCATTAATCCTCTAAAATTGTTTTATTTAAATATTGGAAATAGTTTTACTTTACTTGAAAAACTATCGCAAAATATATTTCAGTAGTTACCTTGTACAAATATGGCATAGTTACATTTTAAAAGATATATAAGCAATCTCGCACTTCAAGATTGGTCAGGGTCAAAGGATTCTTCTTGGTCTTTCGGAATGAATTTAAAGGCCGGAAACGCTCTTGTGATTCCTCTGGTGTTGCAAGAGAATGTGGGCGGTGGTGATCACTTAACACCAGATGACCCGTACGCTCGTTTGTCCTCCTATTCCATAAAAAAAATGAATATCTCAAATTATTACTATGAATGCTCGTATATTTTACTTTTTTGAGAGATATACATATATATTACACAAATAAAATTTGAAAATTTAATTTGTGTTATATATCTCTATATGATAATTTTATTAATCTTAGAAGTGAGGGTTATCACTTTAAAAACATATCAAATTTTAGAGATATTATATTACGTAGTTATCGGTTTAACAAACGATGATAAAAGAATTTTATCGAACGCTCGATATGCTTAAACACGTTTTTAACTACTATCACTAATGTAGGTTTATGCCTAAGATAAGCACAATTTCGATACAAAAATATTTTAATGGGCTAGATCTGGAGTAGAAAAAATGTACGTAACCCTATCGCACCCAACTGTGGGGAGAATAATAGTGCGACAAGGATAAAGTAATATTTTAATATGTCATGGCAATAGGTGCTTCAAAACTCTATTCATCAATTAAACTACTATTATCAACAATTTTCAAATTTAAAACACGAAGGCTGGGTTGCAACATATTATCTGGTAAAGTTAAGTTTTCAGTCAAATTTAATGTTAACACTAAGGCTGACTTTAACATAGACTGTAGAGTGTTTGCATTATCGTATTCCTTCGCATAGTTAAAGTTAAAAAAAAATAACAAAAAAAAACAAACGACTACAAAAACACTATTCAAAAACAATATGCACAGAAAAGTATTAAATAGATTGTATAATATCCTTTCCAATAAAAAAAGAATGATCGAAATCGGTTGGCGCCATATTGAGTTATTCGTAAATTTGCCGCGCACGTACTTATATCGAATGAAAGACTTTCATGGTTTTCTCATGGTTGCCACTGTCAGATCTGGACCAATTGCAATGAGAACACACGGGAAGCACCAGTTTTCAAATATAAAAAAGAATTATCAAAATCGGTTCACCCAGTCCAAAGTGAGGTATCAAACATAAAAAAAAACATCCCGACACATTGAGAACCTCCTCCTTTTATTGCAGTCAGTTAAAAAGTGAAATATCAAGTCAATATCGAATATTTATTTGAAACTTGTAACAGGTCGCTATTTAGCTATTTAACATTAACAATAGCTTAACTGGCGAAGATTAGACTGTAACGGGTAACAGTCAAAGTTGTCATGTCATCTCAAAATTGTCAAATGTTGCAACTCATTTTTTGCTTAATCGGTACTTTAACATGTTTGTTACTGCTAAAGTTAGTTCGTGCAACCAATCCTAAGTAGCAATTTGTTCCAATATTGTCTTACAACCAATGAAACTTAATTAAAGCACCATTTCGGGTAAAGTTTATCAAACTAGAACAGAACTTACGTGAGGGTAATTGCACCGCAGTATCCTGTTTCCGAATCTGATCCAAGCCTTCGACAAACTTGTCGAAACTCGGGTTGGGTGCGTCCACAGCTTCTAATAGAAACCCAACTACGGCCAGACCATCGGGGTGCGCCACCGCAGCCTCCATCGACTCATACTTACTATTGTAGTGAACTAAATGACATTCTGCTGCATATCTGTAACATACGTTGGTCACATTGAAAGTATTTATTACTAGCCTAGCGAAACTCTCCAAGAAAAAAGCGGTTTACTCGATTGCATGAAACGTGCACTCATTGGTAGATTGGCTATTATCTTGCATAAAAGGAGATCCGAAATCCACTACGTTTTAAGCGACTGTGATCGTTTTTGAACTTAGCCGGATTATACTTCGTCGCCAATCGCCATATTATAATTACTACTATTATGTCAAATCACTGGACGTTTCATACTAAACTAACATCTAACTGGCATAGTTAAGTAATCAAAACTCTTTTGTTTGCAAGCCGATGGCAATGTCACAAATCTAAATAATGGGTATTATACATCAGTAACTATACATCAGTGAAAACATATTAATTTCGGATAAGCCGTTTCTGAGATATGTTTCCACAAGCTCACAGACAAGAAGACCAAAATTCTATAAACTTGTTCCTGGGAATTCCTTAAGTAAATTAATTCCATGTTGGTACTAACAAACAAAGAAATAGGTTTTTCTCTGTACTTTTTCCAGATCGATATTATTATTACTTAAGTTAGAAGACGTAGGACGGCGAAAGTATTGAGATTCCCCAGGTGTTGAAAAAAAAAACAAAAATTGATTTGTTTGACCAATAAAAATATATATTATACTAGCGGACCAAACAGACGTAAACCTGTACAGACGTTTTAAATTAAAAAAAATCGGTCCAACCGTATAGGAGGAGTTCACTAACATACACATGGGCAGGAGAATTATTATATATGGACTGAATCAAGAATCTAAGCCATTCTCAAATTCACTGGAACTCACAAAAAATCATCATGAAAATCGGTCCAGCCGTTTAGGAGGTAGTTCAATTGTGAAAAGCCATTCTCGAATCCACCTGAAGGCACACAGAAAATTTCCTTAAAATCGGTCCAGCCATTAAGGACAATGACAAACACACGCATAGAAGTAATATATATATAAAGATTTATACAAAGTTTTCCAAGAATTTCAGGTCTGGTGGATGGTCTTATATCTTTAAGTATTGTTTAGATTCTTTAATTTCACTGTAAAATTTAAAATGAAAACATCATGCCGAAATTACCAGCAATACTCCATATTGGTCCAAGAGGTCAGGTGAAGACATGTTCTCTCCAGTTTGTTATCCGCCTGAGACTTTATAGAGATGACGATGGCTAGTCCTCACGTTAGTCGAACTACATCTAAACACAGACAGATTTAAACTCGATCTTACCCATGACCATCCAACACATGTTCGCAGCCTGTAAAGTCGTCGACTGACCAGTGGAAGTGCATCTGCTCGAATATGTATTCACCGATCACGGGACCACCACTCAGTCTGGGCTGCGATTTCGTTTCAAATGTGAAGTATGCTGAAACGAGATTCAAAGTCTGTGGAGATTACGTTTCGAACACTAACTACTAAACTATGGGGTTTTTTTTTATGAAAATAAGGGACGAGATGAGCAGGACGTTTAGCTGATGGTAATTGATAAGCCCTGCCCATAACATTACAACTCAAAACCCAAAAGTTCCAAGCGGCACTACAACTGCGCTTGCCAGCTTAAGACAAAAGATGTTAGGTCTCATTTGTCCAGTAGTTTCACCCCCTACGGCGACCTTCAGCCCGAAACACAATAATGTTTACACATTACTACTTCACATAGGCGCCGTTTTGGTCACCTTAATCTAGCCGGCATCCTGTGCAAAGGAGCCTCCCATTGGCAGAGTGACGCTTAAATTTGGTATTTTTAATTATTAAATCCCAGAAGTGAGGGAACACAATTTATTTAGATAATTTGTTAATCTTTTTACTATCCATATCCTATAATATCACAAAACATGGTCGACCGCCGCGCGTTACTGTCTGTAATACAAATTAGAAAGACTCACTCGTATCCAATCGAAAATTGGCCACTAGATCTACCCATATTCGTTACATTTTTTTTCTTTTTTGATTTAGGGGCTTTTATACGTATGTACATGTCAGCTCCATTATAATCTAAGTACATTAAAAAAACAAAATTCTTAACTTAACAAACTAAAAAAAAAAGTTAATAAAAGGAAAAGCAAGTTATACCTTATTCAACAAATAAGACTTGAGGACGGACTTATGGCATCGTTAGATGCAGGACGGGCAAGTATATTTATAAACTTTCCCGTATCAAATCTGTTCAAACCCATAAGTCCCACAATTTTGTCTCTACTAGACTGAAATCGGACACATTCATTTAACAAGTGCTCAACATCCTCAATTGCTCCACATGAATCACATAGAGGTGACTCCGCAATTTTCATCAAAAATTTAATTCGTTGCATAAATGTGTACAAATAAATACGGGAAAACAATATTTTGAGACAAACTTAAAAATAAATATTTCCGAATTTGTAACGGGTTAGTAGTGTGTGAGTAGTTACTCAAGACCAATATAATTCGAATAAGCATCATATTATATTATTACTAGCTGATCCAGCAAACGTTGTATTGCCGATATTGAAATCGCTCGATACAAAAGTAACTATTGATCGTAGATGGGTGAAAATTTAAAGTTGGATGTATTTTTTAATGCTGACTCATAATCAAACAAATTTAAAAAAATGTCAAACAAATTAAAAAAAAATTTAGCGTGGACCACCCTTAACATTTAGGGGGATGAAAAATAGATGTTGTCCGATTCTCAGACCTACCGAATATGCACTCAAAATTTCATGAGAATCGCTCAAGCCGTTTCGAAGGAGTTTAACTACAAACACCGCGACATGAGATTTTTATATATTAGATATAGATGAATTATAATCTTATATATTCTTAATCTAAGTTATGCGTTTGAAATAAATAAAAATTCATTATTATTCTCAACATAATATATAAATAATGTGTCAATCAAATGAATTGAGTTAGTAAAAAATAAATTCAGTAATTCTAATGCGAAATTGAACAAAACGTTATTGTCCTAGATAAGATTAAATTTGACAAACAAATTTATGGATAAGACATATACTATCAAGCTATTTTATAAAACATTGTAAGAAATAATTTGCTTTGGTTTTCCCCAAAAGATAACAAAATAAGAACATAACAGAAACTATTATCGATACTAACCCGTGATGTTTTTATCTTTAATATATAATGGTATTTTATTTTTGACGAGATTGCGTATTCCTTGTTAGGAGAAATTATTTAATATACTCAAACGACCTGACCCAACACACGTACTGTACATAATAAATAACATACTACTTTTTATAGATTTGTCCACGGACTAGTAAAAAATAAGGACTCCGTGTCACCTTACATAACAGTGAGGCACCACAACAAGCCGATAAACGTGTGAATACATAACCCCACGCATACACTTACACTAATACAAGCCGATCGGCCGCCATTATGAGATTTGCCATCGTCTGTGACAAATCAGTTTGCGTCGCAATAAAATATTTTAAAAATGCCGTTGTGCGTCGTGAAAAAGTGTAAAAACGATACTTTATAAGTATATGTGGCCATATATGATCATTTAAGGGAGAAAAAATTGTGTAACGAGTATCCGTCGTAACCGCACACACACTAGCATAACGGTGCTTCACTTGCTAATATCATAGCGCGGAATCCTTCTTTTCTTACTCGTCCGTGGGATTTGTCAATTAATATTTCATTAAATATGCTCACTGATGTTATAATGAAATTGTTTCACAGGAGAACTGTCAAACCGGTTATCAATTAGATCTCTCATAAAAAATATGTCCATATAACAAATCGATATAGAAACTATCCCATCTCTCAAGTTGGACTAAACTGCACTCCATAATGTAATCCCCATTACAATCCGTTCATTAGTTTAGGAGAAACATTCACTGGAAACAAACATCAGGACACTGGATTTATTTATATTAAGATAACACTATTAAATATTATTCTAGCAATTAAATATTATTTTAATATTTTTGAAACTTTAAAACTTACATATGTTTTAAGAATACTATCATCTATATAATTATTTTCAACTAGCTGACCCAGCAAACGTTGTATTGCCATATAAAGTAATAGGAAGAAATTCAATAATTAAAATTTATGAGGTACAAAAAATAGATGACTACCGATTCTCAGACCTACCAAATATTATTAAATCGTACATAAAATGTATTGTACTACAATAATTATTATATTCAATTGCCATCTTGCATACTGAAACCCCATTTTTGTGGATGGGACAGATAGAATAACATAAAAATGGCGATACAAAAATAAGTGTTGATCGTAGGTGGGTGAAAATTCTAAGTGGTATGTACTTTACAATGCTGAATCATAATAAAATAAAAATAAAAACTATATATTTAGAGGTGGGTCATAATAAAATACCCTTAACGCACGTAGCGATAATCGTCAGAGCACTTTCGCACTACGTCCGATCAGAGTCCTAGTGGTAGAACTATTTCTACGATTGACGGAAAGAAATTGAATGACAGAAGCCGGATAGTACTACGACTAATCCGGACCGTGTTTTCACGGATACGGATTGGATTGGGATGTGACGTCATGCGAAAGCACTCTCACTCACAAAGATAGAAGGATGGATCGAAAAATTGGTTGTCAAATGTGAAGTATTATGGTTAGGCTCAGAAATTTAATTTGTAAAACTTAAGATTTATCAATCTGCATAAAAATTATCTGATAGATAGCTAACAATTGTAGTGAATCTACCAACTACAGTCAGCTAAAATTAAATTTATTTTTAAACTCCTGAGAAAGTTGGAAAGATAAAAACTATTACACTATTCTTTCAATTTGATTTCTGAACGACGCGGACGGGGGACACATCAAAGAAAAAATCAAAATCGTTGTTTTTATTTAATTCCGAGTATTTTCATATTTATACACCTTTTAAATCTTCTCTGGACTTACACAAATAATTCAAGACCAAAATAAGCCAAATCGTCCAGCCGTTCTCGAGTTTTAGCGAGACTAACGAACATCAATTCATTTTTATATATATATAGATATATTAAGTATGTATTATTATTATATTGTAATTATAATAATATATACTTATAATAAAAGTAAGAAATAATAAGTAAATTTTAATTACGATTAGTGTATGATTGCGGTTTTTTTGAATGAACGGTAAGTTAAAATCTATTTATTTATATTACAGTTATCCACTTTGAACTACTACTCATTTTGTTGAAGTCATCAATTAAGAGTTAACTCAGACAAAATAAAAAAAGGAATTCATACGTATTCTCTACAACATCTTAAAATAATAATATAAAGTTAACAAATAAAAATATAAAATAAAAATGTAAAAATTACAAAATTCATTAAGTACTTACTTTATAATTTATTTAATACTTATGCAAAATGTGTTGTTCGAAGTACTTATTACGACCATTTTTAAACATTCCTTATTAGCCATAAGGCCACTAGTAAAGGAGCACAATTGCTACTAAAGTTTTAATTGAAAAATTGTTGTTGTTGTTTGAAATGTATAAGATAGTTTTTATTTTTTATTTACACAAATAAATTTGAATACAAAATTTATGAAAGAGCACTCGTACGGAACACGAGAGGTCGCGGGTTCGTTCGAATTATCCCAGAAGTGATGGTTATCACTTTCAGAAGCATAACAAATTGTTTAGATTTGCAAGAGCGACATCTCAAGTCAATTTCCTAATATGCAAATATTGGGGTTGAGCAGGTTATCAATTGTAAAGTAGATCCAGTATATGAAGCCACAACCTGAGAGTTCAACAAAGGATACAAAATTTTTCAACGATACGTCACTCGAACGGTCGGCTCAGTTGGAAGAGCACTCGCACGGAACGCGAGAGGTCGATTCCCGAATCGTTCATAAAATTTGTTTTCAAATTTATTTGTGTAATTAGTGTGAAGTGAGGGTTATCACTTTCAAAACATAACAAATAGTTTATTTTTTATTTCTTATAAATATAAATTACCAGTCTGCCCCGTATTGAGTAAAATTCCGCTTCCAACATTATCCCAATATCCTTTAAATTTAAGCGGATCGAGAGAGGTCCACGTGGGACATCGGTTCACAGATATTGCGATTGGAGACTGCGATGCTCGTAGCTTAGAGATTTGTTCAGCTGAAATTATAAGCATATATTACATAAATGATCACCGAAGCGTAGCAAGGGACTGGGAAGATTTACGGAAATAATGGAGTGATTAATTATTGACGTAGACGAAAAAATGGAACGGTTCTTCGTGCTTATCGAGCGGAAGCTGCAAATTTTTATCACAATACTTATCCAAATGATTTGAGTTTTCTTTAGTGTTAATTCCGCCAATATTAGTTATTAAACAATTCGACACGTGTTTCGTCTCTACACGAGGCATCCTCAGGACGTGTTGACCCGCCGAAATCTGGCACGAGACAGATTTAGTTTAAAGACAAATATTGGCGGGATTAACGCTAAAGAAAACTCAAATCATTTGGATAATTATGGATTTTCGCAAAGTAACACCTACTTCAATAAGTTTTCGAACCTAATTTACCTAATTTTAAAAAGCCGGAAAATGTAGTTTACTATATTTTCACATTGGTAAATTTTGATCGATAAAACAGCTAAGATAATTAATGCGTTTACATAGAGTCTCTTGCTGTTATACAACAGATAAAAACAGGCCTGGAATAATACTTTAGTATGTGTGACAAGCTACGTCTTACACTCGCGATTTGTATGACACTTTGTGTTAGTGTGCGTGGATTGCTCTAAATAGAGGTTAATTCCGGCCGAATTAATAAATTCCGGAAACGCTCCTGTGATTCCTCTGGTGTTGCAAGAGATTGTGGGCGGCGGTGATCACTTAACAACAGGTGACCCGTACGCTCGTTTGTCCTCCTATTCCATAAAAAAAAATCTATACCCATTTTTTTGGCGTTTGATGAAATGAAATGATGTTTTCACAGCTGTAAGTATATAGTAATAGTCTATCTATAAATGATCTAAGCGATGATATAAGTAAAAGAAACTGTAAAATGTAATACATATATAAGTTATGTATCATGAATAGTTTTTACAATACGCACCACATAATGTCTTATAAATAGAGTCAAATTTTTGATACCTTGGATTGAAAATATTTTTTTAATTAATTCAGTTATGATGTAGCTTTGTAGGATAGTATAATACGATCTATATATACAGTGTGGCCCTACAATGGCGACATTAAATCAATACTAACTCCTACTTAACTTTATACATAACAAAATAAATTAAATAATAAAAATACATATTTGACCTAAATAAACCAATTTTTCTTAACATCCTATAAGTAATCTAGTAGGCGCGAGCTACCGTAGGCTGTGCTACTTCTCGGCTACTTACTACGCCACACCGTAGCCGTCAGTACCTACTCGTAGCTGAATAGCGCCCATGTAAGGATGATTAAAATTTTGTTATCTAAATGTATAATTTCATTGTTTGAAAATTTCATAATTACAATTATTTACTTTAAGTTTTGGAAACATTTTTTTATGATTACGGCTAGTTCTTCCCGTGTGTTTATTTAATGTCGCCATTAAAGCTATCGAGTCTGTGGCACACAAAAGGTGTGCATTGCGCGCAAAATGTCTTTGGCAGATATTTCAGACTCAACGCACACAACGTACACTTTCGGTCATTTTGTCGACGAACTATAGAGACGTACACGCAATGGAAGTACAGAGATTGCGGTGTACTATTTCGTACTTGAGATATGAAAACAGAAGAAGAAATTGAGAATTTTGGGTTCATCCTATTCTTTCAGAAAGATTATTATGCGGACTGTTTCATATTAAACATTCAGTTCGAACAATAAATAAATTTGCACATTTCATCCCACAATTTTCTTTTTAAATTTCTGTCATGATACTCTGCCTCATACAGTGCTGGTCTGTTTTCTATTTCTTTTATCAACATCGATACATCGATGTCTAGCGCCATGATACACGTCAATCACTAGCAAGTGCAGACTAAAGACTAAAGTGAGCCGCGTCGTCTGCGTTAGCGCGTGTAGACGCGAACGTATAAAAAGTGCGTCACGGATAGTCTGTCGTCTGCGATAGGCCTTAAGATTGCAATGCGTTATACAAGTATGTGTTATTAATACAATAAATAAATAAGCGTTTAATTTAATGACCTGTCATTTTATTAAAAAGGCATAAAAGGCATTTATTTTCTCAAAATTGATTCCTTTAGAATTCTTTTTGATGTAATTTCTAATAACTACTAGATACTACTACCGCATCGGAAACAAATGGCGCTCTGAGAGAGAAGAAGCGGCGCAAGAAACTCTCCCAGCATTCTCTTTTTTGCGCTCTTTTCAATAAAAATATACAATATTGTGACTGTACAATTATTAAATTATAAAAATCATAATCTAGTCCCAGGCTGTCTCATCAATTAGATATTCATCAGTGGAGTAATAGGATTTACGACAGAGCCATTTTTTTATAAAACATTTAAATTTATTTATAGATAATGCCTGAACAGTGGCTGGGACTTTATTATAGAAGTGTATACATTTACCCTTAAAGCTATTATGTATCTTATGAAGCCTACTAGAATTAGTTACAAGCAATCCCTTATTTCTAGTGTTATAATAATGAAAATCACTATTAAGAGCAAATTTTAGTAAATAGCAACAAATTATCTGCGTAACTTCAGTTAGCACCTTTTCTTAAATATATTTTAACTTAAAATCATACGTTGTATGTATAGTTAAATGTCGTTAATTTTTCTGATAATAATATCATTTATCAGCCAGCAATAATTCAACTTCAACTGAATCAACTAAATCTATGAAACTACCTCTACATACATCGGAAATACAAGATTATCGTAATGCATAAAAGTACTGCAAGTTAAGCTAAATTGTTGTCTCATTTTCGAGAATTAGTGTGTCATGGACATAAGGACTGGTCACTCTGCCATAATAACTGAGAGCGAAGACTCAGCGTTGTCGACGTGCTTCGATGTGATGACAAATCAAATCAAATCAAATCAAAATCACTTTATTCATGTATGTCATGGAATGACACTTATGAATGTCAAAAAAATTTCTTATTGAATCTACCGCTACTTCGTAAAGGGTCAAGCGAATGATAAGAAGTAGCAAGATATTGGTTGCGACTCTTTTAAATCAAGATTTACATTTTCATCGTCTTACAAATCATTTCAATTACAATATAATAATGTGTAAAGTGATGCAACAAAACACCACAAAAGTCAAATTTAGTCAATGCCTTGAACATTGACATAAGACTTGACATTGTATGACGGAATTATTATTTCTTAAAATTTTTGAAATCACGGAATTTTTTATTTGCTTCAAATAGAAATACAAAATATTCTGTACACTTATATATAGCCCAGTGCTTAGTGACCCTGCCTACTGTGCTAGAGGTCCTGGGCGCGAATCCCGGTAGGTGCAAATAGTTATATCATGAATATGGGTGTTTGTTTCCGGGTCATGGATATTTAAGTAAGTAAGTAAGTATTTATGTATGTTTAAGTAAGTATGTTGTATTAAATATATCGTTGTCTTGTACCCATAGTACAGGCTATGCCTAGTTTGGGGCAAGATAATTTGTGTCAGTGTCTCAATATCTATACTAATATTATAAAGCTGCAGTGTTTGTTTGTTTGTTTGAACGCGCTAATCTCTGGTACTACTGGTCCGATTTGAATGATTCTTTCAGTGTTGGGTAGTCCATTTATCGAGGAAGGCTATAGGCTATGTTTTTTTTTTCAAAATTAGGGATCCGTAATAAAATTGCTATTTTGAAACACAAGGTGTAAAATCGAAAACCTATTTTTGCGTGCGCTGCAAAAACTATTGACAATAGAACAAAATGATGTAGAGGCTATAATATAGGCAATATTTTATTACTTATAAAACTATCGCGTGAATTATACTTTATACGGCAAAACAACGTTTGCCGGGTCAGCTAGTTATATTATATTATTATTAATACTGCGCTTGTGTTTGAAGAGTCCACTCTTCTGTAACTAATTATAATAGTGTTTACAGTTTATTTATTATTTTTCAGTACACAAATACACTTGTTCTGAATTTTTATTGGTACGGTTGGTTATCTTCACCGTTTTTAAAAGCACTTTTTTGCCCTATTTCTCTTGCCCGTTTTAATGCCAGTTTTGAATACGTGTGACCGATGCTTGGGTTTTTCTGGTCATGATGATCCTCGACTTAGAAAGATTGCTTAATTATAATCTCTTTTTATTAATACCTGATTAGTTTTTCCAATACCATAATTTATGGTCATTATTTTTAACACTTATTACATAGATTAAGGATTGGTCTCCGCTGCGCTCCAACTAGATACTGCAGACGTAATTGCAAAGTGCGGTAACTAATACTACGCCCAAGTGGGCGTTCTCGAGCCAGTCTCTAACAGTATGTGACGTTGACGTGCCTCATGTTCTGTTAAACTTTGCAAATAAGTGAAACTAAAATTACATGAACGGTATATAAGGTACAAAATTTGAAATATGACATTAAATGTCAAGATAAGCACGCACACAAGCATTTTTACAAATAGCCAATACATACTACAATATAAAGTTGCCGTAATAAAAAAGCTATTGTTTTTAGGTAGTGCGGTAGTAGAGTGCAGCGGAGACCAATCCCTAATCTAAGACTTACTAGTAATATTGGAAAAAATCTAAACAATTTTGTGTTATAGATCACAGACAAAAATAATAAAAAGTAGTTGGAATTGTGACAGTAAGTCATAAAGTAAATATTGATCAGAAATTTTGACAGGTTACTTGGCAAGTTGTTAATGAAATTATAATAATTTTACTCCATTTCTCTCGAGCAGAATGTTTCGTAACTTTTAATAATTGAATTTAAATTATTTATATTTTAAAAGGTTTGAATCTACAAAGGTCGGCCGTAAACTAGTCCAAACCACTTTGTAGCACATTATACAATTTTGCTTGAAGTTTCCTTAAACAAGGAAAAGTTGTTATTTTCATTAAAATACAGTCGGTCTGGAAACATGATTTAATATCGAATATAACTATTTTTCTGTCCATATCTAAGATAGTACGTATGTACTTCTCCATTCTTTCTGCGTATCACGAATAATAAATACTTAGTTGTAAAAAAGAAACTAAAAGCACTTTTTATAGAAAACCGAACTAAAGAGTAGAAAATATTTCCTAGTATTTAGTTTGGATTACTTATAAAAGCGTGTTTTTTTAGTTTTTTTAAACCATTATTTGCATTTTTGAATTAAAAGTTCTCTTTGGTATTCGAAAATTTCTTAATATTAGATAAATTAATTAAATAAAAGGTTAAAGATTATCTTTAAATTTTGAAATTTAAAGTTAACATCAATTCCTGCCGTATCGACGATAGATGAAAATTATATCAATTAACAAAAAAATTATTATGAAAATTGAAAATTGGAATAATTTTATCAAATTAATGTATTGTCATCGGTTCTCGATAAATCTACCAATTTTTAACGAAATGTGGCCTTTTAAAGTGGGTCAATATCGGGCCCAAATGAGATAGTTACAAACAAACATACATACAAGTGAAGCTAATAAAAATCGTGTAAAAATACAATTAAGGGCAACTGGTTTGTTTATGATTTCTTAATTAGGTCTATTTTAATTTCAGTGTTGGGCAGTTACTCAAATCGATGTTATTTCAGATGTTCGAATTACAGAATATACCTGGGATATTAACAAACTTCTCAGAGCGATCAGAGGATTTTGGTTAGTCAGTCCTGTACAATCCAGGATAACATGAGTGACCGTTTCATTTCGAACAGAAATCCTCCGCAATTAGGACTTAGGACTGTCCATTACACCGATTGTGAGGTCTGTTAGTGGTGTGTGACCCCTGAGGTCATGAATTTGGGTTATGGTGCAGGTAACAACCTCTTTCAACTGTCTACAGATTGTGAGGATTGCTAATTGGGTATATTGTAGGTTGTTGGTGAGGATAGCGTATCCACGAACGTATTTGGCTGAAGAACAGTGGCTAAAGTGACATTTGGCCCGCGACCTAGGTCACTGAGCCTTTTTTTTATGGAATAGGAGGACAAACGAGCGTACGGGTCACCTGGTGTTAAGTGATCACCGCCGCCCACATTCTCTTGCAACACCAGAGGAATCACAAGAGCGTTGCCGGCCTTTAAGGAAGGTGTACGCGCTTTTTTTGAAGGTACCCATGTGTTATCGTCCCGGAAACACCGCACAAGGAAGCTCATTCCACAGCTTTGTAGTATGTGGAAGAAAGCTCCATGAAAACCGCACTGTGGAGGACCGCCACTCATCCAGATGGTGGGGATGATATCCTAATTTGTGGCGTGTCGTGTGAAGGTGGAAGCCTTTTGCAAATCAATCTGCTGCAGCGTTACAAATTTAACCGCTTTGTTCCTCAATCCATTTTAGTTACTCCGTTGTCTGGTGCAACTATCCAGAGATTATAATGACACTGATAGATTAGTGCTCAAGTGAAGGTTTTATTATTCAACTTAGCACTGTTGTCCTATGGTTCTAATACATTAAAAGGGGAGTTTAAAGGGGTTCATAAGCCTGCCGCTTGAGATTGAAATATTTGAGCGCCTTTTTATAGGGTGGGACACTCATCATTTTCCTTGTCCTCTTGCATCATCAGGAATCACAAGAGCATATCCTGCGTTTTTGTTAGTGTATACTCTTTTTTGAAGCGTTTATTTATACGTGATAGAAAGTTACATTTAGGGAAGGCTTACTCGTATATCCGGATGCGTAAGATGATATTAGAGTTTGGTAAAGGTTTTTTTTTGGTATAGGTACTAAGATCCGGCAGCACATAAATAAAGGTGAATATTTTTACGAGGGTGCAGCATGCAGATGCGATACTTCCCAAGAAAGTGCGGCATAAAATATATTATAATAAATAAAAGGGCTATTCTTATATAATTCATGATAGCTCTCCGAGCGCTCAGAGGATGAGAAACCACAGTAAGTGCCGCAACTTCATACTGTAATGCATGTCTCTTATTTTTTGTAGTATTTGTCACATTGTATCAATCCCCAATTTAATATTTTAAAATATAATAAAACTGTCGACACGCCCCGCTAGGAGTACGACCCGGCTACACTAATTTCGGCGTACTTAGTATTGTACTTGTTGGCGTACTTGTTGGATTGGAAAGGCCAATCAATAATTTAAGGAGCTAATAGACGTACCTAATTATATTCTAAGAGGTTTACATAAAACAAAAATATTAAACGCAAGTGGATCTCTTGTGTCTCTCGGATCTGTCGTTTAGTTTGCTACTCTAAAGTAATAAAATAAATTAATCGATATTAAAATAACAGCACTACTATTGGATCAATCAATTTTCATAGGATATATATACCTATTATTATCCTAAACATCCAAGGATACAAAAGTGTAGCGATAAGAATCTCGAGACAATTTTCTGTTATTCTATTATCTAACACAGTCTATTATTTACCACATTTTGTGGTAGAAGACACACAATGAAGAAGTCTCTACGCACCGCCATATTGCTACGAATTTAATATTCATAATTAAAAAAAAATCAGGAATACCTTAGAATGAGGGTATTATATATGTATATGACAAAGTAGGTCGGTACTATCGTATACTATTTTTCCTATTAAGTTGCGCAAAGTTCAACCACTATATATACACAACCTCTATTAATTAATATAATACAAGGTGCAAGCATACTCACCAAAAGTGCCTTCTCCATTATCTATGTCAGGTAAAGTTTTATTTTATATCTCACTCCATTAACATTAACCCATATTTAAGTAATGCAATTATGAGTAGGTACCGTACTTTAGTCGTATTTACTTTTATATAGCTGGTTACTTTTAATTAGTTAATATTTTTATGTAGTTATATTTTTTTGTTTCACTCAAAAACAAACAATAATGAATAAATAATGTAAATTGTAAACTGATCTGTGATCACATATTATGACTTTAAAGTTTCGAACTCAGATTGACATTTGACAGAATTGTCAACTTGTCAGTCAGTACTTTAGAAACTTCAGAAATTGACAAGCTAATACATTATCTTGTTTACTCAGTCTACGCATTAGTTACTATATAATTATCTTTAATTATCTTTACGTCACCAAATGGCCCAACGGAAGACCAGCGCTGGTTTTCAAACCAACAAATATGCTGAGTTGGGACCACTTTGTGACGTATAGAAAATAATATTTCTCAATTTTGTTTTATGTTTTACTGTACTATATCGTCATGAATAAACTTTTTTTCTTTCTTTCTTCCTTATAGTTATTTTCATACATTCCCTCACGCTCACTACATTCCCGCATGCTCAGCTACATTCCCGCACGCTCAACAATGTATGGGAAAGTGGTACTTTGCGCACGCAAATGCATGTGCAAAATCGAACTTTGCGCACGATAATAGGAAAAAAGTCTTTATTTCCATAAATATATTTTCTAATAAAGAGTCATGAATATTGAAAGAGTATCAATTTTGATTTTATATTGACTGTGATTGCAAAACCGCGATTATTGCTCGTTTAAGGAATGTAATATTAAAGCTTGCGTGTAATATAAACTCCACGTTAAAGAACAATTTAATATCGTAAAAATAAATACGTGCGCAACACTGCGTAACGGGAGATTAAAGTCGTAAATATTTTAAGTATCTCTCCCGAAACAATCCACAAAAATGTTAGATATAAAATAACTGTATATGGTTATTACTTTTCATATTTATGTGAACGTTGAAAACAAGACTCGACATCGTCTTCTTTTCATTAAATGTCAACCTGTCAAATTTTCAACATTCATACGGGTAAAACTGAAATCTGATCTTAATAACATATTAAAGTGGAGACATGCCATTTGCTTTTAAAAAAATTATATTCTATCTACTGCTTATATTCATTAGACGAATATTTTCAATTAAAAATTAACAATTTTTTTCATTCTTTGGTCGGAAAGGTAATTTCGCGACAGTTGTGCTAGAAGATGGATGGACAGTTAGATACTGTTGACTGGTATGTCAATCAATTTGATAGCAGCGCCTTCAAGGCAGGACCCTCTTTCACCACGACAATGCTTCAGCGCACTCCGCAAAACGGACTGTTGAATATTTGACTATGGCAGATATCGAGATAATGAGTGATCCGCTATACAGTACTGACCTTGCGAATTTTATTTATTTCCAAGAAGTAAAGATGAAATTCGAGGTATTCGCTTTACGTGCCCTGAAGATGCGGTGAAAGCTAACGAAAATGCCATAGAAGAGACACCTAAGGAAGAATGGGCCAACTGCTTTTCTCAGTGGTTCCATTAAATGCCATGATGTGCAGAGAGGAACGGAGATTACTTCGAAAAACAATAAAAGTATTGGCAACTTTCTACATTAAGCCGTTTTTCATTTTCTAAAGATTTTCAGTGTTACCCACGTATAATAAATAATACTGCTACTAATCATTTGTTAAATTGATATTATTGTAACGATTTAGCAATGTATTCTGTAAAATTTTCACGTTATAAATGTGGCAAACATGTACTTTATAATATTTATGTAACATCAATCTAACATGTTAATGTAAATAAAAACTTTGACTTTGACTTTTCTAACGACTTATCATATATTCTCACAAATTTAGATGGAATATACACTCCTTTTTTGTAGGTGCGTTGTGGTATCGATATCGAAAAAACTACGCCATTGTTTTGGTGATGGCAATGAAAGGTTATGGCATGTGGTGTGATGTCAGTAACAGGAATCAGGTCAAACAGCTCTTTGGAATATTCCCTGTATTTTTGCGACAATTCGGTACAAAGCCCGCAACGAAGCGACGTTTCTACATAACGCCAAACTGTCGAGACGTTCTCGGCATACTAGGGCTCGAAAATATAAGGAGCTTAAGGTTGCACGCATTCAAAGGGTTAAACCTGATACGGGAAAGCCTATCGCTATACCAGATATAAGAGTAATCATTACTCCACATCCCTTCACGATGCAATCCCTCTAAGCTTCAATTCGATATAATTATGACGCGCGAAAGTGTATCTATGAGTATTATTTTATGTGTAGCAAAAGAATGCTTTCCTGGAAAAAATTTTTTTCCCTTACTGTGTTTTAAAATTGGGCAGCCGAATACGTACCGGTGGTGTCATTCCTCGAATTGGTGCATATGGACCGGAGGAAGAGTTCTAAATTGCGACGTGGAGTATTTTGTTTTCCTTCAGACCAAAAAATTTATGAAATACACACTGTGATAGCGCAGTAACGAATTTATAACTATAATTTTATAATGATAGGTTTGTTTTCTCTCCGTCCTTCTGTCTGTCTGTCCAGACCCTTTATCTCGGGACCGCGTGGAGATATCGAGTTGAAATTGAAATGATAAGTCTACCGTCTCTTCAAGCTTTGAGAAAATCAAACAAAGTGAAAATAATAAAAAATAATACAAGATACGGCCGTTTATGCCACAAAAACGTATATTTCGTCACTCAACGGAATTAATATTTATAGAGTATTTTCCAATGACCTAGACCTATGAAATTTGGGAAGAAATACCGTCTTGTACATATAAGTTTAGGTTAAAATCTGGAAACTATACTGATTTAAAAAAGAAATTTAAATCATAAGAAAATTTTTAGGGAACCCTCATTGGGCGAGTCTCATTTGCTCTTGTCCGATTTTTCTTTCTGTGTGAATCCCTTCTAATATTGTACATGGGAATGTAAGTTTGTTTCTTTAGACTTTCACGCCTAAAACACAAAACCGATTTTGATAAAATTTTGTGCAGAGATAGACTAGAGCTTGAAAAAGGACATAGGTTACTTTTTATTGCAAAAAAAAATGGAGGGGTTGAAATAGGGGGAGGCAGTGTGTATGGAAATTTGTCATCATCGAAGAAATTAAACTTTGTATTTAGGCACTTGATAAGAAATAATTTGTAAACATTTGTTCCAACATTTTTGAAACTTTGACCTACATGGGGATGAAATAGGAGATTAAAGTTCACAGGGAAATACTATTAAAGAGACTGTCCATAATAACAAGGGATATGCGCTGTATCATAGAAGAGCGGAAAGAGCAGTTAGTATGTGTATTATTGTAAAAAATACAAAAAAAATGACCAAAGAAACAATTCAACGCGGACGAAATCGCGGGTAAAAACTAGTCTTATCATAAAAGTAAAATTGTCATATCCAGTACTTTATCAAAAGAAGCTGTAGACTTTACGATTGCACAATTTTTTACATTAGTGAAACAAGCACTTTATGGAAACATTGTGTGGTTTAGACAAGGTAAAGTTTTAATAAGCTTTGGATTTGTAATGTATTTAGCTTAAGAGCTGTTAGAACGGAAACTAAAATCATACTTTTATTTTACTGTGATTATATTGATGTTTTTTATACAGCTCCGCTCCAACTAGATACCGCAGGCGTAGTCGCAAAGTGAGGCAACCAATACTACGCTCAATCACTTTATCCGTAAGTATTTTATTAATTTCTATGTAAAATAACACGAAGCGTATGTAACAAAATTTGAAAGATGCCATTGAGTTTCAAGATGCCACGCACAGAAGCATCCAATAGTTGCCGTGATAGAAAAGCCATTGTTCTTAGGTAGTACGGTATGTAGTTGGAGAGCAGCGGAGACGAATCCTTAATCTATGGTAACGATATATTTTTGCACCTCACGCTAGACAATTTCCGAAATTATATGTTCCGAATATAAAAGGTAACTTATGAGTATGAGGTCATAAATATTATTACTTATTAAAAACTTCAGTTTTTTTTTATTTAAAGGAGGAAGGCGGGAATGCATGTATTTTGGGACCTACTGAATGAAGTGGCGTACATCATGGAAACTAATTAATAATTGTAGAACGTAACAAAACTAAGAAAAAAGCAAATTGTACGTAAGACTAAAAGTGGGAGAAAAAAGATATACCTAAAAGTAAAATATGACCCAAAATAATTAATCAATATATATTGTTCAATCAATAATTTGTATCTTAATGTCTATGCCTAATTACTGTCTGCTGAAAGATAATATGTATATTTACTAGCTGACCCAGCACACGTTGTATTGCCGATATTAAAATCGCGATACAAAAGTAACTGATGATCGTAGATGGGTGAAAATTTGAAGTTGTATGTATTTTTTAATGCAGTCAGCATTAAAAAATAATATCAAACAAATTAAAAAAAAACTCAATAAAATTAAAACAATAAATTGGCGTGGACCACCCTTAACATTTAGGGGGATGAATAATAGATGTGTTTCCGATTCTCAGACCTACCCAATATGCACTTAAAATTTCATGAGAATCGGTCAAGCCGTTTCGAAGGAGTTTAACTACAAACACCGCGAGATTAGAATTTTATATATTAGATTATATGTGGAAGGTTACCCAGTAACTAATAATTATTGAGGATTCACAATTCATTCTTTCTTCAAGCAGGTATCGAATATTTACCTAACTACTGATTTTAGTATCAAAAAACGATAATAATCTTATTGAATCTTATTGTGAATTACTTCTGAATTGATGATTTGAGTAGGTATCAATGATGTTTAGAACTTCATTGGTAGGTATATATAGTTTGATGGTGTCGGAAGTCGGAACATCCATACAAAAATGACTGTCATGTAAAAAAATATACACTTCAATTGAGCAAAACGTTCGTAAGTGCTAGATGACTTATATTTTAATAAATTACATCAAATTATTTCTTTTGACTCCCATGTCTTAGCGCCTTAATATTTTTTATATAAACATCGTTTAAACTTAAGTTTATAATTAATATAAACTTGTGCGATGCCGCCTCCTTAATGTATTATGTGGGTCCATTCTCGCCATCCTCCTTTGGAGTTGAATGCGTTTATTATACGTTAGAAACCTCGACATGACACATATTGTTTTGAGGTCAACAGGAGACAGAATTGCAGTGATTGCCTTGTAAAATGTAGCTATGGAGGTGTCAGACATTTTTAAGACAAGAAGCCGTCATATTACATTCGTGTATTTTAATATCGATAGATATTCTCAGAGTCTGTGTCGACGACCATAAAAGGTCGGGGCACTCGTGAACAGTTAGAACTAAAAAGACTGCTCAAATCAGAATGTGCTGAAATAATATACATGTTATGAAACAAAAAATTTATCTCTAGAAATGAATATCCCGGTTGAAACCCTTTAAGAAGACCTGAAGTTTATCGTTATCTACAGTTTATCTACAGTTAATGAAGGTGGATCGAACAAAATGCTTGCTGGTCTAATACGTAGCTGTAAAGCAGCGACATATCCGTTGAACTTTTTTCACTGATGATAAAAATTTCCCCATGTAAGAGCAACAATCAAAGTGATAAAGTGTACGTTCGTAGCTCCAAAGAGGCTTCACAAGTGATCGGAATAGTGCAAAGTGGTCATCATCCTGAGTCAGTCATGACTAGTGGGGGTGACTTATAAAGGAGTTACATTATAATAATAATAATAATAATAATAATTTGTATTAACACATTCTCCTTAACAAATAGTGGCAAGAACCTTCTTTTAAGCATATAAGGAATGCTAATGCCAGGAGGCTCCGCTCTTTTTAAGCCTTAAAATAGCACTAGCATAATCCACATATAATCTTTGTGAACTTTTAGAAATATGAGAAAGCATGTGTGTGTATGTGTGTGTGGCTGTGTGTGTGTGTGTGTGTGTGTGTGTGTGTGTGTTTTAGCGTATGTGTTGTAAGAGCGACATAAGAGCAGTTTAGTATTATCATAATAATTGTAATTGTTGTTAATTGTTAAGAAAGAGTGTAGACTTCAGCCAAAGTATACCAAGAGACTGTCTTAGATCGTACTTTCGACTTTCCAGCAAGACTGCATCTTGGCACACATCACAAGGCACGAACTATATACCCGAGCTTAGCTGGAGCCAAGAGCTGAAGACATGACAAGGGGATCTTAACATCTTGGAATAAAAATAATGGTCAGTCTTAGAAGACAAGGTCTTCTCGAAACCACAAGCCAACATTGCTATCCAGACAAGCAGCGATTGGCAATTTATCCCATGGAAATAGTGCATTGTTCCATAGATTCATGGCCAAATAGATTAAAGGCCTGAAGTAAATCCATGAGTTGTCATTTCAAGATTTTTTTATTTATTGCCGAGAATTGAATAAATAAATACATATAAGTTGTCTAAAGATTACATTATAAACATTTTATTACAGTCATAAAAATATATTTGAGACCTGGAAATCACAAATAAATATACTTAATTATTTTGATCAATCAAGAGTTACAAAAATGTCAAAAGTGTGTTAATGTACAATTTAATAACCGTGGTTAATAACATACTTATTTTCATCCCCTTTATGACGTTCTTCCACTGAAATTTCCCCGTCCAATAAATGTTGAATGTTTGTTAATGTATGTGTTTAGTCCATATTTTCATTTCATTTCATTTCATTTCATTTCATTTCATTTCATTTCATTTCATTTCATTTCATTTCATTTCATTTCATTTCATTTCATTTCATTTCATTTCATTTCATTTCATTTCATTTCATTTCATTTCATTTCATTTCATTTCATTTCATTTCATTTCATTTCATTTCATTTCATTTCATTTCATTTCATTTCATTTCATTTCATTTCATTTCATTTCATTTCATTTCATTTCATTTCATTTCATTTCATTTCATTTCATTTCATTTCATTTCATTTCATTTCATTTCATTTCATTTCATTTCATTTCATTTCATTTCATTTCATTTCATTTCATTTCATTTCATTTCATTTCATTTCATTTCATTTCATTTCATTTCATTTCATTTCATTTCATTTCATTTCATTTCATTTCATTTCATTTCATTTCATTTCATTTCATTTCATTTCATTTCATTTCATTTCATTTCATTTCATTTCATTTCATTTCATTTCATTTCATTTCATTTCATTTCATTTCATTTCATTTCATTTCATTTCATTTCATTTCATTTCATTTCATTTCATTTCATTTCATTTCATTTCATTTCATTTCATTTCATTTCATTTCATTTCATTTCATTTCATTTCATTTCATTTCATTTCATTTCATTTCATTTCATTTCATTTCATTTCATTTCATTTCATTTCATTTCATTTCATTTCATTTCATTTCATTTCATTTCATTTCATATCATTTCATTTCATTTCATTTCATTTCATTTCATTTTATTTCAAATGGACAGTGCCCCTGAGCATAAGAATTTTCAGATATATCAAAACTGAAAGTGCCGTACGCCACCCTGCTCCCTCACCAAGTTCTGACCTTTATTTTGTTTATAAGATGGTTTATTTTGCATTGTCTTATAGCTTGTTTCAATAGGTTTCTGATACATTCACTCAAATCATCCTAATTATAATCAATCTATTGCTACACGTAAAATAATACGCATTGACATAATGCTGCGCCAAATCACGAAGATCCGAGACACACCGCGCTATTTGTTTCCCGGAACGGAAAGGATATGGAATCCATGGCAAAAGGTAGTACGAAGTGTATCGTCTAGTATTTCGCATAGCACATAAAACCTCTGGTTTGAATGGTAATGGTCTGATAAAATTTGTTATCATTACAGCCCTAATTTATAAATAGCCTAGCTTGTACCCGCGCCTTCATCCGCGTGGACATCGATCTCTTATTTCATCTTCAAATAGATGATTGTTTTCTTTTTATCAAGTACCTAAAGTAAAGTTTATCTCCGAAAATAACATATTTCTATGAATAATTTTATCTCGTATTTCAACCCCTTCATGTTCTTATTAACAAAAAGGGTAGCTTATGTGTCCATTTTTAAACCAAAAATAATCACAATCGAATTCGGAGTTAGGCGCAATTTTAAGTTAGGCGTAATTTTGTTTGGACTTCCACACGAACTTTCATCCCCACACATGTCGAAAATTCTAAAACGCTAGAAACTATATCTATTTACTTCTTATTAAGTGCATAAATACAAAATTTCATGTCGAATTTCCATGCAAACTTCCATCCCCTATTTAAAACCCTCCAAGCCTTTGTTCGTAAATGCGTAACAAAAAAACTTACATTCACATTTATAATATTAGTAGGGATTACTCATTTTATTAAGAGTTATATAAATAGTTCAATTAACTTTTTGGGTATAAAACCTGTAAGAACAGTTTATTTCGCTGGCAAAAAAGTGAATTATTAAAAAATAAATGAAAAATTCAAATCGGAAGGACGTGTTATGCATATGAGATGGCCGATGGGGATCAAAAATATTTTCATAATATTCTACTCAAATCACGTTGCGTGTCAGAACGAAGCACTCAAGAGTCAAAACAACATTTATTGGAAGTTATTCAAAGCACGTCAGGCGAGAGCTTAATAAAAAAACATGTCACGGAGAAATACACAACTGGTTACAATTTTCCATCAATTAAGTACAGAATCAATCTCGATTCGGTCAGTTGATTTGAAATTATATTCAACGCAATGTTGCCGAGTTTCGTTATGAATTGAAAACATCAAAGTAAAGTTAATGAAAGAAAGAATTCATGTTAATATTAAAATGATTGGGAATTTGTAATTGAAGTTTTAGTGTTAAGTTTTCTAGGGAGCAATTAAACGAATAACCAGTTGACCTATACCTGGCGTATTAAAAACGAGAGAAGTTTTTATCTTCTTCTCGAGTGGACGGTCACCTCAAATACAGGTTGTCGAGCACGCAGGGCAACCAGTCATGTACGCAATAGTCTGTTTTATTATCACATTAAGGGACGAGACGAGCAGTACGTTCAGCTGATGGATTTTTCCGGGATAAATAGCCTATGTCATTTCCCATGCTCTAGTCTATCGCTATACCAAATTTCAAACAACCGGTTGAGTAGCTCCGGCGTAAAAGCTTTACAGACATACTTACATTCACATTTATAATATTAGTAGGGATTTAGAATATTAAAACAAAAGATAACGCATACATTGATTGGGTTGTCAGTTCCTCTAATGAAAATGAAATCTACTTGGGCAAAGTGGCAGCGTCCGCTGATTAGCATTATATTACCAAATGAATTAAAGAGACGAGCAGGATTTTAATTGATACGCCATGCCCATTACAATGCTCGAGATTCTTGAGAAACCCAAAAATTCTGAGCAGCACTTCAATTGCGCTCCGTAAGAACTGTAACGTAAGAAGTTAAGTCTCATTTTCCCAGTAATTTCACTAGCTACGGTGCCCTAAACAATAATGTTTACACATTACTTATTCACGCAGATATAAGCGCCGCTGTTGCACCCATTATCTTACCGGCATCCTGTGCAAAGGAGCCTCCCACTGGTAATCACATAAAGTACAAGTGCGTGGCATTAAAGCTAACTTTAACGAAAACTATGAAAACGGATCTGTTTACGAACCAGTCTCAATAATACGATATTATATAAAATACCAACAGACTTTGGGGTAGAAAGGATAGTCTAATTGGCAATTACGGGCATAACAGCACGTCCCATAAAATAAATTAAGTGCACATCAATACTTTACCGTCAGACGCCGCAGTCTTCTTCGGTTTCACGGCCATTGAACCCAAGTTTAATTTTATTATTTTGTTGCTCATTTTAATTCTATTATGATTCCTACGTCCAGTTGCGAACTGCGAATTTTAAATTTTGCTCCGATTCTGTAAAAATATATCTAATCTTAGATATAAACACATTATCAGTTCCTGATTGGCTGGCTCTTAAATACTTTATCGAATATTGTAAAAACAATATGGAATTTGCGTTTACTGTAGATAATAAGACTTCCGAATACATTATAACATCACTGATTATTGTAATCAGTGTCGCTGAAATTTTACAGCTGCATAAATTTCGATATATTTTATTTTATTATTTTGTTTGCCTCAGTACTGGGATGGTTTAAAATAAATATTATTATGAAAATCCTTAAAGATACTCATTTTTTTTTTAATTTATGTTAAATGATCACCGCAACCCACATTCTCCTGCAAGACCAGAGGAATCACAGGAGCGTTGCTGGCCTTTTAGACAGGCGTACAAGCTTTTTTGAAGGTAGCCATGTCGTATCGCGATAATCTTTGACACACTGCATAAGGAACTTCATTCGAAAGCTTGGTTTTACTTGGAAGAAATTTCCTTGAAAACCGCTTTGTGGAGGAACGCCACACATTCAGACGATGGTGATGTTGTCCTAATTAGTGGAATGTGGTGGAAGAAGGCGAAGGTGGAATGCGGCATTTACTTCGTATCGCCATGACAAGTACAAAAGATTTTGCAATAAATAATTATATTGAATTCTGTATTTATTTATTACAATCAAATCCGTGTTTTTCATTTTTTTTGATTTGTGTTTTATTTATGAATAAAACACAAATCATAGAACATCTACTGGAATCATTACTACAACATAATCTTAATACAACAACAAAAACATAATCTTTTGTGAAAAACGGCTAATTTACCAAAATGGTCCGAGCTCCCTTTACGAATGATTGCCTAGAATAGGTTTATAATTATTGGTAAATATATTATCAATACAGCTTTCAAAGTTGGTTACTCTAGTAGGCTCTAAGAATCAGAGAGAATAGCTTATATTATAATATGAATTCAACAACTATTTGCATCTAAATCTGGTGGTGGACTTCTTAAATGAATATTAAAGTTATTCGTATAAAGATTCAGATAATTACAATGATAGTTCGTCTATTACACTCTCAGACAATTCATTTATTGCATCTGCATACACTTAAAACAATAATTGCGAGCTCAAGCCGTGCTCAGGCTTTTTTCAATACATTCAACAGAACGGTTCACAATATCTTAAGGTTCTTTAAATTTTAATAACAGTGCTGTGTTGTACATCAAATATGAACATGTTCTTGATCCACAAATACCTGTTTTATCTGTCTAATTTCAAGTTCTTACTTATAAAACCCTGCAAATATTCGTGCATTAGGTTTGCTGTTTGCTGTACGATTATAATATTTTGTTGATAAATATAATACATTTTTACACTCTTTATTTTTAGTATTTACACTGCTAGAGAAATTCCTTATCTACTTTTAATTTTTTTGAAACAAAATATTCGAAATCTTTATTTATGTGAACTATTAAGCTGTTCAATATTACAAGCAGAGTTTATCAACCTTTTAATCTTTTCCTTTGCTACAAAGCTATGAAGTAAATTTACTTCAACTGTCAGCTCTGAGGATAACAGTTTGATTTCGGTCAAGCATCTCACGATATTCTTGTGAAAGCCTTCGATGAGGCACTTATAACGGAGCTACCTTTGGTTTCCTGAGAAATTATACTAATGGGTCACAGCTTTTTGCTGATGTATTTACAGCTGGTGACCCGCATGGATGCATGTCTTTTTTTATTTCAATAAGAGATAAGACGAGCAAGAAATTTAGCTGATGGTAATTGATACGCCCTGCTCATTACAATGCAGTGCCGCTGAGAATTGTTAAAATCCCAAAAATTCTGAGTGGCATTACAACTGCGCTCGCCACCTTGAGCCATGAGATGTCAAGTCTCATTTGCCCAGTAATTTTACTAGTTACGGCGCCCTTCAAACCGAAACACAGTAATACCTACACATTACTGCTTCCGGGCTGAAATAGGCGCCGTTGTACTCGTAGTACCCATAATCTGGCCGGCATATTGTGCATAGGAGCCTCCCACTGGAGTATGTCGTACCTTGAGCTGTTTTTCTTAATACCAATCATATGCTGCAAATGAGCAGAATGTTGCTACATTTTTAGCTATGCAGAAATGTGTTTTTATAATATATTTTTATTAATTACCATATAACTTTTCCGATACCTGTTTTTACAAAATAATACAGTTTCGACCATAGACTTACTAGAGTGTAGACAGACAACGCGTGCGAGACATAAATAAAAATAATATCTAATGGACAAACAGCAAGATAGAAAAAGAAAGCGAATCTATTGTTACTGTAACAGATTTTGAGTCACAAAGTCAATTTTTTTTAATTAAATTAGGCTTAAACTAAGCGCTTTTGATTCGTCACTTGTATGAAATAAAAAAGGGTTTTTGAGATTTAGATTGAAGCAAATACCGTAGTGTGGATCTGAGCTGAATTAGCTCCTTATTAATATAGAGCCCATTAATCCCAAAAATACTACAATATAAAATAGCTCATTAAAGATCCACCCCTCAGACAAAAATATTTCTGAGGATTGCCACTATCATAATTAATTTTTATGTCGTTCTAAATATACCAATCAACATGGCAAATTAGAAACCAACATATATTTCTTTTAAATTACTGAATTTACCATATATTCGTGAAAAGTTGAGCTCATGAGAAGAATATACAAGAAAGTCCAAAGACACTCTTTTCAATCAAATAGAGTATGTTACAATGGCTTTAATATACATAATATATTAGTTTGTAAGGTACTGCATCCAATATATGAGTCGGGTTTAAGTAATAGAAATTATTTCATAGAAAGTAATAAATAATTAAACGCATAAATATAAATTATCGTATATTGGATGCATCAACCCTAAGAGAGTGAATTCATTATTTGTCTAATATGCTTCGTGAAAATTGTGTTCGTAATTACTGTCATAATTAGTAATTGGATCCAACAAATACAATGAATTACTAACTACCTGGCACCACAAGCAGCACCCGTTCACGAGTTGACGCATGGACCACATTCGTCAACACAGCGTTCCCATCGCACATATTTGAGGAAAGGAGACGACCCGGCCCACGACGCCGCCGCAATCGATGCTATTCAATGAGCATGGCGAACCATGACAAGTCGTTAGCAGTCAGAAACGGTTAGCATTAGCTAAACAGCTAATTAAAAGCGGAACAGCAGCCAAGTACGAGTCAGACTCGCCCATGAAGGGTTCCGTAGCAGCAAGTAACATAACATAAAATTTCTTGTAGTTCGTTGTAACTTTGATCGATGTTTTAATAATAATATAGTTTGTTTTATATTTGAATTGTTTGAATTTTCATTTAAAAGGCAAATTGCGGTTTACGATTGCTGACGTATGAAAAAAAACTACTTCCTAGATCTCGTTCAAACCATTTTCGGTGAAAGGTTGCATGGTAACGAACATCATATTTTTTTTAGTTTTATTATTCTCGTATTTTAGAATTTACAGGGGGGAAGTGTCCCTCGTGCATACTTTTCACTTTGGAAAAAATTATCAAAATATCAATATCATTTTTATAGACCTTTCAATAGATACCCCAAACGTATGGGTTTGATGAAAAAAAAATTGAGTGTCGGTTCTAAGTATGAAGACCCCCAAAATGTTTTTTTTCTATTTTTTGTGTAAAAATCTTAATGCCCGCGACGATTCGTCCGCGAACATAAACTTTTTTTTTTAATAATAAGCAAGTTTGGAATTGAATATCTCATGTCCTATTCCAGTTACGGTTTCCGTTAGGTCTCATTTGTCCAGTAATTTCACTAGCTACGGCGCCCTTCAGACCGAAACACAATAATGCTTCGCGGCAGAAATAGGCGCCGTTTTGGTACTCATAATGTAGCCAGCATCCTGTGCAAAGGAGCCTCACACTGGTGAATAAATTAAAAACAGATCCCCCTGACAACGTGATCTGGAAAGGTTAAGAAACTCGCGTTAATCATAGAAAAAACTAAATTAAAAATGAGTAATTGAATACCTTCATGAATTCCAAAAAATACCAGTCGTTCCTCAAAAGTCTTATAATGTAAATTCACACTTTAGTTTATCTATAAAATAGTACTAGGATAACATAATATTTAGATAACAACTAATACCGATATAGATACCTTTGAGTTAGATTGATGGTATTTGTGAGAAGCCGATTAGATAACTAACATATTTCAGTGCTTATAACAGTTTTTCAATCAGGAAGGTACAAGTACAGTCATAAACTTACTGATTTTAATACTGTTTGATTGATTGTATAGAAAAAAAATGTTAGAATAATAATCCAAAGACATTTTACAAAATAAATTATTGATTTTGAACACGCCATATATTACTTTAAAAAAAGGTAATAAAATATATTGTGTATTAACATATTGTAGAGAAAATTTACTTTAATGTTTATAGCGAATAGAACTTTTTTTTTAATGAAAATAAGGCACGTTCAGCTAATGGTAATTGATACGGCCTGCCCATAACAATGAAGTACCGCTCAGGATTCTTGAGAAACACAAAATTTCTGAACGGCACTACAATTGCTCTCGTCACCTTGAGACATACGATGTAAAGTTGCATTTGCCTAGTAATTTCACTAGCTACGGCGCCCTTCAGACCGACGCACAGTAATGCTTATAAATTACTGCTTCACGTCAAAAATAGGCGCCTTTGTGGCTAGATTATGTCTAGCCGGCATCCTGTGCAAAGGAGCCTCCCACAGGTAAATATTTTAGGTAATGTTTTGTTGGTAAAATAAGTTGACTGTGAGTTAGGCGTGACCTGCCGAGCTCTCAGAAGGTCCAGCTCGCTCAGTACGCTGATGAGACGGTTCTCTTCCACGCTCTTTGCACCTTTTCTGGACGTTTCTTTTAATTACGCTTGAATCTACTGTAAATGTTCTGGGAAACTCTGGTTCAGCAAGAAACATATTGGAGGTTAACTCTACTAAAAGTGCAGCGGTATTATATAAAGTGCACGTAAAACGTGGGTATCAACTATTAAATCAAAGATACGTCCCAATTTGGTCAAATACCCCTGCGGTAAAATGTCTACGATACGGTCAATCTTTAGGCTAGCGACGTTAAATACTTAGGATTGTTCAATTGAAACATAATTGTTATGGATTATATTAATAGGGTAGGTATGAAACAAAGCCTGATCTCTTCTCACTCCCCTGTATCCACTCTTGTGCAAGCGTAGCAAGCTATCACCCCGACACAAGGTGAGTATGTACAAAGTCTTAGCAAGCGACGTGTTTGCTCACGCTCATCTGCGCCACTTACCGTGTGAAAGTGGTGTAGAACATATTCAAGGGTACAGCCATTATATTCAAAATTCAAATTCACCGCTATCTTATGCTACCCTCAATAATCACTCAATACTTCAAAGAGTTTTCACGAAGCTTCTTCGATAAGGCGTGACTCTCCGCCTTTAGACCCTAGTGATGCGACTACGGGTTACTTCACTCTTGAATGTGAAACACATTAGACGACCTTCACACATCTTAATCGATCCCAATGGTGACATCACCATCGCGTACAAAACTACAACATACGCAACACAACCTATGCGCTAGCGTTCGAGTCACTACACCCCTTTCGACGGCCAAGTCCCTTTTATTCCAAACGCCAGCGCTCATCATAGATTTTAATATCTGTTTTTCCACTTTTCTTTAGACAGCTAAGCCGAGGCTGAAGCTTCGCAGGAAACACCCCTTTCATTCGCTTTAACCACACTTAGCGGCGCATGCTCACCACTTCCTAATCCTGGTTACCCTGAAGAGGGTGGGAGTGGAAGGTTCCTATGCACATGATGCCGGCTAGATTATGGGTACTACAACGGCGCCTATTTCTGCTTTACACATTACTGTGTTTCGGTCTGAAGGGCGCCGTAGCTAGTGAAATTACTGGGCAAATGAGACTTAACATCTTACGTCTCAAGATGACGAGCGCAATTGTAGTGCCGCTCACAATTTTTGGGTTTTTCGAGAATCTTGAGCGGCACTGCATTGTTATGGGCAGGGCGTAACAAGTACCATCAGCTGAACATCCTGCTCGTATCGTCTCTTATTTTCGTAAAAAAAACAGGGGATTGTTTCCTGCCATCCATAGAGTCTATTCTATACAAGGTCACACATACAATTTTTAGTTCAGTCATAAAAAACTTAGTTCGAGTTCACGTAGATACATTCAAATAGTGCTGTTTATTATAAAACTGTAAATGTTACTCACCGTATAAAACAATACTATAAAATAAATACAACAAATTTCTGCATTTGTGAACGAATGCACCGTAGATTGGCAGTGACTTGTATTGATTAGAAGTAATTGCTAATAATTTATCATGTCATGACCGCGATGGGTTCCTGTACACTGTATTGATCATAGAAAGGTTTATAGACAATAATACTGTCTAACAAATAATATTAATAATATATTCATTCAAACAAAACTAATCTTATAACTATATTTAAAATACTATGACTGCATTAAATTAAAACAAACATTACATGGAAGCGTACCAAGATTACTAGCAGAATTTCCGCATTGGATGGCTGGTCCGATGACCGAAATAGCTGCCAGCGCTTGGGTTTCCAGTAACCTTATTGAGGCACGAAGATAGTACTTTGTACATTCTCCGCCCCACGGGTCAAGTGTCTCGACACCAAACGGCACAAAGATGTATGAGTCATTGAGACCGACATATTTGCGACGCTTGCTGAGTCAGAGTCAGCCAGAGTGTCGACGCAAATCGCGTCCCACACCAGCCCTTCCCCGTGCCCAAGCCACCAGCGTCATTCCATCAGGACGCTTGCCATCACGGCTGGTAATACCACTTGGCTCTAAAACAGGTGGTATATTAAGAGCGGCAAATGCCCTGCGGATGATTTCATTAATGCTGGCGTGACGATTGATACGGCCTGCCGGTTTTAGGCAGGATAACCCGTGGAATATAAATAAATATAAAAATAATTAATTTGCATTTCTGTGTTACGTATCAGATATCCCACATACTAGCACTCTACAAAACGCATGTCCGGCCATATTTTACACGGCGAGAGTATTGCTCTCATATTTGGTCTGTTATTTGACCGCGTCCACTGCAGATCTGCTCTAATCAACCTAGCGAATGTCTCTAAGAAAAAACCGATACACTCGATTGTATGAAACGTGCAGTCATTGATAGATTGACAGATGACGGCTATAACCTTGTAACGGAGATAGCCGAAATCCACTACGTTTCAAGCAACTTTTCGGTATCAAACTTAGCCGGATTATAACTTCGTCGTCAATCGCAATACTGTAATAACAACTATTTCAAACTTATGTCAAACGAATGCGCGTTTTTTTTTATGAAATAAGGGACGAGACGAGCACAATGTTCAGTTGACGGTAATTGATATAAACCTGCCCATTACAATACAGTACCACTCAGGATTCTTGAAAAACACAATAATTCAAAGCGGCTCTGAGGTGCACGCGCTTTTTGAGAAGGTATCCATGTCGTATCGTCCTTGAAACACCGCACAAGGAAGCTCATTCCATAGCTTTGTAGTACGTGGAAGAAAGTTCCTTCAAAACCGCACTGTGGAGGACCGCCACCAGATGATTAGGATAATATTCTAATTTGTGGCGTGTCATGCGAAGGTGGATTTTTTAGAATATTTTATCAATAATGTTCTATAGTCAAGGCTTCTAAAATAGCCAGTCATGAACAAAATAACACATGACACGTAGTTGCAGCACCCACGGGAGTATACATGAGGTTTATATCACAGGCACTGACAAATCATGAATAAAAAATATCTCGGCTTAGTGAAAATAAAATATATTTCTGTCGTTGAGTGGTTGAGTCTCTCGCAAAAAGGATCCACGGAATTTTTCATCGCGTAGGCCTTGTATTGAATTCAAGGCTTTCTGAAAAAATAAGACCAATGAAAAACTCAAAATTGGATTTAAAATAACATATTCCAATTAGAATCTACCACCTATTTCGGCGCAAAAAAGCGGGAAGTTTTCCTTTGCATGCCTTGTTCTTTCTATTACGAAAATCGAAATTCCAACGTTTTGTCGCATCAAATCGTATATAACAATTCTAAAGTACATAATATGAATGGTACAAAAAGCAAAAGATAAGTGACTGTTGAACTTATTTATATTTTAAAAAGTATAACTATTTCTATTGTGGCTTTAGCGGTTTATGGTGTGGATTTAAGATACTATAAATTTTTAACCTCTTCATTAATTATATCATCATGTTAAGCACGTAATTAGCCATCGAAAGTAAATGCAGTATAATTTTGTTTTGTGTCATTATAATTAAAATTTTATCAGCTGGGGCATGCCGAACATTACAAGTGTGAGAATTAGTTACAATATACAGTATAATTAGTTACAATATAGTATAAGAATGTATAAAATGTATAAGACTTATTTATTTTATGTATAACGTTGCTGTGCCCTTGCAGGGCGTCACATATTGTCTACCCATTAATGTACCAACTATCCTACTGTAAAATGTGACTTGCAATAAAATATTTTGATTTGATTTGATTTGAAATTTTCGGTCGGATTGACAACTCATACAATACAAAATTGTGAATGCCGAAAAGCGCCGTATCTAGTGAAATTACTGGGTAATTGAGACTTAACATCTTACGTCTCAAGGTGACTAGCGCAATTGTAGTGCCGCTCAGAATTTTTGGGTTTTTCAAGAATCTTAAACGGCACTGCATTGTAATGGTCAGCGCGTATCAATTACTATATAATAATTAAACAATTCTCACCCTCGTGATTGTCAAGGCTCGAGCTCTTACCACCCACAGAACAGCTTCTGTACAAGGTGGATAGGTAAGAGACCCCTGGTAGCTTACATACTCTCGGAACGGTGGGTTAAAGGCATTCAAAGATTGAACAGGCAGTGATATGTGGAGCAAACGCAGACCCGTCACAACCTTCAACATTTCTTTGATACCAGACAAAGTCGTATTATCAATCTGAAATTAGGTATATTGTTTTGTTTTTTTTTTTTATGGAATAGGAGGACAAGCGAGCGTACGGGTCACCTGGTGTTAAGTGATCACCGCCGCCCACATTCTCTTGCAACACCAGAGGAATCACAAGAGCGTTGCCGGCCTTTAAGGAAGGTGTACGCGCTTATTTGAAGGTACCCATGTCGTATCGTCCCGGAAAAACCGCACAAGGAAGCTCATTCCACAGCTTAGTAGTACGAGGAAGAAAGCTCCTTGAAAACCGCACTGTGGAGGACCGCCACACATCCAGATGGTGGGGATGATATCCTAATTTGTGGCGTGTCGTGCGAAGGTGGAATTCGGCGGCAGGAATCAGGTTAAACAACTCTTCGGAACACTCCCCGTGATAAATGCGGTAGAAGACACACAATGTAGCAACGTCTCTACGCAACACCAAGTGATCCAGCCGTTCACAGAGCACTGGGTCCCCGACAATTCCAGCTGCTCTGCGTTGCACGCAGTCAAATGGATCGAGCAAATACTGGGGTGCGCCAGACCAGAGATGACAGCAATACTCCATGTGTGGCCGGACCTGCGCTTTGTAGAGTGCTAGAATATACTTTTGTATTACTATTGCTTGGAATAGCAGAGTTATTAACTTGCAAACAAATGATAGTTATTAAAATGCCGTTTCAGGCTTATAAATAATATAATTTCCTTTGAAACAATCAAGAAGTTTAATGTGTGAAGTAAGTAGAGTTTTTATTGTTCAATGATTTCTATTACGATAATTCAACTGACATTCAATTTTGTCCGACACCTCCAACAAATATCATTAATGTATACAAAATATGTATTAAAACTAAACAAATTATACACTAAGTCTTTCCTCGAGAATCACGCTTTCTATTGAAGAAAACAGCACGAGAATTTTTGAGTTTATTGCGAACAGACTGACAGACAGACGCGGCGGAGGACTTTTTTTTATAAAATGTTGCTGTACCCTTGCAGGGCGACGTATATTGTCAACTTTTATATTGTCCACCATTTTGTATTAATGCGACTCGCAAAAAAGTTTTGATTAGATTCAATCCAGTCTTTTGCAGTACTTGAAAATAATGTTATGTTCGGTTGAAATGCGCTTGAAAATTTAATATAATATAACCTTGAATAGATTGGCTAGTCCAAGTATCGCTTGAGGATCTCTAGTAGATGCAGCAATAGCATCAGTTATGTTGGTATATTCCGCAGCCACGTGTAACAGTTGAGTTTCAATCGGGTATTGCAGCCCACCGATTCTATGCTCCGACGGAGTATGAAGGATGAGAGAGTGGAAATGATAACGTCGTCTATTTGCTGCACCGCCGAAGACAGACGGTCGATATCTTACATCCCAATGACCGAATATCATTACTGTAACAATAAACATCAAAAGATATTAAATATCTCATAATTATATTTTCAGGATTCAAAATTTAAGACCATTTCATAAGCTTTTTCATTAATAAGCTTTGGCTTATTAATAAAAATGAACAAATCAAATAATTTTTATTTGCAGGATATAGTGTTGTTGGCTTCTAATTAACAGTTGCTCTTATCCTAACACATACGCCATGCAAACTTAATACTTAAATATCCGGATGACCGAGCCTTGTTCGGATTTTTAAGAATGTTCAAAATCTGAACAAAAAAAAACTAATAGGACATCTGGATTCCAACCGGGGTATCTTGCTATCCGGATCACCCAATGTACCATCTGAGCTATTATTGTCTTGCATATAGTGGCGAAATTTACCTTTGTATTTTAATATTATTGTAGCAGTTTCTCATTAAAACACGGATAACATTTTTTTTTAAATTGAAACCTAGCTAGATCGATTTGTCGTCCCCGAAATCCCCTGTATACAAAATTTTATGAAAATCGTTGAAGCCGTTTCCGAGATTCACATTATATACATACAAAAATTGCTCATTTAAAGATTTAATAAGATACTTATAATACTGTAATTCAAACTCAGTACACGTTTTAAATTCTGTTACAATTATATACTATACCATACAAATAATAAATAGTAGTTAAAAAAAACTAAAAAACATGCTTTTTATAGAAAACCGAACTAAAAAATAGAGAAGAAATATAAAATTCACATCAATTCCTGCCATAAAGACTATAAATGAAAATTATTTAAAATAACAAAAATCTTATTTTGCAAATTGAAAAATGGAATAATTTTATCTAATTAATGTATTGTCATCGGTCCTTGATAATTCTATAAAGTTTGAACGAAATCTGTCTGTTTTAAGATGGCCAAAATGTTACAAACAAACATACATACAGGTGAAGCTACTAAAAAGTGTGTAAAAAGATATACATCTCAGGGAAAAATTTATATCAAAGACGTAGTTACATAAATGAAATGAATTTTTTATTCTTAATAAGTGATTTAGAACGAAAAATAAACTTAAACATAATATAACAAAGTGTAAATACAAAGAATATTAATCTTATTGAACTAATTAGATTCAAAAAAGTTTTAAATTTAAGCAAAGAGGAACTAAATAAAGCTATACTAGAAAATTTATCATTTTGTGACCAAAATAGGTGAGAATAATCTGCTGACAGCTTGGATAGTGGCGGGTTTGAATAAGATTGGTGCCCTTGGGTGTCCAGGTATTTTTAATTTATGGAATCTTAATAAATCATCATTCAGAGAAATCTATATATAATATAACCGTCTTAGATAATTTATACGTGTCGATAGTCTCCTTGCTGTTAGACAACCGATAAAAACAGGCCGAATATTAGTTAAGTGTGCGTTACAAGCCAAGCGTTGTATGATACTATATGTTAATGTTATTTTAGAAAATAAGGGACGAGACGAGCAGGACGTTCAGCTGATGGTAATTGATACGATATGCCCATTATAATGCAGCGCCGCTCAGAATTCTTGAAAAACCCAAGAATTCTGAGTGGCGCTACAATTGCGCCCGTCACCTTGAGACATAAGATGTTAAGTCTCATTTGCACAGTAATTTCCTTAGCTACGGTGCCCTTCAGACCGAATCTCAGTAATGTTAACACTTTATTGTTTCACGGCAGAAATAGGCGCCGATTACCATTACATATTACCCACTGGTAAAGTGCGTGCATTTCTCAAGAAAGTGGTTAGTTCTTCTGTTATAGTTTATCTAGGCGATAAAATGATCTATTATGACAATATCTATAATTACATATTTTTTTTTCATACTTATCTACACAAGAATAACCACTATAAAAGCAAACTCCTACTTTCTAAGACATTAAAAACTTTTTCACTTTTTAAATATAGATTACCTAGTACTTTACAGGCACAAATTACTGTTATAGGAAATTTTTTGCTTAATTAATATGTCATTTTCTCTTGGAAGTTTAAAACTCTTCAGTCCAACTAAAACTTTGTATCTTACCTTTTGCCTCGACTTAAGAACTCTTGAAAAAGAAGCCTGTAAGTAATATTTAAATTTTCAGTAAGTACGAAAGAGTTTCAAGAGTACCTATAGAAATTTTTATTCCAACTGTTATTGATTCGGTATAAATTATTATTGATACGCGATATATAAGGTCGCTCGAGTTTTCACTACAGTAGATTTAATTTACGTGGTTTTTCTTTCATTGAACAGGATCTCGCCCAATCATAATATTTTCATATGGTTTGAAGTTTTTTCGTAGAGATTTAATTCATTTTATGAACTTAAATATACTGTGTTACTCTATATAACATGAAACATGTGCTAGGAAAAGTTTCCTATACAGATTTCAAAATCTTTTTAATTATAAAATTCATAGTACCTAAATACAATAGAAACATATCTGCATTAACTACTTAAATCTAATTTTAGTTCGTTTAGCTTGCTTTGATATTTTATGCCTAATATATTCGCATAGTATTGTATAACAAAAAACAACCGACTTTAAAAACACTATTCCAGAACAATAGATCCTAATATTTATACAATCTAATTAATTAATCTAATTCTAGTTACGATCATTGTTATTTTTGGAATCGGTGTCCTTCCGCCGCGACCCGCTCTCGCCTCTCACCTCCTCACGACTCAATCACCTGTAACTAAGTATGTAGTTACAAATCTATCTTGGCTGACATCGACTCCAAAGATTACTATAATCGTAACTAGAATTAGATTAATTAATTAGATTGTATAAAAATACGCAATTATTTTTATACTTTTTAGTGCATATTAGGATCTATAGTTTGGGTATAGTGTTTTTGAAGTCAGTTATTTTTTTGTTATTTTTTGATTTTTTGTGAATTTGAAGTATACTTACTAACAATTTGTCTAAATATGTGCAGACATACTAAATTTTTCAATGCAGCAATGAACGTAAGCGCTTTGCTATTTGATTACAGACAGTTAGAAATTCTGCCACAGATCGCACCCTTACTGCAAGTCGTTAAGGAGTTCCATTGATCATCATATTCGACTACGACAATAACTTGACCATAACAGCTACGTTATGGTAGATGACTTAAATACCCTAATAGCATAAAAAATCATCGTTAATTTGCTCCAAAGAATGGAAGACTCCTTTACTTTGTCATGGAGTCCAGTATCAGAAACCAACCAAACTCTCACCAAACTATTTTTGAAGTATATCCTTTCCAATAAAAAATGATTCATCGAAATCAGTAGGCGCGACATTGAGTTATTCGTAAATTTGTCGTCCAAATACAAGACTTTTATGGTTTTCTCATGAATGCCACTGTCAGATCTGGACCAAATTACAATGGGACACGGGAAGAACCAGCTTTCAAATAAAAAAAATATCAAAATCGGTTCACCCAGTGGAAAGTTTTGAGGTAACAAACATAAACGAAAAAAAACATACCGACGAATTGAGAACCTCCTCCTTTTTTGAAGTCGGTTAAAAAGAAACGAAAATAGACAAAATACGTATAATGTTACGATCCAATTTCATGTCCCAATACTTTAATATTATCGTTTTTATCTTCATATTATATTGATCAGTTGTAGCAGTAGCAATCCACTTGTAAATTATCTCAAATAGAAATAAAATACGTTCATATTTATCTCAGTAATATCTTATGCTTAACAATATATTTAAGCTTTGCTATAATTGTACCATTTTCTTTTAATTTGATATCGTTACCGTATCTTTTCCCATAATTATGGCACACATATAATTAGAGAAAACAAATATAATAACTGTGATATCTACCAGTCACAATTATTATTGTATAAATATCTGATTTACGTGCAACATTTCACAATCCACTGGCGTTGACTTACCATCGGTGGTAGTTTTTGACGTTCAATAAGTGATTTTAAATCCTATTTTGAATAAAAATATTTGAATTTGAATTTGAATTTTAACATCCTCTATTGCAGCGTTTCCCATTTAACGCGTCACGACCCGTTACCGGGCCATCAAAATGAAATACCGGATTGCAACATTCCCACCTTGTTTTAAAAGAAGATGATAGAATAAAACTTTCCGCAAACTTGGATTTTTAAGTAAAAAAAAAGCAGAAGCTCCATACTTCCCAAAAAATAAGATTTAGTGAGTAATATTCCGAAATCGGCAAGTGTCCCCGCGCTGCGGAATGCCCTAGATCGGCGCGATTTTGGCGCGCGCGCAGCGGCCTGTCAATGCGTATTTATTTTACGTGTATTTAATAGATTGCTTATAACTATGATGATTTGAGTAAATGTATAAGAAAGCTGTGGAAAGAAGCTATAAGACCTTGCAAAATAAACCATCTTATAAACCAAATGAGGGTCAGAACTTGGTCAGGGCGTAGTGTGCCGTACGGCACTTCCGATTTTGGTGTATCTGAAAAATCTTGTGACATATTGCAATTCCCGATTTTGGAAGATCAATAGGCGATACCAAAGTATGTTGTACTAATGATACATTTTTACTATTGTTAAATGTGCATTATTTTACCTAATGGAACCAGCATTTCAGGTGTAAATGTATTAAATGGGTCACGAAGGGACAATTACCGGGCCTTGGCAGAACAATGTTTGGGAAACACAGCTCTAATGGGTTGGTTTAATATGCACAATATACGATACTGTATTGTGCGTAGGAAGTAATCGCTTTGGTTGCTAAAAATCTTATTTACTATTTTATTCCTGTAGCCAACCCCACTTCGCCAGCTTAAATTTAGTTCGTCTCGCAATCTGTTTATTGAATCAGATCTTAGCAATATCCCATGGGTTCAGGAGCCCTATTACCAAACTCCAAATAAGTTTCGGTTGAGGGATCGTACATTTTCCTATTACGAAAGTGCTTCGGATCCGAAGGTCGATACGATTAGATATTTTGTCTTTCGCTTACCTTATTCCCAAATTAACTTCACATTTACATTTTTATTGTTTGACATTATTATAATCGTAACTACTACTTCTTTTATCTTTTTATGTTTATATCTATGGTTCCAAAATGAAATCCATCCGCACTATTCGGATCCGAAGTACTTAGTAATAGGATTAAATTCGAAGTTCGTCGTTCTTTCGCTTCGGACCGAAACATGGTCTATCGACTTTGGTAATAGACCTCCTGATTATTTGCGGCGGATCCATACTCATTTTCTAAAACAATATTAGCGTATGTTACATGAGTTATAGAAGTATCAGTAAAACTTGAATCAGTCAGTAAATTCGAGGTTTTACGCAACCAGTGCCAATCACTATCTGTTATATTGTTTCTTGTAGTTTTAATTACGCCATCCTTTTTTGTGGTGCACGCAACACCTATTAATTTTCTATATTATTTTGTGCGTATAAACTAAAAACTTACATCGTTTACCATCGTTGCGAAACGTAAGGCTCGATGGTCGTACATCGTAGTTTTCGAAAATCAATTTTCGCGCGCCCTTAACGTGCACTAAGCCTTTGTGTGGAAGATTGATTGGTGATTGGTAAAGTCCACCACACATCTTATATTTCTTTGGCCACGTATGTTGATCTAGAATAATTTTAATAAGTTTTATTTTACAATCATCATGCAATGATTACTAAGTTATATATGACGGCTTCAGATTGCAATTCTAATATTACAAGGGACAAGAATAATAAAAAAAGAGGCTTTTTAAGAAGCCTATAATATCTCAATGATAACTTGATAATACTAATCTCCATCCTAGTGAAACTCTCTAAGAAAAAAGCGATTTATATCGATTGTATGAAACGTGCAGTCATTGAGAGATGACGGCTACAATCTTGTAAAAAACAGAACTAACCGAAATCCAATACGTTTTAAGCAACTGTTCGCTTTCAAACTCAGCCCGATTATACTTAGTGGCCAAAGGCGATACTGTAATTACTACTATTTCAAACTTATGTCAAAGCACGTATCATACTAAACTAAATTTAAATTTTTACTTACCTAAGTAAATATTTAAATTATACTACCTAGTCCCACCTCTTGTTACTTAGTATTTACATCTTCTTTGCAAATCACTAACATATCATCGCTATCTTGTCAACCACTGATGAATTTGCCGCCAGTGTAAGATTTGTATCGAGTCATCTTTTAATGTTCAAGCTACTTGAACTGATTGAGAATTATTTTATAGTTCTCAATGACTATAATTACATGTATGTAATTAATGGTACACCATTTGGTTGTGGAGACACTTTGCTCGTAGCGTCCAGAGACACTAAGATTTTAAAAACAAGGGCTGGCAAATATTTCGATCTACGGATCAGATAAGATATCAAACACGGAAACGGCACCAGTGCTATTGCTACATTAACATATATTGATGCCTGCTTGGGTTATTATGTTATTTAATAATTTTGAATTTATTGTACCGTTATAAATGATTTTTTTTTTTAAATGTATATACAAGGTAGAATATACAAGGTATCTCAAGTAAGGAATTAGAAATTGAACTGTTTTTGAGCTGCTGTAATATGGATATATTATGTATTACAGAACATTGGCGTAAGAGTCATCAGCTCCAGTTTAGTTTTAGAGAACATAAAGTAGTCAGTTCGTTTTGTAGAAGTAGGGTAATACATGGAGGTTCCCTAATTATTATTAATAATAGATTAAAATGTAAAAATAGAAGAGATATTGTTAATCTCTCTATAGAACAACTAATTGAGATAGCTTGTATAGAACTAGAGCAATTTATTATTGTAAGTGTATACCGCCCCCCCACTGCATCATATGAACAATTCCAACATAGAATGGAGGAGGTACTATCAAAATTTAGCAAAACTAGCAAGTCAATTATAGTGTGTGGAGATTTTAAAATAAACTTGCTTGAACCTTCGGCCAATTGTACTAGTCTTAAAAAATTATTTCAAAGTTTTAATTTGTTCAATGTATTTTGGGAACCTACTAGAATCACTTCTACAACAGCAACCTGTTTAGATAATATTTTTACAGATGTTACTATTACTAGTAAACACATAATTAATAATCTTCAGTCCGACCATAGCGGGCAACTTATAAAAGTAAATACAAGATTGGACAATGTCAGACCAAAAAAGGTGACGATTATACCAGTTACGGGTAGCCGTCTTGAGAGGTTTAGAAATAATTTGGTAAATATGATACCATTTTTACACTGTGGTGAAACTGCAAATTTTCACTATAACTTAGTCTTCATTTCCTTCTATGAGGAATTTGACAGGATTTTTACTCCAGTAACGATGACAGTAAACAACAAACATAGTTTTAATGATTGGGCAACAATGGGTATCCACAAAAGTCGTAAACGCTTATATGACCTTTATTATGAGAAACATTACAATAATAGTGAATAATTTAAAATATATGTAAAAAAATACTCCAAGCTCTTTAAAGTAGTTTGTCATGAAGCGAAAACACGTTTCATTGCAGATAAAATTAAAAACAGTAATAATAAAGTAAAAGTGACTTGGAGTGTAATTAACAATGAAACTGGTAGATCGAATTGCCGTAACACCTCTATCTGTTTAAATATTAATAATCGCGTTATAAATTCGAAAATAGAAATTGCAAATGAATTTGATAAATACTTCTCCGAAACCCCGATTGTCACGACCTTAACTCTTCGCCAAAAGCAGCATATGATATGCTTAAATTACACATACCAGTATCTTCCACTGATTTGAAATTTAAGTATGTTACAGGTAGCGATATAATAAAAATCTTCAAATTAATTAACCTAAAAAATACAAAAGACCTATGGGGCCATTCGACTAATATTGTAAAATACATTCTTGACATTATAGCACCTGAATTAGCAATAATATTTAATGAATGCATAGATGAGGGTGTGTTCCCTGACCTCATGAAATACAGCAAGTTATACCTTTGTTTAAATCGGGCAGTTCTTTTGACCCCGCTAATTTCAGACCTATTTCAGTGCTGCCTGTTTTTAGTAAAATTTTTGAAAAACTTTTGCTTCAACAGCTACAAATGCATTTTTGTAAATTAATGAACAAAAATCAGTTTGGTTTCACTAGGGGCTTATCAACAATTAATGCGGGTACTAGACTCATTGAGCACATCTTTGACGCCTGGGAAGAGTCACAGGATGCATTGGGCATTTTTTGTGATTTGTCAAAAGCATTTGACTGCGTCCACCATGAAACTTTACTCCTAAAACTAAAGCATTATGGAGTGAAAAATAGAGCCCTAAATCTGTTAAAATCATATTTAAGCGAAAGAGTTCAGATAGTCGATTTAAATGGCAAACGGTCTTCGGGTAAACCTGTGGAAATAGGTGTTCCATAGGGTTCTACTCTCGGTCCTTTCTTGTTTCTTATATATATTAACGATCTACCGTTTGTGGAAGATTGTATTGTTTGCTGATGATACTTCACTTATTTTTAAAGTGAAGCGACGTGCGGATATTGATGACGAGGTAAGCAATGCATAGACGAATAATCTGCACTTAAACAGTAAAAAAACAAAGTGTTTACGGTTCATTACACCAAACACAGCGGAGGTACAAATCAACGTATTTATAAATGCCCAGAGATGGGAAGTTGTGGACACTACGGTTTTCTTGGGTATCACGTTAGATAAAAAGCTTCAGTGGGGTCCACATATTACCCATCTAGCAGATAGACTCAGCTCTGCGGCATATGCAGTTAGAAAGATTAGAGAGTACACGAATGTTGCGACCGCTAGATTAGTGTACTTTAGTTATTTTCACAGCATCATGACGTACGGTATATTACTATGGGGTCATGCTGCTGACATTGATATAGTGTTTGCACTGCAAAAGAGAGCTGTTAGTGCTATATATCAGCTTGGTTATAGACAGTCTCTCAAAGAAAAATTTAAAGAAATAAATATTATGACTGTTCATTGTCAGTACATTTATGAAAATTTAATATATGTTCACAAAAATCGTCACCTTTTTGCTCTTAATAGTGATTATCATTATTATAACACTAGAATTAAGGAATTGCTTGTAACTAATTCTAGTAGGCTTCATAAGATACATAATAGCTTTAAGGGTAAATGTATACACTTCTACAATAAAGTCCAAGCCACTGTTCAGGCATTATCTATAAATAAATTTAAATGTTTTATAAAAAAATTGCTCTGTCGTAAATCATATTACTCCACTGCTGAATATCTAAATGATCGGACAGCCTGGGACTAGATTGTGATTATTTTATAGCGATAAAAAAAATAAAAAAAAAAACTTTTACTCAAAAAGTAGAACTTTCCACGCTTAGTGTGGAAAGGTATTTAGTACAATATATACCTTTTTACCACGGTTTTGCTTTTGTTTTCTTATTGCATATAACCTGCGAATGTATGTAGGAAGTTTTTAATCTAAAAATCTTCTGTACGTATTTTATAAACTTAAATACTATTAATACACGAATTAAATTTATTATTTTCATAAGTATACATTATTATAATTGTTATAAAAAAATAAATAACGCTATAAACATTGTTTTGATTTATAGTTATATTTTGAAATAACCGCTGCCCTGACATGTCCTCTAATTATGCTCGAATAAATTATAGTATTTATTATTCTTTTTTTTTACAGTAAGGGACGAGACGAGCAGGACGTTCAGCTGATGGTAATTGATACGCACTGCCCATTATAATCCAGTGCTGCTCAGGATTCTTGAAAAACCAAAAAATTCTGAGCAGCACTTCAATTGCGCTCGTCAGCTTGTAATAAGATGTTAAGACTCATTTGTATTGTATTTTGCCCAGTAATTTCACTAGCTATAGCGCCCGAAAAGATTGGGGTGCCCATATGGAATTGATACCCCCTTAAATATTGAAAACTTTGATATAAACAGACACCGCCGTGTGAAGTAACCAATGGTCTGAAAAAAACTTTAAATTTCCGTCCAAAACGTTTAATGTTACTCTCTATATTTGTTCATTTATTATATATTCTTTGATTAAACTGTGTTTCATTGATTTCCTTTTTTCTGCAATCATATTAAAAAAAACCTAGTTAGATGCACGTAAGGAATTGTTATTTTCACTCGCCCCATCATTGATTCGCGCCTTCGGCTTGGGTTAGCAATCTAGGACTCGTGAATGAATGACATACTCTCCGCACTTGTATCGGTTTATAATCTTCAAATACAACTCACACTAATGATTACTGGAAAAGCGAACATGTATGTGACTTTCGCGCACTTTGGATTCTTTTTCTCTATTTATTTTATATTTTATCTTCTATTACATATATTTAAGTTGCGGTTTAGTTTAATAGGCTAATAGCTACACACATTAAATCTTAAAACAAAATTTATGAACGATGCGGGCCTCGAACTCGCGACCTCTCGCGTTCCGTGCGAATGCTCTTCTACTGAATACCGTTCGAGTGACGTATCGTTGATAAATGTTGTATGTCTTGTTCAACTCTCAGCTTGTGGCTTCATCTACAAGATCTACTTTACATTTGATAACCTGCTCAACCCCAATATTTGCATATTAGGAAATTGACTTGAGATGTCGCTCTTTAAAATCTGAACGTTTAGTTATTTTGTTTTGTTTGTTGTTCATAAATTTTGTTTTCAAATTTAATTTGTGTAATTAATCCCAGAAGTGAGGGTTAACAATTTAAAAAAATACAAATTGTTTAAATTGTTAGCTATTATTATTTATGTAAATACCATCTTCGAAGTAACATCTATTACTTGGCGCTATCCTTGTAGAACAACAGTCATATTGTTTGCCGTATCGACTTTTATAAAAAAGAAACAATTGGTTAGAGTGAGAGAGGAGGAGCCTGCTTACCGCTGCCGTATGCGTGAGAGAAGTAACTAGAAGTACGGAGACGACTCCAAAAAGATGCTGTTCGTGATCTTATGATCGCGAAGAAGTCTGGTACTCCGTCCTTAGCGAACATGTCCGACGCGCTGCAGTACCGAGGCAACTTCATCAGGATACGATACGCATCATTGTATTGCACCCTGATGTTGTTGACAGCACGCCTGGTGAACTTGACCCAAAGTTGACATGTTAAGAAACGTAAACAATACGCTCTAAACAATGTCACCACTATAAGAAGTTATCACTTCAAAAATAACACACATAGGAACGTTAGAACTTGTTGAATATAATTATATATTCCATCTCAAGACTAGCTAATTATTAAATTATTCTAAATATTAATGATTTTGATATTCAGAAACTACTTCGCATGTTGATGGATTAACAAGAATATATAATACGCCTAAGGGATATTAGGAACACGAATACTTAAGATACTTAATCACAATATTATCATGTTAACTAATATTTAATAAATATTTAATTCATTAACTTGCCTTTATAGTTCCATTCCTCATAAAGATTAGCTGAAAATGCAAGTGAATTAAGCGCTGCGTTAACGTTTGTAATACTTATAAGAAATGTTAATCTAACTATTAATTAAGAACAACGACAGTTAATTTTATATCGCAAATATCCATTACATCATCGTCATATTTAGCGGCGTCAGTGGGGCAAAAACACCGTTGACTCTTATCATGATGTTCCGGTTCTTTCTTCACACGCCATGTACCAATGTATTTTCAGTTTTCGAAATCAGTCATGCGTTTAGTTTCAGTCGTACTCGACCGACGGTCAGCGCTGATGTCGGTCGGTCGAGCGTAGCGCGTACCGTACGCCCTGACCATGTTGCCTTTAGTGCTCAGCTGACAGTAAAATTTATTACAGGTATGCAATTGCAAAGAAAAATGAATTCATTTTAAATATGTACGTTCTACTTACGCAAACAATTATGGAATAAAAGACGGGGAAGATATTATGTCTACCCAATTATAATAGAGCGTCAAATTGATGGAGAAATTTGTGGAATATATTCGAACATGACAAAAATCGTATGTATGTAAATACATCGTACGGTCAGTCGCTCGGTCAGCGTGACACTGAACGCACTGATATATCGCCAGTGGACCGACGAATCTCTTCAGTGCGACGTAGCTGAGCGCGTGTAGCAATTCATCAGCGCTATGATCGCTCTTTCATCGTTTTCATTGATACAGCTACGCCCGAATGACGTCACTGCTGACGGTCGGTCTAAATGCAGCCTTATTCGAAAGGTCGGCAACGCTCTTGTGATTTTTGAACATGCAAAAGAGTATGGGCCGCGGTGATCAAAATCAATGCGGTGACCCGTGTGCTTATTTGTTCCCCTGTTCCATTAAGAAGTTCCATTAGTTGATTGATGTGTAACTGTCTTTTTTTTTGTAATTTTACTAATTTATTGGAATAAGAGGATACTAATGACACTAAAACATTAGTAATAGTTTCGTGCTAAATAAGAAATAGCAATTTGAATTACCCTTTTTCGTTTTCGAAGTAGTAGTTTTTCTATAACATACTTTTTGACATTTTACCTGGAAAACCAAATTTTTGTAATTTTATATTACTATTATCCTCGCACAATAAAACAGGGACTGGCCGTGATTTAAGTGACGCCAACGTTGAATCCCGCGGCAAAGAATATGTAAACATACAAGTACCTGCGGGTATAAGTGTTATTATGTTCATGGGAATACTTTTAGACTTAAAATAGATAGAGCCACTAGAAGGATCTCTGTGCTCTTCTAGTATATAAAAATTACGATTGCATCACAGAAGATACTATAGATACTGCAAAGTATATACGAGTAATTTTGTATTTTAGATGTACATGTAAAGTTTCTGTACCATTTGCTTAACCAATCCTGATTGAGGGTGACTTGTAGGGTAATGGATTGGCGTGCTCAGTACCCATCCAGTTATTGGCTGAAACAAATTATAATTCGTAAATTAATTTCGAATAACTTCACAGGGCTTAGTTTTTATTTGATTATCAGACTGCACAACTAAATAACTATTGAGAGTGATAATAATAATGATGATGATTATTTAGAATGTTGATTCAACAATAATTGTCCCAATAGTCGCTTCCGTAAACGGTCTTATAGCAAAGAGCCTCGACCATCATCTTAAGAGGCTCTCGCTTAATAACTGGATAAAGAGTCAGTTACAGAAAGCAACTGTTTTGGGAACGGTTTTAAATATTTTATTAGTATAAATGTAGAAAAGTATTATTAGTTTTAGACTCATAATGATTTACGCAGAACGCATTCTTAGATGCGTGACAGCCTATGGGTGACAGCAGACATATTATACGGGAATTTTAAATAGTCGAACAACAGCTGTTGTGATGACGCAATTAATTGTTGATTTCCATTTTGTTCGGATTATAGTCTAGAGCTTTTCCTAAGTCGCCGTTATGGTGGACTTAATCTTAAGCTTAGTTCGCAATCAAAGCGATATTTATAAATACCTGCTTCGACTTAACTCTCTAAGTGGGCCTGATCTCGGACAGAACCGAGAGGTAGCGGGTTCGAGTGCGCACCGTTCATAAATTTTGGTTACGTATTTAATTAAATTATTTCCAGAAGTGAGCACTTTAAAATAACAAATTGTGCTCTAGATAAGTCTTTGCAAAGTCTAAGTATATACGCTCTATAGATCATAGCCTAAAACTTAAAACATTTCTAACGCCTTCGAATTCTATTGTGAGTACCAATATATATCGTATGTTTTTTTATGAAAATAAGGGACGAGACGAGCGAGGTTCAGGTGATGGTAATTGATACGCCCTGCCCATTACAATGCAGTGCCGCTCAGCATTCTTGAAAAACCCCAAAATATTCTGGGTGGCACTACAATTGCGCTCGTCACCATAACCACCAAAGTCTAATTTGCCCAGTAATTTCACGAGCTATAGCGCCTTTCAGACCGAAATACAATAGTTTACACATTACTGCTTCACGGCAGAAATAGGCGCCGTTTTGATACCCATAATCTAGCCGGCATCCTGTGCAAAGTAGCCTCCCACTGGTAAAGTGATTATCCCCATTAATAATAATGTAGTGAATATTTTCATGGTTTTGTAGTCATATATATGATGGAAGTAAAACAAACTTTACAACTATATTTCAACAAAATTTATTGGCTTTAATTATATACCAAGTTATAACTAAACCTTAGTTTTGGCCAATAATTACATAGTAATAGTAACTCACTCGATACTTGAGCCGATCCCGAACCTCATTGTCTAATTGCTTCTGAATATCGTCAGCGTCGTCTAACAGAGTGTTTGCTCGACCTGTTGTTTGATCTTGCGATGCAACTGTAGTGTCAATAGTTATAGCAACGGACTTAACTAATTGGTGATATATAGAGTACATACCTAGCTTTAATTAGTATTACATACTTAGATTAAGGATGGGTCTCCGCTGCTCCAACAAGACACAGCACTACCTAAGAACAATAGCTTTTTTATAAGATGCTTGTGTGCGTGGCATCTTGACACTCAATAGGATCTTACAAAATTTTGTAACAAACGCTTCGTGTTATTTTACACTGAAATTAATAAAATGCAAAATACTGTTGATGTAATGTGATCCCAGTGTCTTTCTTATTTTTTTTTTATGGAATAGGAGGATAAACGAGCGTACGGGTCACCTGTTGTTAAGTGATGACCGCCGCCCACAATCTCTTGCAACACCAGCGGAATCACAGGAGCGTTGCCGGCCTTTAAGGAAGGTGTACGCGCTTTTTTTGAAGGTACCCATGTTGTATCGTCCTGGAAACACCGCACAAGGAATCTCATTCCACATCTTTGTAGTACGTGGAAGAAAGCTCCTTGAAAACCACACTGTGGAGGACCGCCACACATCCAGATGGTGGGGATGATATCCTAACTTGTGGCGTGTCATGCGAAGGTGGAATTCGGCAACAGGAATCAGGTTAAACAGCTCTTCGGAACACTCCCCGTGATAAATGCGGTAGAAGACACACAATGAAGCGACATCTCTACGCAACGCCAAGTGATCCAGCCGTTCACAGAGCACTGGGTCCCCGACAATTCCAGCTGCTCTGCTTTGCACGCGGTCAAATTGATCGAGCTGATACTGGGGTGCGCCAGAGTACTAGATGACAGCAACACTCCATGTGTGGCCGGACCTGCGCTATATGGACTAGTATTTCTTGTAGTATCATTTTTACAAAGTTTTACTACGCAACCTCGCAACGCATACTAGTTTCAATGATTAGCAAAGTTCAACAGAACATGTGGCACGTCAACGTCACACATTGTTCGAGAATGGCTCGAGTACGGGCGTAGTATTAGTTGCCGCACTTTGCGACTACGTCTGCTGTATCTAGTTGGAGCGCAGCGGAGACCAATCCTTAAACTAAGGTAATATAAAAAAGAAGAATTATATCACAACTTTTGTTCTTACTTGTGGATGTGAAGCATTTGGTTACAAATATGACAATTATATAATTATTTAAATATTTCATAATAGTGAAATAGTTAAGTTCAATATTCGATTAGTATCCACCATATATAATAAGAATATAATTGCTTAAATTTAGGTTATTTTCGGTTTATTTATGTTTATGTTCTGTTTTGACGTTTAATGTGACAGATATTTTAATAGAAGGTTCGTCGAAAGGAGGTTTGTAAGGACATGATAGGACAATTATACATAAAATGAAACATGAAAGTTAGTACATTTTAATTCTTTTTACTACGCACCACAAAGAGGATGTAATTACTACGTTTTTTTATGATAATAAGGGACGACACGAGCAGGACGTTCAGTTGATGGTAATTGATACGCCCTGCCCATTACAAAGCAGTGTCGCTCAGGATTCTTGAAAAACCCCAAAAATTCTAAGTGGCACTACAATTTTGCTGGTAACCTTGATACATAAGATGTTAGAACTTCTTAATGGAACAGGAGAACAAATAAGCACACGAGTCACCTCATTGATTTTGATCACCGCGGCCCATACTCTTTTGCATGACCAAAAATCACAAGAGCGTTGCCGACCTTTCGAATAAGGCTGCATTTAGACCGACCGTCAGCAGTGACGTCATTCGAGCGTAGCTGTATCAATGAAAACGATGAAAGAGCGATCATAGCGCTGATGAATTGCTACACGCGCTTAGCTACGTCGCACTGAAGAGATTCGTCGGTCCACTGACGCTCACTGGCGATATATCAGACGCTCCATTTGCCAGTCCCATTTGCCCAGTAAATTCACTAGCTACAGCTCCTTTCAGACCGTAACACAGTAATGCTTACACATTTCTGCCGATAGGTGCCTATAGTACAATACAGTATACTGTTAAAGGTAGAATGTAAAGCTAATAAATTATGTTGTATATGTAATAACTTATTGTACTTAGAACAAATAAGTACGTCAGAATTAATAAAAAATTTATCATATTGAAGGAATATTATTATATTATATTTAAATAAAGCCGGTATTATGGATACTATTCGATATAGCTTCACTGAAAACATGTTTATAATATTATTGTATTCAGTTGAATAACACCGTTAGCACTATAATGGAGTTGGTAATTTAAACGCACTTAAAATTTAAATATCAGTATTTTACACTTTCCGCTTGTAACTATTATATTTACTTAATACGTTAATTTGGGCAGCGTTACCCCTTACAATTGACAATGTGTAATGTTCTCTCGAATTTTTTTTTCAGCCAAACAAAGGGAAAGTGTCCGGGATAACGACGGGAGGGAGGAGGTGAATGCTCATGCATACCAACACAGCCTAAGTCTACGTTGGTTATGTGGGGCTCACGTAAAACCTAGGTCACACTAAACACCACCTGAGGTTGGCTTTGGGCATGTGCCCTCTAAGCCTTCATCGAAGGCGACCTTCTCTTGGGGAGAGAGAGGCGCAAGCGGCACTCCCTATGGAGTATTCGCTGAGATACTGAGCGCTCTGGCTTATATAGGGCACGACCATCACAGTGATGATGCTACCAACTGTTAGTTGGCACTACTGTAGTGCCAATTAACTTACACAAATCAAGTTAACCAAAGATCTTAATATAATACACTATTATAGTTATTTGTCAAATTATAGTTATCTAATATATAAAATTCTCGTGTCATAATGTTCGTTCCCGTACTCCTCCGAAACGGCTTGACCGATTCTCATGAAATTTTGTGAGCATATTGAGTAGATCTGAGAATCGGCCAACATCTATTTTTCATCCCCCTTAATGTTAAGGGTGGTCCACACGATTTATATTTTTAATTTTTTGACATTTTCTTTTAAATTTGTTTGATTATGAGTCAGCATTAAAAAATACACACAACTTCAAATTTTCACCCATCTACGATCAACAGTTACTTTTGTATCGCGATTTTAATATCCGCAATACAACGTTTGCTGGGTCAGCTAGTAATTATATAAATCAGTACTAACAAAGTAAGCCGTTAAATAAATGCTTTAATTAATTGGGATATCTAACCTAATCAATTATATATCGTGAACTTAAAATGTCAAATATTGTAAAAAATGCCAAATGTCTTATGACAGTTCATGACGTTGGTAGCGCTTGTAAACACATCAAGCTGACAATAATAATCTCTTGACACCTGTTGTTGCGGATGTCCATGGGCGGATGCCACACCACTCCCCATCCGGGGCCGGTTTGGGGGCAAACATCAATCATATAATAAAAAAAATAATTGAATAACAAAAACTCTGTCATGCAAATAAAATTAACGTTAGCTTAGGAACCTTAGACAACCCTTTATCATAAGCATTAGGTAGTGTGGCGAAGAGTCGGAACCTGTCATGAATAGGAAATGAGATTTTCATATTCAAGACATTTCTTAAAGAAGCCATTTACTTTTACTTTTTCTATTTTTGATTTTGATGTTTCCTATCAGATCTAGTTTGAAGCTCCGTTATTTTCAGAGAAATCGATTTGTAGTGAAAATAAATTGTTATGAGTAGAAAAACAACTAAAATACTAATAGAAAGTAGAAAATATACTAAAGCCTTCCCATCCTATTTAATCTTGAACCTTGGAAAATAAATGCATTTTTTATGACCGGGACAAGACGAGCAGGACGTTCAGCTGATGGTTATTGATTCCCCCTGCCTATGACAATGCAATGCCGCTCAGAATTCTGATGCATATTGCGATAGTGATAATTAAACGCACATTATTAATTAAAAAAAAATATCTCCAATTCATTCTCATTTTGATAACCCTCTCTCAATTGTGGCGGCCATATTAGATTTAATAAATTATCTTAACTCTGTTTGACGCCATACCGAGAACCTTGAAAAAAAAATAGTAAGTATGTAATAGAGAAATGGTTCCGTAGTTTTAATTAAAGCTTTCTTTAAATTCCAAAAAAATATATTTTGTAAGAATCACCATAACTCACACATTTAAAACATGTTATGATTTACTTTCGTCTTTATTCGTTATATTTTGTGAAATCAGCCTTAATTTCATATCGCGCTCTTTCAAGAACTAAAAGGACATAGTTCTGTGTCCATACACAAGTCGCCCCAGTACCGTCAGCAATGAAAAAACGCTTAAAGTAATAGGGGTTAAAATATGAAACTGCCGTTTTATTGTAATAGGTACTTCGAATTGACATAGAATCTTCATTGTTTGAGATTTTTGAGAGAAACTTTTTTCACATGGTACCTAAGTAGTTCTTTTTTTTAATTTGCAACATTCGATTACAGGCATCCAATTGTTTTTTTTTATTCAGCTTAGACAAGCAAGATGGATACTTCAAAAATTCGAGTGATTCTTGAATACGAGTTCCGACGCAATATCGATGTTGCGTTTGGAGAGGGGACTGCTATTGAACGAATGAATTTCATGATGGAAACTTTGATTTGAAGAACGAACTACGTGGAAGACCGCCCACACAGGTGAATAACAAGGAATTGAATGAGATGGTGGAAGCCGATCCGAGCCACACTACCCAGGAACTAGCGGCATGGTTTAACGTTACCTTACGAACAATATTGACTCAAAAATAAAATAAAAAAATATGAAAAATGGTTGCCTCCTAATTTGACTGATATGCAGAAAGAAACGCGTGCTGAAACTTGTGTTGCCTTGTTGAATTGATACAGAAATGAAGGAATATGGGATCGGATTGTGACATGTGATGACGATGTGGCACTAAACGCTTGTATAGCGAAACTGCCATCCTATGGGCTTTCCAACATGTTGTGCAATGGCTAGCTTTTTGGCTAATCAGAGCATCAAGGTTACTATCAACGGTGCATGCTCCGACCTAAAACCCGACTGCTAGGCTGCGTGCCCTGCATTGTTTCTTCTGCAAATCAATGATATGCTGTAAGTTAGCGCTATGCATTGCCATGCAGACGACAGCACAGGACATGCCTTCTTACACCGGTGATGCCAACATCTTTCATGGGATGGCATCGCAGCTCTGAAGACACATGTTTGTTCGTTCAACTTTAAAAAGTTTCCCTATGTCGAGCCTAACCTAACTCTTCTAACTGCTATAGCTAGTAATGGCATAATCGGCGTCAATAATTGAGCGACTACAGTTTTGTGGTCACTAGGAAGTGAAGGCCCAATTGACCTGTAAAAAAAGCTTGCTATACTCAGTAGGATGAGATAGTGCTTTACTTCAAGCCACCGCCTGCAACTATATAGGGCGCCAATTCAACCTCACATTGGAATATTTCATCACCTCTGGGCGGCTCCACCCCGGTACCAGCTTCTTCCATTTGCCTCTCCAATCGGTTTCTTTAGCGTTGATTGATCCGAGCAGCTCTTCGTTGGATGCAGTGAAATGGTAGAAAATGCTACGGAGCGTCCATCTACCAGATAATTCTTACGCTTTTCAGCACTCTCCATCACTGCACCAGTCACCTTAAATGTACGGATACAGTCGTATCCCACACCATCAATCTTAAACGGCTCCATAGATGAAATCAAACTTATTTGTTTCTGAAGCGGTAGTATTTGTTTCCGAAGCGGTAGTAGTGTCTAGTATATTAGAAATGACATCAAAAAGAATTTTAAAGGCATCAATTTTGAGAAAATATATGACTTTTATGCCTTTTACTTCGAGGCCTCTTGTCATACTACAGCTGAAAAGAAATTAATACATTATTTCCTGCCAAAACCTTTCATGTCATGAAATTGTACTTGATTTGGCACACGTTTACATTGCATTTCATTATCAATGAAATTAATTTACATATGAACAATTTTTGTCGACAGTTAGTGTATCGTTTCGCTAATGTCTCGTGTTCATATTAATTTGTTGATTGGTCAAACGTAATAAATTTTAGCATAATTATTTATTCATGCTTATAATGCTAACTAATTTGTGTCTTAGGTAACTGTGTTTTTTCGACATGTGACTATGTACGTAAGGGAGTTATTCTCACCTTCCCTACAACGTTTTTTTTACTAAGTTTTAAGATGTTTGACTGACTTGAAAATAAACACAGGTATTAAGGACACAACTTATATTAGAAGTCACTTAGAATACGCCTCACAAGTGTGGAACCCCGTCTACAATATATACATTAGACGTATTGAAGCGTTACAAAAACGGTTTCTGCGTCATCTTCAATTTGAAATAAAAGCATATCTTCCGAACTACGATCAGCTCTGTCAAAAATTCCATATTCTGCCATTGGAAGAGAGGAGACGTATAGCCGATCTCATTTACTTAATGAATATAGCGAGGGGTTCGGTCGACTGTCCTGAAAACTCGCGCGCATTGGTCTTCAGGTTCCGTTTGCTTCACTCCGGAGACCATGCTTGCTGCATGTTCCCGGAGCTAGAACTAATTATAGACAAAATAGTTATCTACTGCGGGCTGGTCGGTCTTTCAACGACTTGTCTAAGCTATTAGACCTGGATTTGTTCACCACTCCAATTAGGCAGGTAAAACAGCTCCTTACCGAGAACTTTTTCAATCAGGTGTAATTGTAAATTTGAGTTATTTTGTTAATTTTTTTTTGTCTCTTTATCATTTTATATAATTTTCGTATTTGTTGTCCACTTAATTCTTACATCATACATCGATTCCTCTCTGTGAAATTTTTAATTGTCCTTCTGTAATTATGTATGTAACTTATATTTTTTAACCTAGCTGTAAGTTTTCCAAAACATGTAAAATAAAATAAAATAAACTTCAACTAAACAGGAATAAAAAAAATAACAAAATATTTATTTACAAGTATAATAGATATGTAATCTATACAACCACGATGTTGAAGTAACAGGTGATGGTAAAACATACAACCTATAGCGTGATAACGCTACAGTATTCTCTGCACACATCCCCGTAATACTAATTTTAATTTAATCATAGTATTGTAAATAGCATTGTTTTCCACCAAATTAATACTTCTTATAATGAGTGAAAAATTGAACAGTGTGATTATAGAATAAATGTATTAATACTATTTTTTTATTATTTCTACTATTTCCAAATTCCTTCAAAACAAAAAAGAAACTTTTATAAGACCAGCGACATTGAGCGAGGATGTAAATACTACGTAGTAAGAGGCGGTACTGCCAAAGTAAAAATTGAAATTTAGTTTATTATGAAACGTACAGTGATTTGACATAAGTTTGAAATAGTATTTATTACAGTATGGCGATTGGCGACGAAGCATAATCAAAGTAAAATCTATCAAACACTGCACCGTTCATACAATCGCTTTTCTCTTAGAGAGTTTCTCTAGGCTGTTATTTCGTTTTCTTTGATATTTCAATAGGACTTACACTGAATTAAGTATGCTTCGTTTTGAAATAATGGTTATGTAGAATATGTATTCAGTGCTTTTTGATTAGTTATCAATCTCTTAAATCAAAAATATATCTGTAGCTAAAATATGAGCATGTACATAACAATATCTCAGATAATTTGTTATGGTTTTAAAGTGATTACCTTCACTTTGAGGATTAATACACAAAGCCTGCTCAACCCCAATATATGTCGCTCTTGTAAATCTAAACAATTTATGATTTAAAAGTGACAACCCTCACTTATTGGATTAGTTTATCAACTGTAAAGTAGACCCTGTAGATGAAGCCACAACGTGAGAGTTGAACAAAGCATACAAGATTTTATGACGATACGTCACTCGAACGGTTAGCTCAGTTAGCACTACACGGAACGCCAGGGGTCGTGGGTTCGAGTCCTGCATCGTTCATAATTTTTTTTTCATATTTTGTTTGTGTAATATCTTAGATCTTTGAACACTGAATAATAAAAGACTTATTTCCATACTATCATTTGCGTTGGTCTTCTCTTATATCAAATCACTACTTATAATAAAACAAAGTCCTCCACCGCGTCTGTCTTTCTGTCTGTTCTCACTCAAAAACTACTGCACTGATTTTCATGCAGTTTCCTGGTGGAAAACTCATTGGTATGAGAAGCGTGGTTCTCGAGAAAGGTTTCAGTATATAATTTCTTAATTTTTTATATATAATAACGATATTTGTTGGAGGTGTAGTAAAAAATAACCCACCTTTCAACGCTTTCACAGCTTTCAACGAAAACGCTGTCTAAACCCTTTGAGATATCACAAAATAATTTATTGGGAATTGTATATCTTATACAGATCCACAAAAAAAATCTGAGCAGCATTTTATGTCTATCTCTTATGGGCACCATTTCATTTTTATACTTTAAAAAATTGGCAATTATAACGGTAATGCTATAATATGTATTATTAAATTGGTAATAGCTGTTTACACAAATACGATATGAATTCTTATCATTTTTTATTACTACATATTAAAATAAAATCATTTAGGAATACGTTTTTGTCTCATGTTTAACTCATTAAATTTCTTTAAACATTTCTGATGGCTTTAGACTACATAATTTTTCTTCTATTGACAGAACAGCGTCTGTCGGGTCACCTAGTCTTTATATATATAATTCTTGTGTGCGTGTGTATGTCACTGAACTCCTCCTAGACGGCTGGACCGATTCTAATGAAACTTTCTGTGTGTATTCAGGTGGATTCGAGAATGGTTTAGATTCACAATTGAACTACCTCCTAAATGGCTGGACCGATTTTGATGAAATTTTGTGTGTTCCAGTGAATTTGAGATTGGTGTGTGTCTTCAGGTGGATTCGAAAATGGTTTAGATTCACAATTAAACTACCTCCTAAACGGCTGGACTGATTTTGATGACTTTTTTGTTTGTTTCAGTGAATTTGAGATTGGTTTAGATTCTCAATTCCGCCCATATAATATAATTCTCCTGCTCATGTGTATGTTAGTGAACTCCTCCCAAAGGCTGGACCGATTTTTCAAATTTTAAACGTGTGTACAGGACAACGTCTGTTGAGTCCCTAGTGGACTCTAATGGACCTAATGAATAAAATATAACAAATACAATGGCATACATTCATCAAATAAGCTCCAAATGTCAATAAAATAGAATTTCATTATCGGTTCTGCGTTATACATGAAATTAACTGTATCACAGGAAATTAGTTCCATGTTATATCCGATATTTCTGCAGCTAATAGATTTAATTCATACTTTCCTGCGTTTTACCTAAAGCCATAGACTTACATATCTCATGGTTGAAAAGCTTCGTTTTTTGTTGAAAACAGAAGGTCTTACGGAGCTTCCTGAACGCTGCCCTTCCGAGTTGGATTCGACGAATGCCCTCATTTGTGGAATTGGACCTGCCTAAATGCTTTGTTTATCCGAGGTAGACGTACTCATCAACAATTTCGAGAGTATTTTATTTTCTTTCAGTTCATGTTCATTTTGAGACCAACTGCTTGGGAAGCTGTATTAAGGATATCGAGGATATCGGTTAAGTCTTCCATGGTCTAAGCCTTGATTATGATATCGTCTGCAAATCGAAGGTAAAATTTGCCTTTGAGATGAATGCCCAGTCAGTTCCAGTATATAAGCTTAAATACAACTTCCAACGCAGCAGTGAACAGCTTTAGCGATATGACATCGCCTTGTTTGACTCCCCACTGCAGTTGGATTGGCTTCGGCATCTGATCAATACAAACACTTCAACAATTTGATATATCGATAATCTACGTGGCACCTCTGGAGAGGCTGAAGCACCGCCCAGGTCTCGATAGAATTAAAGGCTTTCTCAAACCCACGAACAACAACTCTTCCCTCTTATGTATAACCACAGCCTATGTATGTGGTCTATGGTGCTAAAGCGTTTTCGGACTCCGGCTTGTTTTAGAAGCTGGAAGTCGTTGAGATGATTCATGATAACCCAGAAAAAATGTACAGATGGCTCAGAAGTGATAGGGTCTCCCAAAACCGTTTTATTGCCCTCTTTGAAGAACAGCACCACTATACTTTTGTACCATGCTTGAGGCGTTTTGCCGTCGAGGATGACGGAATTGAATAGCTTCTTGAGGATTCTTTAGTTCTTAGAAGCTCGGCTGAAATTCCATCATCACCCAGTGCCTTATTGTTTTTAAGTTGTTTTAGGGCCATACTAATCTCGTACAGACGTCTGGGATATCTTCGGTATAGTGTCGGGTTAATATGGCTCTAGGGCCTTCAGCCCTGTTGGTAATAGGTGCCCATGCGTAAAAGGCAGATATACATTTCATAAAAGTTTTATTTTATTTCACGATTTGATAATTTAACAATTTGACGCGTGAGAAACTATTTCCAGTTGCCGGAAGTCAATTTGAACTTTGATTTATGCTGACAATGCGTGCTGAAACTTGTTAAGCTGACAAAGCTTTTAACAACGAATTAATTTGGTTTCCATTCAATTGAATGTTGTATCGCTCTCAGCATCATCAATTGCAAAATTTACTGATTAAATAAATCAATTGAACCCAAATAATTGTAGCTGAATAGTAATACATCCCCCAACAGCCTATAATTTATAATTAAATTTATCAGTTAAATTTATTTTCCTGAATAACACCATATTTACAGCTTAGTTAAACATTTTTATTTTTAATATGCTTTTGCAATGAATTGGCCAATACGAGTAACAGTCTGTTTACGGCTTAGGGCCGATTTTTCAATCCTCAGTTAAACAACTAGATAAGAAAAATTCGACGGATAGCGCAATTTCGAATTTTTCAACAGGCAGATAGAAGTTACTGAACGAATTAAGACTTTATCGGGTGATTATATTTATCGGCCCCTTTGGGAGCCGGCTAGGAGCTATCGGTCTGATAATTGGGACGTGTTTTTAAGTTTTTAGGCAATATTTGTAGATTAGTCATTCTCTAGTTATAAGTGTATTATCTATGCTCACGTCAAAAGATCTAATAACTGTCATCTTTTGACGATTACACACGTAATTTATGTTATAACTATCTAATATAGTAGAAATTATAATATAATGGATATTTTAGAGACAATTGACGACTTCGCGATTGAAGAAGAAATCCATTTCCTCAACAACAACGAAAACAATTTTAAATTGAAATAAACTAAACAAATAAACGAGTGAATTAGAGGTTTGTTGTTATTAATTGTTGTGATAAATGTCTAATGTCAAACAAGCATCCTTTGACCTTTCTCTGTCTTATGCGTTAAATAATATATATGTCCATCTCGCTTGCACGTATGAAGTGTGAAGTTGCTTCGACAATACCACAGACAACTATTCTTTGCATAAAAAGCGATTGAAAAATTCAAAACTTTTAATCGTTAGATAAACAGTAAGTTAATTTTATTCTCTCGATAGTTATCTGGTGATTTATCTGAGGATTGAAAAATCGGCCCTTAGACTGTGAAACACAAAATATAATATCGTCTTCATACTAACGACAATGGACAAGTAAGACTTTAAATCATTTTTATTAAAAAAAAACTACTTTATTTAATTGAATATTAAAAAGCTTTTAGCCAGGCTTGTCTCAGTCTCAGTTTAGTCTCAGTGATAACGTCATTCCTATTCCTTTTCATCGCAACATAGTTTGAGCAGCAGTAATCTCTTACCATTCAGCCTCATAGAAATTTTATTGAGCTGTTGCGTTATGATTTTTTTATAAAATAAAGATTTGCAAAGAGCACAAAATAAAACTTGGGTCGGAAAATCAAAACAAAATTTAACAAAACAATTTATTACAAAATTAATGGCTTCCATCTTAAGCCAACTTATAACTATTTACACTATATTACATTTATTTTCAAATTAAAATACATTTAAACAATAAGGACTAGCTATCTGCTAAAATAATCCTAAATATTACATTAATTTTAACTCGTTTCAGATCGTTCATAATTTTTAATCGCATACAATCTAAGTTAAGTTCTGTGGTCAGTGAACCTGTGCACTGAACTAGAGGGCCTGGGTTCGTATCCCGGTAGGTACAAACGATTGATGAATATGTATGTTTGTGTCCGAATTAGATATGTAAGTTGTATTGCACCTATAGTACAGGCTATTCCTAGTTTGGGGCAAGATACGAGTACTTCGTGTTAGTCAGGTTAGAAAAAATGTTATACGTCTCGCCAAACATTTAGTTTATAAGAAAAAAGGGTCTAGCGGGGCGAATGTGGAGTTAATCTACTCAAATAGAGGCAATAGGTAAATTTGTGACAAAAGTTTCTCTTAAAGTTGGTAATATAGGTAGATTGTATGCCTTGAATAATTAGAAATACATTTTATGTTATAAGATAGTCAGCACATTATTATAAACAAAATATGATCAGATATTGATATAAATTGTACAATGTTAAAAATATACAGTTAATGTTTTTGAAAAAGGGTTATATTTTATGGTAAAAAATTATTACAATTTTTAAAACATTAATTAATGTGGAAAACCCGTAATTAGAACAAATATAATTAATACACAGTTTTAATTGGTAATTTTAAGGGGTGCGTTTTAATATTAGGAATAAAAACGTATAGATGGTGGCTTTTTCGCAAAAAATATTACCTCAGTATCCGTGATAAGACTAATAAAACATTGGCAAAGGAGTTTCTATAATATTTTTTATATTAAGAAATAATAAAATTGCTTCAGTGATATATTTACAGTGACGATGGGAGCTCTAAAGTTACACATTTCTTTTTTTATAAATAATATTTGTGACATGAAATATTCGTTATAATATCAGGCCTTTAGTAGGAATATTCTTTGAAAAAACAGTTTTATTCTAAATGCATGAGAAGAAGATACATACTTGCTATTTTTACCAGAAAACCAATTATAAGAAGTTTTATTCTTCTGTCTGATTATAAACTTCATAACTGCTGGTTTGATTTAAGAAGATTATGAGTTATTTGGGAAACTTTCAATAAGAAGCAAATCTGATTCATTTTTAGGATATCGTAACCAAATGGCAAAAAACGGAACTCGGATTCTTCATTACTGTCTGTTTGTCCGTCCGTATTTCACAGCCACATTTTTCCGAAACTATAGTAACTATACTGTTGAAACTTTGTAAGTAGATGTATTCTGTGAGCCACATTTTTACACAAAAATAGAAAAAAAACAATCAATTTTGGGGATTTACTTAGAAACTTAGAACTGAAACTAAAAAGTTCTTGTTCGTCAAACCCGTATATACGGGTATCTATAAATAGGTCTTCAAAAAAGATATGTGGTTTCTAATATTTTTTTTTCTAAACTGAATAGACACTTCCAAAGTGGTAAAAAGTGTGTCCCCTCCCAATGTAACTTCTAAAATAAGAGAACGATAAAACTAAAAAAAAATATGATGTACATTACCATGCAAACTTCCACTTAAGATTGGTTCGAACCAGATCTAGTAAGTAGTTTTTTTTTTAATACGTCATAAATCGTACACCGCAATTTACCTTTCATTCAATGAACTCAAATATTATCACTAAAGAACTCTTATATTATGTTACTTGATGCTACGGAACCCTTCATGGGCTAAGTTGTCACGTAAGTGAAATCTATGTGGGCGGCTCACAGACAACTGCTCAAATACTGTCGACGACAAAATTGAATCGTGTCCCACCTTTATGTCATTTTCCCACAGTCATAATAAACAATTAGGTCGAAATTCGCTTGAAAATACATTTCCAAAGTAACTGTTATCATTTTGTTCGTTCCCAATATAGTATCGACGGATATAAATAAGTTACTTCTACTGTCAGTAATTAGCTGTCAATAATCTGGAGCTATCCCAAATCCCAATACACCCGACAAGTCATTGTTATCGCCTTATATCGGGACGCGTGAATTGCAATCTCCATACAAACTTCTATCGCTGGTAAGCTATACGTCGTCCCATTGACAGACACGGTAACGTGAGTTACCGTCGATAAGTTTATTGGGATAGAAAATTCAACGATAGTTACGATTTTTGTCTCAAGTAAGAGATAGTCTGTATATTGGGAACGGCCGTAGTCCACAAATTGTCATACAATTTTTTTCATGCAAATATAAACTTAATGTTTCAATGATTTTAACAGAATTATCAGCAAAGTAGGTCATGAATGAATTTGTCGATGGTACAATAAAGATCTTTGATTAATTAATTCTTACAATTTATTTTCTCTGATAGCCTAATACAAAAAAAAATGTCAATTAATATAATCATTTCATTACAATAACATGAACACTATTACTATTATCAGTACGGAAGATCTTGTACAAAACAACTATTTATTATTGACAACTCGTTTCATTTTTCTTATTTTATATTCACGAAAACGGATTTTAGTTGGACTTAAAGCCTACTAATTGGCGACATCATTATGATGTTGGAGAGTTGCCAGATCCATAACAGTTTTTCGTTCAATGAAGCTTAAAATTACAAACATACTCATTAAATTTATAATTTAACATGAATTATTTATATCGCACTATTTCGATTAAGACAGTATGCTGAAATTACTTTATGTTAAGAATTGACTAAACAGGAATAATATAATACAACTTAAATTACAATATCTTGTTTTCAAGTTATATAATTTTTATAGTATTTTATAGTACAAATGACAGGTTAAAACTTAGACTAAGGATTGGTCTCCGCTGCGCTCCAACTAGATACCGCAGACGTAGTCGCAAAGTGCGGCAACTAATACTACGCGCAAATGGGCGTTCTTGAGCCAGTCTCGAGGAATGTGTGACGTTGACGTTTCACATGTTCTGTTATTTTACTTTGCTAATAATTGAAACTAAAATGAAGGGTTGCGCAGTAAAACTTTGTAAAAATAATACTACAAGAAATAAAAAAGACCCTGGGATTGATACTATTATCATTAAATATTTTCTATTTTATTAGTTTCAATGTAAAATAACACGAAGCGTAAGTTACAATATTTGAAAGATGCCATTGAGTGTCAAGATGCCACGCACACAAGCATCTAATAGTTGCCGTAATAAAAAAGCTATTGTTCTTAGGTAGTGCGGCATCTAGGTGGAGCGGAGACCAATCCTTAATCTAAGGGATAAAACGGGTTATGTTGTGATGGTAGATTTATACTCTTTGTAATAAATACGAGTATCTAAAAAGATTTGCCTTATACAGAAATAGCCTAGTTACAAATGCATGTAATATATGTGCCACCGAAATAGCTACCAACCAAGTGTTTAAAATCTCTTTGCCACCAACAAATGTCAGTAGGTGTTTAAGTAAGTAATATTGTAAAGAGGAAAGATTTGATTGTTTGTTTGCATCGAATGCGCTCCGAAGCTACTGAACCGATTTGAAAAATTATTTCACTTTTGGGAAGCCATACTATCCCCAAAGTGCCATTGGCTATATTATATATTCAAATAAATTGGGGATCCTTACTAAAACTCCAATAATGTGACCACAAGTGTAAAAAAAATAGCAAAAATATTCTTAATATTGCTTGCAGTGCAAAGAGTATTAACGATATGATAAAATAATGTACGACGTCTTTGCAGAACACATCATTGTTTACAAAAAGTGTTGCAACAGCATAATTTTATAAGATATCTTTTTTTTTTAATAATTGAAATGTCGCTACTACGTGTCAGTCCTGCGTGTACGCGGACGAAACCGCGGGGTATCATCTAGTGTGAAATAAAGTCAAACTTATATGTGTTACTTTAACTGTACTAGCAAATAGTAAATTCTTAACCATTTAAGGAACCTATAAAAGAATCTCTAGAGGTAACCTACAGCTTTTCTCCTTCCAAATGTTGAACATTATAATACGAATGATCTGGAAATCTTTCCAGCTCTATATAGTCCATCTCAGTACACAACAATCGTTCGAGCATCTCAACCACCTCCTTGAACTCTGGTCGAGATGATGGTTCGGCGTCCCAGCAGTAATACATTATATTGTACAACTCCCTCCGACAATGTTCTGGCTTCTCCAACCGATGGCCATCTCGCACCTGAAATTAAAATATATCTAATCTTAGTAATAATATGCTATCTTATAGTAAAATTTTATACGCAATCAAAAAATCTTGACAACAAAAGATTAATTATCACTACTCGTACATATTATAAAACAAAGTTCTCCACCGCGTCTGTCTGTCTGTCTGTTCGCGATAAACTCAAAAACTACAGCACCGATTTTCATGCTGTTTTCACTAACAGATAGCAAGGTTATCGGGGAATGCTTCAGTATATAATTTGTTAATTTTATATTTATATGAAAATATTTATTGGAGGTGTCGGAAAAAGTCGGGAGCTTTGAACGAAAGACTGTCCTTTGAGATATAACAAAATAATGTATGGTGGAATTGTGTATCTTATATAGGTCTACAGAAAAGTCCGGAATGGCATATGACTATCTCTTAATGATAACATACTATATCCATTTTTTTTTTCTATTGACAGAACAGAGTCTGTCGGGTTAGCTGGTAACATATAATATAAATGCGAGTTGAATCTAGCTTTTGCAAGACAAAAGATATTAGAAACGGAAATTACATGTGACACCGAAAATATTTCAAAATGGATGTGCCTTTGGATATAGATGATAGATATGTTACCAAGTTTACACCCTTTTTGATATTATAATTTTTTATGCGTTCTATTATCGAAACAAATTTAACGACGTTGGTATTGACTTAGAAAACTCTCTGTGTGAACAATGTTACTATAAAGATCTTTATACCTTTCTCATGACATCTCCAGCTGATAATCCTGGGTATGGCGTGGAACCCAAAGTGACAATCTCCCAAAGAAGTACACCAAAACTCCAAATGTCAGATTTTACACTAAATATGTCATCGTAGAGCGACTCGGGAGCCATCCATCTGTAAAATTTCAAATTATGATTAACTCAAAGTTGGTGTTGTATGTTCAAAACCTAAATACTATTTCCTACTTCTACATTCATATCAAATAACTTGTAATAGTTATTTTTGGAACTGCTGTGTAATAAGGGGTATTAAAACACCAATGTGGGTTAATAATAGTATCACATGAGAGTTTTAATACCTAATTATCAACAGTTACATATAAGACTTTATCTACAATCATAAAACGAATCCTACATAGAAGATTCTGAAACAGTTAGCTTACTGCTAACATTAAAAAGCTAGTCCTAGTAACCATAATATCATCCAAAGGAGTGTTGTAATGAAAACGGATGATAATATAACGTTTGTACCGAATTTCATTACAACACTCGTTTGGATGATGTATGGTTGTTAGGACATTGGATGTTTTAATGTTGGCAATAAGCTAACTGTTTAAGAATCTTTAATAGAGGATTTAAAGTATGGGTGTAGATAAAAAAGCATACACAATGATGTAATGTGTAGTAATTCACAATGCGGTGTTAGAAACTGTCGATTCTGCAGTGTTTCTGGACTTAACTTTGGATAGGAAACTTCAATAAAGTAGGCGTATATCTTGTCTAGCTGGAAAGTTAAGCTCTACTGCATATGCCATTGGAAGATTAGACAACTCATAAATGATGAAACAGCCTGATTGGTGTACTTTAACTATTTTCATAGTACCATGTCTTATGGTATTCTGGTTTGGGGATATGTGGCTTATATTAACAGCATCTTTGACTTACAGAAATGGGCGGTACGATCAATTTATCAGCTCGGTTCAAGATTTTTCCCTAAGCGAGTTTTTTTATGGACATAGATATTTTAAGGGTTGCCTCTCAATATATTTATGTGAATGTTAAGCATGTCCGTCAGAATTTAAATTTGTTTGAAAAGGGAAGTGACATTCACAGCTTCAACACAAGACACAAACATAAATTATGTACTGGTTTTTTTTTTTATATGAAAATAAGGCACGAAACGAGCAGGACGTTATGTTGATGATAATTGATACGCCATACCAATTTCAATGCAGTGCCGCTCAGGATACTTGAAAAGCCCCAAAATTCTGAGCGGCACTACAATTTCGCTCGTCACCTTGAGACATAAGATGTCAAGTCTCATTTGCCCAGTAATTTTACTACATACGGCGCCCTTCAGACTAAAACACAGTAATGCATACACATTACTGCTTCACGGCAGAAACAGGCGCCTGCCAATTATTATCTTCTGCAAAAAGTACATTCTTCTCTTCTGGGAATTGGTGTCTACATTTATAAAATACCAATTCACTTGCAAGTGTTGCCCGTTAATAGTTTCAAGCCGGTAATCAAGAATATCTTAATTAAAGGGCTTATTACACTGTAAATTATTGCCTGAATCACAAATGCGCGTCGTTGCTTAACGAAACACAAAGAGATATACACACTGCCACAACAACATTTAAATTTGCTTACAATTTTTGACAAGTACAAGTGCATGTTAATGTTGAAAAAATATCATTGTTTCATTGTACTTTGTATCAGTACTCACAAAAATAGCCATGCAAATAAATATAAATATTAGTCATGGGATGCTAGGGATTTTTAAAAATAGCTCTTCAATTCATCTCGTAAAAAAAGCGTTTAATTAAGGCGTAAAGCCACTTTATATGGCAATACAACGTTTGCTGAGTCAGCGAATTAATTTATTAATATGTGTTTGCACCTTTGACTCAGAAGGCAGAGTGACTAACCAGTAGGCTATGTGGTTCGTTAAAATGGAGGTTTTAGTAGCAAATAACAATTCTTGAAGCAAATGTTACAATCCAATAAAGGGCTGCATAACGGTTCTTACCTAATTGGCAACCTTCCATCACTTTTTCTTTCATAAACATGTGTGCCGGCAACGTCTCTCGCGAACCCAAAATCTGCAACCTTACAGGTCCTCTCCTCTGTGATTAAAACATTACGCGCTGCAAGATCCCTGTGGATTATCTGTGAAATCGAATGTTTTGTTTACTTGGAATACATTTTAATTAGCTTCCCGTGTGTTTCAGCCCGGAGCAACTCAGGCAAATATAAAATTTAGCTCTGCATAGGGTCGTTATCTAAATTAACTTTTTTTTATATTTATTTAAAATACAATGTAGTTTATAGCATAATAATATAATAACACACATATAATAAATAAACTTAAGAAAGCTTATCTGTGTGTGAAGCCGCTTTAAATTAAATTACGCACATATTTAAAAAGAAAAGAACATAGATCTTATTTTAAACAAAGTAGTATAGAAATCAATAAAAAGCAAATAAAATAATTATCGACTAAACGTTAACAATTACAAATTAGCTGTTTGCTTAGCTAGCCGCCGATAAAACAATATTTAACAAAAGGTTTTTGTGAAACTGGAAATTTTTGGAAACTGATTTCCTATTCTTGAAAACGGAAAGATATTTTACAATTTTATCATTTAAATTTTTTATTTTTATGTAAATAAGAGACGAGACGAGCAGGACGTTCAGCTGATGATAATTGATGCGCCCTGCCCATTACAATGCAGAGCCGCTGATTATTCTTGAAAAAACCCAAAAATTCTGAACGGCACTGCAACTGCGTTCGTCACCTTGAGACATTAGATGTTAAGTCTCATTTGCCCAGTAAATTCACTAGCTACAGCGCCCTTCAGACCGAAACACAGTAATGCTTACACAAACATGATCTTACTATATTAGATATCGAATTAAAAAAAAGAGTAGATCTTCTTACCAAATAAAAAAACTTTGTTATTGATCACGGCGTTAAAATCAGGACAATTTTTGAAGTTAATTTTTCCTCTGGCAATTGTTTGGTAAGAATCAACAAAGGTTATGCCTTCATAATTACTTGATTTTATTGAATAAAAAGACATTCACTCTGGAGACATTATTATGTATCGCGTCTATTAGGCAGAGTTTCACTTGCGCTTCGACCGCGCTTTGAATACCACGCCCCGCAATGACAAAGTGTTCAGTGAAAAACTGTCAAAATAACAGAATATCCAAACTTAAAAGGATAGAGTGTCGTATTTCAGGAAAGCACCTCACTACATTTTTACTAAATTGTATAGCTAACTTGATGTTTTAAATCATTTTACTTAATAATTATAAATCAATTTTAAAGACAAAATGTTCTTGCTTCGAGTTCACGTCCTAGCTTCCGAGAGACTTTGAACATTACTGTCACGAAATAAGGTTTTAATTTTACCTGTATAGGTTAAGGTATACGCATATACAACGCCGGTTGAATATTCTTTTACGACCTTTAATTAGGCGATTGGTTCTCTTGGTACTTATTGTACTTGAATGGGCCGCTAGTAAATATAAATCGTATTAGTCACTTCGTGATAGGAGGTGTATTATCACGCATCGCTTTGGAGCGACGGATGTTAAATTGTGTTAGGGACTTAGGACTCTAATGTTGTCACTGCCACTTAACACCAATCAGATGAAACATCTTCTCGTTCCATAAGTCACGCCCATAAAATAAAAATTTTATAGAATTGGCACAGTTATGAGAAGCTATATAATGTGATTTAAGATCGAAATATAGGAAAATCGAAACTAAACTATGATTTCCAAAATTTATTATAAACTTTTTTACATCTTAATTTTCCGTAATTGGCAAGTGCCACCACGGCGCATTAAAGCGTATTATTGGATTGTATTAATAGATTGCTTATAGTTATGATGATTTGAGTGAATGTATAGGAAAACTATTGAAACAAACTATAAAACCATGCAAAATAGACCATCTTATAAACTAAATATGGGCCAGAACTTGGTCAGGGTGTACGGCACTTCCAATTTTGGTGTACCTGAAAAATCTAGTGCATTATGGCATTTGCCGATTTCGGAAAGTTTCTAAAAAATACGTTTTCTTTTTAATTTACATACTATTGTTCGTATTTAAGAAAAAAATCAGTAAATAAAAATATGATGTATTGCATAGTACTAGGAATTCATGAATCTAAAAAACATAACTTACTCCTTTCGAACTAAGGAAATCCATTCCCCTCGCAACTTGAAAGGCGAAGTGTGTTAGGTCACGTGACGTCAGAAACATGCTCCCACCATGAGTGTTTCCATAATGGCGTTCAGCTCGGGAATCGCGCAGGAATTGCTGAAGTTTACCCAAGCTGACGAATTCCATTATCACTAATGTGGGTTCCTGTAAATTATTACTCTCATTCACATTCAATCGAGATACAATAACGAAAACAAATTGTATAATATTAATTGAGAGGCCGTGACAGTAAACGTAAAACATAAAATTATATGCACTTTAAGAACATTTGACTCTGTAGGAAAGGAATTTATGTAAATTGAAAGAAAATGGTAAATATTAAGATAAGGCATTTAGTAAGTATTGCATTATATGTAGATGAACATTCTTTTATTGTTCGGTAGATTTCTCGTGACAACTATAGTCGTATGCTTGTGGCGGCGACGTAAAGCGGGTCGTTCCCTTTCGAGGGAGGCAATGGGTCGTCCATGCGTCATGCTGGTGACCGGGCGCTTCTTGTGTTGGCTGGATGATCTTGCTACCGGGAGGTCTGCTTCATATTTTTTTTATTTCCTTTATTTAATTATCTTAAAATGAAAGTTATTACATATTTCATTTAATCAAATGCTCGCATAATGCCTTTATCTGTTTACGGTATGTGTTGAAGCATCTACTGTACTCAATAACTCTTGTGTTTATCATTATTAATTCACTTTTTTTTTACTAACTCGTGTAAGCCTTTAAGTTTTTGATGTTTGAGTATTTTTGTTGCGTCACTTTGCATATATTGTAATGGAAATAATTTGTAAATTGCATTAAAAATAAGAACTTGTAACACATAATCTCTTTTAAAAAGAGCAACCTTAGAGTTTCTTGCTTATTCTTCTCTGAGGAAATCAGCTTTTGAGCTGTATGAAAAAAATTACATATTTCAAGTGTTATATGATTAACCTATGAAATAAAAATATTTTTGATTTGATTTCATTTGATTTGGAATATTCAAAATAATTTAATTTCAGTCTACAAATATAATTATTTGCTTCAAATAATTGGGAATTGCTATACCAATATTATATTGTATTTGTCAAGAAGAATCATATCAATAGTATTTTCTTTGATTAACGTGAGTGTTACACATTTAAATAAAACACTTTTAAAGGATTAAAACGCATGTGATTTTAAATGTTTTTTACATTAGATTTTTGTGTAAAAGTTACATTTTTATTTCAGTTAACCCGACGTTTCAAGACCTTTCCAGATCTCGTTTTCAGGGGGACTGCAGATGAAATGTTTTCATCTTATCAAAATTTCAATCTAATATAAAAACAGTTACAATTACACGCTTTTTAACCCTTAAGTGTTTTATTTAGATCATGTCATTGCAGTATTTCTCGCATATATATTATACAAATTCTTATTTTTTGTATCTTCAATATTCTCTGTTCAATTATGAAATAAGATTCATAGATTAAATATTACCTTTTCAGTACAACATCCGACAAGCCTGACTACATTCGGATGAGTACCAAGTGATTTCATAACCGCCAACTCCTGTATCAAATCTGTTTTTTCTTTCTCAGAAGCGTTTCCTTTCAATGTTTTTACGGCAACTGTTTGTTCACCTTTTTTACCTAAAAAAACAACAGAATAATAATGGAAAAATTACTCTTTAGGGTTAAAAAAGGGTTAGAATTCATTTTTATTCATAATTTATATGAAATGATGACGAAAGCCTTCTCGCAATACTAGAGGAATTACCAGAATGTTGCCGACAAATAGTTCGGTGAATATTACTCGTATAGTTATATAGGTAGTGTGATAATATAGTTTTAACCTGTGCAAAATTGAATTAACATACACAAATTAAATTTGATAACAAAATTTATAAGCGATGCAGGACTCGAACACGCGACCTCTCGCGTTTTTCGCGAGCGCTTTTCCAGACGAGAAAGACATTCAGCTGATGGTAATTGATACGCCCTGCCCATTACAGTGCAGTGCCGCTCAGGATTCTTGAAAAACCTCTAAAATTCTAAGCGTCTAATGCCGCAATTGTAATCAATTGCGCTCGTCACCTTGAGACATAAGATGTTAAGTCATATTTGCCCAGTAATGTCACTAGCTACAGCGCCCTTCAGACCAAAACACAATAATGCTTACCTACACATTACTGCTTTACGGATGAAATAGGTGCCGTTGTGGTACCCATAATCTAACTGGCATCCTGTACAAAGGAGCCTCCCACTGGTCTCCTAACTTTTTGAATTTGCTCAATCAATCAATGCCAAATTTTGGGCGGGGGTATCGTCAATGAATTTCTCTCACGGACCTTGGTTGACGCAACCCCTACTCCCAGCATCTGTCCGATGCTGGGTTTGGCGAATGGTTTAGAGGAATATCAATACAGCGACCCTCTAAGCAAGGCCAGTGGACTATCCTTCTCGAGGTTGCCGCCCGTTTATTGGCCAAGTGCCTCCATAGAGTCATCAAATAATTTACACTAAGGTAATTGGCAGAACAGAAACCTCTGGCCGCCCTCCCCCAACCTACCCACACAATCCTTTCCTCCTTCACCTCACCTCGCGTGATCGAGAGGTCGAGGGCTCACTAACATCAGTGAGTAAGGAAATGCGATCACCCACGTGTTTGTGCCGTGCGTGGATACCCGTAAGGAGGGAGTAAGGAATCCTGGTGGTTGAGCGGATAGCGGTCGGTCAGTTACCTGCTTGAAGCAACACGCCTCTTTGGCCCTGATCTTCCTCTTAAACGGGCGGTCGGGGACTAGCCATTCTCGATCAATCGGCTGTGGCTTCCCGTCAGAGGGCTGCCGGCGAGTGACCCAAATCCATGTGGGTGCCTATGGCCCGGTCGCGGATGTTGAGGTGAGCGCGGGAGGCTCTCTTCCTCACGTATGCGGCTTCTACATTACTCGGCCGTCAGTCATCAGGTATTCACGGTGAGGGTTACTATATCCTCGCAGTAGTCCTGGCGGACATGTACATCAAGGTGCATGACGTCCCCTACTGAGGCTCCAAGGCGGGTGGGGCACTGACGAGGATGAATCTTAATAAATCTCTACCCATGGACCAAAAGAGAAACGTCGACCATAACAAACGAGCTGCTCCCTCGGGAGCGCTTAGCCAATCCGTCCAGACCACGGCTGCTCCCACAGCGCCGAAAGAGTCTTCCTCGCTGGATCTTTCCACCATAAAGGAAGCCATACCGGCAACTACCTTCACGGACGATGCCTGGACGCTACCCATCAGGAAGGGAGATGCCAAGCCTACATACAAGGCACCTAGCAGGACCGCACGAAACCGCGCGCGAGCCGAGGCTAGGAAAGCAAGAATAAAAGCCGCTAAAAGCAACCCCCCCAAACCCAAAGAGGTTCAGGTAGACAGCGCTACTGGAGATAAAGGCGAGCCCGCAGGCCAGCCGACTATCGAACCAGTAGCAAGCGGTAGTAAGCCCCAAAAAAGGCCACGAGGGAAACGCGCTGGCCGAAACGTTCAGGAGAGGGCGGAAGCTCGTGCTGCTTCCGGGCAAGGTCCACACCTACCCAAGGGCAGCAAAAGAGCTCGCCCGGATGACACTCTGTCACCCCGCGAGGACGTTAAACGTACGCGAACGAACCCGCGGCCCACTCCCAAAAAGGGCTCCGTAAATTACGCCGACATGTGTAAATCTAACGATTTACTAGTCGCGATCATGCATGAGCCCTTCAGGGACATAAAAGCCGAGCAAGCCCAGGCGATACAGTCGGCAATAGAGGGTGCGATAGACGCAGAAGTCTGCGCCGCCACCTCTTCCACTGATCCCTTCAGGCTGCCCAGCTTCAGAGGCAGAGCCAACCATGGTGAGGGTACTCTCAAGCTTTGGTGCGAGGACACTTACACCGTGGAATGGCTTAAGAAGACTGTCTCCAAGATGACTTCACCACTTCCACACACCAGACTCGTGGTCAAACGCCAAGCCGACATCCCTAGGAAAGTCAAGGCGACCATGATCATCCCGAGGTTTTCCAAGGACGAAAATCTTAGCATGCTGCAGACCAGATTCGCCGGGCAGAATCCGTGGTACAACGTCCGCACTTGGAGCTTGTACCACATCCCAGAACCGGACGAAAGTGGTAGGGTGCGCATAGTCCTTGGGATACCTGAGGCAGATGTAGCTGAGCTCAAGAAGCGAGATCGCAGGGTCTCGTACAAATGCGGCTCAGTGTACGTAAATTTCCCCGAAGAGGAGGGTAAAGGCAGCGAAGCACCGAAACCAAACCCGGACGTGGCAGCGCAGCCGAAAATACCAACCTCGACCGCTCCTGAGGCGGCGCCCGACAACCGCATGGATGTCGTGCCGGAAGGAGGGCAGCAGCCCTCAGGTGCAGCCCCTGATGCTACACATCAGAAGAGGACCGACGGTGTCTCTATGACCGCCACTTGTAAAGAGGTTCGGACTCCCATAGAGACCAAATCGCGCTCCATAGACTGGTGGCAGCAAGGGGCCGGGGAAGTGGATCAGACAAAGGAGTTGGAGGACAGTCTACTGCACAGCGATGGCAGCCCAGACCGATCCACCTCAACTCCTTAAAGTCATACAAATCAACCTCCAGCACAGCTACACCGCGACGGCTAACCTGCGACGTTTGCTGGAGGTAAACACCGAGACCATAGCCCTAATCCAGGAGCCGTGGATTAGGAAAGGCAATATATGTGGTCTCAACAACATCGGAGGCAAACTTTTAACTGCTACCGAAGGTAAACCACGTTCATGTATTTATACTCCACGACATGTAACGACCACCATCATAAATGAGCTATGTTCCAGAGATCTAACCGCTGTGAAGCTCCAGGCAGATGACCGCCTAGGCCTATCAGACGTGGTCGTAGCGTCGGTCTATTTGCCGGGGGAAGAGGAGGTACCAACACCGGAGCTCACCGCGCTAGTCAGCTACTGCGAGACAGAGAGGCTGGAACTAATCATCTCCGCTGACTCCAACGCACATCACACCATCTGGGGCAGCCAAAAGACCAATAAAAGAGGTGAGGACTTACTTACGTACCTTTTCTCAACTAACCTTAATATACTTAACAGGGGCTCCGAGCCTACCTACGTTACGGCGCGAGCCCAAACTATAATCGACCTAACACTGGCAACCGACCATGTCTCTTCTCTCGTCAATGACTGGCACGTGTCAGACGAACCTTCATGCTCGGATCACAGATGGATTAGGTTCAACCTTCGCTTAAACACCAAACCTGCCCTGCCAAGGCGGAACCCGCGCAAAACGGACCGCACCAAATACGACAGATTGGTGAGAAATGAGCTTATGGCCATTTCCCTACCAGACGATTATAACGGTACCGCAGGCATAGAAACTCATGTAACTAACATAACTCAAACACTTATCAACAGCTATGAACAGACGTGTCCTCTTACTTCGACAAAGCCCAACACAATCGACAAAAGTGTGTGGTGGGGTCCAGAGTTAGACAGGCTGCGCTGCAAAGTAAGGAAGCTGTTCAACAGAGCCAAAAATACTCGGGCACCAGACGACTGGGATGCATATAAACAGGCCCAATATCGTTTCAAGAGGCGCATCCGCGAAAGGAAGAGAGAAAGCTGGAGACGCTTCTGTACTAACATTGAATCCACAAACCAAGCGGCTAAAGTAAAAAACATCCTTTCACGCGACCCAGAGCGTAATCTGGGTTGCTTGAAAAAATCTGACGGCACATACACCAAATCCGACCCCGAGACCTGCGAACTACTCCTGCAAACTCACTTCCCTGGATGCCGCATCACAAACAACCAGACGTGGGAGGAAGTGGCATCGCAGAGCAACACACCGGATCAAACGGATTGGACCACAGCTCACAGGGTGGTAGACAAAGACAAGGTAATGTGGGCAATTAACAGCTTTCTTCCATTTAAATCAGGAGGCCTGGACGGGATCTTCCCAGGACTGCTACAATGGAGCGGTATGGGGCCGCTAGTAGCGCATTTAACTGCAATCTATAGGGCATGCCTGGCCTACAAATACATACCGCTCCAGTGGAGGGAGGTAAAAGTGGTATTTATCCCTAAGCCCGGCAAAAGTGATTACACAAATCCCAAATCGTACAGGCCAATCAGTCTCACATCATTTTTGTTGAAGACTCTAGAGAGACTCTGCGATAGGGATATTAGGGAAAATGCCCTCATACAAAAACCGCTACATGACAACCAACACGCCTATACTCAGGGCAGATCAACCGAATCCGCACTCTATTGCGTAACATCTCTCGCAATGAAAGGATTATCACGTAAACAATCAACCTTAGGTGCTTTTATTGATATCGAAGGCGCCTTCGACAAAACCCCTTTCACTAGCATAGGCCGAGCGCTAGCCGCTCATGATGTAGATCCTACAATTGCCGGGTGGATAGACAGCATGTTGAGGCATAGGGCGATACGATTTACTGTGAACACCAGTACTAGATGTGTGGTGGCAACGGGCTGCCCACAAGGAGGGGTACTCTCGCCGCTACTCTGGAACCTTGTGGTAGATGAGCTCATCACAAGGCTAAACAAAAAGAAACTGTACACAGTGGGCTATGCTGACGACCTCGCCATTCTAATAACAGGACCAGTCGAGAACGTCTTATGTAGCCTCATGAGATCTGCTTTTAAGATTTTGGAAGAATGGTGCGCGCAACACAAACTCACAGCTAATCCGTCAAAGACGGAACTAATACTATTCACTAACAAACGCAGCCTTGGTAATCTAACATTACCAAAGCTGTTCAACACCGAACTAAGCCTTACTAAAGAAGTTAAATACCTGGGGGTTATACTGGATAGTAAGTTGCTTTGGAACAAACACCTTGAAAACAAGCTGGAAAAAGCATGCATCATCTTTTGGCAGTGCAGAAGACTCATAGGCAGAACCTGGGGTCTTGCTCCAAAGATAAGCAGATGGCTCTATACAGCAGTCATCAGACCAATTATCTCCTACGGAGCAATAGCGTGGTGGCCCAGGACAGAGCTTGTGACAGTGCAAACCAAGCTGCAGCGTTTCCAGCGGCTGGCCTGCACAGCCATAACAGGATGCATGCGCACCACGCCTTCCTCGGCCCTTGAAACTATTCTAGGGCTAACACCACTCGACATACACTTTCAACAAGAAGCGACAATGGCGACTCTACGTCTAAAGCTGTTGGGTGTATGGAAGAATGAAGACGGCCTAACAGATAAGCTCTGGAATAGGGTAACAAAGGATTATCCACTCTGTGAGGCACCATGTGATAAGATAACTAAAACAAATACCTTCCATAAAAACTATCACATACAGCTATATGAGAAAGATGCTGACCAGTCAGGTGTAAACGAACTAAGAATTTACACAGACGGCTCGAAAATGGCTACTGGAACTGGTGCCGGCATATTCTCACAGGAACTAAACATACACATTTCCATACCCTTGGGCACACACAGCTCCATCTTCCAATGTGAGTGCGTAGCCATCAAGGAAGCCGCCAGCGCTATATTAAGAAGAAAGGTACATGGCCACAACATCAGATTTCTTTCTGACAGTATGGCGGTACTAACAGCGCTGAAGGGTACCACACACAACTCAGCACTAATACACGAATGTCACCAAACCCTGGAGCAAGTTGCCTCTTATAACCAGGTAACTCTGCAATGGATCAAGGGACATAGTGGTTCGTTGGGTAATGATGCAGCGGATGAGCTTGCAAGGCGGGCATCGGCAAATACAGTGTCTGGTCCATTGCCACTTCTGCCACTGCCCTTCAGCCAAATGCGCTCATGGATACGCTCTCTCACCAACGACCTACACAACACCCGATGGATGAATGTCTCAAGCTGTAGACAGTCGAAGGTGGCGATACCTGCACTATCGCCCAAACTGACACGTAGACTTATGAGCCTCAACAGACATGACATCCGTATAATGGTGGGCACCCTAACGGGTCACACATCACTAAACAAACACCTTTTCACAATCGGCGTAACGGACAGCCCTAAGTGCAGAGGTTGTCTGACCGAAGACGAAACGGTTGCTCACGTAATCCTGGAATGCGCGGGGGTGGCCAACCAACGGGCAAAAACCTTAACCAATACAAGGTCGCTCCAAGAAGTCTGTGAACACCCCAGGAATGTTCTGAACTGTTCTGGAAGGAGCTGGGCTGGTTGGAGTAACCGGCCATTACTGCACGCAAAATGGACCCATGCTAGTGGTTTAATTGCGGAAACAGGAGCCCTATACCTATACCTATACCTATACCTATCAATCAATGCCGGCATGTGGTGAACTTTAAAATCTTCGAATAGTGGTAAATATCTTAATTAAGTCGTTTTATGAAATAAAACTCAGTTAACCAATTTTTCAATTAAACCAACTTCTGTACTTAGCTTAACAAAATGTACCATAACAAATAAGCATATATTAACCATCATGTTATTTTGAGCGGCAGATCTGTATGGACCAAAATAGCCGAAATAAGGTCTCGATTCAAGGATGCCTTAACCCCGAGCTAAGGATTTATTACTCACTTACGTGACTGTAAACAGTTATTTGATTGTACACATTGACCTATTTACCATCGATATCAATAGCCTGGGCTCTCCAAACTTGTCCGAAGGCACCTTCACCCACTATATTGAATATCCTCAGACGATGTCGTGGAAATTCCCATTCATCCTGAGGATCACTTTTGCTTATCGTAGTTTCTTCAGAGACCTATAATTTTAAATTCAGATAAAGATTACATAATCTAAAGTCGAATTTATAATGTTTGTCGGGTATAATCCTACTTTATAGATTGTAATGTTGGAAAATTTTTGAAGTAAGTACATCACAGGCGATGAGCTTCGATTTCTAGATTTTGAATGGAACTCAGCTGTTAAATTGAGATGCAACCAAAATTATATCGTACAATTGAACATTGAATATAATTTAATAAAATAGATTATATTATTTATTATTTTGTAATATTAGCCTCGCCTTGATGTAGTTGTCGGTCACGTTTCGGCCATAGATTGTGAATATAATTATTTTACTAAAGTAAAATGGGGTGAGCACCTACCGTTAAGCGAGCCCCATTATGGACTATTAATATTATGTCAATTATGCCCCATTAATAATGGCTGAATTCCTTTATATCTATTACAGAACTTTTGTCTCTATAAATATTCTTAGATTTTATAAGTTCTCGCGTATTAAAGAATCACCTAAGTAACTTTTTCAAACTATAGAAATAATTGTAAAGACAGTTTTACTTATTAACCTTGGATTTATCTCCGCTGCGATACAACTAGATACCGCACTACCTAAGAACAATGGCTTTTTTATTACTGCAACTATTAGATGCTTGTGTGCGTGGAATCTTGACACACAACGGCATTTTTAAATTTTTTTTAACAATACGTTCGTGTTATTTTACATTGAAATTAAATAAATGTTTGACAGAACATGACATTGTGACACGTCAAAGTAACACATTGTTTGCCACGAGATCACACGAGACTGGATCGAGTAAGCCTACGCACTTGCGACTACGCCTGAGCTATCGAGTTGGAGCGCAACGGAGACCAATCATTAAGGGGAAGAGTAAGCAGAAAACACGCAAACATGGTGTTTTTAGACAAGTTTTGTGGTGAAAGTATAGCATTTGGAGCTATGAACACTACTTAATCCTACATATCCTTAAGTCTTATTTGTAGGTTGCTAATGCTTGCTGTTGGTTATAGTTAACACTGCCGAGCCTTTTTGAACTACCACTTTTCTTTGAAGTTAAACAAGTTTTTTGGCATGGCGTGACCCATTTTTTTGGTACTTCTCTCAGAAAAGTTATTCTTATAGCTTGTACTTTTTTGTGTAGGTTCATTTATTCAGATTAGTAGTGAATAACGAGGATTGTAAGCATATAAACTGTTTTCCACCCAAGAATTTTGAAAATATTGGCTTTGTTACATAGATGGCGGGCCGGCAGCCGTGAACTCATATCGCTCAAGGTCGCTGGCATTTAGTGTCGCCTTAATCTAAGATTACACCATAATAGATTAAAACAAAACAAATACAATAATAGTTCTACAATTAATAATGAATGACTTAGATTGTCGTTATGATTAAGGTATATTTTTATTGACATGTTAGTTAAAAAAGATGATGTCATTTTCATGTATTGAATTCGCAAAGATAAAGAAGGAGGGAATTAGAAATGTATCTCATTTGTTGCACTTGTTTAGGAAAGTCTAAAACAGCAAAAACAGAAAATAATTTGCATACAAATCATTCGTATCTAGTAGCACTTAAATGGTAAGCATTTTTGCATGGAGCTCTTTATTTTAAAGTTTCAGTTCAAAGTGAGTTAAAACTTTAAAATATTTTTCATTCATAAAATATTCTATTGCGAAATTCAGACCGACACTCTATAGGTGTTTTTCATTAATAATAACTGTGAAAAGGTTATTATTATTATTATAATAGTCGAAATTATATAACACTCTTTATTATCGTGCTCATTTAAATTTTAAGAATTATAGAAATATATTAGAATTATATTAGAAAAGTGTAAGTTTTGTAGCTTTGTTTTAGCCGATTTGGTTTTCATTTGTAGGGAATATATTCCAGATTAAGGTGTTAAAATAAGATAAAACTTTATGTCCAATAATCCATTACAATCAATAATTGGCATGAGTGATAGTTAATTTACTGTTAAGAGATAAAGTAACCAATGTATTTACATTAAATATAATATATCTTTAGTTTTTTATCAACGATGAGCACTTTTATTTAAACATAATAATATCGATATTTACTGTAAAGCTAGATTCACCACTATACGCTTATACGATGATTTGAAGAAATCCTAACAACATAAAACAAGCTAGTTATGGGGTATTTAATGTATAAGTTAATTTTTATATTGTACTTTTTCTAAAAAAGGAGGCCTATGCAATTTATTGACCTGACCTGTAAATGACAATTATCCCAGGCTTTGTATTGATTAGAATAAGCACGGGGACGATCCCACAAGTTGGCAGACGAGTCCTGTAGGACGATGCCACTTGAGTCTTTGCTCTGTGGACAACGGATTCAAATGAAAGCAAATTACGAAAAAAATCCTAATAAATAACCCTAAAAGCAAAATATATATAATGGCATTTCAGATTACGGAAAGCTATAGTATAGTAGATAGCAGGTTATGTAAAATTTTATTAATTATTGTTTCGGATGCAAATGTCCTTCGATTAAATTATTAAAATTTTAACTCACCATATCGTCTTTTGATTTTTTTGTTCCTTTAATATTTCTCTTTTTCCAAACAAATATTATTACTCCAACAACTATAGCAATTAGAAGCCCAATTGCCGCCAATGGAATAACTGTAAGTGGAACATCACTCCCTGTTCTCGTATCATCGACTTTCTTTGAATCATTCCGTTTTGGGTTTTCAATTTCAATGATTTTATCCACAGGGACATCTTCGGGTTTTTTTGGTGGACTTAGAGTTGTAATAACTGTAGTTTCAGGTACTGTTACATCTATGTTCGGTTCTGTTGCTTTGGTGGTTCTTTCTGTGGTCCGAGTAAACTTTGGTAGTGGCATGCTGGGGTAGTTGGCAATGGCGAATGGTGGGGGTCGGGGTAATTTTGGCCTTACACCAGTGTCGTCTGTTACGGTCGCAAATACTTCTGTCCTTTGGGGTAGTGAAATACCATCGTAAGCTGTTACCCATAGCGAATATGATTTGTTTTCCTGTAATTTTGAAAGTAATTAATTATCATGTAAATTTTTGTAGCAGCAAAACTGAATGCTCAGTGTTTTGTCTAAATAGTACTGCCAGAACCCCTCACTGTGCAGCTAAATAGCGATGCATTTTAGGTGTTGCGGTTTTAGGGTTTGGATGTGGCCCGTGTTTCAGATGACATCTCAAAACATAATCCGTGATGTGTGTTTTGTTTCTTTTATGAACAGTTATAAAGGCAGTAACAAAACATGCTTGTGTGTGACAAGTGGCGCTTGATCACGGATTATGTATTATTATATCTTCTGGAATACGGATGCATGTCTAAGTGATCAGGGTTGAAGGTCGTTCTGTGATGCATTACAATCGGAATCAATTTATCTCTATCATGGGCTAGATAATGGCGCTTATCATTATGTAAGCAATCAATTCGTTCTGTCACCTACTGCCCATAATAAAAAAGGGAGTATAAAATAAAAAGGTCATCTCTAATATTGGACTTCTGTAGTAATTTATTTGAGCATATAATATTTTTAACGTATTTATTTATATGGAACAGCAATACATACAAACATACGGTTAGCTTATTGATAAGTATTCATCGTCTCCCAGACATTCTTGCAACACTAGATAACTCAAAAACGTTGCCAGCCTATAAAAGGTGTGGCCTGGAAATACCAAGCAAGAAAGTATATTCCATAGTTTGATTGTGCATGGAAGAATATTTCTTGCAAGTAAATGCATTGTGTAGGAACGTCAGGCATCCAGATTGAAAGGATGATATTGAAGTTTGGCGCGTGTGGTGCTAAGGGACATAGTTCAGTTGGAGGCTCCCTTGCACAAGATGCCAGCTAGATTATAGGTACCACAACGGCGCATAAATCTGTTGTGAAGCAGTAAGCATTACTGTCTTTCGGTCTGAAGGGCGCCGTAGCTACTGAAATTAATAGGCAATTTTTGGGTTTTTTAAGAATCTTAAACGGAGCTGCTTTGTAATGGGCAGGTCGTATCACTTAGCATCAGCTGAATCGTCTTGTCCCTTATTGTCATAAAAACAAATTTACAGCTCTTCCGCACACTCTCCGTGATAAATTAGATTGAAAATATTATAATGATGAAGATATAAATGAGTAGCTGACGTAGAAAATGATACAATTACGCATTTGTTCCAAATACTTTTTTTAATGTATTCAGATTAGATTAAATTAGTTTAAGACCTGCTGACTACGCATCTCATATTTTTTCGTTTATTCTTTTTTTATGGAAAAGGAGGACAAATATCGTATCGTCCCGGAAAAACTGCACAAGAAAGCTAATTCCACATCTTTGTAGTATATGCAAGAAAGCTCCTTGAAGACCGCACTGTGGAGGACCGCCACACATCCAGATGGTGTAGATGATATCATAATTTGTGGCGTACGTGGAGTTCAGTGGCAGAAATCAGGTGAGACAGCTCTTCGGAACACTCCCCGTCACACTGATAACAAATTGATAATAAATTTGCTTAGATTTGCAAGAGCTACAATTTTAGAAGCAAGCATAGAAGATTTTAACAACGACACGTCACTCGAATGATTGACCAGTTGGAAGTGCTCGCACGGAACGAGAGAGGCTGCGGGTTTGAGTCCCGCATCGTTTATAAAATTTTGTTTTCAAATTTCATTTGTGTAATAAATTTAATCCCAGAAGTGAGGGTTATCACTTTGAAACATAACAAATAACTAACCTTATCCTTAAGAGTATCGTTAACAATCACAACTCCTGTTTGCGGATCTATTGTAAACGGAGTCGGAGGCCCGCTGGTCTCCAAGCCGAAGGTAACATTCTGTTTGCCAGTCCGTTCTCTATGAACACGTGTTACAACTGTGCCAATAGGGTCTGTCGACGTCACAAACCAGTTGCGATCCACTTGTATGATCGACGGCAAGCCAAACCCTGGAGGCAGCTGAAGCTGGGCTGATCCTGAAAAAAGAAGATGAACATTAACTCTGTACTTAAAAATTTCACAATGAAATGCTCAAATCAAGTAAAAAGAATTTGAAAACGCCACTGACAAAAGTCGAAAATTATTCATTTACATGTCATGATGTGAAATGACACATGCATGTCAAAGTTATACACTGGACAACCTAGAAGCATTTCCGAGACGTTTGATTAGAAGAATTGCAAAAGAAAATTACGAGCGTACAAAGTACACATGACAGAAGTGAAACTGCATTCTGCATGAACCTCTAAGCTGCATATGAAGTCTTGGTACATGTTGCTAGGGTGACACATGATTTCACCGCTATGAAAGATATTACTATCACCGCTACGATATTTATGTTCTCCTGGTGTCAGTCATGTGTTTTAAGGTATACCCGTGTCATACATAAGGCAATCTCTTCTTAAACTATGATCGCCTGGTACCAAAATACTAGATATTTAATGATTTTTCCCCACATTAAATCTTATGAATTTGCGTGTCTCGCTTTTTCGTTTCATCGACGTCCAAATCACAACGATGCTATAGAAGTTTTTACTTCAAATCTTTCTCCTCTTGTGAATCAACATTTACTGCTTCAGCATTTAACAATTTCTCATAGATACTAATTATGCTTACCTTACTCCTCCGAAACGGCTTTACTGATTTTTACCAAATTTTATACGCATATTCAGTAGGTCTGAGAATCGGCTACTATCTATTTTTGATACCCCTAAGTGATAAGGGTAAACCCCCTTAATTTTTTTTAATTATTGGACATTTTTTTTTGTTTTTATTTTATTATGATTCAGCATTGAAAAATACATACAACTTAAAATTTTCGCCCTTGTACGATCGATAAATCGAATCGAAAATAGTTCTACTATGTTTGCATCACGATTTTTATATTATTTTGATCCATCCACCAAACCGATATAGGGTTGCAAGATGGCAATCGAATACAACAATTGTAGTACGATATATTTGCTAGGTCTGAGAATCGGTTGAAGAATTAAAATCTTAATAATTGTTTTTTTTTTTATATGTTATATGGCAATACGACGTTTGCTGGGAGCTATAATTATATAATATAATGCTACAAAATATTTGAACCCTTGGTTTATTTAAGTTAGTAAAAAAGGTACATCGACCAACACACTTCGAAAATAAAGCATTGAAAAAAAGTAAAATCTATTGTTTAGTAAATATTAATCAGAAAAATGCTGGGATCTTTAAGATAGAGGTTTAAAATGTAATATTCTTTATGTTCTCGGAATTACTTAACGAGACTTTTATTATAATGGCCCTCGTTTCCTCGGAGTTAGAAATAACCCACAGGCACTTCTCTTATATTATTTGAAGTGAACAAGGTAGAACGTTGTAAAATGTCTTAGATATTACAGCAAATAAATTTTCCATTTGTACATAATTATTTTTATCTACATCGAGTAATGAAAAATGTTCACTGTTAGTTTTTCTTAAGTCATGATCGACCTCAAAGCAAATACGGCGCCTTTTCTGCCTTGAAGCAGTAATATGTAAGCATAAGTGTGTTTCGGTCTGAAGGGCGCAATAGCTAGTGACATTACTGGGCAAATGAGACTTAACATCTTATGTCTCAAGGTGACGAGCGCAATTGTAAAGCCGCTCAGAATTTTCGGCTTTTTCAAGAAACCTGAGCGGCACCGCATTGTAATGGGCAGGGCGTATCAATTACCATCAGCTGAACGTTCTAATGGTCTCCTCCCTTACTGTCATATAAAAATACCTTAATACAAGCTGTTACTTATATTATTGATTGAAGTATTTGTTATTAAAAGTGTTTTAATTTTTTTCTAAAATATTTCCAATTATCTATTAAATCCATTACTTTTAAATTAAGCTGATGTTCTGAGAAACATAATTGACCTCGATTAAGTCTACGTTTAGCTCCCTTTTTAATTTACTTCAAACAAAAAAGAAACGAGGTCATTATGACTACGTTTTACTTTTAACTAAAATTTTGTATTGAACCGTTATAACTTTGTCAATTTTGACTCGATCAGCTGTTTCCTAGTTTACTAAATTTTTGCCAGCACCATAATAACGGGACAATTGTTGTTGTTGATTTATAGTTCTCAGTTTTTTTTATGGATAAGCAGGACAAACGAGTGTAAGGGTCACCTGGTGTTAAATGATCGCTGCCGCGCACGTTCTCTTACAACACCAGAGGAATCGCAGGAGCATTGCCGGCCTTTAAGGAAGGTTTACGAGCTTTTTGAAGTGAAAACTTCTATAGCGGTTTTGAGCACTTTTTCTTGTGATAGATATTAAATGTTGAACTCGCGTCAGGACACGTGACCTGATCGAAAATTCGTAAGACAGTCGCTGAAATTTTTATAGAAAGATAAACTTTTAATGTAAAATAATTGTAATAGTTCTAAAGTATTAAATTTTTCATGATATATAAATTGTCATTTTTGTGTACGATAGCGCAATAAATAAATATTGTATTTAACCACATAAATGATAGTACTTTCATACTGATAAATAAAGCAATTCGTGCGAAATTATTCCCTATCCATTCCAAAATATTCAAAAAAGCACAACGTTAATGTTTTCATTTTATATCGTTCCACCTTTTTCTCTTCAAATCTTGAGAAGAGGCTGATTGATAACGATCATGAAGTAAGAAGGTTATACGACAACTTTTTGTGAGTTTCTATGGTTAGTGGTCCTCCACAAGAGTGCACTCGAAGGAGATATTTTCTTCTGGCATTGTTTATCATTCCCGGAATGAGACTTGCATGGCCAATGTGGAGTAAACTGTATCCAGTAGTATCCAATAGTATTATCATCAATAGAAACATTCAAAATATCATTTATATTTTACCAGTGGGAGGCTCCTGCTGCACAGTATCATGGATATCACAACGGCACCCATTTCTGCCGTGAAGTAGTAATATGTAAACTTTACTGTGTTTCCTACTGAAGGGCGCCGTAGGTAGTAGTATTACTGGGAAAATGAGACTTAACATTTTATGCCTCAAGGTGATGAGCGCAATTGTAGTGACGCTCAGAATTTTTGCACATTTGAAGAATCCTGAGGGCAGGGAAAGGCTTATCAATTACCATTGCTGAACCTATCTTGCTCGTCTCGTCCCGTATTTTCATAAAAAAGTAAGATTAACATTTTTCATTAGTCTATGAAGAGAAATATCTTCACCGTACAAATGATTACTTTATTTGCAAAATATTTTATACATTTTATAACATTCTAACTTGTTCACTTCAAATCTTGAAGAGACTGCGGGCAATTTCTAACTCCGAGAAAACGAGAGCCATTACAATAAAAGTCTCGCTAAGTAACTTCAAGAACACAAAGAATATTACAATTTAAACTCTCATTCGACGGAAACCGGAAGGACTTTGTGAGTTTCGTGAAATTAATCTTGCAGCACTTCACAGTTGCATAATTCAGACCGAACGATAAACTGTTTTAAGATTCAAGCGCACTTAATTAATAATTAACGCTTTGAATACCCAAACTCAGAGACAAGTAATAAAATAAGGACTCCATGTCACCTTACATAACAGTGAGGCACCAACACAAGCCGGTAAACGTGTACACATAGCGTGTAATACATAGCCCCACGCATGCACTTACACTAATACAAGCCAATCGGCCGCCATTATCATATTTGCCATCGTCTGTGACAGATCAGTTTGCGTCGCAATAAAATATTTTAAAAATGCCGTCGTGCGTTGTGAAAAAGTGTAAAAACAATATTATAAAAGTATTTGTGGGTAAATGATTATTTAAGGGAGAAAAAATTTTGTAACTGGTATAACCCGTAATCGCACACACACTAGCATAAAGGTGCTTCACTTGCTAATATCACGGTGCGGAGTCCTTCTTTTTTTACTTGTCCGTGTAACCACAAAAACCAAAGTATAAAATTTGTGAATACGAAAATTAATTATCTGTGTTCAACAGTGCTAAACAGTTGTTTCGTAACTGTGTTAAACAGTTGTTTCGTAATAAGGATTATGGTCGTACCATTTCGGGATCATATCTTTACTCCTACTAATATAATTAATGTGAATAAAAGTTTGTTTGTTACGCTTTTACGCCGGATTTACAGAACCGATTTTGATGGAATTTGGTGCAGCGATAGACTAGAGCTTAGGAAACGACATAGGCTACATTTTATTCCGGAAAAATTCATAGTTCCCGCGGGATTTGTGAAAAACTGAAGTTCTCGTCGATCAACTATTTCTATACCAATAGTGGGTTTAATTTGCCATAGCAATCTTCCTCGAAATAAGATTCATATAATATGTTGGGTACGAGGGGGGAAACGAGAACCGGAACTGGAATAGGACATGATATAATCAACTATTCCAAACTTGCTTATTATTTAAAAAAAAAAACCTTTATCTACGCGAACGAAGTTGCGGACATCAGCTAGTATCATATAAAGCACAATGATGCTATTGAAAATTCTATTCCTCGCCAGTCACAATAGGTACAGACATCCATAATATATCCTCGGAAAGGTCTGGATGAGAAAAGTCTACTTTTGTGTTTAGGTTTCTAGGTTGTCGGGATTAAAGGCTATTCAAGATCAAACATTTTCACATTGAAAATCAGGTATAACTCGACCCAATTACGTTTCGCCATAGTGATTGGATCACTAACGTTTCCCATTTGGCAGGCCGCGACCCGGTACTGAGTCATCAAAATAAAATACCGGGTCGCAACATTTTTATCTTGTTTTAAAAATATTACGACTACCTACTACGCTACGCTTTTTATAACCTAGGTCTAAATAATCATTAAAAGAAAAATTTAAAGAAATAAAAATTTTGACTGTTGCTTCTCAATATATTCTTGATAATGTTCATAAGCACATTACGGAATCTGGTAGAAACTGTGACAGTCATAATGTTAACACGAGGAACAAACATAAACTTGTTATGCCCACTACTTGGCTAAGTCGAGTTGGTAAGTCTTTTGTAGGGCGATGTATATGCTTAAACAACAAGATCCCAGAAAATGTTCAAAACAAAAGCATAACTGTATTCAAAAGAATTGTTGAGAAACGTTTGTGTGGTAAAGGTATAATTGTTGTAATAACATAAATGACATTCTTAATGATTCCACAGATTGGGAATGGAGCGACCGCCCTCAGGCTTTTAAATAATTTGTTTAATAATTGTACAATATTATTTTGTTAACATATTTTTTTATGAAAAAATAAAGCCCGCTGAGTTCCACGTTCTTCTCAGGTCTGAGGCATTCGTTTTGGAATGGGTGGTAGTTTTAACTTTCAATAAGTGATGTCATATCCTATTTTGAATAAAAATATTTAAATTTGAATACAATCGATCGGCACATTGTAAATATTCGGAGTCGTGACCGTTTGTTGGTTATCAGTGGGAGGCTCCTTTGCACAGGATGCCGGCTAGATTATAGGTTCCACAACAGAGCAGTACTGTGTAAGCATTACTGTGTTTTGGTCCAAAGGGCGCCGTAGCTAGTGGAATGACTGGGCAAATGGGACTTGACATCTTATGTCTCAAGGTGACGAGCACTGTTGTACTGCCGCTCAGAATTTTTGGGTATTTCAAGAATCCTGAGAGGCACTGCATTTTAAAAAAATATTATCGTCAATAACACAAAATTAGCTTATCAAGCAATGCATTTTATCACAGCTTTTAAGCTCTGTTCAAACTGAGGCGAATAACGCGCGGGACGCGAGACGCGTTTTAGAGCAATTCGCTCGCCCGCTTAGCCTCTCAAACTAACGCGACTTCCCGCGTGTCATTATTGGTTCTTCAGTGGAGAAACATCATGCATTGTGAGATTAAATAATCCCGCCGGGCGTCACGTTCTTGTTTCACTTCAACTTGAGCGACTACTCGCGTCAATCTGTACACGTCCATACAATTTAGCTGACACAATCGGCGCGAGCGACATCCATCAGCAGCCTCAGTTTCAACAGAGCTTACAAGTGTGAAGCGGGGTTTTCAACACTAGATTACCTTGATATACAGGGTGGTCCAAAAGTCCGTTAACACTTGAATCGGTTGCCGCGTCTAGCAGCGGCGGCGGAGGGGGATAGAGGGGTTACGCATTGCAAGAACGGCCAATGGGAATTTAGTACCATTGCGTCGTTCAGTTCACTATCGAAACAACGATTCTGCGACCTTAGCTCAACGAAAGTTCTGCAATCATTACAAGATACGACACAAAAATCAAGCTCCATCAGGTGTGTTAATTAAAAAATGGGTGCTCAAGTTTGAGAAGACGGGTTCAACAATGGATTCACCTCGATCTGGCCGACCTAGAACGTCGAGGGACCCCGAAAACGTAGAGCGAGTAAAATCGTCTGTTCGTGACCAACCTGGACTTTTAACTCGAAAGCGGTCTGCTGTCCTTAACGTGCCAAGATAATGATGTATTAAACCGCATTCTCAAGAAAGATTTAAGTCTACATCCCTGTAAAATCCAAATGGTGCAGGAATTAAGGCCTCAGAACCACTAGGTTGCAGTTTGCGAACGAAATGGTAGAGCGATCACCAGTTATACAAACATTTTTTCTCAACGAGGCACACTTCCACCTAAATGGGCATGTTAATATTACAAAATTGTCGTTATTGGAGTGACACTATGTCATGGTGATCAAAAACTCCTGCACTTCACCCAGCCAACCCAGTAACTCTTGACGAATTAAAGGATCGTATTCGCACAGAAATCCAAAACATCTCAACAGAAACATGTAAAGCTGTCATCGAAAATTTCCGCTCTAGATTGCAGCAATGCCAGAATAATGAAGGATTGCAGATGGATAATGTGATTTTAAAGACATAAATTCCCCTTTTGTTTACTATCGAAAACAATAAACAATTTCGATCTACTGTAATTAGTTTTTTTTAATCATCATTCTAATTATAAACGGACTTTTGGTCCACCCTGTATAAATATAGAACCAGGCTTGAAATGGAACTAAATAGACGATACCAAAGTATGTACCTTGTACTAATAAAACCTGTTTACTATTAATAAATGTGTATTGTTATACCTAATGGAACCAATTTGGACTTAGAAGTATACAGTGGGTCATGAATGGACAGTATGAAAATTGCCAAGCTATGGCAGAACCATGCTTAAAAGTTCTGCCCTGTGTATTTCCTAAAGTAGCTTGACCCACTATGGAAAAGTGATCCTTGCGGACATCTTTTTTGAACTAATTGGAGCACATGTTTAATTATCATTGTATACGTTTAACCAGGCATACATACACGGGCAGGTCATTTTCGTAACGGAAATCCAACTGTTACTTATCTTTTTGCTTTGAAGTAATTTTTTGTTTTCTTGTTGATTTCATATACTTAATATATGAAAAATATTATATACAACTTTTCTAATAATGCCCCTCTTGCTTCTTATGAATTAAACATTCTTTTGAATTAAATTGGTTGGCCGAGAAGTTGACATCCAAAGCTAAAATTTGAATATTGTTCATTTTATTGGCCAATGTTCTGGGAAGTTTTTAAAAATAGTTAGAAGCCATAGGCATTTTATTTATTTTTTGATACCTTGAACATTTTCATGAATTTAGCTCGAGCAGTTATCTTGAACTTACGACTCAATTCTAAACTAGTTCCGCATTGTCTAAACTATTCATAGTTTCTTATGTGGTTTTTGCAACATAATAATTATCAACAATAAAATTAACTAAAAGTGTTCAAAAAAATTTGAAAATGTCCTAAACTACAATTAGGTGAAAAAAGCGGATAAAAGGGAAAAAAAATATTATCTCATAAACTACGCAAAATCTTAGAACATACATAGGGCTGATTCGGATACTCATCACCATGAGGCTTTCAAAGCTTAGCTTTGGACGTCAACTTCTCGGCCACCCTGTATATATTTATTTAATTATATTTCTTCTTGTTATCTGCAAATTCGGACTACTACGCGTTCACACGGTGCGATTTATAGCTCTTCTTACTTTAAATTTCTAGTTGAGCAATAGAAATAAAATATATGTTCAGGCGGTTCGATTAAAATCGCTTTAACATTGGTCGCAAAGATGGCGGAAATTCCCATATATTGTAATCGTCACAGTGATTGCGGCGATCGGTTACTTGTCGGTTTTTTGGGCACTCATCAAATGGAATTCGCGTGTAGTTGCGTGCGCGTGCCCACTCGATCGCCGTTCATTCTATGGCGGACAATGGATAGTGAGTGAAGCCGTACGTAGTACTTCACGGCGTTCTTTTGTTTTTTTTTTATGGAAAAGGAGGACAAAGGAGCGTATCTGGTGTTAAGTGATCACCGCCGCCCACATGTTCTTGCAACACTAGAGGAATTACAGGAGCGTTTTCGGCCTTTAAGGAAGGTGTAAGCGCTTTCCTTTTATACTGGGTGTTCAAATGAAGAAACATTTAAATTCATAGAACTTTATCTGAACTACCCAGAAATATGGAATACCAAACATAAATACCACAAAGATAAGAATATAATATAATCGTTCAACAATATTACTAATAAGATTATAAAATCATGAAATTCCTTATGTCCATCTTGAAGGACTGCCGCTCAATAAATGATCACAGACGATCGTGTCGATGCTTCCACGATGATTAACGATTAACTTGACGATGACAGACGATCATACAAGTAACGATCATCGCCGATACTGGAGACGAGGCATCAAGTTTGTGCAGTTAAATTTTAATTACTACAGTCTATTTGATTTTTTTATGGAATAGGAGGACAAACGAGCGTACGGGTCACCTGGTGTTAAGTGATCACCGCCGCCCACATTCTCTTGCAAGACCAGAGGAATCACAAGAGCGTTGCCGGCCTTTAAGGAAGGTGTACGCGCTTTTTTTGAAGGTACCCATGTCGTATCGTCCCCGAAACACCGCACAAGGAAGCTCATTCCACAGCTTTATAGTACGAGGGAGAAAGCTTCTTGAAAACCGCACTGTGGAGGACCGCCACACATCCAGATGGTGGGGATGATATCCTATTTTGTTTTATTGACTTTTAAAATTGATTGAAGAGCAATTGAAACTCCGTTAGACATCCTTTCTGAGTGTAAACATTTAATTCGAAAACGTAACATCTCCTTGGGAAGACCAATTCTTCAACCACTTGAGATAAGATTCTTGAAAAAAATTATCACAATAGATCACGGTTCGCAATGAAACAGTAGCCCTGAACTATATTCAAACCGCTCTATCAACCGTAACCATAACCAAGGGCATCGTGTAACTATAATAACATGAGTGAACTAAATCTACCAAACTAAAACCAATGATTTTGTCAAAAAGCCTGTCTGCGATTATAATCTTAAATAATATTTTCTGAAAGTTTGTATTGAGATCATCGAAGGTCATATTAAAAATTAAATACTGTTTGCATATAAATTGCCATTATTTGATCATATTGTATAGAGTATTGAGTATGTAAAGTTGCAGTAAAACTTTTAAGTTATATTCAAAACTAACTTTAAAATAGCCTGAGGGCGGCCGCTCCATTCCCAATCTGTGTTATCATTAAGAAATCCATTTTTGTTATAGAAATCTTTACCACAAAAACGGTTTTTAACAATTCTTGTGATTCTCATAAAACATTTGTTTTCAATATTATCTGGGATATTATTAAAAAAGCATATACATCGCCCCACAAAAGGCTTACATACTCGACTTAGCCGAGTAGTAGGCATTATAAGCTTATGTTTGTTCCTGGTGTTAACATCATGGTTATGACAGTTTCTACCAAATTCACTTATATGCCTATGTACATACGTTTACACTATCAAGAATATATTGAGAGGCAGCAGTCAAGTTGATTTATTTCTTTGAATTTTGCTCTCAATGTATAAATATGTATAAGAGCTTTATGCAGTATCAGTCCTCTAGAATCGTGTAGACCACTATTCAAAAAGCACCGTCTTTTAACGCTTATATATTAGAAATTTGTATGTTCATTAAAAAAACATGGTGAACTTTTTAAACCAGCAAAGGACTATTCAATATTAGGGTTAAGAAATCCAACACGCCTTCTGATGCCATACTGTAGAACAGCGCTTCATCTAAAAACGCAAATGATATGTGTTTTAGGGTCTTTAACCACCTTCCAAAGAATATTAGAGTGATTCCTAAAACAATAATGCATAAAATTAAAATTATGGCTAATAGATAAATGCTTTTATAGTTTAAAAGAATTCTTTAGCCAAAAATAATAGTATTTAAATGTTTTTTTCAATTGTGCCTACAAACTAATGTTTATTTTATATTATTGAATTAAAGCGAAGTAATGTGTATTAATGACGTATAAATATAAAAATTCCAATATTGACAATCAAATATTTGTATGCCGAATTGTGCTGTACACCTATCAATTGTTAACAACTATGTTACCACGCTTCATACAAATAAATCATTTCATTTCATTTCAATGATTCTAACAAAACCAAAAACAACTAACTTCGAGAGGTACTCTCATTCAATTATATTATATAAGTGGATTATTTCTCTCAAAGGTAAACCAAATTTTGCGGTTGGAAATATTAGTATAGCTTTACAGTTCTTCAAATATAATTTTGTTCATAGTTCACTCAGTTTCTGAGTGCAATTGATACTTTTCAAATTTATCTTTAGTATACTGACCCGACAATCGCTGTTCTGTCAATAGAAAAAAAAGGATGTATCTATTCGGGAATAATGTAGTCTAAAGCCAATGTAAAAATAACGTAGTTCTGAATCATTTTAAAGTAATGTAAGAGTATTAAAATGATAAGGATTAATATCGTATTTGTGTAAACAGCTTTTATATTGCCGCTTTATAATTGAAAATTTTTTAAAGTATTAAAATGGATATAGTATTTTATCCTTTAAAGATAGACATATACTATTGAGGACTTTAATATAGACCTATATAAGATACACAATTCCAACAAACATTATTGTGTTATATCTCAAAGGGTTTAGACAGCGTTTTCGTTAAAAGCTCCCAGGTGTCTTATTGTTTCCGACATCTCGAACAATATCGTTGATGTATACAAATATGTATAGAAAAGTTTAACAAATTATATACATAAACCTTCCTCAAGAACCACGCTATCCATTTTTAAATCAGCATAACAGTCAGTGCAGTAGTTTATGAGTTTATCATGAACAGACAGACCGACAGACACGGCAGAGGACTTCACTGCATAGTATAAAACTAAGTCGCTTTCTCTGTCCCTATATCCCTATGTATGCTTAAGTTTCTAGATGTTGTAAGTAATTACATTATTTCCGCTTACATTGCAAACGCCGGCTGAACCCTACAAGATTTATCTAATTAATGTATTAAGTATTGTACACATTGAAAAGGTCTACAGAAAACTGCACTATGGTACATGTTTATCTCTTATGGATATCCCACAATAACATTTTTTGTCATTTCCTTTTTACTACAAATAATTAATATTAATGTTAATTAATTTTCGAAGCGATTTTAACCAATACAGCAGTAATCCTTATCTAATAAAATACCTTAAATACATTGTTGATTTCATATAGATCTACATGGCCCTTTACAGTAAGTTATACCTCGGTAAATGCACAAAATGATAAAGCAATCATTGGAAATTTAAATAATTACTCTGGGCAAAATACCAAAGTAAGTACGTACTATTTATACTAGTATTTATAGGTGTCTGTAGAAAAATAGTTTCAGCTGTTTAAATAACGGTACTTTATCTTAGGTAATTAAAGTTTCTTTATAATGAAAACTATGTAAACTAAAAAATCAAAAAATATATTGTATTCTTCGCAGGCATGTTGCCTTCAAGGTTAATTGAGTCGACAATTCTTATACGTAAAGTTGCCAATTTGGATTCGGTTCATTTTCTTTAAATAATTAATACAACAGAAATGTACAGCAACTTTGAGGCTAGGAAAAAAAGGAACGCCTATTTAAGTTTTAACAACATTTATTTAAAATAAATTGCATAAATAACATATCAATTAATACGCATGGGGACTGGAGTTAATATTAAGGTTAGGATAATGAATATGTTTTCAAAAACATTCAATAAATAAAACAGGACACAACTAAAATATTTTTTTTATCCTTTTATTTATTTAAGGGCGTTTACACCTATTTACAAGTCAGCCCTACTATAATATAAGTACATAAACACTCAAACAAAATAAACAATAATATAAACAGAAAAATAATAAAAATAAAAGCAAGTTATTCAGTCTTCAACAAATAAGATTTATGGATTCAAACAGACTTATGGCATCCTTAGATTCAGGAGGGCAAGTATATTTACAAACATGCCTGTATCAAATCTCAAATCCATAAATCCTACAATTTCGTCTCTACTAGACTGAAATCGGACACATACATTTAACTAGTAAAAGATGCTTGTCATCTTCCCGCAAGAGTTAGTGACAATGGCGTTATTATATCTAACAGAGCAATATTTCATTTATAACAACGAGCGAAGAACTCCTATTGAGTTCTAGAGATTTTATTTGATTCAAATCATATTTGAACCACTCAGTCAAAATAGACTGCCTCAGACTAGAAAAGAACGGGCGCAATTAACTCATCGGGCTTTTTTATATAAACATATGGATTTCAATATAATACCGTACAATAAATATTTATATTTAAAGAGCCTGAGTGAGGGTGTCTGCTCCATTCCCAGGCTGTGGTATCATTAAAAAGGATCATTTACGTTATAAAAACCATTCCCACACAAACGTTTTTTAACAATTCTTTTAAATTTCCTAACACAATATTTGTTTCGTACATTTTCTGGGATCATATTATTGTAAAAGCATATACATCGTCTTTTGAAAGAGGCACGCATAACTATAATAGTTTATGTTTGTTCCTCGTTATGATTATCACAGTTTCTAGCAAATTCGTACAATTTCGACGTATCGTTGATACAATCTTGATATGTCTTGTTAAACTCTCAGGTTGTGTCTACTTTACAGTTGATAACCTGCTCAACCCCAATATTTGCATATTAGGAAATTGACTTGACATGTCGCTCTTGTAAATCTAAAAAATTTGTTATGTTTTATTTTAAAGTGATTCTCACTTCTGCGATTAATTACACAAATAAAACTGGAAACAAAGTTTTAGAATGATCGGTCGCGGGTTCGAGTCCCGCATTGATCGAAACATGGATCAATAATAAAATCAATCTTGCGGTTTTCAAGGAGATATCTTCCACGTCACTAAAGTCAGATTGATGAAATGCCTTGTGTTTCCAATCTTTCTCTATGGAGCCGAAACTTGGTCTCTGAGACTGCAGGACCGCTGTAAAATCGATGCATTAGAGATGTGGTGCTGGAGACGCCTCCTAAAGATCCCGTGGACGGCATTTCGCACCAATGTATCCATCCTCAAAGAGCTTCGTATTAAAGACAGACTATCGTCAATTGTGCAACTAAGAATACTAAAGTTCTTTGGTCACGTCTCTAGAAATGAGAACTCGATGGAGAGACTGGTAGTTCAGGGCCAGGTGGAAGGCAAGAGAGCACGCGGTCGATCGCCAACCCGCTGGATAGACGCCATCACAAAGGCTACTGAGTCCACCATAGTCCAGTGTACTCGCAACGCCTCTAACCGTCAGAAATGGAAGCACATCGCCAGGAGATCTACCCTCGGAAAGGATGTTGACCCACCGAACACTCCACCATGTACCTCGTCAGCGCAACCACGACCACTCTGACAAGAGTGTCCGACTAAGAAGAAGATCTTCCACGTACTATAAAGCTGTGGAATGAACTTCCTTGTGCGGTGTTTCCGGGACGATACGACATGGGTACCTTCAAAGAAAGCGCGCACACCTTCCTTAAAGGCCGGCAACGCTCCTGTGATACCTCTGGTGTTGCAAGAGATTGTGGGCGGCGGTGATCACTTAACAACAGGTGACCCGTACGCTCTTTGTCCTCCTATTCCATAAAAAAAAAACAAAAACAAAACAAATTGTTTCAATTATGTTATATAACCTTGTTGTGCAAATTTTGGTTAACGATACATTTTGTTATCATCAAAATATACCATATTCTTAAACATTCTTATAATAATACCTTGTAACAGTACGCAGAGTGAAAGTTACAGCTTTCGCTGTTACAAACTTACAACTTAATCATCTAACTTATTCTTGTCATGTGCTGTAATTCTGACACCGTGAATATAGGCTAAGTTAACTCCAGACCGGTTCTGTACAAGCTGCGTAATGAATGACCAGGTATTTTCCCGACGGTTACGAGCTTACGTCATCAAAATAGCAAAATTAAAGCTATAATTTACTCTATAGACCACCTGATCTGAAGCATTTGAAAATGATAAATAGTGAAAAATATAATAGTAGGATTAATCCCGTTGGAAAATGTAGAGAATATAATTAAAATGAATGGAAAAATAAATTACAGGTGATCTGAGTTCGGGAAATGAAAAAGGGGGTTGTATGTAAGGGTAAAAAACTAAATATTTCAAATTTAAAAAAAAATATTTTGTTAAATAAAAAAAACGAAAACTTGGTTATTTGAATTTTTTACATAAATTTTCAGGTAATGAGAAAAAAACTTTTTTCTATAGGACTTGTAGTTTTACCGGAATTGGGTAAAGCCCGAGATTTTCACCCGTAGATGCCCCCCTTTTTCCACTTCCTCAGATCCCCCGTAACTTATTTTTCGTGTATTATTAGTGTTTCCTCCTACTGTGATTTTTTTTTTGTTTCAAAATTTATCGACCCTAGTCAAGTAAGCCATGTTCTGATTAACTCATTAGTCACAGAGTGAATTGCGCATCGCATGAAAATAATTTAAAGTTATTACGTAATGTATATCTTTAATTTATTGTATTTTCATTTACTATTTATAATCATACAAATATATTTCAACACTTCATGTTATAGATAATCGTAATTTGTTTTGATTTTAATGTCAAAAATATGTATGTATATAAACAAATCTCCCATATATATTTAATATGCGTTCACTGAGCTAAGCAATATTGAGAAATGTCACAGTACAAACTTACAATTTTCAAAAAGAAATCTTTTAACTATTTCTAGTGTGCCAGTTTCTTCATGGCTTCAAGACTCACTGGAGTGAGCATGTCGCTGGGGTATTTTAGAGCTATTGATTTTCCACTAGATCAGCTAATTCGTTCTCAAATTATGAGCCAAAGCCTCCACCAATTTCTTGAAGGTAGCTTTTTTTGTTAATAAACATTTTTAAGTATATCAAATATAAATAAGACCTTAAATAAAAAAAAATCACACAAAAAGCTCTTTTATTATTATTCTTTTGCCAATTTATTCTTGGCCAGTCTGATAAAAACATTGTGTCTAATAACCATTCAAAACTAGTATTCAGGTTATTTTTAGATATGACATTATGTCAAAACAGGAATATCGTCATTAAATATTACATTGACATTCAAACTTGGTGATACTTTCAATAATAAAATTATACATAATTGGGCCTCTCCACAAAATAACATAATAGTGTTACAGAGATATTACTAAAAAATGTCTTTGTAATAAGGTTATTCTTATAGTTTTTTTTTATGATAATAAAGGACGAGATGAGGAGAACGTTCAGCTGATAGTAATTGATACGCCTTGCCCTTTAAAAGGCAGTGCCACCCAAAAATTCTGAGTGCCACTACAATTGCGCTCATCAACTTGAGACATTAGATGCTAAATAGGCGCTGTCGTAGTACCTATATCCTCCCACTGGTAAATCAGTGGGAAATCAGTCTTGTACTTTTTAAAAATCAAAACAATATAAAAAAAATCACTTTAATAAGATCGTTAATATATATTGAAACTCTTAAAGAGAAGCAACACATGCAATTATACTAAGAGACATTTCTTGCTAGCTCTTCAATTGCATTGCAAGTTCGAGTAGTGTATGCGATTCTTAAAATTTTCCGGTTATCACAAGCACAACATCAACACAGCAATAATAAATAAATACACGTTAAGACAAGTGTAAGGATCACTGACCTGTATAAATACCACTGGACAGGCTGTTCCATATGTTTAACAGCAAATTTTTTGCGCCTATTTGAAGCGCCACTTGCGAGCGTCCAAAGAACTAATTTTGACGTATAATACAAATGGCTGCGAGTGACGCGTACAATACTCTGAAATATTTTTGCATTTTGAATTAATTTCGCTCGTTTTCCGTGTTATTTATACTTCAGGAATGAACTTAATAAATTACACATTTTTTTGTGTAAATAGTTTTCCTATCGATGTTTGTTTAGCTGAGATCGTCAACATTAGTTTTACTACCACATACTCTCGCTAGATGGCCAACAGCGCCAAAATGGCGAATACCAAACAGACACAAAAGCACTTTGACAGCCGCCAGTCCAGTGGTATATAGTATAGGTCAGTGGTAAGGATACACGTCTTATTATACTTAGTATGGCCATAATTACTGTTACAATTAAAATATACAAAATATTACATTTGAACTTGGAATCTGTCATTTTTATATTATGACTAGCTGACCCGGCAAACGTTGTTTTGCCATATTAAGTATAATTCACGCGATAGTTTTATAAGTAATAAAATATTGCCTATATATATATTGTACATCATTTTGTTCTATTGTCAATAGTTTTTGCAGCGCACGCAAAAATAGGTTTTCGATTTTACACCTTGTGTTACAAAATAGCAATTTTTTTTACGGATCCCTGATTTTGAAAAAAAAAATATAGCCTATAGCCTTCCTCGATAAATGGACTACCCAACACTGAAAGAATCATTCAAATCGGACCAGTAGTACCAGAGATTAGCGCGTTCAAACAAACAAACAAACACTGCAGCTTTATAATATTAGTATAGATTGTTCATTGAGTTTTCTGATTTAGGCGCCAATACATTGCACAATATTTTGCGATATTAAAATGGAGTGGGGTAATAAAGAGAACCGTATCGCTGTGATTGCATTACACAAAGTACGTATGGAGCCTAATGCAATTTTTAGAACTTGGTAGTAAAATTTTTGTGTACCGGGCTATTAATAGGTACAGAGACCTCCTCTGTTTGTGACAGAAAAAATCTGGCCGTCCACGTGTTCTTAAGAATAAAGTGGTCAAAGCAGTAAGGGAAAAAATTCGAAGGAATTCTGTCCGAAAGCAAAAGATTTTGTATCAGGAGATGAAGATAGCACCTAGAAGCATGTCGCGTATTTTAAAAGATGACTTAGGACTTGCAGCCTATAAGAGACGTACTGGTCATTTCTTAACTAATAATTTAAAAAATAGTGTTGTAAAATTGAAAACAACTACTGAAGTGGTACGCAAACGGAGGTAACAGATAAATTTTGTTTACGGATAAAGTTTTTACATTTGAGCAACATTTTAACAAACAAAGTAACCATATTTATGACCCAATTAGTCGATATAGTGCAACGTTGCCCACGTTGCACTCTGTATGTACTATTCGACTTCAGGGATGGTTTGGTGGGGTATTAGCTATGAAGGAGTGACTGAGCCCTACATCGGCATAAGTTTATCAAGATATCATTCTTGAGAAGGCAATGAAGCCTTAACAACACCATGTTCAATAACCAAGAATGGTACTTCCAACAAGACTCGGCGCCGGGTCATAAAGCTCAGTCTACGCAGTCTTGGTTGGAAACGAACGTTTCGGACTTCATCAGAGCTGAGGACAGGTTGTCGTCTAGTCCCGATATTAATCCACTGAATTATGATTTATGATCAGTTATAGAGAGTACGGCTTGCTCTAAATGCTATGATAATTTCTAAATTATACTGTACTAATTGTACTCTAGTACCTAAAATAATCCGTACGATTGGCAGTGAAGAATTTTCCCATGGAAAGAGTGCGTGCTTCTATTGATAACTGGCCTCAACGTTTAAGGACTGTATTGCAGCCAATGGAGACCACTTCGAATAAGTTTTTTATATTTGAAATTGTTTTATATTTATGTATTAAACTAACGCACTGTAAAAGTAATAAATTTTATTTGCAATAGATTTTTTTTTTCCTTTATTTCAATATTTATGGCAAGACTAGGTATTTCTGTATTTTTGTGGTCAAAGGGCAAATACCGACGAATTAATTCTCTACACATTACTTTCGGCAAATAAAGAAAATACATGGAACCCAAAGTAACGTGGTACCTGTAAGTAGCATAATATTAAAGACGAGCCAATTCCCAACTCTCTCAGTCTTGTGTGAAGCTATAGATTCCAAATACACGACCGTTAGAGACAGAGCGAGAAAATATTTAGGTACGTATTGATTACCTTGTGTAGTTCCAGTAACAATGCAGCAGTAATCGTCAAAGAATTTATTTCCTTCTAATTATACCATATTTAATAGAAAACGTTCGTAGAAGTACTGATAGGGCAATCATCACCAATCCAACTCGTCGTTAACATCTATAAAACGTTTTATGAAGTTATTATCTCAGAAAGAGAAATAGATTTCTGAGCCATTTATTACTGAAATGATTTATTGCTTCATGTTGTGATTATAAAACCTGTTTTTCGTATAACCAATTTACTTACTTAACTTCAAATCCAAATTCAAAATCACTTTATTCATGTAGGTCACGGAAAAGACACTTATGAATGTCAAAAAATAAAAATATTTTTTCTTATTGAATTCACCGCTACTTCGCAGGGTTGAGCCAATGAGAAGAAGTAGTAATAAATATAAACTTGCTGAAATAACATGATTACGCTCACGACTAATATCGACACGATAACCTTAGCCTTAATGATCGTTACAAGCTGAGCATGATAGCTCAGTCTCAAATAATACCCACAATGTTAAATACAAATATCACTACATAATATTATTAAACAAAGTACTCCGCCGCGTCTGTCTGTCTGTCTGTTCGCGATAAACTCATAAGCTACTGCACCGATTTTCATTCTGATTCCACATGTAGATAGCGTGGTTCTCGAGGAAGGTTTTAGTATATCATTTGTTAAGTTTTTAATACATATTTGTATACATTAACGATATTTGTTGGAGGTGTCGCTAAGAAAGTAAGCCGCCTGTGAGATTTCAATGAGAACGTTGTCTAAGCCCTTAGAGATATGACTAAATAATGTATGATGGAATTATGTATCTTATAAAGTTCTACAGAAAAGTCCGCGATGGTATATCTGGTCTCTTAAAGATTACATACTATATCCATGTTAATGGTCAAAAAAATTGGCAATAATAAAACGGTAATGTTAAATCTGCTTACACAAAAACTATATTAATCCTTATCATTTTGTTACTACATATGGAAGCTTGTAATTGGCATTTAGAGATATGTTTACTTGACTGATTTATAAATTTTGCTGTAAGCTCCCAGTAAATAAAAAAAAACAACCGACTTCAAAAACACTATTCCGAAACAATAGATATAATATGCACTAAAAAGTATAAAAATAATTGCGTATTTTATACAATCTAATTCTAGTTACGATTATTGTAATTTTTGGTACCTATCGATGTCCTTCCGCCGCAACCCGCTCTCGCCTCTCACCTCCTCACGACTCAAGCACATCTCACCTATCACTATGTATGTAGTTACAAGCCTATCTTGAATGACACCTACTCCTTCCTTCCTTCTGGTTCACCCAGCTGAAAGTTTTGAGGTAAAAAATACCGACGAATTGAGAACCTCCTCCTTTTTTGAAGTCGGTTAATAATAGAATAAAATATTATAAAATCATTCAGAAATACGTTTTCATTTCATTTTACCTCAAACTTTGATTTCCCATTTCTCATGGTTTTAGACTATTATTTTCGAATACCTACATAATTTTTTAATGACAGAACAGCGTCTGTCGGGTCCGCTAGTAATATGAATATGGAAGAGAGTGAAATAGCCTCATTAAGTTACTTTGTCCAAGTTTGACTTAAGTATTAACTCTGTTTATCTGTGTGAGTTTCTTTGTGAGCATCCCTTACCTTACCCCTACTGTACAGGTTTTATCTAATACTAGTGGACCCAACAGACGTTGTCCTGTACACATGTTTTAAATTTGAAAAATCGGTCCAGCCGTTAAGAGCAGTTCACTAACATACACATGAGCAGGAGAATTATATTATATGGACGGAATTGAGAATCTAAACCAATCTCAAATTCACCTAAACAAACAAAAAAGTCATCAAAATCAGTCCAGCCGTTTAGGAGGTAGTTTAATTGTGAATCTAAACCATTTTTGAATCCACCTGAAGACACACACCAATATCAAATTCTCTGGAACACACAAAAATATCATCAAAATCGGTCCAGCCGTTTAGGAGGTAGTTCAATTGTGAATCTAAACCATTCTCGAATCCACCTGAATACACACAGAAAGTTTCATTAGAATCGGTCCAGCCGTCTAGGAAGAGTTCAGTGACATACACACGCACACAAGAATTATATATATAAAGATCAAGATAAAATTCACGTGTCACGGTGTGCGGGACCGAACTCCTCCGAAACGGCTTGACGGATTCTCATGAAATTTAGAGTGCACATTGGGTAGGTCTGAGAATCAGACAACATCTATTTTTCATCCCCCTAAATGTTAAGGGTGGTCCACCCGATTTTTTTTTTAATTTTTTTTTACATTTTTTTAAATTTGTTTGATTATGAGTCAGCATTAAAAAATACATACAACTTCAAATTTTCACCCATCTACGATCAACAGTTACTTTTGTATCGCGATTTTAATATCGTTTATTACGTTTGCTGGGTCAGCTAGTGAAATATAAAAAGTAAAAACCTATGTTAACTATAAAAAGAAACATTATGTATACCCTAATGGCTTACACCGAACAGAGAATAATAATTTATAACTACAGTAGTTGAACATAATGTGGTGTTTGCGGGCTTTTTTTAGATATTATTACGTTCTATAATACTGTAGAACATTTTTTTGTTCTTTCATCAATAGTTTCCGCAGCGCAGACGATTACAGATATTTTATGACTAAATTTTTCAAACCTTTTTACATTATTGAATTTTTATAAGGAATTCCTATTAAAAAAAACCCCTATGTCACTTAGTAAAGATGTAAGCTATCTAAACGTGAAATAATTTTTAAAATCGGTCAAGTAGTTTTTGTGTGAAAACATTACAAACATACATGCAAAAACACAAATGTTTCCTCCTTATAAAATTAGTTTAGATAATTTAAATTTATTTTATTATACTTTAATCCATAACGCTTTACAAATTCATCGTGCATAAAATGTAATGCAAGAAGCAAGCGAAGCTTAAAAGGAAAATTATTTGCAGAATATTATGTAATATCTTACGGCAGCCTTAAAAGCACTTACTTAGTTTTTGATTCATTTTATTTAAATGCAACGTCTGAATTTATAAAGAAGAACCGTGCTGTGAAGAAAATATGTAAAGTCAATGAAATATTAAATAATGTTTTCCTCATTCGAAGAATTCAGTAAAGCAGAAGAGGTAATTTTATCGCCAAAAGATTTGAGTCTGCAACACCAGGAGAATCACATGTTCTTGCTGGCGATTTAGGTGAGTGAGCGGCCTCTTTTGATAGTAGTGGTATTGGCCTACTGGTGACCCACCTAGTGATAATACCGTGCGGGGAAAATTTATGAAGTGAAAACTCCTTTAGCGGCGCTGAGCATTTTTCTTGGGATGGATATAAAAATGTCAAACTCGCGTCAGGCCTCATCGAAACTTTGAAAGATAGCCTTTGAAATTATGGATGGGTATTAAACAATTCATTATTTTAAACGTGTTAATCGTTATTTACGTTTAACCTTCTGGGATTAATTACACAAATTAAATTTGAAAACAAAATTTATGAACGATGCGGCACTCGAACCTATCGCGATGTAAGCCACAACATAGTCGAATAAGACATACAAGATTTATCAACGATACGTCACTCGAACGGTTGCCTCAGTGTAAGGGCGCTCGCACGCTATTTTGTTTTCAAATTTAATTTGTGTTATTTGTTATTTATGTAAGTACAGCGTGGTATAGTAGAACCGAAGTGGTATAGTAGTAGAATAACAGATATGGTACATTTCGGTAGCAACACGTATTGTTTCAGTAGCCATGAGTCACTTCGACGAGAAGCTTTGACTCAAAGTTTGAATGAATTGTGGGTCCCAGGTTCGAATTTCGGTAGGTGCAAGCATTTATATGATGAATATGGATGTTTGTTTCCGAGTCATGGATGTTTAAATGTATTTATGTTTGTTTAAGTAAGTATATTGTATTAAATATATCATTGTCTTGTAACCCATAACACAGGCTAGCTTAACTTGGGGCAAGATAATTTGTGTAAAAAGTGTGTCAATATTATTATATACTTAAAACCAACACACAAAGCAGCAGGAGGTCGTTAACGGGGTGTACTTTAAAACGAATTTTAAACTTGGTTCTTAAACTTTATCCAAATAAGACACAATAAACTCAGAAATTAGTCAACCTTCGAATCATCAAATCAGGTTACCGTGATACAATTAATGCGCCCACGCAGACTGATTTCAAGTAGAGCGTATTCTCCGGCCCCCACGCAGTCCAAACTTGACTTGTCAAAATTTTTGTGGGGATAACTCAATCTAAAAGTGTACTCCTACACTCTGAGAATGTTGTTGAGTTCATAGCACTGACCTCTACTATATACCACTGGACTGGCGGCTGTCAAAGTGCTTTTGTGCCTGTTTGATATTCGCCACTATGGCGCTGTTGGCAATGTAGCGAGAGTCTGCGGTACTAAAACAAGTGATGACAACCTAGTGGAAAACATAGATGGTGGGAAATTTTTTATACTTTAATACGTTGATTCTTGAAGTAGAAATAACACGGAAAACGAACGAAATTAATTAAAAGTGTAAAAATACATCAGAATATTATTTTTTATTTATTTTATGAAAATAAGGGACAAGACGAGCAGGACTTTCAGCTGATGGTAATTGATAAGCCCTGCCCATTACAATGCAGTGCCGTTCAGGATTCTTGAAAAACCCCAAAAATTCTGAATGGCACTAAAAACGCGCTCGACACCTTGAGACATAAGATGTTAACTGGTAAACTTAAAAGGTGACTGCTTCACGGCAGAAATAGGCGCCGTTGTGGTACCAATAATCTAACCGGCATCCTGTGCAAAGGAACCTGCCACTGTTGGTATTGTACGTTCCTTCGCAGCCATTTGTATTATACGTTAAAATTCTCTGGACGATCGCGAGTGGCACTTCAAATAGGCACAAAGCTGTCAAACATATGGAACAGCCTGTCCAGTGGTATTTATACAGGTCAGTGCTTCAATGACATCCGAAATGACATAGTTGCAATTATAATAATACAACAATACCTGTATAGACGAGTGGTTTGCGATCTTACTTACTAAGCTAGAGGTCCCGGGTTCGAATCCCGGTAGGTGCAAGCATTTATATGATGAATATGGATGATTGTTTCCGAGTCATGGATATTTATATGTATCTATGTATGTTTAAGTAAGTATATTGTATTAAATATATCGTTGTCTTGCAACCCATAACACAGGCTATATAAAACTAATTTGGAGCAAGATAATTTGTGTAAAAAGTGTGTCAATATTATTATTATTATTATAATGATACTATTTACAAAATAATTATGATTTCTCTCGTTTATTGAAAGTCACAAGACACAGTCCTTACCTCTACCCTTCATAATAGCATTCTCATCAGTCCTTGATAAGTATCAAGGTATCAAGGTTTCAATGAATCCAACGATATCGTAAATCTGTTTTATACAAACAAACATAATAATTATAATGCTCAGACAGATTTAAATTATTGCACGGTCTTTGGTCCTCAATAAGTGCGGAAATTTTCAAGTTAATCCAGCGTCGTTAAGGGGCCGAAAATCACGTTAAATGATTCAGTTACACACAAACCTACATACACACCAAGATAAGAAAAGCATATTAAAAATAAAGTGGTATCAAGAAGGTAGTTTGCAATTAAAACAATTTGTTATTTTTTTTTTAAGATTACCCTCACTTCTGGGATTAATTACACAAATTAAATTTGAGAACCCACATCTCTACGCTCTTCGTTGTATGCGGTATACCTATTTACAAAGATACAATAAATACTAATTAGGTAGTTAGTTACATTAATAACAAAACAGGTTTGTAACGTATAAAATAAATAAGTTCATTGGTTTACATAAAGTAATGAATGAAATACCTACACCATTTTATTAATTATTGTTATTATGACAGCTGTGAGAGCGTTTGTTTGTTAAGGTCTCGTTCATAGTCATAGCCGGAAGCGGTCTAACAGATAAATTATGAGAAATCCTTCAAACTGTGGTGTTTTCACGTCTTTTTAAAAACATTTAATGATTGTAAGTGTCCCTCGACCTCTCGCCTTCCGTGCGAGTGCTCTTCTAACTGAGCTAACCGTTCGAGTGACGTACCGTCATAAAATCTTGTATGTCTAGTTCGACTCTCAGGTTATGGCTTCATTTAATGTTGTTTACACCTGTAAAGACGAGTCATATTATACTATCTCTTGTGTACTTGCTAAAATTTTAATTATATAATAATGTGTTGTTGGTGTAACTATCTAAATAAATAAATAAGAAAAATCTACATTATTTACTTTACAGTTAAATTTTATTTGTGTAATCCCAGAAGTTTTTCGATTCACTTTAATTTATTTAATTTTTTAATTCTTTAATATCTTTTGGTAGGTTGTTATACAATTTTGCCCCTTCGTACACTATATTTCTTGTTCCATATTTTGTTTCAGGTTTAAGCAAATATTGAGGGCTTGTTTCGTTAGAAATTTTTGAATGTTCATTATTTTTGTGAATGTTATTTGTCTGTGTAAATCCTTAGTTAGCGTGTAGAGCTCAGATAGATTATAAATCTATACGAGGGGTGGCTGATATAAAATCTACTTTGTTAAAGAAAGTTTTGAAAATCGAACTGGCCACTGCAAAATCATGTTCTATATTTATTCCTTTTTCAAAATAATGACGCTTATTTTTTTTCGCTTGCTTTTGTTTTTTTGGCGCGGCTTTGATTTCACCATGTCGAAAGAAAATTGTAAAATGATGAAATTTGAGCATCGAGCAGTGATTAAATTCCTAAGTAAAGAAGGAAATACGCCTACGCAGATCAGAGAGCGCATGTTAAAGGTGTTTGGTGATTCAAGTCCTTCTGAATTCGTCATAAAGTTTTGGTCGAAGCAATTTAAACATGGCCGTGAGAGCCTGGAAGACGACCCACGTAGTGGAAGGCCAATTTCTGCTATTACCGCAGATAATGTTGAAAAGGTGAAGAACCTGATTCTTGCAGATCGGCGAATCAAGCAGTGGGAGATAGCCAGAGATGTGGGCATTAGCAAGGAACGAGTTCATGAAATTATTCACGAACATTTGGGCATGTCCAAGCTGAGCGCGCGTTGGGTCCCTAGAATGTTGACCCCCTTTGACAAACAAAGGCGAGTAGAATGTTGTCAGGCATTTCTAGACCTGGTCAAAGGTAAAGAAGAAGAGACTATCTCTCGAATTGTGACCTGTGATGAAACTTGGATTCGCCAGTGGGATCCGGAAAGCAAACAAGAGTCAATGCAATGGAAATTTAAAGGAGAAAAGCCGCCAAGGAAGTTCAAGGTTCGGCCGTCGGCTGGAAAACTAATGGCCACCGTATTTTGGGATGTCGAAGGGATTTTGATGATAGATTATTTGCCTAAAAATACAACAATGAATGCTGAATATTATGCAAACTTGCTTGACCAGCTTCGTGAACAAATCAAAGAAAAGCGGAGAAGCAAACTCAGCAAAGGTGTTCTGATTATACAAGACAATGCTCCTGTACACACAGCCTTAACGGCGAGGTCAACCCTGAGCAAAAACGGCTTCACAGAAATTAACCATCCACCTTATAGTCCAGATCTGGCTCCCTGTGACTATTTCTTATTCAAAGATTTAAAGAAAAAATTGAGGGGTCGCAGATTTTCGACGGACGAAGAAATGAAGGAGGCTGTGACTGACCATTTTGACGAGCAAAATAAAAATTACTATTATAACGGCATGATGTCACGTATTTGCAAATGTCATAAGTGTATTTCACTTGCAGGAGACTATATAGAAAAATAAATTTTCTTTTCTTTCATAGTTAGGTAGATTACTTATCAGCCTCCCCTCGTATATATAAAAATGAATTGCTGTTCGCTAGTCTCGCTAAAACTCGAGAAAGGCTGGACCGATTTGGCTAATTTTGGTCTTGAATTATTTGTGGAAGTCCAGAGAAGGTTTAAGAGGTGAATAAATAGGAAAATGCAGCTAAATTAAATAAAAACAACAAATTTGTTTTTCCTTTGATGTGTCCATACTTAATTTCTATGAGAGAATTTATTGACGCACGGTTTGACAGTTCTGCTGTGAAACAATTTCATTACGACAGCAGGGTGCATATTTTACGAAGTAATTTTTGATGTTATAATATATTATTGACAAATTCATTTAAAAACAATATTTTATTTATTATATACAGAACAACGTCTGTCGGGTCAGCGAGTTATTGATATAAAAGTCATGGTAATTTTTACTCAGCAATGAATGTGCATAGAGTGATGAAGCACACAAGTTATAAAAATACTTGGTCAGGCGAAAAAAGAGTTATATTATGTAGTTGATAAATAATAACTCTATTTCCATGTTGTCCCTACTTATATTACAAATGTGAATGTAAGTTTGTTTGTTACGCTTTCACGCCTAAACCACTGAACCGATTTTCATCAAATTTAGTACAGAGATATACAAGAGCTTGGGATACATAGGCTACCTTTTATCGCGAATAAAAGGCTTGGCAGGGTTGAAATAGGTGGTGGAAATTTGTGTGAAAATTCGTCACTATCGAAGATAACACCATGAAAATTTATATGTAGGCATTTGATAAGAAATAAATAACTATTTTGTTCTAGCGTTTTTAAAATTAAGACCTGTGTGGGGAGGAAAAATGGGAGATGAAAGTTCAATAGTTGGTAGCTTATAAAATATATGTTTTATTTCTGTGGTTTGATGTGTATTATTTGCATAATGAGTATATTAAAAAATGAAAATTGCTGCCGAAAGTAACTATTGCACGACACGAAGCCGCGGGTTGATACAAGTATTATTATAATTTAGAATTTTTATTATTTATTATTTTAATTATCATAATAATTGTTTTGAAATTTACTTTATTTAAATATTTTTGTTTTAATTATGATGTAACAATACAGCTATTAATATTATTACATAATAATTAAAACAAAGTTTGTACGTATAATGATATTAAAACAACGATTCTGAATATGCTTTCCGATTTTTCTTGACTTAGATAATTTATACGTCTAGATAGAGTCTCTTGCTGTTAGAAAACCGATAAAAACAGGCCAGGAATATTAGTTTAGTGTGCGTGACAAGCTCCGTCTTACACTCGAGATTTGTAACACTTTGTGTTACTGTGCGTGAATTGTTTAAAATAGTTTAGTTCTATACTCAATTATTTTCAACGTTTTCACAGCTGTCATAAGTCTATCTAGATGTATAAATGATCTTAGCTTCTCGATATAAGCATTTTTTCGTATCTATGGTCGTGTAAACAAATTAATTGGCAATTCAAAAGTGTTTTAATAAACCTATTTGAATAAATAATATTTGTCTTTAATATCGAATTTTTGTGAGTACCAAACAATGGAATGTTGTGTTTATATAAGTATCAACTTGTATCTACTCTGTGGTTATGTGATGGACAGATCGTTCATAGTTAGATAGCCCATAAGTCTTCTTTAGTGCCCTGCTGAAAAGTCATACTATTACTTTTTACGTAAATAGCATTCCTACTCCGTTGTATTACTCTTTTCGATTCGAATAGCAGCCTAGCAAAACTCTCAAAGAAAAAAGCGATTCACTCGATTGTATGAAACGTGCAGTCATTCATAGATAGACATAAGACGGCTATAATCATGTAATAAACGGAGATAACCGAAATCCACTACGTTTTAAGCAACTTTTCGCTTTCAAAACCAGCCGTATTATACTTTGTCGCCTATCGCCATACTGTAATTACTACTATTTCAAACTTATGTCAAATCACTGCACGTTTCATACTAAACTTAATTTCAATTTTTACTTTGGCAGTACCGCCTCTTTTTATCTTTTACTTACATCATCTTTCTTGGGTATTTTTTATGTTATCTCGTGACTGTATGATGTATATTTGAATAAATAAAAAAAGTCTTGAACATTTTAGATCATATCGAAACTGATGATATTTTTTTATATCTAACTAGCTGATACCCGCGACTTCGTCCGCGTACACTCATTAATAAGCTCGTAGAACTTGTAAAAATATGTATTCCTTATGACAAAACTTAAGATTCATCGTTCATAAGAAATTTGATTTCAAATTTTATTTGAGCTAGAATTCAGTTTATATTTTACCTCCCGAGAAAGTTGGAAAGATATAAAAATTCTCATTAGTTATTCATTTATACAAACTATTCTTTGAATTTAAATTTAAATTGTAATTTTAATTTCAATTTGATTTCTCAACGACTGGGACCCATCAAATAAAAAGACGAAATTGTTGTTTTTTATTTAATTGCTAGCATTTTCATATTTATTCACATTTTAAACCTTCTCTTGACTTCCACAAATAATTTAAGATCAAAATCGTTCCAACCGTTCTTGAGTTTTAGCGAGACTAACGAACATCAATTCATTTTTATATATATAGATGAAACTAATTACATTAGGTCAAAGTTGACATTGTCCTTTCAGTCAAAATGACATCATACTAATAATAATATCATAATTTTCTGGTCTCCGCTGCGCTCCAACCAGATACGGCAGTCGTAGTCGCAAAGTGCGGCAACTAATACTACGCCCAATTGGGCGTACTCGAGCCAGAGTCGAACAATGTGTGACGTGACACATGTTCTGTTAATGTTTGCTAATTATTGAAACTAAAATAGTAAAACTTATAAAGTAAGTAGTAAAACTTTGTAAAAATAATACTACAAGGAATAAGAAATAAAAATAATATTGACACACTTTTTACAGAAATTATCTTGCCCCAAGTTAAGCATATATAGCCTGTGTGTGTTATGGGTTAAAAGACAACGATATATTTAATACAATATACTTACTTAAACATACATAAATTCATATTAACATACATTAATACGTTTAAACATCCATGACTCGGAAACAAACATCCAAATTCATCATATAAATGTTTGCACCTACCGGGATTCAAACCCGGGACCGCTAGCTTAGTAGGTAGGCTAACCACTCGGCTATACAGGTCGTCAGAAAGAAAGACACTGAGATCACATATTATCAGTAAGTATTTTGTATTTTATTAATTTCAATGTAAATAACACGAAGCGCACCTATTTTACAAAATTTTAAAGATGCCACGCATACAAGCATCTAATAGTTGCCGTAATAAAAAAGCTATTGTTCGTAGATAGTGCGGTATCTAGTTGGAGCGCAGGGGAGACCAATCCTTAATCAAAAAATTTATGCTTTCCCGATACATTTATACACCTTGTTAGGTAGATTTATTTTTAAGCTTCTTTGCTTCTTTAAAGCGTTTAAATTCTTCATCGTCTTTATGAATAAATGCTTATTCAAATAAAAATCTTATTTGCAAAGGAATTCCTATAGTTCACAGCCGGATCACCTTGAAGATGTCTTGATGTAAACACAATTCCCAACATGTCTTTTTGTTCATAGTACCTATATTAGCAAGTTTATAACACGGTCTGCGTAGGTTGAGTAGCCTTGACTTATACTAGTGTAGTTTGTATAAATTTATTATTCTTATAAGTAAAACGCATAATTATGTTACACTATTTGATAGTTCAACAATATTTTATTGCCGAGCTTAGTGCCTATTTCTTTTCTCTCATATATACAGAGTGGCCGAGAAGTTGACGTCCAAAGCTAAAATTTGAAAGTAGTGGGGGTGATTCGGATACTCATGGTGATGAGTTTTTTAGGAGATAATATTTTTTTTCCTTTTTATCCGCTTTTTTTCACCTCATTGTGGTTTAGGACTTTTTTCTAATTTATTTTTTAACACTTTTAGTTAATTTTACTGTTGATAATTATTAACTATAGTTGCAATAACCACATAAGAAACTTTGAATAGTTTAGACAATGCGGAACTAATTTAGAATTGAGTCGTAAGTTCAAGATAACTGCTCCAGCTAAATTCATGAAAATTTTATTTAAATATTACAAATTTAAAAAATTACAAGTTAAAACATTACAAATTGTTGCCTGGAATAGGTACTATATAGTGATAAGGGCACAATTTGCACCATATGATGTTATTATGTATGTTAATAGTTAAGTTATATTCTGTTATTTTGGTGGCAAAAAAGTGTAACAAATAAAAAAAATTTGAAAGGCGAAAACAAACCATCTATATCTACATACAAAAGTATTAAAGAGTAAACTTAATATGTAAATAATGAAAGCTATTATTTCAAGAACACTGAGCGGCACTGCATTAAAAGGCATAAAAGGCATTTATTTTCTCAAAATGGATTCCTTTAGAATTCTTTTTGATGTCATTTCTTATAACTACTAGATACTACTACCGCTTCGGAAACAAATGGCGCTCTGAGAGAGAAGAAGCGGCGCAAGAAACTCTCCCAGCGTTATTTTTTTGCGCTCTTTTCAATAAAAATATACAATGTTGTACAGTCATTTATATCGCTATAAAATAATCACAATCTAGTCCCAGGCTGTCCGATCATTTAGATATTCAGCAGTGGAGTAATAGGATTTAAGACAGAGCCATTTTTTTATAAAACATTTAAATTTATTAATAGATAATGCCTGAAGTGTATACATTTACCCTTAAAGCTATTATGTATCTTATGAAGCCTACTAGAATTAGTTACAAGTAATCCCTTATTTCTAGTGTTATAATAATGAAAATCACTAATAAGAGCAAAAAGGTGAAGATTTTTGTGAACATATATTAAATTTTCATAAATGTACTAACAATGAACAGTCATAATATTAATTATGTCTTTAAATTTTTCTTTGAGAGACATTGTAATGGGTACGGAGTATCAATTACCATCAGAACGTCCTACTCATAGCAAATCATCAAGAGGAATCCTACACATACATGCGAAAAAAAATCAAAGGTTGTGTGTGAGCCAAATGGCAGTGAGCCAATGTGGTCATATGAGCCCTCATTCCTTAAAGCTTTATCAACTTTGATAAGTGCAAGTGCATGTGATTAATGCAGGTGCAGTCGTGTTGACCGCCATTGGTTATCGCGAGTAATTACAAATCACTTATTCAGTACAATGAAGTGATATGAAACATGTCCTATTTTTTTGCGAAACCATCCCACGAGCCTTTGTACCCCCGCCACAGCGTACCTACTACAAAACACGTTTGGATGAAGGTATAATAATTATTAAATGACTCTTTAGGGACTACTCGCACTAATTCAACTCTTTTCAGCTTTTGTCCATAGAAAACAACAATTTTGTATGGAGACGCGTCGATTCAGCTTTCCGCGTCCATTCTGCCGCAGCAAACCAGCTTAAATTGAGGATAAATGTGATTTTATTATGCGAATGCTATAAAGAGCGTTCGGTGCTGTTCCGCCGCGTACAGCGCTGTTCGCCGTCGAATGCGGCGGAACAACTCTTTACAGGGATGGTTCGCGACTCCTTGTCGACAAGTTGCAACCTGTATTGTTCCTGCATTGATTTGACATAATCATTATGCACGCAAAGATTAAAGATATATTATTATACTCTTTGGATTAAAGAGTGCAGACGTGATTTAAAGTTCCGTACGCGGCTGATAGAAGCAGAGCTGTATAAGTGTGACCAAAATTGTTCAGCGAAACGCAAATGGAGCTGAATAAGTGCGCGTAGTCCCTTAGCCATCTTGAGAGCAAAGTACATTGCAAGCCTAATAGCCCAAACACATGGTCGGATTTGGTCCGGCCGATGAATCAGACGCGGTCCGGTAGCAAATTATATTCGATGGTATGTCGCATTGTCTATCACACAAAATTATTATTGATGACTTTTGGACAGTACTGAGTAAGACGTCCGATAGTCCAGCCGAACCAATTCCGACCATCGGTTTAGGCTATTAATAGGAAATATTACTGAGCTGTTTCCCATACAAAACAAGAAGAAAAGAGTGCGTGGATCTCTTGGTTTTAAGCCCTGGATCAAAATTATTTATTAACTATCAATATCATCTGAGTCTCATTGTTTTACATTTTTTTTTTGTTTTTTTCGTTTTTGTGGGTGCTAAGTGATACAAAAAGTACGTAAAGTAAGTAAGAAACGGTTTAATGATGTAGACCCAAGCATAAGCCAATCCGACAACAATAAAAGAAAAAACCATTTACAAAAAACAACCGACTTCAAAAAAACTATTCCAAAACAATATAGTATGCACTAAAAAGTAAAAAAATAATTGCGTATTCTTCTACAACTTAAAAATCAATTTAATGTAGTTACTATTATTGTTATTTTTCAAATCGATGTCCACTCACCGCGGCCCCGCTCTCGCCTCTCGCCTTGTCACGTTACGCGTGCGACACAAGCACATCTCACCTACAACTATGTAAATAGTAACATAGGTAGTCTACCTTGGCTGACATCAACTCATTAATTCGATTCTATAATTGCTGTTCATAATTTGTTTTTGTAAGTATATCTTTTGTTTAATTATGTAAATTTTCTACACTTCTATTTTATTTTATTCAAATACCCCACAGAAATAAATGATATATTTGACGCGTTTATAACTAAATCATGGACATTAACATCTTATCAGTACCTATACTTTATTATTAAAACAATTAACTCGTAACTGCCTTTGTAATATTTAATAACAGTCTAAAAGTAATATTTATTTTATGATAGCTATTACACAAAATGTCTGTTGAAGCTATTAGAGCCTTTATATCCGTGTTATTGGCGAGATTTTGGAAGATATTTTAAGGTCCATAAAATAACAGTGAATTCCTTTTTATGCCGAGGAAATAAGTGATCAACTTAACTCTTTTAGGTGGGATGTATTAACGTAACGCTAAGCCGTTCACAGAGCAACGGATCTCCGACAATTAGTAATTTATTATTTATTCGATTATTTTTAAGTACCTATAACATCGAGTGACATAGAACAAGTTTATTATAATACATATATATATTTTTATGTAGAGATTAATAAGCTTATATTATGAAAGGAGGTGTTAGGAAGTATCGCCCAAGTCGTATAATCTACAATCAGGGATATATATTGAAAAAGCGCCAGTTTTAGACGAAAGCATATATGTCAAGAAGAATGAATAGTAAATACTGCCACGTCTTAGATCGGAATATGACATAAAAAAGTGGCAGCTGCAATCTGGTCGAGAAAAGCAAGAGACCGCTCACTATGGAAAAGTTTGAGTGAGGTTAATGCCGAAAGGCAAGACATCCAATAATTACCGGTGTAAATAGTAATTACAAATGAAAATAAAAATAATATATATAGAATTTAATTATAGCTTACATTACAATGATTACTTAGGTAAGGAATCATTGTACATAATTAAGGATTGTAAATAAAGGCTTTTATTATTATTATTAATATATTGCCGGTGGCTCGTAGGAAGAAAAAGACGTGTGGCACTCGGGGACTGCCGCGGTAAAGCTATTGTATAGCATTTTGTATCAACTTATGCAATTATAATTATTTATTTTTTTTTTTTTGATAAAATTAATCTAAAAAAAAACAAACGGGAAGTGAGTAAAATGTAGCATGCAAGATTTGATTACAAACAGACAACGGGACAGGTGAAACTAAATAAAAATGATTGTGATAATAATAAAAATTAAAAAAAAGTGATAAAAAAATAAAGAAATTAAAAAAATCAAGATGTACACCAGGCTCGAACCTGGGACCTTCTGCACAAAAAGCATACGTGATAACCGCTGTTCCACAGCAATCTAGTAAGTAAGTGTAAGGTTATTTTCGTTACGGAATTTCTGGATTCCGTCTCCACGCTCAAGGCCCGCGACAGAAGCTATGCAATAGCTTAAAAAGTATTGATACATTTTTATAGATAATTTTATGATCTACAATTATTGGAGTACTTTTATGATTAATCTTACCGTGTAGCTAAAAAACGCAAAAAACTCATTTTTTTACCTTTGACCTTGAGTAAAAATGTTTCCATAATTTTTAATAATGATTTTTATCTTATTCTATAAAAAAATACCCCATTGCAGCGTATTGGTCAAATCGACCTCTCCTATTCCTGCAATACCGAAAACCCAACCAGCGTTCCATGCACGAATACTAGTTTTTAGTAACTGTCTAGTTTTAGTACTTAACCTATTTATAGTATTTTTATAAAACGTTAGATTGTTTCTTTAGCACGCAGTAGTAACGTGTAATATCGACCTCTAGACTTCGCCGAAGGAAATTCTTCACATATTTTGCCGATGATTTTGTGGTTAGTGTACCGATCTGTTGCAACTTACCCAGTGTAGAATATAATTGATAAAAATATTGTTTGTTAATTTATATATGTATTTATTTATTTATATTTATAGCGTTTGTTCAATTATTGTTTATTTAGCATAAAAAACACAGTTAAAAAATAAATATACAAAAATTATGGCATGTAATATCAGCTCGAAAATTACATAAAAACATGCGATTCAATACCTAAAAAAAGTTTTGTTGTTGAATATTAATATAATTATATTAATTATAAAAATTGCCTATTATTGTCATCGAACTTATTTCGTCAAGTGACACAAATTGATTCGATTTGTCAATTTTGCACAGAGAAAATAATTTTGGAAGAGTCGTCGATTCTATATCCTGCTAGATTCAGTTCTGTAAAGCATTGAGCAATGGCAATTTGATTACCTCAGTATAACAATACGTATTAGTATGAGTGAGTGATTGTCACAATGAGTTTATTGCCACTTCTTCTTCATATTAAAGCTCAACCCTCTAAGGCGATATAAAAAAGAAAGTCATTTCCTTGACCTGCATGAATAAAGTGATTGATTACCCTAAAGGATTGAGCTTTTCCACTGTTAGTAAAAATATAATATTAATAATTATAAATAATATCTAATAATATTATTAATAATATTTTCTTAATATATGTACATAAATTACGTGTCACGTCGTTTGTCCGCGATGGACTCCTAAACTTATGAACGGATAATGGGGATTAGGTACTTCATCGAGTGCAGTTTAGTCCAACTTGAGAGATAGGTTAATTTTTATTTCGATTTGAGACCCATATTTATTTTTAATTCCAATATTTCTTTTGTATGAACATATTTTCTATGAGAGAATTTATTGACGCACGGTTTGACACTTCTGTTGTGAAACAATTTCATTATAACAACAGGAAGCATATTTTACGAAATAATTCGTGATGCTATGAAATATTATTGACAAATTCATAAAAATCAGTATTTTATTTATTATGTACAGAACAACGTCTGTCGGCTCAGCTAGTTGTTATATATATTATAGTTTCTTGCTACTTCTTCTCATTAGCTCAACCCTTTACGAAGTAGGGTAGATTCAATAAGAAAAAATATTTTTTGACTTTCATAATTAGTGTCATTTCCGTGACCTACACGAATAAATTGATTTTGATATGATTGATTTTATTAACATATTTAAAATTAATTTTACCAGAAAGTAAAATGTATATTATATTGTACAATTTGAATTTGATACACTTGTAGGATTTCGTCTGTATTTACTTTGATTTGATTTGATTTAATTTAATGGAAAACCTTTTGAAGATGTATTACAGGCCTTTCATGTGAAAGTAGCTCGAAAGTCTCCAATTGGTATCGATTCAGAAATACTACAGTTCACAAATTTCATGAAGCAGAAAGTGTGTGAAAAAAAAAATAATTATTTTTATCTTATTCTATAAAAAAATACCCCATTGCAGCGTATTGGTCAAATCGACCTCTCCTATTCCTGCAATACCGAAAACCCAACCAGCGTTCCATGCACGAATACTAGTTTTTAGTAACTGTCTAGTTTTAGTACTTAACCTATTTATAGTATTTTTATAAAACGTTAGATTGTTTCTTTAGCACGCAGTAGTAACGAGTAATATCGACCTCTAGACTTCGCCGAAGGAAATTCTTCACATATTTTGCCGATGATTTTGTGGTTAGTGTACCGATCTGTTGCAACTTACCCAGTGTAGAATATAATTGATAAAAATATTGTTTGTTAATTATATATGTATTTATTTATTTATATTTATAGCGTTTGTTCAATTATTGTTTATTTAGCATAAAAAACACAGTTTAAAAATAAATATACAAAAATTATGGCATGTAATATCAGCTTGAGAGATAGGTTAGTTTTTATTTCGATTTGAGACCCATATTTATTTTTAATTCCAATATTTCTTTTGTATGAACATATTTTCTATGAGAGAATTTATTGACGCACGGTTTGACACTTCTGTTGTGAAACAATTTCATTATAACAACAGGAAGCATATTTTACGAAATAATTCGTGATGCTATGAAATATTATTGACAAATTCATAAAAATCAGTATTTTATTTATTATGTACAGAACAACGTCTGTCGGCTCAGCTAGTTGTTATATATATTATAGTTTCTTGCTACTTCTTCTCATTAGCTCAACCCTTTACGAAGTAGGGTAGATTCAATAAGAAAAAATATTTTTTGACTTTCATAATTAGTGTCATTTCCGTGACCTACACGAATAAAGTGATTTTGATATGATTGATTTTATTAACATATTTAAAATTAATATTACCAGAAAGTAAAATGTATATTTTATTGTACAATTTGAATTTGATACACTTGTAGGATTTCGTCTGTATTTACTTTGATTTGATTTGATTTAATTTAATGGAAAACCTTTTGAAGATGTATTACAGGCCTTTCATGTGAAAGTAGCTCGAAAGTCTCCAATTGGTATCGATTCAGAAATACTACAGTTCACAAATTTCATGAAGCAGAAAGTGTGAAAAATCAAATTTAGAGGTCGAAACGGACACTTAATTCTTCAGCAAGAAGATAGGATATAAATTGATAGCATTATTATGTATAATAATAGTGGTACCTACAATAATCTACCTCTTTTAATTGATGGGTGAAAATAGTAACGAAACTACAAAATTTATATTATTAGTTGGTAAGAGATGTTATGTATTGAAAACATCATCACTGTTTATCGGTTTAAGTTAAATCCCACTACCCACCTTCCTTCTCAACTAAAAGAAATCGAATGGTACTGTAAAAATAATAGTTCTCATATTAAGTATCAGAGATTATAAAGTCATTTCACATACTCAAACCGTTACATAACTACTCTTTTTCGAACAAGAATTACGACACATCAAAGTGCTGTGGAATGCTGAGACCATGTTCGACTTCTTACTGCATTAGATAACATCGCAAATATATTCTTTCATTCCTGTTATCCTAGTACTCCGTGATAGACACCGTCACATAATAGAATACTGTTTGTATACGTACATCACACTCATACACTATATGTGAGAACGAGATGCAATATTGTTTGCGCATCCTACTAGCCATATCAAACATGCCTGGGAACTTTGCAACTATCTCTTACTATCCTTAGCGATTCGTGTTAGTACAGTTGAAATAGATATAGGGAGCATAGAGGTTATTCTATACCACATACGCTCACCTTCACACATCTGGACGTACGTGTCCCACATTGATATGACGTGGAAGCTAGGCTAGACCTGTTACCGCGTTCTTATATCCTAGTGAATTCTAAGAACATCTAATGCTCTGAGGAATTTCTAATACCAGCTAAGAGTTGTGGGACATTTCTTAGGAGGGTCTGCTTTCTCTCTGATCGTTGACATGTTTCTATTTTCTGAGGACTATTGAATAGCGTGTGTGACTAAAAATTACTATTTTCTTATAATAAAGATAAGTACTTAGACGCTATTGTTAATTGAGTATGTAAAATGTTATTTAAGAAAATTATTCTTTATTTAAATATTCTTAGATTTTTTTTACATATTTACATAAAATAAAGAAATATATTTATGAATGTGATGTTTATATTAAAGCAGGTGGAATAAAAATGTATTTTAATAATAATTTCTCTACCAATCACTGTATACAAAATAATAATATAGTAATAATAATTATATAAGCATAAATTGTATTTCTGTTTTATTTATGTTCAAGTAGCTGGTATTTGAAACATAAGATCATGAACCAATAACAATGTGGTCTGATGAAATGGTGTGTGTGTGTTTTCTAAAATATTTATTGTCCGACAATTTTGTGTTTTTAGTCGCTTTAACCCTTCACACTACAATCTACAGTACTAGGGTCGCATGATAGCAAAGAGTACTCACCAAATGCTAGGCATCACGCTTCGATCCAAGCAACCAGTGACTTTGTTTGTATCAAGTTATTGGCCGATAATTTTTTGTTTTTATTGGCTTTAACCCTTCACACCACAATCTACAGTACTAGGGTGGCATGGTAGTAAAGAGTACTCACCAAACGCTAGGCATCCCGCTATGATCCAAGCTACCAGCATTGTATGAAGTTATTGGCCGGGTTCGAGTAGCGCTGCTAGACGCTGTTTGCGTCGCTTCATTTGTTTTAGCTCACGTGACCACATCACTTCACTAACACATTTATGAATGTGTACGTTACTTATTAATGATTCACTACACTATTGAGATTCAAATCTGAAACAATATTAAAATTTACGATTAATTTACAGTTATTTTTAAGAACTACGATTCATTCCGTTGATCTCCTAATACCTTAGACTATAGTCTAGATAGACTATGACAGCTGTGAAACCGTCGAAAAAAATTTACTTTAGAATTAAACTCTATTTTGAGCAATTCACGCACACTAACACAAAGTGTTATACAAATCGCGAGTTTAAGACGTAGCTTGTCACACACACTAAACTAATATTCCTGGCCATTTTGGCCTGTTTTTTCGGTTGTCTAACAGCAGCAGACTCAATCTAGACGTATAAGTTATTTGACGTTATTTTTTCACCTAATTTTTATTATTATTTGTATTGTTTAAAGTGAAACTTTCATTACATTAATATTTATCCATATAATATTCAATTATTATAGTGATCCGAAAGGTTTTTGATTCATTATTCGAATTCATACTCAAAGTTGAAATAGTTTATCGAAATACATAATTACAACTGTATAGTTTATACATGAATATAATTAATTATGTGAGGTCATTGTCTTAGACCGAATGTGAAGATAAGATTGCGCAACAATATAGAACAATACATAAATAGAGTCAGTCAACTTCATAAAGTGGTAGACATTGTTTCTAAGAGTTCAGTAGGTTTCTGGTAGTTCCATTGACTAGATTGCATCGCAATGGTGAAAGTAGGGACTTACCGCAAAACACAGTAACGTTTCCTTGTTGTAAGAAATTCTATAACATTGCTCTATCGGGCAAGCGCTTTTATTAATAACAAAAGACGAGCCGTTAAGTTGTTGCTGCCTATGAGTCCCTGGTAGCCAAGATTGTAACACGAGTGCCCTTTTAGGCTAGACGTGAGACTTAAATGTTGTTGGTTAGACAGGTACTTTCTATAACATTTCTCTACAGTCATACGTGGTCATAATAGGCAAGTAGGTCGAAATTCGCTTAAACATACATTGCCTAAGTACTCATTTTATTACACTGATAGTTCACCAATTGTCATACGATTACGTGAAAATCTTGCTGTGCAAATATAAGTCATTATGATTTTAAAAGTAACTAATACTACGCCCAAGTTGGCGTACTCGAGCCAGTCTTGAACAAGTGTGTGACGTGCCTCATGTTCTGTTAAACTTTTCTAATAATTGAAACTAACATGCCAGGTAGCGAAGAAAAACTTTATAAAAATAATACGACAAGAAATAAGAAAGACACTGGGATCACATACCATCAGTAAGTATTTTGTATTTTATTAATTTCATTGTAAATAACACGAAACGCACCTATGTTACAAAATTTAAAAGATGCATCAAGATGCCACGGACACAAGCATCTTATAGTTACCATAGTAAAAAACCAATGGTTTTATGTAGTGCGTTAATCGTTTATCTTTTTTATCATAAGTTTATATTTATTAATAACAAGACCGCTCCTATTTATATATTATTATTCATCCTTGTGTTGTGAATTAAACCGGGACATCATCTCTGCCGTGACATTCATATCGACAACGCCATGAAGTAATCGTTATTATTATAATAATATATTCTGTAAAAATGTCAATCCAGGGTCGTATCAGATAGTTCTAACTCTGATATATCACTTAGAGTATGTTCCGATATGCACTGCGACCACAGTACAGTGTGACGTCAATTTAGTATACTGTGAAGCCGTTCCTTTATATCGAGTTATATTGGTTACCTTTTTTAAACGGAACGCAATCCCGTATACTGCCAGCCGCAGTTTTTGACGCAGCAGTCAAATGAGTGTTATTAAAGTTTTAAAGTTTTCTAGTTCATTAAAAAAACTGTTGTTGGAGTACATTCAAATTTTTGTGATTAAACTGTAGGTATTGTGTATAAAACGTTAGGCACTCGAGTGGTTTTTACTGATCACGTGATCAAAGTATTGCGAGTACCTTACCTCGAAAACGCCAGTGCTCACAGTAGCATATGGAGGCGATTTATGGGGTACTGCGGTAGTATATTGGCAGTTCGGAACGAATTTTTCTACAGTGATAGCACTGTGCAGTGCTCGCAGTGCATATCGGAACACACCCTTGAGCTAGTTGAAGTGAATGCTTTTTCTGTAATAATGTTCTGTTGTTTGAGTTTTTTTTTGTATAGACTGTCTGTCATAAACTATCATGATAATTTATATGTTTTCTTAACGTATATATTTTTTTTAATTTTTCAATAGATTTTACCAGTGGACCCTCCTTTGCACCGGATGCCGGCTAGATTATGAGTACCATAACAGCGCCTCTTTCTGCCGTGAAGCAGTAATGTGTCAGCATTACTGTGTTTCGGTCTGAAGGGCGCCGTAGCTACTGAAATTACTGGGCAAATGAGACTTGCGCAGTTGTAGTGCCGTTTAGAATTTTTGGGTTGTTCAATAATCCTGAGAGACATTGCATTGTATTGGGCAAGGCGTCTCAATTACCATCAGCTGGACGTTCTGCTCGTCTCGTCCCTAATTTTTATTAAAAAAAGACTAGCTGACCTGACAGTCACTGTTCTGTCAATAGAAAGTAAAATATGATTTAAGAATTCGGGAATAATGCAGTCTAAAGCCATCGGAGACATGTAATCATTAATTTAATTAGAAATGAAACACTGGATATAGTATGTTACCCTTAAGAGATGGACATATGTCATCTCGGACTTTTCTGTAGACCTATATAAGATACACAATTCCACCATACATTATTTTGTAACATCTCAAAGGGCTCAGACTGCGTTTCCGATGAAAGCTCCCAGACGGCACGGAATTTTTTTTCGGCAACTCCAAAAAATATCGTTAATGTATATAATTATGTACAAACTTAACAAATTATATACTAAAACCTTTCTCGAGAACCACGCTATCCATTGGTGAAAGGAGCATGAAAATGGGTGCAGTAGTTTTCTTAACATAAAACGTAGTGGATTGTGGCTATCTCCGTTTTTACAAAATTAGCCGTCATCTGTCAATATATCAACATCATTATCAGTATCATTTTACGTGGCCGAAGCTCTGCCTGATAGAGCGTTCAAATATGCTAAGCCATAAGCTGACCCAGCTGCCAGCATGAACTATGGTCTCGCTCTATTGATGATCCGATTAATCGAAGACTCGATTCATTCAACTACTCTCAAACAAAAGCGCTTTAGAAACTTCACGATAAATATTAAATTTTAATTACTGAGTCTTCCATATGTTCGAAAAGTAGAGCTCGTGGGATAATTTTAATCATATTCAATGTTAAAAACGTAATAAATATCAAATACGTTATAACTAAATTATTTGTATTGCGAATATATTGGTATTTCTAAGTCAAAAAAATATAGGTTCCAGATCAGAAATCACCAACAAATATAAATTAAAACCTTTTCCGAAATACGTTGCATCTTATGGCACAAATATTGCTCCGATCGGTATATCGATATAGTTTTCGCGGTATAACCTAAGGAAGAAACGGTCTACCATTTATTAGTTCAGATAACAGATCACCAGGTACGATTAGCTTTGGCAGAATTGGCATTGACTCGATATTTCAAGATCCAAGGACTTTAGCAATAAACGAGAAATTAGAAGGAAAGTTGCCGAAGAGAGTTTAAAAGACAATTTTTTGTGAGTTTCTATGGTTAAATCTCCATAAGAATGCGCTCGATAGGAGATATTTTCTTACAGCATTGTCGATTATTTCCGGAAAGAGACTTGCATGGCCAATGTGGTGTAAACTGTATTTAATAGTATCATCAGTATTATCATTAAAAGACATAAAAGGCATTTATTTTCTCAAAATTGATTCCTTTAGAATTCTTTTTGATGTCATTTCTAATAACTACTAGATACTACTGCCGCTTCGGAAACAAATGGCGCTCTGAGAGAGAAGAAGCGGCGCAAGAAACACTCCCAGCATTCTTTTTTTGCGCTCTTTTCAATAAAAATATACAATATTGTACAATCATTTCTATCGCTATAAAATAATCACAATCTAGTCCCAGGCTGTCCGATCATTTAGATATTCAGCAGTCGAGTTATAGGATTTACGACAGAGCCATTTTTTTATAAAACATTTAAATTTATTCTTAGATAGTGGCTGAACAGTGGCTGGGACTTTATTATAGAAGTGTATACATTTACCCTTAAAGCTATTATGTATCTTATTTTATTATAGTAAAATTGACATATTCAAAATATCATTTATATTTTACCAGTGGGATGTGGGCTAGAATATGGGTACCACAACGGCGCCCATTTCTGCCGTGAAGTAGTAATGTGCAAACATTAATGTGTTTAAAATTAGACTTAAGACCTTATGTCTCAAGGTGACGAGCGCAATTGTAGTTAGTTAGTTACTAGTATTGTAATGGGCAGGGCGTATCAATTACTATCTAGCTGAACTTCGTGCTCGATTTGTCCCTTATTTTTATATATAAATATATCGACCTATAGTATTATATTTAGATATATAATATTATGTATCTCATGTTGCATCTGTTTCGAACAGGTGTTTCAAACAGCTTTTGTTGACTAGGTACGGATAGCTATACATAAAATTAACAACACATATTTAGCCAGTAAACCTTTAAATAATTTAGGAGTGAAAATAAAGACTTATTTACAATATTTATTATAAACAATTGCTAGTGTAATTAGTTCTAAGAACAATAATTAACAATGTTTCTATTGAAAAGATGTAATCATTTGCGCAATTCAATTTAGTATGACTTAATCTATATATATTAAAATGAATTGCTGTTCGTTAGTGTCGCTAAAACTCGAGAACGGCTGGACCGATTTGGCAAATTTAGGTCTTGAATTATTTGTGGAAGTCCAGAGAAGGTTTAAAAGGTGATTAAATAGGAAAATGCTGGTAAATTAAATAAAAACAACAAATTTGTTTTTCCTTTGATGTGTCTATACATAATTTCTATTGAGAGAATTTATTGACGCACGGTTTGACAGTTCTGCTGTGAAACAATTTCATTACGACAGCAGGGTCAGCATTTTACGAAGTAATTTTTGATGTTATGATATACTATTGACAAATTCATATAAAAACATTATTTTATTTAAGTACGAGTGGACCCAACAGACGTTGTCCTGTACACATGTTTTAAATTTGAAAAATCGGTTTAGCCGTTAGGAGCAGTTCACTAACATACACATGAGCAGGAGAATTATATTATATGGGCGGAATTAAGAATCTAAGCCAATCTCCAATTCACTGAAACAAACAAAAAAGTCATCAAAATTAGTCCAGCCGTTTAGGAGGTAGTTTAATTGTGAATCTAAACTATTTTCGAATCCACCTAAAAACACAAACCAATCTCAAATTCACTGGAACACACAAAAATATCATCAAAATCAGTCCAGCCGTTTAGGAGGTAGTTCAATTGTGAATCTAAACCATTCTCGAATCCACCTGAATACACACAGAAAGTTTCATTAGAATCGGTCCAGCTGTCTAGGAGGAGTTCAGTGACATACACACGCACACAAGAATTATATATGTAAAGATTATATACAGAACAACGTCTGTCGGGTCAACTAGTTTATGATAGAAATCTATTATGTTATTTTTAAGGAAAAGCTATTAAAAGGAACATTGAAGTCTTGTTTTATTTTTAAATTCTCAACGAATTATTTATTTTTTAGGTTTATTTACAATCACATACAATATAAAAAGTAGAACTAAAAACAAGGAACTGAAATGTAGTGATTACTTACAAATAAACACAGAATGCACAGATATAATTAATTTTAGGTATTATATAGAATAAGTAAACATTTTTTTAAATTAATAAATCAATAGGTTACATAGTTATAAACAGTTACCTTAATTTTACAATTATTACATTATTAAAGATTACCAATGATGCTGCAAATGGTCTTGCGGAATTTGGCTAAGGAATCAGCAAATATGTCAAAATCAGCTACGCTATAAAAATTTAAAATTTTACATAATCATGGGACTGGGGAATTGGTACCTAGGATCATCACAATTTTGAAATTTATGTTTTATTGTAGTTATAAATTTCGTTGAACAGTTTCTATTGAACGTATTTAGCATCTCGTGTGTTCTATACAGTCCAAGCATATTCTAATTCTAATATGACTTAACGTAATCGTAATATTAAAAATAAAAATATTTTAAAATGATTTGAGTAATTTTATCAAACATAAATTTACATAGAGGATTACTTACTTTTCAAATCAAAGTAATTTACATCCTGAATTGTAAGACTTGTATTTGTATTAATATTTTTGAGAATTTTGAATATATTTTAAAACATTATTAATTCATATTATTAACGATGAAAATTGATTACTTATTCGCTTATTTCTAGGTTTATTCGAATCGGGTAGTAATATTTAAATGGTTTGATATTATAACAATAATAAAACTAGCATTCCTTTACCTATATAAAAGTATCTTAACGTACATTTTCTACTAACGAATTCATTAAACACGCCATTCAATTAACTTAGCTATAACAAAGATTATTTATGTTGATACAAAGCTAGATTATCACGCGATCTTTTAACGTTCTTAATACGTTGTTTTGTAGTAAAATAAAATAACAGTGTTCGGTCCACTTAGGATATTCAGCAGAGCGTGGTTTTAACTGTGGCTTTCTCCATCGGATTCTTATATATATACTAGCTGACCCGACAGACGTTGTTCCGTACATAATAGAAAGAAAAGAAAGAAAAAAAGTTTATTCATGACGATATAGTATAGTACAATAAAACATAAAACAAAATAGAGAAATATTATTTTCTATTCGTCACAAAGTGGTCCCAACTCAGCATATTTGCTGGTTTTGAAAACCAGCCCTGGTCTTCCGTTGGGCCATTTGGTGATGTCGCCTTAAAGATAATTACATAGTTACTAATGCGTAGACTGAGTAAACAAGATAATGTATTAGCTTGTCAATTTCTGAAGTTTCTAACGTTCTGACTGACAAGTTGACAACTCTGTCAAATGTCAATCTGAGTTCGAAACATTAAAGTAAATATGTGATCACAGATCAGTTTACAATTTACATTATTTATTCATTATTGTTTTTTTTTTGAGTGAAACAAAAAAAAATATACATAAAAATATTAACTAATTAAAAGTAATAAATAACATATTGTTTTTTTCCATCCTCGGTGAAAAGCTGTCTTTTAGTCCCTGGTAAGAGGGACAAAAGTAGCCGATTCTCTCCCGGCCCGACGACTTTTGTCCCTCGTACCAGGGACTAAAAACGAGCTTTTCATCCAGGTGGGAAAAAACATCGTATACGCGCCACGTGAGATAAGTAGGACATTGCCATCCGCGGAATATTAACAATCGCGGGAGAATAGAATGACCTACTTTTCTCACTAGGTGCGTAATATACTATTTTTATGAATTTGTCAAATTATCTCATAACATCAAGAATTATTTCAAACAATATTCTCCCTGTTCTTATAATGAAATTGTTTCACAGCAGAACTGTAAAACCGTGCGTCAATAAATTCTCTCACGGAAAATATGTCCACACAAAACAAATATTGGAAATAAAAATAATTTTGGGTCCCAAAATCTTTGAAGTTGGACTAAACATCACTCTATGAAGTAATGCCCATTAAAATCCGTTTATTAGTTAAGGCGAACTGGAAAGAAATATTAGGATTTATATATTTTATTGAGATAATATATAGTGTATATTTACACTGGGTGCAGAAAAGAGACCTGAGGCAAGATGTACAAAAGAGGGAGGTATGAAAACTCGTATCTATTGTTTAAACTTTACCGTAGAAGTATATCAAAAAGTATAGTGTATTTGAGCAATGATGTTGTAGTTAGTTTTTAGTTAGTTTTTACTGTATAATTTTCGTTTATATTATGTAAATAACTACTGGTTTTTGAAGTACAAAGTTCTTTAGCGGCGTAGAGCACTTTTCATGGGATGGGTATAAAATGTTAAACTCGTGTCAGGACATGGCGGACATGTCGTGGCGTGATCGAAAATTCGTTAGACGTAGGGCCTTGAGTATTTTGTGGCAATTATAAACTGTATATATTATGATGACCTATAAGCCGAGTGGGTAGCGACCCTTCCTACTAAGCTAGAGGGTTCGAATCCCGGTACCTACTGGGCATTTATATGATGAATATGGATATTTGTTTCCGAGTCAAGGTTGTTTATATGTATGTTTAAGTAATTATATTGTCATAGATATATCGTTGTCTTGCAACCCATATCACAGACTATGCCTAATTTGGGGCAAGATAATTTATGTAAAAGTGTGTAAATATTATTATTAAATATAATGTAATAACAAAAATATAATTGTAGGTTGAGTTATGTAATATAAATTGTCATTTTTGTGTACTATAGTAGACGCTAGTACTTTAATCCGAAAAATAAATCAAATTGGTGCGAAATTATTCCCTAAACATACAAAAATATTGAGGTAAATAAAGATGTTTTAGTAATATTATTATCCAAGATAAGTGTTGGGTGTATCAATAACTTGAATAACACTACCCAGTATGTAATTAACTTTGTGAGATAGTTATTAAGATAGTAAGACTATTCCCAAATAAACGAAAAACGTCGATGTTTGAATCGTCCAGATGCATTATTGTGTTTTACTTGAATGTTTGTTTATAAATTCAATCAAGTGAAAAAAACGTTAGGCAAAAATATGTGAGAGTTTTTATAAAGATGCGTCTCAACTTTGGGTGAACCTAAGTAAATCTTATATATAAATTTCTCGTGTCCCGGTGTTTGGTACTAAACTCCTCCAAAACGGCTGGAGCGGTTTGTATGACATTTTGTGTGCATATCGAGAAGGTCTGAGAATCGGCCAACATCTATTTTTCATGCCCCTTAAATAATAGGGGCAACCCATGCCCAAATTTTTATTTTATTTTTTCGAGTAAAATTCTACGATCTAAAACTATTTTTGTATCACGATTTTTATATTATTCTGTTCCAATCACAAATCCGCTACAGACTTGCAAGATGGTAATCGAATACAATAATTGTAGTACGACATATTTGATAGGTCTGAAAATCGGTCGTTATTAATTTTTATACCCTAAAAATATTAATTATTGTATTTTTTTATTTCTTTATACGGCATTACAACGTTTGATGGAGTGCTAGTAGGAGCAACATGTGTTTGTATGTGTCTTCCAACACGATTCTCAGAGGCTATTTTAAACCGCGTAACAAAAATTCCATACAGATGAAATAAGAAGTAAGAAGACATCAAATAAAACGATAGAATTCATATAAAAAATTGCTAGCTTTGCGGGAAAATTTCCCGCAATAAAATTCAATTCCCTCGAGAGTTGGGTGGCTCTAATAGATTTTGTCCTGCATATATTCAGTATTATTTTGAAAAAAATCCTTACAAAAGACATTAACACACTGCTGATTGTTGCCTCTCAATAAAGGTTAATTCTTCATAATGTTAATTAGTTAATGATTTTTTTAGAAACTTTAATTTTCATAATTACATAAAATTTTCATAATGCTGTAAGCATTATGAAAATTAAAGGGGCGTGCGTATCATATAGGCAATTAGGCAGTGCCTACCTCGTTATGAACCTAAATAAATAATATAATAAAAACCTAAAAAAAATAGGACCAGTGTTAAAATTAATTTACTACCTACGGTAGGCAGTCTAAACATTGCATATACGAAGCAAACAGCGATTCATACAACTTATGTCGTATTGTGGGACTAATGCGCAAATATGACTAGTTAGATTACAGTGCCTACCTTGCTAGAAAACCAATGCACGCCCCTATTTACACTAGGAATAATCATAAGTTAACTAACTCGAGTCTTTTGTTGGGTGCTGTAATTTAAGACAGGATCTCAGGAAATGAACAAAACAATTGTTCAGAAATGTTTGAGTGATAAATGCTACTATTGGATAATTGAGTTTTTTAAATTATACCACACACCCAGGGATCGAAGCGCTTTATTTAAGGAATAAATTTAATGTAATGTTATTTTAAAATTTGGCCCGCTGAGTTTCTTTTACATGCCCTTCTCAGGTTTGAGGCAAAAAAAAAAATTTAAAGGTTGTCATAGGTTTGACGTATTAAAAACTATTTTAATTAATTATTTCAATGCTGAAATCCATTTGGAAAATTCACTTTAATATTTCTAAGGTCTTGATAAGTCTACCAGTGGGAGGCCCCTTTGCACAGAATGACGGCGATTATGGGTACCATAACATTACTGTGTTTCGGTCTGAAGGGTGCCGTAGCAAGTGAAATTACGGGGCAACGGAGACTTAACATCTTATGTCTCAAGGTGACAAGCGCAATTGTAGTGCCGCTCAGAATTTTTGAGTTTTTCATGAATCCTGAGCTGCACTGCATTGAAGTACAGGGCGTATCAAATACCATCATCTGAACGTCGTGTCCATCTATTCCCTTATTGTCATAAAAAAAAGTCGTTTTCTTCCTCAAGATTTACCTACTTAAAAAAAAAGGCCTTACGTTTATCGCTAGTACCATTTTATTTTATGCGCAAATGAAGCAATGCTATTGTTTAACATACAAATACATTTATTACTTGTGTATAGATAACTGTGATTAACAACTAATTGTATTCCTTTGAAGTTCCTTGACTGATACAAGTAATTAATGCTAATCAAATCGATCGATGACGTAACACAAGACTTCCATTATAATATAAAGTAGGTACATAAGATTGGAGACATCGCCGATGACACTGTCTTGCATTCTGATAATGCGATTGAACTGAAATCAGTGAATATCAAATTAAAAGTCAAATATTTTTATTCAAAATAGGATGTGACATCACTTATTGAAAGACTACCCACTCATTCCAAAAAGAATGCATCAGTACTGAGCAGAACGGGCGCAACAAACTCAGCGGACTTTTTTGCATAAAAAATATGATGACAGAGTCGTAAAATATCGTATCAATTAAACTTATTATTTAATAGCCTGAAGGCGGTCGCATTCCAAATCTGTGGTATCATTAAGAAAGTCATTTATTTTTTACAATTCTTTTGAATATCGTAATACTTTTGTTTTGAACATTTTCTGGGATCTCATCACGTTGACGTCTGGCATTCCACAACCACGCGTTTTGCAAGAAATTTCTTGCTTTGTGGAATCAATTCCCGGTTGCGGTTTTCCCGTACCGATACGACTTAGGGACCTTCAAGAAAAGAGTATACTCCCACCTTAAAGGCCGTCAACGCATCTCTTGACACCTGATGTTGCGGATGTCCATGGGCGGTTGCCCCACCTGTCCCCATCCTGTGAGCCTCTTGCCCGTTTGCCCCCTCTCATATAAAAAAAAATCTTGTTGTAAAAGCATATACATCGCCCCACAAAAGACTTACTGACTCGACTTAGCCGAGTAGTAGGCATTATAAGTTTATGTCTGTTCCTGGTGTTAATATTATAGTTATGACAGTTTCTAGCAAATTCACTTATGTGCCTTTGTACCGTTATATAAAATGTTTTCCTATTATAAAATCCTATATTATATCGATTTGTCATTCGATTTGAATAGTACTAGGTAAGCCGCAGGAATCGATCAAAATTTGCAATCAAAAACATACGAGAACGAACGAATTGTCCAATCAATCGGGAAAACCCTGCGATGGCGAAATTTTCGCTCAACTATAGCTGAGGATCCGGTTACTTGACGGCCTTGAAACGATATTGTTCGCAAAAATAAAGTGTTAGACACATTAGGTGAACTAAATCTTGTGATGGATATTTTAAAAGGTAATTAACTACATTACATCCCTACTTATATTATAAATGTGAATGTAAGTTTGTTTGTTTGTTACGCCTTCACGCCTTAACCACTGTACCGATTTTAATAACATTAAGTACAGAGATAGACTAGAGCTTGAAAAATGACATAGACTACTTTTTATTACAAAAAAAAAGTGGAGGGGTTGAAATAGGGGTAAGATAAAACCATGAAACTTTGTATAGAGGCACTTGATTTGATTTTAATGGGGATTACTTCATGGAGTGCAGTTTAGTCCAACTTGAGAGATAGGATGGTTTTAATTTCTATTTGGGACCCATAATTATTTCCAATATTTGTGTTGTATGTGAGAATTTATTGACGTACGGTTTGACAGTTCTGCTGTGAAACAATTTCATTACAACAACAGGGAGCATATTTTACGAAATAATTCTTTATGTTATAAAATATATAAAAAAAAAAACTGTTTTTATTTATTATATACAGAACAACGTCTGTCGTGTCAGCTAGTTAAAATATATATTTTTAACTAACCATATGTCCAAGATATCATAAAAGCAACTTTGATTTTGCCGAAATGTCACTAGTTAGTTTACCACTAAGTGATTTTATCATTTTCTCATACCATATTTACGTCTGCAAAGACATAAAAGACGCATTAACACTGTTTTACACGGCATTCAATAAAATACAGTTACAAGTGTTCGAATATGCGATGAATAGAATCTAGTATAAAGACTGCTAGTTATTCTTTGTCGTCTTTTGTATGGAATAAAGGTCATTGATTTAAAACTATCTGTACGTCAGTAACAGTAGAGATTAATCGTTGAGATCAATTGAGTTTTAAAGCATTCGATTTAAATTTAACACGGTCTGAACTTTATTATTATACTAGTTAACAGTTCGACGTTTATTAATGAGTGGGAATATAAGGAATTCTAGTAATAATATTATAAATGTGAAAATTTTGTTTGTTACGCTTACACGCCGGAGTTACAGAACCGATTTTGATGATATTTGGTACAGTCATTGACTAGGGCTTGGGAAAGGACATAGGCTGTAGCCATAAAATGTATTTTATCCCAGAAAAATCCATGGTTCCCGCGGGATTTGTGAAAACCAATAGTAGGTTTAGTTTGCCAAAGCAATCTTCCTTGAAATAAGATTCATATAATATGTTGGATCGAAAACGGGAACCGGAACTGGAATAGGACATGAGATAATCATCAATTCCAAACATGCTTATTATATTAAAAAATATATTTATATTTTAAAATCCCATTACTTTCGCGGGCATCTGCTAGTTAGAAATAACGCTATATATATTAGGAGGAAAAATTAGTTTATCCATACAAACGTTCTCGACTCTTTTCGACTCGATCAAAATGATTTACTAATAGGATCAATAATATCATTATACCAGTGGGAGGCTTCTTTGCATAGGCTGCCGGCTAGATTATGGGTACCACAACCACGCCTTTTCTGCCGTGAAGCAGAAATGTGTAAGCATTATTAATAATAATAATATATAAGCTCTACTTTTTACGAACATATGGTAAATTCAGTAATTTATAAGAAATATGACGATTCAGAAGCGCTTAGTTTAAGCCTATTTCATTAAAATTGATTTGACTTTGACTTTGACTTAAAATAAATCACCAAAGAACTCCTAACTATTACAGTTGGAGCCATCATTCAATCTAGATGAAAATTGTATCCAAAATTATTAGCTTCTTACCAATACTATTTAAAATGACATAGTTTTTTTTTTTATATAGAACAAAGAAGAAATTGTTATATGTTTGTTATACATTAAAAATGCTTCTAATTCTGAATTAAAACTATGGCGATCTTGTACGAGAGACGTAGCCTAGCTCCGCTCGATTCCTCAATGCCCTTGGCTCGGTCCCCAGCCTTAACACTGTTATAATATTAATATCCATAATTAACCATTACCGAAACAATAATAAATTCATTATCGCTATTACTGACATACTGTTGTGGTCCAAAACAATAATTATTTGTATACACGAGAATTTCTAACAATTGTTACCAGTGGAAGGCTCTTTTGCACAGGATGCCGGCTTGATTATGGGTACCACAATGGCGCACGTTTCTGCCGTGAAGCAGTAATGTGTAAATAGTACTATGTTTCTGTCTGAAGGGCGCCGTAGCTAGTGAAATTACTTGGCAAATGAGACTTGACATCGTATGTCTCAAGGTCACGAGCACATCCTGAGTGACTCCGCATTGTTATGGGCAGGGCGTATGAATTATCATCAGCTGAACTTCCTGATCGTCTCATCTCTAATTTTCATAAAAAACATCATAAGCCTAATGAAAGACTAATAATATTTACAAAAATATAATAATAAGTATTTATTAATGATTTTTTATTTTTTTGCTATATAATCGCAAAACATATAGTGGTATATAGAAATACGCCACACGTATGATAAAACGCAGTTCCTATATTCATTCTATAGTTATACGCCCTTATTCATAATGGTCTGCTAACTTTAAACAGCCGCTTAAGAGTGTTTTTTCTCATTCTGACTTGGGTCAATAGAAAAAGACAGAGTGAGAATTAGCAATGCTTTAAGTTAGCAGACTATTATGAATAAGGGGGTCTGTATATATCATAGGCGAAAAATAAGTGCTATTATTTCAATTATAGCACTTTTTTATATCATCTATATTTGTTAAATTTATTTTAAGCCCAATATATAATATGATTGCTCTAATAATTCGCTAGTTTTTTATTGTCCCCATACATTTAACCATTCATAAAATGTTATTAGTAAATTTAGTGCATGGTGATTATAAAAAATTATGATTTTGTATTCATATCCGCTTATAGAGTGCATATTGAATATTGATAGACAATCAGTGTATTTTTTTTCAGAATAAAAGACTTATGGCATTACAAATAATTGGCTTAAAGTTACAACTGCGAATAAACCAAGTATATGCAAAATGTTGATTATGTCGTTGACAACTGTCAATATAGTAATGGTAATTCTGATGTTTTCCGAGTGTCAGCAGCCTTGCAAATAAACCCATCGTAAATATAATAAATCAATCGTAAGCAAAATGTATATTTGTAAATATTTTTATTCTCAGTTATAAATTTATGCCAGTTTTATTTACAACGCCGTAAATCTTTTATTCTGCTATTTATAAGGCCTTTAGACTAATAATACAAAATCGAAAAATCAATACATTTACATTAATTCCCAATTGAATATTGGGAAAAACAGATTTACAAGGTTTTTTCTTTATTTCATCATTGTATAACTTATCTACTACCATAATCGAAGGCCAGATTTGAAAATGTTATGAAAGTTGTGACGCAACGACTGTAGAAAGTGTTGAATAGTTCGAACGTTCCGGCCGTACTTAGTGCAGACAGTGGGCTATTAGCGGATGTAGAAAGTTGTCAGTTAAAATTCATGAAGCACCATTAAATATTTTTATGAGTGATTAGCAAAAAAATCATATGTCTAACTCCAACCAATAAATAACTGACATACTTAACAGGCAAGTAAAATAGCTCAATTTTAATTGAAAGAAGTATCTGTAACAAATTTATCTGAATAAATACTTTATTCATGTATAAATACATTTATATAAATTAAAGTATGTTTTAACATAATATACATCAATTATCTATGTGAAAATAATAACTATGTTAATTACAAAAACCAAAAAATGTAGACATAGGTAATTTTTTTTAATTTCTGATTTTTTTTTTAAATTGGGGAAATCATAATGCAATTCATTATAATTCTGGGTTAATATTATTTAGATTTTGGATATTTAAATACACTTACTTACTTTACACAATCAATCCAATTAGAATTCAGCAACTTTTATATTTTTTTGATTAATTTTAGATGGCATTAAAGTGGGAATAAATTGGACTCTACTTACATTTGTAACTTGTAAATTAATCCTTTAACACACACGTATTCTTAACACTTAAGCACTAAACTTAAAAGTAATATTATCACTACACGAAACGTCACAACAGTACCGGATCTCGCGTCCCACTCCACTCGAGTTGCGCTTGAGACGATGATCGCGCAATACGTCATTAGCAAACCTCTCTACTACCTCTAGCCAATTAATTATAGTCCTTATACCCTTGATATAAAGTCTAGGATCACTTGTATTCGATTGACAGGTTGTATTTGGGAAAAACGCTGATGCAGATCGGAGACACGACCTTTCATTTTGCGCTTACATTATTGTATCTGTTTGACGCTTTATTAGCTCGATTAACGATTTTAAAGTAGGTACAAGTTTATTATAATATTATTTAAAACTAGCTGACCCGGAAAACGTTATTTGCCATATAAATTATTTTTAGAGTTAGACCGTTTCTTGGACATTGCAACATTACTTTATTTTTCTAAAATAAAAGATTTTTTCTAAATAAACCTAAGCCTAAGTACTCCTTATTACATCCGCTAGCTGCCAATAAATAAATCAAAATCGATCTAGGCATTTCAGAGATTAGTCGGAACAAACAGACAGACAACAATTAAAAAAAAAAAGTTTTTTTCGTGTATGTACATATTATATTCATATATATCATATATAGATATAATAAGTATTTTATGTAGCAATATGTATATCTGAGGTTATATTCGAGGATTTTTTTCTTTCTTTAGAGGGTTGTGGTCTTCTTCATGCCATTTTACCATGTCTAATGTATGGTTGCCAAACATAGGCATTAACAGAAAAGTTGTTGAACAAATTGAAATCTGCCAAAAAGGAATCGTAAGAAGTGTAGTAGGAATTAAAAGAGGAGATAAAATAAAATTAACAAAAATTAAGAATACAACAAAATTCAAGATGTCAAAACTGTGCACAAAATGAAAAATTAACAAAAAACAAAAAACCGATATAATCTAAACTCGTGACAGTATACATAGATATACAGTACAGTAGATAAACATTTAGAAATTAAAACAAAACATTTAGAATTGGGTAAATACATTATGTAACAGTAAATAAGAGAATTCATGGAAGTTTACACAAAAACTTTCTTATTACCTATTATAAATGTTATATATGTAATCTCTAAGTACATTTACAAGGCTAACTAAGAAGTGGGTGTTTTGCAAATCTTAATTCTCAAATCGCATCTACTATCTCTTAACTATATCCATTTTGATACTTTGAAATTGGCAGAAATACGTTTATGTTTCATTTTTGACTCAATAACTACTACGACTACATTATTCCCGAATACTAACATAATTTATTTTCAGCGGGCCTACCATAAACTCTTATTGCGATTCAATTGACAACCTAAAATGAACTGCTTTGCTATTTCGTACCACGACATGATTAGAGTTATCTAATTTAGGTTGAATTATATCAACTGAATCGCAAACTGATTTAGTTCATTCATTCATTCGTACCATGAGGTGTTATTTCAACCTAAACTGGATAGCTTATTTGTCAAAGTGACCGATTCGAAAAAAGTTGCTACTTCCTTAGATTAAAGTGAATCGTCTTGTTAATAACTTTCAAAAAATAGTGAAAACATAGAAAAGAAAAATTTTATTGATTAAAGATGAGATGAGAATACTTTATTGGACTTTTTTGTAAAACAAAATACTGAAAATAAATACCAAAAATGAAAATACTAAAGTCGAGGCAGTAAGGGCCCGGGCTATAGCCTATTCGCAAGAACGAATTAAAAAAATGTAATCTGTGGTACTGTCAAATCAAACATCAATGGAGGTGCGTTCATAACTCGTTATTTTTACGAAAACACATAAGCTAATATTTAATTTGTAATTCAAATAAGTATATTTATTTATATTAAGTACTATTATTTAATAAGTATAAAAAAGGGCTTAATGGTTTATAATTTGACGCAATTACCCAATTTTAAAATGTATTTTTAGTATTTTCTACGAAAACAAAACTGCTAAAATCATATCATTTTAGGTTTCGAAACGCTATTTATTTCGTTCATTCTTCATAAGCGATCCAAACGCCATTCAGTAAAAGGCACTTCATGGTACGAATTTTAGTGATTCAGTTTAGGTACCTAAACTGAACTGCATCGGATTCGCATCGCTTATTAAAAGTTGATGGTAGGCCCTCTGTTCAGAGAACAGCGTCTGTCGGATCATTTAGTAAAATATAAATTAAAATATATATGTGTGTGTGTAGTAAGAATAATTTTATTTACTTTCCCAGTCATAATATAAATCACAATTCACGCGAGTACCAGGGAAACATGAAATCTATCTAGTACGAGTAGTAAAGAATCACTCACATCTGTTTGCACAGGTGATTTAAAAGTAGTTTACTATTTGCAGTTGATGTGAGTTTGTATGGATAGCACAAATGAGTATTTCAACGCTATTTATACTGATGAATTCATTGGTCAAATACGACGCTACCGTTATTTAGAGTCAGTGACCATGACGCGTGCCTGTGCAAACTAAGCGATTGTTGGTTCTTCATTTTATTGTTACTTTTTATGTTCAATCTTGTTTACATGTCTGACTAAATTGTAGGTTATTATTGTTTCATACCAGTCACAATAATTATCGAAGATTATTTTAACTTACTTTTAATGATGACGTATCAGCTTTACATACGTATAATATTAATTTAAGGGTCGCCTTATAAACGTGATTAATTTTTGTGAGGTAGCTTTTAATATTAGAGATACGTGGTGAGATAGGTCCGGATTTTTAGTATTTTGGCAGATTTTATGCAAAAGAATATCATTTTACTAACAAGAAATACTGGAGGAACAGAAATAAATATACTAACGGCCAACTTTACCCTTCAGTTATTCATTTATTTAGGGTAATCTAGAAACATTCAATCGGATGTTGCTCAAAATTCCATCGTAAGATTGACCAAAAGGTTAAGCCATTAGAACAAAAAAAAAACAAAAAAAATGGTATTGGCCTTAAAATACGATCTATCTGGTTGTGGGAGTACCACACAATTCGTTCGACTAGTAAGATAAAACAATCTATTTTTTTTTAATTGGTTCTCGCTTTTAATTCCATATAAGCATAATATGCTTGTCTTAAAGTCATAAATTGAGTGTATAAAATAATACAATGTATTACCATCGTCAATATCTAATTGTGTGACTTTCCCCCACGAATTTCGAAAATGGGCTATGATTTTTTTTAATTGTGTTTTTCTTACGTTTCCTATTTTTGATACAAAATAATTGAAATAATTATCAAATATCAATGTCACACACCTTTATGAGAAAATTGCCAACGCTGCGTACTAAAGCTTCAAATTATGAATGATTGTAGTTACCTACTTATCAATAAAAAATCCATTCATTAATTTTGTAAGTGTAAGTTTGGCAACGTCGCAAAGATTAGGACTTGTCATACTGGTTACAATCAAGACAAAATGTAAATTAAAAAATATTTTTACATCCATAATATGCATTTTAGAACTCATGTTTCATGGACTTTTCTTTTCCTTCTTTAGCTGTTGATCACAACCCTAAAGTTATAGGAATCTAATATAATAATCTTGAGTTAGGAGCACTTCACCGCAGATATTGAATGCTTTGTAAGGAAATATGAATAAGGTATATAAAAACATAGAATTATATTCTTCTTCATTTCTTCTACTACCATATAAAGTGAACATATAACATATTTCAGAAATGGATACGAATTACTTTGATTGAAGCATGATTGACATTAAATACGGCGGACTTCGACAACACCTGATGAAATTCAATAGAAAATGAATAAATTCAACAGAAGCGTCGAGTTATCGTAGTACCCGTTCAAAACCTGTTGTAATATAATACATACAGTTTATGCCTACTAGTTGGTCTGTAGAATCACTAACATAACAATTGTTCGAATCCAAGCCTTCTATAAGCGCGCTGAACAATATATACCGCATGCGTGAAGGGGAAACTGAATTTGTTTTAATGACAATACCTGACGAGACGAGCAGGACGTTCAGTTGATGGTAATTGATACGCCTTGCCCATTAAAATGCAGTGCCACTCAGGTTTCTAGAAAAGCCTTAATTCTGAGGGACACTAAAATTGCGCTCTTCACCTTGAGACATAGATGTTAAGTCTCATTTGCCTAGTAATTTCACTAGCTACGGCGCCCTTCAGAGTGAAATACAGTATTGTTTACACATTACTGTTTCACAACAGAAATAGGCGCCGTTGTGGTATCATAATCTAGCCGGAATCCTGTGAAAAGGAGCTTCCCACTAGTAAATCTTTCGTCCAATATATTAAAAACAGCATTATTATGAAACCCTGGTGTTAACGGCCCTTCATGTGTCTGTGAAACTGTGAGAAGTAATAAAATCTATCCCGTTTATCACAGTCACGAAAATCGTGACATACTTGTATTTTGTTTGCACTTACTGAATTTCTAAAGGTTTATTTATGCTGAGAGTATTAAGTGCAGTATATTTAGTACAAAAACATTTTTGTTTGTAGGTTTTTGTTTGAAACTCTTGCAAATAATTACTTTTCGAAATGTTTTCCAGCATGCAAAAGACTTTTGTTTCGTCACTTACCAGGTGAGACACGTATGCTCGTTTGTCCATTCCTATAAAGTTAGTTAAAAGTACGTCATAAGATATACATCTGTGAGGTAATATGTAGCCCACATTCAATTTCATATTTTGAGTTTTCTACTAAAGGTCTCGCTCTTATGAGCTAAGAGAGGACGACTCTCTTAAAGTTATAGTATATTACGCACCTAGGGAGAAAAGTAGGTAACTCTCACCCGCGGAATATTGAATACCCGAGCCGAAGGCGAGGGTGACAATCGCGGGTGTCAATGTCCTACTTAACTCACGTGGTGCGTATACGAATTTTTTCCCACCTGGATGAAAAGCTCGCTTTAAGTTCCTGGTAAGACAGACAAAAGTCGTCTTTCCGGGAGAGAATCGGCCACTTTTGTCCCTCTTACCAGGGACTAAAAGACAGCTTTTCACCGAGGTGGGGAAATAAATAGTTTTGATAACTTTTTGTCATTACATCGATATCGTCTTTTTTTTGACATTAGAATTGTATCTAGCATAAGTTGTCATATCACTTATTCTCTGCGTGTCGATCGATCAGTATAACAATCATTTTTCATTTTTCACTTTTAATTAAGGTAGCCAAAGACAACAACAACTTGTGCTTTATCTTTTATTTTAATCAAAATATCATTCGAATGTTACAGCATATCTTATACTATACTATTTATACTATATTTTCTAATGAAAAATGCCATAATATCTTATTTGATTTATTCAGATGAAGCCCTGGGTATTGAAAGAACAGCACTTTATTTCGAAGGCTTTATTATAAAGCAACATTAATAGTAATCATGCATTAATATTGAGGTACAGAAACTAATAGATGAACTTATGTATGTACGTATGTAAGAACGATTAACAGAGCTGTTTATGGTGTTACCAAGGCACTATAAAAATATTTCCACTATATAATGACAACATTGCAACCATTCAGCATGCAGACCCAAAAAGGCTTGAATACAGGGCCATAAAACAAGTTTATAAAAAAAGAATTATGTTGCTCGTCTATATAATAATATGCAGACAGAGCAGTAACTACTTAAAGATGACTTAAGCGAATATAAAGTATGCTATTCAATGTAATGAAAAAGTATTTACTATACTAATTTACACTGCTAATTTCTCCATTGGCTATCTCTTTCTCCTCGTACGCGAGAGATAAAGATGGCCGACCAGACAGTCATTTGAACAGAGAATGTGTGGGATTTATGTCCCATACGGTTCAATAACCTACATGAATAATAATTAGTGAGTGGTGCGCGTTCATTAAGTCAATTCTCATAATTTGAAAAGTTTGAATATTTTATGCAAAGAATAGAAATTATGAGAGTGCATTTGCAGCTGTCTAATAGTTTTAATATTTTGGTATATTTAATGCATTTATTAGGATTGGAGGCTCCTTTGCACAGGATGCCGGCTAGATTATGGGTACCACAACGGCGCCTATTTCTGCCGTGAAGCAGTAATGTATTAGCATTACTGTGTTTCGTTCATACATTCTGAAGGGAGCTGAAGCTAGAGAAATAACTGGGTGAATGAGACTTAACACCTTATGTCTCAAACTGACGAGCGCAATTGTAGTGCCGCTTGTATACAATGTAAGCATCATGCTCGTTTCGACCCTTATTTTCATTAAAAAAATTATTAGGGTTATCAAATAGTTATACATTTGTTCTTTCTAGCTAGCACAACATTAATAAGTGATAGTAAATATACCACCAACACCCTCATACACAGGTTATAAATAAAGGCCGGCAACGCTCTTGTGATTCCTCTGGTGTTGCAAGAGAATGTAGAAGGCGGTGGTCACTTAACACCAGGTACGCTCGTTTGTCCTCCTATTCCATAAAAAAAAATATACAAAAGATATTAAAAAGTTTTTTTAATGACAATAAGGGACTTGACTATCAAGATGTTCAGCTGATGGTAATTGATACGCCCTCTCCAATACAATACAGTGCCTCTCAGGATTCTTGAAAAGTCCACAAATTCTGAGCGGCACTTCCATTGCGCTTGTCTCCTATATACAGAAGATGTGATTTCTCGTTTGCCTAGACGTTATATCACAAGTCACTGCGCCCTTTACTTTAAGTAAAAAAAGCTTACTTTTAAAATATTTATAAAGGTATAAGGTAATGATTAATTATTTATTCTAAGATTGATGTTTTATGATCAATCTAGTCATCGCTCGGTCTGATTACCCAGTAGTTTTTGCTGCTGAGAGAAATCTCATATGTATGATGAGGTAAGTCTTAGTTAAGTTGTCACATAAAGAAATCAAGGTATGATAATATAGGCCTGCATCTAGAACATCAGACCTCAACTACAAGGACTTTCGATGACAGAACGACAAAATATGGCGTTCAAACCTATAAGCGACCCAAATCATATAAAGCTGCGTACGTCACTTAACATTACAAATCTATACGACAAGTGCAGACCCAGCAAACGTTGTTTTGCCATGTTTTTTTTTTATGAAAATAAGTGTCTAGGCGAGCATAACGTTAAGCTTATTATTGATATGCCCTGCCCATTAAAATGCAATGCCGTTCAGGATTCTTGAAAATCCCAAAAATTCTGAGGAGCACTACAATTGCGCTCGTCACCTTAAGACATAAGATGTTGCGTCTCATTTACCCAGAAATTTCACTAGCTTCGGCTCCCATCAGACCGAAGCATAGTAATGCTTACATATTACTGCTTCACGGCAGAAATAGGTGCCGTTGTGGAACCTATAATCTACCCGTCATCCTGTGCATAGTAGCCTCCCACTGGTAATAAAGTGCCCCGTGCCGCTCATTGTGTAAATTGTCATATTATATGTAATGACATGTCATTCCCTGAATTACATTTTGTTAAATGAATGTACTGAAATCGTAAAATTGTGTTTATTTGCATTTAAGGAAACGGCTCATTATATAAAACGTTTTCCAAACAAAACAAATCTTATAACTATATTTATAATACTATGACTACGTCCAATTAAAACTATCTAGTACTAAGCGTACCAAGAATACTGGCAGCATTTCCACGTTGGATAGCTAGGCTGATCCGTTGACTAGCGAGCACTTGGGTTGCCATCAGCCCTATTGAGGCGAGAAGATAGTACCTACATACTCCGCGCCTCTGGGCCCTACGGGCCCACCCACCAAGTGTCTCGACACCAAACGGCACAAAGATGTATGACTCACTGAAACCGACATAATTGCGATGCTTGTAGTCTTTGGCAGTCGAAGCAACAGCCCCAGCACCAACTGACGTAACTTGGAGATGGGAAGGAGCCAGAGTATCAACGCTAGTCACATCCCACACCAGCGCGCTTCCCAAATATACTATTGAAGCTGTTGTAAACTTATGCTTTCCTGGTATTTTTCTGTTGTTTCTCTGAGAAAGTTAATTAAGACAAATTGCATAAAATTTCTTTACCTGTATGTTATTTGAAAGTGAACTTATACCTACATTTTTACACATTTTTGTTCCAAAACAGTGTATGGACTTAAAACGTTGGGGCGCGCCTTTTTGAGAGTATTTCTCATTCACATTCTTCATAAGATAAAGGTTTAGTTACTTCTCTTTGAGAAAAATCAGTGTCTGTCTCCTTAAGCATACTTAACGACTGATGTTAAGATTGAAATAGTGACAACTTCATTAAATTGATATTTTGTTTTATAATCTTACATTAATAACATAAGCAATACCTTAAATAATTATAATGGAATCGTTTGATACTCTGGTAAATTCAATTGTATCGCAAGGTGACGAGCGAAATTGTACTGCCGCTCAGATATTAGGGTTTTTCAAGAATCCTCAGCGGCATTGGTTTGTAATGGGCAGGGGGTATCAAATTCCATCAGCTGAACGTCTTACTTATCTCGTCCCTTGTTATCATAAAATAATAAGAGCCTAAAGTGCTACCACTACATAATAATCAAAATAATATAATAATAATAATAATAATAATAAGCAGCCATAGTCACGGGCAGCCATTCGTTAAATATAAAATCGCTCCATTAATTCAAAAGCCTTGCAGTTCAACAATTCAAGTTTCAGAGTAATTACAAGCCTTACTAGGTCGCCGGACATGTGATTGACATACGAACTATTAAAATGGGCTGTTTTTCGGTAAAAGAAAGTTGCAATGTTTATTTCGGCCTACTCGTTACTGATTAATTAAAACGAACTTAAAGGGCAGTTATTCCAATAAGCTTTGAAAGGATGATAATCGTCTGAATTTTTCTAGAAGATTAATTGACTGCGGAAATTGAAAAAGACAATGTGAATGGAGTTATAGGAAGAGTTTATCTCCACCATCTGGATGTCTGGTGTTACTCTACATTGCGTTTTTCAAGGAGCTTTCCTCCACGTACACAACACTATGGAATTATCTTCTTTGTGCACTGTTTCCAGGAGGTTACGACATGTGTACCTTAAAAACAACCACCTGCAACTTGCGATGCGTGACTCCTCTGGTATTGCAAGAGAATGTGAGGGGTGGTGATCATTTAACTTCAGATGACCCATACACTCGTATGTCCATTGTCTTGACGTGCATACAATTAAATCGCTGATTTTCTGTGGGTACGTCGTGGTGCGGGTCGTTCCATTCCCTTGAGTGTGCCGTTTCGAGACTGGCCCGAGTACGCTCACTTGGGCGTATTATTAGTTACCGCACTTTGCGACTACGCCTGCGGTATCTAGTTGGAGCGCAGACTTTGGTGAATAACTTTGTATTGATTGTATAATTTTTTTAAAATTCTCTAGGTGTAAATATTCAAAGGAGTTGCGACGAGTTTCTTATCACTTCTTTCACTAACTAGTACATCATAAGTTTAGATACTTATAAATACTTTATTATTATAAAATAATTTTTAAAAGATTAAAACGCGTGTAATTATTGTAACTGTGTTATTTCATTAGGGTTTTAGATAAAACTAAAATATTTATTATTATTTTACCCGACGTTTCGTGAGCTTTTCAGAGCACTTTTTCAAGAGGACTGCGGTTGACAGTAGTCGAGATAGTACGTCATAATTATCATTTTCATCATACAATAATATGTTTGTAGGCTTATGGGGGCTTGTGATTTCTCTGGTGCTATAACAGCCGTTCCCAATATTCAGTATAACTCCGGTTGTGGCCTACTTGAGATAAAATATCCTATCTTTTGTTGAATTTTTTGTCCCAATAAACTAATCGGCGGTAACTCATGTTATCCATACACGTTGTCTGTCAATGGAAGGACGTATAGCTTACCAGGGAAAGAAGTTTGTATGGAAATTACAATTCACGCGTCCCAATATTATTCGTAGCTGTCAGTAATGTAGGCTGTCTCTAGTACTGTATTTGTCAAACTGAGGTTTTCGGGGACCACAAGGCAGATCATTATTATTTGCCTAGTAAAAAAATATTTTATTATGTTAGTGGTGTTAAATATGTGCAAAATCCTTTTTGTTTATGTTGAATACTTAGTTAGGGTTGTTTAAAAATATTCGCCAATTTTCGAATCGAAAGTTGAAAACCCAGTCGAAAGTCCTAAAGTAACAAACATAAAAAAACATACCGATGAATTGAGAACCTCCTCCTTTTTTGAAGTCGGTTAAAAAGGGTTAAAAATAATAATTAACTTCTATCTGATCGAATGACCTTGTTATTATATGTGACTTACCGCTCAGATAGCCTTCATAATGAAGGAAGCATGTGTCTCAATATCCGGATCTATAATACTTATGTAATTACTCAGCCGAAAACTGTAGCATTGAAACATTTAATCATTATTAATAAGTTCAATTTTTGTGTAGCGATGCCAATCTCTTTAAATCATAACTCTCTTTGTATCAAAATATTTTTTAACGAATACTGGTTGTGTATTCTACAAATAATGCCAAAGAACGAATATGTTTGTCTGTCTTTATATCCCAAAGATCTCCACGACGATCAGTCCAGCGCTGTCCTCATCCAACGTATTCCGGCCATCTTGACCAGATGGTAGGTCCAATTTGTAGGCCTACCAATACTGTGTCGTACGTGGTCACCATTCGAGTACTTTTCTGCCTCACCGGCCATCTGTCCGTTGAACTATGTGCCCTGCCCACTATCATTTCTGGTTCTCAATCATTTGGGCTATGACTATATGTATTTCTGATTTGTTCTAGCAGGGAAATTTTGAGCATAGCCCTCTCCATTGCTCTCTGAGCGGGTATGATCTTTCTCATCAGACCCATAGTTAGCGACCACGTCTGCGAACCGTAAGTCATTACGGGCTGTTCACACTGGTAGAAAACCTTCCGTTTTCAGACACTGTGGTATTAGAAGATTTTATAGACTTCCCGAACGCTGCCCATCCGAGTTGGATTCGATGATTGACCTCTTTCGCGAAATTGGACCTACCTAACTGGATTGTTTGTCCGAGGTAGTCGTACTCGTCGACAATTTCGTGAGTACAGCTGTGCCCAATTGTTATGGGGTTGTTGATCTTAAAATTTGCCTTAATCATCGAAACGTACTTTTCGAACTAAAACCAGCTACTCTGTGTATATTATTTTAACTTTGTAAAATAATATTACCTACCACTGGGAGGCACAAGATGCCGGCTAGATTATAGGTACCACATCGGCGCTTATTTCTGCCGTGAACAGTAATGTGTAAACATTATTGTGTTTCGGTCTGAAGTGCGCCGTAGCTAGTGAAATTACTGGGCAAGTGAGGCTTAACATCTTATTTCTCAAGATGAAGGTGAGGCAGTTGTAGAACCACTAAGAATTTTTGGCTGTGAAGAATCCTGAGAGGCACTGCATTGTAATGGGCAGTGCGTTTCAATTACTATCAGCTGAACGTCCTGCTCGTCTCATACCTTACTGTCATACACATATATATATATATATATATATATATATATATATATATATATATATTACAAGGAGAGGTAAGGTTCACAGGTTAAGGGTATATTTCTAAATTCAATCGCAATCCTAAAATGGCGAGAGAAATATTTATCGGATAGCAGGCGGAGATTACTATTTTAATCCATTTCCTGCTTTTGGCATTTCATTTACTTATGTTTGTGATGGAAGGCTTACTGAGCTCCGTTTTAAAACCATCTATAAGTATGTATTAAATATTTCTACCATGGTACGTGTATGAAATCAAGACTGGCTTAATGCAATACAAGAATTTATAAATACGGACGATATTCCCGGACCAGTGGGAGGCTCCTTTTCACAGGAAGCCGGCTAGATTATGGGTACCACAACAGCGCCTATTTCTGCCGTTAAACAGTAATGTGGAAATATTACTGTGTTTCGGTCTGAAGGGCGCCGAAGTTAGGGAAATATGAAATTTCACATCTTAACGTGACGAGCGCAATTGTAGTGCCACTCAGAATTTTTGGGTTTTTCAAGAATCCTGAGCGGCACTGCATTGTAATGGGTAGGGCGTATCAATTACCATCAGCTGAACGTCCTGCTCGTCTCGTCCCTTATTTTTATAAAAAAAAAACAAATAGCTGCGAGAGAGAGAAACATCTTCAACGGAGATACCGCAAGTTAGAAACTATAACCGACATTTCTTAAGTAGTCAGCCACGCTTGGATTTAGCTCTTTGGTAGTTATTTTGAATATAAAATCACTAGCTACGGTACACGTAATAAGTTCTCGAATTATCGGGGTATCATGGCGTTATTCTTTTGTATGAATGAATGAATTCTAAGATTATGATATAATGATGTTAGTTAGGGAGGAAAATATAACCGAATTCCGTTCGGACGGAAGTCGCCGCCGCGAAATAAATCGTATGAAAAACGTACAGTCGGTTACATATTTATATTATTTTTATTAAAAATTGTACAGAAAATACGATTATAATGACTTTAGAACTAAATTCAACAACAATAATTGTATGCACCAAAATTCACTAGATTAATATTGAAATAGTTGGTAAGACAATCAGCTTAACATAATATTGGAGGTGCTACTGACAAACTCATGAATATCATATAGAGATAACACATCGAATATAATCTTATACATATATTAAATTCTCGTGTCATAATGTTAGTTACCTTACTCCTCCGAAACGGCTTCACTGATTTTTACCAAATTTTATATGCATATTCAGTAGGTCTGAGAATCGGCTACTATCTATTTTTATCCCCCTAAATGTTAAGAGTCCACCCCAAAATTTTTTTTTGGACGTAATTTTTTGTTTTTATATTTTTATGATACAGCATACAACCCTAAATTTTCAACCCTCTACGATCAACCCCTATTTTGTATTGCGATTTTATATTATTCTGTTCCATTAACAAATCCGCTATAGGGTTGCAAGATGCCAATGGATCAATAATTGTAGTACGATAAATTTGATAGGTCTGAAAATCGGTTGCATCTACTTTTTATACCCCAAAAATGCTTTTTATTACTTTATATTGCAATACAACGTTTGCTGGATCAGCTAGTATTATATAGATTATATAAATTATATAATAAATTTAATTTTACTTTAAATTCCCATACATAATTACAACAGTTAACACATTATTATCAATGCTATCATCATATTCAAAATCTGTAAAGCAAATCTTTTTGGCGACACAAATTTTTGATGGACGTGAGACAAACTACCAGAGCAACATAAAGCTAATGGTAATCTTTAAGACTTAACCATTCTATATAAGGATTTAAAAACAATTTGACTGTAGGTATTTCAAAATCAACTTAATCAACTTTACTTTTATATTATTAAATAAAGATACCTAAAATGTACCTATTATGTACATATTCAAGAGTTGTAACTAAGAATAAAATAATTTTATTGATAAATAACCTTCATTTACATTATCATATAATATACATAAAATTTAAGTTATTACTTAAGCTTTTCTCAAGATAAATAATTTCAATATTAAATAGTTCAACTTAGATTAGCTTATTCTGTCGGGCGTCCCGGGACGCACATGTATTTATTTTCCTCTACCATATAAACGTTTTGTCAAATTATTCATCGCATTGGAGATGCCAAGTCAAAAGTTAACGAGCAATTCCAGTGACAACTTTCGTTAACCAGACTAAGGCTAAGATCTAAAGAGCGTACTTAGAAATTTTCTTACACTTCATTATCATCATCATGATCATCAGCCGAAAGACGTCCACTGCTGGACTCATCCAACGTATTTCGGCGATCTTGACCATATCATCGGTCCATCTTGTGGGCGGCCTACCAACACTGTATCTTCCGTCTTACTTAAGTAAAATATAGTGTAAGCTTAGCATAATCTTTTATTTCGTTATTATAGTCAGCTTCGTTTTTATGACAGCTGAAGTTATATTGAGCTTATATTATGAAGCTAAGATAGCTTATACAAAAGTCAAGTTTGCATTTAGCTAAGTTTTAAGTAAGTAAAGTCTAAGTTCGCTCTATAGATCACAGCCTAAAACTGTTTAAAACCAGGAATCGGAAGCAGGCTTGAAACGTCAATCGTCACAGACCATCCCTTATAAAGGTTAAACAAAAACAAGACTTCACTTGACACACACATAATGATTAACTGTAATTATTACCTGCAGACAATTATCGCCTTTAACTCAGAACTATAAAAACTGCAATCACTTGTGATAAATCATAACTGTACGCACTTAGACCGATTAAAATGATTGATGAAAAATCGATACATGTACACTTTCACTCGATTCTGATTCGATTTTTATAGGACGATTTAAGCTGCGATTGAGTCGAGCAATCGCCAGCGTCAAACTGGCTGCGCAAAAGCCTTCCCCCACTTATCACGATGAACTTGTTTTCATTTCGCTGTCTCAAAGCAAAACCATCTCTAATGTGAAAGCAATAAAAGTTAAATTTAAAGGAAATAGTGAATCGATTGATTGTTGATCTTATAATTTAACGAAATTTTATGTTCATGTGTCATAATTATCCTGGCCTTTATGGCATTACTCGGTATTGATCAGTGACTGTGCTTACGTGACTACCTGAGGCTTACATTTTTATATTTTTACGTTAGAAAATACATCTTCATGCTCGTTTTTTAAAGAAAGGACAAGAATTAATAAGCGTACGAGTTACATCATGTATTGATCACCAGCTAGGATATATTATATCAGCTAGAATAATATAAAAAATACTTAATAAAAAAAATCGTCAACATGCCGCAAAATAGTTGGAATTAGGTAAATAATTGTCAGCTTGATGTGTTTACAAGCGCTACCAACGTCATGAACTGTCATAAGACAATAGACAATTTTGACATTATTTGACATTTTAAGATCACGATACATGATTGATTAGATTAGACATCCCAATTAATTATAACACTTATTTAACGACTTACTTTGTTAGTACTGTTTTATATAATTATAACTATAATTTTAGAAATAACTATAATCGCATATTGATCTTTGGTTAACTTGATTCGTGTAAGTTAGTCGGCACAACAGTAGTGCCAACTAACAGATGGTAGCATAATTACTGTGACGGTCGTGCCCTATATAAGCCAGAGTGCTCAGTCAGTAGATACTCCATAGAGAGTGCCGCTTCCGCCTCTCTCTCTCCAAGAGAAGTTCGCCTTCGATGAAGGATTAGAGGGCACCTGCCCAAAGCCAACCTCAGGTGGTGCTTTGTGGGTAGGCACCTAGGTTTTACGTGAGTCCCACATAACCAACCAGCCAACCATACCAACGCAGACTTAGGCGGCGTTGGTATGCATGAGCATTCCCCCCCGTCGTTATCCTGGAGGGTAGCCCTTTCCCTTTGTTCGGCGCAAAAAAAAAGGGGAGATCATTACTCATTGTTAATTGTAAGAAGAAACGCTGCCCAAATTGTATTAAGTAATAAGTGGAAAGTGTAAAATACAGATATTTCAGTTTTAAGTGCGTTTAAATTACCAACCCCTTCTACATGTTATATACTTGTATATGATAATATATAGATAATAATATATTTTCAGCTGTGGAGTAATAGGTTTTACGACAGAGCCAACTTTTTATAAAACATTTAAATTTATTTATAGACTAGCGGACCCGACAGACGTTGTTCTGTTAAAAAAAAAACTCTCGCTGATGGAATTTCGTAAAATCCGTTCTTAGCTGACCTCTACTCGACCAAAGGAATATTCCTACCAAATTTCAAGTCTCTTCGCCCTTATGGTTCCAGAGATATCGTGATAAGTGACTATATACGTGGAAATCTCAAATAGATCAGATTCAGACCACAAACTTTCAAGAATTGGCCTTGGGATTTGTTAATGGTCATGGCGAATGCAAGACGGATCGGAAATTAAAGATTTGCGGGCTAACTCGACATGCAAAATGTTCATGAAGTAGTTGCTGCAGATCATGAAGAATTGCTATTATTATTGCTGCATTGATCTTTTCATGTCGTTGTTCCTTCATGGTGTCCATGAAATATAATTGTTAAAATTTATGGTGTGCATCTTCGAGAGATTGCAATGATCCAATTCAATGGTGAATCTGTCCTTGTATCTACAAAATCAAAAGCAAAGTCCGTATTACTGATTTGTAAACACTTATTTTTAGAATAAGCATACATAATACTTAGGAATAAGTATAGTAGGTATTTTTTTTATATGAGAGGGGGCAAACGGGCAAGAGGCTCACGGGATGGGGAGAGGTGAGGCAACGCCCATGGACATCCGCAACAACAGGTGTGTCAAGAAATGCGTTGCCGGCCTTTAAGGTGGGAGTATGCTTTTTTCTTGAAGGTCCCTAAGTCGTATCTGTTCGGGAAGATCGCTGCCGGTAGTTGATTCCACAAAGTGGCTGTGCGAGGCAAGAAATTTCGAACAAAACGCGCGGTTGTGGAATGCCAGACGTCTACGTGATGCGGATGGTACTTTGCACGTAATGTCCGATGGTGGAATTCGGCCGCTGGAATCAACCCGAACAGCTCCTCTGAGCACTCCCCGTGATAAATGCGGTAGAAGATGCAGAGAGAACCCACATCTCTACGCAATGCTAGAGAATCAAGCCGATCGGAGATGACTTGATTGTCGATGATTCGAGCCGCTCTTCGTTGTATGCGGTCAAATGGAAGAAGCTGGTACTGGGGAGCACCCGCCCAGAGGTGAGAACAGTACTCCGTGTGAGGCCGAATTTGCGCCTTATAAAGTATGTTATTATTCTACTGTAATGTGCGTAAGAATATAAATAAATTAATACCCTAAATGCCGGATTAAATCGTCGTTCTTAGATAATGTCTGCCCCGAATGAGGACATTTGGAAACAAACATTGTATTTTTGAGTGCTTGCTAGAAAATGTCGTGATTCGGTAGTTTCTCACTAAGGCACCACGATCCTGGCGTTTCTCCGAAAAACTTGCAAACAACGTCCATTGACCCAATGTGAACGCTAGTATGCAAGCGGTAGTCAGTACTGCAATCGTATCGAAACGCTGCTCGATTCAAATCAGTACTTCATAAATTTCTTCTTTTGCATCGAAAATTATCTAGTTGTTGATCTCTGAGGTTTACTGGCTGCCTCGCTTTGCTCTTGTGATTCAGAAACACAACGTCGAGCCCATACTAACGCGGTGCCTGATCTGCAATTTCTTGTTCTTCGTCAGTCCAATTCGCAATGTTTCGAATCCTAGTTGCATTGCGTCTATGTCGGGAAAGATGGCACAATAAGCTAATAGAAACTCGAAACAAACACCCACCCAATGACATCTTATGTATAGAATGTTATATTACGTCATTGCACCCACCAGTCAACTTGAATCACATGACGTGCACTGTCAGTTGTATTTTATTACTCATGTAGCGTGAAACTAACAAAAAACTTCATTGAATTCTTTCTATCCTCGAGATGTCATTGTCAATTGTCATGAAAATGTCAATCCATACAAAATGTATGAGAAAATAAATGTTTTTATAATAATATTTTTTTGTGATTTTTTCGATATTTTATTACTTATTATCCTATTCCGGACTAAGAGAAAACCAAAAAATCAAACAATAGAAAAAATGGTCTAGCCGTTCTTGAGTTATAAATGGTGTAACTAACACGACTTTGTTTTATATATACCTATAGATAATGCCTGAACAGTGGCTGGGACTTTATTAAAAAAGTGTGTACATTTACGCTTAAACCACTCTTGCACTCCAGTATTCCTAGCCAAACTAAGAATTAGAGACCATTCTCTATGTGACTGTGGACTTGATGAGGGAAATGTAGACAATTTGTTCTTTAATTGCCCTTTAATGAAGTCTTCCTTATACAATTTTATACCTCCTGAAATTGGCGAGTTGTGGTGCCCCTTCCACAGAAGCCACAAGAAAGAATAGAATAGAATATATACCAAATCACCAGATTTAAAAATCGAAAAAAAGTTTGCCACAATATCTTAAATAAACAAATCTCACTAATTATTTGTAACTAACTTCAACAATTTAATTTAAACCGTCGCAGCCTTAAGTTAATGTCTATTTAAAAGGCATTGCAAGGCGTACTTATAGTAAGTCTTCCGAGACATTCTATTTTAATTAAGAAAATTTTATAGCTTGAAGTGTCTCATAGTCACCTGCGCACTAAATAAATAGAATTCTAAAATGTAGCATTCCTATAGATAGTTTTATATAAAAGTGGAGGACAAACGAACGTTCAATCACCTATTGCTAAGTGATCACAACCGCACATTCTCTTGCAAAGCAGAGGAATCACAGGAGCGTTACCAAGCACTAAGCAAGCGCTTACTTTTAAAGACGTTGTATCGTCCTGGAAAATGAAAGAGGCTCATTCTTAAAATATATTGAAGGAATTTCGGTGGAAGAGGTAAGTAAGGTGATTCGGAGGTAGAAATCACGTCAAACTGTTCTTCGGAATACTTGTCGTAACATGAATTGACGTTTTTACGCACCGCCAAACCATTGGTAACCCTAACATTTTTTCGTTGATTATACTATATGACCACTTCAAAAAGAACATCATCAAAATAGCTTCATAATCGATGGAGAAATCAATTAACCCTTATAATATACAGATGAATTCAGGGCCTTTTTGGAAGTTATTTTAACTTTTTTTATGGAAAAGGACGACTAAAGAGCATACGGGTCACCTGGTGTTGCTAGCCTTTAAGCAAGTAGTATGTGCTTTTTTTGAAGATACGCATGTGGTACTGTCCCGGAAAGACCGCACAAAGAAGTTAATTCCACAGCTTTGTTGTACGTGGAAGAAAGTTCCATGAAATTTGTACTGTGGAGGAACGCCACACATGCAGATGGTGGGGATGATGATATCTTATAGATATCTGAAGGTAGAATTTGGCGGTAGGAACCAGGTGGAACACCTCTTCGGAACACTGCCCGTGATAAATGCGGGATTAAATGGGAGAGAAGCACGTGGTTACGTTAAAAAAGGTAATAAACACTTCATTTATGATTTACTACTTGCTATGACCTAATTTAAATATTAAACGCCTGCTTGAAGAGTCCAGCAACACTTTGAGGAAAATTTGCACTTAAAGTGTCAACAGATCATAATTTCAACATTTACGTACTAAGTAATTTTATACTCTGTTGTCAAAATTCGTATCAAGCAATGTACAAGCCAATGACATTCTATTATGTATAGAACGTCATTGGTACCAGCAAAATTTTCATACGAAGCGAGAACTTTTTCGGAAGTTAGTTAAAATAGGTGAGGTACCCAAGAAGTATAATATCTAATATATAAAATACTCATGTTGCGGTGTTTCTTACCAAACGCCTCCGAAACGGCTGAACCGATTTATATTAAATTTTACACTCCTTTTTGCAATCCTTTTTTTATGGAATATGAGGACAAACGAGCGTACGGGTCACCTGGTGTTAAGTGATCTCCGCCGCTCACATTCTCTTGCAACACCAGAGGCATCACAGGAGCGTTGCTGGCCTTTAAGGAAGGTGTACGCGCTTTTTTTGAAGGTACCCATGTCGTATCGTCCCGGAAACACCATACAAGGAAGCTCATTCCACAACGTTATAGTACGCGGAAGAAAGCTCCTTGAAAACCGCACTGTGGAGGACCGCCACACATCCAGATGGTGGGGATGATATCCCAATTTGTGGCGTGTCGTGCGAAGTTGGAATTCGGCGGCAGGAATCAGGTTAAACAGCTCTTCGGAACACTCCCCGTGATAAACGATGAGAAGACACACAATGAAGCGACGTCTCTACGCACCGCCAAGTGATCCGTTCACAGAGCACCCGTGGGATGAGATGAGTGAGGGAGAGTGGGTTCCCGACAATTCGAGCTGCTCTACGTGGTCGAATGGATCCAGATGATACCGGGGTGCGCCAGACTAGAGATGATAGCAATACTCCATGAGTGGCCGGACCTGCGCTTTGTACAGCGCTAGAATATGGGGCCGGCTTGAAGTATTGCCGTGCTCTATTAATGACGCGCAGCTTCTTCGAAGTGAATTTGGCTTTGTTCCAGCAATATCCGTCGACAACGACCTGTATGCTGCGCCCAGTGAGGAAGCTGGAGGTCCACTTGCACAAGCTCTCGGGAAGCCCAAATGATGGAAGTAGAAAACATATAGAATACAAATAAACTGAAATTTTCGGAGTTAATCATAAATGATTACCACAAATGTTACCCAAAAACTATATATGTGTTACTTAAAATAACATATTAATATGTAATAATACTATCCAGGCGTCTGACCGATTTGACCCTAGATCTATTATGTACCTCTATCAAAGAATAAGTTTGGCTATACAAAGAGGTAACGTTGCCAGCTTCACGGGCACCTTACCTGCCGACAGCGTTCTTAATGATATTTAGAATTTGTAATTTATTAATTTTATTAGATTATTTATTTACTCTTTGAAAAAGATAATAATCTTATTTATTATTTCATTATATACAATATTTCAAATTATTTACATATGACTTAATAATTAATAACGCTATTTATATAAATAATAATAAAATAAAACTTAAATAATCTAATAAAATTAATTAATTATAAATAGAAAATATCATTTAGATCGCTATCGGCAGGTAAGGTGCCCATGAAGCTGGCAACGTTATATCTTTGTAAAGCCAAACTTATTCTTTGATAGAGGTACGTATCAGATCTTGGGTCACCTGTTAAATCGGTTAGACGCCTGGATAGCTCTTTTACGAGTTTTTGTGCCGATGAACCCCAAGGACCCATCATCTCCACCCCAAAGGGAACAAATATGTATCCATCACCAAGTGATGCATATTTCCTCCGCATAAGGTTATTGGCAGATTCCGCCGCTGCACCCCCCGCTCTAGATGAATGTTCAATATGAGAGGGGGCTAGCGTGTCCACACAAGTCGCATCCCACACCAGTGGCTTTCCACGACTCCAAGGAATCAACGTCATGCCATCAGGCATCTTACCATCATCACGTGAAATTCCATTCGGCTCTAGGATAGCCGGCACGTTGACGGTAGTAAAGGCCCGACGCAAGACGTCGTTTAAGGCGGCATGGCGTGAGAGACGGCCCGCACTGCGGCGGCAAGGACTTTTCACTTGGACAGGCAACTTTCCAAATATTTTTAGCAGTTTCCGCATACACCAGTGGCAGGGACCTTAATGACGGGGAGATAATTTTATCATATAAAGTGCTGACATTGTGAACAGAAGATAAGAATGCTGGTAAGGACATACTAGGTATTTTTCTGATGCCAATTCTACCAAAACGAATGGGCAGAGAAGTTGGGCACCAAGAAATATCAGACATCGAACAATTTAATATTTTTGATAGTAGATTTCGTAGAGAATCGTCCAAACTTGACAAAAGTATCTCATGATTCCAAAGAGGGCAACATCGGAGAACATAGGTTAGCTTGGGGACAAAAAGACAAAACCGAATTATATGATAGGCCATGTGGGAATGTATGCATAGTAAGCGGTCTGAATATTGTTCAAATTTTGAATTTTGTTCATTTATATATGCTGAGAAAGACTCTTCCAAAATTGGTGCACCTAAAAGGTGAAAAGATTGTTTTTCTATAATCTTCAAATTTGGGGCAATAATATTGAAATGTTTAATTATCGCATCTCTTCTATCAAAAGGTACCAAATCTGAGATAAAAAGTTTACACTTTGAAAAATTTTGCTCTAAACCAATTTCATAAAACTTTTTTATCAAAAAATTGAGATCTTTTAGAACTGTATTTGTTTCACCTCCTAAAGTTCCGTCATCTAAGTACCACATATTTAATTTAGAGTTTAGTAAATTAATTATTGGGTGTATAGCGAGACTGAATATTGCCGGTCCGAGTGGATCACCCTGTTGACAACCAGTAGAACCAGTATAAAATAATTTTGACTCCGAACCATAACATTGCCAAAGACAGCTAAATGTTTCTGGAATCGAATTTTGAATTTCTGTTAAAATGCTTGATCTTCTTACAGAATTGAAGGCATTTTTTACATCCACTTTAAAGACCACCTCAGCTCCATCATTTTTCAAAAAGGAACGGAGCGCGTGTACTGCAGCTTCGCAGCCGCTTTTCGAACCAAATTCTAACTGCAGTGGCTGAAACTTTTCAGCAAGTTTAGTCATAATAGATTTACAACAAACTTTGGAAGCTATTCGTCTAAAGGTGCAACCAACAGCAATCGGCCTCTTTCTTTTTAAAAGCACATAGGTTGGCACCATACATAATGGAAGTAAAATTTTGGGGTACCTTGCCTGCCAGCATGACATTTATTAAAGCGGTGATATTTGACAGGAGGGTTCGGCTGATGTCGCCAGTGGAACCGAAGACGAGATCTTTAATATGTTAATATGTAAGGCCATCCAGGCCTCCAGCCGAACCATTCTTGAAAGACATCACCGCTGTCTTAACGTCTTTAATTGTGACCTGCAAAGGTAACTGAGGTGAAGCCGGCTGGAAGAGAGGAGGTGCTGCTGACAAATGATGTTTCTCTTTTAGGGCGTTCAGGGTTTCTTGCGAATCAGCCGCAATGACGTCGTTTGAGAATAATAATTGTGCTGCACCTTTCAGATCCCCATCACTCACTTTACTCTCGACTTTCTGGGATAAAGAGCTTTTGATGTTGGTGGTTGTATATAAGTTTTCTTATTAAAAGTATTTGGGGAAGTAAAATTTATGTTCTGTGGGGCCGTGGTTGTACAATTATATTTAGGTGTGGATGTTAATGATTTATGTTTGGAATTGGCATGTAGAATCTGAAAATGAAAGTATAGCAGCTGCTCCCAAGCACATTCTGAGTTTTCATTGATGGCTTTTTTAATTTTAATTGATAAATTCTGTGCTACAACTATCTTCGCACCACGAGGAATACGCTTAACTATTGGAGTATTTAATTTTTATTGTGAAATATTTTGCCAAAATGGTTGTTGTTGCGATTGAGACAGAGAAAGTGTTTGAGAAATTAAATGACTAGGTGAAGTTAAGCTATATAGGGGGACTTGACTGGTCGCATTGGGAGACACAAACCCCATTGACCTTTATAATGACGAGCTGGAGAACAATGTGGGCATACTAACAGAGTTGTATTATTTTCATCAGTCGTTCGAATAACATGGGACGGGCCTGCTGCAACATAATATTCTTGCAACGTAAGAAAATAAACAAAATACTTACACACAAAATAACTAACAGAATCAAAAATATATATGTACACATAAAATACTTTTTAGTAATGTCACTTTAACAGACAGGCGTCAGGGCCAGCGGACACAGATCGCCGTCGCACCATCACCCGCGACTGGGCGCCATGGAGACGTTGGTAGCTCGGGTGGCTGTGTCGCTAGAAATTATATTTTCAAGACTTTGAACCACACAATAATAGATAATAACACTTGTCCATAAAATCGATACTAATATTTTTGATTGTCAAAATGCAATCCACTAACTCAAGACCGAGACTAAAGCACTTGTATATTTTTTTGTTTCTATTATCAATCAGGTCTTCTATTGCTGTGTCAAATTATTGGCACAGAATTTAGATAAATTTTACCATTTTATAGTAATAAATATAATTTTACAAAAATAAACGAATATGAGCCTTGACGTATCCTTGACATTAATCATTAGATTATTTAAGTTTTATTTTATTTATTTTTTTATAAATAGTGTTATTAATTATTAAGTCATATGTAAATAATTTCAAATAAATACTGAAATACCAATTTTAAAGTATTTTCCTGTGTATCTATTTGTTATGACTTGAAACGGCTGGACTTTGATGCCGGGATTTTCACTGGCACGCTATTATTACAAATTAATAAAATCAGTTTTAATAGCAGTGAAACGCATAAAATTATAACTGAATTATTATTATTATTGTCACACTGTGAGGTCGGGAAAAATAAATAATTGTTTAGACTTTCAAGAGCGACATCTCAAGTCAATTTCCTAATATGCAAATATTGGGGTTGAGCAGGTTATCAACTGTAAAGTAGATCCTGTGGATGGACCCACAACCTGAGAGTTGAACAAAGCATACAAGATTTTTATCAACGACACGTGTCTCGAACGGTTGGCTCAGTTGGTAAGAGCGGTAGCACGGATCGCGAGTGGTCGCGGGTTTAATTCCAGCATCGTTCATAAAATTTTGTTTTCATATTTTATGTGTATAATTTTAATGCCAGAAGTGAGAGTTACCACTTTGAAATAAAACAAATTGTTTAAAATAAATAATGTTCAATTTCCGTTTTAAAGCTTGGTACCACACGTTCCTTCAAAACTATATGCCTCCGATTTAAATAATCTCATCAGATTGGTGACCTTGAAGACGGTACGGAGACTCCGACGCGTTCAAATTTCAATAATAGATCTATGCTCTGCGTTATTCCATAGTTTATGCACTTATAAAAAATTTAATGCTCCCATCAATTAATCGGATTATTAATCCAACACGTTTTCACCACGGTTATACAAAAGGTAATTCAAACTTTTATTCTCAACTATTCTGAATAAGGGAAAAGAAGTTATGAAACCTAGCACCCACTTGAAATATAGCGGACAGTGCTACCATGGACTAGGAGTGGAGCACTTTGCACCGCTATGTCAATAGTGAAGGAGCCTGTCATTTGTGTGTGGAGAGGCAACTGGAAATAATTGGAAATAATTGGAAATAACCACTTTTAGTTACACATCATACGCTTAGTAGTCGAACACTTACAGTGGAGTGGTCTTGTTTTTGATCGGCTGGTCCGTTCAGTAGGGCTTTTGTGGGATCTTCTTCTATTCATTGTACTGCATATGTAATAACTGACTTACTCTTCTTTTACTTCTTCTTCGATATGATTTTCATCTTTCGTTCCTACTTCGCTTTCGCTGCGTTCTTCTCAGATCTGAGGCATACTATTATTTGATCATTTATACATCTAGACAGACTATTTTTATATGTAGGTATATGTTTGAATAAAAGACGCATTAAATGGTTATCAAATTCAAATACTTTTATTCAAAATAGGATTTAAAATTACTTATTGAACGACAAAAACTACCACCCATTCAAAAGAAGCAAGAAGCTTTTTTTTTAATATAAAATATGGATTACAATGTGATATCGTACGATAAACATTTATAATTAAAGAGCCTGAGGGTGTTCGCTTTATTCCCAGTCCATGGTGTCATTAAGAAAATCGTTTATGCTATAGTATAGTACCTTTCCCACACAAACGTTTTTTAACAATTCTTTTAAAATTCGTAACACATTTGTTTGTACATTTTCTGGGATCATATTGTAGAAGCATAAACATCGCCCAAAAAAAGACTTACTAACTCTACCCAACCGAGTAGTAGGCATAACAAGTTTATGTTTGTTTCTCAAATATCAAATCCGATCCAATGATAGTCACTTTAACAAATCCCACCCAGTCAAAGAAAGAGCCACACAGAGAGATCAGACATAATTAATAAATTATAAAATAAATAAGTAGATATGCGATGACAGCTATTTCGATAAACGGATTAAAAATAACAGTATGCTGTCATTATTGTTGTCACACTTCCTCGTAGTAATTGATATTTTATGAAAAAAGAGGACAAACGAGCATACGTATCACCTGGTAGAAAGTGATCACCGCCGCCCACATTCTCTTGCAACACCAGAGGAACAACAAGAGCGTTGCCGGCCTTTAAGGAAGGTGTACGCGCTTTTTTTGAAAGACCCCATGTCGTATCGTCCCGGAAACACCGCTCAAGGTTCATTCTACAGGTTAGAAGTTCCTTAAAAAACACACTACAGAGGACCGCCACACATTCAGATTGTGGGGATTGATATCCTAATTTGTGGCTTGTAGTGCGAAGGTGGAATTCAGTGGCAGAAATGAGGTGAAACAGCCCTTCGGAACACTTCCCGTGACACAGTAGAAATATGATACAGTAAGGGAACTACCTACAAACGTACGAAACTTTACAATCACACAAACATGCGCATCGACGAGGCCTGTAAGAGGTTTTCGCGATGTTCCAGTAGAGCGTGCCTGCCGACCGTCCATTTCGACTTCGATTTCGCACGGGCCGTGGATTTCGATTTGCCGCATAAAAAATCTGGAGGCACGGTAATATTCACAATATACTGTCAATGCTGATTTAACTGACGCACGAACCAGATCAACCATTAGGGCTGTGATCTAACACCGATCAGTACTACAGAGCTTGGTATAAAAATATCCATGCCCTGCAGTATCACATAGGCTACTGCAACAGCGCAGGCACTGGGATCATCAGAAGGGAAACAGACCTTGCCCCAAGGGTAGGATGCAAAAAAGGAACTCATCCTTTCCCAATCTGCTGACTTGTAGTGCCAAATGCGTCGGTTCGCTGGTGGTCTGCGACGTAAGCGTCGGATAGGCACTAAACTCCTGACCAGGCAATGGTCGGACGTTCCGAGAGGGGCGTCGACAGAAGCCTGGTAACTTTTGGGATGTGTAGCCAGCAGAAAAAGACCATACGCCTATGCAAAATTATACACAGATCGCCCTGCGTAGTGTGTATACGTGACCCAAGCCATTCGTCATTGTGCCCTTTGAAATCACCCAAGTCTACGATTTCAGCGTAGGAGATCTGTGCAAGCACGTCGACAATTACCGTTTGAATGCAGCCAATGACATGATTCATTTCTGCGTTACCACTATGGGACCTGTAGACACACGCAAGGATGCGAACGTGGTCCTCAAAATATACACACAGTCAGAGAATAGACAGGTTCCTACCCTCAAAATTGCCGAAACGGCGACAGCAGATATCGTACCCCGGAATGTGGTAAGGAATTATGCTTAGGATTGATCCTGGGGCATTAAACATAAGTATCGCTAGGTCGAGATACGTCACGTCTTCGTAAAGAAACGCAAAGCCGGCTGCGCCGACTAAAGGTCGTAGTGGTTTCGTTAAAATTGGAGTGGATTCCCCTGATGTTGCAAGTGTTAATTAAGCGTGGAGCGGGTTGCCATAGTGTTGCTGCCTCGTTTGTCCTAGGACAAACGCCATCTAGGCGACTCCTGTGCCCTCCCCAGAATACGACAGGTGGCCCGAGCGAGAATGCTCGGGGAGGGATTCTCCGACTCTTATAGAGATAGATTTTAATTCATGCAATCATAATATTATTATTTTGTATTGTAACTACATTATAGTTACAAGAATTATTTTATGTGGATAAATATGTTAAGGCTAATTAATTATATGTATAGTTTGTGGTCAGTGATCTTTCTTCCTATCATCCTTAAAAGGTAACAATTTAGAAAAGCTATAAACCAATTCAATTTTGGTCTACTAATTAACTCCTGATTGAAGAATACAGCAAAATTTTATGAGGATATTTTGCGCTTAAATTATTAACTGATCATACTTGTTACGTAATTAATATACTCTACTATGAAAATTCGTGAAGTATGAAATTATATTAAACGCTTCGATGGAAAACCTTTTCATTATAGAACTCGTTGCTTCAGTAACATGGAGAGAAAAATATTGGAATGAAATACCGCTGTCAGTTATGTTTGTTCGGTAGGGTACGAAACAGAAAGCTGTTGAAGTAGAAGAAATAAAGATAAGTTGCATACCGTTGATTTTACTATGTTATTCGTAAAATAATAATTACGAGCATTGAAGGCCTTCCGTAGACTTTCTTTCGAATTGTGACGTAAACTTATGTGTTATGCTCAAGTAATTTTGTAAATTTCAAGTTTTGTTTTTAGAATTTGTTATGTTTTTAAAGTGATAACGCTCACTTCTAGGATTAATACACAAATAAAATTTGACAATAAAATGGGTGAGGTCGTGGGTACGAGTCCCGTTTCGTTCATTTTTTTTTGTTTTTATGTTGTTGCTGGTTTTATGATTACGTAGATCCTATATGACATATGGTATGTCTGTACTTTTGGGACTGAGTAAGTTATCTTAATACCCATAAATCCAGGGTCTTGATGTTTGTTTCCAGTAAACTGACGAACGGACTTAAATGGGTATTACTTAATGGAGTACAGTTTGGTCCAACTTGAGGGATGGGATAGTTTTTATTTCGATTTGGGTCTCATAGTTATTTTTATTTCCAATATTTATTTTGTATGGACATATTTTCTATAAGCGAATTTATTGACCCACGGTTTGACAGTTCTGCTGAGAAACAATGTCATTGGGAGCATATTTTACGAAATAATTCTTGATGTTATGGAAATATTATTGACAATTTCGTATTTTTTTTATTATGTACAGAACAACGTCTGTCGGGTTAGCTAGTAATAAAATAATATAATATTCTGTAATTTACAATTGAAAAATCACTTTATTTTTTTATGGAAGAGGGGGACAAACAAGCATTCATAAGTGATAATACAAAAGCGAGTAATTCGTAATTCGGTATTCCTCATAGATTCGGATGAGCCATGCACACCCACTTTTTAAAATTTTACTCTACACAAAGGGAAATTTTAACTATGGCGTCTTACAGAAAACTGGGAGGATGTCGGCTAGACTATGGGTACCACAACGGCGCCTATTTCTGTCGTGAAGCAGTAATGTGTAAGCATTATTGTGTTTCGGTCTGAACGATGCCGTTGCTAGTGAAATGACTAGGAAAATGAGCCTGAATATCTTATGTCTCAAGCTGACGAGCGCAGTTGTAGTGCCTCTAAGAATTTTTGGATTTCTCAAGAATCCTAAGCTGAATGTCCTGATCGTCTCGTCTCTTACTGTCGATGTATAAAAATAATACCTTGAACATTTATTGCATTTTGCGCTAAGAATAATTTAAGGTTCTTTTTTATCATTTAAATAACACTTTACTCTGAAACAGAATTTAAAGAAGCAGTGAAGTTGTTGAGAGATCCCTCCAATATTTTGTCAGGAAACTTATAATAGAGTCGAATCCCATTGCCTTTAAATGATCTATCGATTTTATTTAGTCTTGCATTAACGGTTTGTCGTTGTTTCTGATAAAATATTTTTTTTATCCAAATGTTTTCATATCTTTATATATATATATTTCTTGTGTGCGTGTGTATGTCACTGAACTCCTCCTAGACGCCTAGATTTTGATGAAATTTTTTGTGTGAGTTCAAGTGGATTCGAGGATGCTTTAGATTCACAATTGAACAACGTCCTAAATGGCTGAACCGATTTTGATGAAGTTTTTGGTTGTACCAGTGAATTTGAGATTGGTGTGTGTCTTCAGGTGGACTCGAGAATGGTTTAGATTCACTATTGGACTACCTCCTAAGCGGCTGGACTGATTTTGATGATTTTTTGTGTGTTCCAGTGAATTTGAGATTGATTTAGATTCTCAATTCCGTCCATATAATTTAACTCTCTTGCTTATGTGTATGTTAGTGAACTCCTCCAAACGGCTGGACCGATTTTCAAATTTAAGACGTGTGTACAGGACGTCTGTCGGTTCCACTAGTTTTTTTATATAAAAATTGGTATAATTATGACCGTTAAAATAAATAAAGATTCAGTAATTAAAATTATTTAAATATTTATAATGACGATTTCAAAGCGCTGAGTGAAAGCCTATTGATATAAAATTTATCATCTCATTATGCCTCAGAAGATGTTGACTTGCCGAACTCTGGCACGAGATGGAGAGACTCTCGTTCCAGAGTTAGTCTACATAATATGCTGTATACCATACTATATCCTAGTTAAGTTGTACGTGACAAATAGTTTAGTTGAAACCACACAGAGATACCCAATTTTGTGGTGTATTGTGGGTAGATTTTTTTTATGAAAATAAGGCGAGACGAGCAGGACGTTCAGCTGATGGTAATTGATACGCCCTACCTATTACAATGCAGTGATCCGCTCAGGATCCTTGAATAAACTCAAAAAAATCTGAGCGACACTACAATTGCGCTCGCCACCTTGAGACATAAGATGTTAAGTCTTTTTTTCCCAGTAATTTCACTAGCTACGGCGCACTTCAGACCGAAATACAGTAATGTTTACAAATTACTGCTTCACGGCAGAAATATACGCCGTTGTGGTACCCATAATCTAGCCGGCTTCCTGTGCAAAGAAGCCGGTAAAATGGATGTAATTCAGCGCAGGAATCAGGTGAAACAGTGTTCAAATCTGCAGAAGACACACAATTAATCGACGTCTCTTTCGATGTCGTTAACAGAGTCTGGATTTCCACTAGCGTGGCTTACCGACACAAAGTAGGAACCACCATCTATGTATACCTGCCAAACTAGTTGTATTCAGGCATTCGGGATATGCTCTGATGCCCCGTGACAAGCCGAGGACACAGTGATATGGAGGAAGGTAGGAGGAGGAGGTATTAATATGTAAGCGAGAGCCAAAATTAATTATTCCACAAAGTGTTTGTGCGAGGCAAGCACTTTCTTGTGAAACGGCAGACGTAATCAGGGTGCGATGAATTTCATATGGCCTGGATTATGACTCATGTTTCTCTCACCTTCTCCTCCAAACTCCCGTATCATCATCATCATCATTTCAGCCGGAAGACGTCCACTGCTGGACAAAAACCTCCCCCAAATATCGCCATGACGATCGGTCCTGCGCTGCCCTCATCCAACCCACTCCGGCAGTCTAGACCAGATCGTCGGCCCATTTTGTTACAATTACCAATACTACTAACTTAAAAAAAACTTAAACTCCCACACAACGTTACTTTAATTTATTTAATACAACGGCCAAGCCTTCATGTTTTGGAACAAAAACCCAAATCACCTCACCCTGTTACAAAATATTAAAATGAAAACCCTCGTACTAATTAAGTCAATTAAGCCGGTTTTGTTTATTCAATTACAAGTTATATAAGTATAGATCGCCCACATCAGTATTGTAACCAAGTTAATTAAAAGTGAATCTTTGGATTATTACGTCTCTTGTCACTTCCCTTTTAATTTAACATCAAATAAGATTAGAATAAACCAAGGAAATTAGGCGTACGAAATGACAATACAACACATAACTTTATGAGATATATATTCTAATTCTAACAATCGTATTTACTGAGATATTTGCCATTTCCTTTTCTTCTTTTTGTGATATTTTATTTTTGGCCCCCTTCCTAATCGTCCTAATGAAATTCTTAGAAGTTTTACCCTCTTGCCATTGTTTTATAATCCTGAATATGAGATACTTTGTTAGAGGATAAGAACAGTTTTCATTATGAAATTGAACCCTCGCAAATTAGGGATAAGTAGGAAGTTAACTCACGCAATGAGGGTTCTGTATTGATGATACAAAAAGAAAAATGTCTTGTAAATAAAACTTGACATCCTATAGAAAAATTTGTAAAAGAGAACAATTTTTTTTAAAGAATTTTTCAAATGGCTTTGGTAGCGCAATAGGTTGAACCGTTGACTCTCACCACGGAGTTCGCTATTTGAAACTCTTACCTCGCCACTTACCCAATGTGTTTTCGGTTTTTGAATTCATATTATAATTTTATTCGACTCTTTTTAAGGTCGGCATCGCTCTTGTGATTCAAGATACAAGAGAGTATAAGGTCCTTAAACTTACCATCGAATGACCCCTATACTGCCTGATCCTCCTTTTTCGTAAAAAAAGAAAAATAATCTACGTTATACGTGGGTACTACTGAAAATGCTTAGAAATGGCCAGTTAGAAACATTGCTAATGAAAACTTTTATGAATTTAAATTTAGAACTCTTTGGTAACCTAATGTAGTATGTTGCATTCATTTGTCATTTGTTTTTGTGAATTGGCGACAAATCTAAAACTCTTGTTACACGTGAAAATGAACCTAACGCGAGAAAATTTTCGGTCAATGATTTATTATGACTTTCGTTGTGGGCTTACTCAACAACAAAGCTCTGATAGGCTGCGATTAGCATTTCTTAATGAAGCCCCATCTCGTGCCACTATTTACAATTCGTTTAACGAGTTTAAGCGTGGACGTAGCAATCTCAATGATGATCCGCGTGAGGGACGTCCTTTAACAGCGACTACTGAAGATAACATCAGTGCTGTGCGACGCATGATAGAGGAAGATAAGAGCAGACCTATCAGCAGATACGGGCAAGCCTAGGCATTGGTATGAGTCAAGTTTGAAAAATATTACACGAAAATTTTAGCGTCAGGAAGCTTGTACCAGATGGATTCCCCATACTTTAACCGACGACCAGAAACACCTTCACATAGACTGGTGTCGCCAAATGTTAGATAAGTCCAACGGAGGTGACTCTAATGCTGTATTTGACATCGTCACAGGTAATGAAAGCTGGATATATTGCTACGAACCCGAGACCAAAAGACAATCAGCTCAGTGGGAAGAAGTCAAGGAAAAAAGATGTTTGCCTCATTCTTTGGTCGGAAAGGGCATTTCGCTAGTTGTGCTAGAAGATCGAAGGACAGTTACTGCAGACTGGTATGTCAATCGCTGTTTGCCTGTTGTCTTGGAAAAAATTCGACAGCAGCGCCCTCGAAGCAGGATCCTCCTTCACCACGACAATGCATCAGCGCATTCCGCAAAACGGACTGTTGAATATTTGAATATGGCAGGTGTCGAGATAATAAGTCATCCGCCATACAGTCCTGACTAGGCACCCTGCGAATTTTATTTGTTCCCAAGAACTAAAGATAAAATTCGAGGTATTCACTTAACGAGCCCTAAAGATGCGGTGATAGCATACGAAAAAGTCATAGAACAGATACCTAAGGAAGAATGGGCCCACTGCTTTTCTCAGTGGTTCCATCGAATGCGACGATGTGGAGAGAGGAACGGAGATTACTTGGAAAAACAATAAAAGTATTGGCAACTTTCTACATTAAGCCGTTTTTCATTTTCAAAACATTTTCAGTGTTACCTAGGTATAGTATTATATAAAATTGATAGAAAAATAATGTATAATATTATTTTGAAAAGAGAACTTCTCTAAACGCGCTGACTATATTGGACATTCCCTCGATTCAAGATCACTCCTCTAACTGCTACAGCTTGTATCGGTGTACGCGACGCTGATATATCGAGAGACGGCCAAATTGGCCGCTTAAAAGCTTGGTGTACTCAGTGAGGTGAGACAGCACTTTACTTCAAGCCACCGCCTGCAACAACAACAATATAGCGCAAAAAATTGAGTGTCGCATTCTGTACTCACTGCACTGTTCTCACATTTGTGTAAGACTCAATAAAGTATGTACTTATATTAATGTTCGTGGCTGTATAAATAACAGATAGAAGCAGAGTAAAAAAATACTATTAACGAATTTCTAATAATGCCTTATACTACAGAGGATTCCGGATGTCAAATATAAGCTACAGGTACTCTGAGTAATGAATTTCGATGTTATTTTTACTCAAATTGAGAAGCACTACTGAAACCCCGATGAATACATTTATTGAAGCGTCGGAAGTTCAAAGAAAGCTTTTCCAAAAGACAATTTTCGGTACGGAATGATAGATATTGTAATATACTAACATAATAATTTAATGTATGTTCCTTTACTAAAACTCTTTATTGATACACATTAAATTTGAAAAAAAAAATATGAACTATGCGAGACTCGAAGCCACAACCTGAGTATTGAACAAGATTTATCAAACATACAAGACATAGAAGATTTATAAAAGATACGTCAATCGTACGCTTGGCTCAGTGGACAAAGCGCTTGCATGGAATGCGAGAGGTCGCGGGTTCGAGTCCCGCATCATTCATAAGTTTTCAAATTTAATTTGTTAATTGATCCCAGAAGTAAAGGTTTTTCACTTTAAAAAATATCGAATTATCTTTATTAATACTAGTAACAATCATTGCGCTTCAAAACATTAGCTTTTTTGAAATGGTTCCCTGATACTATTTGATATGGTTGAAATATAGAACATTACAATTAAAATGATTCCATATCTAACGATGAAAAAATATATAATTTTGGTTAAATCATCGTCATTATCATCAGCCGGAAGACGTCCACTGCTGGACAAAGTCCTCCCCCAAAGATCTCCACGACAATCAGTCCTGCGTTGCCCTCATCCAATATATTCCGGTGATGTTGACCAGTTTTATCTGTGGTGTAATATCAATATTTTATTAGATAGAACCCGTTATAGTGTTTCAATATCCAAGGTTAGAAATACGAACAGCTGCAGTAGGTATATTATGTTTATCTCACAAACGGGAACCAAGCATAATTTAGAGCATCTATTTGTGCTTATTAACTACCAGCAAAGCTACCAGGTAACTTTGACAAGATTCGAAATTCTATCCTCAATTCCCAAGTTAGGAAATTTAAAGCTAATATTACTCAATGTTGAATTCATTAAGTAAATCAATTATGTGGTAGCACCGACTGCTCTGCCAATTATTTTACAAAATCGGGAAGTGCCCTTTGGCACTAGAACTATCATATACAGCAATATCGAACGTGCCGTACGGCACACTACGCCCTGACCAAGTTCTGACTCTCTTTTTGTTTTAACATAGTTTATTTTGCATGGTCTTATAGCTTGTTTCAATAGCTCATATCATCCTTATTATAAGCAATCTTAATATTAATACAAGTAAAATAATACGCATTGACAGGCCGCTGATTACGGAAGGTTAAGGCCCGGTATCCACCAGTTAAGGCCCGGTATCCACCAAAGCGGAGAGGAGAGGAGATTTATTTTGATAACCAATCAGATTTCGTTATTTCCATATTTCCCCTCCGCTTAGCTTCGGCGGAAATGGTTCAAGCGAAGAGGAGAGGAGATGTCTCATTTTTCTATAAAATTTGTCCGTCCCGTCTCGTCTGGCGATCAAGCGGCGTGGCAGTGAGCTCCTTTCCTCGCTGCCTTTTCCCCGCGCCTCGCACACCTGAAAAATTTGTTATGAGTACAGCACACCTCCTTTCCACTTTGGTGGTCGTAATTGGAACTATAATGTAAAATAGTAATCTCATTAATCAGTGAGATGTGTATGAAGTATTGCGGTCTGCCCACTGAACACGCCAGTTCAACTTGTTACATTTCATTACGCGGTTCCACACGTATCAGTTCAAGTGTGAATAGCTCTGAAGTAGTTTTATCGGGAATTTCCAATGCTTTTCTTTATATTTAGGTCAGAATTTGGTATAACTGCATTTAATTGCTTTGTAAGATTCTCAAAAAGGGCGAAATTTTATCTGCTTGAGTCTAAATATAAGTTTGCTTTCTGTAGATGTGGGATAATGATTCAATATTTTTTCTTCTTGAATTACGTTAGTAGTAAGTATAATAGTGTATAATTGTTATCGGTATTTTTCTATGAGAATAAGGGACGAGACGAGCAGAACGTTCAGCTGATGGTAATTGATTGATACGCTCTGCCAAATACAATGCAGTGCTGCTCAGGATTCCTGAAAAACCCAAACATTCTGAGCGGCATTACAATTGCTTTCGTCACCTTGAGACATAAAATGTTAAGTCTTATTTGCCTAGTAATTTCACTAGCTACGGCACCCTTTAGACCTAAACACAGTAATACTTTTACATTACTGCTTCACGGCAGAAATAGGCACCGTTGTGGTACTGATATCATAAGTAGCCTCCCACCGGTGAAGTATATGTAGAAAATAATAACATTTTTTTTTCTTTAAATAGTACGATAGCCAACCATTTACACTAATTATATAACACACCATCATCCTCACATAGAAAGCCAATAAAGCCATTGCCTCCCTCCATCTACTCTAAAACAAATCTCAATTGAGATTAGTAAACTGGAAAAGAAGCACTCGGAAGGAACAAAGAAAATAAAAAAAATCATGAATCCGATTACGAAAGTAGTTGACAGATAAATTACCATCAGCTTTAGCGTATCGATGATGCCTCAATTAAGAAAAGAAGTAAAACTATTAAGATAGTGTTGTGAAACCAGTGTATTTATCGTGAACAGTAAAAATAACATGTACTAAGTGTAGAGATTACAATAATTCAGCGTCTTCCCTTTAATCCTTTGCGATCCGATCCCTCTAACCTTCAAATCGGTTGACTACAGAGCTATTTTGGCGCGATAATTTTATTTTATTGTAATGTCTTGGAAATAGAATACGAAAAATAAAATTCTGCGCACTTCACTATCACGTCGGCGGCCGATAAAGTCTTAGGTTCCCACACCCTTTTTCCGTATGGCAACAACCCATTGTCTTTCTTCTAATTTGTACAGAATTTAACGGACTTTTATTCTAAGTTCAAAGTAAAAAAGCAATTCCTAATAACAAAATAAGGCGAGAAATCGAATGAGGTCGTGTGGATTTCGTCGTTGTTCCATATTTAACGGTGGTGTTATATATTATACTAGCTGACCCGGCAAACGTTGTCTTGCCATATAAAGTATAATTCACGCAATAGTTTTATAAGTAATAAAATATTGCCTATATATATATTGTACATCATTTTGTTCTATTATCAATAGTTTTTGCAGCGCACGCAAAAATAGGTTTTCGATTTTACACCTTGTGTTACAAAATAGCAATTTTATTACGGATCCCTAATTTTGAAAAAAAAAAACATAGCCTATAGCCTTCCTCGATAAATGGACTACCCAACACTGAAAGAATCATTCAAATCGGACCAGTAGTACCAGAGATTAGCGCGTTCAAACAAACAAACAAACACTGCAGCTTTATAATATTATAGTATAGATATTACGTTCCTCGAATTGTTACATATTAAACTGCAGTACGCTAAGAGTTAATAGAGACTACTTATAAGAAAAGTGTTGACTACTTTCTTAAAATGAAATAAAATCATAATCAGTTTATTCATGTAGGTCACAGAAATTACAGTTATGAATAGCAAAAGTTTTATTTTCTTTTTATATTCACCGGCTTGAGCTTTAATGAGAAGAAGTGGCAAGAAACTCATTGCGACTCTTTTAAATCATTCAGTTACAATGTAAGGTGATGCAACAAATATACTCAAACACAAATACCTACTCATTTACTTATTCGCGCATTTTCTTATAGCAAATTGAGAACCTCCCACTTTTTTGATAATGAAACCAAAATATCTCAGTGTTATAACAAAAAAGTTAAACATGTGTTGAACACTTGTTTTAAATAGTTCTATTACAAATCCGTGTCCTTCCGAGCGTCAATATTCAGACGTCGCGTCGCTTAAATAGTTACACACTGTTGAACAAAACACGTTTCAAAGCCATGTTTAAATTATTTTTTGTGCTAAAACCGTCTATTATTATTATAATATATTATTTTTCTTTAAAAGTAACACATTACTTCCTATTCCAAGTAACACCTCCTGAAATCTACGTCAATATTCATGATAATGATCTGACTCATCTAATATATAAAATTCTCGTGTCATGGTGTTAAACTTTGAACTCCTCCGAAACAGCCTGACCGATTCTCATGAATTTTTGAGTGCATATTGGGTAGGTCTGAGAATCGGACAACATCTATTTTTCATCCACCTAAATGCTAAGGGTGGTCCACACGATTTTTTTTTATGACATATTTTTTTTAATTTGATTATGATTCAGCATTAAAAAATACAAACAACTTCAAATTTTCACCCATCTACGTTCAACAGTTACTTTTGTACCGCGATTTTAATATCGGCAATAAAACGTTTGCTGGGTCAGCTAGTACTAATATAAAATGGAACAAAGAGCATAATGGTATTTCACATTTGACGTTCAGTTGGCGTTATGTTCGACGATGCAAATACAGCGGCATATGATTTGCATAATATATTCCTACAGTCAGTGTATTTGTTTGAGTATATTCTATTTTAGAGGTGAAATATTATACAGAGCATAGTTTTGAATTTAAATTGCTCAGATGGTGTATTATTGTTTTTCTATTAAGGCTGGGGACCAAGCCAAGGGTCTTGAGGAATAGGTTACCACTCTCCCACAAAATCGCCATAGTTTTAAGAAGCATTTTTAATTTATTACAAACTTAATACAATTTTCTTTACAGAAATAACAAAATGCTATTATGTCAAATAGTATTGGTAAAAAGTTAATAATTTTTCTTTTTTTTTTTTTGAGAGGAGGAAAAACTGTTACGTATTTACACCCCGGAACGGGGCGTAGTATGTCGGACTCGAGTGTCCGCGTAAGCGGACGCCCCACACCGACTAAAACCTCCTCTGTGCTGTTAGCAGCCCTGGCTTTCATAGTGAAGTAGGATGTGGGCCGTGGAGGCCGCGAAGACTACGCAACAACAGCCGCGGGGCGTCTCCTAAGGAGACTCGAACCTCAGACCGGCTGCGTGCTTGTGGGAATAATTTTTCAAACAATTTTTATCTAGATGGAATGAATATCATGGGTCCAACTGTAAAAAATAGGGGTACTTTGGTGATTTTATTCGCAATGTCAATTAAGGATAGAAATGTTAAGAAAAAATGAATATTCTTCTCATATTCTGTAGACATATAATTATTTTTAGTAAAATTAAAAGATTTATATAAACCGATAAGAAACGGTTTGAATTATGCGCTATTTTGGCGATTTCTCGGGATAGTGGCTTTAAAGAGGGCAAACGGGCAAGTAGCACACCCGATGGAAAGTAAAAACCATCTGCCCATACTATAAAATATGCTATAAGCTGCTGTCGCATAATATCGTATAAATTCAACGCCACAAGAAGAACAGTTTCATGCAAAACGATCTGTAGTATTCTATACTAGACACTGGTTTGCGAGAAATTTCTCATTTTGGCTAGAAAAAAAAAACTAAAACTAGATGCAGGGAGATCCTACATATATCTACAACTTCAATGATTAAAGTAACACTTCGTTGCTTTTATGTGGTCAAATCGTAGAGGTATGTATTGCGATAGGCCCGTCCACAGATAAGAACAATATTCTACGTGAATATAATTTATATAGTTATAGGCTTTGAAGTGCCGTCTGGCCTTACTGAATACACTAAGAGTTTTTAAAGGCAATTTGCCTTCTCTTCCAAGTGACCTTGGAAATGAACGTCGCTCATTCTCTCATTAAGTCTAAAGTTTCACACATACACGTCAACCGCGTACAACCCAAGTTGCCGATCAGCCAAGTCGGAAAATTTAGTGACATAGAAGTTGTGCGACATTTAATCCTTAAGCCAATCACATCACTACCGGCGACTTAAAACTTGTGAACTATGAACAAAACATGAAACTAATTTTAACCAATGTGTTGCTGTCACTGACTATTTGTTTACATAAAAGGCATTTATTTTCTCAAAATTGATTCCTTTAGAATTGTTTTTGATGTCATTTCTAATATACAAGAAACTACTACCGCTTCTGAAACAAATGGCGCTCTGAGAGAGGAGAAGCGACGAAAGAAACTCTCACAGAATCCTTTTTAATGAAATATACAATAGTGTACTGTCATTGCTATTGCTATAAAATAATCATAATCTATTCCCAGGCTGTCGGATCACTTAGATATTCAGCTGTGGAAAAGAAGAATTTACGAAAAACCATGTCACATCCCTAAAGATGACGTCATTGATAACCTTGACGTCGATGTGAGACCTTAGAACGCGTTTATATTTTAATACCTAAATAAATAAACCTTTTTGAACTTTTACTTTGACATATTTAATAAAACATATTATGCTTTCCACTTGATTTGGCAACAGTGTGAATAGACGTCGCTCATTACTGCTTGAACAAACATGAATAATGTATTGTTTATGTTGTAGCGTCAACATATTCATAAATAACTAACTTGATCTATTTAGCGTTGAATATTATGCTTTTATAAGAATATGTGCCCTAATAAAATTATTTTAGACTAACTGACCCGACATATATTGTTCTGTTCAAAATAATAAAAAAAGGATCTAAAACATTGGACTATAACTATATTGGACATCACTATGGACAGATACGATCTTGTTATTAAACGTTGACAGCAATGTATCCGTAACTAGAGATACGTTATTGAAAACGGACGTATGCCTGGTGGTGTGCGATCTATCTCTTACCGCCAAACAACTGACAGTTATTATAGCACTGGGGCTAAGGCTACATTAAAAAAGTTTATAATAAAGGTAGTAGTAAAAATCTTTTAATTTTTTTTATATATCTGCGCAATTTTCTTAAAAGATGTCTTGATATAGATTATCTAAAAAAAACCTAAAAGTTAGTATAAGAATCAATGTGTCCAAAGCAACCGAGAAGGAATTGTAGTTTAAATTATAAATTTGAACGTCTTAGAACTAAACTAAACTAATTTGCATTTGAAAGGATTAAGTTGTGTTGTGTATGCTTACCATTATACTATTGATGATTAGGGTATAGTTGTAGAAAGGATCAAAAGTCATATTTTTCGATCTTATTGCAAAGCTTTAAAATTCAATTCAAAAGTTAATTAGAATAATATTTTCGGTGAAGCTGGTGTTAATAATATTGCTAATATTAATTATATTATAATGCAAAATTTAGAACTAATTGGTACCAATTTCTAAATATTTGTGAAACTATACACTAGTTGAAAATTATTGGGGTATAAAAAATTGTTGCCGATCGATTCTCAGACCTACCAAATATATTGCACATAAAATTTATCGTACTACAATAATTGACTGCAGCGGGGAGTCAGACAAGGCGATGTCATTTTATCCGAAGCTGTTCACCGCTGCGTTGGAAGATGTTTTAAGCGTCTGGGATGGAACAGACGGCGAATACATCACTCACCTTCGATTCACAGACGATATCGTAATCATGGCAGATACCATGGAAGACTTAAGCCATATAGACTCGATGGCCTCTATACAGCTTCCCAGGAGTCTCAAGGAGGAGAGATTTCAAATGAACATGGACAAGACGAAGAACTGTACTCTCGACAATATATATACATCAGCAACATATATTAAATAACATCAATCTTTAAACGTCTGGGTAAAATAAATTAAATTTTACAAATGGCGGTTTTTTGAACTTGAATTGAAATGTTTCCCTTTGTTTTTAAAAACAACGCTGTAATATAACTCGTAACAATTTCATTACAATCTGGTTGTCAAAGCAATTCGTAATTATTTTTTGAAGTGAAAACTTTTAGGCACTCTGAATACTTTATTAGATCGAGACGTCAAGCTCGGCAATAAAATAATTGTAGTTACTAACGTGTTTATTAGCTGTTTAAGTTTCTTAACAAATAACAATATGATTTTACATATTAGGTACTTTCTAAATATATGTAATACGATTCACTTAAAAACATTACAATTCTGTCGCATACATAATTCACAGCTCTTAAAAAGATTTAAATAATTCATAAAATATGACCTGACAGCCAAAAGGGGATTAATATTTTGAATGCCTGAAGTATAAGCAATCAACACAGTTAAACACCATGATTGTATTCGGATAGATATATGTATGTGTGTGTTGTTGTGTGTGTGTGTGTGTGTGTGTGAATGAATGTGAAGGTGGGAATGTGAGAAAGTGTGTTTGTGTATTTTATTTGATAAAAAATAGGATTTAAACTATAAAAAGATACCTAACTGACATGACCAATTATAATAAAATCATAAATTTATGTTTTTACTCAATTTTTGAATTCGAATTTACTTAGGTGTAAATATCAACCGAACTAAACTTATTACTATAAGTTTTATATAACCAAGTAATTGTGCAGAATATTGTGCATAATTTGACGACAAAAAATTTAAAAAGAATTCATATCACTTCTACCTATGGTTTAAAAGATAAAAATTATACTTAATAATAATTATAACCTAAACGTCACTAGCGTAACTATGTTCGTCGGAGTGGTCATAATGTCTTTTCAATAGTTGGGCTAACGGTTTTCAAATTTTAGGTGAACATAAATACAACATACTCTCTTATATATATGTAGATTATTATGTATATAGAGAAAGACCCTTGATAGCGTTTCCATGTTTATTTAAATAGTTTATGCACTGATGATCAATTTAAAAGGTACAAAAAGGCATTTTTTCTCAAAATTGATTCCTTTACAATTCTTTTTGATGTCATTAATAAATAAAAACTTCTTGCAAAGATATACCGTCATCAAATTGTAGATAAAAGATTATAAAGATGGAACTAGTTGATAACGATTTTTATAAGTTAAATAACGCTGAAAACTGAGGTGAAATTAAAAACAAGATTATCGTTTCAGTTAGAACCAACGTTCTCGAAGCAAGAATGTTTTCAGATCAAGATTTGTTATTTTTAAATTACTTTAAATCTAATTCAACTGTCAAAGTTGTTAATCGTTCTGACAAGTAAAATGGAAAAATCTTCCAAGGTAAGGCACAATCTGAAAGGCTTAAAAGTAAGACAAAGTTCTTAAATAAAGTTAAATAGGAATAATAAGAATAGTTTGTTGTTACCGATGTGTTGACAGCTAGCGTTTTCCAACGTAATTCAAGTGAGCTTCACATAAAAATATTTACAATAGTATATATTATATCTCATAATATAGTTAGCGACTACGTTTGCGTACCGTAAGTCATCACTGGCAACACACTCTGGTTTAAAACCTTCGTCTTCAGACACTGTGGTATTTGGGACGAGAAGATTATATGGAGCTTCCCGAACGCCGCTCTTCCGAGTCGGATTCGACGAGTGACCTCTTTCACGAAATTGGACCTGCCTAAATGGATTGTTTGTCCAAGGTAAATGTACTCGTCAACAAGTTCGAGAGTACAGTTCTTCGTCTTGTCCATGTTCATTTGAAATCTCTCCTCCTTGAGACTCCTGGGAAGCTGTATAGAGGCCATCGAGTCTATATGGCTTAAGTCTTCCATGGTATCTGCCATGATTACGATATCGTCTGTGAATCGAAGGTGAGTGATGTATTCGCCGTCTGTTCCATCCCAGACGCTTAAAACATCTTCCAACGCAGCGGTGAACAGCTTCGGATAAAATGACATCGCCTTGTCTGACTCCCCGCTGCAGTCAATTATTGTAGTACGATAAATTTTATGTGCAATATATTTGGTAGGTCTGAGAATCGATCGGCAACAATTTTTTATACCCCAATAATTTTCAACTAGTGTATAGTTTCACAAATATTTAGAAATTGGTACCAATTAGTTCTAAATTTTGCATTATAATATAATTAATATTAGCAATATTATTAACACCAGCTTCACCGAAAATATTATTCTAATTAACTTTTGAAATGAATTTTAAAGCTTTGCAATAAGATCGAAAAATATGACTTTTGATCCTTTCTACAACTATACCCTAATCATCAACAGTATAATGGTAAGCATACACAACACAACTTAATCCTTTCAAATGCAAATTAGTTTAGTTTAGTTCTAAGACGTTCAAATTTATAATTTAAACTACAATTCCTTCTCGGTTGCTTTGGACACATTGATTCTTATACTAACTTTTAGGTTTTTTTTAGATAATCTATATCAAGACATCTTTTAAGAAAATTGCGCAGATATATAAAAAAAATTAAAAGATTTTTACTACTACCTTTATTATAAACTTTTTTAATGTAGTCTTAGCCCCAGTGCTATAATAACTGTCAGTTGTTTGGCGGTAAGAGATAGATCGCACACCACCAGGCATACGTCCGTTTTCAATAACGTATCTCTAGTTACGGATACATTGCTGTCAAGATCCTTTTTTTATTATTTTGAACAGAACAATATATGTCGGGTCAGTTAGTCTAAAATAATTTTATTAGGGCACATATTCTTATAAAAGCATAATATTCAACGCTAAATAGATCAAGTTAGGTATTTATGAATATGTTGACGCTACAACATAAACAATACATTATTCATGTTTGTTCAAGCAGTAATGAGCGACGTCTATTCACACTGTTGCCAAATCAAGTGGAAAGCATAATATGTTTTATTAAATATGTCAAAGTAAAAGTTAAAAATGGTTTTTTTATTTAGGTATATAAATATAAACGCGTTCCAAGGTCTCACATCGACGTCAAGGTTATCAATGATGTTATCTTTAGGGATGTGACATGGTTTTTCGTAAATTCTTCTTTTCCACAGCTGAATATCTAAGTGATCCGACAGCCTGGGAATAGATTATGATTATTTTATAGCAATAGCAATGACAGTATACAATATATACAGTATGTATATTTCATTAAAAAAGGATTCTGGGAGAGTTTCTTGGGTCGCTTCTCCTCTCTCAGAGCGCCATTTGTTTCCGAAGCGGTAGTAGTTTCTTGTATATTAGAAATGACATCAAAAACAAAACTCTTAGTGTATTCAGTAAGGCCAGACGGCACTTCATAGCCTATAACTATATAACTTATATTAACGTAGAATATTGTTCTTATCTTTCTATGGACGGGCCTATCGCAATACATACCTCTACGATATGACCACATACAAAGCAACGAAGTGTTACTTTAATCATTGAAGTTGTAGATATATGTAGGATCTCCCTGCATCTAGTTTTAGTTTTTTTTCTAGCCAAAATGAGAAATTTCTCGCAAACCAGTGTCTAGTATAGAATACTACAGATCGTTTTGCATGAAACTGTTCTTCTTGTGGCGTTGAATTTATACGATATGATGCGACAGCAGCTTATAGCATATTGTATAGTATGGGCAGATGGTTTTTACTTTCCATCGGGTGTGCTACTTGCCTGTTTGCCCTCTTTAAAGCCACTATCCCGAGAAATCGCCAAAATAGCGCATAATTCAAACCATTTCTTATCGGTTTATATAAATCTTTTAATTTTACTAAAAATAATTATATGTCTACAGAATATGAGAAGAATATTCATTTTTTCTTAACATTTCTATCCTTAATTGACATTGCGAATAAAATCACCAAAGTACCCCTATTTTTTACAGTTGGACCCATGATATTCATTCCATCTAGATAAAAATTGTTTGAAAAATTATTCCCACAAGCACGCAGCCGGTCTGAGGTTCGAGTCTCCTTAGGAGACGCCCCGTCTAGTCCCGTCTAGTCTTCGCGGCCTCCACGGCCCACATCCTACTTCACTATGAAAGCCAGGGCTGCTAACAGCACAGAGGAGGTTTTAGTCGTTGTGGGGCGTCCGCTTACGCGGACACTCGAGTCCGACATACTACGCCCCGTTCCGGGGCGTAAATACGTAACAGTATTTCCTCCTCTCAAAAAAAAAAAAAAGAAAAATTATTAACTTTTTACTAATACTATTTAACATAATAGCATTTTGTTATTTCTGTAAAGAAAATTGTATTAAGTTTGTAATAAATTAAAAATGCTTCTTAAAACTATGGCGATTTTGTGGGAGAGTGGTAACCTATTCCTCAAGACCCTTGGCTTGGTCCCCAGCCTTAATAGAAAAACAATAATACACCATCTGAGCAATTTAAATTCAAAACTATGCTCTGTATAATATTTCACCTCTAAAATAGAATATACTCAAACAAATACACTGACTGTAGGAATATATTATGCAAATCATATGCCGCTGTATTTGCATCGTCGAACATAACGCCAACTGAACGTCAAATGTGAAATACCATTATGCTCTTTGTTCCATTTTATATTAGTACTAGCTGACCCAGCAAACGTTTTATTGCCGATATTAAAATCGCGGTACAAAAGTAACTGTTGAACGTAGATGGGTGAAAATTTGAAGTTGTTTGTATTTTTTAATGCTGAATCATAATCAAATTAAAAAAAATATGTCATAAAAAAAAATCGTGTGGACCACCCTTAGCATTTAGGTGGATGAAAAATAGATGTTGTCCGATTCTCAGACCTACCCAATATGCACTCAAAAATTCATGAGAATCGGTCAGGCTGTTTCGGAGGAGTTCAAAGTTTAACACCATGACACGAGAATTTTATATATTAGATGAGTCAGATGATTATCATGAATATTGACGTAGATTTCAGGAGGTTTTACTTGGAATAGGAAGTAATGTGTTACTTTTAAAGAAAAATAATATATTATAATAATAATAGACGGTTTTAGTACAAAAAATAATTTAAACATGGCTTTGAAACGTGTTTTGTTCAACAGTGTGTAACTATTTAAGCGACGCGACGTCTGAATATTGACGCTGGGAAGGACACGGATTTGTAATAGAACTAATTAAAACAAGTGTTCAACACATGTTTAACTTTTTTTGTTATAACACTGAGATATTTTAGTTTCATTATAACTGACTTCAAAAAAGTGGGGGGTTCTCAATTTGCTATAAAAAAATGCGCGAATAAGTAAATGAGTAGGTATTTGTGTTTGAGTATATTTGTTGCATCACCTTACATTGTAACTGAATGATTTAAAAGAGTCGCAATGAGTTTCTTGCCACATCTTCTCATTAAAGCTCAAGCCGGTGAATATAAAAAGAAAATAAAAGTTTTGCCATTCATAACTGTAATTTCTGTGACCTACATGAATAAACTGATTATCATTTTATTTCATTTTAAGAAAGTAGTCAACACTTTTCTTATAAGTAGTCTCTATTAAAGAGTTAATAGAGTACGCTAAGAGTAGCGTACTGCAGTTTAGTATGTAACAATTCAAGGAACGTAATATAGAATATAACACCACCGTTAAATATGGAACAACGACGAAATCCACACGACCTCATTCGATTTCTCGCCTTATTTTGTTATTAGGAATTGCTTTTTTACTTTGAACTTAGAATAAAAGTCCGTTAAATTCTGTACAAATTAGAAGAAAGACAATGGGTTGTTGCCATACGGAAAAAGGGTGTGGGAACCTAAGACTTTATCGGCCGCCGACGTGATAGTGAAGTGCGCAGAATTTTATTTTTCGTATTCTATTTCCAAGACATTACAATAAAATAAAATTATCGCGCCAAAATAGCTCTGTAGTCAACCGATTTGAAGGTTAGAGGGATCGGATCGCAAAGGATTAAAGGGAAGACGCTGAATTATTGTAATCTCTACACTTAGTACATGTTATTTTTACTGTTCACGATAAATACACTGGTTTCTCCGGTAATTTATCTGTCAACTACCTTCGTAATCGGATTCATGATTTTTTTTATTTTCTTTGTTCCTTCCGAGTGCTTCTTTTCCAGTTTACTAATCTCAATTGAGATTTGTTTTAGAGTAGATGGAGGGAGGCAATAGCTTTATTGGCTTTCTATGTGAGGATGATGGTGTGTTATATAATTAGTGTAAATGGTTGGCTATCGTACTATTTAAAGAAAAAAAAATGTTATTATTTTCTACATATACTTCACCAGTGGGAGGCTACTTATGATATCAGTACCACAACGGCGCCTATTTCTGCCGTGAAGCAGTAATGTAAAAGTATTACTGTGTTTAGGTCTAAAGGGTGCCGTAGCTAGTGAAATTACTAGGCAAATAAGACTTAACTTTTTATGTCTCAAGGTGACGAAAGCAATTGTAATGCCGCTCAGAATGTTTGGGTTTTTCAGGAATCCTGAGCAGCACTGCATTGTATTTGGCAGAGCGTATCAATCAATTACCATCAGCTGAACGCTCTGCTCGTCTCGTCCCTTATTCTCATAGAAAAATACCGATAACAATTATACAGTATTATACTTACTACTAACGTAATTCAAGAAGAAAAAATATCCCACATCTACAGAAAGCAAACTTATATTTAGACTCAAGCAGATAAAATTTCGCCCTTTTTGAGAATCTTACAAAGCAATTAAATGCAGTTATAACAAATTCTGACCTAAATATAAAGAAAAGCATTGGAAGTTCCCGATAAAACTACTTCAGAGCTATTCACACTTGAACTGATACGTGTGGAACCGCGTAATGAAATGTAACAAGTTGAACTGGCGTGTTCAGTGGGCAGACCGCAATACTTCATACACATCTCACTGATTAATGAGATTACTATTTTACATTATAGTTCCAATGTGCCTAGATCTTAGTTTAGTAAGAAGATTTAATATACGTTCACAAAAATCGTCACCTTTTTGCTCTAGATAGTGTTTTTTTTTATGGAATAGGAGGACAAACGAGCGTACGGGTCGCCTGGTGTTAAGTGATCACCGCCGCCCACATTCTCTTGCAACACCCGAGGAATCACAAGAGCGTTGCCGGCCTTTAAGGAAGATGTACGCGCTTTTTTTAAAGGTACCCATGTCGTATCGTCCCGGAAACACCGCATAAGGAAGCTCGTTCCACAGCTTTGTAGTACGAGGGAGAAAGCTCCTTGAAAACCGCACTGAGGAGGACCGCCACACATCCAGATGGTGGGGATGATATCCTAGCTTGTGGCGTGTTGTGCGAAGGTGGAATTCAGCGGCAGGAAACAGGTTAAACAGCTCTTCGGAACACTCCCCTTGATAAATGCGGTACAAGACACACAATGAAGCGACGTCTCTACGCAACGCCAAGTGATCCAGCCGTTCACAGAGCACTGGGTTCTCGACAATTCGAGCTGTTCTGGGTTGCACGCGGTCAAATGTATCGAGCTGATAATGGGGTGCGCCAGACCAGAGATGACAGAAATACACCATGTGTGGACGGACCTGCGCTTTGTAGAGCGTTACAATGTGGGCCGGCTTGAAGTATTGCCGTGCTCTATTGATGACACCCAGCTTCTTCGAAGCCAATTTGGCTTTGCCCTCCAGATGGCCACGGAATTGGCAATCACTCAAGATTTCGAGACCCAGTATTCTGATACTAGGCGAGGCTTTAAGGGAAGTGTAGTCGAAGAGCGGTGATACGGCAAATGGGGTTTTTTTAGTGGTAAACGCGCAAAGTTGAGTCTTCTGGGGGTTGAAGTGGACAAGGTTCAATTTACCCCATTCCACGATTTTCTCGAGGACTCGATAGAAGCCACAAGTTTCTCCCGGCACCTTCAAAAAAAGCGCATACACCTTCCTTAAAGGCCGGCAACGCTCTTGTGATTCCTCTGGTGTTGCAAGAGAATGAATGTGATCACTTAACACCAGGTGACCCGTACGCTCGTTTGTCCTCCTATTCCATAAAAAAAAACATTACTGCTTCATGGCACTAATAGGCGTCATTGTGGTACCCATAATCTAGCCGGCATCCTGCGTATAGGAACCGGTACTGGTAAATTAATCTAAATTATATTAAGAGCTTCTGCTATGACTAATTTGTATAAATGCCCAAATCATCACCGTTTAGATACGAAACCATATGTGTAAAGCCGATAAATAATTATTTATTATTTATGAAGAGAAACTACTGAAAGCGTATAGCAATTTACTGTCATTATACACTGAATCATTTAACTGTAGTAACTGGCAGTGGCTGGATCAATACCAGACATACATTAATCATCTTATTTAAATTATTCTGCTTCGCTAGTCCTAATAAATATTCTAATTTAGCCTATTTTTCTGGTGGAAACATTGTTTATAGATAATTTATAGATTTATGGCTGTGCCCTGCGTTTTCGCCAACGCATACATAATTAATTTATGTCTTATACGTATAGCGATACCCAAATGAAACCCAAACGGATAGATGGCCGTTGGGGCAGTAAAGTCCTCGAATGGCGACCACGTACCGTAAGACGCAGTGTTGCTAGGCCCCCTGCATCTCGACCAACGATCTGGTCAAGATAGTCGGAATATGTTAGATGAGAACAGCGAAGGACCGATCGTCGTGGAAATCTTAGGGGAGGAAACCTTTGTCCAGCAGTGGACGTCTTCTGGCTAATGATAGGGACTAGGTGCTGCCCGTGATGTCATCCACGTGGATGCTAGAAGCAGCCAAAATACAGCTATGCCTGCATACCGTGACAATATGTAGACTATCTGGTTAACTATTTTCTTTGCTTGACTTATTTTTTACTTGACGAAAGGAATACCTTTTAAGTCTCTGGACCATAAGGTCCATATCATTATGTTTTATTATGTCTCCGGAACCATAAGGTTCCGGAGACATAATGATATATATATATTATCAAGCTAATGGCCGCGACTTCGTCTGCGTAGATAAAGGGTTTTTAAAAATAATTAGCAAGTTTGGAATCAATTATCTCATGTCCTATTCCAGTTCCGGTTCATGTTTTCGCTCCCGTTCCCAACATATTATATCAATCTTATTTCGAGAAGGGTTGCTATAGCTCCTCAACTTGAATTTAATTTTTTCACCAATCAAATTGTAGCCTATGTCCTTTCCCAAGCTCTAGTCTATTACTATACCAAATTTCATCAAAATCGATTCAATAGCTCCGTCGTAGAAGCGTACAAAACAAACTTACATTCACATTTATTATAGTAGTAGGGATGTGTATATCTATGTAAATAAAATGCTTTTTAAATGATGCAATTACATACGTTTTAGTCCTCTTAAAAGTATTTTATTTAAATTAAACTAGCACTAATCAAGGAAAATACTAGACAAATGGTAACTAAACTTTTAAAAGTATACTTACGACGTACTTTGGGCAGCATTTTTTATTTTTTAATATACTCACTTTCCATATAATACACTACAAACTGATTTGGTTAATACATTTATATAAGTTACCAACTATAGAACTTTCATCGCCCTTTTTCACCCCACACAGGTCTAAATTAAAAAAAAAAACGCTAGAACACATATTTAAAAGTTTCATGGTGCTATCTCCGATAAGGACGACCTTTCATACAAACTACCAATTTTACCCCCTATTCCAACCCCTTCAAGCCTTTTATTGGCGATAAAAGTGTGTCATTTCTCAAGATCTTGTCTATCTCTATAGTAAAATTCAGGGGTTTAGGCGTGAAAGAGTAACAAACAAACTTACATTCACATTTATAATTAATTAGATATTATAGTTGAGACGTAGAGATTCAGATTGAACTTCGGCTATGTTATGTAGTGATTATTTTTACTTCTTCCGAAGCGGCGCCCTTTTCTATCACCAAGCATTAATGTGCAAACTTTGTCGGTTTGAAGGGTAGCTGGGTAGCTATTGATATCTGGGCTAAAGAGGCATTTTATAATCTCAAAGTGTCAAGTGCAATAGCGATACCACAGAATTGGGTATATCAAGAATGGTGAGTGTTCCTTACCACCCTGTAAACGACTTGTTAGTCTCGACACTTTATCTCATCAAGAAAGCTGTAACTAGATCCTTTGTGTGTGACCACGTAAATACGGCTGCACATATTATAAATTACATGTCATTCAAATTCAAATTCAAATTCAAATATTTTTATTCAAAATAGGATTTATAATCACTTATTGAACGTCAAAATCTACCACCCATTCAAAAGAGACTGCCTCATTCCCTAGAGTATTTTATACTGTGGGAGTAACATTTGTCTGAAAGTACTGTATTTTAAAGATAGCTTCCTATTACAATTGAACCGATAAATATTTTATATTGCAAAAGTAATGCTAGATTAAATAATTTGCTAAGGAGTTTCAAACTTTAACATTAAACGATTGCGGAGATCTGAAGTCTGAAGCAGACCTCTTGGATAATAGAAAAAGTTGTACTTAGTAGACCGAGCTCCATAGATAATAGAATATTAAAGAAGTTAATGGCAGATCGTAGTTCACATATCATTATCAAGATTATGGCGGGTAGAGGCAAGGAAATCCATTTGTGTTTATGAAAAAGTGTCCGTCAAAATGCATTAAATTATGGTGCCGCTACAGTCGGATCAGGGTAGATCTTAAAAGAAGCTCCAAATATAAAATAATACTAATCACTCTACGTGCACGTTTCCCTATAATAATTCTGTAAGATTATATTTACTAATAATTAATTTACTTTAGTCAGATCGATCGTTTACAATTGGTACATTCTTGTTGACGACCTGTATAGCCGAGTGGTTAGCGATCCTACCTACTAAGATAGAGTGCAAGCATTTATATGATGAATATGGATGTTTGTTTCCGAGTCATGGGTGTTTAAATGTATTTATATATGTTTAAGTAAGTATATTGTATTAAATATATCATTGTCTTGTAACCCATAACACAGGCTATATATGCTTAATTTGGGGCAAGATAATTTGTGTAAAAAGTGTGTCAATATTATATATAAAAAAAATCTATACTTCATACCATACCCTGTGCCTACACCAGCGCCATTGTGGAAGTTTTTTGAACTATTATTTACGGCATAAGCTTGATACTTTTTCAACTTTTCTCCCTTAAATATACTCCTTGCCTCTACATAATAATATTATAAAAGTCAAACCTTTACTTAAATAATGACCTTCAACAGAACAGTTTATTCATCTAGAAAATATTATGCCAAGGCTGCTTTCGATCAAAGATTCGCTAATGAAACTTTAAAAGACAAAAACTTGATTAAATTATATATCAAAGGTCAGTTGTCCTTGGGAATATATTTTACCGTTATTTTTTATATCATTATAGATCATGCAATTATTATTATTCATGCATTCAGATTTAGCTGTTAGGGCTTTATTAGACTGGGACACCACGGTAGCGCAACCAGTTGCCACTACCAACAAGTGTACACAAAATGGTTGCCCTACCAATTTGGTGGCGCGACTGGTTCTTTAAAAGAAATATGACTTTAAAATTTAAATTTGATAGCAAAATTTATGAACGATGTGGGACTCGAACTGTAAAGTAGATCCTGTAAATGAAGCCACAATCTGAATTGACCAAGTCGTCAAGATTTATGAACTTTACGTCACTCGAACCGTTGGCTCAGTGGAAGAGCGCTCGCACGGAACTCGAGTGGTCGCGGGTTTGAGCCCCTCAACGTTCATAAATTTTGATTTCAAATTTGATTTGTGTAATTAAACCCAAAAATGAGGGCAATAGGTTACTTTTAAAAATAACAAATTGTTTCGATATTATATAACTTCAAAATGTATGTAAGTTTTAAAAATAATTGTATCAATACTTTTGTATTGCCTTTATTTCTTTTGAAATAAAAATTATTACTGTATCACAAACCATGTTTTTTTCCTCAGATCATTTAAACGTCTAAATATACTACGATGTGAAAATATCAAAAATAATTAAATTTATAACTAGCCTGTATTGAGCTATTCACGCACACTAACAAGTGTCATACAAATCGCGAGTGTAAGACTGAGGTTGTCACGCACACTGTTTTTATCTGTTGTCTAACAGTAAGAGTAGTCTAGTACTACGAAAGGCCAAAAAAATGAAGACATAATATGATATTTTCTCACTGAATAATCATATTCGCTTGGATCGGTGCAATATTTAACTTCTTGGTTCTTGTGATTTTATTTCAGTATCTTTGGTAGGAATGTGTAAAAGATATTGTCTTCAGGTAATTCCTTAAACTTTTTTTTATGGAAAAGGAGGATAAACGAGATTACGGCTCACCTGGTGTTAACTGATCAGCGTCATCCATATTCTCTCGCAACACCAGAGGAATCACAGGAGCGGTGCCGGCCTTTAAGGAATCTTCCTTACGCGCTTTTTTTTAAAGGTGCCTTTGTCGTATTGTCCTGGAAACACCGCACAAGGAAGCTCATTCCACAGCTTTGTAGTACGTGAAAGAAAGCTCCTTGAAAACTGCACAGAGCAGAGGCCCGCCACACATCCAGCTGGTGGGGATGATATCCTAATTTGTGGCGCATCGTACGAAGGTGAAATTCGGCGGCAGGAATCATGTGAAACCGCTCTTTGGAACTCCCCGTGATAATTGCGGTAGAAGACGCACAATGAAACGACGTCTCTGCGCAACGCCAAGTGATCCAGCCGTTCAAAGAGCATTGGGTTTCCGTCAATTCGTGCTGCTCTGAGTGGGACGCGGTCAAATGGATCGATCTGATACTGGGTGGGCCAGACCAGAGATGACAGAAATACTCCATATGCTTTATGCAACTTTGCCTGTTATTACAAGGGTTGGTAACCTGAGCTAGAGTCAAAACTATTCTAATTTTAACTATTTCTCTACTATATCAATGAGAATACATTGTTTCTTAGCTGTTTTCAAATGTTGAACAACCATTAATTAGGTTAACCACAAGTTCTTTACTCAATGCCACATTTCTGAATGGAATGTGTGCTTATAAACTGTATATACTCCTTAGCGTTGTTTAAGTGTGAACAAGGGATGAATGACGTTTTATCGTTTAGTTATTTGGTATGGTATGGTGAATGTATTTAGCTTGATCTTGTTATTTGAGCCAAAATTAGCAGTTGCGATTGAAAGCCTTTCCTGTTGACGGATTTATTTCATATTCAATACATATCTATAGTTCTAATGACAATACAATTGTACATATTGAGTATCATTGTAAATTTAAGATGGCCGCCTGTAAGATTCACATTAGTCCTAGTCCGTTATTGTTATTTTCGAAATTACATTAGTTCTAGCTACTATAACACCACTTTTCTCTCGAATCTAACGTAATAGACTCAATAATAAAATTTCTGTCAAGAGTATACCCCTCTTATAATTTAAAAAACTATTAACATATTTAACGTGGTATTGGTATCAACACTTGTTTTTAATCGTATTTTTTTTTATGGAATAGGAGGACAAACGGGCGTAGGGGTCACCTGGTGTAAAGTGATCACCGCCGCCCAAATTCTCTTGCAACACCAGAGGAATCACAAGAGCATTGCCGGCCTTTAAGGAAGGTGTACGCGCTTTTTTTGAAGGTACCCATGTCGTATTGTCCCGGAAACACCGCACAAGGAAGCTCATTTTGTAGTACTCAAGCTTTGTAGTACGAGCGAGAAAGCTCCTTGAAAATCGCACTGTAGAGGACCACCACACATCCAGATAGTGGGGATGAAATCCTAACTTGTGGCGTGTCGTGCGAAGGTGGAATTCGGCGGCAGGAATCAGGTTAAACAGCTCTTCGGAACACTTCCCGTGATACATGCGGTAGAAGACACACATTGAAGCGACGTCTCTACGCAACGCCAAGAGATCCAGTCGTTCACAGAGCACTGAGTCCCCGACAATTCGAGCTGCTTCGACAATTCCATTTTGACTGCGATTTGTTAATTATGAAAAGTAACCGAATATTTTGCCCTAAACTATACTTAAATGGTTACTTCTTGCTCTGTCCTGCGTTTTTATGTATGTAACGGATTATATGAACGTGATTTCCAATTAATTCTATAATAATAAAAATAAAATTAACACTACCCACAAAAAGTACAAATAAGTCCACTGTTTATTATTACAAAAATTCTTAAAAATATAGCTACAAAAACAAATATTTAGAGCGTGCATTTTCGAAATATATATTTTTTTAAATAATTTTTATAAGAAAAAATTTGTGAGTAAGAACTGTTGCGTGAATCTTAAAATTGCACAAATACAAGACGATAAAAAAATAACTAATAAATTTTCATATGTTAATTTTACGCGCTGTATTATAACCTAAAATACGTGGTGACTATTATTCAATATAACGAATAAAAAATAATGACTATTCAAAATAGCTTCCCTTTGGAGTAATAACTATTTGGATTTTTCAAGGTATTTTAGTAACTAACGTATCCAAACAAACAAATTTCTTGAAGAATTACAAATTAAAAGACGAATTAAAAGACGAATTAAAAGAAGATTTAAAAGAAGAATTAACAGACTACATTTCCTGCTTAGAAAAGGACGAAATTTTATATCGTACTTCACTTTGTCAAGGGTTTTTGCAAAATAACATTCGTTCTACCATACTTTTCTGGTTAAATGCATTTGTTCAAGCTGAACTTTGGCGCTAAATTATTCTAGCATAGACTTAATGTTACTGTATGGGACCAATGTAGAAAATTTCAAATACGGTTTTGAAGTTAATTATATTGGATTCTAGACACTTTAAGCCGCCTAGCTGTCTAATGGCCGTTCCCAATATACTATCTACAGATAGAGATAAATTACTACCGTCTACTGTCAGTAATTAGCTGTCAATAATCTGAAGCTGTCCCAATATACCCGATAAGTCATCTATTATTACACTACTTTTTTATGTGAAAAGTGATGAGATGATTCAGAGGGTTCTCCTGGTGGTAAGTGATAAGGTCTGCCCATTACAATGCCACTCGGGATCCTTGAAAAACCCAATACTTAAGGCGAAGAGTAGGCAGAAAACACGCAAACATGGTGTTTTTTAGACAAATTTTGTGGTGAAAGTACAGCATTTCTAGCTATGATCATTACTTAATCCTGTTACACATATCCTTAAGTCTTGTTTGTAGGTTGCTAATGCCTGCTGTTGGTTATAGTTCACACTCCCGTGTCTTTTTGAACTACCACTTTTCTTTGCAGTTAAACAAGTTTTTTGGCATGACAGGAGGTTTATTTAGTACTACTCTCAGAAAAGTTATTCTTATAGCTTTTACTTTTTTGTGTAAGTACATTTATTCAGAATAGTAGTGAATAACGAGGATTGTAAGCAAATAAACTATTTTTCACGCAAGAATTATGAAAATATTGGCTTTGTTACATAGATGGTGAGCCGGCAGCCGTGAATTCATATCGCTCAAGATCGCTAGCATTTAGTGTCGCCTTAATACTTAATAATAATAAAGTCGCTCGTCTTTAAACGACTTCGAAAAGGAGGAGGTTCTCAATTCCATTCGTTTTATTCCATTCGTTTTATCGTTATTATGTATGTACAAGCCGAGATTTATAATGACTCTTCTTTAGTTTGATGCCGAATGTTTGCCATTTGGTCCCATAAAAATATGACATATTTTGACCGAGTAGTTTTCATGGGGATCTAAGTACATTGTTAAATGCACACGGAAACTTTCGTAGACCTCAGCTACCTAAAAAAATTACTATTTAATATAATATGACAATAAAAAGCAATGAAATCTTATAGTTCACCTGATTAATGACACTAAAATGTAAAAAATAAAAAAAAACCCAATTCAAAAACTCAAAAGTATAAAATATTATATATATATAAAGGGATAGCTTCGTCTAGAAGCAAACAAACCAAGCGGGCAAGCACCGACTTATATAAAGTTAGTAATAGTTTTTGAAGTCGGTTTTTTAAACATAGTTAGGTATCTACCTAACCTCATCTGAGAAGTCATACTCGTCCATTCACTTTTATACTTACTCTGTGTTGTTGGGAAACGTGTAAATATCGAGGATTTATTGTACTGCGTTGCTTCGCCAGCTTCCTTTTTTAAAACTTTTATTAAATCTAAAGTTATATTTTGACATAGTCGCCTTTTGGCATTATACACTTCAAATGTCTTTTCTAAGCTCAAAGCTCTTAAAAAATCTCCATCTTGCACACATAAAATTCCTGTACTGTGGAAACTACGGCTGCAACAACTTCGAATCCCTTTTGTTTCAAATACTTTTTCTACCATAGAAATAGATAGAAATCACAGCGGGCTAGGTCGGCTGAATATCATGGATTCTCAAGTCTTCCAAAGCCAGTAAGTATATAGAATTACAGACAGAGCAACGGTGGTCTTTCTCACAAATTTTGATACAGATTTCTTTATATCTGCAACAATAGCAGTAATAGGAGGTCTACGGTCGAGATACTCAGTCATGACCACTTCTTTACTTTATTTGAAAAACAAAATCTGTGGATGTTATTATGGAGATGCACTGTGGAGAATTTGTACTGAATGATTTCTGTAAATCATAAATAACATGTCCATTACCGAAATTTTTCAAATATGATACCGATACTTAATAAATGCAAGCAGTTAAATTTTCTACAACATACTCTGACAAACTGGTGATATATTCTAAATATTAATTTTTAAAATCTAATCAATATCGCAGTTGTACTAGCCAGTATTCACCAGCGAAACTCTATATGAAAAAAGCGATACACTTGATTGTATAAAACGTGCAGTGGTGCAGTCATTGATAGATTGACAGATGACGGCAATAATCTTGTAAAAAACGGAGATCGCTGAAATCCACTACGTTATAAGTGTTCGCTTTCAAACTTAGCCGGATTATACTTAGTGGCCAATCGCGATAATGTAATTACTATTTCAAACTTTTGTCAATTCACAGACTCGCCTCTTATTACGTAGTATTTACTTGATTTGGTTCCAAAGTGTTACCTACCACCTTATCCTTATGACCGCTCCTCGTAGAGTTCCATATTCAACGCAAAATATTCCACTGAAAGTCCATCTCTATAAATTTGACATAGAACTGATAGATAGTTAAAGCTGTATATATAATTAAACTGACAAAATATTATAAAACTATTTAATTTATTAAAGTCTTAATTATTATTGATACTACAATTGGTTTTAAAATCTAAATACACCCTTTTTACACCAGATTTAATTTTTCACGTCTGTTGGAGAGCCCTCATGGAGCCATATTTTGAATATTTAATGACTTAATAACCCTATTGACTCCTTAGTTTTGCCCTTATCACAACCTACTGACAGGTGCTTTTCATGGAACTATTATGTAATGAAATATTAACCTTGATTTGTTACTCGGGGCAAAGCGAACTGACATTCATTACTCGAAAGTAATGAGGGGTGAAATAACGAACTAGAGTTTTTTATCCATTTAAAAAACTAATTTACACAATACCAGTACCAGTACTAGTGGGACGCTCCTTTGCACAGGATGCCGGCTAGATTTGGGTACCACAACGGCGCATTTTCTGCCATGAAGCAGTAATGATAAACATTACTGTGTTTCGGTCTGAAGGGCGCCGTAGCTAGTGAAATTACCGGGCAAATGAGACTTAACATCTTATGCCTCAAGGTGACCAGCGTAATACAATCCTGAGTACTGCATTGTAATGGGCAGGGCGTATCAATTACCATCAGCTGAACGTCCTGCTCGTCTCGTTCCTTATTTTCACAAAAAAAAGATAAAGCGTCAAAAAATCGTACACAATATTAATTCGAAAACTGAAAACACATTGGTACGAGGAGATCAAACCAAGTTCAGCGTGGTAGGAGACAATGGTTCATATCAAATGATAAAATATAATGAAATTACACATTTTATCATTTACTTTACCATAGGAAAAGATCTACTGGTTACTGGTACTACCGACGCTTCAATGGATTGCGCTGGTTTGAAACAAATCTATATTTTTATACGCTTTATATTAGCTTCACCTGTATGTTTCTATGTATGTTTGTATGTTTGTAACCGACTTCTTTGGGCGCGATTTTAACCCACTTTAAACGGCTAGATTTCGTTCAAACTTTGTAGATTTATCGAGGACCGATGACATAACACTAATTTGACTAAAATATGAAGAATAAATAATAGTTAAAAAAAACTAAAAAGCAAGCTTTATATAAAATTCAACTAAAAAATAGAAAATAAATTTAAATTGAAAATAGTGTAAATAAAATATATTTTATTGTAAAAAGCGTGGAGTGCTTTTTCAGATATTATTAAAATAATAATTCTTCTACACCCCACGCTTTTTTTTACAATAAAATATATTTTTTTACACTATTTTCAATTTAAATTTATTAGGCGTAACTTTAAGTTATCATTGTAAACAATGCTTTTATTAAGCCAATTTCATAATAAACGTTAACTGAAAAATATTAGGGCAATGTACCATGGAAGCATTTCCCTTGTAAGGTACAAGGGATATCCATGGTACATGGGACGGGGTACGGTACATTGCCTCTCCAAAGTTGTTAACCCTTAAGAGGCTTATCTTAAACGTTCCGGATATTCAACATAAGGAGGCTGTGATTCTGTTTATACAAGATGAAATGAACAAGATTGGGTTGCTTCACTGTTTATGGATAACATAAATAACACTAGTCGTCGCCCGAAGTGTCACCCACATCAATATCCCTACTAATATTACAAATGTGATTGTAAGTTTGTTTGTTAAGTTTTTGCGCCGGTTACTGAACTAATTTTTATGAAATTTGGTACAGCGATAGACTATCCGGAAAAATCAATGGTTCCCGTAGGATTTATCCCGTTTCCCATAGCAATCTTCCTCGAATAATTATTCATATAATACGTTAGGAACGGGAGCTAAAACGGGAACCGGAACTGTAATAGGACATGAGATAATCTTCAATTTGAAACTTATTTTTAAAAACCCTTTATATACGGGCATCAGCTAGTATCTTTATAATTTTTATACCTAATGATAATATAGAAGAAATAAAGCGCGTACACCTTCCTTAAAGTCCGGCAACGCTCTTGTGATTCCTCTGGTGTTTCAAGAGAATGTGGGCGGCGGTGATCACTTAACACCAAGTGACCCGTACGCTCGTTTATCCTCCTATTCCATAAAAAAAATAGGCTTATTGTATCCCCACCACTTTCTCATCGTTTTAACATACCACTAAACATTACGACTGCGAAAGCTGATACAGCAAATAAGAAGAGCTTTCCCTGCTGTATTCAACTTATTATGTAATTACATAATAGCGAGTGTAAGATTTTTACTACACAGTCTTCCTAAATATCACAAAAAAAAACTAGTACAAAATGTACTTTAGAAATTTGAATGATAGATCCGATGATAATGTTACACCTTATTCCTGCCTCCGAATTCCATCATCGCACGACACGCTACAAGTAAGGATATCTATCTCCACCATCTGTATGTGTGGCGGTCCTCCACAGTGCGGTTTTCAAGGAGCTTTCTTCTACGTACTACAAAAGTGTGGATTGAACTTCCTTGTGCTGTGTTTCCAGGACGATACGACACGGGTACCTACAAAAAGGCGCGTACACCTTCTTTAAAGGCCGGCAACACTCCTGTGATTCCTCTGGTGTTGTAAGAGAATATGGGCGGCGGAATCACTTAATACCAGATGAGCCGTACGCTCGTTTGTCCTACTTTCCTATAAAAAAAGGTAATGGTGTTCAAAAAAACAAAGTACCCAGAAGATGTTTGAGGTTTTTGAAGGTACCCATTTTGTATCGTCCTGGAAGGACGCCCATTCCAAAGTTCAGTTGTACACGACGGAAAGGTCCTTGAAACTGCACTGTAGAGCAACTCTTAATAAGGATGAACAATATAATGTAAAAAAAGGAATTAGTTTCGAATAAAACAAATATAATTTTAAACAATTCGGATTTAATGGTCAAAAAATATGTTAACATATTTCAAGTACATATATATATATAGATTTAATTAAAATATTAATACATATAGACATTTTATTATAAAAATTTCTTATAATATCGAGATACTTATAAATTATTATCTTCCTCCAATTAAAGTAAAAAGATACAAATTTTACAATGCATCAGTATACACTAACCGAAAACTAATAAAAAAAAATAATAATATAATAGAAAAATTAGGATATCATCCCCACCTTCTGGATGTGTGGCGGTCCTCCACAGTGCGGTTTTAAGGAGCTTTCTTCCACGTACTACAAAGCTGTGGAATGAGCTTCCTTGTGCGGTGTTTCCGGGACGATACGACATGGGTAACTTCAAAAAAAGCGCATACACCTTCCTTAAAGGCCGGCAACGCTCTTGTGATTCCTCTGGCGTTGCAAGAGAATGTGGGCGGCGGTGATCACTTAACACCAGGTGACGCGTACGCTCATTTGTCCTCCTATTCCATAAAAATATATATATATATATAATTATAACTTTATCCACAAATACTTATAGTAATGACTCAAGTATACGCTTTGTTAACAGAAAGAATGACTATGTATCATTACAATTTTTATGGATAACTCTTAGAGACTGGTGACTTAGAGATTTGGTGAAAAATTGTCAATAAACAGTTTTTTTATGACAATAAGGTATGACACGAGCAGGACGTTCAACTGATAGTAATTGATACGCCTTTCCCGTAGTGTCGCTCAGGATTCTTGAATATCCCACACTTGAGACAGAAGATGTTAAGTCTCAATTGCCCAGTAATTTCACTAGCTACGGCGCGCTTCAGTCCGAAACACAATAATACTTATATATTACTACTTCACGGCAGAAATAGGCGCCGTTGTGGTACCGTTGTGGTGGACGAATGGAAATTTTACGAATAGGAGGCTTCTTAACACAATATAGGTAACACAGCCGTGCCTGTTTCCGCCGTCCACCAGTATTGTATAGATATTCAGATTCAAGTCATCTTGACGCGCGGCGAAACTATCTAAAGAATTACTTTACCCTATTCCGGGACCATCTCAAGAGGAACGTGGCAAAACCAGCGTGTCATCGCTGGTACAGTATATCTCTGTTATAACAAGTGTTATCTAACTAATATTTGATGATGTTAAAGGACTCTACCTTAAGAATACCAAAGTTTAATGGAATAATTAAGTAATCTGATTTTTTCGGAGAGAAACAGCTATTCAAGTTCTGAATCATCATATGAATATCGAAAATGAACTGTCAAAAACTCGCTGCCGTGGGACAAATCGTTCAAATATAATTTAATATATAGAACAACGAAGTAAAAGTATTTGAAATGTAGATATAATTTGAAAATATACATCTTTCAAATATATATCACAACTAAAATTAAAAATAAAGTGAATATTATCTACATTGAGCATTAACTCGAAATACATTCTTATATGCATAATTTACTACTTATTCCTTCGTAATTGTAACAATTATTTACGTATTTACAAGCCTAACAAAATATAAGTCAGAAATGTATTAAGTTTTCTCCGTAAGAATCGAAATATCGCCGGAGATGCGGTTACCTGTTAGTTTCAGGTAATATAATTCATGTTTCTAAACTATATACATATTTACATACAAACATCTATACCTATATATATAAAGAATTTATACATAACATTTTATATATATTTTTTTTATATACATACAAAAAAACTCAATCGCGCGACGAAGCAGACATTTATTTTATCTATCATTACGACAAAATTCAATATTATGGTCTAGTTCAATGACTTTCCTGATAATATATAACATTAATACTTTATATAAATTGTTATTTATATAAAATAGTACATAACACATACAATTTCGTAGGATAATACTGTTTATTCTTCTTCCAATAATAATCTGAAGTCCACGCTTTTAATGGCATTCTCATTTTGTTTGAACCTCACTCAAATGATTTTTAATATTATGAGTAAATCGAATAATATGTAGTGATATTCAAACTTTAAAACTTTAGTCAAGACCATATACTTACAACTAAGGACTTAAAGATTAAGGACTGGTTTCCGCTGCGCTTTAACTAGATACCGCATTACCTAATAATAATAGCTTTTTTTATTGCGGCAACTATTAGATTCTTGTGTGCGTGGCGGCATCTTGACACTCAATGGCATTTTTAAAATTTTGTTACATACACTTCGTGTTATTTACATTGAAATTAATAGAATACAAAATACCTACTCACTGATGATACTCGTGTGTGATCCCAGTGTCTTTCTTATGTACTAGCGTATATACGAACAATGTGTGCAAGAGAGAATAGCATCTCCAACGGAGGTAAAGCAACATGGAATTAGAAAGCGAATCATTTGTTACTGTAACTGATTTTGATTGATAAGTCGTAAAAAGTCAGCCACGTTGAATAACAAACTAGCAATCATCAGATTGTGTATATGACAGTTAAGGGGGTAGAGGCTACGACAATCATCTCATATGGGAGGAAAGTTGAAAAACTGTCCAGCCTTTGCTGTAAATAACAGTTCAAGAAGCTTCCACAATGGTGCTGGTGTAGGCACAGGGTATGGTATGAACGTAGCAATTGTAGACGAATTGAAGTATGCCGAGTTAAAAATGATTGTCGACCATAGTAGTTAATTATAGAAAAATTCAACAATTTACGTTGTACAAAATAATGTAGTAAATATAACCTTAAATAATTATTACTGGAAAACGTGCACCTATAGCATAGTAGACACATATATCAGTATGGAAACTAAGCCTTGTTGATAAAATACTTACCTACATGCGCGTACACTCTATTGAAGCAAGCAGGGCTGTCGGGTTATTTTTCTAACCGACTTTAAAGTCGGAGTCTTATTTAAATAAGGAGTTTTGGAACGAAGTTCCTCATGGGGCGTTGCGGAGCGAAAGAAAGAAAAGTACGTAACATTTTTATGTATAGTATATGTATGATAGCTATACAGCGTATAATGCAATATTATAGATACATGACACTCGCCTCGTTTTGACCGCGAAAACCGCTTAGGGGCCTCGTCAATGCGCATGTTTGTGTAAGTGTAGAGAGTACGTAGTTTCCGTCTGGTTCATATGTCTACTGTGCCTATAGTGATTTTATATTTGGCGCTTCTTTTAAGATCTACCCTCATGCGACTGTAGCGCCACCCAATTTAATAAATTTTGACGGACACTTTTTCATATACACAGATAATTCTCCTTGCCTCTACCCTCCATAATTCCAGAATATTCTAAGTTTATGGTCGAGACAGCTCGGACAACTTAACATTCCATCTTCAGCTGTCAAAGACAGCCAAAATGTTACCTTATCTATTTTTCTTAAACATTTATAAAATAAATATAAGCTAATAAAATAAATGGTCGGCAGGAAATGTATGTAATCGTTCACGCTTTTCGTCCATGGATATAAGCTGTAACCAACATGAAATAATTAGAATTTGTATTTATTAGATAGTATAACGATGTCCGAGAAATCAATTCATCTAAAGGTCTTATGTTCTTGTAAATTTTTTAATAGCATAAAATACAGGTAGTTTAAAAAACCAATAGCTTGAAAACACTATATTAGTTGATTATATAACATTTAAATAAACGGCAAAAAAAGAAAGGAAATAATATACCTGTAATTGTTTAAAGAATTAATTATGGAGTATGAAGGGACGAAGGGTATAATTTAATGGCAAAGGCTTGAAACGGAAGCTGGGCAAAATACCTCTAACTTTGAGATATATACAAAAACTAAAGTAGAATCAGGTCAGCCATGTTGCGCGAATAACAGATAGGCGATGGATAAATATTAGAAAAAAAAATGACGAATTCCAGCCGCCGAAATCCACCTTCGCACGACATGCCACAAATTAGGGTTTCATCCTCACCATCTGGATGTGTGGCGGTCCTCGACAGTGCGGTTTTCAATAAGCTTTCTTCCACGTACTACAACCGTACGCTCGTTTGTCCTCCTTTTCCATAAAAAAACGTAATCCACTAGGAAAAAGGAACACAGAGGCACAGCAAAACCATTACAACACGACAAAAGGATGAAATTAAGTATTAGCTGGGTTGATCTGAAGTTGGATAGAGATTGGAGTTGTTTGGAGGAGTCCATTTACCCACAGAGGGGTTTCAAAATAGTGAATAATTAATTAGAATATTTAAATAAATTAAGACAATAATAGGTGCTTTAAAATAAACAGTTAAGTTTCGAAACTAATTTTAGACATAAGTAAATATAGCTTTTTAAATTTTTGTAATTTTAAGTAGACTTCTTATTATAATTATTTTTAAAGTTAAAGTATAATCAAATCTATAGCAAACAAAATGCAATTTTATTTATTTAATGTACCTAAAATCTAGTCGGCATCCTGTGTAAAGGAGCCTCCCACTGGTTTACCAATGTTTTACCAGTGGCAGGCTCCTTGCACAGGATGCCGGCTAGATTATGGGTAACGGCGCCTATTTCTCGTGAAGTAATTTTTTTTTTTATGATAATAAGGGACGAGACGAGCAGGACCTTCAGCTGATGGTAATTGATACGCCATGCCCATTACAATGCAGTGCCGCTCAGGATTCTTGAAAAACTCAAAAATTCTGAGCGGAACCACAATTGCGATCGTCACCTTGAGACATAAGGTGTTAAGTCTCATTTGCCAGTAATTTCACTAGATACGGCGCCCTTCAGACCGAAACACAATAATGCTTACACATTACTGCTTCACGGCAGAAATAGGCGCCGTTGTGGTACCCATAATCTAGCCGGCATCCTGTGCAAAGGAGCCTCCCACTGGTAATGCGTAAGCATTACTGGGTTTCGGTCTGAGGGCGCCTTAGCTAGTGAAATTACTGGGCCAATGAGACTTAACATCTAATGTCTTAAGGTGACGAGCGCAGCTGTTATAGTGCCGCTTAGAATTTTTGGGTTTATCAATAATCCTGAGCGATACTGCATTGTAATGGGCAAGGCCTATCAATTACTATCAGCTGAACGTCCTGCTCGACTCATCCCTTATATTCATAAAAACTAAATAAAAAAAATGTATAGATATACAACCTGTCCGTTTTTACTAGAAACTATGTTTTGAAATGTTATTCAATATTATAGGACGATATTATATATGCATAACAGATATCTTACCAAGAATCGCGATAAATAAAATATAATCTAATTTAATCCGCTTTCATAGAATTTATTCTGCAGTAACTGTGCCAAACAAGACTTGACAATTTGCCAGACTAAAGATTTTGACCAAACTAGAGATGGTCGGGACCTGTTTTGTATGACAACAAGGAAACATTCTTATCAATTTACAATTTTTTTATGCGTTTTATATCTCGAGTTATAAAAAAACTACGTTTAAAAAAACCGACTTATTTAGATTCTATTTAATTGAATACTCCACTTATACAAACCTAATACCTTTAATAGTAATAAAATACTACCTATTGATAGTATTATCCGCTTGGGTTCTAAACGAAGCTATCCCGCCCAAGGACAGGCGTGGCGAGAGCATATAATAATTACTCATTTGTTTGTTTATCGTACTGAACAATGACCTTTATTGGTACTGAAGAATTAAGTTGAAATAAAATTCCAGTTAAAACGGCTGTGGTAGAGACCACAGCCGTAACTAACAACTAACAATAATGTGTTCGTTGCTTCTAGAGAGAAGCAACGAACACATTATTGTTTTTATTTAACAATCAAAATAAAGTACCAATCATGTTATTGTTTGTGATTTAATTAAACAGTGTGGCACTACAATAATTGGCGATGTTAAATGAACACACGGGTAGAACTTTATTCATAACAAAATTTACTGTAATCATTAAAAAATAAGTCTGAAATTGAAAATATATATACACAAATAAAATTTGAAAACAAAATTCGTTTTCCGTGCGAATGCTCTCCCAACAGAGCTAACCGTTCGAGTGACGTATCGTCATAAAATCTTGTCTGCATCGTTCAACTCTCAGGTTGTGATGTCATCTACAGGATCTAATCTACAGTTGATACCTGGTCAACCCCAATTATTTATTTATACTATTAATCATTTACAGAAAGAATCTTAAAAGCTAACATAGTCCTGCAAAACTGTTTGGACAGTTTGTCTGCAGGATCAAGTCTCTTGTAATACATTAATACGCTGATTTTATACAAGTGTAATTCACAAATATTGATAAAAATATAATAAAAAATCTAATTTTAATTTTAAGGCCGTGTTGACAATAAATATTTCTTAAGTTTAGTTTTAAATTTTCTTTTACTCGTTTCTAGTCGGATGTCCTCAGGCAAGCTGTTTAATAGATAAGGTAGGCGTATTTTATATTTTGATATTAGGAAATTGTTTAGATTTGCAAGAGCGACATCTCAAGTAATCGTTCATAAAATTTTGTTTTCAAATTTTATTTGTGTGTTAATCCTATAAATGAGGGTTATCACTTTAAAAACATAACAAATTGTTTGAAATGTATAGTTGAAATGCGTCAACTCGTGAACGGGTGCTGCTTTTGGTACCAGATCGACCTGTTATAGTTGATAAATCTTCGTATTTGTAGGATGCAATTACTAATTGTGACAGTAATCACGACCATCGTGTTCACGAAGCATCCTGACACAAACTATGACTTCAAGCTCTAAATGTTGATGCATCCAATATACGATAATTTATTTTTATTCTTTATGACTTCTTAAGAAATAATTTATATTATTTAAAAACGACTTATATATTTGATGCAGCACCTTACAAACTAATATGTTATGTATATTAGAACCATTGTCAAATACTCCATTGATTGAAAAGCGTGGCCGTTGAGTTTATTGTATGTTCTTCTCGCGGGCTAAACGTTTAACGAACATGTGGTAAATTCAGTAATTTACCTAAAAGAAATATTTGAAGAGACGAATCAATAGCGCTTAGATTAAGTCTGATTGAATAAAGTTTATTTGACTTTGACTTTGAAATATTGAAATTTTCAAACAACAACCTTACGTGGGCGCTCATGGATTTATTGCTATGTTTGATGAGACAAGCGCGTGGCTACTGTATAACTCAGTTTGTACCGAAATTATATTCTGGAAAGTGATTTATTTAGATGAATTATGTTTTTTAACTTTCTTATGATTACTGTGAATTGGCTCTATCCGCCTGTCCTTTATTTAAACTCGCATTTGTACCACCTTGCCACACATATCAATATATATATATAACTTGCTTTTACAGGCGACTTCATTGAAAAGTTACTTTGGGCTTTTTTTATTGTTTAGGATACTTTTCTAATAATACACATACAAACTGCTCTTTCTACTGCTACTGGCAGCGTTCTTCTATGATACAGCACATATCCCTCGTCATTGTGGACAGTCTCTTTAATAGTATGTCCCTGAAACTCTTATTTCATCCCCATGTAGGTCGAACTTTCAAAATGCACGAACAAATGATTATATATTATTTCTTATCAACTGCCTTAATACAAATTTCATGGTTTTATCTTCGATAGTGACGAAATTCCATACAAACTACCATACCCTATTTCAACCCCTCCATTTATTTTTTTGCATTAAAGGTCGCCCATGTCCTTTTTCAATCTCTAGTCTATATCTGTACTAAATTTTATCAGAAGCAGTTCAGTGCTTTAGGCGTGAAAGCGTAACAAACAAACTTACATTCACATTTATACTATTAGTAGTATTAATATATCCCTCGTTACTCTCATGCCACAAAACTTTAAAGAATGTCTAATATGACTATAATATGTGGACCTATACGAGGGCGGCACTGAAAATTTCGGGAATCAAGGAAGTGACACACATTACCAATTAAAAAATGTATTTATTGCCTTTCGAAATATTTTTCGCGAAATTTGACACATTTTTACATACGATGGAACCAATCATTGAAGCAACCATTCCATTCGGAAGTTGGGCCTCCAAAATGGCCGTTTTGTAGGCGTCCACAGCTTCTTCAGGTGATTAAAATCTCTGACCACGCAATTTATTCTTTATTTTAGGGAAAGTATAGAAATCATTAGGGCTTAGGTCGGGGCTGTATGGCAGATGGTCTAATAATTCTATGTTTTCTTGCTCCAAAAACTCTTTTGTTCAATGCGCGGTGTGAGACCTCGCATTGTCGTGATGGAGGATGATGCGGCGGTTGCAGTTCTCTTTACGGAGTTCAGAAACGACCTGTGGCAAACAAATGCTAGCATACAATTCTGCATTAACCGTTCTTTGTCCCTCAAGAGGAATAGTCGCAACATGGCCGGTTTTGGAGACAAACGTGGCCACTATTTTTTTGCAACACTCCGTGAACAAACAGTTTTTGTTGGCTTTAACACATTTTCGAACACCCAAACTCGTGACTGGTTTTTTGTTTCGGGTTCGTACGCGAATATCCAGGATTCAACAGGAACAAACATAAACTTGTAATGTTTACTACTCGGTTGGGTCGAGTTTGTAAGTCTTTTGTTGAGCGATGTATACGCTTCTACAATATGATCCCAGAAAATGTACAAAACAAATGTGTTACATAAATTTAAAAGAATTGTTAAAAAACGTTTGTGTGGGAAAGGTTATTATAGCATAAAGGATTTTATTAATGACACCACGGACTGGGAATAAAGCGAACACCCTCAGGCTCTTTAATTATAAATGTTTATTGTACGATATCACATTGTAATTCATATTTTATATACAAAAAAAAAGCCCACTGAGTTTTTTGCACCCATTCTTCTCAGATCTGAGGCAGTCTCTTTCGAATGGGTGGTAGTTTTTGACGTTCAATAAGTGATTTTAAATCCTATTTTGAATAAAAATATTTGAATTTTAATTTGAATTTGAATATTTTGTATAAAAATATTTGAATTGAATTTGAATTCGTCACCTGATACGATGTTGTATACAGAATTTGAGGATCCTGCGTGGAATCTTTCGAGAGTTCTGACGCACCAAGTAACGCGAGCCGCTTTTTGCTCTTCACAGAGCAAATGCGGTATCCATCATGAAAACAACTTTTTAACACCTAATTGTTCATGCAAGATTATTTGTATTTGACTCATGCCAATGTCTAAACTTGCCTGAATTGCGCTGTATATCACATGTCGATCTTCCTCAATCAGCTTACGCACAGCATCAACGTTTTCTTTGTTGACTGCAGTTTTTGGACGACCTTGTCGGGAATCATCACTGAGCTTGACACGTCCACGTTGAAATTCAGCAAACCAGCGATAAATTGTGGTTTTGGATGGGACTTCATCACCAAATGCAAAAATCATCCGGTCAACACACTGTTTTTGTGTTAAAGCACTTCGAAAGTCATAATAAATCATCGGTCTAGAATTTTCTCGAGTCAATTCCATTTTCTCAACGACTAAACAAGTTTGACAAGACCTTGTGATAAGACCGAGAATCTTTTTTTAAATAAATAAATGGTATTCGATTTTTAAAACCAAGGAGTTTTCAATTAAAAATATTTTATATAACAGGAACAGTGGAAATATTCCATTCCCGATACTTTTAGTGCAGCCTATGTATGTTTATAGAGCTAACCAATTGCTTACACAACGAAACTAGACTCAATAATAGCGAACAATATGGTATAAATGTCGTGTGAGTCGCAGCTATTTCAATATGCTTCACCACATTTGCTTTTAACTGACAACAATTTATGTTCAGAATTCGAACTCATATTTTTTTTTAAATTGTACCTCATTTGAAGTTAATTCATACCGAAGGAGCATCCCTTATTTACCCAGGCCTACCTCTACCTCTACCTCTTACAAGTGGGCGGCTCCTTTGCACAGGATGCCGGCTGGATTATGAATACCACAACGACGCCTATTTCTGCCGTGAAGCAGTAATGTGTTAGCATTACTGTGTTTCGGTCTGACGGGCGCTGTAGCTAGTGAAATTAATGGGCAAATGAGAGCAGTTGTAGTGCCGCTCAGAATTTTTGGGATTTTTCAAGAATCCTGAGCGGCACTGCATTGTAAGGCGTATCCATTACCATCAGCTGTGCGTCCTGCTTGTCTCGTCCCTTATTTTAATAAAAAAATAAAAAAAAAACCCAGGCAGTTACGTTGCGGGCTATCTTGCCTAACAGCGGCAGTCCTTATCAGTTGTCAAGCCAGCATTAATGAAATCGCCCGCAAAAGCCACCTGCTGAGCTATTTTGGCGCCAAACCCGGTGCCGACCACTTGAGACGCTATATCCAGTAGAGTTTACAATAGTTGAGGTATCATTATACGGTTTATGTTACGGGTTGCTAGATAAACAAGCTTGGTTATTGTAGACAAAAAACGTGATTTATGATAGATTCGTGCTGTGATATCGCCGCTCTTTCAGAGTTGTACGAGAAATTGTGTTCTTGTCATCTATGCTTGTCTCAAGTCACAAGAGAAGGAGGAGCGTATAGGAGGTTAAAATGCCAACTATTATTATGTTAGTACCCGCTGCGATATTTAATAGAGTTTGTATTGTAGTGTAACTGTTTTCTTAATATTATTTTAAATTAGAATAGAATAGAAAACACTTTATTAGCAATACGAAACACACAACTTCAATTTACAGCATTAATTACAATCTTAAAATACTAAATTAAATGAAATAAGTAACAGAATTTTTTTAAAATACAAAAAAAATTGAAAAGAGCTGTGCGGTCTGTGTGCTAATTACCATCATAGTTCCCATGTGGGCATCGAGGGCAGTTAGCAAGCGAAGGCTGTCTCTGCGATGGCTGGTCCTTGTACCAGTCCGCCAAGCCGACTGGGTTTCCTCTTAATCCTTTGACTTCCTCTGTACCTGTAGAGACGTATACTTTACGGGGATTATTGGGAGCTGTACTTAAATAATGGCAGTGATGCATCTGTCAAGAGTAAATAATTCTCATCAACAAGATGGTAAAAACCAGGGTGGGTATTTTACCCTATTTTTAGGATGAACTAAATTGATTTCGTGTTTGATAGTTAACAAAAGCAATGTCCTCAAGACTTTTATATGAAAATGTATTTAAATTGTTCCAATTTACAAGCTTTTTCATACCTACATAAAATTAGGCTGCAAAACCTCTAGTCAAAGCTAATTTCTATAATTCACATTAAGTAGAAGTTACAAAAATCTGTTTGTAAATTGGAATTGTTAATTATAACACTATTTCCGATCAAAAATACAAAAGAACATATTATTTAAATGAATATATTTACGGAAGCAGAAAAATTCATTCACAGTCAAGACAGGCATTTATTTCTGCTGTGAAGCAGAAATGTGTAAGCATTACTGTGTTTCGGTCTGAAGGGCGCCGTAGCTAGTGAAATTACTGGGCAAATGAGACTTAACATCTTCTGTCTCAAGGTGACGAGCGCAATTATAATGCCGCTAAGAATTGTTGGATTTCTCAAGAATCCTGAGCGGCACAGTATTGTAATGGGCAAGGAGTATTAATTACCATCAGCTGAACGTACTACTCGTCTCGTCCCTTAATGTCATAAAAAGAGTAAAATAATAATCGAACGATTAAAACATACATGAATAGGTTAGCATTTTAAAATATAATTACGTTAACGAGTAAAAACCTGATCTGGATCTGCTGCCAGAGTGGGAGACGAGGTCGGGAGGAGATTCTGGGAGAGTTATCTTCCGTCGATAGCAAGCCACCCGCCATCGACAAAGAATTGCCGTGCGGAAGTATGACCGGAATCTATGGACAAGAACATAATTTAACGTGGGCCATGCGGATGTTTCTGTACTAACAAATTAAAATTCTATTATTTAAAAAAAAGTGTGTGTATACTTTTAAATAAGAAGTTATACTTCTTTGGCCTACAAAGCAAAAATTATCAAAATGATTTATTCCTTGTGCTATTCTACGTTTTTAGAATTTTGTAAAAAGCTTGCAAAGATGGCTTTGACAATTAATTATTAAATAATGAATATGGCTGTATGGGCTTGAACCCTTTGCCTGTCCTAATAATGGACGAATAAACCTAAAAAAATAACGAATGACGCAAACGTCACAAAATTTTAGAAACCAACTTCACCCTGTTACTTTTGTGTTACAGTGATCTGCGCGCATCTTTAAATTTCATTCTCATAATTTTGTCATAAGGCGCCTAAAGAAGTATAACTTCAAAAACAATTCCAGTATTTGAAAATGGAACACTCCAGTAATAGGTTGCTTTAAAGTGTGTGTGAATGTCGTTGTTTTAACATAGTGCCATTGGTTTGAAAATTGTGTGCAATGAATTTAACTTAGAAATATTCTTAAGCTTAATATTCTTGACTTACAACTTGATGACTGATGAACATGAAAGAGCATGATAACATATAAATATCATTACAACGCGAAAATCAATAAAACTGCTGGGGAAATGGTTAGGCTTAAAACGCGCTATTCTTCTCGCTATTCTTCTATCACTGTAATAATAAACCTTGAAGGCAAAAGTAAAAAAGAAAGCTGATTTCTCGACACTGGCTTGACTTTGGAAATCTAACACCTTCGAACCCGATGTGTTAAAGCTCAATTTTTAGGTGAGCCTGGTTTTAGATTTATCTAATCAGATCAGCGGTTTTCGTTCACACGTTAAATGCAAATCTATGCCCTCATTGAGTTACGGAATATTTACTTACTGAAAAAACAATTATGAAAAAAAAACGCAAGAAATTTAAAAAAAAAATCTGATTTCAAAGTACGTGCCATCTACGTGGTCTAAGTCTATACTTACATATTATGTCGCTTAAACATGGGGCAAACTAAAAGCTTTGCACTTCTTGCTAATCGGAACTATTTGAATTTCGAATGTTATATTTTTTGAAACATTGCAACCTTTTTAGTAATAAAAAAAAAATTGGCGGGAAATCACTTGTCAATTGTTTTTTTATCACACATCAAAGTTCTACGTACGCAACGAAGATGGAATTGAGTCGAAAAGATTTTAGAGCGATGATTTTTTATGATTTTAAAAGTTCTCTCTCTCCGCAAGACTGTGCCGCTCGTCTTCAAAATGCTTTTTGAAGCACCTTGCCTGAACACCGTGACGCGATGGTTTGCTGAATTTGAGAGGTCGGGTTTCTTTACATGACGAATTTCGTGAAGGGCAGCTTTCAACTGCCGTCAACGAAAATAATGTTAAGCGGCTAATTGAAGAATACCCGCGGATTACCTATGAGAATATTCGAGGACTATTGGAGATTGGTATGAGCCAAATTCAGAAATTTTTACACGAAGAATTGAAAGTTCGGAAACTTTATGTCGTTGGATCCCTCATGAACTGACAGCGGAGCAGAAGCGGTCTCGAGTGAAATGGTGCTCACAGATGCTAATGAAGAACGACCACGGACAATCTAATTCTGTTTATGACATTTTCACAGGAGACGAAATGTGGATTTATTCTTTGGAACCCGAAAAAAACAGCAATCTTGTGAATAGGTGTTTGAAAATGAAAACATGCCAACAAAAGTGAGGCAGGCGAGAAATGTTGTTAAAATAATTATCGCATTTTTTTTCTCAGCTACCGGTCCCATCTGCACAATTCCACTTGAAGTTCAAAAGAGCGTTAGTGCCGAGTGGTATTCTACCATTTGTTTACCCAGGGTGATAAGAAAAGTTCGCTAAAGACGATCAAAAAGCCGCGTTCTCCTACATCATGACAACGCTTCTTCACACACGGCGAACAAAACTAAGTAATTTTTAGCTTCCGAAAAAGTACAACTCGTCACCCATCCTTCACATAGCCTCTAAGAAAGAAACTCTAGAAAATACTAAAATACATTTAATAATTGAGCGTCAAATTATAAAATATTAAGCCCTTTTTTGTACTTCTTAAATAATAGTAATATAAATAAATATAGTTCTTTAAATTACAAATTAAATGTTTGCTTAGGTGTTTCGTGAAAATAACGAGTTATGAACGCACCTCCATTGATGTTCGATTTGACAGGACCACAGAGTACATTTTTTTTAATTCGTTCTTGCGAACAGGCTATAGCCCGGGCCCTTACTGCCTCGTCTTTAGTCTTTTCATTTTTGGTATTTATTTTCAGTATTTTGTTTTACAAAAAAGTCCAATATGGTATTTTCGTCTCATTTTTCATCAATAAAATTTTCCTTTTCTGTATGTTTTCAATATTTTTTAGAAGTTATTAACAACACGATTCACTCTCCTCTAAGGAAGTAGCAATTTTTTTCGAATCACTCACTTTGACACATAAGCTATCCAGCTTAGGTTAAAAAATTACCTCATGGTACGAATGAATGAACGAACTAAATCAGTTTGCGATTCAATTGATATCATTTTTGACATTAAATTGACATCATTGCGATTTAATCAGTTGATTTGACGTCAACCTAAATTAGATAGTTCTAATCAAGTCGTGATACGAAATAGCAAAGCAGATCATATTAGGTTGTCAATTGAATCGCAATAAGAGGTTATGGTAGTCCCGCACATCGCGCAACTACTCTCACACTAGTATTCACTAATAATAAAAATAAAAATATATAATTTTTTATCAACCAAACAATGTAAAAATTCAGTTAAGTCTTTTATCATTTAAAAGGTTGAAAATGTCAACTAAAATTATTATTATTCAAATGAATGAACTTGCGGCAGTAATGTAGTGAAAGAAAATACCAAGATTTAATTATTTATTTAGTAGAACTTACGTGAGTATCCATCTGTACTCTGTGGCCCGAGGTTATCTTGACTTTGCTGTATATTAAAACTATTATATTTTAAATGTATGAACGTTTTAACACAGGATAGACTACATAAAATATAGAATTTTCAACGAAGAATTTCAAGTTTCCGTAGTGTAGTGGTTTTCACGTGTGCTTCACACGCACAAGGCCCCCGGTTCGATCCCGGGCGGAAACAATGTTATTTTGTAATTTTTTTGTTACATTAGTATATTATATAAATTAATCAAATATAATAATAATCGTAACGATTATTTTCGTTATACATCAAAGAAGTATGGTGATTAAAAAAATATATAAATTATCGCTTAAGTCCTGAAGATAGCGAATCCAACAAATTAATGCTTGGAACTCTTAGAAGACACTTTCGAACCATTTATTTAAAAATATTTATGTGTCTCTGATGAAAGTAAGCCAATATCGAACCTTGATATCATCGAAGTTAAAAGTTACTACAAGTTACAATATAGCTGTGATTATAGTAAGTTTATTAATAAATATTTTTCGGTTTATTAATTTCTTACACCTTCACATATTATAGGGCGAGTGACAATTATTCTTCGTTTTCATGAAAAATGGAGTTATATACATACATACACATTAACATTGTTTTAACTGTTTAGTTATATGATGAATATAATTTTTTTTTTATATAGTGCATTTAAATGTGAGTATATAAATATTATATAAATCCAGTGTCCTGATGTTTGTTCCCATTGAAGTCTTAAACTAATGAAGGCATTTTAATGTGGATTACTTCATGGAGTGCAGATGGACTATCTTGAGAGATGGATTGTTTTTATTTCGATTTGGGCGCCATTTTTTTTTTATGTTTATATTTCACATATTTTCTATGAGAGAGTTTATTGACGCACGATTTGATAGTTCCCCTGTGAAACTATTTCATTATAACAACAGGGAGCATATTAAACGAAATTATTGATGCTATGAAATATTTTAGACAAATTCATAAAAAAACACTTTTTTATTTGTTATATACAGAACAACGTCTGTCGAGTCAGCTAGTAAGAACTTAGTAAGTACATATATATTGAAATGATAAAAATTTGCAATATTAATTCATAAATCGTAGTTTTTTTTTCATTTCTCGCATTTCACATGTGTTTTTTTATCTGCTAATGTGATCTGCACTTATTATTGTTTTTGGCTTTACTAAACATATGACATAACAAACCGGTGATAATCGTAAAAATTAACTGAACAATGTGTGTGTAAGCCCTATTTATACATTGTTTTTTCTGACTTGAACAGGCATGGGTTGGATAGGCCTCTGCTAAAACAATAAATCAAATCGTGCAATGTTTTTAATGATATTTAAGGGCACTTAATTTTAAAAATTGGTGTTCGTTGCCTGTTAAGTAAACATTTCCAAGCTCAGCTTGCAGAAACGTGTGTGCTAATGATGTAATACAATTCGAGTGAAACAAATCTGAAATCTTACATTAAGGATTGGTCTCCGCTGCGCTCCAACTAGATACCGCAGGTGAAGTCGCAAAGCGCGGGAACTAATACTAACACCAACTGAAAGTACTCGCGGCAGTCTCGAACAATGTGTAACGCTGACGTGCCACATGTTCTGTTAAACTTTGCTAATAATTGAAACTAAAATGCGGGTTCACGTAGTAAAACTTTGTAAAAATAATACTACAAGAAATAAGAAAGACACTGGGATCACACACCATCAGTATTTTACATTTTCACGAAGCGTATGTTACAAAATATGCCATTGAGTGTCAAGATGCCACGCACACAAGCATCTAATAGTTGCCCTAATAAAAAACTATCGTTCTTAGGTAGTGTGGTATCTAGTTGGAGCATAGAGAAGACCAATCCTTAATCTAAGTCTGAAACAAATTAAAAATTAAGGCAATACATACTTAGCATTCATCCAGTAATATATGATAGGATTGACCATCGCGTTTGCCATCGCCAGCCAATAGAAGCCAAGATACACGTGTTGAATGTATTTCATGTACAACACAGTCGGATAGAAGTGTGTGTAGATGAAATAGGAATGGTAGGGCAGCCAGCACAGGCCAAATATTACTATCACTAAGATGAACATCTTCACAACCTGTTAACAAATAATCAAGTTTTAGTTATTTTTACTAGCCCTTTGGTATTGCTTTTGTTTTATGAAAATAAGGGCCGAGACGAGCAAGGTATTACTGTCATGGGCAGAGCCGCTCAGGATTATTGAAAAATGCAAAAATTCTGAGCGGCATTACAGTTTCGCTCGTCACCTTGAGACACAAGATGTTAAGTCTCATTTGCCCAGTAATTTCACTAGCTACGGTGTTTTATGTACAATGTTTACACATTACTGCTTCGCGGCAGAAATAGGCGCCGTTGTGGTACTCATAATCTTTTCAGCATCCTGTGCAAACGAGCCTCCCACTGGTAAATGGTTGCTGCTAAGGGATGGTCGTACCGGTTGGTTCATCTGACAATCCTATCAGTCAGTACTTTTTAATTATACGCTGCTTAGATAATTTATTATTTATACGTCTAGATAGAGCCTCTTGTGCTAGACAACTAATGAAAACAGGCTAGGTTTATAACTTTAGTGTGCGTGACAAGTTACGTCTTACACTTGTGATTTGAATGTCACTTTTTCGTTTTCACAACATTTCTAGACGTATAAATTATGTAAGATAAGCCTATTTATATCTATCTATAAAAAATAATTTATTCAATAAGACAAAATGACGCTTTTGAATGTCAAAATACGTCTTACCACCACTTCGGAAACGTTGAGCTTTAATGAGAAGAAGTGGCAAGGACCTTATTGTCACATTTTTTAATATGTATTTAAGGTTGCAGAATTTTATATTATAATATTATAAATAATGAAATAAAGCAATACAACCATATCACTCAAACGTTAAAAGTAAGTTAAAAGGAAGTGACTTATCATCATTCAAAAAACTAATGAACTGTACAGGTATTATGCAAGCAATCATATATTGAAACATATTAATTAAAATGATATATTGTATATGTAAAAAATAAAAAAAATAATCCCTGAAGACCGGATCGACCAAGCACCACTTCGAGCGCCTAATACGCATGGACCAGTAATCGCTTCCCACTCACATATCTAAGGAAAGATAACAATGTACTCGAGATTACGATGCAATATCATTATTATCATTTTAGAAATCGTACAAACCTTCCGTTTTGATTTGATTGAATTGACTTGCCGCTGCGTGAGCTCTCCTATCGAACGGGAGCCCCACAGTACCTTCCCCATCGCTGAGTAAAAGAAAGTCATCCCCAGCATTGGTATGGCATACGTCACCACCGAGAACAACACTTGATATCTGTTGAACAAATAAAATTATAATATTTTCTTACTTTACTTTTAAACTTACTATACTATTCTATAAAATATATATCTATATAATTTATACTATTCTCTCTATCTATCTATCTTTATATATAAATAAATAAAAAGCCCTTATTGTTGTTAACAAGTTTTACACAGAGTAGTTTCTACTTATGACTAGTATCTAAAAAATACATCTCTATATGATCCATGATCTTCTATATGTTCTCCAAATCTTCTCATTTCGCTGATTCCTATAATATCCCATTTTATTTCTCGTATAGCTAGTTCAAGTTCTTCAAGTTTTTCGGGTGTTCTAAGAGATCAACAGTTGATGGTTGCTTTTGAATATCATTCGTTTTCTTTTTAGTGTGAGTATTGACGTTGACGTTATTTTTAACCTTTAGAGGGTCGTGGTCATTTTCCCCCACGATGACCAGTTGGCTTGGTCTATCTATATAATAAATACAATTCTTTAAAAGAAGTCCTCAGGAAACGTAGAAAGCTTTTGAAATGTGGCCAAATAGACGTATGTTGGCCATTAGTTGGACCCAGAAAGGTACAAATGTGGAAGTTCTGCGCCGCGTCAATCAAAAACGCGAACTCATGCAAACTATCAACATGAGGAAAGTCGCATATTTGGGGCACGTGCTGAGGCACGAGAGGTACGAACTCCTACAACTCATCATGATGGGAAAAGTTGCCGGAAGAAGAGGCGTAGGTCGCAGAAAAAAGTCTTGGCTGCGCAACATCCGAGAGTGGACTGGCATCGTGAGTGCTTCAGAACTATTTCGCCTCGCGAAGGGCAAAAAATTAAAATTACAAAGCTGACCACCAACCTTCTAGTCGGCTTGCTAGTCGGAGAAGCACGCGAAGAAGATACTATTCTTATCATACTTTTAAAGGATTAAAATTTAAAACGTGTTTATTAATTGTAACGGCCGAATTCCACCACCGGACATTACGTCACAATCATGCATCACGTTGAAGTCAAGCATTGCACAACTGCGCGATTCGTACACAAGTTTGTAAAATCAATTACCAGCTACTGTTTCCCCGAACCGATACGACTTAGGGACCTTCCAGAAAAGACCATACTCCTTACAGGCCGGCAACGCATCTCTTGACACCCGTTGTCGCGTATGAGCCTCTTACCTGTTTGCTCCCCTTATATAAAAAAAAAAGTGTTTTCACTACAATTTTACCATCGATAAGTAGGTTTCCTTTAACAATTTTTATTTATTTTTATTAATTTAACCTCTATTAATAGATTTAAGATGAAAAGTCAGGGAAAAACTGTTTTCGTATATAGTAAATATAAAGCACAGAGCAACACGCCACGTCAAGATAGCGGTTTTTCTTCTTACAAAACTGTCTGTCGTTTTTTGCGGAGGAAAAATCTTCGTCACGTCACTATTTCACACGTCTCCAGAAAAACAATCGTTTGTCAATACGAAGCTCACATTTAACAAATACAATAGACACAATAATATTGATATATTTTGTGTCATAACAGTGTAATGACGTGACTCAACTACATTGATAAGATGTGAACAGGCATGGCTGTGGCAACTGCCAATACGAATTATCCATTCAAGAACTCCGGAATTAGGTTTAGATATTAATACATAGAGTAGGTGTCTGTTGTTGTGACAGTAATCACGACCATCATGCTTACGAAGCATCCTTACACAAACAATGAGTTCAAGCTCTAAAGGTTGATGCATCCAATATACGATAATTCATATTTATGCAGTAAATTCTTTATTACTTTTTATGAAATTATTTATATTTTCTAAACACGGGTCATATATTGGTCGCAGCAATTAACAAACTAATTTGTTATGTATATTACAGCTATTGTAAAATACTCTATTTGATTGAATAGAGTGGCCGTTGAGTTTCTTGTATGTACTTCTCACGAGCTCAACTCTTTATGAACATATGTTAAATTTAGTAATTTAAATTATGATACTTAAATGAGCGCTAGCATCCGCACGTTTCCTACGGTTCGACCAATAACTAGTCACTCATTATTTGTGTCCATATTTCTCTCGGCGTAATATTTAATCCAGTTCATATTTGAAGCAAGTAAGTTCGTTCGAAGTACGTAATATGATATCACATTACAACTGACTCTAATCGTTCTTGACATTGATCAATGCTTATATCAATTGTATAGACCTCCTAGAGATTTCTGTCTGTAGTAACCTACATATTACATGAGATGCTGTACGCCTGATTGATACATAAAGAAACATAGCCCTATTTATATTATATGTAGACTCAATAAAATGTTAATAAAAGCCTCGCAAAATATATTTATCTATTTACGGTGTGTGTGGATTGATCTACATCTTTACTCAAATCAAATCAAATCAAAATCACTTTTTTCATGTAGGTCACGGAAATGAAACTTATGAATGTCAAAAAAATATTGTTTCTTATTGAAGCTACCGCTACTTCGTAAAGGGTTGAGCTAATGAGAAGAAGTAGAAAGAAACTCATTGCCACTGGTTTATATCAAGATTTACATTTTAATTGTTTTACAAATCATTTCAATTACAATATATGTAAAGTGAAGCAACAAAAATACTCAAATGTGAAAAACTGAAAGGAAAAATTACATGATAATTACTACATAGTTATAGGTGAGATGTGCTTGAGTCGTGAGGAGGCGAGAACGGGTCGCGGCGGAAGTACACCGATTCCAAAAATAACAACAATCGTAACAAGAATTAGATTAATTAATTAGATTGTATAAAAATACGCAATTATTTTTATACTTTTTAGTGCACATTATGTCTATTGTTTTGTAATAGTGTTTTTGAATGCGGTCGTTTTTTTGTTAATTTTTATTTTATTTTAATTATTTATTATTATTATTAAATAATTCAAATTTGTATACATAATATACCAATTTTCCATAACATCATATCGGAACATCCTGTAAGTAATCTAGTAGCCGCGAGCTAGCGTAGGCACTGATGCCTACTTTTTCTACGCCGCCATGTAGCCGTCAAAACTCGTAGGTGAATAGCGCCCACGTAAGTTTATTAAAGTTTTATTTTCTGAATGTATAATTTCTTTGTTTCAAAATTTGAATTATTTACATTTATTTTTAGATTTATTTTTTATTATTATGGTTAAGTAGCTCTACACTGCATAAGTTTTTTTGTGGATGAATTCCAAGCACCTAAGCTACAAGGATTCTATATTTAGAACTTGAAGCCATGGACTTATAGAGATGCTATAAAAGATGCAAAATTTCAGGGAAGCTGTTGGCTGAATGAACCATGCTGATTAACTTAATCTGTTTTAAACTATTTTTAGTCAAACCTACTCCAAAAACATACAAGAAACTTATTGGCCTCTAATCTATTAAGCTATTGCATAGTTTTATACTACTTACTAGATGTATATAGATATTTCGCCACGGTCATTACAGTTGCCGTGGAACAGCGGTTATCACGTATGCTTTTTTGCAGAAGGTCCCAGGTTCGAGCCTGGGGTACGTCTTGATTTTTTATGATTTCTTTATTTTTTTTTATTTCGTTTATTTAATTTTTATTATTATTTACATTTCTCCGAATCCAAATTTGACTGGAGTACACTGAAGAAGGGTCGAAAATACTCCGTACAAATGGTAATATATTTCCACTTATTTTGGCTGGCGATTGCAACATCAACTTCGCTGATAAAAAATCAGAGCGATTGACAACTTTTCTTTAGAAAATATTAAATTTGAAAATGAATAATGATCCACAAGAATCTACAACAAAATATGGGACCACCATTGACGCGGTATTTTCCAGATATTTAGAAGATATCAAGTCTGAAACTTATGTTTCTTATTTCAGTTACCATAAACCTATAGTTTCAATGATAAATATTCCTGAGTAACCTACATGTATTGTAAGATAATAAAAATATATTGAACAATATTAACTTCCCATTTAAATAATAAAAGAAAAAAAATGTTTTCTCATCGGTCACCACGCTCAAAAACTGTAACTTGAATTAATATTAAAGAAAAAAAACTTTGACTTTGAGCAAATCGTTGTATGAGAGTTTACTTCTTTTTTATGTGACTTCTAGCATTATACCTTGGTAGTGCTAATTTATCGTCAAGTACTTCCATAATCTTAATTTGTTTTGCATAAATGTGAAAGTAAACTATGTATACCCATAAGTAAGCTTAACTTTAAGATATAAATATCTAGTTTTACTTACCTTATTATTATTAACAAAATAATAGGGGTAGGAATATATAAATCTAAACAAAAATATGCCGGGTATAATATAATAATAATAATATTGACACACTCTTACACTAAAATATAATATCTTGCCTCAAACTAGGCACGGCCTGTACTATGGGTACAAGACAACGATATACAATATACTAACTTAAACATACATAAATACAAATAAACATCCATGACTAGGAAACAAACATTCATATACATCATATAAATGATTGAACCCACGGGGATTCGAACCCGGGACTCAGTAGGCACGGCCACTAACCACTGGGCTATACGGGTATAGCTACTCTTAATACAAAAATGACCTTCAATGACTTTATTATTGACTAACTAAGACAAATTGAACATAATACGTTCCTAGATTTTCTGATTATCTTCCAGGTCATAAAATGATAATAGACAATTGATAACTCACATAAAATCCATATGGGAGACATCTGGCAATCCGTCAGGCCATAAAAGCAGACACGCCGTACGTAGTCTTCCTCTTGACCTTGGACAAAAATAGTTTGTTGACATCATAAATATTGTCTTGCCTCTTATAGCGGGTAAGTAAACCAAGCCAAACTATTAATATAAATATATAAATAAATTTCGTTTATTTCAAAGATTGCATAAACATTTTAGTGGTTCAGACTTCCCAGTAAGTTGTCTCAGGACACTTGTATTAGGAATATCTCGCAACTTATAGTAGCGGATACATAATACTTAATAAGCAATATAGAAATAAACAAAAATGATTTAAAACTAAATTTTACAATTTTACATAATTAAAACAAATCTGAAAAGTATGTGTGTGTGTGTGCGTGTGTATGTGAGTGAGTGAGTGACTGTGTGTATGCATGTGGGTTTAAGTTTGGACCTTTAATTGGGTTCCATCTTTAGACTGGTAATAATAATTATGGTTAGTATACCATTCATATTGGATAGCATAGAAATGGCAAAAACTCCATCCATATAGATCTACACAAACTAAAAGACAATAATCATACAAAGGAGGTCTGTAAAATTTATTTTATTCACGCATAAGTAATAAGATCGATCATAAACCTTTGGTATAAGATTATTCTTAGTTTTATTTTATTTCTCAGCCATAACAAACACTTCTCACAATTCATTCTTAATAGCAAAGTGCAGTAATAAATTAAATTCCAGTGAAAACCAACACCGTTATCCAAGGACTGATTTTACAGTGCTGCTACTACTATTTACTAGTTAAACATAGTGAGAGAAAGTTTAAAAATAATCAAAATAATACATGCAAGAAATATAGGAAATACACTGCTACTGTTTTGCTCGTCTAAACAATAATTATTATCACACAGTTAAAACACATTAAAACAAAAATATTAAATGAATGTTACCATAAAAATAAAATATGTATATATATTGTATTGATCCTTTTATCATTAGATCATTTTATACGTCTGCATCACGGACTAGTAAAAAAATAACGACTCCGTGTCACCTTACATATCAGTAGCACCAAAACAAGCCGATTTACGTGTAAATAGATAGCCCCACGCACACACTTACACTACTAAAGGCCGATAGGCGGCCATTATGAGAATTGTCATCGTCTGTGACAGATCAGTTTGAGTCGTAATAAAATATTTGAAAAAATGCCGTCGTGCGTTGTGAAATAGTGTAAGAACAATACTATAAAGGTATTTGTGGATATATGATTATTTAAGGGAGAAAAAATTGTGTAACTAGTATCCCCCGTAACCGCACACACACTAGCATAACGGTGCTACACTTGCTAATGTCATGGCGCGGAGTCCTTCTTTTTTTACTCGTCCGTGGTCTAGATAGACTTTGACAGCTATGAAAACGTCGAAAAAAGTTTAGAGTTAACCTCTATTTAGAGCAATTCACGCACACTAACACAAAGTGTCACACAAATCGCAAGTGTAAGACGCACTCTAAAGTATTAAACCTGGACTGTTTTTATCGGTTGTCTAACAGCACGAGACTCTATCTAGACGTATAAATTACCTAAGCTTTTATTTTATGATGTCGTCCACTTGCAACGTGGGTGAAGGTTATCACTTAAAAATTACCTGTACTCCTTTGTGGTAGAATATAATAGGCATGGAATGGCGAGAAGCATGCCTGTAGCCCATATACCAGCGATCATGATGAGAGAGCAACTCTTTGACATTCTAGGTCGCATCGGCCGAACGATCGCTTGATACCTGCATCACATAATAAAAAATAAAAAGCGTGTGTAGTATTAGTTATGTACGCCCGCAAAAAGTAACTGGATAACCATCTGGATATGTGGTGGTTCTCCACTGTGCGCTTATCAAGTAGCTTTCTTCCACGTACTACAAAGCTGTGGAATGAGCTTCCTTGTGCAGTGTTTCCGGGATGATACGACATGGGTACCTTCAAAAAAAGTGGGTACACCTTCCTTAAAGGCCGACAACGCTCCTGTGATTCCTCTGGTGTTGCAAGAGAATATGGACGGCGGTGATCACTTTTTTCCATTAAAAAAAACTTATTTGGCGTAACAAAAAATCCCAATAAATTTTATTCCTCGTGCTATTTTACGTTTGTAGAAGCAGAGGTTGGAAATTCTACGTTATAAGAGGCGGGAATGCCTAAGTAAAAATTAAGATTTAGTTTAGTATGAAACGTGCTGTCATTTCCAACCATCCATTATGGAGATTGGCGACGAAGTATAAGCCGGCTAAACTTGAAAGCGAAATGTTGCTTATAACGTAGTTTAAAAAACGTATTTCGGCTGTCTCCCTTTTTTTACAACATTATGGCCGTCATCTGTCAATCTATCAATGAATGCACGTTTCATACAACGAGGGAATCGTTTTTTCTTAGAGAGTTTCGCTAGACTGTGTAGAACGCACAATATTGAGACGGCTAAAAACAAGGCATCTCAGACCATCTATATATATAAAAATGAAATGCTGTTCGTTAGTCTCGCAAAAACTCGAAAACGTCCGGACCGATTTGGCTAATTTTGGTCTTGAATTATTCGTGGAAGTCCAGCGAAGGTTTATAAGGTTAATAAATATGAAAATGCTCGGAATTAAATAAAAACAACAAAAATTTTGTTTTTCCTTTAATGTGATGTGATAGATAATTTATATCATAGAATTTAATGACGCACGGTTTGACAGTTCTGCTGTGAAACAATTTCAGTATAACAACAGGGTGCATATTTTACGAAGTAATTTTTGATGTTATGATATATTATTGACGAATTCATATAAAAACATTATTTTATTTATTATATACAGAACAACGTCTGTTGGGTCAGCTAGTACTTTATAAAAAATAAACGAACTTTTAAACTAAAATTAGGAGAAATGAGGTCGAGTTTTCGAACCAAAATGCGCGGATCGTGGTCGAAATATATACCCTGGGTTGTGTTACTATATTACTACATTTATAAAATTATATTATTATTATTGAAACAAATAAAAGTTTGCAATTTAACGGATCCTAATCATCGACACATTTAACCCATACCATTTCTTTTGTTTTATCACTTATAAATTTCTGAAAAATGAATATTTATATTAATCCTTCAATAAGTCAAGATGAAGTTAAGTTAATATCTTATCTTAATATATATAAATTACGTGACACTTTGTTTGTCCGTGAAGGACTCCTAAACTAATTAACGGACTTTAATGGGGACAACTTCATGGAGTGCAGTTTTGTCGAACTTGAGAGATAGGATAGTTTTTATTTTGATTTGGGACCCATAGTTATTTTTATTTTCAATATTTGATTGTATGGACATATTTTCCATGAGAGAATTTAGTGACGCACGGTTTGACAGCTCCGCTGCGAAACAATTTCATTATAACAACAGGGAGCATTTTTACGAAATAATTCTTGATGTTTTGAATTATTATTGGCGAATTCCTATAAAACAGTATTATTTTTATTATCTACAGAACAGCGTCTGTCAGGTCACAATGTTAGTTACCTTACTCCTCCGAAACGGCTTTACTGATTTTTACCAAATCTTGTATGCATATTCAGTAGGTCTGAGAATCGGCTACTATCTATTTTTCATCCCCCTAAATTTTCAGGGTAGTCAACCCCATTTTTTTTTTAATTTTTAGTATTTTTTTTTATTTTATTATGATTCAGCATTGAAAAATACAAACATATTTAAATTTTCGCCCTTCTACGATCTACAACTATTTTTGTATCACGATTTTTATATTATTCTGTTCCATCCACCAAACCGATATACGTAGGGTTGCAAGATGGCACTCGAATACAATAATTGTAGTACGATATATTTGGTAGGTCTGAGAATCAGTTGCAACAAAATTTTAACAATTGATTTTTTTTATATGTTATATGGCAATACGACGTTTTCTGGGTCAGCTAATATAATATAAAATTCTCTTGTCCCGGTGTTTGATACCAAACTCCTCTGAAACGGCTAAACCAATTTTTCATACCCCTAAATGATAAGGGTCACCCCTAAATATTTTTATTAAAATATTTTTTATTCTTATTTTATTATAATTCAGCACTAAGATATGCATAAAACTTAAAATTTTTCGCCCTTCTACGATCTAAAACAATTTTTGTATCACAATTCTTATATTATTCGAACCATCCACAAAACCACTATAGGTTTGCAAGATGGCAATCGAATACAATAATTGTAGTACATTATATTTGGTAAGTCTGACAATCGGTTACATCTATTTTTTATACCCCAAAATGCATAGGCTTGGACAGGACACAAATGAGAGCCATCAGGGGGTTGGCCATTGCAAGCTGAATGGGTCTCAGTGAATGAAACCTGTGCAGATTCTGCTGCGAAGCCACTGAAGACCTACCTGTTCTTCTGGAATGCGAAGCCATTGCCAGAATTAGGCTGGGGTGTCTTAAAATAACTTCACTTAAAGCAGAGGACGTGCCCTGCCTGGACCCTCTGAGGATCCTACGCCTTTTAAAAGTAATAGGTCTCGAGGATATAATTGAAATCCTGGCACAGTAACACGTATCCTAGTTAGTTTCCTCGATTCTCCTCCTTAACTTTTGAGTTGAGGGTAGGCGCGCTAGCGCAAGAAGGGGGCACAATAGATCATATAATTTAAGTGCATTGACCCCAAAAGTTTTAATTATTGAATCTTTTTTAATAACTTAATATGTTATTACTTTAGCGTTTGCTGGGTCAGCAACTGTTATATATATAATAATAATAATATAAAATAATAAATAATTCTTACCTATCAAATGATATCCCAGTGAGTGTGAACACGCTCGCGGCAACTGTCACGTTAGCAATGAAGTTACTCAGCTTGCAATAACGTACGCCAAACACCCAATCACTAAACAATAATGGCACAGTTATTTGATAAAAAAAATTGTGTCAATATAATAGAGAACTTGCTGTTATTATACCTAACAATTTAAGACCTTCCCAACAGTCTCAAAAGCCTAATCATTTGTGTTTCTCTACCTGTATGTACAATTTGAAATTACAGGATTTCTATAAGTCAGAAGGATAAGAAATAATTTATTTTTCAGTTACACGGTTATAAGTTATGAAGTCGGTTATTTTTCAAACGCCGCCAGGGCCCTGGCCGAATTACGAGTATCTTAACGTGGAGATCGTTAGAAAGGTCGAAAGGCCAGTAAGGGTGGTCGCGATTAAACCGAACCGAAGCTGTAGTAGAATCTGTAGGCCACGGGTTGATCTTTAAGGTTATTAATTCACCTCTTCTATATGTTTTCTCAAAGAACTATATAGAAGACTACCTAAGACTATAAAGTGATCGCAACATACTGATGTGCAAAAACCACTGCGGGTGTAGAAGCCAGTCACTTGATATTATCTTGCAGCATGTTGAATAGAAGATCAGCCTGCAAAAAGCCATTTAAAGATGGGCATTCAAAGAGGGAGTAAATACAACGTAAGAAGAGGTGGGACCGCCTAAGTAATAATTGAAATTTAGTTTAGTATCAATCGTGCAGTGATTTGACATATGTTTGAAATAGTAGTAATTACAGTAGGGCATTTGGCGACGAAGTATAATCCAGCTAAGTTTAGAAGCAAACAGTTTCTTAAAACGTAGTGGATTTCGGCTATCTCTGCTTTTTACAAGATTATAGCCGTCATGTGTCAATCTATGAATAACTGCGTGTTTCATACAATCGAGTGAATCGCTTTTTTCTTAGACAGTCTATAGGCGTTTAGGTAGGCTGGTTACATTGATGTCACTGTTTGCGCTATCCAAATAAGTATCCACGGCAATGTAAATAATAACAGCATTATATCTATAATTGTCACAGTAAAAGCAAAAACCTGCAATACACTAAGTTTCTACAATAGAATTTTAAATGTCGCGTCGACAATTGTCGGACAATTGACACGGATAAATTAAAAGCTTAAAAAACAAACAAAAATGATTTCCAACTTAATAGGGTAAGTTAGTTTAGTAAACATAATTCTCTGCTTACCCAAGTAATAAGAACAAAGTTAGACACACTACAAAAAAGTTATAAGTTAAAGTCATAGGTCCTCCATAACCACTTTAAGCTGGGCAATTACTGCAATTGTATTTTTTAGCAAATTTAAAAAAAATATGTAAAATGGTGTGAAATTATGTAGTTAGTAGTTGAATTAGAATCTTTGTTGCCGGACTGTATTACTACTGTAGTACTACAATAAATTGTTCACGCTAATTAAAGTCAAAAGTATTTTATTGACATACTCGTAAAATTAACAGATTCCTCGTAAACGTCAATCACCAAAAATGAAATACATGCTAATTACACGAAAGTTTAAAAATAATGCAATCCAGTAAAACAACACATGGCTGAACCATAAAAATAACAACTATAATACTATTCAATGCCACATTGTAATATCGTTTACGTAATCTTCAATACTGTAATAAGCCTTCGACATGCAGATTGCGGTTAGTAAAAGATTTAAATTTATTTAGTGATAATTCAGATACACTTTTTGGTAACTTATTCTAAAATTTAATACCATTGCATGCAAAAAGTTATTTTAATAGAGCCTAGTAAATAATTGAAATTAAAATGACCTTAAAATAAAAAAAATACAAACCTATGCAGCATATAGATGAAGTTGAAGAGACAATTGAGTGAGGACATCATAAGATCAGCAAACGAGAGATTTACCAGGAAATAATTTGTAACAGTACGCATTCTTCTGTGGGCTGAAACAAAGAAAACTCAGTAAATTTCAATATTCATAATAATATTATAGCTGCAAATAGTAGTAAAGTCAATAATGAATGGCAATATATGATTCTTGAAAATTTATTGAATTTGGCGTTATCACGTGCCAGAATTTGGCGAGTCAACGAAAAGGACAAATATTAGCGGAATTTACACTAAAGATAATTTAATAAAATTTGATAATTTATGATTTATTTAGTGTTTTCTGAAAAATAAATCATTTTTTACCCGCGTACATTAAGGCTTTTGTATATGCCACCAAGAGGTTTTCTCCGAGTAATTGTTCTTTATTAAGTGAATATAAATGAACAAAAAATATATATTAGTATAAAGTTGTGAGTGAGTTATCGTGCGATGTCAACAAGTACTTAGTTAACGTTAAGATAAATATTTAACTAATAATATTCATGTGAAAGTCTTACCCTAAATTTTAATCGATAGTACGGTCATCCTAGTGCATTAATTATTATTTTTAACTTATAGTTTTTTAGTTAAACGCAACATAATCCAATTAATACTGTGGCACTGTTTGTTATTAGAAAATCAAACATATTAAATTCAGTGATCGTGCTCAAGTTACACTTCAAAATATCATTATATTGTTTTCCACACTTATAATTATAATTCATAGCGTATAGATTAACATTAAAATACAATAAAAGTGAAGTGTCTAAAATATACAACATAAATAAAATCTGGTGCAAGAAAGTGAAAAGTAAAGTGGGTACTTATAAAATAGTAATCAGCTGACAGAATAATAAGTGGTGACCGTAATAAATTATCGTTTGCCCATTATTCCAATGTAAAATTTCAAACAGAACTGTATGTTATAAATAGCCTATTCACTAACATTGCGTGTCGTCTACTTCATGGGATACGAGTTCGAATCCCAGAATTTTCAATTTTTTTCTGTATTACTTTTTTATTATTATAATCTTTTTTAATTTAATTTATAAAAAATATTTTAAATTAATATAATTTTAATGTTATTACTATTCTCTACTCAATCTAAATATTGAACACTTAAAATCTCACTCATTGCCGTTTATGTACCTGGCTTCCCCAATATATTTTATTTCTGTTAATGCAATTTATTCATAAAGTATATACGTAGTAAGATGTCTAATGAATGTAATGTTTGCAAAATTAACGTGCTCGTTACACAAAAAAGGATTAAATGCGTCAAATGTCAATCGCTATATCACTTTGAATGCATTGTGCCATCTGGGTCTAAATCGCCTGTGACTCGAGGGCAGTGGATTTGCCCGACCTGTCAAAGTAAATTGCCCTCGACAACACTTGAAAGCATAAATATTAGCGAAGGCGCGGTGGATTCTAACGACTGGTTATTGGCGATAAGAAAAGAAGTGAAGGAAGTTATTTCTCTAACGGACAGTGTTGAATTAAGGAAAATTCGCGAAGAATTAAGCGGTTTACAAAACATTAAGGCATCCCTAGATTATCTGTCAAGTCATTTTGATACAATAAAACAGGAGCTAGAGGAAGCAAAGAAGGAGATTGTATCATTAAAAAAAGACAATAGTGAACTCAGGGAACTTGTAAAAAGCCATACTAATACAATTAATATACTCGATAAAGAGGCTAGAGCAGGAAACATTGAGTTGCATTGTATTCCGGAGTTTAGAGGAGAAAACTTAGTCAAGGCTGTGCAACAGATTGGGAAGGTTATAAACACTCCATTAACGGAAGAAAGTCTCATAAAGTGCACGCGTGTCGCTAAGCTGAACAAAGATTCCTCCCGCCCAAGGTCTGTTATTGTCAAATTTAGTTCTCAACTACTGCGTGATAAGTTTTTGGCTGGTGTAATTAATTTTAACAAAGCAAATAAAGAAAATATATTAAATACAACTCATTTTGGAATATCTGGTGATAAGAAGCCTGTATACATATCAGAGCATTTGTCATCCACAGCAAAGGATATCTATGCAGCAGCACGTATATACGCAAAAGAAAAGCAATATCGTCTTGTTTGGTCCCGTAACGGTAGTATTTTTTTACGGAAAAACATTTCTACTGACGTTATATTGGTGAAATCGAAGAAATTCCTAGCCACATTAACCTAAAGACATTATTATACACTAGATTTCCATTCCTAGGCCATTCCCCCCCGTCCTTCCCTCCCCCCCCCCCCCCCCTAAAAATATGAGAGCATTGGTATTTAAAGAGAAATTACCCCAGGAGGGTACCGGCTCTTGTAGAGCCAGAGAATCCCTCCCCGAGCATTCGCGCTCGGGCTGCCCTTCGTATTCTGGGGAGGGCACAGTACCGTGTATGTCACAGGACAAACAGGGCAGCAACACCACGGCACCCCGCTCCACGCTTAATGTGGACTTTTGTAACATCCGGGGAATTCACTCCAACTTAAACGCCGTCCACCACCACCTTGAGACGTCGCAGCCGGCCTTGTGTTTCCTTACGGAGACGCAGATATCTCGACCTAGCGATACGTCATATTTAACGTACCCCGGGTACAAAATTGAGCATAATTTCATGCCTCATGCCGGGGTGTGTGTGTACGTTAGGGAGGATATCTGCTGTCGCCGTCTCGGCAATTTTGAGGGTAGGGGCCTGTCTACTCTCTGGCTCCGCGTAGATTTAGAGGACCGCGTCCGCATCTATGCGTGTGTCTACAGGTCCCATAGTGGTAACGCAGAAACGGATCACCTCATGGGCTGCGTTCAAGCGGCATTTGATGACGTGCTTACTCAGATCCCCTCCGCTGAAATCGTAGTCTTGGGTGATTTCAACGGGCACAATGCCGAATGGCTTGGATAACGTACCACAGACTACGCAGGGCGATCTGTGCATAATTTTGCATTGGCGTATGGTCTGTCCCAATTGGTTGAGTCGCCGACGCGGCTCCCGGATGTGGATAGCCACATGCCGTCCTTATTAGATCTTCTGCTGACTACACATCCCGATGGTTACCAGGTCTCTGTCGACGCCCCTCTCGGAACTTCCGACCATTGCCTGGTCAGGAGTGTAGTGCCTATCCGACGCCAACGTCGCAGACCACCAGCGACCCGCCGCGTTTGGCACTACAAGTCAGCAGATTGGGATAGGATGCGTTCCTTTTTTGCATCCTACCCTTGGGGCAGGGTTTGCTTCCCTTCAGATGATCCTAGTGCCTACGCCGTTGCAGTAGCCGATGTGATACTGCAGGGCATGGATATTTTTATACCAAGCTCTGTAGTACCGATCGGTGGCAGATCACAGCCCTGGTTCGATGCGTCAGTTAAAGCAGCATCTGACTGCAAAAAACAGGCGTATCGAACTTGGGTTGCGGCGCTGGGCTCAAAGGATCCGAACTGCAAAGTTCTGTAGAGGAAATATAACCGTGCCTCCAGATTTTTTAAGCGGCAAATCGCCCGTGCGAAATCGAAGCACGTCGTCAAAATTGGCGAGCAGCTTTCCAGTTACCCGACCGTAACACGCAAGTTCTGGTCGTTGTCGAAAGCTGTTCTTGGTAACTTCAACCAGCCGTCCATGCCGCCGTTGCACATGAGGAATGACACCCTGGCCCATACGGCAAAAGAGAAAGCCGATCTCCACTCTTTTTGCCTCCAACTCGACTCTTGACGACAACGGAAAAACACCGCCGACCATCCCGCGGTGTCAGAGCTCCATGCCTGAAGTACAGTTCCGACACAAAACTGTTAGGCGAGCTCTGTTTTCGTTGGACGTCAGGAAGCCGAGCGGGCCGGATGGCATTTCTCCAATCGTGCTTAGAACGTGTGCCCCTGAGTTGACGCCGGTGCTAACGCGTTTATTCCGGCACTCTTATTCAAAAGGCGTAGTACCTGATTCATGGAAGTCAGCCCTTGTCCATCCGATCCCAAAAAAAGGAGACAGTTCGGATCCGGCAAACTACAGGCCTATTGCGATTACCTCCCTACTCTCCAAAATCATGGAGAGCATAATTAACCGCCAGCTCTTGGTATGCCTTGAGGGTCACCAGTTGATCAACGACCGGCAGTACGGCTTTCGCAATGGTCGGTCGACTGGCGATCTTCTGGTATACCTAACACATAGATGGGCGGCGGCTATTGAAAGCAAGGGGGAAGGCCTGGCAGTTGGTCTGGATATAGCGAAGGCCTTTGATCGTGTATGGCACAAGGCGCTCCTCGCAAAACTTCCATCATTTGGGCTTCCCGAGAGCTTATGCAAGTGGACCTCCAGCTTCCTCACTGGGCGCAGCATACAGGTCGTTATCGACGGTTATTGCTCGAATCCCAAGCCCGTGAACGCTGGAGTTCCCCAAGGCTGTGTGCTATCTCCCACGCTGTTTCTTCTGCATATCAATGATATGTTGGACACCGCCAACATGCATTGCTATGCAGACGACAGCACTGGTGATGCCGTATACACGGGCCATGCAGGTCTCTCTCGGGAAAACGTCGACCAGTGCCGGGAGAAACTTGTGTCTTCTATCGAGTCCTCTCTCGAGAAGGTCGCGGAATGGGGTAAGTTGAACCTTGTCCAATTTAACCCCCAGAAGACTCAAGTTTGCGCGTTTACCACTAAAAAAACCCCATTTGCCGTATCACCGCTCTTCGAGAACACTTCCCTTAAAGCCTCGCCTAGTATCGGAATACTGAGTCTCGAAATCTCGAGCAATTGCCAATTCCGTGGCCATCTGGAGGGCAAAGCCAAACTGGCTTCAAAGAAACTGGGCGTCATAAATAGAGCACGGCAATACTTCAAGCCGGCCCACATTCTAGCGCTCTACAAAGCGCAGGTCCGGCCTCACATGGAGTATTGCTGTCATCTCTGGTCTGGCGCACCCCAGTATCAGCTCGATCCATTTGACCGCGTGCAACGCACAGCAGCTCGAATTGTCGGGAACCCAGTACTCTGTGAACGGCTGGATCATTTGGCGTTGCGTAGAGACGTCGCTTCATTGTGTGTTTTCTACCGCATCTATCACGGGGAGTGTTCCGAAGAGCTGTTCAACCTGATTCCTGCCGCCGAATTCCACCTTCGCACGACACGCCACAAGTTAGGATTTCATCCCCACCATCTGGATGTGTAGCGGTCCTCCACAGTGCGGTTTTCAAGGAGCTTTCTTCCTCGTACCACGAAGCTGTGGAATGAGCTTCCGTGTGCGGTGTTTCCGGGACGATACGACATGGGTACCTTCAAGAAAAGCGCGTACACCTTCCTTAAAGGGCGGCAACGCTCTTGTGATTCCTCTGGTGTTGCAGGAGAGTGTGGGCGGCGGTGATCACTTAACACCAGGTGACCCGTACGCTCGTTTGTCCTCCTATTCCATAAAAAAAAAAAAAGATTATTTATAATCTATATCCCTGTGTCCATAGTAAGTAAACTCTATTATTTTTCATGGTAAAACATTTAAAACTATTCTATCAAAATGTAAGAGGAGTTCGTACAAAAACGAATGATATTTATCTTGCAATTCTTAACTCTGACTTTGACATCATAATATTTACTGAAACCTGGCTCAACAATGGCGTTTCAAATCATGAGTTCATTGACGATAGGTATAATGTATTTCGTCGCGATCGTGACACCACCACTACAAGTAAATTGGATGGTGGAGGGGTTTTAATTGCGGTATTGAAAAAATATAAATGTTACAGAGTTCATTCTTGGCAAACTAAATTTGAAGATCTCTGGGTAAACTTAGTAGTAAACTCAAACACAATTTCTATATGTGCTGTATATATTCCCTCGCCACTTAAGTATGACACTCTTCTAAGCTTTGTACAGAATGTCGAAACGATATTAGTAAATAAGCAACTACAAACTGTAGTAATTGGTGACTTTAATATACCATCAATTAAGTGGGATAATGTAGAAGGTTGTCAATAAAGAAATATTCAGAATAATAAATGATTTCATGGCACTGACTAATTTATCTCAATTTAATGGGATAAGTAATGCGTATGACAAAATCCAAGATCTTGTTTTTAGTACATTAAACAACATTACTGTAGAAAATAGTGATTTTAGTGCTTGCTCTATAGATAAATATCACCCACCACTTGAAATTAACTTTGAAATTGATTATAAAGATTCATTGTTTATATCTAATGTAATAATGAAACACAATTTTAGAAATGCTGACTATGAGGTTATTAATAGAGAGCTTGCTGAAATCAAATGGGAGATTCTTTTTAGTAGTTTTGATGACGTAAATGAATTGACGGAAATATTTTATACTGAGTTATATAAAGTTATTGAAAAGTGTATTCCAAAAAAAAGGGTGCTAAACAAAACTCGTTATCCAGTGTGGTATTCTAAAAACTTGATTAAACGGTTGGCAGAAAAGAACAAATATAGAATATTATTTAAAAAATACCGTAATCCGCTAGATGAAATAGAATTTAAATTATTAAGAGATAGATGTGAAATTATTATAAATATGGACTATAAAAGTTACCTAGAAAAGGTGGAGAATAGCATAAAAATTAATCCTAATTTTTTTTTCACGTTTTGGAAAAAAGCGTACTAATAAATGCGATGCGATCCAGCTTTAATGACGCTGAATGATTGTTCGTTTTCAAATAGTTCAGATATTTGTAACCAGTTTGGTATTCATTTTTCTAGTGTGTATACATCACCCCAAAGATCTGTATTGCAAACAACTACAAACATTAATTATTTTCCCATTTGTTATTTGGATAGTATAGCTATAAAGAAAGAAGATGTAAAAAAACAACTGAGCAGCCTCGAAATTAATAAAGGGTCTGGCCCTGATGATATACCAGCTTTATTTATTAAGCAATGCGCGGCTCTGTTAGCAAGGCCATTAACGTTGATATTTAATAAATCATTAGCATTTTCATTAGCAATTTCCTAAAATATGGAAAAAGGCTAGAGTAGTCCCTGTGTTTAAGAGTGGTGACAGAAAAGATATAACGAAGTATAGACCCATTTGTATATTATCAGTATTTTCAAAGGTATTTGAATCATTAATCTGTCCGATATTATCATGGCATAACATCAATAATGATACAGAACCAGCATGGCTTTCTTAAAAAGAGGTCTACTATGTCTAATTTAGCATTGTTTGTCGATGATTTATCAGTTGCCATAGATAGTTCAAATCAAATTGACTGTGTTTACGCAGATTTAGCAAAAGCATTTGATGTCGTTGATCACCGCATTTTGTTGGCAAAACTTGGGGCATCCGGTATTTGTGGGAATCTTATTCAATGGATGGGCTCATTTTTAAAAAACTGTGAGATGAGTGTTGTTATTGGAGGGTACCAGTCAAATACTTTTATTGCGACATCTGGTGTTCCTCAGGGTTCCAATCTGGACCCCACGTTGTTTGGTATTTTCATTAATGACATAGTCAAATGTTTTAAGTTTTGTCAATTCCATCTTTATGCAGATGACCTCAAGATGTATAGTGAAATAAATAATATTGTAGACTCGATTAATATGCAACAGGATTTAGATAGACTTTCGGTTTGGTGCAATGAAAATAATCTAAAATTAAATCATTTGAAATGTTACAGTATCACCTTCAGCAGAAAAATAAGAAATATTAATTTTGATTACAGTATAAATGGCAACATATTAGAAACGGTCAATCAAATAAATGATCTCGGGATCATTCTAGATTGTAAGTTGAGTTTCATACCACATATTGATAATCTGGTGAGTAATGCTCTTAAACTTTTAGGTTTCATAATAAGAAGTACAAAAGAATTTAAAAGATCAGCCAGAAAATTAACGCTGTTTAATTCAATGATTAGAAGTAAACTTGAATATTGCTCTGTTGTATGGAATCCTAACTATCAAGTGCATAAAGACAAAATAGAAAGAGTACAAAAAAATTCTTACGACACTTAGCCTACAAGGACAATATATAAAATGAAATTAATAATACCAACGATCTCTTAAAATTTTATAAAACTATATCACCATGCAATCGTAGAAACTCAATAGATTTCTGTTTTTTGCATAAAATTGTAAATGGAGCTATTGATAGCCCGAACTTATTAAACAGAATAAGGTTAGCAGTTCCAAGACAAAATGCACGGTCACATATTAAAAATAAAATTACTTTTATGCCAATAATTACAAAGAGTAACCTAGGTAGGACCGCTCCTATTAACAGAATTGTAATGTCCTATAACAATATATTTAAAATAGCAGAGTTGGACATATTTTGGAACTCTGCATCGATTTTCAAGCGCAAAATTAAAAATCATTTAATTAAATAATATCATTCGTTTTTTTTTCGTATTTAATAATAGTTGCTGTATTTTAAATTTAGTTTATATAAAATTTAGTTTTTTTTTTTTGTTTAGAGTGATAAGTTTTTTATATTTTTGTTTAGGTAACCAATTTATTGAGTAAAATGTGTAAATATACTATAAGGTAATACATTGTATGCAACGTGGGCTTCCTATTAAATAAATAAATAAAAATATTTATATTATTTATTGGACATTCTATTTTTCTTTGAAATAATTCTTATAATATTATAAATAGATGAAAAAATCCCAAATGAAGCCTTTTTGAAAGAATAAAAATAGCGGCAGCGTGGTAGGTGTAAGAACTTACACTTTTACGATTTGAAATAGTAAGAAGCAGTATTCTAAAATACTTTAAAGTTATAATTTATATGATTGGATAGTAAAACTTAAACCCACTTTTACGTAGATAGCATCTTGTACAAAGGAGCCTCCCATTGGTGAAGGTTCCATTGCTCAGGATGGCGGCTATATTACGGGTCAACGGCTTTTTCTGCCGCAGTAATGTGTAAGAATTATTGTGTTTCGTTCAGAAGAGCGCCGTAGCTAGTGAATTTTCTGGGCAAATGAGACTTAACATCTTATTGCATTAAATTTTTGGATTTTCCAAGAATCCTGAGCGGTACTTATGAAGTATTCAAAGCTCAAAAGAAATGTATCAGATCTGTCTGCTCACTAAAAGCAACCGAATCATGTAAACCGCACTTTAATAAATTAAATATTCTTAGCATGCCATCAATATATATTTATGAAGTAGCAGTTATGGTAAAGAATAATATCAATAAATATGAAACCCTAATTTCGAAACGAAACGACAACAAATTACGACCTTTGAAGTCCAGAATAGAGTTGTATCGAAACAGCATCTTTTGCATGGGACCAACAATTTATAATAAGTTACCTGACAATATTAAGCTCGAAAATATATTCTACTTTAAAAAGTCACTCAAATCTTACTTAATAAAAAAGCATACTACTCATTAAAATATCTTCTTGACGATAAAATAGTAAATAATAAAAATTAACTTCGACTGAACTCAATACCATTGTGTAGCTAATGACATTATATTATAAATTAAAATGAATAAGCCTATGAAATAATAACTATTGTATTATTGATGTTAATCTAAGTTTGCTTGGAATGTATATCTCTTTTTAGTATAGTACAGTATATTATAATTGTTACAGAAATTAAAACGTGAACTATGTATTCCTCTATAAGTTTGCATGCCTTATGGGTTAGGATAAGAGCACCTGTTTATTATAAGCCAACCATTACTACCTTATTTTGCAAATAAAGATGATTTGATTTGATTTGTACTGCATTGTAATTGTCATAAAAGAAAAAATGTAACTAAAAGGAAAATATAACCCTCTGCGAATATTTTAAAAAATAAAGTTAATAAATGAGAATTGTAAATGTTTTTGTAAATTTTCATTTTTAAGCGACCTCGTATTTCAAAGGCAGGGCCATCGATACTTCAGTATTTTACATGTTGTTTCGACATCTTATGAAATGTAAATATAAAAGAAATGGGATACATTATCATGATGGAAGTCATGCCTGATAATACAAAAACTTTTGCATTAGACTTTGGGTAACTTTGTTTCTGTAAGAATTTTTTCATCATACCCCAATCAAACTATAGTGACCGTTAAAATCATTATTTTATTATTTACTAGCTTTTACCCGCGACTATATCCGCGTGGTATAATTGCTTCGGGCAGCATTTCTTATATTTTAACATACTTTTTTGCAATTAATCCACATAAAAACAGCTGTGGTTAATAGATTTTTATAAACTTCCAACTATAGAACTCTCATCCCCCTTGTTCATCCCCACACAAGTCGAAATTTCAAAAACACTAAAACAATTATTTATTCATTTCTTATTAAGTGCCTAAATACAAAGTTTCATAAATAAGGCTATTTGTTCTGCAAAACAGTAGATTCCAGAAAATCATAATGAAAAAAGAAAATTTTAGGAAATTAACATTTAAAACGAAAACTAATAGAAATTCTATTAAAATATGGAGGATTATTTAAATGAAAATAATGTATTCTTTATAAAAATAAGGAACAAGTCGAGCTGGACTTCAGCTGATGGTAATTGATACGCCCTGCTCATTACAATGTAGTGCCGCTCAATTCAATTAATGTAATTTCACAAGCTACTTCGCACTTCAGACCGAAACACAATAATGTTTACACATTACTGCTTCACGGCAGAAACAGGCGCCGTTATGGAACCCATAATCTAGCGGCTCACCCAGTTTTTTTATTTTCATGGTACATATTATATTGTATGGTATTTTTGTATTTGGCAATGCAATCGATATTTAAAAAGCCTACTTGTCCTGTATAAGAGTAAGTTCCACAAAATCAGAAAGAGGAAAATTTAATAAATAAACATATAATGCCTACATAATACTTTTATTTATTATCAGTGAGTGTTGATTTACACTCTACTGAATGAGTGTTGCGGTTTTTGAAGTGAAACTTCTTTAGAATCGTTGTGAAACGAAAGAGCGAGACGATAGAGGCGCCGTTGCCAGCTATTATTTATAAAACTATTATTTTAGCCGCCACGCCAAATTATGATTTCAACCATACTGAAATAGTAAGCGAGGGTGCAGAAAACGAATTTGGGATAATTTTTTAAATCCAAGATGGCCGCTCCGCAAAATTATGATTTCAACAATATAGATATCGTATCCGAGGTTCTTGAGGGTGCAGAGAACGAATTTGTGATATTTTATTTAATCCAAGATAAAAGATTGATTGACCATTTTTGGGGCTATTCGTATGCGTAGTGGCTATAATGATAACCATAATGCCCAATAAGTTAAAGGCATCTTTCAGAAATCTCTGTGCCACATGGAACTAAAATCGTTGAATCGTTTGCTAACGAACACGAACACGAAACAATAGAACACGTCAGTATTTCGATGTGTTCTTCTTCACAGCATAATATTTTTATAACTGCCCCATCTTCACGGACTGATGATGCAAATGAGAATGAAGGTGACTGTTATATTATCGATAACTTAGAAGAAATTGGAGGCATAATGTCTAGTTTACTAGATCATAACCAAGCTTGTGAATATATATAGCAAATAGTTGGATATATAGCTGGTTTTGTAGTCAGATCTCTATGTACCCATTAAAAATGCATGGGTTGCGTCTACTTGTTAACTGTGAATAGTAAGTAAGAGTACCACAAATTAGTAAGTTCACGAGATTGAGCTTGAATAATATATGCCTCAAGCGACGTATATGAGGTTTGTAAAGCTACATAATTTGTAATATAAGTAATATAATTGTTAACATTGAAATATTATACAACTTTTAAGCTTGGTGAAAAATAATAATCCTTACACTTATCCTGATACTCTATATCCATCTCAATTTCTCGTAGCCAAAAAAAGTTAAATCAGGGGTACCTGATTTAAAATACTCATTGAAAATTATTTAAAATGAAAATTGATTTGCTTTCAATAATTCTCCTTCTCATGTATTTATAAAATTACAGTTTACATGAAGCGACTGTTTATTTTTCAATACTTTTCAATGAGTATTTTTAATCAAGAACATTTCAGATATAGATTGTAATCAAAATAACTTGTGGAACAATAAAGCTATAAATGCCTCTTCATCTCTCTAAAGCTAAGCCTTTTCCGAAGTGATAAAATGTTGATATTCATGAGTGTCATCCCTTTGATCCTAGTTGTATAAATTGATATTTAATAAATTCGATTTGATTTGCTTTATTATATCAGTAGCCAAATTTAAACTCAAGTAAATAATAAATACGTCCTTCACCTATAAAAACAAAACAAAACCTTTTACTTGTCATTTTCATAATATACAAATAAACACAGAGAATAGACAATTCATACACAAAATAAAATTAAAAAAATAGTTTTAGTATTATGAAAGTGAAAAGTTGTAAATTAATAATACTTAGATCGTGTATGAGAAATTGTACGTGTATACTATAGTAATAATACGTGGGTAGCACTGAAAATTTTTAGAACTGGCCAGTTAGAAACATTGCTAATGAAAACTTTTTTTAATTTTAATTATAGAACTCTTAGGACACCTAATGTAATATATTGCATTCATTCGTCATTTGTTTTTGTGAATTGGCGGCAAATCTAAAACTCTTGTTACACGTGAAAATAAACCTAACGCGAGAAAATTTTCGGTCAATGATTTATTATGACTTTCGTTGTGGGCTTACTCAACAACAAAGCTATGATGGGCTGCCATTAGCATTTCTTAATGAAGCCCCATCTCGTGCCACTAATTACAATTGGTTTAACGACTTTAAGCGTGGACGTAGCAATGCCAATGATTGTCCGCGGGAGGGACGTCCTTTAACAGCGACTACTGAATATAACATCAGTGGTGTGCGACGCATGATACGGGAACATAAGAGAGTGACATATCAACAGATACGGGCTAGCCTAGGCATTGGTATAAGTCAAGTTTAAAAAATATTACCCGAATATTTAGGCGTCAGGAAGCTTTTTACCAGATGGATTCCCCATACTTTAACCGATGACCAGAAACACCTTCGCATGGACTGGTGTCGCCAATTGTTAGATAAGTTCAACGGCGGTGACTCAAATGCTGTATTTGGTGTTTCCTTTCGAGGATCGGCCAACTAAGGTAAAGAAAGGAAGAAGTCAAGGAAAAAAGATGATTGCCTCCTTCTTTGGTCGGAAGAGTCATTTCGCGACAGTTGTACTAGAAGATGGAAGGACAGTTACTGCAGACTGGTATTTCAATCGCTGTTTGCTGTTGCCTTGGAAAAAAATCTACAGCAGCGCCCTCGAAGCAGGATCCTCCTTCACCACGACAATGCTACAGCGCACTCTGCAAGACGGACTGTTGAATATGGCAAGTGTCGAGATAATGAGTCATCCGCCATACAGTCCTGACCTGGCACCCTGCGACTTTTATTTCCAAGAACTAAAGATAAATTCGAGGTATTCGCTTTACGAGCCCTGAAGGTGCGGTGAAAGCGTACGAAAATGCCATAGAAGAGACCCCTAAGGAAGAATAGGCCCACTGTTTTTCTCAGTGGCTCCATCGAATGCGACGATGTGTAGAGAGGAACGGAGATTACTTCGAAAAAGATTAAAAGTATTGGCAACTTTCTACAGTAAGCTGTTTTTCATTTTCTAAACATTTTCAGTGTTACCTAGTTAATAGAAGTCATCAAATGGTTTTCACACGTGGATCGAATGAGTGAAGAAAGAATGACGCATCAAATATATAAGGCAAGTATGTGTGGGCAAGTCGGTCGCGGGAGACCTCGTATAACATTCGTCGACCAAATTGTGGACGTTTTGAGAAAAGGAAGGGTCCGAAGCAACCGGCGAGCATGTATAAAAAGAGTAATAATGTAGAGAAAGCGCGTGAGATTTGTAAGGATAGAAGCAATTGTCATTCTATTGTCTCTGCCTACCCAGACGGGAACAAGGCGTGAGTGTATGTATATATGTAATAGAAGTCATAGTCAGATAAACATAATTTAACACATTGAATGCTAGATTTCGAAATAGCTAGAACGAATTATTATAGTACCTGAAATGAAACACAAAATTAAAAAGTAGCAACTTTACTGCTTCAAAAGTTTTGAACAATAATTTCGTGATAAGAATGCTTGAAACATTTCAACACATTGGCTGAACACATATAATAAAAAAAATTCACGAAATAAAAAAATATCATACAAAACTTCGATCAGTGTGAACAATTTTGAAATAATTTAGTTCATATACAAAGGAAGACTCCTTCCACTTGTTATTTAATCAGGAGAAAAAACGGCTAGATTTAGCTTGAACAACCTTTTTAACTGTGAATGAGAATATTTCTAGATAATGGAAATTTTCCAATGGGCTTGCTTGCAATGCTTGCGGCGATCCTAAAATGTTCACGTAAATACGATACCGAAGAAGGGGGTGGCACGGGGGAGGCATTTCAATGCCTACATGAAAGATTGAGATGGCTAATGAGCTCTAAGTACTCATAGTGGCAAAATTACGAGTATACGTAATATTGCATATATTATTGACACCTTTTAATATATTGTTGTGTGTGGTGCTGACTACGTAATATTGCGTAGATGATCATTTGTATTATGATTACGAATCTGAAGTGGCAGTGGGCAGGGCACAGTTCGAAGGACAGATGGCCGTTGGGGCAGTAAAGTCTTCGATTGGCGACCACGTACCGGAAGACACAGTGTTTGTAGGCCCCCACAAGATAGACTCCAGAATACGTTGGATGAGGCCAGCGCAGAACCGATCGTCGTGGAAATCTTTGGGGGAGTCCTTTGTCCTCCAATGAACGTCTTCTGACTGATGATGATCATTTGTATGGAGGCCACCGATTTCGGTTCAGTTATCGTTATTGGCATTGAATATGTTAAGTGAGAAAAATATTGAATTACCTGTAACAATCCATATGACGATGGCATTCCCTCCAATGGCTACGGCCAACATTGCTCCGAAGAGACACACCCAGGAGTTGTACGCCCACATGGACATGGCGTTGGTCGAGGTCGGGATAGCTGTACTGCGGGGTACCAGCATCGTCGCCGCGCTGAGTAGACTTCGATTCAAGTCCATCTCCCACGTGTACACAACCTGAGTAAAAGCAGAAAATTCATATATATTTCTCCTTCAAATCAAAATCACTCTATTCATGTAGGTCACGGAAATAACACTTAATAATGTCTAAAAAAATTTTTTTTTTCATATTGAATCTATTGCTACTTCGTCATGGATTGAGCTAATGAGAAGAAGTAGCAAGAAATTATTGCCACTCTTTTAAATCAATCCATCGGAATTATTTTTGATTTAAATTTTAATTGAATTACGCGAAGTGAAATTGCATTAAATGAATTTTGCATAACTGAATGAAGCGAAAACATTGAATTACACCTAAATCATTTCGCACATCAAGTTTGGCAGAAGCCTACACGGTTGCCATGCTCCTATGATTACTGTGGACAAAGAGAGTTTGGGTCGCGGTGAAATGAAATGAAATGAAATTTTATTTCCAGGAAACATTGTACTTAAGATGTTAACATAACATCATTAATAATCCAATATGTTTCGTCAATTGACATGCAAAATATGTTACAAAATTGTCTATACACTACTGTTATACCGAAACATGTCGGATTTCACAATGATATCATTAATATTTATAAAATTAAAATTTAAAGATATTATATTATGAGACGTAAATAACTTAATAATTCATTTGGTACCTATGTATAATGTTAACAAATTCAATGTCATAAAAGTATATCTTTATATATATAATTCTTCTGTGAGTGTGTATGTCACTGAACTCCTCCTAGACGGCTGAACTGATTTTAATGAAACATTCTGTGTGTCTTCAGGTGGATTCGAGGATGGTTTAGATTCACAATTAAAATACCTCCTAAACGGCTGGACCGATTTTAATGATTTTTTTGTGTGTTCCAGTGAATTTGAGATTGGTGTGTGTCTTCAGGTGGATTCGAAAATGGTTTAGATTCACAATTGAACTACCTCCTAAACGGCTGGACAGATTTTGATGATTTTTTGTGTGTTCCAGTAAATTTGAGATTGGTCTAGATTCTCAATTCCGTCCATATAATATAATTCTCCTGCTCATGTGTATGTTAGTGAACTCCTCCTAACGGCTGGCCCGATGTTTAAAATTTAAGACGTGTGACAGGACTACGTTTCTCGGGTCCCACTAGTTTACTTCTATTATTATCAAATAGACTAATTCATTTTCTATTGAAAAATTCATTTTAACTATAGAAGCACTTATTTTCACCACTGATGCAGTTTTCTTTTAAAAACTTTGAAAGGTAAATCTTTCAATTCAATGGGCAATTTATTATATATTTTCACAGACATGCTGTAATAATTTCTACTAAAAGATGCAGTTCTACAGAAGGACATTACGAGTTTTATTGGATACATTCTGTTTAAAACCTTCTGGCTTCTCTTTGTATAGAATACACACATATGTTTTTAAACAAATATGCTTATCTAATATAATACAATCAGGCGCCGTATGTTTTAATGAGAAAAAATTAGGAAACACCCAAAACGTTTACTCATCATTTGAGGGATTAGATATAAGCCCTTAGGCAAGTAATTGCGCTAGCTTCGACCTTTAAACATAAAAGACAATAAAATGTGAAAACAACATTTTGTGAACGATGCGGGACTCGAACTCAATTTGTTATGTTTTTAAATTTGTTTAGATTTGCAACAGCGACATCTCAAGTTAATTTCCTAATATGCAAATATTGGGGTTGTGCAGGTTATCAATTGTAAAGTAGATCCTGTAGATGAAGCCACCACCTGAGAGATGAACAAAGCATACAAGATTGTGTCAACGATAAGTCACTCGAACGGTTAGCTCAGTTGGAAGAGCACTCGCACGGAGCGCGAGGGGTCGCGGCATCGAGTCCCGCATCGTTCATAAAAAATTGTTTTCAAATTTTATTTTTGTATTAATCCCAGAAGTGAGGGTTGTTATTTTAAAAACATAAAAATTGTTTAGACAATAATGCTTGCAAGTCACTACTTGACCAAGCCGACATACTTTGCGAGAAATAATATAGTGCTATAATAATAAATTCTCAAAATTTAATCGAAATTATTATTAATTGCTTACGTGACATATCGAACAAGAGGTTGTCGCCAAATAATTAAAAAAAACAGATTTCAAATGTCAGTGAGCAATGATTTTAGATTCAAAGATCAACGATATTTATTTTTTCTTAGAATATAAGATTTTACTCGTAGGTATGGAGGGTAGAGGTAAGGAGAATCATCTGGGTATAAGAAATAGTGTCCAAAATGCATTAATTGGGGTGGCGCCACAGTAGCATCAGGGTAAATCTTAATAGAAGCGCTAAATATACATTAATAGTAATCACTCCAGGTACACATATCCCTATAATAACTCTTTGAGGTTATATTTATTACATTATTTTGTACAACGTAAGTTGTTGAAATTTTCACTATTTAACTATCGTCTATAACGTCGACAATAATATCAAATTTTTAAACTCGGCATACTTCAATTCGTTGACATTTGCTACATTCACACGTCACACCATACCCTGAGCCTACACCGGCGCCATTGTGGAAGCTTTTTGAACTTTTATTAAAAGCAGTAGGACACTTTTTCAACCTTTCCCCCTTAATAGATGATACTTCTCACCGCTACCCTCCATAGTCAATAACAAACAAAAATCGAAACATGTATCTAATGAGTTTACTTAACGCAGTTCATGGCAAAACTTAATGTCTATATGCTAAGCACGGAAACCCTATGTCGTCAGAGATGGCCAAAGCCGCAACGTTCCCAACTATTTCAACAATTTTACATCAAAAGTCAGTCATCTTAGAAAAAACTTTTTACTAACTCAATGCATTGAAAGGATAATTTTCCAGAAATCTTAAGGAAATTTATCAAGTATCTACTAACTTAATACCACTATTCCAAGTAAGTTAAGTAGCTAGTTAAATTATCGCTCTCGAAGACATTGATGTTCATTCCAATGAACAGCGTAAAGTAACTTTGCTCTGGAGGGATACATTAAGTACTGCAGTTTGAATCAAAAGCTTTAAATACTCTTCACAGTGAATATTACCTTTATTTGCAAAGACTCAATCAACAAATAATGCTTCAGCTGTATGTACCTTTGCAGCGTATTACGTATAATTTATAAATAATTAAAATTGTTTCGTCACATGATTATGATTGACTCGTGTCGGTTGCCTATGGATTGTAACAATGGAATTCTATCATTTCGTCTAGATTCTGATATGCCATTGCCGAGGAACAAATTGATGAAATTTTAAAATAAGGCCGGAATAGACAAAATGTGGTTCTCATTATAGTTTCAGTAAATATATTTATATTGATTATAATCTAGTGGATGTTAGTGAAGTTAAAAACCTTGATGCTATAGAATTTGTTAGTATTTTTATATAAGTAACAACGTAATTAGATATAAGTAATTTATATACTAAAGTTATATCTTTCCAAATTAAAGTCACACATCAACCAATTAAAGTCCTGTCAATTTAGACATTCGAAGGTGCATAAATTCCCAAAAAGCTGAAAATTAGTACAATTGTTCCAAACGTAATAACGTTCCCGTGTATGGGAAAATTTTACTCAAAGGTCAAAGGTAAAAAGGTATGGTAAGGTCTTCTACGGCATTTATCACGGGGAGTGTTCCGAAGAGCTGTTCAACCTGATTCCTGCCGCCGAATTTCACCTTCGCACGACACGCCACAAGTTACGATATCATCTCCACCATCTGGATGTGTGGCGGTCCTCCACAGTGCGGTTTTCAAGGAGCTTTCTTTCTCGTACTACGAAGCTGTGGAATGAGCTCCCTTGTGCTGTGTTTCGAAGACGATACGACATGGGTACCTTCAAGAAAAGCGCGTACACCTTCCTTAAAGACCGGCAACGCTCTTGTGATTCCTCTGGTGTTGAAAGAGAGTGTGGGCGGTGGTGATCACTTAACACCAGGTGACAGAACAACGTCTGTCGGATCAGCTAGTATTATTTTATAAATGAGCATTTTTATACTTCACTTACTTTTTAGATTACCTAACCAAAGAAATCTAACGATCGCTCCAAGATCGCCATGACGAACGGTCCTGCGCTGCCCTCGTCCAACCTATTCCGGTGATCTTGACCATCTGGTCAAGACGATCGACGATCTCGTCGATCCATCTTATGGGGGGCCTACAAACACTACTTCTTCCTATTCGAGGATTTACTGCCCCAATGGAATATTAAATCATAATAGAACCGTGAGTTGAAAGACATTATTAAAAATATTATAATTTTTAAAACAGCTGTGAGCTGTATGAGGCATATTTTTGATTTTGATAGTTGCATGAAGTGTTTCCTTTGATGATCAAGCTCATATTTGGAGTTTACTCCGTAAAAATCTTTTTATATATAGCGCACGGTGCGAAAAATAGATGGGTAGTAAAATCTTTGAAAGAGGAACTCATCTTTTACTGTGGGGTCATGCTGCTGACATTGATATAGTGTTTGCTCTGCAAAAGAGAGCTGTTCGTGCTATATACAAGCTTGGTTATAGACAATCTCGCAAAGAAACATTTAAAGAAATAAATATTATGACTGTTCATTGTCAGTACATTTATGAAAATTTAATATACGTTCACAAAAATCGTCACCTTTTGCTCTTAATAGTGATTTTCATATTATAACACTAGAAAAAAGGGATTGCTTGTGACTAATTCTAGTAGGCTTCTAGTTCGGGCATTATCTATGAATAAATTTAAATATTTTATAAAAAATGTCTCTGTCGTAAATCCTACTACTCCACAGCTATGATATGATATGTATGTGATCGGATAGCCTGGGACTAGATTATGATTATTTTACAGCAATAACAATGACAGTACAATTTTGTGTATTTTATTAAAAAGAGCGCAAAAAAAGAATGCTGGGAGAGTTTCCTGCGCCGCTTCTTATCTCTAAGAGCGCCATTTATTCCCGAAGCGATAGTAGTCAGTATATTAGAAATTACATCAAAAATAATTCTAAAGGAAGGAATCAATTTTGAGAAAATAAATGCCTTTTATGTATTTTTTATGCCCACTTTAATCTAGTTTCAACAACTAAATATGGCACAATGAAATGTTTTGAAGATTCGTAACTCACGTAACTTCTGATGTTCATGTTTGTATCGTATTTTAAGTTTTCATAAACTTATTTCTGTTGTTTTTCACAATGATGTTACTGTAATGTGATGTAAGAAATATATTTTTATAATAAATAAATAATAAAACGTTTTTTTCAGATAACTACGATCCATTGTAAGTAAACTTATAATCTAATTGTAATAATAATTATAACTATGAAGGTCCAACATACGGAAAGTCCTCGTTGTCGGCTATGGCCTTCAGATAAAAGCTGTTACTGCTGTATCGTATTTGGCGGAGTAGAGAAGCCGCTTTTTTGCGGAGAACGGCGCTAAAGCTATCGACCTCTGCGTGTGCAAACATAGCTGACGCGACAAAGACGTCGCAGCTCCGACAGGGCTCTGAAGGCGATGTTATACTAGAACCGTGGTAAGATTTATTAGTGTAGCATGCCCACAGGCTACTCGAGATGTGCAACGCACGCGTTCACGAATCTGCTTGCCATCATATTCGCAATTTATGTGCCATAATTAAAGTAATATTATAAATAAATGTATGAATTCATTTATTTCCTTTGTCTAATATTTTAAGATAATTGTTTTCGAAGAGTAATCTCCAGTCACGCGTTGAAGTTGACACGCACAATTTTTTTACATACATTTTATTATTTGTAATATTACTTTCGCCTGTCCAAAATGATTCTATCTAAAAATGTTATTTTTCTTCTTTTCCTCTATGTGTATAATTACATAATACCAGACGTATCTCTTTATCATTTGGTTGCAATGTTTGAACTAATATTTCTTATTTTTTCTTATTATCTTCTTTTTTGAACTATATGTCTTTATCTATCTTGTCGTAGCATGATTTGAGTTGAAATGTTGATGATATAAACCGACTTCAAAAACTGAAAAGTATCAAATAACTTAAAATTTAATTTAATACACCTTTACCTTTAATATAAATAAAATGCTATTATTTATATGTGCTACCTATTGATTGGGTTTGAATCGGTGCCAAGCCCTCAACAAAATATTAAGGTTGTCTGGCCACGCGTGTCTGTCCGCTTGGGTTGTTTTGTTCTAGACCAAGTCACGCGTGGCGAGTGTAGGTACTTACTATTACATTTGGCTTGGCACCAACTTCAAAGCTACAATATGTAGCACATAAAAATAATAGTATTTTATTGATTAAAGGTAAAGGTGTATGAAATTAAATATTTAGTTATTTGATACTTTTCAGTTTTTGAGGTCGGTTTTTTTAAACGTAGTTTTTTTTTATTTTTTACTTTTTAGTGTCAGTTTATAATTATAATATATAATCAACCTGAATAAAATCTCCCAATCAAGCCGTATACAAAAAACAATTATATCATCGAGGTAAACATTTATAAATCTCAGAGTAATCGTACATAGATAAAAAAATACCGATCGAATTGAATACCTTTTTGAAGTCGGTTAAAAGAAGCTGAAACCAATATTTTATTAATTAGTTCCTTTATAATGTCACCAGCCTGATAATAATGGGAACGGTTTTCCCCGAATTCCCAATCTATAACATCCATATCGAGTAAGCTTTAGAACTTTCGGTTGGATTTATTAAATACTGTTACTTTTCCCAGAAAATAATGCGTAACATGGAATTATTCAGTCGAACTAATGGAAAAATAATGGAATTGGTTGAACAGTTCTGTGATTATATAAGTTTGCCTGTAACACATAAAGTTGGGCTTTACATATACATAATTATAAACGGTACTGCTCCATCAAACTGTATGATAGCAATGTGGCTAATTTTCTTCGGACAATATTAATAAGCTGCAGCAAATGAGCAATTTAGTTCATTTATTTTTTATAAGGTTTGGTGAACTGATTTTTTGACTTAATCGTGTAAGGTTTATTATTATTTAGTAATTGACGTTTGTGTATTCTGTAGCTTTGCATATATTGTAATTGAAATTATTTGTAAATTTAATTGAACAAGGTATCACCTTAATTACAGGTATTTTTTAACTTACAGAACTTAAATAAACTTAAATAAACAGAATTACCATTCTGTTTTCAAAAGAGCAACCTTAGAGTTTCGTGCTCGTTCTTCTCGAAGGAAGAGCCTGCCTAGCCTTGCCTGCTTCCTGAACGAGCCGTATGAAAAAATCACAAATTTCAAGTGTAATGCAATTTACCTACGAAATAAAATATTTTTGATATAATTTGATTTGAACTGTAACAAACATGTGATCAACTAAAACTACGTTCAATCTGATAATAATTACAAACAGTAGCCCAGTGTTGTAAGCCTTAAATTACGTTCTAATTATTTTAAACAAAAAAAAAATATATTCAACCTATCACCTAATTATAAATAATTAACAGTACTTAGGTCATAGTCTGCAGTAAAGCCTAAGCTGGCAACATTTTCTCTTTGAATTGCCAGACTTATTCTTTGAAAGAGATATGCTATCAATTTTGGATATGCATTCACATTTTATGCTTTTACTGGGCAAGCTTGGGGCTCACACACTTCATCATCATTCTAGCAATTTAAGACAAAATTAAAAGCACTCCAACTTCGTTAAAAATATCATGACAACCGCGGGATTGTTTCTTGATCAGTTAGACCCAGACTATAAGCCTCGTGCTCGACTATAATCGTGAGACCCTTGTTAGATGAACTCAAAACTTGAACATCATTATTATTAGCCGGAAGACGTCCAATGCTCCAATGTCCAAACATCTCACACGATTATCGGTCCTGCGCTGCCCTAATCGAATGACGATCACGTACTGGAAGACACAGGTCAAAAATTGAAATTGATATTTCAATATTTGACAACAATAAACATCGTGAATAATAAATTTGTGACTAATTTTATTCACAAAATTATGAAAATATCAATGAAATAGTGATAGCTAGCTTACTACGTAGTCTGAAAAGTTAATAAAGACAACTATACTATAAATACTATCCCATAAACCGGCTCTCTCAACTCTCATATTCATATTTATGATAAGTATGTTTATTTAAACTATATTTAGTTACAGAGTAGAGACAGATGCGTAACTTATTTAACCTTAAAATTTCAGTTTATAAATATATTTGCAATGATACAATTCGCTACTGAACAGTGAAACTAAACGACACACTAACCTGCGGTAGATTTGTTTTCTTGGTAATTTTTTACTTCTAATTCCTATGTCGCTATGAGCTAGAGCTATTAAAGGCATAAAAGGAATCAATTTTCTCAAAATTTATTCCTATAGAATTCATTTTGATGTCTATTCTAATATACTAGACACTTCAACCGCTTCGGAAACAAATGGCGCTCTGAGAGAGATGAAGCGGTGCAAGAAACTCTCCCAGCATTTTTTTTTGCGGTCTTTTTAGTCAAATATACAATAATATTGTATTGCTATTACTATAAAATAAACATAATCTAGTCCCAGGCTATCGGATCACTTAGATATTCAGCTGTGGAGTAGTATGATTTACGTTATTTTATAATAAAACATTTAAATTTATTTATAGATAATGCCTGAACTGTGGCTGGGACTTTATTATAAAAGGGTAGGTATACATTTACTCTTAAAGCTATTGTATAAATTTTATATAAATGTATATTATGAAGCTTACTAGAATTAGTTACAAGTAATCCCTTTTTTCTAGTGTTACAATAATGAAAATCACTATTAAGAGCAATAAGGTGACGATTTTTGTGGACGCATATTAAATTTTCATAAATGTACTGACAATGAACAGTAATAATAAATATTTCTTTAAATTAAGTAGTTTAGTTATTAGTTTAATTAATAGTGAAACATCAAATATTACATTTTGATGTAACAATCATCAAACAAACAAACTGAATAATATGTATTGTATCCCATGAATTGGATACAGAAATAGTAATCGACGTATCTCCCTGATGATTTCATAACATAGTAGGACATGTTTGTTTATAATCCTTGTGGGACTGCAGATGTCAAACAAGTCAATTTGCAGACGCAATTTCTTTTTTTTGCATCTGGAAAATGATCGTACGAGCAATCTAACAGTATGCCATTTATTGTACACTCATGCTCTGAGGATAATATTATTTCAGTATTATATATAGTAAAAGTTGGTGCGATGCTGAAATTTGGCTGTACGAATCAGTTTAATAGGCCTTTTTATAATAAACTTTATAATTACGTCATTGAATAATTTACATTCATTTATAAACAATTCTTTAAGATTTCTATGCTTAATCACTCCGGATTTATTATGCTTGGCTACAGTTTGAATAGTGCACTCATTGTTAACTGAGCATGAAATATGCCTACTCCAAGGTTGTCACGCGAGAATATATATGATTATAAAATAATACAATTGTTTTCGTGATTAATATTATATCAAAAATGAGCTCCGCCAATGTGCGATATCTTGCGAAGTCCACATCTCTGCGTTTTTTCCCCAAGGTCTTTATTTGGGTAACTCGACTCTATACTTAGAGAAGTATGAAATTTATCAAATGAATTGATAACTGAATTCAGCTTCAACTCATTTCCTAAAATCTACTTCACTAGGCTCCTGTGTAATATTTTTAATGTATTCTTTTGAAAGACTACTTTTACTATAATGTCTCATGTCATGTGACGACTTATGTTGTTTTGTTTAGAGGAATCATAGTAGCGTCGCTGGCCTTTACGGAAGGTGTACATGCTTTTTTCGAAGGTTCCCATGTTGTATCGTCTTGCAGACACCTCACAAGGAAACTCATTCCACAGCTTTGTAGTACGTGAAAAAAAGGAACGCTATACATCCAGATGATGGGGATGATATTCTCATTTGTAGCGTGTCGTGCGAAGTTGAAATTAGGTGGCAGGAATCATCAGGTGATATAAGACACAATGAAGCGACGTCTCTACACAACGCCATGTGATCGATTCGTTGCTTGCAGCTCTGCGTTGAATATGGTCAAATGGTTCGAGCTGATACTGGGGTGCGCCAGACCAGAGATGACAGCAATGGTCTGACCTTCGCTTTGTATACCTATACCATATATAGAATTAAGGACTCTCTTAATAACAGGTGAACATTTTCAAACTGTTTTAATTGACGGGTGGGAGGCATCATTTGCTATCCTCCTCAAGGGATCAAACCTCAATCTATCAAAACTCTGACTGGCGACCAATGACCATGAGGAGAGTCAGACTTTGCACCAGATCAGTGGCAGATCACAGCCCTGGTTCGATGCGTCAGTTAAAGCAGCATCTGACTACAAAAAACAGGCGTATCGAACTTGGGTTGCCGCGCTGGGCACATAGGATCCGAACTGCAAAGTTCTTAAGAGGAAATATAACCGTGCCTCCAGATTTTTAAGCGGAAAATCGCCCGAGCGAAGTCTAAGCACGTCGTCAAAATCGGCGAGCAGCTTTCCAGTTACCCGACCGGAACACGCAAGTTCTGGTCGTTGTCGAAATCTGCTCTTGGTAACTTCAACCAGCCGTCCATGCCACCTTTGCACATGAGGAATGACATCCTGGCCCATATGGCAAAAGAGAAAGCCGAGCTCCTGTGCGCTCTTTTCGCATCCAACTCGACAACGGAAAAGAATTGCCGACCATCCCACGGTGTCAGAGCTCTATGCCTGAAGTACAGTTCAGACAGAAGACTGTTAGGCGAGCTCTGTTTACGTGAACGCTGGAATGCCCCAAGGCTGTGTGCTATCTCCCACGCTGTTTCTTCTGCATATCAATGATATGTTGGACACCTCCAACATACATTGCTATGCAGACGACAGCACTGGTGATGCCGTATACACGGGCCATGTAGGTCTCTCTCGGAAAAACGTCGACCAGTGCCGGGAGAAACTTGTGTCTTCAATCGAGTCTCGAATTTTACTGTCTCACTTTGTTGTCTATCCTTTTTTTGCGGAATAGGAGGACAAACGAGCGTACGGGTCACCTTGTGTTAAGTGATCACCGCCGCCCACATTCTCTTGCAACACCAAAGGAATCACAAGAGCGTTGCCAGCCTTTAAGGAAGGTGTACGCGCTTTTTTTGAAGGTACCCATATTGTATCGTCCCGGAAACACCGCACAAGGAAGCTCATTCCACAGTTTTTGTAGTAAATGGAAGAAAGCTCCTTAAAAACCGCACTATGGAGGACCACCACACATCCTGATGGTGGGGATGATATCCTACCTTGTGGCGTGTCGTGCGAAGGTGGAATTCGGCGGCAGGAATCAGGTTAAACAGCTCTTCGGAACACTCACCGTGATAAATGCGGTAGAAGACCACACATTGAAGCGACGTCTCTGCGCAACGCCAAGTGATCCAGCCGTTCTCAGAGCACTAGGTCCCTGACAATTTGAGCTGCTCTACGTTGCACGCGGTGAAATGGAAATCATGCGCCAGATCAGAGATGACAGCAATACTCCATGTGTGGCCGGACCTGCGCTTTGTAGAGCGCTAGAATGTGGGCTGGCTCGAAGTATTGCCGTGCTCTATTGATGACGCCCAGCTTCTTCGAAGCCAATTTGGCTTTGCCCTCCAGATGGCCACGGAATTGGCAATCGCTCGAGATTTCGAGACCCAGTATTCTGATACTAGGCGAGGCTTTTAGGGAAGTGTTATCGCAGAGCGGTGATACGATAAATGGGGTTTTTTAGTGGTTAACGCGCAAACTTGAGTCTGCTGGGCGTTAAATTGGACAAGATTTAATGTACCCCATTCCGCGACCTTCTCGAGAGAGGACTCGATAGGCCTACGGTCCTTGACACTAACCTATGCAAAACATAGCGGTACTAGGCTAGTGTGATAATTAATCCGGACGAGTCTGGCCCAATTGTGCTGATATCATAAGACGGCAGCGTGACTCACCCACTTTTAAAAAGCCCTTAATCGCCTCTTACGACACCCTTGGGCCTCGGACTCCCCTTTTCTTTTGTGCTGATGAATTCAATAAACTATACTTCTAGCAACGTATTAGCTTCATATGGAAACAGAAATGAGTAAAGTACACTTATTATATTAGTTATTAGTTCTGATATTTTGCCACTTATTACTTTTCTATGCAACATAAAAGTACATTTTACAACCAAAACGAGTTATAGTTTTAGATTGTACTTTGTTATGCAATAGGTCCCAGCTGATACGTGTCTGTAAATATCAAATCAAATTAAATCATCTTTATTTGCAAGATAAGGTAATAATAAGATATTGTTGGCTTACAATTAACAGGTGCTCTTATCCTAACCCATAAGGCATGCAAACTTATAGTGGAATACATAGTCAGTTCACGTTTTAATTTCTGTAACATTTATTATATACTGTACTATACTAGAAAAAAATATATACATCCCAAGCAAACTAAAATTGACATTAATCATACAATAGTTATTATTTCATAGAATTATTCATTTTAATTTATAATATAATGTCATTAGCTACACAATGATATTGAGTTCAGTTGAAGTTAATTTTTATTATTTACTATTTATCGTCAAGAAAATATTTTAATGAGTAGTATGCTTTTTTATTTAGTAAGATTTGAGTGACTTTTTAAAGTAGAATATATTTTTTATTTATTGTCAGGTAGCTTATTGTAAATTGTTGGTCCCATGCAAAAGATGCTGTTTCGATACAACTCTGTTCTGGACTTCAAATGTCGTGATTTGTTGTCGTTTCGTTTCGAAATTAGCGTTTCATATTTATTGATATTATTCTTTACCATAACTGCTACTTCATAAATATATATTGATGGCATGCTAAGAATATTTAATTTAATAAAGTGAGGTTTACATGATTCGGTTGCTTTTAGTGAGCAGACAGATCTGACACATTTCTTTTGAGCTTTGAATACTTCATAAATCCCTGGAGCATTACCACATAATAGTATCCCATATCTCAGAGTGCTGTCTACATACGCTTGATATGCTACTAACACCGCAGTCACATCAACTACTTTCTTCAGCATATGTAGAGCAAATGAGAACCTATTTGGTTTTTTAATGACATAATCTATGTATGTTCTCCATGACAGATTGTGGTCAAGATAAATACCCAAGAATTTTGTGGACTTCTCTTCATTAATCGCATTACCGTCATAATTTATATTAAATTCATAAGATTGTGTGTTTTTATAAGCAAATTTCGTCATGCATGTTTTATTTAGATTGATTTTTAGATTTTTATAATTTAACCACTCTATTAGTTCGTTAAGCGAATTGTTTATGTAATTTTCATATTTTAATGGATTATTGTCAATAAATATGGCAGTACTATCGTCTGCAAATAGGACCATTGGATCCTTAATCGTTTGAGGAAGGTCATTTATATAAATAAGAAAAAGCAGTGGTCGCAGAATACTGCCTTGGGGCACGCCAAATGTTGCTTCTGATAAATATTTCATTTTGGTTTTAGTGATAAGATTTATTTTAGTTATTTCTGTTAATTGTTGTCTACCAGATAAATATGATTTAATTAAATTAAGAGCATTGTTTCTTATGCCATATTTTTCTAATTTATTGATTAGTATTAAATGGTCGACATAATCAATAGCTCTAGTCATGTCCATAAATATTGCTGTCACTCGTTTTTTTATTTTCTAAACTAGTCATTACCGTTTCCAAAAAGTTATAAATTGCTTCATTGATAGACTTATTTTTCCTAAAGCCTACTTGCTCCTTAGTCAAAATATTAAAGGTTTCAAAGTAAGAATACATGTTTTTGTGTATAAATTTTTCAAAAACTTTTGATAAGATTAAAATCAAGGCGATAGGCCTGTAAAATTGCATATCCAGTTTGTCTTCTTTTTTAAAAATAGATTTTATTATGGTTTAGTTTCATTTTATCTGGGTATATACCATATTCGATACACTGATTCATAATGTAACTTAATACTGGGGCTATTATGGTAGCGACATATTTTATAACTGTTGTATTGAAATCATCGTATCCGTTAATTAACTATTTGTGTTTTTAATGACTTTTTTGCACCCAGAATTTCATAGGAGCATTTTGGGTTAAAAAAAAGTGACTTAGGTTGATGGTGTCTAGTGATGTATTTGGGGTTATCATTATAACCACTTTTTTTGCTATCATTATAACCACTTTCTTTATATCACGGAGAAAACAAAAACAATAATTGTAATATATTTTTAAAAGATAAGAAAATATTATTTATTGCTGCAGGCATTCAACGGCTTACAGAATAGTAAAAATAAGACAAGCTTTTGAACAAAAACCCGTTTGCTATAAAATGGACGACATTAAATACAAAAGGATAACAAATAAAGGCAAAAGAGATTTCATTCGACATTCAAAAAGATTTAAAACTCTTGTAGAATTTGTATAACTCAGTAAAAGGTTTTTTGGAATTGCTTAGATTTCTGTGCCTTGAAATGAACTTATTACAAATTGGGATCTTATCACTGATCCATGCTAGAGCTTAGTGGTAAGTGATTTCCTCCACCAATTAATACAATCATCATATGGAAATATAGTGATGGCCTAGCTTGGCGATTATGGCAAAACCTCCCAAAACATGGCAGACACTGTAAGGCCCCGGGCCCCAGTCCCCGGCGGCCCCGCTCGTGGTGGCCACGGTAGCAGCCACATAAGCGACGCGACGGGGCAGGGAGCTCAGAATCCCCTGCTGCGAGAATGCTACCACAAACTAACACCACGTTGATAGGCCCCCCACAAGATGGACCGACGATCTGGTCAAGATTGTCGGAATACGTTGGATGGGGGCAGCGCAGGACCGATCGTCGTTAAATCTTTGGGGGCGACCCCAGTCCAGCAGTGGACGTCTTCCGGCTGATGATGACATGCTTTAGATTTAGTGAAAGCTAAGTTTTTGCTCTAAGAAAATTACAAATAAATATTTTTAATGATAAGTTGTTTGTATAATTTCAACTCTTTTTATAATTGCATACAAATTATATATTAACAATGGCAACATTGTTCTTAATCGTGGAGATCTTAAAAGATTCCGTTTCATACATAACTGCAGACGAATCTAATACGGTTTCTAGAGTTCTTTCTGCTGCTTTAAAATTAAACAAAATTAATATAACATGAAATTCTAAAATTCAGTGTCGGATTATATTGCTAGTTTTAACGACAGTTTTCACTTCAATAAATTCTGGGGATGGTATCTTAAGCAATACGGCCGCAAATATATCTGTACATTTTGAAAAAAATGAAATTATTTTGTAATACATGTTTCCTATACATGAATAAATGAATAAATAAATAAATAATAACTATTGAGATATTTTACCTCAAAATCACTTGAATGAGGAATCTCGATAGCGTTTCTTTGTAAAACCCCATCGTCATCTTGGATCGTGGTAGCTGTAGACTCCATGTTGATTTGCTTGAATATATCAAATTTGAATCACATTTTAGTGATGGATTTCATGCACAATGTTTGAACTGGGTCTTGCTTTAGTTACGCGAACCTATGTTTTAAATTCCATTAAATCTGAAAGAAAAATTTGTACATTAGAATATTTTAACTGATCAAAGTTATTATTTAATTAAATTTTATTTGGAAATAGTTTTTTATCGGAATAAGGTAAGATGCTAAGCTGCAATGCCCACAAATATATAAAGTATCATATTCAACAATTTTGTATTCTCCTATTTTTTTATTTATAATTTGTTGCCCGTGTCTTTTAATTAGAACCTTAGAACGAAATTAACAAAATTTTTATTTTATTATAATAGAGTAGACAATAAAAAACTATGCTGGCTTAAAGCGGTTACAGAATAATCAAGCTAGAATGTCTCATCACCATTAAAATGTGACGAACCACAATGTTATTAAATTAGATTACAACTATATTTTATACATATAGCAACCCGCAACTCCTTGTTAGCCGGTTGTAAAATGTAGGTAGGTAGGTGATGGGTGAATTATATACAAATATTATTTATTTATTTATTCAAGTGAAACTTCTTTAGAATCGCTGTGATTTCAAACCGGATGCAACGGAAAAAACGACAGGTAAGAGACACAAATACAAAAATGTGTAGGATGAAGCCGGCAAAGAATGAGACAGAAATATGCATACTATTGAAGTGAAAACCTCTTTATTATCATTGTGACTTGAAAGTCGATGAAACGAAAAAGCGACAGTACAAAGAGCAGTCACATCAATTCATAATATTTTTAAGATGGGAGATAATGAGATAGGAATCATAATACAATGTTTTGGTACCAGGCGATCATAGTTAAAGATGAGATTGTCTTAAGTATGGCGCGAGTATACCTAAATATATTCTGACTCCAAGCGCACGACGTATTACTACATAGACACCAGGAGAACATATTATTATATATATCAGTGGTAGGAATGTCTTTCATAACGGTTGAAATCATAACGTGTCATCCTAGCAACACGTACCGGGAATTCATATGCAGTTTAGAGGTTCATGCACCATGCAGGTTTCACAGCGTTACAGCGCTAATAATTAATAATATAAAACATAATTCTTAATGCTATTATAGATTACTCATATTGACAATGTTATTTTATAATAGTTTTACAACAAGCTGTATTACAGAACAACTGCCTCTTGTGTTTCTTATATTATGTGTGCATGTTTGTGTGTGGGTGTGAAAGCGTATGAGTGTGATTAGTTGATAATAATATGTATATATTTAAAAAAAATGAGTACAGCACTGCTTTAGACTGGTGTAATTTAATAATCGCACCCTTCAATTTATCCTTTTCTAACATGAAGATGTCTAGAATATCATAGTAATTATTGTAATTATTTAGAATCCTGCGTATAATCGTGTTGGTTCCGGCGTAGTTCCAGTGGGTCCTTATTAAAAAATCTACATGCTTCATCGTATGACGTCTAGGGATGATATGCTTTGTAATATAAATATTTTTGATTTTTTTCTGTGCGGTTTAAATCATCATATACTAGAACTAAATATTACCCAAAATCGTAAGTGACTTGCCACATTCTATTAGAGATACCAGTAATACAAAATCATTGCTTTTAAGGTCTATGTAAGAGACGTTTCTTGGGAATGATTGCCGCTGATCATGGCCACATACTCTAGGAAATGCCTATTACTAATGAGCATAGCGTGGGTGTCTCATTGTATCATTTTTTCTATTGTTTTTCTGTGTTTTTATTTTGCTTTGTCTCCTTTGCTATTTGATTCAGTCATGTTTATTATCGACTTTAATTAGATATGTTTAGAATAACAATTATTTAATATTAAAATATTTTAAAATAGAATAAGTGCACTCGCTATTCCTCACATAAACACTTAAGTTTCATGAGGATGGCTTTTTAATTGATGAATTGTTTCTTGTATATTTTGAACAATAAATAAAAAAAAACTTATATTAATTAAAACTATTTTTGATGCTTTATATAGTACTTTAAATAGTAGTACATTATAACTAAATAGAAATAAAGTTAGTTAAGTTTACCTGCACTTCTTACTGAACTTACTTAACCAAGTTATTGTGTTATAACTTAATATCGTTTTCATTGTCGACCAACTTTACCTTAACGAAAAGGTATCCATTGTCAAGATTTATCCTCCCCTACTTACATTACCAATTCTAAGAAACATTTCAGCAAAAAACCCGAATTTGTGTGTAGACTCAATACTTTCATGTCAATTTTAAATTGTGATTCATAAATATAAAAACGTTGGTGTCGTAATAGGTAGAAGCAGTGGCTCTCATGGCCGTGTTCTCGGTTCGATCCTTGCCTTCTACATACGGAGTGCCAAGAGTGAGTGTCTCTTGCACACGTTCTTCTCAAATCTGGGACAGTCTTTTTTCAATGAGTGGTAGTTATTGACGTTCAAAAAATGATATTATATCCTATTTTGAATAAAAATATTTGAATTTGAATTTGATAATCCACTGAACTTCTACGAGTTTATACATAAAATAGATTTGTTTACTGAAAAAGTTTTATTTTTCTTATGTTTTCTTATTTTGTTCTTATAATATAGTAATTCGAATTTATATATATCATTAATATATTAAAAGTAAATTTATTGAATTAGGCGTTACTTTGCGGAAATCCATAATTATACAAATGATTTAAGTTTTCTTTAGTGTTAATTCCGCCAATATTTATTTTTTGAAACAATTCAAATTCAAATTCAAATATTTTTATTCAAAATAGGATTTATAATCACTTATTGAACGTCAAAATCTACCACCCATTCAAAAGAGACTGCCTCAGACCTGAGAAGAATGGGCGCAAGAAACTCAGCGGGCTTTTTTTTTATATAAAATATGGATTACAATGTAATATTGTACAATAAACATTAATAATTAAGGAGCCTGAGGGTCCGTGGTGTCATTAAGAAAATCGTTTATGCTATAATAACCTTTCCCACACAAACGTTCTTTAACAATTCTTTTAAATTTCGTAACACATTTGTTTTGTACATTTTCTGGGATCATATTGTAGAAGCATATACATCGCCCAACAAAAGACTAACTCGACCCAACCGAGTAGTAGGCATAACAAGTTTATGTTTGTTCCTCGTGTTAACATTATGAATGTCACAGTTTCTAGAAAATTCCTCAATGTGCTTATGAACATACAAAACATTATCAAAAATGTATTGAGAAGCAACAGTCAAAATGTTTATTTCTTTAAATTTTTCTCTTATTGATTCTTTAGGACCTAGGTTATAAATCGCGCGAATAGCCCTCTTCTGCAGCACAAATATAGTATTAATATCGGCCGCACTGCCCCATAACAATATACCATAGGACATAATACTATGAAAATAACTAAAGTATACTAATCTCGCCGTATCTATGTCAGTTAACCGTCTGATTTTCTTAACCGCATATGCTGCAGAACTAAGCCTATTTGCCAATCCTTCAATATGGGGGCCCCACTGCAATTTGGAATCAAGAGTAATGCCAAGAAATATAGCAGATTTCACTGGTTTTACCACCTCACCATTTAATAAAATATTCGCATCTACATTTTTGACATTTGGCGCGGTGAATTTAATATATTTGGTTTTATGATTATTTAACAATAAGTTATTGGCGCTAAACCAGTACACGATGTCAGATAGAGCATTGTTTACTTCGTCATATAAAACTTGGCTTCGTTTCACTTTGAATATAAGTGAAGTGTCATCCGCAAACAATACCACCTTGTGTTTTTTTTCTACAAGGTTAGGTAGAACATTTATATAAATTAGGAAGAGGAAGGGTCCAAGAATAGACCCTTGTGGTGTACGGTGTACCGTATACCGAGTATACCGTATACCGAGAGGAGTCCCAGGAGATCTCCTGCCATTCACTTCGACCCTCTGAATCCTATTATTTAAATATGAGATCAGAAGATCGAGTGCAGATCCTCTTATACCATAGTGGCATAGCTTCCTGACCAGCGTTGAATGTTGAACACAATCAAAAGCCTTAGATAAATCACAGAAGATACCAAGTGCATTCTGTGATTCCTCCCAGGCCTCAAAAATATTCCTGATGAGTTCAACACCTGCATCCGTAGTCGAGCGTCCCCTAGTAAAGCCAAATTGTTTTATATGAAGTAACTTATAAGTGTTAAAGTGAGTAAGCATTTGGCTTAAAATAATTTTTTCAAAAATTTTACTTAGGGTCGGCAACACCGAAACAGGGCGACAGTTATTCGGGTCAGAAGTGAGTCCCGATTTAAATATTGGTGTAATTTTACTATACTTCAGAAGGTCAGGAAACACGCCATGTTCAATACAGCTATTAAAAACTAGTGCTAGATATGGTGCTATGACGTCAATAACAGAACTTATTATTTTTACAGATATGCCCCATATATCAGCAGTTTTTTTCATTTCTAAGGATCTGAAAGTTTTAATTATTTCTGCTGGGCTAACAACACTGAATTTGAAATTTTGTTTACATTCCTTAAGATTTTCCAAAAGAAGTGACTCGGCAACACTGGTGGAGGAGACAAGGGTGCTTGAGATGGAAACTGGAATGTCAGAAAAAAAATTCTCAAAAGCAGAAGCTACTTCCTGCTCAGAGTGGATTTTTGTATTGTTTATTATTAGAGTATATTCAAACTTGCAGTCTTTCGCTCTTCCAGGTTCCCAGTTAATAACTTTCCAAGTCATTTTTATTTTATTTGCAGCATTTTTAATTATTTCCCTAATATGCATTGACTTAGCAATAGAACATACTTTCTTAAATAATTTTGAATAATTTTTCACATATACAAGGAAAGATGCATCATGATTACATGATGATCTCTCACTATATAGCTCATATAACCGTTGTCTGCTCCTATGAATACCAGCTGTTGCCCAGTTGTTAAATGACAAGAGACCACCCGAGTTGATTGTCTTTGAAGTAAATATAGAAGCAAACTCTGTTTTAATTATTTTAAATAACTTACCATACATCTCATTTGGAGTACTGTTATAATTCAAATACAAGTTTAAGAGTTTTTCTGAAACATTGCCTCTATATTTCTCCATTCGCCTATTGTTTACCGGAACAAACATAAACTTTTTAGTTGAAGTACATTTGTTCCCTGCAATATTAAAAGAGGCTAATTGACCAAAGTGGTCTGAGCTCAGTTTACTAATTATTGATTGAGAAATAGGTTTATAATTAGTAAAAATATTATCAATACAGCTTTTAGAGGTGCTGGTTACTCTAGTAGGTTCTAAGAAAATATTTGATAAATTATATGATTTAAACAAAGATTTGAATCTAATACTTGTGGTGGATTTTTCTAATAAGTTAATATTAAAGTCACCACAAATCATAATATATTTCTTAGATTCTGATAATTTTGATAGAACCTCCTCCAATACACTCTCAAATAACTCATATAATGCATCGGGGGGTCTGTATATACTTACAACAATGGCACACTCAAGCTCTGCACAGGCTATTTCAATGGTACGTTCAACAGAGAGGCCCACAATATCTTTACGGTCTTTAAATTTAAATGATTTACTTATAAGTATAAGAGACGCCACGTGTTGCCTTTTCTCTGCTAAACACACTTGCCACCCGATGACCACTGGAGTTAAAAATGAGCTCATATTTTCTAAGCCAGTGTTCAGTAAGACATAAGATATCAATATTTTCATGGTTCATTAGTAACTCCAGTTCCAGTTCTTTACCTAACAATCCTTGCATATTTTGGTGCATCAGGTTTATAACTTTACAATTATTATGTTTACTATTACTTGTACACTGTGTATTTATATTGCTAGAGGAGTCCCCTATTGTCTTATTGACTAGTTTAAATAATTTGGAACATATTCCAAACCAGAAACTGAACTATAAGACTGCTCAATAGAAGCAGGGGACCGGGTTTTCAAATAATTGGCTGAGTTATAAAATAAATAAAAGGATAGCGATTTAGCTATCTGTCTTTTATAAAAATTAGATAGGTGTAACCTATCAAATGTCAACATTTTACATTTATGATTAATTATATTATTAATATCAATTATGTGTATGTTACTACATAATAAATTACCATTATATGTCACATAATTTGAATGAGACAATAGGGTTAACATATTATTCAAATTGTCTCTTGCTTTGTTTTCCTGTGGCAAATTATGTATGAATGGCAGTGTGAATATTATAAGATTTTCTATTTTTAAACTATTTAACTCATGGTATAATTTTTGTAGAACATTTTTATTTAAATTCCCTCTTCTCCCAATCATAACAATAATAGAAGTATTAGAGCAGTGAGTATCACTAAGAATTCTTTTTATAATTTTATAGTAACTTGCCCCTGGCATACAAATATTTGATACTAACTGCCCGTTACTAATTTTATGCAAAATCAACCCCATATTTCTTCCTAGTTCATCGCTATAAATCTTAATATGTTTCTTATGTGAAGAAATTGTTTGTGAGAGTTGATTTTTAATAACAGGAGTAGTGGGAGCCCTGACAGATTGAGCAATTGCTTTACTGTTACTTTATTTGCCTGAAGGGCGTGTGGAAAAGTGACAATTACAATCACTATACATTTTAGAAATTGAGTCAAAACGCTCTGCATTATAGTTACTTAATTCAATTAATTCGACACGTGTTTCGCCTCTACACGAGGCATTCTCAGGACGTGTTGTCTCGCCAAAATCTGGCACGAGACTTTAGTCTAGTGTTTCGCCTCTACAAGAGGCGAAACACGTGTCGAATTGTTTTAAAAAACAAATATTGGCGGAATTAACACTAAAGAAAACTTAAATCATTTGTATATTAAAAGTAAATTACATATCGTTTTGTTGTAATAAACGATAAATTGCATCATTTTAATTTGGGGTATTCGGGACGCCTGCGCCACCAGGTTCAGGCGATTTTGTATTCACCAGGCTTACGGAAAGCTAAGAGTTTCCGAGAGAGCACTATACGAATTAAAATACGGATTTAGTCGCAGGAAAAAAAAAGTTTTGAATAAAAATATTTGAATTTGTGATTAAGTTAGCTTTTACGCGATCGAATAGGTAAAAGATCTTACACTTGGCACTCAGATGTGTTTTCAGTTCTAGAATTTATACGGATTCAATATTTTACAAGGCTCTTGATATCTCTGATGTTATTTTAATGAAAATAAGGGACGAGACGAGTAGGATATTCAGCTGATTGTAATTGAGACGCCCTGCCCATTACAATGCAGCGCCGCTCTAAGCCGGCACTTAAATTGCGCTTGTAACCTTGAGACATAAGATGTTAAGTCTCGTTTGCCCAGTAAATTCACTAGCTACGGGGCCTGTCAGACCGAAACACAGTAATGCTTACACATTACTGCTTACGGCAGAAATAGGCGTTGTTGTGGTACCCATAATCTAGCCGGCATCCTGTGCAAAGGAGCATCCCATTGGTCTACAGTATTGGCCACGGTGATCACATACCATTAGGTGACCCCTACGCATGCTGGTCTTTTTAATAAATCTTTCTAATAAAATCAGCCAGAATAATTTAACAAAAGCCAGCTGAGAACAAAATTGTACATTAACCTATAGATGAGTTTGTGTACGTGAACCTCAAATCGTTTAGTATAATGCGTCCATTGCATGTTTAGGTACATAAAGCAGCTTTATCCCAAACTAATAATAAGCAAGGGAAAAATTTTCTTGTACTGTGTTTTTGGATACATTATAAACACTGAAAGTATTACTATTTCCAGGAGTTTGAATCTTTCTACATCTATTCGACCTCTTTCCAAAAGTGTGAGTGTAGCTGCAACAACGGCTAATGCAAATTTTAAAAGAAGACTTTATCCTATTAATATTATAAACGCGAAAGTTTGTAAGAATGTATGGATGTATGTTTGTTACTATTTTACTCAAAAACTTATAAATATATTTTAATGAAACCTTACGATAATATATCTACTCATCAGTGTAACACATTTATATAGATGTAGTGTGAATTATCTAAAATGATGACAAAATTTATTAATTTATTTCTAAAGCACATTTGATAGTAACAAATTGATTATTAGTTTAAAAAAATAATTTGATCGAGTGTGGTATTCAAAGTAGATAAACTTTGTCTTACACTATATCATTTGGACAAATATTTGAATAGTAATGACGATGACGATAAACAACCGAGTGCGTGATATTCTGTTGCGGTCTGGTGGTGGGCGAAACGAGCGCGTAGGCAGTTGTACGACTGCGGGCGGGGGTGTTATTAATTTTAAACACTTGCAGTCCCCATTAAAAGTTGCATTTTTAATTACATATATCAGATCGCAGGGTGAAACCTTAAGGGTAGCATGCATGCATATGGGCACGTCATGCTGTTCCCACGGTCAGCTCTACGTGGCTTGCTCACGCATTTCTAAATCGTATAAAAATATTGAAATATTGACGCAAAATAAAATATTTTCTATCATCATTTAGAGGGGATAATCTTTAGATTTACTGATTTTGAAAATTCTTTTACGAATAGAAAGCCACATGTTTTGTGAGTACATATTTTTTTTGGCTATATTATATTTACCCGAAAAATTAAGCTTTTTCGTGGTAGTCGGATTTGAAAAGTAAGTCGGAGCAAAACGGCCGAACACTAAATATGAGTTATATGGCAAAACAACGTTTGTCAGGTCAGCTAGTATTATATAAATTAATTTAAATTGTTTTTTCGCGCCTTATGGAACATCAAGAAGAATATTAGTCATGCATATCTATCTATACATAAGGCATGTTATGCGTGTTAGTTTTCATGTGATATTCTTCCTCTACATCTTCATTTTTTTTTACAGTCTCCACTCATAACAATTTGGTCTTTCCTAGTGCTTCAGTACAACTACTTTCCAAGTGATTGACTCAACTATTGTACATCAGTAGTGCGTTTGATTGTTTCGATCTCGAATTTATCTGAAAATAATTCTAAGTTTTTTGTTAAATTCAAACGACTCATGTTATCTTTTTTTGCCGCTTTCATTTTTAAAAAATCAATAGAAACACAAAGTTGGTTATTAGACAAAATATCGGATGGAGTACTTATCCAATTGGAGTCATCTCCTTGCAAAGTTTTAATATGTTCAGTATTACTAGCACAGCACCTGTGCTTGCGACCACTTTAACTCTTTCATGTAAATTATCATTTAAATTATCTTAAGAGTGAACCTAAGGGTTGGATCAAAATGCACACAGTGTGCTAAATTTGATTAAATCCAGTTCAGTCGTTAGGAGTTCATTGCGGACAAACTTCGTGACACGAAATTTTATGCATAAAGAAGATGTATGTATGATTTGTAATTAAAATGGCTTAATTACATCCTTTTTAAAGGTTACCGTTTATTATTGAACCAAGAAAGAGGTCTTCCTGATAAAGTACCCCAATTGGTGCGAAGTTAGTCGGACATTGTAATCACATAGAAAAAAAAAATAGCTCAAATAAATTAAATGTATCTACGCAGTAGTACTATAGTCATAATGTTTTATTTTGCGTATTAATAACTGGTTTTTTCAGTGAAATAACATCTATATCCGTTTCCTAAAAGAGAGCTGAAGAATAGTAGTCGGCCCCGCATTCACTTTGAAATAAAATCCTTCTTACTATTTCAGCTGAGCTGTAAATGTTACGACAAGATTGATGTTTATCCACTTCAGTTAGTGATTGTTTGCTAAACTTAGCTAGTTCCGTACCTATATACGTGGGGCGTCGTAGTGTTTAAATTCTCTTTGTGGGGCGTTTAATAAAAGTGAGAATATATATATACATTTATAGGATAATAACGCTCAGAACGATAGTTTCATTTTTAGTTCCTGTCAATATAGAAGTACCATTATAATCATTATTGTGTACGTGAGCGTCACGTACTTAAATTCGCCAACACGCACACAGATAGCCAAATAATGTTGCAAGTGAATAGAGATTTCCCTAAATCAGTAAATTGTAAGAAATACTAGGTTATAATAAGAAAGAAGAAATAAAATATAAATAAAGAATTTAATAAAAACAGCACGTATTTAATTATTGTTGCAACAAGTTTTGAAGTGTAAGTAAAGAAGTTCTTTAGAATCGTTGTTTTTTAAACTTGATGAAACGAAAAAGCGAGACAATAGAGGCGCCGTTCCTAGCTATATCCGAGGTTTTCTAGGATGCAGAGAATTAATTTGGGATAATTTTTGAAATCCAAGCTGGCCGCCGTGCAAAATTATGATTTGAACAATATGGATATCGTATCCGAGGTCCTCGAGGGTGCAGAGGACGACTTTGAGATCATTTTTAAAATCCAAGATGGCCGCCGTGCAAAATTATGATTTGAACAAAATATGGATATCGTATCCGAGGTTCTCGAGGGTGCAGAGAACGAATTTGGGATCATTTTTGATATCCAAGATGGCCGCCGTGCAAAATTATGATTTCAACAATATGGATATCGTATCCGAGATTCACGAGGGTGCAGAGAACGAATTTGGGATCATTTTTTCAATCCATGATGGCTGCGGTGAAATATTATGTTTGGGGCTATACGTATGCGTGGTGGTCATAATAATAACCTTAATGCCAAACAACTCATAGGCATCTGTCGGAAATTGTTGTGCCACATGGAACTAAAATCTTTGAAATCGTAAGTTTGTGCGGTGGTCATCTTGGATTTCAAAAATGATCCCAAATTCGTTCTCTGCACCCTCGACAACCTCGGATACGATATCTATATTGTTGAAATCATAATTTTCCTCGGCGGCCATCTTGGATTTTAAAAATGACCCCAAATTCGTTCTCTGCACCCTTGAGAACCGCGGATTCCATATCAATATTGTTGTAATCATAAATATGCACGGCAGCCATCTTGGATTTAAAAAATGATCCCAAATATTCGTTCTCTGCACCCTCGAGAACGTTAGAACTTTTGAAGTCGGTTAGAAAGAGTGGCCGTTAAAATGTTCCCACGAGCTCAACATTTTCCGAACATATGAAAAATTCAGTAATTTAAAAGAAATATTGATAGTGACCAATAAATTAAGATTATTTTACTTTGAATAATTATAACATCATGTGGCGTCGTACATTATAGCCTCCTATAAATACAAAAAGCCATCCCAGCGGAGGAACTCGTGGTAAATAGTACTTTCACAACTGGCAACATATTTTTTAATGGAGTCTGTTTTATTTACAAAATATTTTGCTGTTTTGACGATCCTATTAGCTTAAATTAAAAGTTGTGAAATAGTATTTTGGTGCGAAATGTGATTTTCTTATCATATGTTTTATTATAAGACGCTTTGTGACACCCTTTCACTGCACAGTAATTCATTTTTCAATTAAATTTCGCGCACTGATTGTCCTGGAAGTTGACAGAATGACACTGACGCGGCGGGAAACTTATGTGGTCATAAACGACCACATTCAAAGTGCTTCATTTCGCTTGGGCCTACTCACGTTCTAAGCGTTATTATTCTATGTATATTTTAATATATATAAATTACGTGTCACGTTGTTTGTCCGCGATTGACTCCTAACTAATGAATCCTCTGTGATTCAATTTCATTACAACAACAGGCAGCATTTTTTACGAAATAATTCTTGATTGAGGAATCGAGTAGAGCTATGTTACCTCTCTTGCACTAGATCGCCATAGTTTTAATTCCGAATAAGAAATATTTATAATTTATTACAAACATAATAGAATTTTCTTTATAAAAGTAAAAAAAACTATGTCATGTTAAATAGTATTGGTAAACAGTAAATAATTTTTCATACTATTTTTATCTAGATTGAATGATAAATTATTAAACTTAATTATAAATTAAGTTTAAGTTTTTTAACAAGTAGGTAAGAGTTCCAATGATTATCAAGAAATGTTCACATTTTTATTGCATTGAAGGCATTCTGGGAACACAGCGCGCAGTAGCATTTTTCATCCCAAAGCGTTCGTGTAAAATGCTATGCACACTACCCGTCGATTTCTTTGTTTTCATCGACTATAAAATATTATGCGTCGCAACCAAGCTCCTTAATTCATTTTTTCGTCTCTTTTAACCCAATATTCCGCTGTCGACCCCAGCGAGGGCCATCTTTTCTTTCATCAAGGTCATACACATTTAGATTTCTGATGTTTTTCAAGCACAGATATTTTACAACTGCACGCAAATAAATTTTAGTCAACACACTCTAACAAAATGAAAACAAAAGACTTTCACTTCTATACAAATACAAAAAATAGCCTTATTATTATTATTTTAATTTTTAATTTCATTATTTCAGCATTACCAGCAAGTATTAATTTTTGTTTGGTTTCGGAGAGCTTACACCTCACTATCTCTATTAATTGAACGCCCTTCGTATTTTCTTGGATTATTTATGATCTACCGGAGCAATTGTCGATTTCATGAGATTTGTCCCCCCGTGTCTGGCAAACGTCGGAGATATTTAGAGTATATTTAACTCTGGAAATCTTTCAGAGTATGTTGTGATCTTGACGGTGAAAACGACATATTAAGTCAAAGTATATATAATTTTAAAATAACAATTAAGAAACACTGTAACATAGAACCCAAGTGTTAGTTGTACGTATATATTTTCAATGTGATTGTAACAAATATAACGCTGTGTAGAACAGTTAGATTTACAATTTTATAGTGATAAGTTCTTTATTTATTAATAGTTTCTATTTCTTATATTTTATTTTGTTATCCTTTTTGTACCTTAATTAAATAAGTTAATAATTAGGAATCAAGAGTACGTAAGGACTCGAGAGACTATTAATAAGTAATTCAGCCGAAATAACAATGTCAATTTGCCCCAGTACCTAAATACTCATAACAAGGTTTAGAACAAGCGGAAAACAAATAAGAACAAAGTACATTTGTCTTATTCTATTTATAGATATAGTCATTGTTTAAGTGATCATTTTTGTATAACCATATTAAAACAATACATTTGAAGGCATAATAATTATTTTAATACCTACAACAAAAAAAGTCCATTTCTGAGATGTACCTTAAATCAAGTAAATAGTTATTGGATTTTTAATAAGCTATATGTGTATTTGAGACACTCCTTTAACATTATGTTCATGTCTATTCCACACGAAAACCGTATTTATAAACGTAAGATATCACATTTTATATGGTATTTTCAAAAATCATTTCATTGATTCAAAATCGCTTCAGACTGTCAGAGTGCCGTCAGACTGTCAGAGTGCTTGTATGACGTCACGCTACGGATCGTGTCTCAGTATTGCATAATTAAAAAAAAATCATAGTAAAAGTACAATTATAACGGCTTCTATAGAACTCAACCAATGACTTACTGCGATCGAAATTTTTGTACAGGAATCTGGGAAGCCGACGTTAAGATTTTTTTATATTATTCACTCGTTTTGGCGACTCTTCTTTGTTTCCATCACGAGGTTCTACCAGATTTCAAATACTCCGCATTAGAACCCCTTTGTACCAAAAAAACTGATATGCTATGTGTGTAATAGTTATTTATGCAACTGTTGTATAATAAGGGGTGGGGTAACACCCATGTGATACTATTATCACCGACATTAGTGTTTTAATAGCTAATTATCAACAGTTGCATAAGTAACCTAATATCATCCATTACTGATTATATACAAATAAACTAAGTATTAATCAAGGAATTAATTATTTGAGTAGTAATTTACATTACAACGTTTTAAAATATCTGGCGGTGTGCTGTCAAAACTTGAATCGCAAATTTGATACATTTTTAGCTACAAATTTTTCTTGCGAATACATTTTTAGCTATTTATTAAAGTGAAACTTTTATTACATCGTCTCAAACTTGTTCGTCTGTGTGTTGCATGTCGCGTGACGGTCGGGCTTCGCCTATAGTTCGCAGCAGCTGACCGTGTAGTGCATAGACTATTACTCATTTGTGCCAGTGCTCCACGCTATTTTGTTTGTTTTTATTATTTCCCATTATCATTCCAATTTTCCAAGTATAAAATTAAGATTGATAAAGCGATTTTTATACATTGAATGAAATATTATTCTAAAAATTTATAGTTAAATGTCTATAATGTGAAAAATAGTTTCACTTTTACCGCGTTTTCATAAAATATTTTCTTTACGTAGTGATGATTCATATCTAAACACTTTGTACTGCAAGATAACAAACAAACGCCATTTATTGATGTTAAATAATAATTTGCTAGTATTGAAATAGTCAATGTTTGTAAATACAACTTGGAAAGTCTCCAAGGAAACTGAATCAATATTGCAATATAATATTCTCCATCGATTAATTTCCTCGCATGCACCTGTACGTACAGAAGCATAACTTATCAAGAAAATTATAACATAACTTTACCTTACAATATCTATATATATATTTCTATTTGGTGTGTCTACATTCTTCAACCACACTCGAGAAACTTTGAATGAGCTATGAATATTAAAAGTTGTTTTGTTTTAATATAACTTTCTGATGATTTATTGTGGGAATGCAAACAAAGTTAAATTTTCAGTAAATTTAATATTGGAGTAGGTACTTAATATTTAAGTTTTTTATGGAACTTAGTAGATCTATCAACAGGGAGGCGTTTTATAGTTTTGAGAGCTCTAAAATACAAAGAAAATTGATCGAGATAAACTGACCGCAATATCTTTGAAATCTGAAGCTATGTGTTTTTTTTTATAATTCAACGATTCAATACAAATTGGTGTAAAAACATATTTTACTATAATATAAAATAGTTACTGTTAAATTTTTTTATATTATTTTCAAATTGGTAATTGGTAAATTATAATAAATGGAAGTATTGTATCAATGATTTTCTATACGTCATTGATTGTAATAATAAACATAAACATAGTAAATTATTATAATTTAAGTTATTTGCAAAAAAATTATAAAAAAAAATCTATTTCACTCGCATCAGCCAAATTTTTTATTCGACTGTAAATTTGTTCGGAATATAAGAGAACAGTTTCTAGTTAAATGACGAACATTTTAAATATGATTATAATGATATGATGCCAGAAGCTTGGGTATGAGGAAGATCAATTGTGTGGGTCACGACAATGACATCTTTTCGTAGTTACGCTACATAAATTCGTTCAGGAGCTGCTGATTGCCGAGAACAGCAAACTTTACAAATAATATGATGACTCCGTGTCACCTTACATAACAGTGTAGCACCAAATCAAGCCGATTAACGTGTAAATACATAGCCCCACGCACACACTTACACTACTATAGGCCGACAGGCGGCCATTATGTGAATTGTCATCGTCTGTGACAGATCAGTTTGCTTCCCAATAAAATACTTTAAAAATACCGTCGTGCATTGTGAAAACGTCTAAAAACGATACTTTCAAGTATTTGTGGCCATATATGATTATGGGAGAAAAAATTGTGTAACTAGTATCCCCCGTAACACACTAGCATAACGGTGCTTCACTTGCTAATATCACGGCGCGGAGTCCTTCTTTTTTTAGTAGTCCATGTATGCTTTAATGGTCGAAATTGGCCGGTGAGACTTGAGGGGAGAAGATTGAAAAAAGTACTATCAACGTGTCTCTATCCATGTAGCTGGTAGCTATATGGGCAACGGATGAGCCAAAAATCAATCAAGGAAATGGAACAACGAGGAAAAGCTGCAGATATTATTAGAACACATCCACGTTGTTTTATTTAATGGAGCGTAAAGATGCTCCATTTAATTATATTATGAACTAGCTGTGCCCGCGACTTCATCCGCTTAGTTGTAGGTAGGAATATCGATGTGGATTTGGTTGTGGATGTGGTTGTAGATGTAGGTGTGGATGTTGATGTAAATGTGGACGTGGACTTGGATCTGGATGTGAATGTGGCTTTGGATGCGGCTGGGGATGTGGATTTGGATGTGGACGTGGGCTTGGATGTGGTTGTGGATGTGGATTTTGACTTGAATGTGGATGTGGATGTGGATGTGGATGTGGATGTGGATGTGGATGTGGATGTGGATGTGGATGTGGATGTGGATGTGGATGTGGATGTGGATGTGGATGTGGATGTGGATGTGGATGTGGATGTGGATGTGGATGTGGATGTGGATGTGGATGTGGATGTGGATGTGGATGTGGATGTGGATGTGGATGTGGATGTGGATGTGGATGTGGATGTGGATGTGGATGTGGATGTGGATGTGGATGTGGATGTGGATGTGGATGTGGATGTGGATGTGGATGTGGATGTGGATGTGGATGTGGATGTGGATGTGGATGTGGATGTGGATGTGGATGTGGATGTGGATGTGGATGTGGACGTGGACTTGGATCTCGATGTGAATGTGGCTTTGGATGCGGCTATGGATGTGGATTTGGATGTGGACGTGGGCTTCGATGTGGATATAGACGTGGTTCGGCTTTGGATGTAGACGTGGGCTTGGATGTGGATGTGGCTTTAGATGTGGCTGTGGATGTGGATTTGGACTTGGATGTGGATGTGGCTTTGGGTGTGGATGTGGACATCGATGTAAATATGGATAAAAATTACAACAATGCTTCTCTATACACGATATTAGAATTATTGCAGTCGGCGATGAAGCATGAAGGTTTATGGGATCACTCACGCGCAACAAAGCATCATATGTGGCCACAAATACTTATAAAGTATCGTTTTTACACGTTTTCTCAACGCACGACGATATTTTAAAAGTATTTAATTGCGACGCAAACTGTCACAGACGATGACAATTCTCATAATGGCCGCCTATCGGCCTGTAGTACGAGTAGTGTAAGTGTGTGGGTGGGGCTATGTATTTCGGCTTGCTTTGGTGCTACACTGTTACGTAAGATGACACGGAGTCCTTATTTTTTTACTAGTCCGTGTAAATCATCATATTATTTGTAAAGTTTGCTGTTCTCGGCAATCAGCAGCTCCAGAACCAATATATGTAACCACGAAAAGATGCCACTGTCGTGACCCACACAAATGCTTTCCTCATACCTAAGCAACTGACATCATATCATTATAAAGTAATCAATACGAAACAGCTGATCTCTACCGCTGTTTGATACATTGCTTGAAGGTACAAAATATATTTAAAATGTTCGTCATTTAACTAGTAGATAACTGTTCACTTATATTCCGGACAGACTCACGATCGAATCTAAAGTTGGCTTATGAGTAAAATAGATTCATTTCTATTTTTTTGCATATAACTTAAATTATAATAATTTACTATATTCATGTTTATTATTACAATCAATGACGTATAGAAAATCATTGATACAATACTTCCATTTATTATACTTTACCAATTTGAAAATAATATAAAAAAAATTAACAGTATTTGATATTATAGTAAAATATGTTTTTACACCAATTTGTATTGAATCACAATTCAAAGATATTGCGGTCAGTTTATCCCGATCAATTTTCTTTGTATTCGAGCTCTCAAAACTATAAAACGCCTCCCTGATGATAGATGTACAAAGCTCCATAAAAAACTTAAATATTAAGTACCTACTCCAACATTGAAATTACAAAAAATTTTAATTAGTTTGCATTCCCACAATAAATCTTCAAAAAGTTATATTAAAAACAAAACATCTTTTAATATTCATAGCTCCTTCAAAGTTTCTCGAGTGTGGTTGAAGAATGTAGTCACACCAAATAGAAATATATATATACGAGGGGCGGTCAAAAAGTTCGCGGAATGGCGGGGTTGGCGGGGGTGAGGTCGCTCCTCCAGGTAGCCGCTACTTGAGTAACTCATAATTACTATATATGCCAATTTCTAGCCTAATTGGGTCATTAGCTTTCGAGTTACAAACGAGTGAACAAGTAAATCGGGAACAAACTAGCCACTATGGAGAAAATTGAACATCGCGCCGTCGTAAAGTTCCTCACCAAACAAGGAAAAACGCCTCAAACTATTTTGCAAGAGATGTTAGCTGTTTACGGAGACTCTGCTCCTGGTAAAACCATGATTTACAAATGGCACGGCCTTTTCAAGCAAGGAAGGGAGTCAATTGAAGATGATCCTCGACCTGGACGGCCCATTGAGGCCACTACGCCGGAAATCATTGAAAAAGTTGAAAAACTTGTATTGGAAGACGGAAGGTTGAAGAAGAAACAACTTGCAGCATCAGTTGGAGTATCAGAAACCACAATTTTAAATATTCTTCATCAACATCTTGGCATGAGTAAAGTGTGTTCAAGGTGGGTCCCGAGAATGCTCACGCCGCTGCAAAAACGTGAGCGCGTCAACTGTTCCCGCGAGTATTTGGACCGCTGTGGAGAAGTTAGGGAATATATATATTGTAAGGTAAAGTTATGTTGTAATTTTCTATTATTTCGTAATAATATTATTTTGTAATTTTCTATTTAGTTATCTTTTAATCGATGGAGAATATTATATTGCAATATTTTTTATTGCAACCACAATATTCGTATATTAGGAAATTGGCTAGAAAACAAATAAATAAATAAAATATCGCTCTTTCAAATCAATCATTAGATATAGATTTATCAACGATACGTCACTCGTACGGTTGGCTCGATTGTAAGAGCGCTGTAAGTATCAAATAACTAAAATTTTAATACAATACACCTCTTATGCCGACCTTTACCTTAAATATTAATAAAATACTTTTATTCATATGTGCTACCTTGATAAGTTTTAAGTCAGTGTCACTCTTTTAAATCAACATTTACATTGTTTCGTTTTACAAAATCATTTCAATTACAATATTATGTAAAGTGATGCAAAAAAAATACTCAACAGACTGTCAAATAGTCAATGCCTTAAACGAAAAAGTAAAAAAGTAAATTAGTACAAGAGCGCAAAAAAAGAATGCTGGGAGAGTTTCTTGCGCCGTTTCTTCTCTCTCAGAGCGCAACTTGTTTACGAAACGGTAGTAGTATCTAGTGTATTAGAAATTACATCAAAAAGAAATCTAAAGGAATAAATTTTGAGAAAATAAATGCCTTTTATGCCTTTTACAAAACAAAACTTCATGATTGCAGTAGTTGCATCATCGACACACACCGTAAATAAATAGAGGTATTTTATGAACATTTTATAAGCGATTATAAAAAATTAAAAATAACTTTTAAAAATCTGAATATAAAATTAAATCTTTATACGTGTAAATGTCAACTAATTTGTCATATTAAATTCAAACACAAAAAATGATTGCACAGAAATATTAAATAAACAAATCTTACAAGACTTTAGCCTAGGGTCATTGTGGCCGGAAGCTAAAAAATTGTTAGAACGATAAACATCATTATGTAAAAGATTATTTTGCTTGGCTTCAATTATTTAAGATGTATCTTCGTTTAAATAAATGTCAGGAAGATTTTCATTATATCTTGAATTACAAATTTAGCAATTAAAGGCTTTCGAAGTCACACGTATATTGAGGTACAAATTAAATTTATAGGAATGAAAACTTTTATAATATAACAATTTGTTATTTTTAAAGTGATAACCCCAACTTATGGTATTAATTACACAAAACAATTTGAAAACAAAATATACCAACGATGCGGGACTCGAACCCGCGACCTTTCGCGTTCCGTGCGAGCGCTCTTACAATTGAGCCAACCGTTCGAGTATCTAATGATTGATTTGAAAGTGCGATATTTATTTTTTTATTTGTTTTTATTAGTCAATTTCCTAATATACGAATATTGTGGTTGAGCAGGTTATCAACTGTAAAGTAGATCCTGTAGATGAAGCCACAACTTTTAATAAGGACTCGCCAGCTATAGGATTATAAATTTGTTTTTTTTTAAAGTAATCTTTCTCAAAGAGATTACTTGTTTCTATTTAAAATATATTTACAAAGAGCGCGATCTCAATATCCTAATATATATTTTTTATGGCAGGTAGAATCACAGACTTAGAATATACTATTAGTATAGACTATTATAATATTCAATATAATATGGAGCTAATTTTGTAATTAGTCCTAAACAGCGGCGGGAGGTTTTGAGGTCAAATAGTTCCTGCTATTTAACCTGAAAAACCTCCTCTGATCTTGCAGAAGAATGTGGTCAGCGGTGAACACTTAGTATTAAGGCCTGTATTCACTTTGATTAGTGTGAGTGCAACTGATTAGTTATTGAGTGATTTATTAGTGCAGGTGTATAGTGCAAGTAATATCCAATTTTTGTTTAGTGGCTTTGTTTTGTAAATTAGTAAATTCAGTTGTTACGATCAGCAAGTATGGACGAACATAGAGAAGCAACCGCAAGAAGTACTTTAAGAAGTATTAAACGCGGTGGTATTTGAAACCGTAGAACTTTTGGAAGCTGAACATGCAAGACGGAAAATATGGGTTAGAAGACCCATTCATGGTGCAAGCTTATGGCTTTACAATTGTAAAGGCATTCGTGTTTTACATACTCCTGTACAAATTTTCGGTCCACTTTGCCATTTTTTGAACAACAACAACACAAACTGCCTGTCCCGACGTGCTTAGTAGCAAGCTCGCTGCGAGTGAGGGGGAAGGGAGGGCGCGCGGGACGTGGCTACTCGCACTTCACTCGCAAAAAATAGAACACTCTAGGCCTGGAGTCACTTTGATTAGTGATTAGTGCAGGTGATTAGGAGAAAACAAGTATGGACAGCGGCTGATTAGTGCAGGTGATTAGTTGGCTGCGTAGTAACGTGATTAGAAGAGTGTTCTATTTTTTCCCCCTTTTTTTTTGGGTTCCCTTCCCCCTCACTCGTAGCATGCTTGCTACTAAGCACGTCAGGACAGGCAGTTTGTGACTACCACTAAACAAAAATTGGATATTACTTGCACTATACACCTGCACTAATCATCCTCAATAACTAATCACTTGCACTCACACTAATCAAAGTGAATACAGGCCTTCTTCTAATCACGTTACTGTGCAGCCAACTAATCACCTGCACTAATCAGCCGCTGTCCATGCTTGTTTTCTCCTAATCACTAATCACCTGCACTAATCACTAATCAAAGTGAGTCCAGGCGTCGTGACGTGTATACTCAATGGCCTTTCAGAGAGTACTAGAAGTATAAATGTTTAAACTATGAATTTTATCAAAACTATTTGTGTTGGATTTTAGCGTCTAATCAGAAGATTTCCCAAGTACTTCGAAACTGTAATTTTTATACACCGGTAAAGTGCCATAAAATCTTGAGATGAATATATTATTCTCATCCCCTATATCACTACATATTATAAAACAGAGTCCTCCGCCGCGTCTGTCTGTCTGTTCGCGATAAACTCAAAAACTATACCACCTATCTTCACGCTGTTTTCACCAATGGATAGCATGGTTTTCAAGGAAGGTTTTAGATCATAACTTGTTAAATTTTTGTTTATATTATCGAAATTTGTTGGAGGTGTCGCAAAAAGTCATCTGGGAGCTTTGAACGAAAGACTGTCTAATTCCTTTGAGATTTAACAAAATAATGTATGATGGAATTGTGTATCTTATATAGGTCTACAGAAACGTCCAGGATGGCATATGTCTATCTCTTAACAAAACATACTATATCCATTTTAATAATTTCAAAATTGGCAATTATAAAGCGGTAATGTAAAAGCCGTTTGCACAAATACGATATTAATCCTTATCATTTTCTATTGGCAGAACAGCGTCTGTCGGGTCAGCTAGTCATACATATAATATACATATTGGAATAAATATTCCAGTAACTTTAAGCCTGCTATAAATTGCGCCTAATCTCTTATATACTGTTAACTACGAATTAAATCCTTGACTTGGCCCAGTCATCTTCAGCTGTTAATAATAATTAACTTATTCTCTTGCCTGGTGACATTAAATTTGGGATAAGCTTAATTCAACCTAAAAGTTGAGTAATGAATCGAGACGTAGCATGGATAACTTATATCAAACTCGGGACCCTAAGTTGAGTTTGCTTGCGTCGATTTTTCTCAGGTCTGAGGTATACTTTTTTGTATGGGTGGTAATTCTTGACTTTCAATAAGTGATATCATAATCCTATTTTGATCAAAAATCTTATATAATTTATATATATAGATAGAGTCTCTTGCTGTTAGACAACCGATAAAAACAGGCCAGGAATATTAGTTTAGTATGCTCGACAAGCTACGTCTTACACTCGCGATTTGTATGACACTGTGTTAGTGTGCACTACAATTAGAAATGGTCAACAGATTCAAATACCTGGGCTTTGAAATCTGCAACGATGGTTCTTGCAAGGGATGGGAGGGGGATGGCAAAAGGCGCCATGTCGCAAGTAGAGAAAATATGGAAGAGTAGAACCATCAGCATAAAAACCAAGACCAATCTTGTGCGTTCACTGGTGTTTTCCATTTTCATATATGGCGCTGAAACATGGACTTTAAAGAAAGCCAATCAAAACCGAATCGATGCCTTCGAAATGTGGTGCTGGAGAAGGATGTTGGGATACCTTGGACAGCACACCGAACTAATGTGTCGATCCTGAAACAGCTGGGCAGCTGGGCTGGCTGGTCTTGTGACTAGGCTCTCTACCATCTGCTTGCGTAGGGTCCTAGAATACTTCGGTCACATCGCCAGAAGGGATGAAGACAACCTGGAGAGACTGATGGTAACAGGGAAGGTGGAGGGAAGAAGACCAAGAGGAAGGGGCCCCATGCGATGGACCGATCAGATTCGCACTGCCCTTGAAACCACTGTCCACGACGCTTTTCACTCTGCTTCCGACAGGGGCAGATGGCGGCAAATAATACGCAAAAAACTACTCAGTCGAGATGATCACGACCTTCAGCACCGAGGAAACCGACGCGAGGAGGAGGTGTTAGTGTGCGTGAATTGCTCAAAATAGAGTTTAGTTCTAAACTCAATTTTTTTCGAAGTTTTCACAGCTTTCATAGAATACCTAGACGTAAAATTAATGATCTAAGTTAAAATAAGAATTTTAATTTTAATGAGTTGAAAAATCTTTTCCGAAACAAATCTGTCTTATATATACATACATACATACAGCCTTATGTGAAACATTTATATGGAGTTCAAAGGGTGGTAACTTTATAATGCGGGGACTGCAGGCATCAATTTATCTGCATTTATAAACAGTGATCTTAGATAAAGTATTGGTCTCCACTGTGCTCCAACTAGATACCGCACTACCTAAGAACAACAGCTTTTTTATTACGGCAACTAAGATGCCTGTGTGCGTAGAATCTTGACGCTATGGCATCTTTCAAATTTTGTTATTTATATCTTTAAACGAGCAATTCTTGTATATATTATATTATTATTAGATTCTCGGAAACGGCTCCAACGATTTTCATAAAATTTAGGATACAGGGGATTTCGGGTTCGAAAGATCGATCTAGCTTTCAATTAAAAAAATAATAGTAGTTTTATCCGTGTTTTAATGAGAAACAGCTACAATAACATTAAAATACAAAGGTAAATATTGCCACTATACACATGACTAGCACAGATGGTACATTGGGTGATCCGGAAAGCAGAAGGCCCCGGTTCGAATCCAGATGTCCTATTAGTTTTTTTTTTGTTCAAGTTTTGTACATTCTTAAAATTGTGAGCAAGGCTCGGTCATCCAGTTATTTTTTATTATAAACCACACATACAAATGGTTTAAAAAAGTACCGGTTTTATATCTACGAAATTATTGAAGTATTTGCTAACGATCCTATTTCATTGTGGCCCATAACAATATGCTGCTTTAATATTCGTTCACAAATAATTGCGAAATTTATACAAAAGAAACATGAAAAATGTAGAATATACATTCTGTGAATTAATTTACAAAAATTTTATACAATATAAATATGAAAATTGTAGAATTTACTATTTGTGATTTACCTATTTCACGGTAATCAAACCGGAATAATTTAACTATTATCGGTGGGGATATACATATAAATATGTATAACTAAGATAATATTATTAGAAATATTCCGTATAAACTCGGTTGTCATCAGCTGTTTTAATAAAACCTATGTAAAAGACAAAAAGATAGATTATTAGGAAGATTTATTTCATTTTCTAAACTAATATTATGAAGAGGAAACATTTGTGTTTTTGTATGTATGTTTGTAATGATTTCACACAAAAACTACTGGATCGATTTCAAAAATACTTTCACTATTAGAAAACTGCATCTTCATTGTGTGATATAGGCTACATTACATTTTCAAAAAAATGGGGTTCCGTGATAAAATGCAATAATATAATCCAAGGTGTTAAAACAATTTGTCATAAAAACTGACGTCGCGTGCGCTGCGGAAACTATTGGTGATGGAACCAAAAATATATTCTACAGTATTATAGAACGTATCAATATCTAAATAAGAGTCCGCGAGACCATATTATCTCCAACTACTGTAGTTATGCCATTATAACTACTTTTTAAATTTTAAAAGTTGATAAAAGTACCAACAATAATTAAACCTTATTATTTATACCCCTGTATTAATCCTTATCCCGTTAAATATATGATAAAGACCGTTTCAATACTGTATAAAACTTTTTAAATTATTAAAATCGGACATTCCCTTCAAAAGGTATAACGAATTTAAGAATGCCAATCTATAGAAAATTATGCATTAATAAAATAAAAACTTGCTGAAATTAAAAATTTTATGTTAATTTGCCTATCATATTGTTGGCAACCTGTATAGCCGAGTGGTTAGCGATCCTACCTACGAAGCTAGTGGTCCCGGGTTCGAATCCCGGTAGGTGCAAGCATTTATATGATGAATAAAAATGTTTGTTTCCGAGTCATGGATGTTTAAATGTATTTATGTATGTATTTTTAAGTAAGTATATTGTATTAAATATATCATTATCTTGTAACCCATAACACAGGTTATATATGCTTAACTTGGGGCAAGATATTTTGTGTAAAAAGTGTGTCAATATTGTTGGTGGAATGAAAGGCAATTGAGATATATTTTTTACAATATTATATTATTGCGACGACATTACAGTGCTAAGTTTCGATAGCGACTAGTGACTGAATATATAATATTTGTTGAAAATTTATTGAATCAGACGTTACTTTGCGGAATTCCATAATTATCCAAATGTTTTCAAAATCTGGCACGATATTTTGGCGAGTCAACATGTCCTGAGGATGCCTCATATAGAGGCGAAACACGTGTCGAATTGTTTGAAAGACAAATATTGGTGGAATTAACACTAAAGGAAACTCAAAACATTTGGATATATATTTGCTTTTTAATTAGAACGATGTAGCATATCGATTATCGAATTATGGCGAAAAAGTCGGGGACCCCAGCGTCTGCGAACATGCCCGACTGCTCCCGCTGCAGCACCGCGGGAGCCGCATAAGAGCCCGGAACGCATCATTGTACTGGACAGTATTCTGCTCATAGCTTTCTGAGACAACGTTATCCACAGCTGGCAGGTGTACATGTGGTTTTTACATCCTTGCTGCATTTTTCAAATCGTCGAGCGAGCATGTAGCCTCTGACTGCAAGGGCCCTCCGCTCGCGCTCAATGTCATCATCATCATACAACCGTTCCGTCAACAAATGTCCTAGGTACGAGTACCTGAACTGCTTAACTGCACCAACCACCGTGCCGTACAAAAACACACTTGGCACTCTCTCCGGAGGCTTTCTTGCCTTAACCTTTCCGCATCAGCGCGCTCCGGATCTCGCTGTACACTATAGATCGGCAAGCTTCCGGCATTTTCGCGGCATTTTCCCCGTATGTATTATTTTACGTGTAGTTATAAAATGCTTATAACTAGGGTGATTTGAGTGACTGTCACTGAAAGCTATTGAAACAAGCTATAAGACCATGTATAAATTATTCATATTGTCTTTCTTTTTTATTTCACAAAGACTTTTCATTCGAAAAAAAGTGTAAAAATAGGTATATTTTAAAATAAATATTGTTATTATTGTTAATTACTTGTTTTATTTATTTCCTTTTATGTTTTTGTAATGAATAGTATATGTTAATTATAAAATTAAGCTTAAATCTCCACAAAGAACGATCTTCGTGTAAAGTCTTGATAACGACCGCTCGCTGCGCCGGCCGGGAACAAGTGGACACATAAGTGCTTTGTCCGTAAAGCTATGACGTCGAATATTGGTGGCCTTGAATCGTAACGGATCGAAATGTGTTTGGGAATTCACTCGTTCATAACTGCGTAGGCAAATAAACCATCTTGTACACCTAATAAGGGTGAAAACTGGATGAGGTAAAAGAGTGCCCCGCGGCACAGCCGCTCTCATTGTTTTTTGAATTACCAGTGCCCGCGGGCACGGCTGATGCGGAAAGGTTAAACACCATCATTTCAGTTTTAGAAACGTTGTATTTGAGTCCGTGCGCATTTCCATAATGCTCACAGACCGAAAGCCCCTCGATCAAGGGGTTGAGGAGCACCATGTCATCCGCATAGCTTAGGTTATTCACGCAAACGTTCCCTATATGGCAGCCGATCTTGGTGCTCCTCAGCTCCTCAATCAGCCCATTGACATAGAGATCCGGAGAAGTCACCCCCCCCCTGACGAACTCCACACTCTAGCCTATAATTGCTAGAAGTTGCGTCGCCCCATTTTACACAGTTCGTTTGATTTCCGTACCAGAATCTCAGCAGTTCGACCACTTGTGTGGGTACTTGTGACGCCAATAGCTTGGCCCAAATGTATAAGACAATCTTAATTTTGAGACGTAATATAACGCAAACAATATTTAAAAAGTAATAAAACTTTATTTGCTAATTATTCACTAATTTCTTCTTTATTTTTTAATGTGATGACCCGCACTTCTGAGATTAATTACACAAATTATAATTGAAATCAAAATTTATGAACGATACCAACACGCGATTTTCGCGTCCCTGCGAGCGCTCTTTCACTGAGCCAAACGTTCGAGTAACGAATCGTTGATAAATCTTGTGTGTATTGTTCAAATTTCATGTAGATGAAGCCACAACCTGAAAATTGAACAATACATAGTGGAGGAGCGCCAGTAGGAAACGCGAAAGGTCGCGGGTTCGAGTCCCATATCGTACTCAAATTTTGTTTTCAAATTTAATTTATTCACTAAATTACGGTTCGGTGATGTATTGTGTTTGCAAACTCTCTACTTAAATATTATCATTAAATAATACTAATAACAAAATTTATACAAAGAATTTCTACGTAGGATTCCGTGCGTGGAGATATTTTCAATTAATGGTCTAGACACATGCTACGCGTGAAGGCTTAAGATAATTGTTATTATATTTAAATACAAAATTGTTTATATTTAAAAAAACAATGCTGGAAGAGTTTCTAGCGTCATTTCTTCTCTTACAGAGCGTCATTTGTTTTCGAAGAGGTGGTAGTGTCTGAAGTGACATCGAAAAGAATTCTAAAGGAATCAATTTGAGAAAATAAATGCCTTTTTTGACCCATGTTGAGTCATATAAGCATGAATATTTATTTCACCTAATTATAAATTTAACACTTTAGTAACATAATATTTTTGCTTTTTTTTTCTATAAGATTACATAGTAGTAGTACATTACAATAAGATTCTGTTTTATATAGAACTACTTAATCGTAATCATAAAAAAAATATTCACCTAAATAAATTAATTTTCCATAATATCATTTCCGAACATCCTGTAAGTAATCTAGTAGCCGCGGCGCTAGCGTAGGCACTGACACCTATTTCTTTGTGCTGTCTTATGCGACCAGGGTCATCAAAATTTTGTTTCCTAAATTTATTATTATTTGCTTGTTTTAAAATTTGATAATTTCAATTATTTATTAACTTTAAATTTTAGATTTTTTTTTTTACGTTTAAGGCTAGATAGCTCTACCCGTGTGTGTATTTAATATCGCCATTTTAGCGCCACGCTGTATACGCATCGTAGAGATGGGCCAATGAAATTCTTAGTAAAAATAAATAGTTGATATTGACACGAGATTGGAAATAAATACTCCGCTTAAAGGAACGACTCTTTATTTACGTTCAGTTTTCTAACTTGCATTTCGTCAGTCTGCCGTGGTTTCTCTTGTCGATGGCGGTGCCTTCAGCAGATCACACCACACCGAACACTAGTTCTCTTCTATCTTCTTCTTCTTCATTTCCCGAATCATTTTCCACTTTTCGCTATTTCTTTTCTCTTTTTTCTTTTCCCTTATCACTTTCGAGTCTGAACTAGAACGAGTTGCTACGCGACATGAAGTTTAACAACTCTCGTCATTTATGTCGAAGCCTTGCTACACGATAATTTAATCTGGGCAGAATTTTGTCAGTGACTTTTTTAGGTCAACCTCGAAAAATGTATGGGGTTTTTAATTTAATAAGCCGTGAGTAAAGCCGTATTAATAAATATTATATTAATAGTGTCTCTGTGACCCAGGATTCAATAAAAGTTCTAGACTCTGTGGACACCTGCTTTGCAATATATCTTAGGACAGCCTGCATATTAAATCATATCAATATTCATGAATTTCACTCACAGAACACACTGAAAAGTAATATAGCAACAAATCTTCTTATGAAATATAAACTCAACGCATTGCAACAGAGTCCGGATCTTATCTTGGCGGAACATCGTCGTCTACTGCATCAAAGAGAATGTAAATACTACGTAGTAAGAGGTAGGACTGCCTAAGTAAAAATTGAAATTTTGTTTAATATGAAACATGCAGTCATTTGACATAAGTTTGAAATAGTAGTTATTACAATAAGGCAATTGGTTACGAAGTATAATCCGGTTAAGTTTGAAAGCGAACAGTTGCTTAAAACGTAGTAAATTTCGGCTATCCCCGTTTTTACAATATTATAGCCATATATATATATGTGTATATCTATCAATGACTGCACGTTTCATACAATCGAGTGAATCGGTTTTTTCTTATAGATTTTCGCTAGCCTGTACTGCAGCTTTTCATTTGTTATTTACTTGTTCCTAGGTGTTGTGTTCCTTCAAGGTGCCACAGACGACGTCACTATATATAAATGAAATAGCATTATGTATAAAAACTCACCATGACACATTTGTCAGTACATCTGAAATCCACAATATAAGGAGAAGCAAAAATTTATTACGTTTACATGATAGCAACACAGTTTCTATGTACAATAATGTTCTTGAAATGACACCGAGAATATTTAACAAGATACCTACACATATCACAGAACTTAAGTTGACATGTTTTAAAAAGAAACTATTTAATCTCCTACTGACAAAATACTACTATTCTATAAAATACTTCTCTTAAGATGCTTCACTTCACATTCTTAAATATAATTTTATTTAATTTAATTACTTACTATCTAATGTTTTTACTAATTTCAATTATTTAGATATCAATTAACTTGTTATTAATTATTATTTATACGCCACAGTCACATACGAGTAAAAAAGGACTCCGCGCCGTGATATTATCAAGTGAAGCATCGTTCTGCTAGTGTGTGTGCGGTTACGGGGGATACTAGTTACACAATTTTTTCTCCCTTACATAATCATATATGGGTACAAATACTAATATAGTATCGTTTTTACACTTTTCACAACGCACGACGGCATTTTTAAAATATTTTATTAAGACGCAAACTGATCTGTCACAGACGATGACAATTCTCATAATGGCCGCCTATCGGCCTGTAGTAGTGTACGTGTATGCATGGGGCTATGTATTTACACGTTAACGCTTATTTTGTTGTTTGTGACATGGAGTCCTTATTTTTTTAGTAGCCGTGGCCACAGTATGCAGGCAAGGAATGGAGAACTTTTATTGTGATTTGTAACATCTTATGTATACCCATGATTACAAATAAATGATGAAATGTAATGAAATGATGATAGTGTTTGATTGTAATGTAAATTATTCATCTACTCTACAATTGCGGCCCACTAATGCATAAGCGTATAAATAACACAATCTTTGGCGACTACACCTTGCCACCAGATGGTGTTTGTAACACTCGCGCCATGAATATACTGCGGTTCGTAAAGGCAGCAGGGCTTGACGACGAGCTATAGTATGAGTGGCAAACACAAAAGTTCTATTTTGGACGCGGTGTTACTAATCCTTAGGACTAAATAATAGCCGCCTTCTTCAAATAATATAAACAAAGTGACCTTTAACTCTTGAGAGAGGAACGTTAAAGGCAAAATCACAATCGAGATTTCTCTTTTCACGCGATCTTCCAAATTTAGGACTGGGATAGAAACAACGTCATTAGAATAGCTATCGAACGCTTGTCTGAATTCAGACACCCACGTGTCGACTTGGAAATTAGTTTGAAGGAACTATATTACGTAGACCTGTATGATGGATACTACCTGTACATTTACTTAGTCTTATATTTTACGCCAATCTGTATGAGAGGTTCTGTTAAACTTAGCACAGAATGCACTAACGCAATAGATAATATAGATATATTATACCTAATAATATAATAAATGTGAATGTAAGTTTTTTTGTTACTCTTTTGCAGATTGATTGATGAAATTTGGTACAGCGACAGACTACAGCTTGGGAAAGGACATGGGCTACATTATATCCTGGAAAAATCCATGGTTCGGGATTTGTCGAAAACTGAAATACTTATTGATGAGCTATTATAACTATACCAATTGTAGGTTTCGTTTTCCAAAGCGATCTTCCTCTAAATAGGATTCATATTCATATATATTCATTCATATTCATATATATATTCATTTTTATCATTCATTCAGCTCGCACTAGACACACGCCTCTATTCAAAGTCCCGCTGAGTCATACTAATTATTATGAAAATTCGGTAATCTGTCGCACTCTATGCAACTATAATAAGCAATTCAACAGTACTGAACTTTTTAATAACAGTAAAGGCTGCTTTAAAAGGAGTGTTAGTAAAAATCTAAAGGAAGGTTAAATTTAGAGTAATTCACAAACACACACACACACACACACACACACACACACACACACACACACACACACGCGCACACATGCACACACACACACGAACTTTCACCAAACCCCACACGCTCAAATATCACGTCTTATTATAAATATTGTAAATCCGTTATTAGATGTAAGTTCTACAAAATAGTATTATTATAACCTAATTTAAGTTCTGTGGATTTAGTGATGTTTTAAATAAAAATAAAATAAAATAAAACATGTAGGGAACGGGAGCGAAAATGGGAACCGGAAGTGGAATAGGACATGAGATGATCTTTAATTCCAAACTTGCCTATTATTTAAAGAAAACTTTGTCTACGCAGACGAATTCGCGGGCATGAGCTATTAATATATAAAATTATCATGTGATGTCAAAATTGGGAGGGATGACGAAGAGGGTTCGAATTGTTTCGAGTTGAAAGTAGCTATAAAGCTATATGATTTTTTTTTAAGTCATCATTCGCTTGGCTTTGTGGTAGATAAAGATCTGGTTGTCCACGTACTATATTACCATAGTAACATATTATTTAATTATGCTAATTAAAGTGAAACTTTTATAACATCGTCTCAAACTTTTTCGTCTGTGTGTTGCATGTCGCGTGACGCTCGGGCGGTGCCTATAGTTCGCAGCAGCTAACCGTGTAGTGTATAGAAGATTACTCATTTGTGCCAGTGCTCCACGCTATTTTTTTGTTTTTGTCAGTGTTTAATGTAATCCTTTTCAATCAATATTTTTAACCAGGGCTAAGACACAGATTTCAATAAAAATATTAGTTGGAGACTTAGTGTACTTTTATTATTTTTCCCATTATCATTCCAATTTCCAAATATAAAATTAAGATTGATAAAGCGATTTTCATACCCTCAATGGAATATTATTCCAAAAATTTTAAGTTAAATGTCTATAATGTGAAAAAAAGTTTCACTTTTACCGTGGTTTCATAAAACCACACAATCGTTTTTTTATTTAATAACGACATCTCGACTCAACCATCATAATATATCTGGTTATATATATGAAGGGGGTGGTATTTGCTGTAGGCAGATGGTTTTTGGTAAAATTTACCGACAGTCTGACAAAAAACAACATCTCTAACGGATTTTTTTTTATATGAGAGGGGGCAAACGGGCAAGAGGCTCACGGGATGGGGAGAGGTGAGGCAACCGCCCATGGACATCCGCAACAACAGGTGTGTCAAGAAATGCGTTGCCGGCCTTTAAGGTGGGCCAGTATGCTTTTTTCTTGAAGGTCCCTAAGTCGCATCTGTTCGGGAAGACCGCTGCCGGTAGTTGATTCCACAAAGTAGATGTGCGAGGCAAGAAATTTCGGACAAAACGCGAAGTTGTGGAATGCCAGACGTCTACGTGATGCGGATGGTACTTTGCACGTAATGTCCGGTGGTGGAATTCGGCCGCTGGAATCAACCCGAACAAGGATGTAGAGCAAGATAGAAAATGAAAGCGAATCTGCATTTACTGTGACCAGTTTTGATTAACAAGTCGTAAACAGTCATCCACGCATTGAATTAGCTAATTAGTATTTTTGAATATTTAACCTATCAAAATTGGTCACGCAATCAATATAGGCTTTTCAGGTCGTCTATTCGTTAGTATATTCTATGTCTATGTCAGAAACCAACAAAAGCCTTCGTCGAACTTCCAAAATTAAATAACAAGGCAACCGAAAATGCATTAGTTTTGTCACAAAGCTCTCACATTAATTTTAACGTAAAACGTAGTGCATTGAAATTCAGTTTTTAGCGGCCACACTTTCACAAACAAACTCACAGAGTGTTAATTAAATCAGCATACGTGTGATTATAACTCAACGATGACGTCACAGCTCAGTAAATATTAGCACGCCGCTTACTTTTTAGTTGTTACAGTAATTTGATTGACATGAGAGGCGTGACGTCATAATCGCCTACCATAACATTTCCGCGCGTAATTCGCAACCTCCTCTACGTAAATTACGAACTGTCGTAAATGTAAGACACGGTTGTTGGAATGCCAAAAACAAGATCAGCTTTGGCAGCATTGGTGGTGAAAATATAGATGTAGTCAGGGACGTGCATTGATTTCTAGCACGGTAGGCCCTGTCGATCTAACAAGTGGTAGTTGAGCTTTAGAATAAGCAAAGATTACTTACCGTGGGTATTTTGTATCGAGCGTGAGGAAAAATTTTTCGTGGGTGTTCAATAGAAGTTTGGAAATAAAATAACGGAACCAAATTAAACTTAATTATCTTTAACACTATATTTATTTAGGTTCATAACGAGTTAGGAACTGCCTAATTGCCTATATGATATGCACGTCCCTGGGTGTAATGCTTTAGTATAGATAGATAAATGCTTGTCACAAAATGTTTCTTTAATTATTACTTTTATATATATATATTTATATAACATTTCCGTTTTTCGGGTTCCGTTGCCAATTGGCAAAAAAACGGAACCATTATAGATTCCTCATGTCTGTCTATCTGTCCGTGTATGTAACAGCCACTTTTTTTTATAAAACTAGAAGAACTATACCGTTAAAACTTGTACAGCAGTACAGGTGTATTATGTGAAATGAATTAAGATTTTTACATAAAAAATTTCACAGAAAAAAAAGCAATAAATTTTGGGGTTCCCCATACTTAGAACTGAAACTCAAAAATTTTTTTTCATCAAAACCATACGTGTGGGTTCTATGTTCTAATATTATTTTTTGTAAACTGAGTACTTTGCGCGAGAGACACTTCCAAATTGGTAAAATGAGGAACTTCTCAAAATATCAGAGATAAAAAAAATATATGATGTCATTACCATGAAAATTGGTTGGAACGAGATCTAGTAAGTAGTTTCTTTTAATACGTATTAATGATCCGAGCTCTTTTGCACTGTATGATTTTGAGCAAAGATTTTTTGCCTTTTCCATTTAAATAATTTTAAACCATTTTCCTTTCTAAATAACTTTTATATTATGTTACTTGCTGCTACGGAATCCTTCATGGGTGAATCCGACTCCCTCTTGGCCGCTATTTTATTTCCATTTATATTTGTTTACTGAAAAAGTTTTGTTTTTAATATGTTGTTCTCAATATATTAACTCACATTTAAACATATTAAAAGCAATTTAAATATGCTTTTGTAATAAATCATAAATTGCAATATTTTACTTTGGGATCTTCGGGACCGCGCCACCGTTTCAGGCGATTTTGTATTCACCAGGCTTCCGGAAAGTTAAGAGTTTCCGAGGGAGCACTATACGAATTAAAATGCAGATGAAGTCACAGGCAAGAGCTAGTATAGCAATAACTCAATATTAAAGCTCGTAACGTTTTAACTTTTGTTTTATGCATATTCCTCAAAATGGTTTTCGATAAATTAATCCTATCCTATCATATTATCGGAAAAGATCCCTTATTTTCAATCGAAAATTCACCCGTCAAAATATCAGCTTATTTCAAAAAGTGTGTGTGCTTTCTATTCGTTGGAATCCTTTCTTTCCGATGGTTTAAAAAAATATAAATTACAATTGTAAATGTTCGGAAAACTTATGCAAATCAAAAGGCATTTCATAGAGAATTCATACCTTCTATATCATAGCAGCAAAAATATAGATTAGAATTAATCAAATTATGAATTTTCGATTGAAAATAAGGGTTCTTTTTCGATTTTTGAGTCAAAATAAGGTGAAAAAATAAATATTTCAATTCAAATAAATTACAGTGAATACACTGATGTCCCAAATATGGAAAAGATAACTTTTTACAATATTTCGTGAATTTTTTTTTTGTTAACGATAAAAATAAAAAACCAAAACTTGGTTTTTTTGAATTTTTCACATAAACTTTGAGGTTATGTGAAATAAAATGTTGTAGATCTTTTTATCACCTACAACTTTGCCATTTAACTTTTTGCCATAGGACTTGTAGTTTTGCCGGAAATCGAGATAAACCGTTTTTTACCCAAAAACACCGCCCCTTTTACACTTCCCGACCTCAGATCGTCCGTAATTTATTCTTCCTTACATTTTTGTTGTATTCTCCTCCGTTTCCAATGGGTTTCATACTACTATTATTTTTTTTGGTTTCAGAAATAATCGACACTGGTCTACAAAGAGTATAGACTTTTTCAAAGACTCAATAAAGTATGTACTTATATTAACGATCGTGGCTGTATAAATAAAAGTAGTGATGTAGAAAGAAAATATTAAATGTATGTACGAAATGTTATACTTTGTATGCCTAAACTAATAATTTAAGTCACCCATAGCAAATAGTTATAATACAAGTATAAGACTGTAGTAGTAGTATAAGACTGCAACAACTTAGGCACGTCACTAGCAAATTGCAAGTTCGGTATTCAACTCGCACTCCTACTTATACTTACAAATGACTTCTGAACATATCAGTTACCAACTAGCCCATGCAATCACGAATAGGGAGTGCAATAATATATGTTACAGGCAAGTTTGATGAATGAAGTGCGAAACAGTATTATAAAATACGTACGAATCCCCGTACGAATTACAATGCAGTGCCGATCAGAATTCTTGAAAGACCCAAAATATTCTGAGCGGCACTACCTGCGCTCGTCACCTTGAGTCATAAGATGTTAAGTCTTCATCTGCCCAGTAATTTCACTAGCTACGGCGCGCGTCCATCAAACCGAAACACAATTATGCCGATTCCCATAATCTAGCCGGCATCCTGTGCAAAGCAGCCTGGTAATTTTATTATTATATTATATTATTATTTTATTGCAGGATTACTGTGGCTGATATACAGCGTGGTGCTACAATGGCAAATAAACACACAGGTAGAACTACTTAACCGCAATCATGATAAAATATTCAGAAATAAAATACATAATTCACCTAAATAAATCAATTTTCCATAACATCATTTTGGAACATCCTGTAAGTAATCTAGTAGCCGCGCGCTAGCGTAGCCACTGACTTCTACTTACCACGTAAGGATGATTAAAATTTTGTTTCCAAAATTATGTGTTGATTAAGGTTAGATAGCTCTACCCGTGCGTATCTTTAATGTCACTATTATAGCGTTACGCTGTATAATACACACAATACATTGCTACGCACATTTGTAAAGTTCTGGATATTGAAGAATTTGTACAGCAATGGTGTGAAAAATGAATAAATTCAGCATCTTATAGTGAAGAGTGATAATAATAATAATTATAATATATTATTTAAAAAAACTGGACTAATGTGAGTCGGGCTCGTCCATCGCAGGTGCCGTGCATATTATTACCTACCTTTACTAATTATAAAAAAAGGGAGAAGTTATTTCCTTCTTCGTCATAAATCAAAAACTGTATCTAGATAGAAATAACTAAAATCTGTTTCAGCTTGTGCCAATGAAGCCTTTCATACGATACTCCACTCGACACTTGTTTTACATTGCTGCTTATTGTCCAAGAATATTTTAAGCAACTCGAGTAAATGTCGCAATGTACAGATATAGCAGTCGAAGCGCATTATGGTGTAATTTGAGGCATGTTCCATATTTCGGCTTACATACGTTATAGATAGTCAACAATAACATTGATATATTTCAATGTGATATTGAAGAAATTAGATGTGTGTGCATGGGGCACACTAAATGTTTCGAACTATTTGAATTTCGAATATTATATTTTTTGAAACTTTGCAACCTTCTGAGTAATAAAAAAAACATATAATATATAAAACACATAAAATACTTTTGAGAGAGAAGCACATTGCTTGAGCACCGTGAGGCGATGGTTTGCTGAATTTGAGAGAGGTCGGGTTTCTTTACGAATACATGACCAATTACGTCAAGGCCTTCAACTGCCGTCACCGAAAATTATGTGGCTACTGTTAAGCGGCTAATTGAAGAAAACCCACGAATTACCTATGAGACAATTCGAGGACTATTGGGGATTAGTATGAGCCATATTCAGAAAATTTTACACGAAGAATTGAAAGTTTGGAAACTTTGTTGTCATTGGATCCCTCATGAATTGACAGCGATGCAGAAGCGGGCTCGCGTGGAATGGTGCTCACAAATGCATTAGGTGCGCACAATCTAAAGCTGTTTATGATATTGTCACAGAAATCTTGAAAATAGGTGTTTGAAAATGAGAACAGGCCAACAAAAGACGACCAAAAAGCCGCGTTCTCCTACATCATGACAACGCTTCTTCACACACGGCCAACAAAACTAAGTCATTTATAGCTTCCGAAAAAGCACAACTCGTCACCCACCCTGCACATAGCCCCGACTAAGCACCCTGTGATTTCTGTATTTTCCGCAAAATCAAAGATTTTATGAGAGGTTTCACTTTTACCAATTCCGAAGAGCAGCATAGCGTTCAATCAGCACGTAGAAACCATGCCTTGAGATCGATGTCCTCCTGTTTTAAAAATGGTTCGATCGCATGAAAAACGTCTAAAATGTAAAGGAGGGTATTTTGAAAAGCAATAAACATAGTATTTTGTTTATAACATGTTGTTGTTTTAAGTGACGCACTTTTAACCAACGTTAATTTTTAGTGTGACCTACGTAGTAAGCTGAGCTTGAGTAATATGTTTGGATCGAGCACCACACAAAAAAATAAGATAAGCGATGTCCGCCCTCGTGAAATACGAAGCTGTTTCATTATAGTGACTTTCAATTTATTGCTGTGTCGTCTGAAATAGTCAATTTGAGTTTTTCAGGAATAGACTATTCTCTTAGATTAAGGATTGATCTCCGCTGCGCTCCAACTAGAGACTACAGGCGTAGACGCAAAGTGCGGCAACTAATACTACGCCCAAGTGGGCGCACTCGAGCTAGTCTCGAATAATGTGTGACGTTGACGTGCCACATGTTCTGTTAAACTTTGCTAATAATTGAGTCTGGCATTTTGGCTTCGTGGTAAAACTATTTTTTAAATAACAGTACAAGAAATAAGAAAGACACTGGGATCACATGTCATGAGTAAGTATTTTGTAAACGAGCGTACGGGTCACTTGGTGTTAAGTGATCACCGCCGCCCACATTCTCTTGGAACACCAGAGGAATCACAGGAGCGTTACCGGCCTTTAAGGAAGGTGTTCGCGCTTTTTTGAAGGTACCCATGTTGTATCGTCCCAGAAATAACACCGCAAAAGGAAGCTCATTCCACAGCTTTGTTGTAAGTGGAAGAAAGCTCTTTGAAAAGCGCACTGTGGAGGACCGCCACACATCCAGATGGTGGGGCTGATATCCTAACTTGTGGCGTGTCATACGAAGGTTAAATTCGGCGGCAGGAATCCAGGCTCTTGAGAACACGCCCCGTGATAAATTACTACTGGACACACAATGATGCGGCGTCTCTACGCAACGCCAAGTGACAACGCAATACAATGCAGCGCAATTGCACTGGCAAAAAGATACAATAGCAGAAACCATTCTAGATGCCAACGGGCACATACAAATAGCATTAGTGAAAACAAATGTTTATATCACGAAATGCATCATGTTCACTCAGCATCCTTACACAAACATTGAATTCAAACTCTAAAGGTTAATGCATTCAATATACGATGATTTATATTTATACAGTTTATTATTTATTACTTTTTATGAAATATTAGATATTATTGGAGAGTCTGTAGCTGCTACGTAAGTCGGTACTGGTTAGGAGCCGATTTAATTCGTAGCCAACAAGATATGTTTGAAGAATTTAAGCAAAAAGCAATCATATATTTGAACTTATATATCAAATAATGTCAATCATTATTTAAACACGATATATTACGTATTTTTAGTAGATGCAGCACCTTACACACATTTTTTTTATGATAATAAGGGACGAGACGAGCAGGACGTTCAGCTGATGGTAATTGATATGCCATGCCCATTTCAATGCGGTGCCGCTCACGATTCTCAAAAAACCCAAAAATTCTGAGCGGCACTAAAATTACGCTCGTCACCTTGAGAAATAAGTTGTTAAGCCTCATTTGCCCAGTAATTTCACTAGCTACGGCGGCCTTCAGACCGAAACACAGTAATGCTTACACATTATTGCTTCACGGCAGAAATAGGCGCCATTGTGGTACCCATAATCTAGCCGGCTTCCTGTGCAAAGGAGCCTGCCACTGGTATATTACAGCCATTTATTTATTTTATATTACAGCCATTGTAAAATACTCTATTGATTGAAAGAAGTGGCCGTTGAGTTTTCAAATTCAATTTCAAATATTTTTATTCAAAATAGGATTTGTAATCACTTATTGAACGTCAAAATCTACCAGTATCTAGTTTCTCGTATGTTTTTCTCACGAGCCCTTCTTTTTCCAAACATATGGTAGATTCAGAAATAGAGTAATAGTAAGTAAGAGGAATAGCTTTTAATTTGCTCATCATACTTTTTCTTTATAACAAATGAGCCCCATAAAAAAATCTAAAGCTCTCCAAAAAGCAGTGGGAAGGATAATGTTCAGAGTATATATATCATGCAATAGTTATTAATACTTGGATTAAAAATTATGTTTCCTGAGCTTGTGTAAAATTACATAATTATTTAAGTTGACCTTGCCCTTCTGACGCGAATAACTTGAGAAATACAGATGTTTCGGTGTTGATCTTTACAATTTTTTTTTAAATAATTTTAACCGAAATGCTTTCTTACTTTAACACTCATAAGTTACTTCATATGAAATGGTTATACTAGGAGACGTTTTAATCTTTAATATAAAGTTAAAATTTTGTAAAATCTTACTATAAAATATTTGAATTAAAAACTACGCATACCAATTATAAAGTGTATATACCTATAACTAAAAATATAAAGTTAACCGACAGATGTTGTTCTGTATATAATAAATAAAATACTGTTTATTATGAATTTGTCAATAATATTTCCTGATATCAAGAATTTTTTCGTAAAATATGCTCCCTGATTATCTCATACAAAATATATCTATAGAAAACAAATATTGGAAATAAAAATAATTATGGGTCCCAAATCGAAATAAATACTATCCTATCTCTAAAGTTAGACTGAAATGCACTCCATAAAGTAATCCTCATTAAAATCTGTTCATAAGTTCAACTCCTAAGAGTTGACTGGAAACAAACATTGGGACACTGGATTTATTTAAATTAAGATTGTTACAATATGCCCCTGCTGTCGCATGAAAATAATAGAAATGTAGTAAATTTAGACGAAACGTTGAAGGAAAATAATTTTCTAGACACTCGGGCAAACTTTTACTACATCAAAATTAATACAATTAATCCTAAATACATACTTTGCACAGAACAAGGTCATAAAACACATCCAAAATAATTCACGAAACTAAACTTTCGTCATTAGTTCCGCATATAGCCAATCGCGTTGCCATACGACCGGTCCGAAGGGGCTACAGTTTAATACTGCTGAGTTCAGTAACTAAAGGATGTATGGCGTTGTACTGTATTTATGACAAGGAAGGTGTGAATGAAACTCTATTGGAGTCCTACTTTTAAACCCCAATGAAGACATTGTTTTTCTCATGCATTTGTAATTTTATATAAATATTGTCATGACATTTGAATATTATTAAATTCTGAATATACATATTTTGTAAATGGGCATGAAAATATAATACACATGCAGTCATAGGGATCACTTAAAAATAAGAATAATATTAGGAAGTATAAATATATACTGGGTGTCCCAGAATAGGTGGCACAAGGGCAAATGGGAGTGACTTTGACAGATGAAGTTTAGTAAAAGTTCGACGGTTCTTTTAGTTTGGAGCTTATTTGAAATATGGGAAAAGTAAGGGAGGCTCCTTTGCACAGGATGCCGGCTAGATTATGGGGACCACAACGGCACCTATTTCTGACGAGAAGCAGTAATGTGTAAGCATTACTGTGTTTCGGTCTGAAGGGCGCCGTAGCTAGTGAATTTACTGGGCAAATGAGAATTAACATCTTATGTCTCAAGGTGGCGGGCGCAGCTGTAGTGCCGCTCAGAATTTTTGGGGATTTTCAAGAATGCTGAGTGGTACGGCATTGTAAAGGGCAGGGCGTATCAATTACCATCAGCTGAAATTCCTGCTCGTTTCGTCCCTTATTTAAAAAAGTAATACCCCGCGTTTGTTGAATGGTTGCTATTACCCTAAAATTATTCAAATATCGCGTTTTTTTGTCTGGGTTTAATTGTGTGAGTCTACACTAGATGTTTGTGAAATCATGTTGTATCACTTGCCCTGTACTTTTCCCGGGGCGTAAAAAAAATAGGGGAGTCCCAGGCCCATGGGTGTCGTAAGAGGCGACTAAGGGCTTTTTAGAAGTGGGAGAGTCACGCTGCCGTCTTTTGACGTCAGCACAATCGGGCCAGACTCGTCCGGGTTAATTACCACACTCGCACAGAATACCGGCGTGAAGTAGCGGCCTAGGGCCGCTATGTTTCGCATAGGTTAGTGTCGAGGACCGGTGGCCATCCCCCCCCTCCACCCGAATATAACAGCGGAACTAAAAAAGATTTTACCCCAGGAGGGTACCGGCTCTACCAGAGTTGGAGAATCCCTCCCCGGGCACTCTAGCTCGGGCTGCCCTTCGTATTCTGGGGAGGGCACAGAACCGCGCATGACCGAGGACAAACGAGGCAGTATCACCACGGCACCCCACTCCACTCTCAACGTGGACTTTTACAATATCAGGGGAATTCACTCCAATTTAAACGCCGTCCACCACCACCTAGAGACGGCGAAGCCGGCCTTGTGTTTCCTTACTGAGACGCAGATATCTCGACCTAGCGATACGTCATATTTAACGTACCCCGGGTACAAAATTGACCACAATTTTTTGCCTCTTGCCGGGGTATGTGTGTACGTTATGGAGGATATCTGCTGTCGCCGTCTCGGCAATTTTGAGGGTAGGGACCTATCTGCTCTCTGGCTCCGCGTAGATTTAGAGGACCGCGTCCGCATCTATGCGTGTGTCTACAGGTCCCATAGTGGCAACGCAGAAACCGATCATCTCATGGACTGCGTTCAAGCGGCAATTGACGACGTAGTTGCACAGATCCCCTCCGCTGAAATCGTAGTCTTGGGTGATTTCAACGGGCACAATGCCGAATGGCTTGGATCACGTAACACAGACTACGCAGGGCGATCTGTGCATAATTTTGCATTGGCGTATGGTCTGTCCCAATTGGTTGAGTCGCCAACGCGGCTCCCGGATGTGGATAGCCACATGCCGTCCTTATTGGATCTTCTGCTGACTACATATCCCGATGGTTACCAGGTCTTTGTCGACGCCCCTCTCGGAACGTCCGACCATTGCCTGGTCAGGAGTGTAGTGCCTATCCGACGCCAACGTCGCAGACCACCAGCAACCCGCCGCGTTAGGCACTACAAGTCAGCAGATTGGGATAGGATGCGTTCCTTTTTTGCATCCTACCCTTGGGGCGGGGTTTGTTTCCCTTCGGATGATCCTAGTGCCTGCGCCGTTGCAGTAGCCGATGTGATCCTACAGGGTATGGATATTTTTATACCAAACTCTGTAGTACCCATCGGTGGCAGATCACAGCCCTGGTTCGATGCGTCAGTTAAAGCAGCATCTGACTGCAAAAAACAGGCGTATTGAACTTGGGTTGCGGCGCTGAGCACAAAGGATCCAAACTGCACAGTTCTTAAGAGGAAATACAACCGTGCTTTTAGATTTTTTAAGCGGCAAATCGCCCGTGCAAAGTCAAAACACGTCGTCAAAATCGGCGAGCAGCTTTCCAGTTACCCGACCGGAACACGCAAGTTCTGGTCGTTGTCGAAAGCTGCTCTTGGTAACTTCAGCCAGCCGTCCATGCCGCCGTTGCACATGAGGAATGACACCCTGGCCCATACCGCAAAAGAGAAAGCCGATCTCTTGTGCACTCTTTTCGCCTCCAACTCGACTCTTGACGACAACGGAAAAACACCGCCGACCATCACGCGGTGTCAGAGCTCTATGCCTGAAATACAGTTCAGTCAGAAAACTGTTAGGCGAGCTCTGTTTTCGTTGGACGTCAGGAAGTCGAGCGGGCCGGATGGCATTTCTCCAATTGTGCTTAAGAGGTGTGTCCCTGAGTTGACGCCGGTGCTAACGCGTTTATTCCGGCACTCTTATTCTAAAGGCGTAGTCCCTGACTCATGGAAGTCTGCCCTTGTCCATCCGATCCAAAAAAAGGAGACAGTTCGGATCCGGCAAACTACAGGCCTATTGCTATTACCTCCCTGCTCTCCAAAATCATGGAGAGCATAATTAGCCGTCAGCTCTTGCTAGCCTAGAGGGTCACCAGTTGATCAACGACCGACAATACGGGGTTCGCCATGGTCGGTCGGCAGGTGATCTTCTGGTATACCTAACACATAGATGGGCTGCGGCTATTGAAAGCAAGGGGGAAGGCCTGGCAGTTAGCCTGGATATAGCGAAGGCCTTTGATCGTGTATGGCACAAGGCGCTCCTCTCCAAACTTCCATCATTTGGGCTTCCCGAGAGCTTGTGCAAGTGGACCTCCAGCTTCCTCACTGGGCGCAGCATACAGGTCGTTGTCGACGGATATTGCTCGAACCCGAAGCCCGTGAATACTGGAGTGCCCCAAGGCTGTGTCCTGTCTCCCACGCTGTTTCTTCTGCATTTCAATGATATGTTGGACACCTCCAACATTCATTGCTATGCAGACGACAGCACTGGTGATGCCATATACACGGGCCATGCAGGTCTCTCTCGGGAAATCGTCGACCAGTGCCGGGAGAAACTTGTGTCTTCTATCGAGTCCTCTTATGAGAAGGTCGCGGAATGGGGAAAATGGAACGTTGTCCAATTTAACCCCCAGAAGACTCAAGTTTGCGCGTTTACCACAAAAAAAAACCCATTTGTTGTATCACCGCTCTTCGACAACACTTCCCTCAAAGCCTCGCCTAGTATAGGAATACTGGGTCTTGAAATCTCGAGCGATTGCCAATTTCGTGGTCATCTGGAAGGCAAAGCCAAATTGGCTTCAAAGAAACTGGGCGTCATTAATAGAGCACGGCAATACTTCAAGCCGGCCCACATACTAGCGCTCTACAAAGCGCAGGTCCGGCCACACATGGAGTATTGCTGTCATCTCTGGTCTGGCGCACCCCAGTATCAGCTCGATCCATTTGACCGCGTGCAACGCAGAGCAGCTCGAATTGTCGGGGACACAGTGCTCTGTGAACGGCTGGATCACTTGGCGTTGCGTAGAGACGTCGCTTCATTGTGTGTCTTCTACCGCATTTATCACGGGGAGTGTTCCGAAGATCTGTTTAACCTGATTCCTGCCGCCGAATTCCACCTTCGCACGACACGCCACAAGTTAGGATATCATCCTCACCATCTGGATGTGTGGCGGTCCTCCACAGTACGGTTTTCAAGGAGCTTTCTTCCACGTACTACAAAGCTGTGGAATGAGCTTCCTTGTGCGGTGTTTCAGGGACGATACGACATGGGTACCTTCAAAAAAAGCGCGTACACCTTCCTTAAAGGCTGGCAACGCTCCTGTGATTCCTCTGGTGTTGCAAGAGATTGTGGGCGGCGGTGATCACTTAACAACAGGTGACCCGTACGCTCGTTTGTCCTCCTATTCCATAAAAAAAAATATCAATTAATAGTACTTTATTTCTTAATTTTTCATTTGCGTAAATTTTTTGTTCGGAATTCGATTGGCTATCGTGTAAAAAAATATATAGACTTGATTTGTCTATCTTAAAACCTTGCTCAATGAATGCGGATTTTAAAAAGGTATCTTTTCCAATCATGACTTGCACTAAAATGTGAAAAATTGTGGCTTCATATTGTTCATAAATTTTGTTCTTAAATTTAATTGCACTCGTATGATTAGCTCAGTTGGAAGAGCACTCGCACGGAACACGGTCTTGGGTTTGAGTCCCACATCGTTCATACAATTTTGTTTTAAAATTTTATTTGTGTAATTAAACCCAGAAGTGAGGGTTATCAAAAAATAACAAATTGTTTAGATTTCAAAGAGCGACATCTCAAATCAATTTCGTAATATGCAAATATTGAGAACAAAGAGTGCGAGAGAAAAGCTGAGAGTTGAACAAGGAAATATCAAGATTTATGAACGTTACGTCACTCGAACAATCGTTCTTCGACTTCAGTGGAAGAGCGTACGGACGGAACGCGAAAGGTCGCGGGTTCGAGACCCGCATTTTATACTTTTCTTTACGTAGCGAGGGACCAACGCGGAGTTCTTAACCGACTTCAAAAAGGAGGAGGTTCTCAATTGGATCACGAGAGAGATGAGATTTATGGTCCGATTTACGTGATTCTTATTTATTTATTTTGGTACGGAATAGTTGCCATAAAAATTTGACGTAGTTTGGAACAGTAGTATTCACTTTATGAACCTTTATTATTATATCCTAGGTCCTAAAGAATCATTGAGAGCAAAATTCAAAGAAATTAACATCTTGACTGTTGCTTCTCAATATATATATTGATAGTGTAATGTATGTTCATAGGCACATCAGTGAATTTGCTAGAAACTGTCATAACCATAATGTTAACACCAGGAACAGACATAAGCTTATAATGCCTACTACTCGGCTAAATCGAGTTAGTAAATCTTTTGTAGGGCGATGTATACGCTTTTTCAACAAGATCACAGAATGTTCAAAACAAAAGTATTACTTTATTCAAAAGAATTGTTAAAAATCGTTTGTGCGGTAATGATACCACAGATTAGGAGTGGAGCGACCGCCATCAGGCTATTGATTAATAAGTTTAATTGTACAATATTACTTTGTAAACATATTTTTTGGTGAAAAAAAAATCCCGCTGAATTTGTTGCGCCCATTCTTCTCAGCCCTGAGGCATTCATTTTGGAATGGGTGGTAGTTTTTTGACTTTCAATAAGTGATGTCACATCCTACTTTGAATAAAAATATTTGAACTTGAATTTGAAATTAACGTGGAGTTTGAAATTTTAGTTTGTATACAGCTTTAATAGGAGTTCTTATTTAGATTATATATTATTATTAGCCCGTGTCCCAACAAGTGGGTCATAGGGTACCTGTAATTCATAGCTAACCAATGTTCTTCACGATATTTCACTATCTCACAAGAACGTGAAATAGATTTTCGAACAGCATTTTGGCACCGACTTAAAACCTTATTAAAATTCTTAAAACTAATCCTTATTAATATTAAAGTTATGTATACTAAATTAAATCCTTATCAAGTTACTAAAAATTAAAATATACTTTTTAGTTTAGAAGTTTTTTTTTTGTATTTGAACATTAGTAGCAATTCTTGTATTTTAGTCATAAAGTTATATCAATAATTCTTTTTTTTATTAAAATTGTTGCGGAAAATGTCTCAAAACATTCATTTTCTACGTAATCCAAGAACAAACTTGACATTGCTAGAACGTGGAATCCTCACTAAGCTTAATTCATGAATTTAATGCTTTTCTTTGAAACGATAGAACTGACATGGAACACGTGATAAATAAACAGCAAAATCTAAGTACTTATATAACTTTAAACACGGCTTATTATTTTTCTAATTGTATTTTTTAGTACACAAGAGTCTAGTCACATATTATTTTAATAATAAATTTAAACAAAGTCCTCGGCCGCGGCTGTCTGTCTGTCTGTTCACGATAAACTCAAAAAGTACTACACCGATTTTCATGCTGTTTTCTTCAGTGGATTACGTGGTTCTTGAGGAAGATAGTATATAATTTGTTAAATTTTTACATATTATGTATGTAATTGTATGCATTAACGATATTTGTTGGAAGTGTCGGAAAAATTAAGATGTCTGGGAGCTTTCAACGAAATAGCTGTCTAAAACCTTTGAGATATAACAAATAAATGTATGGTGGAATTGTGTATATAAAGGACTACAGAAAAGTCCGCTGTAGCATATGTCAATATCTAAGAATAAATTTTAATATTAATACTTATAAAATTGCAACTTATAAAGCGATAATATAAAAGCTGTTTTGACAAATACAATATTAATCCTTATCATTTTATTACTACACTAGCTGACCCGGCAAACGTTGTTTTGCCATATAAAGTATAATTCACGCGATAGTTTTTTTAAGTAATAAAATATTGCCTATATTATAGCCTGTACATCATTTTGTTCTATTGTCAATAGTTTTTGCAGCGCACGCAAAAATAGGTTTTCGATTTTACACCTTGTGTTACAAAATAGCAATTTTATTACGGATCCCTAATTTTGATTAAAATTGAAATTGAAATTGAAAACATAGCCTATAGCCTTCCTCGATAAATGGACTACCCAACACTGAAAGAATCATTCAAATCGGACCAGTAGTATCAGAGATTAGCGCGTTCAAACAAACAAACAAACAAACACTGCAGCTTTATAATATTATTAATAGATAATATTAGAAAATCATTCAGAAATACGTTTTTGTTTCATTTTTAAATCTCAGTTAGTATGTAAATTATTTTGTTGAATATAAAAGATTCAAAATTCAGTTGCAGTATTTGTCCTAAAGAAACATTCAAACTTATGCTATTAAAATCGGCCTCAAAGAAGTCTTGGCTAGCGGCTTATTAAAGAACTCTCTTGTAGGAAAATTTTCACGTCGCGATGAGAGTACATCTGAAGAAATATTTTGGCAGCAAGGAATCTTGGCCACACTCATAACTTATGATAACAATTTGAAGGTATGTCTAACTTAGTGAATATCATAAAGGCAGAAATAGTGTTTGTGTTAACCCTTAGGGGGTAATTAAGAAAGTTGGAGAGTATTTTATTTTGTGTTTTGAACTTTTAATTGTACCGTGTCATTTGTCTGTCTTAGATGATGTTTTCAATTATGTTATGTAAGATTATTTATCTTCCTCTATTTTTTTTATGAAAATAAGGATCCAGACGAGCAGGACGTTCAGCTGATGGTAAATTATACGCCCTGCCCATTACAATTCAGTGCTGCTAAGGATTCTTGAAATACCCATAAATTCTGAGCGGGACTACAACTGCGCTCGTCACCTTGAGATATAAGATGTCAAGTCTCGTTTGCCCAGTAATTTCACTAGCTACGGCGCCCTTTGGACCGAAACACAGTTATGCTTACACATTACTGCTTCACGGCAGAAATAGGCGCCGTTGTGGTACCCATAATTTAGCCGGCATCCTTTACAAAGGAGCCTCCCACTGGTTGGTTCTATTTATTTTTCCGTGACTAGGATACTATTCAATAACATCTTTTGTCCATTTTCCTTTACTGTCCCTTCACTAGCATGACCTGCACAGCGCCAGTTTAGCACTAATTTCAATACTTTCTAGTTTAGTTTTAGGAGGACAAATAACCAGATGGGAAGATGATTTAATAAAAAATAAACTACGTTTAAAAAAACCGACTTCAAAAACTGAAAAGTATCAAATAACACTGAAGAAACTAAAGAGTAAAACAATTGCATTGTTAAAGTTCTGTATTGTTTGCAAATAAAGACTTTGTTCATTAATTACTTATGTGAGATGCAGAACTATTCGGTAAGTTGAACAAGACCAAACGAAAACTTTTACAAAAATCCTGATACAATTTAAGGAATAAATTAAATGGTAAGAAAGGTTGCGTATGAATTGCCCACAAGTATTTGAGCTTTTAATAAGCCTTTGTAAACATTTTGTAGCTGTACCTACAACCAATAATATCAATTAATACAAATGTCTAATACCTAACTTGTAACGTAGCATTATAGATCGTAGAAATAGTAATCGTACATAATAACTGTAATAAGCGTATGCCGAAAGATTCGTTCTGACAAGAACATTTTATTTTATATAACGTAATATTAGCTCTGATAAGAACATTTTATTTTGTATAACGTAATATTAGCTCTGATAAAAACCATTTCATAATGCTGTACATCAACTCATAGAATCATACAGATCACCAGTAGTCATCGCAGTGAAGTTACAAGCATCGTACTTTCTCTCAATGATCGCAGACATACTCACGTGATCAGTCATATGCTCCGCGTTACACAACCGCACAGCAAGGCCGAGTGTCCTCGAATGACGCGTCGGGACTCGGGCGTCGATCGCTATTGATGCAATTTTAATCAATGACCAATAGCGTAGGTGCGGAATGCTCATTGACATCGTATGATCGAGGTTCAACGCGAGTTTACACAAACTGCGATAGCATTAGTTTAAGAGCGTGATAGAACACATAATATTATTCTCAAATCTTATTGAATGAAACGTTTTACTATTGGTTAAAATGTAAGCTCTAGTATTGGTGTGTATTTTCTGAACTTGTAAATAATTTTTAAGTAACGATTGTAATTGGGTAACTAGTTTTAAGGATTTTGTATATATATCGTGTAACTTTTTAATAAATCATATCTTCCATATATCTTCCACATATTCCTCACAGTCAAGCAGTTGTTTTATTTAATCGCCAAACGCTCAGTCTCTAAAGTGGTGACCCCGAACAAGAACACCGACGGAAGGAACCCGAACAAGAACACCGACGGAAGGAAACCCGAACAAGAACAGCGACCGAACGACGCCAGGAAGCCCGAACAAGAACACCGACGGAAGGAAGCCAGAACAGAAGAACACCGAACCTCTGCCCGGCTGCCAGGCCACATCGAAGAACAGCTTCACCAGCTCGCCGAAACGACGAATTCCTTTTCGACGAATCTCTGCTCGAGGAATATAAACCCGACGAAGAAATGGAAGACACAAACCAGGCTCAGAGACTCCCAGCGCCAACCGCGACAGAAATCTCCAGCATTTCACTGTCGATGCGCATACCACCATTTTGGCGGGAAAATCCGCGATTGTGGTATCACAGCTTTGAAGCCGCTACCGATGATCTCAAGAGGAGTCCAGCCCAGCTGACACATATGGTGCTCGTTCAATTAGAAAAGGCTGATATCAAACAAATCTCCGACATCCTATTTAACATACCGAGAGACAAACAATATTCAGCAATCAAGGAACGTCTCATATCGGTGTATGAAGAATCCGACAGCCGCAAGTTCCAGAAGCTACTCGCCGAGATGGAGCTCGGAGACCAGAAGCCTTCACAGCTACTGCGACGCATGCGTAACCTTGCAAGGGACAAGGTTACCGACTCCACCCTCCGCATGATGTGGAGTAAGCTGCTGCCAGCCCACGTCCGCTCCGTGCTCGCCGTCAGCGAGTCATTCAGCGCGAATTCCACGCTGGAGGAACTAGCGTTGCTTGCTGACACGATGATGGAGCAAATTCAGGAGGTAGCAGTCGTCTCCAGCCAGCCACCAGCATCAGGTCCAGAATCATCGACGTCAAATCAGGTAGATCACACACAATTCCTTATTAACGAGATACGAAAACTATCACTAGAAGTCGCCGAACTCAAGTCAAGGCCATCTCAACACTATCATCGCCACCGATTTCGCTCGTCATCTCGCAATAGAACTTCGTCACAACACCGTTCCCGCACACTCAATAGCTTACCAACACTTTACTGCTATTACCATCGCCGATTTGATAGTGAAGCACGACGTTGTACTACGCCCTGCACCTTCAAGAAAGAGCCATCGGGAAACTAGAACGGACGCTAGCTGCGGCGGAACCCGGCGTCCTTCACACTTCATACCGCTTTTTTGTCACAGACAAAAAAACAAAGATGTCATTCTTAGTAGATACCGGTGCTAATATATCCGTCCTACCAAGAAAAATAGGCCTGAAAGCAACGCCTCTATCATTTAAATTGTACGCTGCAAACAACACAACAATTTCAACTTATGGTGAGAAAATATTAGAACTCGATCTCAACCTTCGCCGACCATACAAGTGGAAGTCTATTTTAGCTGACGCCACGAAACCAATATTAGGTGCCGATTTTCTCAACCACCATCAACTTATCGTAGACTTAAAAAATTAATTGATGCCGTCACAAGTCTTAAAATCAACGCGCCAATAATGTCAACGACCTCACCCACAATACGAAGTATCGATATACAGGCCCCGTACCACGCGATACTCGCCGAATTCCCCGGTACCACGAGATTAACATCGATGCAATTATCGCCAAAAATTAACGTGGAACATTATATTGAAACACAAGGACCTCCATTACATTGCCGTGCTCGTCCCATTCCACCCCATCGTTATGAAATAGTGAAGAAAGAATTCGAAAACATGATGCAACAAGGACTCTGCAGACCGAGTAAAAGTCCATGGTCTTCACCACTCCATATAGTACCTAAGAAGAATGGAGATATACGGGTATGTGGTGATTATAGACGATTGAACAGCATTACCAAACCCGATCGTTATCCAGTGCCGAGAGTCAAGGACTTCACCCATCATCTGTCTGGAAAAACAATATTCTCCACAATCGACCTCAACCGCGCTTACCAACAATTGAAGACCAGGGAACAGGACATAGAGAAAACAGCTATCATCACACCAATGGGTTTATTCGAATTTCCTTGCATGTGTTCTGGTCTGAAGAATGCGGGACAAACATTTCAGCGATTTAGTCACGAAGTGCTCCGTAGATTAGACTACGTTTTCCCATTCATCGACGATTTGCTCATAGCCTCAGCAAACGAGACTGAGCATCGCGATCACCTAAGAACAGTTCTCAGAAGATTGGAAGAAAACGGTATCACTATCAACCCCGCGAAGTGTAACTTAGGCAAAACGGAAGTCGAATTTCTTGGATACATCGTACTCATAGAATCATACAGATCACCAGTAGTCATCGCAGTGAAGTTTCAAGCATCGTACTTTCTCTCGACGATCGCAGACATACTCACGTGATCAGTCATATGCTCCGCGTTACAAGTTAGGTATTAATTGATATTATTGGTTGTAGGTACAGCTACAATTTTATATTTATTATGAAGTACATAATTTTATGAATATTTAAATAAAACTGTCAAATTAAGTACTTAACTAAGTATGGTATTAAGGATTAGTGTCCGCTGCTAACTAGAAACCGCAGGCGTAGTCATAAAGTGTAGCAACTAATACTATCTACGTCCAAGTGGGCATACTCGAGCCAGTCTCGAACAATGTGGGAAAAAATACTGGGCAAACGAGACTTGACATCTTATATCTCAAGGTGACGAGCGCAGTTCTAGTGCGGCTCAGAATTTATGGGTATTTCAAGAATCCTTAGCGGCAATACTTTTTACCATCAGCTGAACGTCCTGCTCGTCTAGATCCTTATTTTCTTGAAAAAAAAATAGAGGAAGATAAATAATCTTACATAACATAATTGAAAACATCATCTAAGACAGACAAATGACACAGTACAATTAAAAGTTCAAAACACAAAATAAAATACAACTTTCTTAATTACCCCCTAAGGGTTAACACAAACACTATTTCTGCCTTTATGATATTCACTAAGTTAGACATACCTTCAAATTGTTATCACAAGTTACGAGTATGGCCAAGATTCCTTGCTACCAAACTATTTCTTCAGAGTTAAAACTTGCGACGAGGATAATATCTGAGCTAAAAGGTACGATGAGGATAAGATCTGAGTTAAAGTTGCGATGAGGATAATATCTGAGTTAAGAGTTGCGATGAGGATAATATCTGAGTTAAGAGTTACGATGAGGATAATATCTGAGTTAAGAGTTGCGATGAGGATAATATCTGAGTTAAGAGTTGCGATGAGGATAATATCTGAGTTAAGAGTTGCGATGTGGATAAGATCTGAGTTAAAAGTTACGATGAGGATAAGATCTGAGTTAAAAGTTACGATGAGGATAAGATCCGAGTTAAAAGTTACGATGAGGATAAGATCTGAGTTAAGAGTTACGATGAGGATAAGATCTGAGTTAAGAGTTACGATGAGGATAAGATCTGAGCTAAAAGTTACGATGAGGATAAGATCTGAGTTAAGAGTTACGATGAGGATAAGATCTGAGTTAAAAGTTGCGATGAGGATAATATCTGAGTTAAGAGTTACGATGAGGATAAGATAAGAGTTAAAAGTTACGATGAGGATAAGATCTGAGTTAAAAGTTGCGATGAGGATAATATCTGAGTTAAAAGTTACGATGAGGATAAGATCTGAGTTAAAAGTTGCGATGAGGATAATATCTGAGTTAAGAGTTACGATGAGGATAAGATCTGAGCTAAAAGTTACGATGAGGATAAGATCTGAGTTAAGAGTTACGATGAAGATAAGATCTGAGTTAAGAGTTACGATGAGGATAAGATCTGGGGTAAAATTTAAGATGAGGATAAGATCTGAGTTAATTGTTACGATGAGGATAAGATCTCAGTTAAAAGATGCAATGAGGATAAGATCTGAGTTAAGAGTTACGATGAGGATAAAATCAGAGTTAATTGTTACGATGAGGATAAGATCTGAGTTAAATGTTACGATGAGGGTACGATCTGAGTTAAGAGTTATGGTGAGGATAACTACTACCTTCCTTACATATTTTATTATTTATTATATTTGATTTTTTGTTACTACAGCTAGGGTAATATTATAATAACGACAATATAATAAACGTAGAAATAATTAATTTTTTATAAGGTCCTTTTATCATCAGCCATCGCGACCGATGAATAGTGGTTGCGTCGCATCGTCGTGTTTCGGGCCATTAGGCCTTCTTCCCGGTCTTCTTAGGCAAAAGGACCACCTGAATGTTGGGCAGACGACGCGCTCCGCGTAGTTGCCCTTTCTCGTAGTCTGTGTATACGACCGACGGGAAACTGGAGTCCAGCGCGATTCGAACGAGACTTTGCCTTACCCTTCACTTTACCGGCCTTGCCGCGACCAGACATTGTTTATTCGATTTGATAAATGAACAAACGAACCAACGAATATAATATAATACGAACACAGTCACAACTCACGAATCACTAAAACGACGCTCAAAAAGAAAAATCAAATTCCTAATTTCTATATTTGATATTAAAATATATATACAAAATTACTTAAATCTACTTTTTAAAGCAATTTACAATTAAGGTCTTTATATGTAGGTATCAGAAAACTTATTTCTACAAGCCTATATACGTGTTGGGGGATAAAACTTTATTATGCTTAAAAACTAATAGATGAGGTTTGTGGGGGGGGGATCGAGGCGATTTGCTATGATATAACGTAATATTAATCGTAACATATCACTTAACCTAACTTAAGACTAATGACTAGAACTTAAAACTAACTTAAAAACTAAGGTAAATAAATACAAAGATATGTATACATAAATATATATTATATAAATATAAGAGGGCTGTGGGGTGGGGAAGGATCTTGGGAAAGGAAAGGAGGGAGAGGAAATAGGAGGCCAGTTTTCGCCGTTATTTAATACCTATAACTAAACCAATTTACAATATATTGGTTTTACATTTATTCAGACCTAGCAAGAACTCTGTGTGCGTGTGTGTGTGTGTACGCTAGTGTTCTGTGAGCTCTAACCAGTTGTGATGTGGTAATGCATGTTTGTAACGTTTAACTCTGTGAGTGTCTTACGACTACAAGTCAACCGGAGGGCGGGGTTTATTCCGTCCTTCAGTCGGCATAGCCCTCTGTAGAAACTATCAGATACCTCTTGTAAGTGTTGTTCTAGTGTTGGGATGTTTTTCTTTACATGAAGTCGTTTAAGATTTATCTATTTTGCACAGTAGTAGTAGTTTACGATAATTGTTTTGATTTGTGTTAATCCATACCGGACTTGTGTATGTCATGACCGGGCGTATGTAGGACTGGTATAGTAGACGCTTGTTACTAGTTGATAGAGTGGAATTCCTATAGAAAATGGGTCTCAACAGGCTCAAGGCAGTAATTGCCTTAGAGCGGGAATAATTAATATGAGGCGTGAAGGAAAGTTTCCGGTCGAGGATAAGTCCTAGGTATTTAGCCTGTGACTGCCATTCGACCGGGTGGTTATTAATATGTGGCTTTAATGAGAGATTGAGTTTACGGGAAGTTTTGTATGAGAAAAGTACGGCCTCGGTCTTTGTGTCATTGATTTTAAGCTTCCACTTAGAGAAGTAGTTGCTTACACAATGTAGGGCTGTATTAAGGTTGAGACTATAGAGTTGATGTTCTTACTGCTGCACAGATAAGCTGTGTCATCAGCGTACAGGGCGAGGACCGTGTTCGGAGGTTTTGGGATGTCTCTCATATAGAGTAAAAATGCCCTCGGTGAGATGATGGAGCCCTGTGGAACACCTGCTATTACTGGATGTGGGGGGGATAAACTATTTTTGACTCTAACTCTAAGAAATCTATTCGTAAGGAATTATTTTTATTATTCTACAATATTCAAAGGGGACTTGTACTTCGAATAATTTATGAACTAAGGCATCATTTCAGACGGTATCGAAGGCTTTCTCAAGGTCGAGTAGTACCATACCAGTCTGGTGTCTCAAGTTAAATTGATGTGTTATGTGTTCGACCACGCGCGCCAGTTGGTGAGTAGTCGCGTGTGACCTTCGGAAACCGAATTGCTCCTCAGGTAGGTTTGACTCTATGCGTGAGTTTATTCTATTATTAATTAAAATTTCTAATATTTTACTTTGTGTACAAAGTAAACTAATTGGTCTGTAGTTCGCGGGGGAGGTGGGGTCTTTTCCCGGTTTGTGTATCGCGGTGATAACTGCTATTTTCCAGGACGAGGGAAAATAGGTGAGACGGAGACACGCATTAAATATATTAACTAAGGTGTCTATTGCTTTTGAAGAGAGGGAAAAGCCGGGATCAGAAGACCACCTAGAGAAGGAAAAAACGACGCTCTTTTTTTTATATATAATACTTTAATATTATAATACTTTGGCCTTGTCTGCCATAAGTTGGAGGAGTGACTGCGGGTCGTCCCGGACAGTCACGAGCCTGTTGGCCAGGGCTGTGTTTTCATCTATGTCAAACTGCTCCGACAGCTCGAACATGAAGGCAATGGCGGTGCTGCCTAGGATGCCTGATTACGCGGACGCGGGCGCCGGTGGCCTCGGTCGCGGGACTGACGCCGCCGGGCGGGACGCTAGCGGTGGCCGGAGGGGCGCGGGGGCCGTGGTAGGCGCTGTTGCTGTCTCCTTGATAGGAGACTTTTCCCAGGCGTTCGTCTTGGGCGGTGGGGCCGGAATGAAGGCCTCTGGCTTCTTATTCGGCCCCTGGGCCTGACGCAGCCTGGGCGGACCCTTGCGCTTCGGTTTGCGTGCCTTGGGACACCCGCGGTAGTTTGCAGGGTGTCCTTTGGCACCACAGAGCACACATGCCGGAGGCTCCGCGTACACTGTAGGGTGGGTGCACTCAGGAGTGCCATGGTTGCCAAGGCACTTGACGCATCGAGGTTTCTCCTCGCAGTTACGGGCAGAGTGGCCGTATAATTGGCAGCGATGGCACTGCCCTGGACCGCCGCTTTGGTGCGGAGCCTCTACTTTGATGCCGTGTAGAGAGCACACGGCCTTCAAATCGAATATCGCCTTGCCCTCCTTAGTGAGGTCGAAAACGACCAGCACCAGGTTCAGCGGCGACCTATCAATTCGTTTGTGCATGCGATGCACTTCATTCACAAGGTAGCCCTGCTCTTTGAGGTCAGCGTGGATATCTATAGTGTCGAGTTCCTTTGGGATGTTCCTAAGAACGACCCGCAGTTTTTTGTCCTCAGGGAGGGCGTACGAGTGGAAGCCAACACGTAGCTCCTTGAGTATGGATGTTAAGGAGCGGTGGTCTGCAGTTGTCTGCAGTTCTATCTTAATAGAGCTGGTATAGGCCTTTGCCGTGTATTGCAGAGATGAAGGTATCGCTCTGCGTACTGGAAGCCTGAGGGGCTTCCGTGCGGTCAGGAGTAACCGCGGGGACAGTAGGGGTCGCCTGCGCGTCAATGTACGCCTGAAGGACAGGCGGACGGGCTGATCTGGTGATCACTTTCCTCTTGACTGAAGCCACGGAACTAACGTCGGAGATATTGCCTAATTCCATTTCGGATTCCCCGTCGGAACCCGAAAGTTATGATTTTTGGATTTCGCTTTAATAGCGGCATCCACTGTCTTATCTATTTTATCCGTAATTAGCGGAGCAATCTTCTCCGTAAACAACTTGTCTAGAAGAGCGCTGAGAAAGCCCTCGTCGGGAACCATTGGTGAAACCATGGTTGCCTGATATTAATATTGAATAAATGGGCAACAACCCCCGCTGCCCGAGTCAGGCAGAGGGGGAATATAATAATTAAGTGGACAACTATAGTTTAGTTGTACACTTGTACATTAATAAAATAATATTAATAATAGTAAAATATACAAAAATTAAGAGAAATTTATAATAATAATTAAGCCTAAGACTTAGCTTTACTGGATGTAGACTGGCTGGGCCGGAACCCCGATGCACGCTGTGCAGGCCCCCACGGAGAAGACACACACCGCACGAACTGCAACACACAAACACACACGATTAACGTGCAGAGTCACGAAACACAAACACTGGTGCTAACTATCACCATAATAAAACCGGGTAATTAACACTGATAATAACAGCTACGTTCTACGAAGGAACTTAGCAGGTGCGAGACTCAAAGAGTCCCGAACAATAGCGCACGATAACAATAGCTAGCTCAGGGAGCCTGAGCAGATAGTGCAATAATGCAGGTAATAAAGAAGAAGAGCTGCACATCCAGCAAATGGTAATTGATACGCCCTGCCCATTACAATGCAGTGCCTATCAAGAGTAAAGAAAAACCCAAAAACGCGTGCTGAACTACTATTGCGCTCGTCACCTTGAGACATCAATCATTCAAATAATCCTACATAAAAGTGCTTAGGCACTAACTTATCAAAAATGATTCATTTCATTTAATTTCCAACACAACAATGGTCCGGTGTGCAGGTTCTTTTACAATCGGCAATCCCTTTGATTTTACAAAGATATAAACATTCTCCAATCACAGAGCAGTAAATATTTTAATCAAGATATTCACATTCACACAATTCAAAGAGTAAAAATGCAGATAGGCCGAACTTTTTAACCTAAAAATATACATTACAGAGTTTCATAATTGGATAAGAATAACCTATTGGTAATTAAAGTTAATACAAATTTAGAATGATTTTCAATGCCAGGTAAAGAAAATGCACAGACAAAAATAAGTTCGTCTTCATGGCAAAATGAGATTATAATTTTCCTCACAGGTGCAATGAGCAGTAGGCATTTTACTATTATCTGATATTATGTCACATTTACGTTATTCATCTGTTTTAGGTCAAAGAGAGTTCAGAAAAACAGCTGATAAGGGTTGCGGGATGCATAGTTTTTGCGAAAACTGTGGACTTTAAATATTGTATTTAAATATAACGCAAATTCATTTCTGACTTCACATAGTCATTAGAGATGACCTGAGGAATGTCGGGTTCAAAGCATAGAATACCCTTTTTGATTCCTCATCGTAATCGTAAATCTTAACTCAGATCTTACCCTCATCGTAACTTTTAACTCTGATCTTATCCTCATTGTAACAATTAACTCAGATCTTATCCTCATCTTAACTCTTAACTCAGAGCTTACCCTCATCGTAACTTTTAACTCAGATCTAATCCTCATCGTAACTCTTAACTCAGATCTTACCCTCATCGTAACTTTTAACTAAGATCTTATCCTCATCGTGACTCTTAACTCAGATCTTACCCTCGTCGTAACTTTAAACTCAGATCTTACCCTCATCGTAACTTTTAACTCAGATCTTATCCTCATAGTAACTCTTGACTCAGATCTTACCCACATCGTAACTTTTAACTCTGATCTTATCCTCATTGTAACAAATAACTCAGATCTTATCCTCATCGTAACCCTTAACTCAGATCTTATCCTCATCGTAACTCTTAAATTAAATCTTACCCTCATCGTTACTTTTAACTCAGACCTTATCCTCATCGTAACTCTTAACTCAGATCTTACCCTCATCGTAACTTTAAAGTCAGATCTTATCCTCATCGTAACAATTAACTCAGATCTTATCCTCATCGTAACTCTTAACCCAGATGTTATCCTCATCGTAACTCTTAACTAAAATCTTACCCCAATCTTAACTTTTAACTCAGATCTCATCCTCATCCTCATCGTAACTCTTAACTCAGATCTTACCATCATCGTAATTTTAACTCAGATCTTATCCTCATCGGAACTCTTAACCCAGATCTTACCCTCATCGTAACTTTTAACTCAGATCTTATCCTCATCGGAACTCTTAACTCAGATCTTACCCTAATTGTAAGTTTTAACTCAGATCTTATCCTCATCGTGACAATTAACTTAGATCTTATCCTCATCGTAACTCTTAACTCAAATCTTATCCTCATCGTAACTCTTAACTCAGATCAGCCAAAATTATTGGTAGTCACCCAAATGCCAAATCGATGAGAGTTCATTATAAGCTGCTCAGACGGCCTCATCTTGTTACAGGATCTTCATCTCAAGAGCCTTCGTACTCTACGCAGGAGCCCTCGTGCTCTACGCATCAGCTGACGTAGTTATAGACTCAATAGATAATACAAATGGCATTGTACTTCTTAAAGAAGGGCAAGAATTTAAGCAGATCGATTCCTTTAGCCTAGTATATGTATACAATATTACAGCACTTCAATCTTCGTCACTGAAATTACTTTCACTTTTTATGATAACAAAGTCTTTAGAAGTAAATACAGTATCCGGAGATTCGCATAAAACATACAAAGATCAGTTAAATTACATTTTTACTTTGGTAAATAAGAAACTTTGCTTATTTAGATCTTATTCTAATAACTATAGAGTTAAGCGAGGATTAGTAAACGGGCTTGGCTCAATAGTCAAAGTAATAACAGGAAATTTGGACAATAATGACGCAGAAAAAATAGAACATGAAATTAGTTCTATCATAGAAAAATCATTTTTTTTAGCTGAAAATACTATTCAAGAATTTACCTCAGAATTAGAAAAGATTAATAAGAATCAGAATAAACTAGCCTCGATAGTTAATAATGTTTCTAATAGTTCTAATTTAGTTTATAATCAATTACATTTTCTAGATATATACGTCCAATTGAGTTTTAGTTTACAATTAATTTTAAATAAGCTAATGATATTAGAAAATGCAATTACGTTTGCCCGAATGGAAGTCATGCATCCTAGTATAATTAATCTTCATGATTTAATTAATGAATTACTAAGTTTCAAGGAAAACTATTTTCTCAACCCAATCTCGGAAATAGGTATACGTACAATAGATGATATAGAGAAATCTGTGGTGGTTAAAGCTTATAAAACAATGCACACACTAAATTTTATATTAGAAATCTCCTCGGTTGACATTCAGATATATGACCTTATTCACCTGTACTCCATCCCCGATAAACAAAACCTTACGATAATCCCAAAATCCAAATACCTTGCGCTTGGAAGTGATGGGTACGCTTACCTTGATGACGGATGCCGGCATATCTCCGAGACTACACTTCTATGCAGCCAACTAAATGAATTGTCTATAAAGAAAAATGAAGACTGCATCATCGCACTGGTGCAACACAAACCTGCCAGTTGCACACTAGCTAAAATGGTTTTGCGTAGTGGGAAAATTCATAAGATCAATGACAACAGCTGGATTGTTATTCCAACAACGGAAGAGCTAGTGAGGCAAATGTGTGATGGAAGGACTTATTACGAAAAAATAAAGGGACCCCAAATCATTACTATTTCAGAAGGATGCGTGATTCAAACCGGCATTAACCCGGCACGAGAGCTGGAAGATCCAGATGAAGTTAATCTGCCCCTCATCATGGCGACTCCGAGTTGGACTACAGTAATATTATACTTCATAGGCTTCGTGTTAATATCCAAAAAGATCTATAAATGGCTTAAGAACAAGCGGATGAAGCCTAACCCAAGAGCCAGTGAAGAATCCAGCGAGGACGCTGGAGGAAGCTGCAAGTTGCGCTTCCATCTTGAAGGGGGAGGCGTTACCGGGGCCCCATCGGTGTGAAAGAGCTGAGTGGCAGATTTTACAAGTGAATAGATGCTGACGCTGAACTTCGATTGTCTATAATTTAATATTTTTATAATTCACTTTCGCTCCAGTCTTGTTATAAGTAACACGTCATATTTTAATATCATTGTAATTAGTTTTGTGTAATAAATAGTAATTTTTAAAAAGACCTTTTATGATCGCCCGAACATAACTCCCGTTATAATAATTTTTTTCATTCGTTAAACTTAAAACGCTTCCACTGCGCTCCAAAATGACCAAAAGTGTCATTTTTCCTAAACTAGAAGATCCAACTAATTTCTCCATAGGGAAAGTTTAGCGTTCATACGCTGTTGGAAGAAAAAGGCCTAGAAAAGGCGCTTAGCAAAGACGCAAACATGAAGTCAGACGAAAAGATGAAAGAAATGAACGCCAAAGCACGAAGCGTTATTGTAAAATGTTCATCTGAAAAATTTATAGATATAGTAAGGGACTGTACTGCCGCGGCCCAGTTGATCGCAAAACTGGAGGAGGTTTTTTTAAAAGAAAAATCGTTTTCTCTCAACTATTCCTACGGAAGAAATTGCTGGCTCTCAAATGCAGCAACAATGAAAGTCTGCAGGACCATTTCATGAAATTTGGAAAAATTGTGTCAGAATTAGAAGCTGCGGGTTCAACATTAAATGAATGTGACAAAGTTTATTTATTTACTTTTATTTATTTCTTTAAGATTACCTACAGAAACTACAACATACATTCCACTATAATTACAACATACTTAAAAAAATGATAATTGCGATTCTACTTACAGGCAATCGGACATGCATGAAACATAATTTTATGACGATTGTTTGTCGGCTATAAAATAATAACAAATTATATAAATCTAACAAACATTTACTTCTACACATATAAGAAGAAAAATATATAAGAACAAATTTAAATTAAATTAGTAAATAAAAAAACACATACTTTTTTGACGTTAATTGTCGGCTACTAATAACGTATTATATAAATCTAAAACATATTCTACAATTTCTACACAAATAAAAAGAAAAGTACACTTAAAGAACAAATTTAAATTAAATTATTATTTAAAAAATTACAAAGCCTACGCCTTAATTCATTTTCAGAATTATGGTTAATGTCTAAACCCTCAATCCTTGAAGATAGATAATTGTATGACCGCGAAAGCCTTACTAAAGTTGAATTGGCTCCAAGCCTCGTTCTGCGGAGTGGGATTTTAAGCAATGCAATTGCCTTACGAGGAGGTCGATGGGGAATATTGATGTTAAACAAACTCAATAGAGCAGGACACTCAATTTTACTGTTTATTATTTTGTACAGAAAAATCATATCTAAGTATAAACAGCGGGATTTTAATGAAAGGGTTTGAAAATGACGCAAACGATCATTATACGAGATCAAGTCTCGTACGTCAGGCGTACGGTAGGTGAGGTAGCGGATTATTTTCTTTTGAAGCCTTTCAATCCTGTCACTGTGGATATTATAGTCCGGGCATCATACTTGGAAACAGTATTCCAACTTAGATCTCACAAAGCTATTTAAAAGGACTCTTATTGTGGATATTTTTCTAAAATCTTTGGCGTTTCTCATTACAAATCCTAGAGACTTAGAGGCTGATGCAAGGATGTTGTCAACATGCTCAATAAAATTAAGTTTAGAATCAAGTGTTACTCCCAAATCGCGAATGCTATGGACTTTAGTGATTCTTTCATTTAGGATACTGTATTGACTAATTATTGGATTGATCTTGCGCGTGAATGATATATGAAAGCATTTGGTTGCATTGAGCTGCATGTTGTTGATTATGCACCACTGAATTAAACGATCGATATCACTTTGCAGTAGCTGAGCATCTGCAGGGTTTCTTATCACTCGTAATAGTTTGAGATCATCGGCAAATAAATATACTTTTGAAAATTGAAATATATTACTTATGCTGTTAATAAAGACATTGAAAAATAACGGTCCGAGCACTGATCCCTGAGGAACTCCAGATGTTGCAAGGTAAGGTTTTGAACTAAATCCATTAATAACAACAGTGTTGGGTCGCTTACAAAGATAAGTTTCACACTAGTTTAACAGGGTATCTGTTATCCCAAAATTCTTTAACTGTGTTAGGAGCAAGTTGTGGTTAACTTTATCAAAAGCCTTTGAAAAGTCTGTGTATATTGCATCTGCCTGCTGATTGTTGTCTAGTGCATTAATTACTTCATTGGTGAAGCTAAGTAAATTAGTATTCGTTGATTTACCTTTGATAAAACCATGTTGATGAGGAGTAAAGTTGTTTTTAATAGCTGCAGTGATATGCTCATCTACTAGGCTTTTGAAAACTTTTGACGCTACGCTTAAAATTTAAATTGGTCGATAATTAGACACGGAGTTATTGGACCCTTTTTTAAGTATAGGCACAACTTTTGCTTCTTTCCATTTGTCTGGAAAAGTACCGGTGTTCAAGGAGTAATTATAAATGATTGCTAGCGGAACCGAGAGAACTTCAGAACACCTATTGAAAATGAGTGGAGGGATATTGTCCAGACCACTACCTTTGGAACAATCAAGTCTTTTTAGTTTTTTAGAGACGTCACCAGCAGTAAGATGTATATTTCCAACATATGTCTTAGGTTCACTGTAAGTTAGGGTTATTCTATTATTAAAAGTTGGGCTATTGTCGTAGACGGAAGAAAAATGAGATGCAAAAAGTTCAGTGATATTTTGAGTGTTAGAGGCTGTAATTGTACGTAAATTAATTGTGGAGGGATAGTTATTAGTGCTCCTACGCAAGTTCTTAATATGAGTCCAGGCACTTTTTTAGGCACGTGCTTATTAATTACAGATTCTAGAATTATATAAAATTTTTCAATCATTATATTAACATTCTTGCATTTCTTCAGTTCTTCAAGCCAATTCACTTGGAATTGGCTTGAAGAACTGAGTTGAGGTTATTTATAATATTTGTAAAGTTAGATTTGAAGAAATTTTATCTGTATCGAGATATCATGAAACTGTTGTATTTTGGTAAGCTAGTACGGATATTAATATGAAGCGGAGGGTGATATGGGTCTACATCCCGCAATGGAGATACGCATTCAGTACTGTTACTGTATGTTCATTGCCCAATACGAGGTCGAGAGAATTGCCCTTAAAGTTAAGCACACCATTACATTAAGTGAAACCACTCACTTGGAGAAAATCAATAAATTACCTATTAATGGCAGAGTTTCCATTGTTGATAATATTTGTGCTACCGTCTTCAGAAAAACTACGTGATTGATTTCAAATTTAAATCGCCTAGTATTAAGGTGGAGCCTTCATACGATTCGGGAAGGGAATCTAGAACCATATTGACATTTTCAATAAATGTTGTACATTTTCAGTAAAAATTTTCAATTGTTGTCTTGCTAACAGGTGGTGGAAGATAAATGCCACATAAATTAAGTTTTTTTATTCCTCCTATACAGACTGAGACCCATAAATCCTCATTATTACTTTCCCATTCAAGCTGCCGTTGAGACTGGAGCAGTTTAGATACAGCTATGAGAACTCCTCCACCCGACATTTTATGTTTCGCTAAGGCAGAAGTTTCGCGATCCCTTCTGTAAACTACATATCGATCATCAAGGATTTCGGAATCAAAAACGCTACTGTTCAGCCATGTTTCAGTTAAGACAATTAGATCAAAATTATTACAAATAACTCGCTGTCGAAAGTTTTGATAGTAGCAACTAAGGGATTTGACTTTGTTTGAATTTAACTGAGGGATAACCATTCAAGCTAAGCAGTAATATTGTTCAGGCAATCGGAATCTATAATATACTTATAATTAGAATTAGGACACTTACGCATAAATATTTTACCGTTTTTGACCCAAACAAATCTGTAATTAAGTTCTCTAGCTTTTATGCGGGCTTTGGCGTGCAATGTTTTAACTGCAAGTGGCAGATGTTCACCAATGTAAATGGGTTTTTTTTCACCGCTAATACCTATATGGCTTGTGTTCAATTTGTCTTCGTTGCACTTCACTTTTCTATTGAAATTTAGAGTAGCGGCAAAAAATGAGTCATGAATCCTAGGGCTACAAAACTTCACGAGGACGGTTCGTGGTCGATAAGATTCCTTGTTAGTCTTAGCAATCCTTGAACATGCAACTAAGTCGGTATTGGATAGATTAAAATTTATTGCAGTAGCAAGTTGATTAATTGTGGTTGGTAGACTTTCAGTTTTGAATTCAGGGATGCAGTGAATTTCTATGTTTGCTGCATCTGGTTTCCAAAGCCCTTACTACTATTGTCAGGTTTACGTTATCAGTTTGAAGCTGGTTTATTAACTTGGTTTTTCAGACAGATCTGTGACAGTAGCTTCGTATTTCTGCTCGAGAAAATTCAATGAAGCTGTGATGCAGGACACTTGATCAATAACTTGCTTAGTTTCAGACTTTATGCGTTCCAAAATATTTATTTTGAATGAATCCAGCACCGAGTTTAACTCTTCACGAATAATCCTACGTAAGGCTTCAGGACCTACGGCGGAGGTTGCGTTGGTTAATATGCTTTCTGAGGTAGTTTCACGTGGTAGCGGAGATCCCCTAACCGGTGTATTGGTATTATCTTTTTTGGGGCGGGCGCATGCTGGGCAGGACCATGTAGCCTTATACTGTTCACTCAGGTCAGTGAAGAGTATTTTTGTAGTGTTAATACAAGCGTGGTGGTATTTCTTCTTGCAGATGTGACAAGTTACGAATTCTATAGAGTTTAGTTGTCTGTTACAACATTCAAATTTGGTTTTCATTAGCGGCATTATACAAAATTAAGTAAAAAAAATATACAAATACAAAGAAAAAAACAAAAAAAAATTTTATGGTGGCTCGAACTTAGGATTCTTGAAGCGTATTCTTTGTTATACCGTGAGTTGATGCGATAGCAACATAGTCAGGATCACTATTATGCCCCAGTAGCTAAAATATCTACAATCAGATTAATAATCAACTTGGCTGTACAACAAGATACATCACTGAAACAGTTATATGTTCCAACTGCATTTTTACATGGTAACTTAAACACAGATGTATACATTAAATGCCCGGAAGGAATGCAAAATACAAAAGGAAAAGTTCTAAAGTTAAAAAGGCTTTATATGGATTAAAGGAAGCATCTAAGTGCTGGTATCAAATATTTCGCGACTTCGTTACGGAAAAAGGATTTATGCAGTCAAAGTATGATTCATGTTTATATGGAAAAGACAAGAAATGGATATTATTGTTTGTTGATGAAATATTATATATTATTCCTTGGAGATGACCATGATATTATAAAAGTATTAGAAAAGGAATTTAAAGTTAAGAACTTAGGAGAAGTATGTAACTACTTGGGATTAGAAGTAACACGAGAAAAAGATAGACTGTAAATAAGACAAACTACAATGATAGAGAGAATTTTAGAAAAGTTTAAAATGCAGGATTGTAAAGGAAGCAAAACTCAAATGGAAACTAACTTTAATGCAAAGATAGCAACACCTTCGGATGTAATAGAAGTACCTTTTAAGGAATTAATAGGTTCTTTGTTGTACATTTTTACAAACAGTAGACCGGATATCACTTATGCGGTTTCATACCTGAGTAGATTCCTCGACAAGACCACACAGGAATTATGGACAGCAGGTAAGAGAGTCTTACGTTACATTAAAGAAACATCAAGTTAGGGGCTGTTATATAAGAAGACAGGTGATTATACAAAACTAGAAACTTACTCGGATGCAGACTGGGCAGCAGATAGATCTGACCGGAAAAGTACCAGTGGGTATCTATCAAGGTGAGAATTTAATTACATGGAGAACCTAGAGAACTAGGAAGCAGACATGTACCGCTCTCTCAACGGCGGAGGCTGAGTATGCAGGAGCGCATGCAGTGAGCGAGCTTATGCACATTAAGGGGGTGATCTCTGATTTATTGAATGATAGGATAGTTTCAGCTCACTTATTAATAGACAATCAAAGCACTATCAACATTATCAATAATCAGACAAATACTAGAGCTTCTAAGAAGATATAGCAATTAAATACCATTATGTAAAAGATCTTATACATAAGAAAATAGTGTCTATTTCATATATATCTACTAATGAAATATTGCAGACACTTTCACCAAATCATTGCCAATCAAAAATGCATACTTTTGTAATGAGTTAAATTTGATTTGATTCACCTAAATATTTAAAACTAAAATTTTGTGTGTGTTATCCACACTACTTTAGAATGTTGTTTATGTAACTATCTACACATTATATTTTACTATGATTTTTAGAGTATGATTTTTACAAATCAAATCAAATCAAATCAAAATCAGTTTATTCAAGTAGGTCACGAAAATGACACTTATGAATGTCAAAAAAAAATATTATTCTTATTGAATCTACCACTACTTTGTAAAGAGTTGAGCTAATGAGAAGAAGTAGCAAGAAACTCATTGCCACTCTTTTATCTCAAGATTTACAGATCATTTCAATTACAATATAATATGTAAAATGTAAAATGATACAATGTAATAGAGTTGATAAAAGAGTTGTCACTACCAAATACATGTAAATGTTTACATTTAGCAATTTAAGAATGTTTTAATAGTGATTATAAAATTCTTTAAATTGAGGGGCTGTATTAAGAATAATTTATGTTATCCATGGTCCACTCATGACCCGATTTGCTTTGCTGTGAAGAATAAAGTTAGAGCCCGTTATTTTAAATTTTTACATTCGTTAAACTTAAAACAGTGCATTTAAGGTTGTCAATTGAATCGCAATAAGAGTTCATGGTAGGCCCGCTGATATATTTTAATTTTTTTTATTCAAGGTCGTATAATGGTTGATTTTAGTTATTACAAGTGATTATAGGACAACCGACATGAGTTGGGAAATGTTAGGATTAATAAAGTAAGGGACGATTAAGCATAAAACCCGAATTATGCCATTTAGGTTAGAAGACTCAAGGTAGAGTAACTTTTCACAAACATAAAGCCTATTTTGGTTAGTCTGTGGTTTTTTCAGCTTCGAATTCCATAACATGTCTGTTGATATGCTCCGTGTTTTCCAGGTTTATAAATTTTAACAAATAAGAATTATTAGCTATAATTTTTCAATATGAACTTTCTCGACAGTTTTCTTTCTCCCTGGCCTTTGACCGTGGAATAATATTATTGAAGTGAAACTTCTTTAGAATCGTTGTGATTTGAAACTTGAATAAGCGAGGCGATAGAGACACAAACATGTTTGGGATTCATCGGGCGAGAGCATGAGATAGGAAACACACAGTGTTTTGGTACCAGGCGACCAAAGTTGAAGAAGAGATCGTCTTATGTATGACGCGAGTATACCTCAATATATTTTGACGTCATGCGCACTACGGAGGAGAACCATACACCAGGAGAACATAAATATGATTGCTAGGTAGGTAGATAGGTAGGTATGGTGATAGTAATTAGTAATGTCTTTCATAACGGTTGAAATCAGGTGTCCACCAAGCAACATGTACCAGGACTTCATATGCAGTTTAGACGTTCATACGCAAAGCACATCATAAAATTATTATACAAGTGCTGATATCTTGAAGCCAAAACCTGAACAGAAAAAATAAAAGTAATTCTTGCAGTTAAGGATTTACCTTAAAAATACATTTTTTTTTTCATAAAAACATTGTTAAACCATTCTTCACGCAGATTTTTTTTATGAAAATACGAGACGAGACGAGCAGGACGTTCAGCTGATAGTAATTGATACGCCCTGCCCATTACAATGCAGTGCCGCTCAGGATTCTTGAAAAGCCCAAAAATTCTGAGCGGCATTACAATTGCGCTAAGATAAGATGTTAAGTCCCATTTGCCCAGTAATTTTACTAGCTACGGCGCCATTCAGACCGAAATACAGTTACGTTTACAGATTACTGCTTCACGGCAGAAATAGGCGCCATTGTGGTGTGCCACCCATAATCTAGCCGGAATCCTGTGCAACGGAGCCTCCCACTGGTAAAAAATCTGGAATATCTGCTACTGATTACTGTATTATGTACAATCATAGTTTAATTATTATGCTTAGCACTCGATGTTTGAAGAATCAAAGAAAGTTTTCAGTTTATGAGGACTGAATTATTATGCCTGATTGAGAAGTAAGCACCCCTATTTTAAGGTATTAACTGATTTACATAAATCTCTTTTAAGAACATTTTTTTCACTTGGGAAAGACGCGATAAATTTTCTTTGTCATCTCTCGTCGGGATATATCGATTGCGTATATAACATGTCACTGATAATATATAGCTAGTGGTTTTAACCAAGGAGTAAAATATAGTTATATTTATAAAATACTAGCTGACCCAGCAAACGTTGTATTCCGATATTAAAATCGCGATAAAAAAGTAACTGTTGATCGTAGATGGGTGAAAATTTGAAGTTGTATGTATTTTTTAATGCTGACTCATAATCAAACAAATTAAAAAAAAAAAAACAAAAAAATTAAAAAAAAAATCGTGTGACTACTAGTAGTGACTTAACATTTAGTGGGATGAAAAAAAGATTTTGTCCGATTCTCAGACTTACTCAATATGCACTCAAAATCTTACGAGAATCGGTCAAGCCGTTTCGGTGGAGTTCAAAGTTTAACACCATGACACGAGAATTATATATATTAGATAATTAAAATTCATGTAGGTAACGGAAATGACACTTATGAATGTCAAAAAAATTTTTTTTTCTTCGGTTGAGCTAATGAGAAGCTGTAGCAAGAAATACATCGCCACTCTTTTAAATCAAGATTTACATTTTCATCGTTGTACAAATCATTTCAATTATTATTATTTATTATTGCGATGCAATAAACATACTCAAACGTCGAATAGTAAATGCCTTACACGAGTAAGTCAAAAAAGTAAATGTAATTAATTAATACAAAACAAAAGTTATTGAGTACAAAAAATATATATATAATAATTTTTAAGAAACTGAAGCTGAGCCTCCGGCAACAGGATCATCCTGCCACTCGCATGACGCATGAGCCAGCCATCGCCTCCCTCAAATATATTTTAGGGAAGGGGACGACCCTTGCCATATCGCCGCCACAAGCAATGACATTTAAGCGAGCATGAACAACAGCGAAGCCTGTTACGAGAACTCAACCAAACATCAAAAAAATAATCTTAATCTGTCTTAAACAATTTTCGAACTAACCTACCTATATAGATACTATGCTCACAATAAAATTTACTTACTTTTTATGAATATAATATTTTCAATAAAAGAAATAGAATATCTTTAGAGCAAAACATGAAAATGCTTTCTCATCATTTAAATAATCCTTTACGTTGTAAGAACTCCGTCCTGGTAACATTCCCTGTCATATTTTCTTGGAATAATATTTAAAATCGTATCAAATTATTAGTATCTAGCATGAAATGAACCACGCCCACTTTCCTCCCCACTTCCCACGAGAATTCCTTTCAATAAAAGATTGTTTCTGTATGGGGACATAAGCGAAAAAATCTTTTGGGTGGTATCCACCCAAGTTGGGTGTGTACCCACACTCACGCACAATGATACATACATGTACACTCAAAACTTAAACACACACATACACACACTTACATACACTTGCAAGGGCAATAACACGTTTTTTTTAAATATTATAATCAATAAAAAGATAGCTTAAGTAGGTAATCGGGGAGTCATAATACATTTCCCACTCATCACCTCAGGGAGGAGGGGATGGCTGAAAATCAGCTCTGCATGGAAACATGAATCCTTGATCCCATGTCAGATGAATTTGAGCCTTTTTCTTTTGCCTATTTATTTTATCATCTTGCCTAATTATACATTTAATTTTTTGTAATGCTCTGTATGGCAATAAAGAATTTATTTATTTATTTATTTAAAACAATAAAGGTAACTTCAATAGTTCTTGTTCACTACATTCAAACTACACTGGCCTTCAAAAGTAAGTATCACACTTTTAAAATTGGGATAACGTTTTAAGTTCACAAGATATACTTTTGAAATAAAAAGGACTCCAAAGAAAATTTAATTTTGTACATAAAAACAAAAATAGTCAGTAACCTCCTTGTCAGAATTGGCTGAAAAAAAACTTCAAAAACAAAACCATTCCTTTTTCAAAGTGGACGTTTCCGAATTACAATTTTACCACTCACATTTTTCTTTCTGTTTTAATTTTTTTTCAAGATCGATGGGTCTTGTTTTAAAAATTTATGCTAAAAAGCACATAACATTTATTTATCATGCCTCTTGCAAATTTGAAACCCCGAAGACCAGCGAGTGGCCCAAAACTCGAAAGACAGCATCGAGTAGCGAGACTGCGATACGCCCGTGAACACATGCAGTGGGATGAAGAAGAATGGTAATGAATTTTGTTTGCAGATGAGTCTCGATTCTCCCTTTACGCTACTGATGGAAGGCGAAGTGTTTACAGGCGACCTGGTGAGCAATAACTTCAAGCCTGCATCTCAGAAAGAGTCCAATATGGTGGAGACAGTGTACATGTATGGGCTGGCATATCTTCAGAAGGTCGCACAGAGCTAGTAGCCATAGAAAATGGCACCCTCACTAGGCAAAGATATGCTCAAGAGATTCTCAATGAGTATGCAGGGCCGTATTTAGCAAATATGGGTGATGGATCGATGCTGAAGCATGATAATGCCCGGCCACACACGGCTCATATCGTACAAGAGTATATTCAGGAGGTCGGTATCAGCGTGATGGCTTGGCCATCAAGAAGTCCTGATCTCAACCCGATTGAACACGCCTGGGATGAGCTTGGGAGGCTAGTCAGAAATCGCATACCACCACCTACTACCCTCAGGGCACTAAAGCAGGCCCTGGTAGAAGAATGGGAGAATATTCCCCAACATCGGCTCCGAAACCTAGTGTTCAGTATGCCAAACCGGTTCGAAGCTGTAATCAGAGCTCGAGAAGGCAATACCAGTTATTAAAAATTAAATAACATGTAATACATTTTAGTTGAATTTTTTTACACTAAACTAAAAATGTCTGTTTTCATTGTTTTTTTTTAAGTTATAAATCTTACTAAGTATAATTTTAGTTTCTAAGAATAAAAGCCTATAAAATTTGCAACAAAACGTTTTTAATCTTAAATCTCTACCTTCTATAGTTAAGAAAAAAATTTTATTTGAAAAGTGTGATACTTACTTTTGCAGGCCAGTGTATATTCAATATCATAGGTAATGTCTCGACATTACCAATATAAAAATGACGCCTAATAAAAGTCAGCCAAATTTTGGTCATAAGTCTACAATAAAAAATTATAAATAGCAAACTAAAGAAATTTATAACTAATATCACAAAAATTATAAACTCTCCATGATGTATTCACGGGTGATTTGTTGGTTGGTGATTAGTGTCGTCCTAAGCTCTCTCATAATACTAGCGAAGTCCCTTAATCCCTTGAAAAAAAAATTATAAAAACTCAAGCTCCAGCACCAAACCCTTCAAATTTTGACCTATGGTTAAACGTTTTCGCCTTATTGAGAAACTTATTTCGTCGACCAGTGCCTAACCTAAAGCGATTCTGATCTAGTCTGTTAACAAAACCCTTGCGCATAGCTCGTGAGACCAATAACTGTATTTTGCGAGTAAGCTGTCAATGTACTATGTGCTGTGGTAGTCCTCTCCGCCTAGGACTCGTAAACCTTTCCGTAAGACTTACCTGTCCGATCCGATGCCGACAGATCTCGACAGCGGTAAGGAAGCAATTTCTAAAACTGAAAAACGATCTGTTAGGTTGCGACTGCCATTTGTTTAAAATAAAAATACACTTTTAAGACACAAACTTTATTTTATTTTCACAATTATAAATTATAGTTTGAACTTACCTTGAAAAGGGATTCGACCCCCGCACCCTACGCGTTGTTGTTCTACTTCTCTCCAGCAAAGCCGGCAGATCTAACCTTTCCATAGCTTAGGTCGTATGGCAACCATTAAGGGAGAAGCTCGAGACTAAAGATAAACAAGCCATAATATAGCCATCATACTGCAATATTGTACAATGTAACAGATCATCGAGGGATTATGTGCAACGGTGTACATTGCAAAATATAGCTGCCAGTCTCCAAATACTGCATTAGAACGTATTGCATTGAAGATACGAAAGTTCTGTAGCCACTTCACGATGGATAAACCCTTGTTCGTTTAACGTAATTTCTTGTCAAATTATGTATAATTCTTTAGAAAATAAATTACTCGTAAATATTGATCTGACTTATCGCGCTGCATTAGTCTTCGCCTTGAATTTACCCGAACGAGCTTTAGGTACATATGTCAGCTTGATGTGTTAACAAGCGCTACCACCTTCATGAACTGCCATAACATATCCAAATTAATAATTACATTTATTTAACTAACTCATTACTGTGTTAGTAATGTTATTTTATTTTATATAATTATCACCGATTAGAAATTAACTTGATACGTATAAGTTGACACTACAGTAGTGCCAACTAACAGTTGGTAGCATCATCACGGTAGACAGTCGTGCCACCTTCCTAAGTTCGAGTATGTTTCCCCGCGACTGTTGTTGCGTAGTCTTTGCGGCCTCCACGGCCCAAGTTCTATGTCGTTGTAAAAGCCTTCAGGGTTTGTAGTCGCTAGGAGGTGTCAGCTTTCGCGGACACTCGAGTCCGACATATGGGCCCCGTTTCGGGGCCTAAATACGTAAATGTATTTTCCTCCTCGCGAAATAAAATAATCCGAGTATGCATTACTTATCGTGAATTGTAACTGGTAGCGCCATCTAGTTAAATAAATGCGAACAAGTTATTCGAGAATCTTCCTTAGTCCAAGATACCTTCCCTATCCCTCCCTAATCCCTTACCCCCCTGCGAATCCACCAATTGTAGCTGCGGCCGAAGAAGATTCGACGCACGAGTCGAGCCGAAGACGCGAGGAACACTGTAGTCGAGTAATAAAACCCACACGAGAAGTAAGTGGAAGGGATCGCGGGCCGCTAAAGTCTACATCACCTCCTTGGAGTGGCTGTCAAGGCCAGGTTAAACGGGAGAAGGCAGCTACGCCCTGGCGTCACCGCAACGTTACGACAGGTACCCCTCAAACTTCCCTTTCCTGTTCTCACATTATTAATTTTTATTAAATTTTAAATACAAGTAAACTAATTTACAACGCTCTTAAAGAAGTGGCGCGTCCAGTAAGGGAACACTATGCCCTCATTTTCTTTTAATTTTTAAAAATAAGTGTATATTTTAACAATAAATGTAATTCTGAGTGGAAACTTTAAAATGCATATGTAACAGTTCTATTATGGGCGTTTAAATTTAAGTTTTGACGACCTATATAGCCGAATGGTTAGTGACTCTGAATTACTACCTACCTGCTAAACTAGAGGTCCCGGGTTCGAAACACGGTAGGTGCACTCATTTATATGATGATTATAGATGTTTGTTCATCACTAGATGTTTATATGTATGTTTAAATAAGTATATTTTTTAAATAAGTTATTATTTTGTGTAAAAGTGTGTCAATATTATTATTATAAAAAAATTACCAACCCCTTCTACACATATTCGATAGTGACTGCTCTGTCATATTCAATAACCATGAAGTAACTTTAAAAATTTCGTATGATTTTTATAGTGTGGCAACATTTAATGCACATATATGTTTAATTTTACGGCCGTTCCTAATATTCAGTTTATCTCTTACTTGAGATAAAAATCGTAACTATCGTTGACTTTTCTGTCCCAATAAACTTATCGACGGTAACTCACCTAATTCGTACACGCTGTCTGTCAATGGGACGACGCATAGCTTACCAGCGATAGAAGTTTGTATGGAATATTCAATTCACGCGTCCCAATATAAGGCGATGAGAATGACTTATGGGGTATATTGGGTCAGCTTCAGATTATTGACAGCTAATTACTGACAGTAGAAGGTAGTCATTCATCTCTATCTGTACATAGTATTTTGGGAATGGCCGTTAATCGGCTTATAAGTAAAAAAGAATAAACATATTATAAGAATTGTAATTAAGTTGAAATAAACTCAGACAAAGTTGCAGGCATTCTTCTTTGAGTGCTTCGCAAATAAAAGTGTTAAGATGTAAGTAACTTCACGACAAGTTCCGAAACTTCTTACATAGTTCATCGTATAGAATGTTCTTTCATTCTGAACGTGGGGAAATGATCCAACTTTTTATCAATAAAAGAATTTTGTGAATACTTTAAATTGTATACTTAAGAATGCTTTTTGGCTGCACCGTTGGAAAATATCTTTGATACTTAATATATTATCTTCAAAAAATTAAGAAGATTATAAGAATTAAAAAAATTCCATAACCAAATTTACATTATAAATTTTATTTATAATTTTATTTTTCTATAAGTAATCCCAGAAGTGACGGTTATCGCTTTAAAGTATAACAAATTGTTTAGATTTGCAAGAGTGACATCTCAAGTCAATTTCCTAATATGCAAATATTGGAGATGAGAAGGTTATCAATTGTAAAGTAGATCCTGTAAAGTGATCCTTTTCCAACCTCGAGGACGTATAGACAACCCTTTGAATACCACATGGAAACACTAAAAAAACATCCTCACAATCTGAAGGTGTGGGAAACTTCTACAATGCGGTTGTGAAAGTACTCTAATACACTGTTTGTCTTCCTAATGTAATATTAAAAACCTACCTAAGACTTGAGTAACAAGTTGCATTAATAAAATTAGACTATATTTAGTGTAGGTATGTAATAAAATCTGAAGGCTACTTAAAAGGCATAAAAGGCATTTATAGGCATTCTCAAAATTGATTCAACGGAAACAAATGGCGCTCTGAGAGAGAAAAAGCGGCGCAAGAAACTCTCCCAGCATTCTTTTCTCGCGCTCTTTTTAGTGAAATATACTATACGTGTATGTTTTAGTCATTGCTATTGCTATAAGTTAATCTGATAATCTAGTCGGAGGCTGTCCGGTCACTTAGATATTCAGCTGTGAGGTAGTAAGATTTACGACAGAGCCTTTTTTTAATACAACATTGAAATTTATTTATATTTTTGTATACATTTACTCTTACACTGACTTAGTTACAAGCAATCCCTTATTTCTAGTATTATTATAATTAAAATCACTATTAAGAGCAAAAAGGTGAATTTGTAATGTTAAAATTGCAGCTAACATCTGAAATGTCCAGATGTTTCTAGAATAAAACTCCAGACTTATTTGACAGTAAATGTAGAGGTAGATAGCAAAAGTAAACTAAAGAATTAAAGAATAATATCTGTGTGTCACCCCCTTTACTTACTTCATCCGGGTTCTGCTTGCCCTGAAAGGCCTTTGTTACTTACAAAGCTGCTCAACTTCATTCTGTCCTCGCAAGGCATTCGGAACATTGAGTGTTGGTTATCGAATATTAAAATTTAAATGTATCATAAAAAAGAAATTAGCATCTAAGGCCTATTATATTGTGAAAGATTATTTTAATAACAAAGATAGTTGGAATTAATGTTCTAAATTTTGTTAATGAATATTGTTATACTCATTTGAATGCTATTGTAACTTTTGTACTTCATCCTGACTTGCACTAAATAACTTTTATAGTTTTACAGTGAATGAAGATTTTTTGACTTTGACTTTGAACTCTTGGTTTTTTGCCCTAAGCCTTTCTCTTTACACCTATTTCCTCCACATTATCCGGTTGTCTTCGGTCCTGTAACCAAAGTAGCTGAGGGCTTGTAGTCTTACAGTCTTGTCAAGATTTCAGTTTTCTTGTGGTGTTGGCTTAGGAATATTGCAGCAGATATTGGAACACATTGTGGGAGGAAAAAATTTGTGACTGTTGTAGAATGGTATACGTAAACATAATGCGGCTGGAGATTGTCTTTATTCTAAGGATAGAATTAAGGATTTTGACATAATTTTCCGTCAGCCTTTAGCTCTCTGGCCTGTATTAATACCACTGGATAGGTTGCTCCATATGTTTGACATCAAATTTTTTTTACATATTTGAAGTGCCACTCGCGAGGGTCCAGAGAACTAATTTTGACGTATAATTCTGGCTGCTAAGGAACGTACAATGCTGTGAAGTATTTTAGCATTTTGAATTCATTTCGTTCGTTTTCCGTGTCATTTATACTTCAAGAATCAATATAATAAAGTACACAATTTTTTCTTGTAAATAGTTTCCCACCATCTTGCGATGTTTGCTGCATCACTAGGTTTAGTACGACAGACTCTCGCTACATGGCCAACAGCACCAAAATGGCGAATATCAAACAGGCATAAAAGCACTTGGACAGCCGCCAGTCCAGTGGTATATAGTAGAGGTCAGTGCTTTAGCTTATCAAGAATAGATTTATTGTTCCTGTATGCAGTTCACGACGCGCTAAATTCTCCTCCACATTTCGAAAGCCTAGATATTCTTTCGGTCAGATTCTTGAATTGAGAATGATTCGGAGCCATACTAAGAGCTATGGAAGTCTGGTCTTCTTAATAGAAATATATTTTTGTTAAACATATATCTGACATTGAGTTAATAAAAGTATTTATTAGAAGTTCAAGTACATAATATATGTATTATAAGATCTTGTTGGAGAGAGATATTATCAGTGGATTAAATTAAGATTATAACAAATGAATTTCATGTTCCAATTTGCGAACATTGGAACAGACCTAAATCATTAATTTTAGGCACATGCTTAACGTTCGCCTTCTGATATCTTTGTTTCACAAAATTAACTTGTTTAACATACTTCAATTACAAACCTTACTAAAATTTTGATTATATTTTTAAATTAATAGAATTTCCAATTAAAAAAAATCGACTGCTTATTAATTTTTACAAAAAATATATATATTTAGTTGAATAAAGCATATATAATACTTAATCATTAAACACAATTTACTCACCATTCATGAACAATGGTAATAATGCAATATTTGGTACTTAATGTATTTGAGGCATGTTCAATTATTTTCAAACCAAAATATAAAATTATTCCAACACAGGATCCGCTGAGAATTATCTAACTTTAATATTTTTATTGTTACCTGTTTGTAACTATTATTATTTTAGATTATAGAAGTAAACTTTGATTAGTTAAGGCTGCACTTAGAAAATCACTATCGTATCAAACCTTATAGATACTAGCTGACCCGACAGACGTTGCTCTGTTCATAAAAAAAAAAACTCGGCGATATTCCTACCAAATTACGTACTATGGTTCCAGAGATATCGTGAGGAGTCAATACATAGGTGGAAATCGCTAATATATAATATTTAGATGATAAGAACCATTTTATATCCAATTGACAAATAGTAAGAATTGTCATTATCATACAATGATATTATAGTATTACTAGCTGACCCAGCAAACGTTGTATTGCCGATATTAAAATCGCGATACAAAAGTAACTGTTGATCGTAGATTGGTGAAAATTTGAAGTTGTATGTATTTAATTTTTAAATTTAATTTACAAATTTAAAAAAAAATATCGAAAAAATTAAAAATTAAATTGGCGGGACCTCCCTTAACATTTAGGGGGATGAAAAATAGATGTTGTCCGATTCTCAGACCTACCCAATGTGCATATTTCATAAGAATCGGTCAAGCCGTTTCGAAGGAGTTTAACTACAAACACCGCGACTTGAGAATTTTATATATGTATTAGAAAAGAGGTAGATATGTCACTAGCGCGCCGAAAATCAGTCGCCTAAATGGAGTCAATTGGTTCCTTTGGTCGTAGCCGCTCTCTCGATACGAAAAGGGTTTACACACTCGTTTGTTGTTGACAGAATTGCTTACAATTTGATATAGGTACAACATTAAAATGCCGTCTTGTGTGATGGGAAGATGCACTAATTAGGAAAGTAAAAAAAACATAGAATTACATACCACAGTTAAGAAATCATGAATTATAACATTTTATTTGATTTCATTATTTATCTAACAAAATAAATATGTCGCAATGACAACGCCGATTGCCGCCTAGCCGATCATAGATTAACGTACAGAAATGACAAAATATTGATGCTGTCTGTTGCGTGATGATCGAGGTAGAATATTTTAGGAAATGATGTAAAAAAGTCGTTGCTGCAGTGAATGTAATACGAAATGCAATAATTTTTAATTAATAAGTGCGCATATAGGTAGCTAAACTATCAAACTACTAAAACAAGTTTTAGGGTAGTTAGCGGATGTAGAGAGTGAGTGCTATTTGTTTAAGTAGGAGTTTTTTCAGTAACACTGTCTCATTCAGTATATCCCTTGCTAACTGCAGAAGAATCAATGGATCATTTTCTTCTTCTCCCATTACCTTTTCTAATAAACCCTCAATAAAAAGATATTCATAAATAATATAAGATACAAAAAATAATAATTGTAATCTTAACTTTTTGGGAGCCGTCGCGGTCGTTAATAAAATTGTAAAAACTCACTGTAGATACCTTTCCGTTTTGTTTTGGTGTTTGTGTGTTTTTTTATTATTTTATGTATAAATAATTGATATCATCAATACACACATTATCTACCTAATTTCAATGCAGTTTTACTACTTTATAACTTTTACTACATTAACTCATGAATGAATCGTAATTTAGGCATAAATAACGGTGTACGTTAAAAAATCATATCTGATGAATTAACTGTATTTTTTCTATACAAATACGAAGGAACTAGCAAATTAGAGTTATCTCTTTTTCGCTTGCAATAATTGCATTTGCTATCCTTCTTTGACGTTTAATCGTAATGTATATATCTATTGCAATGTTAAATTATTCATGTGTGCGGTAGTGTATCATTTTTAAGCACCGAATGTTGTCTACGTAACCTATCTATACTTTTTAATATCATTCATGTCATACTATCGAACAGATAATATAAAGTTGCATTTTATTATAACAGGCTGAAAGAGATCTGAGGCCACGGAAAGTCACGGGCTAGGCTACTAAATAACATTTTAGTTTCTGGTCAAGTGCATTGCATAACTAAACTCAAAGAAGGTTTCATTAAATTTTATAAGCAAGTCTGACATAAGAGTGACATTAAATACATGCATCAAAAATTAAATTAAAAGCGCAGTATAGCGCTGAAAATGATTAAATATTGAAATTTTTACAAAAAAATAATAATAAAGTATCTTTTAAATTCCTAGTACAATGCCAAACTCTAGGCGCCGCAGATTTTCTGTCCAGAATGAAATTCGAGCGGAGACAACAAAAACTCAAAATTCGACTCAAGTAAGGTAGGCAAAGTCTGAGAATTGTGATTCGTTTTATAACCGATTGGCTAACAAATAGATTGACCCATTCCTTTCAACAATATAACATTGAAAATTTATAATGAAAGCGTAAGCACATTTTAGGTTAGAAAAACTATTATTAGTCATTATATTATATGTACCTATATGAAAAATAATATAAATAAAAAATTATTAAATTTAAATTTCTTATTCTAACCATTTCTAAAATTAAATCTTTTGAATAAAATCCAGCTAAAAATGGAATTCCACATAAAGATAAACTTGAAACATAATAATAATAATAATAATATTGACACACATTTACACAAATTATCTTGCCCCAAGTTAAGCATATATAGCCTGTGTTATGGGTTACAAGACAATGATATATTTAATACAATATACTTACTTAAACATACATAAATTCATATAAACATACATATAAACATACATAAATACATTTAAACATCCATGACTCGGAAACAAACATCTATATTTATCATATAAATGCTTGCACCTACCGGGATTCGAACCCAGGACCTCTAGCTTAGTAGGTAGGATCGCTAACCACTCGGCTATACAGGTCGTCGTGGTGTCATTGTATCAAATATTTAAAATAAAATTACAAATTTCAGCCAAATTTCAGTGGGACCTGGAAAATCCACACCATCAATCACTTTATCGGCAAAATTTTTAAAACAAAACAACAAAACAACTCCATCTACATCGAAAAACTCATCTTCCTTGGAAATAATCAATCATGTGAAAGATAAATCAAAATCTGAATCGATTACTAACGGTCTTACCAAATCGGACAAAGATATAACAGCTAGTTCAAGTAACATCGACCTATTTAATATACTCAGTATGACTGAAAGTACGATGGCTGACAGATATAAGACAAACGATAAGAAATATGCAGCTGACACGAAACAAAAAGATACAGTTGGTTCAAGGCGAGAAAAGCAATGGCGCCAACACCGTATTAAAGTACGAAGCCCAAAACGGAAACCACTTACTCCGACTGCCGAGAAACATGAAATTAATACGCGTTCAGTTGGCACAAAAACCTTAGATGAAACAGAAGTGGAAGTATACTCAATTCAGCTTATAGAAACGGTTGAAAGTGAAGTGCCAATAGCTGAAGTTGAGGAAGAAGATGATCCAAGCAGTCATTCAATAGAAGATATGTGTCGAATATGCCATGGAGGTGAATCGCTATCGCAGGAACTGGGGCAACTCATATCTACTTGCGCATGTAGAGGCACTGTTGGCAGGGTTCATGTTAAATGCCTGGAAAGATGGTTAACTGAATCAGGAAAAAACAGATGTGAATTGTGCGGAACCAAGTACGCAACTAGACGGGTACATCGATATGGAGTTCTCAGGGCACTGGTTATGTGGATCTTAAGCCAGAATGCTAAACAGGTTAAATCCAAACAATTTTTTGAATTCGTTACACATTATGTGTAACGAATTTTTAATTTTATTTATATTTTTTATTTATATTTTGTTTTGTATTTAATATTATTATTTTAAATTTTTTTTGTACATTTTCTGGGATAAAGTTGTAAAAGCATGTACATCGTCCTAACAAAAGTCTTACTAACTAACTCTTCCGAGTATTAGGCACAACAAGTGTATTTTTCTTCCTGATGCTAACATAACTATGAGGCGTGCAATACATAATTATTTGTCTCTTGCTTTTATTATAAAATATGAAAATATAAATAAATACTACCTTGCTAGATATAAGAATAACATTGAGTATTTATTAAAACTTAATTTTTATTGATTATATTATCAAATACTGTCGTACTTGTAAATCAAAGACTGTCGGTATTTGGTTTACTCCAAGGTTTTATTGCGTATATCCAATAGAGTCGTCCGCCTTATTACATTCAAGGTTGATTTTCTATTAAACACCAAACTATAAAACTTCCCCGATCCTTTTTCATCTTAGCAAGGGAAGGAATTTATATTCGATGTCCCTTCAACATTGGAATAAAATTTGCATTCAGCTAAAGTTAACTAGTGAGAACAACGGCGATAATAGTCGTAAAGTCTGCTAACCCTGTTTATGCCTTATGTGAGTTATTTCAATTGTTGTATACAACTAAGATATATCTCAGTATTTATTTTTGTTGTGGATTAGGAAACTCGTAGTTTTTAATTTTAATTGTTCTTTTTCCTTGTCGTGTCTTGTCTCCTCAACGGAGGTTCATGGTCAATATGGCTATTTTTACATTGCATTCAGCATGCAACAAGGATTCTGAATCCAATGGCTGCCATGGCTGCCAAACCACATTCTCAAGTTTTTCAGGCTTTACGTTCGCCTTTTACCTGGTATCCGTGTTCCATTGCTATTTCCCTGCATAATGCATTTTATGGCAAAAGTATTGCACCTAGTTATTTATTAATTGAGTATTGCTTTGCTATTTTATGTGCTGGAAAATTTGTGATTACTCAATTTTCAAGTACCTATTCACCAGCTTGTTTGAATGTTTTAGTACTTAACTTTGAAAGAACACGAACCATTCTTGATAACATAAGTAGCTTCTGTAAACTAGGTATCATTTGTTTTATTCTCAGTTTTGTCAATTCTTAGAGCATTTCATGTAGGTTAAATCTCGATTATTGACTTATTTCTCGATGGGATGATGGTGATTTCAATATCAGTTCAGTAGATTCATAGATGAGGGTGTTTTGTTAAGGACTCTCAAAAGACTTCCGTCAAAATCAGCGTCAAACACATACCTACTATAGTAGAAATACAAGCAAATAAGCCATGTACATCCTTGTCGATCACAAAACTACATAGCAATCATGAACGCTTTATAGACCCTACACAAAGCAGTCATGACACACAACGTCACACCACATTGAAAGGGGAGGTGTGTGCTCCTGGTGCCAATAGGCAGCATTATCCTATACGTAGGCCTATAGTGTTTTTCTTCCCTATGGCATACACATTTTTTATGATGATTGAGCTGATGATAATTGACACCCCATATCCATTACAATGCATTGCCGCTCAGGATTTTTGAAAAGCCCAAAAATATTGAGCGGCACTACAGTAATTGCGCTCGACACCTTGAGATATAAGATGTAAAGTCTTATTTGCCCACTAATTTCACTAGCTACAGCACCATTCAGACCGAAACACAGTAATGTTTACACATTACTACTTCACGGCAGAAATAGGCGCCGTTGGGGTACCCATAATCTAGCCAGCATCCTGTGTAAAGGAGCCTCCCATTGGTGATTTAACTCTATTCTATTTGCAAAATATTGTATTGCAATGTAATTTACCATATATGTGTGATAATTAACTTTTAATTTGTTTGCAGCTGATGGTGGATACCCTCGGTATAATGCTGATGTCCCCTCTAGCAGTCTTAGCAGCATGGCTTTCTGGAAGAACTCTGGCTGGGCTTATGACGCAAGAGCTGCACGCTACTCCCTGGCCTTTAGCTTCCACATTTGTCCTGGCCTGCATGACTCTGGTACGCTTCAATTATATCTTTAGCTTTACTAAGCAACAATCACACACATACACATTTACATTTAATTTTTATTTATTATTAATTGTTTCGTTTTTCATTGTCATTTGTTTGTCTATAAATCATTGACCCCGAAGATACAGTTTTTATTAGTTTCGGGGTCAGAGGTCAACCTCTTTTTATATCACAGTAAAACCGTTTTTCAATGTAAGTATTATTACAATTAACGATAAAAAGATCTAAATAATTATTTGTATGTAATAAATATTGTACATTTAGTAATTTAAATTATTTGCAGTGAGTGTAAAAGAAAAATGAACAAAGTATTATTATTATCTATACTAAGTTAGTGCCTTGGAGAAAACTGGATAACGTTGAAATATATAAAAAACGAAATAAATTCTTGAATGATTATAATTACCCCACGTTTAATACTACTAGGGTTGCCAAAACCACGAGAACTTACTATCTGTATGTTTTATGTACAATGTAACATTATTTGACTTATAAATAATAAATTTCCACAGTAATCTATACATTTAATAAACTCGTTAACAGGCGCTGCACATCATGTGTTTTTAAAAAACACTAGTCATAGTCATTCCACTTATGTAATCGAGACTTAGTAAAGGCTAAACTGATGTAATGGCTAATTATTTCAATCAGATCAACTCCTTACAGAAGTGCAAAATCATTCTAGGATGTTAACTTCGTGTAGGGACTTCATACTTATTTAATTTTACTTGAACCGATTCATCTTTGACCAGATAATCAATTCAGGCTATCATTATGCCAAAGGTGTTAGCTTACGGACATTCCCAATATTCAGTCTATATCCGGTTATGGCCTACTTGAGATAAAAAATTGTAACTATCGATGACTTTTCTGTCCCAATAAACTTATCATCGGTAACTCATCTTATCCGTACACTCTGTCCGTCAATGGGACGACGTATAGCTTACCAGGTAAAGAAGTTTGTATAGAAATTATAACAGTGAACTGGCGATGAGAATGTATATACATATATCTCATCGGGTAAAATGGGATAGCTTCAGATTATTGTCAGCTAATTACTGACAGTAGATGGTAGTAATTTATCTCTATCTGTAGATAGTACTTATATTGGGAACGGCCGTTAGTGGTGTATATCTCGTTAAGGTGCCCACAACAATTTGAGTATCATTTTGGCTTAACGTTGATGAGTTGAAGAATCAGTCCGGGCGATGGTAGAAGTATCGCTTCTCACGATGGTCTTCAGCTTTTGAAGTTTGCCCATCTAATATGGTGTTGGTAATGGACATATTTAGCAGAAGTGAAGTTGCAAGAGTGACATAGTGCAGGTCACTATGTCTCTTCTTGCCAGTTCATACGTTGCATCGCTATCCAAGGAACCACCATTACTCTTAAATGGATCAAGAGTCATGAGAGACCAAGAATTGGTGACACTTTTACATAGGCGCGCCGAGGTAAAGGTAAATTTTTCAATGCTGTTAGGCCAGGCATTTGTAAGGTCTTCTAACATTTGCTGTTTTTTTTTTGTCGTCTCAAGTTAAGTTACTTAAAGTATAATATTGCCATATTGGTTTTAGAAGATTTGATAGGGATTTTGCGATGGCGTCAGCAACAACAAAAACAACAGCTGGAATCGTAATATCGTAATATAATCTTAAATATTATGCAATCGATTAATATCTAAAGCAAAAAGTTAAGAACATTCGAAATTTAAATCATGAATAATACATGAATCATATTAAAGAATTAAGACGAAATGTTATTTATTTTCTAAGTGACTTTGCGAGTACTTTGAAACCATCTAATTAGTCGAACTTATACAACGAATAGGCCAGCTCGTTATGATGGCTATAAGTTACATTATGTCCTGGCGACTTAAACTTTACTATCACACAAAACAGTTTCGTTTATTACCTAACGCGAAAGGGGATTGAAGCTATAAGGAAACATTAATGGGTTTCTATTCCCTTGCGTCTATGAGATGATAAATAACGTATAGGATTTCTTTATCTCAAAGTAGTAGATTTTAGATTCAACAATGAAATTATAAAAATACATTTTTTGAATCGCTCACTTTGACACATAAGCTATCCAGTTTAGGTTGAAATATTACCTCATGGTACGAAAGGACGAACAAAAATAGTTTCAATTTATAATTGATTTGACGTCGACCTAAATTGGATAACTCTAATGACACCGTGGTATGAAATGGCGCCTATATCTGCCGTGAAGCAGTAATGTGTAAGAATTACTGTGTTTTGGTCTGAAAGACGGCGAGCTTGTGAAATTTCTGGGCAAATGAGACTTAACATCTCTTATCTCAAGATGACAGGGCGCAGTTGTAGTACCGCTTAGTATTTTTGGGGTTTTTCAAGAATCTTGCGTGACACTGCATTGTAATGGGCAGGGCGTATCAATTACCATCAGTTGAACGTACCGCTCGTCTCGTCCCTTATTTTCATAAAAAATAATAAAAAATAATTGCAAAGCAGTTCATTTTAGGTCGTCAATTGAATCGCAATCACAGTTCATGGTATGCCCGATGCTCAGTTTTAATACTATTATTATAATTCAGGTGTGTTATTACTGCTGGATTGTTTCGGCGGCTACTCGTCACGCCCTGGGCTGGTGGATCTGGTACAGGTCTCAATATGAGGTGAGACTGCAACTACAGGATAACGAAGAATGATCGCGTGCTGTGCAATTTTGGCAAAAAATTTTTAAGTGACGATTGATTATTTAAACGCTCTGTTTAATTACACTGTTTTAGTTTAAATCTTTATCATTTTAATACCCATAACGTGTAATACACTAATAAACACGGTTTTATCGTAAAATCCTTTTAAAGAAAGAGTTGACTACAGCAAAAATTAAAAACAAAATAATATCATGATGAAATTGTTTTCTACATTCAAATAAAAAAAGATGTGTGTTTTAAGTGCAAATTTATGGTCTTAATTTTACCACAACTTTCAAAAATTTTATTTAAATCTACATTTTTGTGGAATAGATTTTATTTTGATTGCTATTAAGTTTTTCTCAATTTAAATATTTATATAAAGGATTTATTTAAAACCTAAATTACATTTGTATTCATATAGCATTGTTTGTATCAAATATTGAAACCTTAGATTAAGTATTGGTTTTCGCTGCGTTCAAACTAGATCCCGAAGGCGTAGTCGCAAAGAGCGGTAATTAATAGTACGCCTAAGTGGGCGTACGCGAGCCAGTCTCAAACAATGTATGACGTTGATGTGGCACATGTTCTGTTAAACTTAGCTAATAATCTATACTTATGATAAATCTGTAGAGACCAAGTTTCTGTACAAAGAAAAAAAATGCGCAAAACCGAGTCGGGGGGATGTAAGAAGAGAAATAGAACAAATACCGATTTTTTTTTAATTTTTTTTTCTGTCTGTTCGTCTGTTTATCTGTTTGTCTGTTTGTACGGGCTAATCTGTGAAACTATTGGACCGATTTAATTGAAATTATGCATGATTAAACCCCGGGCAACATCTTAGATACTTTTCATCCCGGAAAATTAAAGAGTTCCCGTGGGACAGTTAAAAATCTATACCTACTCATAAAGTGTAGTTCACAACAACTTATGAACATAATTTAATAAAATTTTGCATGTTGATACCCTATATTGCCGGTTAAAATCTTAGATACTTTACATCCTCGATAAATTACGAGTTCTCGTGGGACAGTTTAAAATCTATACCTACTTATATAGTGTAGAACACAACAAGTTATGCACTTAACTTAACTTTAACACTTAACTTAAAAGCATATAGTTACTTATATAGCGTAGTACAAAGGAACTTATGAATATACTTTAATAAAATTTGGCATGTTGATACCCTTAAATGCCAGTCAACACTTTAAATTCTTTTCATCCCGAAAAATTAAAGAGTTCCTGTGGGATACATACAAAACCAAAGTAACTTATATAGCTTAGTGCACAATCACTTATGCACATAAACATATACAAACAATAAAATCTTAAAAATGAAAAACAATAGACACATTAATTTTTTTTTAAAAGAAACCTCCGCAAACAACACGGAAGACAAAAAGGTATATTTAAAGAATGTCTGCCTGTATTTATTTATTTTATTTTAAGCAAACTTTACAGCATTTCTATTCTACAGATTAATTCTATAAACTATATACATGTATTGCCTTTAACAAAGTTTGGCAGATTAAATTATAATGAAATAATAACGCTGGCAAATAAATGGTAAGTCATTATATAAAATAAAGAAGAAGTCCTGAATAATGTGTGCTTGTGATATATGATTATTAAATAGATATGTGTATAGTGTGTATGAATATGTGAGAGTGTTGTGAGTAGTGTGTAGTGTTCAGTCTAATGGGCATCGTTCTCAGCTGGACATGTGCTCGATCACTGAGTTAATAAATTTATTACGGCTGATGAAAAAATGTCAATATCTTTAAATTTTGTATGTCCGGGCTAAAGGAAAATATGACCTAATAGATTTCTTAGTTTGCATGAATAGATAATTAGAAGTCGGGACTGCTTTATAGTATGTACGGGGACGATGTCGCGGGCAGGAGCTACACCCTATAAATTGATTCCCTTGAGAATGTCGAAATATACGTTTTTGTGGCGAACACATATTTGTACATATATCTTTTTTTAGTGGTATCTTTTTTTTCCGGTAACGTTTAAGTTTGATTTTTTCAAAGCTTCAATTTCAACTCGATACCAAGACCCCTTGTCTTGATAGACAGAACTCGAACGTTTTGAATTAATTGATTTAGTAACAACGTGGGTAGTTAAATTACCTATTTTAACCTCAAAAAAGCTATTGAGAACAATAGGTCTATCCAACTACGTTGTATTAACATTTGAATTAATAAAAAAAATATTTACCTATAAAAGCAAAGTTTACAACAGAATCGACAAGTCACATAAAGCAGCAACCTTTCTTGCACATGGACCAAAACAACCCACCCTTTTGAATTATCGAATCGAATTAAGATATTAAGTTGATGAGAACCATCTTCATACCTGTCCCATGACTCTTTCTCACTCAAACAAAAAAACAAGCAAGTAATATTATTCAATATAAAAACAATGATAGTGATTTTCATTTGAGCGCGCATCATGGAAAACTATTGGATATATTTTAATAATTAAGTCCTCTAAGTTTTATTTCTTAGAGACATGGCTCTAATCTAGAAAAAAAAAATTGCGATATTTTCATTTAATATTAAGTTAATAAAGTTTTAAGAAACAAAGATTTCTTTATAAGTATTACGAGCTTAGTCTTACGTGTTGGTTTTCCCCAGTTCTTTCCCCGGGGCGTAAAAAGAATAGGGGAGTCCCAGGCTCATGTCGTGTCGTAAGGGGCGACTAAGGACTTTTTAGAAGTGGGAGCGTCACGCTGCCATCTTATGACGTCACTGCAATCGGGCCAGACTCGTCCGGGTTAATTACGATACTCGCACAGAATACCGGCGTGAAGTAGCGGCCTAGTGCCGCTATGTTTCGCATAGGTTAGTGTCGAAGACCGGAGGCTATTCCGTTATATATCGTGGATAGCCACATGCCGTCCTTATTAGATCTTCTGCTGACTACACATCCCGATGGTTACCAAGTCTTTGTTGACGCCCCTCTTGGAACGTCCGACCATTGCTTGGTCAGGAGTGTAGTGCCTATCCGACGCCAACGTCGCAGACCACAAGCGACCCGCCGCGTATGGCACAACAAGTCCGCAGATTGAGATAGAATGCGTTCCTTTTTTGCATCCTTCACTTGGGGAAAGGTTTGTTTCACTTCAGATGATCCTAGTGCCTGCGCCGTTGCAGTTGCCGATGTGATACTACAGGGCATGGATATTTTATATCATAGATCACAGCCCTGGTTCGATGCGTCAGTTAAAGCAGCTTCTGACTGCAAAAAATAGGCGTAAGGAACTTGGATTGCGTCGCTGGGCACAAAGGATCCGAACTGCAAAGTTCTGAAAAGGAAATATAACCGTGCCTCCAGATTTTTAAAGCGGCAAATCGCCCGTGCGAAATCGAAGCACGTCGTCAAAATCGGCGAGCAGCTTTCCAGTTACCCGACCGGAACACGCAAGTTCTGGTCGTTGTCGAAAGCTTGTAACGATGCGTTACACATTGTCTATTTTAAAATATTATATATATAAATTTTTTTTTTCGTTTTTATTAATTAGTTATATTTTATTAGCTTATGAATTGTGATTTAAAAAATATTATACAACCTTCCTATCTTAAATAGCAACACACCTTAAGTGTCATTGCTAAAGATTACCGTTAGGCGCAAGCGATAGGTGCAGCGACGGAGACGCCACTGATTATATTTAATCAAACGAGCGTGTAACCGAAGTTGTCCGAACGGCTCCGCCCGGGTCACCTTTAGCCGGCAGTCGTGTGCGAATCGCTTTTTGAAATAAAACCGGATTCGCTTACCAAGCAATTTATTGTCAAATTTTACCGCGGCTGGCTTGTGGCACACAAATTTATATATATGGTCGTGAGTAGGGCCTTAATATCTGCTTTTACTCTTGGCTTGTGAGTACTCCCCTGTGTGTATGGCCGAAGATGTTGGGATGGCCCGGGTCGGAGAAAGGGGTTCTGCAGTGGACGCCACACGTGGTCGGCAACTTCATCCCGCTAGAAGCAACTTGAACGCGGCTTCGTTAGCTGCTCTTGGTAACTTCAACCAGCCGTCCCTGCTGCCGTTGCACATGAGGAATGACACCCATGCCCATACTGGAAAGAGAAAGCTGATCTCCTGTGCGCACTTTTTGCCTCCAGCTCGACTCTTGACGACAACGGAAAAACACCGCCGACCATCACCGGTGTCAGAGCCTGAAGTACAGTTCAGACAGAAAACTGTTAGGCGAGGTCTGTTTTCGTTAGACGTCAGGAAGTCGAGCGGGCCGGATGGTATTTCTCCAATCGTGCTTAAAACGTGTGCCCTTGAGTTGACGCTGGTGCTAACGCGTTTATTACGGCACTCTTATTCAAAAGGCATAGTCCCTGACTTACGGAAGTCAGCCCTTGTCCATCTAATCCAAAATAATAATGCTGCCCTCTAATTAGCCGTCAGCTCTTGGTATACCTAGAGGGTTACCAGTTGATCAACGGCTGACAGTACGGCTTTCGTCATGGTCGGTCGGCATGGTGATCTTCTGGTATACCTAACACATAAATGGGCGGTGGCTATTGAAAGCAAGGGGGAAGACTTGACAATTATCCTGGATATAGCGAAGACCTTTGATCGTGTATGGCACAAGGCGCTCCTCTCAAAACTTTCATCTTTTGGGCTTCCCGAGAGCTTGTGCAAGTGGATCTCTAGCTTCCTCAGTGGGCATAGCATACAGGTCGTTGTCGACGGATATTGCTCTATCTCGAAGCCCCTGATTCCTGGAGTGCCCCAAGGCTATGTACTATCTCCCACGCTCTTTCATAGCATATCAATGATATGTTGGACACCTCCAACAAACATTCCTATGCAGACGACAGCACTGGTGATGCCATATACACGGGCCATGCAGGTCTCTCTCGTGAAATCGTCGACCAGTACCGGGTGAAACTTGTGTCTTCTATCGAGTCCTCTCTTGAAAAGGTTGCGGAATGGGATAAATTGAACCTTGTCCAATTTAACCCCCAGAAGACTCAAGTTTGCGCGTTTACCACTAAAAAAAACCCATTTGTCGTATCACTGCTCTTCGACAACAATTCCCATAAAGCCTCGCATAGTATCGGAATACTGGGTCTCGAAATCTCGATCAATTGCCAATTTCGTGACCATCTGGAGGGCAAAGCCAAATTGGCTTCGAAGAAACTGGGCGTCATCAATAGAGCCGGCAATACTTCAAGCCAGCCCACATTCTAGCACTCTACAAAGCGCAGGTCCGGCCACACATGAAGTATTGCTGCCATCTCTGGTCTGGCGCACCCCAGTATCAGCTCGATCAATTTGACCGCGTGCAACGTAGAGTAGCTCGAATTGTCGGGGCCCAGTGCTCTGTGAACAGCTGGATATCTTGGCGTTGCGCAGATATGTCGCTTCATTGGGTGTCTTCTACCTCATTTATCACGGAAAATGTTCCGAAGATCTGTATAACCTGATTCCTGCTGCCAAATTCCACCTTCGCACGACACGCCACAAGTTAGGATATCATCCCCACAACTTGGATGTGCGGCGGTCCTCCAAACGCGACGCAACGCTCCTGTGATGCTTCTGGTGTTGCAAGAGATTGTGGGCGGCGGTGATCACTTAGCAGCAGGTGACCCGTACGCTCTCTTGTCCTCCTTTTCCATAAAAAAAGTCATGTGTGTACGCGGACGAAGTCGTAGGTATCAGCTAGTTGAATCTAAAATGCCGGGGTGCGAAGTAAAACCTTGTAAAATAATTCTAAAAGAAATAAGAAAGACACTGGGATCACATAATATCATCAATAAGTATTTAGTATTTAATTATTGTAAAATAACACGATGGGTATGTTACAAAATTTTAAGATGCCATTGAGTGTAAAGATGCCACGCACACAAGCATGTCATAGTTACCGTATTAAGAAATCTTTTCTTAGGCAGTGCTGTATCTAGTTGCTGCGCAGTGGAGATTAGTCACACCTTAATCTGATTTTTTTTTTGAGAGGATGAAATACAGTTACGTATTTACGTAACATGTCGGACTCGAGTGTCCACGTAAACGGACACCCCATACCGACTAAAACCTCCTCTATGCTGTTAGCCATGCTTTTACAGCGACATAGGACATTGGCCATGGAGGCCGCAAAGACTACCCAACAACAGTCGCGGGGCGTCTCCTAAGGAGACTCGAACCTCGGACCGGCTGTGTGCTTGTGGGAGATCTAATATTGTAACACTTTAAATTATCGCTGACAGTTATTATTATATGTGTTTTATTTATTTAGAGTGAGAAATGTTTCAGAAACTCACCTGATGAGCAGTACAATGATTGTCCGGGGTGAACAATTAAGCCACATACTATTTTTGCCAGCAGTCAGCATCACCCATTTCTGTCACACACAAACGATCCACAACAACAGCGAACTTATGTCGCCGGCCTTTTAGGAACCTGTATACGTTTGTTTTAAGGTACTCATGTCGTTTCGTCTTGGGTACACTGAAAACGATTGAACCTTGCTGCTACGAAGTAACAGGTATGAATTCTCTATGAAATACCTTTTGATGGGCTTAAATTTTCCCAACACTTACCATAGTATTATATATTTTTTCTTTTATCGTGCGCAAAGTTCGATTTTGCGCATGCATTTGCGTTCTCAAAGTACCACTTTCCCACACGTTCACAAGAACGTGCGGGAATGTAGCTGTGTGAACGGGGATGTAGTTGGGTGAGTCTGGGGGAATGTTTGAAAATAATAGTGTCGAACTTTGCGCACAATAGGAAAAATAGTATACGATACTCGTGCGCACGTAGGTCATCCTGCACTCGCTCGGCTCGTGCGGGAACGACATACTTTGCGCACTCGTATCGTAATATACAATTTTTCACACCATCAAAAAGTAGAGATTTTAGCGTTAAAATGTCTATTTTATTATGTTACTTATCTCTCCAAAATCTGGCAGACAACACGTCCTGAGGATACCTCGTGTAGAAGCGAAACAAATGTCTAATTGTTTAAAGACAAATATTGGCAGGATTAACACTATAGAAAATTCAAATCATTTTAATAATTATGGATTTCCGCATAGTAACGCCTATTTCAATAGAGATTTTAGTGAACAAAAAGCCCACGGACTTTTTTGAAAAAAATTATAATTTGGCGGCAGTATTTTCATTACAAATTACGAATCTTTTTCGATATTTAAGTCAAAATAAGGTGAAAAAACAAATATTTCAAATTACAGTGCATTCAAGATATTAAAAGGTAACTTCTCACCAAATTTCATGGAATAAAAATTATTTTGTAAAAGAAATTAAAAACCAAAAACTTGGTTATTTGAATTTTTCAGATATATTTTAAGGTTTTTGTGAAAAAAGTGTGAAAACAAAAGCTGTATATCTTTTTATTACCTACAACTTTGCTATTTAACATTTTTCCATAAGACTTGTAGTTTCGCCGGAAATCAAGATAAACCGTTTTGTACCCTTAAACACCCCCCTTTTCCATTTCCCGACCGCAGATCGCCCGTAATTTATTTTTCCTTTCATTTTTGTTATATTCTTTCTTTTTCAAAGGGTTTCATCATACTACTATGTTTTTTTGGTTTAAAAAATTATCGACCCTGGTCTTATAACCTCTGTATATTTATTTAACTCGACCGATATGTGTCTAATAGTTAATCTTTTCAATATGTTGATATAATATTTCCATAATCTATATATATATATATATATATATGTATAAAACAAAGTCGTGTTAGTTACTCCATTCCGGCTAGACTATTTTTTTCTGTTGTTTGATTTTTTGGGTTTCTTTAGTCTGGAATAGGATAATAAGTAATAAAATATCTAAAAAATCACAGAAAAATATTATTGTAAAAACATTTATTTTCTCATACATTTTGTATGGATTGAAATTTTCATGACATCCCGAGAATAGAAAGAATTCAATGTAGTTTTTTGTTAGTTTCACGCTACATGAGTTATAAAATACAACTGACAGTGCACTGACTGGTGGGTGCAATGACGTTCTTATGTATAGAATGTCATTGGGTGGGTGTGTTTGTTTCGAGTTTCTATTAGCTTATTGTGCTATCTTACCCGACATAGACGTAATGCAACTAGGATTCGAAACATTGCGAATTGGACTGACGAAGAACAAGAAATTGCAGGTAAAAAGCACCGCGTTAGTATGGGCTCGACGTTGTGTTTCTGAATCACAAGAGCAAAGCGAGGCAGCCAGTAAACCTCAGAGATCAACAACTAGATAATTTTCGACGCACAAGAAGAAATTTATGAAGTACTGATTTGAATCGAGCAGCGTTTCGATACGATTGCAGTAATGATTACCGCTTGCATACTAGCGTTCACATTGAAGAAACGCCAAACTACCGAATCACGACATTTTTAGCAAACACTCAAATATACAATGCTTGTTTCCAAATGTCCTCATTTGGGGCAGACTTTATCTAAGAACGACGGTTTAATCCGACATTCAGGGTATTAATTTATTTATATTCTTACACACAATACAATAGAAGAATAACATACCTACTATACTTATTCCTATGTATTATGTATACTAATTCTAAAAATAAGTGTTTACAAATGAGTAATACGGACTTTGCTTTTGATTTTGTAGATACAAGGACAGATTCACCGTCGAATTGGATCATTGCAATCTCTCGAAGATGCACACCATACATTTTAACAATAATATTTCATGGGCACCATGGAGGAACAACGACATGAAGAGATCTATGCAGCAATGATAATAGCGATTCTTCATGATCTACAGCAACTACTTCATGAACATTTTGCATGTCGAGTTAGCCCGCAAATCTTTTATTTCCGATCCGTCTTGCATTCGCCATGACCATTAAATAATTCATATAGCCAATTCTTGAAAGTTTGTGGTCTGAATCTAGAAAATCCATTTCCCATGGTCAATCTATACATACATATATATATATAAGAGATTTCCACGTTTATAGTCACTCATCACTATATCTCTGGAACCATAAGGCGTAGAGACTTTAAATAAAAGGAATATTCCTTTCGTCGAGTAGAGGTCAGCTAAGAACGGATTTTACGAAATTCCATCGGAGAGAGCTTTTTTTTAACAGAACAACGTCTGTCGGGTGCGCTAGTAACTTTATATATGCCCAGTGTGTGAGAAGTGATAATCGAGTATACTCAAAAATTCTCGTGTTATTTTATTAAATTAATCTACATCTTTTACTTACTGATGCAAGTCACATTGAGTTATGTTATTACTTCCCTTCACATAGATTGTAATTAAAATTATTTATGAAATGATGAAGCTGTGAAATATTATACCTAGGTTACACTGAAAATGTTTAGAAAATGAAATACGGCTTAATGTAGAAAGTTACCAATACTTTTAATGTTTTTCGAACTAATCTCCGTTCCTCTCTACACATCGTCGCATTCGATGAAACCACTGAGAAAAGCAGTGGGCCCATTCTTCCTTAGGGGTTTCTTCTATGGCATTTTCGTACGCTTTGCCCGCAGGGTTCGTAAATCGAATACCTCGAATTTTATCTTTAGTTCTTGGGAATAAATAATAGTCGCAGGGCGCCACACCTGCCATTGTCAAATATTCAACAGTTTTGCAGAGTGCGCTGAAGCATTGTCGTGGTAAAGGAGGATCCTGCTTCTAGGCCGCTGCTGTCGAATTTTTTCCAAGACAACAGGCAAATAGCGATTGATATATCAGTCTGCAGTAACTGTCCTTCCATCTTCTAGTACAACCGTCGTGAAATAACCTTTCCGACCAAAGAATGAGGCATGATCATCTTTCTTCCTTGACTTCTTCCTTCCCTTACCTTAGTTGGTCGATCCTCGAAGGGAAACACCCACTGAGCTGATTGTCTTTTGGTTCGGGTTCGTAGCAATATATCCAGCTTTCATCACCTGTGACGATGTCAAATACAGCATTTGAGTCACCGCCGTTGAACTTATCTAACGTTTGGCGACATCAGTCCATGCGAAGGTGTTTCTGATCGTCGGTTAAAGTATGGGGAATCCATCTGGTACAAAGTATCCTGACACCTAAATGTTAATGTAATATTTGTTGAACTTGACTCATACCAATGCCTAGGCTTCCTTATCTGCTGATAGGTCACTCTCTTATCTTCCTCTATCGTGCGTCGCACAAAACTGATGTTATCTTCAGTAGTCGCTGTTAAAGGACGTCCCTCAAGCGGATCATCATTGAGATTGCTATGTCCACGCTTCAACTCGTTAAACCAATTGTAAATAGTGGCACGAGATGGTGCTTCTTTAAGAAATGCTAATCGCAGTTGTTGTTGAGTAAGCCCACAACGAAAGTCATACTAAATCAATGACCGAAAAGTTTCTCGCGTTAGGTTCATTTTCATGTGTAACAAGAGTTCTAGATTTGCCGTCAATTCACAAAAACAATTGACAAATGAATGCAATACACTACATTAGGTTACCAAAGAGTTCTAAAATTGAAATACAAAAAGTTTTCATTAGCATTGTTTCTAACTGGCCAGTTCTAAACATTTTCAATGTTACCCACGTATTGATTTGAAAGCTCTCATTAAAGTTAAACTTTTACCGAAGAGGCGAACAAATAGTAAAATGTCTAACTTTCGACATTCATACGTGTAGTTTTTTGACCTAATTGATTTGATTTTAGAGAGATTTCAATTTAAAATTCAAATATTTTCATTCAAAATAGTATTTAAAGTCACTTATTGAACGTCAAAAACTCCCACCCATTCAAAATAAACTGCCTTAGACCTGACAAGAACAGGCGCAAGAAACTCAGCGGCCTTTTTTTTTATAAAAATATTGATTACAATGTAATATCGTACAATAAACATTTATAATTCAAGAGCCTGAGGGTGTTCGCTTCATTCTCAGTCTGGGGTGTCATTAAGAAAATCGTTTGTGTTATAATACCTTTCCCACACAAACGCTTTTTAACAATTCTTATAAATTTCGTAACGCTTTTGTTTTGTACATTTTCTGGGATCATATTGTAAAAGCATATACGTCGCCCAATGAAAGACTTACTGACTCGACTTAACCGAGTAGTAGGCATTACTTTCAAGATCCCAACGATTGAAATCTTTAATATTTCAGGTATCCTTTTTCAGTGTATGTAATTTGAATTGAGAGTACATTTGATTCCCAATGCGTTTTTCAAGGAACTTTCTTGCATGTACAGTGTAGGGTGTCTTAAAAAACGCGTAGGTATATGTTCAGTTCGGTTAAGCGGTGATTTCTCTGGAGTTGCATCTCGCGTTTGCCAACCTCATAACAAATTCAGTTGGATTTTTATCTGGTCTTTCGACCACTATTAATCCTATAAACATATCAAAGAACTTTTAAGGTATGCAAGAAAAGAGAAAATTATTGTAATTTTGAAGTAATTTTAATAATAGGAAGACTTTTTTTACACGATAACATCAGTTTTTAATGGACGATACATCTTCCAACCATTCCGGCCAGTTTCTGATCTCCTGGTACAGTTTCCTGCCTGGACTCTCTATAGCAACCAGCTGCTTATGTCCAACTACTTTATAATCCGACTTCAAATGTCCAGAACCCACACCACATTCTAATAAGCTTTTCGCAGCGTCTATTTGGGCGCGTGTCGGTTCATCGTCTGAAAAATAGTTAAAAGTTATTGAACGCATATAAAAAAATTAAGTGTCTGATAGCTCTTGTATTATGGTTTCTCTAACGGCCGTTCCCAATATTCAGTCTACCTCTTACTTGAGATAAAAATCGTAACTATTGTTGCCTTTTTTGTTCCAATAAACTTATCGACGGTGACCTTATCCGTACACGCTGTCTGTCAATGGGACGACGTATAACTTACCAGCGATAGAAGTTTGTATGGAAATTGCAATTCACGCGTCCCAATATAAGGCGATAAGAGTAACTTATCGGGTATATTGGGACAGCTTCAGATTACTGACAGGTAATTACTGACCGTAGAAGGTAGTAATTTATCTCAATTTGTAGATAGTACATTGAGAACGGCCGTAAGTTGCTACTAAAGTACAAAATGCGACTTGCCTAGTGATTTCGAGTTAGTGCTGGTAAATATAATCTAACCTATATCGATTGAGGTCGAGGCTATGAGCTGGAAAATTAACTTTGCCGGTTTTAATTTGATACTTTTACACGTGGAACATGCGAATAGATGGATGCACAAACGGTTACTATTCCTTTTAGATGCCAAGCGAAAGAATTAGATATTAAGACTGTTCATTGTCAGTACATTTATGACAATTTCATACACGTTTACAAAAACCATCACATTTTTGTTCATAAAAGTGATTTTCATTATTTTATCACTAGAAATAAGGGATTCCTTGTTACTAATTCTAGCTGGCTTCATAAGGTACATAATAGCTTTAACGGTAAATGACTTCAAATGTCACTTTTATAATAAAATCCCTGTTACCGTTCAGGTATTATCTACAAACAAATTGAAATGTTTTACTAAAAATGTCTTGCCTCCACACACACACTGCCATAACTCCACAGCTGAATCTAAGTGATCGGATAGCCTGGGACTAGATTATGATTATTTTACAGATTATTATATATATGAGGTATATATTAAACAGAACGCATAAAAGAATGCAGGGAGAGCTTCTTGCGTCGCTTCTTCTGTCTCCATTTGTTTCCGAAGCGGAGGAAATATCTAGTATATAAGAAATGAAAATTTTAAAGGAATCAATTTTGAGAAAATAAATGCCTTTATGCTTTTTAAACCTTAAAAGCGAGTACATAAATATAATATTGTACTAACTGTTATAATTTCCGATAAAGGAGACCGCAATTGATTTACTGTTGTAGCCGTAGGTATGGGCCCCCACGTGCAACCACCCACAGCCTTCGTATATCTTACCGTTTCCACAGACTAAAAAGCTGAAACAGTGAAGTCAAAGTTAAATTACAATATTCATTCAAATATAGTTTTCTATTTTTTTTTATGACAGGGATAAGGACATAAGGTACGAGACGAGCATACGCCCTGGCCATTACAATGCAGTGCCGCTCGGGATTATTGAAAAGCCCAAAAATACTGAGTGGCTCATTTGCCCAGTAATTTCATAGCTACGGCGACCTTCAGACCAAAACACAATAATGCTTACATATTACTGCTTTAGGGCAGAAAAAGGCGCCGTTGTGATACACATTATTCGAGACTGTCTCGAGTACGACTGCTTGGGCGTAGTATTAGTTGCCGCACTTTGCGCCTACGCCTGCGGTATCTAGTTGGAGCGCAGCGGAGACCAATCCTTAATCTGACAATTATAAGGCTAGGAAATATCCCCATAACATGGACTAGTAAAAAAAGAACGACTCCGCGCCGTGATATTAGCTAGTGAAGCACCTTTATGCTAGTGTGTGTGCGGTTACGGGGTATACCAGTTTTTTTTTATGGAATACGAGGACAAACGAGCGTACGGGTCACCTGGTGTTAAGTGATCACCGCCACCCACATTCTTTTGCTACACCAGAGGAATCACAAGAGCGTTGCCGGCCTTTAAGGAAGGTGTACGCGCTTTTTTTGAAGGTACCCATGTCGTATCGTCCCGGAAACGCCGCACAAGGAAGCTCATTCCACAGCTTACGTAGTACGTACCAGTTACACAATTTTTTCTCCATTAATCATATATCCACAAATACTTTTATATTATTGTTTTTTTTTTTACTTTTTCACAACGTACGACGGCATTTTCAAATATGTTATTGCGACGCAAACTGCGGGCCTACCATGAACGCGATTAGAGCTATCTAATTTAGGTTGACGTCAAATCAACTGATTAAATCGCAATGATGTCAACTGATGTCAAAAATGATATCAACTGAATCGCAAACTGATTTAGTTCGTTCATTCATTCGTACCATGAGGTGTTATTTCAACCTAAACTGGATAGCTTCTTTGTGAAAGTGACCGATTCAAAAAAAAGTTGCTACTTCCTTAGAGGAAAGTGAATCATGTTGTTAATAACTTTTAAAAAATAGTGAACAAATAGAAAAGAAAAATTTTATTGATTAAAGATGAGATGAGAATACTTTATTGGACTTTTTTGTAAAACAAAATACTGAAAATAAATACCAAAAATGAAAATACTAAAGACGAGGCTGTAAGGGCCCGGGCTTTAGCCTGTTCGCAAGAAAGAATTAAAAAAATTTACTCTGTGGTCCTGTCAAATCAAACAATGTGAGGAGGTGCGTTCATAACTCGTTATTTTTACGAAAACACATAAGCAAACATTTAATTCAAAGAACTATATTTATTTATATTACTAGTATTTAATAAGTATAAAAAAGGGCTTAATGGTTTATAATTTGACGCTAATGCGCAATTTTAAAATGTATTATTAGTATTTTCTACGCAAAAAAACCGCAAAAATCATATCACTTTAGGTTTCGAAACGCAATTTTATTTCGTTCACTCTTCATAAGCGATCCAAACGCCATTCAGTAAAAGGCACTTCATGGTACGAATTTTAGTGATTCAGTTTGGGTACCTAAACTTAACTGCATCGGATTCGCATCGCTTATTAAAAGTTGATGGTAGGCCCTCTGGTCTGTTACAGACGATGGCAAATCTAATAATCGCGGCCGATCGGCTTGTATTAGTGTAAGTGTATGCGTGGGGCTATGTATTTACACGTTTACCGGCTTGTTTTGGTGCCTCACTGTTATGTAAGGTGACACGGAGTCCTTATGGAGTGACCTATATGTATCAGTTGAAATACCAAATTATTAAACTTACTTCATTCCTATATCCCAATAGCCAAGTGTATCAACATGATAATCCTGAATACTTCGTACGGCTTCAGCACATGTGGCATCTGTGGACGAGAACGGAGTAGCAGTGTGTTGTATTATGACGAGGTCCACGGGCCTTGGTAGATACTTGACATGTTTTGGCTTCAGACCGCCCCAATCCTTCTTGGAAACTATAGTGGGGCAAGCTAGAAGAAGAAAAAATACTTCTTATTGTTTAGGATAACATTTAATTACACATTTAAAAAATTGCACAGCTTGTGAAGAGAGATGTATATACATTTATAGGTAATTTATACGTCTAGATAGAGTCTCTAACTGTTAGACAATCGATAAAAACAGGCCAGGAATATAAGTTAAGTGTGCGTGACAAGCTACGTCTTCCATTCGCAATTTGTATGACACTTTGTGTTAGTGTGCGTGAATTGCTCAAATTAGAGGCTAGTTCTAAAGTCTATTTTTTTGACGCTTTCACAGCTGTTATAGTCTATCTTGACGTACAAATAATCTAAGTATTTTTATTTGCAGATCAGATATATTACATTGTCTGTTTACTCTGGTTCATTTCGCCTCTAAGTGCAGATCTTCGAATCCTAAGATTTGTCAAAGATATATTATATAACTTTTAAAAGTAGGATAGATAGGTAGGTAGATAATATTAACATTCTTGAGGAAATTAAAATTATATGACCGAATTTGTCAAAAATATTTCACGAAATTATGTTTGTTTTACGAAATATGTAGATAGATTAATAAAAAATATTCAATACATTACATTTTTTTGCATATATTATTTGAAGTATTGACTAATTAGTTTCATAGCAAAATTATAAAACTCTTGCAATACCATTTATGTCAAATTCTTCATTTTTTGTCAAATAAACCATAATAATTTTATTATTATCCCTAGTTTGTGTAAATTACAAATACCGTTTTATCTTTTAATGCATAAAGTATCCATCCCTACTCACAAGTCACAAACATAACGTAAAATAATAATATAAAATATCAGAATTTATTCAGTCCACACATCATACTATCTAAAAGAAAATATATTACGACATATTATCATTTGATATAAAACATTGCGGATAATAATTCGCAGGCGTTATAATTCAACATAAAGTAGTTCTCCATTTGACTAACGGTTTTATTGGTTAAGCCTTTAGTTTCATCATGTTCACGAAGGATCCTACTTATAAAAACAAGCTTTAAAAATTGTCTCATCCAACAAACGATGCTGTATATTTATACAGTTTACTCTTTTTACTTTTTATGAAATAATTTATTCACTCATATATTGTATGCAGCACTTTACAAACTAATATGTTATGTATATTACAGACATTGTAAAATACTCTATTTGATTGAAAAGAGTGAACATATGGTAAATTCAGTAATTTAAAAGAAATATTTGTAGTGACGATTCAAAAACACTTAATTTAAGCTTAATTGAATAAAGTTTATTTGACTTTGAGTTTGATTTTACTTTAAAGTGCCTAGAAACAGCAAATTTATGTAAGCAAACACGTCCTACTAATATTTTCATTACATTCCATATATATCTATGTTTTATTTGATTTATATTTATGTATATCAATATACTAATAATATTTTTTCCTAACTGACTGGCCTCGTAGCCTGTCCATTTTTGATAAACTGAAAAAGAGGTACAATGGGGTGAGAGTACTGGACCCTATATCACTTTCCCTTCCTAAACTGATTGTTAGTAATCACCACTGCCTCTGTCCTTTTTTGTATTGAAGATGATACAAATATTTATTTACGTGTCACCTGATGGAAAGTCATGTCACCGCCTCCCACACTCTCTTTCAAACACCAGAGGAATTCCCATGAGATTACCGACCTTATAGGAGAGCGTACATGCTTATGAAGGTATTCATCACGTACCTACCGGGATGCACCATTCAAGTAGCGCAATTCCAGTGTTTGGTAATACGTAGAAAAAAATTCTCCAATATCATGCTGTGAAGAAATTTTAATAACAGACGCTCTCTTGGAACATCAAGGAAATCCCTTTTTATCAAGCCCTATGCGCGTACAAAAAGGATGAAGAGTTCTTTAGTTTGAACTGCGAATAAAAAAAAGGCATTTATTTTCTCTCTAGAATTCTTTTTATTTCTAAAATTACTACCGCTTTGCAATCAAATGGCGCTCTGAGCGAGAAGAACCCCCCTTTTTTTGCGCTCTTTTAAAAAAAATATACAATATTGTACTTTATTCACTATGATTATTTTATTCAGGTGTAGAGTAAAAATTACGGCAGAGCCATTTATAATAAAACATTTAAATTTACTTAAAGATAATGCCTGAACAGTTGCTGGGATTTTATTATAAAAGCATATACTATAATAAGAATCGTACATCGAAGTGGATGAAAGCGACACATATGGCGAGGATTGATTTGGTATTCGGAACACTGTGATATATGTGGCCGATGACGACAATAACACAACGCCAAGTATACGAACAGTTCAGAGAAATCAGTATAGAAAGTATTACCTCATATTACGAGAGATATATTATCTTAAATGTTGACGTTGTGATTGTTGATATCTTTTGAATTCGATTTTTACAAGCTTTATAATAATAATATTGACACACTTTTTACACATATTATCTTGCCCCAAGTTAAGCATATATAGCCTGTGTTATGGTTTACAAAACAACGATATATTTAATACAATATACTTACTTAAACATACATAAATTCATATAAAAATCCATAAATACATTTAAACATCCATATTCATCATATAAATGCTTGCACCTACCGGGATTCGAGCCCTGGACCTCTAGCTTAGTAGGTAGGATCGCTAACCACTCGGCTATACAGGTCGTCTATATACTTTAGATAGAGTATCTTGCTGTTAGACAATCGATAAAAACAGGCCAGAAATTTTAGTTTAGTGTGCGTGACAAGCTACTTCTTACACTCGCAATTTGTATGACACTCTGTGTTAGTGGACACGAATTTCTCAAAATAGAGGTTAGTTCTAATTTATATTTTTTTCGGCTTTTTCACAGCTGTGTATGTAGACGTATTACGGCGTTTTCAATAACGTATCTCTAGTTACGGATACATTGCTCTCACCATTTAATGACAAGATCTTATCTATCCATAGTTATAGTCCAATGCTTTATGTCGATATGTTATTGAAATGTAAGTAAGCGTAAAAGGATATATTTACTACTACCCCTAGTAAGTTAAACTAAGGATAGATAGGTCATTGAAAACGGCCGATGATCTAAGGCTTTATATTAGCTTGGCGTGTATCCTTCTACGTATTGTATAACGGAATGTTTGGACACGATTTTCACCCATTTTAAAATGTTGGATTGAATTGAAACTTTCCACACTTATCAACGACTAACAAATAAAAAGTCTGACACTTTTTTTTAAATATATTTACTTAAAACGTTACATATTTATATAAATATAACAGCAAACTAAAAATCACGAAGATGTGTCTGGATTGCTAACATGAGTTGAGTTCGTAATGTATTAAATAACTGTTGCTGTTTGTATGTCCTACCCTTTCAAAACTTCGGATTAATTTGATTCTTTGCACACTGGTCAAAGACTGATATCAATTTAAAAATTTTGATAGTTTGTCCCATCTTTTTCTCAACAGGATCTTCATCAACAAATAGGAGAATGAACGGCCCAGCTAACAAATGATCAACTGTGTTTGTTCTCAAAATTCTCATGTCATTTGATACTGTTATTTAAAATATCATATATTCTCTGGTTATTTACCATTCATATTTCTTTTTTTGATATTAGGGCTGGGGACCGAGTCAGTGGCCTTGAGGAATCCAGCGGAGCTAGGTTACCTCCCTCGCACAAGATTGCCATAATTTAAGTTGAGAATTAGATGCATTTTTAATTTATTACCAACAAAGTACAATTTTCCTTACAAAACTGTGTCATGTTAAATAGTAGTGGTGTGTAATAAAAATATTTTCGTACATTTTTTATCTATGACTACATGATTAGCATGCCTACAACTGTAAGACTAAGCTATATTTTTGTGATTTTTTTCGCACATAAGAAATAGAAATGTAAAGAAAAATGAATTTTCTTCTCATATTCTATAGATATACAATTATTTTTTGTAAAAATATAAGCGTCATATAAACAGTCAAGAAATGGTTTTATTTACGCGCTATTTTGGGACAGGGGCCTTAAATTTACTCTTATGATTGTCATAATATCAAATTCAAATTCAAATATTTTTATTCAAAATAGGATTTATAATCACTTATTGAACGTCAAAATCTACCACCCATTCAAAAGAGACTGCCTCAGACCTGAGAAGAATGGGCGCAAGAAACTCAGCGGGCTTTTTTTTTATATAAAATATGGATTACAATGTAATATCGTACAATAAGCATTAATAATTAAAGAGCCTGAGGGTGTTCGCTTTAATCCCAGTCCGTGGTGTCACTAAGAAAATCGTTTATGCTATAATAACCTTTCCCACACAAACGTTTTTTAACAATTCTTTTAAATTTCGTAACACATTTGTTTTGTACATTTTCTGGGATCATATTGTAGAAGCATATACATCGCCCAACAAAAGACTTACTAACTCGACCCAACCGAGTAGTAGGCATAACAAGTTTATGTTTGTTCCTCGTGTTAACATTATGAATGTCACAGTTTCTAGAAGATTCCTCAATGTGCTTATGAACATACAAGACATTATCAAAAATGTATTGAGAAGCAACAGTCAACATGTTTATTTCTTTAAATTTTTCTCTTAATGATTCTTTAGGACCTAGGTTATAAATCGCGCAAAAAGCCCTCTTCTGCAGCACAAAGATAGTATTAATATCGGCCGCACTGCCCCATAACAATATACCATAGGACATAATACTATGAAAATAACTAAAGTATACTAATCTCGCCGTGTCTATGTCAGTTAACCGTCTGATTTTCTTAACCGCATATGTTGCAGAACTTAGCCTATTCGCCAATCCTTCAATATGGGGGCCCCACTACAATTTGGAATCAAGAGTAATGCCAAGAAATATAGCAGATTCCACTGGTTTTACCACCTCTCCATTTAATAAAATATTCGCATCTACATTTTTGACATCTGGCGCGGTGAATTTAATATATTTGGTTTTATGATTATTTAACAATAAGTTATTGGCGCTAAACCAGTACACGATGTCAGATAGAGCATTGTTTACTTCGTCATATAAAGCTTGGCTTCGTTTCACTTTGAATATAAGTGAAGTGTCATCCGCAAACAATACCACCTTGTGTTTTTTTTCTACAAGGTTAGGTAGATCATTTATAGAAATTAGGAAGAGGAAGGGTCCAAGAATAGACCCTTGTGATACCCCCATACCGAGAGGAGTCCCAGGAGATCTCCTGCCATTCACCTCAACCCTCTGAATCCTATTATTTCAATATGAGATCAGAAGATCGAGTGCAGATCCTCTTATACAATAGTGGCATAGCTTCCTGACCAGCGTTGAATGTTGAACACAATCAAAAGCCTTAGATAAATCACAGAATACCAAGTGCATTCTGTGATTCCTCCCAGGACTCAAAAATATTCCTGATGAGTTCAACACCTGCATCCGTAGTCGAGCGTCCCCTAGTAAAGCCAAATTGTTTTATATGAAGTAACTTATAAGTGTTAAAGTGAGTAAGCATTTGGCTTAAAATATTTTTTTCAAAAATTTTACTAAGGGTCGGCAACACCGAAACAGGGCGATCTGACCGATCTATCGTGACCGTGCACCTCTGAAAATAAGTTATTTATTACTTACTAAATATCTACTTAAGGGTAGGTACTTTACTAGTCACATTGAAAACAAAGGCAATAAACGTTTGCCACACCTACGCCTGTCAAACCTGGTCCCTTACAAAAAAGCAACTCTCAATGACTCAAAAGCTGTCAAAAAGGCATGGAGAGAAGCTATGTTGGCTTTAAGCTAAGAAATAAAGTCAAGAAGTGGAACTGAAGTGGAGATGGGCTGGCCGTCTACAGAACTTAAAACAAATCGGTGGTCTTAAACAGTCACAAATTGGGTTTCTCGAGATACAAAACGAAGGAAGGGGAGGCCATTTAAGAGATGGGAAGATGACGTTGCGGAGAGAGATAGGCAGAGAGACGCCAGGGACAGACACCAATTGAGAAACTTGGATGAGGCTTTAACCTTACTTCCAGTGGGAGGCTCCTTTGCATAAGATACCGGCTGGATTTTGGGTACCACAACAGCGCCTATTTCTGCCGTGAAGCAGTAATGTGTATGCGGCACTACATTGTAATGGGCAGGGCGTATCAAATACCACCAACTGAACGTCCTGCTCGTCCCTTATTTTCATTAAAAAAACCTTTTTATAGGTACTTTTAATATTTTAATTCAAATAGATTTAAAAAATATATATATATCTAGTTGTTTTGTTGCATGTAAAAATATGTTTATAGGAATAATTAAGCTCTTTTTATTTTAAATTTCTACTGCCGCAAGAAAATATAGCACATTATAATTGAACTTGAATTGAGATGAAACTAATATTATAACTTTTATAGTTGCGGGCATAGTGCTTGGCGTTTCAAATGCTTTGTGCTAAACATTATCGATTAGAATGATGTGTGATACAATATTTAAATTATATTCAACACGCAATTAGAGTTAATAATAAATTCTATGACTGAACAGTTTTAATTTTATCTTTAAAATATTTAAAAATAGCTTACCAGCATCTGCCGTAATGAGTTCCACAAGCAAAACACAGACAAAAAATAACATTTTAGCGTCGCGCTCAAGTCCAATGTCATCAGATTACTGACCCGTGGCCAACGACCATTGACCAATCATATCTGCATATCATCGATGTATGCAAATGTATGCTTAGTAAACAATCAATTGGGTGCTTTGCTATCCAATGACGTTCTGTACATATAGATAATTCACGTCATACAAAAACAAGGCCGAAATATGGCACATGCCACAAATGACACCATAATAGGCTTCGAATGCCATATATATATTTCTGCCATATATATATTACTCCAGTTGTTTAAAATATTAATGGTCATTTGGCAGCAATGTAAGCATTTTTTCAGTTTAAGCTACATATTTTGAATTTAGAACACGATTTGGACAGTGACATCAGTGGAGTAGTAGTTAAGTACTTTTTTAAACCCTGATGAAAGAGAGGGTTGTAATAAGTTTTAAGTTTGTCAATGTGTCCCTATGTTCTGATCAAAATCTGTTCAGTCGCAGGTTTTTTACGTTTTTTTATCAAAAATCACACTCATAATATAAAGGCGAAAGTTTGTAATATTTATTTATTAGTTTGTGTGTATATTTGTTTTACTTTTTAACGCTCTAAGTAAATAGATTTGAATCTAATAAGTTAAGGTAACCAATAATGAGAGAAACAAACACTGCAACATAATATTTTTATCTGAATTAAATAATTCGGTAAACTGGTGATGAAAATTTTTAAGTTCCCTTAAATAAATTAAATTTGTTAAAATTTTTTTGGACATCTTTTCCAGGGTGTCTTTTTGGCATGTGTAATGTATGCGGACATTAACATATCTTTGTATGACAGTTTTTCTTCAATTATAAATATGGCGAAATTGCAATTTTGTGTGTGCGTCAATTTGACAGGACATGATTCGAGCAAATGACACTCGACTTCACTACTCTCTCCTACTACCAACTGACGCCAATTTGCTTTCATTATCTGGTGTACGGAAAAGCTGAAAAATATTAGCTTTTACAAATTTGCGGTATAATTAAGTATCACTAGGCAACGATACGTCTGTGATACAACTATGTATGTAATTTATGTGTATGTAAATTGCACTAGTTTGTAATTATTCTAGTTCTTGTAAGCCGTTCACATTCACCCGCATTGACTTTCTATACACAAAATACAATACTGCTAATCATTGTTCACCGGTCCACTTAAAAAAGAGCATCTCTATAGTTTTCATTTCTTACTGTGTCCTGCGTCCTTTCACACACGACAACCAGGAGAGAAAGGGATGTGAATACTTGTCATTAGTTGTACCATATTGAATTGAGCAGGGTTGAGCAGGTTATCAACTGTAAAGTAGATCCTGTAGATGAAGCCACAATCTGAGAGTTTGAAAAAAGCATACAAGATTTTATGACGATACGTCACTTGAACTGTTAGCTCAGTTGGCAGAGCACTGGCACGGAACGCCAGAGGTCGTGGGTTCGAGTCCCGCATCGTTCATAAAATTTTGTTTTCAAATTTTATTTGTGTTTTATGTTTATTTTTGACTATTTAGAAAGCATTATTTTATTTTATTTCTATTTATTTCTTTATTCCGAAACAGACAGTCTTACAAATGACTTACTAAATTAAATAACAGATACCAGACCTATAGTTTCCTTAATTAACAAGTTTAATAGCGAACAGTCTAATCTATATATATATAAACGTAAAAATCCTGACTGACTGACTAATCCACTCACTTAAATCAACGCCCAGCCCAAACCGTTGAACCTAGAAAGTTGATTTTTTCAAAACTATTAGTTTACATAACGTAAGTATCCACTAAGAAGGGATTTTTGAAAATTCCAGCCTTAAAGGGGTGAAAAGGGGGTTGAAAGTTTGTATGGGGATGGAGTAAAATTTTAAGTAAGAGAATTGAAACTTTGCGTATGGACTCCTTATTACAATACAAGAAAAAGAATTTCAGCATTTTGAAAAAATTCACCACTAAAGGGGTTATAAAGGGGTGCAAAGTTTGTATGGGAATGGAGTAAAATTATAAGTAAGACACTTGAAACTTTGCGTATGGACTCCTTATTATTATTATTTTCTTGTATTGTAATCAATACAAGAAAATAACTTTCGGCGTTTTGAAAAAATTCACCCCTAAAGGGGTTAAAAAGGGGTGCAAAGTTTGTATGAACCGACAGTTTTTATCCCGGAAATCATCCCTTAAGGTGATGAAATGGGGGATGTGGAGGTTTGTATGGGGCTACAATATTTTAACGAGCCCCACACGGAGTCGCAGGCAGAAGCTAAATAGGGGTGCAAAGTGTGTATGGGGAAACTATTTTTTTGAGCTATAAAAATAGAGGGTTAAATAGATTTTTTTGATATTTGGTTACATGTATGGTATGGAGTTCCCACCTCAATTTTTTTAGGGTTCCGTACCCAAAGGGCAAAAACGGGACAGTATACTAAGACTGCGCTGTCCGTTTAAAAACTGTCAACGGTATCCTCCATCCAACATTTCAATTAGCGTGTAACACCCTTGTACTGTTAGAGGACGATAAACATTGGGACACAACTTTAGAAAAAGCTGCATTGTGCGATTCTCCTTTCAAGCGGCGCGAACTGTTCACAATAACGAATATTTTTTTTTTAATTACAGATCCCTTTTTTTACTAGGCTTTGGGAAAAATATAGGAACAGTTTTTCGGACGACATTAAACGGCAACTTGAAAGAGAATTGCAAAATGGTGCGGAGTTATTCATGAATGAGGTGTATAACAGATGCTTGATATTGATCGAAGATGTAGTTTTAGCAGAAGCTGGAAAACATTTGGATTAATTCGGATCCGCAGTAAGCATCGGATAATCGCGAATATCTACGAGAGATAAAGTATGACCCTTGCGCCCTGGGAGAGGTAGTATCGCATCACGAGGAATTATCGACAGATGAACAGGCACATGTTTATCAACAAATTCTAGCCAGCAATGAAAGAGAGATTGGGGACATTTTTTTCTTAGATGCTCCTGGTGGTACTGGAAAAACTTTATTATTAGCAAAAGTAAGAAATAACCGGGGTGTCGCTTTGGCTGTCGCGTCATCAGGAATGCTGCCACACTACTGGAGGGAGGCAAAACTGCTCACAGGGCTTTCAGGCTGCCTCTTGAATTATTTTCTTTACTTACAGACTTATTAAATCTTAATGATACTGAAACTCCAATATCTCAAAACAAAGCAACGCAGCACAAGTGTTGCGCGATTGCAAAATTATAGTTTAGCACTATGTTGCACAAGGGGGCCTTTGAAGCGTTAAATAGAACCCTAAAAGACATCCGAGGAAACAACTTCACGGAGGGGTCACAGTTTAATTAGCTGGAGACTTTCGTCAGACTCTGCCCGAAGTGCCGAGGGGAACTCGAGCTGACGAAGTCAAAGCATGCATTAAGGCGTCAAATATTTGGCCCTTTATTAAAAAACTAAAAAATTACAAGTGCGAGTGCGTCTAAAGGGCGACGTGTGCGACGGGGAATTCTCCGATATTTTGCTTAAAATAATAAGGAATGGAGAATATTCGATAACTGAGGGCAAAATTGTAATTCCACCAGAACTTGCGTCAGTTGTGCACACCGTTCAAGACCTAATAACCCGAATTTACCCAGATGTCCAAAACCTGCCCAATATACCCGTGGAGTGGTTGTATGAGCGTGCTATTCTGAGTCCTAAGAACGACCAAGCTTTTGTCATTAATGACACTTTATTGAAGGCGTTCGAAGGCGCAGAACTTCAATACAACTCTGTGGACTCTGTAGTAAATACGGATGATGCTGTTCAGTATCCTGTGGAATTCTGGAATGTACTCAACCCGCCTGGTCTACCAACTCATAAACTTCTCCTTAATGTGGGTGCTCCAGTAATGTTACTGCATAATTTGAACCCTCCCAAGTTGTACATCGGGACCAGGTTGCGTATAAAAGTGTTACATAACAATGTGGTAGAGGCCACTGTCATTACTGCTTGCGCTAGAGGTGAATCCATGTATATACCACGCATACCTGTAATACCATCTGACTATCGGTTTGAATTTAAAAGGTTGCAGTTCCCCCTTAAGGTCTGTTTTGCATGACCATTAATAAATCACAGGGTCAGTCGTTAAAAACGGCAGGGATTGACGTAAGGGGGGACCTGCTTCTCACACAGGCAGCTTTACGTGGCTTGTTCTTGAGTCAGTTCGCCGAGCAGTTTGGTCATACTAGCATCTCAAGGCAGAACCACTAAAGTAGTGTATAAGGAAGTACTATAGCTAAAGCAACAACAATAATAAGTTTAAACAACAATAATATCATGCATTTACAATAATGCATTGTAATTTATAATATCACTTTGTTGGTAAACTTCAGCACAATTCTACCACCATAGCGAAATAGCATAAACCTTATTCATTAACCTGCCTGCTAGAGTCTGTCAAGCGATTCGTATCATCGTTGTAAAGAGCTACGATATAAACAAGTTCCACGCGGACGAAGTCGCGGGCAGAAGCTAGTATAATTATACAAACGTATAGATAGATTGTATGATCTCTTAAAGTATTTTACTTTATTAGATCATACAATCCTTTGAGAATTGAAATAAAATTATTTTTATTTGTTTATTAAATTTCGAAAAACTGAAACAGGAAGCTAAATCTACACTATAACAGTGGTGAATTTTATATTTTAATAACTTTACTGCTTCTCTCTTGTGTAAGTATTCTAACGTCATTTGAGAGCACGTTGTTCTAATGATTGGTTTTCTCTATATTTATTATTTCATTTTCCCTGTCATTAATAATCTTCTTCTGTCGCTTCTATTTCGCCTTCTCTGAACATCTCTTTCTTGTGTAGTGGATTTCTTTTTTGTTCATATTGGTCCCACGAGTATAGGTCAAAAACGGCCCATCCCCCAGAGATTCATCGTTTCGCAAAAGGGCTTCAATTCAACAGACCTCATACCTTGAGGCGCAAAGTTTGTTATATGACATGTTTAAGCATCCCCATACTATTCAGCCCTTAGCACGTGCTCAACTTGGAATTGGAATATCCATCTTATCAAAGACAGAATCCACAAGAACCAAGGAAATTTATTTCGCAAAGATGAGGCCGCATATTCATTATCAAATCACATTATCAAATCATATTCATTATTGTCCACCAAATCTAAACCACTCACCACCCATCGAAAACGGTCCTCTCATTAATACGAATCAAACTCGACGCTTTTGTGTCGCTTAATTACTAAGATCCTATACTAAGGCTACCTTCCAGCTTCCTCTTCAGACCCTGGTTATCATTGAAAGACAAAATATTCGCCAAGACGATTCAGACTCGATGGGGTCATGTCGTTTCTTTACTGAGTTCCTATCGCCACCTTTCAGCTCCAACATCAGACCCTGGTTATCATTGAAAGACAAAATATTCGTCAAGACGATTCAGACTCGATGGGGTCATGTCGTTTCTTTACTGAGTTCCTATCGCCACCTTCCAGCTCCAACATCAGACCCTGGTTATCATTGAAAGACAAAATAGTCGTCAAGACGATTCAGACTCGATGGGGTCATGTCGTTTCTTTACTGAGTTCCTATCGCCACCTTCCAGCTCCATCATCAGACCCTGATTATCATTGAAAGACAAAATATTCGTCAAGACGATTCAGACTCGATGGGGTCATGTCGTTTCTTTACTGAGTTCCTATCGCCAGCTTCCAGCTCCATCATCAGACCCTGGTTATCATTGAAAGACAAAATATTCGTCAAGACGATTCAGACTCGATGGGGTCATGTCGTTTCTTTACTGAGTTCCTATCGCCACCTTCCACCCCTGCGAGACACCGATGTTTTTTTTGTTTATTTATTAGGTTTATTTACAATCACTTGAAATAATACACACTAATATAAAAAGTAGAACTAAAAACTAGGAACGACATGTAGTGATTACTAACAAATAAACACAACCTGCACAGAAATAATTAATTTTTAGTATTATACAGAATAAATTAAGAAGTAAACAGTTTTTTTTAAATTAATGAATGAGTAAGTCACAGAGTTATACACAGTTACATTACTTTATCAATTATAACATTATTAAAGATTACCAATGTTGGTGGAAACGGTCTTGTGGTTTATGAGTTTTAGGTAAATATAAAATGTAAAGTGTAATTACTATTAATGTATTTATTAAATATAATATTGTAATGTAATTAATTAGATATAACGTAATTTGGGGCTAGCCAATTTTAAAAGTACGTCATATTATATGATACTCAACTTAAAAGGGTAAGTAATAAAATTTCATGTGGCATAAATGCAAAAGCCATGTGGTCATAAAACGAAGTAACGGTTCGATAGTAAAATAAATATTTATGTATGATAATCCTTGATGTTAACTTTCTACTTAAATGAATCCCGATTTGTCTATCTGTCCGTTTATTCCAGTTAAACTCCGAATTTGAGCAACCTATTTTATTTTTACACGCTTTTAATTAGCTTCACCTATATGTATGTTTGTTTGTAACCGACTCATTTGGGCGCGATTATGACCCACTTTAGACGCCGACCAATGCATTAATTTGATAAAATTATTCCATTTTCAATTTGCAAAATAAGATTTTTGTTAATTCATTTAAGTTTCATCTATCATCTATAAGGCAAGAATTCATGTTCATTTCAAATTTCAACCATTATCTTTTCAACTAAAGCGTATTTTAGTTTTTTTTAAACTATTTTTATTATTTTTTATCAATTTCTAGTTGAATTAAAAGTTTCGCGTGATAAATTATTCGCCATAAAATAGTAAATAAATCTGCTTTAATATTCAGAAATCTAAGTAAACGAAATCTAAGGGCTAAGTTACGTGTAATTAATCTATACTAATATTATAAAGCTGCAGTGTTTGTTTGTTTGAACGCGCTAATCTCTGGTACTACTGGTCCGATTTGAATGATTCTTTCAGTGTTGGGTAGTCCATTTATCGAGGAAGGCTATAGGCTATGTTTCTTTTTTCAAAATTAGGGATCCGTAATAAAATTGCTATTTTGTAACACAAGGTGTAAAATCGTAAACCTATTTTTGCGTGCGCTGCAAAACTATTGACAATAGAACAAAATGATGTACAGGCTATAACATAGGCAATATTTTAGTACTTATAAAACTATCGCGTGAATTATACTTCATATTGCAAAACAACGTTTGCCGGGTCAGCTAGTATATAATATTTATGTTTACAAATTATTTACAAATGATACCATTCTCAGATTAAACAATCAAGTTCATATCACGTGTCAGGGCAGGCTGCTATAATTCTAATTTTGGAGTTATGCGTGATATGGACATGATAAGTGGAGATGTAATTTATTCGTAAATAGTTTGATATTAAATTTTAATAAATAAATAAGATAAAAAGACTTTTATTTCCTGCAAATGTGTGATAACATGGATTTTAATTAAATCTTTATAATTTTTTCACACAAAAACTACGGGACAAATACCAAAAATTCTTTCACCATTAGAAAGCTGCATCTTCACTGAGTGACATAGGCTATATAATATGACATTTGCAAAAAAATAGGGATCCCAAATAAAAATTCAATTATATATCCCTAGGTGTGAATAACAGAGTCATAAAAATTTGATACACATATATATATGTGTGTGTATATATCTACAAAAAAGTTGTAGATACCATATGTCCAGCTACTGTGGTTATGCCACTAAGTATAACTACTTTTTTACATTTTATCCCATTAAATTATATATAAGACTAGTGGACCCAACAGACGTTGTCCTGTATACACGTTTAAAATTGGTCCAGCCGTTAGGAGGACTTTACTAATGTTTACTAATACTATGAGCAGGAGAATTATATTATAAGGACGGAATTGAGAAACAAACAAAAAAATCATCACAATCGATCCAGCCGTTTAGGAGGTAGTTTAATTGCAAATCTAAACCATTCTCGAATCCACCTGAAGACACACACCAATCTCAAATTCACTGGAACACACAAAAATATCATCAAAATCGGTCCAGCTGTTTATGAGATAGTTTAATTGTGAATCTAAACCATCCTCGAATCCCCTTGAACTCATACAAAAAATTTCATCAAAATCTGTCCAGCCGTCTAGAAGGAGTTCAGTGACATACACACGCACACAAGAATTATATATATATAAAGATTAAAGACCATTTCAATACCTATAAAATACTTTCTAAATTATTAAAATCGGACATTTCATTTAAAAGATATAACGAATTGTCAATCTAAAGAAAATAATGCAATAATAATAATAAAACTTTTATGTTAACAAAAATAAATCTATAGTCTTAGTACTAGACTTAGTAAAGTTTCCACTACCACGAGAACGTTATCTAAGCGAGAGAAACCGCGAGGCATTTCTAGCTTATTATAGTTTTGATACCAGTCCTCAGTCAAATACGAAACATTGTAACTAACCAGTAACGAATAAATAATTTCAGTCTGTGATAGTAACGTATATTAAAACATAGAAACATACGTGCAATAATTAACCTACAATTATTTTGTAGAATGTCTTTATAGAATAGAATAGAATATTTTATTGGGTACCATTTTAGTTACAAAATATCTGTTACAAAGTATACATTGGTACAAAGTAAGTAACTTTAATATTACAAGTATTCTGGCCTCACACTGGGATTCCCTGTGTCGTGAGGTCCAGTCTCTTCTCCTATATTGGTACAAAATAAAAATAAAGGAAATTTGCGTGTGTCTGTGTGAATGGATGTGTGTGTACGTATGGATGTGTGTATGTGTGTGTGTGTGCTAAGTTTATAATTTAAACAACTTCTGTAAGTGTATATAATCATTTATTGAACTTCAATAGTTCATGTGATGTGCAATTTGCATAAACGCGTACCTAAGCGACGACAGAATGGCCATTGGCACAGCGGTTTTATTTTAACTTACCCTCAGTTCAACATGGATTGTTCCAAATGTTCAAAGAATCTTATCGACAAGGAAACTATTAAAAGCACTTTATGTAGCATGAGGTTGCATAACTACTGTAGAATGGAGAGGTTCGGAGGCTCGGAGTTTCCCTGCAAGATCGAATTAGAAATGAGGAGATCTGTAGGAGAACCAAGTTACCGACATAATCCAAATAATTGCGCAGTCCAACTGAAGTGGCAGTGGGCAGGGCACATAGTTCGACGGACATATGGCCGTTGAGACAGTAAAGTTCTCGAATGACGACCACGTACCGGAAGACGCAGTGTTGGTAGGCCCCTTACAAGATGGACTGACGATCAAGTCAAGGTCGCCCGAATACGTTGGATGAGGGCAGCGCACGACCGATTGTCGTGGAAATCTTTGAGGGAGACCTTTGCCCAGCAGTGAACCTCGTCCGGCTGATAAAGATGATGATGATGTAGCATTAGGTTGCATTACTACTGTAGAACTTAACGAAACAGTAATACATTAGAACATAGTAAAGCTGAAATAGACTAGTATTACCTGAATTTTTCGCAAGACGTATATAAAAAATTACGTCTTGCTGAAACTGAAGTGGCAGTGGGCCGGGTAAATAGCTCGACGGACAGATGGCCGTTGGGGCAGTAAAGTCCTCGATGCCGACCACGTACTGACAGACGTAGTGTTGGTAGACCCCCACGAGGTGGACACGGACTGGTCAAAATAGCCGGAATAGGTTGGATGAGGGCAATGCAGGACGAATGAAATGACGATGATGAAAGATGATGATATAAAAATTTAAGTAGTACGGTAAGGTAAGTACGTCGTCCCATTGACAAAGAGCGTGTACGGATGAGTTACCGTCGATAAGTTTATTGGGACAGAAAAGTTACGATTTTTTCTCTCAAGTAGGCCACAACCGGAGACAGACTGAATATTGGGAATGGCCGTAAATCATCAGTGCTTGGCATATGAAATATCCTTAAGTCGTCTCTTTTACGCAGAAATTGAATACTATTTGCAACCCAAATATATCTATACTTTATAGGAAATAAGATCGAATGGGCTTTTTATAACAAACCTTAATACCACCGTTCTAAGTAAACAACTGGAAATTTAAATAGAACAATTTGCTTAGCTTAGACAGGGCATATCAATTACCATCAGCTGAACGTCCTGCTCGTCTCGTTCCTTATTTTCATAAAAAAATTAAGCAAATATCATATCAAATACTTACCTAATGTAATATCGATAGGAAATAATATATCGGTAGTAATGATCTCAAACCATGTTATCATAAGAAACTGAGAAAAGCTAAAATAATATTTTTTTAATTGTTTTAAAGAAAATGTTTTCAAACTAACTATGAATAACCAAAAAATTTGACAACTAATTATGTACAATTTAATTTAAAATATCATCCAAATATTTAACATAACCTCACCTTATGACATTAAAATATTCTTGATACTTGAAGAGTTTCAGTCTAAAAAATAAAATTGGCATAAAGGTATACCTGAGAACAACTCAAGAATATGCAAGATTTATACAAATAGACATTTTGCTTCCGATTACTTCATTCGTATGTAAAACGTTTCCCGCGTTAATTGGCAAGGCTGTTTGACATTCGGAAAACTTTAGAATTATCATTGTATTGACAGTGCTGTCAGCGTTATAGATAATATTTTGCATATTCTTGGTTTATTCTCAGATATAACTCTCTACAAAGTTTATTTGTAAGGCCGTTTTAAGACAAATGTTGAGTTTTTATGGTATGGTATAGTATTTTCCAAAAAATAAATAAATAAATAGTACAATAATTATAGGTATACATATTATATTTTCCGCAATTTTAAGTCCTACTGTAGGCCTATTTTCTGTGAAAATTATCACTCCGAAATTGTGGGTCCCTAAATCCCTTTGATTCCGTATTTCTAGCCAATCACACTGGCTCAATACGAGTTAATCAACTTCACACTCAACCGTTAATTAAACGGACATATTATTATGATTTCAAACTACGACTAAGATGACCCGTATAGCCCAGTGGTTAGTGACCCTGCCTACTGAGCTTAGAGGTCCCGGGTTCGAATCGCGGTAGGTGCAACTATTTATATGGTGAATATGAATGTTTGTTTCCGAGATATGGATGTTTATTTGTATTTATATGTATAAGTAAGTATATTGTATTAAAAATATCGATGTTTTGCACAGGCTATGCCTAGTTTGGGGCAAGATAATTTGTGTAAGAGTGTGTCAATATTATAATTAAAAAAAAATACTTCAATATCGCATCCAAATGGTGCGGATTCGGATACTGGCCACTGCACATCTCTTTTAAACAGACTTCAAAAAAGGAGGAGGTTCTCAATACGTCGCTATGTCTTTTTTATGGTTGTTACCTCAGAACTTTGCACTGGATAAACCGATTTTGATAATTCTTTTTTTTATTTGAAAGCTAGCGGCCCGAGTCGTACCATTCAAAAATAACAATAATCGTATCTAGAATTAGATTAATTAATTATATCATATATATACTTCTTAGTGCATATTATATCTATTGTATTGGAATATTCTTTTAGAATTTGGTTGTTTTTTTGTAAATTCTTTTTTATATTTGTACAATTTACTTAGTATTTTTTTTTATATTACACCTTAGAACTTATAAAGGCATTTTCAAATTCTAAAACAAGACAATGCAGTTCAAATGATTCCTTTTGCGGTGTTTCCGGTACGATACGACATGGGTACCTTCGAAAAAAGCGCGTACACCTTCCTTAAAGGCCGGCAACGGTCTTGTGATTCCTCTGGTGTTGCAAGAGAATGTGGGCGGCGGTGGAGGGCACCAAGGGGCCTACCATGAACTCTTATTGCGATTCAATTGACAACCTAAAATGAACTGCTTTGCTATTTCGCACCACGACGTTATTGGAGCTATCTAATTTAGGTTGACGTCAAATCAACTGATTAAATCGTAATGATGTCAATTGAATGTCAAAAATGATATCAACTGAATCGCAAACTGATTTAGTTCGTTCATTCATTCGTACCATGAGGTAATATTTCAACCTAAACTGGATAGCTTATGTGTCAAAGTGAGCGATTCGAAAAAAGTTCCTACTTCCTTAAAGGAAAGTGAATCCTGTTGTTAATAACTTTTAAAAATAGTGAAAACATACAGAAAAGGAAAATTTTATTGATAAAAGATGAGGTGAGAATACTTTATCGGACTTTTTGTAAAACAAAATACTGAAAATAAATACCAAAAATGAAAATACTAAAGACGGGGCAGTAAGGGCCTGGACTATAGCTTGTTTGCAAGAACGAATTAAAAATAATTAACTCTGTGTTCCTGTCAAATCAAACATCAATGGAAGTGCGTTCATAACTCGTTATTTTCACGAAAATACGTAAGCAAACATTTAATTTGTAATTCAAAGAACTATATTTATTTATATTACTATTATTTAATAAGTACAAAAAAACGCCTTAATGGTTTATAATTTGATGCTATAAAGCGCAATTTTAAAATGTTTTTTTAGTATTTTCTACGCAAAAAAACCACTAAAATCATATCATTTTATGTTTCGAAACGCAACGCATATGGTTTGAGTAAGAGAGACAAACTTATGCAACGACTGTAGAGCGTCATCTCTCTCTCACCACAGACAAATTTATTTCGTTCATTCTTCTTAAGGGATCCAAACGCGATTCATTAAAAGGCACTTCATGGTACGAATTTTAGCGATTCAGTTTAGGTACCTATATCGAACTGCATCGGAATCGCATCGCTTATTAAAAGTTGATGGTGGGACATCAGGTAGGCTCGTTTGTCCTCCTATTCCAAAAAAAAATAAAAAAATAAATAAGTGAAATGACTTGAATAAGCTGAATTTAAAAATTAACATTAAACATAAAATTAAGACCATAATGGTACTGACCTAATATTCAATCACAAATCCATTTCTTATATTGTTCAAATATCATATTTTTGTTACCTGTTTATTTAGATCATAACGTAATGTCATTTTCAAAACTTATACTACACGTTTGACGTTGACGTGCCACATGTTCTGTTAAACTTTGCTAATAATTATTAGCATAATGAAGAAACTAAAATGCCGGGTTGCGCAGTAAAACTTAAAAATAATACTACAAGAAATAATAAAGACACTGGGATCACATATCATCAGTAAGTATTTTGTATTTCATTAATTTCAATGTAAAATAACACGAAGCGTATGTTACAAAATTTTAAAGAAGCCATTGAGTGTCAAGATCCAAGCACACAAGTATCTAATAGTTGCCGTAATAAAATAGCTATTGTTCTTAGGTAGTGCGGTATCTGGTTGGACCAATCCTTAATCTAAGCCATTATTCTAACATCTAAGCCTTATATTGAATACGCAGTTAGTCTGACATAATGGAGAGCAATTTGATAACATTTCTTAATTGTGGCTACTGTTACTTTATTTGGTATCACTAGGAAATATTGCTTCGGTCTAATGACATTATAACCGACATATTGTTTTCCGCGTCAGATAACCCGATTATGAGTTCTCGATAACTCTTGAACTTTATATTAAAGTGAGTTATGACTTATGAATGATATTTTATGTCACGGATGTTAAGTTAATCTTGATTATGTAAATCTTTCTCAGGTGTTTTTGGGCCGTTTTATAGCAAATAACGAAGAGTATGTAAATACTACATAATAAGAGCCAACTAAAAATTTAATTTTAGTTTAGTTTATACTAAACTAAATTTAAATTTGACTTGCTTTGTAAACGTGCAGTGATTTGACATAAGTTTAAAATAGTAGTAATTAATTACATTAAGGCGAGTGGCGACGAAGTATAATCCGGCTAAGTTTCAAAGCGTAGCGTAGTTGCTTAAAACGTAGTTGATTTTGGCTATCTCCGTTTTTTAGATGATTATTGCCGTCATCTGTAAATCTATCAATGACTGCACGTTGCATACAATCGAGTGGAACGCTTTTTTCTCTGAGAGTTTCGCTAGGATGAAAAATAATTGTATTAAATTAATATTCTCCTCCTTGACAGATTTTGATACGCATAAATAAACTTAGGACGTGAGAGGAATGCGACCCGTCCGCTTATCACGTCGCTTACTGCTCTTTATAAAGTAGAAAACTTTTTCTAATTTTCTACTAAATTTCAAATCACGGAGCTTTTAGTGATTCATGTTTTTTGAAGTCATAAGTTCGTGTGGGAGAGACGACCGCTGTGATACTTCCGCAAAAAATCAATTGAAACAATTTTTAACCGTTACAATTAGCGCGGTTTCAAATTGCTCAGTAATATTCTTTGAAAATCTCCAAGTGTATTTGTTTATTTGTTGCTAGTCTTGTAATAAATATTAAATAAAAGTCCCAGGACCAAGTATGTCTTAAGAAGCGACTAAACGCTTTTCGATGTGGAGGGTTCCTGCTTCCGTCGAATGACTACAGCTCAAATGCATACATTTAATAGCACATTATATTTCTATTGCATTCTTATTTAAATTTCTATAGCATACATTTTGCATGATAGTTGTTCTGTCAATATCCATTTCCAACAAACCTTAAATTTTTATTTTTACTACGTTGTTACCTACGTATAAACTGCGTATAAACTGCGAACTGAAATCCATATACATATTATGTTAATGGATTTCAGTTCGCTACCACACATTTTAACGATAGCCGGAAAAGCTCATTGAAATTCAATCAGCATGCTAGCGTTAATTGCGAATGTTTTCCTAGTTCGAAATGAGAAATCCACACATTCAATCTAATCCAAAGTTTGTGATTTAAACAGGCCTGCAAAACATCAATATTTAAGTCGGAATGCACTTCTGACTTGAATAGCGTCCTCTGTTGGTTTTGCCAACCCTAAGTAAAAATGTCGTGAAAATAATTTTAAGCCAAATGCTTACTTACTTACTTTAACTCTCATAATTTGCGCAATAGGAAACAACTTGGCTTTATTAGGGGACGTTCAATTACGGAGGCAGGTGTTCAGCTAATCAATAACTTTTATGATGCCTGTAAGGAATCACAGAATGCACTTGGTATCTTCTATGATTTATCTATGGCCTCTGACTCTGTTCAAGATTTAAATCTGGTCAGGAAGCTATGTCACTATGGCATAAAAGGAACTGCGCTCGATCTTCTGATGTAATGTTAAACAATAGAATCTAGAAAGTCGACGAGAATGGCAAGAGATCCCCTTCGAGCGCTCTCAGTATTGCGTTACCGCTAGCGTCTTTTCTTGGACCGCTCCTCTTCCTTATCTACATAAATAATATGCCTAGCATTATAGAAAAAATAATGAGATAGTATTGTTTGCGGACGACAATTCACCGATATTCAAAGTGAAAAGAAACCATGACGTATGTATGACTGTGTATATGTATGTCGCAGTATTGGAACAAATATATTTATTGTAGAGATATTTTGTGTATATTTTAATTTTCAGTTATAAACTATATATTTGAAGTCAAATTGGAAGTTTTACTTCTTGGTCCTTAGTTGCGAATAAATTGTTTTGTTTTTCTGGAATAGATTAAAGACACACATTGATCGTGACAAATTCCAATGAGTACAAGCATGGGTAGGATGCATTGTTTTACTAAAGAGTTCCGATGCCTCCTTCTCAGCTTCATCACAAGATCAAACAAAACAATTCAATTAAAAAGCTTTAAAATTTGGTTTAATAGTTGTTTTACGATCTTCCCACTTTTTTTGTGGTTCACCAGTTACAGTATACCAAATGATGTATCTTTCTGCATATAAAATGCTAATTTTGTTACATCTAATAAATTGAGGAGTTCACTAAACTTCTCAAAGATTTCACACTAAAATTTGATGTTTTTATAATAGGATGGAAGTAAAACCTTCAAATGAAAAAAATAATCAACTAACCAACATAAAAAGAAATAAACACCGACCTCTAACCACCTCCTTTTATGAGTTCTGTTGAAAGTGCAACCAAGCATACCGAGTGAGAATATAAATACACTGCATACAAACATACAATCTTGACACATAAGGAAGAGACTGACTAAGCACCTTTATCTATAAACAAATGAAATGCTTGCTAATAAAAATTTGGTGGCAAATATTATGTGCATTCCTGGTGCGAGAACGTAATAAGACTACCACACTTTAAATTGAACGGAGTTTTATATGAAGTCCAGCTATATGATATACATACTAGATCACTACATATTATAAAACAAAGTCCTCCGCCGGGTCGATCTGTCTGTCTGTTCGCGATAAACTCAAAATCCACTGCACCGATTTTCATAATGTTCTCACCAATGGATGGCGTGGTTCTCGAGGAATGTTTGTATACATTTCTGTATACATCAAAGATATTTGTTAGAGATGTCGGAAAAAGATTAGCCATGTGAGAGATTTCAACGAAAATGCTGGCTAAACCTTTTGACATACAACAAAATAATTTATTGTGGAATTGTGTATGTGGTACTGGTCTTCAAAAAAGTCCTGGACGGTATATATATCTCTTAAGGATAACATACTATATCCATTTAGACTACATTATTTCCGAATACTTACATCATTTTTAAATATTTTTTTTTTTATTTATTTCCTATATTATGTTAGCGAACAAGACTAATACACTAATAGTTATTTATCTACACCCATGCTTTAAATCCTCTATTAAAGATTCAGAAACAGTTAGCTTATTGCCAACATTATAACACCCAATGTTCTAATAACCATTACATCATCCAAAAGAGTATTGTAATGTTGTACTGAATTTCATAACAACACTCCTATGTTTTTTTTATCCCTTGATGCGCAAAGAGTTTCAACATACAGCCACATTCTTATTGCTCGATGCGTGGTATCTGTATGAATTTCAAAAAAAGAACATTTTCGTCTACGCGCGCACCACACACCCAGAACGTCGAGCGCCGTAAAAAAAAGTAGGTTATTCGAATCCTCGCCATTTTTCTTCGATATTTTTATTGTTTTGTTTACAAAAAATTAGCGATTCATTTTAAACGGTGCAAAAGAACATTATATTCGAATGAATTTTAATAATTGCACTAAACAAAATGTAAATTACTACTAAAATATATAGTTGTTTCATTAATACTTAGTTTATTTGCATATAATCAGTAATGGATGATATTAGGTTACTACTAGGACTGGTGTTTAATGTTAGCAGTAAGCTAACAATTCCAGAATCTTTTAGAGGATTCATATTCTGGGTGTAGATAAAGTCTTGTATGCAACTGTAACTTAAAACACTCATGTGATACTATTATCACACGAGGCGAACACATCCGTGTTTTAATACCCCTTATTACACAACAGTTGCATAGATAACTATTATCTTCACCCATGCTTTAAATCCTGTATTAAAGATTCTGAAACAGTTAGCTTATTATAAACATTAAAACACCCAATGTCGTAATAACCATTACATCATCCAAACGAGTGTTGTAATGTTGTACTGAATTTCATAACAACACTCCTTGGTTTTTTTTTCGATCCCTTCATGCACAAAGAGTTTCAACAAACAGCCACATTCGTCTTGCTCGATGCGTGGTATCTGAATGAATTTCAAAAAAAGAACATTTTCGTTTACGCGCGTTCCACGCTACCAGAACATGGCGCGCCGTAAAAAAAAAGTAGGTTATTCGAAACCCCGCCATTTTTCTTGAAAAAATGTGTGGTTCAAGTTTTGACAGCCGGATATTTTAAGCGCTGCAAAATAACAAGTGAATAATAATTGCACTATACAAAATGTAAATTACTACTAAAATTAATAATTCTTTCATTAATACTTAGTTTATTTGTATATAATAGCAAGGGATGATATTAGGTTACTACTAGGACTGGCTGTTTTAATGTTAGCAGTAAGGTAACTGTTCCAGTTGTTGTTCCAACTGTTGATAATTAGGTATTTAAACACTCATGTGATACTATTATCACACTCGGCTTCGCCTCTTGTGATAAACCCACATTCGTATTTTATAAAACACGAATGTGGATTTATCCATCACAGATAATAGTATGGTGGTCGCTCTATTGCCAATCAGTGGTATTGTTACGGACAATTTGATAAGTCCGGGCACTATTAATAATGGCCGGTCTGTATTCATAATGCCCGACTCAATTGGACAATGTGATTAAAACAGCATGATTATTTACTATTCACGGCTATTATGAATAATGGCCACCCTATCTTGGGCAAAGTAATAAAATAGGTGAACTGTAGTGTTTTTATTTAATAAATAAAATTAAACTCACAAAATTATCATGAAAAGTTAACAAAAAATAAACTATTGAACATAGTAGTTAAAAAATAAACATTTGAAAATGTAATAACATCATTAGTTACCTACTTTTATTTTGACAAAAATATTACTTAAAAACAAAAGTTTAAAAATTAGTAAACTGAGAAAAATCAACAAAAATATCTAATAATTAAGGACTGTGCAAGAAAGGTATTAAGTTTCGAATTATTTATTCTTGCAAGATGAGCTTTTGTGACAATTGGAATTGCAAAGAATGTTTGATTTCTTGCATTTACAACGTTTTGAATTGCACTCACCATTACAGTTACAATGCTGGAAGCCCATTCTCGAAGAGTTATATCAACTTGTGGACCATCGTCGATCGAAATGAACTTTTCTTTACACAAAGTAGACTGATTTCTCGAGTACAGTTGGTTTAAAATACCATGTTTAGTTCCAAGTTTGTAAAGTTTTTCTTTTTCGACAGATAAAATAATAGCAAGTTTATTAAGACTATCCATCTTGGCCTAATCTATCTGGTATCCTTACTCAAACGCTTTGGCCTATTTCCGCAATAGGAAATATTGCATTTTAATGCACCAACATTTTATCACATTGCCCGGTCAAAGTGATAAATTAATCACTTTGGCCATCGCTCTTGGGCATTATTAATAATGGCCGGTCCTTATTAATAATGCCCAGTTAATCACGTTGCCCGTAACAGTATCATTAAGAAAGTAATTTATGTTATAGTATCCTTTTTCCACCACACAAACGTTTTACAACAATTCTTTTGAATTTCGTAATACATTTGTTATGAACATTATCTGGGATCTTGTTGTAAATACAACGCCCCAAAAAAGACTTACCAACTTGAATTAGCAGAGTAGTAGGTCTGTTTGATCTCATACCTTATTCTCATATAAAATCAGCCGTGTCGGTCTAAATTTCATGACAGTCGGTTATCAGATGTCTTAGTTATCCTAGCCAGGATACAAGTACAACATATCAGTATATTATTGTATTGTCATCGGTCCATCCAACGGATACATCTAGATGATTGATGGTCTGGAAGCTTATCAGTTCTCCTCCCCATGTCAAGGCCCTTTCACGAACTGATGTAGCTTCATCAAGTTTACAAAGTGTTGTTGCAAAATATTGATATTGTCACTCCCAATGGTAAATATATTTCTATTCTCTTTATGAAAATCTAGGGTCTTGTAGTGTGGGATAATTTTGCTTTATGAAAATAAAGAACGAGACGAGCAGGACGTTCAGCTGATGGTAATTGATACGCCTTGCCCATTACAATGCAGTGCCGCTCAAGATTCTTGAAAAACCCAAAAAGTCTGAGCGCCACTACTTATTGCTCTCGTTACCTTGAGACAGGATGCTAAGTCTCATTTGCCCAGTAATTTTACTAGTTACGGCGCCCTTCAGACCGAAGCACAGTATTGCTTACATATTGATACTTCACGGCAGAAATAGGCGCCGTTTTGACACCCATAATCTAGTCGGCATCCTGTGTAAAGGAGCCTAGTAACTGGTAATAGATAATCACTAGATTCCATACATACAGGTGAAGCTTATACAAATCGTATAAAAAGTTATTATTTATATTACCAACAGCCATTTTGATTTAATTTTATGTATGAATTTGTAATAAATATTATACATTCTTTATAATATTCGTGACGTCCTTTACATTTATCGTTGTTTTACAGTTATTGTTGGAACTACAAAGCGGGGAAATAACCTGTATGAATGCCGGTGACGCAAATTGAGGTGAATTTTTTTGTCAGACATCTTGATTAAAGCGGTCACGACTTTGGTTTATTTAAAAGTGTCTGTTACTTGTTGCTTTATTTTAATTTTAAAATATATTCTCCAATCAATATGTTAATGATGTTGTGGTCCTAATAAAGTATTTAAAAATACTTAACAAGCAAGCCCAGAGCAGCAAGCATAACTTGTCGAATATTATAACTGAATACTTTAGGTCGTTCTGTGAACATAATATGACATACTTAAAAATATACTTAGCCTGGCCATAAATACTGTTACACTTAAAAATAAAAAAAAACATTTCATTTGAATTTGGAATCTGTCATTTTTTATGATTGTTTACTGAATTTTCTCATTTTGGGGCCTATTACATTGTACAATGTCTTGCGATATTAAAATAGAGTGATGAAGAGAACCGAATCGCTGTGATTGCATTACACAAAGTAGGTATGGAGCCAAATGCAATATTTAAAAATCTCCATTGATATTGGTAAAATGTTTGTGAACCGGGCTATTAATATGTACAATGAGACCTTCTCTGTTTGTAACAGAAAAAGATCTGGTCATCCACGTAGCGTTCGTACGAAAAAGGTGGTCAAAGCAGTAAGGGAAAGTATTCGACAAAATCCTGTACGAAACGAAGGTAGCAGCTAGAACCATGTCGCGCATTTTAAAATAAAACTTAGGACATGCAGCTTATAAGAGACGTACTGGTCATTTCCTAACTGATAATTTAAGAAGGTGGTAAAATCGAAACATTTACTGAAGTGGTACGCAACGGGAGGTAACACACAGAAAAATTTTGTTTACGTATGAGATTTTTTTTACAATTGGGCAACATTTTAACAAATGAAATGACCGTATTTATGCTTAAAGCTCTAAGGAAGTTTCCCAAGTAGTCGACAGAGTGGAACTTGGTTACTATCCGACTTTAGTGATGGTTTGGTGGGGTATTCGTTCAGTAGATAAGACTGCTTGACCTGTAGGAAGATCTAGGCAAGTTGGAGTAAGAAAACGAATGGACATACAAAAGGACCCAATCAAGAGGCTAAGTGTGTAAACAGCCTAGTTAACTAACTACTTAGCTAATGCACACATTGACAAGTCAAAATTGGTTCCGCATTATCTTAGGCTTATAGAGCTCGTAAGAAATCAAATTTCAATTCATATATTTTTATTCAAAATAGGATGACATCACTTAATGAAAATCAAAACTAACGCCCAGTCCAAAACGAATGCCTCAGACCTGAGAAGAATGGGCGCAACAAATTCAGCGGGCTATTTATTCATTACAATATTACGTTTACAGAGTAATATTGTACACTTAAACTCATTATTTACAGCCTGAGGGCGGTCATTTTCTGGGATCTTGTTGTAAGAGCATATACATCGCCCTACAAAATACTTACTAACTCGTCTTAGCCGAGTAGTAGGCATTAAAAGTTTATGTCTGTTCCTGGTGTTAACATTATGGTTATGACAGTTTCTAGAAAATTCACTTATGTGCCTATGAACATACATTACATTATCAAGAATATATTGAGAAGGAACAGTCAAGATGTTAATTGCTTAAAATTTAGCTCTCATTGATTCTTTAGGACCTAGGTTTTAAATAGCGCTAATAGCCCTCTTCTGCAGCACAAACATTGTATTAATATCGGCGGCGTTGCCCCATAGCAATATACTATAGGACATACTACTATTGAAATAACTAAAGTATACTATTCGCGATGTATCTATGTTTATTAATTGTCTAATTTTTTTAACCGCGTATGCTGCAGAACTAAGTCTGTTCGCCAATCCTTCAAACTTCCCAGATATTGCAGTGCTACAAATATGTTTGCGAGAGCGAGAATAACCGACTTCTTCGCAATTATTCGCGCAAGAATTGCATCTTTTTTGGACCGATTGAGACGCTCCAACAACGAAATACTGATGAGTGTCTCTAACAATGTGAATAATAATGATATTTTCAAAAGATGGATAGACGTCCATATTTATAAAAATAGAAAATGTTTTTTTTTAAATATCAGTAAGTTTTTGTTGTTAATATTATTTTTTTTAGGAACTTGTTATTAGTATTAAAACATTTGTAATTTTAATTTTAAATATTATCTTTATTTCAATTGTATTCTTATGTATGGGTTGGTTATGCCTGAAATAAATGATTATTATTATTATTATTTTTTAGCTGTCAAGGCGCCTATTTACCTACTCTTGGTGTCGGTTCTGAAGAAATAAACACAAGTAGCTCGTTTGGTTTTGTTCTTGATGCATTTATAATTATATAAGCCGCACTGTACAACACTACCTCTTTCGGACACATGATAGGTTCGACTGATCACTGAACTGATGTGGCCGGAGACAAGACATCGGGCAACGTGGGGCAATGTAGGGTAACATCGCCCCATGTCTCTGGGGACACATGTCGCTCTACAAATGTTCCTAGTGGGGACTCAGCTTTAGTTTTGTTATAGAAACACAACGTAACATATTTAGGAGTAGCATATAAAGATATAAGAAAGTACATTTTGGCCAGCTCGTGATAAACACAACCGATAATAATTCACTACTGTTTTAATTCACTACTGTTTACGGAAGGAATGAGTAATTAGTTTCCATCGTCTGGCGAGAAGCGAGCGATGTATTTATGGGAATATCCTTAAGCTTCCCATGCATACTGTATTTCTACCAATGTATATAATTATATATAATCCATACTTATTTTTACCAGACCAGGTTTAATACTTTAGTGTGCGTGAGAAGCTACGTCTTATACTCGCGATCTGTATGTCACTTTGTGTTAGTGTGCGTGCATAGCTCAAAATAGAGCTTAGTTTTAAATTCATTTTTTCGACGTTTTCACAGCTGTCGTAGTCTAATACGACTATCTAGGCTAAGTAATAAGGTAATGATCTAAGTATGGAAGCATGTCGCCACATTTTAGGGAATATTATGACTTACAACAGGCTCCGCGATGGACGCCCCAATGAGCAATGTCATTAGCTTGATATTATTATAAAATCAAGCCTGTGTCAAAACATTGGATGTTATCGTGTTCTATTAATAATATGATGATAACCCGTGAAGATCAAAATAAAACGACATTTTTAAAGAGTCACAGATAACATTGTTATATAGCAACATTAATTTTGCACATTATATTATCTTCTGATATATAAAATTCTCGTGTCATGGTGTTAAACATTGAACTCCTCCGAAACGGCATAACCGATTCTCATGAAATTTTGAGTGCATTTTGGTTAGTTCTGAGAATCGGACAACTATTTTTCATCCCCCTAAATGTTAAGGGTGATCTACACCAATTTTTTTTTAATTTTTTGACATTTTTTTTAAATTTGTTTGATTATGAGTCAGCATTAAACAATACTTACAACTTCAAATTTTCACCCATCTACGGTCAGCAGTTACTTTTGTGTCTCGATTTTAATATCGGCACTACAACGTTTGCTGGGTCAGCTAGTAGTATTATAAATGTGAATGTAAGTTTGTTTTTGACGCTTTTATGCCGGAGTTACTGAACCGATTTTGATGAAATTTGGTACAGCGATAAACTAGAGCTTGGGAAAAGACATAGGCCCCATATATTTATCCCGGAAAAATTATTGATTCCCCTGGGATTTAATACTGAAATTCAGTTCGATGAGCTATAACTATAAGTTTACCAATAGTCGGTTTAGTTTGCAATAGCAATCTTCCTAGAAATAATATTCATATAAATATGTCGGGAACGGGAGCGAAAACGGTAACCAGAACTAGAATAGGACATAATCTTCAATTCCAAACTTGCTTATTATCTTTAAAACCCTTTTCTCTACGCGGACGAAGTCGCGGGCATCAGCTATTATAATATCAATTGTATCATATTTTTTTTATATTATATAGTTTAATAGTATATATAGTAGTACTATACACCTGAATACATGTTACTACATCTTATTATAGTGTAGAACTCATTAATACAATAATTACATTCATATTATGAGAATTGTAATTGTGTTCTATGATAAGATTTACCTTTATTTAGATTGTAGTAATGGATTTTCGTAAAATTTAATTACATTAAACACATTAAAGAACGAAAAATTCTATATGTTTTATACAAACTTGCAATACTTTTTATGGATATTTTTCCTATGTGAGTATCAATATTGTTTAACAGAATGTTCATCTTAGACTGGGCCTTACGTTGTATCAGAGAGTATCAATACTAATGTTTAACAGAATGTTCTTCTTAGAATGGGCCTTATATTGTATCAGAGAGTATCAATACTATTGTTTAACAGAATGTTCTTCTTAGAATGGGCCTTACGTTGTATCAGAGAGTATCAATACTATTGTTTAACAGAATGTTCTTCTTAGACTGGGCCTTACGTTGTATCAGAGAGTATCAATACTATTGTTTAACAGAACGTTCTTCTTAGACTGGGCCTTACGTTGTATCAGAGAGTATCAATACTAATGTTTAACAGAATGTTCTTCTTAGACTGGGCCTTACGTTGTATCAGAGAGTATCAATACTATTGTTTAACAGAATGTTCTTCTTAGACTGGGCCTTACGTTGTATCAGAGAGTATCAATACTATTGTTTAACAGAACGTTCTTCTTAGACTGGGCCTTACGTTGTATCAGAGAGTATCAATACTATTGTTTAACAGAACGTTCTTCTTAGACTGGGCCTTACGTTGTATCAGAGAGTATCAATACTATTGTTTAACAGAACGTTCTTCTTAGACTGGGCCTTACGTTGTATCAGAGAGTATCAATACTATTGTTTAACAGAACGTTCTTCTTAGACTGGGCCTTACGTTGTATCAGAGAGTATCAATACTACTATTGTTTAACAGAATGTTCTTAATGATATTAGTCTCCTTTATTTTTTTATTGATTGATTTTGTTTGTTGTATTAATTTGAATTGTAATGTGCTGTAATTTATGTAATAAAATAAATTTTATTTATTCTATTGTTGTTAAATTTTTAGTTCAGCAATTGTTACTGTTGACTTTATTTTCAATTTATGAAATAACAGCGTTTAATTTTTTAAAACATAGAAATTTTACTCTATAATGTACTTATTTGCTTCTCACATAAGAATGTTATTTGCGTATAAGAATATATTTGAAGTAGCACTAAACTTGTATTTTTGTCATTACTTTGTTGTTTATTGTTTGTATGTATTAGTGTACAGATTGTCAGTGCAATAGATAAATAAAATTCGCATGTAAAATCAAAATTAATTCAGAAAATTGTATAATTAATAAACATATATCTATTTTAGGGTACCACCGCCCAACAAGTAGCTCATGGAGAAATCATTGGCCAAAATTAAATCAACATGAACTTATCTCGGCCTACAAAATAATGAACGCTACCGATAATATAATTAAAGATTCTAACCGACGCATTTCTGAAGTGTTATACATTCGAAAAGATGCCTCGGCGCACCCGGCTTATGAGGTTGGTTACCTACAGTACGTTATTAAAGAAAAGTATAGAAGAATGATTGACAAATACAATACTAGTAGCTACATGATAAGAAGGCTTTATACATTGGAGGTTCTTACGTACTTGGAAGAAATTGAACATCATTATTGGGAGATCAGTCACATTTTCGGAATGATGCATGAGATTGAAAGAAAATATGGTGAAAATTCCAGTCTCTATGAACCATATGTTGCGTCAACAACTGAATCTGACGAAGGGGCTATTAGTGGTGTTGGTGGTAGTGTGGGAGTTGGAGGTGGTGGTGGTGGTGGTAGTGGTAATAGTACTAAAAAGAAAAAGAAGAAACAGCCAAACTTAATGAAAAATAAGAAAGAGTACCAAAATCTAATGAATTTTGTAGTGGGAACGACACCAAAACAGAGTACGAGGTGGTGGTGGCCTATTGAATATGGGTGGGAGATTGATTACTATTGGTGATAATAAATAAGATATCATTGACAATAATGTATTTATTTCGGCGATTTTTGAATAGTAGCGGAAGTGAAAAATTCTTTAGCGACGCTGAGCATTTTTCTTGGTATGGCTATAAAATGTTAAACTCGCGTCAGGACACGTTAAGAATGACCTGATTGAAAATACGTGAGAAATTAGTTGAAATTATGGATGAAAGATTTATACTTCTTACTAATTATAGTTCGGCTATTTCTACTTAATGATCATACGGTTATCACATCATCATCATCATCGGCTTGGCAATCACAATTGAATCATTGTGATTGCGAAGCCGAAACACCGCGAGGTCGAGGGATCGAATCTCAGCCGTGAAAATTTTTTTACAGTTTAACTATTTGGTTTTTAAACATTTTCATTAGCGAAGACTCTCGAAGGTGATAATTATACTTGTATTTTTTTTGTTAAAGTTTTTTCTTCTGCCGGTACTCCCAGAGTGCAACCCGTAATTTTTTTATTTAGGTATATTTTTTATGGAGATAACGACAAGAGCGGTTGTCACCGTCATCCACATTCTGTTGCAACACCAGAGGAACTAGAGGCACGTTTCTGACTTTTTAGAAAGGTGTACACGCTTTTTTTGAAGGTACCCATTTCGTATAGTCTTGGAAATATCGCACATGGAAGCTCATTCCACAGCTTGGTTGAACGTGGAAGGCAGTTCCTTGAAAATCACACCGTGGAGGAAAAATCAAGGAGGCAAACATCCAGAAGGGGGGATTTTTATTTTATTATTTATTTATACTATTAATCATTACAGAAGAATAACAGAAATAATCTTAAACTAACATAGTCCCGCAAAACTGTTTGGACAGTTTGTCTGCAGGATCAAGTCTCTTATAATACGTTAATGCTTATATAATGATATCCTAATTTGTTGCGTGTCGTGCAAAGGTGGATTTATGCGGCAGGAAGGTCAGAACCGATAAATAAAGAACACAGCATACCACTTTACCTTGCCGGTAACGCATCTCTAGGCTCCTGGTTTTGAATATGTCCATTGTAATCACTACACTCCATAACGATAGGCACTTGCCGTTTTGCCCCCTCTTAAATATAAAAATATCAAACAGCTCTTCGGAATACTCCTCGTGATAAATGCTTAAATGATAAAGACACAATGAAACGACGTCCCTACGCAACGCCATGTGATCTAGACATTCAGAGAGCACTGGGTCCCCGACACTTCGACCAGCTCTGCGTTGCACGCGGTCAAATGGTTCGAGCTGTCATGGGGTGCGCCAGACCAGAAATGACAGGATTACTCCGTATATACATTAAGTATTGCCGCGCTCTAATAATGACGCCTATCTTTTTAGAGGCAAATTTGGATTTCAGATCACTGCGGAATTGGGATTTGCTCGAGATTTCGAGAACCATTGTTTATTGTTGTGTTGTAGAGAAGCGGTTTCGATTCCTGAATCTTCAATAAATTTTGATACAAATATGAATATGATAAAATTAGTAACTTATAAAATATTTTTATCGAATTATTAAAAAATACAAAGTTTAAACAAGTCTTACATTCAGAATGTCTTAAGTAATTACAAAATTATACTACGAGCTATCAAATAGTTGAATTGTCAAATGAGCAATTCTGATAAAAAAATATAACTGTGTTGAAAAGAGGATGGTACCGATTTTTTTTATTGATTTGCCTCCCTTCTTATAGATACTTCCATACAAAGCCAAACAGTAGCACGAGATCGCTTTTCAGTACCTATATGATTCTAATGTGATAGATTATTATAGGATGCGAGTAAAATTACACGTAACAGTACCTATTCTAGAAAGAAGTCAAAAGAGGTTTTTTTATAACAAATTTTAATACCACCTACCAAAATATCACAAACAAACTAACATCTAAATAACTAACTGTAAAATTATAAAAAAAATGTGCTTAGCTTCTTAGAATATTGATACAACGACAGATTAATATTGGAACAGGTATTAGACAGAGTGACGCACTGTAACGTATTGTAACGAGTGAGTCCTCCCTCACATTATGGTATATATATCAAATTCAAATTCAAATATTTTTATTCAAAATAGGATTTATAATCACTTATTGAACGTCAAAATCTACCACCCATTCAAAAGAGACTGCCTCAGACCTGAGAAGAATGGGCGCAAGAAACTCAGCGGGCTTTTTTTTTTTTATATAAAATATGGATTACAATGTAATATCGTACAATAAACATTAATAATTAAAGAGCCTGAGAGTGTTCGCTTTAATCCCAGTCCGTGGTGTCATTAAGAAAATCGTTTATGCTATAATAACCTTTCCCACACAAACGTTTTTTAACAATTCTTTTAAATTTCGTAACACATTTGTTTTGTACATTTTCTGGGATCATATTGTAGAAGCATATACATCGCCCAACAAAAGACTTACTAACTCGACCCAACCGAGTAGTAGGCATAACAAGTTTATGTTTGTTCCTCGTGTTAACATTATGAATGTCACAGTTTCTAGAAAATTCCTCAATGTGCTTATGAACATACAAAACATTATCAAAAATGTATTGAGAAGCAACAGTCAAAATGTTTATTTCTTTAAATTTTTCTCTTAAAGATTCTTTAGGACCTAGGTTATAAATCGCGCGAATAGCCTTCTTCTGCAGCACAAAGATAGTATTAATGTCGGCCGCACTGCCCCATAACAATATGCCATAGGACATAATACTATGAAAATAACTAAAGTATACTAATCTCGCCGTATCTATGTCAGTTAACCGTCTGATTTTCTTAACCGCATATGCTGCAGAACTAAGTCTATTCGCCAATCCTTCAATATGGGGGCCCCACAGCAATTTGGAATCAAGAGTAATGCCAAGAAATATAGCGGATTCCACTGGCTTTACCACCTCTCCATTTAATAAAATATTCGCATCTACATTTTTGACATTTGGCGCGGTGAATTTATATTTATATTTGGTTTTATGATTATTTAACAATAAGTTATTGGCGCTAAACCAGTACACAATGTCAGATAGAGCATTGTTTACTTCGTCATATAAAACTTGGCTTCGTTTCACTTTGAATATAAGTGAAGTGTCATCCGCAAACAATACCACCTTGTGTTTTTTTTCTACAAGGTTAGGTAGATCATTTATATAAATTAGGGAGAGGAAGGGTCCAAGAATAGACCCTTGTGGTACCCCCATACCGAGAGGAGTCCCAGGAGATCTCCTGCCATTCACCTCGACCCTCTGAATCCTATTATTTAAATATGAGATCAGAAGATCGAGTGCAGATCCTCTTATACCATAGTGGCATAGCTTCCTGACCAGCGTTGAATGTTGAACACAATCAAAAGCCTTAGATAAATCACAGAAGATACCAAGTGCATTCTGTGATTCCTCCCAGGCCTCAAAAATATTCCTGATGAGTTCAACACCTGCAGTCGAGCGTCCCCTAGTAAAGCCAAATTGTTTTATATGAAGTAACTTATAAGTGTTAAAGTGAGTAAGCATTTGGCTTAAAATAATTTTTTCTAAAATTTTACTAAGGGTCGGCAACACCGAAACAGGGCGATAGTTATTCGGGTCAGAAGTGAGTCCCGATTTAAATATTGGTGTAATTTTACTATACTTCAGAAGGTCAGGAAACACGCCAGGTTCAATACAGCTATTAAAAACTAGTGCTAGATATGGTGCTATGACGTCAATAACAGAACTTATTATTTTTACAGATATGCCCCATATATCAGCAGTTTTTTTCATTTCTAAGGATCTGAAAGTTTTAATTATTTTTGCTGGGCTAACAACACTGAATTTGAAATTTTGTTTACATTCCTTAACATTTTCCAAAAGAAGTGACTCGGCAACACTGGTGGAGGAGACAAGGGTGCTTGAGATGGAAACTGGAATGTCAGAAAAAAATTTCTCAAAAGCAGAAGCTACTTCCTGCTTAGAGTGGATTTTTGTATTGTTTATTATTAGATTATATTCAAACTTGCAGTCTTTCGCTCTTCCAGATTCCCAGTTAATATCATCCTTTACTTTATTACTTATTACAAATATTAAATTAGGCCAAAGGCCCACCGATCTTACATCACATCATTTCTGACTATCTGGCAGATAGAATATAATTGAGATTGTTTTCTTATTTGCGTCAATTTTCTAATTTGAATTAAATCCAATTCTTAAGCTTTGTGTGGCTTTACAGCCAACCTTATAACAAGGAGTTCTTATCCGCATATAAGAACTCCTTGTTACAGTATGTAGTGAAAATGTGTCGACGCCTTTTTTGCGCACAGACAAAGGAGAAAGGGCTACTCTCCGGGAAAGCGATGGGAGGGAGGAGGTGGATGTTCATGCATACCGACATCGCCTACTATAGACATCTTCACCCACTCCTCCTCTCACTTCCTACGCTATAAATTTCCTTAAAAATCGCATTGTGGAGATTTCCCAAAAGTAATACGGCCATATATGGAGTATTGCTGCATGTCTGGTCTGGCGTACCCCAGTATCAGCTCATTCCATTTTACCGCGTGCAAGGCAGAGCAGCTCAAATTGTCGGGTGCTCTGTGAACGACTGGATCGTTTGGCATTGTGTAGAGACGTCGCTTCATTGTGTGTCTTCTATCGCATTTATCACGCGAAGTGTTTCGAAGGGCTGTTTCAGCTGATTCCAGCCGCCGAATTCTACCTTTGCACAACACGCCACAAATTAGTATATCATCCGCACCATCTGGATGTGTGACGGTCTTCAACAGTGCGGTTTTCAAGGAGCTTTCTTCTACGTACTACAAAGGTGTGGAATGAGCTTCTTTAAAGGCTGGCAACGCTCTTGTGATTCCTCTGGTGTTGCAAGAGAATGTGTGCGGCGGTGATGACTTAGCACCAGGTGACCCGTACACCTGTTTGTCCTCCTTATCTATAAAAAAAGAAATTATTTGCCATTACTATTAAAATAAAGCAGCCATTAACATCATCGTAAATTTAATCATGTTTCTAATTGTAATATGAATGGTTATTATAATGTCGCCAATCATATTATTAGTATCATGTGTTTATTTTTCTTGTAAGTTTTTGTTCATTTTAATACATTTTAGTGTAATGACGCTCTTAGACTATTTAATGATAAGTTTTTTTGTACTAAATTTAATTAAGACGATATTTTATTGGTCACGGATCACCGGACTGCCAGATCATCTATACGATCCAAAAATATTAATATAAACATGGTTTCAAATTTGAATTAAAATATTTTTATTCAAACTAGGATAGATATAAAATCACTTATTGAAAGTCAAAAACTACCACCCATTCGAAAAGGTATACCTCAGACCTGAGAATAACGGGCGCAACAAACTCAGCGGGCTTTTTTTTTTCATAAAAATATTATTACAATGTAAAATCGTACAATAAAATTTATAATTTACGAGTCTGTGGGCAGTATCTCAGCTCTATTCCCAATCAGTGGTATCATTAAGAAAGTCATTTATGTTATAGTAATCTTTACCACACAAACGTTTTTTAACAATTATTTAGAAATTCGTAATACATTTTTACAATTTTGAATATTATCTGGGATCTTGTTGTAAAACCATATACAACGCCCCACAAAAGACTTAGCCGAGTAGTAGGCATTATAAGTTTATGTTTGTTCTTGTTGTTAACATTATGGTCATGACGGTTTCAAGTAAATTCACTTATGTGCCTTTGTGCATATATTTCATTATCAATAATATCTATATTTCTGTTGACTGTTCCAGTTTTACTTCATTCATCAACAGGACAGCCAGGATATTTTTATCAATATGATCATATTGGAGTTTCTACTAAAGATAGATTAAAGACTATGGCGACAGAACTTGTGAGCGAATCTAAACACAGAATAAGACAAGTAGAAGGGCTTAAAGATTTTTATTCTTCAGACCCTTCTTTTGAAATGGGCCTTATAATGGGTGAGAAAATTGATTAAATATTTTGAATGGAATATGAATAAAACATATGTTATGTTTTTAAAGTGATAAACCTCACTTCTGGGATTAATTACACAAATAAAATTGTAAAACAAAATTTATGAATGATGCGGGACTAGTACTTGATAACCTGCTCAACCCCAATATTTGCCTATTAGGAAATCGACTTGAGTTGTCACTCTTGTAAATCTAAACAATTTGTTAGATTCGCAAGAGTGATCTTACAAAGCCCAATATTTGCATATTTTCTAACATGCAAATATTGGGGTTGAGCAGGTTATCAACTGTAACCTAGATCCTGTCGATGAAGCCACAACCTGAGAGTTGAATAAAGCATACAAGATTTATCAACGATACGCCACTTGAACGGTTGGCTCAGTTTGAAGAGCGCACGCACGGAACGCGAGAGGGTTTGAGTCCCGCATCGAATATTACTGTTTATCCGATGGTATTTCCTAAAAAAAAATTCTCAATAAAATAAAAATTCATAATTCACCTAAATAAATCAATTTTCCATAATATCATTTTGGAACATCCTGTAAGTAATCTAGTAGCCGGCAGCTAGTTTAGGCATTGACAATTCTTCTACGCCGCGCCGTAACCGTCAGAATGCGTAGGTAAATAGTGCCCACATAAGTGTGATTTTAAAAAATCATAGAATACAATGTTAATTTCACGAGAATTTTTTCTAGGGCATCAGATAAACAGTCATATTCCACAAATAAAATTTGAAAACAAAATTTATGAACCATGCGGGACTCGATCCTCTCGCATTCCGTGCGTGCGCTCCACCAACTGAGCCAACCGTTCGAGTGGCGTATCGTTGCTAAATCTTGTATGCTTTATTCAACTCTCAGGTTGCGGCTTCACCGACAGGATCTACTTTACAGTTGATAACCTGCTCAACCCCAATATTTGCATATTAGGAAATTGACTTGAGATATCGCTCTTGCAAATCTAAACAATTTGAAAATATGCAAGTATTCGACTTTGTAAGATCTCTCTTGCAAATATAACTTGAAACCTATTTTGTATGATTACGGTTATGTAGCTCTAACCGTGTTTTTACTCATTGTCGCCATTTCAGCGCCACGCTGTATAATTAATTGTTTTGTTTTTATTTCATTCTGTATTCCAGACTTGATATGATATCCTTCGCCAAGTTACACCTTCGCACCACACGAAAAAATTCAATCGTTTGGATGGGCTCTTCCGCAGTGCGGTTTTCAAGCAACTATGATCACTTCCCATCAAGTGCACAAGCGATTCAACAATCACATTGATTAAAATTAAAATCCATATGTTTTTAAGTTTTCTTTAGTGTTAATTCCGTCAATATTTTTTTCAAAGTCTTTAAAAAATACGACACGTGTTTCGCCACACGAGACATCCTCAGGACATGATGACTCGCCAAACTCTGGCACGAGACTGCAAATATTGGCGGAATAAACACTAAAGAAGACTTTAAACATTTGGATAATTATGGATTTCCGCAAAGTCACGCCTACTTCGATAAATTTTCTAAAATTAAAATGTAATTTTCAGGGGAAATTCGAGAAAAATATAAGTACATGTTGGAGTTGTATCGAATGACGGATAACAAATACACCCAGAAAGTGAAATTTTTATATCCAGCAGTTCCTCTGAGGAAGCCTTTACATTACATTATTAGGTGCATAATTTAACCTTTAACAGAAGACCTTATCAAAGGAGCTTTTGATGTTCGCTCGCGCGCAGTTGGGACGGTTGTAGTCTTGGTTGTTTGGCTCGCTTGGCGAATACGTAAAAATGGACAATTGACAATCCATAATTATTCAAATGTTGTGAGCCTTCTTGAGTGTAAGTGCCACCAAAATTCGTCTCCAATCAATTCGACACGAGACAGTCTCGTGCCAGAATTTGGCGAGTGAACATCTCATGAGGATGCCCCGTGCAGAGGCGAAACTGGTGTAGAATTGATTGGAGACGAATCTTAGCGGAATTTACACTCGAGAAGACTCAAAACATTTGAATAATGAAATTGACCGTTTTGATACTCGAAAAGAGTATAACAGGCTAGTAAACAGGGGTCTACATGATCTATATATCTCTATATCTATACTATATATATATATATATACTGCAGGATTTTGATTGACAAATGGTAGTCAGTCGCGCTGGGAATTAGTATTTTAAATACTAATCTAGCAAACCACTAACACACATTGACAAATCAAAATTATCGGGCTGCCAGATCGTCTATACGATAGTATATTCTAAGTCTATGGTAATTTTATTTATTTATATATAGATACAATATTAGACAACAACATAATCATATATTTTTCGATATAAAAAACAACGTGTACATTATTTTCAGAAGTTTATAATAAGCCTGCCTGCCTTTATTGAATTGAAAACTTCTTTAGCGGCGTTGAGCACTTTTCTTGGGACGGGTATAAAAAGCGACATAAAGAATTGATAAATGGTGGATTAATAATTAAGTTGGGCATTTTCTTTTTTCAGAATGGAATATATTCATCAGTTGGAAATAGATATTGATAGATTAATTATAATACTAGAAAACTTAGAACCCACTTTAAGTTACAATAATTTTGGTTGAGGCAATAACATGTTTATTATGGTGTTATTCGATTTATACAAAAGGATTGTTAATAAAATAATGTTTTTTTTTATAATGAATCTTCTTTAATTTAACTTCGATGCACGTTACTTAAGGTAACAACTTCTACTACAACAGAAACGCCAACTAGTGACAGTTATAAACGAACAAAACAAACAAAATGCTATCAGATTTAAATTTACTTTTTAATTTATCAGGTATATAAATAATATGATTATTAGCTTGTATGTACTTAATTTTAATAATAAAATTTATGAAAATTGTTGAAACTTTTGTTACGAAGACCAAAATAAAGGTTTAGAGATTTTTGTCAATTCGTCTGTGCATTTGTAAAAAGGTATAAAAGGCATTTATTTTCTCAAAATTGATTCCTTTACAATTTTTTTTGATGTCATTTCATATACTACTAGATACTACTACCGCATCGGAAACAAATGGCGCTCTGAGAAAGAAGAAGCGGCGCAAGAAACTCTCCCAGCATTCTTTTTTTGCGCTCTTTTCAATAAATATATACAATATTGTACAGTCCTTTCTATCGCTATAAAATAATCACAATCTAGTCCGAGGCTGTCTGATCATTTAGATATTCAGCAGTGGAGTAAAAGGATTTACGACAGAGCCATTTTTTTATAAAACATTTAAATTTATTTATAGATAATGCCTGAACAGTGGCTGGGACTTTTTTATAGAAGTGTACACAAGCTATTTTATATCTTATGAAGCCTACTATAATTAGTTACAAGCAATCCCTTATTTCTAGTGTTATTATAATGAAAATCACTATTAAGAGCAAAAAGGTGACGATTTTTGTGAACATATATTAAATTTTCATAAATGTACTGACAATGAACAGTCACAATATTTATTATAACCAAGCTGATATATTATAGCACGAACAGCTCTCTTTTGCAGAGCAAACACTATATCAATGTCAGCAGCATGACCCCATAGTAATATACCGTACGTCATGATGCTGTGAAAATAACTGAAGTACACTAATCTAGCGGTCGCACCATTCGTGTACTCTCTAATCTTTCTAACTGCATATGCCGCAGAGCTGAGTCTATCTGCTAGATGGGCAATATGTGGACCCCACTGAAGCTTTTTATCTAACGTGATACCCAAGAAGACCGTGTACATGCTAATCTTAGAAACGAAATGGATCTATGATGTATTGTATCAAGCTCCCGTCATATTGTTTCATTATTTCCAATACAATTGTAAATAAAATACGATTCAAGTCTCAGATTGTCCATTGAGTTTCAAATGAAATCTACGATGGCAAATACTTCTACACTAATTAATCTAAATTCCACGCTATTAACTAGTAATTTGTTTTCCTAGTCATCTCCCGCAATTATTAGTAGAAATGATATAAAAAATAATCAATTATGATTTTCAGCAAACGTGTAACAAGAGAACACCTATTTACCACTGATCTAGTGATACAAAACTGGAATTAGTCACCGTAAGAGCATCATAAATCTAATAAGATTTTCTTACATCATTCATGTTTATTAAGAATTTAAGGTAAAAAACAAAACATTTGTTATTCGTTTTATTGTACTACTAAAAAGTTAAGAGCTAACTTATTAAGAGATGTAACACTAAAAAAATCACGAAGTTTTTTTTTTATAAAAATAAGGGACGAGACGAGCAGGACGTTCAGCTGATGGTAAATGATACGCCCTGCCCATTACAATGCAGCGCCGCTCAGGATTCTTGAAAAACCTCAATAATTCTGAGCGGACTACAACTACGCTCGTCACCTAACATAAGATGTTATGTCTCATTTGCCCAGTAATTTCACTAGCTACGGCGCCCTTCAGACCGAAACACAGTAATGCTTCATTTTACTGCTTCACGGCAGAAATAGGCGCCGTTGTGGTACCCATAATCTAGCCGGCATCCTCTGCAAAGGAGCCTCCTACTGGTAACTCATACCCCTTTGTTGGTAAATCACTGTTAGAAAGAATGAAAGAAACAAAACTTTTACTTGATCAATACACTACAATAAACCTTAAAACTAATTAAATCAATCTAAGTACATAATTATACTGATAAGTTAAAAAATACTAAATATAATGTCACAAGTGACCAATTATAGGTCTCCCATTCAGTATAATGCTACAGCAAGCTGCAGCGCTTGTTTTCAGTGGGAGCTTTAACAAGTGAAGTCACGGACGACGAGGTATTTACCTACTACTGTTTATTATAAAATAAAATAGTTAAAAAATAATTTAAAAAAGACTAAAAATACAATAATATTGTTCGTCATTGTACGGTGCTTGCTTGCTTTTTATTAGGAATTATGAGGGTAGTTGTATATGCTCCGCTAGCGGATGACACAAGCCGCGCTTGAGTTGACAAGCGGACAGAGGCTGTTGAGCTTTGCTGGGTCGTAGTCGCTGCCTAGACATCTGTAAGCGGTGTTTACCCCGAGTGAAATCCCGTGGTCATTAACGGCCATTCCCTATACTATCTATAGATAGAAATAAATTACTACCTTCTACTGTCAGTAATTAGCTGTCAATAATCTGAATCTGTCCCAATATACCCGATAAGTCATTCTTATCGACTTATATTGGGACGCGTGAATTGCATATTCCATACAAACTTCTATCGCTGGGAAGCTATACGTCGTCTCATTGACAGACAGCTTGCACTGATAAGGTGAGGTACTGTCGATAAATTTATTGGGACAGAAAAGTCAACGACAGTTAAAATTTTTATCTCAAGTAAGAGATAGACTGAATATTGGGAACGGCCGTTAGTCTACCATAAGCTTCGTAACTCCATTAGTTGACGTTCAATGCTAGTGTCTTTACGTTATCATTCATACAAACTTTGCAAGCTTGCGATCGCCAGTTTGACGTTCACTTTGAAATACCAGAATCAAGACCTTTGGAGCTGATGCGACGTCGTCAACTGAGTGGCGTGGGAGTATTCAAATGTTAGTGGAGTGCATCTCACTCATCAGCTCACCTACAACTATGAATACAAGGTTAAAAACCTACCTTGGCTGACACCAATATACTTCAACGTCGTTATCAGCTTGCAAAAGGTCACTGCTGGCCTTTCCTGGTGTATGCCACTGAACCCAACATACATATCCTAGTCCAGCCTCTACTCTACGTATGTCATCTCTCAGCTGGGATGCGACCTCGTCAACGTGGGTTGCGTTCTCCATCTTAGAACACGTCAACCCTAGCATTTGCTGCTTATAATTTTAATTAGTTTACTATGGAATCGAGAAACTATTCAAACTCGATTTAGAATATTTATTTGATGAAGGTGTTCTAATATACATATGATACAAAGCAATGAAATAAAACATAAACACTTTAAAATAAATAAAATTTTTGTAATTAATAAATATGTGTCTACCAATAGTAATCAATTTCCCAACCATAATCAATTGGCCAAAATTTATTGTATGGTTTTTTCGTTTGACTTATTGAATGACTACCGTTTATTGAAACACTTCCGAAACTTGCAAGGTATTGCTTCCTTAGTTTATCCCTTTCCTTTTTGCTTTTCTTTCTTGCCTTTTCCCTTTCCAAGATGTTCTTTTGGATCTTCTCTGCTGCGTTTAGAATCAAAGAATTATTGTAACCCTCCTCGCCAACAGGAACAAATGGAACTCCATGATATTTATTTGGTAATTCGTGAAGCATATTAACTAAATGGTATATTTCAAAATGCAGTGCTTGTATTAGTTCTAATTCTTTGATAGCACCAAATAGATATATTTGGTGCCTTGTGATATTTGGAATATTTCCATTTGCAATATCTACCATAGAACGATATCTAAAACATTAAGTAATATTTAAATTATTAATTGTTTTTTTTTTATGATAGCGAGGGACAAGACGAGCAGGACGTTCAGCTTATGATAATTGATATATAATAGATATAACACCGCTTAGGTTACTTGAAACCGAAAATCCAAAAATTCTGAGCGGCACTACTCCTGCGCTCGTCACCTTGAGACATAAGATGTTGTCTAATTTGCCCAGTAATGTCACTACGGACTACAGTCTAGCTACGGCCGCCCTTCAGAGCGAAGCAATAATGTTTGGACATTATTGCTTCATGGCAGAAATAGGCGCCGTTGTGGTACCCATAATCTAGCTGGCATCCTGTGCAAAGGAGCCTCCCACTGGTACGACAAAAAGAAGTATCGGTATAGTTAAATAAATATTAAATATATTGTTACAGACTTTTTTAAAAATGTCATCCAATTGAATACGTACGTGTATAACTTACTAGTTAATATTAAATATAGAGGTGCCCAAGCGGGGATTTGAATTTATTCGAGTGCGTCAGAATAAAATGAGGGGGGCAAACTTACACCTTGTGAAGTTCTTCTCAATCGGTCACTCTTGTCAGAGTGGTCGAGGTCGCCAAGATAATGCAACATAAGTCGCCGTTGGTCTCCTTAGTTTTAGGTCGCACTGTATCCTGCGCGGTGCTCCTCCACTTTTGACGGCTTGTAGCATTGCAGGAGCATTCTGGCCCTGCACTATCAATCGCTCAATCGATCCTTCATTTCTGGAGATGTGACCAAATAACTTCAGGATTCGTAGTTGCACAGTCGACGATAGTCCTTCTTTTATCTTCAGTTCTTTTAAGATGGAATTGTTGGTTCCGAAAGCCGGTTCTTCAGGAGTCGCCTCCGACACCACATCTCTCAGGCATCAATTTTGCAGCGGTCTTGCAGTCTAGGGTACCAGGTTTCAGCCCCGTAGAGAAAGATTCGAAACACAAGCCACCTCATAAGTCGAACCTTGGTGGTTTTGGTGATCCTTCTGTCCTTCCAGATCTTATTGAGCTTCTCTACCGTAGGCACATCGCCTTCGGATTTCTAGCTCACAATCCTCGGTATTGGAGATGGTAGAACCAAGACAGGTGTAGGTTGGCACCACTTTACAGTTGACACTGCGTTGAAATTCCTTGTGAAGTACCCCTACTAAGGTAGGGATCGTATATTCAAGGCTCAGATAAGTCTGACGTAATATAAGTCAGTACGATTGTTAGAAAAACTCGAGCGTTTTCGAAGTAAAACTTCTTTAGGCGCGTCTTGGGGGTAACTCAGAATTTTTTCTGATGGAAATAACGCTCAGTAAAAAGGTCAGTTGAAAAATATTATATATAAAAATATTTCAAATTGCTCAGTAATATTTTTTAAAAATCTCCAAGTGTTTTTATTGTTTATTTATTACTACTATTGCAATAAAAAATATATATAAGTTTTCAGATATTTTCTGACATTCGTTACTTTGTTCTTGGTTTTTGTTTTTCGTTTCCATTATTAGGATAGGCAAAGGGTTCGAGCCCATACAGTCATATTTGTTAATATTCAATAACAACGTCATATATATGTTATGTGATAATAATAATATAAACTTAATTTTTTTATTATTGATTATTTTATTTATGAGTGAAAATTTTTAAATGTACGAATGGACAATGAACTGAATTATAAATAGAATATAAAATGGAAATAATAATCAGTCAATAAATGGCGGAATCCCAGGAACATTTGACTATTATTATTAAGTTTTACTTCAATCGCGCGTAAAGATTACACGCACACACTTTTTTTAAAACAAGCCAAATTCTAATAACTTATATTATTTATATTTAGCTTTCTACTGTCATTGATTTTATGTTATTTGCTTGAGTAAGTTAAATCATTAACGGTGATTTAATTCTATTTTTGGCCATAAAGAGCGCGATTGATACATTATTACTTTATATCTCGCTCGAATTCTTCGCGACTACAATAAGTTAAACGATACCAACTCAGAACTAGATATATTCGATAGTGGGCTGCTCCGGCTTAAACAAAGTTTTTTAAATACTTAGCTGGTACTCAATCTGCATGTGTCAAATAAGTATATTTCTTTTTTTTTCGGCTCCGTTATTTCAATTAATAAGGTAAAATTATAATTTTTAGTTTCATTTCTTATTTTGTTGAAGAGAAACTTCTTTAGAGTCGTTGTGATTTCAAACCGGATGCAACGGAAAAAACGACAGGTAAGAGACACAAAATGAAGCCGGCAAAGAATGAGACAGAAATATGCATACTATTTTATTTTTATGTATGACGCGAGTAGGTATACCTTAATATATTCCTATGTCATACGCACGACTTATAACTGCATAGACACCAGGAGAACATAAATATGGTAGCGGTGTTAGTAATGTCTTTCATCAGCGGTTGAAATCATGTGTCATCCTAGCAACATGTACCAGGACTTCATATGCAGTTTAAAGGTTCATGCACAATGCAGGTTTCCCTTCTGACATGTGTTCTTTGTACACACACAATTTTTTTATTGTAGCGATAGTTCTATTTTTCAGAAGCAATTAGGGAGTATTTTTTGTCATTTTTATGTTCACCATAATTGTCCTATACTTTAGAACTACTAATTGTAACATAGGATTAAGAAAATTGTATTGTATATGATGTTACCAGTTGCTTACCAGTGGGAGGCTCATTTGCACAGGCAGCCGGCTAGGTTATGGGTAACGGCGCCTATTAAATGAGACAACATCTAATTTCTCAAGGTGACGAGCGCAGTTGTAGTGGAGCACTGCATTGTAATGGGTAAGGCACATCAATTACCATTACCTGAACGTCCTGCTCGTCTCGTCCCTTATTTTCATAAAAAAAAATGCTGTGGTGTGCTTTAATAAATAAATAAATTATATTTAAGTTAATAAACCAATATTTCATATGCACAAAACCATTAATTTATTTATTGGTTTACTAGCTGACCCAGCAAACGTTGTATTGCTGATATTAAAATCGCGATACAAAAGTAACTGTTGATCGTAGATGGGTGAAAATTTGAAGTTGTATGTATTTTTTAATGTTGACTCATAATCAAACAAATTTAAAAAAAATGTCAAAACAATTAAAAAAAAATTTGGCGTGGACCACCCGTAACATTTTGGGGGATGAAAAATAGATGTTGTCCAATTCTCAGACCTACCCAATATGCACTCAAAATTTCATGAGAATCGAAGGAATTTGTTATGTTTTTTTTAAAGTGATAACCCTCACTTCTAGGATTAATACACAAATAAAATTTGAAAAACAAAATTTTATGAACGATGCGGGATTCGAACCCACGACCTCCGGCGTTCCGTGCCAGTACTCTAAACCTGAACGGTTAGCTCAGTGGTTAGTGGCTCAGTGGCTCAAATTTTATTTGTTCATGAGAATGGGTCAAGCCGTTTCGAAGGAGTTTAACTACAAACACCGTGACATGAGAATTTTATATATTAGACTAGTGGACCCGACAGACGTTGTCTTGTACACACGTCTTAAATTTGAAAAATTGGTCCAGCCGTTAGGAGGAGTTCACTAACATACATATGAGCAGGAGAATTATATTATATGGATGGAATTGAGAATCTAAACCAATCTCAAATTCACTGAAACAAACAAAAAAATCATCAAAATTGGTCCAGCCGTTTAGGATGTAGTTTAATAATTGTGAATCTAAACCATTCTCGAATCCACATGAAGACACACACCAATCTCAAATTCACTGGAACACACAAAAATATCATCAAAATCGGTCCAGCCGTTTAGGAGGTAGTTCAATTGTGAATCTAAACCATCCTCGAATCCCCTTGAACTCACACAAAAAAATTCATCAAAATCAGTCCAGCCGTCTAGGAGGAGTTCAGAGACATACACACGCACACAAGAAATATATATATAAAGATTACTACTTACCGAGAAATAATCTCACACATCACGTAACCCATCTCAAACTGTGGAGTCTTATCATACAAAGCCCTGTATGAATTCATTTCATTCACTCTAATTTTCGCTTCTTCGGTGTACGTACGCATCAATATAAGTAATCGATCGAAAACTTTTCTTGAGTTTATATTATCAGCGTAGTCAATAGCCTGCATTGCAGAAGGGAAAGCTGAAGTAATAGACGAAAAGTTATTTAGTCTTGAATATATTAAGAAAAGAAAAAAGAATGAACGAAAAGAGTTACGGAATGGATACCATGGGAAGGCTCTAGACTCTAGACAAATAGGGAGACAAAAGAGAAGATGGAGTGATATTTTCACTCAAAGAGTTGCACCTGACTGGATGAGAAGAGCCAGAGGTGAAGCGTATTGGAAAGGCTTAGGGGAGGCCTTAGCCGTAGAGGCAACTACTACTTAATTTATTTATTATAGTTAATTTAGTGTAATTTAGTTAATTGTAAGTAATAGGTATTGGAAAATAGTAGAAATAAGAGCGTTTTTATTTATTTATATTATGAATAAGTAGCTGACCCGACAGATTCTGTTCTGTGAATAGAAATAAATATGATGTAAATACTCTGGAATAATACAGTTTTAGGCCATCGGAAATGCGTAATTTTATTTAATTAGTTAAAAATGAAACAAAAACGTATTTCTGAATGATCATACCCTTCAACTACCGTTCCTTGTTCGTAGTAGGCAAGACGGTGCGGGGGAGGGTCATATCCCATCAAACATTTATATTATGGTGTTAAAGAGTAAAATATGCAACTTATATATTTATATATAAGTTAGATATTTTACATCATAAATACAATTTTAATCCTTATCAAATGATATTTGTGTAAAGCTTTTACATTACCGCTTTATATTTTTTTAAGTATTAAAATGGATATAGTCTGTAATCCTTAAGATATAGACATATTATGCCATGGCGGACTTTTCTGTAGTCCTTCATAAGATACACAATTCCACCATAAATTGTTTTGTTATATCTCAAAGGGCTTAGACAGCGTTTTTATTTAAAGCTCCCAGACGGCTTATTTTTATCAGACACCTCCCAAACATATCCTTAATGTATACAAAAAATTGACAAATTTGTACCTTCCTCGAGAACCACGCTATCCATTGGTGAAAACAACAAGAAAATCGGCGTAGTAGTTTTTGAGCTCATCGCGAACAGACAGACAGAGAGACGCGGCAGAGGACTTTGTTTTATAATATATAGAGATTTACATAGTAATTTTAGAGTTTTTTTATGAAAATAAGGGACGAGATGAGCAGGACGTTCAGCTGATGGTAATTGATACGCCCGGCCATTACAATGCAGTGCCGCTCAGGATTCTTGAAAAACCCCAAAAATTCTGAGCGGCACTACAACTGCGCTCGTCACCTTGAGACATAAGATGTTACGTGTCATTTGCCCAGTAATTTCACTATCTACGGCGCCCTTTAAACCGAAATACAATAATGCTTACACATTACTGCTTTACGGCAGAAATAGGTGCCATTGTGGTACTCATAATCTAGCCGGCATCCTGTGCAAAGGAGCCTCCCAATGGTGTGAGGAGTGGTGGAGAGAGTTTATTAGAAAGGAATTCAATTTGTGTATGATCGTAAAGATCGCTATTGTATAAGAACCATAGATATATACAAATGTCCATGCAGAAGTTACGCTTCACACTGTTCTCAATTTATTAATGCAAATTAAACCTTATCGACTAAATTAAGTTTCAATTGACAGCAATCTAAACAGGAACGAAAAAGTGTTCATGCAACGAGACGTGTTATAAAATGGAAAACGCCTGATTGAATTCGCAACCTTAATAAGGAATCTTTACAAAAAAACTAGTAATTTATTTGTTTTTTATTATCAATCAAAAATAAGAAACTTCAAACTTATTGTGTTCTAGAAATGCTATTTATAACATACCAGGAATGCCCCACGTTTGCCCCACATTCTTGATAATGTAATGTATGTTCATAGGCACATAAGTGTATTTGCCAGAAACTGTCATAACCATAATGTTAACACCAGGAACAGACATAAACTGATGATGCCTACTACTCGGGTAAGTCAAGTTAGTAAGTCTTTTGTGGGGCGATGTATATGCTTTTACAACAAGATCCCAGAAAATGTTCAAAGCAAAAGTATTACGTTATTCAAAAGCATTGTTAAAAAACGTTTGTGTGGTAAAGGTTACTATAACATAAATGACTTTCTTAATGATACCACACATTGGGAATGGAGTGACCGCCCTCAGGCTATTAAATAATAAGTTTAATTGTACAATATTACTTTGTAAACATATTTATTCGATGAAAAAAAATAAGCCCGCTGAGTTTGTTGCGCCCATTCTTCTCAGGTCTGAGGCATTCATATTGGAATGGGTGGTAGTTTTTTTACTTTCTATAAGTGATGTCACATCCTATTTTGAATAAAAATATTTGAATTTGAATTTCACTCGCTTAGTTATCTAAGATCTCGTGGTGGTGAAAAGTCTACTAAGTCGGACTATAGATTTATTTTTGTTAACATAAAAAGTTTATTTCGCTTAGTTATTATTTTATTACTGCATTATTTTCTTTAGATTGACATTTATAAATTCATTCTATCTCTTAAATGGAATGTCCGATTGTAATATAAAAAGTATTTTACAGGTATTAAAACGGTCTTTAATAAAATGTCATTTAATGGGATAAGGATTAATACAGATGTATGAATAATATATTCTGGAACAGCTGATGGTGACAGGCAAGGTAGATGGCAGGCGTCCCAGAGGACGCAGTCCCACGAGATGGTCGGACCAAATACGATCTGCTCTAAGCATCAACTTCCATGATGCCCTTCATAAGGCAAAGGATCGCAGCAGATGGAGGGAAATCGTACGGGAGAAACTGATGCAGCGGGGGAGTCACGACCCTCAGTAATGAGGAAAACGACGCGAGGAGGTGGATGAATAATATGGTTTGAATATTGTTGGCACTTTTAGCAACTTTTAAAATGTAAAAAAGTATTTATAGTGGCATAAATATAGTAGTTTTTTGTAGATATTGATATGTTCTTTAATACTGTACACCATTTTCTTTTTCTATCATCCTTTTTTTCCGCAGCGCACGCGATTACAATTTTTTTCACACCATTATTAAATTTTTATTAGCGATCCCAATTTTTTTAGAAAATGTCATATAACCAATGTCAATTAGTGAAAATGCAGCTTTCTAATGGTTAAACAATTTTGAAAATTGGTCCAATAGTTTTTGTATGAAAACATTACAAACATACATACAAAAACACAAATGTTTCCTCTTTATAATATTAGTTTAGATGTAACGACTAACACTAGAAAATTTACAGAATTAGGCGTTACTTCGCGGAAATCCATAATTATACAAATGATTTAAGTTTTATTTAGTGTTAATTCCGCCAATATTTGTCTTTAAAACAATTCGACACGTGTTTCGCCTCTACACGAGGCATCCTCAGGACGTATTGTCTCGCCAAAATCTGCCACGAGACTAAAGAGAGACGAAAGAGAGTCTCGTGCCAGATTTTAAATTAACACTAAAGAAAACTTAAATCATTTGCATTACTAACACTAGAGCAACCGCTTCCTTTTCCTTTTATAGCAGTTATCTATCGCAACTCTAAAACAATTCTAACATTCTTAAAAGCAATAATTGATGAGAACTTTAACACTGGAAAAAGATATATCACAGAGTAATTTATAATAAGCTACTGAAGTGTATAAAGAGTAGACAAAGACTCAATTTACTTACTCAATAATCTCATTATTAGTAATAACACCCACATTATTTTCCATGAATGCAAATAACGTCATAGATGGCGAAGTAGTTAACAGAATTAACCTAGGTAGTAAATTTTAATTAAAACCTTTATTACTATTCAATTATATATGCTTGTCTACAAGTATGTTTTATTATTCATATTTTGCTCAATATTATTTTAACCAGGATTCCGTATTTGAACTGTAACTAACTGGCACCTTAATATTTAAAACTCTAGACTCTGTCCGTCTGTCTATAGTCAGTGGTTTTGTATCTCATTGAGCTTTTAGTATCAATAGCGCTATTAAAACAAATAATACTAGATATAGAGTTCGTCTCACGAAAGAATTCGACATTAATTGGAATTAATTAATTATTACTTTTAAGTGTGCATGAATTTATTATAACAATATAAATTTGTTAGGATCTTAGATTAAGGATTGGTCGATTGTGACAAATCGTCGAATAACGTATAAATGAATTCGAAAGCCTACAACACACATATGTGGTACATGGGGACTGACAACTCAAATGATTGCGGAATTGAAGTGGTAGTGGGCAGGCCAAATGGTTCGTCGGACAGATGGCCGTTGAGACAGTAAAGTGCTTGAATGGCGACCACGTAATGGAAGACACTCACAAGATGGACAGATGATCTGGCCGGAACAGGTTGGATGAGGGCAGCGCAGGACCGATCGTCGTGGAGACCTTGGAGGGGGGGCCTTTGTACAGCAGTCCGTCTTCCAGCTGATGATAATGACGTGGTGGGCGAGGATCAAACCATGGTGCAATTCAAATGTAGCACCTATTTTGAACCTGACGTTTATTGACGCTTTTACCATAAATTTCCTATAAATTTCTGCACATATAAATAATCATATAATTAAACATAATAAAGATGAGGATTTTTCTACCAAAATCAAATAACTCCGACTTTTAATTCATCATATATCAGGTATAATTGCTGCAAAGAAAGCTGCAAAAATTTTTACTCCTTTATTTTGTAGTCTGTCATCAAGTAACATAAGAAAATATATAAAATACTAGCTGACCCGACAGACGTTGTTCTATTCATAATAAATAAAAAAATGTTTTTTTATGAATTTGTCAATAATATTTCATAACATCAAGAATTATTTAAGTATGAGTATAAGAGTTCGACGGAAACAAACATCAGGACACTGGATTTATATTATATATTAAGATGAACGGTTCCACAGTACCGGTAGGTTACCTGAACGATGACGCAAAGCACGTTGAAAGTTTTGTGTTAATTCATTATAAAACCGGTTTTATCTCATTTAATCTCGTAACTAAGTTTCGAAGCATAAATCATCTTTTAAAAACTAATCTCTTGTGACGTCAATTTTGATATTGAAAATATATACCTGTTTAAGTTACAAAACGGTTCATTTAACTATTTATTGCTATTTAATTTAATTATGCTAGTGGTCTCGACTGGTGAAGTCTACGTTCCGACCCGTACACATCCAGATCCAAAAACCTCGAAAGCATTCAACTCGAATTTGCTTCTAATGCCTCGGTGACTGCATAGCCGTGGACGAGTACAATCACAGATTCCTGGCAGCTGTCCAAACGACTGGGTCTAAGTTCTTCAAGGTTAGCCATTCAAAAAGAACCAGAAAAACCTGATCTCTCAAATTGATAGATGTAAGACGCCAAATGACTCTTTAGTGCCCCGGAGGATGCTTCCCAGTATAGACAGCTAAATATACAGATCTCCAAGTCATTGACTCGCGATATAAGTCGCCACAAAACAGATTGTGTGAAGGCGACCATAGGGCGTAACAAATGCTCCGAAGAATTCGCACGAGATTTTTCTATTGGGCAGAGCCAACTCACGAAGCTGAAGACCGGTGACGGCAGGGTCGCTTCGTGTTAGCCCGAACTTATTCCCTCAGGAAGTCGAAGAGTTCTACGGACAGTTATACACGACTGCACAGACACCTGTTACTAACAAGGCTGATGATCCAAGAGTCAAATTAACCCGAAACTATACCGAAGATATCACAGACGTCAGCCTGTACCCCTGTGGCCCTAAAACAGCTGAAAAACAACAAGGCGCTGGGTGATGATGGAATTATAGCTGAACTACTGAGAGCTGGTAATACTCCTGTGCTTAAGATCCTCCAGAAGCTATTCAATTATGTCATCCTCGAAAGCAAAACGCCGCAAGCATGGCACAGAAGTAAAGTGCTGCTGTTCTTCAAAAAGAGCGATAAAATGCTTTTGAAGAACTTTAGGCCCAAATCACTTCTGAGCCATGTATATAAGCTGTTTTCTACTTCTTATAGCGAAAGCGTTCTTCCGAAACAAGCCAAATTCCGACGAGGCTTATGCACCATTGACCGCGTACATACGTTGCGGCGGGTTATACAGAAGACTGAGGAGTATAACCAGCAACTATGCTTGGCGTTCATGGACTATGAGAAAGCCTTTGATTTATTGTGCTTCAGTCTCTACAGGAGTGCCACATTGATTATCGATATATCGAAGCGTTGAAGTGTTTGTAAGGTAACGCCACCATGTCAGTCCATCTCCATGATCAGATCTTGAAGCCTATCTGACTGCAGCGGAGTGTCAGACAAGGTCACATCGAATAAGCTGTTCACCGCTGCGTTGGAAGATGTCTTACCACATTACCCATAAGATGGACCGACGATCTGGTCAAGATCACCGGAATACGTTGGATGAGGACGGCTCAGGGCGTTTGCCGTGAAGCAGTAATGCGTAAACATTATTGAAAGGCGCCGGAGCTAGTGACATTACTGGGCGAATGAGACTTAACATCTCGATCAAGGTGATCAATCCAAGTACGATGCTGCGCGTAATTTCAGATTTTCAAGAGCTTTCGTATAAATTACAAGCAAGTGAAGATTTTGCACGTCTGTTCACTTTCTCTGTTTTACTTCAAAAAAATAATATAATCTTAAAATATTTAACTGTACACAAAGTGTGGCCCTATGATTCGGTACAATAAGTAACAGTTTACAAACCAAAAGGCTTTAACACTACACCGTAATATTAAAGTGTGTTTAAGTTAAGATTAAATATCCTTAAGTGGGTACCATCTACGCCCCTCAAAGGCCTACTGGCGGCCCAAGCGCTGGCAGCTATTTCGGTCAACGGTTCAGCCTAGCTATCCAACATGTAAATTCTACCAGTATTCTTGGTATACTTCCATTTTAAAGACGATATTAATCATAACTTTGCACAGGATGCCGGCTAGATTGTGGGTACCACAACGGTAAATGTTTCTGCCGTGAAACAGTAACGCGTAAGCATTACTGTGTTTGGGGGTAGCTAGTGAAATTACTGTGCAAATGAGACTTGACATCTTATGTCTCAAGGAGACGAGCGCAGATGTAGTGCCGCTCAGAGTTTTTGGGTTTTACAAGAATTTTGAGCGGCACTGCATTGTAATGGGCAATGCGTATCAATTACCATCAGTAGAAGGTCCTGCTCGTCTCGTCCCCTATTGTCAAAAAAAATATACTATCACTAGCTGACCCGTCACACGTTATGTTCTGTGCAAAATAAATAAAATATTGTTTTCTTATGAATTTGAAAATAATATTTCATAAAATCAATAATTATTTCGTTAAATATGCTCCATGTTGTTATAATGAAATTGTTTCACAGCAGATTTCAAAATAATTTAGCATCTGATATAAATCGACATACCACGGTGTCTTGTAAATAAGTAGCTAATATTGATGGCTTTCATAGCACTTACATAGCGAGCATTGACAATACCTCACCATATCTTAATATACTAACTATGAATATCAGAAGTATTAACAAGAATTTAGACGATTTTCTTATTTTTATAACTCATCTTAAACTTAAACCAGACATTATTATTTTTACTGAATGCTGGATAAAACATTTAATTAATCCCCCACTTATCTCGGACTACTCAAGCGCTCATACAAAAAATAACAATAATCAAAATGATGGAGTTATTGTTTACATAGCCACCTACTTGAACGTTGCATCTTTTGAGACTTCAATTTCGGATGCTAACTGTCTTGTTATTTCATACAAATATTCATACTATAGCAATATATAAAAAAATCCACGGACGTTCTTAGATTCTTTTAGTATGTTCTTAGAAAGTGCTAAATATAAACGAATTATTTTAACGGGTGACCTAAATCTAGACCTTCTTCCGGATAGTCTCTGCACTTATAGCCAGGAATACCAAAATATTCTCGCTTTCAACGCCCTTGTACCAGCAATCGATTGCCCTACAAGAGAAATGCGTTGTCTGGATCATTTTGCTATAAAGAACATAACACATTCCCATACATTTGTCTTTGAACCCACTATTACAGATCATGCTCCTATTGTATTAAACCTAAAACTAAACAACAAAATAATTAATAACTCGCTAAAATACAAAACTAAATACTTATATGACTACGATGCCATGCAGGAAGGCTTAAGAAAACTAGACCTGGAAAGCTTTTATAAATCAAACGATACTAATTATACTGCAAACTATCTCGTAAAAAATGTTCAAGAATTAATTTCAAATAAAACGCTAATCTCAACTGTCTCTAAGAAATTTAAACCTGTCAAACCATGGATTACGTATAGTATTCTCAAGTGTATGAGGAAAAGAGATCGCCTGTACAAAGTATCTAAAAAATCGCCATCCGATCTAAATAGGATAACTTATACTATGTATAGAAATATTTGTAACTCACTGTTGAAATCACTTAAGCAGCAATACTTACGAGGAAAATTAGAACAAAAACACGGGTAACTCTAAAGGTACTTGGGATACTATTAAAGAAATTTGTAATTTACCTACTACTAATGATCTCCGTACTGAATTATTGAATACTAAGTCTACCCTAAGAGAATCATTAGCAGAAGTAAATAAATACTTTACTCATATTGGTAAGAATCTTGCCTCGCCAATAATTAGTAAACTAGGCAAACATAAAATTGATTGCTCTGATATGGCCTCAAATATTCCCCTCGGATCTCTTATGCTATACCCTACTGATATTGTCGAAGTGAAATGTATTATCCTCAAACTTAAATCAGAAAGTGCTCCAGGTTATGATAAAATTCACTCAAATTCTGTTAAAAGATTTATGAATTTAATCTTAGAACCGCTTGTTCATTTAATCAACTTAAGTCTTTCTAGTGGCATTTTCCCAGAGGTTTTTAAACAGGCATTTGTTATTCCGGTTCATAAGAGTGGTGACAAAAAAGTAGCTTCAAACTATAGACCCATATCATTGCTGAGTGTTTTTAGTAAGATCTTGGAAAAAATAGTTAATATCAGATTAACCAAGTTTCTTGAAAAATACAAGCTATTTGCGCAAAACCAATTTGGTTTTCGGTCAAATAGATCTACTCTGGATGCAGTACTTGAGGTTACTAAATATATCACTAGTACCCTAGAAAGTGGCAATAAATGCATAGGCGTTTTCCTAGATCTGCAAAAAGCATTCGCTACAGTCTCAATTCCTATCTTACTCAATAGACTTTCCAATTTGGGAATTAGAGGAATAGCTTTGGACTGGTTCAAAAATTATCTTAATGGAAGACAGCAGTGTATTAAGATAGGCGATCTTACTAGTGATCTTATCACCATTGACTATGGAGTTCCCCAGGGAAGTGTTTTGGGCCCTACACTATTCCTAGCTTACATCAAACCTCTTTGTAAGATTTCTCTCTCGTCAGGACGTATCGTTTGCTTTGCCGATGATACTGTGGTTCTATTTCATGGAAATCAGTGGGATGACGTGAAATCGCTAGCTGAAGAAGGATTGAGCCAAATCACGTCTTGGCTGGAAAATAGTTTACTAACTGTCAATACCGCTAAGACTAAATATATGTGCTTCATTATCTCTAACAGAAATAATCCTGACAGACAATTTACCCTCCCAATACACACGTATCCTTGTAACCGGAAAAACGATCGATCTTATTGTAAATGTAACATCCTAGCCAAAGAGGAAACCATAAAATACCTTGGTGTTACGCTACAACTATGATGGTGTATAAATCTCTCTGTGTTCCAATCATGACCTATTTAGCATGACCTATAGCATTTGTGCGTGGGGTGGAGCTGGCAAAACGTTTATGCTTCAGTTAGAACGAGCGCACAGAACTTTAATAAAAACAATTTTCAATAAGCCGTTTAGATACCCAACCAACCAATTGCATGAAGAGAGTAAACTTCTTAGTGTCCATCAGCAATATATTTATGGAATAATTTCAAGATTTCATGTAAAAAGCAATATTAACTCCAATGATAATAACAGAATAACCACATTTCGTACCCCAATCACTAAAACAGGCTTTGCTCAGTCACAATATGAATTTAATTCGGCATACGCTTATAACTACTTCAGTAAATATAATAAAAATATAAGTAAAATAAATAAATACTCTTTAAAAAAATCTTTAAAATCATGGCTAGTAGTATTAAAATACGACGATACAGAAAACGTTCTTAAAATTAAAACTTAATATTCAATTACTAACATTTATTTAATCTTGTGCACAGTTGTGCACTTGTGACATACTAACAAAGACCTAATAAAAAAAACACACACACACACACACGCAAACACACACACACACTTACACACACACGCACCCATACACACACACGCACACACTCATATCTCTTTTTAGTGAGTTTGCTAATTATGTTTAATAATGTATAGCCTTTCGGAAGGACCTAGCATCTGCAACTCAGGGTATCCTATCGCAGAGGATAGGATAGGTAGCACAAAAAATTTTGTACCACATATAATTAGTTGAATAAATGATTATTATTATATTATTATTTAGTTCCTATGTACTAAGTAGGTGTGCATTTGAGTATATTGTGGTCTTCCAACGCACACATTACTATCTGCTACTAATGCAGGTTTGACAACGAAAGAACATTGATCTAAAATTGCGATTCCCTAATTATATTACAAAAAAACTGAACGATTTTTATAAGATGACTTTATACTGGGTAGGTGAATATGTAGGTAAGTAGAGCTGTGCGATCTGAATTACACCTTATTATATGACCGCAATAGTCCATATTTCTTTAATTGATTTTGTGAGACTTCCGTATTTGTACTATTACATATTCTTTGCCGATATTCAAATTTATTAAATGGGTAAATAAATAAGAATTTAATTTCCTTTTTTTATGACATTTAGGGACGAGACGAGGAGGACGTTCAGCTGTTGGTTATTGATACGCCCTGCCCATAACAATGCAGAGCCGCTCAGGATTCGTGCAAAACCCAAAAATTCTGAGTGGCACTACAATTGCGCTCGTCACCTTAAGACATAACATGTTAAGTATCATTTGACCAGTAGTTTCACTAGTAACGGCGCCTTTCAGACTGAAACATAATAATGCTTAGGTACACATTACTGCTACACGGCAGAAAACGGTTGTTGAAACGGTGAAAACGTTGTGGTACCCGTAATCTAGCCGGCATCTTGTGCAAAGGAGGAGGAGGAGAAGGAAGATGTACGCGCTTTTTTTGAAGGTACCCATGTGATAAGAAGCAAACAAGAGAAATGGACAAAAGAGATTATAGAGTGGTATCCAAGATATGGAAAAAGAAATAGTGGGAGACAAACCAATCGATGAGACGATGATTTCAAAAAGATTTCAAGATTGCTGGACCTACATGGAGAAGAACAACTTCCGACAGGAAAATGTGGAAAGATCTGGAGGAGGCCTATGTCGGCGGACAAGCGAGTAATAATTAACATAAGATATAACATATATTAGGTGAAATATAATTATAATCATTTACAGCCTTACAAATAAACTTGGTATAAACTTATACATGAGAATAAACCAAGAAAATTAAAAAGGTTGGTTATATTGCTGACAACACTATCAATACAATGATAATTCTGAAGTTTGCCGCATGTCAAGAAGCCTTGCAAAGAAACGCGAGAAGCGTTGTGCGTCCGACTGAAGCAATCATAAACAAAATGTCTATTTGTAAACATTTTGCATATTCTTGGTTCATACTCAGGTATAAGTTTATGCCATTTTTATTTATAAGGCTGTATGTATCTATACATGGGGCACACTAAAAGTTTTGCACTTCTAGCTAATCTAAACTAATTGAATTTCAAATGTTATATATTTTAAAACGTTGCAACCTTCTTAGTAATATAAAAAAATTGGCGGGAAATCATTTGTCAATTGTTTTGTATCACACATCAAAGTTCTACGTACGCAACGAAAATGGAATTAAGTCGAAAAGATTTTAGAGCGATGAGTTTTTATGATTTTAAAAGTTCTCTCTCTCCGCAAGACTGTGCCAATTGTCTTCAGAATGCTTTTAGGAGAGAAGCACCTTGCATGAGCACCGTGAGGCGATGGTTTGCTGAATTTGAGAGAGGTCGGGTTTCTTTACACGACGAATTTCGTGAAGAACGGCCTTCAACTGCCATCAACGAAAATAATGTGGCTACTGTTAAGCGGCTAATTGAAAAAAACTCGCGGATTACCTATGAGACAATTCGAGGACTATTGGGATGAGCCAAATTCAGAAAAATTTACACGAAAAATTTAAAGTTCGGAAACTTTGTTGTTATTGGATCCCTCATGAACTAAAAGCGGAGCAGAAGCGGGCTCGCGTGGAATGGTGCTCACAGATGCTAATGAAATACGACCACGGACATTCTAATGGTGTCTATAACATTCACACAGGAGATGAAACGTGGATTTATTGTTTTGAACCCGAAAAGAAACAGCAATCTTGTGAATGAGTGTTTGAAAATGAGAACAGTCCAACAAAAGTGAGGCAGGCGAGAAACGTTGTTTAAAAATAATCGCATTTTTTTCTCAGCAACGGGTCCCATCGGCACAATTCCACTTGAAGATCAAAAGAGTGCTAATGCCGAGTGGTATTCTACCATTTGACTACCCAGGGTGTTAAAAAAAGTTCGGGAATGACGACCTAAAGACGCGTTCATCACGCTACATCATGATAACGCTTCTTCACACACATCCTCGTCACCCATCCTGCACAAAGCCCCGGCCTAGCACCCTGTGCTTTCTGTTTTTCCCCAAAATCAAAGATTTGATGATAGGTATCACTTTTACCAACTCCGAAGAGGCAGTGATAGCGTTCAATCAGCACCTAGAAAACATGCCTTCAGATCTGTGGTCCTCCTGTTTTAACAAATGGTTCGACCGCATGAAAATATACATAAAATGTAAAGGAGAGTATTTTGAAAAGCAATAAACATTATATTTTTGTTATAACATGTTGATTTTTTAAGTTAAGCAAAACTTTTAGAGTGACCTACGTAAGTAGTTGTAGCATAAGTTAAAAATGTACCTTATTCGTTTACTTGCAATAATGCAGAATTAAGAAACCTGTTTTAAGAAATTTTCGTTCCACATTATTTACTTTATTTTACCTATAGGACACCGAAATTCAAATATAGTTTTCGCGAATAGACATACGTATACGGAAATAAAAAATGTATAACAAATGTATGTTATTAAAGTGAATAGCGTCAATACAACGTAAATTAACATACAATACTTTATCGACCTATGAACTGTAGACAGCTGAATCGTTAATTTTTTTGTTTTCAAAACCATTGTTACAAGTTTCATTTGTTGAAATTTTTTGTTTATCTTCAATATCGTATAATCAGGTACTTGCGCAGACTGTACGTCTGCATTGTTGATTTTCAAAAAGACATGTGTCGATAAACTAAATGCTGTTCATGAATTAAACAATTTATTATGTAAATATTCACATTGTATTATTTGAAGATAGTCTACAGTGTAATAATAATAACTTTTACTAGCTGATGCCCGCGACTTCACCCGCGTAAATAAAGGGTATTTTAAAATTGTAAGCAAATTTGGAATTTAAGATTATCTCGTGTCCTATTCCAGTTCCGATTCCCGTTTTCGCTCCAGTTCCAACATATTATATGAATCTTAAATCGAAGAAGATTGCTGTGGCGAACTAAACCAAATAGTTATAGCTCATCGAAGGGAATTTCAGCTATTCACAAATCCCGGTTGGAATCATGGATTTTTCCGGGATAAAATGTAGCCTATGTCCTTTCACAAGCTGTAGTCTATCGCTGTACCAAATTTCATTAAAATCGGCTCAGAAGCTCCGGCATAAAGGCGTAACAAACAAATCTACTTTTACATTTATAATACTGGTTGGATTTCCACAATATTATAATAAAGGGGAGAACGGGCTCATTACTGATTATTTTAAATTATTTAAAATACCTAGACTTATATTAAATAATTAAATAATTCTATTTTGTTGTTCTATGTACCGTATGTACACCGATTACGCTGTGATTTATGGTCCAATTTTCGTGATTCGTTTTATGAATATTTTTAATGCATATTTTTGTTTACGTGGATGATGTTATAATAGTTTGTGTACCGCTTTTTTAGAAGTTTTCATCTAGTTTGATTATATATTATTATTATTAACCATTTGCCGAAATGTGTTTACCTGATTAATGACACTAAAAAGTAAAAAATACAAAAAAAATACTTATGAAAAAACCGACTTCAAAATCTCTAAAGTATAAAATAACTTAATAGAGAGTTAATTTAATTCACCTCTTACGCAAATCTTATACCTTTAATATTAATAAAATACTATTATTTGTACGATGTGCCTACCTATTGATAGGTTTGAAGTCGGTGCCATGCCAAATGTATTAGCAGGTATTTACACTCGCTACGCGTGACTTTGAGCGGGATAGCTTCGTCTAGAATCAATCAACCCAAGCGGGCAAACTAACTTAATCCCTACCAATAGGTAGCACATACAAATAATAGTATTTTATTAACATTAAAAGTACAAGATTTGCATAAGAGGTGTTTTAAATCTCTATTAAGTTAGTTTGTACTTTAGAGTTTTTGAAGTCGGTTTTTTTAAACGTAGTTTTATTAAATATGATAGATATAATTGCACACAACTGTAATTTAATCAATATCCTTGGAATTTAAAACATTCCTAAATTAAAGTAGCGCCTGAATTAATTTACATCAATTATTTGACCTTTAACCTCAAACCTTTTGTTAAACTTAGCCGCTGTTACTTGACAATCAACAAAAACAATGTGTGCTAAATACCAATATTATTGTTTATTATTGTGCACTGAAGTAGATTTGTTGTTTGGAAAAAAAATATCAACCAATTTGATATTCCCTAAGTCTCTTGTTGATTCGATCCCTACTTCGGCTAGCTACAGGCCTATTGCTGCTACATGTGTGCTCTCAAAAATAATGAAGAGGCTTCGAAGGAACTAGGTGTAATCAATAAAAATCATCAGCAATACTTCATGCCGTCTCACTGAATAGTATGTACTCTAAGGCTCCAGCGATATATGGAATATTACTCGTATATTCCGTCTAGTATCAACCAAATGTATCTAAACAGACAGAGTATTTTGCGAATGGCACGATATTTTTGACTTATCGTAAAGATGACACATTCTAAAGAGTGATAGTACATTGTACTCGAAACAAACATAAACTCGCAAGTACATCTACTAAGCTCCGTTAAATTGCTAAGTCTTTAAAAGTCCATTCTGTTATTTTTATAATAAACTTACAAATTATATTAAAATATTACCATTTCAAATTTTTAAATGTTTCGTAAAAAATAAATTAACATCTAAGGCCTATTATAATGTGAAATATTATTTGAATGATAAAGATATTTGGGATTAATGTTTTTTTTATGAAAATAAGGGACGAGACGAGCGGCACGTTCATCTGATGGTAATTGGAACGCCCTGCCCATTAAAATGCAGTGCCTCTCAATATTATTGAAAAACCCAAATATTCTGAGCGTGACTACAACTGCGCTCGTCGCCTTAAGACATAGGATGTCAAGTCTCATTTACCCAGTAATTTCACTAGCTACGGCGCTCATTAGACTGAAACACAGTAATGATCACACATTACTGCTTCACGGCAGAAATTGTGCACCGTTGTGGTAACCATAATCTAGCCGGCATCCTGTGCAATGTGTGTGAAATGTGCCACACTAATTGATATTTCTAAATTAATTCTTAATAAATATTGTTATAATCATTTGAAGGATATTGTAACTATTGAACTTCATCTTGACTTCCACTAAATAATTTATAAAGTTTTACAGTGAATAAAGATTTATTTGAATATGATATATCCATGTTACCACTTACCACACGCAACTTCCATTTCATCCTCAATGATTAAAACTGCAATCATTTCACATCCTCAGAATAAATATAAAAGTACGAATAGTATACGTGCTACTTTGGAAGGTTTTCTTCAAGGAAGCAAACCGCAACGAAGCTGATCTAATAGAGTAACCCCACACAAAATATTCCGCATTGGTAGAATTATAAGATAGTATAATAAATACTTATAGCGCGTGCGTAAAGCGTACTTTAAAAAATAGCCGTTTGAACTCCTCTACTAAGAAAACTTTCTTCTTGGGATCCCTCAGTTCTTATGGTCGTGACCTTTCCATGTATATAGCACATGGAACTCCCTCCTCTCCCTGTCTTCCCTACATTCCCACTTAATCCCGGTAAAATTGTAAGGGCATATTTCCGTTTCAAATCGAACACACTGACATGACATTGACTGAACGGACTTCGGATTTTGTCACAGTAAAAAATAACCAGTAAATTTATTTTATTCGTTGTTTTCAGACAATTATGGAATTTCCTGCTATTCAGTATATTTGGGAAACAAAATTAATAAAATATTATAAAATAATAAGTATTTATCAATAATTTATGAGCTAATAAATTAATTTCTTATTATTTTTTATACTGGTATCACAAATAATTTTTCGATATCCCGATATTGGAAGAGCAGCTATATGCTTACTTAAATGTGACCTTAGCTAAGGAAATTAAAAGTGATGTCTCTGGGATAGAACTGTCCTTAGTAGATTAAAGCATACTTAGGTAAGTACTCTTTAGCACTAAGATATGGAACGACTCTATAAAGAAAAGTTTTAATGACAAACAAAAACTCAACGTATGAAAATCCTTGAGGCGGCAATTATAGCAAAATATTTAATTAAAACTTAAGTCACTCGACAGTCTTTGAGAAATTGGGCCAGGTTTGAATCAGTTCCTTCAGAAGATGGCCAGGGCTTGTAGTATTTGAAACTTGATAATGTCCCAACAGTTTGTAGTCCCCAAATATATTCCTGTTATCTACGTGGCACATTATAAACTCCTGTGCCGATTTCAGAGCAGCATCGGTCGGTAGTTTATCTGGAATTAAATAATAGTGCATATTTTGGGCTAATCCGATCTTATCGTGAGAGTAATATTGTCTGAGTTATTTTTGGCACAACCACCTTTATGATGTGGCTGACTGAGAGATGGCAACCATATTTTTTTCAATTCTTTACATAGTTTAAAATAAATTACAGGTACCTGCAGCTTATTTTTTATAGGCAACCTATCGATAGTACATTTCTCCCTAAATGATTACTTAGATGAGTTTCATCAAAATACGTACCTGCAGAATCGCGAGGCAATATCTTAGTATAAATTGTTGCATGGGGTCGAGCAACTATAGGGGGCCTACACAAATGGAGGTGAAAATATATAGAATGAAAATAAAGAGTACGAACCTCTGAAATCTCCAATAAATGAAATTCCAATAGACTTGTTGTTATAACCGCGTGTGTGGCGGCCGACATTCCAGCCAGCACCTTCATATATATTACCATTGCTTGCTACGTAGAAACTGAAACGCATTTGGAATTTGAAACTGCATTTTGCACTATTTTAAATTTCTGACAAAAAAGTTGGCGTAGACGAGATCAGCTTTATAGAATATGGCTCTATTTCCTTGCTTACATGTTGGAAACAGTTGCTTAAAAGACGAAGCTAAATGATATGGCAATACTATGACAGGAAGAAAATCCACAATTCTATCATAGTAGATATATTTACTCAAAGGGTGTACCCCGTGCACTCACACAGCAGTTATTCCAAGGAGTCACACTATATTTACCAACTAAATTATGACATCTCATACTGTTTCTTTACGCATACTTTGCATTATGTACATTTCATCCTCCGTTACGTTACTCTTTTGTTCTACTCTCAAATGACAGCCATGAGCCAGTGTCACGAGGTGGCGGAATTCAGGTCACAATGCCTCGGAAGGCCGAGGTCACTACCAGAGGTCATTGGCAATATCGAGTGTCTGCTAGGCTTTCTGGTAGAATTTGGTAGGTAGGAGTAACGCTGTCAGCTCTTCATGCAAAATAAGCGCACATAAGTTGCGGAAATATATATATGGGCAGGGCAGTGGGAAGGGCACATAGTTCGAAAGACAGATGGCCAGTGGGGCAGAAAAGGCCTCGAATGGCGACCACGTACCGGAAGACGCAGTGTTGTTAGGGCGGGCCCCTACAATATGAACCCCACAAGCTGGTCAAGATCGCCAGAATACGTTGGATGAGGGTAGCGCAGGACCGATCGTCGTGGAGATCTTTTGGGAGGCCTTTGTCCAGCAGTGGGAGTGTTCCGGCTGATGATGATGATGATGAAGCGTCTGATGTGTACACCCTTGAATTTTCCAAACTCTTTAATCTTAACATTTCACTGGCAAGCTTAAGACAAGGGTATAATCCTACACCTAGAATTCCAATGAAAATTCCTTACGAATTTCCAATGTCATTAAACTTTCGTTTTATTATGTGGACCTCGCGAATCTTCCTCAATAAGTGTACACATTCTTCGTCGGTGTAGCATTCAGGAGACACTGTATGTTGGATTATGACGTAGTATACCGGTTTTTCAAGTGGAACGGGATTATTGGGAGGTCGGTCCGAACCCCACCAAGCTAATGGAACCTCGCCGCATTCGGAATCTGCAACAAAACAACCACTCGCTTGTTATTTAGATAGATAATCAACACACATTTAACTAAAGACACTTGGTCTGCTAATAAGAAGACATTCTTCTAAGAGACTTCTTTGCACAGGATGCAGGCACGATTATGGGTACCACAACGGCGCCAATTTCTGCCGTGAAGCAGTAATGTGTAAACATTACTGTGTTTCGATCGGAAGGGTGCCGTAGCTAGTGAAATTACTGAACAAAAGAGACAACATCTTATGCCTCAAGGTGACGAGTTCAGAGTTTTTGGGTTTTTCAAGAATCCTGAGTGAATCACTGTTTGGAAATGGGCAGGGCGTATCAATTACCACCAGCTGAACGTCCTACTCATCTCGTTACTTATTGTCATAAAAAAATCAAAATTCCAATATGAATTTCTTTCACTTAATTACAACGAGAACCCCCTTGGTTATATCCGGATAAGTTAACGCTCGCAATTTGCAACAGCTTAATACTGTACTTATTACTAAATTGTATATTGTTATTTAAAATTGTAATGATTTAAAGTAAAAATATTATGTTTTTGATATTATAAATTGCTATTTTTATCACAGTATTATACTTTAAGGAATCCATTAAATTTCAAGAAATCGCCACAATATCTCATAATTGAAACCGTTTCTTAACGGTTTCTATAAAGCTTTTATTATTACGAAAAATAATTAAATATTTACAGAATATAAGAAGAAAATTCATTTTTTCTTTACATTTCTATCTTGAATAGACATTGCAAAAAAAAAAAAACACATAAGTACCCCTAACTCTTACAATTGGGGCCATGTTAATCATTCAATCCAGATAAAAATTGTATGAAAATACTTCTAATTCTGAATTAAAACAATGGCGATCTTGTGCGAGATTGGTAACCTAGATCCGCTCGATTCCTCAAGGCCGTTGGCTCGGTCCCCAGCCTTAAGAGACTATTCTTAGACTAGGAACATCTATAGACTATACAAAAGTAAACAGAAAAAAATGGCAATTTTTCAATGGAATGCAAAATATAAGTAGTTTATCTAGCACAAATTCTGCTATAGATATCACGCGTTATATACTTACCTCGCACAGCCACTCTATGGAATCAAAATCCGGCTCAAGTATTCCTGAACCGATACGACTAAGGAACATTCAAGCTAAGCATATTCCTTACTTTAATTAAAGCAACACTTATCTTGATCTCTGGTACTGCAGATGTGGGAGGCTTCTTTGCACAGGATGCCGGCTAGGTTATGGGTACCACACGGCGCCTATTTCTGCCGTGAAGCAGTAATGTGTAAGCATTACTGTGTTTCGGCCTGAATGGCGCCGTAGCTAGTGAAATTACTGGGCAAATGAGACTTAACATCTTATGTTTCAAGGATGGCGAGCGCAGTTGTAGTGCCGCTCAGAATTTTTGAGGTTTTTCAATAATCCTGAGCGGCACTGCATTGTAATAGGCAGGGTGTATCAATTGAACGTCCTGCTCGTCTCTTCCCTTATTTTCATAAAAAAATCCTGACCACTTCCCATCATATGAATCTCTTGCCTGTTTGCCTGTTTTATATTTAAAAAAATGTTGACTTACTTCGCGGCGTTGGCGATTGCAACACTGTCAAAAGTATCGAGAACTCGATACTATTATTGTACATGATAAATATAAATTTTAAACACCTACTTTATATATTTTGCTAATTGTGAAATTCTGCAGCCGTAGATTCAAACAATAAATTTAAAGACCTACCGAGCATAAAACCTAATTAATAATTCATTAACACGTTTCGTATTAAACCATGTACAATACAGCATATTATCAACAAATGTATTAATACCAATAAATTATTATGCTATGTCACGAAAACGAAAAATATTTACGTTTTCACCTCCTTATGAGAAGCTCAATGTCAATCAATGGACTCAATCTCAGAGGACAATGGAGAGGGTCGGAGTTTCCCAGCGAGATCAAATCCGAAATGAGATGATTGCAAAACTGAAGTTGCAGTGGGAAGGGCACACAGTTCGACGGACAGATGGCCGTTGGGGTAGTAAAGTGCTCGAATGGCTACCACGTACCGGAAGACATAGTGTCGGTAGGCCCTCCACAAGATGGATGACCATTGACTGAAAAATAGATATATGTATATCCAATAGGAGAAGTAGAGAGACCAACCATTTCCACGTACAGCTTGAGAATCAAGATAACTTGATCATCGAGGGCTTGATAGCTTTTGTTGTATGCGGTAAAGGAAGGATCTGGTGCACTCGCCCATTACCGCTATTCCGAGAGATGTTGGCATCGCAGCAACATAAGAAGTATATAGGAATGAAGACCGCAAATTTTCTGTATATCATTAATATGCAGTTGAGAGAGACAGCGTGAAGGAGATGGTAGCCATGTGGGACAACAGCGTTTATTGTTTATTAACCATGTTGATCAGTTTGTTTATTCCCGGACAGCCCTACAGGAAGTTTCAATGGAAGCGCTTTGTGCCACACACAATCGAAAGTGCTTTCTATATACACAATAACCGCTAATCTCCCCTCCCCTTCGACTCAACCGATCACTTTGACACCGAACCGACACGTAACGACCTTGGAAACCGTACTGGCTGTCGTTTATCAGTTCTCCCAAGAGCTAGCAGTTGATGATCAACTCGATCACCTTGGTTAAAAGGAAGATAGTAGTGATGATGACTGAATAAACACTTTAAACGCAATATAATATAATCTACACTGTGTAATTGCGCTATGAGAGACATTACTACAACCGCTGCCATATTTATGTTCTCCTAGTGTCTATGTAGCAAAACTTCGAGTGCATGACGTCAGAATATATTACGGTATACCAGGGGTGTACATATCATATAGGCAATTAGGCAGTGCCTACCCAGTTATGAACCTAAATAAATATAGCGCAAGTGTTAAAGTTAATTTAGTTTAATTTGGTTACGTTATTTTATAGCAAAAATCCTATTTAACAAATACCCACGGTAAGCAATCTTTATCTATTTAGATCCACAGTGCCTACCTTACTTTCTAGTAAATGCACGCCCCTGAGGTATACTAGCGTCATACATAAGACAATTTCTACTTCAACTATGATCGCCTGGTACTTCACAGTGGAAAGAAAGCATAATACAGTGTTTTGACACTGTATATGCCTATCTCATTTTCTCCCACGTTAAATCTGATTTATGTCTGTCTCTTTTGAGTGTCGCTTTTTCGTTTCATCGACTTGCTAACTTACCAACGATGCTAAAGAAGTTTTAAGTTCAATAAAAATTCTTCTATCCGTTACTTTGTCCTGCTGATTTCTTTGTAACAATTTCACTACTTTTTATTTAAGCAAAAAGACATCTACATCCATATATACTTTCCCTTTAAAAAGATTTTACAAAAAAGTATTGTTAAAATTACCCATTCGAATTGCAGAAATCTGTTAAATTTAAGGCGTAAACCACCTCGTAAGCTAAACTTGCTAAGTTAGATCACGATGCTTTGAGGTATTTCTGCCTTACAAGCAGCAATAAAAAATAATTATAATTTTCTGAAGCAGTTAGTTTGAAGCTTTACGCTTGATGGCGGAAACCCTTCCTAGATAATTTCAGTTGTTCAGCTTAAAATACACAAGTCTTGTAATGAAACCTTCTTTCTTGAAGTCTGTTAAAAAGCCAGGATTGGCTTGTGCTACGGGGTAAAATCTTGTAAAATGAAAATATAAAATATTCTCTCAAAAACTGTACCTTATAATAGAGACATAATCATGAAGGTGTTTTGCAAAAGAGCATAGGCGTAAGTCAGTATGTTTTACTTAAAGGACCCGCAAATTATATTTAGTATTTATTCAAACAATACAAATCTTATAACTATATTTACAATACTATTATAACATTAGATTAAAACTATCATTACGGGGAAGTGTACCAAGAATACTGGCAGCATTTCCGCGTTGGATAGTTAGGTTGATCCGTTAACCGAAATAGCTGCCAGCGCTTGGTTTTCCAGTAGCCCTATTAAGGCGCGAAGATAGTACTTTGTACAAAAAGAAAATTAAAAAAATTAGACGGTTAACTGACATAGATACGGCGAGATTAGTATACTTTAGTTATTTTCATAGTATTATGTCCTATGGTATATTGTTATGGGGCAGTGCGGCCGATATTAATACCATCTTTGTACTGCAGAAGAGGGCTATTCGCGCGATTTATAACCTAGGTCCTAAAGAATCATTAAGAGAAAAATTTAAAGAAATAAACATTTTGACTGTTGCTTCTCAATACATTTTTGATAATGTTTTGTAGGTTCATAAGCACATTGAGGAATTTTTTTGAAACTGTGACATTCATAATGTTAACACGAGGAACAAACATAAACTTGTTGAGCCTACTACTCGGTTGGGTCGAGTTAGTAAGTCTTTTGTTGGGCGATGTATATGCTTCTACAATATGATCCCAGAAAATGTACAAAACAAATGTGTTACGAAATTTAAAAGAATTGTTAAAAAACGTTTGTGTGGGAAAGGTTATTATAGCATAAATGATTTTCTTAATGACACCACGGACTGGGAATAAAGCGAACACCCTCAGGCTCTTTAATTATAAATGTTTATTGTACGATATTACATTGTAATCCATATTTTATATTTAAAAAAAAAGCCCGCTGAGTTTCTTGCGCCCATTCTTCTCAGGTCTGAGGCAGTCTCTTTTGAATGGGTGGTAGATTTTGACGTTCAATAAGTGATTTTAAATCCTATTTTGAATTTGAATTTGAGTACATTCTCCGCGCCTCTGGGTCCCACGGGCCAAGTGTCTCGACTCCAAACGGCACAAAGAAGATTCACTGAGACCGACATATTTGCGACGCTTAGGCAGTCGAAGCAGCAGCCCCAGCACCAACTGACGTAACTTGAACATGAGAAGGATCCAGAGTTTCGACGCAAATCGCGTCCCACACTAATTTTCTAATCTTTATCTTTATAATATTATTATCTGATTAAATAATGGGAAAAGCAGATGACCCACTCAATAAAAGGCGGCTCCTCTACTCATAACTCTCTATATATTATTTAAGAAATGTATTTTTCGTATTACGAAATAGTGTAGGCATCCTACACTATTTCGTCATCAAATTAATTGATTAAAATAGACGTAGTTGATATATTTATACGTCTAGATTGAGCCTATTGCTGTTAGGCAACATATTCGCACGACACGCCATAAATTAGGATATCATCCCCACCATCTGAATATGTGGCGGTTCTCCACAGTGCGCTTTTCAAGAAGCTTTCTTCCACGTACTACAAAACTGTGGAATGAGCTTCCTTGTGCAGTGTTCCCGGGACAATACGACATGGGTACCTTCAACAAAATCGCGTACACCTTCCTGAAAGGCTGGCAACGCTCCTATGATCCCTCTGGTGTTGCAAGAGAATGTGGGCGTTGATCACTTAACAACGAGTGACCCGTAAGATCGTTTGTCCTCCTTTTTCCATAAAAAAAAATGAAAACAGGCCAGGTTTATTACATTTATGTGCATGACCAGCTTTTACTCAAGATACGGCAGTCACTTTGTTTTAGTGTGCGTGGGTTGCAGCAAATAGAGGTTAACAGGTAGCCGCTATTTTTTTTGACGTGTTTACAGTAGTCACAGTCAATCTAGGCGTGTAAATTATCTAAGGCTCGGCTACATCAACTAACTTTAGCAATAACAAACATAAAAGTACCGGTGCTAATGTTAAATAGCTAAATAGCGACCTGTTAAATGTTTCAAATAAATTTTCGATATTGACTTGATATTTCACTTTTTAACTTTAACTATACCAATGAATTCGATGGTGTAACGTTACTGTTAACGTGAAATTTTACCTAAACCTTAACTATAACAGCTAATATCATGCAACTAGGAAGGAAGCAACGTTTGAAAGCTTACCCTTGCCGCTGTCAATGAAAAATTATTTTTTGTTCGATGAGGTGGATAATATAACATACATATATGTATATTTAGAGATATTCACATCCGATGATGGGAAAATTCGTAATCATCTCAGATGGACTATAAGGATTTCAGCTTTAATTTCCGCCTCTGACAGCTTTGGAAATAACTCTTCAATTATTAAGGTTAGCGTGGGTCTTATTATTTGCCCTTACTAATTGTTTAATAGGACCCAATTTAATATGCAATGGCATTAATATAGTTTTAGGATCTACGATTGGTTCCCTTTTAATATTGTATTTTCGTACCTCGTACTCAGTACGTACAGGCATCATTTCTACTATTCCATAGGTATAAGTGATTTAAGGATTATAATTTATACTAATTTTATGTTTTTATTACAACATGAATAGACAACTGTTTAAAAAATATAGTTTTTCCGAAAATTTATGAAAAATAAAAAATACATCGATTGACAGAATATTCAACAATTTTTTATGTTGTTAATTACCTCTCATTTGTTTGGGCTTTGACCTTGAGTAATTTTTTTTCATACACGGCAATGATGGGGAACTAAACATTTTTTTATTTTTTTATTTATAATTACGTTTTGAACAATTTTACTGATCTTCAGCTTGTTGGGAATTTATCCACCTTCACTCACATTTTTTGGTCTAGATTGACCGGTTTCCCTTGTGACGAGACGAGCAGGACGTTCAGCTGATGGTAATTGATACGCCCTACCCATTACATTGCAGGGTCGCTCAGGATTCTTGAAAAACCCAAAAATTCTGAGCGGCACTACAATTGCACTCGTCACCTTGAGACATAAGATGTTGAGTCTCATTTGCCCAGTAATATTACTTGCTACGGCGCCCTTCAGACCGAAACAAAGTAATATTTACACATTAATGCATCACGGCAGAAATAGGCGCTGTTGCGGTACCTATAGTGTAGCCGGCTTCCTGTGCAAAGGAGCCTCCCACTGGTTTTTATTTATTATATTATCCCTCTATGAACGTTTTTTTAAATTACTGTGTAACCGTACATTTCGTGCGAAATATCCTCACTGTTAATGACAATGTGACACTATTAATGACAATGTGATTCAAGCAATGAACGTGTTTATAGAATGTCATTTGATTGAAGTTCATCACGAAACAAGTTAGAGTAAAGGTGATAAACAAATTAAATGCTTCACAATAACAGCATTGCAAAAACACTGTAAATAAAATGATAAAATTATAGTGTCATTAAACATATTATCACCGTACTAAGGCGGTTAGATAACCGAGAAGTGCCAAAGTCTTTTGTAAATATTGTTCACTGAAAATAGCATCACTTACATAAGCCGTACTAATGATTACTATTCTTTTTGTATATAATATAATATTGACACACTTTTTACACAAATTATCTTGCTCCAAATTAGGCATATATAGCCTGTACTATGGGTGCAAGACAACGATATATTTTATACAATATACTTACTTAAACATACATAAATACATTCAAACATCCATATTCATCATATAAATGCCTGCACCTACCGGTATTCGAACCCGGGACCTCTAGCTTAGTAGGTATGATCGTTAACCAGTCGGCTATACAGGTCGTCAATTATATTATAAATGGTTATTATGTATATGGTCGTATATTACATCATTTATAGCATTTTTTGTACATTATAATAAGAACTTAATGTAAAAGTAATAAATTGTTATTATTATACAATGTTAACACAAATAAAATTGAAAAACAAAATTTGTGAACTATGCGGGTCTCGAACCCGCGACCTCTAGCGTTCCGTGCGAGCGCTCTTCCACTGAACCAACCATTCAAGTAACGTAGAGTTCATAAATCTTGATATGTCTTTGTTCCCCTCTCAGGTTGTGGCTTCATCTACAGTATCTACTTAACAGTTGATATCCTGCTCAACCTCAATATTATAAGTTTTTTCGCACAGTCTTATTTGACCAGTGCACCTATTATTATTCAACAGAAATATACGAGTATTAAATATCCTCGCGCATATAATTAAATGAAAAAACAAAACAGTATAACTATTCGTTTAAAAATTTAAGTGACATTTCAGCTTTCCCAGCATTTACTTATCTGTGTTCAAAAGAGCTTTTCGTTCATTCTGACTTTTAATTTAACGCCCAACGTGATATGAAATACTTTGTATTTCACGTTGCGCAGTCTTTCTTTGTTCAATCGTTGTTTCAGTTATGTTAGTTTGTAATTTATTGTCAAGCAATTCACAGTGCGTATTTACTGGCTCAAACAATTTGAAACACGTTCTGTTGCTGAGAATTTGATAAAAACCCGTTCAAGTGCGAGTCGAACTCAGAAATGAAGTATCTGAAACCATCGTACAAATACTTTATACTAAGAAAACCCGTTCAAGTGCGAGTCGAACTCAGAAATGAAGTATCTGAAACCTGTATAACTTGCTTTTCTTTTTACTAATATATTTTTTTTCTATTTCTTTTGTTAAGTTAAGAATTTTACTTCTCTATTGTTTGAGTGTTAATGTACTTAGATTATAATGGAGCTATATATATATGTACATGTCGTACATACATATAAAAGCCCTTAAATAAATAAAGAAACAAAAGGTTCCTGCTCCTTTGAGTGAGACAATAATTTATTATAATAACAATAACAAAACAGCGTGGAACTTCGTGGTTTTCGGTTATTGACAAGTATGTACATATACCATTTGATCCGATCGCCGTCTAATGGTCATTTAATGACGAGCTGCGACTGATAATCATATTGCTACTGCTATGAGCGACATTTTACACAAACTATCTTGCTCCAAACTTAGCATAGCGTGTACTGTGTGCAAGATTTTATACTTATCACGATAAATATGCTAAAGCATACATTAACTCATATAAGCAACTTGAAAACAAACTTTCATGTTCATCTTATTAATGTTTCCACCTACCGGGACCCGGGACTTTTTGTTCAGTGGGCAGTATCAGTGACCACTGAGCTGTGTGTGTCATCTTGAAGTTTTTTTTTATGGAAAAGGAGGGCAAACGAACGTACGGGTCACGGGTGTTAAGTGATCACCGCCGCCCACATTCTCTTGCAGCACCTGACAAACAACAGGAGCGTTGCCGGCCTTTAAGGTACCTATGTCGTGTAGTCACGAAAACACTGCACAAGAAAGCTCATTCCACAGCTTTGTAGTACGTGTAAACTTGCTCCTTGAAAACCGCACTGTGGGAGACCGCCACACATCCAGATTGTGGGAATGATATTCTAATTTGTGGCTTGTGAAGGTGGCATTCGGCGGCAGGAATCAGGTGAAACAGCTCTTCGGAACACTCCCCGTGATAAATGTGGTGGTACACACAAGATATCACTGACATAGACTATAAGGGATTGCATATAGGTACAAAACTGAATTAAAATCAGTCAACAATCTTGTGGTAAACGATACAAAAGGACTCGTGTTTTAAATATGATGAAAAACGATTAATTCCCTGCGGATTTATATTGATTAATCACATAACTGAGCAACGTGTTTCTAGTTTTAGGATAATATCACAGAAGTAACATTAATAATTTAATTTTACTCATTTTTGTGTATAACTGTTGGTACCTACTATTATTATAGTTATAAATATCATTAATTTAAAACGTCGAATGTGATAAAGTTTAAACACGTGCAGCACGTTGTGTTATAAATTGAAACATTAACGTTTACGATTTATGATTAACATTCTTCATTAATTATATAAATCCGGTATTTTTTAAGGTGAGCGCACAGTAAACACTAATAACGCGCATACGCGCAGACGCTATAGGATATAAAACTTATCTAAAAATTACTTTATGTAAAAATCTTAACAGCTATAATGTTATTATATTTAGAAATAATCTAGCCAATGTTCAATACTGAATAGAATTAAAGAAACTAAAATAAGTCTCATCTCTAACCTTTTCAACATTTTTGGAACGAAGTTCCTTATGGGACGATTCGGAGTGGTACCCTAACTGGGAAAAAACATCCGTAACGTAATACATGAAGTTTGACAACTCTCTTCAAGTACGTCGAAGCGTTGCTACGCGACAATATCTTGCTGATTATTAAATGCAACATGAATGACATAACAAATAAAATTATACATTTTATGTGAGAAAAATAAGAAATAATCGTAAACGAATTATAAACATACAACCACAAAAATAAAACACGTGGTAATCATACATATAACCCACCAAAAAACATGTGTTGCTTATATGTGAAATGTTTCAAATATTTGTTTTTAATTTTCATTTTAAGTAAAACTTCACGATATTATTACACAACAGGAGAGGCGCGATATTAACAATACTCGAGGTCGTGATATTTGTATAATTCAAGTAATTAATTTTGCAACTTATGGACACCTAGCTGGGGTTACACTGGTAGCACACAAATTATGCGATGCGAAAGTTGAAACGGACACGGACCTGGCGGCGAGTGCGCTTAGCTTACAAAAGAATCACGCAGTGCGATTATTTTACTCTTCACTATTTACAAGAAAATTTGTTCAAAACTTAAGAAGCTAATTGTATTCCATAATAAGAACAAAAATCGAGTACCGAGTACTCTCCTTAAGTATCGATTGTGTTTCACCATTTATACTGTACAAGATATATACATATATCGTTTCTGGCACGCATTAAACTATTGTAAACCGACAACCAGTTCAGTGTGCCTCCACCTTAAAATAAAACAATGATGATACGAATTGACCACAACGTCAGACCGAACCGTTTCGTCATTATATAAACATCGTCACAGATAACATGGTTTTCACACCAAAGTAGGACTTGATGACGCTGTAGAAATCACCAATTAAGGTATTCAAGTTTGCCCGGATCTATTTGTTTGCTTGTCTTCTACGTTGATTACGTCTACCAAGAAATATACGTATGCTGGACTTATTTATCTGTTACAGCTAAATATGTATTGGCATATCTAATGTACGATATTCATATGATACTTATTTTACCAGTGGGAGGCTCCTTTGCACAGGATGCCGGCTAGATAATGGGTATGTGGGGTACAACGGCGCCTATTTCTGCCCTGAAGCAGTAATGTGTAAGCTTTATTGTGTTTCGGTGTGTAGGGCGCCGTAGCTAGTGAAATGACTTGGCAAATGAGACTTAACATCTTATGTCTCAAGGTGACGCGCGCAGTTGTAGTGTCACTCAGAATTTTTGGGTCTTTAATGAATCCTGAGCGGCACTGAATTGTAATGGGTGGAACGTCTCGTGCTTTATTTTCATAAGTAAAATATATTCACTAGTAGACGTCGAAACTGAATTAAAGTATAATTTTTAAATCTAATTTTACATTCGAAAATTGAAACTTTTTATTAGACTTTAAGAATGATAAAAAAAGCTGGTTAATAACAAAAAAAAACATTAAATTTATATACAAAAACTGTTGTAAAAAACGAAAAGTAAAGTCGTCAATATATTAAGTTTATTTATTTTCAGTGTTGTTACCGTTCCAATAATTATTGTTATAAAGTATCAATTGAATAATTTCTTGCACCCTAAAGCCTATCCAGACCACAGACTATCCGTGACGCACTTTTTAGTCTGTGATAGTAAAACCTAAAGAATTATAGGCAGTACATCAAACGACGCGTAAAAACTCAGACACACAAAATATTCTCGTAAATCTGACAGTCCGCGCCGCACCGCGCCGTACAAAAGTGCGCCAAAAAAATATAACGTTACCGTCAACGCGCGATAACACAGACGACGGTCACTTAAAAAGGGATGGCGATTCGTTCCAAAAAAGATTGATTTTTAACTCGATTGAAATCGTTGCAAAACATGGAACAATCCGTTATATAATATGATCTCTTATCGATAAAATTAGTTTTTTTAGTTCAGGGAATTCGATAATATGTATTTTCAAAATGTATTTATTTCATGAAAAAATTAAATTTCCCAATATATACTTTTATATATAAACTTTTTAAAGCAGATTTCAAAATAACTAGCAGTTCGTTCAATGTAGTAACAGACATTCTATAAAATTTTAAAAATTTAGTTCGATATAGCTTTTTAAATTGCATGTTTAATATGAAATAATCCTTTAATAATCTTTCTGAAAGAATAGGATGTACCCAAATTTCTGTATTTCGTCTTTTTTTGTGACTCGAGTATGAAATAATACACAGCAAGCCCTACAATTCTGCTGACAAAATGGCCGAAAATGTACGTCGTAAGCGTTGAGACTGTGAAATGTCTGCCAAAGACATTTTGCGCGCAATGCAAACTTTTTGTGTTCTGCAGACTCGATAGCACAAAATGTGTGTCGTCTGCGATTGGCCTAAATGCAATTTTTTCTCGCAAATATGGGCACATGTACAAATTCTTCATTCATTATTATTCAAAATAGGATGTGACATCACTTATTGAAAGTCAAGAACTACCACCTTAAGAACTACGACCTGAGAAGATCGGGGGCAACAAACTCAGTGGGCTTTTTTTTCATCGAAAAAATATGTTACCAAAGTAATATTGTACAATTAAACTTATTATTCAACAGCCTGAGGGTGGTCACTCCATTCCCAATCTGTGGTATCATTTAGAAAGTCATTTATGTTATAGTAACCTATCCCACACAAACGTTTTTTAACAATTCTTTTGAATATGTTGTGATACTTTTGTTTTGAACATTTTCTGGGATCTTGTAAAAGCATATAAATCGCCCCACAAAAGACTTACCAACTCGACTTATAAATCACATAAAATGTTGTTTTTGGTACAGCGAGCCTACGATCAACGAACAATTGCTGGAAAATTAAATGTAAACAACTATTCGTCTCAAACCAATGCTCTCTCAAAGATAGTGCGTTGGTTTGAGACGAATAATCTGCACTTAAACAGTAAAATAAACAAGTGTTTACGGTTCGTTACACCAAACACAGCGGAGGTACAAACCAACGTAATTATAAATGACCAGAGATTGGAACTTGTGGACACTACGGTCTTCTTGGGTATCACGTTTGATAAAAAGCGTCAGTTCTTTCCACATATTGCCCATCTAGCAGATAGACTCAGCTATGCGGCATATGCAGTTAGAAAGATTAGAGAGTACACGAATGTTGCGACCGCTAGATTAGTGTACTTCAGTTATTTTCACAGCATCATGACGTACGGTATTTTACTATGGGGTCATGCTGCTGACATTGATATAGTGTTTGCTCTGCAAAAGAGAGCTGTTCGTGCTATATATCAGCTTGGTTGTAGAAAAATCAAAGAAAAATTTAAGGAAATAAATATTATGACTGTTCATTCTCAGTACATTTATGAAAATTTAATATACGTTCACAAAAATCGTCACCTTTTTGCTCTTAATAGTGATTTTCATTATAATAACACTAGAAATAAGGGATTGCCTGTAACTTATTCTAGTAGGCTTCATAAGATACATAATAGCTTTAAGGGTAAATGTATAAACTTCTATAATAAAGTCCCAGCCACTATTCAGGCATTATCTATAAATAAATTTAAATGTTTTATAAAAAAAATGGCTCTGTCGTAAATCCTATTACTCCACTTCTGAATGTCTAAATGATCGGACAGCCTGGGACTAGATTGTGATTATTTTATAGCGATAGAAATGATTATACAATATTGTATATTCTTATTGAAAAGAGCGCAAAAAAAGAATGCTGAGAGAGTTTCTTGCGCCGCTTCTTCTCTCTCAGAGCGCCATTTGTTTCCGAAGCTGTAGTAGTATCTAGTAGTTATTAGAAATGACATCAAAAAGAATTCTAAAGGAATCAATTTTGAGAAAATAAATGCCTTTTAAACCAGTCTACCATATCCCGAGTTAACAGAAGTTTGTAGAGACAGATTCACTGAAAAAAATAGGTTGTGGTGGTGGTAGATATTCATCATCAGCCGGAAGACGTCCACTACTGGACAAAGGCCTCCCGCAAAGATATCCACTATGACCGGTCCTGCGCTGCCTTCATCCAACGTATTCCGGCGATCTTAACCAGATCGTCGGTCCGTCTTGTGCGGGGCCTACCAAAACTGAGTCTTCCGGTACGTGGTCGCCATTCGAGGAGTTTACTGCCCCAATGGCCATCTGTCCGTCGAACTATGTGCCCTGCCCACTGCCACTTCAGTTTCGTAATCATCTGGACTATGTCAGTATAGTTGGTTCTCCTACGGATCTCCTCATTTCTGATTCGATCTCGCAGGGAAACTCCGAGCATAGCCCATTGCCCTCTGAGCGACCATGAGCTTTCTAATAAGACCCATAGATAGAGGTAGATATTGACCCCTCATAATCTTTATGTAAATTAGTCTGGAATCTTTAGTCTGAATCATTATAATACTTGTCTGCATGCGAAGGAGCCTGCCTCTCACTGTTAAATTGGATGATGGCAACTTTCACCTGAATTCAAAAGCTTATGACTTCTGTTTTAATAAAACAAGACTTTAATTAATCTAAACCTTAAGCAATTTTGAGGTTATAAAAGAAACCACCACCTATCTTAAACAACTATCATAATATTCAAAAGCGGAAAGCCTATTATAATAGTATCCAAGTATCAAACACACAAACACTTTCATTTTTTTTATAATGTTTAATTATTTTTAGTATCTTAATTTGACTAGGAATACCTCCGAAGATATAGTTTTCACTAGTTTTGGAGTCTAGGGTGGTTTTTTTGTCTAACTGCAAAACAGTTGTTTAATTTTAATAGAATTAACAAAAAAACATGTAAATGCTATAGTAAGTAATAGTTAATAACAAATTTAGTAAGATAATCCAATCCCCACCATCTGTGTGTGTGGCGGTCCTCCACAGTGCGCTTTTTTTTATGAAAATAAGGGACGAGATGAGCAGGACGTTCAGCTTATGGTAATTGATACGCCCTGCCCATTACAATGCAATGCCGCTCAGGATTCTTGAAAAAAAACAAAAATTCTGAGCGGCACTACAACTGCGCTCGTCACCTTGAGACTTGCCCAATAATTTCACTAGCTACGGCGCCCTTCAGACTGAAACACAGTAATGCTTACACATTACTGCTTCACGGCAGAAATAGGCGCCGGTGTGGTACCCATAATATAGCCGGCATCTAATGCAAAAGAGCCTCCCACGTACTACAAAGCTGTGGAATGAGCTTCCTTGTGCGGTACCTTAAAAAAAAGCGCGTACACCTTCCTTAAAGGCCGGCAACGCTTCTGTGATTCCTCTGGTGTTGCAAGAGAGTGTGGATGGCGGTGATCACTTAACGCCAGGTGATCCGTACGCTCGTTCGTCCTCCTTAAAAAAAGATAGGTTATCTGCAATGAGTATAAAGAAATGAAAAAAAGATTTTGCATTTAAAGAAACTTTGAAATAGTGGCTCCTAGTATCGTCTACACTCAAACTTCTAACTATCTATGGACTTCTTGCCTGAGATAATTGTATGATTGATTATAATTATTAACATAACACGCATATATCTAAGTTTTTAAGTAATATTTATCCTTGTTTATTTCGAACGTTAGCGATCGATTGCGTCTTTAGTTTTTGCTCTATGTACCGGATAGTGATCTTTTTTGCGTTCAATTTTAGCATAACACTTTTAGGAGTGGTTCTTGAAATTATTTATGAGATAATTAATTATAGACATTGTGACGCAAACACAATAATTTATATTGTGAACGCTCCAACTAGATACCGCACTACCTAAGAACAATAGTTTTTTTATTTTAGAAAGCAAGGGGGAAGGCCTGGCAGTTGGTCTGGATATAGCGAAGGCCTTTGATCGTGTATGGCACAAGGCGCTCCTCGCAAAACTTCCATCATTTGGGCTTCCCGAGAGCTTATGCAAGTGGACCTCCAGCTTCCTCACTGGGCGCAGCATACAGGTCGTTATCGACGGTTATTGCTCGAATCCCAAGCCCGTGAACGCTGGAGTTCCCCAAGGCTGTGTGCTATCTCCCACGCTGTTTCTTCTGCATATCAATGATATGTTGGACACCGCCAACATGCATTGCTATGCAGACGACAGCACTGGTGATGCCGTATACACGGGCCATGCAGGTCTCTCTCGGGAAAACGTCGACCAGTGCCGGGAGAAACTTGTGTCTTCTATCGAGTCCTCTCTCGAGAAGGTCGCGGAATGGGGTAAGTTGAACCTTGTCCAATTTAACCCCCAGAAGACTCAAGTTTGCGCGTTTACCACAAAAAAAACCCCATTTGCCGTATCACCGCTCTTCGAGAACACTTCCCTTAAAGCCTCGCCTAGTATCGGAATACTGGGTCTCGAAATCTCGAGCAATTGCCAATTCCGTGGCCATCTGGAGGGCAAAGCCAAACTGGCTTCAAAGAAACTGGGCGTCATAAATAGAGCACGGCAATACTTCAAGCCGGCCCACATTCTAGCGCTCTACAAAGCGCAGGTCCGGCCTCACATGGAGTATTGCTGTCATCTCTGGTCTGGCGCACCCCAGTATCAGCTCGATCCATTTGACCGCGTGCAACGCAGAGCAGCTCGAATTGTCGGGAACCCAGTACTCTGTGAACGGCTGGATCATTTGGCGTTGCGTAGAGACGTCGCTTCATTGTGTGTTTTCTACCGCATCTATCACGGGGAGTGTTCCGAAGAGCTGTTCAACCTGATTCCTGCCGCCGAATTCCACCTTCGCACGACACGCCACAAGTTAGGATTTCATCCCCACCATCTGGATGTGTGGCGGTCCTCCACAGTGCGGTTTTCAAGGAGCTTTCTTCCTCGTACCACGAAGCTGTGGAATGAGCTTCCGTGTGCGGTGTTTCCGGGACGATACGACATGGGTACCTTCAAGAAAAGCGCGTACACCTTCCTTAAAGGCCGGCAACGCTCTTGTGATTCCTCTGGTGTTGCAGGAGAGTGTGGGCGGCGGTGATCACTTAACACCAGGTGACCCGTACGCTCGTTCCATAAAAAAAAAAAATAAAAAAAATATTACGGCAACGGTTAGATGCTTGTGTGCGTGGCATCTTGACACTCAATGGCATCTTTCAAATTTTGTTACATACGCTTCGTGTTATTTTACATTGAAATTAATAAAATACAAAATACTTACTGATGATATGCGATTCTCAGAGTCTTTCATATTTCTTGTAATATTGTTTCGGCATTTTAGATTCAATTAGAATAAAGAATTTCCAATTGTATTTGTTTCATTCGATTACTTATTAAGACAGTAATCACGACCATCATGTTCACGAAGCACCTGTACCAACCTTACCCAAACAATGATTTCAAGCTCTAAAGGCTAATGCATCCAATATATGACCATTTATATTGTTTATTTTTTAGTACTTTTTATGAGATATTATGTTATTTAAAACGTTTTTTACATGACTTTGGACATGATTCATATCAAATCAAAAATATAATATTATTTCATAGGTAAATCTTATTACACTTGAAGCATGTAATTTTTCTCAAACATTTCATTCGGAAGGCAGATTTCATCAGAAAAAAACGAGCAAGAAACTCTAAGGTTGCTCTTTTTAAAAGAGATTAAGTATTACAAGTTATTTTAATGCAAATTACAAATCATTTCAATTACAATAATTAATTAATTAATTATTTAATTTACAGATCGTGCATGGTCTCAAGCCTCTTTACCGATACGGTTTGGTGGTTTGGGTACTCGCAAAGTTTCGGGCGTTGCCTTACCAGCATTTCTATCTTCAGTTCATAGTGCGCAGCCTTTGGTTACTAGAATTGTAAATCATGTATCAGGTAACTCAGAGATTGTGTATTTGAACGAAGCTAACAATGCTTGGCTAAATATTGCAAACATTCAAAATTTTCCAGACGATTTAAAGTGTCAAAAAGCATGGGACGCACTTCTTTGTAAGTCAGCCTTTGATGATCTATTGATCTCATCTACTGACATAACAGAGCGTGCTCGTCTTTTGGCCGTGACACAAAATGAGTCGGGCTTTTGGTTACAAGCCTTGCCTTCTGCGCCGATTGGAACGCTACTTGACAATATGACATTGTCAATATGCGTATCACTCCGGCTAGGTATAAAACTGAATGAACCACATCAATGTAGATGTGGCGTTCAGGTAGATGCTCTTGGACGCCACGGGTTATCCTGCCTAAAATCGGCAGGCCGTATCAGTCGTCACGCCAGCATTAATGAAGTCATCCGCAGGGCATTTGCCGCTCTTAATATACCAGCTGTTTTAGAGCCAAATGGTATTACCCGCCGCGATGGCAAGCGTCCTGATGGAATGACGCTGGTGGCTTGGGCACGGGGAAGGGCGCTGGTGTGGGACGCTACTTGCGTCGACACTCTGGCTCCTTCTCATGTCCATGTTACGTCAGTTGGTGCTGGGGCTGCTGCTTCGACTGCCGAAGACGGCAAGCGTCGCAAATATGTTGGTCTCAGTGAGTCATACATCTTTGTGCCGTTTGGTGTCGAGACACTTGGCCCGTGGGGCCCAGAGGCGCGGAGAATGTTCAAAATACTATCTTCGCGCCTCAATAAGGCTACTGGAAACCCAAGCGCTGGCAGCTATTTCGGTCAACGGATCAGCCTTGCTATCCAACGGGGTAATGCTGCCAGTATTCTTGGTACGCTTCCACGTAATGATAGTTTTAATTTTATGTAGTCGTAGTATTGTAAATATAGTTATAAGATTTGTTTTGATTAAATAAACATTATTACAATAATATATGCAAAGTGATGCAACAAAAATACTCAAAGGTCAAACACGAAATGGCTTACATGAGTAAGTCAAAAAAAGGTAATTAATATTTAAAAATACAAGAGTTATTGAGTACAATAGATACATCAATCCACATATACCGTTAATACATAATATCTTTAATTTTAAAATATTTCAATAAAAAAAAACATGAAGCAGACCTCCTGGTACCGAGATCATCCAGCCACCACAAGCATGATGCATGGATCAGCCACTGCTTCACTCGACCATATTTTAGGGAAGTTAACTACCCGCCCCAGGTCGCCGCCACAAGCAGTGGCATTTAAACGAGCATGACGATGTATATATTCAATTTTTTATGACGATTCAAAAGTGCTTAGTTTAAGCCTATTTGAATAAAGTTCATTTGACTTTGACATTTAAATCCCGCTAAAATGGCGAAACAACTGAAAAGTTGAAGAAATATACCAAAATTTATTTATCACGCGCCCTTCGGACATATTGCTTAACGGTTCGAACGTTTGGGGCATATTCTCCAGAGACGCCGATTCGAATCCCGCGTAGTCAATATATTTTAGTACAAATATTTTTTTATTAATAAATAAATGACTTACAGTCCAACGACTATTGAAGTATAATAACAATAATACCAATCTTATTATGGTAATATAGATAAAAATATCTTCATAAACATCATTTCAGCCAGAAGACGTCCACTGCTGGGCAACGCCCTCCCCCAAAGATCTCCACGACTATCTGTTCTGCGCTGCCCTCACCCAACGAATTCCGGCGATCTTGATAAACATATACTACTTATCAATACATATTATTATTTGAGAATTATGCAAAGGAGCCTCCCATGTACTACAAAGCTGTGGAATGAGCTTCCTTATGCGGTACCTTAAAAAACAGCGCGCACACCTTCCTTAAAGGCCGGCAACGCTCCTGTGATTACTTTGGTGTTGCAAGAGAATGTGGGCGGCGGTGATCACTTAACACCAGGTGAACCGTACGCTCGTTTGTCCTACTATTCCATAAAAAAATCACAATAATGCCAATCTTATTATGGTAATATAGATAAAAATATCTTCATCAACATCATTTCAGCCGGAAGACACGACGATCGGTGCTGCGCTGCCCCCATCCAACGTATTTCGGCCATTTTGACAAACATATATTGCTTATCAATACATGGTTATTATTTGAGAATTATAACTTTTTAATATCTTGTTAAACTAAATTTCAGTATACATTATTAATTTTAGTTATTACTTTATTATACTGAGCACAGCCCAAATGTTTAGTTTTTGTTTTACCACACAGCGAAGCTTTACCTAAGTAAAGTCTTAGCAAAGTCTGAGTACGCTTTTTAGATCTCAGACTTAGTAATTTGTTTCATTAGTTGGTTCCCAACGGAATTATAAAGATGGGTTAGCGACCCATACACCTTTAAGTCTGGGTTCGCAGCCTAATCGTAACCAAATTCAAAGTTGTCTCTAAGTTTTAATTAATATAATAATATTAAAAATATTATATTGTCACACTTTTACACAAATTATCTTGCCCCAAACTAGGCATAGCCTGTACTATGGGTACAAGATAATGATATATTTAATACAATATACTTATTTTACCAGTGGGAGGCTCCTTTGCACAGGATACCGGCTAGATTATGGGTACCACAACGGCGCCTGTTTCTGCCGTGAAGCAGTAATGTGTAAACATTACTGTGTTTCGGTCTGAAGGGCGCCGTAGCTAGTAAAATTACTTGGCAAATGAGACTTAACATCTTATGTCTCAAGGTGACGAGCACAATTGTGGTGCCGTTCAGAATTTTTGGGTTTTTCAAGAATCCTGAGCGGCATTGCATTGTTATGGGCAGGGCGTATCAATTACCATCAGCTGAACATCCTGCTCGTCTCGTCCCTTATTATCATAAAAAAAACCTACATAAATACATATATAACATCCATGACTCGGAAACATACACCATTCATCATACAAATGTTTGCACCTACTGGGTTTCGAACCGGGACCTCTAGCTCAGTAGGCAGGGTCACTAACCACTGGGCTATACGGGTCGTCATAATGAAAGGTAAACAACATAATCTAGAACAATTTAATGAAACCATAGTATCACGTGTATGACTTCTACGAATGTTGTATAATTTCGTTTAATTCGTTGCGTAATTGCCACAATTGTAAGCAATTACTGGATAATTGTTGCATTCGAACTTCGACCTGTAGGTTTTACGTGGAAAAGTTACATAATTAATAAGCACATATGCAATAAAATAATTGTTTGTACACATAAACAAAATAAGATTCATTCATCACAGTTGTAAAGAATATCTCGATTCTTGGATAAATGGTTGCATTTTTAACCGACTTCAGAAATGGAGGAGGTTCTCAATTCGTGGGTATGGTTTTTTTTTTGGAGCCAGAGTCAGCCAAGGTAGGTTTGTATCTACATGCATGTGCTTGAGTTGCACGCGCGATGTGAGGAGGCGAGAGGCGAGAGCGCGGGAGGACAGCGATTCCAAAAGTAGATAACAATTATCGTAACTAGAGTTAGATTAATTAATTAGATTATATAAAAATACGCCATTCTTTTTATACTTTTTAGTGCATATTATATCTATTGTTTTGGAATAATGTTGGTTATGTTAGTTGTTTTTATTTAGTACTAGCTGACCCGACAGACGTTGTTCTGTATATAATAAATAAAATAATGTTTTTATATGAATTTGTCAACAATATATCATAACATCAAAAATTACTTCGTGAAATATGCACCCTGCTGTCGTAAGGAAAAACAAATTTGTTGTTTTGATTTAATTAAGCAGCATTTTCCGATTTATTTACCTATTAAACCTTCTCTGGACTTCCACAAATAATTCAAGACCTATATTTGCCTAATCGGTCCAGCCGTTCTCGTGTTTTAGCGAGACTAACGAACAGCAATTCATTTATATATATATATATATATATATATATATATATATATAGATTAGCCTCGTCAACATCAAAATTGTCAAAGCTAGTGAAGACCTCTTGAGTAAAATTTTGTTAAACATAGTGCAAAGAGAATGGATTGGACGTTAATCTAAGTGCAAACAATGTGTTTTTATGAAATATGATGGATATTGATTGGTAGTTCTGCTGATGGTAATTGATACGCCCTTCCCATTACAATGCAGTGCCGCTCATTATTCATTATTAAATTATTATTATGCTTACTGAAAAACCCAAAAACTCTGAGTGGCACTACAGCTGCGCCGTCACCTTGAGACATAAAATGTCAAGTCTCATTAACCCAGTAATTTCACTAGTTGCGGCGCCCTTCAGACCGAAACACAGTATTGCTTACACATTACTGCTTCACGGCAGATATAGGCGCCGTTGTGGTACCCATAATCTAATCGGCATCCGGTGCTAGGAAGCCTTCCACTGGTGAATGTGTGCATTCTTTAGCATGGAACTAGCACAGGTTGTCATCAAAGCAATATTTAACTGTTACTAATATTCAGTTCAGACCAGTTAATGAACTGCAATTTTTGAGACTATAAACAATATATACTAAGTAAAATATAGAGATATAGTTAATGTTTATTGAAAGTAAAAATAATTTCTTGAGTTTCATGACCGTCTCTTATAGAATGCAAGGGCAAACGGACTCGTAGTGGACGTCATAAGTAATTAGTAACATCTACGCAGCACGCACACAAGTACTTCGGTAAAACCAAAGGAGTTGTTATTTACTCACGTGTATTGGAATATATAAATACAAGGGGTTTAACCAGTTAACTTTTCTATACAATATATATTTATATCTAATAGCAATGCCCCGCGGTTTCACTCGCTAAGATCGCGAGATCGGTATCTCGTGGTAATGGAAAGTCTACTTACGGCCGTTTTCAATAACCTATCTACCCTTAGTTTAACTTACTTATTAACGGATCCATTTCTGTCACCGTTTAATGACAAGATCTTATCTATCCTTAGTTATGTTCAATATAGTTATAGTCCAATGCTATCTGTCAATAGGTTATTGAAATGTAGGTAAGCGTAAAAGGATAGATTTGTCTATGTCTAGTAAGTTAAACTAAGGATAGATAGGTTATTGAAAACGGCCGTAAGTTGGTATTAAAGCCTTTAATTAAAGCCTTTAGATTGACATTGTTTAAAACGTTATATCGCTTAAGTCGAATGTCCGATTTTAATAATAAATGGGATATGGATTAAAGTAAAGAAGTAGTTATAGTGGCATGACTACAGTAGTTGGTCATTATAGCGGACTTTTTTGTAGATATTGTTACGTTCTATAATACTGTAGAACATTTTTTGTTTTATCGTCAATTGTTTCCGCAGCGCACGCGATGACAGGTTTTTTATAAGTAATTTTTTCACATCTTGGGTTATATTATTGAATTTTTATTAAGGATCCCTATTTTATTTGAAAATGTAATAAAGCCTATGTTACTCAGTGAAGATGCAGCTTTCTAATGGTGAAAGATTTTTTAAATAGGTCCAGTAGTTTTTGTGTAAAAACATTACAAACATACATACAAAAACACAAATGTTTCCCCTTTATAATATTAGTATAAATAATCACTGTTTTGTTTTAAGGTATTAATATTTATACGTAATGGTAAAATTTTGAAAACCTTGTTAAGAATTTTCTTAGCATGAGTGACGGTATTCAACTATGGGGTCATGCTGTTGATATTAATTTAGTTTTTCTCTGTAGATAAGAACTGTTCGTTCTATATATAAATTGATTATAGACGTTTTTAAAAAAGTTTTAAGCTAATATAACTTATTTGAAATAAGTGAAGTTACTTAAGGTTTTGATTTTAATGATACTTATTAGTTTACTATTTCAATACAATTAACGCGAAGGCGTACAATTTTTTTTTGTATGACATTAAGGGACGAGTCAAGCTGGACGTTCAGCTGATGGTAATTGATACGCGCTGCCCATCACAATGCAGTGCCACTCAGGATTCTTGAAATACACAAAAATTGCGCTCGTCACCTTGAGACATAAGATGTTAAGTCTCATTTGCTCAGTAATTTCATTAGCTACGGCGGTTTTCAGACCGAAACACAACAATGCTTAAACATTAGTGCTGCACGTGGATTGTAGTACCAATAATCTAGCATCTAGATGTCAACATTAACATGCATTAAGAAGGAATCCTTCACAACTATTACAATTATTTTACATTAAAAAGTTTATCATTCAGAAAAATCAACTCTCATCCATAAGTTCAACGACTGCCTTACGAATTTTCGATCAGGCCACGTGTCCTGACGCGAGGGTAACATTTTATACCCATGCCAAGAAAAGTGCTCAACACCGCTAAAGAAGCTTTCACTTCAAAAATTAATTACAGGATTTGTTTCAACAATTAAGGTTTTAGAATAAATAATATTTGTATTGAACAAATGATTTAAGTTTTCTTTAGTGTTAATTCCGCCAATATTTGATTTTAAAACAATTCGACACGTGTTTCGCCTCTACACGAGGCATCCTCAGGACGTGTTGTCTCGCAAAAATCTGGCACGAGACTCAAGACTCAGTCTAAAGAAAACTTAAATCATTTGTATAATTATGGATTTCCGCAAAGTAACGCCTAATTCAATAAATTTTATTTGTATTGAAGTCAATGCAGCGTTTTATAACAGTTATCACAATAATGTTGATAAACAAAAGTGTCGTGAGCACGCATGAGAAGGTCGTGCTATAGTAAAATATAAATGGTGATATGATTAAAGACCTTTTGTTTTTGTTTTTTTACTTACTCTACTACAACTGCGCTCGTTACCTTGAGACATAATATGTTAAGTCTCATTTGCCCAGTAAATTCACTAGCTACGGCACCCTTCCGACCGAAACACAGTAATCCTTACACATTACTGCTTCACGGCAGAAATAGGCGCCGTTGTGGTACATATAATCTAGCCGGCATCCTGTGCAAAGATGCGTCCCACTGGTCCCACCTACCTAGACATATTTAATCACGGAATACAGAATTCAACCATAGAGTTACGCCGTGATTTTGGTCACGGGCCAAACTATGATGCGTTGGGGCTCACAAAATTGAAAATGTTTCAAAACAAGAAAAGGCTTACGTTGAAGCATACCTGGGGTCAGTTGAATTAATTATCTGAAATAGATCTTTGCAATAATTTATATTTATACAGTTGATCATTTATTACTTTTTATGAAATAATTTATATTATTTAAACACGACTCATAATATATTGGATACAGCACCTTACAAACTAATTTGTTATGTATATTACAGCCATTGTAAAATACTCAATTTGATTGAAAAGAGTGGCCGTTGAGTTTCTTGTATGTTCTTCTCATGAGGTCAACTTTATACAAATTATAGTAAATTCAGTAATTTAAAAGAAATATTTGTAGTGATGAATCAAAAGCACCTAGGTTAGGCCTAATTGAATAAAGTTTATTTGACTTTGATTATTAATAATTATTTCGAGTATATTCCATAAATAATAACCTTAGCTTTGCCACAGATTTTAACAAAACATTAAGGGCTTTTGATCAAAAAATTTTTAACAAAAAAACAACCAATTTCAAAAACACTGTTTCAAAACAATAGATATAATAAGTACTAAAAAGTATAAAAATAATTACGTATTTTTATACAATCTAATTAGGAAATCTAATTCTAGTTAAGATTATTATCATTATTTGAATCGGTGTCCTTCCGCCGCGACTCGGTCTCGCCTCTCCCCTCCTCACAACTCAAGCACACCTCACCTTTAACTATGTATGTAGCTACAAACCTATCTTTGATGAGAGGAGTAAAAGGAATCCTTAAATTTTATAAATATCGAGAAAAAATATAAATTTATTACTTATCACCCACATTATATGTATTTATTATCAGGGCAACCAACCCGACATAATCCTTATCAAAGGCCATAAAAGAACTTAATTAATCTATTTTTATAATCTCTTTTCATTGTTAGGTTATCATCGGAACTTGATTGGGGACAGGGCTATATTCAAATTCAAATTCAAATATTTTTATTCAAAATAGGATTTAAAATCACTTATTGAACGTCAAAAACTACCATCCATTCAAAAGAGACTGCCTCAGACCTGAGAAGAATGGGCGCAAGAAACTCAGCTGGCTTTTTTTAAATATAAAATATGGATTACAATGTGATATCGTACAATAAACATTTATAATTAAAGAGCCTGAGGGTGTTCGCTTTATTCCCAGTCCGTGGTGTCATTAAGAAAATCGTTTATGCTATAATAACCTTTCCCACACAAACGTTTTTTAACAATTCTTTTAAATTTCGTAACACATTTGTTTTGTACATTTTCTGGGATCATATTGTATACATCGCCCAACAAAAGACTTACTAACTCGACCCAACCGAGTAGTAGGCTCAACAAGTTTATGTTTGTTCCTCGTGTTAACATTATGAATGTCACAGTTTCTAGAAAATTCCTCAATGTGCTTATGAACATACAAAACATTATCAAAAATGTATTGAGAAGCAACAGTCAAAATGTTTATTTCTTTAAATTTTTCTCTTAATGATTCTTTAGGACCTAGTTTATAAATCGCGCGAATAGCCCTCTTCTGCAGTACAAAGATGGTATTAATATAGGCCGCACTGCCCCATAACAATATATATATATATATATATATATACTATATACTACTATAACATATATGATTCCTTGACCACTGATCCTTCAGGGATTAAGTGACTGAATACAGGCAATTATTTTAGTCTAAGATTAACTGCTCGGATAAGATAGTACGAACCCGTCTAGACCAAGTATGAATCCTTGTTATTGAATATAGTATATAGTAATATTTTCACCAGTGGGACGCTCCTTTGCACAGCATGCCGGCTTGGTTATGGGTATCTCAACGGCGGCTATTTCTGCCGTGAATCAGTAATGTGTAAACATTATTGTGTTCGGGCGCCGTAGCTAGTAAAATTACTGGGCAAATGAGACTTAACATCTTATGTCTCAAGTTGACGAGCGCAATTGTATTGCCGCACAGAATTTTTGGGTTTTTCAAGAATTCTGAGCGGCATTGCATTGTAATGGGGGCAGGTGTCAATTACCATCAGCTGAACGTCCTGATCGTCTCGTCTCCAATTTTCATAAAAAAAAGATTATTAACAACGTTCTTTTTATTCTGTAGTGTTTCAATTTTATTTTATTAGGTAAAGGATTGGTCTCCGTTGCGCTCAATTATCAGCAAAGCTTAACAAAACAAGTGACACGTCAACATCACACATTGTTCGAGACTGGCTAGACCCACACACATTACATTTACCGGGCTTTGGGTGCCCGGTGACTTTTAGCACTGCTCTTCCTTACCTATGTCAAGCACCGATCTCTCATAAATCATGTCTAAATATTGATATAAATGAGAGTGGCAGGCTCCTTTGCACAGGCTAGATTATGGGTACCACCACAGCCGATATTTCTGCCCTGAAGTAGTAATATGTAAGCATTATTGTGTTTCGGTCTGAAGGGTGCCGTAGCAAGTGAAATTATTGGGCAAATAAGACTTAACATCTTATGTCTCAAGGTGACGAGCACTTTTGTAGCGCCCCTCACAATGATTGGTTTTCGAAGAATCCTGAGCGGCACTGAATTGTAATGGGCAGGGCGTATCAATTACCATAAGCTGAACGTCCTGCTCGTCTCGGCTCTTATTTTCACTGATTATTTATTTTGAAAATGATAGTGTATGTGGGACAGAGAACGAAATAATTTACAATTAGATTCTTCAATAAATCTTATTTTTCAGACAATAATTTATTTCGAGATACGGGTCTTCATCAATGTCACTTCTGTTCCGCATGCGATATCATCTGTTGCACAGACGGTAAATTCAAAATATAAATCACTTTGATATTAACGTAACTGTATGTACATACATTTACATCGAATACAATGACCTTTGTACTAAAATTTGTATTATTTGCCATCATTGTTGTGATACGTTCCGCGTTCCGTGCCACTCGCACTCTTCCACTGAGCAAACCGTTCGAGTGACGTATCGTTGATAAATCTTGTACACGTCTTTTTCAACTCTCACGGAACGCGACAGGTCGCTGGTTCGAGTCCTGTATCGTTCAAAAATTTTATTTATAAATTTGATTTGTGTTATTTAAAAGAAAATTAAAAGATATCTAAGGCAATTTATAATTACACAAACATTTATTTATTCTTTAGAAATAAAACGTCATTGTTAATATCCACACTGATAAAACACTAAAAACTTTTTTACTTTTAAAAACCAATTCCTAGATTGTTGAGAGCATTGTGAAACATTTTAATCATTCGATAATAAAAGTTTTTCCTTCATTCTCTTTCATTATTGTTAAGCTAATTTTTCTTGGGATGTGTATAAAATGTTAAACTCGCGTCAGGACACGTGGCCTGATCGAAATTTCGTAAGACAGTCGTTGAAATTATGGATGAAAGATTTATACTTTTGATGTAATTATAGTTCGGCTATTTCAACTTAATGATCATACGGTCATTGGACTATATCATTGTGATTGCGAAGCCGAAACACCGCGAGGTGAAGCGATCGAATCTCATCCGTATTTCACTGCGATCAATGTGATCTATTGTGATAGCCACTGTTAACTGTAGCTAACTGCTTAAGATGGATTCTTTTCATGAATCTTATTATATTTTTGCAGTGAGCTAGCATACGAGCATAGCTTCAGGTCGTTGAAGAATTGGACTTCCCAAAGCGATGCTACGTTTACGCATTAAAGAACCACGTTCAGAGAAAATGTGTCACTAACAATACGAGAATACGAAACAAAGTCCTGAGAAGTAAATTCAGTAGTCAAATAAGTAAGTAGTGTCATGTCTTACGGAATTATATTGTGGGGTACGGCTGCAGATATTGAAAACATATTTGTGCTGAAAAGAGCAATTCGAGCAGTCTATAAAATGCGTTCAAGGGATTCATTGAGAGAAAAGTTTAGTGAAATAAATATTATGACAGTACACTGCCAGTACATATACGAGAACCTCTTATAGGCCTATAAAAATATTAGCCAATTTAAAAAGAATAGTGATGTACACAGTGTCAATACTCGAAACAAACATAAACTCGCAATTCCATCTACTAGGCTCCGAAAAATTGCTAAATGTTTTAAAGTGGATTGTGCTGTATTTTATAACAAACTCACTATCTATTAAAAAATTTAAATGTATCGTAAAAAATAAATTAACATCTAAGGTCTATTATAGCGTGAAAGATTATTTGAATGATAAAGATAGTTGGAATTAATGTTCTAAATTTTGTTAATGAATATTGTTATACTCATTTGAATGCTATTGTAACTTTTGTACTTCATCCTGACTTGCACTAAATAACTTATAAAGTTTTACAGAGAATAAAGATTTATTTGACTTTGACTTTGACTAAGGTTATTTGCTTTTCAAGTTATTAAACAGGTAATAGGAAAACAAATAATACAGTAAAAGGGGGAAAAGGGCCGAATATGGAATACTTAAACAAATTTATAAAAAAATTAGTATAAGATTGTTATTTTTATCAGTGTCATGGGTTGTTATTAAATGCAGTAATTGTCACTCATAAAAAATAATTATTAAATCAACAAATAACTTTCCGTAATATCATTAAATAAAATAAATTAACCAAAAATATGCCTCTCAAAAATTTCACTAGATAAAGATCTGGTGGATCTTCATGAGAATATAATTCCGACTCCAACACTGGTTTTCTTGAGTTTTCGTTTGTTTTTCTAACAGCTACTCGTTGGTTGTTGAAGCTCGTTATTGCTGTTTGTGTTGGTTTGACGACAAGCTCAATTCTTAATGAGCTTTATAGGGACTTCTGTCACAGTTAGATAGTTTTAATTGAGGATAAGGTGAAATGGCTTCGGGGGTATTGCCAATAAGGCTATATAAAATTTGTCGGGTTAATATTTTCATTCTTGGTGGGTGTGATTGGCCTATGGCTTTTGGGCGACACATTTATTATACCAAGAGAATTGGATCTTGTAGTTGTAGATATCTAGTGAAATTTATATTCGTCCACTTCAGTTATTAATTCTGCATTTGTGAAAATATTTCTATCGAGGGCATAAATGCCCTAAAAAAACAATTATGTTCAATGTCAGGTCCTAAAATTGTTTTACGCCCATTCCTTATTTGGTTCGTTGGTAAGAAAAAACAGAATGAGGGTAGTCCGAGATATACTATTGATTTGCGCAGTTTTATTATAGCTTTATGTTTGGGCTTTCACGGCTTCAATAGCATTTTTTAGACTGCAACTGTCCCATGCTTTTCGGTTTTGTAACTGGTGGGGCAGTGTTGATTACAAATATTATATCTGCCAAAGAGAGAAATAGAAATCAATCACCGATATAAAACATGCTTACTATGATGGACGAGTAAAAAAAGAAGGACTCCGCGCCGTGATATTAGCCAGTGAAGCACCGTTATGCTACTGTGTGTGCGGTTACGGGGGAAACCAGTTACACAATTTTTTTCTCCCTTAAATAATCATATGTGGCCACGAATATTTATATAGTATCGTTTTTACACTTTTTCACAACGCACGACGGCATATTTAAAATATTTTATTGAGAAGGTGACATGGAGTCCTTATTTTTTACTAGTCCGTGCTTATGGTATAATATCAACGATAACGAAAATCATATTTTCGCGGCGAAAGTACTGTACATGTAAGCTTTTCAGCGCTGCAGCGAACTCTAGTTAAAACTTAACAAAACTGAGAACGACATTTCATTGAATAGCTCCTCTATACGTTAGTAATAATCATATACTTATATAAAACCGTAATATACTAACCCTGCGTGAAAGTGACATAGCTATCCTTACATAAAAACCTAGGTGAGAGAAAGAGGCGGAATAAATGAACACCATGAAACCGTTTTGAAACAATTTAGTGTCCATTAGTCTCCTGTCAAATTGGACCACATTTTAGTTTAAGTGTTTGGTTTCCAACTAAAAGAAACATTTCACAGGTAAATGCTGGTTCTGCAATACTTCTTTCGTGATGTTTAATTTCGTAGAACATAATATGCACTATAATACAAAATACTCTATTTTCTTAAAATTATAATCATATAAGAAAATATGTGTAATATAATAAAATGCTGTTTACGTGAATAGGACTCCGTTAATCAATATTTGTCATAGGGATTGACTAAAAGTAAAATACTACACACTTCACTAACACACCTGTAAAACTGCACACATGAACATTTTAAATTTAGTCTCGCCGTAATGAGGAGAATTTTTCTCTATTACGCTATTGTAAGTTTATTGTAATATAGCTCTTTGGGGTCAAACGTCTATTCTGTTATCTTTCTATAGAACGTATTTCACAACAATATTACCACAGTCATTATTTAGTTCACCCAATTTCTTAAGCGATAATGTGTTGACTTCTAACCACGTTTTTTTCTCAATTTTTACCTTATCCGGATACTCGATTTATTTATAAGCAATCTTTTAATCATTGTCACTGAAATTAATTGAACATATTTAACGTAACGTTGCAAATTTCTCTTAAATAACCCCATCTTTACTTATTCCTGAAAAAAAATAGACTCTGCTTCAATAAAACTCAAATTCAATAGTTAATTGTTCAACAAGAGAGACCCGTGTGCATTCTCGACTGGGCGTCGACTAGTCGCGATGGATTATGATTTATGGTCAGTTTTAGAGAGTTCGGCTTCAACCGTACAATTGGCAGTGAAGTTTTCCCATGGAAAGAGTGCGTGCTTCTATTTATAACTGGCCTCAACGTTTAAAGGACTGTATTGCAGCCAATGGACACCACTTCGAATAAACTTTTTATATATTTAAATTGTTTTACATTTAGGTTTTAAACTAACCTACTGTAAAATTAATAAATATAATATTACATACTTACTTATAAAGTCTAATGCTAGAAGATATAAAAGATGTATTGAGTTTCCTGTATCACAACCGTCAAGGTACTTTATAATGCACTGGTAAGGTTTCGTTTAGAGTACAACTCGATATGACAACTCCGTTATGAGCATAAGTACAGGTTGATGTTAGAGCGTGTCGAGAACAAATTCGTTAGGTCACGGTAATGACACTTATGAATGTAAAAAAAAATCTACTGCTACTTCGTAAAGCTCAACCCTTTAGTGTAGTTACTTTGCGGGAATCTATAAATATCCAAATGATGAAAGAAGAAATGTTGAAGTAGTCTCGTGGCAGAATTTGGCGAGTCAATATCTCCTGAGGATGGCACGAGGCATCGTGTTGAGGCAAAACGCGTTACACTCAATAAAAATCACAACATTTATTATTTATAATACTGTTTGACATCATTCAAGATGCTAACAGATCCTTAGGTTTGTAGGCATAAAAGGCATTTATTTTCTCAAAATTGATTCCTTTAGAATTCTTTTTGATGTCATTTCTGATAACTACTAGATAGAGAAGAAGCGGCACAATAAACTCTCCCAGCCCATTTTTTTTGCGCTCTTTTCAATTAAAATATACAATATTGTACAGTCATTTCTATCGCTATAAAATAATCACAATCTAGTCCCAGGCTGTCCGATCATTTAGATATTCAGAAGTGGAGTAATAGGATTTACGACAGAGCCATTTTTTTATAAAACATTTAAATTTATTTATAGATAATGCCTGAACAGTGGCTGGGACTTTATTATAGAATTGTATACATTTACCTTTAAAGCTATTATGTATCTTATGAAGCCTACTAGAACTAGCTACAAGCAATCCCTTATTTCTAGTGTTATATATAGATACAGCTATAGGTTACCGGCAAAACCCGATTCTAGGACAAACTAGTTTTTCCTAGGCCCAGCCATTTCATCCTACAGGCGATAAGATTAACCGGTACAAACTAGATGAAACATGTTATACATTTAGAGGCGCAATAGATTCTTTGATTTATTAGAAACTGAGCTATCAAATGATTGAAAATTCGTAATACAGTCATTAAAATTATGGGTGATAGTTGAATTTTCTAAGAGATAAACTTTATAATATAAACTAATTTTAATAGTTCTGAAGTGTTAAATTTTTTATGTAATATAAATTGTCATTTTTGTGTACGATAAATGAATTTTGTATCCATCCTTCCAGAATCGGCCAACCCGGTCGATCAGGTTCGCGCGAGTCGGGTACCTTCCAAAAGGGAACTTTCTGGAATGGTCTGGAACTCGTCTCGGCCCATATAAATAGTCGCAGGGAGGCGAGGAGGTTCAGTTCAGTTTGAGCTATCTTCGAGACGACTTCGAAGTGAAAACTAGTGATCAAGAGTGATACCAGTGAAACCTACGACTTGGCTACGACCTAGGACATTGTTAGTGCTTAGTGTTTGGACCTACTGCTTTGTGCTGGACCTAATGCTAGTGATTAAAGTCTTCAAAGAGTCAGCAGGACTTTCTCTCCAAATCCTTCGAACCCTAACACTTAACAACTGGTTGTAATTTTATACTGATAGATAAAGCAATTCGTGCGTAATTATTCCCTAACCATTCCAAAATATTTATAAATGCACAACGCTAATGTTCAATATTGCACTTCTGCCGACACTTCCAGAGTGCAACCCGTTATTTTGTTTCTCAATCAAACATTAAGTTCTTTTAAGAAAATATAATGCTTGTCTAACTTGGCTCAAAAGCTCTATGCTTATCTAAATATATATATTTCTTACTCCTCCTAAACGGCTGGACCGATTTTGATGATTTTTTGTGTGTTCCAGTGAAATTGAGATTGGTTTAGATTCTCAATTCCGTTCAATTAAAATATAAGTCTTCTGCTCATGTGTATGCTAGTGAACACCTCCTAACGGCTGGACCGATGTTTCAAATTTAAGAGGTGTGTTCAGGACAACGTCTGTCGGGTCTACTAGTGTTTGTATTTGTATTCAGAGAATAACATGATTATAGAATTCAATTACTCAGTCACAGTATAGAATTAATAACTTAAATGGCTCCCGTACATGATAGTGTAAACAAATACGACTAGGTTTTTACAGTGTTTATCAGATTCAATCATTAATAACGCATCAATAATATTGTATTTACACAAAAACCACAACGACGTCATTGAATCATTATAACTAATATGCTGTTTGTCTGTCGCAGTTTATAACGGATGTTGTTTTTGAAGCAAACCAGTTACTTTAAGTAGGCACCCGCTAGGGTTGTCAACTGCAGTCAGTCTGGAAGATGTAGAGTGTCTCTGATTTCAGAGAGGATACATAAAAAGTACAGCCAAATTAAATAGTGCATTATACACACTGTCGTAGCGTGCCTTGTACAAAAATTTACTTGGGGCCCTTATGCATGGTAAAGATTTCTAAGAAAAAAAAGTTTGCATAATATTAAAAGAAATATTTATTCATTATAATTATCTATCTGCTACTTTTTCCATAAATTTTACAAAACTTTTTGCCTTTTTTTCGGCAAGCAGCAAAAGATTTTATTAATTTTTGCTTACGTACGTCAGGGGCCCCCGTGGCCCCGTATAATTGATACGCCAGATATGGCGGTAGCTACGCCCCTGATTATAAATTGATATATGATACAAGTTAGAGGTGTTCGTGCTATAATATCAGCTTGGGCATAGACAGCATCTTAGAGAAAAATTTAAAGATTTGAAAATGTTAATTTTTGGTATATTTATGAGAAAACTGTATACATTTGCAGATTTCCAGCAACTTTTTTCTCTAAGTAGTTCATAGCTTCAACAAAACAAACGCATTATTTTTGTTCACTAATTGTAATAGACTACAAAAAATACACAATACTTGTAACGGAAAATGTATTCATACACTTTTAGTAAAGTCCCAGCCTCTAGCCAAATATTTCTGAGTTCAATGAGGATAAATAAACTGTACCCAGAATACTGGCAGCATTTTGCGCGTTGGATGGCATAAAGGCATAAAAGGCATTTATTTTCTCAAAATTGATTCCTTTAGAATTCTTTTTGATGTCATTTTTAATAACTACTAGATACTACTACCGCTTCGGAAACAAATGGCGCTCTGAAAGAGAAGAAGCGGCTCAAGAAACTCTCCCAGCATTATTTTTTGCGCTCTTTTCAATAATAATATACAATATTGTACAGTCATTTCTATCGCTATAAAATAATCACAATCCATTCCCAGGCTGTCCGATCAATTAGATATTCAGCAGTGGAGTAATAGCATTTACGACAGAGCTGTTGCTGATCTGTTGACCGAAATAAATGCCAAGGCTTGGGTTTCCAGTAGCCTTATTAATACACGTAGATAGTACTTTGTATAATGTAATGGGCATTGAGTATTGGTTTTTAAAAACAATGTTTTCATCCGACAACTCAAATCAAATTTGCGAATTTTGACCTGAATAATTATGGTTGCATTCATAAACGCAAGGATTTATTTATGCTATGTTACGCCAATAAGAATAGCTGGCATATGTAAAAGGAGTATTTTAGAGTATTACTAGCTGACCCAGCAAACGTTGTATTGCCGATATTAAAATCGCGATACAAAAGTAACTGTTGATCGTAGATGGGTGAAAATTTGAAGTTGTATGTATTTTTCTAATACTGACTCATAATCAAAAAAATTAAAAAAAAAACAAAAAAGTTAAAAAAAAATCTTCGTGGACCACCCTTAACATTTAGGGGGATGAAAACTAGATGTTGTCCGCTTCTCAGACCTACCCAATATGCACTCATAATTTCATGAGAATCGGTCAAGCCGTTTCGAAGGAGTTTAACTACAAACACCGCGACATTAGAATATTATATATTAGAGTACTCTATTTATGAGTACGGTTGCCAACCCTGTTACATACACTTCTTCGTTTACTATCTTCTTTCACTATGAATCGAGAAAATGGAAATATATAATCCATGATAATTTAGATATATTGTTAATATTAATATAGAACACAATATAATTCGAAAGTAAATGACGAGCTAGTGACATGCATCGTTAAAAACGTCGCATGTATTATGTGTATTCCATTCCATTTCAGCTGGAAGACGTCCACTGCTGGACAATGGCTTCCTCAAAATCGTCATGACGATCGGTCGTGTGATGCCCTCAATCAACCCACTCCGTCGATCTTGACCAGATCGTCGGTCCATCTAATGGGGGGCCTACCAACAATAAGTCGCTACGTGTTCGCTATTCGAGGACTTTACTGCCTCAACCGGCCATCTGTCCATCGAGCTATATGCCTTGCACACTGCCACTTGAGTTTCACATCCATTTGGGCTGGCATTTGGTCGGTGACTTCGGTTATCCTAAGGATATTCTCATTTCTGACTCGATCTCGCAAGGAAACTCCAAGCCCTCTCTATTACCCTGTGAGCGACAATGAGCTTCCTAATAAGGCCCATGGTTAGCGACCACGTCTACGTTCCGTAAGTCATCACTGGCAACACACAAGGGGTTTAAACCTTTGTCTTCAAACACTGTGGTATAATGTGTATATTAATCCCAAATAAAAATATTTTGATTCATCAATTCAAACTCAATCTTTGTGTTATTATGTAAGTATAATATTCTGTAGATTTATTTATGTTTGATTGCATTAAGATATGTTATTGGAATGAGCCTGGTGGCTTGGGCACGATGAAGGGCGCTGGTGTGGGACGTGACTTGCGTTGACACTCTGGCTCCTTCTCATGTCCAAGTTACGTCAGTTAGTGCTGGGGCTGCTGCTTCGACTGCCGAAGACAGCAAACGTCGCAAATATGTCGGTATCAGTGAGTCTTACATCTTTTTGCCGTTTAGTGTTGAGACACTTAGCCCGTGGGGCCCACAGGCTGTAAAAAGTACTATCTTCGCGCCTCAATAGAGCTACCGGAAACAAAAGCGCTGGCAGCTATTTCGGTCAACGGATCAGCATCAGCCTATCCAACGCGGCAATGCTGCCAGTATTCTTGGTATAATACTTCCCCGTAATGATAATTTTAATTTAATGTAATCATAGTATTGTAAATATAGCTATAAGATATGTTGTGTATGAATAACTCGTACTTAATTTCGATAAGAAATTTTAATAATAAACAATACGGCTAACGATTCAAGTACAAGACATTAGCGCTATGTATCCATAAAGTGTCAAAAATGACTGAACATTAATAGCGCAATTCACGCGTCGAGAAACTCCATCTGTATGCAGATAATCAAACTTTTCCATCTAAAAGCAAAACGACACAAATTAACACATTTCAAATTCACGACGAGCAAAAACCAATGACGTATTTGAAGCCGTGTTGACCTGCGCGTGCGTCGGATAATATACATATATAACTGGAGTGGGAGGTGGCAATTGTATCATACGCAACCTAACTCTTGTGAGCGAAACACGTATTTAACAACCAACAATGTATACAAATCCATTTGAACGTAAACACTCCGCGCTGAGGCAGACCTTGGACAGGCTTATCAGAGGAGAAGCCAGATTGAGCTTCAGAAAGAAAAGTTCCTTAACTAAGAGCAACAGCAGTGCATCAACCTCTTCATCGTCCACTGTGTACCCTAAGTTCATTGAAAAGAAATGAATTAAGTGATGTGATGTGTTGTGAACAGTTTTACGTAGCTTCGCGTTGAAGCAGGTTGGTACACTTTTTTTATGGTTTTAATTTGTCTATTAGGAAAGTCTATATTTATGAATTTTGCAATTTGGCAAATAATTATATGATTATTCGTTAAGTCAAGATAGCTTGTTTCTGGATTCAATATTCGTGTTGATTCGATTTGAATTATTAATTAAAAGTATTTACCACCTTCAAAGATTCATCTAAAGCTTCTGTAACACGTGCACATCATTTTTCATATAAACCAGTTATGTACGTTATAAAAAGTTAAATTATTCATTCCAAAATCCAGTACTGCTGACAATTCTAATTAAATTTTCATTGTCCAAAACCCCGCCTGGTATTACCCACTTTGTGTTAACTATTATTTTTTGCCTTACAATGATAATATAATAGCAGACAATTTACTTGAAGACAATATAATATTAAATTGTGTTTCTAGTTTAGATGTTTTATCTCTTTACGTTTATCTTTATTATGCCTCTAATATATTTAAAACCTTAATGTAATGCCTTGATTCTATGTCGATATGGTTTGACTTTAGTGATAAATTTGTTTATTTAGGTTACTGTTTACGATCTAAATGATTATTATTGCATTAATCTTTAACCGATACAATAATGTGATTATTTATTTGCTTCGATTCTTGTTACTTAGTTAATGTCGCTATTAGTTGTATTTATTTATTGGGGCTTATCAACTAGTATCTATACTAATTTATAATTCGATCTTTATTTAAAAGCTGATTCGACGACAGACACTGTTCTGAAGATAATAAAAAAATACTGTTTTATAGAAAGTTGCCAAAATATTAATAATATTAAAAAATTTATAATCAAAATATCAAGAATTATTTCGAAAAAAATGCTCCCTGTTGTTATAATGAAGTTGTTTCTCAGTGGAACTGTCAAACCGTGTGTCACTAAATTCTCTCATAGAAATTATGTCCATACAGAACAAATATTGAAAATAAAAATAATTATGGGTCCCAAATCGAAATACAACACTATCCTACCTCTCAAGTTGTACTAAACTGCATTCAATGAAGTGATCCCCATTAAAATCCGTTCATTAGTTTAGGAGTCCATCGCGGACAAACAACGTGACACGTAATTTATATATACACTGGCTTACCCGGCAGACGTTGTTTCGCCGTATAAATTATTTTTAAAGTCAGACCGTTTCTTGTACATTGCAACATTACTTTATTTTTCTAAAATAAACGTAGCCTAAGTTACTCCTCATTACATCAGCTACCTGCCAATAAACGTCCCGTCAAAATCGGTCTAGCCATTTCAGAGATTAGCCGGAACAAACAGACAGACAGACAGACAAAAATTGTAAAAAGGTTATTTTGGTGTATGTATCGCATATATATACATATAAATGTAGTAAAGTATAAGTAAGGATGTGTGGCGGTCTTCCACAGTGCGGCTTTCAAGGAGCTTTCTTCCTCGTACTACAAATCTGTGGTATGAGCTACCTTGTGCGGTGTTTCCGGGACGATACGACATGTGTACCTTCAAAAAAAGCGAGTACACCTTCCTTTAAGGCCGGCAACGCTCTTGTGATTCCTCTGGTGTTGCAAGAGAATGTGGGCGGCGGTGATCACTTAACACCAGGAGACCCGTACGCTCGTTTGTCGTCCTATTCCATAAAAAAGTAAAAAACGGTTTTTTCAATATTACAAACAGACACTCCAATTTTATTTATATGTATAGATGTATAGATTAAGATAGTTTACAAGTATATTGTAAGTATAATTACGATTTGGCGCAGTTCCAACTGTCACTCTCGTAAATGTCAAGGGTCTTGTTGGGACAAGTTGTTGATGTACTGTTGTCTCCTATTGATAATAATTTCATCTGGCAAGACCATCCGTTCACTTATCAATCGTGTCCGGTTTAATGGTGGGGTCAATGTTTTATGATTGTTCAACTTCATTATTTTAGCCATTCAACTTAACTTAACTTTACACGAGAACTTACATTACTTGAACCGTATTTTTCTGATTATTCTGTTTTTCCCCAAACTACACATTATACGTATTATCATACATGAGGGTATTCTATTCAAATTCCTAGGTACAATTTAATATACTCAGTCATTATATTTGAAAGACAGTTATTAATTGTATTAATTAAATACGAGATTTGTAATAAATTACATTAATTTAAACTTTAATGTCTGCCTAAATTTTTATGTTTAAAGGTTTATACAGTACATATTAAGTAATAGAGGCTTTTTTGTATTCATTGTTTGTTAAGTTATATCACAATAACTTAGAATCTCATTTTAAAATAAACTTAACTAATTGTTATAATGGTACAAATTAAACAAAAATACAACAGCAGTTTAATATCCAAATATAATACCGTTACCTTAACAAAGGAAAATTTGTTCGAATCCTTATAAAACTTAACAAGAATAATATTATGGTACAGTTATAATTCTTACCTTAGATCTTTATACGTCTAGATAGACTATGACAGCTGTGAAAACGTCAAACAACTAGCCTCTATTTTGAGCAATTCACGCACACTAATACAAAGTGTCATACAAATCGCGAGTGTAAGACGTAGCTTGTCACGCAGCTAAGCTAATATTTCTGGCCAACAGGCTTAATAACAATTATCGGTTGTCTAACAGCAGGAGACTCTTATCTGTATATAAATGTATGTATAAATTATATAAGTTTCTTAGTTATAAAACGCCAAAATACGTTGGACAGTTTGACTCTATTTATTTATCTATGTACGCAGATACGGACGTTATTTTTGCTTGAACACAGACGCGGCTATTTATGAAGTCCAAACTAGTTTTAATCAGGCTAGCGAAACTCTCTAAGAAAAATGCGATTCACTCGATTGTATGAAACGCGCAGTCATTGATAGATTGACAGATGACGACTATAATCTTGTAAAAAACGGAAATAGCCGAAATACACTACGTTTTAAGCAACTGTTCGCTTTCAAATTAAGCCGGATTATACATCACAGCCAATACTGTAATTACTACTATTTTAAACTTATGTCAAATCACTGCATATTTCATACTTAACTAAATTTCAATTTTTACTTCTCTTTGGTTATAATACTTTACTAACGTCTAAAGACCTTGGACATTTTTACTTATGCCATTTTCTTTTTGTTACAGATTATATATTGATCACCACAGAACAATGTGGGAGATGAACCAGCTGTCAGTGAATGCTGCCATTGTGTACCGGCTGATTGCTCTACGAGATCAATTAAATAAAATTATACCTTTATAATGCTTCTTTTTATTTAACCTTAAGTTAACCATAAATAGTTGATGAGAATGTGGATACATAATATATACAATAACCTTACATTGACTGTACCTTATTCTCGTTACTATTACGTCTGTTATAAAACCAGTAATTAGTATCATGTAATTAAATTGACTAAGAAATATCTACAATCTCTTAAGAGAAGTATATTAACATTGAGCATTTATTAATGTTAAATATTGTAATACTTTACAATTGTGGTAGATGCCCCACGCGATGAACCGACGATCTGGTCAAGATAGCCGGAATATGTTGGATGCGGGCAGCGCAGGACCGATCGTCGTGGAAATCTTTGGGGGAGGCCTTTGTCCAGCAGTGGACGTCTTCTGGCTAATGATGATGATTATTGCCAAACTAAGATTTAAGTATACTAAAATATTGGTAGAAATGAATCTTCCATTACCGCCGTACTTATTTTCATAGTCGTTTAAGGAAAAATTAAATAGCTAATTAGTATAGTCAACACGTCCTGAGGATGCCTCGTGTAGAGATGCTTTTTAGTGCATATTATATCTATTGTTTTAAAATAGTGTATTTGAAGTGTTTTGAAATTATTAAACTCGGACATTAAGTGAAACAAATCTTTTATGTTTTTCCACTACCATGAGATCGGTATCTACGCGAGTGAAGCTGCGGGGGATTACTAGTTAATATAATAAACAGGAGGGTGAGAATGTAGACTAATGATAGGCCATTTAAGTCCCAAGTATATCCTCCGCCATAAAAATATGGTTACAAAAAATTTGATACGCAGTCTTTACTGCAATCCAACATTAATCTTGAACACTGACTTTCTAATGGACAATAACAACGGTTTAATTGTACCGTTATTTTAAGAAGTACTATTAAGGGTAATCAAACAAAATTCACATTATAAATTTTCAAGTGTATTCAACACAGAATTGTCATTCAATATGACGGTGTATGCAAAGGATTGGATAAAATAAAATTCTTGCCAAAACAGTGCCGTAAATTGTTATATAATATATTCTATTGTTATGGGGCATAGTATATGTTATATTATATCTATTGTTATAGTATACTAGCTGACCCAGCAAACGTTGTATTGCCGATATTAAAATCGCGATACAAAAGTAACTGTTAATCGTAGATGTGTGAAAATTTGTAGACTCATAATCAATCAAATTTAAAAAAAGATGTCCAAAAAATTTAAAAAAAAAATCGTGGGGACCACCCTACATTTAGGGCGATGAAAAATAGATGTTGTCCGATTCTCAGACTTACCCAATATGCATTCAAAATTTCATGAGAATCGGTCAATACGTTTCGGAGGAGTTCAAAGTTTAACACCATGACACGAGAATTTTATATATTAGATTGCTATGGGGCAACGCTGCCGATATTCATAAAATCTTTGTGCTGCAGGAGAGGGCTATTCGCGCTTTTTATAACCTAGGTCCTATTTATTATTATTATTTGCAGAGGGTGGCTATTTGGCTATTCCTGATTGGGTCTTAGTAACACCGCGTCCAGAATTGAACTATAGTCTTCGCCAATCATACTTGTAGCTCGTCGTTAATCCCTGCCGCAATTACCAACCGCAGTATCTTCTTGACGCGAGTATTACAGACAGCATCTGGAAGTAGAGTATAGTCACCAAGGATGGTGTTACGCTTATGCATTAGTGGGCCGCAAAGGAGAGGAGCTTAAGAGGCGTTTCATCCTCAAGGCAAAATCTCCAAGTTCTTTCGTTTTTAAATACCGACCACATTGAGGTGCGTATTTAGGCGACAGTGCCCAGTTAATGTCCTGGTGAGTATGTACAGGTTTTTCCTGCTTGAGCGTTTCTGTTATTGAATGCCTTTATTTGAGCTTTGGAATGGTTTCAACCTGTTGGTTTTCCCCAGCGTTTATGTGCCAAGGAACCATTGTCAACTAGATACTACATTAGTTCCTCAGGCTGTATCGAAATGCGCTCTTAGCCAGTCCACAAATAGGTTCCGGACCGTATTGGACTGCTTTAGCTCGCTTGAGCTTTCTTGCGAGCTCATCGGCCGTTTCATGGCCTATGATTCCGGCATGCCCTGGGACCCATCTGAGGTACACATTACTGATATTACCTAGGTCCTAGGTAATAGCAGTAAGCATTACTGTGTTTCGTACGTCCTCCTCGCCTCGTCCCTTATTTTCATAAAAAATATATGTATAAAAGCCTCTTAATCTTGCAAATAATGTGCAGTTTTGTTTTTCAGAAACATACAAATAATAAACTCACATTACATATACAAGACGAATATAGCCAAATCGAAGAAATGCTCCTTTTATTGAGGACGGTTTAAAATACAATTCAAAATCAAGCAGATAATGTGTCGTTAGTTATTGTTTTAAATATTTGTAAATATATTAATACAATGAAAGTTTAATGAATGAAATTGTCGTTTTATTGCAATAGGTACTTCGAATTGACTTAGAACCTTCATGGTTTGAGATTTTTGAGTGAAACTTGTTTCACGTGGCACCTATGTAGTTCTTCTTTTAAAGCTTTCGTGATAGAAACTTTGATTGAATTTATTGAAGAACGAAGCACGAGGAAGCCCACCCACACAGGTGAATAATAATGAATTAAAAGAGATGGTGGAAGCCAATCTGAAAAAATAGTCCCGGGATAGCGTCGACGAGAACCGGAACAAACTTGTGTCTGAAATCGAGACTATGCTTTGCAAAGTCTCGGAATGGGGCCGACATAATTTAGTCCTATTCAACCCCAAGAAGACACAAGTTTGTGCGTTCACCACTTAAAAACTGCAACTTTATAAGGCGCAAATTCGGCCTCACATGGAGTACTGTTGTCACCTCTGGGCGGGTGCTCCCCAGCACCAGCTTCTTCCATTTGACTGCATACAACGAAGAGCGGCTCGAATCATCGACGATCAAGTCATCTCCGATCGGCTTGATTCTCTAGCATTGCGTAGAGATGTGGGTTCTCTCTGCATCTTCTACCGCATTTATCACGGGGAGTGCTCAGAGGAGCTGTTCGAATTGATTCCCGCGGCCGAATTCCACCCTCGGACATAACGTGCAAAGTACCATCCGCATCACGTAGACGTCTGGCATTCCACAACCGTGCGTTTTGTTCGAAATTTCTTGCCTCGCACAGCCTCTTTGTGGAATCAACTACCGGCAGCGGTCTTCCCGAACAGATTCGATCTCCCCATCCCGTGAGCCTTTTGCCCGTTTGCCCCCTCTCATATAAAAAAAAAAAGAATTTAATTTTTTTAATATAAATCAGTAATTTCATACTTTAACCCTTTATATAAATTTAATTAAGTTTTCGTTTCATGTTTACGTCTAACAATATTTTCTATGTTGTCATTAAAAACAAATTAAAATTCAATATTAATGATTCTTTAATTGCAATATATATGAACTGTTGACGTATTTATTAATGGTTGTTAAATTTGAGGTTTGGAAAAATTTCTTATCAATTAAGGTCTTGTGAAAGACACGGATTTTGTAAGAATAAATAAATAACAGGACTCATGTTAGTGCTCTTAAATTACTCAAAAACGTAAAAAGTAAGCCACTTGTAATTATTTATTATTATTAAGCCAATTGTTGTACCATTGAAATATATATTTTTGCTTTTATTACATTTTTATACATTAATTCAAAACAAAGCGGTGCTTATGGCTATATAACTACAATACTTAATATTACATTAAATTAATGAAGATTATATGAAATTAAAACTATCATTACGAGGAAGTGTACCAAGAATACTGGCAGCATTTCCGCGTTTGATAGCTAGGCTGATCCGTTGATCGAGATAGTTGCCAGCGCTTGGGTTTTCAGTTGCCCTATTGAGGAGCGTAAATAGTACATTGTAGTCTGGGCCCCACAGGTAAAGTGTCTCAACACCAAACGGCACCAAGATGAATAATTGACTCTAAATGATAAGGGTCACCTAAATATTTTTTGACAATTTTTTTATTTATATTTTATTATTATTATTAAAAAATACATACAACTTCAAATTTACACCCGCGATTTTAATATTATTCTATTCCATTCACAGATACGCAATAAAGTTGCATGATGGCAATCGAATATAATGATTATTCTAGTACGATAAGTTTTATGTACGATATAGTATATTGGTAGGCCTGAGAATTGATCGATATCTATCTTTTACACCTCAAAAATTTTAAGAACTCATTGAATTTTTTTATCATTAATTTATATGCCAAAACAGCTAGTTTTATTATAAGAATGAATCGATGAAGAATGGATGCATCATACACTTGAACGTATGTTATGCTAGGATTAAGAAGCAATAGATACTATTACTAAAATTCTGCGTACTCTCTATCGGAATGATACTGAAGGTTAATTTATGCTAGGAATCCAGTCAGCACGAATCCTTCCTATGACACCCCTTCGTTCGTTTTACGTTCAGATCACGCACGTCGACAACACTTTCCTTTTAGTCTCGCCTAGTATCGGAATACTGGATCTCGAAATCTCGAGCGATTGCCAATTTCGCGGTTATCTGGTGGGCAAAGTCTTGGCTTCGAAGGAGCTGGGAGTCATACATAGAGCACGGCAACACTTCGGGCCGGCCCGCATTCTAGCGCTCTACAGAGCGCAGGTCCGGCCACATATGGAATATTGCTGTCATCTCTGGTCTGGTGCACCCCAGTATCAGCTCGATCCATTTGACCGCGTGCAGCGCAGAGCAGCTCAAATTGTAGGGGATCCAGTGCTCTGTGAACGGCTGGATCATTTGACGTTGCGTAGAGACGTCGCTTCATTGAGTGAAGACACTCAATTGAAAATACCGCATCTATCGCAGGGAGTGTTCCGAAGAGCTGTTCCACCTGATTCCTGCCGCCGAATTCCACTTTCCACTAAGAAAAAGATAGAGTCCGGCAATATGATGCTTAGTTATCTTTCGCTCCCCATATAAGGTATGTTACCCCCGGGCATCTAAAATGTTAGGATTTTTAATAAGAAACAACCGTATTTCGTACAAACTGTTTAAAAATTTCACTTTACAACTCATTGGTACTAGAAGTCAGTACAAGTTTAGTTTGAAGACTTCACTATGCGACACACAATAATAATATGTTAAGAATAGAGCGGATTCAAAATTGATTTATTTAGCATTTAATGTATTCGAGTCAAGGGACTATCAAAGTCTGCCTTTCAGAAGGTCAATGTGAATGGCAACAGATCTCCTGGGACTCCTCTTAGAATGGGGGTATCACAAGGGTCTATTCTCGGACCGTTCCTCTTCCTTATCTATATTATATATATATATAACATTAGGTAGGGTATTGTTTGCGGACGACACTTCACTGATTTTCAAAGTGAAAAGAAACCAACCTATATATGACGAAGTGAACGATATTCTATCTGACATCGTGTACTGGTTTAGCGCTAATAACCTATTGTTAAATAGCAAGAAAACGAAATACATAAAATTTACCGTACCAAATGTCAAAAATGTTGATGCAAGTGTTATGTTGAACGGAGAGGTGATAAATCCGGTGGAATCTGCTATATTTCTTGGCATGGAGACATTCTCTGAAATACAAATTACAATATACTTGGTAATGTAATGTATGTTCATTGGTTCATAGGTGAATTTGCTAGAAACTGTCATAACCATAATGTTAACACCAGGAGCAGAAGAAGACAAGACAACAGACATAAGTTTATAATGCCTACTACTCGGCTAAGTCGAGTTAGTAAGTCTTTTGTGGAGTGTTGTATATGCTTTTAAACAAGATCCCAGAAAATGTTCAAAACAAAAGTATTACGTAATTCAAAATAATTGTTAAAAAACGTTTGTGTGGTAAAGTTACTACAACATAAATGACTTTCTAAATGATACCACAGATTGGGAATGGAGCGACCGTCTCAGGCTATGAAATAATAAGTTTAGTAATTGTACAATATTATTTTGTAAGCATATTTTTTGATGAAAAAAAAGAAGCCCACTGAGTTTTTCGCGCCCAGTCTTCTCAGGCCTGAGGCATTCATTTTGGAATTGATGGTAGTTTTTTTTTACTTTCAATAAGTGATGTCACATCTTATTTTGAATATGAACTTGAATATATGTACTAATAGACTCGTATTTTTCATAAATACTTCTTTGGAAGACCGGCGAACTTTAGTCGATCTTATTTTTGCTAACTTTTAATTAACAAGATTGACTGCCCTCAACTTTTGAAAGAAATTAACCTTTCGAGTCCCTAGTAGGTATACAGGCTCCTTTACACAGGATGCCGGCTAGATTATGGGTACCACAACGGCGCCTATTCCAGCCGTGTAGCAGTAATATGTAAACATTACTGTGTTTCGGTCTCAAGGGCGCCGTAGCTAGTTAGTGTAATTACCGGGCAAATGAGACTTAACATCTTGCGTCTCAAGGTGACGAGCGCAATTGTAGTGCGACTCAGAATTTTTTGAGTTATCAAGAATGTGCAGCACTGCATCGAAATGGGCAAAGTAATTACCATCAGCTGAACGTCCTGCTCGTCTCCTCCCTTATTTTCGTAGAAAAAAAAATCCCTGGAAGCAAATTTTTCCACTAGTTCCACCAGTTCGAAGATGTATGTTTGGAGCGAACTCTCCTATTCCTAGGCTGTGCAAGATGTTGAACACGTATGTTTACATCATCGATATTAATCTTACGTCTAACGAGATAGGTCTCCTTGCAGTTTGTAAATTATTTGTATGTTAGTTAAGCAAATAAAATATAGTCATAGTTATATTTCTTAGTCTTATATAATAATAGTTTATAATCAATTAAATTCTTTCTTAATTATATTTGTTTTTTTATGAGGACAAACGAGCGTACGGGTCACCTGTTGTTAAGTGATCACCGCCGCCCATAATCTCTTGCAACACAAGAGCGTTGCTGACCCTTAAAGAAGGTGTACGCGCTTTTTTTGAAGGTACCCATGTCGTATCGTCCCGGAAACACCGCACAAGGAAGTTCATTCCACAGCTTTGTAGTACGTGGAAGAAAGCTCCTCGAAAACCGCACTGTGGAGGACCTCTACACATCCAAAAGGTGGGGATGATATTCTAACTTGTGGCGTGTCTTGCGAAGGTCGTCGTCTTTTTTTTCTCTTTTTAATATTTTAATGTTTTTTTTTTCACTGGAGAGTAAACTATTATTTACTTTGTGAAAATTATTGACGCATGTTTTAGATACCTGTTTTTGCAATAAGTACAGTATATTTTGTCTTTATGGTAACATATAATGCATCAATATAAAACAGACAATAATCTTGGGAGCTCAGCTATATAACAACCTACCTCAGAAATAAGAAATGCTAAAACATTAAATTGTTTTAAGGCGAGTCTTCAGAGGCATATATATACTCAACAATTATTAAACGTTTCAATTACATAAGTGGGTTGTTTTATGTTTTATCTATTTACTTAACACATTGTATAGCATTGTATACATTATAAAACCATAAATCATTGCTTGTAAGTACCTACCTTAATTGTTAAAATGTTAATTTCTCATGTAAGCGGCAATAGTTCTTAATGAGAATAAAGTTATTCAAACCTAATGTAAACAAATGTTGGTATTTCTTAATAAATAAATAAATAGGTACTCCTTGGTGGCCTACTAGCTCTCAATAAGGTCTGTATGAAGTACAATGTACACCATTATAACTTGAACAATAGTAAAACAAAAAGCTGTAAGAATACCAGTGCCTTGTCGAAATACCTTGGATAAATCAAATCTCTCGAAGAGATGATCGACGTGACAACACGTTTCGTGTTCAGAGTTCCGTACCCTTTGTGTAGCCAACGGGAACCCATTTACTAAAACTACGATGTCTGTCCGTCTGTCCATCAGCAGACAAAGCACAATAACGGCTGAAATTTTGACAATGTATGTATAAAACTCGAATTCCGAATATTTCTTTTAATAACGCAGCTGTGCCATGTTTGCGAAAACACTGCGCAGTCACTGCGATCTCATATGGTTTTAATGTTATGTCAATATTTAGAAGATCTACATTCTAGAAGATGGACGGTAATAACATATTTACTGATGAGTAAGCCACAATTATATATTTAATTTCGCAACATTCAGTTGTTATCAAGATACTAAAAGTGCATTCATCCTTTCGAATATTATGTGACGTGGGCTAAAGGACGCTTTTCGGAAGCCATTCCCGCCAGCCTAGCGAAACTCTGTAAGAAAAAAGCGATTCACTCGATTGTATGAAACGTGCAGTCATTGATAGATTGACAGATGACGGCTATAATCTTATAAAAAACGGTGATACCCGAAATCCACTACGTTTTAAGCAGCTGTTTGCTGTCAAATTTAGCCGGATTATACTTGATCGCCAATCGCTATCCTGTAATTACTACTATGTCAAACTTATGTCAAATGACAGCACGTTTCATACTAAAGTAAATTTCAATATTTACTTAGGCAGTCCCACCTCTTATTACGTAGTATTTACATTATCTTTGTTTCCTGCGTCAAAGCCACTGCGACACTGATGCTGCGGCCGTTGCGATAGAGCCGCGCTGGTTGTAAGTCTAGCTAAACAATTATTACTGCTATACATTAAGTATAAATAATAAAAACTAATTTGGTATATTTCTCAAGCGAATACAAAGAATAAAGAGTCATTTTACGAATCTGTAGGTACCCTACATACACTATGTATATATTAACAAAAGTATTAAACAATTACATACTTTTGAAAACGAATGTACATACTGTTATATCTAGTATGATGGTACAGAACCCTTAGTATTAAATTTCGGCTCGCACTTGGCCGGTTGTTTCATATTTCTGGTTAATTTTCACTCAACAGCATTTTTTTATGGAAAATTAGGACAAACGAGCGTACGGGTCACCTGTTGTTAAGTGATCACCAACACCAGATGAATCACAGGAGCGATGCCGGCCTTTAAGGACACACCTTGTGCGCGCTTTTTTGAAGGTACGTGAATAGATATCGTATCGTCCCGGAAACACCGCACAAGGAAGTTCATTCCACAGCTTTGTAGTACGTGAAAGAAAGCTCTTTGAAAACTGCACTGTGGAGGACCGCCACACATCCAGATAGTACGGATGATAACCTAATTTGTGGCGTGTCGTGCGCAGGTGCACAGCATAACAACATATAAGCTGCATCATTACCACCAACCAGTTCATGGAAATTTAATGCATAATACTAACATGTTTATTACTGAGAAGGTCATGCAATAGTTGTACTACAGTACTAAGAACGTTGCAGGGTTTTTCCCTAATACAAACGATTAAAACAACGTGAGGACTTTGATCATTGACAATCAAAGCGTGTGGATTGATATAACTCTCGGCGCCCGTCGACAAACACGAAAGTATACCTGCTAATACCATAATCTAGTTAAAACTGTCTATATTTACAAGTTGGAGACGTTATCAAATATTATTTACTGTCACGCCCCGCCTACTAAAATCCTCTCTGATAAATACTCTCTACTTATTATATGAACATTCGAGATACTTTCATGGTAATATAATTAGCTGGTTCTTTTACATTTTCAACTTTGGGATCTCTGACTCAGTGGGAGACTTCTTTGCACAGGATGCCGGCAAAATTATCGGCACCATAACACCGCCTATTTGTGCCGTGAAGCAGTAATGTGTAAGAATTAATGTGTTTTGATCTAAAGGGCGCCGTCGCTAGTGAAATTACTGGGAAAATGGGACTTAATGTCTTATATCTCAAGGTTACGACCGCAATTGTAGTGCCGCAGAGTTGTTGGGTTTTTCAAGAATCCTGAGCAGCACTGAATCGCACAATCGCTCGTTATATTACACTAGGTAGTGATATCAAGCAAGAAAATAACGCGCTTCGCACAGACCTACATTTACTGACGACAAAGTTTGATGAGCTCGACCAGGCTTCTCGTAGCTGTAATGTCGAGATACAAAACATACCAGAGCGGAAAGGCGAAAATCTAATACAATTGTCGTTAGAAATTAGTAAGATCCTAGGCGTCGAGTTGAATCATAGTGATATTAGGAACGTGCACCGCGTGGCTCCAGGCCTACCCACGACCCGCCCCAAGAACATTATATTGCAACTGACAACTCGACGGCAACGTGACGACCTAATCGGTGCCGCGCGATCGCGAAGGTCACTTACGACGACTCAACTGTTTGGTACACCAACAAGTGCCGCCGCGGCCGTTTCCACCACCAATATCCGCTTCTTTATAAACGAACACCTAACTCTTAAAAACAAAATTCTTTTTAGTAAGACTCGCACATTAGCTAAGGAAAAGGGTTATAAATATGTATGGGTAAGAAATAGTAATATATTAGTACGTAAGAAAGATGATTCAAGGATAATTCATGTGCGATGCGTTGATGATTTAGCCAAAATATCATGACTCCTACAAATTATTATCACATGTTTATTGGTAGACCTTTTATATCTCTTGTTTTTTGTCGTCACTGCAAACTATTACGTTTTGTTCTTTATATTACCTAAAATTATTTACGTGCTATGGAAAGACTCAGGTGATGACGATACACGGTTACTTAAGCTTAAATATGATTTAATGTATTGCTTATGTACATCAGCTGAAAGAAAAATGTACAAATTTTATTTATTAGAATTCACTTTATGTCCCGGGATACTAATTTATGTACGCTTTTACAACTATACTTCCTTTTTTACGGTGTTTAATTTATGTTTTAATTTTATTATTATAAGGTTGTTATTGCCACAATATTTTAAAATCATCTACACATCATGTACTGTATTAGAAACACTTGATTCATATATTATAATAATTATTCACCACATGGAGGAACACGCACACTATCTACTGAAAAGAATTGTTAACGTATTATTATTAATTAAAAATATTTATGAAAATGATATACTTCTTAAAAAATGAACTCAAATAACCTTACTATATTTTACCAAAACTGTGGAGGGCTTAAAACCAAACTTTCTGAATTAAGACTCAATATGCTATCTTGCGACTATGACATAATTATACTGGTAGAAACCTGGTTAACTGGCTCAATTCGAGATGAGGAAATTCATAATGATAATAATTATGTACTATTTCGACGTGATAGAAATCTGGCACTGTCTGGTAAAAAAGGGGGAGGGGGCGTATTAGTAATGGTAAGGAAATACCTAAAGGCTATCCGAATACCTGATATTGAAGCTGAGAACTTAGAAGAGATATATATATACTTTCCTTTACTCTCCGGACTGTTATTAAATGTGTTATATGTTCCACCGGCCGCTAGCAACAATTTATATAACCAATATTTTAATAAACTTCACGATGTATATTCTAGTGCACGTTACCAAAATTTTCTTATAATTGGAGACTTTAACTTACCTCATCTGAACTGGTCTTCCATTTGTCAAGACACTTTATTGTTCTCCACCGGGTGCGAGCCATCTAAACTACTAATATACACTATGTCCTTTATGAATTTAAGACAAACCAATATTATTCAAAATGAAAATGGAAGACTCCTTGATTTAGTATTATCTACTTTAACAAACCGTATCGAGCGTTCGGATGATCCTTTGCTTAATACGGTACCTCATCACCCACCTTTGGGCATATCGTGTAGTATAAATACTTTAAATAATAATATTATGCCCTGTATTGCTAACATTAAAAGGAATTATTATAAAGCAGACTATTATCTAATTAACAGCGCAATAGAAGAAGTGGACTGGATTTCTCTCCTATCTTCTCTTTCAGCCGAAGAAGCCGTGAATGTCTTTTACAAACAAATTCAAATAATCATCAACTCTCATGTTCCTTTTGCCAAAATTAGTTCATCTAAATTCCCCACCTGGTTCTCTAAACCTTTAATTAAATGTTTAAAACGCAAACTCAAAATATGGGCCCGTTGGAAATCTTACAAAAACCTGCGTGATTATCAGGAATTTTCACTATTACGTAAACGAGTTAAATTGCTTCTTACTACATGTCATAATAAGTACATTAACAACGTTGAAAACTCCTTGAAGAATAATATTAAATTTTTCTGGAAATATGCATCTTCTTTAAAAGAGTCTAACTCAGGTTATCCTCGCTTAATGTGGTATGACGGTGTCGAATATGATGATCCTAAATTCATAGCTGATATGTTCTCTAAATATTTTCACTCAGTCTTTGAACCCGGTTTCGATGGAGCATATAGTATTGACCAATTTGAAAATATAAGTTGCGACGCCGATCATACTCCGCTAATTGACAATGTACGTCTCCACAGACCCAATATTTTAGCAGCACTCCAAAATATCGACCCCAATAAAGGCGCCGGTCCTGATAACATTCATCCGGTTTTTCTAAAGCGTACTTGCAAAACGCTATCTATTCCTTTGGAAATTATTTTTAATAAATGTTTATCCTCTGGTTACTTTCCTAGTATCTGGAAGATAGCTTATATTACGCCTATATTTAAAGCAGGAGCAAAAAATCAAGTCGCAAATTATCGTCCGATCTCTATACTGTCATCTATTCCAAAAATTTTTGAGAAATTGGTACACCAAGTCGTATACACTAAGCTCAAACACACAATCATAGAACAGCAACACGGTTTCGTGGCTGGCAGATCTACTTTGTCAAATCTTCTTGTTTTCACTGATTATTTATTTAAAGGCGTTGACAATAAAAACCAAATTGAAACAGTCTACACAGATTTCCAAAAGGCATTTGACAAGGTGGACCACCTACTGTTACTAAAAAAATTATCATACAACGGTATAAAAGGTAACCTCTTGCGTTGGTTTGCTGCTTACCTAAGTGCCCGAGTACAATCGGTAGTTATTAATGGTTTCATCTCCCCTACAGTTAACGTAACGTCAGGCGTACCTCAAGGCTCTATACTTGGTCCATTGCTTTTCACACTTTTTATTAATGACATCTCTGATTGCTTTAAGTCTTGTAAGTTTTTATTATATGCAGATGATTTAAAATTGTATTCCCATATTGTTGACTTCAATGATGTCCTGCTTATGCAGGAAGACTTGAATAGGTTAGATGTCTATTGCAAAAGTAACAAACTATTTTTAAGTTACACTAAATGTAAGCATATCTCTTTTACGAAAAACAAAAATAAAATTGAAACGAGATTTACACTAGGCGATCAAGAACTTGAAACAGTTACCTGTATTCGTGATCTTGGGGTATACCTTGATGCCAAGTTGACACTTAATGACCACATTGATCACATAGCGAATAATGCATATCGTATGTTAGGCTTTATTACACGCGTCTCTAAGGCATTTAAAAATAAAGATACATATATGTGTCTTTTTCGAACACTTGTGCTGTCTCAGCTTGAATATGTCACCCCAATATGGAATCCGCTGTATAAGGTATATGACCATCAGGTCGAGATGATACAAAAGAAATTCTTGCGTATCCTAAACTTTCGCTTGGGTGGACGTCGAAACCACTACAAGAATCTCTTAAAACAATTTAATATTCTTTCATTAAGCCAGCGACGGAGTTTAATTGAATTAGTCACTCTGAGAAAAATATGTACGAGTGAAATCATATCCTCAGAATTGCTTCAGTTAATCGATTTTCATATACCAGCCCGTGCTACACGCTCTAATAATTTATTTCATCTCTCAAAAACCAGGACAAATACTGGTATACGTACGCCACTGCACAGAATGTTTGCTCTCCATAACTCTAGATTTAATGATGTAGATATGTTTTCGTGTTCCTCTAAAACTTACAAACTCAGAATAAAACAAATCCTGGCACAAACAGAGTAAGTTAGAAATCACGTAATTTCATCTAAATTGTAACAATGTCTACCATGCATTATGTTAGATTTATTTATCAACTGGTTGTCTGCAACTAAGTGTAATGTAAGTGTAAATTTAAATATTAAGTGTACTTAGTGAAACTGTTGAAGGAGACATCCTTGTGTCCATATTTCTATTTTTACTTTATCTACTTTATGTTTAAGGATGTATCTGTATTTGTTTCCAAATAAATAAATAAAAAATAAAAATAATATATATTTTCATAAAAAAAAAACTTTTGTCCAGCTGTGGACGTCTTTCAGATGATGATGATGAAATAAAAAAAATCTGAATTAACAGATTTTTTTTGCATACCGCTTAAGAACTTGTTGATTTTACCAGCCTAATAATTTTTAAATTATCGGTTCAAATAATTACGAATCTTTTTTAAGGTCTAAGTGATACTTCAAGATACGCGACATGGTTTTAGGTGTTATATTCATTACCATAAAATTTAAAGTTTGATGTCGGACAGCAACTCTTCGAATTTACCTTCTTTACCTACGTAGATGGCCAGGAAAAGTCAGCCCTCTCCAAAACCGACAAACGTAGTACCTACATATGGATCCTCTAAATATTAAAATACACACACACACACTAACGCCTCTTTCCTGTCGGGTTAGGCAGAAGCAACAGAACGCCACTTGCTTCTATACTTACAAACCTCACGTGCTTCCTCAACATTCATTACTCTTTTTATACATGCTCACCGGTTCTGGGTGCTTCGGAGAATTCCTTTTTCTTGAACTGTGTTCCCTGCCCACAGCCACATCATTTGGGCTTTGTCAGTGACTTTCGTTCTCCTACGAATCTCTTTATTTCTGATTCGATCTCGCAGGGAAACTTCAAGCATAGCTGTCTCCCTTGCCCTCTGAGCGACCATGAGCTTTCTCATCAGCTCTCTGATATCTATCAGGTCTTTGCAACTATATTCTTAAGTCTATAATTTTATGGATATTAAATTAATTCTAACCTGGGTTATTTTACTAGAAAAAATACATCTTATGAATAATCCCTAACAATAGAACATCTTATAATTAATTAGAAGTGGCAATAACTAGTACGCGCAAAACCTGTAGCATTACATTTCTAAGTATTTACTTACTTAGCTTTAAATTTATTACGTGGCATTAAATTGTTACGTTCGGTTTTTCCCTAGCTGGTGGCAACAAAGGAAGTTTCTTGCATTAAAAGGTATGAGTATATTTAAAAGGAATTCCGTCAAACTTTTTTTTGATTTTTAATCATAATCATAATAATAAAACCTACCGAGGCGTAAAAAGGTATCAGAAGTTTTTGTCATTCTTTTGCATGTCCTTCACGTGTAAATTCCCAATCCTAAGTTCAAGATGTTGGTCACATCGTAATCCGCTATGTGTTCGGTTCTTCAGTAGGAAGAACCGATTCTTTGTCATATGTCATAACTAACTTATAACAAATTTATTGGTAATATAATAACTTTTCAACTTTTACTTATTTAAAATAGTAATGACTTCTTATGCTGTCGCGATAAAGCGAAAATTTGAACTGTCGCGCCATAATATCTGAACAATGAATAGGCTGGATAATACTGTCACGTTAAATTTGGAATATTTCAGTATATTTACCAGTGGGAGGCTCCTTTGCAAAGGATGCCGGCTAGATTATGGGCACCACAACGGCGCCTATTTCTGCCGGGAAGCAGTAATGTGTAAACATTACTGTGTTTCGGTTTAAAGGGCGCCTTAGCTATTGAAATTACTGGGCAAATGAGACTTAACATCTTATGTCTCAAGATGACGAGCGCAGTTGAAGTAGGGTACGGCGGGGCAACTACAGTTTTTCACTTGAGCGGTTATAGCTCCTCAACGATAACTCTGTCTATGTCTTGTTCAGCAAACTGATCAATTACTAATATATCCCTTAGAAAAAGTGTCCATAGTAATAATTATTTTAGCTAGTTGAGTTTAAGAGCTGTAGCTGTTTAAATACAGAAAGTCATGTTTGCTCAACATACCCCATGGGTGAGGTAAGTTGGGCAAGGATTTGGGGCAAATTGAGCACTCAGATGGCTTCAATGATAACTAGACATAAAATCATATTTGTTTTTGACAATCATCTTTTATTTATAATTTTTATGGGCAAATCGACAAAACTAAATTATTTGAATAATGAACTCATGTCACTGTTGTAATTGACACAAACGAAAGTAAAACCAGCACCAGACGACACATTTTGTATGAGCCCATTTTCTACAAACTTGACATTGTATGCATGTTTCTCTCCTGAGAAACTTTAAACTTCCCAGCTACAATCTTATTTGGCTTTAGCACAGTGGACACTCCTGTCTTATCCACATTCCAAATATCTGATACACTGAATCCATGTTTGTTGAGCAACTATAGCTCACCTGGCCCCACCCCTAAATTTTAAGACAATGGTGAGATTATGAATAAACTGTTAGAGGTATACGCAGAACCTTTATATGTATCAAAACTAGAATACATTTATCAAAGTATAACACTTACCCGATTGAAAACGAATGAAATTTGACTATTATAGACGAAATATTACTGTTTACAAATATTTTATTCTTTTTTGTCAAAATAAATAATGCGGTCATCTACTTTACTCGATAGACGTGTCGCCACTGGCGGTCGTGGGATAATTTCTTCTCTGTCGACGGTTTCCTTTCGCTATTTGATGTTTCTGCATCCGGTAAATAGTTTCAGAGATATTTTGATGGAGCAACTTGCCCCTATGCTCAACTAGCCCGGCTCTACCCTACCGCTCAGAACTTTTGGGGTTTTTCAAGAATCCTGACCGGCACTGCATTTTAATGGGTAGGACGTATTAATTAACATCAGCTGAACGTCCTGTTTGTCTCGTCTTTTATTTTCATAAAAATAATTATTTAACAACAAAAAACAAATTAACAAAATATGACACATAGGTACAAATAGTTACAAGTCTATTATTGTAATATAATAACTTATCAACTTTCACTTATTTAAAATAGTAGATAATGACTTCTTATGCTGCAGCCATAGTGTCGCGATAAAGCGAGAATTTTAATTGTCGCGCCATGTCTGAACAAAGATTGGCTGGATGATACTGCCACGAGAGAGCTCTGCTTTATATTGCTAACTCTCTACACATCGTCGCATTCGATGGAATCACTGAGAAAAGCAATGGGCTTATTCTTCCTTAGGGGTCTCTTCTATGGCATTTTCGTACGCTTTCACTGCATTTTCAGGCATTCAATCAAAAGGCATTTATTTTCTCAAAATTAATTCATTAAGATTTCTTTTTGATGTCATTTCTAATATACTAGATACTACTACCGCTTCGGAAGCAAATGGCGCTCTGAGAGAGAAGCCAACCGCAAGAAACTCGTACAGCATCAATTTTTTTTTAAATTATCTAATAGTTGTATTTATTATATTATCTAATAGTTGTATAAGATATATATAATTTATAGAGAGTAGACACAGGGTAGCCGTGACAAGTTCAGTTCCATAGTATTGTATCAGCAAGCAGGTGTTGTTTGCCTTGCGATTACTCAGTCCTAGTTAATTAAGCCATCTATAGTCATAGCAACGCCATTAATTTGTATCACTAGGTAGCAGGAAAAGCGCATGTGCAACAATGTTAACTTAGAGGCTGTATTATGCGTCTTAATTTAAAGCAAGTACTGTAAAAGCTACTTATTCGTAGGGAGTGCCGCTTGCGCCTCTGTCTCCCCAAGAGAAGGTCGCCTTCGATGAAGGCTAAGAGAGCACTTGCCCAAAGCCAACCTCAGGTGGTGTTTAGTGGGTAGGGCAGACTAAGGCTGCCTTGGTATGCATGAGCATTCACCACCTCCATCCCGACGTTATCCCGGAGGGTAGCTCTTTCCCCTTGCCTGGGCGCAATAAAAAATTCGCGTTTGTACTATTAGCGGATAAAAAATGGCAACCCAATTTCTTTATTCGCGTATTTAATCATCGGCATTGCCATATACATATTAATAAAAAGGATTTGAATATGTATCGAAACGTCAATAAAAAGGTAAAATAAAGCTTGTCACAACCAATTTCAGGAGCTTTTAAAAAAAGACTACTGAGCTATCCAAAATAAATACAGCTTATTATCTGACTCTCACAATATGGTTTTCGTAATGGAAGATCTAATGAAGATATTGGCATAGCTTTAACGTCCTTTATTGTCAATAAACTAGATCAAAGGAAAAAATCTCTATCTGTTTATCTAGATCTCAAAAAAACCTTCGATACCGTTCACGTTCCTACTCTTATACTGAAATCAGAAGGCAATGGTATCAGAAACACATCTCTAGCTCTTTTTAAATACTTAATAATTAAGGAATTAATAGTTAAAGACTTTATAATAATCTTTTTTAAAGAATTAAAAAACAAAAGGTTTAAATAGGAAAATATCTGAGTAAAAGCTATGGTATAGCCTATGGCGTACCACAAGGGAGTGTATTGGGACCGACCCTGTATTTTGATATATATCAACAACTTTTTCTTACGCAGATGACACCGCCGTAGTTTTCTCTAATAGAACATGGAAATCTGTTCGTGATTATACAAAGCATGGCTTGGCCAAATTAGCAGTGGTTTGCAACTAATTTACTGACGCTAAATGCTCTTAATACGAATTATATGTGCTATATCAAGTATAAGAGAACGCAACCCGGAACATATTTTATTATTAAATTGCATGTATGAGATATTGAAAAGAATATTAACAATAATTGTAACTGTACTACTATAAACAAAGTAACTAAAATAAAATATTTAGTTAATATTTAGTTTAGTTTTTTTTTTCTTATGGAATAGGAGGACAAACGAGCGTACGGATCACCTGGTGTTAAGTGATCACCGCCGCCCACATTCTCTTGCAACACCAGAGGAATCACAAGAGCGTTGCCGGCCTTTAAGGAAGGTGTACGCGCTTTTTTTGAAGTTTCCCATGTCGTATCGTCCCGGAAACACCGCACAAGGAAGCTCATTCCACAGCTTCGTAGAACGAGGAAGAAAGCTCCTTGAAAACCGCACTGTGGAGGACCGCCAAACATCCAGATGGTGCGGATGATATCCTAACTTGTGGCGTGTCGTGTGAAGGTGAAAGTTATGATTGATCAAAGATTATCGTGGTACTCACAAATTGATATGCTAAGCACCAGAATAAGAAAATTAATTTGGATTTTTAAGAATCTAAGACGTGTAGCTTCATTGGAAATTATTAATAAAATATATATTGCATGGACTGACCATTATTGGTTAATGTATTCCAATTTGGGGAGCTGCAGCTTAAACTATTTTTTTTTAAATCGGCTGATCACAACGAGCGTTGATTAAAGCTATGTATTTTAAGCCATATAGATTTCCTACTTAAAAGCTACCTGTATAGCGGAGTGGTTAGCGATCCTACCTACTAAGCTAGAGGTCCCGGGTTCAAATCCCGGTAGGTGCAAGCATTTATACGATGAATATGGATGTTTGTTTCCGAGTCATGGATGTTTAAATGTATTTATGTATGTTTATATGTATGTTTATATGAATTTATGTATGTTTAAGTAAGTATATTGTATTAAATATATCATTGTCTTGTAACCCATAACACAGGCTATATATGCTTAACTTGGGGCAAGATAATTTGTGTGAAAAGTGTGTCAATATTATTACTATTATTAAAAAAAAAGCTATATAAAGAAAGTCAACTATTAACTGTAAGGAAATTATACATAGTACTCACAATTCTAAAAGTGCATAAAAATTAAGCTTATGATAGTAATGTTAAGCCAAAAAAAAACAAGCGACAGGATATTTATAAGTTCTATAACTAAATCTGCTTTTGCCCAAAATCAATACTTTAATAAATCTACACGGCTTAACAACATCAATAATAATTACGTAGATAAATATCCGAAACAATATTATGACTGTAAAAAACTTACAACTAGGTGGATAATGACCAAAAACTATGAGGAGACGGAGGCCTCTACCTACTCTATAATATGTATTAATTTATCATTTTATTAACTCCTTATATTTATTACCAAAAAACAGACATAAGTTACAAAATCGGAAGAATTTTATTCTTTATGTACTTACAAACTTTGTTATACAAAATATTAGGGAACACAATATACATAGTACTTACTCACAAAAGCACACAAATTGTCGCATACAGACACACCCACACCATTGTTTTTTTTACTGTCACACTAGGAAGGTACCCCTTAAGAAGACAGAACAGTTTAAAGATATTTTACCTATTCTGTGCAAAAAAATTACAATTCCATATTCACGGTTTCTGTATTCGCAGCATAATTACGGAATATGGGCCCCGCCAATGACGTATGTATAGAACGTCATTGGGCCCCGCGAATTATAGAGCTTTTACTGTTATCTATTGCGGTACGTTCTTAACATAGCGGTTGCCATAAAGTTTGTTATCAGGGGCAGATCTCATTCGTCTCACAATGCGTCGCATTTATTTAATGCAGGCAATTCGAGGGGACTAACGCACGGGACCGATCGCGCAGCATTTGATTCGGTAGGTCTTCCTCGAGGTTGAGTGTCTTTCAGTTTACCCTGGACGATAATATCTATAGCCTGGCTGCGAAGAACTAATTTGGATCCTGCGAGCAGCGAAGGATTATAGTTTTTTACAGTAAGAACAAACTGGCAAGAGGCTTACGTGTTGGGAAGTGGTAAGGTAATGGACATGGACATCCGCAGCACCAAGGGATAGGAGATACTTTGTCGGCCTTTATGTTGAGAAATTACTTTAAACTTGAAAGTCTCTTCTTCGTATTGGTTCGGGAAGTTAGCAGCCGGTAATAATTCTACAAAGTCGATGTATGAGGCAAGAAGTTTCTTTGCTTGCCCAGTTGTAGAATACCACAAGACAACATGGTGCGGGTGGAATTTCGCATTTTACGTAATGTCCGGTGATAGCATTCGGCTGTTGGGATCAACCCGAACAATTCCTCTAAGCACACCACGTGATATATGCGGTGATTAGAAAAATCTGAGCCGATGACGAGGACCAATATTATTTTTTCTTTTCACGAATTATGAACTCTACGATTGATTGTGAGTAAACGAATAGCTCTATAGTTTGTATAATATGTTGCCGTAGGCAAATGGCAAAAAACAGAATCCTTTATAGATTCTTTATGTCTGTCTATCTGCCCGTGTATGTCACAGCCACTTTTTACCAAAACTATAAGAACTGTACTGTCGAAATTTGGTAAGTAGATGTATTCTGTGAACTGCAACAAAATTTTTTGGGTGTGTGGGGCTTCTATGTACCTATAGCTCTTCAAAAATGATATTGAGGTTTCTAATATAACTTTTTTCTAAACTGAATAGTTTGCGCGAGAGACACTTCCAAAGTAGTAAAATGTCCGACTCGGAATTGGCCGCTTTAAACATTTTATACAATCGGTAATAAGTCATGATGCTTAAGTATTTTTCTTGCATCACTCGACCTAGATTGTGTTTAATACAATTTGAAAAATAATGAAGCTATAGTCACTGATTTTAGAGACTGGCAATGAGTTTTTTGCCTCTTCTCATTAAAGGTTAACCTTTGCCGTAGGTAGTTAATTGAATAACTTATGGCATTCATACGTGTAATTTTTTGAGCTGATTGAATAACTGTGATTTGATTCCATTTTTTCCTTTGCAAAAATGGTCATCTAACAGAAAACTTTTCTTGCTATGATCATAAAACAGGGTTAACCTTGAAGGAAACTCACAGAACTTACAAGCTGCATTTGGGGAGTCCTGTTCCAGCGTTAGTGTAACGTTGTCATATCATTACATGTTCAATATATAATTCGAACATTGTTACTAACGAGCATTCGTACGCTAAACTACAGCGACCGTCTGGTCTGAACCGGTTCGATTGACGATACAACCGCATCAGGCTGGATGGCGCGGGTGCAGTGCGCTGCCGGCGGACAAGCTGCCACGTGACGCGGGCAATGGACGTCGTGACACGAGTTGAGATCGACAGAAAACCGTCGTTGATCCATTATATAAAATCAGTATATGTTCCTTTTCCTATTTTATAAGTGTAAGCTGGAAATCCCATGAAATCGGGTTCTTAGATTGGGCTTACTCGTGGCCTCCTCTACTGGTGTCACAAAAGGCTCGCTTACACGTGGCATCCTCTACTGGTGTCACAAAAGGGCTCGCTTACACGTGGCCTCCTCTACTGGTGTCACAAAAGGGCTCGCTTACACGTGGCATCTTCTACCAGTGTCGCAAAAGGGCTCGCTTACACGTGGCATCCTCTGATGGTGTCACAAAAGGGTTCACTTACACGTGGCATCCTCTACTGGTGTCACAAAAGGGCTCGCTTACACGTGGCCTCCTCTACTGGTGTCACAAAAGGACTCGCTAACACGTGGCATCCTCTACCAGTGTCACAAAAGGGCTCGCTTTCCAAAAGGGATGTCACCGCACGGCGCAGCAGTGAAGTACTCCCTTCTACTAGCTAAGTCTCTATAGTGACCGGCCCCTGTAACTCATGACCTTCTACCGCTAGAAAATAAATTCCTTGTGCTGATATTTCACTACAACCACGAAACCCACTACATCACATTCGCAACACAGTTACTTATTGATTTCGTGAATTGAGACATGATAAAGAGGAATCAAAGAATGACTCCAGCTCACCTACAACTCTCTCTCGCTCACCGAACAGCATAAATCCCGTCTTATTGATTATACTAGAAAAGCTTGAAGGAGTAACATCACAAAACGACACAACGAGCTACGGCTCTGACGAAACAAATCAACGGGATGATGAAGAAGACGAAGAGCCTGCAAATGGTGATCGCATTCATAAAAAAACTGCTGTCGTTAATTTCTTGACGCAGTAGATTAAGAAAATTCGGTAGAAATCCCTTGAACACTTCCCAGTGATTGGTATTTGACGTACAATCTTTCAAGTGTGAAAAAATATAACTTTTATAAAAACAAAACAATATACAAATTAACAGTTACAATAATTGTTTTGCAAAAGGGGTATCCTCTTTACGTAACCCAGATAAACTTAACTAGATAATAAATATTTTCGTCAGACCGAAAGTAATAAGAACTAACTTTCACTTTTATAGCCAACCGTTAGGATTAAAACATTAATAATGCTTCAAATAATTAAGAGCTTTCTCCCGAAATATGATTACTTTAAATTAATTACGAAATCCCTGTTAGATAGCACTTTAGAACAATTATACACTCATAATCTTCATTAAAATGTTTGATTTCTCACAACACGTACATAAGTATAATTAAAATAATTATTATTTATCCTCCTTGACCTGAGTTGAGGGCTTCACGGAAGGTTCAAAAATAAATTACGCTTCAAAACAATGATTACATTGTATCTATTAACAAATCGGCCCTTTTATGATCGTAGAACTTGAAGGGCCATGTTACTTCATTGATAGATTACAAATATGTTATGTCACTAGTTTTCGAACGACAATCTTGAACTTGGCCGTAGTTTCCACACCACCTTTCATATATCTGCAGTGTGGTCATTCTAACCAGGCTCGTATAGACGAGCACACGATAAACTTGTGTGCTAAATTGGCTTCATATCAGTGGTTTAAAGTACAGGGCTGTCGTCTCATGAATATTAAATCTGCAATATTAAATGTTAATTAATTATAATTGTGTTATATTCGGTACGGGGCAAAAACTTTGGACTTGTAAACATATTTTAAAGTCGATTGAGGAAACTTTAAATATTGTTTTAATATCATATTCGTCCGTGAGACATGTTTCCCAATCCGTTTGATAGAAAATATTGCACGATACGCCAAGTTATAGATAAATTTTTGGAGTCGCGGTCTAAGATGGTGTTGACAAGGAAAGACAGTAAATGCAGTTCTTCGAACTCAACCAATGAAAGGAGGATGTGTGGCAGTTTTTCGTCACGATTTTGACCGGTGCAATTTTTAGAATCTGTTTACGTTTCGCTGTTAAACTATTGGTAAGTAAAATTTAATTGAATTCAGCAAAGGCTTTAGTTTATTTAAAAAAAACATATTATTAGATACTTGTATGTTGCGTGGTATTTATAAGTTTGAAGCTTAGAGTAAATTATACGTATAGGTAGAGTCTCTTGCTGTTAGACAACCGAATAAATCAGGCCAGGAATATTAGTTTGGTGTGCGTCACAAGCTACGTCTTACACTCGCGATTTGTATGACACTTTGTGATAGTGTGCGTGAATTGCTCAAAATAGATCCTAGCTCTAAATTCGACGTTTTCACAGCTGTCATAATTCTATCTAGATGTATAAATGATCTAAGGTTTTTACATTACATTTGCAGCACTTGATTGTGCAGGTTTTGTTATATGTGTTGTAATTGTTGATTCGACGACCCATATAGCCGAAAGGTTAGTGACCCTGACTACTAAGCTAGAGGTCCCGGGTTCGAATCCTGGTAGGTGCAATCGTTTATATGATGAATATGGATGTTTGTTTTCAAGTCATGGTTGTTTAAATATGTATTTATGTATGTTTAAGTAAGAATATTGTATCAAATATTTCGTTATCTTGTACCCATATTACAGCCTATGCCTAGTTTGGGGCAAAATAATTTGTGTAAAAATGTGTCAATATTATTATTACTATTATTATAATTGGGGTACAATTCGGGTGGTACAGGTGACTGTTTAGTATTAAATTCGAAACAACATTCACAAAATTTTGGATTACAAGCATAAGAACAGGATGCCATAAGCTTAAGGACACTCGAACGCCTGGGGAGTCGAGTTCATGAATGAAGTACATTAGACTTTAGGTCCTTCAACCTAAAACTTTAAAAAAAAATTCAAATCACTATTAAACGAAACGTGGATTCCTGTAATGTTTTGCCATCGTTCTAATTAATTGTCTTATTTAAAATTTATATTAACTTCCCTGAATATTTCCAGTTTTAATTAATTTATATACCAAACACAACGCGTTTAGTTTTGTTTGCTAAAATAATTTAGATTATTATTAAAAAGCCTATTATCTCAAGGTGATCTTCAAAATTTTTTTTTTCAAATGGATAAAAAATACTTGAACAATATGATTTTTTAAATTCTTCACTTCTGGGAATATATTGAATTTATATTCTAACGGCCTTACAAATAAAATTGGCATAAAGTTATAACTAATCATAAACCAAGAAAAAGCAAAATGTTTTATAAATAGACATTTTGCTTAGGATTGGCTTATTCGGCCGTTTAACGTTTCCCGCGTTTCTTTGCAAGGCTGCTTGTCATTCGGAAAACTTCAGAATTATCATTGTATTGACAGTGTTGTCAACTATATTGTAAACATTTTGCATATTCTTTGTTTATGCTTAGTTATAACTTTATACCAAGTTTATTTGTAAGGTAAGTTTATACTTTTGTTTGTCCCAAAACAAACGATGTCGTATTGAAACCTGTACCTCTTAAGATAGCCGTGGTACCAATCCGATTGCGTATTTGTTTAACTCACCAGCCGTCGGGTTAGCTTCTGAAACACAGGTGAAAAGGCATTCATTTTAATTTTTGATTTGATTGGCTGCAAATAAAGAAACTGTGCAATATTCAAATTCAAAATAGGTAATAATATCACTTATTGAAAGTCAAAAACTACCACTCATTCCAAAAGGTATGCCTCAGACCTGAGAAGAACGGGCGCAACAAACTCAGCGGGCATCTTTTTTTAATGAAAATATGGTTATAACATAAAATCGTACAACAAAGTTTATTATTTAATAGCCTGAGGGCGGTCACTCCATTCCCAATCTGTGGTATCATTTAAGAAAGTAATTTATGTTATAGTAACCATTACCACACAAACGTTTTTAACAATTCCTTAGAATTTCGTAGTACATTTGTTTTGAACATTTTCTGGGATCTTGTTGTAAAATCATTTACAACGCCTCACAAGAGACTTACCTACTCGACCCGAGTAGTAGTCATTATACGTTTATGTTTGTTCCTGGTGTTAACATTATTGTTATGACAGTTTCTAGCAAATTCACTTATGTGCCTATGAACATACATAATATTATCAAGAATGTAAAATCTTCCATCCAATACAATCTGCCAGCTTAACTATTCCCGATCATTTAAAAGAAAAAACGATAAGAAAATTTATTGAATTGGGCTTTCTTTTGCGGATATTCATAATTCAAAACTCTGCTTAAACCAATTCGCACCAACATGAGGCATTTTTTTTAATGAAATTAAGTGAAATTACTGGGCAAATGATACTTAACATCTTATGTCTCAAGGTGACGAACGCAATTGTAGTGCCGCTCAGAATTTTTGAGGGTTTTTCAAGAATCCTGAGCGGGCCTGCATTGTAATGGGTAGGGCGTATCAATAACCCTCAGCTGAACGTCCGTCGTGCTCTTTTCGTCCCTTATTTTCATAAAAATAAAAGAATACTTTTTCCTTTCGAAACTAGATAATATGTACTAAATACTGAAGCAGAATTTAAATTTACAGTATTTTATTAACGTGAAAAAAAAATCTGAATGTGACTCTACTTTAATTTCTTATGTCAGCTTGCTCCATCATCATCATCATCAGCCGGAAGACATCCACTGCTAAACAAAGGCCTCCCCCACAGATCTCCACGACGATCGGTCTTGCGCTGCCTTCATCCAACGTATTCCGGCGATCTTGACCAGATCGTCGGTCCATCTTGTGGGGGGCCTACCAACACTGCGTCTTCCGGTACCTGGTCGCCATTTGAGGACTTTACTGACTTTATTTATTGCTAGCTCCATACTTCGCTATTATTCTACATACTTAAAAAGACAGAGGTTTTCATTTGTGAGTACAACACAGAAAATACTACTGATAGATTTCAATTAAGTTTGATTCCTCAGACACTTGGCCACATATAAAAAAATTATTATGATATCTTTATGTACATATAGTTATTAAATTTTTAAGAAACAACTTTTTTTTATAAGCAATACGGGTTCAGTTATGTGTGACAGTTATTATTTTATTATTGCATTATTTTCTTTATGTTGACATTTTTAATTCGTTATATATTTTAAATGGAATGTCAGATTTAAATAATTTAAAAAGTGTTTAACAGGTATTAAAACGGTCTTTAATAAAATATATTGAATGGGATAGGGATTAACACAGACGTATGAGCAATATGGTTTTTTATTGTCGGCTCTTTTATCAACTTTTGAAGTGTAAAAAGATAATTATAGTGGCATAACTACAGTAGTTGGACACATGGTATTCCCGACTTTTTTGTAGATATTAATACGTTCTACAAGAATGTAGAACATTTTTTTGTTCTATCATCAATACTTTTCGCAGCGCACGTGATGACAGATTTTTGATGACAATTTTCTTCACACCTTGGGTTATATTATTGCATTTTTATTAGGGATCCCTCTTTTTTTGAAAATGTAATACAGCCTTTGTCAGTCAGTGAATATGCAGCTTTCTAATGGTGAAATTATTTTTGAATTCGGTCTAGTAATTTTTGTGTGAAAACATTACCAACATACATACAAAAACACAAATGTTTCCTCCTTATAATAATATAGTTAAGAAAAAACCCTTGTTTAGCATTTCAAATGGAATCAAGCAAGTTCTTTAATAATATCTGTTGTGTTATTTAGCTTAATCAGATTTGTTCCGTTGTTTAAGTGGTATGTGTGGTTTTTTTTTCTATGGTTCTTTCTTCTGTATAGACGTGGGTCTTCGTTTTGGTAATTTCAATTTAAGTATTTTCAATTAAAAATTTAAATGTTTGAGGACTCTGCCTTAGACCAATTAAGAAAAAATAATTACATAACATTAAAAAAGAAAGATATAGTTTCAGTTACAAGTAAGTGAAACTCACTACTACTATACTTATTTTTATTATTAAAAAAAAATCATACAACTATATTTACAACACAATGGCTACATAAAATTAAAACTATTATTACGTGGAAGCGTACCAAGAATACTGGCAGAATTACCGCGTTGGATAGTAAGGCGGATCCGTTAACCGAAATAGCGGCCAGCGCTTGGGTTTCCAGTAGCCTTTGTACTTTGAACATTCTCCGCGCCTCTGGGCCCCACGGGCCATGTGTCTCGACACCAAACGGCACAAAGATGTATGACTCACTGAGACCAACATATTTGCGACGCTTGCTGTCTTCGGCAGTAGAAGCAGCAGCCCCAGCACCAACTGACGTAAGTTGGACATAAAAAGAGGAGACAGAGTGTCGACGCTATTCGAGTCCCACGCAGTCCTTCCCCGTGCCCAAGCCACCAGCATCATTCCATCAAGGCGCTTGCCATCACCACTTCTACTTCTACTCAATTTTCTTCATCATAAAGAATATATTTGTTCTCTATGGAATGGGAGAACTAAGCTCTCTTGCAACATCAGAGGATGTACGTTGCTGGTCTTAAATAAAGTACTAAAAAGCACAGTTAGGATAAAAGCAATATAAACAGTTGGTAAGGATGGTAATTATTCGGAGGCGGAGCAAACGCGTAAGATTTCGTACAAGTTGAATAACCTGAACACTTGCAGTATTGCAGCGTGCTCTAGAAATTCTTCGTGTTTGACTACGACATCGTCCTCGCCCGATTACAGCTAGGGCTGCCAAGATTATTAATGGCTGACTATGTTTATTTATGACTATGTTTATTAATATTATTATTCTAATGCACTAGCAGATTATTGATCTGATGCGTGCACATCACTGCACTTGTGTTTACAATGTAGTTTTTTAAAGTGAAACTTTTATTACATGGTCAAAAACTTTATCGTCTGTGTGTTGATGTCGCGTGGCGGTCGGGTGGCGCCTATAGTTCGCAGCAGCTGACCGTGTAGTGTATATATAGACTATTACTCAATTATGCCAGTGCTCCACGCTATTTTGTTTGTTTTTATTATTTCCCATTATTATTCCAATTTTCCAAATATAAAATTAAGATTGACAAAGCGATTTTTATACCTTTAATGGAATATTGGAATGTTAATCAAGTCTATTTTTAAAGCTATTTATTTTATTTATTACACTCTTTTGACACCACATTAACAAAATATAACTTAACTACTAACATCACCAGGCTCCTTTGCACAGGATGCCAGCTAGATTATGGGTACCACAACGGCGCCTATTTCTGCCGTGAAGTAGTAATGTGTATACATTACTGTGTTTCGGTCTGAAGGGCGCTAGCTAGTGAAATTACTGGGCAAATGAGACATAACATCTTATGTCTCAAGGTGACGAGCGCAATTGTACCCAGTGCCTCTCAGAATTTTTGGGCTTTTCAAGTATCCTGAGGTGCACTGCATTGTAATGGGCAGGGCGTATCAATTACCATCAGCTGAGCACCCTGCTCGTCTCGTCCCGTATTTTCATAAAAAAAAATGAAAAAAATACTTACATAATACCATCATAATATGGTGCAAACGGCGGCCTTAGCACTATATAGTGATCTCTACCGGGCAACCATTTGTAATACTAATGCTTATAATATAAATATAGATATTTATCTATATTTATATTATAAGACAGTAAAATACACAGAACATTTTAATACCTGTTCTGTGGTAAAATAATACGTTAATAAAAAGTGGAAACAATAATTAACATTTCTGAATTGTTGAATTATGTTGATGGATACAATACATACAGATACTATCAAATAGAGGACAGAATATAATGTTTATTTCGTTAATTTTCCACTGATCACAGATTCTGGTAACACTTCCACAAGTCCACCACCTTTTTTGTTACCTAAATTACCTAAAATATCGCATGCTTAGAGCTATCCGTTAATTTTTTGGTGTCATAGAACGGGGTAAATATCATAACTCAAGAGACAACTAAACGAGAGCAGTAAATAAAGTTATATTTTTTCTTAGAATGTATGTATGTAATGTTCAATTATTTGGAATCCATTTTATGGTATACATGTGAAATTTTATAATATTGATTTACATTCTTGTTCGATCATACAGCTTAAGAAATATAGTAGAGAATACTTTTATATATAATTTCATTTAAGGCAGCAATAACTCGTTTATATTTTTTTTCACACTTTTTAACACTTTAAAACACTAATATTACTACTAAAGTAGGAAACAGTCGATTCATTGATTAATTTGATAATGTTAAACATTAACCCCCTTATTCATAATGGTCCGCTAACTTTAAACAGCCACTTAGGAGTGTTTTTTTTTATTCTGACTTAAGTCAATAGAAGACAGAGTGAGAATTAGCAATGCTTTAAGTTAGCAGACTATTATGAATAAGGGGGTAAATATATTTAAATATTGTGATTTGCTTAACTTTCATACAAAAAAGTTTTCTTGGTGATTGCTGTATGCATATCATAACATATAATCTCTTGCTGGTGATGAAAGCGCGAGATCTTTGGTTTTTACCCATATCTTTCACCCGTGGGAGGTTCCTTTGCACAGGATGCTGGCTAGATTATGGGTACCACAACGGTGCCTATTTCTGCCGTGAATCAGTAATGTGTAAGCATTACTGCGTTTTGGTCTGAAGGGCGCCGTAGCTAGAGAAATTACTGGGCAAATGAGACTTGACATCTTATGTCTCAAGGTGACGAGCGCTGTTGTAATGCCGCTCAGAATTTTTGGGATTTTCAATAATCCTGAGCGGTACTGCATTGTAATGGGCAGAGCGTACCAATTACCATCAGCTGAACGTCCTGCTCGCCTCGTCCCTTATTTTCATTAAAAACAAACTTTAGATTCCAATTGGCCATTTTTGTATGCCTATTTTCCAAAATAAGTTTTCACTTGTACTAACTACAATAGGTATAGTTTTAAGTTACATAAGCACTCCGTCTAGTATGTCATAAAATTTAAACATATCCAAAGAAAATATTAAATTAATTATTTATTTTCAAAGAGTAATTTAATATCTGATTATTTTTCGGTCAGTCTTGCAGTGTGTGTGACAGCCCTATTCGAGCGGCCGCTACCACATGTTGTAATTATGATTCTCGCGTCACGAACACTCGCCCTTGGCCAATTAATGCATAATCTGTAATAAAAATATATCTAGTATGCTTTTGTATAATAGCAACAGGTTTTTTATTACAGAGGAAATCATAACGATATTGAAATTCAGAAATTGGTGCACAGATTAAGTGAATCGGCCCAGGGTACAATCAAAAACTAGAATCAAAGATTGTATATGGTAAGGACCCCGTTGAAATATTTTAGAATTTGATCCGTAACTTCTGATTGATATAGTCTATTTTCGTTTACCTTTTAATTGGCTTGATTTTAAAGCTAGACTTTATGGATTCTAGGGTGCGAATGTCCATCTGTATGTCCACGCTCCAACTAGATACCGCACTTCCTAAGAACAATAGCTTTTTTATGACGGCAACTATTAGATGCTTGTGTGCGGGGCATCTTGACACTCAATGGCATCTATCAAATTTTGTAACATACGCTTTGTGTTATTTTACATAGAAATTACTAAAATGCAAAATACTTACTGATGATATGTGATCCTATTGTCTTTCTTATTTTTGTTGTATTATTTTTACAAAGTTTTACTGCGCAACCTAGCATTTTAGTATCAATTATAAACAAAGTTTAACAGTACATGTGGCACGTCAACGTCACACATTGTTCGAGACTGGCTGGAGTACGCCCACTTGGGCGTAGTACTAGTGGCCGCACTCTGCGATTACGTCTGGGGTATCTATTTGGAGCGCAGCGGAGACCAATCCTTGATCTAAGATTTACTCATAAGTCGCAATAGTTAAACAGGTTATATTTTGACAGAGTGTGCGTTATTTTCCGCAATATCAACAAAATATATGCTTTTTATTCTTTGTTTTGTTTGCTCCTTATTTGATGTAATTATTTGAAAAGTATCTCTAAAGCACATACATAGAGTCTATAATATCTAGTATGATGACAAGCAACCTTTCGTTTACCAGTCGAACTCGAACTTGGCCGTTTTCTTTAAATCTAGAAGTATTTCCTTATATATACCACCACACTACACCACTTTACCAGTGGGAGGCTCCTTTGCACAGGATGCCGGCTAGATTATGGGAACCTATTACTGGCGTGAAGCAGTAATGTCTAAGCATTACTGTGATTCAGTCTGAAGGGCACCGCGCCCGGGCAAATGAGCAAATGAGACTTAATATCTTATGTCTCAAGGTGACGAGCGCAGTTGTAGTGCCGCTTAGAATTATTGGGTTTTTCAAGAATCCTAAGCGGCACTAAATTGTAATGGGCAGGACGAATCAATTACCATCAGCTGAGCGTCCTGTTCGTCTCGTCTCTTACTGTCAAAAAAAAACTTTACATAGATATAAATTAAATAACTATTTCTTTTTTTCAGAAATGTGAAAACGTTTGCGGTTTGACGAATACTAGCCACGGGCACCACGCCATGACTCCATTGAAACTCTAACCAATAATGATTGACCATTGATGAGCATAATTCAACATAGTTGTATTAAAAGGTCCTTGAATAATATTGAACTCTTAATAACAGATTAAAATATAAACATAAGGAACAGAACAGTCTTACATCCCAGTGGACAGATACCCTTACCCAAAAGTTGGAGAGCCCAGCATCTATTCTGAGAAAACCTTAAGAAGTCTGATAATAAGACAATCGTCAAAGTGGTCGTCAGTTTTGTATTTTAAATATGAAATATAATAAAGAATCGCGAAAGTTGAAAAGTCCACAGGATCACTATCCCGGTTCAGTCACCGATGGCATCCAAAGAGGATGTCCTCCTCGCGACGTTTTCCTCATTACTGAGGGTTGTGACTCCCCCGCTGCATCAGTTTCTCCCGTACGTACGATTCCCCTCCATCTGCTGCGACCCTTAGCCTTATAAAGAGTATCATGGAAGTTGATGTTTAGAGCAGATCGTATTTGGTCCGACCATCTGGTGGGACTGTGTCCTCGGGGACGCCTTCCTTGCCTGTCATCATCAGCTGTTCCAAAGAGGATGTAAATCTATATATATGAAAGAGAATGTATGTGTGTATGTTCCCTAATAACTCCTAAACCACTGATCGTATCGACATGAAACTACCACCATTCTATGCTAAATTTAGATGGTTTATGGCTACTTATCTTTTTTACCGTTTAATTTTAATTGAAAATTAAAAGTATATTATAAAACGTGGAGTCATTTGACATAAGTTTGGAATAGCAGTAATTACAGTAATGCGATTGGAGGCGAAGTATAATCCGGCTAAGTTTAAAAGCGAACAGTTGTTCTTAAAACGTAGTGGATTTCGGCTATCTCCGTTTTTTACAAGATTATAGCCGTCATCTGTCAATCTCTCAATGATTGCACGTTTCATATCTACAATTGAGTGAATCACTTTTTTTCTTAAAGAGTTTCGCTATGAATTTCGCTAATGAATGCACCACTATAAAATAATCATAATATATATTTTGTATGTTTAAATAGTTATGTGTTCTCTTAAAAATTTTAATTTTCTTATAGATACCACCAACACACTATAACACAATAGTCATGTTATGTTAAACATCCTTTGTTACCATCGAATCATTTATTATAAGTAAGTCTTGAATAAGGTTATGCCATTAGAAGCTTTAAATTATTACATAATATGTAAATTTTTATATTAAAGTATTCAATATTATTTTGTGGTTTTTATGTTTATTTAGTTTTTAAATACAGACTTTAAAAATTAATAAAATCTACTTTTTAAGGTAATTGTCTGTTTAAAAATTACGACATTCAATCTATATATATAGATTGGATATCTCTGGAACCATAAGGCGTAGAGATTTGAAATTTAATAGGAATATTCCTTTCGCCGAGTAGAGATCAGCTAAGAACGGATTTTACGATATTCCAACCGCAAGAGGTTTTTTTTAAAACAGTTCAACGTCCGTCGGGTCTGCTTGTGAGTAATATATAGGTTAAATGTAATTCTATTACAAATTGGACGTAGTTGCTGAAAACGTACCAAGCCACAAACATCAAATTTTAAGGATCTTGTGTTTAAAGTTTAATAAATATTAGTGGGTTGGGCTAAGTCATGATATCATTTAAAGACTGACAGTAGGGCTACTATTTTTTGTCAGTCCGTTAATATGAATCACGTGACCAGTTTTGTGTTCTTTATTAAATAATAAAAACTCAATTTCGACATGATTGTGGTTTGGAACGTTTTTCGGGAGTTATGTCCAATTATACTATAGCACAGTAGACATATTCCATATTTTTTCTGTGACTTTAGTGTCTGGTTAGTAATTATCAACAATTTCAAAAGGTTGTAGAGAATATGAAATTATTAATTAAGTACCCTGTTTTAAAATATATTTTGAGTTAGTATTCTGGTTTTTAAAAAGTATTTTAAAAGTATTTTGTGTATTAAGTTCAGGTGGGTTTAACCTAATTTCTTTAAAAGGTCATCTTGTATATTATATAAATAAATAGTATCAGTGCAAACGTATTATTTACCAGATTCGTTTCTAGTTCCAAAAATGATTTCATTTTTAATCAAATCTTGAATACAGCTTAGCACTACGCGATAGCGACATTACATTAATATTAAGTTATTATAAAAAAAAAACGAGTGTGCTTTTGGTGTGGTCTAATGTATAACAAAACATTGACTCATTATAAAATTATTCGAGAAATGAAATTACGAAATAATCGAAATGTGTGTAACATCTTGACTGTTGCTTCTCAATATATTCTTGATAATGTAATGTATGTTCATAGGCACATAAGTGAATTTGCCAAAAACTGTCATAGCCATAATGTTAACACCAGGAACAGACATAAAATTATAATGCCTACTACTCGGCTAAGTCGAGTTAGTAAGTATTTTTGTGGGGCGATGTATATGCTTTTACAACAAGATCCCAGAAAATATTCAAATCAAAAGTATTACGTTATTCAAAAGAATTGTCAGAAAACGTTTGTGTGGTAGAGGTTACTATAACATAAAAAACATTCAAAAGAAAATATATATTTAAACTATATATTTAAAAAAAATATGTTAACAAAACTAAACTGCCCCTCGCTTCGCCCGATCACACTTTTAGTAACGCCTCGTCACGCATTCACCAAGCAAAGCGTGCGTAAATAAGTTTTACTAAAAAAATCTAAAAATTCAACTAAATAATTGAAGTATTCAAATTAAAAGAAGAATATAAAATTGTCTTAAAGTAAGTTCGAATTCGTTTACAATTTTATTAGGCGACAAATTATACACTGGCCTTCAAAAGTAAGTATCACACTTTTAAAATTGGGATAACGTTTTAAGTTCACAAGATATACTTTCGAAATAAAAAGGACTCCAAAGAGAATTAAATTTTGTACCTAAAAACTTTATAGTCGGTAACCTTCTTTTAAGAATTGGCTGAAAATAAACTTCAAAAACAAAACCATTCCTTTTTCAAAGTAGACGTTTCCGAATTACAATTTTACCATTCACATTTTTCTTTCTGTTTTAAATTTTTTTCAAGATTTATGCTAAAAAGCACATAACATTTATTTATCATGCCTCTTTCAGTTGAAGAATGTGCTAGGATCATGGCTTTTCTGGAACTAGGCATCAGTATGCGTCGCACTGCAAGAATGGTGGGTGTGACGGTACGAACGGTCCAGAAGGTAAAGCGAAGGTACGAAGAGACTGGACACCATCTGAGGAGACCTTGTAATGGCAGACCCAGGTGTACCAGTGCCCGAGAAGATCGTTATATTATTTCCACTATGTTAAGAAATCGCCACCAAAATGCAGTTGAAGTCCAGCAACAGCTACTTCAGACCCGGAGGGACTACATTAGTGACAGTACAGTGAGAAGACTTGCTGAAGCAAATTTGAAACCCCGAAGACCAGCGAGTGGCCCAAAACTCGAGAGACAGCATCGAGTAGCGAGACTGCGATACGTCCGTGAACACATGCAGTGGGATGAAGAAGAATGGCCAAGAATTTTGTTTGCAGATGAGTGTCGATTCTCCCTTTACGCTTCTGATGGAAGGCGAAGTGTTAACAGGCGACCTGGTGAGCGATACCTTCAAGCCTGCATCTCAGAAAGAGTCCAATACGGTGGAGGCAGTGTACATGTATGGGCTGGCATATCTTCAGAAGGTCGCACAGAGCTAGTAGCCATAGAAAATGGCACCCTCACTGGGCAAAGATATGCTCAAGAGATTCTCAATGAGTATGCGGGGCCGTATTTAGCAAATATGGGTGATGGATCGATGCTGAAGCATGATAATGCCCGGCCACACACGGCTCATATCGTACAAGAGTATATTCAGGAGGTCGGTATCAGCGTGATGGCTTGGCCATCAAGAAGTCCTGATCTCAACCCGATTGAACACGCTTGGGATGAGCTTGGGAGGCTCGTCAGAAATCGCAGACCACCACCCTCAGGGCACTAAAGCAGGCCCTGGTAGAAGAATGGGAGAATATTCCCCAACATCGACTCCAAAACCTAGTGTTCAGTATGCCAAACTCGAAGCTGTAATCAGAGCTCGATGAGGCAATACCAGTTATTAAAAATTAAATAACATGTAATACATTTTAGTTGAATTTTTTTACACTAAACTAAAAATGTCTATTTTCATTGTTTTATCTTTTTTAACTTAAAAATGTTACTAATGTATAATTTTAGTTTCTAAGAATTAAAGCCTATAAAATTTGCAATAAAACGTTTTTAATCTTAAATCTCTACCTTCTATAGTTAAGAAAAAAAAAATTTGAAAAGTGTGATACTTACTTTTGCAGGCCAGTGTACAAATGATTTGAGTTTTCTTTGGTGTTAATTCCGCCAATATTTGTCTTTAAACAATTCGACATGTGTTTCGCCTCTACACGAGGCATCCTCAGGACGTGTTGTCTCGCCAAAATCTGGCACGAGACTCACGAATTGTTTAAAGACAAATATTGGCGGAATTAACACTAAAGAAAACTGAAATCATTTGTATAATTATGGATTTCCGCAAAGTAACGCCTAATTCAATAAATTTTCTAGGCGACAAATGTTGGTCAACTAAAATAAATCGAACAATGTAAACCGGCTCTAAGTTGCACGGCATTCACTGTGTGACAACCCCAGCACATCTACATTATAGTTTAATTAGGCTCATGTGACCCGACTAATTACACTCTAGCCTCTCTGCTTTCAGACTGTTATTAGCCAAGTCCAGTTACACAGTTCAAATGATTTGTCGTGTTCGGTCAGCGCCCATGATTCAGAATACAATTTAAGCTCGGTCTTATTATTCTTAATATAGCTTAATAATACTACGAGTAATAAAGGCTTTATTAAAGTTAACAAAAGATAATATTTACTTAATAATTAATACACAAAAAATTATACATTTTAATTAATTAACTTACCTGAATGTATGACTCAGTGAGTCCTAAATTATTGTGCCGTTTGGTGTCGAGATACTTGGCCCGTGGGGCGCAGAGTCGCGGAGACGTTCGTACCTCAATAGGAATACCCGACTGCCCGAGCGCTGGCAACTATTTCGGTAAACGGATCAGCCTAGATATCCAACGTGGAAATGCTGCCAGTATTCATAAAAGGCATACAAAGGCATAAAAGGCATTTATTTTCTCAAAATTTATTCCTTTAGAATTCTTTTTGATGTCATTTCTTATACTACTAGATACTACTACCGCTTCGGAAACAAATGGCGCTCCGAGAGAGTAGAAGCGGCGCAAGAAAATCTCCCAGCATTCTTTTTTTGCACTCTTTTCAATAAAAATATACAATATTGTACAGTCATTTCTATCGCTATAAAATAATCACAATCTAGTCCCAGGCTGTCCGATCATTTAGGTCCGATTATTCTTGGTACGCTTCCCTGAAATCATAGTTTTAATTTTATCTAGTCATATTATTGTAAATATAGTTATAAGATTTGTTTTGTTTAAAGTGAAAAATAAATTTAAAATTCCAAGATACAAAAAAAACAAATTAACCTATATATTAATTTAATTGTTTATTATATGCAGTAACTTTTAAACAGTCTGTGTCCTCCTTCTGTTAATTAACTTAACTTCGACAAAAAACCTTCCATTCTTTCCAGTTCCTCGTTATTCTAGTCCATAGTGGTTCTCTTCTCTGTTTCAGTTCATTCTCCCATCCATGGAGGGTAGAGGCAAGAATAATCATCTGTGTATATAAAAAAGTGTCCGTCAAAATGCATTAAATTAGGGTGGCGCTACAGTCGCATCAGGATAGATCTTAAAAGAAGCGCCAAATATAAAATCACTCTAGGTGCACGTTTCCCTATAATAATTATTATTTTGTACAACCTAAATTGTCGAAATTTTCAATAATTGACTACTTTAGTCGAGAATAATATTACCATTCACCATACTTCATACTATACCCTGTCCCTACACCAGCGCCATTGTGGAAGCTTTTTGAACTGTTATTTACAACATAAGATGAACACTTTTTCAAGTTTTCTCCCTTAAGAGATGAAACTCCTTACCTCTACCCTCTATAGAAGTATCTTCCTCTATTCCTTTTGTCTCCTCTGGGGTACCATTCAGTTATTGCTCTAGTCCATAGTTTCTCAACCTTATTTTGCTCACCGCCCACTTTGAGAAATGTTTTTTTCTAGAGTATTTTCGTGTCTTTTTTTGCCTTTCTAGACTATATTTTTTAGTCTACCCACGCCCCATCTGCGCCATCTCAATGCCCCCTAATGTTCTATGGGTCTTCTACTGCCCCCCCCCCCCCCCCCGAAAGTCCCACAAGGGGGCGTTATCGCCCAAGTTGAGAACCTTTGCGTCTAGTGAATTTTGGTGTTTCATGCCTCATAAAGTGGCCTATCCATCTTTATATTGTTATCATTATTTTGTTTAGCTATGTTTTTTGTTCGTAAGTTTATATAAAACCTTTGCAATCGTTTCATTAAAAGGTTGGGTGATTTTTAACTGACTTCAAAAAAGGAGGAGGTTCTCAAGTCGTCGGTATGTTATTTTAGGTTTGTTACCTCAAAACTTTGGACTGGGTGAAATGATTTTGAGAATTTTTTTTATTTGAATGCTGGTGCTTCCCGTGTGGTCCAATTGCAATTCATTGGTCATTCAACTAGAATTAGATCAATTTATTAAATTGTATAAAAAATCTGCAATTATTTTTAGTGCTTATTGTATCTATGGTTTTGGGATAGTATTTTTGAAGTCGGTTGTTTTTTTGTTAAAATCACTACAATATTATCGCTGGCGATATTCTAAGCCATAATCAATCTTATTCAAAAGGGAAAAAAAGATAAAATGAGTAGAGACCCTTATATTAAAAAAGTAGGAAGATTAATATTACCTTATCCATAGTCCCATAGGAATTTCGGAATAATTTAATTACAAGCAACGACGAAACGAAAAATGTATTATTAACGAAATTAATTAGCTCCTCGTACTGTTTTTCAATTAATTACTTTTTTCTTCTACTTATATTGATTATATTATCTTGTTTATTGCTTAAATAATAAAAATTCTTAGTTGCTTAGAAATAATAATAAACAACAATGTGTTATTTATATTTTAATTTAAGTACATTTGCGAATATCCTATAGGATATTTTCACAGTTTATAAACTGTGATCATGTCAACATCAGGAATAAACATAAACTTGCTATGCCTACTACTCGGTTATGTCGAGTTGGTATGTTTTTATGATACCGGAAAATGTACAAAGCAAATGTTTTCCAAATTCAAAATAATTGATATAAAACTTTTGTGTGGTAAAGGTCACTATAACATAAATTACTCTGTTAGATACTACAGATTAGGAATGGAGTGACTGCCATCAGGCTATTTAATTATTATACTTTTTATTGTATTATATTTTAGCGATATTTTATTTAAAAAAAAGAAGCCCGCTGAGCATTTTGCGTCCGTTATTTTCAGGTCTCAGGCATACTTTTTCGAATGAACGTTAGTTTTTAAATTAAGTCTTGAATAAAAATATTTGATTTTGAATTGATATAAAAATAAGTCAAGACAACCTGGCTATTGATTTTGACGTCAGGGTGGATACAAACAAAAATCGACCTTACCGGGCTCCCAAACTCCCAAAAAATGGACGCATGCTATCCAGACATTATCCATATCTATTGACACAAGAGTGGGCCAGGGATTGGAAATAATACTCCGCTTATAGGAACAAGTCTTTATTTGCGTTCACTTTTTCTTAACTTGCAGTTCGCCGGTCTGCCGCTTTTCCTCTTGTGGGCGGCGGTACCTTCAACGCGTCACACCGCACCAAACAATAAGTCTCTTCTATCTTCTTCTTCTTGGAACACTTCCACTTTTCACTACTTCTTCTTCTTCTTTACACTTTCGAGTCAGAACTAGAACTGCCGTAGGCCACGCTTAGTACGGCTTATATACCTCCGGGTCTGTTCTATTTTCAAAATGAATCTTCCCATTCTTACTTTAAATTTAAATTGTACTAGAAAATTCTTTTTAACTACTTAACTATTTTATCCTGCTTACACATTTTCCATCCCTTTTTTTCTGTTCGATTTGATCCTGAACTTACTAGAAATTTTCATTAACTTTACAAAACCCAAAATATTCCGTGCACTGGTAGGTGTTTCGAACCCGGGTCTACACCGTTCGTGGTAAACACTTAAACGCTAAAGCTATAATTATTGCTGACGGAACTGTTGAAATTATCAATGTCTTGAAGTTTGACAACTCTCGTTATGTACGTTGCTGCACGATATGACGTTTGACAACTCTCGTCATTTACGTCGAAGCGTTGCTACGCGACAATATTTACAGGAAACATTGAAGAAGTTAGTCAAGTAAAAAAATAAGGACTCCGTGTCACCTTACATAACAGTGTAGCACCAAAATAAGCCGATTAACGTGTAAATACATAGCCGCACGCACACATTTACACTACTACAGGCCGATAGGCGGCCATTATGAGAATTTTCATCGTCTGTGACAGATCAGTTTGCGTCTCAATAAAATATTTTAAAAATGCCGTCGTGCGTTGTGAATAAGTGTATAAACGATACTATATATGTATTTGTGGCCATATTATTAAGGGAGAAAAAATTGTGTAACTGGTATCCCCCGTAACCGCACACACACTAGCATAAAGGTGCTTCACTTGCTAATATCACGGTGCGGAGTCCTTCTTTTTTTACTAGTCCGTGCCACCAAAATGCGAAATTCCACTCGCAGCATGTTGACGTCTGGCGTTCTACAACTATACCTTTTACGAAGAACTTATTGCCTAGTATAGACACTTTTTTATTGAAAAGGAAAGAAAGAAAGAAAAACATTTATTTCACAAAAACACTCACAGGTTATACTCAATATAAAAAGATAAAAGTACAAAAGAAACCAAAAAAAGAACGTAATTAAATAGTTATTGATTTAAAATTAGAGAGTTCCTGTGCAGTGCAGGAAATGGGTCACCGATTCAGGATTATCTGTGACACGGCCGTAGCTATGAAACAGCACTGATTTTCAGCGGTGCTCGTTTAACTTTGGAGATACGGTGCGCTCGCCATATAATAAATAATTCACTTATATAAATAATATAATAAGACATAAATATAAATATAAATCTCAATATATAAAAGACGATAATAATATAAAAAGTAGCATTAAAAGAAGCGTATATCTATCATATTGGACTACACCTATATTTTCACCACCAATGCAACCAAAGCTGATCTTGTTTTTGTCGTTTTAAGAATCGTAACTTACATTTCCGACGAAAACATTCGACGGTTTGTAATTCACGAAGAGGAGGTGGAAGATTATTCCAGCATTTGGTTGCATTGTAACGAAAACTTCCTCTAAATGCAGCACTATGGTGTTTTAGGACAGCCAATCCAAAAGGGAAGCGAATCTATTGTTACTGTTACCTAATTTGATTAGCAAGTCGTAAACAGTCGGCTATGTTTGGCAGTAGCTCCTTAGCATATTGAATGTTAAATTACCAGGTAACGCACACATTGGAAATTATCACGCGTTTTTGGGTTGTCAGCTCTTTTATAGGCTAGTATATTCTAAGTCATTCATTAGTGTGACTTTCTTTTAGCTCCGAGGGACCACAGATTTTGTTGATAATGAAGTAGGCGTTATTTTGCGGCAATCCATAATAATTATCCAAATGTTTTGGGATTTCTTGAGTATACAAACAAAAAAATAAAATAACAAAAATAACTAATAATAATTTTAATAATTTACATACTTGTGAAAAAGGATTCCGCTACAATGTGTTACAACAATTAGAAATAATAAATCACAAAAACAACACGTTTGCATTGCTGAATGAACAAACAAATTTGGTCTCTTCACCATTGTTACGTATGTCTTCCGGGGGTAATACATGGCAACAGCAGAATTAACACTCAAGAAAACCCAAAAAATTTGAAAGAATAAAAGGCCCCACGTGAGTAACGCAATTACACTATAGGTAATCATTCCGCTGTCCGCCGTCTGTTAGTCTGTCAGCGGACTGTATCTCAATAACCAATAGTTGAAAAAATAAAAACAAAGCAACTTAAAAAGAATGTCTTGTCAATGAATGATTATTATAAAGTATATCGTGTAGTAAGTTATATTATTTTATAAGATGTTACGGATATCAAAATTTATTTTATCTTATTTCTGTCTAATTAGTTTAATAGTCTATTTCTAACAGATAAACAAGCGCAGCGATTCTAGGTCGTAGACCATAAAGAAACCTCGTTATTGAGGTCACATAAACGAAACTATTAATCATAATAATTATTTACTTATGTTGTTATTTTGTGATGCAGATTTAAGCTAACGGAAAAAGTAACTTTTAGATAAATTGTCTATTAAGTTTTAAGCGCTAAAGGTTTTTTTTAAACTCCGGGTGAATAACCGAAGTTTAGAAATGGGCGTGAATACGTATGCTCGAGAGTTTTTTAGTTCTATAGTTATATAGTTATATAGTTAACCTATAGTTAAACTTTGATCCCAATATATATTCCACCCGTATCACTAATTCATTTATTATTCAAAGGCACAGAACAGTTTAAAGAGATTAGAATGGCCTTGTGGGCGGGGCAGACGCGCCGCGTATAGGAGCGACGGAACATATTTCAACGAAATTATCTTCATCGGCTGACAGTCGCATTCTTAATTTTAATTTGTGATAACGTATGAAACTCCGCGAAAATGATGAATTTTGCCGTCTTGCACTATAATAACGCGTTGAAAAAGGACCCTGGTGTGTAGTGTAGCCCGAGAAGGAGGTTTCTTTTCATCGGAAAGCCCAAAAACCTTCATATACAAGAGATATATGTAATTATTAAATATATCATAGTTTGAATCCATGCGTATCGATAGGGTTGTACCTAATTGTAAACAATGTCGATATTAAGTATATGTATACATTTGTACATACACGGAATAGGTAAAAAAGGCTGAAAGGGTAATGTGGGCATACAAGCCGCGCTGTCACTATGATAAAACAATCATACTTAAACCATTTAATGCGTTTACCACTGGTAGTTTTTTTGACTGCTTGTAGTTCATGTTAAGGGTGCGTCAGGAACGTAGCTACGATGAATAGTGTTTAATGCCGTGTTTTGCTATTAATAACAAGTATTAATAACAATATATATATTATTACTTGTATATTGTCATAACCATAATGTTAACACCAGGAACAGACATAAACTTATGATGCCTACTACTCGGCTAAGTCGAGTTAGTAAGTCTTTTGTGGGGCGATGTATATGCTTTTACAACAAGATCCCAGAAAATGTTCAAAACAAAAGTATAACGTTATTCAAAATAATTGTTAAAAAACTTTTGTGTGGTAAAGGTTACTATAACATAAATGACTTTCTTAATGATACCACAGTTTGGGAATGGAGTGACCGCCCTCAGGCTATTAAATAATAAGTTTAATTGTACAATATTACTTTGTAAACATATTTATTCGATGAAAAAAAGCCCGCTGAGTTTGTTGCGCCCATTCTTCTCAGGTCTGAGGCATTCATTTTGGAATGGGTGGTAGTTTTTGACTTTCAATAAGTGATGTCACATCCTATTTTGAATAAAAATATTTAAATTTGAATTTGAATTTGAATTATACTAATTTGTTCAGTAATTATATGTATATACTAATAAGATTCTAGCTGAGTGAAATCTGTACATTAAATATATTTGGAAAATGTTTCTGTAATCTACGGATTCAGTATGTCAAAAAGTTTGTTACACGTTAAATTCATCACTTATACTTTAACTTAACAAAAATAAAAAACAAATATTTTACAAATATAAAAATAAAGTTTAACTTATTTAAAATGTATTTATAATGTTACCTGCTATGTAAAGTATTCTTATATTATTAACACATATTATATAATTTATTGGTCTAAATTATCGACAAATATATCGATAGCATTTTTTCAATTCTCAAACACTATGGTCTGACAAATATAGTTTGACACTTTTGACAATTCACTAGGTATGGGGTTAGTTTTTAATCGTTGAATCTATTCGATTATTATTCTCATAGAACTTGCAATCGATAGTTGCTTGTTTTATAATGTATAGATTTTTTTAATTTTTAAACAATTTCTTATATAATATATCGAAATAATAATAAATTATCAATACTTTTGTAACATATCCGCCTTGTGCATATTTTCGATCAGTAGGACTATTTAGTCAATCCGTGTTAGTCGTAAAAAAAATAGCGAATGGGCGCTTATGGTGCTATAAAGAATTAGAACTTAAAATTATTTATTATACAATATAGGAACAAAAACTAAATCTAATTTAATATTATTATTATCATCATCGTTGTTCATCACTACCCACTACTGGTATTAATTAATGTTGATAATTAATTCTTATTCACAAGCTTTGTCGAAGAGGATATCGTTCCTAGTGTTCTAATTTATGTTTATTGTGTTCGTCCACTTTACCTACTCCAGTCATCTGTATTAACCTTGACACTGGCATTTTGCAATAAGGTAAGCATTTTTATTAGCCGTAAATGGTGGAGATGTATTTTCTGTTCGGCTGCATTACTCCGAACTCCGGTCTCCGATTCATGGAATTCAGCCATTGTCTATCCGATGAAAAAATAAAGAGACAGTTAGGATCCGGCTAACAGACCTATTGCTATTATCTCCCTGCTCTCCAAAATCAGGGCAGACATTGTTAGCCTTCAGTTCTTGGTATACAGAGAGGTTACCCCCAGAAGACTCGAGTTTACCACTCATAAAGACCCATTTGTCGTTACACCGCTTCGCCTAGTATCGGAATAATAAATAGAACACGCCAATACTTCAAACCGGCCCACGTTCTAGCGCTGTACAAAGCGCAGATCGGGCCAAGTAAGGTTTACTGCTGTCATTTCTGGTCTGGAAAACCCTAGTATCAGCTCAAGATGTCGGAGATCAAGTGCTGTTTGAATGGCTTGATCACCTGACGTTGCGACATGGCTTATATTTTTTGAATAAGAAACCCATGCGTATCGATTATTATTTACATGATTTGAATATATTCGATTGTATATATATAAATGTCAAAACCGAAAACTGTACCCATTCATGAAGTATAACATTATCGGTGACAGTTTAATTAAAAAAATATGAAACTTCATAGGCGTGAGATGTCAAAAGTAGGCGTGTGTATGCCAATTATCTATGTGTTGACCAATTAGAGGGCTGCGTTAGTGGTTACGTACTATGTGTGCAAATGCTTGTGTTTATTTGGCTAAGTCGTGTAGATTCACATTGAGTGGCGACAGTGGTTCCCATACAATTTACGCGTGATGGCCATTCTAATGTCTTTTATCTATTCTGTGTTCAAAGGCCTCTTTCGCGCAAGATCGCCATAGTTCTAATTCAGAATTAGAAGCATTTTTAATTTGTTACAAACATAATGCACAATTCATTACAAAACTAACAAACCTATAAAATGTTAAATAGTATTGGTATACAACTTATAAATTTTCGTAGAATTTGTATGTACATTGAATGATTAGCTTAGCTCCAACTGTAAAAAATAGGGGTATTTTGGTGAATTTTTTCGTATTGTCTATAAAAAATAGAAATGAATTTTCTTCTTATATTCTGTAGATATATAATTATTTTCTGTATAAATCTAAGCTTTATATAAACCGTCAAGAAATGGTTGTAACAATGCGCTATTTTAGCGATTTCTTGGGATAGCAGTATTAATTTCCTTAAGCGCGCTGACCACTTTATTTTCTTTTAATAGAATGGCACTGAACGGTGCCAGGAAATGGGTCTGTAAAAGGAATGGAAATGGAATCTTAGATCAACATTTCAGAGTCGCTTGAAACACTTAATCAAATATTTATATATAAAAATCAACATTTTGAAATATAGAATTTCCGTACAGCCTACAAAGTACTACAACACACTATAAGCACTCACAGAACCGTAACATTTTTAGTTTTAATCTACATTTTACTTCATTAATGTCAACTACCTGACCAAAGTTAGTCCTAGTTTTTAATTTCACTCCCGCTTTAGAGAGGGAATTCAATTACTATGACACTTACCCGCCAAAAAGTGTGCAGAAATTAAAAACGTATCTTCGACACTCTTGCTTGTAAAGTGGATCTTATTGCGTCATGTTAAGGCTCGGATTCCTACACATTAAATACGCACGGCACAAGAGAAAAATATGTTTGGTCATTAGTTATAAAAGTACTTAGATCAATACCCGAAATTTTTTACTATGAGAAATAAAAAGAGACCAAAGTGCTATATTAATACCTAACCTCCTGTTACATTTTCAGTAAGAAGGCAAACAATTACTAAATTATTTAACGAATTTTAAATACATTTTAATAATTAAATAACATCTATAATCTATTTAACATCATAAATAATATGCTGAGCAATAACCAATTTATATGTTTAGATATAGTTTACACGAACTGAGCAAGATGATATAGCCACAGAGCATATTTTTACAACAGTAGCGACAGTATCACAGTAATCGCGAATCACGGATTCACGGAGACGTGTTGTTGCTTTCATTACATACTAGATGTCGCCCTTGCGACGCACTGCATTAATAACACGCACTATGTACTTTTATCGTCATAAGACCCTATCATTTCAGTATGTGTGACATAATAACTCTGGTTTCCCTTCAAAACGTATAAATCTTTCGCCTTTTACTAAAGATTTCCGTGGAGGGGAACACTCAAATGAGTCTAACTTTATTTTTTGATAGTTTCACTTCGGTGAAACTTTGTAATATATAAAACTATATGTAATAGTGGTTACTGGTTTCGACTTTCGACTATATATCCCCAAGTAGTTCTAGCCATAATTATGTACTTTTGAATGAGTAGGTAGGTGTAGGTATCAACTTTGATACCTAATCTTCTTTATTTCTAAAATGGCAGTTTTTTACCTCGTTTCGTTTCGTTATAAAGTTTAACTGCATTCTAATCTATTTGGTTCACCGATTAAATTATTTGTTATTATTTTATTTATATTGTGTACCTCATATACGTAAGCTCGGGTCGTTTCGGAAAAAACTAGTTTTTCATAATCATAGTTTTTGTTTCCTTGGATAACGGTATTTGGGTATTTTGCAAATACATAGTTTTCATAGCTGTTTACGGTTTGAAACGCCCACCTCTGAGTATAAACTAATCAATAATCCGGCAAAATTCTTAGTGAGTTGTGTGGTGTGCCGCATAATATCAATAAAATAAAATTCTGTAGATTTAATTATCAGCTGATGAACTCCAAAACTTAATAATAACATTAAAATGAGATAAAAATAAATTTAATCATAGAAAAGGAGTCATGGCTCATGAGTGCAGTAATTAATGATCATTATCCAGTAGGTACTAAATAAATAAATCTTGGGAATTGGGATCTGCACAATGCATATTATACTTATAGGTACTAAAATATATCTTAATACCATCGTAAAGGTGAGTACTTACGTAACAACAATAAATTAAAAAGCTTGAGTTCCTGGAAAAGTATAAAAATCGATTCAAATATTTTTATTTAAAAAAGTATTATAATCACTCATTGAATAAATACTCTCTTAAGTTTAGTTAGGACTATCCTCTATTCTCCATAGGAGAACCAAAGTCACCTACATAGCACCGTTGGTTGCGAAACTGAAGTGGCAGTGGGCAGGGTACGTAGCTCCAAAGGACAGATGGCCGTTGGGGCAGTAAAGACCTCGAATGGGACCACGTACCGGAAGACGTAGCGTTTCAGACCCCCCACAAGATGGATCGCCGGATCACGTTGGATGACGGCAGCGCAGAACCGATCGTCATGGCGATCTTTGGTTGACGCCTTTGTCCAGCAGTGGACGTCTTCCGGCTGAGATGATGATCTTCTGCATAAAAAAAAAATATTGAATTAGGCGTTACTTTGCGGAAATCCATAATTATACAAATTATTTAAGTTTTCTTTAGTGTTAATTCCGCCAATATTTGTTTTTAAAAACAATTCGACACGTGTTTCACCTCTACACGAGGCATCCTCAAGACGTGTTGTCTCTCCAAAATCTGGCACGAGACTGAATCATATAAGCCGGAAGCCGCTCTTTTATACCCTCGTCCCATGAAATGACGCGCTGTGATTGGTCGGCTGTTGTGACGTATTACCCCCGGTAGAGACACGTAACAAAGGTGATGGGACTAAATTTGTTTGTTCATTCAAGAAGGAGAGAAAGAAGAGGCGAAACACGTGTCGAATTGTTTTTAAAAACAAATATTGGCGGAATTAACACTAAAGAAAACTTAAATAATTTGTATGATCTTCTGCATTCCAGCGTTACCAGATATTTTTTCAGACGAAGTACATAAAAAAATATTGTCCTTCAGATAAAACATTCAAAGAAAATTGCTGTTATTTACAATTAATTATTCTATTTTTTTTTCTCTGTATTTTAATTCAGCAGCGTGACCTTTGACACTTCCAGCTTCTTCCATATTCGGTATCGGTATTTCCGGATAGCTTGAAAAAATTGCATTCCTGCACTCATTTTAAAAGCAACATTTTTTTTATGACAATAAGGGACGAGACGAGCAGGACGTTCAGATGATGGCAATTGATACGCCCTACCCATTACAATGCATTGTCGCTCAGTATTTTTAAAAAGCCCAAAAATTCTAAGCGGCACTACAACTGCGTTTGTCACATTGAGACATAAGATGTTAAGTCTCATTTGCCCAGTAATTTCATTACCATTAATTTATAATTCTTTTGCAAAATAATACCGTTCCAACAGTGGTTGAAAGACGCTAATCACTTTACAAGAAGTGATTCTACGTTTTTATCATCCTATTGCATAAGAAAATAAAATACGAATGGTTTTTTGTATCCGTCGAGATTGCTTCTTGCCGCATATGTAAATGCTACCCGATCTGCTGATGTTAAATAAACGACCCAAGCCTTTTATATCTTGCAAGACAGAAAATGCTACTCTTTGCGTAAGACATTAGAGCAAAGAGTAGGTTTGTGTAAAGCAAGCAGGTTCTAGCGCCGTGTTTTGACCGTAGCATAGATAGTAGACATCGCAATCGTGAGGAAACCGGCCTAGACCAATAGTCTGTGTTGACTGCCGAGCGGTATCTATTACCTTGAACATAATGCGAAATGAATTGACCGATTTCGTTATTATCTACTCATGTACGTATCGCTTATACTATTACGTATAATTATTATTAACAATTCAACAAGTTATACCTATTCTAGTATATTTAAGTTTGTTTTTGCCAGCCTGATGTCGCTTTCAATGTTCTGCTGAAATTTATGACTATTTAGAATTAGGATATTATATCATCCTTCGCTCAAATCTGAATCGGCATTTCAATATTATATAAATCTTAATTTTCAAATTCAATGTAGGATTGCTTAAGTACCTATCTATCACATTCATACAAATATCAAACGAAAAATACTAATACATCATCTACGAACCATATAGATACAGTTATTGAAATGGCAAAAACAAGAAATGGATAAAAAATAAACTAAACGGCTAATTTTAGATAGCATTTGAAAATAGAGATGAACCTTAAGAAAAATATACAAGTAAGAAATTCAATAGTAACTCTTCTATAAAATATACAGGCAAAAAGTTAGCTATATCTAATATCCTACACATTTCTGACAATGTAAAAATATTGTAATCACCTTCCATCAAATTAGCTTTACGGAGGAGGCCGAAGTTAGTTTAACGGAGATGACGTGGATGTTTGAGATAAAAGTAAAAAAATAATTTTATAATGAGACTGCCTGACAGGTAAGAAGTTATAAAGAATAGTTTACAAACGCTTTTGCAGTTATTTTATTTACGTTTGGATCCTAGCTTTTGAAGTGAAAACTTGTTTAGACCCTGCAATGCATCACGCGATTAGTATTTCACAGTGTTTCTAAAACGTTTTCTTTTCGACTACCGCGGTTAAACAGATTTCTAGTTGGTTATATCATATTTTTATCGCGGGTTTTGAAATAATTAATTTTTTTTTAAATTTTAATATCAAAAGATGTGAAAACCACATTCATGTTGATAATTTTAATTCAAACATTAGGAAATTTCAAATTTTTATACGAAATGTTCTAAGTTTTCACTTCTCTCGAACTGCCAATTCTTTCTTAGTATTTAAATTTATTAATTCACAAGCGGACAGCCACGACTTTGCTTCAGATTTCAGTGTATTATTTCGATTTAATGTTTTGTTTGTTATGCATGAAATGAAACAGACACTAAAATTTATTACGGAAGCTAACCGAGACATACCAGTGAGAACCGGATTCACCGGATTAGCGTGACGCACAAACGCCCAGAAACCAAAAAAGAGATAAAAGGTTTGAACCAATTTTTTTTTTAGTTTTTTTTATAAACGTTCCAGGGCGCGCATGTGATTTTATTGTACATATTGTATTTAGCAGATAAATAATCTTAAAACGTAAGTATCCATCCCTACTCTGTGAATAAACACACCGACACCACAGATTGGGAATGAAGTGACCGCCCTCAGGCTATTAAATAATAAGTTTAATTGTAAAATGTTACTTTGTTAACATATTTTTTCGATGAAAAAAACCATGCTCGCTGAGTTTGTTGCACCCATTCTTCTCAGGTCTGGGGCATTCACTTTGGAATGGGTGGTAGTTTTTGACTTTCAATAAGTGATGTCCATCCTATTTTGAATAAAAATATTTGAATTTGATTTTGATACGTTAACGAGCTATCGTGCCACAGATTTGTTATTTTATTTGTTTTTAATTTTATTTTTTGAGATTTTATTTTCGTGGAGTAGTGGGACAAATCAATGCCGCCCACATGACAGGAGCGTTTCCGGCTGTTATGGTGGGCTTACTCTCATTTTTACATCAACCCAAAAAAAAACTCTGAAGGAAGCTATATTATATCGTTGATTGAAAAAAATGCATTTACAACCACAGCGCTACACTTCTATAAAGATTGTACGAAGCTGGTTTTTACGGATTGGACTGTCGTGCCCAAGTCGTAGCCCTTATTCTGCAGTGAAGCTGTTATGTGCAAGCGTTATTGTTTCGGTTTGAAGGGCGGCCGTAGCTAGTGAAATTACTGGGCTAAAGGGACTTAGTCTTGAGCTTCGATCTTGAAATGCCGAGCGCAATTGCCATGTCACTCAAAATTTTGTAGTTTTCCCCTGGGTGGCACTGCTTTGTTTTGAGCAGTATCTCTTACCATTACCTCATGTCGCCAGCTCGTCTCGTCACTGTTTCTCATAAAAAATGCCTGTTTGTACTTTCACCTGCAGCTGTACAGTTAGCAAAAAAATAATACGAGAGTTATGCTGCATTTCCGCTCTTGGATTGAACCAACAGTTTTGTGTCATTAATTTATTTATTTTTTGCACACAGTAAGTATGTACTGCTGCGAGTAGGTATACTATGGAGGGTAGAGGCAAGGAGAATCATCTCATATAGGAGAGTAGTTGAAAAAGTGTCTAGCTTTTGCTGGAAATAACAGTTCAAAAAGCTCCCACAATGGCGCTGGTGTAGACACAGTACAGGGTATGGTATGAAGTATGGTGAATGTAGCAATTGTAAACAAATTGAAGTTTGCGGAGTTAAAAACTTTAATATTATTGTCCGCTAAAGTTCTTAATTATTGAAAATTTAAACAACTTACGTTGTACAAAATAATATTATAAATATAACCTTAAAGAATTATTATAGGGAAACGTGGACCTAGAGTGATTTTATATTTGGCGCTTCTTTTAAGATTTACCCTGATGCGACTGTAGCGCCACCCTAATTTAACGCATTTTGACGGATATTTTTTCATATACACAGAATATGATTCTCCTTACCTGTACCCTCTATACATAGCAGTAGGGTGAGAATGAGAATGAAAGATAATCGACGCTATTTTAGGTTTGTTTTGTCTATTGACTCAGCTATAATAATGCAAATTGTATAAATATAGGTAGTTAATAGCCAATGTTATTGTAATTTAATTACTGTATATGAATAAATGGAGCAAGGATTTCGATTAGTTGTTTTATTTCATTATTATGTTAGTTATTGTATGAGTCGGAGCATATTTAAGACGAAATATATTTCATTTTATAATATAAGATATAAGAAATATATAGTATTTATTTATGAGCCACCTATTGGTCATACCTTGGACTAATCCATAATCCTAAATTGGCGAGATGACATATGATATTTTAATTTTGATTAATATTTTGTCATTTCAATGACCGGTATAATCTAGTAACTTTTTTATTAAATCCATCTATGGGATGACATATTAGTTTTTCTAGATTTTTATTGTTATGAAAGTGACAGATAAGGCTTTTCTTAAAATGTGGATTTGAAAATGAAGAGGGACACATATATTATTATTGAAATGAAGATTTAGACTTGAAAGGCGGAATATATAAAATCTGGATATTATATTATCTAAAACTAGTGACGAGAAAAGTGGCCAAGTGCGAGTCGGACTCGCCCATGAAGGTTCCCGTAGCAGCAAGTAACATAATATAAAAGTTCTTGTAGTTCGTTCTAACGATTTATGTCGTATTAAAAAATACTACTTACTAGGTCTCGTTCAAACTAATTTTCGGTGTAGTTTGCTTGGTAATGGACATCATATATTTTTTTAGTTTTATAGCATGTAAATTATTTATATCATTATTTTTTGATGAAAAAAAATTTTGAGTTTTAGTTCTAAGTATGGAGAACTTTATTTGTGTGAAAATCTTAATACGGTTCACAGAATACATATACTTACCAAGTTTCAACAGTAAAGTTCTTATAGTTTCAGAAAAAAGTGGCTGTGACATACGGACGGACAGACAGACAGTAATGACGAATCTTTATGGGCTCCGTTTTTTGCCATTTGGCTACGGAACCCTAAAAAATGGTTGGATCGACGACATACAACACGGCATTTATAAGCCCCGACATATCAGGTGCTAGTAGAGAGCCCATATCACAGTGGTTTTCCCTTAATTATTTTCTGTATAGTGACTCATATGACAGCTTAAAAGAGATCACAAATAACTTTCTACAAAAGTTAGCCAACTTTGGAACAAGTTTCTTTCTTCGGTATTTCTAACGATATCACCTTCAAAAAGCGCGCACACTTTAAAATTCTCAAGCTTGGCATGAAAAGGTGATCTGAACTTTATATTCTATGGAAACAACAGAAGGTCTACGAGCTGTTTAAATTTATCCTTCATTTCACCGGGACTTTATTAAAAGTTATACCTAGGTTATGGAAAACTATAGGTTTTTTTAACTTAGGCAACATATTTTTTAATCGTGTCAGCTTGATGTGTTAACAAGCGCTACCAACGTCATTAAATGTCAAAAGATATCCCAATTAATAATAACATTCATTTAACTACTGTTAATATTTAAATACTGTTTAATATAATTATCACTATAATTAGAAATAACTATAATAGCATATTATATTGACATCTTTAGTTAACTTGATTCGTGTAGGTAAGTTAGTTGGTGCTACAGTAGTGCCAACTAACAGCTTGTAGCATCATTACGGTAGACGGTCGTGCCCTATATAAGCTAGAGCCCTGGGGGGTGCAACTTCCCTACATTGCGACATGATAAATTTTTTTATTGAAGGTGCTGCCATCTATTCTATTAGGTACGCTCCAAATTCATCACGATGGCGATCATTTTACATACATGATAGATGGTTAGACGGAGCTTTTGATAGTAAAAAACTTACTTAAGTTACTTATTAAAACAGGACTTAGCTATCGTGTGGTAATCAAAGAAATTTAAAACACCGTTAAAAATACAGTACACTTTTACTCTAACAAGATTAAGAATATCCATCCACAAATAAAGAACAAATTACAATATTAATCAATATGGCAATATGCAATCAATACGGTCTACCAACAATAGATAAAGTATTAACATAATGAGCGCCATCTAGCGACGGTAGTCGGTACACTACGGTTACGGGCGTAAAATATTTCTAAAAATAACGCAGCGCCATCTCTTAGCCTGGGTACACTAATTTTACATAATAAATACATCAGTGGCACATCTATCTCTGGTATAAAGTGTATTATCTATGCCAGAGCCCTCAGTTCGAGGGATCAGGGAACATTACTGATTGTGAATTCTAAGGGGTAATGCGTAATTGTCTTTTAATTTTTAATAATAAGTGTATATTGTAATTCTAAGTGTGGAAACTTTAAAATACAGATGTAACAGTTTTATTATGTGCGTTTAAATTACCAACCCCTTCTACAATCGTAAGCAAAATCCGAATTCCATTTGCCAGATTGCTACCGGTTAAGGAAATATACGGGGGCAAAATCGCGGGAGGTTGATAGACATAATAAAAAATATAAACCTGTCATGTAAAGTTATCAACAGAAGAAACAACCTCAGGTGGGCCTGAAGGTTACTCTATAGTCTATGAATCAACTGATGCACAATTTAATTTGCATGTTTACTGGCATTTATTCTAATTTATTTGGAGTTAATGACTGGCTCTCGTTTTTATGTTTGTACTATATCATGGACGGAATAATTACAATATTGTAAATACGTTTAAATAATCAAATCAAATCAAAATCACTTTATTCATGTAGGTCACGGAAATGCATACTGTTACTCCGTAAAGGGTTGAGCTAATGAGTAGAAGTAGCAACACACTCATTGCCATTTTTTCAAACAATGATTTACATTTTCATAGTTTTACAAATCATTTCAATTACAAAATAATATGTAACATACTGAAACGTCAAATAGTCAATGCCTTACACGAGTAAGTCAAAAAAGTAAATGTAAATTAATACAAAGTTATTGAATATAGTAGCTGCATCATCCACACGCCGTAAATAAATAAAGGTAGTCTGTGAGCATTTTATAAGCGATTATATATATAAAAAAAATTAAATTCAACATAAACAAAGAGAGAACATAATTAATAACAAGCATTACATTTTCATTTAAATGGCCTCGAATCCTAATCTATGCGTAAGTATAAATCTTTCTTCCAAGATGTTTCCAGGACGATACTACAACGTTCCTTTGTATCATTTGCTGGTGATGCACATGAATTTTGGTGACGGGGATCACTTCACAACAAGTACTCTTCTTCCATAAAAAAACATCATTTAAATATTACAAAAAAATAATTAATACCCGGTATACATTAAAGAGTGTGCCGGCAAAACCAAAAGGTTGAAAACGCCTGCCTTAGATGATTTTTCCGCGTAGGATTAACAATTTCTAGGATGACTATGCAGAAATAAACAGACAAAATGCCTATCTTATTTACTAGGCGTCGGTACATGAATATAAGTTCTGAATGACCTATCTGTTTTATATGAAAAGCAAACGATGAATAGCCGATGTAGCCAATATTTAATTTCGGATTATTAAAGTGTATAATATATATGGCGCCGTGAGAACTATTATGTGGGCATTGAAAGTTACTGAGCTGTCAAGCTTGGATATGATATAATGATAGTTGGGTTAAAAGATCTTGAGCCGACAGGCAGCGTGATCTATTAGAGCAAATTGGACCACCAGAACAGAGTAATTTATATATAAATATAATTAATATGTGAATTTTCTTACTTTTTGAATATTATAAAACAAAAAATATTTTTAACTCGTATAGTTTATTTAAAGTAATGCTATATGAAGCGACCCTCAAACACAAAACACGTACTTTGCATCAAAAAACATAGTTAATAATTAATTTAATATAATATTGTTATTATTTTAATTTAATATTGATTAAATTAAAATGTTTAACATTCCCGCTTCGGCCCTTAAATGGTTAACAGCGTTTAACGACAAGCATCTCCCAAATTGCGATCTGTCAGACGAAATAAATCAGCATTTAACAATAAAGTATTCGTAATTAGCGATCTACAAGGTGTTCCCAAGAATATTTTAAATTCCTGCGAATCGTAAGTTGAAGACATAAAAAGTATCCCAATGTCTTATTAAAATGTAATGTAAAGAACCGAAATGTCAATGTTACCACAGTAATATGCAATCAACCTGTCGGTCAGCATTAAATGTAAAGGCTAAAAAATGTTTAAAACAATAAATTTTTATCGCCAAAATAATTTACTTGAACCGCCACGACCTTATCTGACAGTTCGCTTCACAATGTCTTATTGTTCCTTATGCGAGAAACAGCCTCCTGCTTATTTTGACTTCACCCATGATGTTCAATTTCTTAATTAGCTCCTCATTAAGCATTTTTACTGGACCTCCAGACATTGTCTAAGCTACCACAGAATCTCACAAATTATATTATATTTGCACGCATCAGAAGCGCAGTAGGTAGAACCGTATTATGTGTATTCGGTTTTCAAATTCACATGTATATTTATTCGATGCTTTATTGGGCAAGGTGTTCTGGTGTGGCAAGAGAAACCACCATCTGAAATGACCACCTCTCCCTCTCATTAATTACTATTAATAATAATAAATTTCTAGATTAGATTCACATATTAAGGAAAGATACAAATCGCAATTTACGACCTTTAAGAAAGTGCTTATGAATAGCATCATCAATCAATCACGTTTGGTATTGCTGATATCCATAGGTGGCCTGTTTTTCTACTTTCTTAAAGCTTAAATATAAAAAATACATTGTTGCCCAGAATCGCCTTAGAAGCTTTTAAGAAACATGCCCTTTGACGGCTTAGTTGACAGATATCACTAGAATAGTTATATTACCATTTGCAATAAATTATCTTTGAATAGGAATGCGAGTATTTGGAAAAGTTGTTTCAAAAATATGAGAATTAGTAAAATGTATTCTACTTACTAAAAGATAACTTATCGTATCATTTACATAACATAGGACGATAGGAAGCGAGGAAATTACCATAATTGACAGAAAGAAAAGCTTGTCTAAGAAAATATTCAAGGGCTTAACAACCTTCTAAATCCACTTTTCAACCAGATATTTTGTTATCTAATTGGTTGGGTTACTGGAAGAGGTTATTAACATAATTGTATTATTTTCTTATCTTTATTGTTTCTCCTTACGTTTTTTCTACGTTTTATTAGCAGATATTGAATTTAATTATATGTATTAAACTTATGAATGACTGAAACTTTTATTAATAATAAAAAAAAAGGAAACTGACAATATTAACGCAGAGAAAAAAAATATAAATTATACATATTATATATTTCTGTCCTTAATTACTAAAAATCAAACTGAGCATATGTATGGTAGTCAATACTATCAAAATGAGTACTAGAATATCTTAAATAGTACCTAACATATTATCTACTACACTTGGGGGCAAAAAGCTGATACTGCCGGTGTGGGTACTTAGGTTATACTGAAAGTTTCTGGTTTCTCATTAATAATATCGCATTTTATGACTTTGTTTAGTTTATTTATTACAAGTGCTAGCCCGGCGAACGATAAAAACGATAAATTGAGTGAATTGGCGAACAGACTTAGTTCTGCAGCATACGCGGTTAAAAAGATTAGACAATTAACTGACATAGATACGGCGCGACTAGTATACTTTAGTTATTTCCATAGTATTGTGTCCTATGGTATTTTGCCTTGGGGCAACGCTGCCCATATTAAAACAATATTTGTGCTGCAGAAGAGGACTATTCGCGCTACTACATAATACTAGGTCCTAGAGAATCATTGAGAGCAAAATACAAAGAAATTAACATCTTTACTGTTGCTTTTCAATATATTCTTGATAATGTAATGTATGTTAATAGGCACATAAGTGAATTTGCCAGAAACTGTCATAACCATAATGTTAACACCAGGAACAGACATAAACTGATGATGCCTACTACTCGGCTAAGTCGAGTTAGTAAGTCTTTTGTGGGGCGATGTATATGATTTTACAACAAGATCCCAGAAAACGTTCAAAACAAAAGTATTACGTTATTCAAATAATAATCAGAATTGTTAAAAGACGTTTGTGTGGTAAAGGTTACTATAACATAAATGACTTTCTTAATGATACCACAGATTGGGAATGGAGCGACCGCCCTCAGGATATTAAATAATAAGTTTAATTGTGCAATGTTACTTTGTAAATGTTTCTTTAATTGTAAAACATATTTTTGATGAAAAAAAAAAGTCCGCTGAGTTTGTTGCGCCCATTCTTCTCAGGCCTGAGGCATTCATTTTGGAATTGGTTGTAGTTTTTTTTTTTGACTTTCAATAAGCGATTTCACATTCTATTTTGAATAAAAATATTTGAATTTGAGTAACCCGCGGCTGATCATTGTATGAAGAAAGCAAATATTAGTATAGTAGGTACTTCTATCTCAAAAATTTTGGCTCCAGATAAGTAATCACCATCAAACAAAATATCCTTAAACCTCCTCCGAAACACGCTGCATCTTATGGTATAAGTATTATTCCGATCGGTTCAGTAGTTTTTGCAGTATAAATGAAGGAAAAAACGGCTCTCCATCCATTAGTATAGATTATTCAAAGAATATAATATTATTCACTACACTATTACTACTTACAAATTTTGGCATTTTTGGAATCATTTTTAAATTCCTGAGGCAAGTTTTGAACTCTTGGAAGGCATTCGGTGCCTCTTCTGGGCTTGAAAATCGCATATCTCTAAGCTTGTCTTTAACTTTGGAAATAAAAAGATCACAATGTGCAAGATCCTTACTTTTTCAGAATGTAAAGACGCGTTATCGTGATGAAGGACTTGTTTCACATTTACAAGTCACTGCTAAGACCGGATTTTTGGAATTTCATCTTGGGTTTTATAGAAATCCAACATTTTCAAAGAAGGTGCACGGCTATGCGTATACCAGAAACTCTGGAGAGTAATAAATGTCGCGTCAGTTTACATAAACGACCTGTATCAATTACGACTTTCAAATGTTAAAATAGTTACCTTTGCTGATGATACAGCTTTACTATTTAGAGGAAGTACTTGGGGAAAAGGGTTTTTAGTGCACAGAACGGGCTAATACCGTCAGTGAATACTCACGGCTAAATTAAAATGTAATAATAGCCATGGCTAAATGATAATGTGCTGACTTTTAATATAGATAAAACTAGTTACCTTATCTTTCTTTTAAATAATGCAGAAAGAACAACCGATCCTAATTATTATACAATGTTCCATTCATTTGGTTCCTAATTCTTAAGACTTCCGCACGAGGCCAACGTATCTACTATATGAACAGCTACACCTTATAAACTATTAAAAAAACACTTTCATATCACGGGCAATACATACTTACAACACAATATTCACGTAGACCTTTTCACCATAAATAAATCTAAATTCAAATCAAAACTCATAGCTACGAGTACTTTCAATGATACATCTAAGTAACTGATGCACTAACATATATGAATTATATTAGACAAGTTTAACAGTACTTGTGGCACGTTAACGTCACACATTGCTCGAGACTGGCTCGAGTACTACCACTTGGGCGTGCGGCACTTTGCGACTATGCCTGCAGTATCTAGTTGGAGCGCAGTGGAGACATTATAAATTATCTAAGTTGTATACTTCTAAGAGAGAATGTTCAAAATACTATCTTCGCGCCTCAATAAGGCTACTGGAAACCCAAGTGCTGGCAGCTATTTCGGTCAACGGATCAGCCTTGCTATCCAACGGGGTAATGCTGCCAGTATTCTTGGTACGCTTCCACGTAATGATAGTTTTAATTTTATGTAGTCGTAGTATTGTAAATATAGTTATAATATTTGTTTTGATTAAATAATATACTTCTAATGAATTCAAAATGGAAAAAAACCGATTGCTTTACCAAGGCTCTACCAAGAAATAACACCCACGTTTATTGTAACAAAAATAATTCTCACAATACACGTGACACGTGTGAATTCTGTTTAACAGTAAATATAAATTATGACGCATTTTTTTGTGAACATAACTCGGATATCCGTTAATTGTTAAAATATTCCATAATGTTTTGATTTAATGAACAGTTTAGCTTTTGGACGTTTAGGTCGTCTGTCACTTCCGCGTTTGCCGTCTTGTATCACAAATATACAAAAACAGGTTACATGTGAGTTGGAAGGGTTCTGTACCAATGTAACAGATATATAACAATCTAATTTTTTTAATAGCTTTGTTTTAATTTTTGTGGTGGCTATTTTTTTAGATATATGTTGTATAGCTGCAATCACTGATCTCTAGTAGTAGTAACGTAGTGTTTAAATTCTCTTTGCCTACTGGTTACTGGTACTCCACTGGACTGACGGCTGTCAAAGTGCTTTCGTGCCTGTTTGATATTCGCCATTTTGGCGCTGTTGGCCATAGCGAGAGTCTGTGGTACTAAAACTATTGATGACGTCTTCAGCTACAAAAACAATATTATTCTGTACTTTATTAAGTTGAGTATAAATAACACGAAAATCGAACGAAATTAATTCAAAATGGAAAAATACTGTACGCTTCTGACGTAGCCATATTTTTTATTATACGTCAAAATTAGTTCTCTGGACGTTCGCGAGTGGCGCTTCTAATGGACACAAAAAAAATCCTGTCTAACTGACGGAACAGCCTGTCCAGTGGTATTTATACAGGTTAGTGGCTGCAATAGTTATAGTTTTACCACAGAGTACACAAAGATACTTACATAAGTAATACGCACACTGTCAAAATAAAAATATATATTAAACATTAGAGACCTATCTTAATTACAATTCGAAAAAAAATATTTAAAATAGGATATGAAATTACTTATTCAAAGTCGAAAAATACTACCCATTCGGAAATGAATGCCTCAGACATGAGAAGAACGGGCGCAAGAAACTCAGCGGGTTTCTTCTTTTTTTTAATAAAATATCGATACAAATTTATAATTTAAATAGCCTGACGGCGGTCGCTCAATTCCAAATCTGTGATATCATTAAGAAAGATATTTACGGTATACCTTTACAACATAAACGTCTTTTACCTAACAATTATTTTGAATTTCGTATTACATTTTTTTTTAATATTTTCTGGAATCTTCTTGTCAAAGGGATAGATATGGCCCCACAAAATATTAACTCTTCCGACAAGCCGAGTATTAGGCATAATAAGTTTGTGTTTGTTTCTAGTTTAACATTATGGTTATGACACTAGTTTCTTGAAAATTCACTAATCTGCCTATGTACATACATAACATTATCAAGAATATATTGAGAGGAGAACATTTGAAATGTTTATTTCTTTAAATTTTGTACTAAATGATTATTTAGGACCTAGGTTATAAATAGCGCGAATAGCCCTTCTGCAGCACAAAGATTAGTAAAAGCTATTTCATTAGTGATTCAAATGTCATCTTATTTATTGGCATTTTTATTTGCTATAAATAACACAATGTAATCAGAATAATAAATAATATTTTTTAATTCAATGCAATATTGCTTCCGCTGTAACACATCTGAAGTATCAAACTTGTCCTATTATGCGATTGATTGACATAATATTTTGAAGTTTAAACATGACCCTCTAATAATCGTGGAAAATAACTAAATTGGTTTAAATTTTACATATTTAAAACAACAATTTATTACAGTAAATATGACAGCACAACATAATACCTAAATACATGTTCTTCCTGTGACAGCCGTTAGGCACAGTAGTACATATTATGTCTCCTCATTATGTGACTCAGGCCAGGAGTGTCTGGAGTGACTCAAGGATGTCACATCAGCCCTGTATTATATACAATGTTTATTGATGTCATAAACGCTTCTTTATTTGTTAACTCTGTATGTATTTTTGTCATAATAATATTTGTTCTGTCTTCATTTAGGCGTTTAGGTTCTTAAAACAACCTTCTTAGTAGTAAAAAAAACTATTGGCATTTGATATTGATTTTTTTTTTATATGAGAGGGGGCAAACGGGCAAGAGGCTCACGGGATGGGGAGAGGTGAGGCAACCGCCCATGGACATCCGCAACAAAAGATGTGTCAAGAAATGCGTTGCCGGCCTTTAAGGTGGAGTATGCTTTTTTCTTGAAGGTCCCTAAGTCGTATCTGTTCGGGAAGACCGCTGCCGGTAGTTGATTCCACAAAGTGGCTGTGCGAGGCAAGAAATTTCGAACAAAACGCACGGTTGTGGAATGCCAGACGTCTACGTGATGCGGATGGTACTTTGCACGTAATGTCCGATGGTGGAATTCGGCCGCTGGAATCAACCCGAACAGCTCCTCTGAGCACTCCCCGTGATAAATGCGGTAGAAGATGCAGAGAGAACCCACATCTCTACGCAATGCTAGAAAATCAAGCTGATCGGAGATGACTTGATCGTCGATGATTCGAGCCGCTCTTCGTTGTATGCGGTCAAATGGAAGAAGCTGGTACTGGGGAGCACCCGCCCAGAGGTGAGAACAGTACTCCATAAAGTTGCAGGCGGTGGCTTTTAGTGAAGTACTGTCTCGCCTTACTGAGTACACCAAGCTTTTTAGAGGCCAGTTTGGCCTTCTCTTCCAAGTGACCACGGAACTGAACGTCACTCGATATATCGACGCCAAGTATGCCAATACAGGCTGTGGTAGTTAGAGGAGTGATCTTGAATCGAGGGGATACGACAAAGGGAGACTTATTAGTGGCGAACGCACAAACTTGTGTCTTCTTGGGGTTGAATTGGACTAAATTATGTCGGCCCCATTCCGAGACTTTGCAAGGCATAGTCTCGATTTCAGACACAAGTTTGTTCCGGTTCTCGTCGACGCTATCCCGGGACATGTTGGCACGGCCGGTGTAGGAAGCATACCCTGTGCTGTCGTCTGCATAGCAATGAATATTGCTGATTTGCAGCATATCATTGATATGCAGAAGAAACAGCGTAGGGGATAGCACGCAGCCTTGCGGGACACCAGCGTTTATGGGTTTTAAGTCGGAGCATGCACCGTTGATAACAACCTTGATGCTCCGATCAGCCAAAAAGCTAGTGACCCATTTGCACAACTTCTCGGGAAGCCCATAGGATGGCAGTTTCGCTATAAGCGCTTTATGCCACACCCGATCGAAGGCCTTCGCTATGTCCAAACTCACCGCCAACGCCTCTCCCTTCGACTCAACCGCTTGCGCCCATTTATGGGTGAGGTATGCAAGAAGATCACCAGCTGAGCGACCCTGACGGAAACCGTACTGGCAGTCGCTGATCAGCTGGTGCCCCTCTAGGTATCCCAAGAGCTGGCGGTTGATGATCGACTCCATTACTTTGGAGAAAATGGAGGTAATGGCAATGGGGCGGTAGTTGGACGGATCTGAGCGTACACCTTTCTTAGGGATCGGGTGCACTAAAGCCGCCTTCCATAATTTCGGGACTACGCCTGATGAGTAGGAGAGCCGGAAAAGACGGGTAAGGACCGGCGCCAGTTCCGGAGCACATGTCCGCAGCACTATCGGGGGAATGCCATCGGGCCCGCTCGATTTGTGAATGTCCAAGGTGAGAAGCGCCTTAAGCACGGCACTATGCCGGATTTTTACCTCCGGCATATATGAATCGCACCGTGGAATATGCGGTGGTGGTGCACCTTGGTCATCTAGAGTCGAGTTGGACGCGAAGAGGCAGCCCAGGAAATCAGCTTTCTCTTTCGCGTCACGGGCCAGTGAGTCATCATCCCTGTGCAGTGGAGGAATGGCTGGCTGGCAGAAGTTTCCTTGGACAGCCTTGGCGAGCGACCAGAACGCACGAGTTCCCGAGGGAAGGCGTGCAAGTCTCTCGCCAATTCTGCCAATGTGCTTCGACTTCACGTCAGCAATAACTCTTTTGAAGGACCTTTTGATTGAAGTGTTTTTTAAGTTCGCTGGAATTCACATCCTTAGATCCCACCGCATTGACCCAAGCCTGATAGCTCTCCTGCTTTCGGCGAGAGGCCATTTTGCAGGAGCGGTCAAACCATGGTTGGGACCTGCCACCGATAGGCACAGAAGAGGATGGAATGAACAGTTCCATACCTTGCAGTACCACATCAGCAACAGCGTCAGCAGCGGCATCTGGATCTCCCAGCGAAAAACAGATTTGCCTCCACGGGTAGGATGCAAAAAAGCACCGCATCTCGTCGCACTCTGCTGACCTATACACACGCGGCGACAGCTTAAGAAGCGGGGCCGTGTTAAGCGCGTGATCGGCACGGTGCTCCGGATCAGGCAGTGGTCCGACGATCCCAGAGGAGGGTCAACGGAAACTAGGTAGCCGTCCGGATGTGAGGTCTTTTTTTTTTATGGAATAGGAGGACAAACGAGCGTACGGGTCACCTGGTGTTAAGTGATCACCGCCGCCCACACTCTCCTGCAACACCAGAGGAATCACAAGAGCGTTGCCGGCCTTTAAGGAAGGTGTACGCGCTTTTCTTGAAGGTACCCATGTCGTATCGTCCCGGAAACACCGCACAAGGAAGCTCATTCCACAGCTTCGTGGTACGAGGAAGAAAGCTCCTTGAAAACCGCACTGTGGTGGACCGCCACACATCCAGATGGTGGGGATGATATCGTAACTTGTGGCGTGTCGTGCGAAGGTGAAATTCGGCGGCAGGAATCTGGTTGAACAGCTCTTCGGAACACTCCCCGTGATAAATGCTGTAGAAGACACACAATGAAGCGACGTCTCTACGGAACGCCAAGTGATCCAGCCGTTCACAGAGTACTGGGTCCCCGACAATTCGAGCTGCTCTGCGTTGCACGCGGTCAAATGGATCGAGCTGATACTGGGGTGCGCCAGGTCAACAGAAGGTCCAACAGTGAAGGTGTATGATCTTGCACATCTGGGATTCGCGTTGGCGCAATAACCAGTTGCGTCAGACCATATGCTAAGGCGAAGTCGTGAACAGATCTCCCTGCATGATCGGTGGTACGTGAGCCTAGCTATTCGGCGTGGTGGGCGTTAAAATCGCCAAGAAACACGATCTCTGCAGTGGGGATCTGCTCCAACACGGAATCTGTAGCCATTTGGATGTGTTCGAGGAGCCGGTCAGTCTCTGTGTTACCGCTATGGGACCTATACAGGCATGCGTAGATTCGCGGATGGTCATCGCAGTCTACACGCAGCGAGATGATGGATAGGTCCTGTCCTTCAAGAAAACTCAGGCGTCGAGAACAGACATCCTCCCTGACGTAAACGCACACGCCAGCCCGTGGTATAAAGGAGTGTTCCAAATTGTACCCCGGGTAGGAAAGGTAAGATGAATCAGCCAGGGAGGATATCTGTGTCTCGGTTAAAAAGAGCAGGGCTGGCTTCGCCGTCTCCAGGTGAAAGTGGACGGCATTTAAATTTGATCGAAGCCCCCTGATGTTGCAAACGTCCACAGCGAGTGTGGATGAGGGTGATTTGAGCCTCCTGCTCTGTCTGCCCCGAGTCAGCGCAGATTTGCCCCCTCCAGAATACGCGGGGCAGCCTGGGCAACCACTGTTAGGTACAGGCCCTAATTGTGGACGCCCAGGGACGGCTTCTCCAGGGCTGCATAGCCTGGTACCGTCCTGGAGTAGTCTCTTTTTAGTCTGTGCTGCCATTTGTATTTGGGAGGGGGGGTGTAGGCCTCCGGATACCCCTCACTGACCTCAATACCCCTCCGGATACTCACCGGAAATGGAAATTATTTGTAAATTGTGTTTATCGCACATGAAAGTTCTACGTATCCAACGTAAATGGAATTAAGTCGAAATGATTTTAGAGCGATGATTTTCTATGATTTTAAAAGTTCTCTCTCCACAAGACTGTGCCGCTCGTCTTCAAAATGCCGAAGGATGACCACGGACATTCCAATGCTGTTTATGACATTGTCACAGGAGACGAAACGTTGATTTATTGCTTTGAACCCGAAAAAAAAACAGCAATCTTGTGAATGGGTGTTTGAAAATGAGAACAGGCCAACAAAGGTGAGGCAGGATGCAAGCAAATATTATGAGATATTTACAGATCGCTGTTTAAATAATATTATTGTAAAATGTTCTTACTCATATCTACAGTAGCAACCAGTGGGAGGCTACCACAACGGCGCCTATTTCTGTCGTGAAGCATTAATGTGTAAACATTATTGTGTTTCGGTCTGAAGGGCACCGTAGCTACTGAAATTACTGGGCAAATGAGACTTAACATCTTATGTCTCTCTGCTCAGAATTTTTGGGTTTTTCAAGAATCTTTGCGGCACTACATTGTAATGGGCAGGGCGTATCAATTACCATCAACTGAATGTCCTGATCGTTTCGTCCCTTATTTTCATAAAAAAAAAACAAAGTAGTGAAAATGCATGTTCATATACCCAGCATATTTAAGTACCTGCATAGGTTCTTACTTCATATTATATTGCGCTGTATTTAGTAATTGACTGATTATTTAATTAATAGATCTGTCAGTCGATGATTCGCATAGATAATTGTGTTATGATATTTTATAACTTCCGCCTTAGTTCCGCCAAAACATTCCAATGTCAGATAATAGTGTAAACAGGAATTAGGAATGATAAATTAATACACCTGCAGGTCTACTACATAATAATTTAATTAAATATTCAAACTTAGCGAATCATTAAATTACAATCCCTTTGTCGATTTAATTGACAATAATAATTAATCAACCATCTACATGTTTTAAGTTTTCTTTAGTGTTAATTCCGCCAATATTTGTCTTTAAACAATTCAACACCTGTTTCGCCTCTACACGAGGCATCCTCAGAGATGTTGACTCGCCAAACTCTCGCACGAGACTCAGTCTCGTATATTGGCGGAATTAACACTAAAGAAAACTCAAAACATTTGGATAATTGTGGATATCCGCAAAGTAATACATACTAAATAGGAGCTAGATATGGGATAAAAGAGTGTGCCTCTTTTAGTACAGGATTATACGAAGGTCCAAAAAATGGAAGCTGAAATAAAGATAGTCCTTCTATCTTCTAAATGGGAAGAAAATCACAGCGTTGAATAGCTTACGCTTCCCGACCAGATGACATAGGCATATCATTGACCATTGCTGATAGTCTGATGCAGAGGGCAAACATACCTGATAATCATCCCGCACGCTGAGATGACAGATCATGATATTGAATTATGGTATTGGCGTCTTGTCTTTAGACTTTTATTTAAATATGTTTATTTTAATATGGCCGAAGAAAGCAGTCGCTAGACGAACGATCCTGTCATATTTATTAAAAGCTCGCATAATATCCCTATTTACATAGTGTTTTTGAAGTGAAACTTCTTTAGAATTGTTGTGATTAGAAAAACAGGATTGTTCCCGGCCTTTAAGGAAGGTCTACAAGCTTTTTTGGAGGTACCTATGTATATTCCTCTCAATTGAATATCATATAGGTACTAGTGTAAAACTTAAGAATGTTGTTTAAGTTGCGAAAAATGTGTTGTAAAAGTTAATACTGATTTTTATTTATGGAATAGGAGGACAAACGAGCGTACGGGTCACCTGGTGTTAAGTGTCACCGCCGGCCACAATCTCTTGCAACACCAGAGGAATCACACTAGCGTTGCCGGCTTTTAAGGAAGGAGTACACGGTTTACTGATTGTTAAAGTATGATTGAAGTTAATTTTTTTTAAGTTCTGTTTTGCTGGTCTTAATTTACGTTCCACGTACTTATTTACTTGGTTTCATTTATTATAATTTTTTTTTATGGAATAGGAGAAAAAACGAGCTTACGGGTCACCTGTTGTTAAGTGATCACCGCCGCCCACAATCTCTTGCAACACCAGAGGAATCACAGGAGCGTTGCCGGCATTTAAGGAAAGTGTACGCGCTTTTTTTTGAAGGTACCCATGTCGTATCGTCCCGGAAACACCGCACAAGGAAGTTCATTCCACAGCTTTGTAGTACGTGGAAGAAAGCTCCTTGAAAACCGCAGTGTGGAGGACCGCCACATATCCAGATGGTGGGGATGATATCCTAACTTGTGGCGTGTCGTGCGAAGGTGGAATTCGGCGGCAGGAATCAGGTTAAACAGCTCTTTGGAACACTCCCCGTGATAAATGGGGTAGAAGACACACAATGAAGCGACGTCTCTACGCAATGCCAAGTGATTATTATTATTATTTATTATATTTTATAGAATTACTTATAAAGTATTGCAGAATTATTCATAAAATATAGAATTAGGTAAATATACATAAAAATGGATAAAGCCACAATAATTACCAGCCACTTAAAGTCTCTACACTCTTGAGCTAAGGTTATCAATGATCAAAGCCAACTGCCCTTGTTAGCTTGTCGCTGTCATACTGCTTACATACTTAACTTTGAACTTGTAATGCAAAAACTTCAAGGTATAGAGGATGTAAGTAAGGTTACAAGTAAAATACAAATAAATCCTAGGTCATGTTATGGCGCTGTAGCTATTTAAATTAATTTTATTCATGTGAGTATTTTGTTGATGGGAATGGTAAACAAAAAATTTTTACCAGTGAGAGGCTCCTTTGCACAGGATGCCAGATTATGAGTACCACAACGGCGCCTATTTCTGTATTATGTGTAAGCATTACTGTGTTTCGGTCCGAAGGGCGCTGTAGCTGGTGAAATTACTGGGCAAATGAGACTTGACATCTTATGTCTCAAGGTGTCGAGCGCAGTCGTAGGGCCGCTCAGAATTTTTGGGTATCAAGAATCCTGAACGGCACTGCATTGTTATGGGCAGCGCGTATCAATTACCATCAGCTGGACGTCCTGCTCGTCTCGATCCTTATATTCATAAAAAGAAACGTGCACATTTTGAAATTGATTTTCTGTCTATCTGGTCGTTGTACCAATAAGTACAATGTAGATATTTTTTTCCTATGTGTATTAATATTAGGTAGAAGTCCATTGTTTTTATGAAATTAAGATTAAATTGTATCTAAAGTATTTAGATATCAGTATAACAAGAACACCAGAATCGTGGTTGAAATTGAAAAATGAAGAACAGAATGCACTTGGTATCTTCTGTAATTTATGTAAGGCTTTTGATTGTGTTCAACATTCAACGCTGGTCAGGAAGCTATGTCACTATGGTATAAGAGGATCTGCGCTCGATCTTCTGATCTCATATTTGAATAATAGGATTCAGAGGGTCAATGTGAATGGCAGGAGATCTCCTGGTACTCCTCTCGGTATTGGCGTACAAGGGTCTATTCTTGGACCCTTCCTCTTCCTAATTTATTCGCTTTTATTCAAAGTGAAACGAAGCCAAGGTTTATATGACGAAGTAAACAATGCTCTATGTGACATCGTGTACTGGTTTAGCGCCAATAACTTATTGTAAAATAGTCATAAAACAAATATATTAAATTTACCGCGCCAAATGTCAAAAATGTAGATGCGAATATTTTATTAAACGGAGAGATGGTAAAAGTAGTGGAATCTGCTGTATTTCTTGGCATTACTCTTGATTCACAATTGCAATCGGGCCCCCATATTGAAGGATTGGTGAATAGGCTTAGTTCTGCAGCATAATAAATTAGACGGTTAACTGACATAGATACGGCGCGACTAGTAAACTTTAAACTAAACTTAAGAATCATTAAGAGAAAAATTTATAGAAATAAACATTTTGACTGTTGCTTCTCAATACATTTTTGATAATGTTCTGTATGTTCATAAGCACATTGAGGAATTTTCTAGAATCTGTGACTTTCATAATTTTAACATGAGGAACAACTTACTATAGCATTAACGATTTTCTTAATGACACCACGGACTGGAAATAAAGCGGGAACCCTCAGGCTCTTTAATATTTGTAATCCATATTTTTATTTATTCTTCTCAGGTCTGAGGCTGTCACTTTTGAATGGGCGGTAGTTTTTGACGTTCAATAAGTGATTTTGAATCCTTTTTTGAATAAAAATATTTTAATTTGAAGAACGAAGAAAAGAAATGAAAAAGGTATATTCGTTGAATAAATGACTAATGACGTCAGTACCTTACTAATCACTGACAAATCTATACTTATATTATATAGCTGCAGTGTTTGTTTGTTTGTTTGAACGCGCTAATCTCTGGTACTACTGGTCCGATTATAATGATTCTTTCAGTGTTGGGTAGTCCATTTATCGAGGAAGGCTATAGGCTATGTATTTTTTTCATAATCAGGGATCCGTAATAAAATTGCTATTTTGTAACACAAGGTGTAAAATCGAAAACCTATTTTTGCGTGCGCTGCAAAAACTATTGACAATAGAACAAAATGATGTACAGGCTATAATATAGGCAATATTTTATTACTTATAAAACTATCGCGTGAATTATACTTTATATGGCAAAACAACGTTTGCCGGGTCAGCTTGTATATAATATAAAAATGAAAATCTCAATTTCGATTAAAAAGGTTTAAACACAAAATTGATCATATAGGTTAGTTAAATTCGCTAAGAACGAAAGCGTGCAACATTGCGACAGCTGAACCCAGCCAGGAAATAAAGTGAATTGAAACGTCCCAGTAACCTGGGTGTCGTAAATGGCGACGGCCAGTAAGTAATGGCCGTGCCACCTTTAACGTGGACTTCCTCAAGATCTGGAGACGCCCACACCAACATAAGCGCCATGGATATCTGCCGCCTCTCCAATTTTAAGACCAGTCTACTAATACTCAATGTCGCGTAGATAGAATGTGTACTAGAGCTCGTCAAACGCCCACGGCGTAGAACTTTTAAAGAGTGAATTAAGTTGTTGTGCCAAGGTTTATTTCAAAAAATATATTTATTTCAAAAATACATAGCAAGTCCATTATAACAATAATCATTCTACTACGTAATTACAATCAATATATACTTATTTTAATGCTTACAACTAAATATTCCCCACTCTTATGTTCTAGTTAAAGTGCTAAGGTGGAATTGCACCTTGTTAGCTAATTTGAGTGGAGCTGTCACTCTTAACTCCCCCTTCCTTAAGCGAGAAATTATCGGAAGGCTTTTTAGGCTTACGATAATTTCGAAAAAAAATTGGATTTATATAAAACAAAGATGACAAATGAGAAAATAATAACATATAAACTTAAAGTCCATACACTAACTTTGTCCAACACCACATATTCTTGAATTTTATTATCACTAACACTATATTTAGCACTGTTTAAAACTTCTTTCACATCACTGAAGTCTACATTTCGAAGATCAAGTTGTTTTACTCTTGTGTTCAGTATTCCACGTAGATTTGGCATTGTTATTATTGGAAGTTTATAGCTAATATCTGTAGAATTCAAAGATAGTTCAAAAGTATTGCCAATTTCAGTTCTACAAGATTGATCTGGTGAAATAATATATGTTCCTTGTAATTCATGTCGCTGTACTTCTTCACTACAAAACTCTGTAATTACTAAATTCTCTTCTGTATAGAGTAACCAATGATGGCTGTATACCATTTGTAATTAAGTAATCTCGATTTTAATTAAATCATGAGAACAGTGATTGTATTTCTTTAGCGTCATAATTTCTTCTATACAAGTTTGCTCAGGATATGGAACCATATTATCTTCCATGCATAGATATTTAGAGTATTCCATTTCCTCACATGGTTTTACGACAGGTCTGAACTTCAAACGATTCACCATTATGAATGGATATTTAGGAATTATTGTAAGGGTTTCATGTGTTTTGGATTAAAAAATGGGAATAGGAATTATTTTATAAAATATATAATTATCTTTTTCTATAAGAGGCATTTCAATTACAAAAATTAACCTATCACCATTAAAATACGACTTTTTTTTATGGAATAGGAGGACAAACGAGCTTACGGGTCACCTGGTGTTAAGTGATCACCGCCGCCCACATTCTCTTGCAACAACAGAGGAATCACAAGAGCGTTGCCGGCCTTTAAGGAAGGTGTACGCGCTTTTTTTGAAGGTACCCATGTCGTATCGTCCCGGAAACACCGCACAAGGAAGCTCATTCCACAGCTTTGTAGTACGTGGAAGAAAGCTCCTTGAAAACCGCACTGTGGAGGACTGCCACACATCCAGATGGTGGGGATGATATCCTAATTTGTGGCGTGTCGTGCGAAGGTGGAATTCGGCGGCAGGAATTAGGTTGAACAGCTCTTCGGAACACTCCCCATGATAAATACGGTGGAAGACACACAATGAAGCGACGTCTCTACGCAACGCCAAGTGATCCAGCCGTTCACAGAGCACTGGGTCCCCGAAAATTAGAGCTGCTCTGCGTTGCACGCGGTCAAATGGATCGAGCTGATACTGGGGTGCGCCAGACCAGAGATGACAGCAATACTCCATGTGTGGCCGGACCTGCGCTTTGTGGAGCGCTAGAATATGGGCCGGTTTGAAGTATTGCCGTGCTCTATTGATGACGCCCAGCTTCTTCGAAGCCAATTTGGCTTTGCCCTCCAGATGGCCACGGAATTGGCAATCGCTCGAGATTTCGAGACCCAGTATTCCGATACTAGGCGAGGCTTTAAGGGAAGTGTTATCGAAGAGCGGAAGAAGACTTTAGTATAAGATTATATTCTAACTTCATTAAATTTTCTAATAGGCAGAAATTACCGCGTTATAAGCCTTCTCAGCGTCGTCGGTAAATTGTATGCAAAAGTGTTGATTGAAAGAGTTGTGAATGAAACAGACGAAAAAGTATGGGATGCACAAGCGGGATTTAGAAAGGGAATGGGATGTACGGATCAGGTCTTTTCCTTGCGGTGCATAGCCGAAAAGTTTTTGGCTAAAAACAAAAAGGTCTATTGCGCGTTCGTGGATCTAGAAAAGGCCTATGATAGAGTGGCGAGGAATGAATTGTGGTCAGCATTGTCCGCGAGCGGTGTGAGCAGTGTCCTCATACGAGCATTGCAATCTCTTTATAGAGATTCTAGTGTTTGTGTAAGGATAAACGGGGCAGGCATGGTTTAATATCGAAAAAGGTGTTAGACAGGGATGTGTAGCGTCACCGTGGCTGTTTAATCTGTTCATGAACAATTGCTTGACAGGTTTAAAAGAGAATGACAGTGGTTTGAGAATGAATGAGTTACTCGTCAAATGTTTTCTCTATGCTGATGACCAAGTATTACTTGCATCTTCAGCCGAGGAGTTGCAAGAGATGGTAACTGCTATGAATGGAGCTTTTGGTAGAAAGGGAATGAAGATGAATGTAAAGAAGACGAAAGTGATGGTGCTTGAAAGAGATGAGGTAGTGACAGACTGCAATATCGTGATTGGACATGAAAAAATTGAACAGGTGAATGAGTTTGTGTATCTGGGTTCTAAATTTACAAGAGATGGAAAGTATGAGAGTGATATTGAAAGAAGAGTGAATGCAGGAAACATGGTGAATGGAGCTTTGCACTCCTTTATGAACAGTCAGAAGGTGTCTAATAAGGCTCGCTTGGCTGTGCATGAGGGGGTGTTGGTTCCAACTCTCATGTACGGAAGTGAAAGTTGGGTATGGCAGAAGAAACATGAAAGCAGAATAAATGCAGTTGAGATGAGAGCGTTGAGAAGTATGATAGGAGTTACACTGAGTGACAGGATAAGAAATAGTGAGATAAGAAAACGTTGTGGTCTGAAAGAAGATGCTGTGACAAAAATTGAGAAAGGTATGCTGAGATGGTTTGGACATGTCGAGAGAATGAATGAATTGACTAAGAAAGTGTATAAGGCCAGTGTGAATGAAAGTGTTGGAAGGTGTAGACCTAGGCGGACGTTTCAAGATCAAATCAGGGACGTCTTGAAAAAAGGCCAGGTCAAGAGTACCCTAAACCGGAGAGTATGTATGAAAGGAATAATGAAAGTGGACGAAGCGAAAGAAGTATGTAAGGATCCTAGCAAGTGGAAAGAAGTGGTCTCTGCCTACCCCTACGGGAAAGAGGCGTGAATTTATGTAAATTTTCTATACTACCTGGATAAATTAATTTAAAATGCTTCTCTATTTTTATAAAAAATATCTAATAATTCTGTTGAATTAATGATTGAATGTTGCAAGGTACCTATTTAGAATACTGTAAAATTTATTCATTAATAGAATATTGTAACCAATTTTATTCGTCGAGAATTCACCGTTCGCATAATGACATCAGTCTTTGACCTAGTTCCACCGTCAGTAACATGAGGCGGAGCATTGTCCGAACGATGATGATTCTGCATTTGCATTGTTCGATGCATTGACGAGTTGCTATTATACGTGTGACGATTAAAATTGTTTAAATTGTCCATAGACCTATTACTTCTAGATGGATATGAATAATTACCTGATTTATTATGACAATTTGACATATTAAGATTATGATAATATGATTGATGATTGAAATTTCTGTTGTGTGTATTATTTCTAGAATTTCTGAATGAATTATTTTTTAAATTATATAAATTTTGAAAATTCTGTTCGTCCAATACTATTTTCAGAGAATGTTCTAATGTTTCTAGCGTTTCGTAAACGAACAGTTTCTGCTAAATAAAGTGGTAAATTAAAAAGAAAAACATTAAGTGCCATATTATCGTAAATAGCTTGTTTACATTGCCTCAAGTGAGCATCTTCTATTTGTTCTTTTATCTTTGAAAATAATATACTACGTAAGTGCTGAATTCTATGACACATTTTTAAATAACTCTCATTTTTGTTAATTTTTATTGTTTCTAATTCATTAGCTAAACTATTCTCAGAACTAGCGTTTCCGAAATGTTGAATTAATAGACTTTTAGATCTGCCCAGGAATTAATTTGGTCTCTTCCACCTACTAAATTCGCGGCATTACCTGTCAATCTACCGGGCATCACATGATATAAATATTTATTTTGTACTTGGCTTCCTCTATACATATTAAGAATATACTCACAGTTGTTCAAGAATAAGGACAAAAGCCTTGCATCACCATCAAAAATTGGAATGATGTTTATTAGTTCTACTGGTATTCTAACAATATTTTCCATTTTAATGGAATAATAAGCTATTATTGTGCAAAAAGAAAACTATTAAATGATTTTAAATTTTGTTTAAAAATTAGACGATTTTAAAAAATTTGATTTAAAACTAAACAAGCGTTATCAAGGCGTTTTCTAATCTCTAATAACACAAAAAAATACACATAAATTAGGAAAATGGCCGGAAACAGACAGGATTGGTGAATAGTTTTACTCACAGTACCGTCGTTGCGTCCATGGAACTTGTAGTATTATTGTATGTCTTGCTGATACCCTTTGGCTCTACTTAATCAATTTATTTGTTCGAAGGTCCCCGTTTAAACGTTGAAACGTACGTTGTAAAAAAAATCGTGCCGAAAGAATTTGATTTCAACACAAAAAAAATTTCACAATTACAGGGATACTACTGGCAACGCCAATTAAGTTGTTGAGCCAAAGTTTATTTCAAAAAAAAAATATTTCAAAAAATACAAAGCAATTCTATTATAATAATAATCAATCTACTAACTAATTACAATCAATTTATACTTATTTTAATGCTTACAACTAAATATTCCCCACTCTAATGTTCTAGTTAAAGTGCTGAGGTGGAATTGCACCTAAAGCTAATTTGGGTAGGGCTGTCACGGTTAACTAGTGGGTATGTATTCGATTTTGGGCAGCCGGCACGAAGTGATCGGCAAATGGTAGCGCACAAGGATTTGTAAAGGTTTAATAAATTGCCTGAAAGAAACTGTACCTATAGGTATGTAGCAATACCTGTATTTACATAAAATGAATATATTACTCATGTTTCTATTCAAATACTTCTAAATGAATATTAAAGTGAATCGATTTTGTAATATTGCTTTTAATTCATATATAATGGACATATTTTCACGGCTTCGATCCTTATGGCAATCACAGAAACTGATACGGAGAGTAATTAAGCTCAAGATATTCCGTTCCAACTTGAATTTTGTATTGCTGTATTGGTGTGGGACGTGGAAAGTCACCAAGTCCATCTCTCATCCACTTCAGATGTCTTCGCAATATTATCAGTATGCACTGGCCTGACAAAATTTCCAACGATCATCTTTGGCAACGCTGTCATGAAGTCCCAATCGACCTATAGACAAAACACGCTGCAAATGGAGGTCGATAGGCCACACACTCCGGAGGGATCCCAACCATATACGGAGGCAAGCCCTAGACTTAGAAACCATAAGCAAACGTGGCCGTCCAAAGCAAACCTGGCTGCGGACTGTCATTGACGAAGCGAAAGACATCGGAAATCTTGACACCTTGATTTCAATACAGGTCGTATTGAAATCAAGAGAGATGCTCAGGACCGAGCGTGGTGGAGATGGACTGTGGATGCCCTCTGCCCCAGCTATACATATTATACAGGACTTAAATGATAGTTTCGTTATTGTCCTATGCAGTGCAGTTTAAGTATTAATGTTCCGCTGGACAAACGCATAAAATAAAACATTATAGCACATTGCAAAGGTCCTAACCGTCCTGTAAGATAACGTTGAAGTCTGACGTGTACTTTCTTGAAACACTACGAAGGGGTTGCCTTTTTTTGTAGAACTGTAAAACCAAAAAAAATATTTTTACTCTGTAGTGCACAAGTCATGACTTTCTCAAATCTAAACAAAATGTCTATAAATGGTTTTATCACATCAATCTGATACAGCCTGGAAAGAACTCAAAACATGAATATTTTATCGCGAATCGAATACGTGTTCTTAAGTCATTTTACTTGACTACACCTATAACATAAATTATTGAACAGTAAACAATATCAAAAATATGACATGAAATAATATTATAATTAGCAGAAGAAGAGTATTTAGAACTCCAAGTGTAGAAGATTTTTTAATTTATATTTATTTAATATTTAGTAGCACGGGTTGCAGGTCCATAGGCCGAACTTTTTACTAGAGAGAAATATAAAGTTTTTACAAAACAAACAATTAACAATCAATTCGTTGAAACAATTTCAACGATGTCTTAGGCATACTATATAATGTACATATATCACAGACTGATGCAGCGTTTAAGTTGTAGAGTAAGTAAGTAAAGTACTTTAAGCCGGCAATCTAATTCAATGTCTAAATTCATAAGAAATGCATTTATATAATTTTATTTTATCTCTACACGATACTTTTCTTTTCTTTTAGGGGTAAAATTATAACGCAGACAATACACAGCTGTGTTAGACAGACACATCACACATGTGACATGAGTCATGACACATTACACAACTGACAAGTGACAAACTGACAACAAATACACATTTCAATATTTTGAATTTTCAAATCGAGCACGTGTGATATGGAAACATGAGTAACTCAGTAATTATAATTTAAATGTGTAGCTATTATTACATAAAACATGCATGATTCCAAACAAAAAGATGATGTACTACCCGGGTTTGAAGCACCTCAAGTGGATGCATCCAATAATGACGAACAGGGGAAGAAGAAGAAAAAGAGTTCCGGAGGCTTTCAAGCTATGGGATTAAGCTTTGCAGTTCTTAAGGGGATTACAAAAAGAGGATACAAACAACCAACACCGATTCAGAGAAAAGTAATGATTCTTTTCTTGGAAAGATATTTTTCTTGAGAGTTTTACCATTTTTGAAAGATATACTCTGAGTCTAGCATATAACTTGCTTGAAGCTTAAACATCATTAAAAAGGATAACAATTAATATTCTCGCATAACTTACAAAATGATAACAGTAGTTTTGTTATAAATTCTTCACTTAACACACAATTATTGAATTGTAATGTGATGCGAAAAGTGTTAAATGAGACTATTTTATATAAATGTATTACTAATTTCAGACAATACCAATAGCCCTTGAAAATAAAGATGTTGTCGCTATGGCACGAACAGGATCAGGAAAGACAGCATGCTTTTTGTTGCCAATTCTCGAAAAGCTTACAGCTCCAGCTAATAAACCATTACCAGGAAAAAATTTAAGAGCACTGATTCTTTCACCAACAAGAGAGTTGGCTTTGCAGGTAATTGGATGTTTCTCTTTTTCGTTTTTATAAAGAACTTAATTCTTTTACAAGGCTTATAGTTAAATGAGCTTGTTGATAATAAGATAATGTGATGTAACAAGAAAGTTTGACTCACCACCTTAAAATTATAATAGGTTAGTTCTATTTAGCATATTTGGACATTATTGTCAAGTGCTGGCTGTTTAGTTTCTAAGTTAATTCTGAGTGGCACTATAACTGTGTATGTCACCTTGAGACATAAGATGTTCAGTCTCATTTGCCCAGTAATTTCACTAGCTATGGCGCCCTTCAGGCTAAACAGTACTGCTTACACATTACTGCTTCAGGGCAGAAATAGACGCAATTGTGGTACCCATAATCAAGCCTGCATCCTTACTTTAAAATCCCAGGATTGCCACTCTACAACATTAGGATTGCCACAACATGGATGTAGGTTTGGATAGGTTTGACTAAGAACCAATTTGGCATCTTTTTTTAAATCAAAAATGGTCTGGTATTATTGACGCTCGTTTGTCCTCCTATTCCATAAACACTTGTTTGTCCTCCTATTCCATAAAAAAAAAAAAAAAAATATCATGGAAAATATGAATTTTGTTTTTGGGGATGCAAAGAACAAATTTTTTAATTAAATACATTTTTAAATTAAATCACTGTGAATGAGTTCCAATTGAAGTTCAAAGAGTGTCTTTCATGATTGGAGAATCTTGTACTGATTAAGTTAGGTGTTTTTTCTGTTTTGGTGAAATTGAGAATCATATAAATTGTTCCATTACATTTTTAACTTGGTTGTTGTGTGGAAAACAAATTATCTCTTTCTAATTGCAACATAAACTTCAAAGTTGGTAGCTTCTCTCCTAAGTGTCTTTAAAATCGTGATGCAAATTATTGATTGAAATAGTGCTGTAGTTTTGGCACTCAGGTTTTTATAGTTAGTTTTTTTATAGTTCTAAATATTCCCAATAAATTTTCAGACATTACGTTTTGTTCGAGAACTGGGGAAGTTCACAGGCCTAACATCTGCAGCAATACTAGGTGGAGAGTCAATTGAACAACAATTTGGAGTGATGTCTGGAAGTACCCCTGATATTGTGGTGGCGACACCGGGACGATTCCTGCACATTTGTATAGAAATGAGCTTAAAATTGGATAATATAAGTATGTATTTATTTATTCTAAACTTCATATATATATTGACACACTTTTTACACAAATTATCTTGCCCCAAGTTAAGCATTTATAGCCTGTGTTATGGGTTACAAGACAACAATATATTTAATACAATATACTTACTTAAACATACATAAATTCATATAAACATACATAAATACATTAAAACATCCATATTCATCATATAAATGCTTGCACCTACCGGGATTCGAACCCAGGACCTCTAGCTTAGTAGGTAGGATCGCTAACCACTCAGCTATACAGGTCGTCGAAATATAACATCCAACATAGTGTGAATCAAAATTCATGATTTGGTTTATCATTTAAAAATTAGCTGATGGTTTCATGGCAGTAACAGTGTCAAACATTTTGCATATCTGATGTTGATCTTAATGATGACTATTACTTCCTCAAAAAATCCTTATTCAAAACTATTTAACTAGTGTCTATTGAACTAAAATTTTGCATCAGACTGCATATAGCTTTAACACATTCACTGCTCACTTCTGGGATCCAAGTAGAACAGGACTATAGATCCCAGCAAGCATCCCATTAATTTTTTAGTAGTCAGCAAATTGCCAGTGTTTGAGGCGAGTCAATATTGCTTTGTGTGGCAACTCTGGCAATATAGTTGACTTACAAAAACGAGTATACATTTATCCATATTTTCAACCTTTCATATGTACCAAAAAATGTTAACAAAATTCGCCTTAAGTAGGTTCCCAGCTATTATTTTTATTTATTTTGTTGGCAGTGTGTTGCAATTTGTTAAGTAGTGTCATGGATGCAGTCCAGTTGAATAAAGTACAATAAAATAAACAATACAAGTTCTTCTTTATGTAGCTACTTAGTCAAGGATAGCTGTCAGGTTTTTTTTATTCTTCTTTTTAAGTAATAAAATGCTCTGTAGCTATCGACTTTCTTCTTTACCAAACATATTGTGCTTTTATTTCTTCCTTGCCTGTAATAATATTGTGTTGAAGGAGCTCATATCTATTGTGTCTGAGCAAATGGCGGAGATAGGCTATATTTTGTTTATTTCTAGTAGGCATCTTTTTTCTGTGCATATGATTGTGCTAAAAAAGAGTTTTAATCCGACCTTTGACCTTGTATCTCCTGATGCACAATATTCTCTTTGTTTTCATGTTATAGTAAATTACCATTGTCTTTATTTTCAGAGATAGTTGTATTTGATGAAGCAGACAGGCTGTTTGAACTTGGCTTTGGAGAACAACTACAAGAGATAGTAGCCAGGTTGCCATCCAGCAGACAAACTCTTCTCTTCTCAGCAACCATGCCAAAAATGCTAGTGGAATTTGCAAGAGCTGGCCTTAGTGACCCTGTATTGATAAGATTGGATGTTGATTGGAAACTACCATCAACTTTATGGCTAGGTTGGATTTATGTGAGAGCAGAGCTGAAAACGGCAGCGTTACTGTTGCTTTTAGATCGAGTCATAACTAAAGAGACTCCTCAAGCTGTAGTGTTTGCAGCGACTAAACACCATGTTGAATATTTACATTTAGTAAGTACATCAATTTTTAATTGTTACTTAAACTTGATATTTAAGACATTGAGTATTTTTGTTGCATCAATTTACATATACTGTAACTGAAATTATTTGTAAAAAGATGAAGCTGTAAATGTTCATTTAAAAGAGTGGCAGTGAGTTTCTTGCCACTTCTTCTCATAAAAGCTCAACCCTTTCCAAAGTGGTGGTGGATATAAAGAGAAAGGGAAACTTTTGTCATTCATAAGTGTCATTTCCTTGACCTACATGAATAAGGTGATTTTGATTTGATTTGATAGAAAAGCCATATTCAAACACATTTCGTGATTCTACCTATTGAAGTTTTATTTATGGTTAATCATTATTTTGAAATTATGGGTTATGGTTTTTTTATTTAATTATTCTTAATTAAGGTGAATATTAAGGAGTAGGAGATATATGTCAGGACCATTGGAGAAATGGAGGTCTTAATCTCTGCCTAAGGTCATGAGAGATGGGTGTGATACAGGTTTTCTTGTAACCAACACAATACCTGTTCAATGGAAAAAATAATCATAGAATATGAAAAATTCTTAGAACAAAAGATGTTAGTTTGATGTACCTAAAGTGTCCTTCAGAGATCTTGTGTTTGTTAGCATTACCCTGTTGGGATTATCACATGAATAAGTAAATCCCAAACTTATCTACTGATCTCTAATAACAGATATTATGAAATAAATAATAAGAGTGTAATAATAATAATAAAGCCTTTTATTCAACTAAAAAAAATACAATTTATTATATCTAAGTTATATAAAATCCAAGTAGTGTTGCCAATTGGCATAGGCCTTTTCCACTCCTTTCTGTCTTTAGCAACCCGGCTCCAGGTCACTCCTGCAAATTTGGCCAGGTTGTCCTCTTCTTTTGTGTGGTCTTCCCCTGTTTCTTATGCCATTCCTAGGGTATCATTCTGTGACGTTTTTGTTCCACTTCTCCTTTCCTCTGCTCAGATGCTCAGCCCATTTCAATTTCAGAAACTGAAATGGAAATAAGAGTGTGTTAACACTAAAATAAATACCTATATGTGTTAGTAATTTGTTTGACCATTTGCTTTCTGAATCCCAAACAAATACTGTTTTCACCCTAATAAGTCTGTGCTGTTTTTTAGATATTACAAAGAGCAAGTATAACATCAACATATGCCTACTCTGGGCTGGATCCTGCAGCTCGTAAGATAGCACTGGGCAAGTTTATCAACAAAAAATGCTCTGTGCTACTTGTGACCGATGTAGCGGCCAGGGGCTTGGATTTACCTTCCTTGGATACTGTTATAAACTACAACTTCCCAGCAAAGCCAAAACTGTTTGTTCACAGAGTGGGTAAGTAATAAAATTCATTAGAGTTTCTACAGTTGTGGTCTTTTTTTTGCTATAAAGCATCCTCATCAACTTGTATGTTGACAATTTACAGTGTTTCCGGGACGATACAACATGGGTACCTTAAAAAAAAGCGCATACACTTTCTTTAAAGGCCGGAACGCTACTGCGATTCCTCTGGTGCTGCAAGATAATGTGGGTGGCGGTGATCACTTAACACCATGTGACCCGTACATTAGTTTATCCATAAAAAAAGTCTTAAAGATTAGCATAATGCTTTTGAGTTAAAGATGAAATGTATCACGTCACAAAAAAAAATAATCACAAAAAAAAGTGGTGCACTTTACGACATAAATAATTTTGTGTCTATTGACACAAATAAAAAATGTGTATATTGTCTGCTTTTTGAGAATTTTTGGGCTTATCAAGAATCGTGAGTGGCACTGCATTGTAATGGGCGTATCAATTACGATCTGCCTAACGTCCTGTTATTGTCATTAAAGAAAATTGTTTCATTCTGTGACTCTTGAATTCTAGCACGACTCCGCGGGCTAAGCATAATAAACTTACTTTGTGTTAAGTGAAGAGTATACTTAGCTAGTTATATTAACACAGGCAGAAGTGCGCGAGCGGGACGCAGCGGTCGTGCCTTCTCACTCGTGTCAGCCGAGGACGTCGCGCATCTACTTGATTTGCAACTGTTTTTGTCTTCTCAACTTATATTGCCTGATCAGGTATGACATCAATGATTCATCAGTAGCATATAATGTGTTGATTCATCGAGTAATTTTACAGTAGTCGCACAGTTCTTCTGATACGATAATTAATTTAATTAAGATGACAAACTTCGTGGAGACACTTAGCACGTCGTCTAGTGCCGAGTCGCTGCTTTGGTGGATCGAGTCGGTTTACGGTATTCGAATCATGACTCGAATCCGTGGTTCGAGCTCAGTACTCGAGTTTTTGAGTTGACGCGAGTCCAGCACTCTAGACTGGAAATTCGAGTCCACTACCAATTTTAGAACAACAATGAAAATTAACGAAATGGAGTTAAAACAACATGTACGTTTCATATAAGGACACAACGGTAATACATCAAACATTTTCAATGAAAATATTTTTAAACGTTACAAATAAAACATACTAATACTTAGGAGGTATATAGGAACCAGAAATGAGATCAAAATATTTTTAAGTTTTATTACACACAAAAAAGTTTTTTTAGAAGCTATTTAAGAACTTAGGATATTATATAATCGAGTCAGCGAGTATAAAGTGGATTTTCCTGACTCGAGTACCAGAAGCGAGTCCGGCGTATTCGAATCAAAATAAATTGGTATTCGAGTAGGCGAGTCGGCACATCGCTAAAGTCAACTCCCAACAATCTCCAATACTTGTGACTTAAGATTAGATATATGCGTACAATCTGGTAAAAAATGGTGGTATTTTGGAAATTTTGATGCAAAAGAATGACACCCAATAATGACAAAATTATGGCGGCGTTGAACAGCTGGTTATCTGTAATGGGGACCGATAGCTATTTTTTAACACTTTGCATTACATAAATAAAATTTGAAAACAAAATTTATGAACGATGTGGGACTCGAACCAGCGACCTCTCGCGTTCCGTGCGAGCGCTCTTTCCACTGAGACAACAGTTCGTGTTCGAGTTCTGCTTCGTTCTTAAATTTTGTTTTCAAATTTAATTTCCGTATTTAAACCCAGAAGTTAAGGTTATCACTTTAAAAAATCACAAATTGTTTTCGCTTCGCATTACTTTAGCAGTGATTAATGTTGGTATAACTATTATTAAAAAAAATCTTTCATTGACAATAACAACACAGTTTTATTACAACTTATTCCAACGACTGGGTGCCTATAAACAAGAGCAAGTCACGAATCACAATCATCATCATTAGCCGGAAGACGTCCACTGCTGGACAAAGGCCTCACCCAAAGATATCCACGACGATCGGTCCTGCGCTGTCCTCGTCCAACTTATTCCGGCGATCTAGACCAAATCGTCGGTCCATCTTGTGGGGGGCCTACCAACACTGCGTCTTCCGGTACGTGGTAGCCATTCGAGGACTTTTCACTGCCACTTCAGTTTCGCAATCATTTGGGCTATGTCGGTGACTTCCTGCGGATCTCCTCATTTCTGCATTCGATCTCGCAGGGAAACTCCGAGCATAGCCATTGCCCTCTGAGCAACAATGAGCTTCCTTATAAGGAATGAGGAATCACAATGTTATCTGGTAATTCCGGTCATTTAAATACAAACTTATCAATATGTTTAAGGTGAGTGAGGTGGGCGACGCGTGTCCCAGCGGTGTGTGGGGCGCGCTCTCCGCCGAAGCGCTGGAACTTCGCCACCAGGACGTGGTCTCCTGGCATCGTGACCACTCTGACATTGTAAGTCTACCTATCTGATAAAGAAAGGCTTGGGATCCAGTACTCTGTGTTCTGCACGATCGCTTGGTGTTGCGTAGAGACCTCACTCCAATGTGCTCCTTATACCATAGTATTCCGAACATCGGTTTGTCCTGGAGGTCTACTCGCAAAATCGACAACGATACATTCGGAACGATACGATAATACTCCGAATATATCGCAACTAACCTACTCTAACAAATGTTCGAATTCCTTATCGTTTATCGTTACCATAGACTAATATTTTGATTTTTTTACGATGTTAGTGTGAATGTAATATGTTCAAACCTAAACATTATCTGTGCTATGTCGCTGTTAAGTGTCAAAAGTCAAAACATAGTTTAGGCGCTAAGGACCATGCCAGACTCTGCACCACCAATTTGGTATCATTTACACATAATGTAAATGTTAAAAATATATGTAATGAATATAATATGACCATTTAAAATTGAATAAATAATACAAAACTCGCGGATAATAAAATGTAAAAAAAAGTAACTCAACCCTTCTCGTCGACTTCCTATTTCTCAGGCGGCCATTTGCATTATTTCTACGCATAAACGATCAACAAAGTGACTTAAATAACTTAGTAGTAAAAAAATCCTCTTGAATAGTAAATCACATATAATTATTTTAATAATATTTATTAACTATGTATATTGTATGGCAAATATATCTATACAACTTGAAACGATAATAGCAACGACAGCCTAGGTGTCGTTGAGATTATCGTAAAAGTGACGTTTGATTATTTGTGAAATTCGAATATTCGTCTCTGACATTTTCAACTAAGAGTAGGGTTAGGACCGATAATATCGAATAATGTTTCGTTCGTTCAATCATCGTTTCGACATTGATTACGATGTAACTAAGAGTAGGATTCGACACGAGGAGTAGGCCCCCTGATTTCCGTCGACTTTTTCCAAATTGCACCACAGTAATTAAAATATCTGTAATGGTTGTATGTTGGCAAAGTGCGGTTTTGAGGTACAACAAGTACTTACATCGAAATCATTGGATGAATTTGTGTGGTGTTTGAAGGAAGACGTGTTTTTCTCTTATTTATATTCATTTTTCAGACTTATATATATAATCCATTATGCAACCAACACAGGCACACTTTTAAATACTTTTTTTTTAATTTCTCTGATCGTGTGTTATTCATTGTTCATTTTTTTTTCTTTATTATTGTAAACACTGCTGTTCCTTCTATTAGGTAAACTGTGGTAGACTATAATTGGCTATATTTTTGTATTTAACTATAAGTGATTATTTTGTATTAAGCTGTTGTCAACCCCAATAAAATAAAATAAAAATAAAGACTTGGGTATCAAAAAGATCGAGAAAGTTCCTGTGATTCTTCTGGTGTTGCGAGAATTTTTGGTAGCGGTGATCACTTCACCGTCAGAAGACCTGTTGTTTTGTCAGGTCTGTATTACAGAAGATGTGTCAAGACATTATCCATAATCAAATGTGTTTTGTCTCATTCTACATAACTGTGTAAAAAAGAGATAAAAGACACTTCAACCATTATTTCATATTAAAAAGCGTAACATATGTCGCGGCTTTGAACTTAGATACTTACTTAGGTACTCTTAAGACACCTCGATTGATTTATGGTGATTTGGGCACGTGGATATATACCGATAAACCATATAGTTGAGGAATAATGAAAAATGGTTCTTAACCGACTACAAAGGGTTCTCAATTAACCGTGTTATTAAAAAACGCGAAGTAAAGTTACTCCAAATTTAAAACAATTTACTTTATCTTAGCTTTGTTACTACTACTAGTATTTACATAAAAGGGAGAAGTAATATCAAACTTGGAGTAACGTTTACATTGCGTTTATTTATCAGACTGAGTGACTATTTAGAACTGTAAACTTAAGGTTATTTATACATCTAGATATATAGATGACAACTGTGAAAAAGTCGAAAAAAAATTGAGTTTAGAACTAACTTCTATTTTGAGAAATTCACGCACACAAAGTGTCATACAAATCGCAATTGTAAGACGTAGCTTGTCACGCATACTAACACGTATTTGGATAAAACTTAGTATCCCGTAGTACGAATTTTGAGGTGAAAAATATTGTAATTCATTGAGCTTTAGTCAACGATTGTAATGCTACAGCTCTTATTACAAGGTCATGCACCGTTTCAAGAAAATAACAAAAAAAATTCTAACCTAAAACGGGTAAATCACCCAAATAAAACGGTACATGAGCGCTGGCATGGATGTGGGAGGCTAAAAACTTGCTTATAAATGTCAATTGTAAATGAAAAACTGTGAAATAAAACGTGAAAAATAGTCTGGGACAGACTAGATGGAATTATTATAATCGTGGACTAAAGTACTATCACCTACAATATTTTTTACCTCCTAATTCGTGCTACGGCATACTAAGTCCAACCCAAGTATTATTCCTGGCCTGTTTTCATCGGTAGTCAAACAGCAAGAGAGCTATCTAGACCTATAAATTATCTATAATTTATAATATAATTTTATAATATTGACACACTTTTACACAAAATATCTTGCCCCAAACTAGGCATAGCTTGTACTATGGGTACAAGACAATGATATATTTAATAGAATATACTTACTCAAACATACATAAATACATATAAACATCCATGATTCGGAAACAAACATCCATATTCATCATATAAATGATTGCACCTACCGGAATTCGAACCAGGGACCTCTAAGCTTAGTAGTGAGGGTCACTAACCATTCGGCTATATGGGTTGTCTACGCTGTAATAGTTATTTATGCAACTCTTGTGTAATAAGGGGTATTAAAACACGAATGTGGATTGAATGTGGCTGTCCGTTAAAACTCTTTGAGCATGAAGGGATTGAAGAAAAAAATTGGAGTGTTGTTATGAAATTCAGTACAACATTACAACACTCGTTTGGATGATGTAATGGTTATTAGAACATTGGGTGTTTTAATTTTGGAAATAAGCTAACTGTTTCAGAATCTTTAATAGAGGATTTCAAGCATGGGTGTAGATAAACAGTGTTATAATCCGTCCGTGTGTCCATGTCCCAGCAAGACGCGGAGCGCGTGTGTGGTCGCGGGTGGCAGCAGTACGTCCGCTGGCGAGAGCCCGCGTCCGCTGACGCTAACCGTCGCGCCAAGCAGACGCCGCGGCCCGCTGTGACGCACCCGTTCCTGCTGCGAGCGGAGCAGGCCCCCACCGACCGGCTCGTGCACGACATCGCCACATACCGACCCAAGGGGGTAACTTCACTTTATCATAACTACATACCACCCTCCTTTGCACCGGATGCCGACTCGATTATATAACGTATGTTATTTGGGAGTTTCTTGCGCCGCTTCTTCTCTCTCTGAGCGCCATTTGTTTCCGAGCGGTAGTAGTATCTAGTATATTAGAAATGACATCAAAATGAATTCTAAAGGAATCAATTTTCAATAAATGTCCTTTATGCCTTTATGGGTGCCACAACGGCGCCTACTTCTGCCGTGAAGCAGTAATCTGTGAGTATTACTGTGTTTTCGTCTGAAAGTCGCTAGCTAGTGAAATTACTAGGAGAATGAGACTTAACGTCTTATGTCTCAAGGTGACGAGCGCAGTTATAGTGCCTCTCTAAAGCAAATCACTTAATTATGACAATAACGGACGAGACGAGAACGTTCAGCTGATAGTAATTGATACAATGCAGTGCCGGATTCTCAGGATTCAAATGTCCAAAAATTTCAGCGGCACCATAATTATTGCGCTCGTCAACATGACTCATAAGATTTTTAGTCTCATTTGCCCAGTAATTTCATTAGCTACGGCGCCCTTCAGACCGAAACACAGTAATGCTTACACATTACTGCTTCAAGACAGAAATAGGTGCCGTTGTGGTACCCATAATCTAGCCGGCATCCTCTGGAAAGGAGCCTCACACTGGTAAAATAACTGCTTTTAACTATTTGTTTGTATATACAGATGCAAACGGATTCTCATATGGTTTTCACCATCAGTCGCAAATATTTTTACGAAATATTTGCATATATAACAGAGTCTAATAAATTTTGTGTGTTAGTAAAATAATAAATGATATTTTACGACCAACACGCCAAAAGCTTTAAATTTGGCTAGGTTTTGTTACCTTTTAACTAGTACATATTATGTGGTCGAAATTTGTCCTGCTAATAAAAATAATTGTATTGTCAGACGATACTGGAGCTGGCTGGCAAGAACGACTCGCCAATGTACCTCGCGATGAAGGCCAAACGACGCGTGCACGGAAAACTGGTGCAGAAAGCTAGAGATAATATGCAGGTGTGTTGATATTTTATATTAAGGTTCAATATCGCTCCATCATTAGTTATCTACACACGTACACATTACAGTAAGTCTCGGGAAGCATTCTGAGAACAAGATGTTCTGATCTTCCGGTAAAAAACTTGTCCGTAAGTGGTCTTGTTAACCGACTTCAAAAAAGGAGGAAAATGTTTGTTACCTCAAAACTTGCGACTGTGAGAACAGATTTTGTTAATTCTTTTTTTATTTGAAAGCTGGTGCTTCCCGAATGGTCCCATTGTAATTTAGTCCAGATCTGACTGAGAAAACCATAAAAGTCTTAAATTTTGCTATAAATACGTATAGCAAAGTGGATAATAAATTTACGAATAACTCAATGTCGCGCCAACCGATTTCGATGATTCTTTTTTTATTGGAAAGCATATACTTCAAAGATAGTTTGATGAGAGTTTGGTTAGGTTCTGATAACGGAATCCATGACGAAGTAACGGAACACTGTCTGTAATTAAATTGCAAAGTACTTACGTTCATTGCTGCATTGAAAAATTTAGTATAATATTTACACATATTTAGACAAATTGTTAGTTAATGTACTTCAAATTCACTATAAATCGTAAAATAAAATAAAAATTAACAAAAAAACAACCGCCTTCAAAAACACTATTCCAAAACAATAGATATAATGTGCACTAAAAAGTTTAAAAATAATTGCGTATTTTTATACAATCTAAATTATTAATCTTATTCTAGTTACGATTATTGTAATTTTTGGAGTCGGTGTCATCCAAGATAGGTTTGTTACTACATACATAGTTATAGGTGAGATGTGCTTTTTTTTTGATGATTAAAATAATCTTAAACAACTGCGATTTAACAACTGTGCTGTAGATACGCAATATAAAAAATATAAAACATTTATATAAACATTTTGGCGTTAACAGTTGAAGGCAGATAACATAAATACCATGTTGCTATATTAAATAAAAAAAAATAAAGTAGCAGCTTTGATATTTTATTTAACCATAACGCAGGAGTTTAAAATGATGGAAGTAGCTATTATTTTTTTTCTTTTTTTTTTTCTTTATAGATTAGAGTAGTAGTTTAGTATCAGTAGTAGTATTTTATTAGTAGCTATTATAGATTACCTAATTTAATGTTTGATAGGGCATCTTAGTTTGGTCTTGTTTAAAAAGCACACGCTATGGCGTGAAAAATGGGAAAAATCCCTTTTTGCAAAAGTTGAAAATAGTCATATGATTCAGTTTTACAATACGAGTTGATAATGAAATGAAATTTTGTGGCAACATTATATTCAAATGCTGTGCTTTTTCAATATAATAATAAAAATAATAATAATAAATCATATATTTTCAGGCATTTTACCCATAAATAACTACAAACAATCATAACTTAAATTACATTATACTTTGATTTTAATTAAATTACAGATAAAAAGAAAAGTTAATATATTATGTAATATATTCATAATTACAATAAAAAAAAAGAAAATAATTAAATTATAGAAATAAAAATTATTATAGTCTAATGCAATCCAATGATGTTTAATTTAATTTTAAGTTCTTACAATCAATCAATCAAATTCTTTATTTGCGTATAAACATGGTATGGTTACGGTGGTATAATCTTACAGTTACATTATTAAAAAATATATATTATGTCAAATATTTGATAAAAATAAATTGGCACAAGTCACAAATATCATATTTACAACAGTCATACACAGAATTAATTATTAAACTACAGCATTTTCTAATGCGGTCCATAAAGGAAGCGGCTCTTTTTCTTAACACGGCATAGAAATCGTCAACCCTATTCTCCGCAAACATGCCCACGGTAGTTTAAGCATTGCTCTAAAAGCGTTATTGTACTGCACACGTAGCGTATGGTAAGCTCGTTTTGTATAGTTTTTCCACAAGTAACTGGTACATAACGACTGGCAATAGGCGCCAAATAAGGTTATTTTGACAGGTACACTACACGTAGCTAATCTGCGGGCTAACAGTTTATTTGTGGCGGCAATGGACCTCGTTTGTCTTTCAATGTCATCATCATCCTTCAAGTTATTTCTTATGATGTGCCCCAGGTATTTAAATTGAGAAACATTTTTGAATATTTGCCAGAAATATTGGGTATGAAAGTATGTACATCAAACGCCCTCAAGTGTATTTTGGCACTGGCCTCATAATTGTGCATAAACGAGATCTCAGATTGAGTCTTGAAACGCCTTCTGAAATACAGACCTTCATCATCATCATCAGCTGGAAGACGTCCACTGCTGGTCAAAGGCCTCCCCCAAAGATCTCTACGATGATCGGTCATCCCTCATCCAACGTATTCCGGTGATCTAATACAGACCTTAGTGATAGCGAAATCAAAAATTTGAAATTTTAAATGGTTTGAAAATTCTCCTCGTCATTTGTTCAGTTAATGTATTTTACCCTTTTTCTCTCTTCTTCTTCTTTATCCTCGACATATTCCATTTTAGTTGGGGTCGGCTCTCCTGGTCATACATCGCAAGGACGTTCTATCTTTGGTCATCTGTGGATCTATTTGGGCTGTTTCTAGTTCTTTGTCAATGACTGATTACCGTGCTAATCGAGGTCTTCCGCGTCCTCATGGTCCGGTGTTAATATCAAGCACTCTCTTGGTCATGGTATATTTTGGCCGCGTCATGAAATAGCATTACCACCTCAGTCTAGTCTCTAGGATTGGCTTGACCCTAAAAGTACAGTGGATGCGCTCATTCCTCACTTTTGCCAAGCGCGTGACGGCACCAGACCATCTGAGCATTTTCATCATTCGACCAGCATTCCGAGTCGATGGCGGTTTTGTAGACTTTGTCTTTGATTGGTATGGGCATTCTAGAGTCAAACAGCACACCTGTTAGCTCCCTCCACTTCATCCAGCCAGTGTTAATGCGGTTGAAGACGTCAAGCTCTATGGTGCCGTCGCTCGTCAGTCTTTTCTGTCTGCTCACTCTCAGGCCAGCGTTTTCCAAAGCACTGAGCCATTGTTCTGGTGCGGTCTGTAGCTCCTCCACATCTTCACTAATAAGGGCTATGTGATGAGCGTAGAAGATGTTCCACGGGGGTTTTGTAGGTTGTAGGCTATGATATGGTTAATCACTTAGTTATGAAATAAAGAGTAATGGGCTGAGAACTGAACCTTGATGCACGCCGACTTTCAAAAGTGAAAATATTTTATATGTCATACAAATAAAGAATGTATACTTTCAAAAAGAGCAACCGTCACAATTTAAATTTATGAAATAGGGATAAACTCGATATGCCGAACACTAGGCTTCGTAAAATAATAGATTTAAACATTAAGTAAAGAACAAATTGAGTTACAAAGTACAGGTCAAAAGACCAAGATTAATGATAATGATAAGGCTGCTTGAAGGCAATGAAATAGCTTGCATATAATTTGTTGATGCTTATTGTTTGTCTCTCTGAAATTATATGTACTCTTAATCTTAATTATCTTGTGGCTTCTTCTCAGCTAAGTCGCGATAGTAAAGCCATAGAAAATTTTGCATCTAAGCCTGACGAATCAAAGTGATTTCATTGGTCGGATTGAATAAATGTACATATTTTAATTTAACGTAATTTTTCGCGAAAATAACATTTATTTTTCTTTTATGCCAAGATTTTGCGCACGCAGCTGACGTGGAAACTGAATGTGAAATTTTGAAAATGATTTTATTTAAAACCAATTTTTTTTTATTTGAAATGTTTATTTACTCTCCAGGAAGGTACTGTACTTCAAGAAAACGTAGATTCAGAGAAGAAGAAGGTGAAAGGCAAGAAGAAACAGCCGGTACGGGATGAGAACTACATTCCGCACTTCGCCACCGATCACCACACAGAGACTGGGTGAGAGCTTGCAGTCCACAACATCTTATAATACTGATAACTCCCCCGTCGTTGACATAGCTTGTCGCATTTGTGAGACACACACCTTTCTTAGTATCATTTTTTTTAAATGAAAATAAGGGACGAGACAAAGACGTTCAGCTGATGGTAATTGATACGCCCTGACCATTACAATGGAGTGCCGTCACCTTGAGACATCGACGAAGTGTGTGACAAGAGGAGGAGATTTGATTCACTTGATTTGACATATTACAGATAAAAATATTAATTTTATTTCGACAGGGATAAAATCAAAAATAAATATTCATTTGTCATAAAATTACACCGAATGACTAAGTTAGGTATAACTAGGTATTGGTTTGGTAATATCAATTATTGGGGACGTGTATTATCTGTGAAGTTCCTGTTGCTGCTATTAATGTGTGTCTATCTTTATATATATAATTCTTGTGTGCGTGTGTATGTCACTGAACTCCTCCTAGACGGCTGAACCGATTGTGATGAAATTTTTTGTGTGAGTTCAAGGGGATTTGAGGATGGTTTAGATTCACAATTGAACTACCTCCTAAACGGCTGGACCGATTTTGATGATATTTTTGTGTGTTCCAGTGAATTTGAGATTGGCGTGTGTCTTCAGGTGGATTCGAGAATGGTTTAAATTCACAATTAAACCACCACCTAAACGGCTGGACCGATTTTGATGATTTTTTTGTTTGTTTCAGTGAATTTGAGATTGGTTTAGATTCTTAATTCCGTCCATATAATATAATTCTCCTGCTCATGTGTATGTTAGTGAACTCCTCCTAACGGCTGGACCGATTTTTCACATTTAAGACGTGTGTACAGGACAACGTCTGTTGGGTCCACTAGTTTTTATATAAATATATATATAATTGCTATATAGTGTTGCAACAATAATACTCAAACCCACTTACTTGCGTTACATCTTTATCAAGGCGCATGGTTCTGGATCTCTCTTTCCTTCATAACATAGTTCATGGTATCATCGACAGTATAGAGCTAACTGAACTATTCTTACAATTACGAGTGCCGTCAGTTCGCACTAGACACACATCTCTATTCCAAGTCCCGCTGAGTCACACCAATTATGAAAATTCAGTAATCTGTCGCACTCTGTGTCCTATTGGGAGGCTCCTTTGCACAGGATGCCGGCTAGATTATAGCTATACCACAAGGGTGCCTATTTCTGCCGTGAAGCAGTAATGTGTAAACATTGCTGTGTTTCGGTCTCAAGGGCGCAGTAGCTAGTGATATTACTGGGTAAATGAGACTTAACATGTTATGTCTCAAGGTGACGAGCGCAATTGTAGTGCCGCTCAAAATTTTTGGGTTTTTTAAGAATCCTGATCGACACTGCATTTTAATGGGCGGGCGTATTAATTACCATCAGCTGAACGTCCTGCTCGCCTCGTCCCTTATTTACATAAAAAAAAACTATGCAACTATCATAAGTAATTTAACAATACTGAACGTTTTAATAACAGTAAACTCTGCTTTATAGGGACTGTTAATAAAAATCTAAAGGAAGGTATAACTTAAATGTCATTCACACACACAATACACAAACACACACGCACATATACCATGTCTTATTATAAATATTGTAAGTCCATTATTAGAACTAAGTTCAACAATAGTATTATTTTAGCCTAAGTTCTGTGAATTTTGTGATGTATTTAATAAATAAATAAATCAGTATGTCGGTGAACTTCGCGGCGGGCGCGAGTCAAGCAGAATTGGAACTGGGAGCGGACAGCGTGGAGACCGACCGAGCCAGGAGACACTCGATGCGATGGGACAGGAAGAGGAAGAAGATGGTCCACGTTGATCCCGTGAGATGACACTTATATATTACTTAACACGCTACACATCTATACTCATCACTCACAAAATATTATTTAACCAACAGTTATTTTAAACTTATAACTTATTTTTTGTGGAAATTAGATTATAACAGAGAAAACACCACAAAATTGAAGTAAAATGATTAATATTTAAATTTTCGACAATACTTTACAATAAATTCAGGATAAGGAAGCGATGTGATACTTTACAAAAAAAAGTGTGCGTCTTGGGACGCTTGACTGAGGTGATAACTTAAATTAATCTTAATTTAACTATTTAATATTGAAATTGTTTAACTTGAGAAAAGATTAGGTTATTTACATTTAATTTTAGGTATATTAGTATGATAATGTAATGAAAGTTTATTTACTTATTAACAATCTTTTATTTATTATACAATATATTTCATTCTTATTTACAATTCTTGAATTTGTACATTAGAATTTTGTGTATGTACATTATTAGTATCATTATTGAATCCTATAAGATTAACAATTGGTTAGACTGAGAGAGGAGCAGTTTTCCTACCGCGGTCGTATGCGTGAGAGAAAGGGAAGCCAGACAGACTGGCGCCGTAACGCGTTACGTTACGAAGCGGTTTACCCTCCCATAAGAAATAACCACTTCAAAATAACATTTTTTCGAATATTAATAATAAGTTGCTTGCACGATACTACGGCCAATGTATTTATAGCAATCTTCTGCACGTACATAAACATTAATTATAATTATATAATATAAATTATTATACAGTTAAATAAGCGACAACCATAATTTTAACACTAGATACAAGCTTATAGTGCCCCCCACTAGGCTCTGTAAAATATACAATTCTTTTGCATGCAATGTTATTAAATTTTACAATAAATTACCAAAAAGTGTATCTGAATTATCAATTAATAAATTTAAATATTTTACTAACCGAAGACTTATTACGGTATTGAAGATTACGTAAACGATATTACAATGTAGAATTGAATAGTGTTATAGTTGTTATTTTTATGGATTTTATGGTTCAGCCTTGTATTGTTTTACTTGATTGCATTATTTTAATAGTTATTTAAGCAACTTTATGTAATAAGGGGTATTAAAACACGAATTGGGTATTATATCATGTGTATTTTAATATCTCATTATCAACAGTTGCATACAAGACTTTATCTACACCCAGAGGATTCATATTAATTAATCCTCTATAAAATATTCTGAAACAGTAAGCTTATTGGTAACATTAAAAAAGCCAGTCCTAGTAACCATTACATCATCCAAACGAATGTTGTAATCTTGTACAACACTCGTTTGGATGATGTAAATATGTTTATCTACACCCATGCTTTAAATCCTCTATTAAAGATTCTGAAACAGTGAGCTTATTGCCATCATTAAAACACCCAATGTTATAATAACCATTACATCATCCAAACGAGTGTTGTAATGTTGTACTGAATTTCATAACAACACTCCTATGTTTTTTTTTCGATCCCTTCATGAGCAAAGAGTTTCAACAGACAGCCACATTCTTATACCTCGATGCGTGGTATCTGTTTGAATTTAAAAAAAAAGAACATTTTAGTTTACGCGCGTTCCACACAACCAGAACGTCGCGCGCCGTAAAAAAATGTAGGTTATTCGAATCCCCGCCATTTTTCTTCGATATTTTTATAGTTTTGTTTACAAAAATCACTCATGTGATTCTATTATCACATTCGTGTTTTAATACCCCTTATTACACAACAGTTGCATAAATACTATTAAACTTTTGTGTAATTAGCATGTATTGGAATTGTATTTTTGATATAATGATATGTTTAGGACGGTGGACGCAAAATGATACGCACGGAGAGCGGGGGTCGCGTGCCCGCCTCGTACCGCTCCGGCAAGTACGAGCAGTGGCGGAAACGAAACGATGGAGCAGACGACACTGGCCTGCGGGACGGACACGCCACGCGTGAGTATCTTAACACGTCTTTTTTGGACTTTTTCGTATAAGTTTCACATTTTTCATTGCTTTTAATAAACCTTTACGGTGTTATTACAAAAAAAAACAAATCTGATAACTATACTTACAATATTGTGATTACATAATATTAAAACTATCACTACGGGGAAGCGTACCAAGAGTACTGGCAGCATTTCCACGTTGAATAGCTAGGCTTATCCGTTGACCGAAATAGCTGCCAGCGCTTGGGTTGCCAGTAGCCGTATTGAGGCGAGAAGATAGTACTTTATACATTCTGTGCGCCTCTGGGCCCTAGGGGCCAAGTGTCTCGATACGAAACGGCACAAAGATGTAAGACTCATTGAGACCAACATGTTTGCGACTTTTGCTGTATTTGGCAGTCGAAGCAGCAGCTCCAGCACCAACTGACGTAACTTGGACATGAGAAGGAGCCAGTCGCGTCCCACAACAGCGCCCTACCCCGTGCCCAAGCCACCAGAGTCATTCCGTCAGGACGTTTGCCATCAAAATTATTACACACGACTCATACATGGCTTAGAAACGTGTTTTGTTAGAGAGTGACTATAATAACGTCACTGACTTAATAATAACGACGTCTAAAATGAAGTTTATCTTTTCCTATTACAAAACAGTGTTTAGCTTGTGTTTAACTAAAATTTCGCTAAGCACCAACTTAAACTGAAGTGTACAGGAACAGTTGAGGGAACGGAACTCAATTTTCAAAAGCAATGTCTAAAGATAGTTGAACGCTAAACAACAGATGATGCTCAGAATTTTTGGGTTTTTCAAGAATCCTGAGCGCCACTGCAATACCAGCAGCGGTTACCAGCAGCTGAACGTCCAGCTCGTCTCATCCCTTATTTTTTTTTATGGAAAAAGAGGACAAACGAGCGTACGGGTCACCTGGTGATAAGTGATCACCGCCGCCTACTCTCTCTTGAAACACCAGAGGAATCACAGGAGCGTTGCCAGCCTTTAAAAAAGGTGTACGCGCTTTTTTTTGAAGCTTTGTAGTACGTGAAAAAAGGCTCCTTGAAAACCGCTCTATGGAGGACCGCCACAAATCGGATGGGGATGATATCCTAATTTTGTTGTGCAAAGGTGGGGTTCGCCGGCAGGAATCAGGCGAAACAGCTCTTCGGAACACTCCTCGTGATAAATGCGCGCTTTTTTTGAAGGTACCCATGTCCTATCGTCCCGTAAACACCGCACAAGGAAAAAAAATAAGAGGTAGCACATGTGTTACAGCATCGGAGTTCCGACCTCGCTGGGTGAAACACAACGAGCGTGTGTCCCGCACGGGCGGCGGAGGAGGAGAGATGCACGACAAGCAACACATCGTGAAGGAACGCCTGCGCCGGGACAAGATCAAGCAGAAGCTGAAGTTCAAGAGCAAGGGCAAGGGCAAGAAGAAGAAGAAATAGATCCATAAAAATGATCTCTTGTACATACATGTTGACTATTATTCCTTCTATACCCATCTACAGGGGCGTGCATTGGTTTTCTAGCAAGGTGGGCACTGTGGATCTTACTAGTCGTAGTTGAGCTTTGGAATATCCAAAGATTACTTACCGTAGGTATCTAGCGTAAGGAAAAAAATTATGAGTGCGTATTTAATAGAAGTTTGGTTATAAAATAACGGAACCAAAACTAACTAAATCAACACGCGTGCTATATTTATTACGACGTAAGCACTGCCTAATTGCCTATATGATATGCACGCCCCTGTCCATCCATCCGTAGTTGCGACTTTTGATATTGATGTTTGTGTTTTAATCACTAATCAAAAATCATCTGGACTAATAACTAAAATTCAACGATATTTTAATGTTATCATAACTACTAGTATATCAATTATTATTGCTGAACACGAGTTTAAACAAAAAGAAACAAATCATTGATAAATTTCAATGACTTGTGTGCGTCCATATTTATACGCAAAAAGTATGATTTACAATTCTATTCATCAATCGCTTGACCAACTTAACATCGCCACCATCCCTTTTTCCTGGCCCCGCCTACTTTAAGATTCCATTAATAAACTTTAAAAATGGTACGTATTATCTTGTTTGTGAGTATTATGTCCATTATTTTAGGAATTTGTCCCACCGCCGGCGATAAAGTACGTATCAACTATTTTCCCCTTTGTCCACTAAAATCCATTGATGGATCGTTGTCCACTTTTGTCAGCTAATCGAGACTGTTGTAGATAATGGATTTAATGCACAAATGAGTATAAAAAAATTCGTTGCATATGTAAGGTTGGCGATATACAAGTAACTTGTTTTATTTGATGATAATGGTAACAGAAATGCAAATTTCCCAAAATGGTTTTATGCAGTGGTTTTGATAATCACAGGGAGACGGCTTACAAAAAATACAGTTTTATGGCGTTGTCGATAATGGAAGTCCAAACAATGTAGGTACTGAGACTTTAACAATCAAAGAGGTCTTTTCGTAGCATTTTTATGATTATTAGAACTTTAATTATTTCAAGTACAAAAAAATATACATTATCCAGTATCTGAAACATTTTTCCTTAATTTACTTTTTTTGGAATGCTATACCTATCTAAGGGTCATGCAGAAATTTGCAAAGCGGATCATGCAAACAATGAAATTTTGATGACTATGGATGCATACAAGAATGATATGATCTCTACAGATAATCGGCCTATCCCACCATTTAAAAAAGACTGCACGAGATGTTAAAAGTAAACGGTTACATTTAGTAACCAAGAAGTAAAGTAAGTAAGTAGGTAACTTACGATGCGGTAAAAAGTGTATTTTACAACGTGCTCAACTCGAATATAGGCGTTTAAAATATTTTTTTAATTCCCATTCAAAGTTGAAATACCATCATCATATTCGTACTTTTTAATAGCTTTGAAGCCATGATAATTTAATACTTACCTATTTAATTTTTTTAAACACGAAAGTGCTGCCAAATTTACTCTATTTGCTGACGGCACATTTAATAGTAAGCTTTCACCTTCTTTTATCAGATCATTCGTTTTTACGGAAATATAGGGCTGCAACTCCAATACTAATAAAATCATGATACTTAAATCTACACTAATGAAGTCTTCGAAGTACTGGCTATAAAGGCATACAGTCAGGTTTACAAGAAATTGTTAATTGGTCTCGTAATAATCCTACAGAATTAACTTCTAATAACCTTTTTAATAAAATAAGCGACATCTTCGGTAATTCGTCGCCATCTTATAAATTATCTGAACAAACACTATAAATCGTGTGCGGGAAACGAGCGGAGTGCATAAAAACTAGGCGTAAAAGATTAATAAGCGAAATTTCTGATAAAAGCATTCAATCCGCTCTCGTTAACATACCTCCAAGCGAGGAATTTGTATTTGAAAAAACACAATTAATGTCGCTTGTACTAGCCCTTGGAGGACCTCATTATTGGTTATCACCCCCACAAACCTCCAAAAATAGGGACCAAATAAAAAGAAAGTACCAAGAATCACTTCCATCCACATCCAGATCCAGAACACAGGAAAAAAAAAATTTTCAAAGCACCCACAAAAAATCCAACCAAAACTATAAAGGAAAAACTGACGCTTACAAACAACAGGGAAACCCGTCCTTTCGAAAGAAAAACAAGAAAAAATTACTATCCGACACAATTCAGGGGAGGTCGGCTAAAATCGTTGGCAGGCACTTGGCGCGAACAAATTTATAAGATCTGCAACAACTGGTTTTTGAATACCGTTTTACAAGAAACCTGTAATAATGCCGACAAGACTCGTTATGAATCGATTTGCAACCAAATCGTCACCGGCCATGACTCAAATAGTGCAAGACCGCTTGGATCAAAGAATACTGCAGCCTGTTACAAAAGAAACGCCCAGTTTTATCTCCAAGCTATTTCTGCGGAAGAAAAGCGACGGGTCGATGCGACCCATTTTCGATCTACGAGGATTAAACAAATTCGTAAGGATAAAGCATTTTCGCCTTATCTCTCACACTTCAGTGCCAGATTTTCTCCAACCGACTGGATGATAAAATAAGACATTTCTCAGGCAGACTTCCATGTGGCTGCAGCATAATCTCATTACCCTTTCCTTCAAATCAGTTACCTAGGTCAGCTGTACGAGATGACTTGTCTGCCTTTTGGCCTGGCCTCAGCACCACATCTTTTCACTTCCAAGACCAGTCCAAGTTATGTCTTCAGGCCTCGGCGGCCGTGAGGCACTTGGAATACCAGGGCTGGAGCCTCAATTACCAAAAATCGACCTTAACTCCGACCCAAGACTTAGAATATCTGGGCATCCGCTGGCAAACCGCGAGGAACAGAATGTCATTGCCAGAAAAGAGGATACAGAGTCTCAAAGCAACCATAGATCGATCGTTATTAAGAAGCCAGATCACGCTTCGCGGCCTACAAAGTTTACTTGGACAGCTAATTTTCGCCAGCTCTGTCATACCCCGAGGCAGGTTACACTGTCGGAAAGCACAAATATTTCTTCGGCATTTCAACAAGAGGCAACAACGACAGAGACAACTAATTCCCGACGAGGTGTATCAAGAGATGAGGTGGTGGCTCGGCGCCACACGTCACTCTTCGGTAATACACAAAAAGCCTGCCACTCATTTCCTAGGACGGATGCTTCGGATTTGGGTTGGGGTGCTCATCTAAATGGTCGTCTAATGTTGGGGACGTGGTCTCCTCGGCAACGAAGATGGCACAGCAACAAAAAAGAGTTTTATGCACTAATAGCAGCGATCAGAACACGCTGCAGCGTTAAGCAAATCCCACGTACTCATCCAATCGGACAATCGAACTTTAATAGCATATATTCGAAAAGAGGGCGGAACAAGATCGTTGACTCTATTAAGTTTAACCTACCAACTTCTAACCCTTACAGACCACTTCAAAATAACTCTATCGGCTTATTATCTACCAGGGAGGTACAACAAAATTGCAGACAGACTGTCACGAGGGAAAGAAGTTGCGGAATGGCATCTCTTACCGCAAGCAACTGGAGAAGTATTTCGGAAATGGGGTCGTCCGGAATAGATGTGTTTACTTCCCAACGAAGTGGTGTAGTAAGAAACTACGTATCAATAGATTGCAGAGATCGATCAGCAAACTATATAGATGCCTTCAGCAGACCGTGACAACACCAACTGGCATGGGTATTCCCCCTGCCGAGCCTTTTACCCAGAGTGCTGACACACCTAAACAGCGCAACGGGTACTTATTTAATTGTGGCACCGGAATGGCCTCAAGTTTTCTGGCTGCAAGATCTGAAGTCCAGAGCGTTGGATTACCAACACGAGATTCAGAACTTATCGGAAACAATGATCGATATGACAACATCACAGCCCCCTCCACAAGTACATCTATTAACCTTGAAAGTTTGGAAATTTGGGGGTGGGGTTCTCAAATAAAAGAGTGGTTCTACACAAGAGAAAGAGCTGCTGAGAAAAAGCTGGCGAAAGTCTACTTTAACAACATATCTAACTGCAATTAAGAGATGGTTGAAATGGTGTAACAGTACTCAAGTAAATCCAAAAGCACCTATTCCCGCTGACATTGCTAAATTCTTAATCAATCTTTTCCTTAAGGAAAACTTATCTTATAGCACTATTCTCGTTCATAAGTCGGCTGTATTAACTTTCTGTGGACCTTATGTAGAACAACAGACATTTACAAACTTCATCATAAAACATGCTCTTAAAGCAATTGGGGTAGCTAAACCAAAATCTGTTAGATCTTTTGTTACTTGGGACCCGGCAGTAGTTCTGGAATGGCTTTCAGCTAATCCACCTAAAGATACGCTCTTTGAAATATCGCGTAGAACAGCAACAGTTTTATTACTAGCTTCTGGACGTAGAGTCCACGATCTTACCTTATTGCGAGTTTCCAAAAACAACTATCTTGATAACGGACAAAACATCTATTTAATACCAGCATTTGGGTCAAAGACTGACAAACATGACTGCTGCCAATCTGCTTGGAAGCTGTCTGAACACCCTGACAAGAACATCTGCCCAGTTAGTTTAGTTAGGCGTTTAATAGAGAAACCAAACAAAGAAGGTCTGATATTACAGACTTAGACAACCTCTTCATTACAATTTGTAATAAGGTAAAAAGTGCTTCCCACACTGTAATAGGCAATTGGGTACGCATAGTTCTTAAAGACAGTGGCATTGATGCTTCTCCAGGGAGTTGTAGGTCAGATGTAGCTTCTCTGGGGTGGCTAGATAATCAACCCTTAGATAATATATTAGAACGGGGTAACTGGAAATCATCCAGTACATTTTTAATTATTACTGTAAAGTAGTTAATTAAAGTATCTAAATATGATCATAATTCTTTTTTCAATTCATTCACATCAGTATGAATTTTTGATTTAAATAAGTTAGTGATTTGTAGTAATTAAAAATAAAAAGTTTTAACAATTATTATATATGAGATTAAATTTTATTACTCACATTTTACTATCCATCATAGCGTTGTGTTTATACAGGGTTACAGGAAAAGTTGACCTAGATCCGTTAAGGGCGTGTAGTACACATCATTTCTGAAAGATTTCACTATGGAACCCCCCATCCTAAACTTAACCGTTTTCGAGATATTCGAGTTTTAATTTTTTTATGAAAATGCCCAATTTTTCGGCTATTGAATTGAATTTTTTGAATTTTTTTGACTCTTATGATTAATGTTTTGGTTTTTACATGAAGAATGAAATGCTTAATGACCTCAAGACTAAAATTGCACGTAAGTTAACTAAACAGGTCATTGTAGACGATCGAAACTTAAGAAAATAAATACAAATTATAAAAAAATATTTTTCTTTTCTGGATATCTCAAAAAATTATTATGGCACTTGCTCTGCAGATGTGCTTAAAAACATCTACATTTTATCAGCTATCCAACGAGGTATAACAACCTAGGGTTGTAATTAAACTCATAGAAAAAAACATAGTTGAAAAGGTTCAGGTCTAACGGGTCCCTCGGCTATTGTCCTTCAAGTTAATCCGGTGCGAGACAATTTAAGATTTATGCAGGTGAGAGTAAGAAAAATAATGTGCAAAAACAAGTTTGGGGATACAACATGCCCATTGTTTTGTATTTGGTCGTTTGTTTGCTTGCCATCCATTTTAGTCTGCTCATGCGATTCGTCCATGGTAGATGCGAATTATTGTGCTTTCGGATTCCCACACGACTTGACTTCTAACTGTGACTACTGTGCTTGTTTACTGGACTGTTGAAAATGGCAACATTCTCGAACGAAGAATATGCGGATATGCTTATCTGCTACGGATACTGCAATTGCGTGTCCGCATAAGCTCAGACTGAGTACATACGACGCTATCCCGACCGTCGAGTACCTGATGTGAGCGTTTACGACGGAGTTTACCGACGACTTCGTGAAACTGGCTCTGTTTCGCGACGACGTACGGACTTAGGAAGACCACGTGTCATTGATGACGACGAGGAACAAGACAACGAAATCGTACAACGGTTCAGAAGAGACCCAACCACTTCCACCAATATTGTTGCCCGTGAACTGGGCCTAACTCAGTGGAAAGTGTGGTTTACGGTTCATACGGCAGGCCTGTATCCATACCACTCGTCGGTACATGTAATTGAAGGAGATCCCGCGAAACGCATGGACTTCTGCAGATTCATGCTCAATGCAGATATCGAGGACCCGAATTTCCTAAAATTAATATTGTGGACAGATGAATCCAAATTCGATAAGGACGGGATAACTAATTACCATAACGCACACTATTGGGCTCCTAAAGAAATAGGCAATCCAAATAAGAAAAGAGTAAAGGGGTCACAACGACGATTTAGTGTAAATGTGTGGATGGGCATCATGTCCAATCATTTGATTGGGCCTTACTTTCTTCCAGACAATCTGAATGGTGAAACTTATGAAAATTTCTTAAGAGGTGACTTAGGTGACTCACTAGATGATCTCCCATTACAATTACTGCGGGACATGTGGTTTCAACATGATGGCTGCCCTGCTCATTTCAGAAGAAGCGTTAGGGAATGGTTGGACACTAACTATCCTAACAAATGGATTGGACGAGGTGGGCCTTTACCCTGGCCAGCCAGATATCCCGACCTGACCCCCATGGATTTTTATGTATGAGGGCACATGAAGAGCCTCGTTTACAGTGAGCCCAACCCCATATCGTCAGTGGAAGTTCTCAAAGAAAGGATAATTAATGCTGCTAACGACATAAGATGAACATTAACCACTGGTGTAGTGAAAAGTGGACTACGTGAAATAATGAGAAAATGTGTGCGAAATAGAGGCGAACACGTAGAACATGAACTTCAAAAACATTAGGTGAATAAATGTTATTTTGACCTGATTTATTGTTTTATTTAGCTTACTACAATCATCGACGATCTGTACGACAACTATGAGTTGAGCGTGAGTGACTTTGTATGCGAACTAGCGTTAACAACGCACCGATTACGTTATTTTCCAAACAAAAGCCAGTAACTAGTCACTTACGCTCAACTTATTAGTTATAGCGTACGGTCATTATTTGTACGATCGACGATCTGAACGAAAAAAAATGCTATAAAAACTGAATGATCTCCTAGATCAGGATAGCGGGACATCGATGGATGCATGAAGTACCGTAGTTGTACCTAGCCGAGGGAGGCCTATGTTCAGTAGTGGAAGCCAGAAAGAGTGAAATGATGATGCTGAACTTAAGTCAAATTAATTAGATTAAATAAGCGCTATTTATTCTGACTGCCATGTAGCCTTAGAAACTAAGTTTCACCTTTGAGGTTTATAAATACCCTAGAGTGATAACACTCTAGGGTATAAACCTCGTTGGATAGCTGATAAAATGTAGATGTTTTTAAGCACATCTGCAGAGCAAGTGCCATAATATTTTTTTGAGATATCCAGAAAAGATAAATATTTTTTTATAATTTGTACTTATTTTCTTAAGTTTCGATCGTCTACAATGACCTATTTAGTTAACTTACGTGCAATTTTAGTCATTGAGGTCATTAAGCATCTCATTCTTCATGTAAAAATCCAAAAAAATAATCATAAGAGTCAAAAATATTCAATTCAATAGCCGAAAAATTTGGCATTTTCATAAAAAAAATTTAAACTCGAATATCTCGAAAACGGTTAAGTTTAGGATGGGGGGTTCCAAAGTGAAATCATACAGAAATGATGTGTACTACACGCCCTTAACGGATCTAGGTCGACTTTTCCTGTAACCCTGTATACATATATATCTCGGAGATTTATTTGGATGTAAAATCGGGCGTCACGGTGTTGGTATCCTCCATGTTGTTTAAAGTCGATCAGTGCGCACAACCGGCGCGGGCACTAGCTTGAAGACGAATGCGACTTCTCAATGAGCGCTCTACTGATGGACAATAATAACTAACTTCAATCACGTCACCGACAGTGACAACTTCAAACACACTTTGAAAGATGACGTTCGCCATCAGTTCAGCCCAATACACAGAGCAGAATATAATCATACAGGCCATATTACTTTTATATTTTAATTCTCCGACATATAGACACCTACATATTTCACCAGCAGATAACAAACACGTCTTCATATACAATGATGTATGTTTTCCGGAGGCACATCAATATAACGGTTTTACACAAAAATAAAACCGATATAATGTGCCGAGAGGGAAAACAAACAGCATTGCAGGAAGTCCTTCCTGGTGAAGACTACCTATAATATTCAAAGTGACAACGGTTACCCGTGTCCTAGCTGGATTGACATTCAATGACATTTTGACACATAAGAGCTTAGATAACATACTCCACAGAGAACATAGACCGTAATTAGATGGCAAGTATACACTGCTTTTTCCCTTTATGTCCGTATATTGGGAACTTTTAAGAAAAAATTAAACGAACTTTATTTCGTTTCAAAAAATGGCAAAATACACTAGCGGACACATCGTCCATTAAAAGATTTAATTTAAGTATCGAATATGCAATTTTTTTGCTTTAAAAACACAAAAGAATATAATATATCTGACACAAAACTAAAGAAAATATTCACAAAAAAAAACTTAATTTGTGTTACGTTAGTGTTGAAAGGAGACAGTTTCTTTGTTCGACGTAATCGTTTCGAGGTGGTCGACCAACATTAGTGTATATTTAGTTAGAAATTGTCTAACCGGAATACTGAGAATTACGACAAAAATGTGAACGTCAAAATAACCTAAAAATCATAAAGTAGTTTATACTAAGCTATTACGTTATATCTTGAGAGAACAGAAACGGTCTTAATAAAGTAGGAGTAGTACTATCTGATATCAAAATAAACAGATGCTGTAGGAATAGTAAGGATACAGCTGATAAAAGATTTTGTCTCCTTTATTGTTATTTTTGTGTTGTTTCTTAAACATTTGAATAATCGCTGGTCTATTTTTACAGATAAAACTTTCAACACATTTTATTCTCGGAAATAGGTACAAGCGTATCAAGGTATAAAGTAACAATAACTGTATATTATGTAAACGTAAATATGGTTTCACGAGGTGACAGAAGAGGTTCTTTAAATAGAAGACGAAGTGGTATCCACACTTCGGGTAGAACTTCTTTGCGAAATCGCTTTCTTGCGTCTAATACAATTATAAATGTTCTTCCCGAGATGTGTGGCGTAGCAATTAATGCAAGAACTGAATGTTAGAAGAGCGTGATTTAACATCCTTGCAGACCATCGAATCGCAAAAATTGTCTGCATCTCATAGACCTAACACTTAAATTGGACTCAAGTGCAATGGGCCTCCGTTTTATTCGCTCATATTCACGGTTTCATTACAAGACACTCACGATACGTATGTCACTATGTTTTAGTCGGCGTGCGTTGTTAAAAAAGGAGTTAATTGTTCGTCGCTATTTTTTCGAAGTGTTCACAGCTGTCAGTCTGTAAATTATCCAAGCATAATAATTCATTAAAATAAATCATAATGGTTTGCATAGGTATTATATGGTATATTCTTAAAAGTAATTTTTACTATGATAAAGTTAGTTTCTTTTAAGAATTCATAAGTAATGGTATCGGTATGGTATATTAAGGATGAATTGATATCATAATTTAAATAGTAATATATAGCTTAAAGCAGGTACAAATGTATTTTTTTAACACATGGTTTATTTAATATCCTTATCTATAATGCACTCATTGTGCATAAAATTCCATTCTTGATTAACGATTTAAAGTGGACATACAATTGGGTTTAAGTGGGAAGGGTTATTTTCTCGGGCAATAAACTTACAACAGATACCTTGTATTAACAGTTGATCCCACTAGCTTGTCACAACAACAAAGTCATAACAGTCACCGAGAACACACGTGGGAATAGTTTCAGCGGTCATTTTCTAATAACTCAATTACCTGTTTGTTTCCATCTTTACTCGCTTCTCGTTCTTTGCCGGCGGTGGGACTTCGTCTGCGAGAAATGCATATGCACTCCTTCGGGAGCATTTAATGAAAATGAATTACGGGTGTGAAAGATGTGAAAAACAGCTCAGTGAATATTTCAATTTCTAATTAATCTAAGTCAAAAACCAATAAAAAATAAGAATTAAAAAAATACGATTATATAAACTTAAATAATATGATTGAATCATCAGACATCTTATAGCTAGTTCGATTTTTCACTTAACGTACGTTACGTAACGGATCTCTAAAACAGATTTGCACGGATTTATGCATATTAAATAAAAATGGTCAGTAAAATTGTTTTCAATTCGATCTCTCTCGACCAACAAGTTTCATGTACCCGAACATAGGTAGTGATTATAAATAAAACTTGGATTTATTAATTTCAGTGTTTTACTACTCTAAAACATAACTCCAAGAACTTTGGAAACCATATCTGCGGTAATTATTACTATATGCGGCGGCCATCTTGAATTTCAAAATTCATCTCTAGTATCCCGAGCACCTCGACAACAATATCCATGTTGTTGAAATCATATATTTTGCGCTGTCACGGAAAACACGCAACCATCGCTTCGTTTCCAACAATTTTTTCCATCAGTAGATTCAATTTCCTGGACACTTATCAACATAATTATATTTTGTATTAGTATTTGACATGTTATTAACATTCATTTATTGTCTTTACTCTTTTTTTATGTGACGCATACTTTCTTTTTAAGAGCGTATGGCATTTTTGTAGTTAATATTTGTTTGTTTACTATGTACAAAGAAAAAGTAATAAAAATTTTATAAATGATGGTATATTATGTATATTTAAAAAAAGATAAACATTAGTTACCTACTTACGATTATCATTATATAACTGTACACTGACCCCAGTACACATTCATCATAAATAACATGCAATACAATTTTGGTGAAACATGGACTTTAGGGTTGCTAATTACAAAGAGATATTTACAATTTTGTTAAATCTATCAAACAAACGATTATACAGAGATTATATAGAATATATTGTTTATGAGGGTAGGCTGATAAAATTTGTCAAAACATACGACTTAATTGTAACCCTCACTTTTATACTTTATATCAATAATGGAAACATTTGACAACACGAACACATTCACAAACACACAACAGTTAGCACGCGATACATTTTACAATAATTTACACTTAGTCTTTACACATCGAGTGTAGTTCAACTCCTCCACACCGATACGACGATATTGTAGGAAATATTTAAGAACCGTCATTTGTCGTTAACGCTATCGACTTTAATAGGCAATCAAATAGTGTGGAAGACTGATTGTACTGAATACATCCAAGACAATCACTAGAAATTCATTTGGCTGATAAGTTGAAATTAATTTGCAGTAAATGTAATTAATTAAATGTAAACATGTAATAATTGAATTAGATATACCCCACTAGTATTTAATTACCAAGAAAAAGTAAGAATAGATAGTTACTAACAGAGACATAAAAATACTAGGTATTGGTTATCAATGACAGTTTCATTCCAACATCTGAGGAATTACCTAAAAGAATTCGCCGGTAATATGAACGTTTTACGAGAAGCTGACATAGTGGCTTCACCAACGTTTTCCCTAGCCACAATAGTCGTAGTGCTTCCAAAAAATATACTTTTGAATCATCACTAAACTAAAACTTATCAATCGGTGTTTATAAGTAACTGATTAAAGAATAAAATTTAAAAGAAACTGGAATGTGATCTCGATTAAGTTACCAAAAATAAGTAGAGCCTTTATTATCTTTGTTTGTAGTGAGCGCAAGTCAATAAGCAAATACTAAAATATTTATTCCATAATATGTAATTTTTATTAAACTAAGCAAGATCAAATCAACTGTAAAATTATGCCTGTCGCTGTACCTGTACTTAGAGATTTAAATTATCAAAAAATATACATTTCTGGGAAGGTAAAGCTTAGAATTTGGCAACATTGCTCCTCTCTACACTGACTGACATGCGAAGGGGGTCTGACTTATTGTGTATTAAAAATTCAAATTCCCATTTGACAGATGACAGTTTTAATTAATTGCCACGTTCTAAATTACGTTTTAGAGGATTTACATGCGAAATGGTTTTCATAAATTTACATTTTTTCCCGACGCTTTGCTTACTTTAATTCAATATTAATTACGCGCGTTTAATAATTCAAAAATATTTAAAATAAATACGATATTATTAATAAAAATAAATTAATTTATTAGTAAAACTATTCAATTATATTCTCGAGGTTATGTTGAACGTGCTATAGAGATACTTCTCAAATGGGACTGTTAATCTGAAATAGAGCATAACTTAACTGTTCACATTAGAATCATAATATCGAATAATTTAAAATCAATAACTAATCGGCTCATAAATATTACTGTATTAATTTTCAACACATTTTGCTCGTAAAGTGAGCCTTGTTACATGGTTCTTAGGGCGATAAACCGAACTTTAACACACACTTGCATAATAATTTTACACACTAGTGCATAATAGAATTATCCCTACAAAGTTAAGTTAGTAGCTAACTGAAACTTATATGAAAGTAAACAGAATATTTTCAATTTAACAGGGTAATACAGTTTTTTTATCATATTATTTTGTTTGTATCGAATTAGTTGCTGTGTGGTAAAAAATTGTAAAAGTTTCAAGTTTTAGTAGAGAAGATGAACAATTGATAAGATTTATCCCCGCCAGAAATAGTAAATACAGCACAAAATGCAAACGAAGGAAAAAATACCTGCAAAATCTAGATAATAGTACTAATCTGCATACGAAAGTTTAAAAATGTATGCATTACATGTTTGTTTTTTCCTTGCAAGTGTGTTGAAAAAGTGCGTATGAAACTCGTGAGCTTACTCACTAGATACTCGGCTGATTTGCGCCCTCGCCTGCTGCTCGGGCTGCACAGCCCCGTGTATAATGAGCAGCTTAGCTCACTTGTATAGAGTTCAGAAATAAAAATTATTTACCGTAATACGTCATATTAAAAATAATGTAACTTTAGAGAAATTTTACAAAGAAAACTAATTTGTTTCTATCAATGATAATATCATACTATAACTATTGAAAAATATAAGAGTTACATTATCTGTCGTCACATGAAACTTCGTAATAGATTATTCAAGTTATTTTTTTCAATACAGTTTCTGTATTAGAGTGAAAGTTTTTCAACAGCTTTATATAGTAGTTACAACAATACACTTGGACATGCATCACCTTTCAGGAGACTTCCTGGAAAGAGTGTCTTGGGGTAAGTACTATTTTGTTGTACAGCGCATATCTGCCCGTTAGCCGAGCAGCTCTATATAAATATTTACAGACAACCTGCAGCAAACGAGTCACAGTCCACCCATAGTGACATAATTAGAACACTAATTACGAAATAACTGTTCACAGCGTATGTCAATAAATAACAATTTAAAATGTAAACATTCTCGCTTAAATATTCGCTATTGATGTGTTTGACACGCCTATCTAGGCTACAACAATTCTTCGTCAGTATTATACTGTCTAAATTGCATTGTGTATAACAGATTAAGGACTGGAAAATATCACACGGTATCGAATTAATTATGACAGGTCATATTGTGCTACTGCTATTGCTACGTTCGTCAATACCCGCCGTATTCACGTATGCTATATACGACAAGGTTAACGAGAGTGTCATGATCAATGCATACGCATTGAATACAAAACACGGCATATAAAATGTGTTTCACATACAATTGAACTGTGCTGTTAAAACACGCCGTGCGTGTTGAATAGTTTCTCGGCGTTCTAATGTTTATTGAAACAATAAGTGAAAATAACCTTCTGATACTTTTGTGGGCATTTAACAGTTTGTGATATGCTTTTATTATGTGAATGCTTTGAGCATACACCTTACTTGATCAAGAGTGCGTGCGGTGATGTAAAGGAAATGTCATGCGTGTTTAACGTCTTGGATTATAAGCCTTATAGCGAAGTAATAAGATCCACGTCACGAGCAAGAATGTTTAAAAGTTTATTACAATAATATTTGAGAAAATACAATAATGTATTATGAAAATTTGCCAGTAACTTGCAAATATTTGTGAGTGTTTGTAAACACTGTTAAGACTGCACAAATTCCCCCACGCTCGAGCTGAAACTCGAGCAGATTGCATATCAGTAATTTATTTATTATTAAATTTATTCATAGCTCATATCCTACTTAAAATTTAGACAATAATATACATAACAATATACTCAACACATGCTTCTAATTTCTTTGCGCATTTTGAGAGCATTTAGCAGCCAAAAATTCAATATTTCTATTCTATTAATTTTAAATAGCAATAGCTCTGAAATTATTCATATGTTAATTTCCATCCTATCAAAATGAGCAAAAAAAAAATCTCCTTTGGAAGCAATAGTACATTACGATACAAGTGCGCAAAGTAGGTCGTTCCCGCACTAGCGAACAAGGAAAAATAGTATACTATTTTTCCTATTAAGTTGCGCAAAGTTCCGACCACTATAATTATTTTCAAACATTCCCGCACGCTCAGCTACATTGCCGCACGCTCGTATCAACGTGTGGGAAAGTGGTACTTTGCATGCGCAAATGCATGCGCAAATGCATGCGCAAAATCGAACTTTGCGCACGATAATAGGAAAAGATAATTTCGTAACTTACTACCTTCTTCTTTGATACGAAACAATTTCGCACATTACAATACTTAAAATTAGTCGAAAATCCCCCCCAAATAAACCTAGAACCACGTCACGCATGAAACAATCAGTCTTCTCAATGCGAACATTATTATATTTACACAATAATTATTATAATATTGAATGGTGTTACAACATTACTAGATATATGAAAAAATTTGTTGACTAATCTAATAAAATTGTTTATAAGATTCTATCTATAGTACATGTTTTTCAAATTAACAACTATCTAATAAAACGTAATATTAAGCTATAGTTTGACAAGATTTATGTAAAATTTAACGAAACACACACACTCAAAGCTAGTCGAGCGAGAATAATATTATGTGCATTTTTGTATAGAATTCATATAATAGAACCTTAAATACAAATTATTTCGAAGAATAGCACTTGTGCCTGAATAACTCGCAAGTTACTTTGACTACCAAACCAAGGTATAAGATACTACATTGGACGGGCCAAATAGGATATATTATTACCGTGTCTATATTGAGCATATACACGAGGCATGTAATGCTATTTTGATGTATGTATATCTACAGTACATTGTGAGATGTTATGGCACTAAAAGTTAAAAGATTTTCTATGGTAAGATGTTAAATAAATCACATTTACGTATCGAAATAATACAGATTCTTAAAAATATCAAAATTTATTGCAATATATGGTTTTGAGTCATTTTTAGATTCATTTAACTGTGATGACACTCAATAAAATAAAAATTTGAATTATTTATCGATACCATAAGTGAGACAGTGTGCTATTCAGAATTTTAATGGTTAAAGCTAAGCAACTAATTATTAATGTTAAATAATGTTCAAATTATCATCAGCAATGATGAAATACTTTTTAAATTTAATTAAATTTTCAAATTTAAACACAGCAATTAATGTTCGTTGAATCAATGTAATACACAATACAGGCCAAATATACGATCTGACGAGCGGTACAAAATCATCATCGCGGTCAGCTGCTGCTCGGTGCGCGCCACGTGGAAGCGCGCGTTACAGAATGCCGTTGGTGTAGTACTGGTAGTTGTCGTAGAGGCGCGTGGTGAGCGAGTGCAGCGCGTCCGCCACGAGCCGGTCGACGAGCGCGGTCAGCTGCTGCTCGGTGCGCGCCACGTGGAAGCGCGCGTTACAGAATGCCGTTGGTGTAGTACTGGTAGTTGTCGTAGAGGCGCGTGGTGAGCGAGTGCAGCGCGTCCGCCACGAGCCGGTCGACGAGCGCGGTCAGCTGCTGCTCGGTGCGCGCCACGTGGAAGCGCGCGTTACAGAATGCCGTTGGTGTAGTACTGGTAGTTGTCGTAGAGGCGCGTGGTGAGCGAGTGCAGCGCGTCCGCCACGAGCCGGTCGACGAGCGCGGTCAGCTGCTGCTCGGTGCGCGCCACGTGGAAGCGCGCGTTACAGAATGCCGTTGGTGTAGTACTGGTAGTTGTCGTAGAGGCGCGTGGTGAGCGAGTGCAGCGCGTCCGCCACGAGCCGGTCGACGAGCGCGGTCAGCTGCTGCTCGGTGCGCGCCACGTGGAAGCGCGCGTTACAGAATGCCGTTGGTGTAGTACTGGTAGTTGTCGTAGAGGCGCGTGGTGAGCGAGTGCAGCGCGTCCGCCACGAGCCGGTCGACGAGCGCGGTCAGCTGCTGCTCGGTGCGCGCCACGTGGAAGCGCGCGTTACAGAATGCCGTTGGTGTAGTACTGGTAGTTGTCGTAGAGGCGCGTGGTGAGCGAGTGCAGCGCGTCCGCCACGAGCCGGTCGACGAGCGCGGTCAGCTGCTGCTCGGTGCGCGCCACGTGGAAGCGCGCGTTACAGAATGCCGTTGGTGTAGTACTGGTAGTTGTCGTAGAGGCGCGTGGTGAGCGAGTGCAGCGCGTCCGCCACGAGCCGGTCGACGAGCGCGGTCAGCTGCTGCTCGGTGCGCGCCACGTGGAAGCGCGCGTTACAGAATGCCGTTGGTGTAGTACTGGTAGTTGTCGTAGAGGCGCGTGGTGAGCGAGTGCAGCGCGTCCGCCACGAGCCGGTCGACGAGCGCGGTCAGCTGCTGCTCGGTGCGCGCCACGTGGAAGCGCGCGTTACAGAATGCCGTTGGTGTAGTACTGGTAGTTGTCGTAGAGGCGCGTGGTGAGCGAGTGCAGCGCGTCCGCCACGAGCCGGTCGACGAGCGCGGTCAGCTGCTGCTCGGTGCGCGCCACGTGGAAGCGCGCGTTACAGAATGCCGTTGGTGTAGTACTGGTAGTTGTCGTAGAGGCGCGTGGTGAGCGAGTGCAGCGCGTCCGCCACGAGCCGGTCGACGAGCGCGGTCAGCTGCTGCTCGGTGCGCGCCACGTGGAAGCGCGCGTTACAGAATGCCGTTGGTGTAGTACTGGTAGTTGTCGTAGAGGCGCGTGGTGAGCGAGTGCAGCGCGTCCGCCACGAGCCGGTCGACGAGCGCGGTCAGCTGCTGCTCGGTGCGCGCCACGTGGAAGCGCGCGTTACAGAATGCCGTTGGTGTAGTACTGGTAGTTGTCGTAGAGGCGCGTGGTGAGCGAGTGCAGCGCGTCCGCCACGAGCCGGTCGACGAGCGCGGTCAGCTGCTGCTCGGTGCGCGCCACGTGGAAGCGCGCGTTACAGAATGCCGTTGGTGTAGTACTGGTAGTTGTCGTAGAGGCGCGTGGTGAGCGAGTGCAGCGCGTCCGCCACGAGCCGGTCGACGAGCGCGGTCAGCTGCTGCTCGGTGCGCGCCACGTGGAAGCGCGCGTTACAGAATGCCGTTGGTGTAGTACTGGTAGTTGTCGTAGAGGCGCGTGGTGAGCGAGTGCAGCGCGTCCGCCACGAGCCGGTCGACGAGCGCGGTCAGCTGCTGCTCGGTGCGCGCCACGTGGAAGCGCGCGTTACAGAATGCCGTTGGTGTAGTACTGGTAGTTGTCGTAGAGGCGCGTGGTGAGCGAGTGCAGCGCGTCCGCCACGAGCCGGTCGACGAGCGCGGTCAGCTGCTGCTCGGTGCGCGCCACGTGGAAGCGCGCGTTACAGAATGCCGTTGGTGTAGTACTGGTAGTTGTCGTAGAGGCGCGTGGTGAGCGAGTGCAGCGCGTCCGCCACGAGCCGGTCGACGAGCGCGGTCAGCTGCTGCTCGGTGCGCGCCACGTGGAAGCGCGCGCGGAACGACGACACAGCGCTGCTGCTGCGGATGCACGACAGACTGCCTCCTGGGACACACATCTCATATTAATACACACATTTGCAAAACCGTCCAATTGTATTTAATCTTTAAAAAACTAAATCAAAAAAGTGTGTGTGCACACAAGAAGTTATACTTCTTTGGCCTATCGAAGCAAAAATCATTAAAATGATTCATTCCTCGTGCTATTCTACGTTTTTAGAAAGAACAATATTGTATGAATCTTACAACGATGGCTTTGACAATTTATTATTAAATAATGAAAACGGCTGTATGGGCATGTACACTTTGCCTGTGAAACTAATAAAAAGCGTGTAAAAAAAAGTAAGTGTGTCAGCTCCGACGCACGACCGCAGTTTACTCCTCAAGAACGATTGTCTTTGAACAGGTACTAAACAAAATCTAGTCCAATGACGTCGGTTACAAACAGACATACAGCAGAAGCTAATAAAAGTATTAATTAAAAAAGATCGACATCATATATAAGGGTAAATAAACGCATTAATGAAAATTATTAAAGAATATATAATACTAATATCTATGGACATTCTGCACAAAAAGCATACGTAATAACCGCTGTTCCACGGCAATTGTAAATACTATGGCGAAATATCTATATACATCTAGTAAGTAAGTCTTAGGTTATTTTCGTTACGGAATTTCTGGATTCGGTCTCCACGCTCAAGGCCCGTGATAGAAGCTATGCAATAGCTTAAAATTTAGGTTTTTTTTATGAAAATACGGAACAAGACGAGCAGGAAGTTCAGCTGATGATAATTGTAACGTGCCCATTACAATGCAGTACCGTTCAGGATTTTTGAAAAGTCCAAAAATTCAGAGCGGCACTACAATTGCGCTCGTCACCTTGAGACATACGATGTTAAGGCTCATTTGTCCAGTAATTTCAGTAGCTACGGCGCCCTTCAGACCGAAACACAGTTAAGTTTACACATTACTGCTTCACGGCAGAATCCTGTGTAAATGAGCCTCCCACTAGTTAAAACATTTGGTTGGACACACCAGCTGTAAGCGGACTCACCCAAGCGCATGACTTCCACCAGATGCAGTATCTGGTCGCAGTGCTTGCGGGCCGCGATCAGTCCTCGCAGTATCAGTATCTTGAAGTACGCGAACATGTCTGACTCGACGCCGTCCATCACGTCCACGAACTCTTGCGTCAGCTGAAATTGTTATTATATTATACTACTCCTCTAATTTTATTTGTCATTAATACAGCCACGATCAGGAATTTTTTTATGACAATAATTATGATGATGATGGTAATTGATATGCCTTGCCCATTGCAATGCAGAGCCGCTCAGGATTCTTGAAAAACCCAAAAATTCTGAGCGGCACTTCAATTGCGCTCGTCTCCTTGAGACATAAGACGTTAAGTCTCATTTGCCCAGTAATTTCACTACCTACGGCGCGCTTCAGACCAAAACACAATAATGTTTACACATTACTGCTTCACCGCAGAAATAGGCGCAGTTGTGGTACCCATAATCTAGCCGGCATTCTATGCAAAGGAGCCTCCCGCTGGTAATATAAGTACATACTTTATTGAGTCTGAATAAATCTATACTCTATGGCCTAAATAAGTACAGTTTACCGTACTATAATGTCACCAAAAACGCACAGTCATTTGGTACCACAGACAACTAAATCTACCTCAGGTATGGTAGGTACATAGAAATATTGGTTAATACATATTACATAATATATACAGGCATAGTATTTTCATGTTCAAATCATTAGACTTATCATTTTAATGTGAACTTAAGAAAAAAAACTTGGTAATAAAATTTACCAAGATGCTGCTAGGTATATTTTGCAATTTTCAATGTTCCCGCGTTGGCTGTATACCTTTGCAATTCCTTGAAGAAAAAATGATACAACTCACCAGAGATAAGTATGTATACAATACATTTCCCGTCCATTTAAGCGGCAGCTCGAAAACTTGTGATATTTGTTTGTTTTATTTAAAATTACTTAGTCGTAGAAAAAATATTGTATGTGACACATCGCAACCCACGCCACTCGTGTTTGTTGACCCTCATTAAACAGCTGTTGCATAAAATACCATAATAGTCACTAGCAGTGCGACTCTTTTGGTTTTATATATTAATTAGTCACTGTTACATCAACAAACTGATAAATATATTAAACTTACTTTAAATGGTGAACTTTCAAATCCTAAATTCTTCGGTGATATGGAAAATATAAAACCAAAGTCGATATGAATTATGTGGCCTTCGCTGTCCAATAAAATGTTTCCGTTGTGTCTGAAATAAAAAATACCGCATATATATAACAACGAAATTTAAAGATGCAATAACATTTATCGAATTAACAACATTGAATAAATTCTGTTAAAATAATAATTATTTTCTAGTTGATTACAGAACAGAGAACAGTTTTATTACCTATATTAATTAACGCCTTGACACTTGACAATAACTATAATTAATTTATAGAAACTAGTTTTGCCCGCGACATCGTCCGCGTTAAATTTCGTATCGCGGCGTCTCGGTAAACTTATTACAAAATTTCTTAATAAATTATACTCTAATCCTTTTCTGTTCTCTGACTGAATGATGCTCGGTATTCACATTCACATATTGTTAATTAAGATTCCATGGAGGATTAGGAACATACAATATTTTATTTCTTTGAATGGAAGTGATATTAGATAGGACATATGATTAATAAGAATGATGCTTTCTAGGTTAGGGAGCACCCCTTAACAAATGATTATCCTAATATATTTTAAGTTCTGTTAATATTTATCTTAATACTGTTTGTTTCCTATACATAAAAAAATAAAATAAAGATTTGTCTTATTTAAACATCTAAGGCATCTCACCTAATACCGTTGACCAATACAACTATAAACAAAAGACTAGTGTCAATCAAGGACCCTACAACACATAATAGTTAAAACAAGTGGAAATGCCCTTAAACTTTCCTGTCCTTAAACTAGTTCTAATACAACTCTTGTTTGTAGATTTTACATTGAATCTCAAAATGAATAAAGATATTTCTTAACAAACATTCTAGGGCTAAAAAGGTCGGCCCCTCAACGCTAGAGAATGCTTTAAGTAAATTCCTATATTAACCACTCTAATAGTTTTGAAATAGTTGTTACATATTCGAACCCAACTGTTGTCACTTGCTCAAGTAGTAAACAATTAATGGCTATAAGACAACTATTATATGACGGTAACGAAATTAATCTGCGATAATAAGAATTTTTGAGATATTCTACTATTTCCACTTTTTGATGGCAATGAGCGCTGTAATCAAATAACCCCAATTTAGTTTACGTGATGCCTTTGAAATAGTACATACGCATGCAACCACAATAGTAGTAATTATTTATCGATCGAATCGTCGTATTAGTATTTTAGAGTAGCCAATAGCTAAAGGGATGTAAATTCATGACTTTGACCGAGTGTTTTTCCAATATGTTGTTATTGTCATTTCCTATGGTAGATAAATATTTTTTTCTATTCTATTCGCGTCTTAGTCGATTTGTATTTTCTATTCCGTAGATATACCAGCGATGTCGCGGTCATTTGAGGTGAGACAGTGGCTTTCTCTTGGGTCATATTTGTCGTAGGTACAATGGAAGATGGGGCAAAAAGTTGTTGGAGTGGAGAACACGAAAGGGGTTCAGGAATGTTGGGAGACAGCCAGCAAGATGGACGGACGATTTGGTGCGAGAGGCTGGGAAGCGGACTGGATGCGGATAACTCAGGACCGCACAAAATGGTCTGAAATGGAAGAGACCTTTACTCAGTATTGGTAGTAATTATTGGGGAAATGAGACTTAACATTTTATGTCTCAAGGTGTCACCTAGCGCAGTTGCAGTGTCGCTTATTGGGGTTTTTCAAGAATCCTGAGCGGCACTGCATTGTAATGGGCCGGGCGTATAAATTACCATCAGCTGAACGTCCTGCTCGTCTGGTCCGCGTGGTGCGCGTACCTGTCCTTGAGCTGCAGCAGGTAGCTGACGAGCGCGTAGGCGGCCGCTGACTCCACGAAGTTCCTCTGCGCGCGCAGGAACGGCTCGCTGGTGGGCGGCCCGTGCTCCAGCGAGAGCCACGCGCGCAGGGACGCGCCCGACTGCTTCTTGATCTGGTGCAGCGATACGGTGTTCAGCACCTGCCCCAGAAACGGTGGAAGACATTACTTTTTTTTATTTTTTATATTGACACACTTTTTTTTACACAAATTATACTGCCCCAAATTAGGCATATAGCCTGTGTTACATACATATATAACATAAATATACTATTCAAAACAAAATAAGGACCACCACGTTTGTAAGGTATTTTCATGAATTCTTGAGGTTTTAAAATTGATTAATGATTCAATTGGATAAGTTAATTGATTTTTATTGTACACATCGTAAAATAATGATGCAAACAATAAAAAAATTTAAATTTTCTCAATTTTTTCAAAAAATTTGCAATTTTGCAAAAATGATTAGTGAGGAAAAAAATTTTGGAAATAAAAATATATAATGTTGGTTGATTTGTGACTTTCCTCAATATCTAGTATACCCTCCTCGTTTTCTATTGCACTCTTGAAGCCTAGAAGGTACGCTCTTCACCAGGTGTACCACTGTTTCTTGAGGAATTTGTTCCAAGCTTGATTTCAGAATGTTTATTAACTATCTTTCACTGTGCGCGGGTTGGTTTGTGCTTCAAACACTGCGTTTGAGTAAATACCATATGTGTTCAATGGGATTGAGATCCGGACTGTTTGCAGGCCAGGGCAACACCTGTATACCAGACTCTTCGAGGGCTTCTCTGGTGACCCTAGCTGTATGAGCGCGAACATTATCGTGCATCAGATGGAATCTTCCGCCAATTCCCTGTGCTTATGAGACCACATGGAGTTTTATGACTTCCTCGATGTAACGTTGAGCTGTTATTGTGCGTTCGTTTAGAATTACCAGCCCGGTTCTGCCCGACACAGAAATTCCTACCCATACCATAACATTGGGGACCCCAAATCTGTCACTTTCATGGATACAAACATCCGAAAATCGCTTACCATCACGCCTCCAAACCCTAATGCGACGGTCATCACTAAAAAGACTGCACTCATCCGTAAACAATACTGTCCTCCAAACATTCATATGTCATGCCAGATGCTGCCTTGCGAACGATAATCGGTTTGCACGATGAGCACTTGTTAATGGTATCCGCACTACGCGCCTCCTCGAGAACTGCTGGTCTTCGTGCAAGCGATTTCTAATGGTTTGATCACTAACACGTGTACCAATCGCCTGACGCAAACGTTTTTGTAAGGAGCGGGCTGTGATGCAGCGTTTTCTGCGCGTAGTCAATCGCACGTGGCGGTCCTTCTGTGCGATAGTTGCTCGAACTATGCCAAATCCCCGTTTCCTGGTTAGACTCCCAGTCTCTTGAAAATGATTCTAAGCATTTTGGATCGCTCGCCGGGAAAAACCCAGCTGGAACGCGACAGAACGCTGCGCATGGCCTTCTTGAGGCAATGTTACGGCCCTAGTTACGGTTAGCAAGTCCATATGACGTCGAATTCTCGGCATAACTTTCTTAAAATGTTTATTCAGCCACTAGTTAAACAAAACTTACAGTGTTCTTGGCAGAAACGTCAATTTCACTGAGTTGAAATCTGTCTTAAAATCGGGTATAATCAAGTACTTCCTATAAATTTTCAAAAACTACCCACTTTAAACAATTATGTAGGTGGAATACTCAAAAAAATGTGTGTAAGCAAAGAAGGTAACACCACAATAAATAATCAGCTTCTTGAGTATGCATAATAAAAGATAAATTATCGCTAGATAGCTAAAGTTCAGAAAAATCAAGTGGCCCTTATTTTGTTTTGACTAGTATACATATAACATCATATAAATGCTTGCACCCAGTCTGTACAGGCGACGCAGGCGACGTACCGGCTGGATGAGGCCGCAGTCCCGGTCCAGACACAGTATCTCGTAGGGCTCCAGCCGCAGCGGCACCCGCTCCAGGGTCCACACGGCCTGCAGCCGCCGCAGCAGCTGCGCCGCCAACATCTCGTGGCGCAGGTCGTCGCCCACCTTCACGATGCACCCCAGCAGCCGCCAGCCGCTCAGCGAGCCGTACGGGGACGACGACCGCATCCGGGACATCTTGCTCTCCCACGACTCCTGTAAATATTGATTCACCACTCTAGTTTACTTAATTATGCGAGTCTATACTTTTGTTGGTGTTGAGTGATCACCGCCGCCCACATTCTCTTGCAACACCGGAGGGATCACAGGAGCGTTGCCGGCCTTTAAGGAAAGTGTCCGCGCTTTTTTTGAAGGTACCCTTATCGCATCCGCCCGGAAACACTGCCCAAGGAAATTCATTCCACAGCTTTGTAGTACGTGGAAGAAAGCTCCTTGAAAACCGCACTGTGGAGAACCACATCCAGATAGTAGGGATGATATCTTAAGTTGTGGCGAAGGTGGAATTCGGCGACAGGAATCAGGCGAAAGAGCTCTTCGTAACACTCCCTATAATAAATGCAGTAGCACGACACACAATTAAGCCTCTACGCAACGCCAAGTGATCCAGCCGTTCACAGAGCACTGGGTCCCCGACAATTCGAGCTGCTCTGCGCTGCAAACGGTCAAATGGATCGAGCTGATACTAGGGTGCACCGGACTGTATAAGACACGATGATTGTGTCGGATAATTCATGTTAATCATAATAATTGTTTACCAAGGGCTGTTGACAACAATTCCATGTGCTATTCCATAGAAACAAACGGTCACATTCATAAATTGATTACATAAACAGGATATTTAATCCCTTAACCTAAAGTTCCCTTGTTTGTAAAACAGCTAATTAGTAAGGTACAACTTACAATGTTATTCTAAATTTGGTTACAACTTTTCAAATGCATGGTTACTGCTTTTTTAAATGAAGCCAATGACTTAAACATGAAAAGGTCTAAATTGCAAAGTTCAGTATCCATATAATTAAACACTCTGTTGATAAAACAATTTTTAATATAAACGACCCTGCTATGCGGAATACTGAATAACGGTTTATTAATTATAATAATATAATAATTGCTCACTGAATAAAAATTATTCGCAAGGGCTGTTAATGACAATAATTAGATGAGTTCAGATTTCATCATTTAAATCAGTGGTTCCTAAACAATGATCCAGGGACCACCAGTGGTCCGCGGACCGCGAACCAATTTCAATACGTGTACATTGTGAAGAATTATTGATTTCACGAGAACTGGAAACAACTTCAAAAGGTATCGATGTCATGAACACGATATCGGAATATTTTCAGAAACATAACATTAGCTTGGAGAAACTCGTTGGTTTCACTTGTTGGGATCACGCTCTGGTCTGGCAACGTTAGTACAACAGAAAAATCTTAAGGCAACAAAAATACATTGTACCAACCACCGTCAGGCGATTGGTTTGAAGACTCTTCCTGGATGCCTTAAGAATACAATGCAATTTTTTAAATTCTATTTTCTGATTAAAGTTTATTCTCGGATTGATTCCGTGGTTCCTGCTAACAATAAAAATATCTACATGTGGACACTGGGGAAGAAAAGGTTTTTTTTTAATGAAAATAAGGGACGAGACGAGCAGGACGTTCAGCTGATGGTAATTAATACGCCATGCCCATCACAATGCAGTACCGCTCAGGATTTTTGAAAAACCCAAAAATTCTAAGCGGCACTACAGTTGCGCTTGAGACATATAAGATGTTAAGTCTCATTTGCCCAGTAATTTCACTAGCTACGACGCCCTTCAGACCGAAGCACAGTAATGTTTACACATTGATACTTCACGGCAGAAACAGGCGCCGTTGTGGTGCCGGCATCCTGTGCAAAGGAGCCACTGGTAAGGTTGAGCCACTGATTTAAATAAATAAATAATTAAATCACGGACTAGTAAAAAAAATAAGTACTCCGTGTCACCTTACATAACATTGAAACACCAAAACAAGCGAATTAACTTGTAAATACATAGCCCTACGCACACACTTACACTACTAAAGGCCATAGGTGGCCATTATGAGAATTGTCATCGTCTGTGATAGACCAGTTTGCGTCTTAATAAAATATTTTAAAAATGCCGTCGTTGTTAATTTACTTGCACTTAAATTAAATTAAATGCACTTACATTTTTAAACGTGTATTCTTCATCAAACAAGACCAACAAGAGAGTAGCCATAGATAACCCCAAGTCAGTATAGAACATAGGTACCATAAACAAATGTTTATGAAGCATTCTATAAACATCCCCTTTCATCAGTTACAGTTACACACTGAGATTACAAATTAAGTTTTTCAGGCACTTTAATTGCCCTGCCACTTCTAGTAATGTAATTGTGATTACCACTTTGGTTCCTGGACATTTCAATGTTACTGTAAGTGTCAGTGCAGTTTGATAAGTCCTCCGATACACTATCATTATCAGATAATTGATCATTTAAATTTTCACCTTTAATTTTGAACTTTGGTAAATCATTTATGAATTTTCTATTTACAGTATACATTTCCTTTCTGATCTTCCATCAAATATGAGCGTGGTCGGTTCATATTTCTTATTACTTTACCAGGAATTCATGTTCACCACTCAGATTTGATAGAGATTTTCTAACAGAATCACAATGCTTATTAAACACATCATAATTAACATTTACTATCTTGGGTTTAAGACACTTTTTGGTACAGGTATTAATGAATTCAAATTCCTTGAGTATAGCATTTGTGCCGGTGATGGCAAGTATGGCTTGGGAGTATTTCTGTAATTAAGCAAACCAAGGTATATGTCAGAAATATCTTCCTTACATTTTTTTAAATTCTTTTGAAAATCTTAACACCATTTTCACTTTGTCCATTAGCTTGAGAATGTTTGACACTTGTTGTAATATGAGTAAATTGATAAAGCATCAGCAACACTTCTGAATCTATCTGAAGTAAACTGTGTCCCACAATCTGTTACTACAAAAGCTGGAATGCCATGCCTGGCAAATATTGATTTACAGTGATTAATGACACAGTCACTGGTTAAATTATCTAACAATCCGTCCGTAGTGAAAAAGTGTAAAAACGATGTCTCAATAAAATATTTTAAAAATGACGTCGTCCGTTGTGAAAATTTGTAAAGGCGATACTATATGAGTATTTGTGGCTATATATGATTATTTAAGGTTGAAAAAATTGTGTAACTAGTAACCGCACACACACTAGCGTTACGATGCTTCACTTGCTAATATCAGGGCGCGGAGTCCTTCTTTTTTTATTCGTCCATGAATCAAATGTGTGTGTTGTACCTTGAGCGCGGTGGCGGACGGGTCAGCGGGGTCGTGGCGGAAGGCGTTGGGCGCCGTGGCGTCGGCCAGGCGGCGCCGCACCTCGCCCGCCACCACCGCCACGGACTCGGGGGAGCCCGACCCCGCCGACAACGACTGGCCCGACACCGCTGACACCGCCGACGACAGCGACACTCCCGAAGCCGACACCTGCAATACAATGCCCACTCTTAACCCGCCGGTTCACACACGGTGTTTTGCTATGAATATCGTCAGTTAAATTTCCGTGGATATACACGGTGGTGTTGTATAGCTCACTGGGGAAGCTTGTTGAAATACCCAGCGGCACCACGACACGGTGCCCCGTCATTATACGTCCGGCACGCTATGATGGCCGTTTTGACGTTTGTCCACTCATGAAGTTTCGTATTAATTAATAATTACATTAAGGGAGCAAATTACTGTTCTTTATTGTCAATAGTGACGTGCAGTTAGCCATAAAAATCCTACGAACATTTATTTTTTATTTTTATAAGATTCTAATTATTGGTATACTTATTTACCACAAAACACGGCATTTGTTTTGACCTGGCTTTGGACTTCGGATATTGATACTGCATTACTGTTGACCCTTGCTCGTTAATTTGGACTCTGATTACGCCTTTTGTTGTGGATTTCGTCGATATGGCCAAACGTACGCAGAGAACTGTTCTAAACAGTCAGACACGTGAGTTCGTTATACGCCTTTGTAACTATTTCAATCATGAATCTCAAAATGGAAGGCCAATTTCACCTATAACGTCAGTGGTTGAACGCGTAGCTGATGCGCCTAATATTAGACAACGAACTGTTAGACGAATAACTAAAGAAAAATATGGCGAGACTGGCACGAAAGAAAATAAACTTCACACACCAAAAAAGAGGAAAACGAGCAAAACCAGTCGTAGGCATCGATAGCTTTGATGTCGATGCCATCCGAAGATGTGTACGGCTACTATTTACGGAAGGAGTATCCAACAAGAAAAAGTTCTTGTTTTTTATTATTTATTATTCTTTCTTCGGTGGGGAGAGTTCTTTAACGAAGATTTTGAAGACCGTTGGATTTCGATACAAACAATGTAACTAACGCAAAATATAGATGGAAAGATTAGATATCGTGATAGCAAGATATAGTTTTCTACAGCAAGTGAAAGAAATTGAAAATTGGCAAAATGTTATGTTTTTGGATGAAACATGGCTTAATGGTAACCATACTGTGAACCGTTCTTGGACCGATGACACTGCAGCATCTACGTCCAAAGTTCCTATTGGAAAAGGATCGCGACTTATAATTTGTCACACCGAAACCATCAACGGGTTTGTCGAAGGTTCTCATAGCTTTTGCGTCAAAAACTATCATGAAAAAATGAATGCATAAAAGTTTACTGAACATGCTTAATATTCCTTGGCATGTGAACAACAAGCTGATGTACACAGACATAAAACTGGAAACCATTAAGCAAGAAAGAGAAAAGTACAGTAAGAGCTACCAGTTTAGACTTAACAGGCATAGAAACAAACTTGCTTTTCAACTTCAGGGTCCTGATAGCCTTAAATTCACCAGGCTGAAGCGCCACTGCATTCAGGGACTAGCAGCAAGATTTGTGGACAAGAATTGAGAGACTTCTCACCGGAAAAGCCTCTCCTAAACACAACGCCAAAGTACAATCATTTTCAGACAGCTTAATGGATCATTGTTGAAAGACAGATTGCCAAGACGCAGAATACAAATAGAAAAAAAAAAGTTTACTGAATGGTTTACCTCAATGTTGTGTAGCCTCCCTGAACCATGTATTATAATTATGGACAACGCCCCATACCACTCGATGCAAATTGAAAAGCCACCTGCCCAATCCCAAAAGAAGGCTGACATCGTCGCATGGCTTCAAAAAAATGGCGTAGATGTAAACATAAATATGTTAAAAGCGGAATTAGTACATCTTTTAAAAGAAAACAAAGCAGCCAAAATCCGATACGTCATTGACGAAATAGCATTAGAACATGGGCACAGAGATATATGGTTACCGCCTCACCATTGTAAATATAATGCAATTGAGTTGATGTAGGCTCAAATTAAGGGATATGCTGCAAGACGCAATACAGAACCCCCATTTACCACAACAAAAATGCTAAAAATATTAGAAGAAGCTTGTGAACATGTGACTAAAGGAGACTGGGAAAAGGTTGTGAATAGAACTGTTAAATTAATAAGGGAAGATTATGAAAGAGATGTGAAAATAGATAATATTTTAAAAAACGAACTTATAATTAATGTAGGTGATATAGCAGTGACGATAGTGAAAATAGCAGTATGGACGAATCTGATTAAATCTGGCCTTTTGATACACCTTTTTTTGGTCTCTTTTTGTATTCATATGTTTCTTATGTGCATATAAAGTATGTATATTCATTTTCATTCCAATATTCAGTTCGTTCAATATTAAGTGAACATTTATATTTTTGTTTTATTAAACCTTTTTAATCAGGTACTACTTGCAACAAAAACAAATAGATTTGATTATATTTTTTTCGAAAATAAATTGACATTTCACATCACTATTATAATATGTCAAAACAGCCATCATAGGGTGCCGCTAGTATAGTGTTGTATCGCTGTCTATGCGAGCGTATCGACAGATTGTAAACGCAAATTTTTTTTTGAAGTGATACTTATTTAGGCGCGTTATGAAAAAATTATGAGAGTGAAATTTTAAGATGCGCGCGTATCACTGTAGCACAAAAGTAACAGAGTAAAGTTGGTTCCTAAAATTTTCTGACGTTTGCGACATTCGTTATTTTTTTTTCTTCCTCCATTCTCAGGACAGGCAATGGGTTCACGCCCATACAGGCGTATTCGTTATTTAATAATTAATCGTCAAAGCCATCTTTGCAAGATTTTTGCTTTGTTACGCCAAAGAAGTATAGCTTCTTGCGTGCATACATAAGTACCTACACACACACACTTTTTTAAACGGTGGCTTTGCCGTGCCGTGTACAAGAGGCCTTACTCTGTCAACCGATAATAGGGCGGGCATAGGCACCTATGCAATCAAAATAATAGATAATAATAATAATATTATGTTGCGAGGGCGCACATCCTGGGTGTGATAGGATCCTTTTTTTAAACCTACGTGCAAGTGACAGACGCTACCTGTCTTCTTTTCTTGTTCTGTTCTTTTTATTAATCATGCTCAGTGATTAAACTATGGTTCGATTACGATCACTGGTGTCTCTGAACTCACAAAGACAAGTTATAATTATACTTAATACAACTAATCATGTCATTTATTATTATATATTATAACTAGTGGGATCCGACAAACGTTGTCCTGTACACACGTCTTAAATTTGAAAAATCGGTACAGCCGTTAGGAAGATTTCACTAACATACACATGAGTAGGAGAATTATATTATATGGACGGAATTGAGAATGTAAACCAATCTCAAATTCACTGGAACACACAAAAATCTCATCAAAATCGGTCCAGCGGTTCAGAAAGTAGTTCAATTAGTTATATAAACCATCCTTGAATCCACCTGAAGTTTCATTAGAATCGGTCGAGCCGTCTAGAAGTAGTTCAGTGACATATACACGCATACAAGAAATATATATATAAAGATAAATATAATCGTAGTATTTAATTTCCAAGCGAAACCATTAAATTTACTTGGCATCAATCACTGCTTTAATCCTCAAGTTTCACACTGTCTCTAGTAACAAAGTAAGGAATCAATTTGACAAAAACGATATTTTTAATCTATAATTTATTGTAGGCGTTAATCAATAAAGATTTATATAAAATAATATATTTGGTATCAACTATTTTTAAAGTATATAAGAGTAGTTAAGACTTTAATTCATGGATAACTTTGGTGCCAAAAATGGCGACCCAATAAAAAAACGAGTAGATCGCAGTGTGCGTAAAATAGTTTATCAATATATTATTAGTCCACAGCAGTTACGAACTGAGTACGATCCAAGACAAATCTTAGTATCGGTCATCTAAAGTAGCTATTTCTGTAAAATGTGTAATTAAGTGAAGCTGCTGTAGGTACAATTAATGTTAATTATGTCGCAAAATGTGAATTTATAACTTGAACTTAATTAGGTCTAATTTTAATTTGAAATTATTAAGATTGATCGTTATGTAGATCAAATTACCTTTAATTCGTTTACAGGAAATACCTACATACAGAAAGATTTAAGAAGCTTTAGTCCCGTTCAATTGTGGCATTATAAACCTCCATAAACGTCTAGTGTTAAATCCGATTGACAATATTTTGAAGCCTTAGCCCTATTTCATTCTGGCATTATAAATATTAAGAAACTTTTTGTTTTCAGACCAATGGATATTTGGATGTTTATACGCCTCTTATGCTTACTTAAAAATGTCGCCGTGTGTCATACGTCACCAATCTAACAATGGTGGATCTAGTTTGCACTGCGCACCAAGTGAAGATGTACCTGCGAGACGCAGTCGGGCGGCGTGGGGCGCGCCGTGAAGTCGTCGTCGTCGTGGCTCCAGCAGTCGGCGGCCAGGTCGGCCAGGTAGGGCGCGGGCCACGCGGGCGCCAGGTTCTCCTCGCTGCGCGCGAGCCGCACGGGCGGCAGGTGCGGCGCGAGCGGCGCGGGCGGCAGCAGCCGCGGCGGCAGCGGCTCGCGGTGCTCTGTCTCCAGCACCTCCACGTACATGATGAACGGCGCCTGCGACCACGACCGGCACATCACACACACATGCACATCATATCGGCTGGATCACCGGCCGGATAGTAACCTTACACAAATAAAATTTGTAAACACGCGTCCCGTGCGAGCGCTCTTCCAACTGAGCTAACCGTATCGTTGATAAAATCTTGGATGCTTTGTTCAACTGTCAAATTCTGGCTTCATCTACCTACAGGATCTACATTACAGTTGAGCACCTGCTCATACGTTTACATTTTAGTCTTTGGACAGGAAGCCGGCTAGGTTATGGGTTTCACAACGGCGCCTATTTCTGCCGTGAAGCAGTAATGTGTAAGCATTAATGTGTTGCGTTCTTAAGGGCCCCGTAGCTAGTAAAATTACTGGGCAAATAAGACTTAACATCTTATGTCTCAAAGTGATGAGCGTAAAAATTGTATTGCCGGTCAGAATTTTTGTGTTTTTTGAGAGTCCTGAGCGGCACAACATTGCAGTGGGCAGAGCGTTTCAATTATCATAAGTTGAATGTCCTGCCCGTCTCGACTCTTACTGTCAAAAAAGAAAAACATCACAAACTTCACCTTAATCATATCGGGCGGGTCACCGGTAGGTTTACGCACTTTCTTTGAAGGTACCCATATCGTATTTTGCCAGAAACACCGCACAAGGAAGTTCATTTGACATCTTTGTAGTAAGTGGAAGAAAGCTCCTTGAAAACCGCACTGTGGAGGACCGCCACACATCCAGATGGTAGGTGTACGTTAATTGCTGATTTTATTATGAATCATGAGGGTAGTTGTATGTGCTCCACTATCCGATGACACAAGTCCCGCTTGGGTTGACAAACGGACAGAGACAATTGAGCTTTGCTCGGGCGTGGTCGATAGCACTACATATGTAAACCGTGTTTACCCTGAGTGATAACCAGTGGTCATCAAGTCTAGTATTGATATTCAATACTAGTGTCTACATATAAACTTTGCAAGCTTGCGATCGCCAGTGACGTTCACCTGGAACACCAGAGTCGGGACCGTTGGACCTGCTGCGCCGCCACTTGAGTGACGTGGGAGTGTTCAAAGGTTAGTGGATTGCATTTTACTTTTTTTATCATGATTCTTGGTTGATTGCAAGTGCCTACATAAATTCATTTATTTAACTAGCCAAAACCGGCGACTATAAGAAACCTTAATGCAGTCCCAGATATTATTCCTGAGCCCGAATAGTAAGGGATGATTTCCTAACTTGTGGCGTGTCAGTTGTTAGCTCAGTTGGAAGTCGCGGGTTCGAAGACCGCTTTGTTTATAAAATGTTGTTTTCGAAATTTATTGTTGAATTAATACCAGAAGTGAGGGCTAACGTAACAAGTTGTTTAGATAATGACCTTGTCCTTGCTGTTGAGCAGGGCGGCGGCGTGCGGCAAGATCCTCAATACGTGGTGTGGCTTCCTGTGCAGCGGCAGCCACACTCGCGCCGGCAGGTTGAGGTCCAGCGCTGCCAACTCGGCCCGCAGCAGTTCGATGCGCCGCTCCTTGTCAGGCACGCTAGTCAGCCGCCGCCCGATGCTCGTGATGGCATTGAGGAACTGGAAGGAATCAGGTTTTTTTTAACGAAAATAAGGGACGAGACGAGCAGGACGTTCAGCTGATGGTTATTGATACGCCATACCCATTACAATGAAAATTCTGAGCGGCACTACAATTACGCTCGTCACCTTGAAACATAAGATGTTAAGTCTCATTTGCCCAATAATTTCACTAGCTACGGCACCCTCCAGACCGAAACACAGTAATGTTAAATTTAGTTAAATAACACATTACTGCTTCACGGCAGATATAGGCACCGTTATGGTACCCTTAATCTAGCCGGCTTCCTGTGCAAAGAAGCCTCCCACTGGTAATCATCACATATTTCAGTCTTTGGAATCCCACCATAATTGTGTTGATTCCGTTACTTTGTACAAAATTGCACTATGTTGACGTCCCCTTACTACTAAATACGTTTCTAAAGAGCATGTTGGGAACATTTTCTTCATGCCCTACCTCTGATTGGGGCAAGTGGTCCATCTGACTGAGAAAAAAAACCAGCCCCTCTATAGGATATCTGCAATACCGGAGGTGGAGAGATGCGTTATTTTTAGTGAACTTTTTAAGCTTGAAAGTCCAAATGTCTTTATCAATTCCGAAATAAGGCAGCTGCCATATTATACTACAAAGTGTATGTTTAAGGCAAAACTGTTTATTCAAATGGCTCGGTTGCGTCTAATAAATGACTTAAATTATTGGAGCTGTCACAAGATAAAAATAATTTACAACACTATTGATAACAATAGTCAAAATACGTATCTTATAATAATTCTCCTTATCTATAAAAATAAATTATAATATTTATTATTTGAAATGTAGATGCTGAGACAAAGTTCATTGCGTCGATTCTAATAGGTGTTCGTAGCATCAAACCTTTTTTTTTAATGAAAATAAGGGACTAGACGAGCAGGACGTTGAGTTGATGGTAAGTGGTACGATCTGCCCATTACAATGCCGTACCGCTCAGGAGGTCTATTACCTAACTGGAAAGCCCAAGTTTCGGTTCGAAACGAAAGAACGACGAATTTCGAGTTAAATCCTGTTACCAAAGTACTTCGGAATCGAATATTGCGGATGGATTTCGTTTCGGAACCATACACATAACCATAAAAAGTGAAGTAATGTCAAACAATGAAAATGTAAATTTCTAGCATAAAGTTAGAACTGAGCATAAACCAAGAATATGTAAAATGTTTTCAAATACACATTTTGTTCAGACATATAACGTTTCCCGCGTTTATTTGCAAGGCTGCTTGTCATTCGGAAAACTTCAGAATTATCCATTATACTGACAGTGTTGTCAACGATAATTTTGCATTTTCTTTGTTTATCATCAGTTATAACTTTATACTAAGTTTATTTGTAAGGCCGAAAATGTTTAATCGCGAACTTCGTATCGACCTTCGGATCCGAAACACTTTCGTGATAGGAAAATGTACGATCCGTCAACCAAAACTTCGTATTTCGATTTTGGTAGAAGGGCTCCGGAATTCTTGACAAACCCAAAAATTCTGAACGGCACCACTATTGCATTAGTCACCTTGAGACATAAGATGTTAAGTCTCACTTGCCCCGTAATTTCACTAGCTACGACGCCCTTGAGACCGAAACACAGTAATGTTACACATTACTGCTTAACGGCAGATATAGGCGCCGAAGTGGTACCCATAATCTAGCCGGCATCCTGTGCAAAGGAGCCTCCCACTGGTAATTATTGTAGTGCGGATCCCGAAAAAGCTTAAATGTATACTTTTCTATTAATTAATAATAATTATGAGAAGTATTCTTTCGGTGTGACAAGGTTAGCACACTCTACTCGAGCACCTTAGATCTGCCATATAAATAAGTAGATTTATACGACACAAATATGGTGTCAAACGTTTCTCATGAATATAATTTAAAAGTAAAACACGCACTGCGTTTATTGGGTGTAGTGGCAGTAATAAATATATATATATCACTCAAATTTAGACGACCCCTATAGTCCCCTATAGCCCAGTAGTTAGTGACCCTGCCTTTATGCTAGAGGTCCCGGGTTCAAATCCCGGTAGGTTATTTTTATTAAAATAAGGGACGCGACGAGCAGGACGTTCGGCTGATGGTAAGTGATACGCCCTGCCCATTACAATGCAGTGCCGCACAAGATTGTTAAAAAACCAAAATATTCTGAGCGGCACTACACCTGCGCTCGTCACCTTGAGACATAAGATGTTAAGTCTCATTTGCCCAGTAATTTCACTAGCTACGGCGCCCTTCAGACCGAAACACATAATTATCTAAATTTTATGAGTTATCAAAAATGTTAATTCAGCTAAGATTTGATAGTCAGCATGCATATGTTAATATAATTGATATGATTGTTAAGTATAAGTCATATTGCTGAAATCACTAAAATGGCCTTATTATAGAAGGTATTCATTTTTTTATACTGCATAGATGTCGAAATGAAAATGTAAGTTGAGACCAGACCAGACTTTTCCCAAACGCAGTCCGCATCAATCCTTTCATCCAGCAGTCTTATCCTCGGCAGCTATTATTAAACTGGCATATTTTAGTTCCCGATGAACGTTAAATGTACGAGTAGGACGACCTTTCCAGTATTTTTATCAGTCGCTGTAGAAATTTGTGCAGTCAATCTACTTTCATCCGTTCACTCTACATGGCCAAACATCCGCATTCCCTTTATCATTACACATTTATATGAGACTTGTGGTATACCCAACTTATCCGTAGTTGGACTAGAGTACTTACTGAAAATGCTATATTTGCTAAAAATATTATGTTATCGGCCACGGACTAGTAAAAAAAGAAGGACACCACGCCGTGATATTAGCAAGTGAAGCACCTTTTTGCTAGTGTGTGCGCGGTTACGGGGTATACCAGTTACACACATTTTTCTCGCTTAAATAATCATAAATCCACAAATACTTTCATATTATTGTTTTTACACTATTTCACAACGCACGACGGCATTTTTAAAATATTTTATTGCGACGCAAACTAATCTGTCACAGACGATGGCAAATCTCATAATGGCGGTCGATCGGCTTGTATTAGTGTAAGTGTATGCGTGGGGCTATGTATTTACACGTTTACCGGCTTGTTTTAGTGCCTCAGTGTTATGTAAGGTGACATGGAGTCCTTATTTTTATACTCGTCCGTGGTTATCGACATTAAAATAAAGGATATTAAGCTGCGTCCGCTGCGCCGTGTTTTCGTGTTTGTTAACAAAAAAACATGTTTTATAAACGGATTAGGGGCGTGGCTTAACAGTTGTGTTAAATAAAACATCTTAACATGTTTACCGCGAGAAATGGATAACATCACCTGCGTTCGCCTGCGGGGAGGGAAATTAACTTTAATAAAATTAGCATTCACTAAATAAAGATAGGCACGTCTTCATTTGTAGCTAGCGATAATTCTATAGGTTTGTTTGTGATTGAGTGGAATAAAGAAAATACTTTGTTTATTATACAACTGATAACAGAAAGGCCGGTTCTTTGGGATGTAACACTGGTAGATCATAAAAATAAATACAAAAATCTGGATGCACTTCTTCGGAACACATTTTTGAAATGAAACAAAAACATACACGAAAACAGGTGCAGCGGACGGACTGTTTTGCTAACATGTTATGTTAAAGAATTGACGCGGCGGACCCAGCTTTAAGCAAATTATTTAAAAAATACTGTTCAGCTGAATATTTTGCAGCTACAAGTTTCAATTTTTAATATAAATTTATAATTTCTAAATGTCGACAACAGCGCCAACTTTGGAGTACAATAAAAAGATCTAGCCGGGTAACTCCTTCCAATTACGCTGATAACAGAGGTCTGGGTGGGGGAGGTCGACTCGGACTTGGCTATTTCTGAGGCTATACTGGCTTGAGATAAAATAAATAGAGGATAATATTTCATCAACAGCCAGAAGACGTGCACTTCTGGACAAAGGCCTCCCCCAAAGATTTCCAGGAAGATCAGTCCTGCCCTGCCCTCATCCAACGTATTCCGGCGATTTTGACCATTGTCGGTCCATCTTACCGGCGGTCCGGCTTACCAACACTGCGTCTTCCGGTACGTGGTCGCCATCAGAGGAGTTTACTGCCTCCACCACCTGTCTGTCGAACTAGGTGCCCTGCCCACTGCCACTTCAGTTTCGCAATCATTTGGGCTATGTCGGTCACATTGGTTCTCCTACGGATCTCATCTCATTTCTGATTCGATCTCGCAGGGAAACTCCGAGCATAGCCCTCTCCATTGCCCTCTGAGCGACCACAAGCTTTCTCATAAGGCCCATAGTTAGCGACCACGTCTACGTACTGTGTGTCATCATCACCGTAAGGATAATATTTAGTGATCTAAATTTGCTAAACATAGCTATAACGTTGTTATGACGCCAACCGCAAAACAAGATCTGTGACTTATGTCTTCCGACGAATGACCTCATCGCGATATTTCTCACGGACAGTCGAGCATTTCCCCGTAATCCCAAACAGTAACTTTATAAATACATTTCAATTATTACGCGGCAGAACGTAATTATGACAATGTAATAGAGAACTCTTTATATATCTAATATAAAGAGTTGTTCACACTGACACCCGCAGTCGCAGGCAACGAAAAGGTCCTGATGTTTTCTGGATGAAGTAATCGTCATTTTAATTAAAATTTGGAATCGGTGTCTTCCCGCCGCAGCCCCGCTCTTACCTCTCGCCTCAATGCGTCGCGCGTGCGACTCAAGCACATCACATCTATAACTATACGTCATGTAGTTACAAAACTACCTTGGCTGACACTGACTCATAAAAATAACAATAATCGTGACTAGATTTAGATTAATTAATTTGATTGTATAAAGATAAGTACGCAATTATTTTTAAACATTTTAGTGTACATATCTATTGTTTTGGAATAGTGTTTTTGAAGTCGGTTGTTTTTTGGTATTTTTTTTATATTTATCAATGTCCGCCACATTGAAACACACACACAAACATAGTAATTACAAAATATTGTTACAAATTAATGTTTTAATAACTTAACTAACTAACATTAATAACTTAACGTTCTATAATATTTATTATTTTTATCATACATATAAAAATACTAGTCGTTCCCGCCCCCTTCGCTGGGGTAATTTTAAAAGGAAATACATTAATGAAGGAACGTTGGAATTCGAAAAATAAAAGCAACCATCTTGGATAAATTTCACATCGAATGGTGGTAGTTTCATGTCGATACGATCTGTGGTATAGGCGTGATTGTGCCTCAAACAAAGACCATTTTCATTACCTATATATAATAGAATTCGTTATTGGAAGATTTTAAGAAAGATCATTAATTTCTTTTACATCATAACTCGTCTTTGTTAAAGAAATGGATTAAACTAATATATTTTCTTTCATAATATGAAAATATTGTTTCATTAAAGTCGACTGCCCCAGATGCTGTTTGAGTAACAAATATTAGTCATTTCCGCTAGTATCACCACATCCTACGCAAGATGAAAAATTTCATATTTATTATATAATAAATATGAAATTTTTCATAATAAATTTTCCATAATATTATGGCCAGCTGCTTCTTGGTATTCACAAATTAAATTTGAAAACATAATTTTATGAACAATAGACTCGAACCCACGACCTCTCGCGTTCCCTGCGAGTGCTCTGCCAACTGAGTTAACCGTTCGAGTGACGTATCGTCATAAAATCTTGTATGCTTTGTTCAGCTCTCAGGTTGTGGCTTCTTATAAGTTGTGGTATTCATAAAAATATAAAAATTTTTTTACGACATTCCTAGAACCTCTGACGAATAGTATTACCTTTAAATGCTTATTTCAGCGTCATTCGTTATATTATTACGTGGACTCGACCTAAAATTGAATCACGCTTCCTTGGGATCTCTTGAAAACTTCGATTGAGTGACAGACAAAATCGGTTTTCGAATGCTGATCGGTTGAGTCGTTAAGGCGTGAAAGCGTAACAAACAAACAAAAACTCTCACATTCGCATTTTTAATATATAGAAGAATAATTAACGAAAACACTTTATTATGAGCACAATAATTACAACAGTAAGTTTCAATTAATTCTCGTATCAGACGGCGTCATGTTGACGTGTTGTCGGTGAGGTATTCCAAGGGTATTACTAATAGCGGGTTCACATGGTGCGATTTTAGTTGAGCAACTAGTTGTGCGACAAAAAATTTTAAGAAAATTCGAATGAACATATTAAGACGGTAGAATAAAATCAATTTAACATTGGTGGCAAAAAATCAGTAATTCAGTAGTATTTGAAATTGGAAAAAAATCCTTTTTAAGTACGGATTCGATTGCGTGACTTTTTTCGAACCGATTTTTGACGCTTAGATTTTGTTCAGACAGTTCAAACCGCATGCTAGTTAGATTAAGCAATTTTAGTATGATGGGGCAAGCTGCGTCTGCAGTGTTCTACCATCTTTATTTTTATCTTTGTATTTTTTTTTTCTTTTGGTCTTTAGCTTCATATTTTAGGTACTTCGGGTCCAAACAGACTTCGCTGCTGAGATGAGACGACTTGTCGGCCTGTGCAATTGAGGCTTAACTAAATCGTTATTAGTAAAACAGCTGTTAGCATGTTATGCAGCGTTCATGCTTACAGTCAGAACGACATTGAATTAGTTGCGCAAGTCGTGAGACGGACCTTATCAGCATAAGGGCGCGGAGATAGAGACAATCAAGGTGAGCGGTAGCGGTGAACAGATTGTTGTCTTATCTAGTAATGTCAATGTTAATTCTCAATACATTAATGTACAGTGCGCATAAGAACTATTGGCACGTTTTCAAATTAGGAACTAAAGCGAATCTACCAGTTGGAAGCTCCTTTGCACAGGATGCCGGCTAGATTATAGGTACGGCGCCTATTTCTGCCGTGAAGCAGTAATGTGTAAACTGTGCGCCGTAGCTAGTGAAATTACTGGGAAAATGAGTAGTCACTATTACAAATCACAACCAAAAGTGTGTTCACAACCAATGGTCGTAATAATAGTTACTACACTGATTCCATTGTTTATCATCGCTTTAACAGCGAGCTTCCGGCATATGCGATAATCTGTCTAACTGCTTTAATGCTGGGTACACATAGAAAGAGCGACGTCAAAAGAAAGCTCACGAAGGAAAGTGATACAGCAGCGTGTGTTCACCAAAGGATAAAATTTCGCTGGCATACCTTCACCGTTTTTCTTTGTGTTTGTTTTTTATCAAAATAAGGGACGAGACGAGCAGCACGTTCAGCTGGTACTGGCATTACGATGGTAATTGATACGCCCTGCCCATTACAATGCAGTGCCGCGTAGAATTCTTGAAAAACCCAAACATTCTGAGCACCACTACAATAGCGCTCGTCACCTTGAGACATAAGATGTTAAGTCTCATTTGCCCAGTAATTTCACTAGCTACGGCGCCCTTCAGACCGAAACACAGTAATTTTTACACATTACTGCTTCATGGCAGAAATATGCGCCGTTGTGGTACCCATAATCTAGCCGGCATCCTGTGCAACAAGCCTCCACTAGGTGTGCATTAGGCCTAAGCTCGTAAGGGAGTAATGTTTCCACTAGTCAAATAAACACTGTATGAATGTATAATACTGTAATGGTCCGACATAACTCCTTTTCATTTTGAAAGATGTGAGAAACACAAAACAAATATTTTAAAAATATTAATCACAGCAACGGGGAATCAAAACGAATATCGAAAATCATTTAGTTCAGACCATTAGCAACTAAGAATCCAGATGTTAAAATTATATGGATGTTTTTGTTAAAAAAAAACATAATTTATTTCAATTCTCGGTGGGCCCATTTCCGAAAACCAGAAACATATATCATGTAATATATATAAATCCAGTATCCTGATGTTTGTTTCCAGTGAACTCCTAAACTAATGAACGGATTATAATGGGGATTACTTCATGGTGTGCAGTTTAGTCCAACTTGAGAGAAAGGATAGTTTTTATTTCGATCCCATCATTATTTTTATTTGCAATATTTGTTTTGTATGGACAAATTTTCTACGAGAGAATGTATTGACGCAATTTAAGACCCAACAGTTCTGCTGTCAATCAATTTCATTATAAAGGGTATGTTCCGATATGCACTGCAACCACTGAGCAGTGTAACGTCAATTTAGTATACTGTGAAGCCGTTCCTTTATAGTTAGTTATACTGGTTACTATTTAAAACGGAACGCAATCCCGTATACTGTCAGCAGCATTTTTTGACGCAGCATCCAAATGAGTGTATTAAAGTTTTCTAGTTCATTAAAAAACACTGTTGTTGGAGTACTGTCAAATTAAAAATATTTAGGATTAAACTTTGTTTATAAAACGTTAGGCACTCGAGTGGTTTTGACTGATCACGTGATCAAAGTACTGCGAGTACCTTACCTCGAAAACGCCAGTGCTCACTGTAGAATATGGCGGCGATTTATGACGTCATATATTTCCCTAGGGTACTGCCGCAGTATACTGGCAGTCCATAACGGTACGAATTCTTCTACAGTGATAGCACTGTGCAGTGCTCGCAGTGCATATCGGAACACACCCAAAAACAGGGAGCATATTTTACGAAATAATAATTCTCGATGTTATGAAATATTCATAAAAAACAGTATATTATTTATTATGAACAGAACGTCTTTATTGTCAGCTAGTATAATAGAATATTGTGACACTATCTATATTGGAATATCCATAATATTAACTCACTTCCCTGACCACGTAAACTAAGATCAGTAGTAGTAAAGTCCCCGCGTATTAATGATTGTTTTGTAAACCTCAGCCGCTATCTTGAGTGTGTGTATTTGTTTGAACAATGAACACGTGCCAGTATCACATTATATTAACAAATGAATCACCGAGTTATTGCTGGACTTTGATTTGACGCACTTTATAATATGACCTCAACAATAATATTGATGTACCCACTACCCAGTGGAAGCGATATATAGCTGCCGGTGCCTACGAGTATCAATCTATCTACAAAATCAATGTGTTCACTACACTAGGTGGCTTGTTGTATGAAATTATAACCTATTAAAATAAAACACTTTTAAAGGATTAAAACGCGTGTCATTGTAACTGTGTTTTTAAATTAGATTTTTTGATAATCTCTAAATTGAAACCCACAACTACACATACCAAAAAAGAAGAGGACACTGTCAGTAAAGTTTGCCAAACACCATCTGTCTATAGCAAATACCACCTCCGAGACAATAAATGGCGCTTAACTTCATAATGACAAATATGACAATTACAATCTTTGACTCATTTCATCTGCAGTTAAAATCTCCCCCTGAAAACGATACCTAGAAAGATCTTGAAACGTCGAGTTAACTTAAATAAAAATTAAAATTTAACTTTTACGCAAAAATCTAATGTAAAAACACAGTTACAATTAATTACACCGCGTTCTAATCCTTTAAAAGTGTTTTATTTAAATATGTAACACTCGCGTTAGTCAAAGAAATACTATTGTAATCTATACTAATAAGAATGCTTTATCAAAATAGAAGTTATTTGGGAAATGCATATGGAGGCAGGTTATACGGTACGTAATAACAAAATACCAATTATTTGAAATGTTATGAATAATATTTAAACTAATAATGGATTTCCGCAAAATAGTAGCCATTTTATGCCAGGACCTGCAACTTCGTATTTTTAACGCTTAATATGATTCGTCATCACATTTAATATGCCTAATACGCGAACAACAGAATTACTAGAACCCCTGAAACTGCCTGATTTTCCTGGATATTCTTCCATTGATGACAATGTGGCACTACGAAATACAATGAATTGAAGATCTTATTGAGCATGTGAATAACACACAAAAAGTAGTCCTAAGTGTGAGTGAGTAAATCACTTAAAAGTATTTTGATACAAATCTTGCTTGTAAAAATTTAGCTTTTCCTTGAGCTACATTGGGTCATCTCCATCGTAGTTGCGTGCAAGACAAGTAGGAGTGTTACATCAACATTTATTAGCAATTATGTAAATGGAACATCAATAAACTGAACAAACATTACATAATACTTGCTAATGCTCCACAAACTTGTCAGTTTAGTAATAGGGGTTTGTGGATGAAATTTCCGTTTTGGCGTAACGGCTACTTTGGATTAAAATAAAACCTCAAAAACGTTTTTTATTCCGAAATCGGCAAGTGCCCCCGCGCCGCAGGATGTCTTAGATCGGCGCGATTTAGGCGCACGCGCAGCGGCCTCTGAATGCGTATTATTTTACATGTATTCATAGATTGCTAAAAATTTGGATGATTTGAGTGAATGTATAAGAAAGCTATTGAAACAATATACAGGGTGTCCCAAAGTTATGGGACATAAAGGGAAAGTACCTTAAATATCGAAGATAGGCTATTTTACTGAAAGAAGACTATGTTATTTTTAAAAGTTAGTACTTCTGCATTCAAAGATTTTCTAAAAAATACTTGCCTCGTCTGGGAATCGAACCGACTGAAATGTAAAAAAAAAACACACCTCGACTTTTATGATGCCAATCGAAAGAATGACCAAAAACTAATAACTCTTCTTAAGTAACATAGTATTTTAAAAGAAAGAAAAGAATAACAAGAACATTCTAGATTCAAATAATACAACTTGGATTATTTAATATTCAATTATCTTCTCACTCAGCAGACTGATTAAATTAATATATTATATCATACAAAAAAATTTTTACATTTGTAGTACAAAATTTCAATAACATCCACTAATATTTGTATTCCTAAACAAACACACAACTCCCCCGGAACCTAACGCAGCTAGGTACTAACATAACTTCTTAGGGGCTTGAATTCTAGTATGTACTAGTGTGTAATATTATGCAGGTGTGTGTTATAGTTCGCTTCATGGTCCTAAGAACGATGTAATAAAGCTCACTTTACGAGTTGAAGAAGGGGAATGAAACTCGTGAGCAACTTGCTCACTAGACACTCGGTTGATTTACGACAAATCGACGATTGCTTTTGCGACAAACCGAAAAAGACTCACATCTTAGTCAGGATCACATTTTATCTTTTAAAATAACTTTATGCTTTTTACACGCTTATTAATAGCTTCACCTGTATGTATGTATGTTTGTTTGTTTGTAACCGACTCATTTAGGCGCGATTTTGACCCACTTTCAACAGCCACATTTCGTTCAAACTTCGTAGATTTATCGCGGACCGATGACAATACATTAATTTGATAAAATTATTACATTTTTTAATGAGGAAAATATGTTAAATTATATTATTTTCATCTATCGTCTTTAAGGTAGGAATTGCTCATTTTAAATTTCAAAATTAATTTTCAATATTTCAGTTCGGTTTTCTATAAAAAGCTTTTTTTTTTAGTTTTTTTTTAAAGTACTATTTATTTTACATATAAAAATGTGGTATCGCAAAAGCATATTTCACTTATATACTTATACCCGCGATTGATATATCTTTAGCATTGGCGTAAAGAGTCTCTCTGGATCTTACTTTATCACGGTGAGTGTTCGGACTGCGGCGGAATACTTCAGGTAAATTCCAGGAGCCGAATTTCACCACGAGACATCACGTGAAAATGCGAAATTTCATCCTCAGCTTGTTAATTTCAAGTATTCCACCAGAAACGTGCCTCACATAGTTGCGGCATCCACAGTATTCCCGAACCGACATGATTTAGGGCAAACTTAAGTTACCGTTAAAGATTAGATCAAATTATTACTTCAAAGGCAGACATTGCATCTCTCGACCTCCGGTATTGTGGGCGGCTGGTCTTCACGTTCAATCAGGTGAGGCACTTGTCTGTTTGCCTCCTCAAATATAAAAAAAATAACTTATTTGTACGAAAATTCTCACACACATTATTATAACACGAGACTCGTATAGCGCGCCCGCTGCCATAATTTTAACTTAAAAATTCATATTAAAAAAAACTTCGATTAACTCACAGAAAATATTCAGCAATAGAGTCCTATAACGTTTAGCTCCTTTATTCATTATTTTAATTAGAACCAACACAACAGAATGACAACAAATAAAACCAGCTATGTTGACGTCTTGCATTCTACAACCGCGCGTGCGAGGAATTTCTTGCTACAGTTTTCCCAGACCGAAACGACTTCGGGACTTCAAGCATAGAGCTATCTCCCATCCTTAAAAGCCGGTGATGCATCGCTTGAGTCCTGGTTTTGCTAATGTGTGCATAGGCTTAGCACTTCTCTTCACGTGAGTCTTTTGCCCATTTGCCCTCTGTTATAAAAAAAAATACGGGTGCACTCCGGGAGTGCCGGCAGAAGTAATAACTTCAACATTAACGTTGTGCAGTTCTGCGGCAATTTCGCACTACGTTTATTTATGAGTACAAAAGTACTAGCATTTATGTGGGTCACTACAATGTTCATTTATTGCGCTATCATACACAAAAATGACAATTTGTATTAAATAAAAACCATATTTAAATAATAACTGAAATCACCATGGCAACCATTTGTTTGTTGGGTGCCGATGAAGCGTCTCGTAACGGTGTCGCGAGTCCAGAGATTTTATCTCATCTAAAAATGTGCGTATCGCGCTAAAAGAAGATTTCACTTCAAAAAACATAAGAATGAAATGTCATCATCAATTGTTACGGAAAGATCAACATACAAGCCAACGAGCAAAGCTCGATCCTGCGGATATTTATAATGATACTTAACAAAATGCTGAGACGAAATAGATCTTAAAAGAGACTGACGTAATAATTATGGCGTTATAATAATTATCTAATCAAAAAATTTATGATGTAACAGTAAATTGAAGATAATATTGCCGTATCTGATATTGTTATCTTTGTATTTCGCGTTCTTTGTTTCGTGAAAGTTTTTCATTTCATTGTTTGCAGCTCCGTTGAAGCTGAAGTGAGAACATATTATTTGCATCAGAAAGTAATCCACCGCGTTATTATAATTACGCGAACGTTGTATTCAAATTACAACTTCCTAATTTAAACATGATCAGCGATGTTTCAATTTCAGTTTGTGATATCTTGCTTTCGTCGAGCCCTTAGAATTTTTTTTCTAAATGTCTATTGTTGAAATAAACTGACTCGTGTTTTTTTATTATTTTTAAACTATAATTTCTTCTTTTTTATACTAATAAAAACCACACATAAGAGCTCCTCCTACACACGACCGAAGTGGCTTCATACTTTAATGATCAAGGCGAACTTAATTATATTATGAAATACAAAAATTTTTTGTTTAACATTAACTAACTCAAAATTAACGGTAAATTAACCTCTTCGCGATTCGTTCGACTCTGGCGTCACAGTTGTTTATCTATATCTAGTCCGGCGGAGCTGTTGCATTGATATACAAGGTGAAACTAAATGGGTATACTATGCTTTGAACCAGACATTCCTTAGGTCATCTCTAATGACTACGTGAAGTCAGAAATGTATTAGCATTATATTTTAATACAATATTTGAAGTGCTAAGTTTTCGCAAAAACTATGATTCCCTCAACCCTAATCAGCTGTTTTTTTGAACTCTCTTTGACCTTAAACAGATGAAAAACGTAGATGTGACATAATATCAGATAATAGTAAAATGCCTACGATTCATTGCAGCTGTGAAGCAATTTGTGTTCTCATTTTGCCATGAAGACAAAGTTATTTTGTATGTGCATTTGCTTTACACTTGCTGACATGTACATTTGCTGACATTGAAAATACTTCTAAATTTGTATTTACTGTAGTTATGTATTACCCAATAAATATTTTTTTAATTCTAATCTTATTATGAAACTATGTTATGTTAGTATTTACTCTGATTTCCGCGAGTGTTACAAATTTAAATAACGTAAATAAACACGATATTTACTGGTCTGTGTGTGTGTAAATGTCTATTCTAAAGGCACCCTACACACTGCACCATTTTTAATTCAAGATTTGTTTATTATGTTCGAAATTAAATGAGTTCATCACGGATTTTTTTTGTCAAATATGGATATCTTTGACCATCCTCGTATTAATCATATGTACTCCATTCCCGGACCGGGTTTGTACCCGGCCTGGGTATGGAATGGGGCAGTTATTGAGTTTTTCGTAGGAAATTTCTCACTAGCAGCCCATAGTTCAGAAATGTAGATGCTCGCCCCCTATTACGTGGGAATTAAACATAGTGAAACGTGGGTGGAAAAAATACACCTATAACCCTTCAGGAATACAGACGTGAAACTGTGTAATGTTATGTAATTTCTTATTTTGTTTATTTGTTTCAATAACAGGAAGTTAAAAATGAATGAGTAATAACATAGACACAAGCCACATTTCATGTAGTGTGCATACTCCTTAATCATAGATTATTGTTTATGTTTAAGTCCATAGGTAGGTGACCTCATTCTGTTTATAAACAAAGGCCCCGCCTAAAACTGGCAGCCTCTTTAAATTTAGGGTTGTCTAAGAAAAGAAATTGAAAAATAATATTTTTATTTCGTAGGGAAGTCTTTTTCTTTTTTTTATTTATTTATTAAAACTTAAACATATGCATATGACCCAAATAACGTACCATTGAAGGGATGTTATACCCTTTCTGGTTCACGTTGTATATCTAATATAAAAAACTCTCATGTCGCGGTGTTTGTAGTTAAACTCCTTCGAAACGGCTTGACCGATTCTCATGAAATTTTGAGTGCATATTGGGTAGGTCTGAGAATCGGATAACATTTATTTTTCATCCCCCTAAATGTTAAGGGTGGTCCACGCCAAATTGTTTTTTAATTTTTTTGATTTTTTTTTTAATTTGTTTCATTTTGAGTCAGCAATAAAAAATACATTCAACTTCAAATTTTCAACCATCTACGATCAACGGTTACTTTTGTATCGCGATTTTAATATCGGCAATACGTTTGCTTGGTCAGCTAGTTTTCTTTTGTGCATCTCTTGTAACTAAACTCCTCCTAAACGGCTGGACCGATTTTAATGAAACTTTCTGTGTGTCTTCAGGTGGATTCGAGAATGGTTTAGATTCACAACTTAACTATACCTCCTAAACGGCTGGACGTATGTTGAGGATTTTTTTTTGAGATTGGTGTGTGTCTCCAGGTGGATTCGAGAATGGTTTAGCTTCACAATCGAACTACTCCTAAACGGCTGGACAGATTTTGATGATTTTTGTGTGTCCCAGTGAATTTGAGATTGGTTACGATACTCAATTCCGTCCATATACAATAATTCTCCTGCTCATGTGTATGTTAGTGAACTCCTCCAAACGGCTGGACCGATTTTTCAAATTTAAGACGTGTGTACAGGACAACGTCTGTCGGATCCACTAGTATATATATATAATGTACCAATCAAATAATATATATTAGTATTAGAAACTCAGGAGGATGATGATCCTTTGCTCCGTTAATTATATAGGTACTAGCTTTTGCCCGCGATTTCGTCCGCGTGGAATAGTTAGTTACTTTGGGCAGCTATTCTTTTTTTTTATATACTTTGCCAATAATACACATATAAAGTGCTGCGGTGAGTTACAAATTTGCTTATTTTAATACACTTTCATAAACTATTTTGTTTTTTCATCCTTAGCTAAAACATTTTGCGTGTTTGATATTCGTAAGCACGGCATAGAATATAATTTCCTATGGGAACAACATATTTTTCTTAAAGTATTACTGAAACTTTGAAACGTTCTATTTTTGTATCAAATATAAAAATCGAATTCCTAGCTAGGTGTGAATGCGTGACTTTGCTTGGACTTCAATACGAACTTTTATCCCCTATTTCAACCCCACACAGGTCGAAATTTCAAAAAAGCTAAAATATTTACTTATTTTATATATTAAGCTTATTTTTAAGATAGTTTAGTAGTTTTTAGACACCTTAAAGGCAAATTATAGTTATGGAATGATGTGTTCTCCTATAATTGGCAGTACATAAAAATGTTAATAGATATAAGGCATGTGTTAGATGTAATTTAATATGTACAGCTGTTGGAGATACAAATAAATAAATAAATACCAGAGTGGCATAGTATGTACATCGTTTTATCCGGTTTTCAAATTTCAACATTATTTTAATACAAATGAAATTATTTTGGAATTATAAAAATTCTTACCTTGGTCTGTGGAGCCACTCTGGGCGCACCACATGAACACTGTTCCCCACACACGCACCCGTTGTCGAAGGCCCTGCCCGAGGCCAGGTCCCCCAGATGCCTACTAGAAGGTGCTACAAGCCTCAACGCGGAAGCATCCGACTGGGAGCGGTGGTGCCCCCTCCTGGCCGCAGGTCTGATCTCTTCGGCCAAGATCGAATCCCTGAACTTTTTCGCTCTCGACCGTTTCGCATCGCCACCGAACGCCGTCAGCATCCAAGCGAGACGTAGCGAGAAATCGGCACTTTGCTTACACCGAAATACCAGATAAGGGCGCAACACTTCCGCTAAATCATCCATTTCTATGAACATGGTCGCTAATTGCGGCAGATAAAAGTCCACGTCCTCGTGCGGGAAAGTAAACATTTTGTTCGCTAGGTAGCTTTGCACGCCCGGCTTCGAGGTGAATAAGTATGATATGGCCATGCTCATGTCGAAATATTCGCTTTCGAACAACCGCAAGGACTGGTCTTTATGTATGCTGGTATCTGTTGGGGTATCAGAAATTTCCTGGGCAACATCAGGCGGGTCTGGGGGTTTTTCTGTGTCTTCTGGATTGCCTGAGTCGAGGCTTTCTCTGGATCGTGCGGCGGCGGGAGTCGGTCTGTCTTCGTCATAGTTGTCTGGAGGGGTGTGGATGCCGGAGTCATCGGACCCGGCAGGGAGGTCCGGAGGGAGCGCCAGCCGAGGAACCTCTGGCAGGCGGAGGGGGGCGCCATCCGGCGAGGTCGGCGTCATGTCCTCCGGTATCCTCTGGAGGACAGAGTCGAGTGACCTGTTCCTCTGGTGGCCGCATCCCGCCGGCGGCCCGCTTGCGCCCGTCACATGTCTGTAACAAACAATTCTATATTTTAATTCAAATATTATTTAACACTGAATATAGCTTATACTGACATTTTAAAAATCCGGAACTAAAAGGAAACAATTCAATTCGGAAATTGGAATATACCTATTATAATTATGCGTATTGATCGTATTTTATCATTCAAACTCAAATATTTTTAGGGATAGGATTTAAAAATTAAATTTATTATTTAATATTTAATGGGAACACAATTGCCAATCCGTGGTATCATTAAGAAATTTAAATGACTTTAAATGTTTAAAGTAACCTTTAAGTAGTACCACACAAACGTTTTTAACAATTCTTTTGAATTTCGTGACACATATTTTGTGTACAACTTTCTGGTTCTAAAACATAAACATTCGGTATATCGCCCAACAAAGGACTTAATAACTCGACTTAACGTAGTAGTAGGCATAATAAGTTCATATTTGTAACTGTTAAAACATTGCGATTATCACAGTTTCTAAAGAATTCGCTAATGTGTTTATAAAAATACATAACATTATCAACAATATATTGAGATGCATCAGTGAAAATGTTTATTTCTTTTAAGTTTTTCTCTTAATGATTCTTTAGGACCTATGTTATAAACTTGGCTTATTTCCACTTTTAATATAAATGAATCATCCGCAAACAATACTACCTTGTGTTTTTTTTTCTACAATGTAGGGTAAATCATTTATGTAAATAAGAAAAAGGAACTATAGGATTGGTACTAGGTAATATTAACCTTACCTCCTAACCAAACTTAGATACTTATTGTGTAAATAACATCTATATACCTACCTAATGATATGTAATTACTAGCTGATGTCAGCGGCTTCGTCGTTCGTTTTTAAAAATAATAAGCAAATTTAGAATTTAGATTATCTCCTGTATATGCTCCTGTTCCCAACATATTATATTCAAAATTCAAATTCAAAAACACTTTATTCATGTAGGTCACGGAAATGACACTTATGAATGTCAAAAAAAAATAAAAATATTGTTTCTTATTGAATTTACCGCCACTTCGTAAAGGGTTGAGCTAATGAGAAGAAGTAGCAAGAAACTCATTACCACTCTTTTAAGTCAAGATTTACATTTTAATTGTTTTACAAATCATTTCAATTGCAATATATGTAAAGTGACGCAACAAAAATACTCAAACGTCAAAAACTGAAAGGCTACATGAATCTTATTTCGAGGAACATTGCATATAGCAAACTAAACCTACTGTTGGTATAGTTATAGCTCATCGACGTGAATTTCAGTTATTCACAAATCCCGCTGGAACCATGTTACCTTTTCGGCAAAAATGTGTATATGTAAAGCATATGTCTTTTCCCAAGCTCTAGTCTATCGCTGTACCAAATTTCATCAAAATCGATTCAAATTTATAATATTAGTAGGTTACGTGATATGTTATTCGTTAAATTTCTTTATAAGTTATGTTCCTTTAGATTCGTAGCATACCCCGCCTCTCAGACTCTAATCTTGCTTCTATTGAGTCGCATTTGATTGCTCTGTTTTCAACATCTTATAAATATCAGATGAATAAGAGCGTTAGTTAATCATTTATTGTTTATTTAAAATAATTTTCGCGAATCTATAACGTCTATCTCTAAACTGTTTAATATAATGTTAGCCGTAGCATCGAGCAGTATATGAACATTGTCGTTGAATTATGTGCGACTTAAATGAAGAGTATATACACAACTCTAGAGTCCCCTTGTAAAATAGCCTCAGTTAAGTTTATATTTTAACCAACTTCAAAAAAGAGAGGAGGTTCTCAACTCGATGAGTAATTTTATACGCTTTATATTCTAGCTTCGATTTCGACCCACTTTAAACGGCTAGATTTCGTTCAAACTTTGTAGATTTATCGAGGACCGATGACATTACACTAATTTGACTCAAAATGAAAAATAAATAATAGTTAAAATAAAACTAAAAAGCACGCTTTATATAAAATTCTTTATTAGCTTTTTAAGATATTATTAAAATAATAATTCTCTATTCCCACGCTTTTTTTTTACATTAAAATATATTTTGTTTCACTATTTTCAATTTAAATTTATTTTCTATTTTTTAGTTGAATTATATAATAGGCGTCATTTTTAGATTTTTTTTTAACTATTATTTATTTACGTAATTCGATGCGGAATAGATGCCATTTGGTCCCATAAAAATTTTACATACTTTGGCAAATGAAAACTCATTTTATGAACATTTTTTATGAAAATTGTTCTTTACATGGATGATGTAATTGTAGTTTGTATACGGTTTTTTATAAGTTTTCATTCAGGTTGATTATATATATTATTTTTATTAACTGACATTAAAAAGTAAAAAATAAAATAAAATACGTTTAAAACACCGACTTCAAAAACTAAAAAGTATAAAATAATTTAGTAAAAATATAATTTTATACACATCTTATGCAAACCTTTACCTTTAATATTAATAAAATACTATTATTTGTTTGTGGTACATATTACCAAGTGAGACTCTAACATGGGGCTCATTTCTTACTGTAAATCGTAATTCACTGCTTGTATCGTGGACGGTGTTTCGTTTTAAACATAAACATATAAAATTTTAAATATAATTAACACAGTTGCCACTTTATTCAAATTTTATGAACTTCATTAGAAAGTATTAAGCACTGCACGACAGAACGACATTCATATACATAGAGTCGAAAAATATGCAATCAAGATTTAGTAGAGCATCAGGGATTGAATCCGCGATCCGTTTTTACACCGCGTATTTTCTGTCAAGGCGTTTTAAGAACGTTTGTACCAGTAACATGATAGGTTGGTATAATAACATAATAATATATTTCAGTTAATAATATGTTAAATGGTGAAGGGCAATGCATTACCTATATTTATTATCAATCGACTTGTAGAACGGATCCTCATAGTGGCGTATACCGACCACTATTATCTTCCTAACCATTTGTACCAACAATAATAACACTAACACACAGTACGATATCACACACAACAATTAATCACACACCACATGATAGGCATTAGGCCGCGAGTGTACTCGTAGCTCTACGCTCACAGACACAATTCACAAGTCGGTGTACGGTTGTACCTACGCGCGCGGCGCGGGAGAGAACGTAGACGTATAACTAATAGACACGGCCAACGTGCATCGCGTCCGACCTAATGGCGGTCGTGAAGCAAACTGTTTTTAGTTTACGCAAGCACGCTCGCCGCGATGCATGAAGTCGGCTGCATACCAGAGCGTAAGGATCGCCTCAATTACAAATTGTTATGTTTACAGTCGAGCATGCCATTATACAGCCTCGCCGTTACAACCTTCGTTTCGATACAAATTTATGTATTCTTAACGTTACAGAGATATTTCTCAAATTCAAATATTTTTATTCAAAATAGGATGTGACATCACTTATTGAAAGTCAAACACTACCACCCATTCCAAAAGGAATGCCTCAGACCTGAGAAGAATGGGCGCAACAAACTCAGCGGGCTTTTGTTTTTCATCGAAAAAAATAACTAACCCACATTCGTGTTTCAATACCCCTTATTACACAACAGTTGCATAAATAACTATAAAGTATTTTTTTTTTACAAAATTCCTATACATACTTAAATTAATAATTATTAAGTACTTTAAAGTTATACAATTGTTTTGATCAACATCTTTCAGTTTATTGGTGTAATAACAATGCAACATCAAATCAAAGGAGAGTTTCGCAAGACAAATATAAGATTGTAAAGTAAGGTGATCTCGTTGTGCTGTGGTCGTAACGTACAAGAGTAAATAAACATTTACCAAACACTTTTTTTGGATTTTAAAAACATCATAAATAAATTGGTTTTCAATAGAAAAAACCTTCGTAAGGTGTATTTTATACTGATATATATTTGTAGTATCCTTTTCTGTAGCAAGATAACTTTGAAACAAAGTCCAACACCCAAAACTAATGACGTCACCATTATTGACTTGCTTAAAGCCAAAGTAAAAGTGATTAATATGTAATTTGCAATAGTATAGATGAAACAAAGCGAATTTGTTTATTATGGTTATTTTCTTAATCTACATAAACAGTAACTTTTTCTAAACTATTTTGTTGTTTTAGGAAGTTGTTGACATTACGCATGTTCAAATATTTTAATCACTTCATTACGACCAAGCTACAACTAATAACAAAATAATTTGAATGTTATTAATTTGTGATTACGACATATTGAATGTTAAAAATCTTGAGAATCAGTGCAGTTTCCAACCGTTCATCTCGTTCCACTGGTCATCGGACAAGCAAGACATTTCGTCGACCCACTTTTCATCCACATATTTCCACAGACTTAGAGAAACTAGCGTTTAAGTAAATTTTGGAACGAGATGTTCGCGCTGATACCAAGGTAGCCTTGGCCAGATTTGCTCAATACGGACACACTTAATCGGTAACCGTATCACGTAGTGAATGCATGTTTGGGTGATTTCGCCCTCTTGCCAATTGCAACACACAGGTTGCAAGGGAAAATGTGGGGCTCACAAATATTATGGTTCCCGACCTTTAGAAGGTAGAATGGGGCAAGTAAGAATGAAATGATAATATTTCATAGTGCCCGCTACTCTTCTGTTAAGAATTATTTATTAGGCGAGTTATCACGAAAAATTTTGTTTGTTAAGTGTGTTTGTAGGCTAATGTGTTTTATAACACAAAAATTAACATGCTTCTTCGTGTATTGTACATAATATACGATAATATAATACCTAGTCTGGCTTTAAGTCCTGTTACAAATAAAAATATAATTATTATCTTTATGACGTAATGTAATCTTAATAAAAATATTATATGTATTTATAAAATAATATAAAAAAAGCGACTATTCGACAAGGCTAGGTTTAGCTTTAATGCAGTTCTTTAATCTGTATGCCCAAGAATCTATGAATGTACCTGATGTAATATTATTAAATATTAATTTGTTATATGGAGGTCCGCAACATTAAGCTTTTTGATATTTTTCATTACATTTCGATTTTGGTGCATCGCAGATATTTTGAAATAAGTCGACGAAAGGCCATTGAAGTATCAAATTTTAATATTATTATCAGTCCACTTTTTACCAAGATATTTCACATTGGCCCCGCCTAAAAAAAGCTATCGAGGTCCTTAAGTGATTAGGATTCCTGCTCGAGCACGAAATTAGCAAGGCGTTCCCGAAAAAGGGCGCGTGAATATGCAACGCGAATATCAAATACACGATATTACAGCTAATCGCATCGTGACACGCGAGCCGTCCGCTGTTCACGTTCCGATCATTCAACGTGTTTGTTTACCGTCGTGACATAAGACCGAAGAAAGCACAGACCTACCAGAGAAAGCGGCCAACGACCTCAAATAGTTTTAACACCAAGTGCTATATCGGTTTCAAAATAGCATTGCAAACATTTCGTTGCTCAAGATTCTCGTGTGTCTCAAGAACCTAGTGTTTTCGTTTATTCGACGTCCATGTATAAAAAATTTTCCTCAAGAACTTTTTGGTCATTTTTATACTTTACAGTGACTTCGACATTAACCCCCTTATTCATAATAGTCTGCTAACTTAAAGCATTGCTAATTCGCACTCTGTCTTCTTCTATTGACCTAAGTCAGAATGAGAAAAAACACTCCTTAGGAGCTGTTTTAAGGGTGGTTCCCTTATTGGTGTTTACGACGAAAACAAATACAGTATGGTGATGTGTTAAAATCTGCTTGCAAATGTGTATAAAAACTATTAGCTACTTGGCAAATATAAAAATTAACCCTCAATACTAGGTATCCTTTAATAGACCTGTGTAGGCCAATTATAAAATTTTATACGAATTAAATAAAAAAAACATAGATTTACTAATTTATATGAAAAGTCCAACTGACTTCCGCGTTCCGTCTGCCTATTGCCTAGGTCTAAGCTCGGAACGTACATCAAAAGTGTTGAGGAATGGGCCTCAGATACGCGATGGTATTCTCGAAATGAACACGGTTATTTTTAGCACATTATCGAGAGGCGAGAGTGGAGCAGATGTGAGGCCCTCCGACGTACCAGATGTAGTGATGGCGAGCTAATGGCATTCGGACAATTAAAATGGGCATTCCAACAACATTACGATGATCTCAATAATTTTTATGGCGCCATATTTTTTACACTTGTCTTGGTGATGAACTGATGAGGGATCAAATCCTGTCGATTTTACTTAAATAAAGAGCATGCTCACTGGCTATATAAACACAGTTTACCAACACTTGGCACGTAATTATTTTTATTATCTACATCTTCGAGAAAATCAATTAGGTACACGGATATTCTAGTAAATCAAGTAAATCATCAATCCTATTGTATTTAGATTACAAAATTACATTTATTACAAACTTATGCCGACAACATAGACAAGAATATGGTTAAACTAGAGTTTACTTTGATCAACCTTATATTACGTACTATCTGATGTGTTGGTATTGAAGGGCAAGGATATTATTCACAATTTCATACACACTGAGTTTTTTGGAACCCTATTTTTACATTAGAAACACATTTCAATTTTATTTCTACACAAACATTTTCATTTAATATTTCGAGCACTGAAACATTCAAAATAAATTGATCATATTTATAGTGACTGGCTCCACCCAACATGCGTTGGTTTTTTTTTATGGAAACAAACGAGCATACGGGTCACCTGGTGTTAAGTGATCACCGCCGCCCACAGTCTCTTGCAACACCAGAGAAATCGTAGGAGCGTTGCCGGCCTTTATAGAAGGTGTACGCGATTTTTTTGAAGGTACCCATGTCCTATCGTCCCGGGAACACCGCACAAGGAAGCTGATTCCACAGCTTTGTAGTACATGCAAGAAAGCTCCTTGAAAACTGCACTGTGGAGGATCACCACACACCCAGATGGTGGGGATGATATCCTAATTTATGGTGTGTCGTGCGAAGGTGGGATTCAGCGGCAGGAATCAGGTGAAACAGTTGTTATACTACGAACAAAAAAAATCATTTATATATAGATTTTTTAGCCAAGCTCCGTTGCTGGCAGTCCCAGAACACCAAAGTTTCAACATAATCTGATTAATGATTATTGAAATGGCATAGGGAGCAAACAAACGAAAATCTATTTTTATTCATATTGATAGAAGATTTGTATTATGGAGTAATATTTATCAATTTCGGTACCCATGTGTAATTCTCTATATAACATTAGTTGAACATTCAATACCAACCAATTAATCATTATTATAGATATTGTCAACAAGTCGATTACTTGTAGCCTGTAAGTCTATAACTTAGATCATTTATCCGTCTAGATAGACTATGACATCTGTGAAAACGTCAAAAAAATTGTGTTTTGTAACTAACCTCTATTTTGAGCAATTCACGCACACTAACACAAAGTGTCATACAAATCGCGAGTGTAAAACGTAGCTTGTCACGCACACTAAACTAATATTCCTGGCCTGTTTTTATCGGTTTTGTAATTTGAGACGAGCAGTACGTTCAGCTGATGGTAATTGATACACCCTGCCACCAATACAATGCAGTGCCGCTCAGGATTCTTGAAAAACCCCAAAATCGTCACCTTCAGACATAAGATATTAATTCTCATTTGACCAGTAATTTCACTAGCTACGGTGACCTTCAGACAGAAACACAGTAATGCTTATACATTACTGCTTCACGGTAGAAATAGCCGCCGTTGTGGTACTCATAATCTAGCCGGCATCCTGTGCAAAGGATCCTCCCACTGGTAAAAGTAATGGCTAGAGACTCCATCTAAACGTATAAATTATCTAAGGTCTTTAACTTAAATCTGTGTAATGTAGCAAAGTGAACGTCTGCGCTACTATTACTTTCATAAGATCTGTGTACCGATAGCATAACAAATTGCTAATTTCCTGGTGTATACAGAATATGGCTAAGTAAATCCACATATAGTTCACAATCTTGTCTACTTATAATCTACAGTGTTTTTGTCCTAATTTTTCATCTATACATGATCCGCTAGTTGCAGAAAGCATCCTTAAAGCTATAAGATTAAAGTTATGTTTCATTACACCACATGCTAACTCGCTTGTGAACTTACTTGTGGTGGCAGGGTGATCCTGTTGCCGGAGACTCGGTTTCAGATTCTTAAAAGTTATTATATATATGTATATACTAGCTGACCCAGCAAACTTATTAAAGCAAGCATATTAAAATCGCGATACAAAAGTAACTGTTGATCGTAGATGGGTGAAAATTTGAAGTTGTATGTATTTTTTAAGACTGACTCATAATCAAACAAATTTAAAAAAAAATGTAAAAAAAAAGTTCGTGTGGACCGCCCTTAACATCTAGGGGGATGAAAAATAGATGTTGGCCGATTCTCAGACCTACTTAATATGCTCACAAAATTTCATGAGAATCGGTCAAGCCGTTTCGGAGGAGTACGGGAACGAACATTGTGACACGAGAATTTTATATATAAGATATTTGTAATCTAATATATAAAATTCTCGTATCATGGTGTTAAACTTTGAACTCCTCCGAAACGGCTTGACCGATTCTCATGAAATTTTGAGTGCATATTGGGTAGGTCTGAGAATCTATTTTTCATCCCCCTAAATGTTAAGGGTGGTCCACGCCAACTTTTTTTTTTTAATTTTTTTGACATTTTTAAAAATTTGTTTGATTATAAGTCAGCATTTAAAAATACACAAAACTTCAAATTTTCACTCATCTACGATCAACAGTAACTTTTGTATCGCGATTTTAATATCGGCAATACAACGTTTGCTGGGTCAGCTAGTTGCTTATAAAATTCCCACAGAATACCTATATTTATTTACAGTGTGTGTGGATGTTACAGCTACTGTACTCAATAACTTTTTTTTTTGTATTAATTTACATTTACTTTTTTGACTTACTCGTTGACTATTTGACGTTTGAGTATGTTTGTTGCATCACTTTATTGTAATTGAAATGATTTTAACCTACATGAATAAAGTGATTTTGATTTGATTTATCTTTCACTGTTAAAAATGAAAAATGAAGTGACGGTATTAGACGGGAATTCTTTTTAATGTTATTTCTAACACTGCCACCGCATCGGAAACAAATGGCCCTCTGAGAGAGAAGTCGCGGCGCGTCGAAACTCTCGAAGCATTCTTTTTTGCGCTCTTTTTAATAAAATATACAATTGTAAATATTGGAACGTTCTCAATTCAATTGGTATTTTTTTTAACTTAGAAATACCTATTATATTCGTAAAACAAATACTTCAGTCGATTATATTTCATACAATGAGCGGGCGCGGGGTATTTACTTTTTATGGCAAAACAACGTACAATGGCTACTATCTTAATAATATATATACATATATAAATCCAGTGTCCTGATGTTTGTTCCCAGTGAACTCCTAAACTAATGAACGGATTTAATGGGTATTACTTCATGGAGTACAGTTTGGTCCGACTTGAGGGATAGGATAGTTTTTATTTCGATTTGGGACCCATAATTATTTTAATTTCCAATACTTGTTTTGTATGGACATATTTTCTGAGAGAATTTATTGACGTACGATTTGACAGTTCTGCTGTGAAACAATTTCATTATAACAACAGGGAGCATATTATTTTACGAAATAATTCTTGATGTCATGAAATATTATGGACAAATTCATAAGAAAACAATATTTTATTTATTTTGCGCAGAACAACGTGTGTCGGGTCAGCTAGTTATTTATATTTACCTATATTATAATATAAAAAACAACTACTTATGCCTATTAACACAATGTAGTTTGAGTGAACTATGCAGGTCACCAAAATTAAAAGTTTAATTGTTTCAACTAGAATTTATTGCAAGAGATACAACAAATATTAATTCAAAACGCGTCACGTGCAAATTGATTTCAATTGAATTGTTTACAATATTTCCAGTACACGTTATATTACGTACTGAGACAACATAATAGAGGGCATCCATTAACTACGTAAGGTGTTCTAGAGGGGAGGAGATCAAGCTAAAACTTTCCAAATCTTACTTAGGGGGTAGGGGGTCTTGGCAAATATCACGTTATCCAAATGATTTGAGTTTTCATAAAATAATTCGACACGTGTTTCGCCTTTACACGAGACATCCTCAAGACTCGCCAAAATCTGGCACGAGGAGCCAGCCATAATTATGGATTTTCGCAAAGTAACGCCTACTTCAATAAATTTTCAAATATCACGTTATCATTTTTCGTGTAAGCAGAAAATGGTAGCAGAATTAACGCAGTTGAGATGCGATCACTGCGTAGTATGTATGTAGTATGTGTGGGGTGAGACTGATTGATAGAATACCGAATGCGGTACCACGAGCGCGCTGGTGTCTGAAAGAAGATGTGACAAGGAATGAGAAAGGAATGCTGAAATTGTTTGGACACGTGGAGCGAATGAGTGAAGAAAGAATGACATCAAATATATAAGGCAAGTGTGTGTGGGCAAGTCGGTCGCGGGAGACCTCGTAGGACATTCGTCGACCAAATGGTACGTCGTGAGTACGTTTTGAGAAAAGGAATTCTCCGGAGCACCCGGAACCGGCCAGCGCGTGAGGTTTGTAAGGATAGAAGCAAGTGCCATTCTGTTGTCTCTGCCTACCCCGACGGGAAACAGATGTGAGTATGCGTGTAGAAAACTGCGGTATAAAATGCGTGAAAAATTATTTCTAGTATTTCAAAATGTGGCGAAATGAGAGACAATAGTGTTTGTCGTATTCGTCCTAACCGCGCAGAGCAGCGAAGTAGCTCTCTACTGTTGAAGCGCTATCGACCAGCTATGATTGTGATTATTATCATTATATTGTTATTTATAAATAATGATGTATGTATGTATCTATCCGTCGATAAGCTCATGAACGAGATAAGTAAATGAATTTCAATCATTTGTCTGATTATATTTAGACAAAACACCAAAACCGTAATAAATTTTCCGTTTCAACAGCGCAGTTTCATCATTGATATTTTTTTCGTGAAGCTGTATAAAAACAGCCAAGTCGTTCTCTTCTGCTTTGAACATTGGAAACAGGAAAACATTGAAAAAACGCTGGGAAGTTAAGTAGCGTGAATAAAATATCATTGACGTTAATTGTCTGTCCGTCACAAAACTATTATTGAGACATTATCACATTGAGATACCTACTTCTGTAAAATGTTGCTTTTTTTTCTTTTATATCTTATGCTATAAGGTTGAATTTGATGCGATGAAATTCCGTGAGTGCTAGATACGAAAAAAACAAACAAACTTTAGGATTTTCGGGATTCGATCCCGCCGCATAAGTGGAATTACTGGAGCTTGACAGCCTTACAGCCGTTTCCAATATACTATCTACAGTTAGAGATGAATTGCTACCTTCTATTGTCAGTAATTAGCTGTCAATAATCTCAAGCTGTCCCAATATACCCGATAAGCCACTCTTATCGCCTTATATTGGGACGCGTGAATTGCAGTTTCCATACAAACTTCTATCGCTGGTAAGCTATACGTCCTCCCATTAACAGACAGCGTGTACTGATAAGGTGGGTTACCGTCGATAAGTTTATTGGGACAGAAAAGTCAACGATAGTTACGATTTTTATCTCGAGTATCAGAGCGGATAGCGGATGTGGATAGGACGTTCTGTAAGGCCCGGTATCCACAAAAGCGCAGAGGAGAGGAGACGAGAGGAGATAAACCGCGAAGCTGTCAGGTTATTTCCACCAGAGCGGAGAGGAGATGTGAGCTGTGTTTATAGGAAGGCTTTCAGGTGTGCGAGGCGTGGGGAGAAGGCAGCGGGGAAAAGGGCATGCCGCTTGATCGCTAGACGCGGCACAAAATTCTATAGCCAAATGAAACATCTCCTCTCCTCTCTGCATGATCTATTTCCACCTAAGCTAAGCGGAGGAGAGATGTGGAAATAACGAAATCTGGTTGGTTGTCAAAATACATCTCCTCTCCTCTGCGCTTTGGTGGACACCGGGCCTAAGACCTGTCACCAGGTGGAACGATGATCTGGTAAATGAGGCAGGTGTCTGTAAGATTCATTTCATGACATGATGATAGGGCAAAAATAATCAATTTTGATTAAAACTATTAACAGTATTGTCTCAATTCTCGGGACGGGTCAATGTATTGATTATTCAAAAGAACGTATTTCTGAAATCGGCAACTAATTAACTTTAATCGATATAAATGTAGGTAACTTAAAAGTATACACTCAATAACCACTTTCGAATAGTGAATACATCGTAACATCCAAGTAAACATTCAAATTTTCTCCGACAATCAAATAACAGTTATTTTTACAGTTGCCACTGTTCCGGCCGTTCCCTACAACGATAAATTACTACCTTCTACTGTCAGTAATTAGCTGTCAATAACCTGAAGCTGTCTCAATGTAACCGATAAGTCATTCTTATCGCCTTATATTGGGACGCGTGAATTGCAATTTCCATACAATATTCTATTGCTGGTAAGCTACACGTCCTCCCATTGACAGACAGCGTGTACGGATAAGGTGAGTTACCGTCGATAAGTTTATTGGGATAGAAAAGTCAACGATAGTTACGATTTTTATCACAACCGGAGATAGACTGAATATTGGGAACGGCCGTTAGTGAATAGCCCTACAGTTCGATTTAGTTGATATATCTCAATAACATTTTTAAATTATAGTTAACGATTAATCACAGCGCCGACCTTCAGACAAATACTGATAAAAACAATGTCTTGAAATAGAACGGAATATTTAGTGATCATTCTTAATTAGTCAAAGCCAAACAAGGTTTTGTTCGAGTTGATTTGTGAACATTACGAGACGTATACGTTGAAGGCATTAGTTATGGAAATACTGTCCCAGTTGCATTAAACTTTGTTAAATCAGGCTGCATAACAGAACATATTAAGACCTCCCTCACATTTGCTTGCAGGTGGCTTGCAAGCTTTAATAAGATCGATATTAGCATAACACTCTAAAGGCAGACAGCTGCATTTTATTAAACCAGCGTCCTTACAAACAGCTGTGCCTTAAGTGTGTGTCCATTGACACCTATCACATAAGGGTCGCCCTTGTGAGTAGAACGCAAAATCTGTTCACACACACCATTACCAGTGTGAGGCTCGTTTGCACAGGATGCCGGGAAGATTATGGGTACCACAACGGCGCCTATTTCTGCCGTGAAGCAGTAATGTGTAAGCATTACTGTGTTTAGGTCTGAAGGGCGCCGTATCTATTGAAATTACTGGGCAAATCGGACTTAACATTTTATAACATTTTGTGACGAGCGCAGTTGTAGTTCTATTAATAACTGGCCTCAACGTTTAAAGGACTGTATTGCAGCCAATGGAGATCACTTCGAATAAGCTTTTTATATTTTTAATTGTTTTATTTATTTATTATATTTATATATTAAACTAATACCATGTAAAAGTATAATATGTTATTTGCAATACAATTTTTTTTTTCTTTGTTTCAGTAATTATGGCAAGACTAGGTATATATTTAGCTCACTGCTAAGATGTATTCTTTTCATGTTATTATATCTTAAGTGGCTGAAGAATTGGACTTGCCTAAGACATGCTACGTTTACGCGCATGAGACACAGGACCAAATTTAGAGAGGATTTGTCACGGTCAACGTGTGCTCAGCATGCTGAATAAAATATATTCAGCAATGTTTTCTTGTGGATAGAATATAAGAGATAACATACTTTAGATTTATAGTGAAAAAGAGTCCAGCAAAACTGTACTATCAAATCTTATTCCGTGAACGAGCGTCACGATTTAAGTCTTAACAAAGGAGCTACATTTATCAAAATTCACGTCACGCCGCCATTAATTAAACTGACTTCACAAGCATTATTTGCGCAAGTCTGTGTACCCGCGCGTTTCTCTCGACATCTGTACAAACCACAACATAATATAACGCACATTGTTACAGACCGGGCGTACGAAGAAGTGGCGCACATTCCATTCCGAATAAACGATGACGTCTTAGCCGAGACAATGGCAGCTTGATTCGGGACAATCTTGCTTACGATCACAGCATTTCACATTCAACAAGAAACTGCTTTCAAAGCACTTGTTGTGGAAATTGTACCTGCATTGTCTTTTAGTGGTCGATCTCGGCACACAAGGTATCTGTCTGTGTATCTATACTATATAAGAGATTTCCACCTATATCACGATATCTCTGGAACCATAAAGCCTAGAGACTTGAGATTTGGTAGGAATGTAGCTTAGAATGGATTTTACGTGAGAGCTTTTTTTTATTATAAACAGAACATGAACATCACAGCAATCATGGCTTAAACTCTCCCCTACAGCTAGCTAATGTTACAATTATATAATAGTATTTTCAATATAGATGAAAACATTGATTCCTTCTATTCAAATTTTCTTAATTTTAAAAAACAAATTTATATTGCTCTCTAAAATTTGTAGATTTTAGAATATTAATGTATTTTGTAATGTTGTGCCTACCTACAATTTTAAACTATTGTACTATATTTGTTTAATTCTCCGTGCATAAGTTAATAAATTGTATTTAGTTAGTAAGCCTTTATGAATAAATAAAAAATAAAAAACAACGTCTGTCGGATCACCCAGTTTGTTTATACAGAGCATTCACTGCACAAGTTGGCCAATTAGATACATACATACTTAACTTAATAAGCAATAAAAGGTGTATTAAAGTTAGTTTAGGGAGCTCAAACTCTTATATGAGACTGAGATGGGAATAGTCTATTAGACCAGTTTCTCCAATATGTATATAGTAAAACAGTATGTAGGTATGTATAAAATATATTAAATTTTTTATGTGAGTCGAAAAAAAAACATTATTTTGCAATACTCGTCAATAGTACCTAAGTAAAAATTATGTTGTAAAGAATCGTATACGGTTGACCGTCTCAGTAACCATTTCTTTCAATAAAACAATAAGTAGGTACATATTCAAAATTGCGCTATCTGGGACTCTATTTACACTCATATTCAGTATTTATCCAAATAAGTATATGATCGTATCCTTGGGATTAAATTATGATAAGCATTATTGTGTTTTACAGTAGGTTCATAATGCTAATAGAAGATAATATCAAAGGCAAAAAAACATTCAACGTTGCGCCTTAGAAAACTGAGCATTGAGTACATTTCACATACGTTCTTCGTATTATAAAGGAAGGGCCATCTAAAGTTTTAAATTAGAAGTACCGATTACTTTGACTTTGAAAGGTAGAATGACATTCACTTTTTGACAGGAAGTGTGTTTGACATTTGCAAAATGGGACGCTATACGCTGGGACGAAATTGGGAAATATTAAAAACTTACTTCCAAAGAAGTTAGCTACATGGCCCAACCTTTATAACGAAATGACAACTACTAAAATTTCTTACAAAAAAAAATCCATAATCAAAAGTAGAGACTTCATATTTCTCATTTTTTACTAAATCATAACCTTGCGAAGCAGCAATCACACAATATTACTAAGTATTTCAGAATTTTAACATGACAAGTCTCAAGAGGAAATTCTTTTCAATTTATTTTGTAGCTTCGATCTCGTGCGACACAGAGAAATAACTTACTTAATTACGGAGTTTTTATGGCACCATTTTATGAGTTTATTGGGTTCTTTAGCTCTAATGATCTCGATTCTTGTATCAGACGACTTTAGGCTCCGCCATCTTGACTACCATTTTGAATTTATACTACACAATATATTTATTAAAGTGTTTCGGGGACGACGTCGCAAAAACTTACATGTTTCTAAATCATTTAATATAATATAGATTGTTGACATAGACTATGACGTCACAGAAACCCATTGCAAAATGGCGCGTTTGAATAGCCGAAATACATTGCCCGAAAAGAATACTTATTTTTTTTATTCAATAATATGTTGTTATAAATAATTTGATGTGTTTGATAACATTTAGGTTGTAAAAAAATCAAATTTAAGTATTTTTAAAATCATGCATATAAATTTACCCGATTGCTGAAAAATAGTCATCTATATTCAATTGGGGAAAAAAAAGCCAATCAATTTCTAACAAAAAAAAAACTCTAAAAACAACGACTACTTATCACAAAGAAATATTATGAAAATGACTTCAAAATAATTGAGTCCACGCTAGAATTACGAACATCGTTACGCATTGAATGGAAAAAAATGCCGAAAATACAGGTATCGAGATCGTGCTTCGCAAATCGCCGATGAGAAGCGAAAGTAATACATCGGATCCGACCTTGCCGTTTTTACTGCGAATACGTAACATTAGCCGCTCCACTATTACTTTCTCGTGGGCTGCAATTTCTCCGACTTCTGCGGATTAAATTACTGCTACTATTAGCCTCTTGGAAACCTTGTTGGGCATTTACAAGCCTTTTAAACCTGTTAGTTGCTCGTGTATTACACTCGGTTTCATTTCGTTTTTCCTTTTGCGAGTCTTGTGCTCGAGCTCGAGGTTACGTCAGTGTTTTCCATGTAGTGATTACGGAAATTTATATATTGGACAAAGCAATTACAATATACTAGAGTATTAGGCAGTTTTTAGGGTTCCGTAGCCAAATGGCAAAAAGCGGAACCCGTATAGATTCGTCATGTCTGTGTGTCTGTCCGTCTGTATGTCACAGCCCCTTTATTCAAAACTATTAGAACTAAACGGTTGAAACTGGGTAAGTAGATGTATTCTTTGAACCGCATTAAGATTTTCACACAAAAATAGAAAGAAAAACACAATAAATTTTGGGGGTAGGTACTTAGAATTGAAACTCAAAAAAATTTTTTCATCAAACCCATACGTGTCTATGGATAGGTCTTCAAAAATGATATATTCAAATCTAATATAATATTATATATAAAATAAGACACCTCCAAAGTGGTAAAATGTGCCCCCAACCCCTGTTACTTCTAAAATAAGAGAATGATAAAACTAAAAAATATATATTATGTACATTACCATGCAAACTTCCACTGAAAATTGGTTTGAACGAGATCTAGTAAGTAGTTTTTTTAATACGTCATAAATCGTTAAAACAAACTACAAGAACTATTACATTAATGTTACTTGCTGCTACGGAACCCTTCATGGGCGAGTCCGACTCACGCTTGGCCGCGTTTATTATTTTTGAATATTAAAAAACTACCGACCGGCAACTAAAGGCCGGCAACGCTCTTGTGATTCCTCTGATGTTGCAAGAGAATGTGGGCGGCGGTGATCACTTAACACCAGGTGACCCGTACGCTAGCTTGTCCTCCTATTCCATAAAAAAAATACTAGTTAACGCAGACATAGACATATCAAAATTATCACGCATTAACGGGCTGTTAGGACATCTAGATACGCTAGTACTTATATTCAAAGCGTCTGGGACAAACATTATTTTATCTAACTTTTCAACGGCAAAAAAGGCATTTATTTTCTCAAAATTGATTCCTTTACAACTTTTTTGATGTCATTTCTAATATACTAGCGACTACTAGCGATTCGGAAACACATGGCGCTCTGAGAGAGAAGAAACGGCGCAAGGAACTCTCCCAGTATTTTTTTTTGCGCTCTTTTTAATCAAAATATAGGTACAATATTGTACTGTCATTGCTTTTGCTATAAAATTATCATAATCTAGACCCAGGCTCAGTCTGATCACTAAGATATTCAACTGTGGAGTACCTACAGTTCAGGAACAATTAAGTTAGTCAGTTAAGTTTTACGAACAATTAAGTTTATTTATAGATAATGCCTGAACAGTGGCTGGGACTTTGTTATAAAAGTGTATACATTTACCCTTAAAACTATTATGTATCTTATGATATTTTTTAAGAAGTAACGCATTTCTTACGATGCGTATCCTAAAAATGTATTCATTATACCTGTGCATTAACCCTAAACAATCTTAGTCAAGAACAAGTGAATGTAAAATTTCCATGATATCGTCACACTTCAAGTACTTTTCCCGTAAAGGGCTTTGTCCTGCCGGCGCACTCGGCGGCCAGTCCACGCCTTACATAGGAAGTGGCCTCACCGCTCGAGGATTTTTATATAAGTCGTCTGTGAAAAACATAAGGTAAGTGGCGTCTTCCGCGCCGGCGTACGTTCACACGTGCTTCGCCTGTTAATCGTCTTCCTCACTTAGGTAATCAAGCTTTACGACGTGAGAATACCGTATTTTTACTTGCTTACGGTACATAAATTGTTTATTTCTTAATGCACTAAAAGATAAGGGCGAGCTTGCGTGTATTTTGGGACCCACTGATAAGAGATAGCGTAGGAACCTACATGTTGGCTACTTAGTTATATTTCTAGAACTGGATAAAAGTTACAGAAAAGTAAATGGTAAGTATGTCTAAAAAGTACTTATTATTATTAATTATACCAAGACGTGTGTTACCGATAGATTATAAGTGCTTACTGAATCATAATTTTTTATCAGAGGGGGCAAACGGGCAAGAGGCTCACGGGATGGGGAGAGGCGAGGCAACCGCCCATGGACATCCGCAACAACAGGTGTGTCAAGAAATGCGTTGCCGGCCTTTAAGGTGGGAGTATGCTTTTTTCTTGAAGGTCCCTAAGTCGTATCTGTTCGGGAAGACCGCTGCCGGTAGTTGATTCCACAAAGTGGCTATATGAGGCAAGAAATTTCGAACGAAACGCGCGGTTGTGGAATGCCGGACGTCTACGTGATGCGGATTGTACTTTGCACGTAATGTCCGATGGTGGAATTCGGCCGCTGGAATCAACCCGAACAGCTCCTCTGAGCACTCCCCGTGATAAATGCGGTAGAAGATGCAGAGAGAACCCACATCTCTACGCAATGTTAGAGAATCAAGCCGATCGGAGATGACTTGATCGTCGATGATTCGAGCCGCTCTTTGTTGATAATGTATATATTTAATTATTGTATAAACCTAGTTATTCAGATTTTAATAAAATGTACTTAAGTACCTACAATTGTTAATTACCTAGTTCAAAGAATCGTAACAGGTTGGTACCTAATGCACTTATTTTTCGTTTTTCATAAAATAATTGACTGTTTTCTTGCCAGATACAACACTCAATTAACTTTTTTTTAAATATCATATTACTTAATTTAATTTCTTTTTACCAATTTCACTTGTTATATGTTATTTCAAAATATTCAATTATTGATATGTATATCAATTAACTGTCATTGTGTCTATATATATATATTTGTTTGACTTGTTAGTAATTACTATTTGTACGCCACAGCATGCGGGCAAGGAATGGAGAACTTTTACTGTGATTTGTAACATCTATGTATACCCATGACTACAAATAAATGATCTTATCTTATCTTTTATTGAATTTAATTTTTACTGGGGTTTTTACAACAAACTCTATTATTTACGGTAAGTGTGGATTGATTCATCTCCTATACTCAATAACTCTTGTGTTTATAAGTATTAATTTACTTTTCTTTTTCTTTTTTTTGACTTACTCGTGTAAGCCTTTCAGTTTTTGACATTTGAGTATTTTTGTTGCGTCACTTTGTAAATATTGTAATTGAAATGATTTGTAAAACAATTAAAATGTAAATCTTGACTTAAAAGAGTGGCAATGAGTTTCTTGCTACTTCTTCTCATTAGCTCAACCCCTTTACAAAGTAGCGGTAAATTCAATAAGAAACACTCTTTTTATTTTTTTTTGACATTCATAAGTATCATTACCGTGACCTACATGAATAAAGTGTTTTTGAATTTGAAAGTCAAAGTGAACTTTAGCTCTATGATGTTCCGAATAGATAAGATATTTAAAATGACAACTGACAAGAGCTGTCAATTGTCATTACAACAATATCTCTATGGCGTTACGTTTTTGCAAAACAGCTTATTTTGTAACCGTATTTAATATTTTCTTTCCTTAGACTCCCATAAGCTAGAGTCTTAATATTTTTTATATAAACACCGAATAACTTAATAATTATATTTTATACTAGCTGACCCGGCAAACGTTGTTTTGCCATATAAAGTATAATTCACGCGATAGTTTTATAAGTAATAAAATATTGCCTATATTATAGCCTGTACATCATTTTGTTCTATTGTCAATAGTTTTTGCAGCGCACGCAAAAATAGGTTTTCGATTTTACACCTTGTGTTACAAAAAAGCAATTTTATTACGGATCCCTAATTTTGAAAAACATAGCCTATAGCCTTCCTCGATAAATGGACTACCCAACACTGAAAGAATCATTCAAATCGGACCAGTAGTACCAGAGATTAGCGCGTTCAAACAAACAAACAAACAAACAAACACTGCAGCTTTATAATATTAGTATAGATAAACAGCCTATCTACGATGTTTCGTTAATTTTTAAATTAAGTGGGTCCATTCCTACCATACTCCTTCACATTTTTAAAAGTACTTCTTAAATCACTCAAATTCGATGAAATGAAGAACAGTACACATACGAATCTACAGAATTACTAAATAAATGTAAGAATATATTATTTAATATCCGATATAAAATTTTGGCTATGCTGCAATAAAAGCATAATATACCGAATATGCACAGAAAGACGTAAGTGAAACACTCGTCTTAAACTATGACAAAGAAATGAGATTGCATGTATTACTGCTTTGAGATACTGTTTCACATCACAACTCGACGACAGAATAGTTGAGCAAACATTAACCATAAATTATTTTGTTGGTCGAAAATATATAGCACTTTAAGCTACTTTTAACTCATCCTTGACAATCCGCTAAAATTTTTAAATAAATATAAATAGCGCGTGCTAATTTAAAATAATTTGTAAATCATGTTTGTTTTTAATTGTAATAAACTCAAAATTCCGTCTCGACAGTAACCTAGAAAATTTCAAAAGCTTTCTACGAGTTCAAAAATTTTTCAAATCGGCCCAGAAACATAAGAATAAGGATTAGTTAGCCACAAGTTAGGATATCATCCTCACCATCTGGATGTGTGGCGGTCCTCCACAGTGCGGTTTTCAAGGAGCTTTCTTCCCCGTACTACGAAGCTGTGGAATGAGCTTCCTTGTGCGGTGTTTCCGGGACGATACGACATGGGTACCTTCAAAAAAAGCGCGTACACCTTCCTTAAAGGTCGCCAACGCTCCTGTGATTCCCCGGGTGTTGCAAGAGATTGTGGGCGGCAGTGATCACTTAACACCAGGTAACCCGTACGCTCGTTTGTCCTCCTATTCCATAAAAAAAAAATGGCCGAGAAATAATTTAATACCGAAATCAATTGGAGTCAATCGAGGATCAAAAATCCACTTGATTTTTAATACATGTAATTGATAATGTTTGTAAAGAGAATTCTAGAACGGCACTGGAGCGTAACGTATTTATTATGTAACGCCGACGAACACAATACATTTTATACAGCAACCCGCTAGAGTAGCATATACTTTAGCAACTAAACAATTTGTTACAGAAAAATTTAACAGAATTGGAGGAACTGTTTTTTTTTTTATTAAATAGGAGGACAAGCGAGCTTGCAAAGTCACCTGACAACAACTCCAGAGGAATCACAGGAGCACCACCGTCTGTTCGGGGTATTTAAGATTACGCTCTTTTCTTTGTAGATATAGAGAGAGATACGAGGGGCGGTCAAAAAGTTCGCGGAATGGCGGGGTTGGCGGGGGTGAGGTCGCTCCTCCAGGTAGCCGCTACTTGAGTAACTCATAATTACTATATATGCCAATTTCTAGCCTAATTGGGTCATTAGCTTTCGAGTTACAAACGAGTGAACAAGTAAATCGGGAACAAACTAGCCACTATGGAGAAAATTGAACATCGCGCCGTCGTAAAGTTCCTCACCAAACAAGGAAAAACGCCTCAAACTATTTTGCAAGAGATGTTAGCTGTTTACGGAGACTCTGCTCCTGGTAAAACCATGATTTACAAATGGCACGGCCTTTTCAAGCAAGGAAGGGAGTCAATTGAAGATGATCCTCGACCTGGACGGCCCATTGAGGCCACTACGCCGGAAATCATTGAAAAAGTTGAAAAACTTGTATTGGAAGACGGAAGGTTGAAGAAGAAACAACTTGCAGCATCAGTTGGAGTATCAGAAACCACAATTTTAAATATTCTTCATCAACATCTTGGCATGAGTAAAGTGTGTTCAAGGTGGGTCCCGAGAATGCTCACGCCGCTGCAAAAACGTGAGCGCGTCAACTGTTCCCGCGAGTATTTGGACCGCTGTGGAGAAGTTAGGGAAGAAATTATGGCCCGAATTGTAACCGGTGATGAAACTTGGGTTCACCACTATGAGCCTGAGTCAAAGCAGGAGTCGATGCAGTGGCACAAAAAAGGCACACCACCCCCAAAAAAATTTAAAGTGTCGCAATCGGCCGGAAAGATCATGGCGACTATTTTTTGGGATACTGAAGGTATTCTTTTGATCGATTATAAAGAACGTGGTGTTTCTATAACGGGAGAGTACTACGCTTCCCTATTGGACCGATTAAAAGAAGCTATTAAAGAAAAAAGAAGAGGAAAACTGACAAAAGGTGTACTCCTTTTGCACGACAACGCGCCCGTTCACACGAGTCATGTTGCGACGGCTGCCATTCATCGATGCGGTTTTGAACAACTACGCCATCCACCCTACAGTCCAGACCTGGCCCCTAGCGATTTTTATTTATTCCCAAAGATGAAGAAAGAGCTGCGTGGAAAAAAATTTAGAGACGATGATGAAGTCAAGTCAGCGATTTCGGCGTATTTTGACGCCCAAGACAAAACCTATTTTTTCGACGGTATTAATAAGTTATATGCCAGATCCCAAAAATGTATTCGTGTTAAGGGGGAATATATTGAAAAGGAAAAATAACATAATGTATCATTTCATCTTTTTTCCCAGTCATTCCGCGAACTTTTTGACCTCCCCTCGTATATCTGGAAACACCTCAGTCCGAAAGTCATTCCAGTTTTGTTCTCATGAATAAAAGTTAGTTAAGAACGTAGGTGTGTGAATGCCACACATTTTAATTGAAAGTATTTGTAAAAAAAATACATATTTTAAAAATTGTATTTCGGTATTAAAAAAGAATTGTTACAAAACGCACCACATCTTGGGAATCAAGCGGTCGTCCCCAGGTTATCTAATGTATACTTAGGTATTAATTGTAAAAATTAGATTTTTTTAATAAAAATATTTGAAAGTCTGTGGCAGTCGCGTTAATAAAAAACAATTCATACAACCTCCTATATGTTTATGGGCGGTACCTACCTATACGTTTACAAATGCTATAATCTTGACAGATCTCTTAAGATTCTGATCACACCAATTATTCGTTCTGTAAGTTAGGAAGACTGGATGAGGTTTGATGAGGGCTGCGCAGGAGGTGGAAGAAATGATAATGATGATCACCTCCTAACGAAAAAACATCGAATTATCATTAACTCTTTATTATAGCACCGAATAAACAAAGGTCTCGAGGACTCCTTCCATTGTTCTTTCAGTTGCGCCACCGACGACGTCTATAATCTCATCTATTTTGAAAAGTCGATATCCAATTTGCTGTATTTTTAGGGTTCCGTAGCCAAATTGCAAAAAACGGAACCATTACAGATTCATCATGTCAAATGTGGTAAAATGTGTGTATCCTCCCCCAGTAACTTTTAAAATAAGACAGTGATAATCCAAAAAAAATTATATGATGTATATTACCATGCAAATTTTCACCGAAAATTGGTTTGAACGAGATCTAGTAAGTAGTTTTTTTTTAATACGTCTTAAATCGTTACAACGAACTTTCACATTATGTTACTTGCTGCTGCTGTACCCTTCATGGGCGATCCCGACTCGCACTTGGCCACTTTTTTTTAATGCTGAAGTAGTTCGCACATAATAGGTATAAGAGCCCACAACAAACGCGCAACGTTATTGAAGCAAATCCAATAAAAGCGCACCGGACGATTTACAGCTAGCATTATTGCGGCTTCGTTGACACAGCTGCAACGCGAAGGTAAAACGGTACACGAATCAATTATGAGAACTATTCTATGTTTGTCTCGCCATTGAACCGTTGAAATATATCTGACACAATTATTATGCGTTATAATGGATCTCCGTTGCACCTAGTAGAGAAACCCGTTGCTTCAAACGTAAATAATGAGTCGCCGTACGTCGCATGTAATGAATTTTCCACTTTGCACACATCCGGGGCAAAAAGTTCAGTATATATTGTAACAAGGAGTTTTTATCCGTACATAAGAACTCCTTATTATAAGTTTGGCCGTAAAGTAAAAGAATATTATATTTTAAATTTAAATGTTGACGCGGATGAGAAAATAATCGAATAAGACAGAATAGAAATGAAGAGAAGTAAAAACGGTCGGCCTTCAGCCTAATATTTAATATTCATAAAAATGTTTAATAGAAAGTATAAGAATATAGAAGTACCAGAGAGATTACATTGTTTTATTCTGCAACACTCCGCGTGTGAGGGAGGACTCACGCGCTACAATATCTTTCGACCAGACAGCGAGGCACCATTCACAAAAAAATGTAACGTGCTCTTGCAAGTTTTGCCATAGGTTGGTGCAAATATTAGACTCACAGCGCAGTCGCACCCCAGTGCAAATGCTACTTAGAATTCAAAATAAAACATAATGAGTAGGGTACTTCATTGTTGATCTGATGCGGATGTTAATGCCTTTACAGGTATATATAACCAATGGCTATGATATAGGTGACAAGGTAAATTAAGAATATCCTAAGTGTCGTAATTGTGCTCGGTGTGAAGACCTGTAAAAACACGTTAATAGCGCGCGAAACCTAGCAAGATCGGTTTTTAGCTCCCCAAAAAACGCGTGTTTATATTTCATCCAATAATTTTGGAGATAAGCAAAGTTTAGATACTAAAGTAGTAATAGTAGTAGTATGTACAAGTTTGGTAGGCCCCCCACAAGATGGAGCCCTCCGTCAAGATTGCCGGAATACGTTGGATGAGGGCAGCACAGGACCGATCGTCGTGGAAATCTTTGGGGGAGGCCTTTGTCTTGCAGTGGACGTCTTCCGGCTGATGTACAAGAAATGCTCGATATAAAGTATAATATTATATACGTTATAAGTAGTATAAATACTCGGCTAAGTCGAGTGAGTTAGTCTTTTGTGGGGCGATGTATGTATATGCTTTTACAACAAGATCCCAGAAAATGTTCAAAACAAATGTATCACGAAATTCAAAATAATTGTTAAAAACGTTTGTGTGGTTAAGGCTTACTATAACATAAATGACTTTCTTCATGATTACATTGTAACGTTATTTTTATGATAAAAAAAAGAAGCTCGCTGAGTTTCTTGCGCCCGTTCTTCTCATGTCTGAGGCATATTTTTTTCGAATGGGTGGTAGTTTTAGACTTTCAATAAGTGATTTCATATCCTATATTAAATAAATATTATATATTATTTTTAATTTGAATATAGAGCTACTAAGTAGCCGCCCAAATTAATCATTATTAGAATTTTGTAATCTGCCAAGTAACTGACATTCTGACTTTTATTTAACATTGTTAAAAAGAACACAAAACAATTAATAATTAATTAAATTCAGTTTTAATTAACTTGTAATACTCATGCCTTATAATGATATTCGTTTTAATTTCTGCATTTATTCTTCATATAATCTTTTAATTTTCCAAACGTTAACTTTTTTGAATGATTAAAAACTATGAATTATTTGCAACGCCGAAAATAAATCACCGCGCGGTTGCGAAATACCATTTTTACCATCGTATTTTTTTTTTCTACTTATTTTTATTAAAAATTAGGTTATCGTACCAAGCAGGACATTCAGCTGATCGTCATTACTGCGACAATTATTATTGTATTATTATAAATACAATTATTGTGCTCGTCACTTTGAGACATAAGATGTTAAGTCTCATTTGCCCAGTAATTTCACTAGCTACGGCGCCCTTCAGACCGAAACACAATAATGTTTACACATTACTGCTTCACGGCAGAAATACGGCCGTTGTGACAATACAATGTGTGAAATAACATGATCAAAACATATTTTTTCAGACGTCATTCCAAATCGAATGAGCAATCAATAAATAATAATAAATCATAATCAATAATCATCAATCCTATATTTAGGACCTTTATACAGAATTACCACGTTTCCGAAAAGGTTGACTAACCCTGAGTTGAATTACTAGACAATTACTCATTCTCCGGTGAAATGCCCTGTAAAGATCCCGGAGAACCTCTCAAAAAGGGGAACTCTCTGATTTCGAGGAGGTTTTAGTGGGTATTACCAAACTTGGCCAACTTCTACCTGAGTAGAAGATGGTCTAAGTGGTTGAGTCCCACACTCCCTGTGCCACGTAGCGCCCAGGGGTTGCACGTAAATGTATTTCTTCCTCGTTAAAAAAAAATAGGAGACAGTTACTCAACTAGACTCAGACGATAATTCAAACTCGGAGTAAGGGCTACATCAATATTTTAGCGCAGGATGAAAGTGTCCAGCTTTGTGCCGAGACTACAAGCTGTCAGTGTTTTAGTGTCCGTGTCGAATTTAAGAGCCTTAGATTAAGCAGCTCGATACCGCACTACCTATGAACAATAGCTTTTTTATTACAGCAACTATTAGATGCTTGTATACGTGGCATCTTGACACTCAATGGCATCTTTCAAATTTTGTAACATACGCTTCGTGTTATTTTACACTAGCTGACCTGGCACGTTGTTTTGCCATATAAATTAAAACAAAAACCTTTCTGTAAACTTTCTTTGAGCTTTAACGAATCTATTACAATAGTTTAAGAGTTATTAGGAAACATATTTTTTTTTTATATACAGGATGTCCCAAAAATATGGGACATGAAGGGAAAGTACCTTAAATATCGAAGATAGGCTATTTTACTGAAAGAAGACTTTATTTTATTTTTAAAAGTTAGTAATTCTGCATTCAAAGATTTTCTAAAAATTACTTGCCTCGTCTGGGAATCGAACCGACTTAAATGTAAAAAAAAAACAACCCTGCTCTTATGATGCCAATCGAAAGAATGGCCAAAAACTAATAACTCTTCGTAAATAACATAAAGTATTCTGTCAGAAAAATAGCCTATCTTCGATATTTAAGGTAGGTACTTTCCGTTCATGTCCCATAACTTTAGGACATCCTGTATATAGAATAAAATTAATAAATTACAAAATAGTTTCTGATGATATTTGATTCCAGTGTCTTTCTTATTTCTTGTATTATTATTTTTACAAAGCTTTATTGCCAGAGTTTAACAGAACATCTGGCACGCCAACGTCACACAGTGTTCGAGGCTGGCTCGAGTACGCCCACTTGGGCTTTGTATTAGTTGCCGCACTTTGCGACTACGCCTGCAGTATCTAGTTGGAGCGCAGCGGAGACCAATCCTTTATCTTAGATAAGAGCATTAATGCTCCAAAACGAGTTCTACGATCACACCGAGCGACATTCACGCGGCAATGACATTACGTAACGAGTTGTTGATATCCTTGATAATTATATTTGCATCTGATGTAATGACATTATGAAACATTCACAACTACCTCCCAAAACAGGCTCACCGATCGCCCAACAACGAATTATGAATGAGAAGGACAGACATATGGGCACGTCGATGAATTGCTATTAGAAAGGATCGCAAGATGAATATTAACGGAGATAAAAGTGTTCATCAGGCATAAAATAAAAAAATAAACAGCATAATTAAATAAAAAAAAAACAAAATATGTATACAAATGATTTAAGTTTTCTTTAGTGTTAATTCCGCCAATATTTGTTTTCAAAACAATTCGACATGTGTATCGCCTCTACACGAGGCATCCTCAGGACGTATTGTCTCGCCAAAATCTGGCACTAGACATTAGAGAAAACTTAACGGAATTTTAGTTTCGGAATTAACACTAAAGAAAATTTAAATCATTTGTATAATAAGGATTTCCGCAAAGTAACGCCTAATACAATATTTGTTTTTTAAATCAAAATATGTCCTATTTAATAAAATTAAAATATTTTTAAAATCGCTTTCGAATTCAATCTTTTTAGTTTCTTCACTTAGAAGGTTATTTTTAAGACCTATAAGAAAAAGGAACCGTGTTGTCTACAGCTGCTGTCAATAGGTCGACCTGGTAGGCACCTACTGAAAATCAGTATTGGAAATCAATTCCAAAAACGCTGAGTGGGTGTCCGTTTCATAACGTCGTATTTCATATTTGTTAATTTTACTATGTCTATATGTTTAGTGTTCTCATGAATAAATGCATACTCTACTTTCTTAGATAACAGTTCGGGCCAACTGGTAAGTGATCACCGCAAAACAAGAGAAACCGCACCAGCGATGCCGGCCGTTTTGGTCGGCCACTAAGCCGCTGAGCAGGCAAAACCTATACCTACTCACCAGGACGCTAACTGGGCATTGTCTGCTAAATAAGCACTTCAGTGTGATCGGAACAAAAGACGAAAGAACTTGCAGATTTTGCCCTGAGGCCGATGAAACGCCTCTTCATCTCCTCTGCAATTGCGGCTCACTAATGCATAAGCGTAACACCATCCTTGGTGACTATACCCTGCTCTCAGATGCCGGCAGGGCTTGCTGACGAGCGATAAGTATGAGTGGCAAACACTATAGTTCAATTCTGGACGCGGTGTTACTAGGACCCAACCAGGACTAGTCAAACAGCCACCCTCCACACATAATAATAATAATAATATGCCGTGTGGTATTCTATACGTCTAGAATCTAGATAGACTATGACAGCTGTGAAAACGTCGAAAAATTTAATTTAGAACTAACCTCTATTTTGAGCAATTCACGCGCACTAACACAAAGTGTCATACAAATCGACGTAGCTTGTCACGCACACTAAACTAATATTCCTGGCCTGTTTTACCGGTTATCTAATAGCAAGAGACTCTATCTAGACGTATGAATTATCTAAGGCTTTCAAATTAATTTCCAATAAGAAGTTATGCAATTTGATTATATAATGGCATTAGCTGTTATAATTCTATTTAAAATCAATTAATATTCGATTAATTGGTTATTTATAGAATAAATTTACTGGAAACTATTAACTACAGCATGTCGGATATATACACTAGAAACGTGCCACCGATTCAGACTAATTGCAGGTCTATACACCAGAGATTGACAGGTAGAAAGCTGTTACCGACAGGGGACATTCTCACATACAGAGTAACACTCAAGTCAGGATACATTATATTATGTATATCAGTGTGTCAATACGCAGTCGCCTGTAACTTCTGTAGAATATTGATATAAAAAGCTTGTTTCTTATGTTACATTATAATATTATAGCGAGGTCGTTGGCTTCTAGCAGAAATTATTGTCTTTTTAGGGTTGCATAGCCAAATGGCAAAAAACGGAACCTTTATAGATTCGTCATGTCTGTGTGTCCGCCCGTATGCCACAGTCTACTTTTTTCCGAAACTATAAGAACTATAGTGTTGAAAGTTGGTGAGTAGATGTATTCTGTGAACTGCATTAATATTTTCACACAAAAATAGAAAAAAAAACGATAAATATTAGGGGTTTCATTAGGGGTTTAATACGTCATAAATCGTAACAACGAACTACAAGAATTTTTATATTAAATGTTTCTTGCGAGACTAACTCGCCCATGAAGGGTTCCGTAGCAGCTTCCGACTCGAAGCGGGCCAGTCACTCTTTTTCATTATTGAACCTTGGTGTTTAATGTAATGTTATATGGCTCAAATTAGAGTGATAACGCTCCTAGCTGTGAATTTTCTTATTCCATATATATGGCTCATTAAAAAGTACAAAACATATATAAATATAAAGAGTTAGTTTCATATAAAATTCACTAAGATTTTATACGTACAATAAACCAGTGGACTTGTTATCGTCATAGGAGTTAGGAGTCGCTATGTTTTTTTTACTTCTAGCCGCATTTACTTCCATTTTGTTTGTGAAAGTTATGTTTTTATTTCTATAAACCATTAAATTATTTTTGATATTAGATATTTTATTCTATTAGTTCCTTCTACTCCAATTTTATTCATAGCTTTGGGGTCAGATGTGACCCCATATGCGACTAATTGTGTGATTTACTTAATGCGCCTAATTAAGGGTTAAAAGAAAGTTGCCCTCCTTTTGAAAGGGAGGAGTACGGCCTATTGTTTATGAATGGTGGTCAATCATGTGTCACATTAACCACCAAACAAAATCCGTTCAAAATTTTGGTGTGTGGTTTCTTTGGAACAGGTCATCTTATATATAACATCTTGTGTCGCGGTGTTTGTTACAAAACTCCTCCTAAACGGCTAAGCCGATTTGTATTAAATTTTGTGTGCGTATCGGGTAGGTCTGAGAATCGGCCAACATCTATTTTTCATACCCCTAAATATTTTTAATGACAAATTTTTTGAATTTTTTATTTTATTTATTATGATTCAGTACAAAAAAATACATGCATACAACATCAAATGTTCACACGATCAACACCTACTTTTGTATCGCGATTTTAATATTATTCTGTTCCATCCACAGATCTACAGTAGGGTTGCAAAATGGCAATCGAATATAATAATGATCCTTGTACAATAAATTTTATATACAACTAGCTGACCCGACAGACGTTGTTCTGTTCATAATAAAAAAAAACTCTTGCGGATGGAATTTTGGAAAATCCGTTCTTAGATGACCTCTACTCGGTGAAAAGAAAATTCCTACCAAATTTCAAGTCTTTAGCTCTAATGGTTGCCAGAGATATCGTGATGAGTGACTATATACGTGGAAATCTCTTATATATATAACAAATTTGAAGTGTATAGCTGTCAGATATATATATAGATATATGCGGTAGATCTGAGAATCGGACGTCATCTATTATTCCCCAAAAATTTAAATTATTGGATTTTTTTATTACATTTTATGACAATACAGCGTTTGCTGGATCAGCTAATTATATTTATAAAATTCGTAGCTGTATGATCCAAACTGTTTTTTGTCTATTGGAATACTTAAAAACTAAAGCTAACAATTGGATGACGAGTTTCTCTTAATATTTATGTAAGACCTTATCTCCGCTAAATCCTTTTACCACAAAATTAATTAAGCATTAACATAAAATTTCATAATTATTAATATATTTTATAATACTTTCTCCTCCTTATATTATGTTAAGCAACATAATATATTCATAATTATGTTAAACATTTGAGTATTATGATACTTTTAATTATTACCTAGGTATTAATAATTTTTCATTCTAGAACAATTTACATATTTACACAAATAACTTTCGACTGAGCGAACTATTAGAGTGACTTATCTTTGTTAAATTTTACCAGTGGGAGGCTCCTTTGCACAGCATGATGCCGGCTAGATTATGGGTACCACAACGGCTTCTATTTGTAAACATAACTGTGTTTCTGCCTGAAGGGCGCCGTAGCTAGTGAAATTACTGGGCAAATGAGACTTAACATCTTAAATCTCAAGGTGACGAGCGCAATTGTGCCACTCAGAATTATTGGGCTTTTCAAGAATCCTGAGCGGCACTGCACTGTAATGGACAGGGCCATTTATCTATCAATATTATATATCAATTATCATCAGCTGAACGTCCTGCTCGTCTCGTCCCGTATTTTCATAAAAAAAAAATCTTGTATGTCTTGTTCAACTCCCAGGTTGTGGCTTCATCTACAGGATCTACTATACAGTTGATAACCTTCTCAATAAATCACATAATATGATTCATGCATAATTGAGAACCTGTTCCACCAAAACAAACTCCTACGATACATGCTTCTAATACTTAGAATAAATAGTAATATTTTATCAGAGCATGAGTCAGACGATACCGTCTGAGTTGATCAAATTATAATAAAAACAGTAGCTATTCACGAAGGGTGAACGTAGATTAATTAAAGTACAGCAACCCCTATAGGCTAACGGCCTTTATTCGATTAACAATTTTTATTCCATTATGCGGGTAGACGGATATTTATACCGTTGACTTGTGATAATATTATGGTGAATGAGTCCTTTTTCTATTGATTATCGGTGTGGACTAGTACAAATACATTTTTTTACACAATTGTGTTTTTAAATTTTATTTTATTTATCAGGTTGAGTATAGTGGGTTGGCGATAACGTCCCGTCTCTTACTGACCTACGGCCGTTTTCAAGAACGTATCTCTAGTTACGGATACATTGCTGTCATCGTTTAATGACAAGATCTTAACTATCCATAGTTATGTCAAGTATAGTTATAGTCCAATGCTTTATGTCGATAGGTTATTGAAATGTAAGTAAGCGTAAAATGATAGATTTGTCTTATCTCTAGTAAATTAGACTAAGGATAGATAGGTTATTGAAAACGGCCGCTAGTCAGAGTCGGTACCCACGCCGTAATAATAGATATATCGTGAGTAAATCCGTATTAATTAATAAGTTAACAATGTCTCACGAAAGTTTTAATAATTTAATTTTTTTAACAAAATATATGCAAGTGAAACCCACTTTTGTTTTTTAATCTCACGAATGATCATTAATGTCATGGTCGGGACCAATAAACTATCAACATAAATGTGAAAGAAGGCTATGTTTATACGCAAGGCTGTATATATACAAGTTCCATTATTATAAGAGTATGAAGCGAGTACACCTCTTTTTGATAACATTAAGAGATAAGACGAGCTTCAGCTGATTGTAATTGATACGCCCTGCCTATTACAATGCAGTGCCGCTCAGGATTATTAAAAAACCCAGTAAATCTGGGCGCCTTGAGACATAAGATGTTAAATCTCATCAGACCAATTTGCACCGAAACACTATAATGCTTACATATTACTGCTTCGCGGCAGAAAAAAGGAACCGTTATGGTATTCATAATCTAGCCGGCATCCTGTGGAACGAAGCCTCCCACCGGCGAAATATATGCCCCAAAGTCGCCTATTAATAATAATAATAATATTGACACACTTTTTACACAAATTATCTTGCCCCAAGTTAAGCATATATAGCCTGTGTTATGGGTTACAAGACAATGATATATTTAATACAATATACTTACTTAAACATACATAAATTCATATAAACATACATAAATACATTTAAACATCCATGACTCGGAAACAAACATCCATTTTCATCATATAAATGCTTGCACCTACCGGGATTCGAACCCGGGACCTCTAGCTTAGTAGGTAGGATCGCTAAGCACTCGGCTATACAGGTTGTCTTACGACACCCTTGCCCAGGAAAAGCACATTGTTGTCGATGTGGGGCCGTGTCGCAGCAATTTTCTTCTATTCTGGAGTATGTCTTCAACACGCCTACTAAATTTTTACCTGATTAAGGACTGCTGTTTTCATGTGCACTATCTAGATATTACAACCATTCACATTTTTAGAAAAGCTAGTCCTCACAATTAGTTCGACAGCAAACATTTTGTCTGGCAAATAATGTTATATTACTTTAAATATCCTCGCATTTAACAATCGAATGTCTGCTGTTTTTAATGAAACATTTTTATCACAAGGCTGCATTTCCTTGTTGATATGAACGGTGACGGAACATTGTGTTATCGCATACCTACGATATTATAATGAACGTGGACTGTATAGAACACGTGTCTTTGTTTAAATATATTTAATACAACATATTATTTAAATCTTTCGCGAGGAACTGTTGAACTTCCAGATCCAAGGGCGAAATATCATATAGGCAATTCGGTAGTGCCTACTTCGTTATGAACCTAAATAAATATATCACTAGTGTTAAAGTTAATTTACTACCTACGGTAGGCAGACTAAATATTGCATATACGAAACAAGGACAGTTTCATACAACTTATGTCGTACTGTCGGAGTTAACCGCAACTACTACTAGTTAGGTCTACAGTGCCAACATGCATTCACGTCACTGTCAAGATCAAATACGATTGTTCTGTTCTAAGATGTTCTATTACTTAATAAAATATGCAAATTAGATTTGGAAACAAAATTTATGAGCCAATCGTTCGAGTGACGTACCGTTGATAAATCTTCTATGCTCTATGGTTGTGGCTTCATCTACGGGATCTACTTTACAGTTGATAATTCCAATATTTGCATATTAGGAAATTTACTTGAGATGTCGTCCTTTCATATCTAAACATATTTTGTGTATTTAATCCCAAAAGTGAATGTAATCACTTTAAAAAATAACAAATTAATAAAATATGGTTCAGATTTTAGAAACCTTATTTTGTTGACCTGCTTAAAGCCAAGGGCTTTAGCTGTTGTACACAACATTGACATAGTATTTAAAGTAATTGACTAATAGGATAAATGGATATATTGTAACAACAGCTACATGTGTATGAAACACGCGAGCCACGACTCTCCAAATGTATGTAAAATATATGGCGTTATAACTGCCATTTGATAAGTTAGAATTCATTTGTGGAACGAGTCTTTATTTGCAGTTAAAAAGATTTTTGAAATAATTTGCCCATCAACCGAATTCGGGGACTGAAAGTTAGATACGCGTTCGTCTGCTAACTAATTCACAAAATTATATTCATATCGTGTTTTTTTTTTAAATGAAAATAAGGGACGATACGCGCAGGACGTTCAACGAAGCATAATTGAAACGCCCTGCCCATTGCAATGCAGTGCCGCTCAGGATTCTTGAAAAACACAAAAATTCAGAGCGCCATGCTAAGTGTCATTTGTCCAGTAATTTAACTCGCTACGGCGACCGAAACACAGTAATGTTTACATATTACTGCTGCACGGCAGAAATAGCCGCCGTTGTGGTACCCAGACAGGGCGTATCAATTACTGTCAACTGAACGTTCTCCTCGCCTCGTCCCTTATTGTCATAAAAAAGCTAGTTATAGCATAGCTAGCTATAGTCACACTGCCCTACCACTTTTGACGTAATGTTCATTCTGGAACATTCAGTAAAAAAAGCATATTGTTATTATATATCGATGCTCTGTCTATAATGTTTAGTTAAGTGCGTTAGCTAAGCATCCTGCAAAGCTCAACATCAAATCGATTTAAAGCAAAAACAACTTAGGTTGGGCTGAACAGCCGGCAAAAAATCCAACAACCGCGAACATCTGTCACAGATCGGAAGCTGATTGGGGGACGAGATGACGAAGCTCTACAACAACAATGCAGATGGCAAGCGAGGGAAGCAATATTTGACGCTTTGGAGTACAAAAAAATATTTTGGCCAAAATATTACCTGCAATTTTAAACCTTTTTCAATAAGTCTGCATGGTATCCCGTTTTTAGCTACGTCTTGTAATGCTATTGCTGTTCAAAAGCAAGGCGTAAAGGTACTCCTTTACGAAAATAGGAGGATAATGTGTAGGTGTTTCAGTCTGAAGGGCGACGAAGCTAGTGAAATTACTGGGCAAATGAGACTAACATCTTATGTCTCAAGGTGACGAGCACAATTGTAGTGCCGCTCAGAATTTTTGGGTAAGCGGCACTGCGTTGTAATGGGCAGAGCGTATCAATTACCATCAGCGGAAAGTCCTGCTCGTCTCGTCCCTTATTTAACGTAAAAAAATAACATTATTACACGTGGCTTCGACCGCGACTACAGGATCACCTGTTTCTTTATGATATTCAGTATTCACTCTCATCAGATTAAGTTCTGTTGCTTTGCATGTCTCTGTGGCACAAACAGGCATGCACGTCTATACTTCTTGGCGAACTTTCTTAGAGTTCTTTAATTCACAAAATAAGAGTCAGGCGGCGTGACAACTGACAATGCCTGTGTCTTGTGGTTACAAGATCGTGACCAATTATTAATGTATAAACCAAACTGATTAGAATATAGCATGATGCAAGGTCTTCTGAGTTTAATATTCACATACATATTTAATATTATTATTTGTATCGTATTTATTGCTATTATTAACCGACCTCAAATCAAGGAGGAGGCTCTCAATTCGTCGGTATCTTTTTTTTTGTTTGTTACCTCAGAACTTTCGACTGGGTGAAGCGATTTTGAATAATTCTTTTTTAATTTGAAAGCTGGTGCTTCCCGTGTGGAGTCGGTGTCAGCCAAGTAGGGTTCGTAACTACGAACATAGTTATAGGTGAGATGTACTTGAGTCGTGAGGAGGTGAGAGGCGAGAGTGATTTTCTACGGTCTGTTTCATCATCATCAGCCGGAAATCTTCACGACGATCGTTTCTGCGCTGCCCTCATCCAACATAATTACGGCGATCTTGACCAGATCGTCGGTCCATCTTGTGGAGGGCCTACCAACACTGCGTCTTCCGGGACGTGGTCGCTATTCGAGGACTTTTCTGCCCCACCGGCCATCTGTCCGTCGAATTATGTGCCCTGCCCATTGCCACTTCAGTTTCTCAACAATTTGGGCTATGTCGATGACTTTGGTTCTCCTACGGATCTCCTCATTTCTGATTCGATCCCGCAGGGCAACTCCGAGCCCTCTCCATTGCCCTCTGAGCAACCATGAGCTTTCTCATCAGGCCCATAATTAGCGACCATGTCTAAGCACATTGGTTGCGTATCACGAAATCGTGGACTTAGTGTGAGGTCAAGGAATCGAACAGATTTTTTTTTGGTAGACTGCTGAAACTATTACAAACAGCTTTTACTGATGTAGTTTTTCTGACATATGCATTAGTTTAAGAGAAAAAAAACATTAAATTATTTTTTGTATAGAGACTATTATGTTTTGTCAATTGCTTGCGTGCTTCATGTTTATTTAAAATGAAACTTACTACAGGACATTCAGGAAGTCACGGCCAATATTTTATTCCCTTACATTTATCTGCGAAAATCTGCGCTTTGGAAGCTACGGGCACTTAAACTTATTTAATGAAAAGGTCAAGGAATTGAACTTACGGTAGAGTCATCACTGGCAACACACCCTGGTCTGTTGCGGTCGCGATAATGACGATCTTAAAAACAGAGCGAATGTTATCGGAGTGCATAATATTATTATGTAGATACATTATCAGTACAATCGGATAAGCGAACGCTCGAGCGACTTCAACTATTTCCTTGAAACACGACAATGGATAATGGCTAAATATAAAACACTAATAATATAGTTTATGTTGAGCGCGGACAATGGTATTGTTTTAATGACGAAACAAATGCACCGATGGGCCCAGCGAATGACCAATAAAATTCTGACGATAACGTGCCTTCATTAATATTAGGGCGACTGATAATTAAAAAGCGCGATTAATTTTTAGTGAGATAGTTTATGGCGCCGATAAAAATACGACACGATACGACCACTTCCTTAATAAAATGTTACAATGTAGAGTAATTTTAATAGGAGCTTCGAATATAAAAATTAATTTTATGTTCTATATAAGAATTAATTTTATGTTATACCGTTAAATATAAACTATGATTATCATTTCAAATTTAAGTAGAGAAAGTAGGCACACTATTGATGCATCATGCGATATAATAGGTAAAACTATAGTACCGCAACATTTTACAAAGAAATACAAAAATAACGAAATTACTTCGTTGTTCAAATTTTGCAGAGTTGTAAATGTGTACGATAAGATTATAAATCTCTGGTATGATGGAGTTTGACTGACTCAATCACTTACAAAAACAAACAAAAGCAAAACAGACATACATACTGATAATCTTAGATTAAGAATTGGCGTAATTAAGAACAATAGCATATTTATTACGGCAACTTTATATTGCAGTGTGTATTAGCTATTAAACCCTAATCTAAGCAAGCTATAAAATATCGATATAAGCGATTTTATCGAACATCGCATGAATGAATCTCTCCAGTCTACCAGTCAAGTAAAATTATAGATCGGTACAATAGGAAGTAATGGATAAAATCAAAGGCCAGCGTACCAATTAATACAACCTCGAAATAGTTGTATCAATTTATATTTCACGTTCTTTGATTGTTTCTATTACCTAGTATTATTTATGATAGTATATACACAGATTGTTATTTATACGTCTAGGTTGACAATGACAGCTGTGAAATCATCGCAAAAAATTATGTTTCGAACTACCCTCAATAGAGGTCATAATAGAGCAAATCACGCACACGAACAAAGTGTCATACAAATTAGCGAGTGTAAGAGGTAGCTTGTCACGCACACTAAACTAATTTTCCTGGCCTGTGTTTATCGGTTGTCTACGGCAAGAGACTCTATCTAGACGTATAAATTATCTTAGATCAAAACTTATTAAATTATCTCGTTATGAAACTCAATAGATAAGTAATTATTTATAAATTACTTAATTAATTATCGTCACGTCGTTAACACTACGGGAGTCGTTATTAATAACAAACAATGTGTCCAATATAGGCTTCTATCCAGGTCAGGGTTCATTTTCTATCGTGACTCTGAAATTGGGAAGTGTTTAGACTAGTATAGTCAGGCCTGTCTCACTCCCCGTGTAGGTATCGAAATCGTACGTACATGCGGCGGCCTCTACAGAGTAGGCCAGTCAGCAGGGACTCGCAAGAGAGCAGAGACGCACGCGCGAGCTTTGATGTCACGTACTTCACAGATCCGACCGATATTTAAAAAAATGTAGAAACATTAATAAAGCAATGCATATTAAAGGTCATTGCGATCCAAATTAAATTTTTTTAAGCTTCATAAAGACGCTGAAACAATCAGAAAGTGATTATTATTATAATGAAATTACCATTCATGATAGCTACCTATTTATTTCCTAGTAGGTTTGACAATGTCGTGGTCTTCCAACGCATACATTACTATTTGCAACTAATGTAGGTTTGACAGCGAAAGAATATTGGTTTAAAATAACGATTACATACTATATTTATATTATACGAAAAATTTAGCTATTTTTATAAGATCACCTTATACTAGATAGGTACAGTTTTAGGTAAGCAAGTCAACCCTAATGTCGTCAGAAGAGATAAGAGTCACGCGATAGAAAGAGAGGCAACTTCTAGGTGAATAAAAATGTAGGTTGGTAGCGCTGATCGATCTGAATTACACCTTATTGTATGACCGCAAGAGTCCCTATTTTTTTAATTGATTTTGCGGAGTGAGAGTTCCGTACTTGTACTATTATAATATATTATTTGAAGAGAGGACGAAACAAGCCTACGGGTCAACTGATGTTAAGTAATCACTCTTGCAACACCAGAGAAATCACAGGAGCGTAGCCGGCTCTTTAGAAAATACTAGTCTAAAACTAGAACAATTTCATCTATAAATGTTGTTCGTACTGCTAACTAATAATATATTTATTTGAGATTGATATAAAATCCAAACTAAAAAGGCGGCCATCTTGGAAATTGTTATTTAAATTTTTATTATTTATTAAATTATATTATTATATGTTATTATAAAAGTTGTGAATAAAATTATAAAAATTAGCTGAAAATAAATTTTCTATTCACACAAACTTCTACTAAACAAAATCGTCCTCTCAAACAAGCTACAATGTAAACAATGATGTTTCCTAAGCGTTCAAAAATAGTTTCCCTTTGTTGCGTTTGATGGCGATTAGGCGACTTCCTCAATGAACAATGGAATGTAAAAAGCAACCGGCCGCCGAGTGCATGACGGCTCAATAATAATTGTGAATGAGGATTGACGCTGACGGCACTCGTGACTCGACACACAACGACTGCCTAAGCCAGAAACTTGCGGGAGTCACCCAAATGAAAAGCCCAGGGTTGCTGCGGTTCAAAACATTATTGTAACGGTGAAACAATTAATTCTTTACAAGCATTTAATCCAATGGTCCTGTACACATCCCAAATATTAACCCAATAAATATGTATTAAAACACTTTATAGGGGCGTAGGTACCAAAAGTTTGTACTTTGTACCAATAATAAGTACTTAGGTAACATTTCTACAATATACTCTATATAATATACTCGTTAAAATTTTTCCACAGTGACCGGACCCCACCTAATACTACTTGGCGACCCCTGATTTTGTCTAATCAACAAGTTATTTTTGGTCAACTTTTATCAGAGTGGATAAATATGAATCAGGTAGTTACTATTTCATCGAAAAAGCCTATTGAAAAAATAATGGTCCATGCCATCGGTCCGAGCAGTATGCACACAAATTCCTGAGAATATTCTTATTCTTATAAAATGAAAGTAGTGCTTCATTGAACTATTCTCAGATTTTCCACTTAAACAGCTTAGCTTCATAAGAAACCCCACCTGAAAAACTTAGTTTTAAAAATTATTAACATTATAATATGGCTATGAATTACCATTGACAACCCTGCCTAAATAGAAAAAGTGACGCGGCCGAGGTTCGCTAGGGTGACTGCCGGGCGTCGACGCGACACGCAGAAGGCGACTGGTGACAAGCCATCGCGATCGTGCAAATGGTGGTCGAACGTTGTGAATCATATTATCCTATTCAGGTCCTCATTCGGGCATTGTATGTCATTAGACGTTCACTATCGCCATTAACGGTTCTGCCTCAAAATACTCGTAATACTCTACCTAAGTAGGCGGAAACTACAGTTATAGCTACAGATAATATAGAAATATTATCATGCGGCATGATCGTGTATAGAGGATGGATCAAAGTAGGGAATTACAGGTTGTATGAATGGATTGATGCGAATGGTTCAAGTAAAGAAGTATGGTGGCATATGGACATCCGTGCTGTGCTAAGGTACTCCTCTGGAGAGACAGGTTTAATATTATGAAAATAGCTATTAAGTTATTGATCTCTAAGTAAAGCCACAGTACTGAAGTCCACAGCCTGATTAAACAGATGTTCGAAGAGTTGGTAAGCAATTTGGGCCATTTTCATGTCTATGTTGGCTCTATATAGAATGTCAAATAAGTAATCTCAGAAGCGCATATCAGCAAAGATGCCGATAGGCATACAACTCGAGGGTCGCCTTCGAAGAAGGCTTAGAGGGCACTTACCCAAAGCCAACCTCAGGTGGTGTTTAGTGGGTAGGCACTTAGGTTTTACGTGAGCATTGCATTTACCTATTCCCTCCCGTCGTTATCCCGAAGGGTAGCCCTTTATCTGTCTGGCCGCAAAAAAAATTGTACTCGCTTGGAACGGTTTTATTTCAAATATATTCCTAGGGCAGTTGTTATGTCGTTATAGCTTTCAAATATTTCACTTACAGTATGCCATTTCCCTAACAGTAGGCGGCCTTCGCATATATAAATATATATTATATGACTTATGTTTATACCCTCAAAATGGAACGGAACTTAATTTCCGATCGCGCACTCAGAAAAATATTTCGACACTACAAGACGCCAACCTGATTCTATTGCGATAACACTAAACACAACCGCAATTTTAACAGAATAAGGTCATGTAACGAACGCAGGCAATCTTATTGTGATTTAACGATGAATTAACAATAATTAAAATAATTATTATGCAATTTCGTAAATCATTATCTCTATAGTTAACGTTTCAATGTCGCACTAATCTTTTCCATAATCATTTTTGTCCTAAATAATTCAGTGAATATTTCTTATATGTTTTTCATGTCCTAGTATTTTACTTCATAAAAGTAGAGACATCAGCAAGCAGTTACGCCACATCGTCATTCTAGTCTGTGAATATTTGTATGAAACACTGAATAGTTCAAATATGACTAGTATCATATATTATGTTAATATTATGATAAATAGCACTCAAATTGGTTGTTGTAATAAACAATTTAAGAAACAATTTTGGTGGTAATTTCTTAATGATACCACAGATTGGGAATGGAGCGACCGCCGTCAGGCTATTTAGATCATAAGATTTAAAGAAGCCCGCTGAGTTTCTTGTGCTCGTTTTTCTCAGGTCTGGGGAATAAATTTTCGAATGGGTGGTAGGTAGATTATGACGTTCCACAAGTGATTTCATAATCTATTTTGAATAAAAATTTCAATTTAATTATATTCTAACCGTCTATGACCTACTGGTCTACTAGAAAACAGTCATATTAATATAATTGAAAGAAGCGTAACCAATATAGCTCAACAACTCAAAAGAAAAAACCGTACTGATGTACTTAATAAGAACTGTAGAATGGAAATGGGTAGGTAATTTATTTAAAGAGGAGCAAATAATAAGGGGAGGACGACATTAAATAATTTGTCCAAATTGCTAGAGGAAAAGCAGAGACATTGTGGAAAAATCTCAGGATTTCTTTGTCAAAAAATATGACAACACGTTCAAAATTACTGGTGTCACATAAAACTACTTTTAAGTATTAGGTTTTTTTAAACACCACAATATTATTAAGTTTTGTTAATAAACTTTATTATATAATAACGATTATTAAAATATTTACGAGATGTGAAAACATGGGGTCGATTTTGTGGTGTCCAGCAGGGGTATGGGTGGAATATTTTATATGCAGCATATATTCGAATCCCGGTAGGTGCGATCATTTATATGATGAATATGAATGTTTGTTTCCGAGTCATGGATGTTTACTTCTATATATGTATGTTTAAGTAAGTATACAAGGTGAAACTAAATGGGTATACTATGCTTTGAACCAGACATTCCTTAGGTCATCTCTAATGACTATTTGAAGTCAGAAATGAATAAGCATTACATTTTAATACAATATTTAAAGTGCTAAGTTTTCGCAAAAACTATGATTACCTCAACCCTAATCAGCTGTTTTTTTGAACTCTCTTTGACCTAAAACAGATGAGAAACGTAGATGTGACATAATATCAGATAATAGTAAAATGCCTACTATTCATTGCAGCTGTGAAGCAATTTGTGTTACTCTGCTGCTCTAACAAGCAGGTAAAAGTTACGAGCGATTTTTGGTTGAATGGTAGTAATTTTTTTTAATTATTTAATTCATGCTATATCTTAAAATGCTTACGTTACGCAACGGATGTGTTACACATCGAACATCATAAAACACCCCAACATACCCCAATACGTAATCGAACCCATATTGAAAGCATTGCCCTTTAGCTCGGCTCGTTAACTATGGCTATATAAACCCCAAAGTTTATAGGCTGGGCTAAAACAATGAGGCCATTTGTGTGTGTTGTTGCGCAACTCATTATCACCACTATAGCCTCCGCAGCATGAGAATACATTTGGATTTGAATGGTTTATGGAAGTAAGCCAAATCAAGGTCATCTGACAGCTATACACTTCAAATTTGTTATATATATATATATATATTTCCACGTATATAGTCACTCATAACGATATCTCTGGAACCATTAGAGCTAAGAATTGAAATTTGGTAGGAATATTCTTTTAACCGAGTCCTCTACTCGGTTAAAAGAACAGCTAAGAACGGGTTTTTCAAAATTCCATCCACAAGAGTTTTTTTTTTATTATGAACAGACCAACGTCTGTCGGGTCAGCTAGTGAAGTATAAGTTCGCCCCGCCTTTGGAAGGATTTTTTTTTGATAAAACAAAATAAAAACAATTTGTTATGTATTTTAAGTGCTAACCTTCACTTCTAGGATTAATTGAATTTCATAAAATTTTGTTTTTAAATTTTATTTGTGTATCAATCCTACAAGTGAGGGTTATCACTTTAAAAACATAACAAATTGTTTAGATTTACAAGAGCGACATCAAGTCAATTTCCTAATATGCAAATATTGGGGTTGAGCAAGTTATCAACTGTAAAGTAGATCCTGTAGATGAAGCCACAACCTGAGAGCTGAACAAAGCATACAAGATTTTATGACGATACGAAACTCGAACGGTTAGCTCAGTTGGCAGAGCACTGGCACTGGTCGTGGGTTCGAGTCCCGCATCGTTCATAAAATTTTGTTTCCAAATTTTATTTGTGTATTAAAACAAATATAACTATAAATATGTGAGTACACTAGCAGATCACTTTTTTATAAGTAGAATCATCGGATCATAATATTATGATCAATCATTTATTAAGTATAATAAATTATGCAGTATAATATTATGAAACTACTACTGCATTGCTTGCGGCGGCGTCGTGTCGTGTCCTTCCCTCAAATATGTGCGAAGGGAACGATGGCTGGTCCATGCGTCAACTCGTGAACGGGTGCTGCTTGTGGTGCCACGTCGACCTATTATAGTTAATAAATCGTTGCATATGTTGGATGCAATTACTAATAGTGACAATAATCACGACCATCATGTTCACGAAGCATCCTTACACAAACAATGAATTCAAGCTCTAAAGGTTGTTGCATCCACTATACGATAATTTATATTTATACAGTTAATTCTTTATTACTTTTCATGAAATAGTTTATATTATTTAAACACGACTCATATATTGGATGCAGCACCTTACAAACTAATTTGTTATGTATATTACATACACACATACACACGCGCGAATTTCTTTTATTTTTATTTTGTACTTAGATAGGGGAAGAGACTGGACCTCACGACACAGGGAATCCTAGTGTAAGGCGAGAATACTTGTAACATTAAAGTTAATTACTTTGTACTTTGTAACAGATATTTTTGTAACTAATATTGTACCTACCCCAATAATATTCTATATTATATATAAGTATTCTATATTACGGCCATTATAAAATACTCTATTTGATTGAGAAGAGTGGCCGTTGAGTTTCTTGTATGTCCTTCTCACGAGCTCAACTTTTTACGAACATAATATGGTAAAATCAGTAATTTAAAACAAATATTTGATAACATAATATTATTTGAAACATTGAAACATAACATAATATTAGCACTAGATACATAGATATTAACCTAGACCTGACGATGCTAACGACATCCAATAAAAAAAATCACATTACAACTAAATCTGCTATGACTTTAACAGGCATTTAGTGTAGGTCGAAATCACATTCACAAATAGTGACGTACCTTCCATTCAGGGTCGAAAGTTTTAAAGGTTATAGAAGTAGTATACAAAGATAATGTAACACATGTATAATAATAAGGCTTTCTAGCTAATAATTAGCCAGTAATTGTTTTAGTAAGCATTATTGTGTTTCGGTCTGAAGGGCACCGTAGCTAGAGAAATTACTGGGCAAACGAGACTTAACATCTTATGTCTCAAGGAGACGCGCGCAATTATTGTAGTGCCGATCAGAATTTTGGGATTTTCAATAATCCTAAACAGCACTACATTGTTATGGGCCGGGCGTATCAATTACTATCAGCTGAACGTCCTGCTCGTCCATTATTGTCATAAAAAAATGTATAATGTGAAGTCTACATGGCGCCTATAGGTATTTTAACCAATTATTTAAAAACAATTGGTTCATTGTTCCGGCGAGTTGCTTCTTCAAAACAGCTGGACCTATCATGACGAGATTTTCGCAGTTCGCTCATTTGCCTTAGTAACGTATTTTATTATGAAAATTAAATAAATTGTTTCATAATTATAGTCTTCAGACTGATAACTCAATATAAATATGCATTAATTATTTAAAAAAAAGCCATACAACACTGCGCTGATCTCATATTGACTGTATGTTTATACACATATATTGACCTTGCCTTTCACAAGGCGAAACCAAACCTGCAAATTGGCACTTCCGAATTAAAACCGAGGTTGATATCATAATAATATCGTAAGTACTGAAGTAAACATTTATTGGGTATAGCAAGTTCAGCTGATAAATAATTTCTTACTTGTTTTTAAATATTACACTAGATTCCTGCCGCCGAAATCCACCTTCTGGATTTGTGGCGGTCCTCCACACTCCGGTTTTCAAGGAACTTTATTCCACGTAATACAAAGCTGTGGAATGAGCTTCCTTTACGGTGTTTTCGAGACGATACGAACTCGGTACCTTCAAAAAAAAGGCGAGTACATCTACCTTAAAGGCCGGCAACGCTCTTGTGATTCCTCTGGTGTTGATAGAGAATGTGGTGTTAAGTGATTACCGCTGCCCACACTCACATGCGACACCAGAGGAAATTCCGGAGCATTGCCGGACTTTTATTAAAGGTACCCGTTGGATATTGTCTTAGAAACACTTCGAAAGTTATTAAGTTTCAGTCTTAGATAATTTATACGTATTTATAGATAATAGACAAATAGAGAATTATAGACAAACTTACTCATTATTTTTAAAAACCCTTTATCTACGCACACGATATCTCGGGCATCAGCTTGTTAAATATAAAATTCCCACTAACGCAACGTATGTATTAACGCCTCTAAATAGCCCAAAGTGCATTTAAGATTATTATTCTCGGGTCCGCCATCGCTTAAATCACCCACCGTGGGTATATTCTGATTGATAATTTCCGTCCATTGTGTGCTCTCCCTTTCAAACGTTGAGATTAGTGACCCACGACATATGCGGGACTCCTACAATTACGTTCTCCTTACGCAGACGAACACTAGTCGCATCTATTAGTGTATGTCCTTTATAGTCTAACATAATGTATATTATTTGTTTCAGATACTATAAGAAAATTTCATTAAACTTTGGAGACACGTAGTCAAAGCTTGTTAGTCCACTTTAACGTGATACTGGCAAATATGTGGCGTGACTAGAATAGAATAGAACCTTCAATGAAACTTGTAACAGTTATTTGTTAGATATGTCGTCATCAATATACAATCTTGCTTTATATACTTGATTAAAAAAAATACTATTAAGGTCGCGACGGTGCCCGTTGCGCTCGCTTTTGAAGATTCAACTTCAAATATTTTTAGTTTTCGAAATAGTACATAAAATAACTTATTGAAAGTCAAAAACTACCATTCCAAAAGGTATGCCTAAGACCCGAGACGAAAAGGCGTAACAAACTCAGCGGGCTTCTTTATTTTTATATAAAAATAAAGTTACAATGTAAAATCGTACTATAAAATTTATTATTTAATAGCCCGTGGGCGGTCGCTCAATTCCCAATCAGTGGTATCATTACTTTACCACACAAACATTTTTAACAATTATTTTGAATATCACATTTATATTATGTATACACAATGTATTACACATTTGTTTTGAACATTATCTGGGATCCTGTTGTAAAAGCATATACAACCCCCCACAAGAGACTTAGTCACTCGACTTAGCCGAGTAGTAGGCATTATAAGTTTAGGATCTTGTACCTTTTACTTTTGTTTCGAAATTTTGATGAAATTTTTTAATGGGGTAGGGTAATCAGTCATTAAATTTCTCTATATCTCTATAAGTCTATTTTGGAGAAAATTATTATGACATTACATATTATGACTAGCAACGAAGTTTAAACGAATTTTTACAATTTACGTTACGACCACGGCTATCGTCTTGGTCTATTCTCGCTTTTTTTTTCGATGCAATTATAGGATTATTAGACTTTAGGCAGCAGGAATTTTAAACGCAATTTATAAGCCTTGTTAAACGTTATCAAGAAAAACTTTTGAAAATTTTACAATATCTAAGAAAATAAAATAGTTGAATACTAAGATCATTAACGGCCGATTTCGTTCATCTGTGACCTATCTATCCTTCGTTTAACTTACTAGAGGTAAGCAAATCTATCATTTTAAGCCTACTTACATTTCAATAACCTATCGACATAAAGCATTGGACTATAACTGTATTGGACATAAATATGGATAGATAAGATCTTATCACTAAACGGTGACTTCAATGTATCCGTAACTAGAGATACGTTGTTGAAAACGGCGGTTAAATAAGTCTAGATTGACTATTACAGCTGTGAAAGCGTCAAAAAAAATAGACTTTAGAACTAACACCTATTTTTAGCAATTCACGCACACTAACACAGTGTCATACAAATCGCGAGTGTAAGACGTATACAATATACCTGGCCTGTTTTTATCGGTTGTCTAACAGCAAGATACTCTATCCAGATATATATTTATCTTAGGTTGAATATTTGAAATGCATAAAGATGAAACTGGCCAACATAATTGCAGCTCAAACATATATAAAAGGTTCAACATGTAACATGTATACTATCAAGTGATTATTGCCGCCAAACATGGACATTATGGTACAGATTGAAATGAAAAATATGGACGCTCTGGAGATATATTGCTGGAAGCAGGATGTTTGGAGTAATGTGTACCGTTATTTAAAACCGTTTTGCAAAAACATGTTGATACTCAAGTATAAAGCGGTGCTTATCTACCATATTACAATCCCGCATACACTCTTTCTTCGGACATGTATCGAAGTGAGGCAGCAAGAGCTATTGTTCAGGCTAAAGTATTAAGACACTAGACCTCATGGAAGGTCACCTACCACCAAATCAAATCTACTGTGGGCATCAGTGCACCTGAATAAGGGTGCAGGGGCATATGTAATGTTAGGGAACATTACATATGCCCCTGCTACCACTTCATGGCAAACACTGGTCGTGTTTTCATCTGCCAAGAGCCCAGTTACTGAGAAAAAGAAGAAGTATGCATAAAACCTACTCAATATTTTTCAAAACATATTATTTTTAAATAATACTTGTATGGTGTTCCCTTCCACTAAGAAAAGCTGCGAAAAACCTCCCTTGCTCATAAGCAAGGGGCATGAAACTAGAATTTCCCACTTCATATACTTACTGCATGAGAGACTTGAGTTTAGTATTGATTGACATGCAAATGTAAGGGCCGAATACGGAAATCCCGAACACCGGGGAATTCATTTGCCGATAGTTATTCATTTAATACTTATGGTTATTCCTTATGTCATGGTGATAGATGGGTACCTACAAAAAACGCGTACACTATTCTAAAAGGCTGGCATGCTCCTGTGATTCCTCTGTTGATGACTTAAAATCAGGTGATTTGTACATTTACAAAAAAGTAGAGATCTCTTTAATATACACTACACTAGCTGACCCGACAGACGTTGTTCTGTATATAACAAAAGAAAAATACTGTTTTATAGGAATTTGTCAATAATTTTTCATAACATCAAGAATTATTTCGTAAAGTATGCTCCTTGTTGTTATAATGAAGTTGTTTCACAGCAGAACTGTCAAACCGTGCGTCAATAAATTCTCTCACAGAAAATATGTCCATACAAAATATATATTGGAAATAAAAATAGTTATGGGTCCCAGATCGAAATAAAAAGTATCCTATCTCTCAAGTTGGACTCGACTGCACTCCATGAAGTAATCCCCATTTAAATCCATTCATTAGTTTAGAAGTCCATCGCGGACAAACAACGTGTCACGTAATATATTAAGATTTAATTATGCTGTAATAATGAGGACTTTGGACTTTGAATGATTATGAGCAATATTACAAATATTGATAATAATTATGAATTTTTGTAAAAGTATAATATTCACAAAATTCTTTTTTTGTCACATATGTATATTATATATTCAATTTTACAGCCATGTTACACAGAGTGTTTTTTGGAGTAGGGTGGTCATGGCCAAGGCGGAAACTACGAGACTTTGAAAAAAAGAAAAAGAGAAAAGTCGTGAAAGGAGTCATGCCCTCGATTTATAAGAAACCAATAACTGTATATTTAGTTTTTTAAAATTTCTTAAACTTTTGAGGGAAATCGACCCGAATGATTTTCCAAAAAAATATCATTCTATATTATCAGACCAATGGACTTGCTGATAAGATTGAGATGCTGGACCAGTTAGTAGTAGAGAAGCACGGGAGAGAGAGCACTGGAAAGTCCTAGAGGAGGCCTACTGGACAAGCTATAGTGTTAAAAAAAAATTGTATATCCAGCAAATAGAAAAATTTACTACTACCACTAGGCCTCCTCTAGGACTTTCCAGTGCTCTCTCTCTCCCGTGCTTCTCTACTACAAACTGGTCCAGCAACCTTCTTTATGTCATCTTCCCACCTTAGTATCTGCCTGCCTCTCTTTCTTTTACATCTCTCGGGTACCAATGGGTTAGTTTCTGTGACGATTTGTTTGGGCCTCTGATCATATGACCCGTCCATTTTCATTTAGATTTAAATACATACTTAAAATATTATTAAATTAGCAAAGAGCTATGAGCCACATTCCACAGATGCCATTGAGATAAGAAACATAATTGGAGGGTCAACAGAGTTGAAGGTTTAATTGGCTGAAACATACTTACAACCATAGACTAAGTATATCCCCATTTTGACTTCTCAATGTAACACTCTTAAAATCAACAAAAAAGTGTTTACATAATTATATTTATAAATTATTAAAAATAAGTACTTAATGATATATATGCGGGAACTTCAGCAGGTATAAGATTGTACAAAGAAGTAATATATACACTGATTATGACATATCTGCAAACAGACATAGAATTGAAGATCTTGAAAAACGACATCATTTTATTAATACTGTTATTTTGTACAAAATAATTAATAATATTATGGATTGACCCTTGTTGTTGCAATGTATAAACAAAAAAATACCTCGCCCTCAAAAATGCACATCTAATTCAAACGAATTATTTCATGTTAATTCTTTTTCTAGTTGTTATGTAGAAAATAGTTTTGTTCGTTGTGCGAGTAAATTTTACAATAATAATTTTCACCATGATTATAGTGTAGATTCCTGTTCCAGTTTTTCAAAATTTAAAAAACAAATTAAAATAATTTTATTTAAATTCTCATAGGATTTGTATGATGGACTTGTTAATTAAGGAAACTCTAGGTCTAGTATCTGTTATTTAATTTAGTAATTCATTTGTAAGACTGTTTCTGAATAAATGAATAAAAAATAAAAAAGGGACAATTGATGAACAAGTGATCCACATTTCCTTCATCTAAGCCACATTCACAAAGAGAGATCTCTAAACCTAAGTTTAGTTAAAATACTGGAGTACAAGTGTGGTTAGGGTGTGAACAACAAATAGTTCATATAACTATTTAAGAATAGAATAAGTATTTTTATATATATATGTGTGTATATTTTTAAGTCACTTTCTAATTTTACTAACATTTAACATACAAGATATTTGTATCAGAATTTAAAGTAAAATTATAAAACTATTGTATATAAAATTGAAAGCGGCATTGAGAGGTGGAAGTTGACTTGTTTATTTCTTTTAATTATTCTCTTATTCAATCCTTAACCAAATCTAGGTTACATTATAGTTTTAATTCTGGTTGTGCTATTAACAGTTCAAATTGACATATTATATTCTAGTTGACCCGGCAAACATTGTTTTGCCATATAAAGTATAATTCACACTATAGTTTTAAAAATAATAGCCTATGTGTTATTCTGGTGTGTAAGCTAGATTATTGTAAAGTTTAATCAAAATCCATTCAGTAGTTTTTGCGTTGAAGAAGATCAAACATACATCCAGACATACAAACTTCCACATTTATAATATTAATAGGATAATAGGATTGGGAAAAAGCCCCAACAATAAGAATTACCTAAGAATAAATATCCTTGTTTACATTATTGTTATCACCCACTTACTGGACTATTATATCAAAAACCATCAACAATATGCTTTTATCAACATAAAAAAATAATAATAATAAAGAAAAAAACCTCTGAATATTTTATTAGAAGATGAGGTCACCTGATGTGAAGAGAACACTGGCACATACATTATCTTGCAACACCAGTGAATTCACATAAGTGTTGGCGGTTTTTGTTTTCAAGCATAATCTTTCTTATATTAATCTATATTATTGTTAAGTTGAGTACAGTACACTAGTGATGTCAGGTCCAGGCAGACACATGAAAAAGTACCATTTATATACCAACAACTACCTGTATGGCACACACAAGGTGCTGTACCTTTTCTAAGTAATTTTATTATTTGAAACTAAACATAGTGATGAGAAAATATTATAGATACAAGTCAACATTAAGTCAGTGTGACTAGTAAGGACATCACAAGTGTACATACAATAATAACAACTATGTTATGACGAGTTTTTTCCAGAGTTGCTTATATCTATTTTAATTTATGGTACGAACATTTGACCTCAAATTCACAAAGACAAATTCACCAAGCTCTAAATATTAACAATCAACATTCAACTTACCGAAAGTCGAGGCTAAGATTTCTTTGATGCGTAAGCGTTTTGCTCCTCGCATTTTGTCTGCTGCCGTGTATCGGAACATCTTCAAGCATGCTCAGGCACTAATTTCTTCACAACACAATAAACCCATAACAAAATATTATTTCAAAAGATAAATAACAACATGGCGTCTATACGAAATCAAAATAAGCCAATTCGTGGCTTTTATTTTTGTTTACAATTAGAAAAAAATAATGTCAGTGAATCACTTTTAAGTTTAGTATAATGAAATATTTAACAAAACACCCACTTTCTATTATTATAATAACGTTATCGTACTCGAGTTTCAAACCAGTTTTTAATACGTGATAGGTATAACGATGCACAAAGAAATACTATCGCTAAAATAAGATACGATTCTCGATTGTATCTTTGATATACACAATGATTTAAAACTGTAAATAATTAGAAAACGTAACAAAATTTAACAAATCCAAACAAGAGGAAATCGATCAATTACATTTCTGATTCTCCTCTGGCTCTGCAGCTACATCACACAGATGACAGAACAGACACTTTTACTCAGCAGTCAGCACAGCGAAATTTTACAAGTGTCATGTCAACTTTGTAAAGTTGGCTGAATAGGTACGCATACTGTGCAATTGCAAAGAATAAAAATATAACAAAACTTTGTAAAGTGACAACTGACTTCTGCCAGATTAGAATTTTTGACAATATTGATTTTTTTTGATGTGAAACATGTATTAGCGAGGGTAAACCTGATTGTTTGCAACGCGTCCGTAAGTTGGTGGCAAAAAATCTTCATTATGCTCAAAAATTAAAATGGAAGTGGGCAGGCCACAGAGCGCGCCTTCAAGACCAAAGATAGGCAACAAGGGTGACTTCATGAAAAAGGTCCACAGGGAAACGATCTAGAGGGAATCCCCAAATGAGATGGGAGGACGAAAAAGCTAAAGTCGCCGGCCAACACTGGATGAAAGATGAAGAGATAATTGGCTTTCTTTGGAAGAGGCTTTCACCTGTAAGAACCCCTCGTTCTTACAAAATCAACATTTTTTAAATTAAAATAAAATCATAGGTAAACCTACAGATTCTATTTTTTTAAACTTTTATACTGCTAACAAGAACATAAAATTTGTTTTTTGTTTTAAGATAATAATAATAATATATACACTCTTACACAAATTGTCTTGCTCCAAACTAGACATAGCCCGAAGACGACGATATATTTACTTTTTTATATACAATATATGTACTTATTTAAACATACAATATCCGGACGACCGAGCCTTGCTCGGATTTTTAAGAACGTACAAAACTTGAACAAAAAAAAGCCAATAAGACACCTGGATTCGAACTGGACCCCGGTTCGAATTCTACTTTCCGGATCACTCAATGTCCCATCTGAGCTATTATAGTCTTGTATATAGTGGCGAAATTTACTTTTGTATTCTAATGTTATTGTAGGTGTTTCTCATTAAAACACGGACAAAACTACTTTTTTAAATTAAAACTTAGCTAGATCGATTTATCGACCCCGAAATCCCCGGTATAAACAAATTTAAGTTTGATTTTTATTTTTCGTTGCAGCCGTTTCCAAGATTCAGCTTATACATATATTATATTTTATCAATGATTGGTCGTTTAAAGATATAAGCGTATATGTGTTTATGCCAACGCAGAGATTTATTTAGCCATATACCCAGGTATTTATGTGTAGCCACATAACTAATCTGATTGTAATTGATTCTTAAATTTATATCTGGATTACGATATTCTCTACTATATACACAATATTTGAATTTTGTTTCTGAAAGCTTAAGACCAAGCCTATCAAGGAGTATAATAAAAGTATCCATAGCTTGCTGGATTTTATATACCTACACTTTCAAATATATTTGTATAACAAAATGTAAAACGAAATCGTCAGCGTACTGACAAATTGAAATATTAGTGACACTCTTGACACAATTCATACGTTGCCAATCCTTTACGTGCATATCTTACTAAAATGGGGTTATTATCAAATTCATGTTTAATTTGTATTTTTTTTTTTTTTTTTATGGAATAGGAGGACAAACGAGCGTACGGGTCACCTGGTGTTAAGTGATCACCGCCGCCCACACTCTCCTGCAACACCAGAGGAATCACAAGAGCGTTGCCGGCCTTTAAGGAAGGTGAAGGTGAAGTGAATATCTTTCTGTTTAAAAATTCCATACATATAAGCAATATTTTTACCCACCTTCAATTGATCCAGAACGGTAACTAATTCATCAATACGTAATTATATGCATTTTCAATATCTAAATAACATGCCAAGGTAGGTACGTTCTTTGAAAAGCCAATTTGTATATTTGTAACTAATCGTATTAGGCAATCCATGGTCGATTGTCCTCGTCTAAATCCTGAAGTATATACCGATAAAATGTTATTTTTCTTGACAAACTATTCTAGGCGTTTTGCTATCATAAGATAAAAATTTTAGTAAGGCAAGACATTAATGAAATCGAACGTAACTTTGATGGTAAGCCTGGCTGATTGGACTTCGGAATAACTACCACCTTGAACTCACGCCACTGTTCTGGTATCTTCCCAGAACAATGAATCCCATCACAGCCCGGGACTGTATCTTTTTTTCTTCAAACAATTGTTCATCTCAGCTAAACTAAACGATTTATCCAACTTTTTGTTTGGAAATTCGAAAACCGGTATTGATGGAATAACATAGTCGGGTGCTAGGTCACACAACAACTCAAACTTTTGCTCTTTAGATACAGAGAGTCTAGCTGTTTTAAATCCTTTTTTAGAGACTGAGCGTTTGGAGATTAAATAAAACAACTGCTTGAGTAGTATGAAGACTGTGAGGAATATGTGGAAGATATATTTTACTTCAGTTACATGATATATATACAAAATCCTTAAAACTAGTTAACCAATTACAATTGTTACTCAAAAAATATTTACAAGTTTAGAAAATACACACCAATACTAAAGCTTACATTTTGACCAATAGTTAAACGTTTCATTCAATAAGAATTGAGAATAATATCATGTGTTCTATCTCGCTCTAAAACTAATGCTATCGCAGTAAGCCGGCCAGCGAGCGCTTGTGTAAACTCGCGTCGATCCTCGATCATCCGATGTCAATGAGCATTGAGCACCCACTCTGTCGCTCATTGATTAAAATTGAATGAATAGTGATCGACGTCGCGACGCTTTAGTGGAGTACGCTCGGCCTTGCTGTGAGGTTGTATAACGCGGAGCATATGACTGATCACGTGAGTATATCTGCGGTCTTCGAGAGAACGTGACGATGCTTGTACTTCGATGAGATGACTACTGGTGATCTGCATGATTCTATGACTTGATGTACAGCATTATGAAATGGTTCTTATAAGAGCTAATATTACGGTATATAAAATAATATGTTCTTTTAAGAACGATTCTTTCGGCATAAGCTTATTACAGTTAATATGCACGATTTATATTTCTACGATCTATAATGCTACGAAGGTATTACGTTACAAGTTAGATATTAGACATTTGTCTTAATTGATGTTATTGGTTGTAGGTACAGCTACACTTTCATCCACCTCATTCGGCACCACATACTCGATGAAGTAGTTGTTTCATCGATGCTATCAAAAAATTCAAGTCAGTATTGTGCCCTTGCTTTATAGATTGCTGACCTTGCCTCTGAATGCTTTTTCTCCAATACATTCAAATTATTTGGAATATGATTACTCCTAAATTCACGGAGTGCTAATCTACGTTGAGCCACTTTATGTGAAGGTCTCCAATAAGATCTTGGAATAAATTTACCAGTCGGATTCTGAGGTATTTTAATCATCGGAATACTCATTTGCCGCCTTATTAATTAAGTCTATTATCCTATCATAAAGTACCTGTGGATTTTCCTCATTTTCTAAATTCTGGAATTGATTTTTAATATAATCTTTATACTTCTGCCAATTTGCACATTTAATATTACGCTTTTCAAAAAAAATTGTCTCATCTCTATAATTAAACCGCATCTTAATGCACAAATCACTTCCTAAGCATTCATTCATTACCTTCCAGTCGAGTTTTACCGCTATATTTGATGAGACGAATGTTATATCAGGTGAGTTTTTCTGTAAATAACTATTAACCAATCTTATTTTAGTGTACTCACCGTTGTTAAGTGTCATAAACCCAGTATCTAAAGCGACGTCATAAATTTGCAAACCTCGATTATCTGACCTATTAGACCAACTCGAGTGATGAGCGTGGAAATCCTCTGGTATTATAGAATTGCTCGTGAATGCCGATTAAATATTCTCCCAGTCACTAACTACCGTGCGAACCGATGAAGGATAATAAATAGACAATACCATTTTATATAACTACAATTTAAAAGTTTTAAACTAATTATTTCTATACCATTATTACTTGTATTTACATGATATTTCTGTACAATTATCGACTTATGAACTACTATAGCGACACCTCCATGGGAGTCGCGTCTATCTTTTCGAAAAATATTAAAACTATTTACATTTAATACAGATTCAGCCTGAAGCCACGTTTCCGAAATGAATGCAATGTGATTTTTTTCTTGCATCAATTCAAACTCTTTTAATTTAGGTCTCAAACTTTGTGCATTCCATTGCAATAAGTTCAAAGTACGGTCTATATTTTTCTGTCTATCCATAATTGAATTTAGAAAGAAGCCATGTACAAGTCTCATTATCTCTAAACAAAATCGAAATATACTTCATAATCTACTCCATAATAAAACCAATAAATACTTTTATCTTTTAATCTACAGTACATTCAGACATATATATTTCCGTCAATTTTTTTATTAATTTTATAAGACTTATGCTACCACTCTTTCTCTCGAACTTTTTCTTACCGATACCTTTGATTTCATCATCACGCTCATCCACAGACATCTCTGTATCACTTTCTTCTCTCAAGATATCACCACTGCTCTCTGTTTTCATATTATTCTTATTTATTTTCTTAATCTTTATTATTATTTCGTTTAACACGATGTTTCGTATTTATTACATCTTTTTCCTGTTGACTCCCTCCATCTGTAGATTCTTGCTTTTCTGTGTCGATATCGGGCTGACTCATTATAACATCTTTGTATGATCTTCCGAGACTTTGATTTTCAGTTACAGTATTTAAATTTTCTTTCGGTTGGTCATTATCAATCTTCTTCACTCCATTCTCTCTAAGATAAATTGACAAAGCTTTTCGATGTGTAGTTTAAATCTCGCATTATTATTCTAATGTTTTTTTTTCTTTTAAAAAAACTGGACAAGATTTATCGAGGGCCATATGTTTTCCTTTGCAATTAATACATTTGTATACGGTTATTTCGCAATTTTTATGGTATCCTGTACATTTTGGGCAAACTATTTTCCTACTTGGACAGAAACGGATATAATGCCCAAATTTCCAACATCCACTACACTGAGTAACTGGATACATAAAGGGCACCACTTTAAACCTACATCCATATCCACGCACATAAGTCGGTAATACCGATCCTCTGAAACCTATTCGAATTGTCTCACTTTCAACCCATTCTCCTGTGCTTATCGTACGTTTTAATCGTCGTACAGAGACTATTACAAGGTCGCTTTCTAAATTTCCTCTAATCTCTTCGTCACATATATCTAAATTCCTTATCATGCTATACGACAAACCCATATCATTCAACAATTGACATCTAAACCCCATCTCTACAATTTTTTGCATTCTATCAATTTCTGTGCATCTTAAACGGACTTTTATACCGAATGTTATTGATATTCAAAATATTTTCCGATCGTAATATTTTAGCAAATTTAAATTGTTTAGGTAAATTTTCGTTACCTGTGACGGCAACAATTATCTTTTCGTCTTGTGTAGATAAGTTTTCTTCTTCATTTGCAGCTGAACTCAACTTCTTCACCGCCCGTTTGCTACGTACCCTTGTAAAATCATCTTCCTCTACAATATCGTCCGAACTAGATCGCAATCGTTTTTCCCGTACCATAACCTCTTGATGTAATTAAATAAAAATATTAAGTATTATAAATGCGGGTATGCGCACAAAAATATCGCGACCAGTACGCTAGTTTACAAAGCAAGGGCTTGACTTGACGTCTCGCGCGCAACTCGTCTCGTCCCTTATTTTCATTAAAAAAAATCTCACCTATGTAGTATGTATGTACTCGTAATTACAAACCTACCTTGGCTGACACCGACTCCAAAAATAACAATAATTGTAACTACATCATATTGTCGTAATAATTTGATTGACTTTTAGTTAGCCTAATATTTATCATTTCATTTTAATTAGGCGAACTCTAAAAATAATTTTAAGATAAGATTATTAATTTATAGAAGAAAACGCAATTATTATTTTGGAAAAGTTTTGTGGTAATTTTTTTTAGAGAATCTTAGAGTACCTAAGTACACCACCTAAATTTTCATTTCTTGCATATACTAAAGTAAAATTATTTTAGTCTAAAACTTTCTTTCTTTCATACAAATTGGGTTGCCATTTTAGTGGGTGATAAACTTTCGAGCATATTTCTAAAATAGTGTCCCCATGTGTTTGCAGATTTCCCCAAAGAATCTAAGTTGAAAAAAAAAACACAATTTTAAATAATATATTTCTTGCAACAGAATTATTTTTATTTAAAAAAATCTATTACATTTATACATTACATGTTACTGCATGGTCACACTGAGGTGAGTGCCTTTATTTAAGCATATATTTAATGCAATGCTGTATGCACCTCTTTAATATAACTATATGAATCATTTTCCATCTTGTGACTGCCGTGAGGGCTGTCTCTTATGAAAATTCTGTTTTCTCAGCCTATGATAATTGGGCATTACTTTGCCTAGAAAATCAAGTTGCAGTACTTGTGAAGGTTGTTTCTCTAAGGCTTCGCGTATGTTATTATCAGCACCCCATATGACAGTGTTATCTGCTAATGTCTGAGGAGCCGTTAAATTGCATGCTGCTCCTGAAACATATAATTAACTGAAATTATATAATTTGAAATCTTTGAACCTTGAATCTGTGAAAATCAAACTTCTAAGTTAACCGGCGTTTATGCCGCAAAAGACGTATATAATATATTTCGACACTTTCAAGAGAATCAAACATTTTCAGGGTATTGTCGTTGCCTTAGGAACTGTAAAATTTGGCAAGCAAAACTTATCATATATTTTTTTGTTAGTTCCCCCTTTTTTAAAACATAATTATATAAACGGAGACCCTTGCAGTAGGTGAAAGTGACTTGCATTGGTCCGCTTTTTTAATGTATTGTCTTCTCTCTCAGAGCGCCATTTGTTTCCGAAGCGGTAGTAGTATCTAGTAGTATAAGAAATGACATCAAAAAGAATTCTAAAGGAATCAATTTTGAGAAAATAAATGCCTTTTAATGATTAATATAATTGACAGACAATCACAGAAATTATTCAGTACTAAATACTATGGCTCCAGACCACAACAAATTTAATACAATAAAACTTCCAAGAATCAGAAACGAAATTTTATTCATTCATTATAGAAATGGTTGATGCAACTGATGCACAGTGATTCACACCTCGCAGATGACCCCACTTTAGCTCAGGGGTTACAAACAACTAGGCTGTGAATCCTCATATTATCCTATAATGACAAATAAGTGTACAGGTCCACCTGCTGGTGACTAATTACCACCATCTCTCACCAGGCTCTCTTAAAACACTAACAGTTTTTTGAAGGTCATGTTGACCTGTACATACCATGTGAGGTGAAGGATAGATTTTAAAATAACATTAAAAGTTATAGGTATATTTACATTTTTACATTGTATGTGGATTGTGATGAATAGAAAGTACTGCATTTTTTAGTTTTTGAGGTTTTATATATGATGTGGCATACTTCAACAGTTACTTTGTGGATTTCGTCTGTGATATGGGCTTTTGATGAACTCTCCGATTTGCAGATTTACTTCAACTTCAAATAGTTGAGACAAAACCGAAAAACAAAGTAACAATATAATTTAACTAGCTTTGCTTGTAAGGTAAAAATATTTATACACCTTTATGTATTTAAAAAAACTATACAAATAGAAGTTATATTGCATAAATCCGTAATTATTTAAAAGTATTGAGTAATCTAAAGTTAGCGGAATTAAGACATAACCTTTCTGTTCTGATCGTGCAAGGTATGTCTCAGATTGGCGTGATTTTGGAGCACGTGCAGCGTTCTGTCAATAAGTGTTACTTTATGTGTATTAATAGATTGGTTATAATTAGGATGATTTGAGTGAATATATAAACAAAAGAAGGGTCAGAAACTAGTGAGGGAATAGTGTGCCATACACCACTCTCTGTTTCGGTGTATCTGCAAAATCTAGTGTGTGGTACTGCAAATTTCAGAAGGTTAATAAAAGAATATTGAGTATTATACAATACTATAATAATACACAATGACAATACATACCAATTACACAACCACTGCCTATCCTAACACTGGTCCCAACAAATGATTTACATTCAAAAACATTGCTCTCCCCAATGTGACCAAATATTGATTCTAGTTTACATCCAACTTCAAAGACATTATGTGCACCAATAAAAAGTGGTTTAGGGGGATTTTCCTGTTTTTCACTTTTCCTGAAAATAATTTACTTAGCTTATTTAATATTTTTTTAAATTTTTAATACATTTCATAACAGTATCAATTAACTTAACACAAGAATTTCCATATTATAATGAAATTACCATTCATGATATGGTAGCTATTTAATTCCTATACTACTTAGTATACCTAAGTAGGTATGACTATGTTGTGGTCTTCCAATGCAAACATTACTATCTTCAACTAATGTAGGTTTGACAATGAAAGACTATTCTTTTAAAATTATGATTACATACCTTTTTATAAAAGATAAACTAGGTAGGTAGGTACAGTTTTGGGTAAAGAAGACAACCCTATTGTTGTCAGAATAGGTAAGTCTTTGTCTCATGAGAACAGAACAGAAGAGAGGCAATTTCAAGGTAAATAAAAATGTAGGTAACTAGCCCTGTGCGATCTGAATTACACCTTATTGTATGGACGCAAGAGTCCCTTATATTTCTTTAACTGATTTTGCAGGGTGAGACTTCTGTACTTGTACTATTATATATTATTTGCTATTGATAAACTTTAATTTAAACTAAGAATTCGGCACTTTAGTTCACTTTAATATTAGTATAGTACGTAAAATATATAAATACGTCAAAATCAATTAAGTTATTTACTTGTGTATGATTTTCGAATATTCTTCGATGATACAGTATTCAGCAATAATGATAGGTCCACCTTCTGCGATTATTGACACTCGTGGATGGATAACTGTTCCGCCACCGATTGTAATATCCCCTTCCAGAGTACAATCCTCGCAAACTGTAGCTCCAGGCAAAATTTTCACACTGAATTAAAGAATAGTTTTAACTTGCTATTCACACTTTAACAATAAAAATATCAGGGATACATACTTATGAGCCATTATTTTCTTTCAAATTACAGCAAAGTTGTCTCTATATAAAATGTTAAATTCTGCAACTTTAGGTTCAATTGTTATTCTTTGTAATAATTGTATCGTAAGTTTTGACAATTTATGATACATAAATTAATTTAATTGTAAACAGTAAATAATTATTGCGGAGCATCAGCAAGGTTTTTTTAAAATTTATTTAGTGCCCAATGCCCATATAGTGGCACGGGATGCAAGTTTAAAGGTTTTTTTTTAATTTATTTAGTAGCACGGGGTGACGGGATGCAAGTCCATAGGTGCAAGGTTGTAGGCTGTGCTGCCTGCCAGGCCTAGTCAAAATTTACCCGAAACAAATAATAAAGTAACCTGTAGTAAAAAGTAAGTGTAGAAAATAATGTTATATTATTTTATCGATATTGGTTGTTCTAACTTACACAAAAATGGGTAACGTAGTTGTATTTTCAATTTTAAGTCGCTTTTTAGCTACTTTTTCGAAATAATGTAATTTTCGAGAAAATAAGAAAATGCAACTTGCAAATGAAGTAAGGACAGGGATGGGATGCTGACGAACAAACGAGTGAATACGCTTGGAAGAGCGAGTAAGCAAGCTAGCTGTGGTAAATTTGTGTTTTTTAGTGTGAAAGAGAACGACGTGTTTAAGGAGTTACAATATGAGCGAAGTTCTGTCCTGTTTCAATTTTCGTTCTGCTTTACGTTGGTTTTATCTAAGAAATTCAGAATCAAGTCAACAAGATTCAAATTATCACCTAAAGAAACCTTTTGAGCTGTGTAACCTACAAGCAACCTGACGGAGTAATTTGGGAAATGCCAATGCTCCAAATAAGTTAAATAAAAAAAAACCTAATGGCAATGACAGCGCGGGAATTAATAACAAATTTGACTTGCCGCAGTTGCCACTGAAAGAATTAATTTTTAATATAATATGATAAAATAAATGGTGGATATTGAAGAAGTTTACAATAATTATCAAAGTTAATTATTAAAACTTTCTGCACCAATTTTGTGTTATTTCTTTATTTATTATAAAATATTCATTTTAGTTTCTTAGTTACCCTACAAGAATGGAGCCTGTATTTAATTTCCCTTTTGAGCCTTATGATATTCAAAAGAAATTTATGAAGGAATTATACTTTACCATTGATAATCGCGAGATCGGGATTTTTGAGAGTCCTACTGGCACTGTAAGTTTCTGATTTTGTTGTATTGTCTATTGGTATTTTCCAAGTTGTATGTCTAAAAAAGTTGATGTATTATTTTAATTTAAAATATTTTTTATTGTACTTTACAGGGTAAATCATTAAGTATTTGTTGTGGAGCGCTACAATGGCTAAAGGATAACAACATTAATACAATGGAAAATTTAAAAAAAGAAATATCAGACCTAAAACAGTCAATTTCTCAAAAATCACGTAAGTACTTGTCTTGGTTCTATCTATTTGATTTTTCTTAACAAGAACAAAATAACTAGTCAAATATTCATTATTTTCTACCCAAAATCCAAACTTATTTTTAAGGGATGTATGTCATATGAATATGGAATCACTGCAGAAAGTATTATTCCATATTTTTTGTTGAAATTGGATTAAAGCTTTATGACTTTATTGGATCTTGGCCAGTATATTTAAAGAGCCAGATGCTCACTTACTCAGGTATTCAACAGCAATTCAAAGTTACTGGGCCAATATTATGACATCTTTTTAATACCTTTCAAATGCCAACATAAGTGTTATAATCTTATATAAATCTCTGGTTCATAGTATCTTAGAATATGGGTCAGTAGCATGAGCACCTTTTTATCAAAACCACGTAGGTACTGTGGAAAATGTTCAGAAACATTTTTTAAAAATTTTGTGTAACCATTCCAAACTTAGAAAATTGCTGCAGAAGCTGAGAAGCTAAACTTATATATTTTTACCTTGACACACTTGAAATGTGCGGTCAATTCATTGATCTTAATATACATGTATAAAGTTGTAAATCATCAAATTCATACTAAATTGTCCAGGCTTTCTCTATACTTTAATCCTTGTAGGACTAGAAATATAAGTCCTTTCTTTCTTCCAACTTATCAGTTCTGGATGTCATATAGTGCACCTGTTAATAGTTTATCTTGGTGATATAATGATTTAGTAAATATCAGTAACTATATAGATGTGTTTTCTATTAGTCACACTGAGCCACTATTTTAGCATACTATTTTAGCATATAAACTATATTAGCTGCAGAGATTTAGCTTATCGTTACATATTTCAAATCTATGTACTTTGAGATGTGTATTAGTTTTGGCTTGTTTGATGTTATAATGTTTAGGATATACTTCTTATGTGTGTTTAAAATTTTTTTTGTAAACATGTTTACATGTATTTAAATTATTGGCCTTAGTCATGATAATAATATAAAATAACCAACTTTTTCATTGTAGAATTCTACATTTATTTAAGTTATATATCACACCATCTTAAGTGTTTCCATTTATTTGATATGTATGTTAATCATGATCTACTATAAGTAGTGTTATTTTGTAAAGTTTAATATATGTATGTTGTTTACGAACTAATAAATACAGTTTCCTTATTATGATATAATTTCAGTATATTTTCTTGTATACATTTTTTGATATGAAAACAGAATCACATATTAAAGTTAATTCCCTTGTTTATGTGAGTTCAAGTTCAAGTAATATGTAATTATTTAATTGCTTTTTTTGTTGCTTTATTTTTTTTAAGCATTATTATATTAATATTGTCATGTCAATACTATTTGTTTTATTATTGAATGATTTTTAAAGAGCAATTGTTGAATTTCTTGCTGATTCTTCTCAGCAAAAGCAGCTTAACATAACTTTCAATCCTTGGAAGGGAGTTGCAATTATTTGAGATGTTGGTGGACCGTTGGAAGATGGCTTGTTGATTGATGTATACCAAACTTAAATTGGAACAATTTACCATTACAGAAGCAGATGATTGGCTTCAAGAGGAGTATAACAAGATAAAATTGAATCAAACTTTAGCAACACTGCAGTTAAAACTAGACAGAATTATGAAAAGAGAGGAATCTTTTGTTCAAATGAGGAACCGTGTAATGAAGCAAAAAACCAACACAAATAAAATAGATAATTATTTTAACAAAGCCCCTAAAAAAGATATTGCGGAAGATGATGGTAAAGACATTAATGATGTCCCTGAAGAAACTGAAGATGACCTACTGATTCAGGAGCACAGTGAAACAGATGACGGATCTGATAAAGATGATGAGACTGTGGAAGAAAATGAGAGTGAAGCCATTAATAAGGTATGATTTTAAGTACTTTTCATTTTCATTTCAATTAAATATGTTATCATATGATTGATGTTGTTGGAATGGACATGAAAAAACTCTTTAAAGGCCAACAGAAAATATTTTAGTTGAAGTAATTTATTGCAAATTTTCTTATATCATTAGAATATCCTGTCTAGTCTTTTGTATGTGGAAATGGTACTTAGAAAAAAAAGGTAGATTTTAATATAGTCTTATAAAAAAGTCGTCACTTAATTGATGTTTTATTTTATTTCAAATCAACAAGCCTGATGGTAAGTGATTTTAGAGACCAATCTCTCTTTCTCCAATCCCAAAGGAATTACAAGTGTGTTGCTAGCCTTACAAACTTTAATTCATGTAAAGATTAGGTAATTAGTAAGAACCAAATGAAAAATATTTAAAAATAAAAGTGGTTTATGGTGGAACTATAAAAAAACATACAAAATTTCACCTTTATTTTATATATTATGTGGGCCCTACTGAATGTTTCTGGACCAGTAATGTGTAATAAAATTATTTAGTAAACAATTACAATATTTGAATATAAAACACTTCAAGAGTACCACACCTTTAAGCTTGTGTGATTGTCTTGAGAATGTAACATTGTTTTGTATTTAGTGTGGCAGAAGTGCAATGAATTAAACTTGAGAAATATTTGCAAAATGTTTTGCGTATATGCCTGAGGGTTGAACTCTTAAGCTTTGCACTTGATTTAACTGATGGCCAGAAAGACTCTATAAATCAATGTCGTAAAATTATAAAAAATATAGTGGAAGAGAGTCAATGGCTATATATAAAATATTGTAATGGTAAAACCTAAGTATATTGTTTTGAACCTGAAAGAAAAAGCCATTATACGGCTTAATAGGCTTGTTGTTAAGGACAGCATGTGGGTATCCACATCTAGGAGCCGCATTGGCGACTCAACTAATTTGGAATGACTGTACCAAACGCATTGGCGTTTGCATTGGCAAAATAATGCTCAGATTGCCCTGCGTAGTCTGTTCTAAGCGACTCAAACCTTTCGGCATTATACCCGTTGATGTCACCCAAGACTACGCTTTCAGCGGAGGGGATCTGAGCAAGCACGTCATCAATTGGAGTTTGAACGCAGCCCATGAGATGATCCGTTTCTGCGTTACCACAGGTCCCAACCCTTTATACACACGCGGAGGGGACTTGAGCAAGCATGCTTTATCACTCCGTCCGGATCTGCATCTCCGCTCGCCTCTCAAGGTGTTGATGGGTGGCGTTTAAATTGGTGTGGTTTACCGCTACTTCACGCCGGTTTTCTGTGCCGAGTGTGGTACTTAATCCGGACGAGTTTAGCCCGTTTTGTGCTGACGTCATAAGACGGTATCCAGACTCTCCCATTTCTACAAACTCTGTGTCGCCTCTTACGGGGCCCTTGGGCTTTATTATATTATTATCCGTTCTTGCACAAGGCGAAACAATATTATATTACAGTTAGCTTATAAAGATAAACTTAGTGTAGTATTCCTATAATAAAGTAGACAATTTACAAGACCTGCGGTGGCAGTGACTTGTGTTTCAAGAAGCCATTCAAGATGTCCCTGAAGAACAATGTTTCCAAAAAAGTGTGTTAATAGTGAAGGAATATATTATTTGGCATTATTAGTTAAAAACCCAGAAACTTACAGTATGAGCAGAAAGACTAGTATGTTATTTTTTTTAAGTGATAACCCTCACTCCTGGGATTAATCATACAAAATAAATTTGAGAACAAAATTTATGAACGATGTGGGACTCAAACCCGCGATCAAATAAACCCAGAAGTGAGAGATATCATTTAAAAAAAATAACACATTGTTTAGATTTGATAGGGCGACATCTCAAGTCACTTTCCTAATATATGCAAAAATTGGCGTTGAGCAGGTTTTCAACTGTAAAGTAGATCCTGTAGATGAAGCTACAACCTGAGAGTTGAAGAAGACATATAAGATTTATCAACGATACGTCACTCGAATGGTTGGCTTAATGGAAAGAGCGCTCGCACGGAACGCGAGAGGTCGAGGGTTCGAGTCCCGAATCGTTCATAAATTTTGTTTTCAAAATTAATTTGTGTAAGACTAGTATGATTTATATAACACATATAGGGTTTTATAGATCTATATAAGCAGCAGAACCCACAGTCAACTGTCACAATTTGTTGGAGAGATCAAACAGACAATATTCAATGATACGACAAGAGTTGTTACTCTTGCCTCCAGGCAACATTATTGTATTAATTCTGATGTCAATAAGTTGAAGAATATTAACCTTATAAATGAAAGGTATGGGCTTATCTACAATAAATATTATTCAAATAATATCTACATATGTGAAAATAAATATTTTTATAATTATTTTATTAAAATATACATATTTTGGTAATTAATTTGATTTTGTCATTCACATGGTGCCAAGTACAAAAGCGTATAAATATGTCGCAGGGAAATGATAGTAACAGAGATTTGGTCAATTATGTTAATTAATTAATTAAATCAAATATGGTAAAGAACAACATGATTTAGTATGAAGTATTTTCTTTGGTATTTATATGGTTTATTTGGTATGACTTAGACATAATTTGGTAAGAATTTAGGATCGTGTCGCAGGTGGAGGGGGGGGGGAGAGGGGAAGTGAGGAGAGGGGAAGTGAGGAGGGAGATTTTCTCTGTCCCCTGGCTCACTCCCCCACTAATGATACTTAAAATGCTGATGCCAGCATTTTCTTATGCTCCTGTTATTACTATGGTGCTGCAACAGAGTGTGGGAGGTGGTGATCACTTTTCATCAGGTGACCCTGACCCATAGTCAAAAATCAAAGACAAATAAACTCTTTATTCAATTAGGCTTAAACTAAGCGCTTTTGGATCGTCACTACAAATATTTCTTTTAAATCACTGAATTTACCATATGTTCGTAAAAAGTTGAGCTCGTGAGAAGAACATATAAGAAACTCAATAGTCATTCTTTTCAATCTATAGAGTATTTTACAAAGGCTGTAATATACTGTATAATAAATTAGTTTGTAACATACACCTGTTTGTCCTCTTCTTCCATTAAAATCCTCTTTCAAAACAGATATGCAAGTACATTAATTGACACTCTTCAAATCAAACTTTAGTTATTTAAAAAAATAATTTATTTTAAGCAAACTGAAACACCACACGAAGCTTACCTTTACGATTTAAAACAGGTAAACTTGTAAAGTCCATATAACATTGTCTAAGACTTCTACGAAAGCATTCAAGATTTTCATAAATATTCATTTGAATATAATGTGCATTTCTCTTTATTTCAGATGTTTAGACATGCAAAAGGTGAAATCCAAATCAACACTCACAGATGATAGTGGCAAAGCTGTCAAAAAAACGAAAACGGCATCATGTAAGGCTTGCCCATATTACAATCAAACAAATATAACAAAATTAAAGGAGAGATTATTGGTAGATGTTATGGATATGGAAGAGCTGGTCAAATGTGGTAAAACATTGAAAGCTTGTCCATACTATGCTGCAAGAATGGCGTTGGATGAATCTGAGGTAAGTGTAATCTCTGAAAAGTTTTTATATCTAAAAGACATGCAAGCTTATCAAATTAATCTGTAAATTCAATACCTCTGTTTAGCCAACGAATGAATAATGTTGCTAGTGTAATCTTACTGCCGATCCCAATATTCAGTCTATCTCCGGTTGTGGCCTACTTGAGATAAAAATCGTAACCATCGTCGACTTTTCTGTCCTAATAAACTTATCGATAGTAACTCACCTTATACACGTACGCACACACTGTCTATCAATGGGAGGACAGACAGCTTACCAGGGAATTAAGTTTCTATGGAAATTGCAATTCACGCGTCCCAATATAAGGCGATAAGAATTACTTATCGGGTATATTGGGACAGGTTCAGATTATTGACAGCTAATTACTGACAGTAGAACGTAATAATTTATCTCTATCTGTAGTCAATTGAAATGTTACATGAGCTTTGTATTTTTAGAGGACGCAATTTTATTTTTGGGACATGTGTGCGTGTTCAATAGAAGCTTAACTCCAAGTTTGTGGGGTTGCAGCCCTTGTTCCCCGGCCGCCATCTTGGAAAAAGGGGTGCAAAAACATTTCGTTTTGACCGGATTCTCATGAGCATTGAAGAACCTGGTCAACTTTGGAGCACTGTAACAGCGTTTTAAATGAAGGAAATAAAAAAAATACAGAAAAATTTTCCTTAAAAGACCATCTACAAGATTGTCCTACGGTATTCTTTTTGTAAAATCTATAAAAAAAAGTTATACAGCAAAAAATAAAATTTTCATAGAAATTTTCTCACTTTTTTTGCTTATAACTTCTTTAATTTTAAGTTAAGGGCAAATTCTTGTTGAACATATTTTTAGGCAATGCGATTTGCTTCAAATTATGTGTTTCCATTTTTTTTTAGGACGCATAGTTTCCGAGATATCGCGAAAAAGGTTTTTGCACCCCTTTTTCCAAGATGGCGGTCGGGGGACAAGGGCTGCAACCCCACAAACTTGGGGTTAAGCTTCTATTGACCACGCACATATGTCTTAAGTAAGAACTTTCTAAAGACTTGTTACTGGGAAATGGTTTTGTCTCAATCTTCAGTAAAGTTATAAAAAAGTGTGTGTGTACTTATGTATGCACGCAAGAAGTTATACTTCTTTGGCCTAACAAAGGAAAAATCCTTAAAATTATTTATTCCACCTGCTATCATACGTTTGTAGAAAGAACAATATTGTAAAAATCTTACAAAGATGGCTTTGACAATCAATAATTAAATAACGAATACGGCTGTATGGGCTTGAACCCTTTGCCTGTCCTAATAATGGACGAAGAAACCAAAAAAAAAAAACGAATGTCGCAAACGTCAGAAAATTTTAGAAACCAAGTTCACCCTGTTACATTTGTGTTACAGTGATGCGCTCGCATCTAAAAATTTCACTCTCATCATTTTCTCATAACGCGCCTAAAGAAGTATCACTTCAAAAACTCAGCACTATAAATTGTTGTCACCAGGTGGTATTAATAAGTCATGCTGGTATCGTTAGCAGTGGTGCTAGGTCTGGCATGTCACTCAAACTTAAAGACAATGTGCTCATACTGGATGAAGCTCATGGACTGACTGCTGCCTTGGAGAACGCCCACTCAGCCCCAGTGGCTTCCACACAGCTCAACTCTGTCAAGACATACTTACAGTTCTATATCAACAAGTACAGGGCAAGGTTGTCTAGTAAGAATTTATTGTTACTAAATCAAATCCAGTTTGTTTTGGGAAAGCTGTTGAGTAAGTATTGATTGTATTTGTTGCATAATTTATCCCACAGAATTTTTATATTTAAGAAAATATATTCTTAATATAAAGCAGATATAGGAAGGCTCCTTGGCATGGTATCACGTTTTTGGCTTCGTCTTGTAATGCTATTGCTGTTCAAAAGCAAAGCGTAAAGGGATCCTTTGCGAAAATGGGGATTTTCTTTGCACAGAATGCCAGCTACATTATGGGTACCATAACTTAACATGTAGCTAGTGAAATTAGTGGGCAAATGAGACTTGCATCTTATGTCTCAAGGTGATGATAGAGTTGTAGTGCCGCTTAAATTTTTTTTGTTGTTTCAAGAATCCTGTGCGGCATTGCATTGTAATGGGTAGGGCGTTAATTACCATTAGCTGAACTTCCTGATCTTCTCGTCCCTTATTTTCATTAAAAAAAATCTGTATAAATATAAATTATCGTTATTGGATGCATTAACCCTTAGAGCTTGAATTCATTGTTTGTGTAAGGATGGTTTGTGTACATGATAGTCGTGATTACTTTAACAATTATTAATTGCACCTGTCAGTTCTTTCTTTTAACGCAGATGACAAAAATAATAATAAGGCGTTCTGGTCATGCGGTTGTCTAATGCGCTTGACGTTTCTAAGCGAGTCGTCAGTTTGCAAACGAGAAGAACGGACTTGGGGCCATTCTGAAATAGAGGAGATGGACACTTCACCGATTAGTAATTTACTTAGCTGTAAAAAATACCGAGACAAAACTACTTCCTTTTAATGCTTATAATAATAATTTTACCACTGGGAGGCACCTTTGCACAGGATTCCGGCTAGATAATGCGTACCACAATGGCGCCTATTTCTGCTGTGAAGCAGTAATGTGTAAGCATTATTGTGTTTTGGTTTGAAGGGCACCGTAGCTAGTGTAATTACTGGGCAAATGAGAGTTAACATCTTATGTCTCAACGTAAAGAGCGCAATTGTAGTGCCACTCAGAATTTTTGTGTGGGCAGGGCGTAGCAATTACCATAAAGTGAACGTCCTGCTCGACTCGTCGCTTATTTTCATTAAAAAAGCTTACAAATATTAATTTATAATTAAACAAGTTTTATTTTTGTGTAGATCTTTTGAAACTTCAAGCAAAAAGTACCTCTAAAGATGGTGATGATGCAAAAATATTCACAGTTGAAGATTTCGTTTTGAAAGCGGAAATAGATCATTTAAATTTACGACCTCTTGTGGAGTTTTGTAGAAGTTCTCGATTAGCGCCAAAATTGCACGGCTTCTCTATGAGGTACGGTCAGCAAATCATCGAGGATGCGAGTACAGTCGACACGAAGAAATCGTTTAAAAATTTTCTGAGTAGCATTTCTAAGAAGAAAGAAGACAAAGTTGAGGAGAAAGTTCAATTGGAAGCGAAAGTGAATCAGGTAAACACGTTTTATTTTGAATTCAGGTAGTTTTAAATGTTTGTCAACAGATAATGAAACACAATATAATGACAACTTGCCGATTTCGATAATGAATAGACATCCGAAATTGATATTTTAATACATTTCCTGGTAAATCAATAATCGATCTATTGAATGCTTTGGTGATCTGTTATCAAACCATCGATGAGATGACGTATTTGTAAAAATGTGACAGATTTCGATTTGGAACTTAAGATTGAAGTAATAATAGAGATTCAGGATTGATTGACATATGACATAATAAAATAATAAATAATCATAAATATACAATTTATAATTATTAATAATCATAAATTGGATGTCGGATTTTGAAAGTGGGTAATGGTATTTTTAATTGATATCAATAATTGTATATTAAGTCGGTAAGTATTAAATCATAATGATAAAGTATTTAATCATTCACAAGATTTTTTATATAATTAGTCTTGAGTGTATTTGTTTTCAATAAACGTACGGTTTCGCCTCTACACGAGGCATCATAAGGAGATGTTGACTCGCCAAATCTAGCACGAGACACAAGACTCAGTCTCGAATGTATTGAATATAAATATAAGCGGAATTTAGACTCAAGATACCTCAAAAAAGCTTGGAGCTTATGCAAAGTTTGGGTGTTGTACTGTTATCATTAGCCATGCAGTAGTATATGCAGCGAAAGACATTTTCGGAATCTGGCCTTGCAAGCGAAGACAACACTTCATTATATTTATCATGATTTGTTGAAAAAATTAGAGTAGTTTTTGGTATAAATAAAATTCCTTCCTAAAGAAGGCACATCATATTCTATGAGATCCTGTAACGGAAGGTTGAATTGGGTGGCAGGAATCAGGTCAAACAGCTCTTTAGAACACTCTCCGTGATAAACGCGCTAGACGAAATAATAAAGCGATGACTCTACGCAACACCAAGTGATCGAGCCGTTCATAGAGTAAAGGATCCCCGACAGAGTAAGCATATACTTTTTTTTATGACAGTAAGGGTCGAGACGAGCAGGATGTTCAGCTGATGGTAATTGATACACCCTGCCCATTACAATGCAGTGCCGCTTGGGATTCTTGAAAAACTCAATAATTTTGAGCGGCACTACAATTGTGCTCGTCACCTTGAGACAAGATGTTAAGTCTTATTTGCCCAATAATTTCACTAGCTACGGCGCCCTTCAGACCGAAACCCGGTAATCCTTACACATTACTGCTTCACGGCAGAAATAGGCGCCGTTGTGGTACCTATAATCTAGCCGATATCCTGTGCAAAGCAGCCAGAGGTGAATCAGTAGGCAGTAATCTTAACACTCTTCAAAATAAACATGTCTTCTACTTTTTATGATCTTCGTGTTTATTTGTTGATGCGTCAATAAAGTTTCTGTGCTGTTTAAAATTAATAATTTATCTTATTGTTTATAGAAAACCACAATGAGCGAAGTATCCGCAGGCAGTGGTTTGTACGCAGTACTCGACTTCCTTGAGATGCTGTGTGAGAGGAGCTCATTGGGAAGAGTACTAGTGCGAGAGGTAGGGCTGAAATATCTTCTCTTGGAACCGAGGGAGAGGTTTGATGAAGTCACGAAGCAATGCCGATCGGTAAGGATTTATATATTTGAAAATTTTAATTTCATGCTATTTGCCTTCTATACGGTAATGCTGAATAATATGAATATAATGAATTCATGTTGAACAGTAAAGTCGTTAAAATCTTCCTCTTACGAACTAAACGGGAACGCTCCTGTGATTCCTCTGGTGTTGCAAGAGAATGTGGGCGGCGGTGATCACTTAACACCAGGTGACCCGTACGCTCGTTTATCCTCCTTTTCCATTAAAAAAGTACTACGTTTCGTACGTACCATACCTCCTTCATATACTACTACCTATTTTCTCCTAGGATGCAGTACAAAATACCTTTACAATTTGTTGTGTCACAGTTTGTGGAGTCCGGGTCCACAGAGATATAAAAGAAAGGTTTGAATAATATCCTTCTTAGAAGATTAGAGAACTATTTTGTAATCATAAATATTTAATCCTACGTAAAGTTTTTTTTTTACGAAACGTTTATCATTTCGTTACTTAGTATTTTCTTTGATTAACGCGAGTATTACACATTTAAATAAAATATCTTTAAGGTAATTGGTATTTGCGTAAAACTTAAACTCTTTAATAATTTATTTATTTAACCCCTCCGCCCGAAAACGTGCTCTGCAAACGACACTGAACGTCGGGTTAAGTTTTAAGTTTCCGGTTTTTCTGACAATTCGATCTGATATCATCGTGTTTTTCCTTTTCATCACGTCAGAATTGCAACAGTAGGTATAAATGATGTAGATGATAATGGAGTAACAAATTTCGATGGTTTGGCCATGTCGAGAGAATGAATGATGAATGATTGACGAAAAAAGTGTATAAGGCCAATATGCATGAAAGTGTTGGAAGGGGTAGACCTAGGCGGACGTTTCGAGACCAAATCAGGGACGTCTTGAAAAAGGCCAGGTCAAGAGTACCCTAAATCGAAGAGCATGTATGAAAGGAATAATGAAAGTGGACGAAGCGAAACAAGTATGTAAAGATCGTAGCAAGTGGAAAGAAGTGGTCTCTGCCTACCCCTACGGGAAAGAGGCGTGATTATATAAAAAATAAATAAAAGGCATTTATTTCAGGCATAATGAAACCCATAGTTACAAAAGTTTTTTGACACTGTAAAGGGGTGCCAAGTTAAAAGTAAAATTAAAGTAACTAAAACTATATACATATTAAACATATTTGTCATTCATTTTTTGTTCTTGTTCATATGAACAGAGATTCAGCGCTTAAACACTGGATTTCTGATGTCGTCAGAGACAGCCACGAGTATTTTGGTGTCGGCACGTCGCAGTTTCCGCCAGGAAGAGGCAACACGAGACCGGATTATCGCGAAAAGTCGTCCCTAGCGTCTGCGACATGCCCGACGAGCTGCAGCACCGCGGGAGCCGCATAAGAGACCCCGCAAACTGCAGACTTTTGATCGGCCGATAGTTTGGTTGGTTTCTTAATCAGTATGAAGATGTATTCGGTATTGGCCGACAAAAAAGTTTGATGGGCTACACGATCGCCTTCAAACTGAACCGTCAGCAAACTATCGGCCGGCTGTTAAATCAGTACAGCACTCTTCCGCGCACACCACCGATTGTTTAGTCGGCCAGACTCATCAATAGTCGATTTAAAACTTATAGCGAATCGTCCCTGAAACTGTCGGCCGTTAGTTGTCTAGTGTGCGCACTCATCACAGACCCAACTGTTTAGTCGGGCCAGTGTGCGCACTTAACAGCCGAACTAAACCAAACTATCGGCCGATCGAAAGTCTGCAGTTTGCGGGGTCTCTTAGAGCCCATAACGCGACATTGTACTGAACTCTTATTCTGCTCATTGCTTTCTACGAAAACGTTATCTGTCTGTAATTTTGGTTTAAGGTAATTGTTGCGGGTGGTACAATGGAGCCTATAAGTGAGTTCGAAGCGCTGCTCGGTATGAGGTCAAAGGCAGGCGAGGGCCGGGTGGGACGGGTGGTGAGGTGTGGGCACGTGGTGGGCCGGGAGGGCGTGGTCGGAGTTGCTCTGGCTTCTGGCCCCGCCGGCGTCACGCTCAACTTCTCGTACAGCAATCGCGAGAGTACTCAACTGGTGAGTTAAGTACCTGCGATGACCTTAATTCGCCGTATTATGAGTGTATAAATGTTATTTCTTATTGAGAGATATAGACATAGGTAGTTCATGGGTAAGCGCGAATGGGCAAAGGTTTCCAATGTCGAAAAATAACATATTGACTTTCACGATGATTGCGCCTAATAATACGTAGGTCACACTAAAAGTTTTGCGTAAATTAAACCTAAAAAAAAATAAATGTTATAACGAAAATATTATGTTAATTGCTTTTCAAAATACTCTCCTTTGCATTTTAAACATTTTGTCATGTCGATCGAACCATTTTTTAAAACACGAGGACCACAGATCTGAAGGCATGTTTTCTGAGTGCTGATTGAACGCTATCACTGCCTCTTCGAAATTAGAAAGTGAAACCTCTTATCAAATCTTTGATTTTGGAGAAAATACAGAAATCACAGGGTGCTAGGTCGGGGCTATGTGCAGGATGGGTGACGAGTTGTACTTTTTCGGAAGCTAAAAATGACTTAGTTTTGTTGGCCGTGTGTAAAGAAGCGTTGTCATGATGTAGGGGAACGCGGCTTTTTGGTTGTCTTTTTCGGACTTTTTTTAACACCCTGGGTAAACAAATGGTAGAGTAGGCTAGGCGTTAGCACTCTTTTGATCTTCAAGTGGAATTGTGCAGATGGGACGTAGCTGAGAAAAAAAGTGCGATCATTTTTTTACCAACGTTTCTCGCCTGCCTCACTTTTGCTGGCCTGTTCTCATTTTCAAACACTCATTCACGAGATTGCTGTTTTTTTTTCGGGTTCAAAACAATAAATCCACATTTCGTCTCCTGTGATTATGTCATAAGCAGCATTAGAAAGTCCGTGGTCGTACTTCATTCGCATCTGTGAGCACCCTTCCATGTGTGCCCGCTTGTGTCCTTGAATTGTCTCATAGGTAATCCGCGGGTTTTCTTCAATTAGCCGCTTAACAGTAGCCACATTATTTTCGTTGATGGCAGTTGACGGCCGCCCTTCACGAAATTCTTCATGTAAAGAAACCCGACCTCTCTCAATTTCAGAAATCCATCGCCTCACGGTGCTCCAGCAAGGTGTATATCTCCCAAAAGCATTTTGAAGGTGAGCGGCACAGTCTTCTGGAGCTCTCTCCGGAATTCTCTCTAGAATTTTTAAAATCTTTAAAAAATCATTGCTCTAAAATCTTTTCGTTTGAATTCCATTTTCGTTGCGTACGTAGAACTTTGATGTGTGATAAAAAACAATTGACAAATGATTTCCCGCCAATTGTTTTTTATTACTAAGAAGGTTGCAACGTTTCAAAAAATATAACATTCGAAATTCAAATAGTTTCGATTAGCTAGAAGTGCAAAACTTCTAGTGAAGTTCCCCATGTATATTGTGATATACCATACCTACCGGTTGTCCACAACATACTTATACTAAAAAACCAATTCTTTAAATTTTAGGTATCTGTACATGTCTAGACTCCGAAAAGTTTGGAAATGTTTGACGGGGACTAGTCTGTTGGCAGAGATTATCATGCTATCGTAATTAACTTGACTATAATTAAGTTTTTTAAGAAATTAATTAAAGGTCCAAGCAAAAATTTCAAGACCCATAATTTTTTTTGAACAAAGCTCAATTTAATAGTGCCGTATGCGAATACTTTACGGGAGAACCCGGGGTGCAGCCAGCTTCATCATCATCATCAGCCGGAAGACGTTCACTGCTGGACAAAGTCCTCCCCCAAAGATTTCCACGACGTTCGGTCCTGCGATGCCCTCATCCAACGTATTCCTATCTTGACTAGATCGTCGGTCCATTTTGTGGGGGGGCCCACCAACACTACGTCTTCCGGTACGTGGTCGTCATTCGAGGATTTTAATGCTCCAACGGCCATCTGTCCGTCGAACTATGTGCCCTGCCCACTGCCACTTCAGTTTCGCAATCATTTGGACTATGTCGGTAATTTTGTTTCTCCTACAAAATCAGAATTAGATACAAGCAGCCAGCTTGTACCTAATAAATTATTTATTTTAAAACATCGCAGTTAGATGAAGTGGGTCGTATACTCCGCAACATATGCGGCGTGGTGCCAGGCGGTGTCATCTGCTTCGTGCCCTCCTACTCCTACGAAGACCTGCTATTCCGACATTTGGACAATACCGGTGCTCTGCTAGCTATCGGCAAGAAGAAAATCGTCTTCAGAGAACCTAAGTCTGCCGGAGATGTTGATCAGGTCAGTTTAAGTATATTTTTAATTTATATATATCTACTTACATTGTTTACTCGCCAAACATTACGTTTATCGGCGAGATGCGCTCATTAATTTTATACATAACCTACTAATAACCTAATCATATACAAACATAATATAAAATGGTTCTGAAATTAATGTATAATAATGTAAGCTACCAATAACTATATTATTAGGATATATTATATTTCTATTACCTAATATTATCTAATAATACATTTTTAAGCTTTTTCTTAAGTAATCCAATCTTTATATTGGGGGTCTGTCTTAAAATGTCGATATTATTAAATACCATACCATATATCTATCTGTACGTTTACTTTCTTACTAGTTTTTTTCCCCTAACCGTTTGAGTATTATATTTATTTTGCAGAATCTCTTTATACTTTTCACTATACTTAGTAGTATTCTACGCCTTTTAAATATTCGACTTTCTATTATTATCTATTTAGAACATAATAAGAAAAATTTAACTTTTAAAATCATATATACCTACGAATAGAGAAGGGTACAGGTCGTCATAATATGGATATGAAAATTTAATTTATTATCTAATGTCAGTCATAGATCGCAAATGTCACAAACTCTTTCCATAGAGGCGTGTGTAAATTATAAAAATGTAAAGCAGTGAATAGGGTACTAAGAAGGTTTTTAGAAATGCTTCTCAATTTAGCGATATTAAGATAGCGAAAGTATTTTTAATGCTTACGTGCGGAGCAAAATAATTGTGTATTTTCTACCATATGGGATCCCTATGAGGATAAATACCCTCATAGTTGAGAAAACGCACCGTAAGTTTACCCGCTGGTTCTATAAGGGGACCTTCGGATATTACCCATATTTGTACCATTCCCCATTTGTGTATGTGATGGTATTGAGCTTGAAAGGCATTGGTGCATAATCTCTCGATAATACGAAATAAATTAGTGTCTGCAAATCCTACTCAAGTTGGTTTTTTGGTACCAAATTCAAATTCAAATATTTTTATTCAAAATAGGTTGTGAAATCACTTATTGAAAGTCAAAAAATCTACCACCCAAAATGAATGCCTCAGGCCTGAGAAGAATGGGCGCAAAATCGTATCACTTGTGTCAATTACGTATTCGGAAACTACGTTTGATCGGCGACCTGCTCACTCAGTGTGACATTATTAACTTACAAATGAAATTTGAAAAACAAAACTTATTTTAATATAGGTTATCAACTGTAAAGTAGATCCTGTATATGAAGCCACAACCTGAGAGTTGAACAAAGAAAAACAAGATTTTATAACGAGACGTTACTCGAACGGTTAGCTCAGTTGGCTCGAGCACCGGCACGGAACGCCGGAGGTCGTGGGTTCGAGTCCCGCATCGTTCATAAAGTTTTGTTTATCAAATTTTATTTGTATATTAATCCTAGAAGTGAGGTTATCACTTTTAAAACATAACATATTGTTTATTATTAACTTATTTATTAATACGGCTTTACTCACGTTATATCGATCTGGGTACCGACTAGTTTCGGAGCATTCGTAGGTCCTTCACCCACTACACTTACCCTGATTAAGGTAAAGTTGATAACGTTTTATTTTATTACTTGACTTAAAACTTTGTACTTTTTTTATTTGGTTATTTGGCGCTATGGACCTAATTTGATTTTATATAACATGACTATTCTTGTATTATTTTATCATTGTTTATTTTAACTTTTATTTTAAAATCTAATTTTGTTATTTTATTTGTATTTCTCGGACAAACTTGTCAACAAACACTTTGGGTAAAACTGTAAGTTAACAAGTTTATATATTAATAAATAAATATCTTCTACAGGTATTGCAAAAGTACGCATTAGCGGTAAACAAGAGGGATGGAGGAACTAATGGCGCCTTACTATTGAGTGTTGTTGGCGGAAAACTAAGCGAAGGATTGAATTTTAGGTAGGCAGTAGGCTGCCATCTTTATTTTTAATACGTCTCGGGGTTAAGAATGTTGTTGTGAAGTAGGTAGTCTACAAAATTTATATAAAACTAGTTGTCCTATACACACGTCTTAAATTTGAAAAGTCAGTCCAGCCGTTAGGAGGATTTCACTAACATACTCATGACGGAATTGAGAATCTAAACCAATATCAAATTCACTGAAGCACACAAAAAATCATCAATATCGGTCCAGCCGTTTAGGAGGTAGTTCAATTGTGAATCTAAACCATTCTCGAATCCACCTGATGACACACAGAAAGTTTCATTAAAATCGGTCCAGCCGTTTAGGAGGAGTTCAGTTACAATAGACGCACAAAAGAAATACATATATATATATATATATTAAGATATATAATATAATATTGACACACTTTTACACAAATTATCTTGCCCCAAACTAGGTATAGCCTGTACTATGGGCACAAAACAACAATATAGTTAATACAATATACTTACTTAATCATACATAAATACATGTACACATCCATGACTCGGAAACAGACATCCATATCTATACAGACTAAACCACTGATCGTATCGACATTAAACTACCACCGTTCGATGCGAAATTTATCCTAGATAGTTTATGGCAACTTATTTTTAATTGTTTAATTTATTTCCTTTTAAAATTCGCCCAGCGAAGCGGGCAACGGCTATTATTGATGATATGTGGATTATATAATTGTTAAATTTCCACGTTTGAAGAGAAAAGTATCTAAAATAAGAGAAAAATGAATTTGCAACAAAAATTTTATTCCATTGATAAACTAAGCACATACCAGAAAAAAATTTCATTTTTTCCATTCCACTTTAGACAAAGATTAACGGCCGCCTTCAATAACGTATCTCTAGTCCATCATATAAATGATAAGGCATAAAAGGCATTTATTTTCTCAAAATTGATTCCTTTAGAATTATTTTTGATGTCATTTCTAATAACTACTAGATACTACTACCGCTTCGGAAACGGCGCTCTGAAAGAGAAGAAGCGGCGCAAGAAACTCTCCCAGCATTCTTTTTTTGCGTTCTTTTCAATAAAAAATATACAATATTGTACAGTCATTTCTATCGCTATAAAATAATCACAATCCCAGTAGTCGCAGGCTGTCCGATCATTTAGATATTCAGCAGTGGAGTAATAGGACTTACGACAGAGCCATTTTTTTATAAAACATTTAAATTTATTTATAGATAATGCCTGAACAGTGGCTGGGACTTTATTATAGAAGTGTATACATTTACCCTTAAAGCTATTATGTATCTTATGAAGCCTACTAGAATTAGTTACAAGCAATCCCTTATTTCTAGTGTTATAATAATGAAAATCACTATTAAGAGCAAAAAGGTGACGATTTTTGTGAACGTATATTAAATTTTCATAAACGTACTGACAATGAACAGTCAAAATATTTATTTCTTTGAGAGACTGTCTATAACCAAGCTGACATATAACACGAACAGCTCTCTTTTGCAGAGCAAACACTATATCAATGTCAGCAGCATGACCAAATAGTAAATACCGTACGTCATGATGCTGTGAAAATAACTGAAGTACACTAATCTAGCGGTCGCTACATTCGTGTACTCTCTAATCTTTCTAACTGCATATGCTGAAATGTTTGCACCTACCGAACTTCGGATTCGAACCCAGGACAAAATTGCGTAGTAATACACTTTAGATAAAGATTACCGGCCGCTTTCAATAACGTATCTCTAGTTCATCATATAAATGTTTGCACCTACCGAACTTCGGATTCGAACCCAGGACCCTTAGCTCAGTAGGCAGGGTATAAGGGAAATAAACAAACTAGCCGAAAAAATTATATTTAGAACAACAACATATTTAAATGTGTAAACTAATGTAGATATATAAAATACCATTATGTAGTTATGTAATAATTATAATAAATATTATTTTAATGTAACGATGAAATCGCGAGCAACATCTTACCCAGATATACCTTTTGTGGTTCACTTGGTACTTAGATATTATGTAACTATTATTGTATGTTTTTCTTTTGAACAATATATGGAAAAAACAAAGTATTTCAAAAGGGTGATCATTACACGAAACAATCGGCGATACTCCTCGATTACTTTCTCTGCGATTTCATTGAAAAATTCGGTACCGGTTATTCTGATGGTGCACATGAGCGTGACATTCTTTATAATCGGCGCGGGATTAGAAAAGGATGCAACCTCTTAGAACTGACAGTAATAAAATAAAAACTTTTAAAAAAACGATTCACGATTTCAGTTGTAGGTGAGATTTAATTTGTAATTTTATATTATTATCTAAAAGGTCAACTTTATATTTCCCATCAGGGGGTTCCCTGATGAAAACCGTTGAAAACATCTGCATAATATTGACAAAGTTTCATTCGATCCTACATTGATACACTTTAAATAATAGGTGTTATGTCCCTGATTTTAGGCAGGATTTTTTAAGTTTAATTAGGAATCAATTTGTTATTTTCCAGTACAAAAAAATGAGTGCATATCTACCTTTAAAATACGCACGATCTCTAAACTATTCTACATAGCCCAACCTTTTTTTTGTAATTAATAACTAGTGGTATTTTAATGGCCGATACATCCCTACCGATGTATGTTTCAGCGACGATCTGGGTCGCTGTGTGCTGGTGGTGGGGATGCCGTACCCAAACGTCAAGTCAGCAGAGCTGCAGGAGAAGATGAAGTATCTTGACCGAGTGAGTCCGGGCTCCGCCAGCGTCTATTACGAGAATCTCTGTATGAAGGCTGTAAACCAGTGCATTGGTATGTGTGATGAATAATAGAAATTGTACACATAAAATTTCAAAACAACTAAACTGAAAACAGCTCTTCCCACTGAGTCAACCCTTCATAAAATAGTGCCACATCGTTCATAAAATTTTGTTTTCAAATTTATTTGTGTAGGTAATTATTCCCAGAAGGGAGGGTTATCACTTTAAAACATAACAAATTATATTCAACACGTGTTAATCATTTAAGCCCGCTACATACATTATGGGCTTTTATACGGAATGGGACAGGAAGTTTTGGTAATATAGTTTCATACAAAATGTATATGAAAGAGCATACACCTGGCAGACAATGACGGGACGGAGACGTGGCACTCACAGGGCGTGACATGTTTATGCCCGGATGCTCCGTCCCGTCCGTGTTTTCGCAACTTATGCAAAGTCACTACGTTCATTCAGTAGAGAGTTTACCAGTGGGAGGCTCGTTTGCACAGGATGCCGGCTAGATTATGGGTACCACAACGGCGCCTATTTCTGCCGTGAAGCACTAATGTGTAAACATTACTGTGTTTCGGTCTGAAGGGCACCGTAGCTAGTGAAATTACGGGGCAAATGAGACTTAACATCTTATCTCTCAAGGTGACGAGCGCAGTTGTAGTGCCATTCAGAATTTTTGGGGTTTTTCAAGAATCAGCTGAACGTCCTGCTCCTCTTGTCCCTTATTTTCATAAAAAAAGAGAGAAGTAGTGATGCCTTGATGACATAAGTGTCAAAAATGTTTAAATGAAACTAGCTTCCTTGTGCGATGTTTCCAAGTCGATACAATATGGGGACCTTCAGAAAAGGTGATTGGTACATTTTCTTATATTGGGGTGCATAAAAATCAATGTGCTTCAAACGTGCTAACTTTTGCCCCCTCGTTCCTATATAGTTTCCGGTCTTTGTATTTGTACTTTGAATGTCGCACAAAAACCTGATTGGGCATCTCGAAGGTGAGTAGTGCAGACATGTAAACTCGACCAGCTCACTGCCGAAGGGGCTGAATATCAGCGCAGTATTACAACAATGTGTGGGTATCATATTCTAAATTATAGCTAGCTATATCAACATTTTACTGTATGAAATTAAAATATTATTATTCAAAAACACTTATTGAATGTCAAAAACTACCACCCATTTAAAATTGAGTGCCTCAGACCTGAGAAGAACAGGCATCATACTTGGTATTATTGTCTGCAATAGTATAGTCATAGAGTGCATAGAATAAAGCTTATATGGCACTCTTGACAAAATTTGTATTTACTTATAAGAGCTGACTGAAGAACTAGCTTGACAACATTTCAGAATTTTTGATAGACCAGAAATTATCCCCACAACCTTCTAAGACACATAAGTGATATGAAACATGTGTAGCTACTGCAATGTAACCTTTAACCCATAGCCCCCCATTGTGAAATGACGTAACAGTAATCAATAGCATTGCCATCATCATCAGCCGGAAGACGTCAACTGCTGGACAAAGGCCTCCCCCAAAGATCTCCACAACGATCGGTCCTGTACTGCCCTCATCCATCATATTCCAGCGATGTTGACCAGATCTTAGGTCCATCTTGTGGGGGCCTACCAACACTGCGTCTTCCGGTACCTGGTTGCCATTCGAGGACTTTTCTGCCCCACTGGCCATCTGGACGTTGAACTATGTGCCCTGCCCACCGCCAATTCAGTCCCGAAATTATTTGGACGTCGGTGACTTTAGTTCTCCTACGGATCTCCTCATTTCTGATTCGATCTCGCAGATAAAAACTCCGAGCCTAGCCCTCTCCATTGCCCTCTCGCGACTACGAGCTTTCTCGTGACTATCAATAGCATTGTATTTTTTTATAATCAGGTAGAGCTGTCCGGCACGCGAACGACTATGCTGCCGTGGTGCTGATGGATGAGAGGTTCTCCAGAGCCTCCACTATCAGAGCTCTACCCACCTTCCTACAGGTTATATCACCTCACATATTCACACGCTATTTTGAACTGCCAACAACTATGGATCGGTATGGAGGGAAGTATTTGGTAATCCAAATACTTCCCTCTCGACAGCTGGTTGTATAAGTTAACTGTAGTTCTAGTACGTCGTCATGCTCACTGAATGGCATTGCTTTCGGCAGCGTCGTGTGCCGGGTCATCTCGTTCCCTCAAATGTGTGCGAGGGGAACGATGGCTGGTTCATGCGTCAAATCGTGAACGGGTGCAGCTTATGGTGCCAGGTTGAACTGTTATAGTTAATAAATTATTTTATTTGTTGGAAGCACTTACTAATTATGACAGTAACCACCACCATCATGTTCACAAAGCATCCTTACACAAACAATGAATTCAAGCTCTAAAGGTTGATGCACACCAGAACCTGTTTAGGTCAGATGCCATAAACAAGAGTTGAATAGGACATGCTATAATCTTCAATTCCAAACTTGCTTATTATTTTTGAAAAACACTTTATCTACGCGGACGAAGTCGCGGGTATCAGCTAATTAATGATAAAATAACACACATACTATAATTAATAATATAGCTCTATGCTCTATATAATAATATAGGCTAATGCCTAGCCTCAGAGCTAAGGAAGCAAATAATTGGTAGAATACTCAAAAAGAAACCACGAAGATTTCCACGTTATATAAGAATAGCCTTCTCATTAGATGGACAGTTCTACACGCCATTAAATCCTTGAAGACATCTGTTAATGGCTTGTTAAGCTAATCACAGATTTAACTGAAAAAACAATTGTATTGAATTCATAAATATTTCACTTACAGGATTCCTTGATCACGAACTGCAGTTTCGGCCAAGCTATGGGCAGCATTGCAAAATTTTTCTCAAGACACAAACACAAAAAAACATCTTGAAACATTTAATTCTTGTACATATCTACATAGTATTATAAGTTATATAATATATTTAAATTAATTCTGTAAAGAGTTTTAACATTTTTATTTAATTTAATTAGTTGACAAAAACCATTTTGAATACTTAGCTAACTCAAGAAAACATTTTGTTAACATCTATGAAACAAGGCCCATAATTTAAATATATAAAAATCCAATTTTAAATGTTCCTTTTGTACATTTCCATTTAATCACTCAAAGCTTCTGGTAATGTGGACCCACAAGGTCCTTGGAAATAGTAATGGAAACTAGTAGTGGCTGGTGTTGGTTCTATATTAAACTCTGCTACGACAGCGCCTCTGGCGGCAGCCTGGGGCGCGAACATAGCGGCGGGGTATACCACAGATGACGTGCCCACAACCAAACATACATCACAATCCTCCATCACCTCACCTACATAAAAAATGTGGGGCCAATATTTCATTTCAAATGTAAAAAAAAATTTAGTAGTAATTTGTACTAAATATTAAATGTGATAATAATATTATATAGTTGTTTTCATTTCTATAATGTTTAAATTAATTATATATAACAGAAATATATCACATAATGTAAAGATTGGTGTGGAACACTACTATGTTGGTAGGAATGTGATTTTAATTAAAAAACAAAACAGCACCACAGCGAAACTGTATGTAAGGTGTTTTTTTTAATGGAAAAGGAGGACAAGCAAGTGTATGGGTCAATGGTGTTCAGTGATCACTGGCGCCCATATTTTCCTCCAACACCAGAGGAATAACTGGCGCCCATATTCTCTTACAACACCAGAGGAATCACTGGCTTTTAAGTAAGTTGTACACGCTTTTTTTGAAGGCACCCATTGTGTATCGTCACAGAAACACCACACAAGAATGCTCATTCCTCTTTGTAGTATGTGGAAGAAAGCTCCTTGAAAACTGCACTGTGGAGGACCCCCAGCATCCAGATGGTGGTATCTATTATTATTATCAGATATCCTAATATGTGGGAACACCTCCCAACACAAAATTGTCTATGAAATTTTGTATAATAAAAATAATATTATTGTAAAATTAATAATACTTTAGGTAAAACTTCTTATCAATACCCACCAGCTTTCTGTAACACCGTAGGCTCCAGACTTTCACCAAACCAAACGATATGTGGTCTTAACAAGCCATCACACTTCTTACAGTGAGGTAAACTTTTCACAGGTATATCTGAACCAACAATTTTGGAATCAGGTGCTCCACGGTTAGCTAATGCCTAAAATCATTTCATAGCATCATTGTTTTATTTATAGATCATGATGTAAGGCTGCTTTTCCATCTGAGATGTGCTATACAGCTATGATGCAAGAATGAAATATCTACTTATGTTATGTGACCATTTCTACTATGTTAAGCTATATTGTAGTGAAACTAGTAAGGTGTACCCTACTTTCGGTGACCAAACAGTTATACTTCCAGCTATCAGGAAAAACTCCAAAGAGATGGACTGATTTAATGTGTGATTACAGGATTAATGATATCAATCATTCAGATATGACAACATTTTCGAGCATCTGCATTTGATAATATTGAAGGTGCTGTTTTCTTGATCATCATCACATTCAGATAATTGATCATAAGTGAACAGAGGATATTTTGGAGTAAGCAAAATGAGAGTTAAGAGTTTGTGTTTTTAAAACACTATTAATACTAGGAGAAGAAGTTGTAAAATGCCAATTTAATAGTTAATATCACACTTAATGACTTGCCCACACCAATCTTTTTTAGAAATTTCCATGGTGAGCAGTGTTGCCGTTCTCAACAGATTCATGAATATGGTTTCATTGTGATTTATTAAATTAAATTTTATATCAAAATATAATTAAATTTCATTCAATTATTAGCTTGAATATTTCATGTTATGTGAGACTATGTTTTAGTTTAAATAACTATAAAATACACCATCTTACCACCATGTCATCATATTTGTGATAATATGTGGACAAGTGACAATTATGAAGAGAAGGATACAAATGATTTAAGTTTTCTTTAGTGTTAATTCCGCCAATATTTGTTTTTAAAAAACAATTCGACACGTGTTTCGCCTCTACAGGAGGCATCCTCAGGACGTGTTGTCTCGCCAAAATCTGGCACAAGACTGAATCAAATGAGCCGGAAGCCACTCTTTTATACCCTCGTCCCATGAAATGACGCGCTGTGATTGGTCGGCTGTTGTGAAGTATTACCCCCGGAAGAGACACGTAACAAAGGTGATGGGACTAAATTTGATTGTTCATTCAACAATGTAAACATGTTATTTTTGTGTTTTATTATTTCTAATTGCTCTAACACATTTAAGCGAAATCCTTAGTCCCAACACCTTTGTTACGTGTCTCTTCCGGGCGTAATACGTCACAACAGCCGACCAATCACAGCGCATCATTTCATGGGACGAGGGTATAAAAGAGAGGCTTCCGGCTCATTTGATCCTATCCCAGCGGAAACTCCATAGGGAGTGCCGCTTGCGCCTCTCTCTCCCCATGAGAAGGTCGCCTTCGATGTAGGCTTAGAGGGCACCTGCCCAAAGCCAACTGCAGGTGGTGTTTAGTGGGTAGGCACCTAGGTTTTCACGTGAGTCCCACATAACCAATGCAGACTTAGGCTGCGTTGGTATGCATGAGCATTCACCACCTCCCTCCCGTCGTTATCCCGGAGGGTAGCCCATTCCCTTGCTTGGGCGCAAAAAAAAAAAAACTCATTTGATTCAGTCTCGTGCCAGATTTTAGCGAGACAACACGTCCTGAGGATGCCTCGTGTAGAGGCGAAACATGTGTCGAATTGTTTTTTAAAAACAAATATTGGCGGAATTAACACTAAAGAAAACTTAAATCATTTGTATAATTATGGATTTCCGCAAAGTAATGCCTAATTCAATAAATGAAGAGAAGGATGTTTGTTTTACATATTTTTAAATTCTATGCTTATTACTATAATGATGGATAAGAAGAAAAATTATTTGAAATTTTTCCTTTAGAAAGATTCAAAGCTCCTTGCTTGCTAGCAATAAACTGTCTAGAGTTAAGTTTTGTATGACTTAATTAGCAGTTTCTTATTCATATCACTTTCTTGAGTATCCATCTTGGTCTTAAGTTTCTGACTTTACCTAACCTAAAACCTAACTTACCTCACAGATTGGGCTATCATTATTTATTAGAACTTCCTTGCACTTAGTACAGCGAGTCTTGTACAGATTCCCATGCAGTTCTATGAGGTTTTGTGTGCCAGCTCTAGCATGAAGGCCATCAACATTCTGTGTTATAACTGTTACAGTTTTATCTTTACAGTTCCTTAATTCATAGTTTGCAATTGCAATATGACCCTGTAATTGTTAAACTCTATTTAGTCATAAAATATACTTAGTTAAAAATATTACTTAAATAGTTAAAAAACAATTTATGATATAGTCTACCTTTTATCATAAAATTTGTGCTTGTTTGATTTTAAAGATATTCTTACATTTATTTACCGCATTAGGTTGTGCTTTTGCAGCCACTTCTCTCCTATAATGATAAAACTCCCACACCAGACTTGGACTGTTTTTAAAAGCCCCTGGAGTGGCCAGGGAAGATGCCTCATACTTCCTCCAGTATCCACCAGCACCTCTAAAGGTTGGGATTCCTGATTCTGCACTGATACCGGCTCCTGATAAGACAACTATATGTTTGGCTTCTTTTAAACATTGTTTGAATTTTGCCATGTCGCTGGATTGTCTGACAGCCATGATGATATTTTTATTATGAACTGCTAATTTACATAGAACTCCTACATTATTTTGCATACTTAATTAATGATTATGAAAATAAATTCATGTATGTATAAACTTATCAAATAAAAGTAAACATCTTAGAATAATGACACTAGAAGTAGTCTCCGCACAGATGACAGAAGTCAGAACATTTACTCTAACCTTAGACTATGGACCCCATTAAACTCTATCTACGACTCTAACTGAACGTAGTGTTTATTACATTCTCTTTGACTCTAACGACCAAAGAATATACTACATACTCTCAAACACCTCCTTAACACCAAGGTATTATACATGTATTTGTCAAGTTTCATGCAAATTTCAAATACTAGTAGCATACATTGTTTTCAAAATTCAAAAATATAAAACTTGTTGTAGACAAAATCTGTTTGAAACTTGTTGAATGAAATTGTTTGTGAACTACATGTTGTTTACATGTTTATGATGTTATGTTTTATACTTGTTGTGGGCTAGTAGCTAAATTTGTAGAATTAAGACACGTCAGTCCTGAAGTATGATGAATTGACTATATTTGTCAATTCACTACTGGTACTGACAATGGAAAGTGAAGGTGTGCTACATCATACAAAATGAAGCAAATGTAAGAAAAACACGCTGGTACTGGAACTGGTACTGGTTGTGATTATTTTTGAGGAGATGATACCACGAAGGGGCCTATCGTGCCATATTGAATGATTTGAAAATAGAAGACAGAAGTGAAATTATGTTAAAATGATACTAGTAAATTTCGAGAATTTGCTTCAAAAAGTTACACCATACATTTCTAAGCAGAATACACACTATCAAGATCCCATGACTCCAGCACAGCAATTATTTTTTAAATAGAAAAGGGACAAACGAGCGTAAGGGTCACCTGGTGATAAGTGGTGACCGCCACGCACATCTCTTGCAACACCAGAGGAATCACAGGAGCGTTGCCGGCCATTAAGGAAGGCGTACCCACTTTTTTTTGTTGGCTGGATTCCTCTTTGCATTTGCATCGGATATCAAATTAGCAAAAATGCATTGCAAGATTATAAAAGTATTGAAAGAATATCTTAATTACATTAAATAAGATATATTTATCTAATAAAGTTTGTTTCTTTGAACACTACATTAATCTTCTTCTTTTCCATTTTAAAAAAAAGCGGTCTGTCCGGTAAATGTAAAAAACTTTATCCATCAAGCATGGCAAGAGATTTATAACGAAAAGTTTTATAAACTTGTTTTATATAAGTATTTTATATAAACTTAAATAAAATTAACAATGCTTGTTAAAAACTTGTGTATTTTAAGTTAGTGTGAACGCTGTCAATGTATCAGACTGTATCAAACATGTTTCAAATCTATATGTAAACACAAAATATGTGTTTTACACTTGTATAAAGACTTGTTGGCAACACAGTAACAATGAAAGTATGTCAGACAATTTCAATACATGTTTGAAACAAATAATTATGTATTGACAAGTATTCTTCAAGTTTTGTATAAAACAAGTTTTTGACTTGATACTTGGTGTAAGCGAGGGGTAACGAGAGCTACGAGTCTCCGCCACAGATCACTATAAAATAAGTAGCTACGCTAGTGTGACGCTAGGTCTCCTCATGCCCTTTTAAATAGCATATTTTAGCAATAGTTTTGACATATTATATTATATATTCTTATTATGATTTAAATTACCCATTACGCTCCATATCGGAATTAAATCTTACGACCATATATAAAACACTTATATAAGCTTACGACTTAAGCAAAAAATGATGAAACCTAATGCTGGTTCAGTAGAAGAAAATGCCACATACAACAGATGATTGCGAATATAAATTAATTAAACACAATAACGAAAAGCATGTACTGATAATTATACTATATTTATTAAAGGACCATAACAATATCAAAAGATAAGTAATATTAAAAAAGTAATTTCATGTAAAAATCGATTGCCTAAATATTTGTTATTATTATGTTATTCATCTAATACAAAATATATATTATAAAAACAAGCATTGATACGTCAATAGTAGGTACGCCTACTGGGACAAGAATGTGATTATTTTATCGCGACAGAAATGACTGTACAATATTGTATATTTTTATTGAAAAGAGTGCAAAAAAAGAATGCTGGGAGAGTTTTGTTGCGCCGCTTCTTCTCTCTCAGAGCGCCATTTGTTTCCGAAGCGGTGGTAGTATCTAGTACATTAGAAATGACATCAAAAAGAATTCTAAAGTTGTCAGGTTATTTTTCTAACCGACTATAAAAAAGGACAGAGTGTAGAGAACGAAGTTCCTTATGGGGCGTTGCGGAGCGTAAATAAGTAAAAAGCGTAAGACTTTTATGTATAGTGTATGTATGATAGCTATACAGTGTATATTGAAATAATATAGTCTATATGATGACTGTTATGTCATATTTTTAAACAACATTTTACTGACTGTTTTCCTTGGATTCTTTATATTCGATGAAATATTGACAGGAAACTTTGAAATATGTGTTTTTAAACTTTGTCTGTTGAAGTTTCACATCTACCACAGTCTTAAGAAACTCTTCCTTGCAGTCATCCCACGAACATCTCTAGACGGGGCAATTATTGTTTTCGTGAGTGTCAATTAAGAACAATTAACATCTATTTCGAGATACAAGATAGTGGATATGACTTTACTTTTTAATAAAGTCATGTAATTAACTCAATGCTATATTCGGAGCAATTAAACGATCTTTTTGAGTTTCTTTTAATGTTTTTTCTGTTCCTGTTTTGCTAATAATTCTATCTTTCATTTTCTTATTGTTTCCTGTTTTTTGCATCTCTTCTCTATCTCTGTTTTTTTATTCTGTGCAGCTGAAGAAATACCTGCAGGAGTTCTTTGACTTTTTTTTTCTGGCCTTATCAGGTATCTCAGGTAGCATCGGATGATTTTTAAAAGGACCCAATATTGTTAAATTTCCAACAGGTATTGATATTAAAGGTTGCAATTTAAGAATACGAAAGATTTTAGAAGTATTTTACCACTCAAGATACTTTTCAACTCTGTTGTCAGATCTAATCTAGAATATAGCTCAGCTGTTTGGTGCCCATATCACAAAAAATATATATCACGAATAGAATCTGTACAAAAAAAGTTTCTTTCAAAGTTAAATTTTTTTGCAAATAAATATATCCGTAATGATAGCTATGAGAATAGATTAAACACATTTCAAATGAGGTCTCTGCGAATACGTAGAAATGCTTCACAATTGCTGTGTTTACATAAACTTTTAAGCTATGTTATGGACTGTCCTTCGCTTTTATCACAAATCGGTTTGCATGTGCCTGCCTTCAATTGTCGGCTTAGTACTTTTGCCCCAATGCACATTAAATTCCACCATAGTAATTATGGCTTAAACACTCCTCTACAGCTAATGTTACAATTATATAATTGTATTTTTAATATAGATGAAAACAGTGATATCTTCTTTTCAAACTTTCTTAATTTTAAAAAACAAATTTATATTGCTCTCCAAAATTTATAGATTTTAGATTTTAAAATATCACATGTATTTCTTATAGTAATGTTGTGCCTACCTATAATTTAAGTACATTTAAACTATTTTATTATATTTGTTGAATTCTTAGTGCATAAGTTAATAAATTGTATTTAGTTGGTAAGCCTTTATAAATAAATAAATAAAAATAAAAATAAAGATGTTTTTCATTTGATAAAAACTTCGATGCAGTCAAACTAGGTAATATAGCTGATGCTGTTTGAATCATAGAAGTCATAGGCATTTCAGGCGGTTTTTCCTTAGTAAAAGGCCTGTACTACAACACTTGAGGTAGTAGGAGTTACTACATCTCCAGGAAGTGGCATAATTAGGATATCGTCTAAGAAAAGAATTGAGCCCACGTTAAGGTAACCAGCAGAAACCGAAGAACTACCCAAAAAGACCACTAAGTTGGGTCCATTTTGCGTGCAGTGATGGCCAGTCATTACAACGAGCCCAGCTCCTACCAGAAGTTCAGAACACTCCTGGGGTGTTCGCAGACTTCCTGGAGCGACCTTGTAGTTACTAAGGTTTTTGGTATAGATTATTTTTATTGTTGTTTAGTTGAGATAATTAATACCAGGTCGGTTGGCATATTATTTTAGCCATAACTGATTTGGCAATTTTAATAATAATCATATCATAACCACGCACGCGCGTAAACACGAGTCTTAAGGCGAAGAGTAAGCAAAAAACACGCAAACATGGTGTTTTTAGACAAGTTTTGTGGTGAAAGTATAGCATTTCGAGCTATGAACACTACTTAATCCTGTTACACATATCCTTAAGTCTTACTTGTAGGTTGCTAATGCTTGCTGTTGGTTATAGTTAACACTGCCGAGCCTTTTTGAACTACCACTTTTCTTTGAAGTTAAACAAGTTTTTTGGCATGGCGTGACGCATTTTTTTGGTACTTCTCTCAGAAAAGCTATTCTTATAGCTTGTACTTTTTTGTGTAGGTTTATTTATTCAGATTAGTAGTGAATAACGAGGATTGTAAGCAAATAAACTGTTTTCCACGCAAGAATTTTGAAAATATTGGCCTTCTTACATTGATGGCGGGCCGGCAGCCGTGAACTCATATCGCTCAAGGTCGCTAAAAATTTAGTGTCGTCTTAATGGGTCACACTTTATTTGTTAATTTGTTCATGCGCTTCTTTTTAAATTGAATAGATTATTGTTAAATAATATACGTGTCTGTAATTAATTGTAAACATGTTTAAATTATTAGACACCAAGTTTAAGTGATCAGCATATTAATGATACACTAATAGGTAAAATGTTAATCGTTCACATCTCAGTAATATAGGTGATATTAGGGATAAGCAAATAAAAGCAAAAAAAAACAACGTTAACCAACTGCGATTGAGAAGCTGGATTTATTGAGAAGCGTCCTAATGTTAGTCGAAGGAGTGGCCTGAAGCTCAGACTCTGGCCTGAATCTCGTTCGCTAGCAGCAATAAAACGAACCTGATCCGAAATATTGTGACTTGATAGTAATATCCTTTTGTGAACGATTTTGCACCGTGGCTGATTCCAAAGCTATTGTGTTCGCATGTTAAAAGATAAATTATCACTTAGACTTTCCAAGCATTCTTAGCAGATTCCACATACACCATTGGCATTAGGGTCCCTTAATGACGGGAGATAATTTTATCATATAAATTGCTGGCACTGTGAACAGAAGATAAAAATGCTGGTAAGGGTATACTAGATATTTTTCTGATGCTAATTCCGCCAAAACGAATGGGCAGTGAGAACTCGCACCAAGAAATATCTGACCATGAACAATTTAATTTTTTAACCGACTTCAAAAAAGGAGGAGGTTCTCATTTCGTCTGTATGTTTTTTTTATGTTTGTTACCTCAAATGTTTCGACTGGTTGAACCGATTTTATAATTCTTTTTTTATTTGAAAGCTGGTGCTTCTCGTGTGGTCCCATTGTAATTTGGTGCAGATCTGACGGTGGCATCCATGAGAAAACCATAAAAGTCTTAAATTTGCTATACGTATGTGGACGACATATTTACGAATAACTCAATATCGCGCCAACCGATTTCGGTGATTCTTTTTTTGTTATACATTGGATATATCTACTTCAAAAATAGTTTGGTGAAAGTTTGGTTGGGTTCTAATTACCGGAACCATGACAAAATAATGGAACACTTCAATTCTTAGGAACTAATTAATGATACTCGGCCGAATCCTTTTCATGCTAGTAGGATTATTAAGTCATCTACCATAAAGTAGTTATGGTTAAGTAATTAAGTAATTGTCGTAGTCGAATATAATGATCAAGGGAAATCTTTAACGACTTATAGTAAGTCAGGGTGCGATCTGTGGCAGTATTTCTAAATGCCTGTAATCAAATTGCAAAGTGCTTACGTTCATTGCTGCATTGAAAAATTTTGTATATATATACACATATTTAGACAAATTGTTAGTTAGTGTACCTAATTCAAGATTACTAAAAATCAAAAAATAAAAAAAAATTAACAAAAAAACAACCGACTTCAAAAACATTCTTCCAAAACAACATATAATATGCACTAAAAAGTATAAAAATAATTGTGAGTTTTTATACAATCTAATTCTAGTTACGATTATTGTAATTTTTGGAGTCGGTGTCAGCCGAGATAAGTTTGTAACTACATGTAATACATAGTTATCACCTATAGGTGAGATGTGCTTGAGTCGTGAGGAGGCGAGGACACCGATTCCAAAAATGACAATAATCGTAACTAGAATTTGGTTATTTAATTAGACTGTATAAAAATACCTAATTATTTTTAACTTTTTAGTGTATCTGTTGTTTTGGAATAGTGTTTCTGAAGTGGGTTGTTTGTTTGTTAAATTTTTTTTTGATAATAAATTTTGTATAGAATCGTCAAAATTGACATAACTATCTCATTGTTCCAAAGAGGGCAACATCGGAGAACATAGGCTAGCTTTGGGACACAAAGACTAAACCGAATTATATGATTTGCTATTTGGGAACGTATGCATAGTAAGCGGTCTGAATATTGTTCAAATTTTGATTTTTGTTCATTAAATTGATCATAGGATAATATAGTAGATATACCTATGCAGTATGTACCTTCCATGTAAGAAAAATTCTTACATACAACTAAATGAGTACGAAGAGGGACGGTGACGACACAACGTTGTATCAAATGGTATCGTAGCCGTCTCTGCGTGACCAAATTGAAAATAAAGAGAAGTTAATATAGTCGGTGGGGTTCCACATATAAATAAATCCCACACAGCAACCCTAAACACTACAACGAATGCAACCAAAACCTAAAGTAACCGCTCTAAAAATCTTTATGTCAGAACACCACCGACTTAATAATAACAAATTGTTTTTAAGTTTTTTTTTACGATGAGGAAATACATTAACGTACAGCACCCGTGCTGAATGTTAAATGCACAGGAAGTGTGGGACTCCCGAACCCGTTCCACCTGCTGATACTTTATACTGTAGAGGGGTATGGTAATACCCACTAAAACCTCCTCGAGCGTCCATGTTGCCAGTTTCGTTGGAGAGTTCTGGGTTCGCTATTGCATTCTACCAGAACTCTCCGTGGCATGGCAACCCTCCGACTACAAAGACAATTGCAGGTGAGCAATCCTCCTTTTCCTTTGTCATCGTCGTTTTTGGCGAACGGTGTCAGCTGCAGGGTCATCTTCTCGGAGTCTTTCAGGTAACTCCTTCCATAGCATCACTTGCTCACAGAAGAAGACAGCACCTCTCCATGCCTCTTCACTGCCTAACATTTGCTTGACGAAGTTTGGAAGTGTGAGGTCTGTACCAACGATTTGCATGAGGTCGCGACACTGTCGACCCCATGCGTCGCAACTTTGTAATGTTTGCTGGGCGGTGTAGTCGCCTGCATCACACATGTGACATATGGCTGTCCGCTCTCTTATAGCCACTTTGTGCAGGAAGTGACCGAATTTTAGAACCTTTGTTTTATCTTTTAACCACGTTTCAAGAATAGGGAGAAACGTATCTACAATCCTGTTTCCGGCTTCGGGCGCCCTAATGTCTTTCATTCACTGCTGGATCATGGACTTCTCAGCATCACATCTTACATTATTAATTTCATGCCAATCTAGGGCAACACCGTTCCGTTCTTCTTTGCATTTTATATGTGGAGGTCGAAGCGTGGACTTCAGCCTCTTTTTCCCATGGGGATGTCCTTGCCAATGTGCAAGCAGCAGTGTGTGACACTGTCCACCTTGTAACACGTTGTGGCTATCCCCGTAAGGACCTTTTATGGTCTCCTCAGTAACCTCCTATTGTGTTTAGAGAGAGCGTCCAGCCATATTGGTGCGCCAAATAACGCCATATTTTTTAAAATATTGGGGTTGAGCACGTAATCAACTATAAAGTAGATCCTGTAGGTGAAGCTACAACCTGAGAGTTGAACAAAGCATACAAGATTTTATCAACGATAGGACACTCGAACGGTTGGGTCAGATGGAAAGAGCGCTCGCACGGAACGCGAGAAGTCGAGGATTCTAGTCCCGTATCGTTCATAAAATTATGTTTTCAGTTTTATTTGTGTAATTAATCACAGAAGTGAGGGTTATCACTTTAAAAACATAACAAATTATATAGGTGCAATTTACATCAGAAATATATTATACTACAATAAATTACAGGTGATTGCTGCCAATTTTTATAGGCAACCTATCGCTAGTACACTGCATACTCCCTAAACGTTCATTTAAAATCAGTTGTATCAAATAACACTTACCTGCAGAATCAAGTGGTGGGATCTTAACTATAAGGAAATGCTGATCCGGCACCTGAAAGCTATTTCAAATTCTAATTCTAATTCAAATATTTTTATTCAAAATAGGATTTAAAATCACTTATTGAACGTGAAAAACTACCACCCATTCAAAAGAGACTGCCTCAGACCTCAGAAGAATGGGCGCAAGAAACTCAACGGGCATTTTTTTTAAATATAAAATATGGATTACAATGTGATATCGTACAATAAACATTTATAATTGAAGAGCCCGTGGGTGTTTGCTTCATTCCCAGTCCGTGGTGTCATTAAGAAAATCGTTTATGCTATAGTAACCTTTCCCACACAAACGTTTTTTAAAAATTCTTTTAAATTTCGTAACACATCTGTTTTGTACATTTTACATCATATTGTAGAAGCATATACATCGTTAGCATATACATTATGTATCTTATGTAGCCTACTAGAAGTAGTTACAAGCAATCCCGTATTTCTAGTGTTATAAAAATGAAAATCACTATTTTGAGCAAAAAGGTGACGATTTTTATTGACCTTGGCAAATAATCTACTATTACATTATGATTTGAGTAGATAATGTGTTTCTTATTCAATGGATTCTCTCACCTTAACCCATCCCCGTACTTGATCACTAATACCGACATGAACTGGTATTACTTTTAAGTGCAAGTAACTGGAGCTCTTAATAAACCACTTACCTCGCGTTTTTCGCCATTAAAGTTTAAAGAGGGTTTTGAATAGCGCGGGCGGCGCAACGTGGCTTGTTCTCACGTCAACGTCGCGCGGATGACACCAGAACATTTGTAACGTGAACACCACAATAGACCCTCTCACCGGCCGCGGCGCCGCGAGAACTAAGTGGCTGTTTGGGGTGTTATAATATTACCTTGTTTCAAACACAGCGCCATCTTATATTTCATTCATTCATATCAGTTTATAATTTATTTATTATTATTTCAACAAGGATGAACATTAAATAAATAAATATTATTTATCCCGAAATTTTGAGGAGCCGAATTGAAATGAAATCATCCTGTCTTAAATTTAACGCAAATATTTGAAAATATATTTTATGAAAAAAAAAAATTTAAAATTTCTCTATTAACTATTAAAAATGTGTACAAAATGACTTATTATCTACTTCAGCAATTTACAGTTATAATATAATATTGACACTCTCTTACACAAAGTATCTCGCCCCAAAATAGACATAGCCTGTACTATGGGTGCAAAAGAACTATATATTTAATACAATATACTTCCTTAAACATACATAAATACAAATAAACATCTATGACTCGAAAATTCATATTCTTCATATTAATGTCTGCACTCACCGGGATTCGAGTCCGGGACCTAGGTGTCATTTATTAAGCCTATATCAGAAACTTATTTCTACGACCCTATCTACGTGTTGAGGGATAAAACTATATTATGCTTAAAATAATTACAGGGAAAAATGCAGGAAACTGGAAAAACCTGGCTATCTCCTATCATTTTATGGTTAAAACCAGTCTGTATTATTTCGTCCTGAGTTTAATAAATAAAGGAGTATTTTACTAACCGTTTAAATTCCACGAGAGTCGAATCGAGTCGAGCTTGTATTCTGCCAAGAACGTAATATCTACTTTGGGTCTGTTGTAACCTTAAGTCTTGTTGAGTGTTAATAAAACTATTTTTCCATAAAATATATTTTGTAATATTATAATTTAAAATTCTTAATTTATTATAATTAACAATTTTCTATTCCATCCATTAAGTTACATCTATTGAACACTCTCAACTCAACGCGAACATTGTACATTAGACGGAACTGTTACTGCAGAAGTATGAACTGAACTTTAAAGTTATATCTATTTGCCTAACATTGTACTGCATTGTATACCTGCCAACATCATTGTGTGTAAGTAGCTACGTTTTTTTTTTATGGAATAGGAGGACAAAGCGTACAGGTCACCTGGTGTTAAGTGATCACCGCCGCCCACATTCTCTTGCAACACCAGAGGAATCACAAGAGCGTTGACGGCCTTTAAGGAAGGTGTACGCGCTTTTTTTGAAGGTACCCATTTCGTATCGTCCCGGAAACACCGCACAAGGAAGCTCATTCCACAGCTACGTACTGTAATTGGTAAAATGTTATTTTCTCATGTGAGTGATGGTCTTAATGTAAATAAAGTTATTTAAACCTAAAAGTGATATCGAATTATACTTAGTCTGGCCATAAATACTGTCACAATTAAATTAAACAAAATATTATTATACATTTTACTTTGGAGTCTGTCATTTTTATGTGATTCTTCATTGAGTTTTCTCATTTTGGCGCCAATACATTGTACAATATTTTGCTATAATAAATGGAGTGGGGTGTTAATAAGAACCGAAACTCTCCATAATATTATAATAATAATATTGACAGACTTTTTACACAATTATCTTGCCCCAAATTAGGCATACATAGCATGTGTTATGGGTTGCAAGACAACGATATATTTAATACAATATACTTACTTAAACATACATAAATACATAAGCTTGGTATTAGTAAAATATTTGTGTACCGGGCTATTTATAGGTAGGACCTCTTCTGTTTGTGACAGAAAAAGATCTGGCCGTCTACGTAGTGTTCGTACGAAAAAGGTGGGAAAAGCAGTAAGGGAAATTATTCGAAGAAATCCTGTCCAAAAGCAAAAGGTTTTATCTCGGGAGATGAAGATAGCACTTAAAACTATGTCACGTATTTTAAAAGATGACTTAGGACTTGCAGCCTATATGAGACCTACTACTATCATTTCTTAACTCATAATTTAATAAAGAATAGGCTGGTAAAATCTAAACAACTACTCTAGCGGTACTCAAAAGGATATTTTGTTTACGGATGAGATTTTTTTTACAATTGAGCAACATTTTAACAAACAGAATGACCTACCGCAACGTAGGCACAATCCGACTTCAGTGATGGTTTGATGGGTTATTAGCTATGAAGGAGTGTCTGAGCCATACTTTTATGAAAAATCTATGAAGATACCATTCGTGAGAAGGTAGTGAAGCCCCTTACCAACAGCACGTTCAATAACCAAGAATGTTCCTTCCAGCAAGACTCGGCGCCGGGTCATAAAGCTCAGTCTACGCAGTCTTGGTTGGAAACGAACGTTTCAGATTTCATCAGAGCTGAAGACTGGCCGTCGTCAAGTCCTGATCTTAATCCGGTAGATTATGATTTATGGTCAGTTTTTCTTTGTTTCCAGTATTTATATTTATTGCAAGACTAGGAATATTGGTGATAATAATTATTTTGTTGACTGATTAACGATAAAAATATATATCTATATTTAACTTTTATTATAGCAGAACTTTAACTTAGTTATTACTAGCTGACCTGGCAAACGTTGTTTTGCCATATAAATTATATATGTAAACCTTCCTTGAGCTTCAACGAATCGATTACAAAATATTTCATTGCGATCGGTCAAATAGTTTAGGAGCTATTAGGGAACATACAAACATACATTCTCTTTTATATATATAGACTAGCTGACCCGACAGACTTCGTACTGCCTCAATGGATAAATAAAAGACCTAAACTTTTGTTTAAAAAAAACTTAAAACAAACAAAAGGAATCCTTTTTTTATTAAAACAAATAAAAAATGCTCGGTATGAATGAATTTTTGCTTACTTACATTTTTGCTTACTTACAAAACAGAGTTTTCCTGAAATACGTAATGAAATATTGACAGACAGTTGATGAGACAGTCTGTTAATCAATTTAATATATAAATTAAATTATATTTTTTGTTTTGTTTTGTGGTGCGGTTAGGGTCAGAAATTTTATTTTTTGAGAAAACTTAAGATTTATCAATCTACATAAAAATAATCTGATAGATAGATAACAACTACCTACTATAGTTACCTAAAATTAAGTGAATTTTTACCTCCTGAGAAAGTTAGAAAAATATAAAAATTCTAATAAGATATTACATACATTTTAAACTATTATTTTAATTTGATTTCTGAACGACTCCGAGTTTTTATTTAGTTCCGAGCATTTTCATATTCATTCAAGCCTTTTAAACCTCCTCTGGACTTCCACAATTAATTTAAGACCAAAATTAGCCAAATCCGTCCAGCCGTTCTCGAGTTTTAGCGAGACTAACGAACAGCAATTCATTTTTATATATATAGATTATGAAGGGTACTCACGATATATATGAAAGGTGAATTAGGGAATCGAGGACTAAAACAAATAAGACGCCACGTGGACAGATTGATGTACTATAAGTGCTAATAGTGTCAATGTGTCAAGAGTCAGCAGATTAGAAGAGCAGTCTATAAAATACTTAAATTTAGGACATCCTTTGCTCAAAGATATCATTGCTATCTTGGACTCAACCTTTACAACAAACTTAATAAAATTTTAAATATTAAAAGTCTTAATCATAGATCATGCAAAACAACAATTGATAAATATGTAGTCACTGGACTACAATGAGACCAAAAATTTACTAAAAAATCTTATTTGACCAGTAGGCACAAAGGCATTACTTACCCTCGGGTACATAAATACAGTACACACATCCCTACACATTCACCATACTCATACACACATAACAGTCATATCGTAAATATAATATAACACTTGATCGAATTTGAACACAATCAAGTACCGAATTTGTATAAGTTTGTTAATTTCAAGTACACGCACCTAAACTATCGCTGATCGAAGGACGATGAATACTATCCTTTCGTGATACAGTTTTTACTAATACGAAACGATAGGGTTAATCAGTTTAATGACAGCCACTAAGTTACCTATAATAATGAAAGTTAACTTTGAATAATAATTAGTTCTATTGTATTTAGTTAATTGTATAGATTAAGAAGCTGTATAATGGTTGTTTTCTTATTTTTAAAAAAGGTTATTATTATCATAAAGTACTTATAATTAAAAGGCTTAATTCCTTTTTAATCGCATAATATAAGTCGATAATTTTTTACCAAACTTATGAAAGTATCGTATTGGCATCGCTCCCTCATGTGCAACTTTGTTTTCATAAATAATAACAATTACATTGACATACTCTTACACAAAGTATCTTGCCCCAAACTAGGCATAGCATGTACTATGGGCACAAGAAAACGATATATTTAATACAATTTACTTACTTAAACATACATAAATACATATAAACATCCATAACTTGGAAACACACATCTATATGCATCATATTCAATCTTATATACAATCTGGTTTGAGTAGTTACGGACGTACATATAACTCCTATTTGAATGAAATATTTAAGCTTCAAAAAAGAATATTAAAACTTTTGCCTACCAAAAATCATAGTGACTATTCCGAAACTGAACTTTTTAAACATTGCAAAATTTTACCGATGCAGGTACTGATGAAATATTCAATGTTAAAAGAAAACTTTTTCAATACTAAATACTGGGATAAAGAACAACATCCTGTATGCACGCGGGCCGTCACTCGGGGCTGTTTATGCGCTCCGAGCGCGCTCAATAGATATGGCGAACGAACGAATGCTTACCTAGTTCCTCGCCTAATTAATGAATTACCCACTGATGTACAGAACCGTATAAATCCTTGTAATATTAAGAAAAAACTGAAGTCATACTTTTTAAGTCACCTAAAATAAATATATTTACACAATTTATCTAACTGGCACTAATGTTCTGTAGTTATTGTACCTAGATTTAACTCTTTGTTAGCATATATTACAAACCCGTGTGGTTTTCTGATGCTAGCTTTAAGTATTTCCTTTTGTAAACTTTAATGTAAATAAATAAATAAATATAAATGATTGCACCTACCGGGAGTCGAACCAGGGACCTCTTTAGCTTAGTAATAATAATGATAAAATTCTTTATTAGCCTTAAAATAACATACTTAGAGAACATAATAATATTATAAAACGTGTGTGTGTGTGTGTGTGTGTGTGTGTGTGTTAGCGTATGGGTCGTAAGAGCAGCTCAGTTTCATCATAATTTAGTGGTAGTATCAGGTAGTCAGGGTCACTAACCATTCGGCTATATGGGTCGTCTTGTCTTGATGGTTTTCGATACAATGATAGAAACAGGTCGAGGTAATGTAACGTGAGTAAATAAACAATCGCATATCTAAGTACTAAGCGGTAAACTAAACGATACAATCTTAAAACTAAACAATGTTCTGCTCCATAATCCGAATAATGGAGACCGCGATGTGACTTTCATGCATTTGTTACACAAACTTATCTCAGACTGGTTCTTTCAAAATGTTGATCATTTCATTTATAATACCATTATTAAATTGCTGTTGTGCATCAGAGATCGAGTTGAGTGATGTTGACGTCAATGATATTCTTCGTAGCGATCTCATGCCTACTTCCTTCATTCCCGAAGGTTCCGATGATTCTGTTCAAGAGGAGAGAACTGTCAACATCGGTGTGGGATATGTTAATGGCTCGGTCGGTGCCGCTCTCTCTACTCTGGACTTCCACAGGTACGTTCATTTGATTTTTATTTATTAAAAATAAGGGACGAGACGAGCAGGACGTCCAGTTGATGGTAATTGATACGCCCTGCCCGTTACAATGCAATGCCGCTCAGGAACTACAATTGCGCTCGTCACCTTGAAACATAAGATGTTAATGCTCATTTGCCCAGTAGCAACGGTGCCTTTCAGACCGAAACACAATAATTTCTACACATTACTGCTTCACGGCAGAAATAGGGGCCGTTGTGTACCCATAACCTAGCCGGCATCCTGTGCAAAAGATCGCGACGCGGATCCATGAGATCGATTGAGACGCAACTGTGAGCTTCTTAACCCTCACAGTCGCATATCAGACGCCGTCTGACGCTGCCGTCCGCGTCCGCCGCGTCATTGGAATCACACCAGGGGCATTGGTCTTCTAGCAAGGTAGGCACTGTAGATCTAACAAGGCGATCTAGCGAGCCTGGAGATTGCTATTGGTTTTGCTTGGATAGGTATTTGGGAAAATTTATGAGTTCATTAGAAGTTTGGTTATAAAATAATGGAACCAAATTCAACTAAATTCACTTTAACACTATTTTTATTTAGGTTCATAACGAGGTATGCTCTGCCTAATTACCTTTATAATATGCACGCCCCTGAATCACACCACCAGTGATCCTTACGATGAACGACGAAAGAAGCTGAGAAACGAAAGAGAAGGAGTTTGTGTGGCGAGGCTCTCACGGTCTCACGAGATTCTCTTCTCTATCAATCGAAAGAAAAGAGAAACGTTTGCTTGACTTTCGTCGGCTATAATGTGGACAAGGGCAAAGGCTAGACTTCATAAGATACATAAAAGCTTTAAGGGTAAATGTATACACTTTCCCCCTTATTCATAATAGTCTGCTAACTTAAACCATTGCTAATTCTCACTCTGTCTTCTTCTATTGACCTAAGTCAGAATGAGAAAAATCACTCCTTAGCGGCTGTTTAAAGTTAGCGGACCATTATGAATAAGGGGGTTTATCTATAAATACATTTAAATGTTTTATTAAAAGTGCTCTGTAGTAAATCCTACTACTCCACTAGTGAATATCTAAGTAAACGGACAGCCTGGGACTAGATTATGAATATTTTATAGCAAACAAAGACAGTACAATATTGTATATTTTATTAAAAAAAGCGCAAAAAAAGAATCCTGGGAGAGATTTTTGCGCCACATCTTCTCTCTCAGAGCGCGTTTTGTTTACGAAGCCGTATTAGTATCTAGTATATTAGAAAATAATTCTAAAGTAATCAATTTTGAGAAAATAAATGCCTCTTATGCTTTTAATGGGAAATGCACTTTCTTTTGATTAATATATTGCCTTGTACTAAACTTGTGTATAAATTAATTAATAATTAGTTTAATATGGTCTTTAATCATAATTTACTACTAACAAAACGACTATATTCGGTCCCAAGTAAGGCTGCATTATGCCCCACTTTATTCATGCCTGTATTGGCATGGTATGGATTGATTTGAAATACGACAACTTAACGTTGTTCATTTTAAAATTGTTTATTGCGTATTTTGTAGGAAGATGATGAACGAGTATCGATGCAGAAATTACCTCGCAGAACAAGTCCTGCAGGAAATGGGTAAAAATAGTTTGCGAGATCGTGTCGGGAAGCCGGTGGAGTCTCACATGTTCGGGAACATGCTCCCGCAGGTATATGATGCGAGAAGTACTGCGTTGTATGATGTGGGCTCGATGGGATACCAGGAGTGGCTAGCGAGGTTGGTAAAGCTAAATAAAGGTAAAAAAGAACACTAAACACACGGGTCTTATGAATGAATACGTGCTACAGAAGAGACATATACAATTATATTAAAAACGGGGTTCCTCTACGGCCATTGCCAGCTAATGGGCACCTAGCCAGAATGGGTCTCAGTGAATCAAACCTGTGCTGAGGATAATACTATATAGAATATAATAAATTTCGGCACAGTAACACGTTTCCTAGTTAGTAGCCTCGTTTTTTTTTATCTGATCTCATTTTTAGACACAGGGAGTTAGGCCAGCCGCGCAAGTGCAAGCAGGGGGCACAATAGATCCTAGGATTTAATCGATAATTCTAATCCTCAGATTATAATAATAATAATATTATATATTTGAGAAATTATTTGAGAAGATAATAACCAAACTGAAAATTAGACGTAATTCCAGAAAAACGTTTCAAACGACAATCATGTCCAAATTGAGTTAAGAACACAAAACTGGTCATGTGATTCATATTAATGGACTGACATAAAATGGCAACCCTACTATCACTCTTTCAGTGACATCATGATATAGTAGGCCAACCCACATGTATGGAATACCTATACTAATATTTTTAAACTTTAACACGAATTCCTTAAAATGTAATGTTTGTGGTTTGGAACGTTTTTCAGAGTGTTTGCTGGCTTGAAGACCAGTATTGATCTGCTATAAGGTGACGTGGTGATATACTCAAGGTGTCGAATTTGAGTGACAATTAATTAATTTATTTAACGCGTTAAAAGAAGTATTACTTCAAAACAAGACGGGCAGATCTCCTGTTGGAGAGAGATCACCACCGCCCGGGCTTCCTTGCAAGGATTTTTTTTATGAAAATACGGGACGAGACGAGCAGTACGTTCTTTAAAAGCCCAAAAATTCTGAGTGGCACTACAATTACGCCCGTCACCTTGAGACAAGATGTTAAGTCTCATTTGCCCAGTAATTTCACTAGTTACGGCGCCCTTCAGACTGAAACACTGTAATAAGTTACAGCTTTCCTTTGAGCCTTCCACTGGTAAATAGTTCAAGAAATACTAATATGAATAAAACGCAGCACGCTTTATAAATATATTATATATCCCCTATAGCCCAGTGGTTAGTGACCCTGCCTTTTAAACTAGAGGTCCCGGGCTCAAATCCCGGTATTTCTTTTTTATAAAAAATAAGGGATGAGACGAGCAGGACGTTCGGCTGATGGTAAATGATACGCCTTGCCCATTATAATGCAGTGCCGCACAAGATTATTGGAAAACCCAAATTTTCTGGGCGGCACTACACCAGCGCTCGTCACCTTGAGACATAAGATGTTAAATCTCATTTGCCCAGTAATTTCGCTAGCTACGGCACCCTTCAGGCCGAAACATAGTGAAGTTTACATATTACTGCATCTAGGCAGAAATAGGCGCCGTTGTGGTACCCATAATCTAGCCGGCATCCTGTGCAAAGGAACCTCCAAGTGGCAGTGGACAGAGGACAGAGGTACGACGCGGTTCTTTGTTCCGCCCGCAATGTATTTCATTCTTGAAACGTTTTCAGAGTGACAGCGTTGAACGACGTGTATCAACACTTCAACATGAGTGTCGACCCTCACGTTAACATCAGTGTGACAGTGAAGCCGTACTCCCAAAGCCTCCCGCGAGACCGGTACGAGGTTATGGAGTCCGCCGAGTCTGTGTATGATCATGACTTACCCGTCTACGATGTTTCTAAACACAGTAAGTTGTTTTATTTACATTGTTTTGGGTTCTATCGCTTGTCGTTCGAATCTAATTAACTAATTTTCACATTTTTATATCAACATTAAAATCATTTTTATTGAAAATAAGGGACGAGACGAGCAGGATGTTCAGCCGATGGTAATTGGTAATACGCCCGGCCCATTACAATACAGTGCTGAGCGGCACTACAATTGCGCTCGTCACCTTCAGACATAAGCTGTTAAGTCTCATTTGCTCAGTAATTTCACTAGCTACGGCGCCCTTCAGTCCGAAACACAATAATGCTTTTACACATCACTGCTTCACGGTAGAAATAGGCGCCATTGTGGAACCCAAAATCTAGCCGACATCCTGTGCAAAAGAGCCGTCCACTGGCTTCTCAGCAGAAAGATGTAATTAAAAATGGGGTTTTTTTTATATATTATATAAAACCAGTAAATAGATAAGTGTCTTATGAACATCCAAATGTTATGAGTCAGTCTTGAGTGTTAATACCGCTAAGTTTTACCTTTCACCAATTCGATTTAACTTGCAAAAATAAATACTCAATTCGGTGAGCCAACATCTCCTGCAGATGCCTCGTGTACAGGCGAAACACGTGTTAGATTGATAACACTCAAGAACATCATAACATTTGGATAGTAACGGATCTCCGCAAAATAACGCCTGACTGTATATTTTTTTTGTATTATTATAAAAGGTTAAACTTTTAATTAACAAAAAAAAAACAGAGTTCGTGATGACAGGATCAGGAAAACATGACAGGACGCATGGACCAACCATCGCTACCCCGCCATATTTAAAGGAAGGAAATGACCTGACCCACAAGATCGCCATAGTAATGATATTTAAGATAATAATAAAAATACTCTGTGAACGGCTAGGTCACTTGACCTTACGTAGATACGTACGCTTCATTGTGTGTCTTCTACCGCATTTATCACTGCTAGTGTTCCGAAGAACTGTTTCACCTGATTCCAGCCGAATTCCACCCTCGCACGACTCGCCATAAATTAGGATATCATCCGCAACATCTGGATGATTGGCGGTCCTCCAGAGTGCGAAGCTGTGGATTGAGCTTTTTTGTGCGATGTTTCCGGGACGATACAACATGGGTACCTTCAAAAAAATCGCGTACACCTTCCTGAAAGGCTGGCAACGCTCCTGTGCTTCCTCTGGTGTTGGAGGAGAATGTGGGCGCCGGTGATCACTTAACACCAGGTGCCCCGTACGCTCGTTTGTCCTCCTATTCCATAAAAAAATTGCAGTAGTTGTTTATTTAGAGGTACAAGTAGTCATTTGTTCTGATTGCCAGTGTCTAATCAATAGTAATTCTTGTCCCTTCCATAGATGATACACTTGTATATGGTCCCTACTAACGTGGATCGGCTGCGAGATACGCGTCGGCCATTTTGATCTGAACGGCCACACAGTATTGTATATCCTACATCTTTAAACAAGCAATTCGTATATAAATCTCGGAAACGGCTCCAACGATTTTATTGAAATTTAGTACAGGTAGTTTCTGGGGTGAGAAATCGATCTAGCTAGGTTTGAATTTAAAAATATGCAGTATAATAGGTGTTTCAATGAGAAACTGCTACAATAACATTAGAATGCAAAGGTAAATTTCGCCACAAGACTATAATAGCTCAGATGGCACATTGGGTGATCCGAAAAGCAGAAGACCCCAGTCCGAAACCAGATATCCTATTAGTTTTTTTTGTTCAAGTTTTGTACTTGTATATAATTTTACTAAAGTTGGTTTGTTGCTTCAGGTGGAGGCTACGAGTACTCGATGCCGCCGCCTCCTCCTCCCGTCTACCAGCACTCCTCCAGCCAGGAGGAGCACGACTATCCGGCAGAGAAGCACTCTCACGGGCTCAGCGTTAGCGATCTGTTTGATATATCCCTCACTGGAATAGCATTTCTGTCATTTGGAATGTTTATACTTCAAGTGCTGATGTGTATCACAATGGTACTTATTATAACTTTTTATTTTTTTATGAGAATAAGGAACGAGACGTGCCGGACGTTCAGGTGATGTTAATCGATACGCCCTGCCCATTACATGGGATCAGGATTCTAGAAAGACCCAAAAATTACGAGTGGCACTACAACTACGCTCGTCACCTTGAGACATAAGATGTTAAGTCTCATTTGCCCAGAAATTTCACTAGCTACGGCGCCCTTCAGACCGAAACACAGTAATGCTTACACATTACTGCTTCAGGGCGCAAGAAATAGGCGCCGTTGTGGTACCTATAATCTAGCCGGCATCCTGCGCAAAAGACTGGTAAAAAACTTAGTTAATACGCAGCCCTAACAGCCCTTGTTAACACATGCAACTACCACATAAACCTTAATAAATATCCCACAATTTTTCTTTACATCAACAACTAACAGAATCAGTAACCTAGAAGTAACTTTTAAATGGTTTAAATATTGCTTGCAAGCGAGCGACCATTCCGCCGAGTATATAATGAACTATATAAGCCATCTACAGGGTGTTACTTAAAACATTATTTTTGTGTTTTATATATGTACCTGTTACCTCATACTCCCTAGTATGGTGACAGATTTCTCATACTTCCATTGTAAAGGAAAAAAAATCTTTTTTTGGAATCTATGAGTAATTGAGCGCTAGATTCGCGAATATAGCGTTTTTGTTATTTTCAACAACAAATAAAACAGATATTTATTTGTATACAAAAAGTATCTTTGATGAAGTGGAATGGATGATGAAGTCCAGACCGAAAGTAGTCACTCGAACTTATAGGTAAGAATTATACGTATGGCGACAAAATAGTCAAGCGATTTTAACCCACTAATTTGAAAGGTAATGAATTGATATTGTCGCGTGTAACAATTACTATTAACACGCTCTTACGGAATGTTGAGAATGTACAAAGTACGTGTCATTAAGGCTACTGGAAACCCAAGCCGATTAAGCGAGAAAATTCTTGCCGTGCACAACCACTTTGTGAAATCAATTACTGGCTGCAGTTTTCCTGAACCGATACGACTTAGCGATCTTCAAGCTTAGAGCATTCTCCCGTCTTAAAGGCCGGCAACGCCTTCTCTCTCTCTGATGTTGTGGATGTCCATGGGTGGTTTCCTCACTTCTGTTATCACGTCGGCCTTTTTATAACATGTTATTGACATTGCTATGTCGTAATTAAACAATGAATTACAGCGTAGTTAGGCTGAGGTTAGCTTACTTTTTTATTATTCTAAACTCTTATTAGAATTAAACCCCTAAGAATATTTTTAGATTAAGGCGACTAGCCATCCTTTGAATGAACACCTAACAAAACGACTCATTGACCAGCTATTATTTTTATTATTCGTTAAAGACGATAACACTTAAATTATTATTTCTAACTTTATTTGTTAGAGTATTAAAAAGGCATAAAAATTTTGAAATTGATTCCTCTAGAATTCTTTTTGATGTCATTTCTAATATACTAGATACTACTACCACTTCTTAGCGCTCTGAGAGGAGAAGCGACGCAAGAAACTCTCCTAAGTCCCAGCATTGTTTTTTTTTGCGTTCTTTTTAATAAAATATGCAATTTAAAAAAATGCAGCCAATTTTCATGATTATAGAACACTAACTTCTCGTTTCTTTGTAGAACGAGCAGCCGACCCAAGTGATGCAGATGGTTGATGGTGGTGACAACGTGAACGTGGAAGACGTGTTCCGCTTCAAGAGAGACACGGACTCGGGAAAATCTCTCAAGTCTCTCAACTACATCTCTCGTTATGCACTGATGGCGCTGAAGCCCCAGTCGACACGATGCCTGTCCCGCACCCTATGTTTGGGCAACAAGTACACGAGGAAACTGGAGCACAACGAGAGATATTGGCTACCTTTGCTTCAGTAAGTTAAAACGTATTACCAGTGTAGTGCTCAGTACACATATAAGGTCTTCCGCTGCACAGTCAACACTGCTATAAAGACAAGCTTAGCTCACAGCAACCATAAAATCAAAATAATAATGTCATTAGTTATCATTGTACTCATTTTGACAACTTAAGAGCAATAAAAGATTTGTTTATGCATAATTATATAATATTGACACATTTTTACACAATTTTTTTACCCCACACTAGGCATAGTACTATGGGTACAAGACAACGATATATTTAATACAATATACATATTTAAACACACATAAATGATTATAAACATCCATTGTCATCATAATATTAATGCTTACATCTTAGATAATTTATAGGTCAAGATAGAGTCTCGCTGTTAGACAACCGATAAAAACAGGCCAGGTATACTGGTTTAGTGTGCGTGACAAGCTATGTCTTACACTCGCGAATTGTATGACACTTTGTGTAAGTGTGCGTGAATTTTTCAAAAAAGATGTTAGTTCTATTTAGAACTAACATCTTTTTTGAAAGCTGTCAAATCGTCTATGTATTTACATAGACGATTTGACAGCTGTCATACGTGTATCTGGACGTAAAAATGATCTAAGGTTTGCCCCTACTCCCGGTAACATTCGCATTCGGGATCACTAGTACAGGAGGCAGGGTCGCTAGCCATTTTGCTATATGGTCACTGACCTGTATCAATACCACTTGGCAGACAGCAAATTTTTTGTGCCTATTTGAAGCTCCACTCGCGTGCATCCAGAGAACTAATTTTGACGTATAATACAAATGGCTGCGAGAGAAACGTACAATACTCTGAAGTATTTTTGTATTTAGAATTAATTTCAGCCAATTTCCGTGTTATTTATACTTCATGAATCAACGTAATAATGTACACATTTTTTTTGTAAATAGTTTTCCTAGTGATGTTTGTTTAGCTGAGGTTGTCATCACTAGTTTTACTTCCGCAAACTCTCGCTAAATGGCCAACAGCGCCAAAATGGCGAATATCATACTGGCACAAAAGCACTTTGACAGCCGTTAGTCCAGTGGGATATAGCTCTACTGTCAGTATATATGATCGTCGATATGTGCAATGTTCATGATATTATCTTTATTACAGCGCTGGCGTGGCGTGGACCCGCGGAGGTTCCCTGAGTGCTCTGAGAGCTGCAGCCCTCGGTCTGGGAGGAGCTGACTGTGATTATTATTATCCGCAAGAGCAATGCGTGCATCACAACTAGCAAATTACACTTACGTGAGGTCGAACCCTTTTATTACAAACATAATACAGGATGTTAAAAAATCCTGTACTATATCTTGACACGTATATTGGTATCAAGTAGTGAGAACAAATAAATATTGAATTTTCAGGAAATAATCACATTAAAAAAGTGAGAAAAGAAGATTATTAATGTACCCAATTATAAAAGTTTGAACACCTATGCCTGCGGAATTTTGTTTTTTTCCCGCTCACACACCCATTTCATTTATGTATTAAGGCGAAGAGTAAGCAGAAAACACGCAAACTTGGTGTTTTTATACAAGTTTTGTGGTGAAAGTATAGCATTTCGAGCTATGAACACTACTTAATCCTGTTACACATATCCTTCAGTCTTATTTGTAGGTTGCTAATGCTTGCTGTTAGTTATAGTTAACACTGCCGATCCTTTTTGAACAACCACTTTTCTTTGAAGTTAAACAAGTTTTTTGGCATGGCGTGACGCATTTTTTGGTACTTCTCTCAGAAAAGTTATTCTTATAGCTTGTACTTTTTTGTGTATGTTCATTTATTCTGTTAAAATATTAGTAGGAAATAACGAGGATTGTAAGCATATAAACTGATTTCCACCCTAGAATTTTGAAAATATTCGCTTTGATACATAGATGGAGGGCCGGCAGCCGTGAACTCATACCGCTCAAGGTCGCTGGCATTTAGTGTCGCCTTAATTTAATTTCCGCGATCGGTGGTATCGGTCAAAGTTCGAAGTCGGTCTAAGACAGCGCCATACAACGGTGCGATAAGCCCCGCCTTATTCGTTCGAGCCGCCGCACCTCGCAGATGATGCTAGCTATACTAATATATATAATATTCATTTTACACATTTTTATTTAAATTATTACAATAGTTACATAATACTATTTACAATACTTACATTATTATACTCATACTTATACGTAGATATAGAATAAGTTAAAATCACGTATGAATGTTTAAAGTGATATATTTTAAAATTTACCACTAGTTTGGAAGAGGATGAGCTTTAATGAGAGGAAGTGGCAAGAAACTCTTACTTAACCACAATTTTCAATAAATATTTATTTTCTTCTTCTTCATTGTTTTACAAATTATTAACATACATCTATACCCAGTGACGCAACAAAAATACCAAACGTGTTGTTGCGTTGTTAAACAAATGTAAAAGAATTTAAAAAAAACCAACATCGCTATTGAGTATAGAAGAAACATCATAGATTCTTTTATTTAATTTAATTTATAATATAATATGCATAGGACCGCGTGGACTTATACTTTGACAGAGGGGAACTCCTGCGTATGACTACTCCCCTCCAAACCTAGCTCTGATGCTAATAATGCTCCATTTTGAACGATACTTCTTTGAGAAAAAATTACCAGAGTGAATGTTTACGATACGCACACTGATACCCAAATTCGTTGAATTTTAATCCGCCAAAGGAAACGCAATGTATACTTGAAAGACAGGGGCGTGCATATCATATAGGCAATTAGGCAGTGCGTACCTCGTTATAAACCTAAATAAATATAGTGTTAAAGATAATTAAGTTTAATTTGCTTCCGTTATTTTAATACCAAACTTCTATTGAACACCCAGTCATAAAAATTTTCCTTTCGCTAGATACTAAATACCTACGGTAAGCAATGTTTGCTTATTGCAAAGCTCTACTACGACTAGTTAGATCCACAGTGCCTACCTTGCTAGAAAAGCGATGCACGCACCTGCTTGAAATATTCATATTCTGCGATCCAATTGTTGTCTGATGTGACTGATAAAACTAGCATTGTACCGCGGCTATCAACGTGACTGTGAGGCTGTCCGATATTGTTGCTTCAGCGATGTCAGCAGAGGTTGAATTTTGTTTTTTTTTTTTTTTTTAATCTTGAACTTAGTTAGCTGTTATATATACAAGCGCACCCGACAGATGCTGTTCTGTCAATAGAAAAAAAAATGATTTAGGTATTCGGGAATAATATTGTAATTAATTTGAAAAAGCCATTGGAAATGTGAAATTAAAGTTAATGACTTAAAAATGAAACAGAAATCTGAAAGATTTTAAAAGTATTAAAATGATTTGTAGTTATTAATATGGCATTTGTGTAAACAGCTTTTACATTACCGCTTTATAATTGCCAATTATTCAAAGTATTAAGATGGATAAAGTATGTTACTCGTATCCTTAAGAGATAGACATATGCCATCGCTAACTTTTCTGCAGACCTATGTAAGATGCATAATTCCACCATACATTTATTTTGTTATATCTCAAAGGGTTTAGACAGGGTTTTCGTTGAAAGCTCCTGGCTTCTTTTTTTTCCAACACCTCCAACAAATATCGTTAATGTATACAAAATCTTTGACAAATTATATACTAAAACCTTCCTCGAAAACCACGCTATCCATTGGTGATATCAGCATGAGAACCGGTGAAGTAGTATTTGAGTTTATTGCGAACAAACAGAGAGACAGACGCGGCGGAGGACTTTGTTTTATAACAATTTTATGTAGTGATTATAATTTAACATAAATATTAATGTACCTTGATCTGTATTCATATGTAAATGTGTCGCAAATAGGACATGCATATGGACGAGGTAATAAAAGTATCGTGTTAAACTATAATGATATATATTTGGCAGAGACATTAACGGTGTTTAGCATTTTAAACATTTCGAAAATACTATGGCACCTAACAATTGCTTCAACAAAACATAAAAGTATGTGTTAATTATTTCAAAAGTGTATTTTATTTAATTACTGATCTATCTTTTCCTGCTAAATTAATGAGACGAGGCTATCTGTTTTATTGAATGTTCTAAAATGTGTTTAAAATAAAGCTACAACATTTTATGAACAAATGCTCGATGTCATTGTTAGCTCCAGTAGAAGACGCGACGCGATCGACTCGTTGTAAAGTGAAATAAATAACGTTTTATATTATAATATACTAGCTGACCTGTCAGACGTTGTTCTGTACGTAATAAATAAAATACTGTTTTTTTTTTTAAGAATTTGTCAAGAATTATTTCGTAAAATATGCTCCCTGTTGTTATAATGAAATTGTTTCACAACATCACTGTCAAACCGTGCGACAATATGATCTCTCATTGGCAAAACATTAACGCTCGCAGACACAACAATAAAAACTAATTAAGTAAGTAATAATGTTAACAAAGATATATATTATGTTACCGCCCCAACCCGATCTTAGTACAAACTAGTTTATCCTAGGCCAAACCAGTTCATCCTGTTATATGTTTATAGATAAGGCTCAAGTGTCAAGGACTAAAACAAAATTTAATTGAGATCTATCCAGTAGTTATTTCATGATGCGCACACAAACGAAAACCTCTTTTATACGTTGCTCTCTACAAAATTTACATTATACATACATTACTAACATGCGAAAATACGTTTGGATCAAAAACAGCAATGTGTCCATAAATAACAGTTTTACGGGATATATTTCTCCCTCCCACCCTCGCAGGATCACTTACAATCTCCTTCTTAGTGATCAGTTCACTATTTATCTACTTTTATAACACCACCCCACGTGTCCCCTTTAATAAAAAGGTAATTTTAGCTATTATCTAGTTAAGCATTGTAAATATAAACGTGGTGTTTGATTATTTATAATACGCCACCAATAAGTTTTTAATTCTAAGCGTCTAGGAAAATTTAGATAACCATAGAAAAGGAGAAGAATTTTTAAAGCGCGTATTTCTGCCGTGCAGCAGTAATATGTAAACATTACTGTGTTTCGGTCTAAAGGACGCCGTAGTTAGTGAAATTACTGGGCAAATGAGACTTAACATCTTATGTCTCAAGGTGACAAGCGCAATTTTAGTGCTGCTCAGAATTTTAGTGTTTTTTTAAGAATCCTGAGCGGCACTGCATTGTAATGGGTATCAATTACCATCAGCTGAACGTCCTGCTCGTCTCGTTCCTTATTTTCATAAAAAAAAGCAATGTGATGAAGCTTTACAGAATTGTGATCGATATAATATAAACAGATGTAAAACAATACTAAGCGAATTTAAATAGATTGTTGCTATTCATCAGTGATTAGCAACTGCGCAGGATTGGGACATAGTTAGCAGTAATCGCTCAACAAACACATAATTAACAAGTCGATGCACACTATTTGATAGCAAACTTTGATAGGTACCTACCCACCTTACTTACCTACCTATAATACGGTTTATTCAAGGAACATAATATTTGTTGTTTGCAGTTTGAATCAGTCAGATCATGCTCTATCAATCAACATAACAAATTTGATTCGTCTCTTTTAGATCTAATAGTGATTGTAATTCTGTTTGCATATAAATCATAAACGATTTCCTAATTTGATTATGGTGGTGATGACGTCATAGTTACAGGTGTGAAGACGCAACTTAATGGTGCATAAGCGTACGGGTTCAAAAGGGAATAAGCTTGGTGGGTATGTCCTAAGATATGTCCCGGTAGAAGTCCCTGCCGTTGTGCGATTTTCAAACGAGATGTCAATTGTTTTTTCCATTTTGTTCTCCTATTCTGGAACCATGTTTTTATTTGCACCTCCGTAAGGCCCAATGCTTTTGAAAGCTCCATTCTCTTCGAAACGCTTAAGTATTTGTCAAGTTTGAATTCTGCTTCGAGTCGCTCCAGTTGTTTTGCGCTGTACGCTTGTCGTGGCTTTCTTTCAGGCCCTGCTCGGCGCGGTCTTCTACTGCTTTTGTCATCTACAAAATAAAAATAAAAACATCTTTAATGACATAAGTGACATTATATAGATAAGTATGACTTGTAACGGATACTTTAATGTCTAGATCTCGTAGACGTTACAATGGATCAATCTTTTATTGTGAATTTGTTTTTTAGCTATTTCTAACACAAACTATACCAGTGGGAGGCTCCTTTGCACAAGATGCCGGCTAGTTTATGGGTACCACAACAGCGCCTATATCTGCCGTGAAGGAATAATGTTTAAGCATTATTGTGTTTCGGTCTGAAGGGCGCCGTAGCTAGTGAAATTACTGGGCTAATTATATCAAGGTGACGAGCGCAATTGTAGTGCTGCTTAGAATTTTCGGGTTTTCCAAGAGTTCTGAGTGGCACTGCAAGTAATGGGCAGGACTTCTCAATTACGATCAGCTGAAAGTCCTCGCTCATAAAAAAAACTATTTTTCATATAATTCTTTTGAACTGCCATCTGCTATGCAATAAAATTAATAAAAAACAAAATATCAATAAAGTGTTGAAACACTTCTTATGTCTCAGGTATTAGCAATGAAGTTCTATAAAAGTGTTTTTGTTTGCGGATCTCAAAGTTAAGGAAGCTGACTCATATCATACAAGATTGTAATGAAAGTCAAAAGTTAGTATATACGTCCGTATGTATGTCCTCATTTACAAAGTAGCTGCTCTCACTAGAGACAAACACACCTTAAATTTTTTCGAACAGTAATCGGAATTGTAACAGCTTCTCGTTAAGTGGCTATAAACACAATCAGTTTGTTTACATTTCGCCTGCGCAGTTTGACAACTCTTGTATCAACAGAGTATTGTGCCAAGAGTATAGCGAGTGATGTCCTCGCTAACAGACTGCTAACAGTTTACATAAGTATTTTTACATATCTCAATGTTTCTTGGCATTTTAAATTAATATTATCATAGGTTTTGGTTTCATTTATAAAACAATTGTCATAATAGTTTCAGAATAATAAAAACAACAAACTAAGTAACAAAAATTAGTGTCAATTTTATTGAAATAAATTGTTAAAATATCTGCCCCAGTAGTCTAAGATAGTCTATGCGATAATGTTCAAGATTTGCCAGTATTACTTACCCTTGTATTTTATAGTTATTTGTTTTTGGCAAGTAGGTAATTTTAAGGCGTAAACTGGCCACTTCTTCATTAGCATTGCAAGATCTTAACTCATACATTTTCTAGGTGATCACAGTATCTCTAGTCAAAAAAGGGTTTGGCCAAAATGATTGTTAATATGACATTAAATATTATCTGTTTACTAGTGTTAAGGTTTACTAAGGTTTTTTATCGTGTGTTAAGGTATTTGACTGCGTGCTTCATAAAATGTCACGTAACATTCTCGTACGAACTATAGCTAGGGCTTGTTAAGGCGGTGGACAAACACGTAAGCTTTGTTGGTAATTATCGAAGCGGCAGCTGTTTACTAACACCTCGGTGCGAAGTCGCGACCACCGTCCGTCGCGTCGGCTGGCGACAATTCGACGAACATCTTCGGACGCATCATCGGAACTACGATACCGTGTATGTTCTGTTAGCTTTGCCTATTAGAGGGTTTACTTCACATTTTTGACATTAAACGCTATTTGCAAGAATTTTCATGTATTCAATGTCGTTTATTGTGAATGAACGCGACCAGGTGAGTGTTAGTGTTTAAAGGTCCGTACACGAAGGTTGACGGATGTTATATAGTATGTTTGTTCCTGTTGTCAACATCATGATTATCACAGTTCCTAGCTAATTTGCTAATGTACTTATGAACATAAATAGCATTATCAAGAATATATTGAGATATAGGTCATGAATAGCGAGATTAGCCCTCTTCTACAGCACAAGGATGCTGTAAGAATGTAAATATCGGCTGCACTAGCCCATAGGACTTAATACTATGAAAAGAACTGAAATAATCTAGTCGCGCCGTATCAAATTCAGTCAGTTAATTGTCAAAATCTTTTTAACTGCGTATGCTGCAGAACTAAATCTATTAGCCACTCAAGAGACTAGAAATGTAGCAGATTCCACTGGTTTTATCACCTCTACGTTTATACAAAACAATCACGTCTACATTTTGACATTTAGCACGTTAACTATATAGGTAACTATTTAACATACGGTTATTAGCGCTAAACCAGTACACGATGTCAGATAAAACATCGTTTACTTCGTCATATACGTGGGGCACACTAAAAGTTTTGCACTTCTAGCTAATCGGTACTATTTGAATTTCGAATAAAGCAATTGGCGGGATATCTCTCTCCGCAAGACTGTGCGTCGTCTTCAAAATGCTTTTGGTTGAGCACCGTGAGGCTATGGTTTGGATGACGAATTTCGTGAACGAAATAATGTGGCTACTTTTAAGCGGCTAATTAAAGAAAACCAGCGGATTTCCTATGAGACAAGTCGGGTACTATTGGGGATTGGTATGAGCCAAATTCAGAAATTTTACACGAAGAATTGAAAGTTCTGAAACTTTGTTGTCGTTGTAAACTTCATGAACTGACAGCGGAGCAGAGGCGGCATTCTTTTTCTCAGATACAGGTCCCATCTGCACAATTCCACTTGAAGATCAAAAGAGTTACTATTGATTCCGAGTGGTATTCTATCACTTGTTTACCCAGGGTGAAAAAAGAGTCCGCGAAAGACGACCAAATAGTCGCGTTCTCCTACACTATGACAACGCTTCTTCACACACAGCCAAAAAAACAAAGTCATTTTTAGCTTTCGAAAAAGTACAACTCGTCACTCATCCTGCACATAGCCCCAACCTATCATCCTGTTATTTCTGTATTTTCCCCAAAATCAAAGATTTGATGAGAGGTTTCACTTTTACCAACTCCAAAGAGGTAGTGATAGTCAAGCAGCACGTAGAAAACATGTCTTCAGTTCTGCGGTCCTCCTGTTTAAAAAAATGGTTTGATCGCATGAAAAAATGTTTAAAATGTAAAGGAGAGTATTTTGAAAAGCAATAAACATTTTGGTTATAACGTGTTGTTTTTTTTTAGTTACGCATAACTTTTAGAGTGACCTACGCAGAAATAGGAATGTCAGAAAAAAAATCTAGAGAGCAGAAGCAAATTCCTGCTCAGTTTGAATTACTATATTGTTTATTAATAGATTATATATGTTATTAATAGATTATATATCTTAATATGTATAAATTACGTGACACGTTGTTTGTCCGCGCTTGACTCCTAAACTAATGAACGGAATTTAATGATGAGTGAATCAATGAGATAGGATAGTTTTATTTCGATTTGGGACCCATAATTATAAACCGACTTTAAAAAAAGGAGGAGATTCTCAATTCGTCGGTATGTTCTTTTTTTACGTTTGTTACCTCAAAGCTTTCGACTGGTGTACCGATTTTGATAATTCTTTTTTTATTTGAAAACTGGTGCTTCCCGTGTGGTCCCATTGTAATTTGGCTAAGATCTAACAATGGCATCCATGAGAAAAGCATGAAAGTCTTAAATTTGCTGTACATACGTATAGCAAGGTGGATGATAAATGTACGAATACCTCAATATCGTGCGAACTGATTTCGATGATTCTTTTTTTATTGGAAAGGATATACTTCAAAGATAGTTGGGTGAGAGTTTATTTATTTATTTTTATTTTTCATTTTATTTTACAACTTTAGAAAACTTACAGCTAGATACATATTAAAAATTAATCTATTATACAGCACATAGCTATTTACAAGTTTTCACAAATAATAACAATTTATTGTGTATAGTCGTTTACCTACATTAAATATAATATTATATAATCTACATTGCTTTATATAAAAAAAAGTTTTTATTTACTTGACTTCTAAATGGAAATGGTGTCGTCTTGAATAAGTCAAGATCGTATTCACTATTAACTTCATTATAATTTTGCATGCTCTTATAAGAAAACTGTTCTGTCTGTAATTACATTTTACTGATTGTATTTCTAGTAGGTTGCCCCGCCTTTGGGAGCTGACAGTGGTTCGTAAGCCAATCTGCTCTTGCAGTTCTGCACAGTTAACTCTACCGTTTGCTATATTTAGTATATAAGTAATGTCTGCAACACGTCGTCTTTCTTGGAGAGGCAAAAAATGAAATTTTTGACAGCGTGACATGTAATTATGGTAATAGTTTTTTGTACGGAATTGTAAGTAACGTATGAATCTTTTCTGTATAGATTCAATGCGGTTAATGTACACATTATAAACTGGATTCCATACTTGAGATGCGTATTCTAGATGGCTACGAACGTAAGCACAGTATAATATTTTCATCAGTTTAATTGATGTTAGTTCCGAACACATCCTTATGATAAACCCTAATGTTTTATTAGCCTTAATGATTATATTGTTTATGTGTAGATCAAATAGAAGCTTTGAATCAAAGATGACTCCGAGATCTTTAATGGATGATACTCTTGTTATTGATGTTCCAGATATTGAGTAATTTTCATGTATGACATTCTGTTTTCTAGTATATGTGCAAATAAAGCATTTTGAAATATTGAGATCTAATTTGTGTTCTGCAGAATAACTAACAAATTTATCTAGATCAGTTTGTAAAAGTTCAGCGTCTCTAACACAATTAACCGGGCAAAGTATTTTCATATCGTCAGCGTAAAGTATTATTTTGGAATGTTTAAAATTAGAGGATATGTCATTTACGAAAATATTAAATAAGAGGGGGCCCAGAATGGATCCTTGTGGGACTCCTGAAGGAATACACATAGTAGCAGATTTAAAACCATTTAGAACAACGACTTGACATCTATTGGCGATATAAGCTGAAAACCATCGATATAAGTTGCCTCGAATCCCTATTTGTAGTAATTTGTCAAGAAGAATAGAATGGTCAATTCTATCAAATGCTTTCTTAAAGTCAGTGTATATGACATCTACTTGGGAAGGCTCCGACATATACTTTGACAGTGTTTCAGTGCAAAGAAGCAAATTCGATGTGGTTGATCTTCCATGAAGAAAGCCATGTTGATTTTCACTAAATATGTGTTTTAGGGCAAATTGAATTTGCTTATGCACTATTTTTTCTAGAACTTTGGCAAAAACACATAGTTTAGAAATTGGTCTATAGTTTTCCACTCGGTCTTTAGGGCCACTTTTATGAATTAGTGTGATAAAGGCTTTCTTCCAGATATCAGCTAAGATGCATTCATTTTTGGAACGTCTATAAAGAAGTGTCATGGGAGTACAGAGATTATCGGCGCACCTGATGATCAGTAAGGGTGGAATGTTATCGGGACCAGCAGACTTGTATGGATCCAAGCCTTTGAATAGTTTAAGAACTTCTTCTTCACTTATTTCTATATGGGAAATATCACTGAGCGAGTTATGGATGACTACTTTTTCTTTATTATTGACGGAAACTGTGTTGTTGAGAAAGTTTGAATGAAAAAAATCTCCGAACATATTACAAATCTCCTCACCATTACTTGAGTATCGGCCCAAGTAAGTTTGGAAAGGTTCTGATTACGGGATCCATGACAAAGTAACGGAACTCTTCAACTCTTAGGAGCAAATTAACGATACTCGGCCGAATCTTTTTTATGCTATCCGGATATTAAAGTCATCTACCATAACATAGTTATGGTCAAGTAATTGTCGTAGTCGAATATGATGATCAATGGGACTCCTTACCGACTTACAGTAAGGGTGCGATCTATGGTAGAATATCTAACTGTCTGTAATCAAATTGCAAAGCACTTACGTTCATTGCTACATTGAAAATTTTTGTATATGTACACATATTTAGATAAATTGTTAGTTAGTTACTTCAAATTTACTAAAATCAAAAAATAAAAATATTTTAAGAAAAAAAAAACAACCGACTTCAAAAACACTATTCCAAAACAATAGATATAATATGCACCAAAATGTATAAAATAATTGCGTAATTTTATACAATCTAATTAATTAATCTAATTCTAGTAACGATTATTGTAATTTTTGGAGCCGGTGTCATCCAAGATAGGTTTGTAACTACATGCATATGCAAACCTATCTTGGACACATCTCACCTATAACTATATAGTTATAGGTGTGATGTGCTTGAGTCGTGAGGAGACGAGATGCGAGAGCGGGTCGCGGCGGCCTTCCGCCGATCCGATTCCAAAAATAACAATTATCGTAACTAGAATTAGATTAATTAATTAGATTGTATGAAAATACGCAATTATTTTTATACTTTTTAGTGCATATTATATCTATTGTTTTGGAATAGTGTTTTTGAAGTCAGTTGTTTTTTTTGTTAAAATATTTTTTTTATTTTCATATTCATATCATATTTGTTTTGTATGGACATATTTTCTATGAGAAAATTTATAATTGCACGTTTTGACAGTTCTGCGCTGAAAGAATTTCATTATAACAACATGGAGCATATTTTACGAAATAATTCTTGATATTCTTGCTTTATATCCAAAGAATAATTGTATTCTGTTGTAGTCTGTGGTATTGTCGATGCAACTTCACACTTCATACGTGCAAGCGAGATGGACATATATATTATTTAACGCATAAGGCAGAGAAAGGATGTTTGTTTGACATTAGACAATAATTAATAACAATTAATAACAACTTACCTCGATTTTCAGTTTATTTCAATTTAAATTTGTTTTCGTGGTCCTTACTTCTTAGTACAAGGAACGAAAAAAAGCGGGACCGTGCTACGAACTTTAGATAATCGGAAGTGAGCCACTTGACCGAGTTCGTGACGAAATACCGTGCAGTTTTAGAAAATAAAAAAACTCACGACGTCACCAACAAAGAAAAGGCAAAAATATAGCCTAAAAACCTTAAAAACACGTCCTAATTATCCCACCGATAGCTCTTAACCGGCTCCCAAAGGGGCCGATAAATATAATCACCCGATATAGTCCTAATTCGTTCGATAACCTCTATCTGCCTATTGAAAAATTCGAAATTGCGCTATCCGTCGAATTTACCTTATCTAGTTGTTTAACTGAGGATTGAAAAATCAATTTTAATCACCCGTTACGTGGGCGCTATTCACCTACGAGTTCTGATGGCTACGGCTACGGAAGAAGAAAGTGTCAGTGCCTACGCTAGATATTTTTGAATTTTTTTATGATTATGGTTAAGTTCCTATGTGTTCATTTAATGTCGCGCGTGTAGCTCTACTCTGTATTATATAAGATTTGTAAAACAATTAAAATGTAAATCTTGACTTAAAAGAGTGGCAATGAGTTTCTTGCTACTTCTTCTCATTAGCTGAATCCTTTACGAAGTAGCGGTAAATTCAATAAGAAACAATATTTTTATTTTTTTGACATTCATAAGTGTCATTTCCGTGACCTACATAAGTAAAGTGTTTTTGAATTTCAATTTCAATTTATAGCCGCTGTCTGCTCCTATGCTGGCTTTTACCCAATCATTACAAGTGACCGCCTGATTTGACAGTCTTAGAAATAAATACAGAAACAAACTCTGTTTGAATTATTTAAAAAAAGTATGATATTTACATCTCATTTGGAGTATGTTATATTTGAATTAAAAATTAAGAGAGAATTTAAGCGATATTAATTTAGAGGGTAGTAAGAATAAAAAAAATGAGCTAATAAATTAGCTCAATATTAAAAGAGGCTGATTAACCCATGGTCTGATCTCAGTTTTCAAATTACTGGCAGAAAAATAGCTTTTTATTTGGTAAATATATTATCAATACAGCTTTAAGAGGCGCCTGTTTCTAGTATGCTCGAAGAATTTGATTTGAACAAAGATCTGAATCTAATAGCGGTGGTGGGTTCCTATAATAAATTAATTTTGAAGGCACCAAATTTTTTAATGTACATAATCCTGCGGATTAAGTCTTCAGCTCTCTTGAAGACCGACTTTATGCTAATTTATGGCGTGTCGTGCGAAGGTGGATTTCACAGGCAGGAATCAGGTGAAACAGCTCTTCGGAACACTCCCCGTGATGAATGAGGTAGAAGACGCACAATGAAGCGACGTCTCAACGCAACAGATCGCCTGCCGACCGACCATGGCGAAAGCCGTCGGTCGTTGATCAACTGGTGACCCTAGATATGCCAAGAGCTGGCGGTTAATTATGCTCTCCATGATTTTGGACAGCAATGAGTAATAGTTATAAGCCTGTAGTTTACCGGATCTGAACTGTCTCCTTTGTTTTGGATCGGATGGAGAAGGACTGACTTCCATGACTCAGGGACTACGCCTTTTGAATAAGAGTGCCGGAATAAACGCGTTAGCACCGGTGTCAACTCAGGGGCACACGTTATAAGCACGATTGGAGAAATGCCATCCGGCCCGCTCGACTTCCTGACGTCCAACAGAGCTCGCCTAACAGTTTTCTGTCTGAACTGTACTTCAGGCATTGAGCTCTGACACCGCGGATAGTCGGCGGTGTTTTGCCGTTGTCGTCAAGAGTCGAGTTGGAGGCAAAAAGAGCGCACAATAGATTGGCTTTCTCTTTTGCCATATGGGCCAGGATGTGATTTCTCATGTACAACGGTGGCAGGGACGGCTGGTTAAAGTTACCAAGAGCAGTTTTCGACAATGACCAGAACTTATATGTTCCAATCGGGTAACTGGAAAGCTGCTCACCGATTTTGACAACGTGCTTCGATTTCGCACGGACGATTTGCCACTTAAAGAATCTGGAGTCACGGTTGTATTTCCTCTTTAGAACTATGCAGTTCGGAGCCCAGCGCCGCAACCCAAGTTCGATACGCCTGTTTTTTGCAATCAGATGCTGCTATAACTGACGTATTGAACTAGGGCTGTCCTCGACACTAACCTATGCGAAACATAGCGGCACTAGGCACTAATTCACGCCGGTATTCTGTGCGAGTTTGATAATTAACCCGGACGAGTCTGGCCCGAATGTGCTGACGTCATAAGACAGCAGCGTGAGTCTCCCACTTCTAAAAAGCCCTTGGTCGCCTCTTACGACACCCTTGGACCTGAGACTCCCCTTTTCTTTGTAAGCCCTGGGGAAGCACAGGGCAATAAAATGGTGCTCAATTGTAAAAAGAAATCCTCCTCCCTTTGCGTAGCGCTTCAGTAGTTCTTCCGATTTCACCACCCTATTTTTTTTTAAATTATCAGTTAGGAAATTACCTGAAACGACTCTCTTTTATATTATATAGTCTCTATTAATAGCCCGGTACACAAACATTTTACTAAATACCAAGCGTATGGAGAGTTTTAAAATTGCATTTGGCTCCATACCTACTTTGTGTAATGCAATCACAGCGATGCGGTTCTCTTTATCACCCCACTCCATTTTAATATCACAAAATATTGTTCAATGTATTGGCGCCAAAATGAGTAAACACAATGAACAATCATATAAAAATTACAAATTCAAATTCAAAAATATTAAGAACTATCAAATTATTTAAAATTCACAATAATTTGTTGTAAAATATATGCATTTTATCACTAAAATTATAATTTTGTAGTAGGCTGTATGTTGTTCTTGTGTGCCATTTCCGATGATTAAACGATTTATGCAAAACATGTTTGTTTTTCCTCTCAAGTGACATTCGGCTGATTTACGCCCTCGACTGCAGCTCGCAGCCTCGTGTATAGTGAGCAACTTAGGTCACTTATATTATAAATTCATAATATACTATTGAATATTAAAAATAGTGTTTAACTTAGAATACATTTTACAGGTATTTTTTTTTCGGCTCTGCTCGGTGAGATTGGTTTTGTTTAAAAAGAACACGATGCAATACTTGCATATTCGAGATGGCGACGATTAACTCCGTAGAGTATAATTTTAGTTTTAGGTAATTTGTTACCTTTGGTATTTCTTTTACAAAAAGCCCAACCTCTGTGCTGCTTTAGTGGTACAGTGGTTCACTATTATGAGACGTGAATTTCAGCTTTTTGTCAATAATAACACCTCAATCTCGCATTACTTACACTTCCTCAAAATCAACATTACCAATCTCGTATCGATCGCATGTCGCATTACAGCCAGCCGTGAAGTAGGAGTGAAGTTGAATCATTAATTTCAACGTATACCGGAGTGGTCTTAGGCGTCAGGTTTAATATCTAGTTCCCAATAGCATTAGTTCGAACCCGAAAAAGGTTTTTTATGGCATAATATTTTATAAAATATATAAATATGTTTTTTTTTCTTTCGATAATTATGCTGATATTCGTGGTTTCTTAAAATCACACAGCTGATTTTTGTTCAAAACCACAAATTGATTGAAAAACAATACTGAATATAAATACGGGGTGTATTTAAAGAAATTTTCAAAATGACTGCAATGCTTCTTTACAATAAAATACAGTTTTTTCGGCACTAATGGAGTGCCTTTCTACTTATATTTTTAATTATATTTCCATCAAAGCATGTTTTTTAGTTTTTTAACTATTATTTAATTAACGATCATACTTTCATCGTAGCACACCACCGGGTTTGGACTGAAAAAAAAAATCGTTAATTCTGAAGATCATGGTCGAAGAATAAGACAGCCTATATTGATGATTGAACTGTCATCAGTCCTTGATAAGTGCGTAAAGTTTCAAACTGGTCCGAGGTCTGTTAGGAGGTTGCGTTAAAATTACGTTCAAATATATTTTTACTTATTAAATACATATGTAAAAAATTTAAGTGTGGTACTAAAAATCTTCCACCTCAGCGCAGGCGTTCGCCAAGGATGCATAATATCACCGTTTCTGTTCAATGCTTACACAGAACTGCGCCTTCTCGAAGACTGGACGGATGGTGTTGCTATTACGATAATACTACTTTGTTTGCGACCAGTATTAGTCCTATGGAAGAGCTTCTTCTAAAAAAGGAGCGCGTGAGTCTAGAGATTGGATTAAAGATTAACCGCAGTAAAACCAACATAATGATTGTAGATCGAGCCAACAATAAGTCGCCAGACCTCACAGAGATTGCGAACTGCGAGGTCGTGCAATCATTTGTATATCTTAGTGCTGTTTTATGTAAATCTCAAACAGTGGAGGTTGCGTAGATGACGTAAAGCGCCGTATGGCGATAGCAAGAACTGCAATACACAAACTGAAGAAAATATGGAAGAACAGAAACATAACAAACACTTGCAAACACTTGATTTTCCCATATTTTTGTTTGCAGCAGAGACGTGCGCTTTGCGAAAAGTCGAGAAAAAGAAAACTGATGCTCTGGAGATTTGGTGCTGGAGGAGAATGTTGGGAGTTTAGTGGACCCTGTTTCACACCAGAATGGAGACGCCACTCTCGAAAAAATCTGCATAAAACAACGCCTTTCCGTGATAGTACAGAGTCGCATGCTTAAGTTGTTTGGACACGTGTCCCGGCGCGAGAATGAGTCTATCGAGCGCCTTGTCGTGCAGGGCAAAGTGGCGGGCATCAGAGTGCGAGGAACGTCGCCCATGCGATAGACCGACCAAATTAGGTCTGCTATCCATTGCTGCTACTGTGTCCATTGAACGAGTGTAACAGGCTGTCGGCCAGCAGGGAAAAGTGGCGAATGCTCATGAGACGAATCACATCTGCCCCAATAGACGTCACTTCGTGTTGTCCAAGAACTCTCTGCCAAGAGTGTCACGAAGAAGAAGCTAATAATAACGGTGTGTTAAAAATATAACGTAGGAAAGTCAATGGCTGTTTATTATAATGTCAGCAGTGAGGATACTTAGGCTTTGAAGGTGACAGAAATTGCCAATCAGCGGAATGGTTCATTCAAATTGGCTGCTTCTTTTTCTCATTTCAGCAAATTGGAACATGACACTGCAGTAACGTTAAAAATCAAAGAAGAGAAATAGAATTATATTTATTAACCATAGAGAGTAACACTAACATAATATAATATTGCAACAACACTTGGTAAGCGTCAAGAAGCTACATCAGTTCGTAATGGGCTATGACATGAGGAGAAGAACTGATAAGAAATTTCCAGCCCGTCTTTTAAATCATATAACAACTAAGACTACTTAATTTAATATTATACTTCTTTTTTTAATTGAAAGCTGGTGCTTCCCGAGTGGTCCTATTGCAATTCGTCCATATCTGACAATGTCTTCAATTTGCTATAAGTATGTGCGCGACAAATGGACGAATAACTTAATACGGCGCCAACCGATTTTGATGATTTCTTTTTATTCGAAAGGATTAAACTTCAAAAATAGCTATCCGGATATTTGAGTCACCTACCGTTACGTCGTTATGGTCAAGTAATTGTCGTAGTCGAATATGATGATCAATGTTAGCTCCTTAATGCGATCTGTGGCAGAATTTTAACTGTCTGTACTTAAATTGCAATAGGTTTAAGTTAGTTGCTGAATTGCAAAATTTAGCAGATCCACACATATTTAGACAAATTATTAGTGAGTGTACTTCAGATTCACTTAAAATCAAAAATAAAATAAAAAACAACAAAAAACAACCGATTTACAATAAAACTATTCCAAAACTTGATATAGTGCAATGTGCTTCGCTGATTAGCATTGTACATGGGGCACACTAAAAGTTTTGCACTTCTAGCTACTCGGGACTATTTGAATTTGAATATTGAATATTGAGAGAAGCACATTGCTTGAGCACTGTGAGGCGATGGTTTGATGAATTTGAGAGGGGTCAGGTTTCTTTACATGACGGATTTAGTGAAGGGCGGCCTTCAACTGCCGTAAAATAATATAGCTACAGGTAAGCGGCTAATTCAATAAAACCCATATATTACCTATGAGACAATTCGAGGACTATTGGGGATTGGTATGAGCCAAATTCAGAAAATTTTACACGAAGAATTGAAAGTTCGGAAACTTTGCTGTCGTTAGATCCCTCATGAACGGACAGCGGAGCAGAAGCGGGCTCGTATGGAAAGGTGCTCACAGACGCTAATGAAATACGACCACGGATATTCTATTGCTGTTTATAACATTGTCACAGGAGAAGAAACGTGGATTTATTGTTATGAACCCAAAAAAAAACAGCAATCTTGTGAATGGGTGTTTGAAAATGAGAACAGGCCAAATAAAGTAAGGCAGACAAGAAACGTTGGAAAAAAAATTATAGCATTTTTTTCTTATCTACGGGTCCCATCTACAAATTTACTTGAAGATCAAAAGAGTGTTAATGCCGAGTGGTATTCTACCATTTGTTTACCCAGGGTGTTAAAAAAAGTCCGCGAAAGACGACCAAAAAGCCGCGTTCACCTACATCATGACAACGCTTCTTCAGACACGGCCAATAAAACTAACCCATTTTAGCTTCCAAAAAAGTACAACTCGTCACCCATCCTGCACATAGCCCCGACGTAGCACCCAAACAAAGTTTTGATGAGAGGTTTCACTTTAGCAATTCCGAAGAGGCAGTGATAGCGTTCAATCAGCACGTGGAAAACATGCCTTCAGATCTGTGGTCCTCCTGTTTTGAATGGTTCAATCTCATGAAAAAATGTTTAAAATGTAAAGGAGAGTATATTGAAAAGCAATAAACATAATATTTTGGTTATAACATGTTGTTTTTATAAGTTACGCAAAACTTTTAGTGTGAACTACGTACTTATACATTGTTTTACCGGCAATGTAAGGTATCAACTAAATTAGGTGAATAAGTGACCTACGTATCAATGCTGTTTTGTAACATTAGTAGCTTATTTGGGGCAAATCCGTTGATGTTCTAGTGAGTGAACGTGAGTTTCTTTAGTTTAAATTTGCACGGATTGTTTTTGAAATATTGTAAAGTGAAAAAAGGCATAAATAGGCATTAATTTTCTCAAAATTGATTCCTTTAGAATTCTTTTTGATGTCATTTCTAATATAGTAAACACTACTACCGCTTCGGAAACAAATGGCGCTCTAAGAGAGAAGACGCGGCGCAAGAAACTCTCCTAGCATTCTTTTTTTGTCAAGCTGTACATACTTGATTAAAAGAGTAATAATGAGTCTCTTAATACTCCACAACTTTTTAATTTTGATTTGATTTAATATCGCAACGTATTACTGGCTTACCTTGTCAATTCTCTACATTACTTAATGTTAGAATAATTGGATTGGGGGCCGAGTATTGTCGGACAACACAAATGTAATTCTAACATTCTATCACCTCGTTAACGACACAGAATAGTGATATTTCTCACCCGAACCCTCAGTACATTATAACTCATACACATTAATCTAAATGAGGGATGATTGCGTGCGAACAGGAGAGATTGTCTCGTGCGAACAATCACACCCGCGCCGAGCGGTCACGCGATCTCGTTACGTCACAAACGTTACAGATGCAACAACCATCGCTCCATGATTCAAAGAGATATCGCCACGCGTCGACGTGGCAAATAAATAAATCTCAAACAAAAATACGTATAACATTATAAATATACATATGTATAAAATACGATTTTTTTAATAATTACTTTTTTATTTTATTTAATATATAAATATATATTTTTGTTTTATTTCCATATAAATCGAATAACAATTACCTACTACACACGTTACTACCTAAAGCCGATGCAGTGATGTTATATAATAATATACATACATTAGACGTTTAAAAAAAATAAAAATATTATCCGTTTTCGTACGAGAAAGTAAAATGGAGACAAAAACTTTTTTGCACACTGTACATCGATATTTGTGACACACAGCAATACTATAGATAGTATACTACTCAGCAATACTATACTATAATTATTGAAACTCAATATTCAATAGCCCTACAGATATTATAGATGAATTCCGGCTTATAATAAACCATCCATCGATAACGAAAGTATCGATACTTCGACAACAGATGTACGCACGACGCGATGATGGCCCGGTAGCATATTGCAGCGTGACCGCGCGGCCAACTCGGCGAAATATATCGGGGTGCGCGGTAGGTGCGGGACAACGTCTCGCTCCGCCCAGACACTCAAGGCCATTGGCAGATACAGAACCCTTAACAAGACGGTCAAGCACCATAACATCTTAGTGAGGGTGGCATGCGGCTACACCATGCAACAGTCTCAACCAACTGAGGCGATTCCGACACGTACTATATATTTAGTCAGGCCATAAATACTGTTACAATTAAAAATAAACAAAACATTACTATTATTATTTTGTGAAAAAGGTATCAAAACATCGGCACAAGTGTATCAAGACACCATTCTTGAGAAAGTAGTGAAGCCCCTTAACCACACCACGAAACCAAGAACGGTCCTTCTAGCAAGATTCGGCGCCGGGTCATAAAGCTCGGTCTACGCAGTCTTGGTTGGAAGCTATGTTTTGGACTTCATCAGAGCTGAAGACTCGCCGTCGTTTAGTCCCGATCTTAATCCGCTGGATTATGATTTATGGTCAGTTTAAGAGGGTATGGCTTGCTCTAAACGTTCGTTCGTTAAGGCTCAATGATAATTTGGAGTCCCTAAAACATTCCGTACCATTGGCAGTGAAAAATTTTCCCATCAAAAGAGTACGTACTTCTATTGATAAATGATAACTGGCCTCAACGTTTAAAGGATATATATTAATTAATTTTGACAGATGACGGCTTTTAAAAAATGGAGGAATCCACTACGTCGCAACTGTTCGCTTTCAAACTTAGCCGGATTATACTTCGTTGCCAATCGCAAATCTGTTATTACTACTATTTCAAACTTATGCCAAGTCACTGCATGTTTCATACTAAACTAAATTTAAATTTTTACACGCTTTTATATTTTTGCACGCTGTCTGTCATTGGGACGACATATAGCTTACCAGCGATAAAAGTTTGTACAGAAATTTTAATTCACGCGTCCCAATATAAGGCAATAAGAATGACTTATCGGGTATATTGGGACAATTTATCTCTATCTGTAGATAGTATATTGGGAACGAACGGCATTCTTATTGCCTTATATTGGGACGCGTGAATTGCAATTTCCATACAAACTTCTATCGCTAGTAAGCTATACGTCCTCCTATTGACAGACAGCGTGTACGGAATACGGATAGTGTGAGTAACCGTCGATAAGTTTATTGGGACAGAAAAGTCAACGATAGTTACGATTTTTATCTCAAGTAAGAGATAGACTGAATATTGGGAATGGCTGTTATTGGGTATATTGGGATAGCTTCAGATTATTGACAGCTAAATACTGACAGTAGAAGGTACTAATTTATCACTAACTGTAGATAGTATATTAGGAACGGCCGTATGAAAATGCTGACTTTATTGCGAAATGACAGTGATAATGTTACTGCAGACGACTGGAGTAAAGACTTGTACAGACTGGATTATAGAGTATAGACATGGAACACAAATAATAGAAAATTAGAAGACTATATTTATAAGAATAAGAATTAAGGTTAGGCCATAATATAAACATGCAAAGAGATTAACCGTATAACAATATGCCATCAAGAAATAACTTGTACAAAAAAAAAAACAAATCAGGCCAAGTCAATCTATTCATTTAAAACATAAAATATTTTTAATATTAATATGGTCTAAGTGAAGGTCTGAATAAATTGACTGACTTGGTATTGGATTGTGTGGATGTTATTGGGTACATGGATGTCACAACTTTTTACGGTAGGGCTTGGTTTTTTTTACAAGTTATGTTTTTGATGGTACCTCACTTCTTTTTGACTGGTGACTCTCGACAGTGCCACGTAAACTTGCAACACAAACACCAACACCAACTGCATATATAACTTTGTAACCTAACATATAATATATGGGATTACAAAGTTATTTATGCAAATGGTATATCTAAATAACTGGGTCGAAATTGCAAAATTTTTGGCTTTCCCTTGATTTATACACTAACGGCCTTACAAATAAAATTGGCATAAAGTTGTAACAAAGCATAAACCAAGAATATGTAAAATGCTAACAAATAGACATTTTGCTTACGAATGGTTTGTTCGGACGTATAACGTTTCCCGCGTTTATTTGCAAGGCAGCTTGTCATTCGGAAAACTTCAGAATTATCATGGGATTGACAGTGGTGTCAACGATATTGTAAACATTTTGGTTCTTTTTTTTTTTAAGGCCGTCATTGTATTCTAAATTTGAAGCATCTATGTCTGCTAGAAGTGCCTTAGACTTTTGAGGATCAGTCAGTCAGTCAGTGAGTGACAAAATGAAGAAACTTACTAGTAATAAGTCTTAAACGTACTGGTTCAAATTGAATGAAATTAAATATACCGTGTTTATACAATACCTGCTTGGTAACTGAAAATTCAGGCTGATAGTTTTACTTGGAGTCGAAAATGGCTTGCACTGCCTCGAGAAATGAATGGTACGACCGTGTCGCTTGTTTTTGCTCGACTTGGCGGGGGCACTGCCGTGGCCCCAGATTAGCATTGAGCGGAGAAAAATTAAAGTAAAATGTAAAATAAATTTGCCAATGACCGCTCTATGTGTTAAAATAAGACCTATATAAAACGTATTGAATGAATGAATGAAAAGTTTATAAATAACAAACACAAACCACACCGAATAATACAAGTAAAAATGACTTACACAGGAAAAAATATAATTAAGTTAAAAAAACACAAATATATAAAAATATAAATATCAATCATATGTGCATAATATTATAGTGATTATCACAATTTAAAAGTACTGTGTGGCAGTTATTGCAGCTATCAAAAGGAGCTGACACAGCGTCATGCTGCGTTGGTATAATACCGACACAGCGCTGATTTTCAGTAGCCCCCTGGTGATCCATTGAGTAACTACAATTGTTAAGTAATATTTTTTGTTTTATTGAAGGTTCCATTAATATTTTTCTTAAAAGATGATAATTTGAAATTTGGTACTACGAGTACCTACTGATCAGAATATGGGTACATAAATATTAAATAAATAACAATTTTAGAAATATTAGCAACAGAAACAAACAAAAAGTTCAATCCCAGTTGTTATGAGTTATTAATAGACATAAAATGTAATAATATAAGATACTAGGAATTCAAATAGTCATAAGAATAAGGTTTTTAACTTTTTTCCGGAAAGTTCCAACAGTCTTCAAGCTGCGAAACGGTGGTGGTATATCATTCCAGCACTTGGTGGCACTGTACCTAAAACTTCCTCAAAAAGAGGCGGAATGATGGAGTGGGACTGATAGGACATTGAAAGCGAACCTTGTTTCTAAATTAAACTGACTGCGCTGACCTAGCAATTCCAATTTATTATATAAATATTTTGGCGTTTTTGTCATAATAATACCAAAAAAGCAAGTAAAAGAGACGTTACTTTAATAACATAGAATATAATTACCGTAGAAGGAAGATGAAGGTTGATGTGTAGCCAGCCAGTGAGCGTAGGCATGGCCAGCCAGGATCTCGGCGCCACTTAACCCACCAACCTCCACGTTGGATGACGTTGATGATACTGCAATTAAAAGAAATATAGTCAGTTGAAATATGAAAGTTTATATAGAGCCTACCTAGGCGTGCCACAACATAATATCCATAACAGGGTTTGATCCTTGGCCTGTTTTTCTATTTAGTCTACATTAACGATTTTTCATTTATGGTGCAGAAACTCGCGGTTAAAGTTTATTTTGCTGATGACACGTCACTTTTATTCAAAATAAAGCGGAAAGGCAATACTGTGGATAGCAAATTGCACATTGATATTATGCTAAAAGTATAAAATTGGTTCACAAAATAACCTCTTGTTAATAGTAAATAAAACAATTGTGTTCGATTTCAACTAGGAGGAATCACTGTGTGCACTTGGTATCTTCTGTGATTTATCTAAGGCTTTCGATTGAGTTAAATATTCAACGCTGCTCAGGAAGCTATGTCACTGTGGTATAATAGGATCTGCGCTCGACCTTTTTTCTGATCTAACGTTTAAATAATAGTATTCAGAGGTTCGATGTGAATGGCAGGAGATCTCCTGGGACTCCTCTCGATATGGGGGCACCACAAGAATCTATTCTTGGACCGTTCCTCTTCCTAATTTACATAAATCATCTATCTAAACTTTGTAGAAAAAATAACACAAGGTAGATTGCTTGCGTATGACACTGAAAAGAAGTCAAATTTTGTATAAAGAAGTAATCAATCTGTATCTGACATCGTGTACTAGTTTAGCGCTCATAACCTGTTATTAAATTATCATAAAACTAAACATATTAAATTTGTGCCAAATGTCAAAAATGTAGATGCAAATATTTTTTTAAACGGAGAGGTGATAAAACGGTGGAATCTGAAATATTTCTTGGCATTACTCTTCATTCCGAATTGCAACCATATTGAAGGATGGCAAAAAAACTTAGTTCTGCAGCATATATTGTTAAGAAATTAGACATTTAACTGACATTGATACTGCGCAACTATTTTACTTTAGTTGTTTTCATAGTATTATGTCCTATGATATTTTTTTATGGGGCAGTACAGCCGATATTAATACCATCTTTGTGCTGCAGAAGAGGACTACTCGCGCTATTTATAACCTAGATCCCAAAGAATCATTAAGAGAAAACTTTTAAGAAATAAACATGTTGACTGTTGCATCTCAATATATTCATGATAAAGTTCTAAATGTTCATAAGCACATTAAGGAATTTGCTAGAAACTACGACAATCATAATGTTAACACGTGGAACAAACATAAACTAGTTATGCTTACTACTTGACTAAGTCGAGTTAGTAAGTTTTATATTAGGCGATGTATATGCTTTTACAACATGATCCCAGAAATTTTACAAAACAAATTTGTTACAAAATTGTTAAAATGTTCAATTAGTCATTTTTAATCCAATTTTATATAAATATATTTGAATTTGAACTACCAAATGAAAAAATAAGCAGAGGAAATGCTAGATTGCAAGACTCTGTAATTTGTAGATTCGACTGTTTTCCTTTGACCATAGATAGTAAATATCAGTAACTTAGCAAATAGACTGAGTTCTGCAGCTTTCAGATGACTGATGTGAATACAGCTCGTTTGGTGTTATTCGCGTACTTCCATAGCATCATGTCATACGGTTTACACAAATTAAATTTGAAACAAAATTTTTGAACGATGCAGGACCTCTCGCGTTCCGTGTGAGCGCTCTTTTCGATGAGCCAACCGTTCGAGTGACGCGTCGTTGTTAAATATTCTATGTATGTCTAGTTCAACTCTCAGGTTTTCAAATTTAATTTGTGTAATTAATCCCAGAAGTGAGGGTTATCACTTAAAAAAAATAACAAATTGTCTTACGGTTTGTTATTAGGAGGAAATGCGGATATACGTAGTATTTTTGTGCTCCGAAAGAGGGCTATTAGAACAATTTACATTAAGCGACCAAGAGATTCGCTGCGAGAACAATCAAGCGGATAAAAGTCCTAACCCGCACAATACAAATATGATATGAACATAATGTATATTAAAAAGATAAAGAAAAGTCCCATCTGACGGGCTCGAAAGAAGCTATAAGAAGGGGGCTTTATAAAATAAAAGAATATAGAATATAAAAGAATGGAGGATCTCCAAATTCTGATATATCGATAGATAGTATATTATAACGAATTACACAGAGCGACACGTCTGGACTCTGGCGGTACGTGAACACGTACCGTCTGCGGAGTGTCAACTGAAGATGAAAGAAAAAATTGTACGTGCCGTTTATTTAAAAGATGTTTCTTTTAAGTTCTTCTCCCATTGACAAAGCCCCTGTACGAACTGATGTAGTTTCACGACGTTTACTGAGTGTTGTTTCAGTATGTTATGTTATTGTCACTCCCTATGTGAAATAAATATATTTCTATGTCTTTTTCTACAACACAGACTAGGCCAGACGTGTACTATATATACTTCTTTCTTTCTTTAACATTATACGATGATGACACAAGTTTATTCTACACGGGTCAATCAATAAATACCATAGTATAAAAAGCACAACATGACCTTGATCTTCTACATGAATGGTTGCAAACAAATTTACTAACCATAAATACAAGCAAAACAAATTATATTATATTCGCTGCAAAAAATAAAGAAATTGGTCATTACAACCCATTGACTATAAACAGTCAAGTTATTAACAATGTTAACAAAGAGAAATACTTGGGATTAATTCTTGATCCTCAATTAAAGTGGAAACCGCATATAGAAAGTGTACGGAGCAAACTTACATCCCTAACAGGAGCACTTCGTGGAATGGCCCGATGCCTCCCAAAAAAGGTGCGGTATTTAATATATAATTCCATGATAAAGCCACATATAGAATATTTAGTAGAAATTTGGGGAACGGCGGAAAAAACTAACTTAAAAAGCTTACAAATAAGTCAAAATAAAATTATTAAAACTTTGTTTCGATACAACTACCTAACTCCTACTGTTCAAATATATCGGGAAACAAAATTAATGAATTTAAATCAAATATATAAATATAACACATGTATTCTCATAAGAAAAATTTTAACTAAGGATTTACATACACAAATTACATTCACAAAAAGAATAAACATTCAAAAAATTCTAACAAGGCAAGCCCTCAATATTTGCTTAATAAAACCTAGAACAAAATATGGAACAAGAAATATAATGTACGAAGGGGCAAAATTGTATAACAACCCCCCAAAAGATATTAAAGAATTACAATCATTAAATGTTTTTAAAAAAACGTTAAAACACCACATTTTGAAGGATTTCTCATAACTTATTTTATTAGACCGCTTCCGGCTATGACCATGAACGAGACCTTAATAAACAAATACCCTCATAGCTGTCATTATAATAAATAATAAAATAGTGTAGGTGTTTTATTCATTACTGTAAACATTTATTTTATACGTTACCCACCTATTTCGTTATTAATGTATCTACCTAATTAGTATTTATTGTAACTCTGTGTAATTATTGTAACTTTAAATATAACGTCTTAAATTGTGTATAGTATATAACGATTTGCCGCTCAATATATGTATCATGTTAGTTTAAGTATCTCAGTAAGTGAATTTGTATTCTTTTTGAGATAATAAATATTCTGAAATCATACTTCTTTAACATTTCCTTTTAAGTACGTATCTTTCTGCAGTTAAAGTACCATTTTCTATCACCAATAGTTCGGTGCGGCTTTCGGAAGAATTTCCAGCCACACGTGTATTGAGCCTCCGTCGTGTGGGACTTTCTATTCAACTCAAGCTTGGTTATAGTGCTCTCCTGGTCTTCTATTTTATTATTAATTGATCTTTAATACAATCATAAAAATCTAATTATCTTTTGAATCTAAAATATGATCATAAAGATCATGACTCTCCTGACCCAAAACATGTTAGACACTTTCAGTGACCTTTCAGCATCAACTGAGAGTATTGAACAGGCCATTGAAAAACTATTCCTGGCAATTTACCAATCACTTGCCCAAGAACAAAAACTCAATGGGGCTGGGCAAGAGGAGAAGATAGCGTCCATAAGCTGGGACACCTGATTCCATTCTCAACACCATATTTTGCCGATGCACGGCTGGGTGTGGGGTGCGATATGGCTGCCGGAAAGCAGGAATTGCCTGTTACAGTATCTGCGGCTCATGCAGTAACGGAGCCCCAATTGAAGACACCATTCATGATGATGTTGACGATGATATTTAAGATTAAGAAGAAAATAAGAATTTACAGACATGTGTAATTTTGAAATGCAAGTTGATTTTATTTTGAAGAGTGCTGCTGTGTGGCGTGGTTGTGTCTTTATAAAATGTGCAAACACAAGCCAGCAACCGCATATCGCATTACCGCGTCGCTGCACTACGCGGCACATAGTGTCAAAATATTATTTTTGCACTAATAATTTTCTTCTGCACACAATAAAGAAATAATGACTATATGCACGTCACTATCGCACATCTTGTAATGTTGCTCGCACGCATACTGGTATAGCAATAACGCTAGCTGCCGCTTATAGTAGTTGTAATGCTATTAGGTACCGTCTAGCCACGTGAATTGATCGCAGCGCAGCGCCGCTTTAGTGGGGTCTGGCCTTTATGTTGCAGGTATTACGAAAAGATGTGGGGTGGGTACTTAATGTTTCAGAACCCTAGAATTGGCATTAATTATAGGAAGTAGTAGAATATTGGATCATCTTATATTTTACTATTAAGAATTAGTTTTTATTGAGATTTTACTTTTGGATATAACGTAGGAACTACTAAGTTATATTAAAATTATCAAAGTTTTATAATAATTATGTAATTAATTAAAATGAAGTAGAAAAGAAAAACGACATAATTAAAAGTTTGTTATACATTACATACATACATTGTACATGCGTATACATACATATATATCTTTTTATATGCATTCAATGATAGTTTCTATCTAATAAAAATTTTCAACCCTTGCATACTTAACATAATTAAAATATTTTTGTACAAACCGTTATGTTCATCAGCTGCTTCATAGTCCTCTTCATCAACCAAATTTGCATCTGATTTATTTTTAATATTTCCTAAAATATTGTCTATTAGAAATGTTTTACTTTTACTTCCACCTAATATATTTTTAGCATTTAAACTACTATCACTTAATTTTATTTTACTTATATCAGTACTGTTTTGATGTTTTTTTAAACGAGTCGAATACGGTTTTGTTATATCATCGTTCATATCACTGTGTTCACTATTCTCACAAATCACATCAATGGTCTCATTGTCACTATCTGATTCATATTCGTCGTGTTCTTGATGAGTGTAACTAAGACGACCACTCTCACAGCTACTTGTAATTTGGTCTAGGCTTGTCATTGTGAATCCTCCTTCTTTTAAATGAGCAACGGCAGTAGTGGATTCAGCCATTTATATGACCAATGTGAGCATTACTATTTATTGTTCCAAAGTAAAAATGGACATTCCCGGGGAAGGTCTTCAAGACACTGGGTTCTTCCGCGATATTTGAAGCGAAGTGATAATTGCTTCTGAAAATAGGCGTTACTAGTTCAACAGTTGCGGATGCTGTAGGAAGATCTGCATGTACTCAAACGCTACTGGCTTGGAGAAGCGAGGAGGGGAGAGCGCCATTTTAGTGGGCGGGGCTAACTCGACAGCCTGTGAATCTTCACACCTTTCTTTTATTTGATGACACGCAATGTGAGGGTACTTTACCTCACAAAAGACACACTAAAAGCTTACGATGATATCCTAATGGATTGTGTGAATCATATTTTCGATTTACATGATATATTGATCATAGATGGTTGTTTTAATTAACTTAAAATCGATATATAGGCAATACACGAATAAAATTTGAAAAACAACAAAATTTTATGAACGATGCTCTCAAAATTTGATGCCTGTGCTCTAACCAACTTAGCTCAGTTGGTTAGAGCACCGGCACGGAACGCCAGAGGTCGTGGGTTCGAGTCCCGAATCGTTCATAAAATTTTGTTGTTTTTCTAATTTTATTTGTGTTTTAATCCTAGAAGTGAGGGTTATCACTTTAAAAACATAACAAATTAATATAGGCAATATATTAAAAGAAATATGGAGGAGGAATAAATAAAGTACAAACACGAAATAATATTGATTTATTATACATATTGTCGCATTGTTGAAGTTAAGTTACCCACATAGAGCAAGCAGCTACAACGAAATACATTGTAACATGTATTATGTAATCAATTAAATTTAAATACTTCAATTATTGTTTACGTTATTTTAACTATTGACACACCATAGCCTAACTGCCAAACTTTGGTCGACCTATAACTATACTTACTATATACTACTGCTAGCATTTATTATTATATATTCATACATCGATTATAATTTTTGGTAGTCTTCAATTATTATGTCTAATTAAATAGAAAAAACTCAGATCTAATCTTGCCCTTTCCTCGGGTTGTCTTCCCCCCAGCCGATGATATTCGCTTTCATTTTATTATGCTAATTAAAATAATAGTAAATCGCAATTTGATATTGTATTTTCTTGTCTCCCCTTACAGTTACGAACCGCGGTGGTCCCACACGCAGTCCTTGCAGCCTGTCATTTCACTTTAACAACACAACCTTTACAATACAAGCATTTTTATTTGGCATTTGCCTCAGTGGGCTTTTTATAGAAGACGAGGACAAACGAGCGTACAGGTCACCTGGCACCTGGTGTTAAGTGATCACCGCCGCCCACGTTCTCCTGCAACACCAGAGGAACCGCGAGAGCGTTTCCAACGTTTTAGAAAACTGTATGCGCTTTTTTGAAAGTACCCATGTCCTATCGTTCTGAAAACACCGCACAAGAAGGCTCACTCCACAGCTTGGTCGTAAGCCGAAGAAATTTCTTGAAAACTGCACTGTGGAGGACCGCCACACTTCCAGACAAGTAGCTCCCTTCTGATAGATGCGGTTCAAGTGTCTATGTAACGCCAAGTGATCTATCGTACACAGAGCACTGGATCTCATATGCCTAAGATCACGATTGCCTATTAAGTATATTGTGTGATAGTGTTCTCACAATATTCTATCAGTCAGAGCTCTAGTAATGATAAGGATCATATTGTCTTCTTTTTTATTTGTATTCACTTATATTTATTTACTTTCTGAAAACTAAAGTTTTTGAAATATGTATCAAAAATTATGTATCATGTAGTTTAGCTAATACATATTTAGTGTATATTTACATAAAAATATGGAATGACGTACATAAAACGAATATACAACTACACTCACAATCGCCTAATAAAAGGTCGTGAAAAGTATATAATGTAAATTAACTTAAACAGATAACACTAAAACATTCATTTCAATTTAACAACTTACTTGGTGGCAGTAATGTTCAAAGTCTTAAAGTCATTGTATAAAAAAATAATTCAAATGGATAAAAAAGTATAAAAATATAATTCAAATGGAAAAATATGTTTAAAAAAAATAATTCAAATGAGAAAGCCTTTGGGTTTTAGCTTTTACTTTAAATTTAAACAAAATGGTCATGTTATAAATAAAGGCATTAGAGTAGTAGGGATTCGCCGGTTCTGGCTCACAGTAGTGGGGATTCGCCGGTTCTGCCTCCCCGGTTCTGGCTCACTTGCTCGTGATGCCTACTAAAAAAAATAAAATAAAAAAGATTGCTGTCAAACTGGGGGTTTTGATGTATTTCCGAGCGATTGCGCTGATCCGTTTTTCGATATCTCTTATAGTTTCAAAGTTAGCTTTTTAAGTTAAACAGATCCATACTCATTACTAATCAGTGGTAATTAACCTAATGATTGGTGAGCGACTCAATGTCGATTCATTGAAAGTGATAGATGTAATTAGTAAATTACCTCTCACATTAGTTACATTAAAACGACAGTGTTTTGCTGTGTTTATTATTGAGTTAACAGATGATATAAATAAAGTATATAATAAAACATCGTTGCAGATTGTATCATTTTAAAAATATTTGATGAAATCATTCAAACTCTTCTAATTAAACTTAAAGTATAGATACATTAAACAGTACTCGCAACACATACTGCGATAAATAAATTCTTTACTCTTATAGTATTGTAGATATACATTCTGCAATTGCTTTGTAAAAACCTCAGCTGGAATCCCTGAGCTGGATGATCATATGAATTGAAGTATTGTCCAATACCCTGCTCACCAATGTGTATTGCAACCCAGTGAGAGCCTGGCTTATTTTCACTATCTACATTGCTGACAATATAACAGGGCGTTACAACGTATATCGACAATCGGTTTGCTGCGTAAACATTATTTTGAATACTGAGATCAATTTTCTTCAAATAATTCTGTATCTCAATTGTATTCATATTACCTTAGAATAATGTATTTAAAGGTTATTGGATTACAACTTACAATAAAACAAAACATAATTTTATGTACATATTTAATTCCAAAATTATAAGGCAAAATAGTAGTAAGTTTGACTAAAACTATTACACACCCTTACAAACGATCAAATATAAACATAACTGCGGTAATCTACTGAAATGTTATGATTTTTATCAATTTTATTGTATAAGAGCTTATTCAAAACGAACTTTGATTTATGAAATATGTAACTTGAGTTAAGTGATAAAGCTCTTTGTCATTTTCTTAATGTAACAAATTTTGAGATAAATAAAATACACTTTAGTTTCTGTGATTACTTCCTTTCGCGAATATATCAACAATTCGACCATCAGATTTCCTCATCGGGTCATTAATTATTTTTAGTATTAGTTTAAGATTTTTCTTCCGCCAATTATATTATAGAGATCAGGTAGTTATATCTTGAAACTAATTGACATGGTTGAGATTGTATAAAGGTTGCATTTCATCAAAGCATCAGGTGATTTAGATAAAATTTGTGTCACTGACATCATTCAAAAATATTATAAAATTATTTACGAAAACTGATTTTCCACACCCACACACAATGCACCCTCTACTACAAAAAGGTTTCATATAATATAATGAGACGATTTATTGTTAAACTACCATTTATTGATTATATTTAAATAGAACAATTTATAAGTAAAACAATATACAGTACCTACATCATAACTTACTCCATAAGTTTTATATCCAACTAAAAGATGTATCTACTCTCATTCTTTTCAAAAAATAATTCTAACTTAAAACTTATATAACTTTTATTGTACTTTATGATGACTCCAAGCTAATTTATCAATATAATTTGCTTGAATATGCCGTTTGGTATGACAAACTAGATTTATTTATTCGTTGAGTGAAAATATTATGCTTTATTGACTTAAATCTATGCATTGAACAATATTCATTCTTATTTTCATATAAGCATATCTTATAATTTTCAATTTTCATATACTTACTTAGTAACACTTTTATTAAATTTGAATGTGTATTTTCCCACAACATCTAATACATACGTTTAGATCTAAGTCCTAGGAATTCATTAAATATGTTAACTTTGTTCCATCTTTAAAATAGCCTAACTTCTTATTATTGAGTTTTAGATAACAAAATATTTTTTCTGCATTGTCAGATGATTCGAAACGCAAATGTAAATCAGGTCTTATATCTCATTAAAAATTTATATATTAAAGTATAAGTATCAGTGTACAATAATTTTAATATATTTCGAAACTTATTTAACATATAGTTATAATAGTAAAAGTCATCGTATTAGAGTTTTAGAAATATCCAATATACCTGCAATATACCAAATAAATATGTTTATTGGGGAACAATTTAGTCTTTTGTAATTGAACTGCAACCAATTTTCATTTTAAAATAGATAAACTATGGAATTCTATCTTGGCAATTAAATCATACAGTGCAATTTTACATTTACTCCTTTTTCAATATTTTCCATTGTTATTTAAATATTTGAGGTATTCATTAATTTATAAAAATCTTTTCGAAATCAGATGTAGGTAGCTTTTTTATGCATGTTTGTATTTAAATCTATGTAATTTTGTAACCATGCGCTTTGTTTGAATTTTAAAATTCTATTAATTTTTTATAATGAGACGATTTATTGTTAAACTACCATTTATTGATTATATTTAAATATAAAAATTTATAAATAAAACAATATACAGTACCTACATCATAACTTGCTCCACAAGTAATATATCTAATCTATTCTTTTCAAAAAAAAAATAATTCAACCTTAAAACTTATATAATATTTATTTTATTTTATGATGACTCCAAGCTAAGATATCAATAAAATTTGCTTAGATATACCGTTTGGTATGACAAACTAGATTTATTTATTCGTTGAGTGAAAATATTATGCTTTATTGACTTAAATCTATGCATTGAACAATATTCATTCTTATTTTCATATAAGCATATCTTATAATTTTCAATTTTCATATACTTACTTAGTAACACTTTTATTAAATTTGAATGTGTATTTTCCCACAACATCTAATACATACGTTTAGATCTAAGTCCTAGGAATTCATTAAATATGTTAACTTTGTTTTCATCTTTATAATTATCGTACCGTACTTCTTTTTATTGACTTTTGGGTAGCAAAAAAATTTTTTCTGCAGTCAGTGGTTTTTAAACGCAAATGTAAATCATGTTTTATATCTGTGTAAAATTTATATATATTAAACTATCAGTATCAGTGTACAATAATTTTAATTTATTTCGAAACTTATTTAACTAGTGAAAGTCATCGCATTAGAGTTTTAGAAATTTTCAATATATAAAATCCTAACTAAATAGGTTTATTTTCATTTTAAAATAGATAAACTATGGAATTTTGACAATTAAAACTTGTATAATTTTACATTTACTCTCTTTTCAATATTGTCCATTGTTCGTTATACATTGAGTTATTCATTAATTTATAAAAAATTTTTCGAAATCAGATGTAGGTAGCTCTAAAAACTCTAATGCGATGACTTTCACTAGTTAAATAAGTTTCGAAATATATTAAAATTATTGTACACTGATACTTATACTTTAATATATAAATTTTTAATGAGATATAAGACCTGATTTACATTTGCGTTTCGAATCATCTGACAATGCAGAAAAAAATATTTTGTTATCTAAAACTCAATAATAAGAAGTTAGGCTATTTTAAAGATGGAACAAAGTTAAAATATTTAATGAATTCCTAGGACTTAGATCTAAATATATGCGTAAGATGTTGCGGGAAAATGCAACTCCAAATTTTATAAGTGTTACTGAGTAAGTATATGAACGTGAATAATGCCTATTTAAAAATAAGAATGAATATTGTTCAATGCATAGACTTAAGTCAATAAAGCATAATATTTTCACTCAACGAATAAATAAATCTAGTTTGTCATACCAAACGGCATATTCAAGCAAATTATATTGATAAATTAGCTTGGAGTCATCATAAAGTACAATAAAAGTTATATAAGTTTTAAGTTAGAATTATTTTTTGAAAAGAATGAGAGTAGATACATCTTTTAGTTGGATATAAAACTTATGGAGTAAGTTATGATGTAGGTACTGTATATTGTTTTACTTATAAATTGTTCTATTTAAATATAATCAATAAATGGTAGTTTACCAATAAATCGTCTCATTATATTATATGAAACCTTTTTGTAGTAGAGGGTGCATTGTGTGTGGGTGTGGAAAATCAGTTTTCGTAAATAATTTTATAATATTTTTGAATGATGTCAGTGACACAAATTTTATCTAAATCACCTGATGCTTTGATGAAATGCAACCTTTATACAATCTCAATCATGTCAATTAGTTTCAAGATATAACTACCTGATCTCTATAATATAATTGGCGGAAGAAAAATCTTAAACTAATACTAAAAATAATTAATGACCCGATGAGGAAATCTGATGGTCGAATTGTTGATATATTCGCGAAAGGAAGTAATCACAGAAACTAAAGTGTATTTTATTTATCTCAAAATTTGTTACATTAAGAAAATGACAAAGAGCTTTATCACTTAACTCAAGTTACATATTTCATAAATCAAAGTTCGTTTTGAATAAGCTCTTATACAATAAAATTGATAAAAATCATAACATTTCAGTAGATTACCGCAGTTATGTTTATGTTTGATCGTTTGTAAGGGTGTGTAATAGTTTTAGTCAAACTTACTACTATATTGCCTTATAATTTTGGAATTAAATATGTACTTAAAATTATGTTTTGTTTTATTGTAAGTTGTAATCCAATAACCTTTAAATACATTATTCTAAGGTAATATGAATACAATTGAGATACAGAATTATTTGAAGAAAATTGATCTCAGTATTCAAAATAATGTTTACGCAGCAAACCGATTGTCGATATACGTTGTAACGCCCTGTTATATTGTCAGCAATGTAGATAGTGAAAATAAGCCAGGCTCTCACTGGGTTGCAATACACATTGGTGAGCAGGGTATTGGACAATACTTCAATTCATATGATCGTCCAGCTCAGGGATTCCTGCTGAGGTTTTTACAAAGCAATTGCAGAATGTATATCTACAATACTATAAGAGTAAAGAATTTATTTACCGCAGTATGTGTTGCGAGTACTGTTTAATGTATCTATACTTTAAGTTTAATTAGAAGAGTTTGAATGATTTCATCAAATATTTTTAAAATGATACAATCTGCAACGATGTTTTATTATATACTTTATTTATATCATCTGTTAACTCAATAATAAACACAGCAAAACACTGTCGTTTTAATGTAACGAATGTGAGAGGTAATTTACTAATTACATCTATCACTTTCAATGAATCGACATTGAGTCGCTCACCAATCATTAGGTTAATTACCACTGATCAGTAATGAATATGGATCTGTTTAACTTAAAAAGCCAACTTTGAAACTATAAGAGATTTCGAAAAACGGATCAGCGCAATCGCTCGGAAATACATCAAAACCCCCAGTTTGAGACCACACGTTTTTTTTTTAGGAGGCATCACGAGCAAGTGAGCCAGAACCGGGGAGGCAGAACCGGCGAATCCCCACTACTGTGAGCCAGAACCGGCGAATCCCTACTACTCATTAGTGAGTATCGCTATTTTATTTTGTAGATGAACATTATCTTTTGTTATTTGGTAGAGTTCTCGTGACAGCCATCGTCATGCTGGCTTAATGCCACTGCTTGTGGCGGCGACGTGGGGCGGGTCGTTACCTTCCCTAAAATATGGTCGAGGGAGGCGATGACTGGTCCATGCTCATAAAAGGGGCGCTGCTTTTGGTGGCTGGATCATCCTATCACCGGGAAATCTGATTTATGTTTTCTATATTTCTTTTTTTTTCTTTATTTTTTTAAATTAAAGTTATTATATATTTTTTTATATAATAACTAATAAAATGTTCGCATAATGCCTTTATTTTATATACTATATGTGTGGATTGATGCATCTACTGTTTTGCACTTTAAGTATGTACTCAATAACAGCTATAACTATGTTTTTACTAATAATTTTAAATGTTTTTCACTTAGGTACTCGTGTAGGACATTTTGTACTTGACTTTTTGTATTTTGTTGCATCACTTTGCATATATTATTGTAATTCAAATGATTTGTCAATTTAATTGAAAATAAGAACCTGTAATACCATTCTGTTTTGAAAAGAGCAACCTTAGACTTTCTTGGTCGATCTTCTCTAAGGAAATCTGCCTTCCGAACGAGCTGTATGAAAAAATGACATATTTCAAGTATAAAGCAATTTACCTACGAAATAAAATATGTTTAATTTGATTGATTTGATTTGAATACCGCACACTTCCAGACAAGTAACTCCCTTATGATAAATATATTATGGTACTATGTATTTAATAATATAGACATATTAAGACAGAACCCCAATATAAAGATTGGATTACTTAATAAAAAGCTTAAAAATGTATTATTAGATAATATTAGGTAATAGAAATATAATATATCCTAATAATATAGTTATTTGTATCTTACATTATTATACAATTATTTTAGAACCATTTTATATTATGTTTGTATATGATTATGTTATTAGTAGGTTATGTATAAAATTAATGAGCGCATCTCGCCGATAAACATAAAGTTTCGCGAATACATAAATGTAATTTAAATGTAAGTTGTGATATGTTAATAAAAAAAAAGGATCCGGTACAAGTCCCTACGGAACGCCAAGTGATCTATCGTACACAGAGTACTGGATCCTAGATAATTCGACGAGCTCGCTTGGTGCTCGCGTTTTATTACTATCTCTTCGAATTCTTTGTATAAAGCGTTGAATTTAAAACTTCATCCACGTTTTTATAGTTTATACCGACGCATGAAACTCAGAATACTACTGGCTAGGTGGTATTTCGTCGTCGTCACTTTATGCCCAATTTAATTAAAAACCAACCACGAACACAATGTTGTGGGACGTCAAACAGACAGATGCTCACGTGCACGCGAAATTAACTAAATAACTTTAATTGTAATTTGAATTTCTGTTATTTTATGGATGCAATTACTAATTGTGACAGTACGAGTGGATGACATTGTTAGCTATTGCTGGTTGAGGTTTTTACCTATAACTGGTTGAGATTTAAGCTATTTCTGGTTGACATTATTAGCTATTGCTGGATGACTTTGTTAGCTATTACTGTTTGGAATTGTTAGCTATAGCTGGTTGGGATGTTAGCTATATATGGTTGACATTGTAAGCTATTACTGGGTGAGATTGTTACCTATTGCGGGATGAAATTGATAGCTATTGCTAGTTGAGATTATTAAGTATTGCTGGGTGACCTCGTAATCACGACCATCATGTTCACGAAACATCCTTACACAAACAATTATGAATGTTTTCAAGCTGTAAAGGTTGTTGCATCCAATATACGATAATTTATATTTATACAGTTAATTCTTTATTACTTTTCATGAAATAGTTTATATTATTTAAACACGACTCATATATTGGATGCAGCACCTTACAAACTAATTTGTTTTGTATATTACAGCCATTGTAAAATACTCTATTTAATTGAAAAGAGTGGCTGTTGAGTTCCTTATATGTTAAATATATGGTAAATACAGCAATTTAAAAGAAATATTTTCTAGGGACGATTCAACCAAGTTAAATAAAGCTTATTTCACTTTGACTTTACCAAAACAAACCCCCAAAAACACAATTATCTATGAAAATTTATTGAATTAGGCGTTACTTCGCGGAAATCCATAATTATATAAATGGTTTAAGTTTTCTTTAGTGTTAATTCCACCAATATTTGTTTTTAAAACAATTATCTATACTAAAAAAATATTGGGTTGAGAAGCTACAACAACAAAACCTGTAAGTTTTCAAGAGCGTTTTCATTTTGTGTGACTTAATCATTTTCCTGCTTCATATTTTCACTTCTCACACAACTTCCAACTATGGCTTCGTCTCGTATTACTTAGCAGTTAGCACGCAGTACATACGAGTATCTAGTCACAGATCTGGCTCCTGACACAGTCGTTCTTTGTTTTTTTAATGAGAATAAGGGATGAGACGAGCAGGACGTCCATTACAATCCAGTGCCGCTCAGGATCATTGAAAAACCCAAAAATTCTGAGCACTACAAATGCTCTCGTCACCTTCAAACATTTACAAACACAGTCTCATTTGCCCAGTAATTTCACTAGCACTATTTTATTGTTTTCAACCACGGAACAGATAAAACTAGTGGAAGTGGCATGTGGACGTTAACTCTGTCGCCACTATTGAGTACAAATGTAACTCGAGGCTCAAGTGAGACCAGTCATTTGATGTCAAGTGAAGTATAATTATCTTTTAAAAAAACACAAATATGCCTTTTTGTGCCATTTTCGACTGTAGAAATCATAGCCGCAATAAAAATATGTCCAACGAAGGGATTTCCTATCATCGGTAATCATAATTTTCCGATTTAAATACAGTAAGAAATATTTTATGTGTTGTGCAAAATATACAATTAAAAATGGACCAACAATCGCTCAACTACGTCTAATCTACTATCATTCTTAAATAACACAACATTTAACATGGATTCTGGGGGTCAAATAGACTCTATCTTCACAGATTTTCGCAAGGCATTCGATCGAATTGACCATAAAATACTACTCCAGATTTTTTTTTCGGCCGGAATTCATGGTAACTTATATAGGTGGTTTACCTCGTACATTGAGAACAGATCGCAGGCTGTGGTTCTCAACGAGTACTCATCAGAATGAAACTTCGTGTCCTCTGGAGTCCCTCAAGGATCCTTGTTAGCTCCATTGCTGTTTAATCTGTTCATTAACGATATCGCTGCTTGTTTTCAACATTCCAAATTCCTACTATACGCAGAAATATTTAATCCCAGTCATCTGAAATATTTAAACAAATTCGTGACGTTGATGACTGTCTTTTATTGCAACAAGACATGGACAGGTTTGAAAAATACTGTAGCATCAACATATTAGACCTGAACGTTCCGAAATGTTACGCTATAACATGTACCCGCTTATAAAAACGTTGTATTGTACGTATGTTCGTAGCATACTCGAGTATTGTACACAAATTTCGAACGCTCAGTATGATATACATATTAACAGATTAGAATCAATCCAACTCAGATTTGTTAAATACCTTGAATATAAGTGCAAGATATACAACAATGATTATGAGTCAAGATGCAAGAGACATATTACCATTCCATGAGAGACGCAAAATAGCTGATATTACAAAAATAACACAATGTCACATTGACGCTCCACATCTTCTCTCGAACATAAATTTAAATATTCACATAATCTCCGCAAGACATCCTAAATATTAACATATACCCCATTGAGCGACAAATTACAAACAAAACTCATTCTTCTCAAGAGCATCTCACTACATAAATAGCCTAAAAGGCATTCCTGAGTTTGACCTGTTTAATTCAACCCCAAATTCTAGCAGATTAGAAATTACTACTACTAATTAGTTGATATAAACATAATAGAACGTAGTGTTTAAATTCTCTTTGAACATAATAAATGTACCGTAACATAAACAAACCTATATAAACATATTTTATATAATACTTATATTTAAAAATAGTTGTACCTGTATTATGCTATGTGTTATTAGAATCAATATGCGAAAACTTTTAAATGGTGTAAAACGTTTACAGTGTTGTATATTATTTAAGTTATTGTAACACTGTAAGTTTTCCAAATAAAAATAATGCTCAACGTTGAGTATTCCAACTACAGCAACGCTTCGCACAATCGAGCACTCTCAAAAGTACTGCTTTCGCGTGATGTGTAGAATAGATACAAACTTAGTGACAGAAAATTAACGTGTGCTTTTTCTATAAGTCAAAGTCCTTTGACTTTTCAACGTCAAAAACGTCTTTCAAAAGTCAAAAAAGATTTTTTGACTTTTGAAAGTCAAAAAATCTTTATTCACTGTAAAACTTTATAAGTTATTTAGTGCAAGTCAGGATGAAGTACAAAAAATACAATAGCATTCAAATGAGTATAACAATATTCATTCACAAAATTTAGAACATTAATTCCAACTATCTTTATCATTCAAATAATCTTTCACGCTATAATAGGCCTTAGATGTTAATTTATTTTTTACGATACATTTAAATTTTTTAATAGGTAACATTTTAATTTCATTTGGGAGTTTATTATAAAATACAACACAATCCACTTTAAAAGATTTAGCAATTTTACGGAGCCTAGTAGATGGAATTGCGAGTTTATGTTTGTTTCGAGTATTGACACTGTGTACATCACTATTAATTTTAAATTGGCTAATATTTTTATGGGCGTATAGGAGGTTCTCGTATATGTACTGGCAGTGTACTGTCATAATATTTATTTCACTAAACTTTTCTCTCAATGAATCCCTTGAACGCATTTTATAGACTGCTCGAATTGCTCTTTTCTGCAGCACAAATATGTTTTCAATATCTGCCGCCCTACCCCACAATATAATTCCGTAAGACATGACACTATGAAAGTAGCTGAATGACACAAGTCTAGCCGTTTCAACATCTGTCAGCTGCCTAATTTTTTTTATCGCAAATACTGCAGAGCTATGTCGATTACATAAGTTTTTTATGTGAGCACCCCATTGTAGCTTAAAGTAATAATGTAATGCCTAGGAATGTTGTCGTTTCTACTACATCAAGTTTTTCATTATTAATTTTTATAGGTGTTGGTTGGTGCTTTATATTTTGAAGTGTAAACCTTACACATTTTGTTTTCCTTTCGTTTAAAAGTAAGTTATTAACATTAAACCAATTTACTACTTCAGCAATGTCGTCGTCAACCTGACAGAAAGTATTTTGCTGGCGTTTTATTTTAAATAACAACGATGTATCGTCAGCAAACAGTATAATATCATGTTTATTTTGAATAAGGTATGGTAAATCATTTACGTAAACCAGGAACAAAAAAGGACCCAAGATTGAGCCCTGCGGTACACCCATCGATATGATAGAGCCAGTTGATCTTTTTCCATTAACGTCTACTCTTTGAATCCTATTACATAAGTATGATTTTATTAAATCTAGTGAAACATCCCTAACACCATAGTGGTGAAATTTTTGAAGTAAGGTTTCATGATGAACGCATTCGAATGCCTTGGATAAATCACAAAACACTCCTAACGCATCACATGAATCCTCCCAAGCATCCAAAATATTTCTTATTAACTCGATACTAGCAGCTGTGGTTGAAAGACCTTGAGTAAAACCATATTGTTTATTATGCATGAGGTTATTATTGTAAAAATGGTTAATTAATAGCGTTAACATAATTTTTTCGAAAATCTTGCTAAAGGTTGGTAGTACTGATATGGGTCTAAAATTGGTGGGGTCAGCTTTATCTCCCGACTTAAATAGAGGAGTAATCTTGCTCTGTTTCATTTGGTTTAATTAGTCTAAACGTTTTAATAATCTCTATGCGATCAACATGCTTAAATTTAAAGTTTGTATTACATAAAGATACGTTTTTCTGTAGCAGTTTCATTGCAGATATAGGTGAGGAATTTAGATATTTTGTCGTAGAGACCGGTATATCAGTAAAAAACTTTTCAAATGTATCTGCAATTTCAGAATCTGTTTTTATGTTTCTGTTACCAATCTTTAATATGAATTCATTATTTATCTTATTAGTTTTACCGATCTCCTCATTTATAATTTTCCAAATTGTTTTTATTTTGTCATTGCTATTTAAATCTTTAAACTTATGTTGAGAGACTTAGCTAATTTACAATCGTTCTTGAATTCTTTAGAATATAACTTTACATAATTTTAAAATTTTGCACTTGTATTAAATCGCCTCTCTTCATATAAGTTACACAATGTTTGTCTACGTTTGTGTAAATCGACGGAAGCCCAGTCATTAAAAGATAAAGTATTTTTTGGAATAAATGATTTTGAAATGAAAATAGAGTTAAACAGTTTAGTAAATGATTGAAAAAATATGTTGTACATTGCATTGGCATCTAAGTTAAGTTGAGGTAGGAATAGAGAATTGGAACTGAGGCAATTTTTCAATTGATTTAAACGATAATTTGTTACAGGAGTACATTAAACTTGTTTTTTCAGAATAGATGTCTTGAATTTTTATTAGTTGACCAAAATGGTCTGAGTCTAATTTACTAATAATACATTTCTTTATTGGAATAATGTCAGTGAATATATTGTCAATACACGTGGCGCTAGTCGCAGATATTCTAGTAGGCTCCGCAAACAAATGAGAGAGATTAAATGATTTGAACAGATTCAGCAATCGCACACTTAAGCAGCAGTTATTTATAATATTAACATTAAAGTCGCCACATACAACTAATTTCTTCTTCGATTAAGATAGTTTCGATAACACATCTTCCATAGTTTTTTCAAATATTTCAAAATTTGCCAGCGGCGGTCTATATACACATACAATTTTTTTTTATCTCTATTCCAGATATTTCCACTACACGCTCAACAGATAATGCTTCGATATCTTTACTATTTTTGCACTGAAATTGTTTGTTGACTATAATCAAGGAACCACCATGAATAAAGTTGGTTCTACTAAACGAGCTTCCAACTATGTGATTGCTAAAATCAAACATTTGCTCATAATCTCTTAGCCAATGTTCAGTAATACATAAAATATCAATATCATTGCTGTTTAAAAATAATTCTACTTCTAAATCTTTGCCTCTTAAACAATGGATATTTTGATGTACTAAAGTTATTATTCCTCTTTCTTTGCTACTTCTAATATTACATAAATTGTTATTTGTTTTGAAGTTGCTAGAGGATAATTCCGTTGTCTTAAATAATTTATTTTGTAGCTTATTAATGCTAGAGACATCCTCTGTTGTCTTATAAACTAAATTAAATTACTTGGGATAGCTTCCAATGTGAGATTGTCACGAATCTCTTCAGAACAAATAGTGTGCATTTTCTGGTTAGCCAAATTCCTGGCTGTTATACTAAAGTAGTAAGACAGTGACACAGCTACTTGACGTTTATGAAAGTCTGAGAGGTGGTAACTACCTTTTCTCAAATATAAATTATTTTTAACATAATTGTTGGTTTCGATCAGGTGAATTAGTTTATTATTATTTAGAATAGTATGTTATGTTAAATTTAAATTATATCTAAGTTCGTTTTCAGCTTGTGGTAGGCTTTTGCTGTACGGGAATGTAAATATTACAATTTAATTAATGTTTAGTGAACATAGTGTCTCAACATATTTGATAAGGTCACGTTTCTTCATGTCTCCTCTATTTCCAAACCATAATATTATTAAGTTTGTTACATGTGTTAAATATGAACTTAATATTTTTGGAATAATATCATGAAAACTAGTGTTTGGGTAGCAGTTATTTATTACTGTTAGTTCTATTTTCTCTATAAGAAATACATTCTTAAGTAATGACTTTTGGCCTGAGGGCGTAAAACTTAGTTTGTACCGTGAGCACACGGCGAGAGCAAATAAACCGTCTTAAAATTTATTACTATATGGATATCACAACCACAAGAATAAAAATACCACCTTTTAACTGTAAGAATATTAAGAAATCCTTAATGACTATAAAATATTTAACTGACACCTCGCAACTTATAGTGCTGCAAGAGACGTGGCTATTGGAACATGAGTTGAATTTTGTCCATAGTATTAATATCCAGTTTGGATGTGTAGCAAAATCTTCTGTAGATTCTTCTGTTCTTCTTCGAGGGCGTCCTTTTGGAGGGCTCGCCATCATGTGGCACAAGGGTTTATTTCCAAACGTAATACCGGTTGAATGTTTAAATAAAAAGATACAGGCGGTGCGTGTGTGTCTTCATTCGGGTTCATTTCTGTTAGTGAATGTGTATATGCCGACGGACCAAAGTGAGAATGTTGAAGAGTTTACAGAGTGTTAACCTTTTGGGGGATAACCCTAACATGTATAAATTTCAATGTGTTGCGAGCGGTAGCAAAAGATGGTTGGATCACTGTGTTACGACCAGATCGGGGTGGGATACCATTGTTGGAGCCTACGTCACTCATGACGTCAGATGGTCCGATCATCACCCATTGAGTATCGAGTGTGATATCACCGGGGTGGCGACTAACCGTGCCATTTATAGTACACTCGATACACAAAAATTTGTAAGATGGGGCGAGAGATCAAGTGACGAAATAAACGCCTACCGTGAATTTTGTTTTAATAATTTAGATTTATTTTGTGATCCACCTGTGTGTGAATGTTCTTATATTATGATGTGTAGTCATAGACAAGATTATTATATATATATAGATAATTATTACAGGAACATTGTCGACGTACTGCAGAGTGCAGCTATTGTAAGTTTTTCTCCATGTGAACAGAAGCAGACAGGTATACCAACGAGACAAAAAAGAGTACCTGGTTGGAACTATCACGTCAGGGATAGCCACGCAAAAGCTAGGCTTTATTTTAGATGTTGGACATTGGCTGGCAGGCCTTCCAGCGGACTAGAATATGATAACATGCGGAGAAGTCGTACTGTATTTAAAAATAAAATTAAATGGTGTCTTAAGAACGAAGAGAGTATTAAAATGAATATATTGGCTTTGCATAAGAGAAATAAGAATTTTGTAAAATTTTGGAATGCAACCAAAAAACTAAATTATAAACAGACCTTACCTGTGTCAGTAGAGGGTTGCCAGACCCCGTGAGATATAGCCGAAGTATTTGCAAAAAGGTTTAAAGTTAACCCTCTGACTGTAGAGTATATGCCCGAGCCGAAAACATATCATAAAGATGATGATATAGAATTCACAAGCAAAGATATCGCGAAAGTCATAATGAGTATGAAGAGAGGCAAATCTCCGGGACACGATGGGCTCAGTATCGAGCATATACTCTGGGCCAGTGATAAAATATTTAATCATTTAAGTTGTCTTTTTGATCTTTGTATCAAATTTGCATACTTACCGGAAGCTCTAATGCATACGTTAGTTGTACCTATTGTCAAGAATAAAACAGGCGATCTTAGTAGTACAACGAACTATCGACCTAACTCCTTAGGCACTATACTAGGTAAAATATTAGAACGTCTTATACACCCTGTACTGCTTAAGAACATTAAGATTGATGATGCTCAATTTGGTTTCCGTGCCGGTCTTTCGACAGATGCCGCTATTTTTAGCCTGAAGAGCGCTGTGAGTCTTAGACCTTGCACGCTTGCTTCTTAGACCTTAGCAGCGCTTTTGACTTGGTTAATTATAACATCCTATGGACGAAGTTGTTGGCCTCACAGGTGCCTAAACGTGTGGCCAATTTGCTGAGATTCTGGTACGGAGGACAAACGAACTCTGTAAAATGGGGCGACGCAACATCTAGCAAGTATAGGTTAGAATGTGGAGTTCGTCAAGATGGGGTGACCTCTCCTGATATTTTTAACCTGTATGTGAATGGTTTGATTGAGGAGCCCAGAGGTACCAAAGTCGGCTGTCACGTAGGAAATGTTTGTGTCAGTAACCTTAGCTATGCTGATGATATGGTGCTTCTCAGCCCCTCGATCAAGGGGTTGAGGAAGCTGCTTTCAGTCTGTGAGCATTATGCTAATGCTCATGAGCTGAAATATAACGTTTCCAAAACCAAAATGATGGTGTTCCCTGCAGGTGGAGGTCTGGATAGGGTACCTGAGGTGTATCTAAACGGAACGGATATTAGTGTTGTTAAGCAGTTAAAATATTTAGGTCACGTGCTTACGGAGAGGCTGAAAGATGACGAAGATATCGAGCGAGAACGAAGGGCCCTCGCTGTTAGAGGAAACAAGCTTGCGCGACGATTCGCTAAATGCAGTCGGGATGTAAAGACTACCCTTTTCAAAGCTTACTGCCTAGTCATGTATACCTGTCAGCTGTGGGTAACATTTACACACAAAGCATTTAGAAGAATAAGGGTCCAGTATAATGATACATACAGGGCCCTTATGAATCTTCCGAGATGCTGCAGCGCATCAGGCATGTTCGTGGAGGGTGGGGTCCCTGACTTCTTCGCTGTAATAAGAACGGGAATCGCGACATTTTGGAGTCTGTTGCGCAGCTCAAAAAATAGAATCCTCACGGCTATATCTGACGATATCAGGAGCCCTATATATAAGCGATGGATATCTGTTCACATGGAGAATAACAAAAAATAAATTGGACGTGTAATTAATATTATGAATTTTTATATCTTTATATTTTTATATTTTGGACACCACACCCTTATACAGTGATGGTTTTCTAGTTTTTAAGTTTACTTTTAATTAGAATAAATAACCAATGTTAACTATGGGACGTAATTGGCCTGAAATAAAAGAATTATTATTATTATTATTATTATTATTATTATTATTATTATTTAACTGTGCAGTAGTTTGCCTAAATTTTTCCCTATTTCATCACAAAATATTACAGTTTTATAATTGTTTTTTTTACGCATAGTTCTAGTGTTGGATCCGATATTCATTTCAGCGGTTAAGCGGAGAGCTGCTCTATCTGATTTTAAATTCGCAGAATTTTGGCAGCCACACAAATAATTGGTCATCAAGGAATCGAATCGTTCCTGGTTACTTTGAGATAATTTAAGTAGCTCATCCATATTCGCAGCGTACTCCCGAATCGTCTCTTGAGATTTGTCATAAAGACTAGTTATTGACCTCAAACTACCTTCAACACGGGCTAGTTCAGACTCGAGATGTTGTATGTCATTTTCATATTTTATTCTGTTATTTTTTAATTCTTCTGTACAAATTTTTAGTTTGTCTATGTAATCTAATTTATTTTTATTATTATTACTATTGTTGAGACTTTTCTTATTTTTTAATATCTTTGATGTTGTGGAGTTTCTGTGTTTTTTTATTTTCCCATATACCTTTGATGTGTTTTTGTTGCATACAGAATTAATTCCCACCACTGTGTTATCATGAGTCAAGTCAATCACGGAGCCGGCTACATTATTGCTTGCAACGGAACCTTGTTTAACTACGCTATTCGCTGATAGTAATTCGTTAAATAAGCTTTGGGTTTCTTGTGCGGCTGAAAAACGAGACTCCTCTTCCATTTGTGCTATTTGTTTGTGGGCATCACACAGTTCTCGTTCCAGGATAGAGTTTCGCTTTAAGGTATTCTCATACTCCGCACCACACTGATCAAAACCATCTATAATCATTTGTAGCTTATCTTGTTCTTCGATGATACTGTCATATTGAAAGTGTAAAGCAGACAACTCACTTTTTAACTTAGTATTGTTTTCTAGGGCTTCTAACAATATTTTCTCGTTCTCTTCACGTTCACACGGTCAATTGGTTACACAATTATCTAGATAGCTTTAATTCTTGTAAAGCCTCTTTTAGTTGTTAGGAATCTGCTTGGCGAGACATTTTGCGTGTCACAATCACATTATTGTCCATTTTGAGAGACCTTACTTACTAAAAATTAAAAACTTTCCGAAAAAAGGATTAAATTAAATTTTTTGTACGGATGTGAAATAAATTATTGCCTATAAGGATTCAAATAAAATGTCAATGAAATAAACAACAATAAAATGAAAATTGGCCAAAACATATAAATTAAAAACACGTTACATCTATATTAAGAAAAAAAACTCAAAAGATTCGAACCGTAATCACCAACACGTTAGTCCAATGTCAAACGACGAAGCTATTCAGTATTTAATGAGCGGATTGAAATGGGTGAATCTATGTTAACAAGCCCACGTCAAATATAGGCTCAAACGTCATAAGCATTAAGCACGGATTTTGAAGTACCGTCGCAAGTTATTTTACACCAGCACAAATTTACTTAGTGTCTTTAAGCGCAAAATCACAATGGTTGAATTTAGTTAAATAATACCGCTACTGTTGGTTCCACCTTGTAATGAATAGCCCTTGTGTTTATTTAATTATTATGATAGTTATCTAATGATAACTTTCATAATCACCCTGTTGTAACAGTAATAAATGAAACGTCGAAGAGTGCACTCGGAATTCAAAGGTATTTAGTGCAGGATGAGCGGTTAATTTCTGTTGAGTAACGCCTGTATTTGAAGCATCGATACTAAACTTTCTTATTAATGTAATGTAAAACAGACTTAATTTATAATTTTTACTTATCTTTTGACTTCAACTTTTACGGAGGCAACCGCTCACTGACACCATGACACTCGAAACACAATATTGAAATATTAATACTAATATTACTCGATGAAATAAGGATTCTATGAACTGGATTGTCACACACTTTAAAATTTATCTTCAAAATTTAGTATTTTACACCCTAAAAATTAGGGAGCACTCAAGAAACACGTCATGACGTCGTACACGTCATTCGCAAAAGAAAAGAAGATAAGTTGGCATTGATCCAAATTTTATTTACTATCGGTAGTACTTAATATTGTTTATTGTTGAAAAAATTTTGGAGGCCTTCGTTTCGCCGTAGTTTTTTAAAAATAATAAAACTTAATTCAGACTGTCTTAAAAAAAATGTAGGTATGGATAAAGGTACAAATTTACCGAAAAATGATTCAAATATTCTTCGTTTATTGTATTTTGGTTTGAGTTGATGGTCTTGTTACCAATGCTCTAAATAAATAAAACTAAATCTAATGAAGGTACCAACATTGACTATTTAATTTTATATACCACATTTAAAATGTGAATACAATTTCATTTTAGAATTCTAAAGTCAGACATCATAAATGTTTTCGTGGAAATGAACATATTTATCAAAATGAAGAAGACAACATCTTATTTTCTTATTAGATTGCTAACTCTATGAAGATTTTTTTTTAACACTGTTCTTTTTACACACGCACTCTGCTGGTGCATTTTAAAACTAATTCATGTTCCAATTAAGCATCAGCACAATTCAGCATTGTGCGGCACTGAGTCGCATTATGCTCTGTAATTGGAAAACTACCAGAGTATTTTTTAACTTCAAGTTTTTATATGTTATTTTTCGCATTTTAAGAAAAAGTTCTGAGGTTGTCATTACCACTTTAGGAATATGAGATTAGCGTAATTGCATTAAGTTCGAAATTGATGTAAATGAATTTGTAGTTATGTCTTTTCGTGATTGTGAATTAAGGCCTATCATGAAGCAGGAATTATGTGTGTGTATTACATATTTAATAGATAAATGTGTGAGTTTGGCGACATCGGTTTCCATATTAAAATAACATGATGACACTTCTACTTGTTTTTTCTGTTCTGTGGTTTCTACAACCATAAAATTTTGTTGTCTTTCTGATTTAATGACATATTACACGTTATTTACAAACTAGCATTTATTTATGTGAGTTATTTGTAATCTGTGGCACAATCGAGTAATGGTTATGTGTGGCACATCACTAAGGAGGCGGTACCCGTCCATGAAGTACAATATTTTAACGTAAATAATAAGAAACTTCATGGGCGTGAGCTGTGAAAAACTATTAATAAAAATGGAAAAAGTATAAGTCATATGCACTAAGCACTAATCTGTTATTTTGACATAACACACAGATACTTTAATTTTAATTACTTGTAGGTAAACCGAGATAATAAGTTACCCACTCAATAAGATAGAAAGACTAAACGAATTTGAAGTACCTAATCTGGCACAAGGCAGAATACCTATAATGAATAAGTACCAATAAATTTATAACATACGAGAATTTTATATATTATTTAGTAAGGATCCCTAATTTTTTTGTAAATGTAATGTACCCTATATCAGCCGGGGATAATGTAGCTTCCCAACAGTGAAAGAATTATTCAAATCGGTTCAGTAGTTACGGAGCCTATAGAATTCTACAAACAAACAAACAAACAATCAAATCTTTCCTCTTTATATTATTAGTATAGATTATGTTAACGACTGTTGTAATTAATATTAGGTGAGGGTTTTAAAAAGTAGGTTAGTAGATAGCTGTTATTATGGATATGCGACTATCGACAAAAAAAAAACTATTAATCTTCACACCACTAAGATTAGCACTGCCCTTTGCCTACATCATAGATGGCGCTAGTTACAGAAATTGTTTGTTTCCCGCATGGTTCTCTTCAAAGGTCCATTTTTGAAACAGAACCATTCTTGGTAAGCTAGGAAGTTCAAACACAGAAATAGGTACCTATTACTTGGTAACGATGTGACATGCTTCTAACATTGTCAACTAGGTGGCGCTGATTTTGTTGAAGAATTGTACATGATCGCTTTTTATGGTTATGTATTTTTTGACAAAGATAGAATTTGACAAATTTGCATTTTAATGAATTGCATAAAATACATAATAGCTGTAAGGGTAAATGTTATACACTTTTATAATGAAGTCCCAGCCAATGTTCATGCATTCTATAAACTTTAAATGTATTATTAAAAAAATGGTCGTATCGTAAATCCTACTGCTACATAGCTGAATATCTAAGTGATCGGACAGCCTGGGACTAGATTATGTTTATTTTATAGCAATAACAATATGAATGAAATAATGCTGGGAGAGTTTCTTGCGCCGCTTCTCCTCTCTCAGGGCGCCATTTGCTTGCGAAGCGGTGGAAGTGTTACAAATGACACCAAAAAGAATTCTAAAGGAATCAATTTTGAGAAAATATATGCCTTTTTATGTCTTTTTTTTATGACGTGTTGTTTATGTGGAGCGTGGGCTTTCTGCTTATCATCATCATCATCATCAGCCGGAATACGTCCACTGCTGGACAAAGGCCTTCCCCAAAAATTTCCACGACAATTGGCCCTGCGCTGCCCCATCCAACGTATTCCGGCGATCTTGACGAGATCATCGGTCCATCCTGTGGGGTGCCTACCAAGACTGCGTCTTCCAGTACGTAGTTGCTATTCGAGGACTTTTCTGCTCTGCCTCACCGGCCACTTCAGTTTTGCAATCATTTGGGCTATGTTGATGACTTTGGTTCTCTAACGGATCTCCTGATTTCTGATTCGATGTCAGATGGAAACTCTGAGCATAGCCCTCTCCATTGTCCTCTGAGCGACCCTAAGCTTTCTCATCAGGCCCATAGTTAGTGACCACGTCTGCATATGATTTCGATTCAGATGCTTGAGCTGTGTATGATGTTGATTATATCATAATTGAAATGTCAATATAATTTCATCAACACCAATGTTTTAGTACGTCCGAATGATGAAGTCCAGAATCATAACAGGATATCTCAAGTGTTTACCTGTCCGTCCGACAGTCAAACTCGAGAGATTATAATATTTAACAGAATGTGTCTCAGTTTGAATATTATGAGAATGTAGTTGTATAATCTTGGGTGACTGACTATTTAGATTTCTTTGAGTTAGATGGACTACTTGTGGGTGTGTGCTGTGAGGCTGATCTAGCCTGCATTCCACGATGAGGTCAGCTATGATTCCCGAGAACAAAGAATAAGGCAAAGGAGGATGGCGAGAATCCATGTATTTTGGGACCCACTGAAAGAAGTGGCGTACATCATGGAAACTTATTAATAATTGTAGAACGTAACAAAACTAAGAAAAAAGCAAATCGTACGTACCTAAGTCTAAAAAAGTGGGAGAAAAAAGATATACCTAAAAGTATAATATAATCTAAAATAATTAATCAATATCTATTGTTCAATCAATAATTTGTATCTTATGTCTATGCCTAATTACTGTCTGCTAAAAGATAATATAATACTTATGTGGTAGATTGACAAGCAATAGGTATTTGAGGATTTACCTACAATCCATTATTTTTTCAAGTAGGTATCGAATCTTTTAAAGATGACTGATTTTAGTATCAACAAACTATAATAATCTTATTGAATCTTATTTTGAATGATTACTGAATTACTGATTTGAGTAGGTACAGACAATTTCAAATTTCAAAGGTTTCGGAACATCCATATAAAAAATGACTGTTATGTCAACAAAATGTCAATTGCGCAAAACGTTCCGATACTGCAAGATGACTTATTTTTTAATCTTATATAAAATTCTCGTGTCACAATGTTCGTTCCCGTACTCCTCCAAAACGACTTGACCGATTATTATGAAATTTTGTGAGCATATTGAGTAGGTCTGAGAATCGGCCAACATCTATTTTTCATACCCCTAAATGTTAAGGGTGATCCACACGATTTTTTTTATTAATGTTTTTGACATTTTTTTTAAATTTGATTATGAGTCAACATTAAAAAATACATACAACTTCAAATTTTCACCCATCTACGATCAACAGTTACTTTTGTATCGCGATTTTATAACGGCAATACAACGTTTGCTGGATCAGCTAGTAAATTATAACAATTTATTTGTTTTGACTCCCATATCTTAGCGCCTAAATAATTTTTATATAAGCATCGTATAAACTGAAGTTTATCATTAATATAAACTTGTACTTGTACGATGCTTCCTTAATTTTTAAGTTATGTGGGTCCATTCTCGCCATCCTCCTTTTAGGAAGAGGTTCATAAGAGTGGAAAGGGAAGAAGATAAGGAAGTATGTCGTGAGAGTGGCAAGTGGTCCACAGTCCTCGCTAACCCGTTTGGAAGACCGGTGTGTGTTTGTTTGTGTACTAATGGCCCACAAATACTACATTGGCTGATCTCCTTTCATCCACCCTGTCTCCGAACCTTATTAAATGAGACTTAACCTTAATCTTATATCTCAAGCAGACGCAACAGTAGTGCCACTCAGAATTTTTGGATTTTTCAAGAATCCTGAGCGGCACAGCAATGTAATGGGCAGGGCGTATCAATTACCATCAGCTGAACGTCCTGCTCGTCTTGTAATTTATTGGCATAAATAAGAGAATTAACTGAGAGAATTGAGATTATTTTAGTGGAATAGAATCAAACGATGAAAGCTGAGCAATAAAAAAAAATAATATAAGCAGTTTTAAGAGCAGGCCTGTTTTGATATATAGTTTCACAATACGATCTAGCACAAAAATGAATCTTTGTCACTCTTTGCTAAGAACCCCCCCCCCCCCCCCCAAATCATGATTGACCACTTTTTCGTCATTTTGCTTCTTGTAGTGCTCGTCGATTCTGAATTTTTTTCATAATATTTCTGTAAACTTTAAAAAAAATGTGTATAAAAGATACAAAAAAAAATATGTTTCTTAAAATATCCCTAGAATTTTACAATTTCCAAAGAACATAATATTGTAATATTGTACGCAAGACAACCTCATCTTCATATCCAATACATAAAGGGACTGTATGAAGTCATAAAATATGTCATGTTCCTTGTCAAATATATTACGATGAAGACACCGTCGCTAATGGAAAATATTACTTTTTCATCAATCCGTACATATATCGCGGCTCGTCTACGGGCGCGACGAGTTATATTTTTGTAATTATACTTTCTTAGACTAAAAGTTTAGGTTTAAATATAATTTGAGGTTAGTTTTATTGCCACGCGTTTCTTATACTGACATCAAGTTCTTAGATCAAGGATTGGTCTTTGCTGTGCTACAACTATACTAGCAGCATGCTATGATGGCCGTTTTGACGTTTGTCCACTCATGAAGTTTCGTATTAATTAATAATTACATTGAAGGAGCAAATTACTGTTCTTTATTGTCAATAGTGACGTGCAGTTAGTCATAAAAATTTATCGAATGTATAATTTTAGGACATAATTTTTTTTATTTTTATTTTTATAAGATTCTAATTATTTGTGTACTTATTTACCACAAAACACAACATTTGTTTTTCGAAATTCAAAACTTTTTAAAATGAAATCTAATACAATCGTCACATAGGATCGCTGGCCAGTACAACTACAACCTCCGGCAAACTCACGTCAATGCTCAATGCAAAACAAAGCAGTTTCGACTTGACGTTGCTTCGAAAAGTACAAATTGTGAAATTTGTACTTTCAAGCAACGTCGTGCGATTGTGATATAGTTTTGACCTGGCTTTGGATTTCGGATATTGATACTTTATTACTGTTGACCCTTGCTCGTTAATTTAGACTCTGTTTACGCCTTTTGTTGTGGATTTCGTCGATATAGCCGAACGTACGCAGAGAACTGTTCTAAACAGTCAGACACGTGAGTTTGTAATACGCTTTAAAACTATTTCGACCGTAAATCTCAAAATGGAGGGCCAATTTTACCTATAACGTCAGTGGTTGAACGCGTAGTTGATGCGCTTAACATTGGACAACGAACTGTTAGATGAATAACTAAAGAAAAATATGGCGATACTGGCACAGAGGAAAATAAACTACACTCACCAAAAAAGAGGAAACGTGTCGAGTCGAGAAAAACCAGTCGTAGGCATCGATAGCTTTGATGCCGATGCCATCTGAAGACATGTGTACGGCTACAATTTACGTAAGGAGTATCCAACAAGAAAATAGTTAGTGCAATCACTGAAGGAAGCTGGATTATTCTTCGGTGGGGAAAGTTCTTTAACGAAGATTTTGAAGACCGTTGGATTTCAATACAAACAATCTAACAAACGCAAAATATTGATGGAAAGGATATCGTGATGGCAAGATATAGTTTTTTACGGCAAGTGAAAGAAATTGAAAATTGACAAAATGTTGTGTTTTTGATGAAACATGGCTAACCATACTGTAAACCGTTCTTGGACCGATAACAGACGGATGCAGCATCTACGTCCAAAGTTCCTGTTGGAAAAGGATCGCGACTTATAATTTGTCACGCCGGAACCATCACCGTGTTTGTCGAAGGTTCTCTCATGGCTTTTGCGTCAAAAACCACTGGAGACTATCATGAAGACTATCATTGTGTAGCCTCCCTGAACCATCTATTATAATTTTGGACAACGCCTCATACCACTCGATGCAAATTGACAAGCCACCTGCCCAATCCCAAAAGAAAACTGACATCGTCGCATGGCTTCAAAAAATGGCGTAGATGCAAACATAAATATGTTAAAAGCGGAATTTAAAAAAAAAAGAAAACAAACCAACCAATATCCGATACGTCACTGACGAAATAGCGTTAGAACATGGGCACAGAGCTATACGGTTACCGCCTTATCATTGTGAATATAATGCAATTGAGTTGATGTGGGCTCAAATTAAGGGATATGATGCAAGACGCAATACAGAACCCCCATTTGCCACAACAAAAATGGTAAAAATATTAGAAGAAGCTTGTGAACATGTGACTAAAGGAGACTGGGAAAAGGTTGTGAATAGAACTGTTACTATTAATAATTGAAGATTATGAAAGAGATGTGAAAATAGATAATATTCTAGAAAAGGAACTTATTATTAATGTTGGTGATGATAGCAGTGACGACAGTGAAAATAGCAATATGGACGAATCTGATTAAATCTGGCCTTTTGTTACACCTTTTCTTGGTCTCTTTTTGTATTCATATGTTTCTTATGTGCATATTAAGTATGTATATTCATTTTCATTCCAATATTCAGTTCGTTCAAATATATTAAGTAAACATTTAAATTTTTGTTTTATTAAACCTTTTTAATCAGGTACTTGCAACAAAAACTAATAGATTTGATTATATTTTTTTCGAGAATAAATTGACATTTCACATCACTATTATAATATGTCAAAACGGCCATCATAGCGTGCCGATATATTGACACCGCACTACCTAACAACAATAGATTCTTTAATGTGGAAACTAATAGATGTTTGTGTGCGTGGCATCTTAACACTCAATGGCATTTTTCAAATTTTGTAACATACGCTTCGTGTTATATTACATGGAAATCAATAAAATACAAAATACTTACTGATGATATGTGATCTTATGCTTATTCAGTGTCATTCTTATTTCTTGTAGCATTAATTTTACAAAGTTTTACTACATAACCCGGCATTTTAGTTTTCAATTATTAGCAAAGCATAAGACAACATGTGGCACGTCAACGTCACACATTGGACACCAATCTTTAATGTAAGATCAAGCCCTACATGAGTGTATGTGAGCTGTCACGTTGTGTCAGAGTACTGCAAACTAGAACACGTTCAGAGTGACAGCTGAAAGTTTCTTGAGTGACGGTCATTCCAATTAATAACGAACATTACATCGTTGCGTGTAAGCTGTTAGTAAATTAAAGTACAATATCCGGACGACCGAGCCTTGCTCGGATTTTTAAGAATGTACAAACCTTGAACCAAAAAAAAAATTAAAAGGACATAAACTTTCCGGTTCCGCCCCAGAAATCCCCTGTATACTAAATTTTATGAAAATCGTTGGAGCCCTTTCCGAGATTCAGGTTATATATATATATAAGAATTGCTCGTTTAAAGATATAAGATTAATCACGGCTATTGTTAGACATTTACGGTTCATTACACCAAACACAGCAGAGGTACAGGATTCCATGGACTTCATGTTATTATTGGAACTATTTTTCTTTCTATTTGTTTAATTCGACATTTAAATTTTCATTTTTCTAGAAATCATCATTTCGGATTTAAAGCAACAGCATGGTATTGACACTTTGTTGATGTCGTCTGATTATTCCTATATATTACTATTTATTGATGGGGAAATTAATGATTTATATAATATAAATAGTATATTTGATATCCAATCAAAAAGTTTAATAAATTTAATATAAATAATATTTAAACCAACGTACTTATAAATGACCAGAGATTGGAACTTGTGGACACTACGGTCTTCTTGGGTATCACGTTAGATAAAAAGCTCTTGTCCACATATTGCCCAACTAGCAGATAGACTCAGCTCTGCGGCATATGCCGTTAGAAAAATTGGAGAGTACAGGAATGTTGCGACCGCTAGATTAGTGTACTTCAGTTATTTTCACAGCATCATGACGTACGGTATTTTACTGTGGGGTCATTATCCTGGCATTGATATAGGTATTGCTCTGCAAAAGAGAATAGAAGGAGAATAGAAGAATAAGAATAATTTATTGGGGTACCATATTAGTTACAAAATGTTACAAAGTATACATTGGTACAAAATAAGTAACTTTAATTTTACAAGTATTCAGGCCTCACACTAGGATTCCCTGTGTCGTGAGGTCCAGTCTCTTCCCCTATAATAGTACAAAATAAAAATAAAAGAAATTCGCGTGTGTGTTAGATATTATTATAAAATTATTTTATATTATTATAAAAGAGGCCTGTTATATATATAGTTATATATCAGCGTGGTTATAGACAGTCTCTCAAAGAAAAATTTAAAGAAATAAATATTATGACTGTTCATAGTGAAAATTTAATAAACGTTCACAAAAATCGTCACCTTTTTGCACTTTTTAGTGATTTTCATTATTATAACACTATAAATAAGGGATTCTTATAATTCTAGCATTCTTCATAAGATACATAATAGCTTTAAGGGTAAATGTATAACACTTTAATAATAAAGTCCCAGCCACTGTTCAGGCATTATCTATAAATAAATTTAGTTTTATTAAAAAATGGCTCTGTCGTAAGTCCTACTACTCCACAGCTGAATATCTAAGTGATCCGACAACCTGGGACTAGATTATAAATATTTTATAGCAATAGCAATGACAGTACAATATTGTATATTTGATTAAAAACAGCGCAAAAGAAATGCTTGGAGAGTTTCTTGCGCCGCTTCTTCTCTCTCTGAGCGCCATTTGTTTCCGAAGCGGTAGTAGTGTTTAGTATATTAGAAATGACATCAAAAAGAATTCTAAAGGAATCGATTTTGAGAAAATAAATGCCTTTTATTGCAAGGAAGGGAAATCGTAAGTGGGTGTTACTTTGTAATAAGGTTAACAAGCCCGTTGCTCGAGTGGTATTCGTTCCTGACTATCGATCTACGGGTTGTACTGTATCATATTATCTTCCGATACAGCCGAGAACTTCTGTTCACAAATCTTATATGTATATATTCTCGTGTCACAATGTTCGTTCCCCTACTCCTCCGAAACGGCTTGACCGATTCTCATTAAATTTTGTGAGCATATTGAGTAGGTCTGAGAATCGGCCAACATCTATTTTTCATACCCCTAAATGTTAAGTTAATTTTTTTTTTAAATTTGTTTGATTATGAGTCAGCATTCTAAAATACATACAACTTCAAATTTTCACCCATCTACAATCAACAGTTACTTTTGTATCGCGATTTTAATCGGCAATACAACGTTTGCTGGGTCAGCTAGTAATTATATCTTAATATATATAAATTACATGTCACGTTGTTTGTCCGTCATGGACTCCTAAACTAATGAATGGATTTTAATGGGGATTACTTCATGAAGTGCAGTGTAGTCCAACTTGGGAGATGTGTTAGTTTTTATTTCGATAATATGATGGGACCCATAATTATTTTTATTTTCAATATTTGTTTTGTATGGACATAATATTTTCTATGTGAGAATTTAGTGACGCACGGTTTGACAGTTCCACTGCGAAACAATTTCATTATAACAACAGGGAACATTTTTAACGAAATAAATCTTGATGTTTTGAAATATTATTGGCGAATTCGTATAAAACAGTATTTTCTTTCTTATCTACAGAACAACGTCTGTCGGGTCAGCTAGTAGTTTTATACATTTTTCAACGGAGCTATGCTCTAAGTTTCCCTGCGAGATCGAATCAGAAATGAGATCCGTAGGAGAAACAAAGGCACCGACATAATGCCCAAATGATTGCGAAACTGAAGTGGCAGTGGGCAGGGCACATAGTTCAACGGACAGATGGCCGTTGGGGTAGTAAAGTCCTCGAATGATGACCACGTACCGGAAGACGCAGTGTTGGTAGGCCCCTCAGACGGAATACGTTGGATGAGGGCAGCGCAGGACCGATCATCGTGCAAAACTTTGGGGGAGGCCTTTGCTCAGCGGTGGACGTTTTCCGGCTGATGATAATGATACATTTTTCATTCAATTTATTTCTGGATACTATCGAGAGATATATTAATGATTAATAAATAATACGTCAGTTGTTGCTGGGGCTGCTGCTTTGACTGCCGAAGACATGAAGCGTCGCAAATGTGTCGGTCTCAGTGAGTCATACATCATTGTGCCGTTTGGTCCCAGAGGCACGGAAAATGTACCAATTGCGTCTCATTGGACTACGGGAAACCCAAGCGCTGGCTGTAGGTATTGCTAACATATAATAAGTAATGGATTATATTTGTAAACCATTTCGAAGCTTTCTAAGGACACGTTAATAGTAAACCAGCCGGCATCCTTTGCACAGGATGCCGGCTAGATCATAGGTACCACAACTGCGCCTATTTCTGCCGTGAAGCAGAAATTTGTAAACATTACTGTGTTTCTGTCTGAAAGGCGCCGTAGCTAGTGAAATTATTGAGCAAATGAGACTTAACATCTTATATCTCAAGGTGACGAGCGGAACTGTAGTGCCACTCAGAATTTTTGGGATTTTCAAGAATACTGAGCGGCACTGCATTGTAATGGGTAGGGTGTATCAATTACCATCAGCTGAACGTCCTGCTCGTCTCGCACCATATTTTCATTAAAAAATATATATATATATATATATATATAATATGTGAATTGTGAAGTGTCGTCAGCGAAAAGCACAGTCTGAAACCATTACCAACTGAAAGGAAATAAAATGCCATACTATTTAAATTTAAAAATTAAAAGGTATTATTATATCAGTACTCATAATTACGCCTAAATTTGAATGAAACCGAACTCTCAGGAACTGTTAAATACTCTGCTTCCGTCCACATTCTTCAAATAACTCTCCGACCGGAATGCGGCAGGCACGCATAGTCCACCTTCTGAGAACGCCAGCGTTCCAGTAAAGCTTTGGAACTCACATAATATTATAAGCAACAGATTATGGTCCTGAGATTTATTTTATAAAATAGGCTTTTGATATGCCTGTTGGTAAACGTGCCTTTTGTATAACAGGTTCTATAGAATATCGTATTTTGTGTTGATATTGATCCGGGTTGGAGGAGAGTTTATTATTCCTTCCGATCTGGTAACCACCAATACTGGCTTTCACAATTAATATATGAAGGATTTTTTTATTTTTGTTTTACGAGCAGGACGTTCAGCTGATGGTAATTATACGCCCTGCCCATTATAATGCAGTGCCGCTCAGGATTCTTGAAAACCCCAAAAACTCTGAGCGTATAATATGTTTAGTCTGATTTGTCCGGTTATTTCGATAGCTACGCCGCCCTTCATACAGAAACATATAATAGAAATGCTTACACATTACTGCTTCACCTATAATGGTAAAAGGTTTAAAGTGAGGTTTCTATCTGCGGTATCGATCTTAGTTCTAGACTCTCCCTAATTAGGTTTGATTTGTAATTTAAATTAATAATTAGTTACAAGCAAGGCTGTGTATTACACTAAACCTTAACAATCGTGCCATTAATTAATGTTAAAGACGGCTGTAAGGCTGAGAATACAGGACCAAATGCTATAAAGCATTGTGTAAGGAAGCTGTCATAAACCAGGCGGAATTGTAATGATACTACAAATCAAACTAGACAAGCGGCTCTTAAGGGCGGTTTTACTGTCACGCGAATTGGCATCCGCGTGCGGAGCTAGTTCGAACGCTCCTGGCCACACGCAAGACAATATCCCACCTGCAACCAATCTGATTACCGCGTGCAGCGCTTGATAGAAAACACATATTGTATAAAATAATAGGATGCGGCAGATCAGATCCGATTGCGGATGAAATTCCGAGTGAAAGGAAAGCCGCCTTTAGGCCTGGTCCACCAAGGCGGAGAGGAGAGGAGACGAGTGGAGATAAACCACGAAGCTTTCAGGTTATTTCCACCAGAGTGGACATGTGAGCTGTATTTATAGCAACGCTTTCGGGTGTGCGAGACGCGGGGAGAAGGTAGCGGGGAAAAGGGCGAGCGAACGTGGGCTGCCCGGCCGCTCGCCTTCACGCATCTTCGCTCTGCCGCGCCGCTTGATCGCTCGACGTGGCACAAAATTCCGCTTGATCCAAAGCAGAGAGGTTATCAAAACGCATCTCCTCTCCCCTCCGCTTTGGTGGAAACCGGGCCTAACACGTTAACAGTCCGGTGTACCTACCGTATGTTGGTTTGTGCAGCGTTCGTGTACCCTATGAGGTAGGGTGGGCGGAGCTAGTTGAGCAATTTTTCACTTGAGCGGCTATAGATCCTCAACGATAACTCTTAATGTCTTGTTCTGCATACTGATCAATTACTAATATGGGATATATTAGCAAAAGTGTCCATAGTAATTATTATTTCTAGCTAGTTGAATTTAAGAGCTGTAGGCTGTTTAAATGCAGAAAGTCATGTTTGCTCAACATACCCCATGGGTGAGGTAAGTTGAGCAAGGATATGGGGCAAATTGAGCACTCAGATGGATTCAATGTTAACTAGACACGAAATATAATTTGTTTTTGACAATCATCTTTTATTTATAATTTTTATGGGCAGAACGACAAAACTTAATTCTTTGAATAATGAACTCATGTCACTGTTGCAATTAGCACAAACGAAAGTAAGACCAGCACCAGGCACACATTTTGTATGAGCCCATTTTCTGCAAACTTGGTATTGTATGCATGTTTCTCTCCTAGTAAACTTTAAACTTCCCAGCTACAATCTTATTTGGCTTCAGCACAGTGGACACTCCTGTCTCATCCAGATTCCAAATACCTGATACACTGAATCCATATTTGTTGAGCAACTATGGCTCAACTAGCCCCACCCCAAAATATTAAGTTAAAGGTGAGATTATGAATAAACTGTTGGAATTATATAGTATAGTATAATACTTACCCGATTGAAAACGAATTAAATTTGACTGTTACAGACGAAATATTACTGTTTCCCACTATTTTACTCTTTGTTGTCAAAATAAATAATGCGGTCATGTACTTTACTCGATCGACGTGTCGAGGGTAAGTTCTTCTCTGTCGACGCTTTCTTTTCGCTATTTGATGTTTCTGCGAGCGGTGTATAGTTTCCGAGATATTATTTCGATTGCCCAACTTGCCCCTATGCTCAACTACACGAGCCCTGTGTTACTTTGAGAAATCTAGAAGCACGGACTTATCAATTAATTTGTGTTTTCTATGTAGATTTGTGTGGCCAAGGATCTAATTAATAGCAAAAATCAAAAACATATTGTCATATATTTTTAACCGACTTTAAAAAAGGAGAAGGTTCTCAATTCGTCGATATTTTTTTTATGTTTGTTACCTCAAAACTATCGACTGGGTGAACCGATTTGGATAATTCTTTTTTTATTTGAATACTGGTGCTTCCCGTGTGGTCATTTAAATAATAAATAATCTGACAATGGCATCCATGAGAAAACCATAAAAGTTTTAGATTTGCTATACGTTTGTGTATGATAAAATTACATATATTTTTAGATTTTTCAAAGCTGCATTGAAAAATTCAGTATATCTACACATATTTAGACAAATTGTTGGTTAGTGTACTTCAAATTCACTAAAAATCAATAATTAAGTGTTGCCGTATAACAAAACAAAATGAAATAACTTTTAATGAATTTTATTGGTAAACTTTAACTTAAGAACAATCAATACGTTATATTTTGTACAACTTTTATATTTTATACAAGTATAACCAGCGGACCCGACAGACGTTGTTTTGTAAAATGTACTTAAAATATAGATTTTTATGAATTTGTTAATAATATTTCATAATATCAATAATTATCTCGTAAAATATGCTCCAGTTGTTATAATGTAATTATTTCACAGCAGAACTGTCAAACCGTGCGTCAATAAATTCTCTCATAGAAAATATATGTCCATCCAAAACAAATATTGGAAGTAAAAATAATTATGTGTCGCAAAACGTAATAAGAGCTATACTATCTCTCAAGTTGGACTAAACTGAACTCCATGAAGTAATCTTCATTAGTTTAGGAGTTCACTGGGAACAAACATCAGGACACTGGAATTATACATACTAGTTGACCCGGCAAACGTTGTTTTGCCATATAAATTATTTTTAGAGTAAGACCGTTTCTTGAACATTGCAACATTACTTTATTTTTCTAATATAAAAATAAAAAATCTAAAATAAACGCAGCCTAAGTTACTCATTATTATATTAGCACCAATAAAAGTCCCGTCAAAATCGGTCCAGCCATTTCAGAGATTAGCCGGAACAAATAGACAGACGGACAGACAAAGTTGTAAAAAATGTTATATCCATATAACAGACAGACACTCCCTTTTTATGTATATGTATAGATTAACCCCCTTATTCATAATAGTCTGCTAACTTAAACCATTGCTAATTCTCACTCTGTCTTCTTCTATTGACCTAAGTCAGAATGAGAAAAAACACTCCTTAGCGGCTGTTTTAAGTTAGCGGACCATTATGAATAGGGGGCTAAGATTATATCTTAATATATATATTTCTTTTGTGCGTCTGTTGTAACTCCACTCCTCCTAAGCGGCTGAACCGATTTTAATGAAACTTTCTGTGGTTCAGATTCACAATTGAACTGCCTCCTAAACGGCTGGACCGATTTTGATGATTTTTTTGTGTGTTCCAGTGAATTTGAGAATCAGGACTCTTGTATGTTAGTGAACTCCTCCTAACGGCTTGACTGATTTTTCAAATTTAAGACGTGTGTACAGGAGGACAACGTCGGTCGGGTCCACTAGTATTTGTATATATTTTTAAATTTTCTTATGCGTCGTACACGACAGCAGTGAAAATTGTTAAATATTTTAATATTCGAAGGTTAATGTTTGATCTAAGAGTCTTCAATCATGTTACATTCAGTTTAGATAAGCTTACGTCAGCAGTTTGAAACATGATCCTAATTCATCGCTTTATCTTAGATTAGGTGAATATTAATTAGTCGACGCAAATGTGATTTAATATCAAGCTGTAGATTTTTTCAGGGCATTTGCCGCTCTTAATATACCAGCTGTTTTAGAGCCAAATAGTATTACCCGCCGCGATGGCAAGCGTCCTGATGGAATGACGCTGGTGGCTTGGGCACGGGGAAGGGCGCTGGTGTGGGACGCGACTTGTGTCGACACTCTGGCTCCTTCTCATGTCCAAGTTACGTCAGTTGGTGCTGGGGCTGCTGCTTCGACTGACGAAGACGGCAAGCGTCGCAAATATGTTGGTCTCAGTGAGTTATACATCTTTGTGCCGTTTGGTGTCGAGACACTTGGCCCGTGGGGCCCAGAGGCGCGGAGAATGTTCAAAATACTATCTTCGCACCTCAATAAGGCTATAACTGGAAACCCAAGCGCTGGCAGCTATCTCGTTCAACGGATCAGCCTAGTTAGCCAGCTATCTTTGTACGCTTCCACGTAATGATAGTTTTAATTTTAAGCACTCATAGTATTGTAAATATAGTTATAAGATTTGTTTTGTTTGAATAAATGTTCAGCTGTACACGAGAGTAAAGTAGTTTCAAATTATTTTAAATTTGTTTAATATTACTTTAGCTTAACTGGGTACTAGGATTTTAATGTTTATTTGAGAGAGAGACTTAAGTTACTGAAGATAGAACGAGAGAGAGTTACGTTTACGTTTACGTTTACGTTTATTTGAGAGAGAGATTTAAGTTACTGAAGATAGAACGAGAGAGAGTTACGTTTCCTATATTACTGTAGCGGCAAGAGAGAGGTGCGAGCACTCATTTTCTTTTACTCTTTCTCTCATAGCCAGTGCATGATACGTGGGTAACACTGAAATTGTTTAGAACTGGCCAGTTAGAAACATTGCTAATGAAAACTTTTTTGAATTTAAATTTTAGAACCCTTTGGTAACCTAATGTAGTATACTGTATTCATTTATCATTTACTTTTGTGAATTGGCGGCAAATTTAAAACCCTTGTTACACGTGAAAATAAACCTAAAGCGAGAAAATTTTCTGTCAATGATTTATTATGACTTTCGTTGTGGGCTTACACAACAACAAAGCTATGATAGGCTGCGATTAGCATTTCTTAATGAAGCCCCATCTCTTGCCACTATTTACAATAATTGGTTTAACGGGGATAGCGTGGACGTTGCAATCTCAATGATGGTCCCCGTGTGGGACGTCCTTTAACAGCGACTACTGAAGATAACATCAGTGCTGTGCGACGCATGATACAGGAAGATAAAGTTAAACCTATCAGCAGATACGGGCAAACCTAGGCATTGGTATGAGACAAGTTCAAAAATATTACACGAACATTTAGGCGTCAGGAAGCTTTGTACCAGATGGATTCCCCATACTTTAACTGACGACCAGAAACACCTTCGCATGGACTGGTGTCGCCAAATGTTAGATATGTTCAATGCCGATGACTCCGATGCTGTATTTGACATCGTCACGGGTGATGAAAGCTGGATATATTGATACGAACCCGAAACCAAAAGACAATCAGCTCAGTGGGTGTTTCCTTTCGAGGATCGGCCACCTAAGGTAAAGAAAGGAAGAAGTCAAGGAAAAAAGATGATTGCCTCATTCTTTGGTCGGAATGGTCATTTTGCGACAGTTGTGCTAGAAGATGGAAGGTCAGTTACTGCAGACCGGTATGTCAATCGCTGTTTGCCTGTTGTCTTTAAAAAAATTCGACAGCAGCGCCCTCGTAGCAGGATCCTCCTTCACCACGACAATGCTGAAGCAAAACAAAACGTATTCGAGGTATTCGCTTTAAGAGCCCTGAATCTGCGGTGAAAGCCTACGAAAATGCCATAGAAGAGACCCCGGCAAGGAAGAATGGGCCCACTGTTTTTCTCAGTGGTTCCATCGAATGCGACGATGTGTAGAGAGGGACGGAGATTACTTCGAAAAACAATAAAAGTATTGGCAAATTTCTACATTAAGCCGTTTTTCATTTTCTAAACATTTTAAGTGTTACCTAGGTATATATATATATATCAGCCAATAGTTCGTTAGGAAATAGTATTAAATTGGATGAAAAGAAATAAAAAATCTATTCAAAAATATTAATTTATCAATGAAAACCCATAAAATATTTTTTTATTTAATAGTTTTTGTATAACCCGACAAATGTTTTCTCCATGTAACTGTTATTTACTGAATAGATATAAATTAACAAAAAAATGTATGTTATTGGACATTAAATTTCAGTATTTAGCTTTAGCTATGTTTAAAGAGAGAGCATCATACTTTCGTTTCGCGAACTTAGTTTTTATTTTATTATGACGTGCAAGAACAGTCGCATTATAAAGTTTCATATGTTGTAAAATTAACGCCAAAGATGTTTTTACATGAACACATTTCATAAGCTACAAGTTTGTTTTTAAAGCTTATAATGCCTACTACTCGGCTAAGTCGAGTAAGTGTGTCTTTTGTGGGACGATGTATATATTATATTCTTTAACAACAAGATTTGAATAATGTGCTATTGGGTTTAATTTTTTTTTGAATGTATTAATGGACTAGGTAAATGTACAAATCTCTTTAATCGTGAATCAAATTTATCGAAAATGAAACAAATATCATGATAAAAGTTGAAAAGCCCAGTGACGAATAAGTATCTAAACATGTTAAAATGGTTGCCAAGACTTACTTCCTAATGATCTGTAAGAAGATAACGTCTAAAGTCTCTGGGAGAAATAGGGTCCAACTATAGGACCTGATTCTATTATTATTGTCGTTATAAATGTATCACGTCAATAGTTAGTGATTACCGTGGCCTATATTATACGTTGGATGAGGGCAGCCCAGGACCGATAGTCGTGGAAATCCTTGGGAGTGGCCTTTGTCCAGCAGTGAACGTCTTCTGGATCATGATGATGATATTATCTCTCTTCTGCAATACGGAGGAATCCCGTGATCGTTGCGGACGAGGTAGGTGAGTATACGCAGTTTTCCCCATTAAGATTGGAGACCCAGCGCTCGGAAAACGGGCGCAACAAAGAACTTGTTGCAATAGAGGTGCTTGATGAAATAATATTTTTTTTTATGAACATAAGGGACGAGAGGAGAAGGATGTTCAGCCAATTGATACATCCTGGACATTACAATGCAGTGCCGCTCATTCTTGAAAAACCCAAAAATTCTTAGAGCGGAATTGTAGTGCCTGCAATTGCGCTCGTCACCTTGAGACATAAGATGTTAAGTCTCATTTACCCAGTAATTTCACTAGTTACGGCGGCCTTCACATTGAAACACTGTAATTATTTACACCTTTCCTTTGAGCCTCCCACTGGTAAATATTTAAAGAAATACTAATATGAATAATACACAGTACGCTTTATAAATATATTTTATTAAACATTTTATGTAAAATAGTTAAATTATAACCGACATTCATAACAAACACATATAAACACTGTTGGTATCCCGTCCGATATTGATTATTACGTTAGTAACACCCGTTCCACTGAACCGTTGGCTATTCTGGTTGTGAGGACTTCAATGTACTTGAATACGTAATCTGACATAAAGATGTCTCTGCAGGTATTATAACTAATGCCTTTCATACATGTGACTACAAGACTTATGGATTTATACTCGTCTATATTATAGCTGACCCGACAGACGTTGTTCTGTGCATAATAAATAAAATACTGTTTTTTTATGAATTTGTCAATAATATCTCATAACACCAAGAATTATTTTGTAAAATATGCTCCCTGTCAATGACGTTCTATATTATGTATAGAACCTCATTGCTCCCTGTTGTTAACTATAATGAATTTGTTTCACAGCAGAACCGTGCGTCAATAAATTCTCTCATAGAAAAGATGTCCATATAAAACAAATATTGGAAATTAAAATAATTATGGGTCCCAAATCGAAATAAAACCTATCCTATCTCTCAAGTTGGACTAAACTGCACTCCATGAAGTAATCCCCATTAAAACTCGTTCATTAGTTTAGGAGTCGATCGCGGACAAACAACGTGTCATGTAATTTATATATATTAAGATATTATATTATACGATTAAGGTTTATATGGTTTGAGTTAATTTGAGTTCATTTGAGTATTTTTTTTGAAAATAAGGGACAAGACGAGCAGGACGTTCAGCTGATGGTAATTGATACGACCTGCCCATTACAATGCAGTGCCGCTCAGGATTCTTGTAAAACCTTAAAAATTCTGAACGGCACTACAACTGCGCTCGTCACCTTGAGACATAAGATCTTTAGTCTCATTTGCCCGTAATTTCACTAGCTACGGATTTGAGTTAAAGGTACCAGAATGGTCTGTCACTGCTATAAGGTACGCTGTAATTTTTGCTCATGGTATTTTTTAAATGAATATGGAATTTTGTATTGTAAATTGAACTATGTGAATTTTTGTACTAAATTCCTTAGTCCCCGAATGTTAGCAACCGTAAACCAGTTGAAGTCGTTAAATGACGTTAATTCACTAGTTTAATTCCTTTACCGTGTTAGGGTGAAGGTATTATTATTATGTTTTAAGTCCCGTATACAAATGTGGCACACAAACACACATATATATATATATATATATATATATATATATATATATATATTCTATACGTCGGTAACATCAACTAAGTACACAACACAAGAACACAGATAATAACTCTCACACAACAAACAGAGGTCTCCTCCAACACTAACCTACCCCATGAGTTAGTGTGTTCACATTATTACGTTCTGTTTCCCAACTCACGTATGTAATTTGATTGTGCTCGTTGATAACTGCTATTTATTGAGATTTCATTTTAAACAACAACAGATTTTATTGTTTAACTAATAATTTCGATTCAAATTTGCAACATTTTTATTTTACGAAATTAAGGGACGAGACGAGCAGGACGCGATGGTAATTGATACGCCCTACCCATTACCATGTAGTGCCGCTGAGGATTATTGAAAAACCCAAAAATTCTTAGCGGCACGACACCTTGAGATATACGATGTTATGTCTCATTTGCCCAGTAATTTCACTAGCTACGGCGCCATTCAGACCGCAACACAGTAATGTTTACACATTACTGCTTCATGGTAGAAATAGGCGCCGTTGACCCATAATATAGCCGGCTTTCTGTGCAAAGGAGCGTCCCACTTTTTATTATTAGCGTGTGATTGTTTATTTGATTAAAGGTTATAATGTTTTTATGAATAAATATAAATATATTAAACAGGAAACTGTATATTAAAATAAATATTGTTGCTCAAATTATAATTAAAGATTATTATTATAGGCCCACTCTGCAGAGATAGTGCTTACATTAAAAGTGTAATTTTTTTTTATGGAATAGCAGGACAAACGAGCGTACGAGTCACCTGGTGTTAAGTGATCACCGCCGCCCACATTCTTTTGCAACACCAGAGGAATCACAAGAGCGTTGCCGGCCTTTAAGGAAGGTGTACGCGCTTTTTATGAAGGTACCCATGTCGAATCGTCCCGGAAACACCGCACAAGGAAGCTCATTCCACAGCTTTGTAGTGCGAGGAAGAAAGCTTCTTGAAAACCGCACTGTGGAGGACCGCCACACATCCAGATGGTGAGGATGATATCCTAACTTGTGGCGTGTCGTGCGAAGGTGGAATATTTATATTGACTTAATTTCAAATTTCAATCAGTTATTATATTGATATTTAAAAAATGTATAAATATATTTTTTAACATATTATTTCCACATAACATGTAACATATTTTAGTTTCTGGAGTGTTAGGAACCAACTTAAATCGTTATTATTTTATGATTGTTTCCGTTCTTCACTGGTATGGTGTAGGTATATTTATCAAAGCCCTATTGATTTTTACGGTCTTATTCATAATTACTTATCGGAGGTTTAAAACATCGTTAAAAGACGCTTGTTAAAAATGGTATTCATAATCGCATATAGAGCTAAAACGCTTATTATCTCTTCGCTAAAGCTCACGTGACTTATAGTAGTCAGGACTCTTCTATATTTTAAGCCCTCGATAGCAAAAAACATGGCAGACATAGATCAAATGTATTTTTCGATGTCGGTCAGTTCATAGCTTTTATTAGTTTTAATTACTAATAATAATATAGCACATGAGTAAATAAAACGACACAGATACTAAAATTCATCCGGATGTGTGAGTGTCCACTGGCCGCGCGTTGCGTACGCGGCAAAACTGGTTATAATCGGTTTACGATCGCACAGCCAGTTCACAATTTCAGGGTAAGCGCATATTGGTTTATTGCAAACTTGTTTAAACTAAATATTTTAACATCAAAAGGGATATTATATTATTAATAATATGGTTGTTTACTGTAGTTAAACGTAGTAGTACTGTAGTTACGAATAATATGTAAAAAATTGAAAAATAAAAAATTGTGTCATTTTTTAACTATCCCAAGGTAAGTAAATAATTGATACTATTTATATTTGTATGGTCCTTTTGGTTATGGGAAGAGACTACATCACGGTATGTTTTCACCATTTTATTATTAATGTAAGGCTTGACTTAACACATGTTTGTTGGTTGGTTGGTATATTATCACTATTTAGTTATAGTTTAAGTTCAACACCTGCATAACTTTGGTGGCAATACAATACTATTATATTATACATAGTCTGACGCTGCAGCCAGGATTATCTCATCAGTAGGGAACTCTGCAATGGTTCGTAGTATGGTCACAAAATTTGGTATGTAAATTTAGTAATCAAAATATCTAATCACGTATTTATTACGAACTGCTGCTGCAGTGATGATTGTCACTTTACGAGGGAACTCCCTATTAGTTAATAACAAGGACGCGAAACATTGTATGTAAACTTTATTACATTTTGAAAATTCTTTTTAATGTTAATTTCTCCAATCTTCACAAAAAATCACTTCGACACGTTTCGCCTCTACTACCTAGTAGATAGTAATAGAAGTAGCTAGCTAACTACAAGCAAATAAAAAATGGTTTGTTTTATTTGTCTTAACTTTTTGTGACATAATAGGTAACAATTTTGCCCGCTTTTAAGAATCTTTGTCTCTGTACCGTTTATTTACTCATGTGCCTACAGACTAAGCTCGCTACTCAAAACTTGAACTAGTATTTCGACATCGACTGTTGAGAACTGACAATCCATTGACATTGAAAAGATGTCTGTTTCCGTAGACAGTTGCTCGTTAAATCAGTTAAAATAATATTTCTTGAACACAACATTGCGTGCTATAGAGATGTATTAGTTATCGGAGGTTTATCAAACGAATATGAATAAGGAATGTTATATATAGACAGGTTTAAAACACGTTTTAACTAATACAAGTTTATATAGGTTAATATAGGTTTATACCTCAGATAAGCGTTCTATTATGAATAAGGCAGTAAGACTATAACAGCCACTAGATCATCATAACATATTTGTCAATTTATCAAAAAAAATACATGGTCTTCCAGTAATTCGAAATATATAAACAGTCATACAATTTCTTCACAGCTCAAGATTCTACAATATAAAATGTGATGATTGAGACCAGGCCCCTATTGAAATTCAAAACAAACTTTACCCAATCAAAAAAGATATATATTTTAGATGTAATCGTACATCTGATCTTTTGATGAAAAATTAATTTAATATTTAATGTGGTAAACGCATTATATATAAACTTAGACCATTTATACGTCTAGATAGACTATGACAGCTGTGAAAACGTCAAAAAATTGCATTTAGGACTACTCTATATTTAGAGCAATTCACGCTATCACAAAGTGTCATACAAATCGCGAGTGTAAGACGTAGCTTGTCACGCACACTAAAGTATTTACTTGGCCTGTTTTTATCGGTTGTCTAACAGCAAGAGACTCTATCTAGACGAATTAATTATCTAAGTATATAACATATACAGGTCTGTATAGGTTCATGCGTGTCACTATCTCTCATTGAACAATATTGTTTGAAGCTATCAAACAATATTGTTCAATGAAGCGTGCTCAGTACTCACAATACCGCAATCATTCATCGAATCCTTACATGTAACAACACCGTTATAATATTATATCTACAACAACTATCTACTTTCTAGTACGTACAAAAAGCTCATAGTCTTACAAGCAAGTTGAAAGCTCTTTTGACTAGATCTGTGTGAGAAGAGATAGCCTTTTTCATCAGTTCCACACAAGAACGACTTGCAATTTAGCATGGGAACTAAATAATAGGGGTTAAAGGATTAAATTGCCGTTTTATTATAATACGTGCTTCGAATTGACATAGAACCTTCATGGTTTGAGATTTTTGAGTGAAACTTTTTTCACATTGTGTCTATGTAGTTCTTCTTTTAAAAACATTCGATTATCGACTTTAAGTTGTTTTTTTATTCAGCTTAGACAAGAAAGATGGATACTTCGAAATTTCGAGTGATTTTTTAATACGAGTCCCGACACGAGTCTTCTACGTGATAGTTTTCTTCTCAGGAGGCAGTACAAATTGCTTTCACACAGTTTGTCGAATCTAGATCACCACAGCTCTATCGAAGGCATAAATGACCTTTATATTATCTAATATCTTTATATTAGCTGACATCTGTCAGCAATGTATAGACTATATAATGGTAATTACTTTTATCAAATAAATATGTTAAATTAAAAATAAACGAGTTTAAATTTTTCAGCACAAATAGGCAATTTCATTCTTTATTCCCTAATACAAATGCTAAAGCTCTCGATATCCCTACAACATAGAATGTGTATAGATAATAATAGTTTACAAAAGGCAACTTAACAACAATATACATTTTAGATAGACATAATTATATAAGCAACATATATATAACAATTCATTTATCTTTTAAACAATTACAATATTCGCTTTTACAAAGATACCAAACAGTTAAATTCATTTAAATGTATAATAATATATGTATGGTATTGGTAACACATTTAAAAACTGTATTTATGTAGTTCATATGAAAATATTATATGGCTTGGAGATAAGAGTCGAAATAATAACGATTTTAGAAATATGATATAATATGTATTTAGATTCTTCTATAAGGAGTTTCTAAAAAATAAAATAAGAATTTAATGTTTTTATAAGCGTTTCTAATACTGAACATTACAATATAGTTCATTGAGTTGATAGTATCGGTTGATGTTGACCAAAACAAAGTGCAATCACCCGCAGTATGGGGACACTCAGGTGCCACATAATAGCAGCGAGCATTCTACTAACATATATATCTAGAGCGTAACAAAGCCTCCAAAGTATTCGCAGGAGATTGGTCTATTGGGCAGAACCAACTGAGGGAGCTTGAATTTTTAGGGTCGTGTGAAGATAACTAGTCGACGACCCTCAAAAGTTCATAAGGACAGTTATACACGACTGCACGGGCACCTGTTACCAACACGGCTGAAGACCCAAGAGCCAAATTAACCCAACACTATACCAAAGATATACCACACGTCAGCCTGTACGAGATTAGTATGGCCCTAAAACAGCTCAGAAACAATCAGGATGATGGAATTACTGCCGAGCTTCTGAGAGCTGATGGTACTCCTGTGCTTAGGATCCTCCAGAAGTTATTCAATTCCGTCATCCTCTAGGGCAAAACGCCCAAGCATGGCACAGAAGTATAGTGGTGCTGTTCTTCAAAAAGGTTGATACAACATTTCTAAGGTATGTATATAAGCTGTTTTCTAGGGTTTATTCTATTTATTTAATAGATACACCCAGTAAAGTAGGGCTATCACAAATTGTGATGTGCGGAGCGTCTCAACGACTTCGAGCCCCCCCGAACAAGCCTGATTCCGAAAAAGGTTTAGCAAGACGCAGTGTTGCTAGGCCCCTCACAACACAGAACGCCGATCGGTTTAAGATCGCCGGAATACTTTGTATGAGGGCATCGCAGGACCGATTTTCATGGAGATCTTTAGGGGCAGCCGTTGTCCAGCATTGGACGTCTTCCGGCTCATGATAATGCTAATGATGAATATTCTGCTCTCCTTTACAAGACGCAAATAACAAATTGAATATTTATATATTTAATGGACAGATATTAAACCAAAAAAGAAGTAGTTCACATAAATTTACTTTCCATATTATTTTATCTAGAACTGAAAAGAACACAAAGGCAGTATTGATAGATTTAAAAGTATAATAAAGTATGATGCATCAAATATTACATTATATTATATCGCTTGGAAGGATTGTCTTATGAATGATAGGGCAACAGTCATAGATGTTACCGGTGTAATGGAGTTTGTGATCTATAAAAGAGATCTGATAGTAGAGAATATCAAGTTTCTTTATAAATATTGTAGAAATCAAACAAAAGAATGTGAAGAAGAAGTGAATTTGGAAAAAAGTCAGCTCGTTGATGTATTTTAAAAATATCTGAAACAAATTGTTGCATTGACAAACGACTACCTACTACTAAGTACGTCCATATAACATTTACGATGGAATCACTTTTATGGAAGGTAAAATAATGTCATGATTACTAAACAATTTAATATTTGTCAAAAAACAATGATTTATTAATTCAAAATTTATAATATACGAATTAGGTATAAATGTTATAGTTTTAATCGTAAAATATATCATTTCGTAATAATATGGTGTATTGTGCATTTTATGTGTACATATTAAATTACTGTTTTATGAATAAAAGGCATCTTCAGGTTTAATTTCAAGGATCTCTATTTAAAACGTAACAATGTTATAGTTTGTAAAGTCTACTGATAAAAATTTGACCCCTAACATTCCTTTTTATAAGTCATATATCCATTTTAAAACGTAAGAAGTTAGAAAATTAGGCAAATTAATTTCGTCTTTACAATAATATTATATAGAAGAATAGCAGGAGATTGTACAATTTTAGGTATAATTAATACGACCATATTTAATTGAACGATAAAAATCTCCAAACAACATATTTATATTATATACCAATATATTTATTGTAATAATTGTTCAGTTTGACGAGTCGCAAATAGAAGTAAAATCAAATACAGTAACACAACACTCAATGTCATTACAACTCCATTACTATACATCCAACACATTTACTACAATATTGACGGCTCATAACATCATATCCTAAACATCTATCGCGTACTCTTTGTACGCACAACATTGAGTAGTGACTCACGAATTCACAATAAGTTCACTCAAACGTCTACAAAAGTTGCCACAAGACAATCACTTGTGCGTCGCGGTCAATGGAATCATCAATCATACTGGGCTTGCCGAAGAGCTCAGTGGAGTGTGAGAGGGTGTGGCGATGGTAGCGGTGTCGTCTGGAGGTTCAGGGTTTTCGGGAGGCGCAGCCGCCGGTCGGATGTGGTCAAGCCTTGGTCGCGGCGAGTAGCGCGGGGTCAGCGCGATCCCTCCGACGACTGGGTGCGATTGACGATTGCCTCCTGGAGCGCGTCGTGTATCAAGCGTTCGTTCTCCTGCCGAACTGCGAACAAAATATCAAATGCTTAGTCGACGTACAACATCATCATAAACAATTTATGTTTTTAAAGTGATAACCCTCACTTCTGGGATTAATACACAAATAAAATTTGAAAACAAAATTTTATGAATTAGCCAACTTGAGAGTTGAACAAAGTATACATGATTTTATAACGATACGTCACTAGAACGGTTAGCTCAGTTGGAAGAGCACTCGCACGGAACACGAGAGGTCTTGGGTTCCGCATCGTTCATAAAATTTTGTTTTCAAATTTTATTTGTGTATCATCATCAACTTTGAACGAAACGGAACTGTGGAGCCGCTTTTTTTCGTCGGTTACCTTTGTAACCTATGGAGAAAGTTCTTAAGTCGACGCGTATATTTTTTATGTGTAACTTTTTACACAGTAGTCCGATTTTAATAATTCTTCTTAACAATAATAGTATAATTGTTTTTAAAATATTAGTACGATTAATGACAACATTTAAGTAGGTTAAAATCAGCTGGCAGAAGTTTAGTGGACGAAAGAAGTGTTAATAGAGTTATACAATGAGTTCCTACACTCAGATATATCAACTGTTCCTACTAGGTATTCATTGCATAGATGAAGAGTTGTTATCCAAACTTTATAGGGAACATTATATGTATTATATTAAATAAAATATTATATTTTATTATTTTGAGGATTTATTTATACTTCACGTTTATATTATTAATATTTAAATATACCGAGGTAAGGGTGGTGTGTTCTCTTTTATCAGGTAAATGCAAAAGTGACAGCTGTCATAGAGGTGGGGTTTGACACATAGGTAATGTGATGAGTCAGAATATTTTAAAATTATACAAAATTTAAACATGTATAAAGATAATTAATTAGTAAGTTAATATAAGATAATGTCATTTAAAAAAAAATTGTCATTTTATGTTAGGGATCTGATTTACCCTTAGCCTGTGTTTGTAAAACACATTGTCAGGGGTTGCCTGAGCGACGACTTTAATCATCTTATTATTACAATTACGGACGGTTTCCCAGAAACCAGCTATTCAATTTCATATAAAGGTTTCTAAAACCTGAAAACCTTGGCATTTTTAATAAAATTCGGAGGGTATCATATATGTATATTGTACCCTGAGGATGTTAAAGGATCTTTTGGTATGGTTGATCTATTATTGTGAAGTATAAAAACTCATACAGTACGCTTTACACAACGTAACTTTAACATCCTCCTGTAGATGTATGTAATATGTAGGAATGAATCGCTTATAAAATGCTCGCACAATACCTTCGTAAATAATACGGTGTGTGTGGATGTTGCAGCTACTGTACTCAATAACTTTTGTTTTGTATTAATTTACATTTATTTTTTTGATTTACTCGTGTAAGGCATTGACTATTTGACGTTTGAGTATGTTTGTTGCATCACTTTACATATATTGTAATTGAAATGATTTGTAAATCGATGAAAATGTAAATCTTGATTTGAAAGAGTGGCAATGAATTTATTGCTACTTCTTCTCATTAGCTCAACCCTTTACGAAGTAGCGGTAAATTGAATATGAAATTTTTTTTTGACATTCGTAAGTGTTTCCGAGAACTACATAAATAAAGTGATCTTGATTTGATTTGATTTGTTTGCAAATAAAAATAATATAATACCTGACGCACAATAAAACGAATTACGATACACATAATATACTTGTACTAGCTGATCCAGCAAACGTTGTTTTTGCCAAATAAAGTAGTAAAAAATTCAATAATTAAAATTTTTAGGGTATAAAAAATAGATGACGACCGATTCTCAGACCTACCAAATAGATCGTACATAAAATTTACCGTACTAAAATTATTGTATTCGATTGCCATCTTGCAAACCTATTGCGGATCTGTGGATGGAATAGAATAATATTAAAATCGCGATACAAATATAGGTGTTGATCGTAGACGGGTGAAAATTTGAAGTTGTATGTATTTTTTAATGCTGAATCATAATAAGATAATAATAAAAAAATGTAAAAAAATATAAAATTTATTTAAGACCCTTAATAATCCTTATCATTTAGGGGTATGAAAATAGATATTGGCCGATTCTCAGACTTACCCGATATACTGACAAATTTTGAAACAAATTGGTTTGGCCGTTTCGGAGAATTTTGTTAACAAACACCAGGACACGAGAATTTTATATATAAGAAGATATATCTCTCTATTGAACTGATTGCTCGATGCCGCCACATTCTGCTCGATGTTCCTCTGGTGCTGCAAGTGAGTGTCGTCGGTGGTGATCACTGACCATCTCGTGACTTTCTTTCATGTCTTTGCCAGTCCGATGTAGTATAGTATAAAGAAATAAACATTTTGACTGTTGCTTCTCAATACATTTTTGATAATGTTTTGTATGTCCATAAGCACATTGAGGAATTTTCTAGAAACTGTGACATTCATAATGTTAACACGAGGAACAAACATAAACTTGTTGTGCCTACTACTCGGTTGGGTCGAGTTAGTAAGTCTTTTGTTGGGCGATGTATATGCTTCTACAATATGATCCCAGAAAATGTACAAAACAAATGTGTTACGAAATTTAAAAGAATTGTTAAAAAACGTTTGTGTGGGAAAGGTTATTATAGCATAAACGATTTTCTTAATGACACCACGGACTGGGAATAAAGCGAACACCCTGAGGCTCTTTAATTATAAATGTTTATTGTACGATATTACATTGTAATCCATATTTTATATTTAAAAAAAAGCCCGCTGAGTTTCTTGCGCCCATTCTTCTCAGATCTGAGGCAGTCTCTTTTGAATGGGTGGTAGATTTTGACGTTCAATAAGTGATTTTAAATCCTATTTTGAATAAAAATATTTGAATTTGAATTTGAATTACCGCTGGCTCCAACCCTCCTCACTGTGTCGGTCACTTAATGTGCCTTTTTATTTGTATGATTTGCAGCAAGTGAGTTGACAGCGCGTGCTGACACCCTCACATCAAGCCAGCAAGAATCAGATTCTTTCATTCGTTAAGTTGAAGTTGTCTTTACAAAAGAGATTAAACGGATGCAGGGTGCGTTCGTAGACCGCATCGATCGCATCCGAACACAGCACTGAGAGGCCCAGTTTCCACCAAAACGGAGAGGAGAGGATACGAGAGGAGATTTGCCGCGAAGCGGTCAGGTTATTTCCAACTTAGCGGAGAGAAGATGTGTAGTGGGGAGGAAATGTGAGCTCTGCATAGCGGAGATGTGAGCTGTGAGAGCTCGAAATCAGTCAACTGATATCTACGAAAGGAAGACGTCATGTCGTTACAAAAGTTATATTTTAATTTGCTTGAGGAAGAGGAATTAGAGGTTGAAGAAATACAATTCTATAAAAATATTTTTGAAGCCTCCTCCTTTTTTTGAGTTAAAATACTAACTACCTAACTACTAAAGTCGGTTAAAAATACGGAAGGAACGCCTTTTATAATAATAATAATAATAAATTTCTTTATTGGGGCAACAGAAGCCCATATTTTATTAGTAATAGGCTTAAAAACTGTGTTAGTATATTACAATTTCTACTTTTCTTAATACATAATTCAATATAATTTATTCTTTATACATAATAAAACATAGGAAATCTTTGATAACAATCTGAGACAGCGTGTTTTTATCGGACCAGAACTTGAACGAATCGTTGCAGTATTGGTGAATCCAGTTTTCCCGCTATCATATTCAGGATACTGTTTGAGCTCGAACGCAGCCTTGCCAGGACGGATGACGTCCTTTTCCTTGTGATGGCATAGAAATCATCCGTTCGTGCTTCAGCAAACATGCCTGATGCCGAACAAAACCGCGGCAAATGTTATACTGCACCCTTAGCTTGTCGAGTGTCTTTTGAGTGTAGTTGGTCCACAGCCCCTCCGAGTAGAAGGTTTGTCAGTAGGCTTTAAACAGCGTAATTTTTGCTTCCTTGCTACATCGGGTGAACCTTCGGGCCAACATATTACACCTTACGGCTAAGGCTTTTCGTTCTCGTTCTATGTCCATCTTGCCCCTAAGGTCCTCCGTAACATAATGACCTAGATATTTGTACTGGGTCACTCGTTTGAGTAAAGTCCCATTGAGTGCGATACTCACATTGCACTTGCTTACGAGGAGCCTTAAAGATCAGGTATTCAGTTTTGTCCACGTTATACACTAACCCATGTCTAGCAGCTTACTTCTCACATGATTGAAGCAACTCTCTGATCGAGCCGGCCGTGGGACCCAACAACACCATGTCATCTGCATAGCTGAGATTATTTACACAGATGCCGTATATTCAGCACCCGACTGGCTTTTTGCTGAGTTCCACGATCAGCTCGTTCACGTAAAAATTGAAGAGGCAGGGGGGTTAATCTCGTTTGCCTCACCCCGCACTCCAACCCGTACGGCTCAGAGAGCTCCCTTCCCCACCTGACACAATTTAACTGGTTCGCGTACCAAAATCGCATAATATTAAGCAGCTCCGGTGGTACGCCAGCTCTCTCCATCTTTTCCCAAATCACATCGTATGCCACTAAACCGAAAGCCTTGGATAGATCAAGGAAACAGGCGTACACCGGCGTTTTTCTGCTGGTATAATATTGGACAGTCTGTCGAAAGTCCAGGTCGAAACCCAAACTGCCCGTCATGAAATTGAAGCGTTTCACTGAGCTTTCGGTCAATCAGACTATCGAATAACTTGGCAACTATGGTAGCAAGCGATATGGGACTATAATTAGACCGGTCAGAAATGTCACCCGTCCAGTTTTTAACAATGGGGACTACTATTGTTCTCATCATGTTCATATATATGTGGATAGGATATATGAGTGACTATTACAAAGCGAGTAAAACATCGACAACACCCGTGGTAAGTGAAAGCCTGCATATTTCAGATGTTCTATGCTGAGTCTGTCGTGTCCAGGTGATTTTCACTGGTCATATTGTTTATTACTTCTGAGACTTGCTTAGCAGAGAAACGCATTAGCTCCTTGTCACAAAATGCCTCAGCATAAACCACCCCCCTCGATGGCCCCAGTGGTTATGACACCTTAAAGTCGGGTCAGCACATATTTTTCCCGCACACGATACAAAAAGCTCGGGAAAACATATACTCCTGAACCCACTGTTGCATTCCTCATGATACCTATTGATCTGTTCGTCCGTTCTATGACCCCATATTATTTTATTTGGAACGTTGTCATCTACAAATATTTTTGTAACGACTAAGTTGAGATCACAATCTATGATAAGTGGCAGATGATCCGACCAATAGACGTCATGACCAATGGTAACCCTAGTAACAGTACGCCGAGCAGATTGTGTCACTATGCAGTGATCCAGCCAGCGCAGCCTGCCGTTAATATCACTCCTATAGGTAACTGTGTCTCAATTTATACCTAAGATATCAGTGTCTGCACATATCCATGCCTGTTCCGAACAAAAACTACAAAGCTCATTCCAAAAAGGCTGGTTTGGGTGAGAATTGAAGTCATCTAACATGTAAACTGATTCCACATCGTTATTTTCAATTAACGCCTTCATTTCACTTAGACAGTTTGTAAATTCAACTACATTTTCAGTCGAGTCTGTTGGCATATAAATACTAAAAATAATAATAGCTTCCTCATTTTTTAACATGGCTTTAACAGCGCTTAATGTGACAGCTCTAGATTATTCTAGAGCTGTCACATTCTAACATCGCTATCTTTTGCATTCAAGATCTGTCAATCGAATAAATGACGCTTGCCGGTGTGCGAGACGAGGGCGCCGCACCGTCTGACTGCAGATATCTCATATCTCCGTTCTGCCTCGCCGCTTGCTCGCTCGCGGCACAAAATCAAAGAAAAATGAGACATCTCCGCTTCTCTTCGCTTGATCCTTTCAGATCCATCCATCAGATGTGGAAATTACGACATCTGATTGATTATCAGAACGCATCTTCTCTCCTCTCCGCTTTGGTGGAGACCGGGCCTGATACTGCCAGCTGTCTCTACCGTTCATTACACTCCGGAACTCGTATTCAACAACTACTCAAATATTCAATATATTTTTACTCACAAAGTCCAACAATCGAAGGTTCTGGTATTTACTAAGTATCTCTGTGGAATTGTAGATTAATCCAACGCCAATTCACCAAAACTAAAATGTAAACGTCATACTATATTCTGACATTCATAAGTGTCAATGATTGACTTCTATCAATAAATTACCTTTGAGTTTGAATAATACCTGTAAAATGTTTCGTTAATTTAAGTATAGTAACCCGATCTACTCAATAAGGATTGAATCGTATTAAGATGAAACCTTTTGAACTTTGCAACAAATTTGGTACCTGCCTCCTGTCTCCCCCCCTTACTGTCACTGAAAGCAATTTACACGGGAGAAAAGTTTCATTTGAAGTTATTCAAAGTGTTGTAAAACGACATTAATTATCCTACGCAAATAACGTCCAAGTGAGGCTGCCGGGAGGGTTCAGGAGCGCCTGGAGTAAGGCATTAAATTAATCCGGGATCGGGGATGAGTTAGAATACAACACCAGAACACAATTATTATGAAAAGTTTTATGTTCTGTTGTATGTTTTCAATATTTAAACATATTAACATGTATAAATTAAAATTTTCTGTATCAGTAGTGTTTATCGCGAACATAATATCTTAATACACTAATGTACTTTTTTTTTTTTTTAATATTTATATTGGTTGTATTTCCAAATGTTTGAATTTCATGGCGATTATATATATTACAATTTATTTTAATTTATAAATGAATAAAGATGAAATCATAATGGTTTTAGGTACAATCAACAATGTTACTACTTCGTGTGTCAGTATATATCTCACCCACTAATTATAAAGCCGAATCATATGTATTTTTTATGGAGATTTGCAAAGAAGAAGCGCTCAGAGACATTTGAACCTCTTAGAGCCTCTACATCTAACTACATCTGAACTCTTCATCAGTGATTCAAATCTATAACCTAATACTTGCAGCCTCCGGCTTGGTGACAGAAAAGTAAAAAATATTTTCTCTTAATTATCATATGCTTCTACTTTATTTGATAAAAAAGCATGGATACTTTGCTAAAACTTTTTTTTACATATCAATACGGGAAGATACGAGCTCAAGATTCTTGAAAAACCCAATAACTATGAGTGGCATTACAATTGCGCTCGTCACCATGAGACATAAGATTTATATGCCCAGCAATTTCACTAGCCACGGCGCCCTTCAGACCGAAACAATAACGCTTACACAATAATGCGTCACGGCAGAAATAGGCGCCGTTGTAGTACCCATAATCTAGCCGGCATCCTGTGCAAAAGAGCCTCCCACTCACACACACAACATCCCACCTTTATAAATATTGGGATGGGATCTGGTCCAATCCAACCAAATGATATTTCAAAAGGAATAACAAAAATCAGCAAACGATTTCCTTTTTTTAACAAACAAAGTTTGGTTTGTTGCCGATTCCTCTTGTGCTTGTTAATTATGACTAAGAGTAACTTTTGACAAACCTTAAGAAACGAAGAGTTTTTAATACACAAATAAAATTTTAAAAACAAAATTTTATGAACGATGCGGGATTCGAACCCACGACCTCCGGCATTCCGTGCCGCTGCTCTTACCAACTGAGCTAACCGTTCGAGTACCGCCTCGTTATAAAATTCTGTTTGCTTTGTTCAACTCTCAGGTTTTCGGTCACTAACTCACGGGAGAACTATTATGATGATTATTTAGATAGATACCAACGTAAAGTGATCACCACGGCGATAACATTCACAAAAATAAGTCAAAATCAAGTCAAATATCACACAATATATATATACAAATAAATAATATATATATATAATATCACACAATATATATATATACCACATCAATGTAGATGTGGCGTTCAGGTAGATGCTCTTGGACGCCACGGGTTATCCTGCCTAAAATCGGCAGGCCGTATCAGTCGTCACGCCAGCATTAATGAAGTCATCCGCAGGGCATTTGCCGCTCTTAATATACCAGCTGTTTTAGAGCCAAATGGTATTACGCGCCGCGATGGCAAGCGTCCTGATGGAATGACGCTGGTGGCTTGGGCACGGGGAAGGGCGCTGGTGTGGGACGCTACTTGCGTCGACACTCTGGCTCCTTCTCATGTCCATGTTACGTCAGTTGGTGCTGGGGCTGCTGCTTCGACTGCCGAAGACAGCAAGCGTCGCAAATATGTTGGTCTCAGTGAGTCATACATCTTTGTGCCGTTTGGTTTACATTATACTAATACTGTAAAAGTAATAAATGTTATTTGCAATAGTATAGTCAAATAAACTTTATTCAAATAGGCTTAAACTAAGCGCTTTTAAATCGTCATTATACATATTTTATTTAATTTTCGTAAGCTATCATTATATGTTCGGAAAAAGTAGAGCTCGATTAAAGAACATACAAGTAACTCTTTAAGAAAAAGCAGTATGTAGTAAACAAAACAAATTAGTTTATTTAATATATGAATCGTGTTCAAATAAAGAATAAACTGCTTAAATATTAATTATATATTGGATGCATCAACCTTTAGAGCTTGAAATCATTGTTGAAGGACGCTCTCAAAAGCGCTGAAAACACAAACTCGTACATATCGGCTGAAGCCTGACTGTTTAAAACGCAAACTAAAGTTGTAATAAGAATTATATTAAGTAATAACTTATATATATAATAATATTATGACTGTCCATTCTCAGTACATTTATGAAAATTTAATATACGTTCACAAAAATCGTCACCTTTTTGCTCTTAATAGTGATTTTCATTGATTGCTTGATCAGTGATTGCTTGTAACTAATTCTAGTAGGCTTCATAAGATACATAATAGCTTTAAGGGTAAATGTATACACTTCTATAATAAAGTCCCAGCCACTGTTCAGGCATTATCTATAAATAAATTTAAAAGTTTTATAAAAAAATGGCTCTGTCTTAAATCCTATTACTCCACTGCTGAATATCTAAATGATCAGACAGCCTGGGACCAGATTGTGATTATTTTAAAGCGATAGAAATGATTGTACAATATTGTGTATTTTTATTGAAAAGAGCGCAAAAAAAGAATGCTGGGAGAGTTTCTTGCGCCGCTTCTTCTCTCTCAGAGCGCCATTTGTTTCCGAAGCGGTACTAGTATCTAGTTGTTATTATAAATGACATCAAAACAAATTCTAAAGGTATCAATTTTGAGAAAAAAAATGTTTTTTTTTTTTATGGCAAAAAAATTCAAATATGCATCGTTGGTTTGATGTTTTTAGTTCTTTGACGCCCGAAAGATTGGCCTTTAGAACTATAATCTTTAATCTTTATATATATAAATCTAATGTTTGTTTCCAGTGAAATCATAAAGTAATGAACGGATTTTAATGGGGATCACTTCATGGAGTGCAGTTTAGTCCAACTAGAGAGATATTATAGTTTTTATTTCGATTTGGGACACATAACATAATTATTATTTTTTTCAATATTTGTTTTGTATGGACATATTTTCTATGAGAGAATATATTAACAATTTGACAGTTCTGCTGTGAAACGATTTCATTATTACAACAGAGAGCATATTTTACAAAATAATTATTGATGTGATGAAATATTATTGAGAAATTCATAAAAAAACAGTATTTTATTTATTATGTACAGAACAACGTCTGTCGAGTCAGCTAGTTATTATTTTATATGGCAAATATAATATTGGTATCTCTACCTAATACTCCCGTATTGGACAGATGAATACCGCACATTCAGTTAGTTTTAGTGCACCGACAGATTGATAGGCTTAGGCATTATGTATATTTTGATTAAAAGGTACAGTAATATTAAGAATTTCAATTCAAATTCAAGTTTAAATATTTTTATTCAAAATTGGATATGATTGTATTTAAAGTCAAATCTACTACCCATTTGGAAATGAATACCTCAAACCGGAAGAACGGGCGCAAGAAACTTGCTGGCGTCTTTTTTGTTTTGTAAAAAAGTTCGATACTACCAAATATATCATTTAAATAGCCTGAAGGCTTTTCCTCCACTTCCAATCTGTGATATCATTAAGAAAGTCATTTATGTTATAGTTACCTTTACCACACAAAAGACTTACTCGACTAAGGCGAGTAGTAGGCATCATAAGTTTATGTTTGTTCCTGGTGGTAACATTATGGTTGATTAAATTAAGTTAATTTAACTTATGAGCCTATGTATATTTATAACATTATCAAGAATATATTTAGAGGCAACAGTCAAGATGTTTATTCCTTAAAATTTGGCTCTCAATGATTGTTTGGGACCTAGGTTATAAATAGCGCGAATAGTCCTCTTCAAAATATAGAGATTTTACAACGAGTTAATAATATGCATGTTAAAATATCTGGCCATAATTTTCAGCAGATTATTCAACCTTGTAATATCCGGTGAACCCTCAAAATATGATGTAGGACTGAATAAACATCCCGTAATACTTTACAAAATCTTTATGTCTGAATACGGCGCTATTCACTAGAAATTTTACAACTGAATAGAGGCGGTGCCTCTTTCTATACATGTGTCCTCTTTTACGCTTTATAAGTCGTTTTCAAGTAATAATGCCGAGAATGTTGAAATATGTTTCGTGTCAAATAAACAATAATGATTAATCAAATCCAAATGTACCATTATAATCATTTATAATGAGATTTTGTCTGCAACTTTGTCTCCGCGGGCTTCGAATATATTTATTTTGAAATTTAATTCATTTTATTTATAAACTGATCAAATAAACACTCAATGTTGATCCAAGCTTACCGCAGTAGGTGCCAGTGGAACCCGCGTCTGGTTATGTAGTTTCTGTATTTATCGGGAAGACGGCTTACTTTTATTGGTCGTAATTATTTGTAAAAACAACAAAGAAACAGAAATATGGAAATGGTCTTCGCTGCGCTCCAACAAGATACCGCACTTCCTAAGATCAATTGCTTTTTTATTACGGCAACTATTAGATGCTTGTGTGCGTGGCATCTTGACACTCAATGCCGTCTTTAAAATTTTGTTACATACGCTTCGTGTTCTTTTACATTTAAAATTAATAAAGTACAAAATACTTACAAATGATATGTGATCCCAGTGTCTTTCTAATTTCTTGGAGTATTATTTTTACAAACTTTTACTCCACAGCACGGCATTTTAGTTTCAATTACTAGCAAAGTTTAACAACAACGTTAGTTCAGTGCAAAGTGCGATATCCACTACACTGGCTAGCACACACTGGTATGTTATAACGCGCGCAGTGCGATGTCCACTACACTGGCTAGCACACACTGGTGTGTTAAAACGCGCGCAGTGCGGTGACCACTACACTGGCTAGCACACACTAAAGTGTTGTAACGTGCGCAGTGCGGTGACCACTACACTGGCTAGCACACACTTAAGTGTTGTAATGTGCGCAGAGCGGTGACCACTACACTGGCTAGCACACACTGAAGTGTTGTAACGTGCGCTGTGCCGCGTCCACTACACTGGCTAGCACAGACTGGTCTATTGTAACGCGCGCAGTGCCGTGTCCACTACACTGGCTAGCACAGACCGGTCTGTTGTAACGCGCGCAGTGCCGTGTCCACTATACTGGCTAGCACACACTAAAGTGTTGTAACGTGCGCAGTGCGGTGACCACTACACTGGCTAGCACACACGTAAGTGTTGTAACGTGCGCAGAGCGGTGACCACTACACTGGCTAGCACACACTGAAGTGTTGGAACGTGCGCTGTGCCGCGTCCACTACACTGGCTAGCACAGACTGGTCTGTTGTAACGCGCGCAGTGCCGTGTCCACTACACTGGCTAGCACAGACTGGTCTATTGTAACGCGCGCAGTGCCGTGTCCACTACACTGGCTAGCACAGACTGGTCTGTTGTAACGCGCGCAGTGCCGTGTCCACTACACTGGCTAGTACAGACTGGTCTGTTGTAACGCGCGCAGTGCCGTGTCCACTACACTGGCTAGCACACACTGGAGTATTGTAACGTGCGCAGTGCGGTGTCTACTACACTGCCTTCACATTAGTTAACGAAGATCACTTCCACCATCGAATTTATTTAGTGAACATTGGTCGAAAGTTAAGAGCCGAGGAAAAAAATGTATTATTAATGTTCATGAAATGAATTTTTATTATACGAATATAAATCCACGATCCGTTTCTTGCTGTAGAAATAGACACTCATACCGCTAAATCAATGTTATGTTATATTATTTTAAGTTACTTGTTAATCACATACAACGCAACAATTCAAGAACTTTATCGCAAGTTATGAACCTTGTATATAAAAAGCGGGACCACTCAGACTTTCATTACTCATTCTACACTTTAATAGCGTATCTGTTTAACAACTATCATTATGCGGAACTTTTATCCGGAACCCGCTTCTAGTTACATAGTATCGTGTACCTGGCCTCGTTCCAAAGTCTCAGCTTGTTCGTGTAAATAAGCGAAGAACAAATGGCCACTATTATAAATAAAAAAATCGGGCAAAAGCGAGTCTGACTCGCCCATGAAGGGTTCCGTAGCAGCAAGTAACATAATATAAAAGTTCTTGTAGTTCGATGTAACTTTGATCTATGTTTTATTAATAGTGTATTTTTTTTAATTAAGTTACTTATGACGTATTAAAAAAAACTACTTACTTTATCTCGTCCCAACCAATTTTCTGTGGAAATTTGCATGGTAATGTATATACATTACACATATATTTTATAATTCTCTTGTTTTAGAAGTTACAGGGGGTAGAATGTGTCCGCCCAATTTACCACTTTGGAAGTGTTTCTCGCGCAAATTATTCAGTTTAGAAAAAATAATATTTAAAACCTCCAAATCGTTTTTGAATACCTATCCATAGATACCCCACACGTATGTACGCGTACACTTAATTGAGCTTAAACTGAACTGAAATTATAAAAAACTTTGAATTTCAGTTGTAAGTATCCTCCAAAATTTATCGTTTTTTGGAACGAAGTTCCGGTGCTGCGCGACCGAACTGAAAAAAATGTGATAGTAAAACCGTAAGAAAAAATCCGTGGAAAAAAGTGCGTGGAATAAAACCGTTAAATGAGACGTGCGCAGGCGCGACAGTCGCATACACAAGCGAGTAGTGTATATATTATCAATATTATTATATTAATATATGATAACGATTATAGCAATATTAGAAGGATTTTTTTTGCAATTTGTGTCGATTCTACATTAGCCGAAGGAACTTCGTTTCTACCTCCTACCCACGACACCACATCATTTGTTTTTTCTATTTTTGTTTGAATATCTTAATGCGGTTCACAGAACACATCTACTTACCAAGTTTCAACAGTACTGTTCTTATAGTTTCAGAAAAAAGTGGCTGTGACATACGGATGGACAGACAGACAGACATGACGAATCTATAAAGGTTCCGTTTTTTGCCATTTAGCTACGGAACCCTTACAAGGACATCCTAAGATGTGCATGAGGTGTTTATAACAGACTCTGAAAACAGGGATCCGGAGATTATTTTGAAATCAGTATTTTTTTTTTATGGAATAGGAGGACAAACGAGCGTACGGGTCACCTGGTGTTAAGTGATCACCCACACTCTCCTGCAACACCAGAGGAATCACAAGGGCGTTGCCGGCCTTTAAGGAAGGTGTACGCGCTTTTCTTGAAGGTACCCATGTCGTATCGTCCCGGAAACACCGCACAAGGAAACTCATTCCACAGCTTCGTGGTACGAGGAAGAAAGCTCCTTGAAAACCGCACTGTGGAGGACCGCCACACATCCAGATGGTGGGGATGATATCGTAACTTGTGGCGTGTCGTGCGAAGGTGAAATTCGGCGGCAGGAATCAGGTTGAACAGCTCTTCGGAACACTCCCCGTGATAAATGCGGTAGAAGACACACAATGAAGCGACGTCTCTACGCAACGCCAAGTGATCCAGCTGTTCACAGAGTACTGGGTCCCCGACAATTCGAGCTGCTCTGCGTTGCACGCGGTCAAATGGATCGAGCTGATATTGGGGTGCGCCAGACCAGAGATGAAAGCAATACTCCATGTGAGGCCGGACCTGCGCTTTGTGTGCTCTATTTATGACGCCCATTTTCTAAAAAGTATTTTATTACAGCCTCAGTTTAAATAATATAATAGAGGCCAACTTGTTCAGCCGTTCAAGTAACATCCTAGCCTTTTAATTAAATATCGCCCTTAACGACGCAGTGACCTGGTTAAATCAGTCAGTCATTGGACGGCCTAGTCCTTTAAGCAATTACCGGCATTAAATTTTTATTTGTTGTTAAATAACAATGTATGTGCGATAATTCAATCAGCACATTTGTGTTATATGTGTTATGTTTGTGTTATATAATAATAATATTGACACACTTTTTAAACAAATTATCTTGCCCCAAGTTAAGCATCTATAGCCTGTGTTATGGGTTACAAGACAATTATATATTTAATACAATATACTTACTTAGACATACATAAATTCATATAAACATACATAAATACATTTAAACATCCATGACTCGGAAACAAACATCCATATTCATCATATAAATGCTTGCACCTACCGGGATTCGAACCCGGGACCTCTAGCTTAGTAGGTAGGATCGCTAACCACTCGGCTATACAGGTTGTCTATATATAACAGGTATATGTTATATTATTTATCATGTAACCCAACATAGGTCAGAAAAAGAACATCGTTTAGACCTCTTCTTACTAGACTGAATTAATTCTATTTCTAATTAGGTTTGTTTCATAACAGTGCTAAGAACCACATGATATAACTAACATAAATATAACTGCGACTACGGAAGAGTAAAAAAAGAAGGACTCCGTGTCACCTAACACAACAGTGAAGGACCCAAACAAGCCGGTTGACGTGTAGATACATAGCCCCACGCACACATTTACACAAATACAAGCCGATCAGCATTCGGCCGCCATTATAAGATTTGCCAAAGTCTGTGACAGATCGGTTTGCCTCGCAATAAAATATTTTTCTCAGACATGCATGGAAATATTGTCATTATTTTCGAAGAAAGAACACGCTAGGTATCGTATTTTCGGACAAAGAAAATCAAATCCATTGCAGGAGCGTTTTTTGAATTTGGAACATTACAACGCTCCTGCAATGTTGTATGAAACGGCGTGCTTGGGTTATTAAATACTCTTTGATTGTGATTCTTCGCATACCTTAGTCTCTGCGTTTGCCTGTCGGCACAGATGATAAAAACATAATAAATATAAATTTAATTATAATTAAAATGAGTTTCAACGGTTCAGAGAATGAAATGGAGATTGATTCCACCAGATTTAAGATCAGAAGCCAAATGGGCAATGGAAAACCTGCTTCCAGCGAAGTCAATAGAAAAATGAAAGTATATGAAATTTTTATGAGTTGGAAAAACGAGAAAAAAGTGAATATTTTCTGCGGAACAGTATTTTTGGCGTATTTAATGAGATTTCTAAAACTAAAAAGGCATCTAAAGGCCAAAAACATTATGGGCAATTTATTGCATGCTGAAATGTTATGTACAGTTCATGTTATAAACGGCATAAACTTGAAAAATTTTTGGGAATTTAACTATTTTTAATTTATATTATATATAAAAAGTGTGTTTTATTTCCCTGCATTATTTTGAGAAAAGCACTATATATGTCTCGGCGGGAAATGGCAATTGCCTATCTCGTATTTAGTGAAGTCCTCGCCTACTACTCTACCTGCAATTGCCTACTTCCCGGCCTTTGCAATAATGTACTATTAAAAATGCTGTCGTGCGTTGTGAAAAAGTGTAAAAACAATATAACCCTACAAAAAAAGTGTCAAAGGATTTTACAGGTAGGCCAGTAGTTAATACTTTTCTGTTATTTTTAAATACGAATTAATTCGATGACTGGAGCACAAAAATCGCGCTACGCATGATAGTGACAGTCAAAGTGTCCGGAATATTAATAGGGACTTTACCCGAAAACTAGGTAATCCATTTAAATGATGTTCTAAGTAGATAAATCATTATCTGTTTCAAGATGTAGAGATTTCTTTATTTTTCTAGGTTTCCTACAGGTAATGAGCTGTGGAAAAATGATTTGGTTCAAATTATAAGGACGGTAGAGGTGAAAACGTTTGTCCAAAACTAGTGTGGTATGCACCGTTCATTTTGATGAAAATGATCTGTACACCATAGCAAACGGACGTCATCGCTCAGTTATGTATGCAGTTCCAAAGTTAGTAAGTTAAGTTATTTTTATTATTAATCGATTTTAATAACTTCTCAAAAAAAAATAGAAATAAATTTCAATAAGTTTGAATGTACTTGCTGAATATCTGACGCATACTGTGGTTTTGATTTCTTGTACAATTATTTTAAATGAAAATAAGGGTCGAGACAAGCAGGGCGTTCAGCTGATGGTTATTCATACGCCCTGCCCTTTAAAATGCAGTGCCGCTCAGGATTATTGAAATACCCAAAAATTCTGAGCGGCACTGCTCTCAACTGCGCTCGGCACCTTGAGACATAAGATGTCAAGTCTCATAGCTATTATTTTAATTACCTGTGCAAGAAAGGCAACCAGTTGAGCCCTGAACAACTAGTAGACTTTGAGGAGTACGGCGCCGTCTCGATCATGAACACAAAAAAACAGATGTCATTGAATGACAATCAAATAAACTTTATTCAATTAGGCTTAAACTGAGCGCTTTTGAATCGTCACTATAAATATTTGTTTAAAATTACTGAATTTACCATATGTTCGGAAAAGTTGAGCTCGTAAGAAGAACATACAAGAAACTCAACGGCCACTCTTTTCAATCAAATATACTCTATTTGATTGAAAAGAGTGGCCGTAGAGGAGTCCCTATATTTGACTTTATAGTTAAAACTGCACGTCGCATATGCATAGTATTAGTTTTCGCAATAGGTACAAGGCTCCCATCGTGCACTATGATGGTGGCAAATTGATACCTATAAGAGTGTAGAAGATAATATGGGAGTTGAAACATAAAAATGTGTGATAATAATTTATCTAAAATGATTTGGACTGTTCTAGAAAATTCTAGAATGATCTAGAGATTTCTAGAATTATTTGGAAGGTTTTCAAATGTTAGCCTTTATTCTATTCAAATATTAGAATGGAAGAAAATTTAAGAATGTTCGAGGAATATTTTATATAAAAATTGTGAAATAATTCGTGATAGACAAAAACATTAACAAATAACTACACAAATAAAATTTGTAAACAAAATTTATTAACGATGCGGGACTCGAACCCGCGACCTCGCAACTTCGCAACAAGTTAATATGTGTAATTGATCCCAGAAGTAGTAGAATCTTAGATTTCTTTGAACATATCGCCAGAAAAGATGGCCACAACCTCGATGATGGTTGGACGTTGGACAAATGATGGTTACTGGGAAGGTGACGGACGACATAAAGGCATAAAAGGCATAAAAAGACATAAAAGGCATTTATTTTCTCAAAATTGATTCCCTTAGAGTTCTTTTTGATGTCATTTCTTATACTACTAGATGTTCAAGCAAGTTTATATTAAAATCTCCACACACTATAATTATTGACTTGCTGGTTTTGCTAAATTTTGATAGTACCTCCTCCATTCTATGTTGGAATTGTTCATATGATGCAGCGGGGGGCGGTATACACTTACAATAATAAATTGCTCTAGTTCTATACAAGCTATCTCAATTAGTTGTTCTATAGAGAGATTAACAATATCTCTTCTATTTTTACTTTTTAATCTATTATTAATAATAATTAGGGAACCTCCATGTATTGCCCTACTTCTACAAAACGAACTGGCTACTTTATGTTCTCTAAAACTAAACTGGAGCTGATGACTTACAGCCAATGTTCTGTAATACATAATATATCTATATTACAGCAGCTCAAAAACAGTTCAATTTCTAATTCCTTACAGAGGGTTATGGCGGTTAGAGTCATACGCGGTTACCGCACCGTATCGACGGAGGCGGCGTGCGCATTGGACGGATCGCCCCCGTGGGATTTGGAAGCGGAAGTGCTCGCCGAAGTTTATCGGCGGACGGCTGAGTTTCGAGCGGGTAGTGGCAGTCGGCCCCCGCCCAAAGAGGTACGCGAGTGGCGAAAAGCCACCCGCCGAGCCATCCTAGTTCGATGGTCGTCCCGGCTGGAGGCTCCACGTGCTGGATTTGCTGCCGTGGAGGCGCTCCAGCCGGTCATTGTCAAGCGGGCAGGGCGACAGCACGGGGCTCTTTCCTTCCGACTGACGCAGGTGCTTTCTGGGCACGGTTGCTTCGGGAAGTACCTGCACTCAGTCGCCAGGAAGGAACTGAGTCCCGCCTGTCACCACTGTGATTGCAGTGAGGACTCGGCTCAGCATACGCTGGCAGTATGCCCGGCCTGGGTAATTCAGCGCCGGGTCCTCACTGCAGTTATTGGAGAGGATCTCTCGCTGCCGGCCATGGAGCGTATGACGGCCGGCATTTAAAGCATGTCAAGGCATTTTACCGCGGTCGCAACCTTCTGCGAGGATGTCATCTCGCAGAAGGATGTGGCGGAGCGGGCTCGAGAGGACGATGTCCACTTGGACCGCATCCGTCGCCGGCGAACCGGGCGGCGGAGGGGCGCTTACATGCGCCTCATGCCGCCCTCAGTGTGGCCGCGGGTGGACGAGACGGGCTTACCCATCCACCCGCCTTAGTGCTCAGCCGCGAAGGGGCGACGTCCGCGTGTACATGGACGCCGCCTAATTGAGAGTTTATATAGAAGATGGTGCCGGCACTCATGCGGGCACGCGCCAGGATTAGTACCGGATGTGTTAATAACGCCGTTCCCGGACTCCTCCTACCAACGCGTGGTATGGTACACCGTGTGGTTTTAGTCGGTTCGATTCCGACACACCACCCTACCGAAAACCCCGGTGGGGTGACGGCCCGTGGGGGTTTCCACACGTATAAAAAAAAAGGGTTAGACTATACTGCTGAATCACTACATATTATTATAAAACAAAGTCCTGGAGGACCGCATCTGTCCGTCTGTCTGTTCGGGATAAACTCATCTACTGCTACACAGATTTTCATTTTCACTAGTTGTACAGTGGTTCTCGAGGAAGGTTTTAGTACATAATTTGTAAAATGTATACATACATAATTACGTACATTAACAATATTTGTTGGAAGTGTCGGAAAAAAATAAGCCGTCTGGGAGCTTTCAATGAAAACGCTGTCCTTACCCTTTGAGAAATAACAAAATAATGTACGGTGGAATGGTGTATCTTATGTAGGTCTACAGATAAGTGTCCTGTAGCATATGTCTATCTCATAAGGATAACTCTCTATATCCATTTTAATACTTTTTAAATTGCAAATTATTAAGCGGTAATGTAAAAGCTGTTTTAACAAATACGATATCAATCCACGGACGAGTAAAAAAAGAAGGACTCCGCGCCGTGATATTAGCAAGTGAAGCACCTTTATACTAGTGTGTGTGCAGTTACGGATACCATTAACACAATTTTTCTCCCTTAAATAATCAGATATGGCCACAAATACACATATAGTATCGTTTTTACACTTTTTCACAACGCACGACGGCATTTTTAAAATATTTTACTGCGACGCAAACTGATCTGTCAGACGAAGGCAAATCTCATAATGGCGGTTGATCGGCTTGTATTAGTGTAAGTGTGTGCGTGGGGCTATGTATTTACACGTTTACCGGCTTGTTTTGGTGCTTCACTGTTATGTAAGTTAACAAGGAGTCCTTCTTTTTTTACTCGTCCGTGTATCAATCCTTATCATTTTATTACTACATGTTATTATCAAATCATTACGTATTTGTTTCTGTTTTAACTACATTAACTTTGATTACACATTTTTGATGGTCAACGCATTAGGTATTGTTTGGCCCAACAGTAGTCTAAGGACTACTGTTGGGTCATACAATACCTGATCTTACCGTAAATACTGAAACAAAGAAAGAAAATTATAATATTTATGGGTATGAGTAGAATCTTTGTACAGAAAGATTTTACTAATACCAAGCGTATGGAGAGTTAATAATTACATTTGGCTCCATACCTACTTTCTGTAATGCAATCACAGCGATTCGGTTCTCTTTATCACCCCACTCCATTTTAATATCGCAAAATATTGTACAATGTATTGGCGCCAAAATGAGAAAACTCAATGAATGAATAAAAATGTCGGATTCCAAATTCAAATGTAATATTTTGTTTATTTTATATTGTAATAGTATTTATGGCCAGGCTAAGTATATAAGACTATCTCGGAACGTGTCTAAATGTAAGTTACAGAATGTAATATCAAGTATATGTACTGAGCAGTAAATATTACAGAGCAAAGAGTGATATTAATTCCACGAAACCATAAAAAGATAATAATCATTATTCTTCGCGTCTGTTCCATACCAACAGCTACCACACACTGAAATCCACAACATAAATAACATTTGTCTAAACTCTGTAAGTAACAGACCGTTATTTAATCCATAAAAATAGGCTCGTTTTAATGACTGCGCAGATGTGAATAACATTTTATTTTAACGCATTTTTTGCTTGTTTCATCTTCAGTAGAAATAGGTTACAAACTCTAGATAGCTTTCATTGAAACCAACGTGAACATAATACGGTGTTGAATCTGTATTTACATTTGTGCAGCGAACACTCGTAATATTTATTACTGTAGTTTTTGAGATGCAGCAACCGCATGGATGCTGTTATATATAACGCTGTAATATATTAATTAAAAAAAGGGAAATCGCTGGCTGGGTGTCAAATCGAAACACATTGTGGTGTTGAGCTCCGGTAAAATAACTTAAAACTGTGAAATTATTGTGCAAATCAACAACAGGACGTGCAAAAACTTTTAAAAGTGCATCAACCTGTATAGCCCAGTACAACCTGTAACCTGGTTAGCGATCCTACCTACTAAGCTAGAGGTCCCAGGTTCGACTCCCGGTAGGTGCAAGCATTTATATAATGAATATGGATGTTTGTTTCCGAATCATAGATGTTTATATGTATTTATGTATGTTTATATATATGTTTATATGAATTTATGTATGTTTAAGTAAGTATATTGTATTAAATATATCATTGTCTTGTAACCCATAACACAGGCTATATATGCTTAACTTGGGGCAAGATAATTTGTGTAAAAAGTGTGTCAATATTATTATTATATTATATAAGAAATAATTGAACTAAGTGAAACTATGAAGAAACAATACAAAATTAGTGAAACTCCAAAACTGAACTCGTAAACTCTAAATCCAGTATTACATAGTATTTATATTCTCTTTGGTGGACAGTGAGCATAGAGAAAAGAACCAACTGTTAGATACTACACAGACTGATTCAATAACATTGATTCTTCAACATTCCCTGACCTAAGGTTCTATTTTTAAAGATTAAACGGAGGTCTTAATACTCTTTCATCAAAAATTTCAATGCTTATGGAATTCTGGTTTCAATGAGATCACTTGTTTATCAAAGAACATAGACCCATCTTCACAAATTAAACTCTGTAAGATACAAGTTTCGGTTTCATTTTGTGAATTCACCTGATTTACAACCCATTACCAGAATATATCGAACGAAGAAGGTTGCGTTATTAAAATTCCATCTTACACAATGTACGTAAACCGGAGCTTTTCCTCGGAGAAATATAATATTTGTTACATAGATAGCCTGTAGGCTATATGTATAATTAATATCACTAAACAAGAGGTTTTTATCTATACCTTGTTGTTAATTATACCTTCAGTGCTTAATACAGCTACAAAGTTACTTCAGACAATCTCTATTGATTTTATACCCATTATATATATCGGCATAGTATTTTTTTTATTAAAATAAGGGAGGAGACGAGCAGGACGTTCAGCTGATGGTAATTGATATGCCCTACCATATACAATGCAGTGCCGCTCAGGATTTTTGAATAATAAAAAAATTCTGTGCAGCACTACAATTGCGCTCGTCACCTTAAGACATTAGATGTTAAATCTCATTTGTCCAGTATTTCACTAGCTACGGCGCCCTTCAGATGGAAACACAGTAATGTTAACACATTACTGCTTCACGGCAGAAATAGGCGCCGTTGTGGTACCCACAATCTAGCCGGCTTCCTGTACAAAGGAGCCTCCCACTGGTATGCAAAGGAGCCTCGCACTGGTTAAATCTTATCTATATCTTAGAAGTTTCTAACCATAGAGCTTTTAAATTAACATTAAATATTACTGTAGAGTTCTTTTCTATCATAACTGATAAAGAAACGAGAATAATTGACTATGGCGGTGAGAAACGAGCGGCCTTTCATTACACCTGGATGAAAACATTAACGTGAGGGAATATAAGAGATAAAATTTACATAATATTGGCCTCCGTTTCCTGTAATAAGTGTTTGACATGACATCCTTTTTTAGCTGACTGCTCGACGCAAATGAGGTTATGTGCCTTGATAGATATAATCACATTAAAAACCAAATACAAACACACATATATATATACTAATGAATATTTGTGGCAGTCTAGAGAATATTCAAATTCAAATTCAAAACGTTCCAAGCCACAAACATCAAATTTTTAAGGAATTCGTGTTTAAACTTTAATAAATATTAGTGTATTCCATATATGTGGGTTTGGCTAATAAGTCATGATGTCATTTAGAGAGTGACAGTACGGCTGCCATTTTTTGGCAGTCCGTTAATATGAATCACGTGACCAGTTTTGTGTTCTTAACTCAATTTCGACATGATTGTGGTTTGGAATGTTTTTCTGGAATTACGTCCAATTTTACCATGAAATTAATCTAATCCTTAGAAATGATCTAAAAGGTCTGACAGTTTTATAAATTTAATATTGCTGAATGCCTATTTGTGAAACAGAAAACGAAAAAATGTTAAGTGGAGAACAAAAAACAGGTCAGTGGTAAGTTTTTCATAAAAACTTTTTGGTCCTACGAAATTACGGCACTACCTTGATTCCAGTAGCTAAATAAGTTATTAATAACCACGTAATATTCCACCAAAGAACAGTGAAAGTAGCATCAAAGTATAGTGAAGTTGCGGAGTTTTGGCTACCGAACAACAAAGGGCGTTTATTACAATATTTACAAAATATTCTAGAACTATCCGAGAGAATTATGTATTTTATTGAAATTATTGGAACGGATACACTTACGAAATAAAGTAATATCAGGTCAGTTCTGCAGCACACGCGGTTAAAAAGATTAGACAATTAACTGAAATAGATACGGCGCGACTTGTTTACTTTAGTTACTTCCATAGTATTATGTCCTATGGTATATTGCTGTGGGGCAGCGCTGCCGATATTAATACAATATTTGTGCTGCAAAAGAGGGCTATTCGCGCTATTTATAAACTAGGCCCTAAGGAATCATTGAGAGCAAAATTCAAAGAAATTAACATCTTGACCGTTGCTTCTCAATATATTCTTGATAATGTAATGAATGTTCATAGGTACATAAGTGAATTTGCCAGAAACTGTCATAACCATAATGTTAACACCAGGAGCAGACATAAGCTTATAATGCCTACTACTTGGGTCGAGTTAGTAAGTTTTTTGCGGGGCGATGTATATGCTTTTACAACAGGATCCCAGAAAATGTTCAAAACAAAAGTATTACGTTATTCAAAAGAATTTTTAAAAACGTTTCAAATTCAAATTGAAATATTTTTATTCAAAATAGGATCTGAAATCACTTATTGAAAGTCAAAAGAAACTACCACCCATTCCAAAATGAATGCCTCAGGCCTGAGAAGAATGGGCGCAACAAACTCAGCAGGCTTTTTTTTTCAACAAAAATATGTTTAACAATTAAAGTGACATTTACAAAGTAACATTGTACAATTAAACTTATTATTTAATAGCAATTTGACACGTGTTTCGCCTCTACACGAGGCATCCTCAGGACGTGTTGTCTCGCCAAAATCTGGCACGAGACATAGAGTCATAGAGTCTCGTGCCAGATTTTGTAACGACTACTTCAATAAATTTTCTAAAATTAAAAGGTTCAGGACTTTTTTTCTTAAATTAAAAGGACTTAATTGATTCCAATCGTATTTAAAGTAACATTAAACTTAACTGTCCAAAACATTAGACACGTTCTATAGATACATTCTTGATCCCTGTTCGTAGAACTAATTATACTAGCAATTGTTTTATTGTAAAAGCAGTGTTCCATACACTTATAATAATAATTATAGTCATTTTGACTTTTTTCAGCAGCTATCGAACATTTGCTAATAAAATTAAAGAATATCTTAAACATCTATAAAATATGTCCAACTGATAAATGTGATAAACTTTGTTTCATTTGTATTTTTGTGTTCTTTTTTCGCCTTATGTTTAATTGTATATCAAATCGTTATGTTTTGTATTATATTCACTCCTACTTTGTTTATATTTAAGTGAAAACTTTATTAGCTTGTGTAATTTAAATTGTGTTCCAATGTGTATAATTATAACTTAAGCTGTTTGTTTTCCAATAAATAAATAAAATTAAATAGAAAAATAAACTTACTAAAACAAACACATATTTAGCTAATCAGTAAAAAATAAAAGAGTTTCACCGGGAGTTGTGAATGCATCGGCCATAAAGCTGACTGATCTTGCATCTTGAGATTTCCACCTGTTGCGCTCTCTTCAGAATTACATATTTAGGTAAAATGACACGCTTTTTTTGTCAGAAGTCCTAAAATTTCTACAGCAACGATATCATAATATCACTCCTTACAAGATGGCCAAAACTCATCAAAATAAATTGCACTTAATATATACTTACTGTATGTTAATAAAAAGATGTCCAATTTTCTTAGAAATATTGCATTGAAAAATTTTCCCCAACCTAATAGTTATTTTCAAATTGGTGGTAGTTTATGACTTTCAAATATTATTGTGATATTTTAAGTAAAAATATCACAATTGATCGTTCGGATTTCGTAAAGGTTTTAGCGTTTAAGCCACGTGGTCGTATTGAATCAATTAATTTCAAATTCAAATATTTATATTCAAAATAGGATGTGACATAACTTATTGAAAGTCAAAAAAACTACCACCCTATATTCTATGTATGACGAAGTGAACTGGTTTAGCGCTAATAACCTATTGTTAAATAGCAAGAAAACTAAATACATTAAATTTACCGTACCAAATGTCAAAAATGTAAATGCAAATGTTTTGTTAAACGGAGAGGTGATAGAACCGGTGGAATCTGCTATATTTCTTGGCATAACTCTAGATTCCAAATTACAATGGGGCCATCTGTTCGCCAATCCTTCAATATGGGGGATATTGAAGGATTGGCGAACAGACTTAGTTCTGCAGCATACGCGGTTAAAAAGATTAGACAATTAACTGACATAGATACGGTGCGACTAGTATACTTTAGTTATTTCCATAGTATTATGTCCTATGGTATATTGCTATGGGGCAACGCTGCCGATATTATTACAATATTTGTGCTGCAGAAGACGGCTATTCGCGCTATTTATTTATAAATGACTTACTTAATGATACCACAGATTGGGAATGGAGCGACCGCCCCTAAGGGCGCCTTATCTGGCACGAGACTCTATGACTCTATGTCTCGTGCCAGATTTTGGCGAGACAACACGTCCTGAGGATGCCTCGTGTAGAGGCGAAACACGTGTCAAATTGTTTAACGACAACTATTGTCGGAATTAACACTAAAGAAAACTCAAATCATTTGGATACTTATAATTTAATCTTTTAATAAATTTATTTTGAACACTTTCTATAGCATCTATATATATTATTATACGTCATACTTAGTGTGAACAGACTTTTTCCCCGACCTATAACATGAATTTGCAGGACAGTTTTTATTTTTTATATTTCATCCTGCCCATGAAAAAGCAATACGAAAATGAGTTTAACTATTTGAACATAAGACTGACTGGTTATCGAAGTGCCTTAGTGCTGGTAAACTATGCACAAGATTCAATTTTGAAGTGCAGCGTGTGCTGCAGAACTAAGTCTGTTCGCCAATTGTTCAATATGGGGGCCCCATTGTAATTTGGAATCCAGAGTAATGCCAACAAATTAAGCAGATTCCACCGATTTTATCACCTCTCCGTTTAACAAAACACTTGCATCCACATTTTTCTTGCTATTTAACAATAGGTTATGAACGCTAAACCAGTACACGATATCAGATAGAATATCGTTCACTTCGTCATACATAGCTTGGTTTCTTTTCACTTTGAAAATCAGTGAAGTGTCGTCCACAAACAATACTACCTTATATTTTTTCTCTATAAGATTAGGAAGATCATTTATATAGATAAGGAAGAGGAACGGTCCGAGAATAGACCCTTGTGACCCCCATACTGAGAGGAGTCCCAGGAGATCTCCTGCCATTCACGTCGACCTTCTGAATTCTATTGTTTACATATGGAATCAGAAGATCGAGCGCAGTTCCCTTTATGCCATAGTGACATAGCTTCCTGACCAGCGTTGAATGTTGAACACAACCAAAAGCCATATAAATAAATCGCAGAAGATGCCAAGTGCATTCTGCGATTCCTCCCAGGCATCACAAATATTCTTGATAAGCTCAACATCTGCATCCGTTATTGAACGTCCCATTGTAAAGCCAAATTGTAAGCATTTGGCTTAAAATTATTATAAGATTAGCTAGTTTTAAGCTATTTAATTCACTGCATAGTTTTTGTAGATTTTTTTATTAAAATTATCTCTTCTCCGAATCATTACAATAATAGAAGTATTTCGTTAAAGTTCGTTATTATAATAATAATACTCAATAATAATAATATAATTATACTCAAAATCTGAGCCCAAAACGTTTTGTAAAAGGAAAATGCAGTAAAACTTGTCTGAATTAATTTAATGTGCTGCGTGTTGTTGTCAGCGATAATTCCTACTTGTGATGAACAAATGTGGGACAACATATAAACGGCTTAACGTTTATTTGAATAAATTGAGGTAATATCTAGGAGCCGGATACTCATAAAGATATATTAAGTCAAATCCGAAAGGAACGGACTACATATTTCATTTGAATTCTGTTTTATATTATGTATACAACAGCATGTATTACGGGCGGTCTCACTTCTCTAGGAGAAGATTTTATTAATCTTTCCTTGAAATGAATTTATGTACATAAAAGTCGTGTTATAAAATAAATATTCTCATAACGATACGTGGGTAACACTGAAAATGTTTAGAACTGGCCAGTTCGAACATTGCTAGAGCAAACTTTTTTTTGAATTTCAATTTTAGAACTCTTTGGTAACCTAATGTAGTATATAGCATTCATTTGTCATTTGTTTTTGTGAATTGGCGGCAAATCTAAAACTCTTCTTACACGTGAAAATGAACCTAACGCGAGAAAATTTTCGGTCAAAGATTTATTATGACTTTCGTTGTGGGCTTACTCAACAAAAAAGCTATGTTATTTCTTAATGGAGCCCCATCTCGTGCCACTATTTACAATTGGTTTAACGAGTTTAGACGTAGCAATCTCAATGATGGTCCGCGTGAGGGACATCCTTTAACAGCGACTACTGAAGATAACATCAGTGCTGTGCGAGGCATGATAGAGGAAGATAAGAGAGTGACCTATCAGCAGATACTGGCAAGCCCAGGCATTGGAATGAGTCAAGTTCAAAAAATATTATACGAACATTTAGCCGTCAGGAAGCTTTGTACCAGATGGATTCCCCATACTTCAACCGACAACCAGAAACACCTTCGCATGGACTGGTGTCGCCAAATGTTAGATAAGTTCAACGCTGGTGACTCAAATGCTGTATTTGACATCGTCACAGGTTATAAAAGCTGGATATATTGCTACGAACCCGAAACCAAAAGAGAATCAGCTCAGTGGGTGTTTCCTTTCGAGGATCGGCCAACTAAGGGACCTAAAAAAAAGAAGAAGTCAAGGAAAAAAGATGATTGCATCATTCTTTGGTCGGAAAGGTCATTTCGCGACATTTGTGCTAGAAAATGGAAAGACAGTTACTGCAGACTGGTATGTCAACCTGTTTGCCTGTTGTCTTGGAAATAATTCGACAGAAGTGCCCTCGAAGGAGGATACTTCTTCACCACGACAATGCTTCAGCGCACTCCGCAAAACGGACTGTTGAATATTTGACTATGGCAGGTGTCGAGATAATGAGCCATCGGCCATACAGTCCTGACCTGGCGCCCTGCGACTTTTATTTATTCCCAAGAACTAAAGATAGAATTCGAGGTATTGGCTTTACGTTCCCTGAAGATGCGGTGAAAGCGTACGAAAATGCCATAGAAGAGAGCCCTAAGGAAGAATGGGCCCACTGCTTTTCTCAGTGGTTCCATCAAATGCGACGATGTGTAGAGAGGAACAGAGATTACTTCGAAAAACAATAAAAGTATTGGCAACTTTCTACATTAAGCCGTTTTTCATTTTGCTTAACATTTTCAGTGTTACCAAGGTGTAATAAAACAAATATGAGAGTAAATTTGTAATTTTAGGGTTCCGAATCAAAAAAGTAGGCACTGGGGAGTCTTTTAAAGGCTCCACTATCCATGCGTCATAAACTGCACGAATTAAAAAGTTGAAATTTCAAAAGAGTGTGAATATATCAGTGCATTTTCAATAATAAAATTAGACCAAAATATAACAAAAGAGAACTGGTTCCTCCCATGAATGATACGGGAAGCCATGGAAATTACAAAACATCCAAATTGTAAAACAGTCTAAGAATATTCAACCTGGAAAACATGATATACAGCTTAAAGAATACTGAAGATTGTTAGAATTGAAAATCAAGTTAGAGGTGCAAAGTCTATTAATATTTGCTGAGTGAATAAACATGTGTGTGGTCTAGTGTTACCGTGATGAAAGACTACACCATTTCTGTTGATGAATTCCGGAGTCGCAATTATTTCCCGGCTTGCATTGGATTTTTTTCTTTTTTGTTATATCATTTTAAAATGCATCACATTCCTTCTAAGAACATTTATACGCCTAGATAGAGTATCTTGCTGTCGGAAAACAGAAGAAAACAGGCCAGGAATATTTGTTTAGTGTGCATGACAATCTACGTCTTACACTCGCGATTTGTATGTCACTCTGTGATAGTGTGTGTGAATTGCTCAAAACAGCGGTCAACCTCAATTTTTTTCGACGTTTTTACAGCATTCATTGCCTATCTATATGTATAAATGATCGAAGCATTACTTCATTTGATTCACTAATTTTGAGAGAAAGGAAATCAAATTAAAAATTGCTATACAACTATTTAGTATTATGTTTCTCATTTTATCAAAGATATTTAAAATGGAGGTCTTACTCCTCTTTTAATACTATAATATCATTGGGTCTAACCTACAATCTACATCAGGAAGTTTGTTGCCGATAAACCTAACAGGGGTTTTTCACGTAGTCGAGTATATTAAAAAGGATTTAAATATTCTTCTGTTATTGTATTATGATTTGAGCTGAAGGCCTTGTTACCAATGCTCTAAATAAATAGTATTATATAGGCGGGACTGCTTAAGTAAAAATGAAAATTTAGTTTAGTATGAAACGTGCAGTCATTTTACATAAGTTTGAAATAGTAGTAATTACATTATGGCGATTGGCGACGAAGTATAATCCGGCTAAGTTGTAAAGCGAACAGTTGCATAAAACTTTGTGAATTTCGGCTATCTTCGTTTTTTACAAGATTATAGTCGTCATCTGTCAATCTATCAATAGATATCAATAGAGAGTTTCGCTAGCCTGACCAATGCTCTAAATAAATAAAACTAAACTATAGTAATATGTTTCGTTTTTGAAATGCAACTTTTTTTAATATCATCAAAACCAGCCGTATAAAAATAGCCAAAGAGATTTTATTACAAGTTTAAATTAGATGCTGTACGCGGAAAGAGTTTTCCCCGACCTACTAATTAAGAAAATATGTTTTACAAAACTATTTACTTAAAAGCACATATTTTTTATCTGGTCGGTTGTTTGGTAACCTTTTTATTATTATGACTAGTTTAAGTTTCCTTTTGATTGGTATTTGGATGTCGTAGGGCTTCGTTTTAAATTTATTACTGACTGTTCATCTATATATATAGAATATATATACTATATATACAGAATGTTCATATAATATATATACAGAAAATTTGTCCATACAAAATAAATATTGAAAATAAAATAATTATGGTTCCCAAATCGAAATAAAAACTATCCTTTCTCTCAAGTTAGACTCCATGAAGTAATCCCCATTAAAATCCGTTCATTAGTTTAGGAGTCCATCGCGGACAAACAACGTGTCACGTAATTTATATATATTAAAGATATAAAAATAAGTAGTGTTAGTTATAACATTTATAACTCAAGAATAGCTGGACCAATTTTTATGATGTTTGATTTTTTAGATTTCTCTTAACCCGGAATAGGATAATAAGTATTAAAAAATCGAAAAAATCACGAAAAAAAAAAGTTTATTATTATAAACAATATAAATTTTCTCATAAATTTTGTGTGGCTGGACATTTTCATGAAATCTCGAGAATAGAAAGATTTCAATGAACTTTTTTGATAGTTTCACACTACATTAGTAACCAAACACAACTAACAGCGCACGTCATGTTGTTAAAGTTGACCGGTTGATGTGTTTGTTTCGAGTTTCTATTAGCTTATTGTACCAATAAAATCATTAGCAATCCCGCGACCAATAAAGGCATAAAAAGGCATAAAAGGCATTTATTTTCTCAAAATTGATTCCTTAACAATTCTTTTTGATGTCATTTCTAATAACTACTAGATACTACTACCGCTTCTGAAACAAATGGCGCTCTGAGAGAGAAGAAGCGGTGCAAGAAACTCTCCCAGCATTCTTTTTTTGCGCTCTTTTCAATAAAAATATACAAAATTGTACAGTTATTTCTATCGCTATAAAATAATCACAATCTAGTCCCAGGCTGTCCGACCATTTAGATATTCAGCAGTGGAGTAATAGGATTTACGACAGAGACATTTTTTTTATAAATATGATCAAACCTTTCCCGACAAAGCCGAATGAAAGGCAATTACGAAGCCTGAAGCCATTCTCATGGAAAGAATTCAACCAGGCCAAGTAGATGATATCATATTTGCCGAGATTCCCAATCACAAAGCCGATCCAGAGCTACATGTTGTTGTAATTACAAATATGATACATGGACCATGTGGCGCTATCACTCCCCAATCACCTTGCATGGTCGACGGTAAGTATTTCAATGGCTATCCATGGAAATTAACTATGGAGACCTCCACGGGCCATGTATTGTCGTTTATCAAAAGGTGCTTCACTGAAGAGTGCAATAAAATACATGACCAATAAAGAATCATTCAAATACTTGATTTTTTATTTTCCTTCCTATATTTATTATCCTAATACAGAATTGAAATTAATAAAATCCAAAATCTGCTCATTTATTGCATCTAAGGCGGAACAATGTTCGCCGGGTGAGCTAGTAAGCTTGAAAAGCTTGAAATAAAAGTAATAAACGTTGGTTGCGTTAGCTTTTTAAAATTGAATTTGAATGATTTTTCGAGAACAGGTTTGAAACATATATCACTACATATTATAAAACAAGGTCCTCCGCTGCGTCTGTCTGTTCACGATAAACTCAAAAGTTACAGCACCGATTTGCATGTTGTTATCACCGATGGATAGCGTGGTTTTTGATGCGTGATGTCTGTCTTAACCCTTTGAGATATAACAAAATAATGTAAGGTGGAATTGTGTATCTTATATACACTGGCCTGCAAAAGTAAGTATCACACTTTTCAAATAAATTTTTTTTCTTAACTATAGAAGGTAGAGATTTAATATTAAAAACGTTTTGTTGCAAATTTTATAGGCTTTAATTCTTAGAGACTAAAATTATACATTAGTAACATTTTTAACTTAAAAAAGATAAAACAATGAAAATAGACATTTTTAGTCTAGTTTAAAAAAATTGAACTAAAACGTATTACATGTTATTTAATCAGAGGCAATACCAGTTGGTATTGCCTCTGATTAAAGCTTCGAGCCGGTTTGGCATACTGAACACTGGTTTCGGAGCCGATGTTGGGGAATATTCTCCCATTCTTCTACCAGGGCCTGCTTGCCAGGGCACTACCCTGAGGGTGGTGGTCTGCGATTTCTAATTAGCCTCCCAAGCTCATCCTAGGCGTGTTCAATCGGGTTGAGATCAGGACTTCTTGATGGCCTAGCCATCACGCTGATACCGACCTCCTGAATATACTCTTGTACGATATGAGCCGTGTGTGACCGGGCATTATCATGCATCAGCATCGATCCATCACCCATATTTGCTAAATACGACCCTGCATACTCATTGAGAATCTCTTGAGTATATCTTTGCCCAGTGAGGGTGCCATTTTCTATGGCTACTAGCTCTGTGCGACCTTCTGAAGATATGCCAGCCCATACATGTACACTGCCTCCACCGTATTGGACTCTTTCTGAGATGCAGGCTTGAAGGTATCGCTCACCAGGTCGCCTGTAAACACTTCGCCTTCCATCAGAAGTGTAAAGGGAGAATCGAGACTCATCTGCAAACAAAATTCTTGACCATTCTTCTTCATCCCACTGCATGTGTTCACGGGCGTATCGCAGTCTCGCTACTCGATGCTGTCTCTCGAGTTTTGGGTCACTCGCTGTTCTTCGGGGTTTCAAATTTGCTTCAGCAAGTCTTCTTCTCACTGTACTGTCACTAATGTAGTCCCTTCGGGTCTAAAGTAGCTGTTGCTGGACTTCAACTGCGTTTTGGTGGCGATTTCTTAACACAGTGGAAATAATATAACGATCTTCTCCAGAAAAGCCATGATCCTAGCACATTCTTCAACTGAAAGAGGCATGATAAATAAATGTTATGTGCTTTTTAGCATAAATTTTTAAGACAAGACCTATCGATCTTGAAAAAAATTTAAAACAGAAAGAAAAATGTGAATGGTAAAATTGTAATTCGGAAACGTCCACTTTGAAAAAGGAATGGTTTTGTTTTTGAAGTTTTTTTTCAGCCAATTCTTAAAAGAAGGTTACCGACTATACAGTTTTTATGTACTGTTACGGGTTTTATTATGTAAATGACACACCTTTGGTAAATAAGAACTTATATTTCTTGCACTAAATCAACTGTAGCCTTATTACACCTATTATATTTAAACTAGACTAAAGCTAAGTACTAAGACTACTTTGGACGCCAGGAGAATTTTATCCACGTTGGAGGGAATTCTACCAAAACCCAAGCTCTCGGCTGCTCAACCTCTCAGGGTACTTATGTATTCATTAAAAGGGCATTTCCATAGGCTAGGACAATAAAAAATAGTAATGTTATTTTCAGATACAAATACAAATGCCTAACTTCTATCCCAATTAGATATAAATTCTGTGCAACTTACCCCTTTCCTTGTGGTTTAATAAATATTTTTGATGGCACAAATTATTTTATTACTATAACAAAACTATAACCATGACGAACTATAATATCACATTGACGATCACAAAGGTACGTGTTACTTCATTGCACAGCTGATCGCTAATGTCAATGACCGACCGTAACATTCGTTATGAACCAATAATCGAGAAAGAAACAAAAAAAAACTAAAAACGAAAATGAAGCCAGGATTCGAACCCCCGATAGACGACAGTATAACGCTTCACGATTCTATCGTCGATACCGCTAGACCACGAACGTTATGACCGAAAGTGTGAAATTATCTAATATGTTATACTCAAAGAGTCGTAATACTAATTCATAACATTCCCCCAACCTACAAAAGAAAAAAAAAATATATATTTTATCTAAAATATATATATTTTATTTCTTCTATGCATCAGCCCACAGTCTTTAAATCTTTTGCATGCCAAACGCCAATCGGTTTGCCATAAGCATTATTTAGCTGAAATACATTATCCGACAATTTTTTAACAATTAGAGCTTTTTCAAATTTCGGTGCAAGCTTGGCCATAAATTTGGTTCCCGCTTTTGACAGGAATTTCGTTCGTCTCCATACTATATCGCCCTCTTTAAAGTTTGCTTTACGACGTCTTTCGTTATAAAACCTGAGACTTTTGTCATGTGCGAGCTTTATCCTTTGTTCAACCTCTCTATGTAATTTCGATCGCGATTTTAAGCTATGTAAATATTCTTCAATGTCCACACGTATCGGTTGGTTCTGCACTACGTGTTGTGTACCAACAGATTCACCAGTCAGTTTTACGGGAAAGGATGTTTCTCGGCCAAAGAATAAAAAAGAGGGTGTGTACTCAGTAGTTTCATGAAAATTAAATTCTCTTTGGAGTCCTTTTTATTTCGAAAGTATATCTTGTGAACTTAAAACGTTATCCCAATTTTAAAAGTGTGATACTTACTTTTGAAGGCCAGTGTAGGTCTACAGATAAGTCCGCGATGGCATATATCATCAATAAAGGAAAACATACTATATCCATTTTTTTTTCTATTGATCTAGAACAGCGTCTTTTGGGTCAGCTTGTTGTATATAAATGTATCATTTAAACTTTAGGAGAAACTATATAAGCATCGGAAGTTTATTATCTTTATATTTATCTGAAAAAACACATTGCGAAGTAACTTTAACCTTCCGAAATTGGCAGTGCTGGGGCACTAGATTTTTCAGATACACCAAAACCGAGAGTGCCGTACGGCACACTATTCCCTCGCCAAGTTCTCACCCTCATATTGATTATAAGATGGTTTATTTTGCATAGTCTTACAGCTTGTTTCAATAGCTTTCAGATCCATTCACTAAAATCATCCTAATGATAAGCAATATATTATAAAAATAAGTGACTTACGTATTATTTACCTTGCTTTGATATAGTTAACACAGCTATCGTGTGCGTCATAAACAGTTTATTTTGTTGTTATATGACGAGTTTGTAGGAATGTTCAAACACAAATTGTATCATTATCGAGACACGACAATAATATGACGATAATGATATGACGTACATCGCAGTTACTGTTTATATCTCCGGATCAACCCTCGGTGCGTAAGTTGTGGTTAGTAGGAGGTACCTACAAGTGATTAAATTGAAGAGACGAGCTGATTAAAATCCAATGGCTGCCGAACTACTTAAGAACATTTTTACCTAAGTATTATCTCCCCTCGGAACCGCAAACCGCAGTTTCAGCTGGAACCATTTGACTGCGTGCAACAATAAGCAAAAATAATGTGCCATTCTGTGCGATCTGAATTGCACCTTATTGTAAGGCCAGCAAGAGTCCCTATTTCTTTAATTGATTTTGCGGAGTGAGCCTTCTGTTCTTGTGCTATTACATATTCTTTGTCTCGACTCTTAAATAAAAGCTGACATATATCAACAAAAATAATCCACATTTCGTTTATTCCTCTGTAAGCATTTACGAGTTCAACTTTTATGAGAAAACCCACCTCTAAAAGGGTAAAAGTTCTTCTGCTAGTGATACGGGTAAACCAAATTAAAACTGGTCTAAGTTCGAGTAAAAGCAATTTAAATGTATTGCGTGTACTCAAATCACAACCCTTGTTAAAGAAGTAAGGCTACTTTTGAAGGCTTTCACGTTGTATATTATTAATTAAAAAAATTGACATTTATGGAAATATCTGTATGGGTCAATTTCAAGAATTCGTCATCGTTAGCTAGGAAACATTGAAAATGTTTAGAAAATGAAAAACGGCTTTATGTAGAAAGTTGCCAATACTTTTATTGTTTTTCGAAGTAATCTCCGTTCTTCGTCGCATTCGATGGAACCACTGAGAAAAACAGTGGGCCAATTCTTCCTTAGGGGTCTCTTCTATGGCATTTTCGTACGCTTTCACCGCATCTTCAGGGCTCGTAAAGCGAATAACTCGAATTTTATCTTTAGTTCTTGGGAATAAATAAAAGTCACAGGGCGCCAGGTCAAAACTGTACCTGACTGTACTGTGTGCACAAAGAAAGTCATAATAAATCATTGACCGAAAATTTTCTCGCGTTAGGTTCATTTTGAGCAAATGATAAATGAATGCAATATAATACATTAGGTTACCAATGAGTTCTAAAATTGAAATTCAAAAAAGTTTTCATTAGCAATGTTTCTAACTGGCCAGTTCTAAACATTTTCAGTGTTACCTAAGTAGTAGTCTCATGACAAACAGTTCCCGGTTTCTGCCGGATCTAGTGAATGCGTATTATTCTACCAACACACTTCGAAAACTTCTAGCAGCTTCTGTTTGATGCTATAGGCCAGACAATCAAAGGAGTATTCGTACTTGAGATTATAGATAACTTGCAGCTGCTCAGTACTTTCTGCTTTCTGTTTAGGGTCACTTGCGATTCCAATCCGGATGTGTATTTCTCGCTCACTATTCTATTCTTTATTATAGCATCCAGATAATGATGCAGAGGTATCCGCTCTAAAACCAAGCACTTTTCAGGATTTTTTCAAATTTGTTACTTAACTCCGTTCAACTCTCACACTATATCCACGTAAGACTTCGTCTTAAAGTTATAAATGTCTCATCCCAAGTGTTATTCGAATTTTGATTCTATGTCAAACTAACATTATATAGTTTCAGTAGGTAGGCCATTTCCCATTAAAGCCTTTTGAGTTTTACTTTCAGAAATAGCTGGTGTCGCAGTTAGCGTCGGACATTTTATTTGAATTTACCATTAAAAAAATTACATCTGCAATTGTAAATATTTACCTATTATGGTTTTTAATATTCATTAGTAGCCACCGATTGATTGTTTCTTGTGTTAAATGTAGGAATATTAATTAATTAGAGATGGGAGAGATGAGAAAGATGAGAGAGCTTTCGCACGACGTAATTAATGCAAAGATACCATAAAATATGGTAAAAACTTTTTTCTGATAGAAAATACGTAAGACAGTCATTGAAATTAATTTTATACAGTGTTTTGGTACCAGGCGATCATAGTTGAAGAAGAGATTGTCTTATGTATGACGCGAATATACCTTTAAATATTCTGACGTCATTCGCACAAAGTATTACTACATAGACACCAAGAGAACATAAATATGGTATTCAAGTTTTCACTTCTGCCGGCACTCGCGGAATGCAACCCGTATTTTTTTATTTATTTAGTTTAATATCTTGGTTAAACGGTTCTAAGTAATTAGTCTTAAAATGGTATCAGTCCAGTGTCCAAACCATTTTTTAATGCAATAATTCTGGAGGTTTTGAGGGCCCAAAAATAAAGGCATAAAAGGCATTTATTTTCTCAAAATTGATTCCTTTAGAATTCTTTTTGATGTTATTTCTAATAACTACTAGATACTACTACCGCTTCGGAAACAAATGGCACTTTGAGAGAGAAGAAGCGGCGCAAGAAACTCTCCCAGCATTTTTGTTTTGCGCCCTTTTCAATAAAAATATACAATATTGTACAGTGATTTCTATCGCTATAAAATAATCACAATCTAGTACCAGGCTGTCCGATCATTTAGATATTCAGCAGTGGAGTAATAGGATTTACGACAGATCCATTTTTTATTAAACATTTAAATTTATTTATACATAATGCCTGAACAGTGGCTGGGACTTTATTATAGTAGTGTATACATTTACCCTTAAAGCTATTATGTATCTTATGAAGTCTACTAGAATTAATTACAAGCAATCCCTTATTTCTAGTGTTATAATAATGAAAATCACTATTAAGAACATAAAGTAGACGATTATTGTTTTTAGTTTTAGTAACACCACGTAGCATTCATGTGACAAATGTTAATCTCGTATGCTAAAATGTTTGGTTCATATAATGTTACGAAACTTAACATTTGAAAGCATCTTGCATTTAATTTTTTTAAATATTAACGTGTATTCATCCCAGCACGCGTCAGTCTTGCAATATGGAACTTTTTTAATTTCACGCTTGATTTGTGAAAGTTTCCCGGGAGGCGGCAGGTTAGTGATGCGTTCACTACGTCTGTCACTCACTTTATGTTCAAAATCTTCTGAGACATCCATTTTTCATCACTTCATCCAAACCGAGCACATGAAATGTGTAGGTACAAACAAAAATTTTAACAAAAAAACAACCGACTTCAAAATCACTATTCCAAAACAATAGATATAATATGCACTAAAAAGTGTAAAAATAAGTGTGCATTTTTAAACAATCTAATTTATTAATCTTATTTTAGTTACGATTATTATAATTTTGGACATTTACTGGACCAAATTACAACGGTACCACACAAATAAAAAAAAGTATGATCAAAATCGGTTCGCCCAGTTGAAAGTTCTGAGGTAACAAACATAAATAAAAACATACAGACGAATTGAGAACCTTCTTTTGTTGAAGTCGGGTAATAAAAATAATAATTATGTTATATCTATTCTAGGAACTTGTGTAGGGTAGTAGAGGTCATTTGGACTGACCGGGCTGTGATGGCAATCCAGCCAGTGTACCTACTGGTCATCACACCAAAGGGAGTAAATACTACGTAATAAGAGGCGCGACTGCCTAAGTAAAAATTGAATTTTATTTTTCATACTAAAAAACGTGCAGTGATTTGTCATAAGTTTCAAATATGTAGTAGTAATTACAACTAATTGCAGTATGGCGGTCGGCGACGAAGTATAATCCGGCTAAGGTTGAAAACGAACAGTTGCTTAAAACTCAGTGGATTTCAGCGATGCGATTCCGATGTAGTTCAGTTTAGGTACCTAAACTGAATCGCTAAAATTTGTACCATGAAGTGCCTTTTTATGAGTGGCGTTTGGATCGCTTATGAAGAATGATGTAGTAATTACAGCAAATTGCAGTATGGCGGTCGGCGACGAAGTATAATCCGGCTAAGGTTGAAAACGAACAGTTGCTTAAAACTCAGTGGATTTCAGCGATGCGATTCCGATGCAGTTCAGTTTAGGTACCTAAACTGAATCGCTAAAATTCGTACCATGAAGTGCCTTTTTATGAGTGGCGTTTGGATCGCTTATGAAGAATGAACTACGAAATAAATTTGTTTGTGGTCCGCGGTGTGAGAAAGAGATGACGCTCTACAGTCATTGCATAAGTTTGTCTCTCTTATTCGAACCATATGCGTTGCGTTTCGAAACATAAAATGATGTGATTTTAGCGGTTTTTTTTGGTAATAAATACTAAAAATACATTTTAAAATTGCGCTTTATAGTGTCAAATTATAATCCATTAAGCCCTTTTTTTACTTATTAAATAATAGTAACATAAATTTGAATTACACATTAAATGTATTCTTAGAAGATCTTATCTATCCATATTTATGTCCAATACAGTTATAGTCCAATGCTTTATGTCGATAGGTTATTGAAATGTAAGTAAGCGTAAAATGATTGATTTGTCTAACTCTAGTAAGTTAATCTGAGGATAGATAGGTTACTGAAAACTGCCGTGTCCGTCATCTGTCAATCTATCAATGACTGCACGTTTAATACAATCGAGTGAATCGCTTTTTTCTTAGAGAGTTTCGCTAGGCTGACCATACGGCGCGGGCGTCAGTTGATGATGACCAGTGATGTGTTGCATAGCCAGATGAACAGAAGACGGAGCTGATGGTGTACTGTAGTTTGGCGGCAAGGTGATGGGTTCATGTACATTTACTAATATGCATTTCTAATCACTTTTTTAACAAAACCATAGTACTTTCGAGAGTTTTCCCATAGTCGAGAGACTTTAAACACTACGATTTTTTTACAATCTTTAAGTGAATATGCAGTTGTTTATTTATTTTGTTTAAATTATTTCTATAATAGTATAGACACACACACACACACAAACCGGATTACACAAGCAATCCGCCTGCTAAGCCCTAAAAAACGAATACTCCACAAAACAATCTACATTATCGAACCCAACACCGTATTGGAAAACACTTTCATAAACGACTTGTCAATACTTACAAAGTGTCGGCATATTTTCCGCTGTGAACACAGGGATGACGTCAATCGGGAGTGTTCTGTTGACCCTAGAGGAGGCCGGGACGCAGGGCCCTGCATCTTGTTAAACATTGCCCTCACCCATGTGGAAAACATCGGTCGACCACGAGTGACACATAACGCTTAGCTTCGTGCCACGGCGCCAACCCTGATTTGTACTGACGTCATAGTTTCTCAGTGATTGTATTAAGGCGCGGTCATACCTCAATATTCACAAAAATTGGTTCCTTAGAGTCGATTACAAAAATATTCCGACGGAAAAAATACAATACAAAAAGAAGGAATTTAAGAAAATTTTAAACCGAATAGAATCTATACTATAATATTATAAAGCTGCAGTGTTTGTTTGTTTGAAGGCGCTAATCTCTGGTACTACTGGTCCGATTTGAATGATTCTTTCAGTGTTGGGTAGTCCATTTATCGAGGAAGGCTATAGGCTATGTTTTTTTTCAAAATTAGGGATCCGTAATAAAATTGCTATTTTGTAACACATGGTGTAAAATCGAAAACCTATTTTTGCGTGCGCTGCAAAAACTATTGACAATAGAACAAAATGATGTACAGGCTATAATATAGGCAATATTTTATTACTTATAAAACTATCGCGTGAATTATACTCCATATGGCAAAACAACGTTTGCCGGGTCAGCTAGTATTTATATATAATTTGAAATATCCATAAAAAAACTTGGAAGTTGCTTCCCAAAAATAAAATTTGGAGTTAAAAATGTCTGAATTATCAGCGATAGCAACATTCATTTTTTAAAGAATTTAATACCTTTAGTATTTTTCTAAAACTTAAAACCAGTAAAATCAATCAAGTAAAAGCGTTTACAATCCTGGTCAGTCCGCGCCTTAAACTGAAATGGCCGCGTTACAAATGTGTTACAACTCGTTTTAGAACTGAGACGTACATATACAATACTATGCGTTACCTTACTTTACTATTGATTGTATAGTCTCACTAGCAGACCCGACAGACGTTGTTTTGTACATAACACTGACCTGTATAAATACCACTGGACAGGCTGTTCCATATGTTTGACAACAATTTTTTGTGCCAATTTGAAGCGTGACTCACGAGTGTCTAGAGAACTAATTTTGACGTATAATACAAATGGCTGCGAACGAAAGTATAATACTCTGAAGTAATTTTGCGTTTTGAATTAATTTCATTCGTTTTCCGTGTTATTTATACTTCAAGAATAAACTTAATAAAGTACACAATTTTTTCTTGTAAATAGTTTCCCACCATCTATCGATGTTTGCTGAGGTTGTCATCACTAGTTTTAGTACCGCAGACTCTCGCTACATGGCCAACAGCGCCAAAATGGCATGTACATGCTATATTCACAGCAAAATTGTATAAACGAGCGTCAATAAATTATCCCACAGAAAATATGTTCATACAAAACAAATATTGGAAATAAAAATAAATATGGGTCTCAAACAATGACGTTCTATACATATGGACATATCATTCGCAGTCTGATAAGGGAACGGCAAAAGTGTGCTTAAAGAAAATGTAAGCACACTTTTCTCCTTAGTCGTGTGTCAATAAACAAGCCTAAGTGTGAAATAAAAAGTGCATTAATATTAGATTAACGACTCAAAAAAAAGATGGTGTGATCATCATGTGCTTATCATCGGAAACTGAAATAGTGTTTACATTGCTGCCTATTGACCAATAATATTTTAAACAACTGGAGTAAACGCAGAAATGTATAGACCTAGCAGTCTAAGCATAATATGGTGTCATTTGTGGCATGTGCCATATTTCGGCTTTGATTTTGTATGAGGTGCATTGTCTATATGTATAGAACGTCATTGGTCTCAAATCGAATTGATCCATGAAGTAATCCCTCCAACAAATACAACAATGTATACAAAAACTTAATAAATTAAAAACAAAAACAAAACAGGTGAAAACAGCATGAAAATCGGTGCAGTAGTTTTTGAATTTATCGAGAACAGACAGACAGACGCGATGGAGGACTTTGCTTTGTAATCTGTAGTGATTTTGTCAACATATTATATAGTATTGAAATAAACGTGGTTTCAATAAATATGATAAAAGTAAGTACCTACTTAGAATTCAATGAAAGTATTTCTGCAAAGCAAAAATGTGGGAGGCACTTAAGAATTCTAAATGTTTCGCAGTTTGAAATTCGTAACTTTGTGTACAAAGGTATCAGAACAGGAGGGAAAGATGAAATATTTCAGGTCGGAACCGGGAACACCCGGGCTATGGGGCGCTACTGTTACTGCTAACTGCTAACATTAATATTATCAGTAGAAATAGATGACTCTGATCAAATTATAAAATTACTTCACTGGCCATATTTAATTGATACAGTATCATGGTAAGAAATTAAGTTTTCTAATTGTAATGTTTAAATTTTTACTCGACTGCGCCAGAAGGAGGGTTATTTCTTCAAGAGTACACGCTTTTGTACTTGGCACCATGTGAATGACAAAATCAAATTAATTAACAAAATATGTATATTTTAATAAAATAATTATAAAAATATTTAAGTTCACATATGTACATATTATTTGAATAATATTTATGGTAGATAAGCCCATACCTTTCATTTATAAGGTATTCTTAAACTTATTGACATCAGAATTAATACAATAATGTTGCCTGGAGACAAGAGTAACAACTCTAGTCTGTTTGATCTCTCCAACAAACTGTGAAAGTTGACTGTGAATTCTACTGTTTATGTAGATCTAAAGAACACTACATAAATGTTATATAAATCATACTACTCTTACACAAATTTGAAAACAAAATTTATGATGACGGGCTCGAACCCGCAACCTCTTGCGTTCAATCTGAGCCAACCGTTCGAGTGACGTATCGTTGATAAATCTTGTTCAACTCTCAGGTTCTGGCTTCATCTGCAGGATGTACTTTACAGTTGATAACCTGCTCAACTCCAATATTTGCATATTAGGCAATTGTTTGGATTTGAAAGAGCGACATCTCAAGTCAATTTCCTAATATGCTTGAGATGTCATAAAAGGCATTTATTTTCTCAAAATCTATTCCTTTAGAATTATTTTTGATGTCATTTCTAACTACTAGATACTACTACCGCTTTGGAAACAAATGGCGCTCTGAGAAAGAAGAAGCGGCGCAAGAAACTCTCCCAGCATTCTTTTTTTGCCCTCTTTTCAATAAAAATATACAATATTGTACACTCATTTCTATCGCTATAAAATATTCACAATCTAGTCCCAGGCTGTCCGATCATTTAGATATTCAGCAGTGGAGTAATAGGATTTACGACAGAGCCATTTTTTTATAAAACATTTAAATTTATTTATAGATAATGCCTGAACAGTGGCTGGGACTTTATTATAGAAGTGTATACATTTACCCTTAAAGCTATTATGTATCTTATGAAGCCTACTAGAATTAGTTACAAGCAATCCCTTATATCTAGTGTTATAATAATGAAAATCACTATTAAGAGCAAAAAGGTGACGATTTTTGTGAACGTATATTAAATTTTCATAAATGTACTGACAGTCATAATATTTATTTCTTTAAATTTTTCTTTGAGAGACTGTCTATAACCAAGCTGATATATAGCACGAACAGCTCTCTTTTGCAGAGCAAACACTATATCAATGTCAGCAGCATGACCCCATAGTAAAATACCGTACGTCATGATGCTGTGAAAATAACTGAAGTACACTAATCGCTGTCGCTCTTTCAAATCGCGGGTTTGGCGCCAAATTAAAATGTTTGGCATGCTCTGCAGCCTGAACGGCTGAATCAATTTTAGCTCGCACGTCTTACAGTTAGGGGTTTATACTTGTCCTCCATTTTAATTCAACCAATTTACTTTTATATTACAAGCAATTATAACAATTCTATTTACGCCATACATGATTAGATTTATGCCTATGATGTCTTCTATATTCATTTAGTTTCTACACAACAGGTCATAAACTGCCTTATTTTTTTGTATTATTAAAGAGTGAATGTTTTCAATTATTTAGTGAAAGAGATAAACCGCTGGTTAGAATTAAACTAGCATAATGTTATACATTTATGAGGTTTATCATAGTTTATATGACATTATAAATGCGATAAACGTTTCTTTCTATGAAAATAAGGGACGAGACGAGCAGGACGTTCAGCTAATGATAATTTATACGCCCTACCCATTACAATGCAGTGCCGCTCAGGATTCTTGAAAAACCCAAAAATACTGAGCGGCACTACAATTGCGCTCGTCACCTTGAGACAAAAGATGTTAAGTTTCATGTGCCCAGTAATTTCGCTAGCTACGGAGCCCTTTAGACCGAAACACAGTAATATTAACACATTACTGCTTCACGGCAGAAATAGGCACCGTTGTGGTACCCATAATCTAGACGGCTTCCGGTGTAAAGAAGCCCCCCACTGGTAAAGCAATACGTAAGATTTATCATTATTGAATAATTCACAGGACCTCAAGTAAAAAGGGACTCGCTCCAATTCCTGAGAGTTGACGCAACTTTATGTTGTTTATAAAAGCGAGTCGTTCGATGGGCAAGCTTTCTATTTCATAAAAGAATTTTGATTAAATAAAAAATTTAAATGACGTTATGTCATGTATCTCAGAGACACCATTCTTCCAATCAAACGTTACATTAAGTTCGTAGATTAAGGACTGGTCTCTACTGCGATCCAACTAGATACCGCTGGCGTAGTGGTAAAGTGCGGCAACTAATACCACGCCCGAGTAGTCGAGCCAGTCTCGAACAATGTGTGACGTTGATATGCCACATGTTCTGTTAAACTTTACTAATAATTGAAACTAAAATGCCGGGTTGCGTAGCAAAACATTTTAAAATTAATACTTCAAGATTACATATTATTTTATTAATTTTAATTTAAAATAACACGAAGTGTATGTTACAAAATTTGAAAGATACCATTGAGTGTCAAGATGCCACTCACAGAAGCATCTAATAGTTTTGTAATAAAAAAGCTATTATTTTAAGTTCTTAGGTAGTGCAGTATCTAGTTGGAGCGCAGCGGACACCAATCCTTATTCTAAGATCATCGCGTATCGAGTATTATTCATGTTACACTAATGAAACAACCATAAATATAAGAATCGACGTCAACAGACTTATAGCGATAAGTTCTATTATTATCAATGACGTTCTATACATATGGACATATCATTCGCATTCTGATAACGGAACGGCAAAAGTGTGCTTAAAGACAATGTAAGCACACTTTTCTCCTTAGTCGTGTGTCAACTGTGTGTCAATAAACAAGCCTGAATGTGCTATAAAAAGTGTTTAAATAATACATTAACGACTGAAAAAAAGGTGGTGTGAGTTATCAACGGTAAGTTTATTTTATTTATATAAGAATGTTGTGCAAAATGCGGAAGTAATTTAATAAAACGAATATTTTTTCATTAAATATGGTACAATAAATATGGTACATTATTGACATCCCCAGACAAGAACCGCTTGTCAGAATGGGACAATCGGGTTCTAAATTCAAAATATGGAGCTGAAACTGAAATAGTGTTTACATTGCTGCCTATTGATCGATAATATTTTTTATCTACACCTATGCTTTAAATCCTCTATTAAAGATTCTGAAACAGTTAGCTTATTGCCAACATTAAAAACCCAATGTTCTAATAACCATTACATCATCCAAACGAGTGTTGTAATGTTGTACTGAATTTCATAACAACACCCCTGTTTTTTTTTCGATCCCTTCATGCGCAAAGAGTATCAACAGAGAGCCACATTCTTTTTGCTCGATGCGTGGTATCTGTATGAATTTCAAAAAAAGAACATATTCGTTTACGCGCGTTCCACACTACCAGAACGCCGCGCGCCGTAAAACAAAGTAGATTATTCGAATCCCCGCCATTTTTCTTCGATATTTTTATTGTTTTGTTTACAAAAAAATGAGCGATTCATTTCGATTGAATATTAATTATTGCACTATACAAAATGTAAATTACAACTAAAATAAGTAATGAATGATATTAGGTTACTACTAGGACTGGTGTTTTAATGTTAGCAGAATGCTAACCGTTCCAGAACCTTTTAGAGGATTCATATTCTAGGTGTAGATAAAGTCTTGTATGCAACTGTTGATAGTTAGGTATTAAAACACTCATGTGATACTATTATCACACTCGGCTTCGTCTCGTGTGATATCCACAATCCACATTCGTGTTTTAATAGCCCTTATTACACAACAGTTGCATAAATAACTAAAACAACTTAGTAAACGCAGAAATGTATAGACATAGCTGTAGAAGGTTATTATAGTGTCATTTGTGGCGTGTGCCATATTTCAGCTTTGATTTTGTATGAGGTGCATTGTCTATATGTAATAGAACGTCATTGATTATTATAAACGAAATATGACATTAACGTAAGTTGTTCACTGGGCCATAATGGATCTAAAGTGTTCGGAGACAAGTTGGTAACAATGTAGATTGTGTGGTCGGGAATCAGGACCACAAGCTTCCTGTGAACTCTCGCTATCGAAGGCTATATTGCATATTTGAAACCTGTACATTGTCACTTATGAACAACGACTGGATTAATGGAATATCTTATGAGTCCGTAAATTGCCTTCTGGTAACAGGATTGGAGATTTTCAGTTTACTTATATTGATAAGTAAACTGTCAATTAAGCGTATTCAATAATTGTATTGAATACGCTTAATTGACAGCATTTTTAACCGCAGTTTTGTGTTTTTGACTCTGGGGCGTCACGAAGCCATGCACACAAGAAATTTCAATAGCTACTTTTTTTGTCTTTTTTTTATGAAAATAAGGGACAATACGAGCCGGACGTTCGGCTGATGGTAATTGATACGCCCTGCCCAAAACAAAGATGAAACTAACATTCTTGAAAGACCCAAAAATTCTGAGCGGCACTACAACTGCGCTCGGCACTTTGAGACAAGATGTTAAGTCTCACTTGCCCAGTAAATTCACTAGCTACGGCGCCCTTCAGACCGTAACACAGTAATGCTTACAGATTGCTGCTTCACGGCAGAAATAGGCGCCGTTGTGATACACATAATCTAGCCGGCATCCTGTGCAAAAAGCCTTCACTGTAAAACACAGACACTGGTTACAGAACGCAATCCCTCAAGATTGTATTGATTATTTGATTAGGAGCATGCCAAGGAGATTGGGAAGAGCTATAGGAATACTAAATATTGATTATAACGTGGGCTACGTTAGGACCTTTCTAAAAGTTAATAAAATGTTCCATACGAAAATGTCTGTTTCCTATTATTTTTTTTTCATACGATAATTTGGTTAATTTTCTAAAATAAGCAATAAAATAAATAATGAATAATTGTTTATAGTTACTTTAAATTTTTCCATGAGTGTATTTCAATTTCTTAGTAAACCCGAGTAGTGGAATCCCCGGTGTATGTAACTGTGCTTTATACGACGTTAATGAAGAAAATAAAAACTAATATCCAGCTTAGCGAAACTCTCTAAGAAAAAAGTGATTCACTCGATTGTATGAAACGTGCAGTCATTCATAGATTGACAGATGACTGCTATAATCTTGTAAAAAACGGAGATAGCCGAAATTCACTACGTTGTAAAAGCATCTGTTCGCTTTTCAACTTAGCCGGATTATACTTCGTCGCCAATCGCATCACTGTAATAACTCCTATTTCAAACTTATGTCAAATGACTGCACGTTTCATAGTAAACTAAATTTCAGGCCTCTTAGTACGTAGTATTAACATCCTCATAACTAGGTATCAATTTTACAAAAAATGTAGTTTTATCCGTGTTTTAATGAGAAACTTCTACAATAACATTAGAATACAAAGAAAAAATTTCGCCACTATATACAAGACTATAATAGCTCCGATAGATATAGATAGGGTGATCCGGAAAGCAGAAGACCCCAGTTCAAAACGAGATGTCCTATTAGTTTTGTACCTTTTTAAAATCCGAGCAAGGCTCGTTCGTCCAGGTACTAAGTTACTGACCAGTGCCGTACTCCGCCAAACTATTTAATTCACAGGCAAAAATCAAATAAACAACCAGTTAAAAAGTGAATTTTCAAACAATTATTACACTGCATACCTGTTGTACTCAATATATGATCTATCAGTGCCGCTCAGGATTCTTGAAAAACACAAAAATTCTGAGCAGCACCACTACTGCGCTCGTCACCTTGAGACATAAGATGTTAAGTCTCATTTGCCCAGTATTTTCATTAGCTACAGCACCCTTCACACCGAAAAACATTACTGCTTCTAAACTAGCCGGCATCCTGTGCAAAGGAGCCTGCCAAAAGTAAAAGAACGATTTTAAATTCGAAAAGCACATGACGGACGTAGTACGGATAAAGGGGGGCCGCATCGTCGTCGGTATTTGTTCGATAAACATTCCAAACGCGAACGGTGTATTCAACATTCACGAACTATGTATGACTTTGTAAAATAGCGTTGCATGTTGTGTTCATAAAAGTTTCAAAGTATTTACATTAGATAGTACCAGGATATACATCATCTTTTATACGTTCAGTTGTTGGTAATTGATACGCCCTGCGCATTACAATGCAGTGCCGCTGAGAGGATTCTTGAAAAACACAAAAATTCTGAGCGGCATTACAATAGCTCTCGTCACCTTGAGATATAAGATGTTAAGTCTCATTTGCCCAGTAATTTCACTGGCTACGGCTGAAACACGGTAATGTTTACACATAACTGCTTCACGGCAGAAGTAGGCGCCGTTGTGGTAGGCACCCATAATCTAGCCGGCGATGTGGGCAAAGATATGGTAAAAAATATTATCTTACAGAGTTCATAATTATCTTACAGTTTTATTTTGATGCTTTAGACTTAGATAATTTATACGTCTAGATAGAGTCTCTTGCTGTTAGATAACCGATAAAAACAGGCCAGGAATATTATAGTTAAGTGTGAGTAAGAATCTACGTCTTACACTCGCGATTTGTATGACACTTTGTGCTAGTGTTCATTTAGGTCTAAGGCCTATTTATTTCGACGTATTCAGAGCTGTCTTTACGGCTGTTCCATCTACAGATAGAGATAAATTACTACCTTCTACTGTCAGCAATTAGCGGCTAATAATCTGAAGCTGTCCCAATATACCCGATAAGTCATTCTTATCGCCTTATATTGGGACGCGTGAATTCAAATGACCATACAAACTTCTATCGCTGGTAAGCTATACGTCGTCCCATTGACAGGCAGCGTGTACGGATAAGGTGAGTTACAGTAGATAAGTTTATTGGGACAGAAAAATCAACGATAGTTACGTTATTTTTATCTCAAGGAAGAGATCTGAATATTGGGAACGGCCGTTAGTCTATCTAGACGTAAATGATCTAAAGCTTTAGATTATAATAGTAATAGCCTTTAATAACAATCTTTAGATAGTTTTAGGTTAACATTGAGTTTGCAGTAGACATCAGCACATTTGTTTTGAATAGGCTCTTCCAGTGTTCTCAGTTATGACATCATCTGCTCAACGTCATACCAGCGGCATCTTTTAAATCGGTCTCCCTCTCTGTCTTCTTCTTTCTCTATGATACTATTATGTTTCTAGTTTGGCCCATTTTTCTTGTTTGCCCCGTGTTAGGTGTCCCGCGCGTTGCCTTTTGAGTTTATTAACAGTTTATGATACATCTACAATGTTTGTCCTTTTTCTTATTTCTTTTAATTCTATTCTATCACTTTTCTTAATCCTTAGTATACTTCTTTCCTTAGCTTCATTCTTTGTTATGTTGACATGTTTTTAATTATCATTGGTTAGTGCCCATGTTTGACAACCATACTTTATGGCTATGCAGGTGTTGTAAACAATACTTTTGAGTTTTAGTCGTAGTGACGGGCTTTTCATTATCTGTTTTAGGGACCAGTAACGCTTCCATGCTATATTTATTCTGTTTTGCATTTCCTTTGAGGTAGTATTGGTTGACGACAACAGCGTAACATAACAATTGATTATGTTACGCTGTTTATTTCAATGGGTGATCTTGAACTATTTGTCATCAGCTTGGTTTTCATTGTATTCATGTTTGTGAGCATGGTATGTACTAAATACGTGTAAAACAAAAATTACTGCAAAACTTTCATACAAACACGATATCTCGGATTGCTGCCCAGTCATATTGCGATAACACTTATCTTCGCTTAATCGCGACGAGGTGGCCGAAAAATTCAGAAACAACAATAAAAGTAAGACAGTTGTATTGAAAATAATATATTTTCAATAGTCCTTGAAACGCTTTTACGTAAATAAAAGACAATCATACATAGAGGTCAAGCTACAATAACGAATATGAAAAATACTAAATGAAATTATTTAGTAAATCTATGAAATTGCCGTATTGTACTGCAAAATACAAACATGTTTTTGGGATACCAGTGGGAGGCTCCTTTGCGCAGGATGCCGGTTAGATTATGGGTAAGCAGTAATGTGTAAACATTATTGTGTTGCGGTCTGAAGGGCGCCGTACATATTGAAATTACTAGTCAAATGAGACTTAACACCTTATGTCTCAAGGTGACGCAGTTGTAGTGCCTCAGAATTTTTGGGTTTTTCAAGAATCCTGAGCGGCACAGCATTGTAATGAGCATGGCGTATCAATTACCATCAGCTGAACGTCCTGCTAGTCTCGTCCCTTATTAACATAAAAAAAGTAAAATAAATTTATTAATTGTCGCGTATTTTATTTAAAAAAAATTACAGCCTTATATATATTTACGAATTAAAGTAATTAAAATACGAAAATCTATTTACATGTTACAATAATCAAAATTTCGTGACACATGTCGGTACCAACACCGATTAATCGTAAGTAAATGCAATTGATAACTTATAAAGTTTTCACAAACAAATAGTTATCATAATAGAAAGTCGATGAAAAATACAAGTTTGTTACGTAAATTTTTGATTATTTGCCAACTCAATTCACATGGTGTTATTGTCTAATATATATATATATATATATACGCCCTTCCCATTACAATGCAGTACCGCTCAGGATTCTTGCACTACAATTGCGCTCGTCACCTTGAGACATGAGATGTTACGTCTCATTTGCCCAGTAATTTCGCTAGCTACGGAGCCCTTTAGACCGAAACACAGTAATATTAACACATTACTGCTTCACGGCAGAAATAGGCACCGTTGTGGTACCCATAATCTAGACGGCTTCCGGTGCAAAGAAGCACCCCACTGGTAAAGCAATACGTAAGATTTATCATTATTTATAAACTCACCAACATTTCGTGGATTGTTTTGAATAATTCACAGGACCTCAAGTAAAAAGGGACTCGCTCCAATTCCTGAGAGTTGACGCAACTTTTTTATTATTAAAAAATAATTTGTTTATAAAAGCGAGTCGTTCAATGGCCACTTTCTATTTCAAAAAAGAATTTTAATAAAATAAAAAAGTTAAATGACGTTATGTCATGTATCTCAGAGACACCATTCTTCCAATCAAACGTGCATTAAGTTCTTAGATTAAGGACTGGTCTCTACTGCGCTCCAACTAGATACCGCTGGCGTAGTGGTAAAGTGCGGCAACTAATACCACGCCCGAGTAGTCGAGCCAGTCTCGAACAATGTGTGACGTTGATATGCCACATGTTCTGTTAAACTTTACTAATAATTGAAACTAAAATGCCGGGTTGCGTAGCAAAACATTTTAAAATTAATACTTCAAGATCACATATTATTTAATTACATTCAATGTAAAATAACACGAAGTGTATGTTACAAAATTCGAAAGATACCATTGAATGTCAAGATGCCACTCACAGAAGTATCTAATAGTTTTGTAATAAAAAAGCTATTATTTTAAGTTCTTAGGTAGTGCAGTATCTAGTTGGAGCGCAGCGGAGACCAATCCTTGATCTAAGATCATCACGTAACACTAATGAAACAATCATAAATATAAGAATCGACGTCAACAGACTTATAGCGACAAGTCCTATTATTATCAATGACGTTCTATACATATGGACATATCATTCGCATTCTGATAACGGAACGGCAAAAGTGTGCTTAAAGACAATGTAAGCACACTTTTCTCCTTAGTCGTGTGTCAGCTGTGTGTCAATCAACAAGCCTGAATGTGCTATAAAAAGTGCTTAAATAATACATTAACGACTGAAAAAAAGGTGGTGTGAGTTATCAACGGTAAGTTTATTTTATTTATATAAGATTGTTGTGCAAAATGCGGAAGTAATTTAATAAAACGAATATTTTTTCATTAAATATGGTACAATAAGGTACAATAAATATGGTACATTATTGACATCCCCAGACAAGAACCGCTTGTCAGAATGGGACAATCGGGTTCTAAATTCAAAATATGCAGCTGAAACTGAAATAGTGTTTACATTGCTGCCTATTGATCGATAATATTTTTTATCTACACCTATGCTTTAAATCCTCTATTAAAGATTCTGAAACAGTTAGCTTATTGCCAACATTAAAAACCCAATGTTCTAATAACCATTACATCATCCAAACGAGTGTTGTAATGTTGTACTGAATTTCATTACAACACCCCTGTTTTTTTTCGATCCCTTCATGCGCAAAGAGTATTAACAGAGAGCCACATTCTTATTGCTCGATGCGTGGTATCTGTATGAATTTCAAAAAAAGAACATATTCGTTTACACGTTCCACACTACCAGAACGCCGCGCGCCGTAAAAAAAAGTAGATTATTCGAATCCCCGCCATTTTTCTTCGATATTTTTATTGTTTTGTTTACAAAAAATGAGCGATTCATTTCAATTGAATATTAATTATTGCACTATACAAAATGTAAATTACTACTAAAATAAGTAATGAATGATATTAGGTTACTACTAGGACTGGTGTTTTAATGTTAGCAGTATGCTAACTGTTCCAGAATCTTTTAGAGGATTCATATTCTGGGTGTAGATAAAGTCTTGTATGCAACTGTTGATAATTAGGTATTAAAACACTCATGTGATACTATTATCACACTCGGCTTCGTCTCGTGTGATATCCACAATCCACATTCGTGTTTTAATAGCCCTTATTACACAACAGTTGCATAAATAACTAAAACAACTTAGTAAACGCAGAAATGTATAGACATAGCTGTAGAAGGTTATTATAGTGTCATTTGTGGCGTGTGCCATATTTCAGCTTTGATTTTGTATGAGGTGCATTGTCTATATGTAATAGAACGTCATTGATTATTATAAACGAAATATGACATTAACGTAAGTTGTTCACTGGGCCATAATGGATCTAAAGTGTTCGGAGACAAGTTGGTAACAATGTAGATTGTGTGGTCGGGAATCAGGACCACAAGCTTCCTGTGAACTCTCGCTATCGAAGGCTATATTGCATATTTGAAACCTGTACATTGTCACTTATGAACACCGACTGGATTAATGGAATATCTTATGAGTCCGTAAATTGCCTTCTGGTAACAGGATTGGAGATTTTCAGTTTACTTATCAATTATTTAATACGCTTAATTGACAGCATTTTTAACCGCAGTTTTGTGTTTTTGACTCTGGGGCGTCACGAAGCCATGCATACAAGAAATTTCAATAGCTACTTTTTTTGTCTTTTTTTTATGAAAATAAGGGACAATACGAGCCGGACGTTCGGCTGATGGTAATTGATACGCCCTGCCCAAAACAAAGATGAAACTAACATTCTTGAGAGACCCAAAAATTCTGAGCGGCACTACAACTGTGCTCGGCACCTTGAGACATAAGATGTTAAGTCTCACTTGCCCAGTAAATTCACTAGCTACGGCGCCCTTCAGACCGTAACACAGTAATGCTTACACATTGCTGCTTCACGGCAGAAATAGGCGCCGTTGTGATACACATAATCTAGCCGGCATCCTGTGCAAAAAGCCTTCACTGTAAAACACAGACACTGGTTACAGAACGCAATCCCTCAAGATTCTATTGATTATTTGATTAGGAGTATGCGAAGGAGATTGGGAAGAGCTATAGGAATACTAAATATTGATTATAGCCCACGTTAGGACCTTTCTAAAAGTTTATAAAATGTTCCATACGAAAATGTCTGTTTCCTATTATTTTTTTTTCATACGATAATTTGGTTAATTTTCTAAAATAAGCAATAAAATAAATAATGAATAATTGTTTATAGTTACTTTAAATTTTTCCATGAGTGTATTTCAATTTCTTAGTAAACCCGAGTAGTGGAATCCCCGGTGTATGTAACTGTGCTTTATACGACGTTAATGAAGAAAATAAAAACTAATATCCAGCTTAGCGAAACTCTCTAAGAAAAAAGTGATTCACTCGATTGTATGAAACGTGCAGTCATTCATAGATTGACAGATGACTGCTATAATCTTGTAAAAAACGGAGATAGCCGAAATTCACTACGTTGTAAAAGCATCTGTTCGCTTTTCAACTTAGCCGGATTATACTTCGTCGCCAATCGCATCACTGTAATAACTCCTATTTCAAACTTATGTCAAATGACTGCACGTTTCATAGTAAACTAAATTTCAGGCCTCTTAGTACGTAGTATTAACATCCTCATAACTAGGTATCAATTTTGCAAAAAATGTAGTTTTATCCGTGTTTTAATGAGAAACTTCTACAATAACATTAGAATACAAAGAAAAAATTTCGCCACTATATACAAGACTATAATAGCTCCGATAGATATAGATAGGGTGATCCGGAAAGCAGAAGACCCCAGTTCAAAACGAGATGTCCTATTAGTTTTGTACCTTTTTAAAATCCGAGCAAGGCTCGTTCGTCCAGGTACTAAGTTACTGACCAGTGCCGTACTCCGCCAAACTATTTAATTCACAGGCAAAAATCAAATAAACAACCAGTTAAAAAGTGATTACAACCAATTATTACACTGCATACCTGTTGTACTCAATATATGATCTATCAGTGCCGCTCAGGATTCTTGAAAAACACAAAAATTCTGAGCAGCACCACTACTGCGCTCGTCACCTTGAGACATAAGATGTTAAGTCTCATTTGCCCAGTATTTTCATTAGCTACAGCACCCTTCACACCGAAAAACATTACTGCTTCTAAACTAGCCGGCATCCTGTGCAAAGGAGCCTGCCAAAAGTAAAAGAACGATTTTAAATTCGAAAAGCACATGACGGACGTAGTACGGATAAAGGGGGGCCGCATCGTCGTCGGTATTTGTTCGATACACATTCCAACGCGAACGGTGTATTCAACATTCACGAACTATGTATGACTTTGTAAAATAGCGTTGCATGTTGTGTTCATAGAAGTTTTAAAGTATTTACATTAGATAGTACCAGGATATACATCATCTTTTATACGTTCAGTTGTTGGTACAATGCAGTGCCGCTGAGAGGATTCTTGAAAAACACAAAAAAATCTGAGCGGCATTACAATAGCTCTCGTCACCTTGAGATATAAGATGTTAAGTCTCATTTGCCCAGTAATTTCACTAGCTACGGCAGAAACACGGTAATGTTTACACATAACTGCTTCACGGCAGAAGTAGGCGCCGTTGTGGTAGGCACCCATAATCTAGCCGGCGATGTGGGCAAAGATATGGTAAAAAATATTATCTTACAGAGTTCATAATTATCTTACAGTTTTATTTTGATGCTTTAGACTTAGATAATTTATACGTCTAGATAGAGTCTCTTGCTGTTAGATAACCGATAAAAACAGGCCAGGAATATTATAGTTAAGTGTGAGTAAGAATCTACGTCTTACACTCGCGATTTGTATGACACCTTGTGCTAGTGTTCATTTAGGTCTAAGGCCTATTTATTTCGACGTATTCAGAGCTGTCTTTACGGCTGTTCCATCTACAGATAGAGATAAATTACTACCTTCTACTGTCAGCAATTAGCGGCTAATAATCTGAAGCTGTCCCAATATACCCGATAAGTCATTCTTATCGCCTTATATTGGGACGCGTGAATTCAAATTACCATACAAACTTCTATCGCTGGTAAGCTATACGTCGTCCCATTGACAGGCAGCGTGTACGGATAAGGTGAGTTACAGTAGATAAGTTTATTGGGACAGAAAAATCAACGATAGTTACGTTATTTTTATCTCAAGGAAGAGATCTGAATATTGGGAACGGCCGTTAGTCTATCTAGACGTATAAATGATCTAAAGCTTTAGATTATAATAATAATAGCCTTTAATAATAATCTTTAGATAATTTTAGGTTAACATTGAGTTTGCAGTAGACATCAGCACATTTGTTTTGAATAGGCTCTTCCAGTGTTCTCAGTTATGACATCATCTGCTCCACGTTATACCAGCGGCATCTTATAAATCGGTCTCCCTCTCTATCTTCTTCTTTCTCTATGATACTCTTATGTTTCTATTTTGGCCCATTTTTCTTGTTTGCCCCGTGTTAGGTGTCCTGCCCATTGCCTTTTGAGTTTACTAACAATTTATGATACGTCTACAATGTTTGTCCTTTTTCTTATTTCTTTTAATTCTATTCTATCACTTTTCTGAATCCTTAGTATACTTCTTTCCTTAGCTTCATTCTTTGTTATGTTGACATGTTTTTAATTATCATTGGTTAGTGCCCATGTTTGACAACCATACTTTATGGCTATGCAGGTGTTGTAAACAATACTTTTGAGTTTTAGTCGTAGTGACGGGCTTTTCATTATTTGTTTTAGGGACCAGTAACGCTTCCATGCTATATTTATTCTGTTTTGCATTTCCTTTGAGGTAGTATTGGTTGACGACAACAGCGTAACATAACAATTGATTATGTTACGCTGTTTATTTCAATAGGTGATCTTGAACTATTTGTCATCAGCTTGGTTTTCATTGTATTCATGTTTGTGAGCATGGTATGTACTAAATACGTGTAAAACAAAAATTACTGCAAAACTTTCATACAAACACGATATCTCGGATTGCTGCCCAGTCATATTGCGATAACACTTATCTTCGCTTAATCGCGACGAGGTGGCCGAAAAATTCAGAAACAACAATAAAAGTAAGACAGTTGTATTGAAAATAATATATTTTCAATAGTCCTTGAAACGCTTTTACGTAAATAAAAGACAATCATACATAGAGGTCAAGCTACAATAACGAATATGAAAAATACTAAATGAAATTATTTAGTAAATCTATGAAATTGCCGTATTGTACTGCAAAATACAAACATGTTTTTGGGATACCAGTGGGAGGCTCCTTTGCGCAGGATGCCGGTTAGATTATGGGTAAGCAGTAATGTGTAAACATTATTGTGTTGCGGTCTGAAGGGCGCCGTACATATTGAAATTACTAGTCAAATGAGACTTAACACCTCTCAAGGTGACGCAGTTGTAGTGCCTCAGAATTTTTGGGTTTTTCAAGAATCCTGAGCGGCACAGCATTGTAATGAGCATGGCTTATCAATTACCATCAGCTGAACGTCCTGCTAGTCTCGTCCCTTATTAACATAAAAAAAGTAAAATAAATTTATTAATTGTCGCGTATTTTATTTAAAAAAAATTACAGCCTTATATATATTTACGAATTAAAGTAATTAAAATACGAAAATCTATTTACATGTTACAATAATCAAAATTTCGTGACACATGTCGGTACCAACACCGATTAATCGTAAGTAAATGCAATTGATAACTTATAAAGTTTTCACAAACAAATAGTTATCATAATAGAAAGTCGATGAAAAATACAAGTTTGTTACGTAAATTTTTTGATTATTTGCCAACTCAATTCACATGGTGTTATTGTCTTTAATAACTCATTTATGACTTAACCGTGGAGCCCTGGGGGCCTGAACTTAACAACAGCTCCTTCAGAAAAAAATTAAATGTTGTACATTTTTAAATAAAGAATATTCTACCGACATGTGAAAAAAGTTTCATACTGAAATCTCGCACCAAGGAGGTATTATTTAAATCCAAAGCGGCCGGCCGGGACCAGTACTCCCGTTATTATACTCTTTCTGTAAAATACTGCCTTACAGCAAAGATCAGCTTATAAACATTGTGTCTACAATGTCTATTATTTTCTTGACATATCAGGATGTTTCAGTTTCTTCCTAGATACCACGGGTCTGTTTTCTATTCGTTATTATTCCTTATTATAGAAAATATATTGCAATTTGTATTATACTAGATGACCATCTTAAAAAACACAAACATACACAAATGCAACACATCCAACTAATATTATAAACGCGAAAGTTTGTAAGAATGTATGGATGTATATACATATAACGTATAATGGAAATGTTTATTTTAAGATGTCCTACAAGAAAGTCCGCGACAGTAAATATCTGTCTTTTATGGGATGAATACATTAAAAATTATTAATTTATTTGTAATGCACACTTGGTAGTAACAAATTGATTTATTAGAAAAACCACCCCGTGAGCCTCTTGCCCGTTTGCCCCCTCTTATATAAAAAAAATGCTAAAGAAGTTTTCACTTCAAAAATATAAGGACAAAACATTGGGCGTATAAGCGTATATATATTTAAAAAAAACTATGGAGATATGAGCGTCTTTTATGTTTTAACTTTCTATTAAATATATGGGCCTTGAAAGCACCAGTTTGCGATGAGAGAATCTTGACTTACATTTTCATGCTTACAACACTTAAACCGAACGACGTTGATCGCTTATTAAGATGCACGTTTTAAGTACGCCTATTAAATATATTTGAGGCACCACGAAATTCTTAAGAAGCACAAATTGAAGTAACGATGACTTGTTGGTTAAGAATGAATTATTTTTCACAAGATCTCTATTCACATAGACTATTATTTAATAAACCTTCACAAAAAACGTCACCTTTTTGCTTTTAATGGTGATTTTCATTATTATAACACTAGAAATAAGGGATTGCTTGTAACTAATTCTAGTAGGCTTCAAAAGATACATAATAGCTTTAAGGGTAAATGTATACACTTTCATAATAAAGTCCCAGCCACTGTGCACTGTTCAGAAATTATCTATAAATAAAGTTAAATGTTTTTTATTCGAAAATGGCTCTGTCGTAAATCCTACTACTCCACAGCTGAATATCTAAGTAATCGGACAGCCTGGGACTAGATTATAAATTCTTTATAGTAATAGCAATGACAGTACAATATTGTATATTTTATTAAATAGAGCTCAAAAAAGAATCCTGGGAGAATTTGTTGCGCCGTTTCTTCTCTCTCAGAGCGCCATTTATTTCGGAAGCGATAGTAGTATGTAGTATATTAGAAATGACATCAAAAATAATTCTAAAGGAATCAATTTTGAAAAAATAAATGCCTTTTATGCCTTTATGACAACTGTGAAAACGTCGAAATATATTGTCTTTAGAACTATACTAACAATACTAACAATTCACGAAAACTAACACAAGGTGTCACACAAATCGCGAGTGTAAGGCGTAGCTTGTTACGCATACTAAACTAATATTCCTGGCCTGTTTTTATCGGCTGTCTACAACAGAAAAAGAGACTCTATCTCAGGGGTGCTCAAGCTTGAACTGCTGGCGATCTACCATCATCATCACCTATCTACTACATTGTAAGACTATAAGACTACGATCGATCGACTCTGAGAGGCTTCAAGTATGTGTGTATCCTTCATGGATTGTCGTCTAGGTAGAGTGTCATGGTTAATAAGAGATAATAGTTTTGCATATGCATTTTTTAGGCAAGGCAAGTGTAGGTCTGCCCTAAAATGTAAATGAAAAAGTCATAATTATTCAAAACTAGCTGACCTGGCAAACGTTGTTTTGCCATACAAATTATATATGTAAACCTTCCTTGAGCTTCAACGAATCTATTACAAAAGATTTAATTGAGATCGGTCGAATAGTTTAGGGGTTATTAGGGAACATACAAACATACATTCTCTTTTATATACATACTAGTTGACCCGACAGACGTTGTCCTGTAAATAATAAACAAAATAACGTTTTTTATGAATTTGTCACTAATAGAAAATATTATGTCTGATAATTGCTTTAGATTGTAAATTTTCTCCCACAATGACAACAGCCACTTCGTCAATGGTGGGTGAATTAAACCTCCTTGTGTGTTCACCGGCAGGTGTTTTGTCAGCTCGAATGACAATATTATGGCTGTTTGATTTGCACGAACTCATTGCATTCTAAGCCTATATATCTAAACTATAATATATATAAAAACTAATCTGATAGATAGTTAACAACTGTTGTTAATCTATCAACTATAGTTAGCTAAAATTAAGTTTATTTTTTACCTCCTGAGAATGTTAGAAAGATATAAAAATTCTTATTAGTTATTCATTTTAAACTATTTTTTCAATTTAATTCCTGAACGACGGGACCACTTCAAAGGAAAAACTAAATTGTTGCTTTTAATTTAATTCTGAGCTTTTTCCTATTTATTCACCTTTTAAACCTTCCCTGGACTTCCACAAATAATTCAAGACCAAAATTAGCCAAATCGGTCCAGCCGTTCTCGCGTTTTAGCGAGACTAACGAACAGCAATTCATTTATATATATATATATATATATATATATATACAAATATGTAGATATAGATAGATTGCGAGTTTAGTGGTTCTTACAAAAAAACGCGTTCTAGTGTCTAAAGTTCTAAACTTAACTAAAGAGTGAATTTAGATGTTGAATCTGTATGACACTGCATGTCCTGAGCATACCTTTCATAAGATGGTACGTAATTTCTAATTTTAGTTACCTAAAACAAAATCTGTAACAATTTAGAACTATTTCTATATCGGATTTTTTCTCGAGATCTACTCAAAAATCACTCGCGATCGTCCGTTTGAGCAACCCTGCTGTATCTAGACGTATAAATTAAGCAAGCTGTAAACATTGACTATAATTAATTTCTATTATCAAAACGGTAACTTCTCATTGTTTTTTTTTTTAATAACACCCACGGGACTCCCGGCCAGTTCGTTTGTAATTAAATTAAATAAGTATTTATTGTTTCGAGCAAGCGTTAGGTGGAGAAGATTGCGTATGAAATTGAAACTGTTTTTATTTAGTACATGAATTGCTTAGATAATTTATACGTAATTTTAATTAATTAAATTTTTTTTTAAGTAATTTAAATAATTATTGTAATGCGAACTTACCGCTCGCACATAAAACTTAGAGGTTTTGCGAGTATGTCTTTATATATATTAAGATAATTTTGTTCATAGAATAAATAAATAAATACGTCTAGATAGAGTCTCTTGCTATAAGACAACCGTTAAAAACAGGCCAGGAATATTAGTTTAGTGTGCGTATCAAGCTACGTCTTACACTCGCGATTTGTATGACACTTTGTGTTAGTGTACGTGAATTTCTCGAAATAGAGGGTACTTCTAAAGTCTATTTCTTTGACGTTTTCACAGTTGTCACAGTCTAAGATGCCATGTTATATAATAATAATAATACTTTAATCAAAGTACAGCCAATCACGAAGCTCTCAGTGAGAGAAAGCTTCAAGAGACTTCGATAATAAGGTAACAAATTTAGATTAAGGATTGGTCTCCGCTGCGCTCCAACAAGATACCGCAGGCGTAGTCGCAAAGTGCGGCAATTAATACTACGCCCAAGTGGTCGTACACGAGCCAGTCTCTAACAATGTGTGACGTTTACGTTCCACATGTTCTGTTAATCTTTGCTACTTATATGAAACCTAATTCCGGGCTGCGTAGTAAAACTTTGTAAAAAGAATAAGTACTACAAGAAATAAGAAAGACACTGGGATCACATATCATCAGTAAGTATTTTGTATTTTATTAATTTCTATCTAAAATAACACGAAGCTTATGTTACAAAATTTGAAAGATGCCACGCACACAAGCATCTAATAGTTGTCGCAATAAAGAAACTATTATTCTTACGTAGTGCGGTATCTAGTTGGAGCGCAGCGGAGACCAATCCTTAATGTAAGGTACTACGCATACTACTAGTACTACTGTCAGAACCTTATTGGTAGCACCGGCCTTTTTCATGTTCTGGTCAAAATAAGAAGCCAAAAGTGTCAAAAAACATCATAGAGTTGACTACACATTTAGTGATGTAATTTTCAAGGTTTTCAAGGAGCTTTCTTCCGCTCTCCAAAGCTGTGGAATGAGCTTCCTTGTGCGGTGTTTCTGGGACGATACGACATGGGTAACTTCAAAAAAAAAGGTGTACACCTTCCTTAATAGCCGGCAACTCTGCTGTGATTCCTCTGGTGTTGCAAGAGAATATGGGCGGCGGTGATCACTTAACACCAGGTGACCCATACGCTCGTTTGTCCTCCTATTCCATAAAAAAAAAATTGCTCAATTGAATTATAAAACTTACCATAATTTATTGTTTTATTTAGCGATTCTTGAAGTATATATTAATTGTTATATAGTTTTTTAATTCATTGACCTTAATGTTAAATCAATTGTAATTGTTAATAAGTACTGTAAAAGCGCAATTGTTGAGTGTCCGATTCATCTTAAATATCAGTTGATTAAATACTTAACGTTTAAGGAATTCAACAGTTATGAGGAAGCGTGTTCACTATGGTATCGACGCACTGGGACAAAGAAAGAATCAAAGTGGTATGTTACTTGGCTCGATCACTGAGCTGTATAAATACCACTGGACAGGCTGTTCCATATGTTCGACAGCAAATTTTTTGTGTCTATTTGAAGCGCCACTTGCGAGCATCCAGGGAACTAATTTTGTCGTATATTACAAATGGTTGCGAGTGAAGCTTACAATACTCTAAAATAGTTTTGCATTGTGAATTAATTTCAGTCGTTTTCCGTGATATTTATACTTCAAGAATGAACGTAATAAAGTACACATTTTTTTGTACATAGTTTTCCTATCGATGTTTGTTTAGGTGAGGTTGTCATCACTAGTTTTAGTACCGCAGAGTCTCGCTACATGGCCAACAGCGCCACAATCAAATAGGAACAGAAGCACTTTGACAGCCGCCAGTCCAGTGGTAAATAGTAGAAGTCAGTGGGCTCGATCGACTGGCCTATACTACTGTCAGCCTTTTCACGGGACTGAGCCAACGGGCTTGAGTATATGCATGTATGGTATATACATGTTTATAAGAATCTTGGATATGAGTGTGCAAATGGACATTGAATTTCACATACATTCAGAATCTGGATTAAAATACAGATTGGATAATGAAACCGATGAGCCGTGACTTCAAGAAGTCTCTTAGGGCTGGGGACTGAGCTAACGGCCTTGAGGAATCGAGCGGAGCCAAGTTACCTCTCTCGTACAGGATCGCCATTTTTTATGCAGCATTAGAAGCATTTTTACTTAATTACAAACAGAAAACAATATTCTTTACAAAAATAACAAAACTATGTCATGTTAAATAGTATTTGTAAACAGTTCATAATTTTTCATATAATTTTTAACTAGATTTAATGAGAGCATGTTTCAACTGTACAAGTTTTGGTGATCTTTTTTGCAATATCTATTAAATATAGAATTGTAAAGAAAAATGAAATTTCATCTCATATTATGTAGACATATAACTATTTTTGTAAAAATAAAAGCTTTATATAAACCGTTAAAAAACGGTTTCAATTATGCGCTATTTTGGCGATTTCTTGGTGTAGCGGCCTTAACGCGCAATCTTTAAGACCGCGTCACACGCGGCTTTTGTACGTTCCCAAATTTAATACAAATTATTTATGTATTTAATTCATATAGGAAGACCAACAGCGTACAAAAGTTTTATAGAAAATCAAATAGTGACAAAAAGCCAACTAAAGGTCCTCACAGATAGCAACATATTAGTTTAAAATAGTTAAGAACACTTAAGTTAATACTGTCAACTAGATAGTAGTAGATATACTTATATCATACTTACATACATATATCATACTTATGCTCTAACAATTTAATCAAATCATTCGTTATTTATTTTATTTATTATTATGCGGAAAAAGTTTGATTTATTTCATTTATCAAAAACTAAGCTAAAAACGGAAATAAAACATCATCGTAAAACAATAATAATAAGTAACGCAGTATTCACACACTCCCACTATCTCTCTCTCTTTCTCTCTCTCTCTCTCTCTCTTACATACACACACACACACGTTATTGTAATCTTTTGTCAGTATAATAATAATCTTTTGTAGCTTTATGTAAAACCTAGGTTTAGATTGTAAAAATAACTGTGTACGCTGTTGATTACGAATAAATACAGAAAAGTAGTTTTTCAGATTAATAAAAATATTTGGGTTTGACTTTGAATGATTTTCTACCGTTGGTGACTTACTTTAGCTGGAAAATTGGTAGATTCCAAAACCGTAAAATATATAAACTCTAATTAAATTGAATAAAAATTTATTAAATCTAAATATATTTAATAAGATTAAATCGTATATGATTATAATTTATTTTTAATATTGATTATTTCGTAAGGCAACGTTTCTGTTTCTTTGTTAATGAAAATAAGGGACGAGGCGAGCAGGACGTTCACCTGACGGTAACTGATACACCCTGTCCGTTACAATGCAATGGCGCTCAGGATTCTTGAAAAATTCAGAAACTCTGGGTGACAATACAATTACGCTCGTTACCTTGAGACATAACATGTTAAGTCTCATTTGCTTCATTCACTAGCTACGGCGCCCTTAAGACCGGAACACAATAATGTTTACATATTACTGCTTCACGGCAGAAATAGGCACCGCTGAATCAATAAAATCTAAATAAAAGATATATTTTAAGATTAAGCCACATGTAATTATTATATATTTTTATCTTTGATTATTTGGTTATACAACGTTTTTTATGTATCTCTACGTTTCGGTGACTCTCCAGAAGAATGTGCCATAGCAACAATTCAGAAATAACGTCTTTTAAGACGTTTTGTTGTTTTAAACAAATACCCGATAATCTCTCAAACAAAATGTTCCAAAACAAGTATTATAATATTAACTTTTGTATCATTTGTATTTTTGTGTAATTTTTTAGCCTTATGCTTAATTGTATATCAAATTTTAGGTTTTTTTTTATTATATTCACTCCTACTTTGCTTATATTTAAGAGAAAACTATTGGCTTGTGTTATATAAATTCTGTGTTACAATATCTACATAACTTTTAATGATAGCTATAAGAATAGGTTAAATACATTTCAAATGATATCTCTGCGAATACGTAGAAATGCTTCACAATTGCTAAGTTTACATAAACTTTTAAGCTATGATATGGACTGTCCTTCGCTTTTATCACAAATCGGTTTGCATGTGCCTGCCTTCAATTGTCGGCTTTGTACTTTTTCCCCAATGCACATTAAATTCCACCACAGTAATTATGGCTTAAACTCTCCTCTACATCTAATGTTACAATTATATAATTGTATTTTTAATATAGATGAAAACATTGATATATTCTTTTAAAATTTTCTTAATTTTAAAAAACAAATTTATATTGCTCTCCAAAATTTGTAGATACTAGATTTTAAAATATCACGTGTATTTCGTATAGTAATGTTGTGCCTACCTATAACTAAAGTACATTTCAACTATTTTATTATATTTGTTTAATTCTCAGTGCTTAAGTTAATAAATTTTATTTAGTTGATAAGCCTAAATAAATAAATAACTTAAGCTGTTTGTTTTCCGATAAATAAATAAATTAATATATATACTTAGTTTATTCCTACCATGTTCCTAATAATATTAATTAAATTTGGATTGCAGTTCTAAACTGGTACCTTTAAATAGAATAATAGTTTAACGTAATTATTGTTAAAGATGAACGGAGTTAAATATACATACAGCCTCTTGGGTAAAGGTATTATGATATATTCTAAGAACCGCACCGAACCGAACATAATACACTGAAATATTACGTTAAGGAGATTAGTGAGAAATTAATATTATAATAATTAAATATCTTTTTAAATTGCGAACCTTTCAAAAAGTCAAAGTTTAATAAAAAACAGTTTCATTGTTAGATGAAAACCGACGTTAAGGAGGGTTTTCTTTGTATAAGTTTTGAAAATAGAAGCTTTAATTCAAAAAGTTTCATTAGGCATAAAAGGCATTTATTTTTTAAAAATTTATTTGTTTAGAATTCTTTTTGATGTAAATTCTAATATAATCGATACTACTACCGCTTCCGAAAAAATTAATGGCGCTCTGAGAGGGAAGAAGCGGCGCAAGAAACTCACCTCATTATTTTGCGATTAATATCATGGGTGGGAGCGAGCCCAGATGGAAGAAAGTCATGTTATATATTATATACTGTGAATGGTTAAATGGACACCGATTAACAACTAAATACAACATTGTAGGCATGCGGAACGGGGTTGCGAACGTGCGTCTTGTGTCTTTGGACGTAAAGACAGACGAAAGTCAAAGTTTAGTCAGATTACAATTGATTGTTGCGAAAAATGTATCGCAGTCAGAAGGAGCAGCTCGGTGATTGAGAGCCGGGCGCTACAGGTGCGAGTAGCCGGGGCTTGAGTACTGGTGGAGTACTGGTCGCAGTTCTGCGGTGACGTTCGCAGCCCCGGGTGTCGGGGTCGGAGACAGTCTCATGCGAAGCGGGAGAGGCGACGGGGAGGCGAGAACGGGGCTCACTGAGCGGATGGTGCGGCGGCACGGAGAACGTGTAGTACTTGGCTGTTTGGTTGTGGGCGCGGAGCACCGAGCTGTGGGTGAGGGTCACCACCACCACCAGAACGGCGGCCAGAGCCAGCGCGGAGAACGACGCCGCCACCACCACCACCACCCGTCGTCGCCGGACCTCCTTGGCGCTGCGCTCCGGTGGCGGCTCCACCGGTTGCGGGGGCGGCTGGGGCTCCGGAGACCGACTCCTCACGCTAGGCCCGCGGCTGGTCGGCAGCTCGAGGGTGTGTCGGCGAGACCTTCGCGCACGTTCGCACTCTGCGGCTGAAGAATGGTGTCGGCGAAGGCGATGAGGCGCTCCGGGGGCGGCGCGACACGACGACGAGCGCAGCGTGCGCGCCGGCACTACCAGGTCGTCACTGGCGGCGCGGGGCACGCGGCCCGAGTGTGACGAGCGGAACGAGTGGTCGCGGGACGAGCCCCCGGGGCACGCCACGTCCACGGAGGCGCGGGACGAGTGCCGCGAGAACACGTCACGGTCCCGCGCGGAACCCGGCATGGCGCGGCTGACACTCGCGGCGGCGACCGCCCGAGTGCCGCGCCCGTCGCCGCCGTCACTCGCGACACCACGCGACTCCACAGACACGCGCAACCTGTTTACACTTCACTTTCGTCCCTAACACATCTTACATATTATTACTCCAGTAACTTCACTGTGACCACGTGATATGAAATTTAATACGGTTTTCACTCGTTTAAACATAAGCTTTGATATAAATTTAGATTGTTTCTGGATAATAAAGACAGTTTCAACTTTCCGCTCTAAAATGGATTCGATGATTGTATGCAATACCGCGGCGAGATTTACGAGCGGTATTAATAGAAGGAGCGCTCACCGTTGTAAGAGCCGAGCCGTAAATAGAGCGCACCGGCTTTTGTTATACGCCTTTTACTAGAGGGTACATTGTCAAGTTAAATTGTCTCATAGGCGGGAAAACTGATAGTTTATAAGTTGTAGTGAGGCCGCTCGGCTCCGTTCAATACGGACCATGGACTACTCCACATACATTCTGCCCGCCTGGTATCGGCCTTGTATCTATTTATAGACGAGATATGCCGTAGCTGTTCTCACTTCACAGACAATTAATACGATAAATAGGAGCGAAAACCTTTTACTCTAGTTTTTACATTTCCTCGCTTGCATAATATTTTGTTTTTTATGACAATTTCGTATATTTTTTTATATTTTTTACTACACATTCAATACAAGTAGTGTAATCAAATTGCTTCCAACAGTTTGGCTATGGGAATGGACTCTATAAATTTCTAAACTAATACAAAAACATACTAACAATGACAATGAAGAACAGTGCCGTACTGATGGAAGACTACTTAAAATATATTTTAAGTCTATTTAATTTAAACGTCATATAGAGCACAGTGTCCGACATCTTGAAATCAGTCTTTAAATTTTCTGCTCAAAGAGAATATAAATACTACGTAATAAGAGTAGGAACTGCCTAAGTAAAATTGAAATTTATTTTAGTATGAAACTTTAAAATAGTAGCAATTACAGTATGGCGATCGGCGTCCAAGTATAATCCGGCTGAGTTTGAAAGCGAACAGATGCTTAAAACGTAATGGATTTCGGCTATCTCCATTTTTTACAAGATAATAGTCATCATCTGTCAATCTATCAATGACTGCACGTTTCATACAATCGAACGAATCGTTTTTTTCTCAGAGAGTTTCGCTCGTCTGCAGGTTAGCCGACATGATGATGATGTCGAGTGACGAGATGCTTCTTCCCAAACCTTCAATGTCAACCCGATCAAAGAGGACTGACTTACAATTGGACGTATTTCCTGAAAAACGTTCCAAACCACAAACATCACATTTATGGAATTCGTGTTTAAAGTTTATTAAATATTAGTGTATTATATCATACATGTAGGTTGGGTTACTAAGTCATGATATCATTTTAAGAGTGACAGAGGGCCCTACGCTGCCATTTTTTGTCAGTCCGTTAATATCACGTGACCAGTTTTGTGTTCTTAACTCAATTTCGACATGATTGTGGTTTGGAACGTTTTTCTGGAATTACGTCTAATTAATATTGACAGTGACAATGACGTTCACTACAAACTAGAAAACAACATGTGCGTGTCAGGACGACCTACAGTAGTGACAACTTATGCTAATCTAAGTTTAACTATTTAATTAATATTGAAATTGTTTAACTTGAAAGAACCTCAGCCTATTAATTAAATTTTATCTATATTAATATGATAATGTAAGGAAAGGTTATTTATTAATTATTAATTAAAAAAAAAATATATTTTTATATTTATTTTATTTAGATAGTTACACCAACAACACATCATTATACAATTAAAATTGTAGCAAGTACACAAGGGATTGTACAATACGACATGTCTTTACAGGTGTAAACAACATTTATAATAGTGCGGAAAGAGAAACAAAGTTTATTTATATATTTATTTATTTGGAAACAAATACAGATACATCCTTAAACATAAAGTAGATAAAGTAAAAATAGAAATATGTACACAAGGATGTCTCCTTAAACAGTTTCACTAAGTACACTTAATATTTAAATTTACACATACATTACACTTAGTTGTAGTCAACCAGTTAATAAATAAATCTAACATAATGCAGTTGTACACATTATTACAATTTAGATGAAATTACGTGATTTCTAACTTACTCTGTTTGTGCCAGGATTTGTTTTATTCTGAGTTTGTAAGTTTTAGAGGAACACGAAAACATATTTACATCATTAAATCTAGAGTTGAACAATTAAACATAATAAAATTAAAAAAATGAAGAGTTAAATAAAAATGATGATAAAAAATTACTTAAATAAGATATATTTTATTCTTATAAAATATATTTTATTCTTAGTTACAATTCTTGAATATATGTACATTACAATTTTGTCGATGGACATTATTAGTAGCATTATTTAATACTTCCTATACCTTTAAGTAACAATGGGCTTATGGAAGCTATATTAAGCAACGAAATCTTTATATTATGTTTTTACAATGAATATAAACGATTATGGCTGTATGGGCTTTAACCCTTTGCCTGACTTATAATGCACGAATAAACCAAAAAAATTAACGAATGTGGCAAACGTCAAATAATTTCTGAAAATTCTTATTTATTAACTCCAAAAGTAGTAATGAATAAACAGATACACTTAAAGATTTTCAAAAAATATTACTGAGCAATTTTTATAAGACCTTTATAAAGGCATTAAATTTTAACCGTTAAAAATTGTTTCAATTTTGATGTTTTTCAATTGTTTTTCGATTTCAATTGTGATTTTTTTTCTGACGGAACTACTACGTAATAAGAGGCGGGATTGCCTTAGTAATAATTGAAATTTCGTTTAGTATGAAACGTGCAGTTATTTGATATAAGTTTGAAAGAGTAGTAGGTAATTACAGTTTACCGATGGGCGGCGAAGTATATCCCGGCTAAGTTTGAAAGCGAACAGTTGCTTAAAACGTAGTGGATTTCGGTTATCTCCGATTTTAAACCGACTTCAAAAAGAAGGACGTTCTCAATTCGTCTGTATGTTTTTTTTTACAAGATGACAGCCTGCCAATCTATCAATCAATGACTGCACGTTTCATAAAATCGAGTGAATCACTTTTTTTTTAGAGTTTCGCTAGGCTGGTGGTACCATAAGAAGCGATAACTTTGAAATTATATATACGTCATTTAAGTCAGCAGGTTTATTTAAAAGGAGTATATACGTACATCGGTATTCACTTCGCGTGTATTATATCTGACATATAAACATTTTGAACACTAGATCCTTCAGACTTTCATATTTTATTGTTTTTATGTTGCCAACATAATCAATACACGTTTCAGCCACTCTTTCATGGAGGAAAGTATTACTTACTTTGGTGTCTAGAAAGAGCGCATAATATATATAACTGTACTCAGTCCTATGGTCTTGTATCACTATATTATAATTTAGATAAACAGTATCATAAAGTCGAAGAATTCTTTACATTATTTTTTTTACTATAACATCCAGTGTTATAAATTAGTTTTCTACTTCTACTACTACTACTCAAATATCAGAATAAACATCCGACAGCCAATAGATGATGTAGAATTCTCTCAAAGCTGGAATTAAAATTGAGCCGAAAGGTGAATGAAAGCTGAAATTCAAATAAAAGTCACCAGTATTCACATTTCCCTGGTCGCGATTGAAACGCGAGTAGATGACAATGGCTGTAGTACAATGACGACGACAATCGAAACAACTTCACGATATTACGACGCTCAGTAACTCAGACAAACAATGGAATGGCTTCATTTAATTAATAATTAGTTCTGCATCATGCTTATTGTATCATCATTAACGGGCGGGAAATACATTTTAGTAGGTTTGTAATTTGTTTTTTTTTATGAAAGTAAGGGAGGAGACGAGTTGGAGGTTCAGCTGATGGTAATTGATACGATGGATTCTTGAAAAACAAAAATTCTGAGCGGCGCTACAATTGCGCTCGTCACCTTGAGACATAAGATGTTAAGTTTCATTTGCACTCTAATTTCACTAGCTACGGCGCCCTTCAGGGCGAAACACAGAAATGTTTACACATTACTGCTTCACGGCAGAAAAAGGCGCCGTTGTGGTACCCATAAGCCTGGCATCCTGTGCAAAGGAGCCTCCCACTGGTAGATTGGTTTGTTATGACAACAGAACGTCATTTAAATTGTAATCTAGGCTTAGAATCTTAGATTAAAGATTGGTCTCCGTTGCGCTCCAACTAGACTGCCCTACTTCGTAAGAAGTAAGTTTTTTATTGCGGCTACTAATAGATGCTTGTATGCGTGGCATCGTGATACTCAATGGCATCTTTAAAATTTTGTAACATACGCTTCGTGTTATTTTACAGTGAAATTAATAAAATACTTTCTTTTTTCTTATTTCTACTAAGCAACTCGACATTTTAGTTTAAATTATGAGCAAAGTTTAACAGAACATGTGGCTCGTCAACGTCACACATTGCTCGAGACTGGCTCGAGTACGCCCACTTGTGCGTACTTTGTGACTACGCCTGCGGTATCTAAGCTAAGAATATTAACGATAGTGTCAATATTCTAACCCCCTTATTCATAATGGTCCGCTTACTTTAAACAGCCGCTTAGGAGTGTTTTTTCTCATTCTGACTTAGGTCAATAGAAGAAAACAGAGTGAGAATTAGCAATGCTTTAAGTTAGCAGATTATTATGAATAAGGGGGTAAGAATGTAGCCTATGGCTAATCAGCAATTTCTTGTAATGTTAATTTAATAATTACAGTCAAATAAGAATGTGTTCGTTATCACTTCTCTCAAAAAGGGTATATTTAGTCTATATTGAGATATTCTGGTCTAGTCCTTTTAAGATCTTTTAATTCAGAAGAATATTAATAGTGTAAGATACTATCGATAAAGGCTTCGATACATTATGACCACGGTCTATTTGCCGCTGTGATTGTCGCATAGTTTTATTTATTTTACCAGTGGGAGGATCTTTTACACAGGATGCCGGCTAGATGGGTACAACAACCTATTTGTGCCGTGAAGCAGTAATTTGTGCTGTGTGCAGGACAGAAATAGGCGCCGTTGTGGTACCCATAATCTAGCTGGCATCCTGTGCAAAGGAACCTCCCACATGGTAAGTACTAAGGTTACAGAGTTATTTCCTCTATTAATGTTACAATTCGGATAAAAGCTGCCTTCTTTATGCCATAGTTTTAAACTGAAAATTGTTTCAGATATATGTTTATATTGTTATGATTTCAATTCATTTATTTTAAATAATAGTAGACTACGTTACTCCATAATGCGTATTGTTTGAAATAATTTTTCAAATCAATTAAATTTTATCTTTATTAATATTAAAGATGGCTTTGTGAAATCGGACATGTTTTAGTATGACAGTATAGTAGTGTGTTGGTACTTTGAGCGTAATTCGATGTACCTTATTAGCGAAATTTTACAAAAAAGGGAAGTATTCTTAATTGCCGAAACTTATTGGATTATAAATAATATTTTGTTAACATCTTAAGTACAATGTTTCTTACAATTAAAATAATTTCATTTCGTTTCATTTGATGGCAGCTATTTTAATTATATTAAGTATTAAACATAATGTTCAATATTTTCATTGTAACATTTTCCAAAATGCACAACTTAATTGAACCGTAAGCCGATATCGGGTTTACTAACCGATACTGCAATATGATAATCACAAGAATCTTATCATCTAGAATCACCCCATTTGCATAAATGAATATTAATTAACTGTTTTTTCATCCATTTTGTCAAGTTGCTTGTCATATAATAGACTATAAGCACGCCACTTGAGTTTGCGAGCGTCATACTGTGTTGACACGGCCAAGATATATTTGTGCATTTTCAGCTTTAAGCTGAGTGATTACCTTGAAATTTAGAACATAATATGTTATATAGAATAATAACCGATTTATGTCACATGTACAACACTCAACACTGTTTTAATAACTCTCAAAACACAACTAAAAGTCAAGGAAGGGCAATTTACCACTAAGTTAACTAAAATGTGTCTAAACGCAGCACGAGACAAGCCAGCTACTTGATACTATCTAAGAGTAGAACAAATTAGGGAATGCGTATACATATTTATTTACGAGGGCGCACAACTTTTTAATAGTCTACCTTCATCTCTCAATCGTAATCTTTTAGTCGTTTAAAACATTTAAATCTACGTTATCAGAGTAGGTTTTTTTCAAAGTTTTTATAAAACACATGTCTGAAAAAGTTTGTAATACCTGACCTGTAAAATTTTATAATTATAAATTTTGTGGAGAAGAATATACTAAGTACCTAGATACGTTTGAACTGAAACATGTAAAGAACGGCGAACAAATTATCACAACATTATGTTCTCATGTAAGTGACGATATTATGTTTTTAATGAGAAAATAAATATCTTTAAACCTAAGTTCAACAAATTATATTTAAAACCAATATAATAAACACCACCGTGGCTATGTCTATCAACCATGACCCACCTCTCACCTCCATCTGCTCCTCACAAACTTCACTCGCAAGCGTCTGTTCCTGGAACTGTTTGCCGAGTGCGGTATGAGCTACTCTCCGATACCATCCTACATATGTCCAGACCACGCCAACATTACCTTCTCTATAACTGACACTAAGTCTTATGTCCATATTCCTCAACCTATTACTCACATTAAGGCTGCTAATCCCAAGAAATCGGCAAAATACCACATAGTTGAAACAATTTCTTGAAGGTTTATATAAAGTTTGTATTTTTTTACAAAAAAAAATTATATATTTACAGAATATGAGAAGAAAATTAATTTTTTCGTTACATTTCTATTTTTTACTAGCTGACCCGACAGATGTTGTTCTGTGTATAATAATTAAAATAATGTTTTTATATGAATTTCTCAATAATATATCATAACATCAAAAATTACTTCGTAAAATATGCACCCTGCTGTCGTAATGAAATTGTTTCACAGCAGAACTGTCAAACCGTGCGTCAATAAATTCTCTCATAGAAATTATGTATGGACACATCAAAGGAAAAACAAATTTGTTGTTTTTATTTAATTTAGCAGCATTTTCCTATTTATTCACCTTTTAAACCTTCCATGCACTTCCACAAATAATTCAAGACCAAAATTAGCCAAATCGGTCCAGCCGTTCTCGAGTTTTAGCGAGACTAACGAACAGCAATTCATTTTTATATATATAGATAGACAGACAGTGCGAAAAAGAATCAACAAAATACTCCTCCCCTAACTTTATTATTTAACATGACATAATTTTGTAAAGATAATTGTATAATGTTTGTATTAAGTCAAAAATGCTTCTAATTCCTTATCTCCTTCCTTAAATTAAGACTCCGAACGATTCCCCAAGGTCGTTGGCTCGGTCCGCAGCCTTAAGCGCGGCTCTCTCTGCACCGCGAGGGCAGGTTGGTACGGGGATTATGTCGAGCGTCTGTTAGCAGATTGTTGCGAGATAACTTAAGCCATACTTTGAATATCTGTTCTAAAGCAATTTCATATTTACTCACTTATCTTACTTAAGCTGCGAATAGCTTTGCACTGAGGTCTTAATAGATATTATTAATAATATATTATAAGTAACATAATATAATTAAAACTCGAATACTTATTTTTGTCTGTCTCTCTTTTACAGTTAATTATTTAGATGTTAGCTTGTTTGTAAATTTAAAGTAATAATAAATATAATTAAGTAATAATAATAATAAATATAAAATCAAAAGGTATATATATCTTAATATATATAAATCTCGTGTCACAATGTTTGTCCTCAATGGACTCCTAAACTAATGAACGGATTTCAATGGGGATTACTTCATGGAGTGCAGTTTAGTCCAACTTAAGAGATAGGATAGTTTTTATTTCGATTTGGGATCCATAATTATTTTTATTTCCAATATTTCTTTTGTTTGGACATATTTTCTGTGAGAGTATTTTTGACGCGCGGTTTGACAGTTCTGCTGTGAAACAATTTCATTATAACAACAAGGAGCATATTATTATGTTACAATGAAAAATTATTGACTAATTCATCAAAAACGGTATTTTATTTATTATGTACAGAACAACGTCTGTCTGGTCAGCTAGTATTATATATATATATTATTCTAAGAAATATATATATAATCGTTTAGTTTGTGTATGTGTCCCCGGTGTCGGTACGATACATTGCTATCACCGTTTAATGACAAGATCTTATCTATCCATAGTTATGTCCAATATAATTATAGTCCAATGCTATCTGTCAATAGGTTATTGAAATGAAAGTAAGCGTAAAAGGATAAAAAATAATATAATAAAAAAAATATAAATTCGTTTAAAAAAATTAGTGGCACTCATAATGTCAATACTAGAAATAGGGATAGGCTTGCTGTTCATGTAAGTCGACTCCCAAAAAGTCACAAATTCGTTCAGAGGTCTGTGTATACGTTTTAATAATGAGGTCCCTATTGACATTCAGAACTTACCTTTAAATGAATATAAATCAGTGCTAAAGAAAAAGTTGTATACAAAAGGGTACTATAAAATATCTGAATATCTGGATCTAAAGAACCCCTGGGACTGAGCTGCTGGGCTGTTACATGTCTGTCTTAGTTTGATAAATGTCATTATAGTTATATAATTTAAATATTGTTTCTGTTTTTTAATCAATTTTAATTATCATTATCATGAGTTATGTAATTTGAAACAAAATTGTAAGTAGAGGCATTTAGTAAGTATTGCATAATATGTAGATGAACTTGAATTGTTTTGTTATTCGGTAGATTTCTCGTGACAGGTATCGTCATGCTCGCTTAAATGCCTCTGCTTGTGGCGGCGACGTGGGGCGGGTTCCCTTCCCTAAAATATGGTCGAGGGAGGCGATGGCTGGTCCATGCGTCATGCTCGTAAACGGGTGCTACTCGTGGGGGCTGGATGATCTTGTTACCGGGAGGTCTGCTTGATGTGTTTTTTTTATTATTATTATTTCCTTTAAAGTTAAAGTTATTATATATTTTATTTTATGAAATGCTCACATAATGCCTCTATTTATTTACGGTATGTGTGGATTGATGCATCTACTATACTCAATAACTCTTGTGTTTATAAGTATTAATTTACTTGTTTTTCTTTTTTTGACTTACTCATGTAAGCCTTTCAGTTTTTGACATTTGAGTATTTTTGTTGTGTCACTTTGCATATATTGTAATTAAAATGATTTGTAAAACAACTAAAATGTAAATCTTGACTTAAAAGAGTGGCAATGAGTTTCTTGCTACTTCTTCTCATTAGCTCAACCCTTTACGAAGTAGCGGTAAATTCAATAAGAAACAATATTTTTATATTTTTTTTTGACATTCATAAGTGTCATTTCTGTGACCTACATGAATAAAGTGTTTTTGAATTTGAATTTGATAGATTTGTCTACCTCTAGTAAGTTAAACTAAGGATCGATAGGTTATTGAAAACGGCCGTAAATTCGTATATAAAAGATTAATGCTCTCCCCTCGAGTCCGCTTAGTCGAGTCGAACCGACTTTACCCGACCCTTTGTGCGATACACAGTTGTGCGTGACAGTCCCAGCGAGCCTCTACAAGATTTCAACTTCCAACTAACCGTTCGAGTCCCGCATCGTTCATGAAATTTTGTTTTCAGTTTTATTTGTGTAATTAATCCCAGAAATGAGGGAACTTTAAAACATAACAAATTATTAAGGTTTGCAAGAGCGAAATCTCAAATCAATTTCCTAATTTGTTAATATTGGGGTTGGGCAGGATATCAACTGTTAGGTAGATTCTGTAGATGAAGTCAAAATCTGAGAGTTGAACAACGCTTGTATGCGTATTTTATTTACTATACGTCACTCGAACGGATGGCTCAGTTGGAAAGAAGGCTCGCACGGAACGCGGGAGGTCGCGGGTTCTAGTATTGCATCGCTCATAATATTTTATTTTCAGTTTTATTTTTGTAATTAATCCCAGAAGTGAGGAAAAAGAATGCTGGGAGAGTTTCAATTGAGCCGCTTCTTCTAGTATGTTAGAAATGACATCGAAAAGAATTCTAAAGGAATCAATTTAGAGAAAATTCCAGCCGTAAATTATTCCTGAATAACCGTCATTAATTGCTAATAATCAACCGGTTTGGTCTCTCCTCAAATACTTCCAATAAAACGCTCTTCGTATTTAATGTCTTTAAGACATTTTTTTAATCTACGGCTGGTTTCAATATCCGATCTCTAGTTTAAGATTATTTAGAATCTAGATTCTGAACGTATGAGAATCATAATGTCCATTTGCACACACAAATCCAATATTACTTCACCAGTGGGAGGCTCCTTTGCACAGGAAGCCGGCTTCATTATGGGTACCACAGCGGTGCCTATTTCTGCCGTGAAGCAGTAATGTGTATACATTACTGTGTTTCGGTCTGAAGGGCGCCGTAGCTAGTGAAATTACTGAGACTTAACATCTTATATCTCAAGGTGACGAGCGTAATTGTAGTGCCGCTTAGAATTTTTGGGTTTTTCAAGAATCCTGAGCAGCACTGCATTGTAATGGGTAGGGCGTATCAATAACCATCAGCTGAATGTCCTGCTCGTCTCATCCCTTATTTTCATAAAAAAAATATACATGCACTAGCTGACCCGACAGACACTGTACTGTCAATAGAACAAAAAAAATATATGCGTATTTTAAATGACTTTTTGTATTTATACTACACTTGCCAATTTTATAAAGTATCAAAATGGATAAAGTATGTTATGCTTAAGAGACATATGCCATCGCGGACTTTTCTGTAGACCTTTATAAGATACACAATTCCACAATACATTAATTTGTTATATCTCAAAGGATTTATGCAGCGTTTTCGTTGAAAGAAAGAACGGCTAATTTTTTGCGACACCTTCAACAAATATCGTTAATGTATGCAAATATATATAAAAAAAACTTAACAAACTGTATTCTAAAACCTTCCTGGAGAACCACGCTATCCATTAGTGAAAATAGCATAAAAATCGGTGCAGTAGTTTTTGAGTTTATCACGAATAGACAGACAGACGCGGCGGAGGACTTTATCTTTATATGTGACCATACCTATAGTATAGAAGACGCTCATATTGTCACGTTCACACAAGAAACAATATGTCGTCCCGTACATAATAAAATAAGAGATCACCAAAACTGTCCGTTAATAGGTTATTTAAATGAAAAAAGAAGAAAATGTTAATCCCCCACAGTTAATTTAGTACTGCAACGTAAATATTTCGTATATAATCTACTCAGGAGCTCTATTACCAAAATCGAAATACGGAGTTTCGGTTGACGGATCGTATATTTTCCTATTACGTAAGTATTTCGGATCCGAATATCGATACGAGGTTCGCGATTAGATAATTTGTCTTTCGTGTACCTTATTCCCAAATTCACTTGACATTATTTTGATCGTAACTACAACTTCGCTGTATATGTTATGTGTATGGTTCCGATAAGAAATCCGTCCGCAATATTCGGATCCGTAGTACTTTGGTAATATGATTTAACTCGAAGTTCGTCGTTCTTTCGTTTCGATTTTAGTAATAGACTTCCAGATATAAAGGTATAGTATGGAGGTATATGGGCGCAAACTGCCACCTACCGGCAATAGTTAGCAACCATTGATATTTATGTTTTAGTTTATCATTAAAATGAATATAATTGTTATAGATATATCTGAAATATATAGGATTTAATTACAAACAGCTATTTGTAAACATAAAACCGTTATTTATTAAGGTCTGATATTTAATAGACACTGTTTTGACTGTTTGAATGTTTTGAAGATGTTTGATGTTTCATTTATTAACTTGCTTGCAGCGCCATCTTCTCACTTACTAATGTTTATTCAAATTTGATGAAAAAACCATATAATATAAATCATTTGAAGTTATACAAATTCACTAAAACATTTATTATAAATCTGTATTTAGGATAAGCTAATCTGTATTTAGCTAAACCTGTATTTAGGAAATATTTTACAGTACCTGATTTTATTTGATTGTTTTAAAAGAAGTGGTATCTACTTTTATCTATTGTAAGGTAGCTATAAAAGCGGTTGTTTTATGTAAAGACTGTTCAGTTCAAGTTCAATTCTTTACTAGTAATTGTGAGTGATCAAACTAAGAAATTATTAGTGTGTTATTGGACCATGATCGAGAAAGCCCTGGCGTAACGCCGACATATATTATAAGTTTAATATGGGGGTATACACACTCGATGTAAGTATAATAATTAAAGGTACTGGCGGTATCAATTTATAGGCATAACAAGCTCTGTGGAGATGACGTATCGATGTTTCGACAGCAAATTACGTCGTATGATTAATGTGCTCCTGGCGTGAGACAGCTTTTATATTATATTTTGTTTCATTATAGTCATTATTTTACAGAAATGCGTAAAAAATTTTGAAGTGTTCGTTAGCAGCGTTGTGATTTCAAAGTCGATGAAACGAAAAAGCGACAGTAAAAAGAGACAGGCACATAAATTCATAAGATTTAACGGGGGAGCAAAAGAGATAGGAAGCATTATACAATGTTTCTTATGTTCATAGTTCTCTTTTTTTAAATATTTTTTCTTATTTTAAGTTCGGTACCGCTCCTGTTGAACCCTACCCTATTACTACTATATATATTTATATAACATTCAATCCATGCGGAATCAGTTTTATATATTGTGTAAGATGTTAGCAAAGACATAATAAAAACTTTTTATGACTTCCTCTTGAAGGACGTGACAGCATTTGTAGTACCCTTTGGTATTGTAGGAGAGAGCATATGCGGTGAAAACTGACTATTGTACTATTTTTTTTATATAATAAAATATATAAATAGCTTTAGGAAACACAAATTAAATTTGAAAACAACATTTATGAACGATGCGGATCTCGAACCCGAGACTTCTCGCGTTCCATGCAAGCGCTCTTTAAAACATAATTTTTTTTAGATTTTAAAGAGCTACATCTTAAGTTAATTTAAATTCAATTCATTTTAATTCTAATATGCAAATATTGGGGTTAAGCAAGTTATTAACTGTAAAGTGGATCCTGTAGATAAAGCTACAACCTGAGAGTTGAACAAGACGTACAAGATTTATCAACGAAACGTCATTCAAACGGCTCAGTGGAAGGAGCGCTCGCACGGAACGCGAGAGGTCTCGGCTTTCGAGTCCCGCATCGTTTCATAAATTTTTTGTTTTCAAATTTATTTTGTGTAATTAATCCCAGAAGTGAGGGTTATCACTTTTAAAAATAATTTGACAAATCGTTTAACTTTACGAAATTTCGACCAAGAAACATTGGCTTGACATGATGTTGTGCCCAGAATATTAATGATTCTCAACAATACTTCAAATTACATTGTAAGAATACTAAATAATACAATTATTTTACTTCAATTAATCACTTATTTGTTAAGAAAATGACAATGACGATTAATATCTTAGAACAAGTGCCCGTAAAAAATAAAACGTACAAGCCTATACACTGGGTCTCGAAATTTGAATGATTGCAGATGCCGCGGTCATCTGGCAGCCAGAACCAAGCTTTAAAGAAACGAATTATAACAAGGATGGAATATAATTAGAGCAAGGCAATTTTTTTATGACAGTAAGGGAACACGGCGTTCAGCTGATGGTAATCGATACGCCCTGCCCATAACAATGCAATGTCACTCAGGATTCTTGAAAAACCCAAAAATTCTGAGCGGCACTACAATTGTGTCACCTTGAGACATAAGATGTTAAGTCTTATTTGCACGATAATTTTACTAGCTATGGCGCCCTTTAGACCGAAACACAGTAATGCTTTGTTGTAGTACCCATAATCTAGCTGGCATCCTGTGCATGCCTCCCACTGGTAATTCCTACTTGAAATCCCAATTTATTTATTTATTTAGTTCAGAGAGATCTCCATATATATTAGTAAATGTATTGGTAACAATCCTAATTTGAAATAAATTTGTGGTAGGTACTTACCAATTCAGACATAATTTTCAATCACAATAACAATTGTTTGCGTGTAAAACATATTACACCGGTATACACATATAGCGAATAAAACAATCAACTGTATTGTATCAAGGGAATAAATATTGACTTTTTCTGATTAGAGCTTTTACTCAAGACGAGGTCGAACTCAGGTGCCTACAATACACGTCACATTGAATCCGTTGTGATTGATTGGCCGATCTTATATTATACGGAAAAATATGTAACTTCACAGTAATCATAAATGTTTTCTTATTATAAAACTAATTACTAATAAAAAGGATTAACCTCTTCAGTCAAAGTCTATGGTAGATATGATATAAGAGCATTAGACATAAAAAATAAAAAAGGGCAGTCCACAAGTAAATGCAAACCATATAACGATACTGCCAATAATAGATAAAATTACAGAAAAATATATCTGAAATGAAATTCATTTGTTTTTTTTTTAATCACATCTTGAATACACTGTGTGGCTTTCAACCTTAAAAAAGTACAATTAGTGCATGCATAGATAAAATCTACGAACAACTAGATAACAGAAAATATGTTATGGTTCTATTTCTAGACTACAGCAGCGCTTTTGACACTTTGAGACATGATACATTATTAAATTGCCTACAAAACTGTGGTATACGCTGTAATATGCTTAAATGGCGTAAAAACTATCTAGAAAACAGAAAATACGTTATAAAAATTTATGATACGTACAGTGACCCAATATCTGTGTCTGAGGGCACAGCTCAGGGCTCGCTAATCGGACCATTACATTATCTAACTTACGTGAATTGCACACAAAACTTAATAGAAAAATGTGAACTATTCCAATTCGCTGACGACACATGTGTACTAGCTTACGGTGATAATTCAAAAGATGCTACAAATAATCTTCAAATAGACTTTGATAAAATAATTAAATGGTCACACGATACGGGATTAGAATTAAACGCCAAAACATCAAAATTTATGTACTTATGTACAACACAATACAATAAAATACGAGCCCAGATTAATATAGCACACAGCCGCGACAGCAGTATTAATTAATTGTTAACATTGAGGGTATTCGTAAATTCTTTAGTTTGTAACGTTGTTCTTAAGTCCGAGCACCTGAATGTTAATTGCTTTTGTTTGTTTTTCACAGGATTAATATTAATTAGTTCACAGTTGTTTTCTTTTTCTTTATATAACAAATAAAATTTTAATAGTATTATATTTTGACCACCTTTTGTACCACGGTAAAACTCGATTGAGGTTATGTTTCTACAAGAATTATGATGTATATGTAATATTTTGATTATAATAAATAAATATTTAGCTCAAATTCATCATAATCGCGAAGTGGTGGTCTATAAACAAACATACCATAATAAGTTGCTCCAGTTCAACACAGTTTTTGATATTTTTCAGTACTTATCCCTATTTGGTGCTGACAACTTTTAAATTTCCTTTTTGTAAACGAGTAGGAAAATAAATTGAATTTAAAATTAACATCTAAACATTTTTTTATGTTTTTAAATTGATAGCCCTCACTTCTAGGATTATTACACAAAATAAGATTTGAAAACAACGATTTGCAAATATGCTATTTCCTAATATGCAAATACTGGAGTTGAGCAGGTTATCAACTGTAAAGTAGATACTGTAGATGAAGCCACAAACTGAGAGTTGAACAAAGCATACAAATTTTATGACGATACGTCACTCGAGCGGTTAGCTCAGTTGAAAGAGCACCCTCAAGAAACGCGAGATGTCGTTGGTTCGGGTCCCGCATCGTTTATAAAAAAATTATCAAATTGTATTATGTGTAACTAACATCTGTTTAGAGAAAATCACGCACACAACCACAAAGTGTCATACAAATCGCGAGTGTAAGAAGTAGCTTGTCACGCACACTAATTTAAAAAAATCCTGGCCTGTTTTTATCGGTTGTCTAACAGCAAGAGACTCTATCTAGACGTATAGATTATCTAAGGTGAGAACAACAAATTGAAACAGGCCTAACAATCCACGAACATAATTAATTGGCATAAAGTTTAACCTTAGCTAGAATTAAAATGGAGTATCTCTATAAAATCTGTTTACGAGAGCCCTCAACTAAGAAGTAATAAAATACATTAACCCGCCCGGCGCCCCGTCCTCTGTTGATTCTTAAAAGCTTTTTGGGATTTTTCACTTCGGATACTCAACAGAATTCATTATTTCTCAACCGCAGTTATTTGTAAGAGCCTTTCAAATGTTGGATGTAAAAGACCTTTATTAAAGCTTTGGCTAAGTATGTTCATTTGTAAACGAAATATCTTAAAATAATAATTTCTTTCATGAGAATCTGAAATGCTGAGATATATTTGTAAATTAGGCTAAGACAACTTCAAGATTTTCATTTATTGGCAGATTTTAAATTGTAGGACTTTCTATCTGTTAATTTAAATTTAAATATAGTTTCATAGCATTTTCGAAGCACATTTTTGTCTTTACTTATCACTCAAACAGTATGTTAACTGCTAAATGTAGGTGTTGAAGATACAATAATATAGGCTTAATTATTGGTCGATAAAATTACAGTATGTTTGCGCCGCAATTGTCTTTCCTCTTCGTTTTTATTTTTTGTTATGGCAAGCTATAGTGCAGATAGATTCATGTAGATAATAGAGAGATAACTATAGACAACAGACTCATTAGTATCTGATTGGCTAATCGAATGCCAATTAATTCTCGCGCCGTTTAATAACCAATTGTCACCAGGCACCGGCACAGTCGCACCCATCAATATGATGCTGATATGCCAATGCATATTAGCATCGCATAAAAGTACTCGGTGTAACGCATTTATTCACCAAACGCCGAGAACACCTCAAGAAAGTTCCTAGAGGAATGGCGGAGGCCCCCCGGAGACCATCTTTTCCTCAAAAGCTCAGGTATATCTTATAGTTTCGCCATAACTAAATTTCATTTTTAATATCATATGTTTTCCTACGCACGCGCAAGCGCTTATATAAGTTATATAAAATGAATCATGGCATGAGGGTCCAGATTATACTTAAAATTAATTAATGCTACATTTACTTTAAGGAAATTTTTATATTTCGCAATAATTGTTAAATTACAAAAAGAAAACATTTATATCAATCTTATGGGTCGACAAATCATCATCACTCTGTCAAAGATTCATCACAATCGGAACAATGGTTTCGGAACGCAGTACTACTTATAAAAACCACGCTTTCCATTGGTGAAAACAGTAGTTTTTGAGTTTATCGCGAACAGACAGACAGACAGACGCGGCGGAGAACTTTGTTTTATAATATGTACTGATTTTGTCAATACAGTCACCATTTGTCAAAAATCGAATAAGCTGTAGATGTGTACGATCCCGTTGCCTCGTTACGTTGTAAGACAATTCCAGTTTTGAAAAAATGCGCCATTTTACTAAAGTAGATAAATCTTGAAATAAACATATTAAATTCTTTATTTTGTTTTTTTTATTGTTTCCCACAACTGTATTGATAAACGTCATGTTATTACACGGTTTTGTAGGCTACTTGTGATTTTGAATACCTTCGCCTTCCGCTCGACTTGTTTATAACGGCTCGTTTGTAATAATCTACTTTCCACCCTTAGCCTTGTATCCTATGTATTACTTATACATGGCGATGCAACACTATTATTCAAATGTAACAATTCACTTGAGAGAAAGGAAAGCTTACCAGTGGGAGGCTACTTTGCACAGGATGCCGGCTAGATTATGGGTACCGCAACGGCGCCTTTTTCTGCCATGAAGCAATAATTCGTAAGCATTATTGTTTTGGTCTGAAGGGCACCGTAGCTAGTGCAATTACTGGGTAAATGAGACATAACATCTTATGTCTAAAGGATACGAGCGCAATTGTAGTGCACAGGATCATTGAAAAACAAAAAAAAATTGTCATTTAATGGGCAAAGCGTATCAATTACCATCAGCTGAACGACAATAGGAAAGAAGTAAATAAATCATAAAAAAACCCTTAAAAGAGTTACGGAGTACATGAGATAAGATACATAGAATTGTTAATTTAATGAAGGTACTAAAGTTTTATCAATGGACTCATTTATTGTTAAATAAAAACAATAACTTATTTACAGTTAAACCAATTTTGCGACTGAAATTGAATGAAATGCCGCATTACTTTTACACAAAATATCGCCTCGAAAGCTTTTTTAATAGTCCTCGTTTACTTTCATTTGACCTTTCCTTAACTTTGTGATGTACGGGATAGCTTTGAAACAGCACTATATTACTTAACTTGTACTTTATTCGGTGACAAGATGAGTTTAAAAGATATACTAGCTGATTCCCGCGACTTCGTCCGAGTAAATAAAGGGTTTTAAAAATAATAAGCAAGTTTGGAATTGAAGATTATCTCATATCATATTCCAGTTCCGGTTCCCGTTTTCGCTCCCGTTCCCAACATTTTATACGAATCTTATTTCGAGGAAGATTGCTATGGTAAACTAAAAATACTATTGGAATAGTTATAGCTCATCGACGTGTATTTCAGTTTTTCAACAATCCCGCGGGAGCCATGGATTTTTCCGGGATAAAATGTAGCCTATTGCCTTTCCCAAGCCTATCGCTGTACCAAAGTTCATCAAAATCGGTTCTGTAGCTTCGGCGTAAAAGCGTTACAAACAAGCTTACAATCACATTTATAATATTAGTGGGATTAGGGATAAGAAGGATAACTAATACAAACTTATAAAAACTAATTAACTAACACTAAACGCATATATTTTATTGGAACATTAAAAGCTAATTCTTTTGTTACAGAGATTTACACAATAATTAATTTTTATTTGCAATTGTAATTGTTTGACTGCATATATTAGAAATACTTTAAATAGATTTTAATTTATTAATAGTACAAAATATAAGAGTGCTGATATAATAATAATAATAAAACCTTTATTCGGACAACAGATACACATTTATGTTTCGTAATACTACTGCACTTTTTTTTATGAAATTAAGGTAATTGATACGCCTAGCCCATTACAATGCAGTGCCGCTTTGGAATATAGAAAAACCCAAAAATTCTGAGCGGCACTACAACTGCGCTCATCACCTTGAGACATAACTATATTCAAGTTGATAAAAATCCTAACCCTTCCCTCCCAATACATCTATTGTATGATTATAATGTATGTTAAATATATTACAGAATTTAAAAAATTTTGATTTAAATTCATTCAATTCAAGAAGAAAGAATAAACTGTACGTGCGGTTTAATAAGTTAGCTAGCGCTAACTGCTCCTTCAAAGGTCTTGGTTTTCAATTTAACAATAAAATACAAGTGATTGAGTCTCGTGCCCGAGTTTGGCGAGTCAACATCTCCTGAGGATGTCTCATGTAGAGGCGAAACACGTGTCGAATTGTTTAAATATTGGCGGAATTAACACTAAAGAAAATTCAAAACATTTGGATGATTAAGGATTTCCGCAAAGTAACGCCTAACTTAATAATTTTTTTATAAACAAAAAATAAAATACCAGACTCTATACTAGGACTCACTGAGAACAAATTCAAGAGATATATTAAAGCTCCTTTGACAAAGAAAGGCTTACTATGTGGTATGTGTGTATGGTGGCCACGCACCAAGCTGAACACTACTTGTAATAAACTGCAACGATTCCAAAGACTAGCGTGTATGGCTATCACAGGATGTATGCGAACCACACCTACCGCGGCTGTAGAAGCTATGCTGAACCTTCCGGCTCTACACCTCTATATAAAACAAAAGGCGGCCTGCGCCGCAGTAAGGTTGAAGACATTAAATCTTTGGAAAACCACTCAATCCCCACACCCAGAGGTTCTAAATGAGGTGATTGAAAAGGAGCCTCTGCTGTTGGCAGTAAGTAATAGATCTCCAATGGAATACATATTCGATAAGAGATACAAAATACAGCTGTATGGAGATCTGAAAGAGGACTTCAGTACAAAAGACCTCAGGATTTTCACAGATGGCTCAAAGACAAGGTCGGGCACGGGATACGGAGTGTTCTCGGATGACCTAAATATAAGAATAGCTGCATCACTAGGAGCTCATAGCACTGTCTTCCAAGCAGAATGTATGGGTATCATAGAAGCAGTCACTGCTACTTTGACTCGAAAGGTAAAAGACTACTCCATCCGCATCCTTTCAGATAGCAAATCAGTACTACAAGCCCTACAAAGCCACACTATCACCTCTAAGCTAATATACAACTGTCACCAGTGTCTGAGGGAGTTATACGAAAATAACAACCAAGTAACTCTTCAATGGATAAAGGGTCACAGTAACTCACGAGGGAATGATGCCGCTGATGAATTGGCCAGGAGAGGCTCAGCGATGACAGCAAAAGGACCAGAACCAACTATCCCTCTCCCGCCTAGCTGGCCTACAAAGGTAATACGCCAACACACCAAGGAATTACATAATAAGTACTGGATGGAAGTAAGTGGGTGTAGACAAGCAAAAGAAGCTCTACCTCAAATAGACCCCAAGCTCTCTCGCAAGCTAGTAAAACTTCCACGACCTAGGTTACGGAAAATAACTCATGTACTAACGGGTCACGGCCCTTTTAACAAGCATCTGTTCAATATAGGTGTCACCGACAGCCCACTGTGCAGAGCCTGCACGGAGGCGGACGAAACGGCCGCACACGTCATTTTGGAGTGTAGGACTGTGGCCACATACCGGGCCAAACACCTGGGGTCACCGAGGACACTCCCCGAGGTCATGGGTGACATCAGAGGTTTGATACATTACCTTGAGGAACTGGGGTGGCAGTATTAGCCGCCCTCCTCACCACGCAAAATAGGAGCGCTGTAGTCGTCGAGTTGCGGATAGTAGCCCGTGATAACCTATAACCTATATAACCTAAGGCTTACTATAGCATATATCTAATCTTATACATAAAATTCTCGTGTCACAATGTTCGTTCCCGTACTCCTCCGAAACGACTTGACCGATTCTCATGAAATTTTGTGAGCATATTGAGTAGGTCTGAGAATCGGCCAACATCTATTTTTCATCGCGCTAAATGTTAAGGGCGGTCCACACGACATTTTTTTTTTAATTTTATTGACATTTTTTTTTTTATTTGTTTGATTGAGTCAGCATTAAAAAATACATACAACTTCAAATTTTCACCCATCTACGATCAACAGTTACTTTTGTATCGCGATTTTAATATCGGCAATACAACGTTTGCTGGGTCAGCTAGTATGTATATAAAATTCTTATGTCATGGTGTTAAACTTTGAACTCCTCCGAAACGTATTGACCGATTATCATGAAATTTTGAATGCATATTGGGTAGGTCTGAGAATCGGCCAACATCTATTTTTCATCCCCCTAAATGTTAAGGGCGGTCCACACGAATTTTTTTTTTAATTTTTTTGACATTTTTATTTATTTGTTTGATTATGAGTCAGCATTAAAAATACATACAACTTCAAATTTTCGCCCATCTACGATCTACAGTTACTTTTGTATCGCGATTTTAATATCGACAATACAACGTTTGCTCATTGCTGGGTCAGCTAGTATGCTATATATAAAGGATAATGGTTCTTGTCAGGTTCTGCGCAGGCCAACAAAATTGTATAATATTATATTACGTAGGCTAAGTTGTTACATGATTTAAATATGGGCTGGGAGTTTCTTATCAGTTCTTCTCCCCATATCGAAGCCCGTTTACGAACTGGTGTAGCTTAATGGCGTTTACCGAGAGTTATTGTAACATGTGATTGTCACTCCCAATGGTGAATAAATATATTTATATTTATAATTAATAACTTAACTATATCCTTCTATTAATAACTAAACTAAAGCCCGGCAATACAATACAAACATGTAACAAATTACAGAATCAATGTATTCCAACAAATGAAACGGGTGTAAAAATAAAACAAAGGTTGAAACGATTAAAAGCTTATGTTTAGCGTCCGGAAAACGAATGTAAAACGATGCCGGTATTCGACGAAAGATATTTCATTACGTATTGTATTGATCTGCCGGTCTAGCAGTTTCCACACGATTGTCGGTGATCATTTATTGAGCGCCAGTTCTTCAAGATGGACGTAGAGTATATAGTTGCTGCTAGCATTCATTTAATATCAGTATACATATTTCTGGGTAGTTCTGTTTAAGTTCTATGAATTTAAGTGTTTCTTTATTTGACCAACCATTAGTCATAGTATTTATTATTCAAAAAAAATCTTATAACTATATCTACAATACTATGTACTACATAAAATTAAAACTAGGCAGCATTTCCGCGTTGGATAGCTAGGCTGATCCGTTGACCGAAATAGCTGCCAGCGCTTGGGTTTCCAGTAGCCTTATTGAGGCGCGAAGATAGTTCTTTGTACATGCTCTGGGCCCCACAGGCCAAGTGTCTCGACACCAAATACACAAAGATGTAAGACTCACTGAGACCGACATATTTTCGACGTTTGCTGTCTTTGGCAGTCAAAGCAGCAGCCCTAGCACCAAGTGACGTAACTTGGACACGAGAAGGAGCCAGAGTGTCGACGCAAGTCGCGTCCCACACCAGCGCTCTTCCCCGTGCCCAAGCCACATTAGTCATAGTATCATAAATAAAAGGTAAACAAAAAAACGCCAGGAGGATGCGAAGTACGGAGTACGAATTCGCTCACTGTCCAGTGTCCTCCAGTGTATAAATGACCGGCGATCGTGTGAGCACGAAGACGCACTTACTTTGATGCGTGCCCAAATAACCGAGAAGTCATCAATCGCCGCGATTACAATGATCTATGGAATCATTTAGAAAGTCAATTATGTTATAGTAACACCTTTGTTTTGAAAATTTTATGGGATTATGGGCTTGGCGGGGCCCCGTATATAATTTTTTTTAGAGTCCCTTTTGAATGGTAAAGATTTCTTTAAAGACTCGACTTAACCGAGTAGTAGACATAACAAATTTATGATTGTTCACATGATTATCACAATTTCTAGCAAATTCGCTTATGATATTATCAATAATTGATAATGATGGCCCTCCATCATTACAACAGTGCAGCGAGTGAAGCAGATACAGGATCTGGGTGTTTTGTACATCGAACTTGATGTTTAGAGAACATATTATTAAGACCTGCAAAAAGGCCTATAGGAATTTAGGGTTTGCGTTAGGCACCTATTCTTCAATTTATATGGAGTATACCCATTTTACCCACATATGTACCCGACGCTGTTCGTGCTGGGTATGGCCCAACCATATTCTGAGTTGAGCGGCGGTAGGGATTTTTTTCTAGCAGCGTATGTGGTGAAGTTGTTGCACGGGAAGGAGCACAACCCGGGAGTTCTGAGTCTCCGTGTGCCGGACCGGTACGTGTGGAGGCGCCTCCATCCGCCACTACTATCCATTCCGATGGCGAGAGCAAATGTGTCGGCAAAGTCGCCTTTAACTAAAGCCCTTCGCCATATAAATGAACTCTACCACAAAGTGGACATTTTTGTGTGTGGAGTGAACTCGCAAGGATATTGTTATATGTAGTATGTTATGGCAAATAATTGTATGTTCAAGTTTTTTGTATTTTCTGGTTATTTTATTTGTAATGTAATGTTTGATTGTATGATTAGTTTGTTGTTTGCTGTGTTTGTTATTCTTGTTTGTTTGTAACTGTCGCATTAAGTAATACCTGTAATTATAGTTGCTATGTGTGGTAAATAAATAAATTTGACCGTCCATTCCCTTAGGACAACAACCGGGCGCGAGAGGTCAGTCTCATTCAATTCTCACACAATGAAATACTTTCGCGCGCCTACACAAGTTTAAACTTCAGAAATTATAAATTTACAAGCTGACCCGACAGACGTTGTTCTGTAAATAATTAAAAAAAACTGTGTTTTCGTAAAATATGCTCACTGCCGTTATAAAAAAATTGTTTCACATCAGAACTGTCAAACCGTGCGTCGACAAATTCACTCATAGAAAGTATGTCCATAGAAAACAAATATTGAAAATAAAAATAATTATGTGTTCCAGATCGAAAAAAAACTATCCTTTCTCTCAAGTTGGACTAAATTGCACTCCATGAAGTAATAATCCCCATTAAAATCCGTTTATTAGTTTAGGAGTTCACTGGAAACAAACATCACTGGATTTTTATATAGTAGGTACCTGAACGACCGAACCTTGCTCGGTTTTTTTTAAGAAGGTACAAAACTTTGACAAAAAAAATTAGTAGAATATCTGGATTCGAACCGCGATCTTCTGCTTTCCGGATCTAAGGATCAGATTTCCCATTTGAGCTATTATAGCCTTGTATAGTGGCGAAATTTACCTTTGTAATCTAGTGTTATTGTAGCAGTTTCTCACTAAAACACGGATAAAAATACGGTTTTTTTTTAAATTGAAATCTGTCTAGATTGATTTCTCGCCCCCGAAACTAACTGTATACTAAATTTCATTAAAATCGTTGGAGCTGTTTCCGAGATTCAGATTATCAGATGATCAGTTTGCTGGCTCTGCTAGTGTTTATATATATTTACTAGCTAACCCAGCAAACGTTGTATTACCATATAAAGTAATAAAATAAATTCAATAATTAAAATTTTTGGGGATATAAAATAGATACAATAATCATTAAATTCGATTGTCATCTTGCAACTCTAGTGCGTATCTGTGGATGTAATAGAATAATATTAAAAACGCGATAGAAAAATAGATAGGTGTTGATCGTAGATGGTTGAAAATTTAAGGTTGTATGTATTTTTTAATGATGTATCATAAAAAAATAAAAAATTAATAATTTATTTTAAAAAGTAAATAACCTTACCATTGAGGGAGATGAAAAATAGATGTTGTTCGATTCTCAGACCTACCCAATATGCACTCAAAATTTCATGAGAATCGGTCAAGCCGCTTCGAAGGAGTTTAACTACAAACACCGCGACATGAGAATTTTATATATTAGATGTATGTTTAAGTAAGTATATTGTATTAAGAATATCGTTGTCTTGCAACCCATAACACATTTATATACAAGAAATGCTCGTCTAAAGATATAAGATAAAGATTTGACAGTAAACCTTTACAATTATCGAAGGCCTTTGTTTATTCTTAATTCAATTGGAATATTTTTAAAAGCCGTGGGAGTAATAATAGGGCGCAAGTGTAAGTGACGTTATCAACGTGACGCGCAGGTCGCGGGCTGAACATTATCTGATTACAGGCAACCTTTCTGACAAGCTTTTAATTAAAATACAATTTTAAGATTACTGAACAATAATTGTTGTGCAAAACATAATTTTGGAATAAAAAATGGAAGAAAATCTCTATATATAGAAGAAATGTGTATATTTTTAATGTGATTATTAGTATACGCTCCTGTGATTCCTCTGGTGTTGCAAGAGAATGTGAGCGGCGGTGATCACTTAACACCAGGTAAGCTCGTTTGTCCTCCTTTTCCATAAAAAAAAATTATAATGTAAGTATAGATTTTTATCTAGATTAATTTCTCATCAACAACTATTTTTTTATTTTGAATCTTTTATTCAGACAATTTATTTATGATCTTTAATTAACACTGACTATAAAAAAAATTAGATGCAAGTAGATTTTAAACGGCTTATATTTGATAATATATTTAAAAAATTTAGAAGTAAGTGTTAGTACGGTTGGGCACATTTAAATTTTTTATTTTTTGATAATTGACACCTGACAGTCTACTGAGAGTAGAGCATATGAGCCGGGCAATGAGTTGGATCAAAATATATTTCTTCATCTAAATTACTTCGAATAAAGAAATATTTTAAAGTGAAACTTTTATTACATCGTCTCAAACTTTTTCGTCTGTTTGTTGCATGTCGCGTGACGCTCGGGCGGCGCCTATAGTTCGCAGCAGCTGACCGTTTAGGGTATAGACTATTACACATTTGTGCCAGTGCTCTACGCTATTTTGTTTGTTTTTGTCAGTGTTCAATGTAAATGTTGTTATTTATGAAAGTTAAACTTTTATTTGCTTTTGGTAAACAACGACACAGCTAGTGAGTCCAAAAAACTAATCAACGAGGAAAAAGCCAAGAATAGTGTTGAATTTGATAGTTTCACTTTTACCGTGGTTTCATAAAACCACACAATCCTTTTTTACTTTAACAGAATGTTACGAGCACAAGCCGATGACGTCACGAACTTTTTAGGAACTGTGTACACAGTCTTCGTCCCAAGGTTGTTCATAATAATGTCTCCAATGAATATGACGGTACACATTCTGACGTTGAGTGACACTCCTTTCTTATTTTACTGTTGACTTAAGGTCGGACTGCATTAGAACGGCGCTGCGCTGCGCGTCGCTTCACAGCGCTAGAGGGTACCTATCGCATTACAACGGCAATTAACGGCAGTTCGCGTGCTAGAAACCATATCCGATGAGAGATAGGCACGAGGATTTGGTCACAGCACTGCGTTGTGGCGTCGCCACAGTGACATAAGTATAAACATAAATCTTAGAATATTCGTCAATATTCTAAGTTATAAATATTGGTTTGCCATGCACAGCGAACCGTCAAACCATATATCTTTTAAGATATATAGGTTTATTACGTGCATCTGCTCGAAGTGTAATATATAGAGTTGCGATGCGTTGCGACGAGATATTGTTTTTGCGATGCGACGCCGCAACGCAGTGTTGTGGCCAGGCCTACTTCATAGGAACTAAACCGCTTGCTGTGTCGCACTGAGCTTCGCTGCAATGCGAGTTGCCGCGCTGCGCGCCAAAATAGTATCATCATATAGTCAAAGGCAACTGTGCTGCGCGCAGCGTCGCGCAGCGCCGCGGTAATGCGTTCCGGCCTTTATGGTGATGTTCACAATCGACACATTATATCATAATATATCATAATATAACATACAAAATGATAAGCCGACATCCGTGAGTGTTCGCGCTAGTTAGAACCATTTACGCAAATTAGGTAGGTACGGCTTTCTATAACTTAGTTGAGTATATCCATCATAGATTTCAATCCATCAGCATAAGTGATCGGATTCAAAACGGCTTATATTGTAACATTTCGTGTTCCATGCTGCCACATATAGAATTCCTTAAGTCTTTGGACAGACTACTAGAGCTTGACAGAGTACCTACAGTAACAGTTATATTAATTACAAAATGAATTATTTCGGTTAATTCCAGACTTGTCTTGTAAGACATAGATATGCTCCTTTCTTCCACAGTTTCTATAACAAGAATAACAAAGGTTGTGGAATTAAGCTAACGTGCCCAATGTTAAACTGTAACCTCTTCACAAAACAACTGAACCGATTTTCATGCTGTTTCTAGCAATGGATTGCGTGGTTTTCGAGGAAAGTTATAGTATTTTGTTAAGTTATTGTAAACATTTTTGAATACATCAACGATATTTGTTGTGTAGTGTAGGTGTCGGAAAAAATAAACCGTCTGGGAGCTTTCACCAAAAACGCTGTCTAAAACCCTTTGAGATATAACAAAATAATGTAAGGTGGAATCATGTATCTTATCTAGCTCTACGGGTAGGTTCATGATGGCATTTGTCTATTTTTTTAAAGATATCATACTATATGCATTTTAATACTTTAAAAAAAATTCAATTATAAAGCAGTAATGTAAGACCTTTTTACACAAGTACGATATTAATCCTTATCATTTTATAGTTATTTATGCAACTGTTGTGTAGGAAGGGGTATTAAAATCGAATGTGGGTTGGTGATAATAGTATCACATGAGTGTTTTAATACCTAATTATCAACATTTGCCTGCAAGACTTTATCTACACCCATAATATGAAACCTCTTTAGAAGATTCTGAAATAGTAAGCTTGCTGCTAACATTAAAAAAGCCAGTCCTAGTAACCATTACAACACCCAAACGAGTGTTGTAATGTTGTACTGAATTACATTACAACACTCGTTTAGATGATGTAATGGTTATTAGGACACTGGGTGTTTTAATGTTAACATTAAGCTAACTGTTTTAGAATCTTTAATAGAGGTTTTAAATCAAGGGTGTAGATGAAATAAGTTAGATATTTTACTCTTTTACACCACTTAATTGTTTGATGCGATACGACCCACCCCCAGCATCGTCTTGCGTACTACCAACAACTACAAACAAGGAACGGTAGTGAAAGAAGGATAATCATTTAGAAATACGTTTTTATTTCATTCAAATGTTTTGAGTTTTCTTGAGTGTTAATTCGTATATGTGTCTTCGAAAAATTCGACTCGTGTTTCGACACGTGTTGAATCCCGTTTCAGAGTTTGGCGAGTCAACAACTCCTGAGGATGCCTCGTGTAGAGGCGAAACACGTCTCGAATTTTTTGAAGACAAATATTGGCGGAAGTAACACTCAAGAAAACTCAAAACATTTGGATATTTATGGAGTTCTGCAAAGTATCGCTTACTTCAATAAATTTTCGTTTTTGTTTCACTTTTTACTAATTAAATAATATTACACATTTTCGATGGCTTAAAACTTATTCCCGAATACTTACCTACATATTTTGTTTTAATTTACAAAACAGCGTCTGTCGGGTCAGCTAGTTATGTATAAATCTTTTTTTATGACAATAAGAGACGAGACGAGAAGAACGTTCAGTTGATGGTAATTGATACGCCCTGCCCATTGCAATGTTGTGCCGCTCAGCAATCCTGGAAAATTCCGAAAATTCTGATCGGCACTACAATTGCGCTCGTCTTCTTGCGACCTAGGATCTTAAGTCTCTTTTGCCCAGTAATTTCACTAGCTACGGCGTTCAGACCGAAACACAATGATGCTTACACATTACTGCTTTACGGTAGAAAAAGGCGCCGTTGTGGTACCCATAATCTACCCGGCATCCTGTGCAAAGGAGCCTCCCACTGATAAATCTAAATAAGAAGGAAGCAGGTGCCTCACAGACCGGGGTCAGGGTAAGGAAAATGTTATAGTACCTTCGCTTCGTCGCTTCCAAAACCTGTAACCCTACCAAATTTAAACATATATTACATACTAGCTGATGCCCGCGACTTCGGCGCAGATAAAGGGTTTTTAAAAATAATAAGCAAGTTTGGAATTGAACTGCCGGTTCCCGTTTTCGCTCCAGTTCCCAACATATTACGTAAATCTTATCTCGGGTAAGATTGCTATGGCAAACTAAACCTACTATTGGTATAGTTACAGCTCATCGATGTGAATTTCAGTTTTTCACAAATCCCGAGGGAACGATGGATTTAACTGCGATAATATGTAGCCTATGTCCTTTCCCAAGTTCTAGTTGATAAAATCAGTTCAGTAGCTCCGGCGTCAAAGTGTAACAAACAAACTTACATTCACATTTATAATAATACTAGCTGACCCAGCAAATGTTGTATTGCGAATTAAAGTAATAAAAACTTCAGTAATTAAAATTTTTGGGGTATATAAAATAGATGCAACCGATTCTCAGACCTACCAAATTTATCGTACTACAATTATATTTGATTGCCATCTTGCAACCCTATAGCGGATTTGTGGATAGAACAGAATTATATAAAAAACGTGATGCAAAAATAGTTGTAGATCGTAGAAGGGTGAAAATTTGAAGTTGTACGTCTATTTTAATGTTGAATCAAAATAAAATGTAAATAAGAAAATTTGTCAAAAAAAAATATTTTGAGGTGAACCTTATCATTAAGGGGTGTGAAAAAAAGATGTTGGCCAATTCTCAGACCTATCCGATATACACACAATTTTTCAAACAAATTTGTTTGGCCGTTTCGGAGAACAAACCCCGGGGCATGAGAATTTCTTATATTATATTTTTAAGGGTAGCGATTTTTTTACTTATTGCTGTACTTTTCAAAATGTATCTTATTGCCGTAATTTACACACAATTGGTGCACAAGTCCCTCGATATCAAGAGTACTTAAAAATTTTCTATGTCCATCTTAATTATACTTTATTCATTCATTCATAAACTCACGCCTTGTTCCCGTCGGGGTAGGCAGAGACGATAGAATGCCACTTGCTTCTATCTCTACATTTATTACTTTTTTCATACATGCTTGCCGGTTGCGGGAGCTCCGGACCTTTCCTTTTCTCAAAACGTCCCCAATTTGGTCGACGAATGTTCGACGAGGACTCCCGCGACCGACTTGCCCACACACACTTGCCTTATATATTTGATGCGTCATTCTTTCTTCACTTAATTAATTATACTTCTATGGTAATAATATTTTTTTAAGTTATTGTCTTGTAGTTGCTTGTACTATAACATTGTGACCTCTTTGTATTTTGTCCAAAGAGTTTAACATGTATCGTAACAGATTTCCAAGATATTTGATATTAACATCCCAGCGATCAACGACTTAGATTTCAAACGATCTAAACTCTGGACTCAAATTATTTATGATATGTGTTTACAGGCTTGTTAAGGCCCTGCTGAGTGCTCAGTTGGCAGTTCTAAATGTTCGCTTAGCTTGATTTGTGGCAGTCTCATAACTATTTCCATACAAGGTTTAATCCTGTGAACCGTTGGAAAAGGGAAATTAAAATTAAAGCTCTGTAAGCGTGAATCTAAAATGATACAACACAGCTGTGAATAATGAACTGTGGGACTCAATTGGAAAGATTGTTTAAAAGAAGCCATATCAGATTGTGTAGGTATTAAAAATAACGCGAAATGAAGTCCACCAAAGAATTGAGAAAACATAGGAATATAATTTTTTTGCGATTTCCCTAGAGAGACCTGCGTGGCCCGTGTATACGGCACCACCCGTGCTGTCGTTGATATGCAGAAGAAACAGTGTAGGAGATAGCACACAGCCTTGAGGCACTCCAGCATTCACGGGCTTGAGATTCGAGCAATGACCGTTGATAACAACCTGTATGCTGCGCCCAGTGAGGAAGCTGGAGGTCCACTTGCATAGGCTCTCGGGAAGCCCAAATGATGGAAGTTTTGATAGAAGCGCCTTGTGCCATACACGATCAAAGGCCTTCGCTATATCCAGACTAACTGCCAGGCCTTCCCCCTTCCTTTCGATAGCCGCCGCCCATCAATGTGTTAGGTATACCAGAAGATCACCTGCCGATCGACCTTGGCGAAAGCCGTACTCTCGGTCGTTGATTAATTGATGACCTTCTAGGTATAACAAGAGCTGGCGGTTAATTATGCTCTCCATGATTTTGGAGAGAAGGGAGGTAGTAAAGGCCTGACAGTAGTTTGCCGGATCCAAACTGTCTCCTTTTTTTTGGATCGTATGGACAAGGGCTGACTTCCATGAGTCAGGGACTACGCCTTTTGAATAAGAGTGCCGAAATAAACGAGTTAACTCGGGTAAACACGTTCTAAGCAACATTGGAGAAATGCCCTCCAGCCCGCTTGACTTCCTGACGTCCAACGAAAACAGAGCTCGCCTAACCGTTTTCTGTCTGAACTGTACTTCAGGCATAGAGCTCTGTCACCGCAGCATGGTTGGCGGTGTTTATCCGTTGTCGTCAAGAGTAGAGTTGGAGGCAAAAAGAACGCACAGGAGATCGGATTTCTCTTTTGCCGTATAGGTCAGGGTATCATTTCTCATGTAGAACGGCGGCAGGGGCGGCTGGTTGAAGTTTTCAACAAGCGATTTACCGCTTAAAAAATCTGGAGACACGGTGATATTTCCTGTTTAGAATTTTCGAATTTCCTTTGAGCCCAGCGCCGCAACCGAAGTTCGATATGCCAGTTTCTTGCAGTCAGATGCTGCTTTAACTGACGCATCGAACCAGTGCTGTGATCTGCCACCGATAGGTACTACAGAGCTTGTTTTAAAAATATCCATGCCCTGCAGTATCACATCGGCTACTGCAACTGCGCAGGTACTCGGATCATCCGAAGGGAATCAAACCTTGCCCCAAGGGTATGATGCAAAAAAGGAACTCATTCTATCCCAATCTGCTGACTTGTAGTGCCAAACTCGGCGGGTTGCTGGTCGGCGACGTGGGCGTCGAATAGGCACTACAGTCATGACCAGGCATTGGTCGGACGTTCCTAGAGGCGCGTCTACAGAGACCTGGTAACTATCGGGATGTGTAGTCAGGACAGACCATACGCCAATGCAAAACTATGCACAGATAGCCCTGCGTAGTCTTGTGGTAATCACCCAAGACTACGATTTCAGCGGAGGGGATCTGTGCAAGCACGTCGTCAATTACCGCTTGAACGCAGCCCATAAGATGATCCGTTTCTGCGTTACCACTATGGGACCTGTAGACACACCCATATATGCGGACGTGGTCCTCAAAATCTACACGCAGCCAGAGAGTAGACAGGTCCCTACCCTCAAAATTGCCGAGACGGCGACAGCAAATATCCTCCCTAACGTACACACATACCCCGGCATGCGGCAAAAAATTATGCTCAATTTTGTACCCGGGGTACGTTAAATATGACTTATCGCTAGGTTGAGATATCCGTAAGGAAATACAAGGCCGGATGCACCGTGGTGGTGGACGGCGTGGTGTGGATTCCCCTGATGTTGCAAAAGTCCACATTAAGCGTGGAACGGGGTGCCGTGGTGTTACTGTGTCCTCGGCCATGTGCGGTACTGTGCCCTTCCCAGAATACGAGGGGCAGCCCGAGCGAGAATGCTCGGGGAGGGATTCTCCGGCTCTGGTAGAGCCGGTACCCTCCTGGGGTAATATGTCTTTTAGGACCGCTTTCATATTCTGTTGTAGGGGGTAGGGGATGGCCTCCTGTCCTGGACACTAACCTATGCAAAACATAGAAAGCACTAGGCCGCTACGTCACGCCAGTATTCTGTGCGTGTGTGCTAATTAACCCGGACGAGTCTGGCCCGATAGTGCTGACGTCATAAGACGGCAGCGTGACTCTCCCACTTCTAAAAAGCCCTTAGTCTCCTCTAACGACACTCTTGGGTCTGGGATTCCCCTATTCTTTTTATGCCCCGGGGAAACACAGAGCACTATTCCACAAATATATCAAAGACATCAAAGCACAGACAGACGCCGAAGCAGTTTATTATCAGTAGCCACCAGTGGTGGAATAAATAGAAAACAAGCTTTTTTTATAGAAAATAATTAGACAAGCAAGTCTCAAGAAAGTTTGCTATGTCGTATGAGCTCAGTAATGTCAATATCAACTTGGAACACCACAACTTGTGCTTGTATACGACTGCTCGGCGGCAGAACAAAGTGCCACTTAGTAGTAGCACCTGCTGCTAAAATGTGTGATAAAGTACCCTTTAAATGATGTGGGAGCATTGAGGTCACGAGAGTAACCGCCAACACCTGATGAATAACAATATACCTGGTTTTAAGAATCCGTACATTATTTAAATGGTTCCTTCCTTACTTACAGCGGCTTTACTATAGTTAGTAGTCTATATCTAGTATACTAGATACTTACCCATGTCGTCGATCAAGGGCGCCATGCGGAGTGTGACCCCCACCAAGAGGAGACACAAGAACAGCAGTAGACAGGCCGTCACCATGATCGTGTAGCGCGCGCGGCGAGGAAGCTCGTCTGGGTCCAACACCTGGAGCAAACAACTTATCAACATCGTTATACATAACATATTATGTAGCTAGTGAAGTTACTGGGCAAATGAGACTAAACATATTATGTCTCAAGGTTACGAGCGCAATTGTAGTGCCGCTCAGAATTTACTTCCACATCCCGTGCCCTCTCCCCCTACCTCGCCTACACTTTCTCGTCGGTGGATCACGCCCTCACACGCTTGCGCAGCGCTACGCGACCCGTGTGTTCAAATAATGTAATGGCGGGTGCGCCACCTAACTAACTCGGATTCCCCCGGGGGCTGCAGATTGGCAGGCAGCATTGACCAGGTCAGTTCCCTCCGTCCCTGAATATCTGTCCTCACCAGCACACCCAATGGGTTTTTCAAGAATCCTGAGCCGAACTGCATTGTAATGGACAGGGCGTATTAATTACCAGCAGCTGAACGTGCTGCTCGTCTCGTCCCTTATTTTCATAAATAATAAAAAAATGTAAAATGTCTGTAAAAGTATTCAAAATATGTTTTGTTGTAAGGCGTACTAATATAATATAAAAAATATTGTCAGTGATAAATTTTAATCGCGGCTTTCTTGAAGAATATTTTCCAAAAATCTAGAAAAATGCTAATATTATATCAAATCATAAAAAAGGATCAAAGCATACGTTGAGAATTACGGGCCTATATCAATTCTAAATACGTAAGGTATTAATTACATGTGAATGGAAAGGGTAGCACACAATTACCTGTGTCCCATAATCATTCGTCACATACCTCTTGAGCAGCATGGTTTCATACTTGGTCGCTCAACTAATAGCAATCTTGCTGTTTTTACTAATTACGTTCAGCATGCAATGGATAATTGTTATGAAATTGAAGTAATTAATACTGATTTTCAGAAGGCGTTTGATAAAGTCGACCATTTTATAATTTTAATCAAGTTGAAGGAACTAGGAATTCGCGGTGATCTTCTTCGATGGACGGAAACTTAAATGTATAATCGATCGCATGCTGTAGTTAGGGCTGGGCATCGGACCATCCATTCTCTTACCACCTCGTGGATGTTCCTTCTGGAGTTCCGCAAAGGTCAATTCTGGGACCTTTATTATATTTTTCCTACTTATATGATATTGTGGACTGTTTCCGGTTTGTTAAGTTTCTTATGTACGCTAATGACACTAAAAATTACGCTCACATTAAGACTAAAATAGATTCAATAAACCTTCGGAGCGATTTAAATCACCTCTACGCGAACAAGATAAGAATTTACTTACCTAACGAACTAACTTACCAACAGATTTATTCCATACTAAGAACTCTTCCAAAAAGCAAATAATTTTAAATATTTTGTAATCGAGTAGTTGATAATTACTTAAGACATACGCAATAATATATAATAAAAATAATCTAAAATAGTGTGAACCTGTTACTGCTAATTGTCAGTCGGCCATCGCATAATAGTTTGTAATTAATAAAATTTTCATGTGTCGTTGTTTCAATAATTAAAAAGGAAATGGTCGAGTTGTATTCGAAACAATTTTTTTGCTATTTCTGACAATTTAAAATAAGCGGCTTCTAACACTTAAACATTCTTATACTTTATATATATTTTTTCTTTATTCGTGTCCCAAAATGAACGATAAGATTGAGTATAAAGTGATGTAGCAACAGGGAAATAATGTAAACAGTAACTAGTAATATTAATATGTGGTCCTACGCCGCCCTCGTCCAATCTATTCCAGCGATTGACCAGATCATTGGTCTATCTTGTGGGAGGCCTACCAACACTGCTTCTTCTGGTAAGTGGTCGCCATTCGACAACTTTATTGCCACAACGGCCACCTGTCCATCGAGCTGTAGGCCCTGCCCACTGACACTTTAGTTTTGCAATCATGTGGACGGTCGATGACTTCAGATTTCCTACGGTTCTCCTCATTTCTGATTCGATCTCGGAGGGAAACACCAAGCATAGCTTCACTGCCTTTTGAGCGACTATGAGCTTTCTCATCAGGCATATAGTTACAACGTCTGCGTACAGTAAATCATCAAAAGCAACACACTGGTCTTCAGAGACTGTCGTATTTGGGACGCGAAGACTTTACGGAGCGTTCCAAGGGCTGCATATCCGATTTGGATTCGACGAGTGACCTCTTTCGTGAAATTCGACCTACCTAACTGGATTGATTGTCCAAGGTACTCATCAGGAATTTCTAGAGTATAGTTCCCTACTGTTGCGGGAATAGGTGCAACATGGATATTGGACATGATCTTCGTCTTGTCCATGTTTATTTTGAGACCTACTCGATCCTAGGGACGGGCTGACATGGTAGTTTTTCTATACAAATACTTCAATAGGCTGGGATATCTCATCACCCTTTTGACAACAGGTACCCGTACGGTCGTATATAGCTGCCATAGAACTTTACGAATTTCTTCAAAACTCGCCATCACCGTTCTTCAGCTTCGCCAATACGCAAAAAGGCAGCATAGTCCGGGGCCTGTAGGGCCATTCGGCGTCTCACATCTATCGAACTACCTCCTCGATCCATGAATAACTCAGACCCAGCCGTTTGAACAGCTTCCACGAACCTGTTGTTATACTCGTCTACGCGAACGCAATCACCGAGGCATTCCAAGCGGTTTTGCAATTCGACTTGAAAGTTTTGGATCTGGATGGGAGCAGGTCGGAGTGTAGTGAATAGTTGAGACCGCCCCAGTTTTGAATTGATATTCAATGTTCCGCTTACAATGCGGTGATCACTCCCTAGTTGATGCGTTGAACGTGTCCCATGACATCGTTGAAGTGTTTTTTAGAAGTGTCATCTCTTATGACTCCCACGGGAGGATATAGAGTGGTGCTATTCTGGTGCGACACCACACGCATATAATATCGGTAAATGCATAATATATTTCGTCATTAGTAATCAAGTAAACGAAAGTGAAAGTTCTGATTCTATAATAAGCGCCATCTATTGAGGGACAACGAAGTAATATAAACTAGATATGAAATTTACTGATGTGTAACACCTGTTTATTAGCCCTTATCGCGTTCCGAAACTACCACCCTAATAGCCTAAACACATGATCGGATTTGGTACGGCCGTACCATCGGACGTTTCGTGGGCGCCTCGCACCAATTGGTCCGGCGTCGTACTTGGTACGGTCCGGACGGTAGTAATAATAATTTTGTGCGATGGACAATGCGACATACTAATAATCGAATATGGTCCGTTATCAGATCGCATCCGATGGTTCGGCCGTACTATCATCCCACCTTCGGAGACTCCACGCAAGGTATTATATTTATAATTACTCAAATTCTACCATAAATGAGAAGATCGGTAGAGAGGTGGATAGGTGGAGAACCAAAGTCAACGAGATAGCCCAAATGGCCGCGAACCAGATGGCCTTTGGGGCAGTAAAGTCCTCGAATGTCGACCACATACCGGAAGACGCAGTGTTGGTAGCCCCCCCCCCCCCCCCCACATTCGGCTTCTAATTCTGAATTAAATATGGCGATTTTGTGCGAGGGAGGTAGCCTAGCTCCGCTCGATTCCTCAAGTGGCTCGGTACATAGCGTGAAAGGCATAAAAGGCATTTATTTTCTCAGAATTGATTCCTTTAGAATTCTTTTTGATGTCATTTCTAATATACTAGACACTACTACCGTTTCGGAAACAAATGGCGCTCTGAGAGAGGAGAAGCGGCGCAAGAAACTCTCCCAGCATTCTTTTTTTATTAAATTAGTTAATAACACTTAATAGTTTTTTCTTAAAACATTTAAATTTATTTATAGATAAAGCCTGAACAGTGGATGGAACTTTATTATAAAAGTGTATAAATTTACCCTTAAAGCTATTATGTATCTTATGAAGCCTACTAGAATTAGCTACAAGCGATCCCTTATTTCTAGTGTTATAACACTCATCTAGTGTTCTTAACTAATCTACAAAGGCTATACTTACATGTATAACTTTAGCTTGTTCGTCAATGGCGGACACTAACAAAGTTCGATGTTTCTTAGGCTTGTGTGTGTGAGGATGGTGACGCCGTCGACGGCGGCGGCGTCTTCTCTCCGACTCCATCTGATCTGGACTCAGCATATGTCTACAAAAAACTGTTATATGAGATAGAGCAGAGTATCAGCAGTAGACTATTAGCAAATCAGTGCATTCACCATTATTTAATATAAGAAAACAATTTTATAAATTAATTACAACTTTTCATTCTCATGACAACGTTATAACTCTCATGACTGCTTTTTAGTCATAGTAACCAAAAGTCATTAATTTCTTCTTCAATGAGTAAGACCTCTATGATCCTCCCCCTTACGATGACCTTCAGGTCTGAGTGATGCCTATCATCTTTAGAAGCTTTAACAATCTTGGTTGTGGTAATGCCTTTGTAAAAAGGTCTGCCTCCATATTTCATGTGTCCTTGTAACGGATGGTCACTAATTTCTTCTGGACACAATCCCATATAAAATGTTCCCTTATACTGATATGTTTCGATCTCTTACCAGTCATTTGATTGTTTGCTAACATCTGTGCAGCCAAATTATCATTATAGATCGTAACAGTTTGTTGAAAAACTCCAATATCTTCAAACAGATATTTCAAGTGTAAAGCTTCCTTCGTTGCTTCTGTCATCGCCATGTATTCGGCTTCTGCTGTTGACAAAGCCACTGTTATTTGTTTCTTTGATGCATAACTGATAAGGCCACCACCATACTTAAAAATATAACCGGTATATGAACGCCGATCAACGGTACATGCCGCCCAGTCAGCGTCAGCCATGCCTGTTAGTGCCATTCCTGATTGTTTATATCTGATGGTTACATTCTTCGTTCCTTTTAAATAACGAATCACCCTTTTTGCAGCTTGCCAATGTGTATTATCAAAACATGTATTATATTGGCTCAAATAACTAACGGCAAACATTATATCTGGTCTTGTGGCTACAGCGAGGTATATTAAAGATCCAATTAACATTTGATATGGTATATTCTCCATCTCTGTGAGTCCATTACCCTTCTCCAGTTTCAGACCAGTCTCCATGGGTGTTGACACTGGCATACATTCAGCCATGTTGAACTTATTTATTAAATTTTCAATATAATTCTCCTGTGACAATGTTATTTCTCCCCCTACATGGGTGAATTGTATGCCCAGGCAATGATGGAGTGAACCCATATCTCGTAACTCAAAAACTTTTTGCAGTTTTATTTTGACTTCTCGTAACAACATTTCTGATTTATATGCTAGTATTAAGTCATCCACATAAATGTTTGCAAACAGCTTTTGTCCTCCTTTTTCTAATATATACAAGAAAGGATCCGCTGAAGAATTCTTAAATCCGATTTCCAACAATTTCTCATGTAACTTTAAGAACCATTGTCTTCCTGCTTGTTTCAAACCATATATGGCTTTGTTTAGTTGACATATCCCATTATTTTAATATCTATTTATATCTAAAAGCAGCTTCTTTTGCTTTTTTAATCAACTCTTTGTCTTTTCCATGTGTAATTATGTATTTTAAATATTTATCCAGATTTTTCGGCTTCTTCATATAAATTTGTTCATCTATATCGCCGTTTAAAAAAGCAGTAGACACGTCTAGTTGGGATAACTTAAATTTATTTTCAATTGCATGTGCAATAAGTATTCTAAGAGTACTCATTTTTGCAACAGGTGCAAATGTTTCAGTGTAATCAATTCCTTCTTTCTGATTAAACCCACGCGCCACAAGTCGTGCTTTTCGTCTATCTATTTCTCCCATTGCATTATATTTATATTTTAAAATCATTTTACTATCAATCAAATTTTTGCTTTCGTTCCTGTGTACAATTTTCATAGTATTATTTTTAAGATGAAATTCAATCTCGCTTATTATTGCATCTTCCCATTCATCCATGTTCTCGTCTATTTCACAGAGGAATGATTGTTCAGCATCCATCTCATAATCTTGATGTCATGCTGGTGGTTTTCTCTGTCTTTTATTAGTAGAACTAGTCGGATCTATTTCATCTGTTTCTGTATTTGCGTCAACAAATATTTCATCATTGTTCAATTCCTGTTCAGTTTCATCAATTTCATGTTCTTTCAAATCTTTATTATCTTCTACAGTTTCTTTTTCATGAGAAAATATAATTTCTATTTCTTTTTTATTAACTACATCTTGTTTTTGTTCTCCTTTGATCTCGTTTTCATAAAACATTTTGTCCAGTATTTTGACATATCTGCTAATCATTACCTGGTCTGTTTTTGGGCTGAAAATCCGGTATGCCTTGTGATTTTCCGAATATCCTATAAAAATTCCAGGTGTCGCTCTGGCTTCAAATTTTCCATTTTTTTTTCCTTTTTTAAGTACATACGCCTTAGTTCCGAATATGTGAAAATGTCATACAGACGGAACTCTCTTTACCCATTTTTCAAATGGAGTCGCGTTATCAATACTTGTGCAAGGACTACGGTTTGCCAAGTAGTTAGCTGTATTAATAGCTTCAGCCCAAAAAACTTCTTTTATATTGGCGTCTATCAACATACATCTAGCTTTATCAAGCAATGTCCTATTTTTTCTTTCTGCTAAGCCATTCTGTTCTGGCGTGTATGGTACGGAAAGTCTGCTTTTGATGCCATACTCCTTCAAATATTTGTCAAAATGATTGTTAATATATTCTGTCCCATTGTCACTTTGTAAGCATACTATCTTCTTTTTGGTAAATCTTTCAGCCTCATTCTTGAATTACTTAAATTTTGATAGAGTTTCATCCTTAGTTTTCATTGTATATACTCTTGTATATCTTGAATAATCATCATAATAAATGTGATGAAGTATTTTTTCGATGGCTGCCTCATGCGACCACATACATACGTATACACAATTTCTTGTCTTTCATTTGTACGTTGCTCATTTTTAGGTGCATTAAACGGTAGTTTTGTTGCTTTGCCTTTAGCACAGACTTCACAGTCTTTAACTGTGTCACTTTTATTTAATTCTAAGCCTTCCATAATTTTCTTATCAAGTGCTATTCTCATTTGTCATTCATTGCTGCATTTTGCTTGCTTCGCAGCAATTAGCTTTCTCTTCTATGTTTTCTTTAACGTAGTACAAACCGTCTGAATGTCTCTCTGGAAACTATAAAATTATTTCTCTCTCTCCAAATATTATTAATCCATACAATGTTTGTCAGTGGGAGGCTCCTTTGCACAGGATGTCGGCCTGATTATGGGAACCACAACGGCACCTATTTCTGCCGTGAAACAGTAATGTGTAAGCATTACTGTGTTTCGGTCTGAAGAGCGCCGTAGCTAGTGATTTACTGGGCAAATGAGACTAAACATCTTATGTCTCAAGGCTACGAGCGCAATTGTAGTGCCACTCAGAATTTTTGGGTATTTTTAAGAATCCTGACGGGCACTGCATTGTAATGGGCAGGGCGTATCAATTCCCATCAGCTGAACTCGTCTAGTCCCTTATTTTTATTAAAAAAATGTTTGAAATATATGTACTTTTATATGTATCCGTGAAGCGTAAGAGGGCTTTTGTTGCCGCTGACACTGTGGCTCAAATTATTTAAACCTAAATTTACTTTAGCCTTACAACCATAACATCAACAGTCTAAGTGGTGTCGAGTTTTTGACTAAATGTTCAAAATTACAATATAGAGTAAAAGTGAGCTGTTTGATTCCTGCTGCCTAATTCCACCTTCACATGACACGCCTCAATTAGGAAATCATTCCCACCATCTGGATGCTTGGCGTTCCTCCAGAGTGCGGTTTTCATGGAATTTTCTTCTACGTTCAACCAAGCCGTGGAATGGGTTTCCTTGTGCGGTGTTTCCAGGACGATACGACCGGCAACTCTCGGTTGGCAGCGGTGATCACTTATCATGAGGTTACTCGTATGCTCGTTTGTCCTCTTTTCCATAAAAATATATATAATTACTTGTGTGTCTAACAATACATATTTAAAACGCGTGTAATTTTAACTGAATTTATTATAATATAAAAGCATTTACATTATATTTTGTGCAATGTAAGTGAAGCCTTAAAATTACTCAAACATTCAAAGAAACTTTACGCGTGGGCGAAAAAGTGCAACAATATCCGGTGGTGGAATTGGTGCTGGTTCATTTGTTGGTCTGGTTGATTTACCTGAATAACTCATCTGAACACTCCTAGTGATTAATGCGGTAGAAGATGTTGAGAGAAATCACATCTCTACGCAACGAATAAAGCTGACCGCAATTGAATTAAGCGTCGCTGATTCAAGTCGCTCTTCGTTGTATGCGGAGTGGAAGAAGCTGGTACTGGGGAGCGCCCGCCCAGAGAACAGTTCTCCATGTGAGGCTGAATTCGAGCCTTAAACGTTGCAGGCGGTAGCTTGTAATGAAGTTCTGTCACACCTTATTGAGTGCACCAAGGTTTATAGAGACCAGTTTAGCCTTCTCTTCCAAGTGACCACGGAACTGACCGTCGTTTGATATATCGACGCTGGGTATGCCGATACTGGGAGGACCACTCTTGGTTATATAACATGGTGTTGTTAAAGGGCTTCACTACCTTCTCAAGATTGGTATCTTGGTACACTTGTGCCGATATTTTGATACCTTTTTCACAAAAAATATGGCTGAGTTACTCCTTCATAGCTAATCCCCAACCAAACCATCATTGAAGTCGAATAGTGCCCCCGTTGCACTCTGTAGGCTAATTGTGAAGCTTCCTTAGAGCTTTGATCATAAAAACGGCCATTTTGTTAACATGTTGCTCAATTGTAAAAATTTCCACATCCGTAAACAAAATTATTCTGTGACCTCCTTTTGCGTACCGCTTCAGTAGTTATTTCGATTTTACCACCCTATTCTTTTTAATATTATCAGTTGAGAAATGATCGGTATGTCTCTATTAGGCTGCAAGTCCTAAGCCATCTTTTAAAATACGCGAAATGGTTCTAGGTGCTATCTTCATCTCCCGAGATAAAATCTTTTGCTTTCGGAGAGGATTTCATCGAATTTTTTTACCCTTTCTGCTTTGACCAACTTTTCCGTACGAACACTACGTGGACGGCCATGTGTTTTTCTGTTACAAACAGAGGAGGTCTCATTGTACGTATTAATAGCATGGTATACACACATTTTACTAATACCAAGCGTATGGAGAGTTTTAAAAATTTAATTTGGCTCCATACCTACTTTGTGTAATGCAATCACAGCGATTGGTTGTCTTATCACCCCACTCCATTTTAATATCGCAAAATATTGTACAATGAATTGGCGCCAATATGAGAAAGCTCAATGAACAATCCACGGTCTAGTAAAAAAATAAGGACTCCGTGCCGTGATATTAGCAAGTGAAGCACCTCAATGCTAGTTTGTGTGCGGTCACAGGGCATATCAGTTACACATTTTTTACTCCCTTATAACATTGTTTTTACACTTTTTCACAACGCATGACGGCATTTTAAAATATTGGGACGCAAACTGTTCTGTCACAGACGATGGCAAATCTCATAATAGCGGTCGATCGGCTTGTATTAGTTATAAGTGTGTGCGTGGGGCTATGTATTTACCCGTTTGACGGCTTGTTTTGGTGCTTCACTGTTATGTAAGGTGACACGGAGTCCTTCTTTTTTACTCGTCCGTGTGAACAATCATAAAAACAGATTAAAAATTCAAATGTAATATTTTGTTTATTTTTTTGTATCTAACAGTATTTATGGACAGACTAAGTATACAACATACTCGTATACATATTGTCTTTTCTTAGATTTTTTATTTATATAAATTAGTTTAATAGTTATTCATTTTTTTTCACATATTGAAGGATGAAAATCTTATAATATTCACATTTCCATACATGCCTGATTTGCCGCAGGAAAACAAAATAAGATATAATTTGAACAATATGTTAACCCTATTGTCTAATTCTAATTATTTGACATGTAATGATAATAAATATCTAGTAAAATACAGATAATAGACATAAATAATATAATTAATTATAAAAAATGTAATAAATTGACATTTGATAGGTTACACCTATCTAATTACTATAAAAGACAGATAGCAATATCGCTATCATATTATTTATTTTATAACTCGGCCAACTATTTGGCAATTCCGTCTCGTGCTTCTTTTGAGCAGGTTAGTTGTAAGTTGATAAGCACTGCTTCTATTAGTGCAGTGTGATACAGTGGTGACATTGGCACTAAGCAGTGTGATAGCTTTTCGGACTCCGCTTCTATTGAGCGGAGTAATGTTTTGGTAACCACTGCTTCTATTGAGCAAAGTATTAATTTAATAACCACTGCTCCTATTGAGCTACGAGTGTACTAATTTAAGTAAAGATTTGCAATATTTTCCAAAAAATTAAACAATAAGACAATAGGGGACTCCTCTAGCAATGTAAAAACAAGTAATTTCACATGTACTAGAATAAGTAATTATTGTAAAATTGCAAACCTGATGCACCAAAACATGCAAGGATTATTTGGTAAAGAACTTGTACTGGAGTTATTTATGGATCATAAAGATATACATATTTTATGTTTAACAGAGCACTGGCTAAGAAAATATGAGCCCATCTTTAACTTCAGTGGTCATCAGGTGGCAAGTGCGTTTTGCAGAGAAAAGGCTACACGTGGCGCTTCTCTTATACTTGTAAGTAAATTATTTAAATTCAAAGAACGTGCAGATAGCGCAGGCCTCTCTGTTGAACGTACCATTGATATAGTCTGTGCAGAGCTCGATCGCGCCATTGTTGTTAGTATATACAGACCCCCTGATGCAGTATATGAATTATTTGAAAGTGTATTGGAGGAGGTTTTATTAAAATTATGGAAGTCGAAGAAGCATATCATGATATGTGGTGATTTTAATATTAAATTATATGAAAAATCCACCACCAGTATTAGATTCAGATCTTTGTTCAAATCATATGATTTAACCAATATTTTCTTAGAGCCTACTAGAGTAACCAGCACCTCCAAAAGCTGTATTGATAACATATTTTCAAATTATAAACCCATTTCTCAGGCAATAATAAACCAACTGAGTTCAGACCACTTTGGCCAGTTAGCCTCTTTTAATATTGTGGTCAATAAATGTTCTAAAATTAAAAAGTTTACGTTTGTTCCTGTGAATAATAGGCGGATGGAGAAATATAGAGGTAATGTGTCAGTTAAACTCTCAAATTTGGATTTATTGAAACATAATATGAATCCTAATGAAATGTATGATATGTTATTTAAAATAATTAAAACAGAGTTTGCTTCTATATTTACTTCAAAGACAGTCAAATCAGGTGGTCTCTTGTCATTTAATGATTGGGCAACAGCTGGCATTCATAGAAGCAGACAAAGGCTATATGAACTATATAGTGAGAGATCATTATATAATCATGATGCATCTTTTCTCGAGTATGTTAAAAAATACTCTAAATTATTTAAAAGTGTTTATTCTATTGCAAAGTCTATGCATATAAGACAGATAATTAAAAATGCACCGAATAAAATAAAGATGACTTGGAATGTGATTAACTGGGAATCTGGAAGAGTGAAAGACCGCAACATTGAATATAATTTATCAATAAACAATACTATAATTCAATCTCAGCAGGAAGTTGCTTCTGCTTTTGAGAATTTTTTTTCCGACATTCCAGTTTCTATCACAAGCACTCTTGTTTCCTCCACCAGTGTTGCTGAGTCACTTCTTCTGGAAAATGTTAAAGAATACCAACAAACATTCAATTTTAGTTTTGTTAGCCCTGGAGAAATAATTAAAACTTTTAAGTCTCTCGACATGAAAAAATCTGCTGATATATGGGGCATTTCTGTTTAAATAATAAGTTCAATAATTGATGTCATAGCACCATATCTTGCAATAGTATTTAATAATTGTATTAATCGTGGCGTGTTTCCTGACCTTCTGAAACATAGTAAAATCACACCAATATTTAAGTTGGGATGCTCTTCTGACCCGAACAACTATCGTCCTGTGTCGGTTTTGCCGACCCTTGGTAAAATTTTTGAAAAAATAATTTTAAGCCAAATGCTTACTTACTTTAACTCTCATAAGTTACTTCATTTGAAACAATTCGGCTTTACTAGGGGACGTTCAACAACGGATGCAGGTGTTGAGCTGATCAAGAATATTTCTGATGCCTGGGAGGAATCGCAGAATGCACTTGGCATCTTCTGTGATTTATCTAAGGCTTTTGATTGTGTTCAACATTCAACGCTGGTCAGGAAGCTATACCACTATGGCATAAAAGGAACTGCGCTCGATCTTCTGACTTCATATTTAAACAATAGAATTCAGAGGGTCGACGTGAATGGCAGGAGATCTCCTGGGACTCCTCTCAGTATGGGGGTACCACAAGGGTCTATTCTTGGACCGTTCCTCTTCCTTATCTATATAAATGATCTTCCTAATCTTATAGAGAAAAAACATAAGGTAGTATTGTTTGCGGATAACACTTCACTGATTTTCAAAGTGAAAAGAAACCAAGCTATGTATGACGAAGTGAACGATATTTTATCTGACATCGTGTACTGGTTTAGCGCTAATAACCTTTTGTTAAATAGCAAGAAAACTAAATACATTAAATTTACCGTACCAAAAAGAATTAAATGCAAATGTTTTGTAAAACGGAGAGGTGATAGAACCGGTGGAATCTGCTATATTTCTTGGCATAACTCTGAAGGATTGGCGAACAGACTTAGTTCTGCAGCATATGCGGTTAAAAAGATTAGACAATTAACTGACATAGATACGGCGCGACTAGTATACTTTAGTTATTTCCATAGTATTATGTCCTATGGTAAATATACCAATAGCCATGGAGCAACGCTGCCGATATTAATACAATATTTGTGCTGCAGAAGAGGGCTATTCGCGCTTTTTATAACCTAGGTCCTAGAGAATCATTGAGAGCAAAATTCAAAGAAATTAACATCTTGACTGTTGCTTCTCAATATATTCTTGATAATGTAATGTATGTTCATAGGCACATAAGTGAATTTGCCAGAAACTGTCATAACCATAATGTTAACACCAGGAACTGACATAAACTGATGATGCCTACTACTCGGCTAAGTCGAGTAAATAAGTCTTTTGTGGGGCGATGTATATGCTTTTACAACAAGATCCCAGAAAATGTTCAAAACAAAAGTATTACGTTATTCAAAAGAATTGTTAAAAAACGTTTGTGTGGTAAAGGTTACTATAACATAAATGACTTTCTTAATGATACCACAGATTGGGAATGGAGCGACCGCCCTCAGGCTATTAAATAATAAGTTTAATTGTACAATGTTACTTTGTAAATGTTACTTTACTTGTAAAACATATTTTTGATAGAAAAAAAAGCCCGCTGAGTTTGTTGCGCCCATTCTTCTCAGGCCTGAGGCATTCATTTTGGAATGGATGGTAGATTTTTTGACTTTCAATAAGTGATTTCACATCCTATTTTGAATAAAAATATTTGAATTTGAATTTGAATTTGAATTTGAATTTGAATTTGAATTTGAATTTGAATTTGAATTTGAATTTGAATTTGAATTTGAATTTGAATTTGAATTTGAATTTGAATTTGAATTTGAATTTGAACGCATGTCTCGTTTTACACAAGAATTTTCCCAAATGATGAGTCCATAGCACAGAAAGGATGACACATATCCGTGGTATGCAAACAACTTAAATCATAAATGAGTACCCGTGAGGAGTCTGCAATGTCAGTTTCTTGTGATGACATCTCGGAGCTTCGTGTTCACACCAGAAGGAGGGCACTTCATCGCCTGTTCTGCCGATCATCGACGCCTCCTCTGAAAAGTAACAATAGATGCTGTATTAAACATGTTCTGTAGAAGTTAAACTTCCTAACTGCATTATTGAGGAAATTATGAGATTGAAAACACACAGGAACTTTATAGTTACTTAGTTAGTCGTAAAGCTCTATTTAGACAAGAGATATTTCTATATACATATTTTACCAGTGGGAAGGCACCTTTGCACAGGATGCCGGCTTGATTATGGGTACCCCAACGGCGTTTATTTCTGCCGTGAAACAGTTATGTGTAAACATTATTGTGTTTCGGTCTGAAGGGCGCCGTAGGTAGTATTTTAATATAAAAAAATACAACGCATATTTAATACTGGCTTTTATATCTATTTAAATAATAGTATGTATGTGTTTTATTTGATACATGCGGTGGAGATTTAAATTAAATGTTAATAATTGGTTGTGAATATAAGTAATAAAACTTGTTTTTAATATTATTTCAAAGTATTTTTGTATCATTTAGACTAACTGAGGATATGAATTATTATTTGTAATTCAAGCTTCATCAATAAGCAACGTGGTCCGTTATTAGCAACAATAACACTACGCCGGCATCTAGTGTAACAATATGAATCCTGTATATGTATCTTATATCTTTTAACGAGCGATTATTTTATATATCAATAAGAATTGCTCTATATATATGTAATAATAATCTCGGCTCCAACGATTTTCATAAAATGTAGTATAATGGGGATTTCGGGGGCGATAAATCGATCTAGGTTTCAGTTTAAAAAAATGTAGTTTTATCCGTGTTTTAATAAGAAACAGCTACAATAATATTAGAATACAAAGGTAAATTTTGCCACTAGATACAAGACTGTAATAGCTTAGTTGGGACATTGGGTGATCCGGAAAGCAGAAGATCCCGGTTTGAATCCAGATCTCCTGTTAGTTTTTTTTTTTTGTTCAAGTCTTGTAATGTCCGGATATTGAATATTAATTCATGCAAATATTGAATAAGATCTTACATACAAACAGCCAAACGGACAATCAGAAAAAAAATATAAAGTGCCTTTTTGGATTCGATATTGTTTTTAAAATACACAGCACGCATTAACTACTTAAAAATACTCAATGTACACATTTTACTTTGGCACGTTTTTATTATTTGTATAGATTTATTTAATTATTTTATCATCGTTTCTACTGACAACTGGTTACAATATTTGAAGTTACTTGTACGTCATTACGTCAGTATCCATCAATACTCTGTGCTTGTACTTTTGTTTAGCTTTGTTTAAAATTTAAGGACCATTAAATTTTACAATATCTTCAAAATTTGCAATAGTAATGAAAATGATGATAATTAAGTAAAATGGTTTAATGTTAATCATTGCAGCAAATAAGGAAAAACTTTAGTGATAAATTTTCATTATCTAAGTCTTAATAGGAAAAAGAAAATAGGACCTAAAAGTGAACCCTGGTGAACACCTGACGTTATTTCGAACGCTTTAGACTCATAGTCGCAAACTATAACGTGCTATAACAATCTAGAACCTTTGTCATATTTTTTTATCATCAAAATATAATCTATGATAGAAAGTGTCGAGATGAGGGAGATATTCAGCTGATTATGAATGATAAGCCCTCCTCACTTTATATGGTTTATGGTTTAAGAATCTTTATTTCTCAAAAGAATTAACAATTCACTTACTGAGAAAACTTAAATTATCTTAAAAGTAAAAAGAAAGTAATTTACGTAAAAAGCAAACGAGTATGAATAGTAACAAAAGAAAGGTTCACTAATATCTAATAGTACAACAAAATATAACAACACACTAATAATATGAGAATCGATGAATAGTCACAATTACAATTAGCCACAAACCACCGTCACAGTCACAATTACAATTAGTCACAAACCACCGTCACAGTCACAATTACAATTAGTCACAACCACCACATTAATCTGTACTTCAGTATTTTTGGAAAACCAAAAATTCTGACGGTAGTGTGATTGCGACTGACTGACTACTGAAAACTGACGACAGTTTTCAGTTTCAATAATTTCACTAGTTACCCTACCCTAAAACTGAGACTGGTAGTGACGTCACTCAGGTGGTACAATGTACACTATGGATGTATATAATAATAATAATAATAATAATAATAATAATATATAATATACACTACACTACACTACCTGGATCCTGTCCCAAGAGCCTATGCGCTACTTCACATTATAGACATTAGCAGCATGAGAGATAACTTAGTAATAAATAATCCATATTTTAAAAGTTCAACATCCTACTACTCCACAGCTGAATATCTAAGTGATCCGACAACCTGGGACTACATTATGATTATTTTATAGCAAAAGCAATAGAAGTACAATAGAAAAGAGCACAAAAAAATAATGCTGGGAGAGTTTCTTGCTCTCAGAGAGCCATTTGTTTGCGAAGTAGTAGTAGTATCTAGTATATTAGAAATGACATCAAAAAGAATTCTAAAGGAATCAATTTTGAGAAAATAAATGCCATCTGACTCTGAATAAAGTTTGAATCAAAGTTATTCTTGGAAGTGCAAGTTTCCAGTTCAAAGTATTTGGCGAATCTTGATCCAATCTAGATAATTAGTTTTACGATAGAAGTTCTCAAATAAGTAAACTTTGCAAAGTGATTACTTAATTTAATTAACTTACCTGTTTCGTTATCTGTCTAGCTTGCTTTCTGGAATTTACACGAGAGTAGGTACAAGTTTATGGATTCAAATAAATGAATATTACTTCTAGAAACTGAAGTGGCAGTGGGCAGGGCACATAGTTCGGCTAATAGACGGCCTATGATCCAGAAAAGTCCCTCAGGCGATAGGCCCCCCACAAGATGGACCGACAATCTGGTCAAGATCGCCGGAATACGTTGGATGAGGGCAGCGCAGGATCGATCGTCATCGATCATGACAGCATTTCAAATTTAAATCATCCGCATGCGATCTCATGTCTCAGTACCTTCAGGGCGATGATCTCGCAGCAACAGCAGCAGCGGGTGTGTGTTCCGTGGTCGGCGGGCGTGCTCCGCGTGAAGGGCCCTGGCCTTCCGCTCCACCAGGGCAACCAGTACCGCCTCCAGCCGAGCAGCACCGGACTCCTCCGTGCACACCGCCTTGTCCACCGTCTGGAAGTATATGACACACATATACGGTCACGCCATCCCTCACTAAACACGGAGTACGAATAAAATTTGAAAACAAAATTATATGAACGATGCGGGACTCGAACCCACGACCTCGCACGTGCCACCATGCCAGTGCTCTTCCAACTGAGCTAACCGTTCGAGTGACGTATCATCATAAAATCTTGTATGCTTTAATCAACTCTCAGGTTGTGGCTTCATCTACAGGATCTACTTTATAGTTGATAAACTGCCCAACCCCAAATTTTATATATTAGGAAATTGACTTATGATGTCGCTCCTGTAAATCTAAACAATATGTTATGTTTTAAAGTGTAACCCTCACTTCTGGGATTAATACACAAATAAAATTTGAAAACAAAATACGAAAATTTCATGTGACTGTATTTATAATTATTAGCAGCAGTTATAACTCTTGTGGCAGTCCTCACAGACGATATGCCACATATATATATATATATATACCTACTATTAAATATATATACTATTAATCTATGGAAACAGATGAATAGTAAATTACTGCCGTGGCCTGCAAAAGAGGGAAAGAGGAACTTGTAAATGTAGGCCGAGACATATATACGTAAGTCCGGAAACGACTCTTGCCGCCTCTTGATTTTCAGGTAGCGTGAAAGTAAGTTCATCACACGTCATTTTCTTTAACACATTTTATCAAATACAGTTTCTTTTCAAAATCAATGACGAACTCGAATTCCTCGCGTTAAAGTGTACATTTGTTTTTCTTTTTTTTTTTTTCAATAAAACCTTTGTTAAGTTTCGTCCTTGGTTGCCATGATTCGGAGTGAAAGATCGCTCCATTTTTAAATTAAGTACACGATTGATATGAATGTGTGACAATCATAATATTAACTCGAGGAATAAACATACTGAAATCTTAATTTTATAAAAAAATATATAAAAAAAGAATTATATAAAAAAAGCCCGCTGAGTTTATTGTACCCGTTCTTCTCAGGTCTGAGGCAGTCTATTTTGAATGAGTGGTAGTTTTTGACGCTCAATATGTGATTTTAAATCCTATCTATCTATATATATATAAAAATGAATTGCTGTTCGTTAGTCTCGCTAAAACTCGAGAACGGCTGGGTCGATTTGGCTTATTTTGGTCTTGAATTATATGTGGAAGTCCAGAGAAGGTTTAAAAGGTGAATAAATAGGAAAATGCTGCTAAATTAAATAAAAACAACAAATTTGTTTTTCCTTTGATGTGTCCATACATAATTTCTATGAGAGATTTTTTTTGACGCACGGTTTGACAGTTCTGCTGTGAAACAATTTCATTACGACAGCAGGGTGCATATTTTACGAAGTAATTTTTGATGTTATGATATATTATTGACAAATTTATATAAAAACATTATTTTATTTATTATAATATACAGAACAACGTCTGTCGGGTCAGCTAGTTATGAATAAAAATTTTTGAATTTAAAATGAGTTCACTATGTAATATTTGGCCGCTAAGCCACGACAGATATAGATTTACATACAACTTTTACCAGCCGCTGATTGCATGTATTTGGCCAATGAAGGAATTGTGATTTATCTCGAAGAAGGTTGTCAAAACATTGCTCAAATTTCCATGCATGTTTGAGAAAATGTTATTTAAACAATAATTGTTTAAGATTGTTCGAAGTAAGATTTTCGCATAATATTCTGGTGTCCTAGAACATTACGATAACCTGGTATCGGGGGAAAAATCCTCTTATGATGAAGCTGATGAATAATTTAAAATGTAATTACCCGAAGTGAAATTTTTCGGCATTATGACTACAGTTTTGAATTGTTTGTAGGTTTTAATGCTGTTGCGGCCTCGCACAAAGCTTAGTTAAAGGGAAAACAAACATAAGGGGTAATATTTTGTTTTAATAAAAATAAGTAAATATCATAGTTATTTGTTTCTTAACTTTGACTATTCGTACATAAAAACAATACTCTAAGCCGAGCAGGTAAGTTTAATTGAAAGATGGTCAATTTAATTAAGATTCTAAAATGCTTTCACATGTACTTACATATGCTTAGTGCGTTGTGTATATATAATATATGTATAACCATATTTTTAACTATTAAATAAAATATTTGGTACTCGAGTACTACTGATGAACGCTGATTGTTTGCTGGCTCATCTAAGGACCTTTCCCCAGATGCCAGGCTATCGTAATATTCTGGGACAGACTGTATATCATATATATAAACCCTGGTTACGTTTCACTGTGCCCTATTACTTCAAGATATAAAATTCATTCTTAGGGGTAAAATTTAAAATTTACCGGCGTTATTGGCTATACTAGTACATTACTATCAATGCCATGGTATTAATACATTTATTAGTTTAAATTATAAATAGAACAAACTTCTTTAGATATATATTATACAAGCATCTCCTCGTGACTATCATCGCGTAAAAAATCGTGACATGTTGCCGTTACACCGGATTTAGTTCACAAGTATATAAGTCTTAAGTTTTTGACGCAAAAATGTAATAAATTTATTAAATTTCCTTGCGATAATTATCGCAAGGAAATTTAGTGCTGATTATGCCTCAAGACTTTACTGATCTGCCAGTGAAAAGGTTGTCTAAAGGCGGTTCGCAGATAAGTCGGAATAGACATAGACATAAACTTCAAAAATTCACATTTATGCTGTAAGTCCCATACAAAGTCACTACTTTTATTTGTTTGTACTGTACGTATAAATTAAATCACGAACGAATACAGGGCTTACAGCAAAATAAGTCATAAATAGCATTATTTTATAATATTTGCAAGATTATGTACATCGACTCAGCCAGATTATGTTTAAGCCGCTGTCCCACCGCGGCGCACAGGAGGGTACGCACGTGTCTTAGCTTCGCTTAACAAGAAAATATGTGAGTGTGTCCACTTCAGCCACTGGACTGGCGGCTGTCAAAATGCTTTTGTTCCTGTGTGATATTCGCCATTTTGGCGCTGTTGGCCATATAGCGAGAGTCTGCGATGACAACCTAGTGGACAACATAGATGGTGTGAAACTATTTACAAAAAAATTGTGTACTTTATTACGTTGATTCTTGAAGTATAAATAGCAAGGAAAACGAACGAAATTAATTCAAAATGTAAAAATACTTCAGAGTATTGTAAGTTTCTTCGCAGCCATTTGTATTATACGTCAAAATTAGTTCTCTGGACGCTCGCGAGTGGCGCTTCAAATAGGCATGAAAAATTTTCTGTCAAACATATGGAACAGTTTGTCCAGTGGTATTTATACAGGTCAGTGATTTCAGCCCACGGCCACGCTGAGCATCAATTGACGTCATTGATACATGCGTGGCATGCTCGAATAGGTGCTTACATAGCTCATGCATGCATGACGTTGAATGACAAAGGAAACAGATTTGAGCTAGCCACGTGACTTCAATCAATTCATGCATAGCGTGTGATTGCAGTGGCATATGCATAACCCCTCCGTGCGTGGTGCGGTGCAGTGGTGAGCTACGTTTTAATTGTACATAGTCGTGGGTTCATATTCTTGTATAGTGTTGGCTGCAGTGAAAACGTAGACCTACGTTGTCAAACAAACAAGCACTTATCACACTTCACTAAATTTGTTGTTACTGAATGTTACAAGTATAATCGCATTCAGCAAGCTAGCATCCTAAATTCAGAAATAAGGATGGTTTCCGATTGACTGGATCACTTAGAAGCCTAATGAGAAACGCATTTAGGATGGTGTTTTTGCATTAAGTTACTGATTTCATTCGCTCGTAGCTCTTCGTGCGTTGAGGACGTATTAAAGTTTTTTTTTATTTTCCCGAATAATTGTAATAGCCCAAGAAGTTTCAGGGATAACTTTTGTGAGCAGGGGTTAGGATATTAAAAAACTGAATTTTAAATATTGAAATGAATTCCTGTTGCAATAAATCTGAGTGTTACGACCAATCTTTTATTTTGCACTAATACTGTCACGTAGGACAGTATATTCCTTTCGAATAAAAGGTCCCATAAGATTAAATAATATGTTAATCGATCTCGAATCCATTCGTAGATAATTTCTGAAGTCAGCTAGTTTTAATAATATAAATATAAATAGCATAATGTTTGCTAACTTCCCGCGCAGTAATTAATACCTATTCCTTCACCTATATTCTTATTTATCTTTTTTTTTCTATCTAAATTGAGCCAATGGTCAGGGCTAGGCAAAGACCAATTTTTTGGTGTCTGGAGTCCTCCTCGTATACGTCCGATTTCGTCACACTTTAAGTGGTCACTGATTCAGTAACTAAATTTAGTACAGTGTAATCAGAAGATTAGTAAGTTGCACTTCAACCCTGAATTTAGTCGTCTAAATTCGTATATTATCGCCTAAAGTCGTATATAGACGACTAAATTCAGTAAAGTGTAATAAGTGCTATAAATACATGCAGCTAAAACGCGCCGCGTGCTCTCTTACCCAGCAATCGCAGCAGTGGGACAGCACCTTTACGCGTCAGTTTCCTATCCCGAGAGCGATGTATCCAATGGTTAAATTATACAAGAATTAATGTCTCTTTCATACTATTATACTCTTCTGTTTGCCTTTGTAAAGATTTGTAGTTAATGGGTTTTCTAACGTCGGCATAAAAACAGAGAAAGTCAAATGGGTATATGTTTAGAGGTTCACAACTTTGAGTTGGCAACACTGCTTTCTTTGACAATCAGCTTAGAGTTCCTTTTTCTTTATTACAAGGAAGTATAACAAACATATCACAAGAACTGAACGATATAGGAAGAGATACAAAATATAAATATAGATGCGTCCTAACACAATTAGTTTCACAGATACAATAATATAAAAAAGAAAAATCAAAGCGGTACAGATTGCATCCACAGAAAATTATTGTTTATTGCGCACCCGTCCGGTGAAGTCATTGTTCTATATGTCTTCACAAAAATGATGATATTCAGAATATAACTGTCAACAGTGAGCGGTATAGTGACATCTTCTTCAACCTTGATCTACCCAATGCTGAGTAAAGGTCTCTTCCATTTTAGATCATTTTATGCGGTCCTGAGTTTTCCGCATCCAGTCCGTCCCAGCCGCTCTAGTATAGTGACATAATTGAAGTTTTTTGTACCTCAATTAGCTGGCATTAATCTAACTGACACGTGGTACCAATATAACGGAGCCACATGCCACACAGAGCGCGCTACAACGATTTACTGAAAAGATCTTTACCAGAGGCTCCTTTTCACAGGATTCCGGATAGATTTTGGGTACCACAACAGCGCCTATTTTTGCTGTGAAGCAGTAATCCGTAAGCATTACTGTGTTTCGGTCTGAAGGGCGCTGTAGCTAGTGAAATTATTGGCCAAATGAGATAACATCTTATGTCTCAAGCTGACGAGCGCAGTTTTAGTGCCGCTCAGAATTTTTGGATATTTCAAGAATCCTGCGGTACTGCATTGTATTGGTCAGGGCGTATCAATTACCATCAGCTGAACGTCCTACTAGTCTCGTCCCTTATTGTCATAAAAAACTTTTCTGGTAGAATAATTTCACGAAAAGTTCCAATTAATTGACCACCAAAATCTTGTGATTTAACCCGCTTGAATTATTTTCTTTGGGGTTATATAAACTCACTTGTCTACGTGAACAAACCAGAGGCAATAATTGAACACCTGGAAATCAATATTCAAAGTGTTATTGGCGAATACGGCCGCAAACGCTGCGAAAAGATTGTGAAAATTAATTTGATGTTCCAGATTGCGCCTTGTACGCGCCAAACGTGGCGGCATTAAAGCCCCTTTCATTGATATTAATAATATATTTCTTTGTTTTATTATATTATGTTATGTTAAATTGTGTAACTCTAAAAAAACATCTTCTACTACTAATAAGGTAAGCCTTTGAGCCTACATCGCTTAAAGCTTCGATTTCTTGTAGGGAAATTAAAATATCAATTTTTAACAAAACCATTGAAGATGGTCAGTCAAAGTCAAAGTCAAAATATTTTATTGACATAAAATTACCTTTAAATAACGTCTGCATGATTTCATCAGGCAGTCATCAGCATAGAAACGAAGGCTTTGGTTTTTAAAACTATAGATAACGTGTATCCCTACTAATATTATAAATGAGTATGTAAGTTTGTTTGTTACGCCCAAACCACTGAACCGATTTTGATGACATTTAGTACAGAGATAGATTAGAGCTTAGAGAAGGACTAAGGCTACCTAATATTGCGAAAAAATTGATGGAGGGTAGAGATAGGGGATGGAAGTTCGTCATTATTGAAGATGACACCATAAATCTTAAATATTTAGGCACTTATTTTTTTATGGAATAGGAGGACAAACGAGCGTACGGGTCACCTGGTATTAAGTGATCACCGCCGCCCACACTCTCTTGCAACACCAGACGAATCACAAGAGCGTTGCCGGCCTTTAAGGAAGGTGTACGCGCTTTTCTTGAAGGTACCCATGTCGTATTGTCCCGGAAACACCGCACAAGGAAGCTCATTCCACAGCTTCGTAGTACGAGGAAGAAAGCTCCTTGAAAAACACTTGATTAGAAGTAATTTATAAGTATTTTTTCGAGCATTTTTGAAACTTTGACCTACATGGGGATGAAATAGAAGATTAAAATTCACAGAGAATTACTATTAAA